>NC_064924.1:491859426-494359426 GCF_023897955.1 Schistocerca gregaria
GGCAGCAGTAATCATCAGAACACGGATTGTCTGGTACAAAGAACTTTCAAACAACCTCTTCAGCGTCAGTGTTCCCTGCCCACAAACAGCAACAAGAACTTTATACGTAACATTGCTCAGCGCCAACTAATTCACTATAACGAACGCTGCATTACATGGGGAGACCACTTTGGATTGCTCATATCTGACTGCAACAGACAACAGACAGATGGTTCAAATGCCTCTGAGCACTATGGGACTTAACATGTGAGGTCATCAGTTCCCTAGACTTAGAACTACTTAAACCTAACTAACCTAAGGACATCACTCATATCCATGCCCGAGTCAGGATTCGAACCCGCGACCTTAGCAGTTGCGCGTTTCCGGACTGAAGCGCCTAGACTGATTGACTCAATGTATCTCCTTCCCCTCTTCCTTTCAAATTCTACCTGCTGTTGTGGTGTCATCTCGTCATAGATTTTCTTTGACCCCAAAGATCACAAGTAAGGCTTTAGTATTTAACATGCATCACACATAAATATCGAAATCCATCAACGTGACAACTAGAAAATAAAAGCAAAGAGCTGTCCTGTAATCTATGCGAAAAAATACTTGATCTAAATGAAGGTTGGCTAAATCAACAGACAACTTTCAAATTTGACTAAAAGAAGGGAACGGTTGATACGATAGATTCTGTGACTTCGAGGAATCGTCACTTTAGTATTGGAGGGCGTGTTGGGTATAATAACTGCAGAGGGAGTCCAAGACACTATAGTAAGCAGGTTAAAATGGGTATGTGTTGGAGTGTTATTCAGAGATAAAGAGGCTCACACACGATATAGAAGTGTGGAGACCTGCATCAAACCATTCTTCCTACTGAAGACCACAACACACTACTACAGAAATACCATGGTAATTTTTTTAACTAATAGAACTGTAGTCAACAAGGCCATTTCACTTTTAGTTTAAATTTTTTACAAGAGAATAATATAATCAAATTCAAGGAAAAAAGCTATCAGTTTCATCTTCTGCTCCTTACACTACTACGTTCTTGTAATCTGATGTTGCAAAGTTTACTACATAAATTGTGCTGTTGAGGATGAAAGGGCAACATCGTCAACAAGTACTTCTGTATGGATCTGATAAAAGCGGCTGGTCTTTCAGTATGTCTTGGCATGCATCAGCCATGGACTTTACTCTTTTGAAGATACTGATGTTTTTCCATTCGTGTTTCAGATTGAGAATTTTTAATAGACATTTGAGTTGGATGAGCATGAAATACTTTGATCATACTGTATTTGGAGATAATAAACGTCTGCGTTGACAATAAGGTTTTAGCTGCATCTTTAAATCCAAAAAAGTCAGTTGTATGCCTCGTAATTGCATGGAATGGGTTGATAGTTTTTTGTGTAAATCTTCGGAGCAAAGGCTTCCTTTACCTTTCTTCTGCCATGCGCCATCTAGTAATGAATGTCTGAAACACTTTCCTCACGATTTGGCACTTGGAAGAAGTCAAGGGACATGTAACCCATTACTGAGAAGACAGTAGCACTGAAAACGTGTTTTGTAAATCTTTCATAATGCCACACTTAATATGATTATAATGCTACTGAACAAAGTAACCGCTGAATAAAGTCATATTGCATCTTCCCGGCGAACATGTCTTCTATTTGCAAATACTTTGGGGCTGTGAACCAGCGGCAACATGAAACACACATTTTATTTTCATATTTATCGACTGGAAAATGCAATTTTATCTATGAGGTAGAGACAATTCTAAGTTTATTAATTAACGATATTGAACTCATATATAACACAGTGTATGAAAATATACCAGGTACTTCTAAGAGTCGTCAGACGCATTTGCTCCGGTATTTCAGCAGATATTTGCAATTTCGTTTCAGAATTATATAGCCGGATCAGCCCTGACGAACACTACTCATCACGTCATTCATATGGCGCCCAAAGTCAACGGAAAATGTACGTTAGTTTCCCATTTCAAACGAAAATGATTTTTAAATTGGATTTTTCCGTGCTCATGTGATAGAGCGCTGCCA
Organism: Schistocerca gregaria; assembly: GCF_023897955.1. Lineage (NCBI taxonomy): Eukaryota > Metazoa > Arthropoda > Insecta > Orthoptera > Acrididae > Schistocerca > Schistocerca gregaria. Next base: position 491,861,463 of record NC_064924.1, read on the forward strand.
AATTAGTCTAGTCCGATATTTATTGATGGGTATTAACAGGAACACTCAAACGCGAATAATAAGCAGCAAACCAGCAGCGATCGCGTAGCGCTGCACGCTTTGCGGTAGCAGTCAACGTGGGCCAGGGCAGTACTGTCGCTGCTGTAGTACTGGTTATTCTTCGAGCTTTACTGCCCCTTTTAATACACTATGTGATCAAAAGTATCCGGACATCTGGCGGAAACTGACTTACAAGTTCGCAGCACCGTCCGTCTGTAATGCTCGAATTCCGTATGATGTTGGCCCACCCTTCGCCTTGATGACAGCTTCCACTCTCGCAGGCATACGTTCAATCAGGTGATGAAGCTTTCCAGCCCATTCTTCACGGAGTGCTGAACTCAGGAAAGGTATCGACGTCGGTCGGTGAGACCTGACATGAAATCGGCGTTCCAAAACATCCCAAAGGTGTTCTATAGGATTCAGGTCACAGGTCAGGACTCAGTGAAGGCCAGTCCATTACAGAGATGTTACTATCGTGCAACCACTCTGCCTGAGGCCGTGCGTTATGAACAGGTGCTCGATCCTGTTGAAAGATGCAGTCGCCATCCACGAATTGTTCTTCAACGTTGGAAGCAAGAAGGTGCTTAAAACGTCAGTGTAAGCCTGTGTCGTGATAATGTCACTCAAAACAAGGGGTGCAAGCCTCCTCCATCAAAAACACGACCACACCATAACACCACCACCTCCGAATTTTACTGTCGGCATTACGCTCGCTGGCAGATGACGTTCACCGGGCATCCGCCATACCCACATCCTGCCATCGGATCACCACATTATGTCTCGTGATTCGTCACTCTACACAACGTTTTTTCACTGTTCAATCTCCAATGTTTACGCTCCTTACACCAAGCGAGGCGTCATTTGGCATTTACCGGCGTGATGTGTGGCTTCTGAGCAGCCGCTCGACCATGAAATCCAAGTTTGCTCACCTCCCGCCTGACTGTCATAGTAATTGCAGTGAATCCTGATGCAATTTGGAATTCCTGTGTGATGGTCTGAATAGATGTCGGCCTGTTATACATTACGAACTTCTTCAACTATCGGCGGTCTCTGTCAGTGAAGAGACGAGGTCCGCCTGTATTTTTTTGTGCTGTACGCGTCCCTTCAGGTTTGCACTTCACTATGACATAAGAAACAGTTGACCTAGGGATGTTTAGGAATGTGGAAATCTCGTTACAGACGTATGACATAGGTGACACCCAATCACCTGACCGACATAGGTGACACCCAATCACCTGACCACGTTCGAAGTCCGTGAGGTCCGTAGAGCGCCCCATTCTGCTCTCTCACGATGTCTAACGACTACTGAGGTCGCTGATATGCAGTACCTGGCAGTAGGTGGCAGCACACTGCACTTAATACTAGAAATGTATGTTTTTGGTGGTGTCCGGATACTTTTGATCACATTGTGTTCGTATCGATGAAATAAATATCGTATGACTAATCTGGGACCGCTCTATCGAATGGGCACATAAAATTCCGACTTGAAGATCATTTTGTGGTAACACGAAGCAAACCTACGTTTTTGTCGACTTCGGGCGTCGCGTGGAAGACGTAATGAGTGCTATTTGTTTGGGTTGACTCCAGCTACAAAATGCAGCAACTAAACTAGAAATATCTGCTGAAAGGCCAGACAAAATGCATCTGACGACTCCTGGGAGAGACACCGCGTATGTAAAAGACGCAGATTCATTTAAAGCTTGTAGCTCGAAAATCATTTGATCAAATTTGATGGAGATCTTCACAATATCTTGTCTACAAGAGATAATGGAGACAAACTAATGCTGTAGCTCTTGAATGGTGGTTGTGCGAGAGGGCTAGGGGAGGGGGGCTGATAGATGAAGAATTAACTATTTATCCAGAATAAGTAATGCTTAACTCAACCTTGAGGATTGGTTTGCACACCATAATCCTTCACTAGACGTGAACCTATTTGAGGTTGAGTTTCCTTGTCTCTTCTTGCATAGAAATAGTTCACTCACTTAGTTCAGGAAGAGCTGTAGTTTTACATGCAACCTGAGTCCTAGCACTACCTTTCTTTTTTTTCATGTCCACGACGTATTGCCCTAAGTGAAAGCTGCGTAACAGAATAAATGCGTCAGAATTGATCAATGTATGGAGAACATTTCGTAGCGAATTCATTCCCTACCTCAAATCTCGTCAAATGTTAACTGCTATTTCATTACTTCGGTAGCAATGAAACGGAGGCCGCAAAGAAGGGAGACAGACATTTCGCTGCCAACCAGTTGTTATTTATTTGATTACAATCGAGATCCGTGCTCGGTCGCAGTATTTTAATTCAATTTCGCCTCGAAGGGCGAGGGAATCAGGCGTACTTTGTTAATTAAGCGCGTTCCGTAACTCTGGGCAAACTGTACTCCGCGCTTGATTATATTGATATTGGCAACCATTCACAAATAGAGAGAGAGGGAAATGAACGAACTCCGAAAAACTAAATAACGGTAATATGGTCCTATGAAAATACACAGTTATGGATCTGAAGAAGTTGACGCGAAAAACAAAAGCTACAACGGTATTAATGGTAAACATACGGCAATTATAAAACACCGACCCAAAATTCACTTCTGAGAAAATAAGGTTCGTAGTTAGGTACCACGTATCTACATTCCTGTTGTGAAGCAATAAAAATAATATTCTCCTTATAATACGAGTATGTACAACTACGTGGAATTGAAGGAACCCCTCTCCCCCCCCCCTCACTAACAGTTTTCGACGCCTATTTAGTCAGCCTTATTAGGCCTTTGAAGACATGAGAGTATACTTCAGGTATTGTAGATGTTTTTCATGAAACTCTAACATGGTATCTATGTGATCTGGAGAAGATCCACGCAGTATGTGAGAACCCTGACTTTATCTTCAGATGTACTGACGCATTGTTCACACGTACTGCTTTCGTGTTCCATTAACTTGTTCCGATACTTTATGACACGACAAAGTCCGTTGCGGCAGACTCTACAAAAGCCGCGCCGAGCAACAGAGCGATCGAATGCTATTGAAAGATACACTGTAATTGGAACCGTGTGAGGCTCCTTTTGTTTGTAGCCAGGACTCTAGTTACACAGAAATAATGAAATGTGATATATTTTTGTTTTATTTTATTTATGTAACTTGATTGTGATACGGTCCATGGTGTCACATATGTGGTGTTACTTCAATGGATCTGTATTATAAGATGAAAACAAACGTTTGTAGCACTCAGCGTAGCAAAGTCACTGTTAGAGTAAAGGAGCGTTTTTCTAGTGTTGTATCTAATAAAAATTTTAGTAACAAACCACACAGGGAACTTACGTTGTGCGTGTTGCTGGAAGCCATTACATTTACAGTCTTCCTGCAAGCCTGGATTGACGAGAGCCGTTAGAAAGGGAGAAGTGCAATATTCAACCAAATATCACAGAAACAAAAATGTCTTAAAGAAATGTTAATTGGGGACGCAATAGTAATTTAACATCAAGTAGAGCAGCATGATGTGGTCAGGACAATATGGTGAATCTTAGGTGATTAAGTTTTTGCGTGACATTGGCAGTACTTGAAGGATTAAATAGGCTTGCTGCTTGGAAGAAAATTTATTTTCCATTAAGTGATATGAATGACCAATAAAACATATTAGCTTCCACGAAATAGCTTCATTTTCCCTTTTTTTATTCATTCAGGGTGAGACCAAATCACAGTTATATCACGAATACTCGCATCTAGCTCATAGTTATAATGCTTTTCCTATCTTTCATTACACTTTATGGCAATCACTGAGTTTCATTTTTTGCAAGGACCAGTTTCAGCTATGATCTACAGCCATCTTTAGATCACTGTTGCCTCGTAACACAGAGGCACTCCACCGTAATTGCAACACTCATGCGTGTAGATGCTGTAGATCGCAGCTGCAACGGGTCACTGAAAAAATTAAACCAGCAACATACAATAAAAGGAAAATCATTTTTAATCGTAGTCTTAAAATATGCAAATACCACGTATTTCACAAAATTATTATTAAATATTGTAGCCACGTCATTCCCGTTGGATTTACAGAAGTAATAGGAGTTCCAGGATAGATTAATTGTTGAGGTTATCCGTTAGAATAACTTCGCTACACTAATGGTTCTATTTTATATTCTAATAAGAATATTATTAGATTAGTATCCCACAGACTCATTATTCGGTTCTGGTGAATCAGTTCTTGTTTCGAAGAGGAGTGTTCGTGTTGAAAAGCATTTTCTAAAACAGATTAAAGTTACGAGGCTACCAGATAGAAAACAGTCCTAGACAGCTCAGGCGCCCCGTGAATATTGTTGCAGACGATATCTGACCCTCTTGGCAGATGCAGTACGGCGCACGAGCCGAAAATTTGACTTGACGATAAGCTGACAACCACTTTAAAATATATAATTCAGTTGCAATATACTAAAATCTTATTTACGACAGTTGCTATGCGACTTACGTCTCGAAAATGCAAAGTTGTCGAGAACAAATCTCCCAGCACGCAGACGCGTTAGTCCTTTGCTCTCCGCAGCGGGAGAAGATATGAGCAGCTGCAACGCGCGGTGTGGACGCGCGGTTTGATGCGCCCTGTCGCGGATTGCGCGACCCCTCTCGCCAGAGGTTCAAGTTCTCCCTCGGGCGTGGGTGTGTGTGTTGTTCTTACATTAAGTTATCTTAAATAGCGTGTAAGTCTATGGACCGATAACCTTAGCAGTTTAGTCCCATAGGAATTCACAGCACATTTCAACATTTTTTTTCTGAGCAGCTGCGCTTTTAATTATATCCAAACGATATCTGTGTCTTACACGAATCGCGTAAAAACTCTGAAATTAAAATATGGTATGGATTTCCATATTGTCCCTAGGAATGTGAAATATCTCTTCTTAATGTTAATCAGGGTCAGAGTTGCGTCACCATTTATGAAAGCTGATATTGCTTCAAACTTATCAAGTCATATCTCGAAAACCATTGACCACACCGAAATCCTTTTCTTTCGGTGGTTACTTGAATACCTCGCTCAGCTACCGAACTCTCGAATACTGCGTATTGCGTTGCTTTTGCTGTGTACAAGCCTCGGGAAACAGCGTTCTTTGCAATTTTGTCAGTATTTGACTCGTTAGAAGTATGAAGTTAAAATTCACTATTTCCTACAAAATTCACGTAAAAATTCTGATACTGACATGTAATACAGATCTCTAAGAATGTAAAGAATCTGTTCTTAATTTTAATTGCGGCCATAGTTTCGCAGTTCTAGGCGAAATTTTCTCGGTAAGAAAAGTCTCCTATTTGAGTACTGACAGGCACGCAGTGCCTTGTGTAGCGGAAGTGGAAATTCTGTGGCAGCCGACAACGCCAAACTCCCATCTGTATGTTGGACGCGGGAGCAGTCAATGCCGCCAGCTGTCAAATGCAAACTGCTTTAAATCCAACGGTACGTACGGTTACTTTTTCACAAAAACAACTGCAGCAATGCCCAACACAGCGTTTTATTCGTAAATCTGTAGGAAATCAAGGAAAAAACTACTGAAGTAAGATGTTATCCTTGTGCCTCTGGAACCGTGCACAGATGAAATTCCATTCCAGATCGCAGATCATCTTGGCGTGTCGTGTGTCACGGATCACGCATTCAAGAGGTCTAAGATGCTGCAGAACTTTGTGAAGATATTACCATAGCATGATTTTTATTCTCTTTTCTTTGTCTTTTCTTTTCACTTAGAACACAGTCGAAGAAGTCTACGTTTGTTTCTTTTTTATTTTTATTTATTTATTTATTCATTTATTTGTAGCTGCAATTTACGAAATTGTCATTTGTTCTTTTTTAATATTTTTTTCCTGTATGTACCTACCCGTTTATGTGGTTTAAAACATTTTTGTGAGCATGATAGTTATAAAGCTGTATTTTCACGTAAGTGTTTGACTGATGTAATCCGTGTAATGTTATGCAGGAGAGACCGAGCTTTAGAAACGTAGCGTAAGCTAACTAGGTGAAAATGGCAACGAAGGTTCTCCTCTATATCCCTTTTGCTACGCAACCTTCCCTTTTACAATAACCTATGAAACCTTCCCTTAGGATTTGATGATAACAAATGAAATCTTCCTTTGAAATTAATTCTCTTTCTCAATCTTCGCATACAAATTTAATTGCTCCTAATTAAAAGTGATTTTCTGATTATTTCAACGAAACATAAAATGTGTCGTCGTCGTGGCCCTCAGTCGTTACCTGCAATAACCCAAAACTGTTCCTTCCTGTTACCGGATCGCCATCTGACTTACATCGAACTGCGACATGAAATAGTTACTCTGTTTTACTATACTCTATTAGCTGCTGGTGGGCTGTGATAATAAGTGGCTGTATTTATTACCAAAGCTGACGTTATTCTTTGATAGCAAAGCTGACGTTATTCTTTAATTAATTTGACTGAAGTTATGTAATTCATAGTTAAACCTTTTCTTGACAACAATAAAATTTTGCAAAGTTTTACGTTGATGGTTTTTGGGATGGATTATAATTAGTAATGCAATATTGCTGGTAAAAATAATTATATTCTGAATGAAATGATTTTACAAACGTTTAAATGGGACTTACTTTTTACAATAATCTTACAACTAGCATTGCGCAAACATACCTTCAGTAGTCTTGAGTTTCTCAAAAAGTAATAATTCAATAATATTAGTTCCTCTTATGATAATAGTTAGCTGATGTCTTAGTACATCCCTTTCTAATCTCTTGTAAATCATAGCTGGTGGCTCGCAGGCACAACGCTCCTCTCCTCTCGCTTCAGAACCGCTACCCACTCGCTTCACTTCTCGCTTACTATCGACTTCCTACGAACGCATAAGTGCGGTCTCTCCCGCCAACAATGCTTTCTGGTGCAGGCAATTCCTGCTACCATTCCAAAATGTATAAATGCGCGGTCTTTCCCGCTCTTTTCTTAAAATGTATCCATACGCTGTCTGTCCCGCCCTTTTTAAAATTATATCAATATGCGATCTCTCCTGCCAAAAATACTTTGGTGCAGATATTCCCTCCTACCACAATTATTTCCAACATGACAGGCCGGCCGGAGTTGCTGTGCGGTTCTAGGCGCTACAGTCTGGAACCGAGCGACCGCTACGTCGCAGGTTCGAATCCTGCCTCGGGCATGGATGTGTGTGATGTCCTTAGGTTTCGTTAGGTTTAATTAGTTCTAAGTTCTAGGCGACTGATGACCTGAGAAGTTAAGTCGCGTAGTGCTCAGAGCCATCCAACATGACAAATATTAATTAATCCTACTTAATCCTATTAATAATATATAAACATCTTTCATAAATTGTGATTTGACAATAGACAATAGAAATACACACGTCTTACACTGGAAAGAGATGAAGAAAGTGCCGTGCGCGAAAGAGGGAAGTATGTGGTCGCAGTAGTAGCTTTAGACGAACAGATTAAAATACACTGTTCAATCAAATTAATGTGCACACATGTCAAAATCCTAAATAACGTCCTTCTGCAGCACGAGACTCATTGATGTTCCGGAAGATAACGGCAGGGATGTGGAGTCACGCCGACTCCCGTGCGCTAGGTTTCTCGGTTGAGAATCCATGGCGCAAACAGCTCAGTCGAGGTGGTCCCACAGATTCTCATCTGGGTCTAAACCCGGAGTGTTTGGTGGCCAAGTCCTCCTGGTAGGTGCCGTCGACCGAGGAAAACCAACTGCATGTAGGAATGTGCATGGTCCCGAAGGATAGATGCATACTTGTGTTGGTCCATTCTGCCTTCCAGACTGACGAGATTACTCAGGGAAGCCCTCCAGCCTGGACAATTCTGTCAGTTACTGAGGGATGTTTACTTTCAGACGTTTTACGCCGTACAAGCCGACGGCCACCTGTCCGATGGGGCATAAAACCACCTGTCGCCACTCAGTGGACATCCAGTTGCGATACTGGGGTGCAAGTTCCAGCCCTCGTCGCCGACGAACAGCGGTCAACATGGCTGCGTGAACCCAGCGCCTGCTGCAGAGGCCCGTACGGAGCAAAGTTCACTGAAAAAAGTTGAGCAGACGCAGGTGGTAGCCCTTTGGTCCATCTGGGCTGCCAGTTGCTCAACAGTTCAGCGTCTATTCGCCCATACACATCTCCGCAGACTTCGTTCACCCTGTTAACTATGGCGCGTGGTGCGCCACACTGCCCTCGGCGCCGGTTTTAGGCAGCGCCAGTTTGCCACGCACGGTATATTTTAATCACGGTGGCTCAGCTTAATAAGCCACAGCTGCAAAATACTAACACGAATTCTTTACAGACGAATGGAAAAACTAGTAGAAACCAACCTTGGGGAGGATCAGTTTGGATTCCGTAGAAATATTAGAACACGCGAGGCTATACTGACCTTACGACTTATCTTAGACGAAAGATTAACGAAAGGCAAACCCACGTTTCTAGCATTTGTAAACTTAGAGAAAGCTTTTGACAATGTTGACTGGAATACTCTCTTTCGAATTCTAAGGGTGGCAGAGGTAAAATACAGGCAGCGAAAGGCTATTTACAATTTGTACCGAAACCAGATGGCAGTTATAAGAGTCGATTTTATTCGAACTGTATATTGAGCAAGCATTAAAAGAAACAAAAGAAAAATTCGGAGAAGGTATTAAAATCCATGGAGAAGAAATAAAAACTTTGAGGTTCGCCGATGACATTGTAATTCTGTCAGAGACAGCAAAGGACTTGGAAGAGCAGCTGAATGGAATGGACAGTGAAAGGAGGATATAAGATGAACATCAACAAAAGCAAAACGAGGATAATGGAATGAAGTCGAATTAAGTCGGTTGATGCTGAGGGAATTAGGTTAGGAAAGTGGTTCAAATGGCTCGGAGCACTATGGGACTCAACTGCTGTGGTCATCAGTCCCCTAGAACTTAGAACTACTTAAACCTAACTAACCTAAGGACATCACACACATCCATGCCCGAGGCAGGATTCGAACCTGCGACCGTAGCAGTCGCACGGTTCCGAACTACGCGCCTAGAACCGCGAGACCACCGCGGCCGGCTTAGATTAGGAAATGAGGCACGTAAAGTAGTAAAGGAGTATTGCTATTTGGGGAGCAAAATAACTGATGATGGTCGAAGTAGAGAGGATATAAAATGTAGACTGGCAATGACAAGGAACGCGTTTCTTAAGAAGAGAAATTTGTTAACATCGAGTATAGATTTAAGTGTCAGGAAGTCGTTTCTGAAACAAGTTGTATGGAAGTGAAACGTGGACGATAAATAGTTTAGACAAGAAGAGAATAGAAGCTTTCGAAATGTGGTGCTACAGAAGAAAGCTGAAGATTAGATGGGTAGATCACATAACTAATGAGGAGGTATTGAGTAGAATTGTGGAGAAGAGGAGCTTGTGCAGAACTTGACAATATGAAGGGACCGGTTGGTAGGACATGTTCTGAGGCATCAAGGGATCACAAATTTAGCATTGGAGGGCAGCGTGGAGGGTAAATATCATAGAGGGAGACCAAGAGATGAATACACTAAGCAGACTCAGGATGTAGGTTGCAGTAAGTACTGGGAGATGAAGAAGCTTGCACAGGATAGAGTAGCAAGGAGAGCTGCATCAAACCAGTCTCAGGACTGAAGACCACAACAACAACAACAACAACAACGACTCGCCAGCAGTTTACAAACTTAGCTATTTCCGAAATGATTCCACCCTTGGCACGAAAGTCGATGATCTTGCCTTTCCGAACCTCAGTTAAATCGCTGCGTTTCCACATTACCAACGACTACACTGTTTTACGTGCCTCCTCCCGCTCTACCACTGACACACTTTATACAGGATGGTCCATTGATCATGACCGGGCCAAATATCTCACGAAATAAGTGTCAAACGAAAAAACTACATACAATGAAACTTGTCGAGCTTGAAGGGGGAAACCAGATGGCGCTATGGTTGACCCGCTAGATGGCGCTGCCATCAGCGATTTTTTTAAATAGGAACCCTCATTTTTATTACATATTCGTGTAGTACGTTAAGAGATATGAATGTTTTAGTTGGACCACTTTCTTCGCTTTGTAAGAGTCACAAACATATGGCTCACAATTTTAGACGAAAAGTTGGTAACAGGTACGTTTTTTAAATTAAAGTACAGATCGTAGGTACGTTTGAACATTTTATTTCGGTTGTTCCAGTGTGATACATGTACGTTTGTGAACTTATCATTTCTCAGAAAGAATGCTGTTACAGCGTGATTACCTCTAACCTGTAAATACTACATTAATGCAGTAAATGCTCAAAATGATGTCCGTCAACCTGAATGCATTTGGCAATACGTGTAACGACATTCCTCTCAACAGCGAGTAGTTCGCCTTCCGTAATGTTCGCACATGCATTGACAATGCGTTGAGGCATGTTGTCAGGAGGTGGATCACGGTAGCAAATATCTTTCAACTTCCCCCACAGAAAGAAATCCTGGGACGTCAGATCCGGTGAACGTGCGGGCCACAGTGCTTCGACGCCCAATCCATGTGTCATGAAATATGCTATTCAATACCGCTTCACATCGCCATCCTGTCATGCAGTGAAACATCTTGTAGTAACATCGGTAGAACATTACATAGGAAATCAGCATACATTGCATCATTTAGATTGCCATCGATAAAATGGGGGCTAATTATCCTTCCTCCCACAATGCCCCACCATACATTAAACCGCCAAGGTCACTGATGTTCCACTGTCGCAGCCATCGTGGATTTTCCGTTGTCCCACAGAGCCGGTTTATGTTACCGCTGTTGCCGAATGACGTTTCGTCGCTAAACAGAACGCGTGCAAAAAATCTGTCATCGTCCCGTAATTTTTCTTGTGCCCAGTGTCAGAACTGAACACGACGTCCAAAGTCGTCGCCATGCAATTCCTGGTGCATAGAAATGTGGTGCGGGTGCAATCGGTGTTGATGTAGCATTCTCAACACCGACGTTTTTGAGATTCCCGATTCTCGCGCAATTTGCCTGCTAATGATGAGCGGAGTAGCCACGACAGCAGCTAAAACACCTACTTGGGCATCATGATATGTTGAAGGTCGTGGTTGACGCTTCACATGTGGCTGAACACTTCCTGTCCCCTTAAATAACGTAACTATCCGGCGAACGGTCCGGACACTTGGATGATGTCGTCGAGGATACCGAGCAGTATACATAGCACACCCCCGTTGGGCATTTTGATTACAATAGCTATACATCAACACGATATCGATCTTTTCCGCAATTGATAAACTGTCCATTTTAACACGGGTAATGTATCACGAAGCAAATACCGTCCGCACTGGCGGAATGCAACGTGATACAACGTACTTATACGTTTGTGACTATAACAGCGCCATCTGTCACAAAGCGAAAAAAGTGGCCCAACTAAAACATTCATATTTCTTTACGTACTACACGAATATGTAATAAAAAGTTGGGTTCCTATTTTTAAAAACACAGTTGATATCCGTTTTACCTATGGCAGCGCCATCTAGTGGGCGAACCATAGCGCCATCTGGTTTCCCCTTTCAAGCTACACGAGTTTCGTTCTTTGTAGTTTTTTCGTTTGATGCTTATTTCGTAAGATGTTTGGACTGTCAATGGACCACCCTGTATACCTTCCACTCCTAGTGCTGTCTTCTGTCTTTTGTGAGTGTCCTTACACACTGATGTCTAACATAAGCGGCGGCCATATCAATGTGATTGGATCGTGTATAAACATGTTGAATTTATTCATGTTGTGAACCAACATTTCACAAGATAGAGCTGAAAGTGGGAGTATGCGACGTGTAGCCAGTGAAGTCAAATGTATGCGAAGTGGACTGTTTTCGCCCTATCAAGAAGACTGTGAAGTTAATAATGGCAATAGTTAAAGTTATTACTGATGTAAATTATTGCACCAGAGCTTAATAAGTTGAACGTTATCGACTGGTACAGTTAAGAGACAGTTGTACCAGGCTGACTGCTTTCAGTGAACGGTACAGACTGTGCAGCTGAATTAGAAAATTTCAACTTCTTGTCACTAACTGATTTTATGCGAAATAATAATCGGGAAGTTGGATGTTTGTACTTTGGAGTCACGTGTCTGGCAAGCGAACGTTTTCTAAAAATGGTTCAAATGGCTCTGAGCACTATGGAACTTAACTGCTGTGGTCATCAGTCCCCTAGAACTTAGAACTTCTTAAACCTAACTAACCTAAGGACATCACACACATCCATGCCCGAGGCAGGATTCGAACCTGCGACCGTAGCAGTCACGCGGTTCCGGACTGAGCGCCTTAACCGAGAGACCACCGCGGCCGGCGAACGTTTTCTAATGCACTTCATGGACTTCGATCACAAATAGTAGGAGCTGACGGGAAGTCGTCGAGTAAAACCTAAGTAATATCTGGCGTTCCCCCAAGGAAGTGTTATTAGCTCTCTGATGTTCCTGATCTACATTAATGAAATAGAAGACAATCTGAGCACCACTCTTACAGTATATATGTACTAAGATGGTATCTGTTCTTTCGGACATGTCCGAAAGACCAGATACTATTTTAGCAAAAAGGTATGGCCAAACTTTCAGGAAACATTACTCACACACAAATAAAGAAAAGATGTTATGTGGACATGTGTCCGGAAACACTTAATTTCCATGTTAGAGCTCATTTTAGTTTCGTCAGTATCTAATGTACTTCCTCGAAACACCGCCAGTTGGCCCAATTGAAGGAAGGTAATGTTGAACATGTGCCTTTACAAGTAGACACAACATGTGGTTCATGTACGATGGAGCTGCTGCACATTTCAGTCGAAGTGTTCGTACGCTTCTCAACAACAGATTCGGTGACCGATGGATTGGTAGAGGCGGATCAATTCCATGGCCTCCACGCTTTCCTGACCTCAACCCTCTTGACCTTCATTTATGGGGGCAACTTGAAAGCTCTTGTCTACGCAACCCTGGTACCAGTGTTTGAAGTCACGCTGGTACGTTCTGTTGCTGTGTGTTTCCATTCCATGATTAATGTGGTTTGAAGAGAAGTAATAATTTGAGCTCTGACATGGAAAGTAAGTGTTTCCGGACACATGTCCACATGACATATTTTCTTTCTTTACGTGTGAGGAATGTTTCCTGAAAGTTTGGCCGTGCGTTTTTGTAACACCCTGTATATAGCTAAGGCTCACCGCCCACTTGACCATCTTCTTCTTCTGTGCGAATGCACAAGCAGAGCCCGAACTCTTACGGGAATAGGCAACGCGCCGCGAGTAATGAGTATAATGGGCGTGGGCACTAAAAATGTAGTGCGGGATAATACGTTGAGAATGTGGGTTTCCCGGGAGGCGTGCGAGAGATAAATCCCTGCAGTCGCGCTATCCTCTGTGTCCTCGGTGGCTCAGATGGACGTAGCTCAGCGTGTTCGGTCAGAGGGTTTAGCTACCCTCTGTAATAATAAAAAAAAAAAAAAACTGAGTGAACGAATCAACTATCAACCTGAACAGGCTTCATCGGACGTCAGCCACGAACAAATTCAACGAACAATCTAGAACAAAATGAGATTTACAAAACAAAAAAAAGAAGATGGATAGAACGTCTTCCATGTAAGCAGGAGATCCCGAGTTCGAGTCCCGGTCGGGGCACACATTTTCATGTGTCCCCGTTGACGTATGTCAACGCCTGTAAGCAGCTAAGGGTGTTTATTTCATTGTAATTTCACTCTTAGATTGTTTGCAAATAATACTTTTATTTAGAGTCTTGTAAAATCATTAGATGATTAAAACGAATTGTATAGTGCAAACAGTGTCAATTGACTCTGAATAATGAAAAATGTGAAATCATACATGTGAGTACTAGAAGAAATACTCTAAATTTCGGTTACACGAATTACACAAATCTAAAGCCTGTAAATTCAATTAAATATTTAAGGATTGCAATTACAAATAACTACGTTGGAAAGGTCACATACACAATGTTGTGGGGAAAACAAACCAAAGACTGCGATTTATTGGTAGAACACTTAGAAAATGCAACAGGACTACTAAAGAGGGTGATTTCACTTCGCTTGTCTGTCCTTTCCTGAAGTATTACTGTGTGGTGTGGGATCCACATCAGATTGGATTGATGGTGGGCATCGAAAAAGTTTAATGAAGGCAAGTGGTTCTGCATTATCCGGACATACGCGAGGGAGTGCCACCGACGCGATGCGTGAATTGGGGATGGCAATCTTGAAGACGAAGGCGTTTTCGTAGCGGTAGGATCTTCTCGTGAAATTTCATACACAAACTTTTTACTTCGATTGCGAAAATATTCTGTTGACTGCCTACAAAAGGAGAAATAATTATCATCATAAAATAAGAGAAATCAGAGCTATCACAGAAATATTTAAGTGCTCATTTATTCCGAGAACCATTCGGGAGAGGAACGATACAAAAATAGAGTGTAGGTGATTCGATGAACCCTCTGCCAGTCACGTAGTTGTGAATTACAGAGTAATAAATTTGACGTAGAGGTCTACATATCAAAATTCGTCATACTGTAGTATTCTAGAAACGTTAGGAGGCGCTGCTTACTTGTTTGGTGAATTTTAGTAATAGGTTCGGTCCAAGTGAGTGTAATACTCGGTGATTTCTGAGAACAGTAAAAATTTTATAGTTTTACTTACTCCAAAAATTAAATTCACGAGATCTTGTACACATTCCATCAAGAACGTAACAGATTTCCTCCACTTGTAATATGTTATTTGGCTTACATTCTGCTACAGTTTAAAAGATCTATTATGTAATTACTAAACTGTCACATGAACACTGTCCTTCTGCTAGGAGTAATGTTAGGAGGTTCCTGTTTCGTTACAAGTTTTAGTCTTGATTTCATCGTTGAAACCTAAAGTGACGGATCTGAGTTGGGAAATAGTTCAATCAACAGGTGCAAAATTCGTTTACTTGCTCATGCTGAGAAATGAGGGGCGATCTGTATATATTCACCTAGGAGAAAGAAAACTTCCCTGTCAACGTCGGATTTATCTAAATCTTTTAGTGTCATAGCGAATTTCCTTTGTCACCGCTGTCTTATTACTATTTTGGTTTACAGATTTTTATGTTTCCCCTTCCGGCTTCTGTGGCCGACCAGTTCTAGGCGCTTCAGTCCGGAACCACGCTGCGCTAAGGTCGCAGGTTCGAATCCTGCCTCGGGCATGGATGTGTGTGATGTCCTTAGGTTAGTTATGTTTAAGTAGTTCTAAGTCTAGAGAACTAATGACCTCAGATGTTAAGTCCCATAGTGCTTAGAGCCATTTAAACCACGTTTCCCCTTTGTAACGGTTGTTGAGAGTCCAAAATCATCTGTAGATCTCGGATTGTCATGTGGTATATCTAGTAGGTGTTATTACGCAGAGGACCTCCTTTGATGTGTTTGTCACTGCAGGTGTATGTTGTGGGCAGTGATGTTAAAATTGCTCAACGCAGGATTCTCTTTTCTTCACCTACATAATTAGCTGTATATGCAGTCCATACTGCCCAATCTCGTCGTCAACTAGTTTTCCTTTGTGCAAGCAAATTGAAAATCAGTGCTATTGTGCGATTATTTTTTTCTGTATCTGACATGGTACAAAAAACAGAAATTTGGAATACGACATAGTTTGAAGCATTAACGACATGTTATATTTTTCGCCTTACTGTTTTCCCTTCATATGACTACGTATTTGCTCCCGTTTTTAGAAAATATGTTTCTACCTCTTACCAAAATACATCTATAACTGTATACCAATTATCACATTTTTATTAAAATTACATATTTACATTTGCAACTGACGATGACATGGTTAGAGAAGCGGCCTCTAAAGATCAATATATTCTCTAGTAATTTTTATTAAAATTACATATTTACATTTGCAACTGACGATGACATGGTTACAGAAGCGACCTCTAAAGATCAATATATTCTCTAGTAACTTTGGTTTTGAGTCAGTTCAGGGGCGATCCTGTATCAGCTATGTACTCGACTTGTAATATGGAACACATGCACTTGGCGAATCTTATTGTACACTCCTGGAAATGGAAAAAAGAACACATTGACACCGGTGTGTCAGACCCACCAAACTTGCTCCGGACATTGCGAGAGGGCTGTACAAGCAATGATCACACGCACGGCACAGCGGACACACCAGGAACCGCGGTGTTGGCCGTCGACTGGCGCTAGCTGCGCAGCATTTGTGCACCGTCGCCGTCAGTGTCAGCCAGTTTGCCGTGGCATACGGAGCTCCATCGCAGTCTTTAACACTGGTAGCATCGCGCGACAGCGTGGACGTGAACCGTATGTGCTGTTGAAGGACTTTGAGCGAGGGCGTATAGTGGGCATGCGGGAGGCCGGGTGGACGTACCGCCGAATTGCTCAACACGTGGGGCGTGAGGTCTCCACAGTACATCGATGTTGTCGCCAGTGGTCGGCGGAAGGTGCACGTGCCCGTCGACCTGGGACCGGACCGCAGCGACGCACGGATGCACGCCAAGACCGTAGGATCCTACGCAGTGCCGTAGGGGACCGCACCGCCACTTCCCAGCAAATTAGGGACACTTTTGCTCCTGGGGTATCGGCGAGGACCATTCGCAACCGTTTCCATGAAGCTGGGCTACGGTCCCGCACACCGTTAGGCCGTCTTCCGCTCACGCCCCAACATCGTGCAGCCCGCCTCCAGTGGTGTCGCGACAGGCGTGAATGGAGGGACGAATGGAGACGTGTCGTCTTCAGCGATAAGAGTCGCTTCTGCCTTGGTGCCAATGATGGTCGTATGCGTGTTTGGCGCCTCACAGGTGAGCGCCACAATCAGGACTGCATACGACCGAGGCACACAGGGCCAACACCCGGCATCATGGTGTGGGGAGCGATCTCCTACACTGGCCGTACACCTCTGGTGATCGTCGAGGGGACACTGAATAGTGCACGGTACATCCAAACCGTCATCGAACCCATCGTTCTACCATTCCTAGACCGGCAAGGGAACTTGCTGTTCCAACAGGACAATGCACGTCCGCATGTATCCCGTGCCAATCAACGTGCTCTAGAAGGTGTAAGTCAACTACCCTGGCCAGCAAGATCTCCGGATCTGTCCCCCATTGAGCATGTTTGGGACTGGATGAAGCGTCGTCTCATGCGGTCTGCACGTCCAGCACGAACGCTGGTCCAACTGAGGCGCCAGGTGGAAATGGCATAGCAAGCCGTTCCACAGGACTACATCCAGCATCTCTACGATCGTCTCCATGGGAGAATAGGAGCCTGCATTGCTGCGAAAGGTGGATATACACTGTACTAGTGCCGACATTGTGCATGCTCTGTTCCCTGTGTCTAATGACTGTGGTTCTGTCAGTGTGATCATGTGACGTATCTGACCCCAGGAATGTGTCAATAAAGTTTCCCCTTCCTGGAACAATGAATTCACGGTGTTCTTATTTCAATTTCCAGGAGTGTATATATTGGTTTTAACTTCGACATGCCAATCCATCTTACACAACCGTCCAGCTAATCAACATAGGAGTACATTTATAGTTCACACTGGCCACATGTGTAACCTGTGCTCAAGTATGTGTAACAATAATTCAGTCAATGTTTTATACTAATGATATGTCCACCAGTTCCCATAATGTAAAATGTTTTACATCTTATGTACACTATTCGTAAATCAGCTGGTAATTCTGTTTACCGAAACCGCTCATCGTAAATGAATTAGTAACGCGATCATGGTTGAGACATTGTGTTTCTTCAAGCTGAGCAGCATAAATATCTAGCTACCAAGCACCAAGCGGCCTACAGCGGTTAAAACGAAAACGCGAAACAACAGGCGGAGGCGGCGCGGCACAATCCGCTGCCGGGGTTTTCGCGAACAATCGCCCCTCCGCTGGCGGCGACCTCTGCCGACAGTTCACCCCCCTCACCCCCCCCCCCCTCCCCCCATCCGCCCACCAACGCTATGGCGGCGTTAATGGAGCTGTCTGCAGACGGTGGCCGCTACCTGCTACGTGCCCGCTGCACTGTCGCAAACAAAGGCCTGTCGACAACAGTCCAGGCCGTCGCTTTTCTCTCTTGATGGCGATACTGCATCCTCCTCGACTTCCAGCGTCCATCTCTGGAAATAACCACGCCGAGAAACTGTCTCGCTGCTGAACAGAGAAAAGACGTGCAAAGTGAACGTGAAACGACCGCGGCTCACACTGTGCCAGGTTTTTCACGTGGCATGCAGTTCTGTTGAAGTCACTCTAATCAATAATTAATGTTTCTTTTTTCTTCTGTTTCTTTCATATTGGCCAACTACGGACCATAGCATTCAACTGTTGTGTTTAGTGTCATTAGGCCAATACTTGCGCATCTTCCACCTTTGTTGCTGCCTCCTTTCCTTTGTCCTGACACCACCTATCTTCTTTCTATACGGTTCGTCTTGAAATTTTACTTGCTTAAGCAGTTTTCTGAGAAATGGGCGATCTTTTAAGTCTCTTTCTGTACCACCCAGTTCCGGCAGATCTCTTATCACTTCAATCAACCAGGGTGATTCCTCTCTTTTTCCAGTACGCATGTCCATACAAGGTTAGACGTCTCTTCCTAGCACCGTCTATAATTTTATCATAGTTTTTGAGGATCTAATGCTTTGGTCGCCTGTTATATTTATTACCCTCCTTCACTAGTCCCAGTCTCCTCTAGATTTCAAGTTTGCCTGTGAGAACCTTCCTGGCCCTGCCAGCTATTGTATTCACTTCCAAACTTCACCTAGTAATTGAGAACGTAAATGTTAGTTAAGGGTTGACATAAGAGGTGGATTGAGGTCCAAACGTATCTTCATTTCATAAAATTTCTTTAACATACAAGATGAAGCAGAAGTAGGAAAGACATGTACCCCAAATATAGCCAGAAAGAATAGATATATCGAGGTGCTGTTTTTGCCAAGCTACAGTGGGGGGCGGGGGGGAATTGGGGGGGGGGGGGGTTGAGGGTGGGAGCGGCATTCGATTCCCGGCTGAGTAGGCGATTTCATCTTCTGACGGACTTGGTGTTATGTTGACCTCATCATCACTTCATGAACATCGACGTGCGAGTCACTGAAATGGCGTCAAATAGAAAGACTTGCATTAGGCGACCTATTTCAAATGCCGCAGGAAAAACATATAATACTGTATACAGTTCCATTAGAAAAAAACAAAGTCGGTGTCGTAAGTCGACGACTATAATACAGGGTGATTCAAAAAGAATACCACAACTTTAGGAATTTAAAACTCTCCAACGACAAAAGGCAGAGCTAAGCACTGTCTGTCGGTGAATTAAGGGAGCTATAAAGTTTCATTTAGTTGTAATTTGTTCCCTTGAGGCGCTGTTGACTAGGCGTCAGCGTCAGTTGATGCTAAGATGGCGACCGCTGAACAGAAAGCTTTTTGTATTATTGAGTTCGGCAGAAGTGAATCGACGACAGTTGTTCAGCGTGCATTTCGAACGAAGTATGGTGTGCAAAGGGAAAAGTTCTGGACGGCCTCCAAGAAGCCATGATCTTACCCCCTGCGATTTTTTCTTATGGGGGTATGTTAAGGATATGGTGTTTCGGCCAACTCTCCCAGCCACCATTGATGATTTGAAACGAGAAATAACAGCAGCTATCCAAACTGTTACGCCTGATATGGTACAGAGGGTGTGGAACGAGTTGGAGTATCGGGTTGATATAGCTCGAGTGTCTGGAGGGGGCCATATTGAATATCTCTGAACTTGTTTTTGAGTGAAAAAAAAAAACCTTTTTAAATGCTCTTTGCAATGATGTATAACAGAAGGTTATATTATGTTTCTTTCATTAAATACACATTTTTTAAAGTTGTGGTATTCTTTTTGAATCACCCTGTATAATTATTTGCGAACATCAGGGAATTCTCAATATTGTCCGCTAAAATTTGGCGAAAACGGATCACGATTGGTTTATTCCTTCTCTATACGTGTGGGGTGTGCCTCACCCCCATGTACATTCAGATTTTACTAGCAGTTAGCGGAGCGATACTCAATAGTACGATATCATACACCTCAGTCAGCTTCTTTTTGTTGAGTTGACTAGTGTGCCAGTCGGCATCAACACAAACAAGGAAGGAGAGAAGTTGCGATGGCCGGTGGCACGAATCAAAAATCATCTGTACACAACACCTTCAAATTAGTTCAACACTTCATTTCTAAAGGAAAGAAACACAATGTAACTTCTCGTTACAGAATGGCTTGATGTGCTTCCTGTTCCTCCTACATGCAATTATGTTTACTCACTGTTACGACTTGCGGAAAGCAGGCTAAGTAACGTCTTCCGATTACTCAGTACTTATATTATGAAAATATAGCAGAGATGATAAGTCGCAGATAGGCACAACAAAAAAGGACTGTCACCCAATAAGCTTTCGACCACCTATCCTGCCGGCCGGTGTGGCCGAGCGGTTCTAGGCGCTTCAAGTCTAGAACCGCGTGACCACTATGGCCGCAGGTTCGAATCATACCTCGGGCATGGATGTGTGTGATGTCCTTAGGTTAGTTAGGTTTACGTAGTTCTAAGTCCTAGGGGACTGATGACCTCAGATATCAAGTCCCATAGTGCTCAGAGCCATTTGAACCAGTTTTGAAGCAACTAGGCCTTTGTCAAAAATACACGCACAAACACAGCTCTCACACACATGATCACAGTCACTGGCATACTACTAACAGAAGTGCATGATGGGAGAGGCAACTGGGTGGGATAAGAAAGAAGCTGGGGTGTGGAGAGGGAGAGATAGCAGGGTACCCATGGAGGACAGTAAAGTGCTGCTGTGGAAGCATGCAGGGACGAAGTGAAGAGAGGATAGGGCAATCGCGAAACAAATGGGGGAGAAGGTGTTGAGGTTCTGGAGGAATGTGGATAGGGTGTCCTCACTCTCGCCTTCTCCCCCATTCACTTCATCTGGTCTTCCTCAACCCAATAAACCACCTTCGATGATGTTGACCTCCGACTCAAAGATGGCTACATGAGTACCTCTGTCCATATCAAACCTACCAACCACCAGCAGTACCTCCATTTCAACAGTTACTGTCCTTTCCATACCAAGAAGTCTCTTCCATACAGCCTAGTTGCCCAAGGCCATTGCATCTCCAATGATGTGTGGTCCCTCTCAAAACATACTGAGGATCTCACTGAGGCCTTTACCGACTGTAATTACCCCCTCCATCCCAACCTTATACAAAACCGGATCTCCTGTGCCTTATCTTTCCAGTCATGGATGACCTCCCAAAGTTCCACCATTTGGCCACAGAGGAGGAATCCCCTCTTGACTCAGTACCATCTCAGGCTGGAGAAACTGAACTGTAGCAACTGAATTATATTTTTCACCCTGAAATGAGAAATTTCCTACCCATTGTCCTTCCCACAATCACCAAGTGATATTCCACCACCTGGAGAACCTACACGACATCCTCATCTATCTCCACACAGCCATTACTCTCAATGCCTTGCCTCATGGCTCATAACCCTGTAATAGACCTAGATGCAAGATTGTCCCATACATCCTCCCACCACCACCTACTCCAGTCTGGTCACAAACTCACTAAGCTGCAACCAATGTGGTGTATTCTACATAGGCATGACATCCAAAAGACTGTGTTTCTGCATGAATGGCCACTGACAAGCTGTGACCAAAAAGCAACTGGACCAGCCTGTTGCTGAGCGTGCTGGCCAATGTTCTTCATTTCAATTACTGCTTCACAGCCTGAGCCATCTGGATCCTTTCTGAACTGCACAGGTGGGAACTCTTCTGCAGTATATCCTATATTCCCTTACCCCTCCTGGCCTCAACCCTCGCTAGTCAGTGTCCTTATCCAACTAGCTCCTCCCCTGTTCCCATTCCAGCACTACATAACCCTGTATTCCACCAATGCACGCAGTCTTCTTTTTACTTCTTTCCTTTTTCGCTACCCCCCTCCCCCACCACCCTCTCTCCCCTAGCCTCTGTCTAACCTCCTGACTGCAACTAGCTGCCCCGCCCTGCATCCACCTTGTCTCTCCATGCTCCCAAAATAGCACTTTACAGTCCCGCACGCTTACCCTGCTATTCCTCGCCCTCCCTGCCCCAGCCTCTTCCTTACTCCCACCCAGTTTCCTCCTCTCCCATCATGCACCACTGTTCGTAGTCTGACTTCAGCTGCCAGAGACTGCGGTCATGTGTGTGTGAGTTGCATTTGCATGAGTGTGTGTGTGTGTGTGTGTGTGTGTGTGTGTGTGTGTGTGTGTGTGTGTGTGTGTGTGGATGGGTTGGTGGTGTCTTTTGTCTATCTTTGACAAAGGCCTAGTTGTTTTAAAGCATATTGTATGACAGTCTTCTTGTTGTGCCTACCTGCGGCTCAGTATATAGTGAGTAGCAACCACCATAGTATTGTTACATTCCATCCTGAATTTTCCACTACTCAGTACTGATGCTCTCTAAGTCTACAATCTAACTGAGGCCGACCAGCGATGGGCGTCTGGTTAAGTCAGTGTTGACAGAGGGCGCTGAACTCTGTCTTCCTGGAGGTGTGGTGCTGCCCGCTCTTTCAAAAGCCGTACGGGTTGGCACAGCACTGGTCGATGGGCCATAAACCCCTTAGGTCTCCATATTTTTCATTATTTGTTTTATAACTTTAATATTACTTAATGAAGATTGAGCACTTTGTGTACCTTCAATGTGCCAACACTGCACAATGCAGAATCGAGTGAGAGAGACCAGTTGGAGCAGCTGCACAACAGGCGGTAGGTAGCACATTTAACATCCTAGCTGCATAGTATGTAACTAGCTTGAAATACTGCATCTCTGTGAGCAATGCAGAGTGGAGCGGAGAATATTACATACTGAAACTATATAACATGTGACATTGTAATCGAACATTTACCGCATCGGCTGTTAACAGTTTGTGGTTCTATCTGCTACGTGATTCCTATAATTATTAAAAAGTTACCGGCATCTCCATTTAAATCTGACATCATTTAGTACCTAATGGTGAGAGCAATATCCCACACACTAGTTATTTTCTTTCAACCTTACGTCAACGAACACAGATCCAGGACCTATGTAAGATGCCTCTGTGCAGAGACATCTGTAGAAGACACCCAGTAGGATAGACAGCTAAAGCCTGTATGTTCTGCCCTGATGTGGCAGAGTACAACTTGGTCCACTGCGTGCTCTACATTCGCAGAACGAATGTGGACAGGGGCAAGTTATCTGTAGTTATACAGAGGAGGGAATGTGTGGGACTCTAGCTGTATCAAACATTGACTTTTGTTTCCATCCAGTTGTAAACAATAATTAATTTCAAAACATTCAGAGCTCCCTGTTGTAGTGTTCTGCCGTAGCACTCTGAAGCAGATAGGGTTTTAGGGTGGATGACTGTCTAGTAATCCTCGTTTTTGTCTTACGGGAGAGACACGTTTTATTATTTGTGCTCTTGGTCAGGTGGTATGTCAGTTCCACTTTGTTTACTCGAGTTGTAATGCTATTCTTTCAGAAAGGTTGGATTGCATCCATTCTCCCTGTCACTTAAATCTCACGGTTTTTTTTATTTCTCCCTGCCCCACATGCAGTGTGCAAGCAGAATCACAGATGTTCGTTATGTATTGTGTTTTTTCAGGCAACACATGTAACCCTACCATTGCCGCTTGTTGTTTGAAATCATTGAGCTGATTCACTTTAGGGCTCTATTGAATTAGATAGATGTGCCAGGTCGTCGGCAAATGCCAGGCAATCAACAATGAGACCACTACGCTTGTGCCCCAGAGAGATACCACTTCGTCACTGCGTAATTAAAAAGGACAGGGAACGGCCTGTCTCCCTGTCTTACTCCTGTCTTGGTTTCAAACTTCTTGAAAGCGCACCTCTGAACTTCGTTCGTGATCATTTATTGTTTAAAGTCTTCTGGATAAGATTATGCGTCTTCTAGATATGCGTCTTCTAGAGCAAGTCTAGTTCCTGCAGGGTCTTCGTGAAAGTAGCTCTGCCAATCGAGTCATATGCTTTCTTAAAACCAACAAAGACGACGGCACACTTCTTACCAGGCCTTTTTCACTTGTGTTTTAACTCTGGCTTCAGTTTGAGTATCTATTCAGTACAAAAGCAGTCCGACTGCGTTCTACGAAACAGGAAATGATTGTCTCATCTCCCAGTGCGATAAATGCTTTAACGAGTGTGATGATTACATTTGAATTCAGTGGTCCAGTTGTAGCAGGTGTTCGGTTTTCATTTGACTGCCCCTTATGCCAGGTAGGCAGTGTTAAAGGAGGAGGGAAAAAACCTACAGCTCGAACAACTGCCCTTACAGCCGGCTGAACCTTGGAGCACATTTACACAATCTTCACGCCTGACGGAGTTGTTGGCAGAGGTCAGTCTGAACGTGGTCCTAGCTCGCCACCCAGGTCACCTGACCTGCCAATGTGTGATTACTTTGTGTGGAGAGTTCTCAAGTCTAAGGCTGACCACAACAGCCCTCGTAGTCTGCAAAAACTGCATCAGAATATTTCAGATGACAGTGCAGCAATTCCAGCAGTGCAGCTTTGGTCCACCCTCAGCAAGTTGCTGCCTAGGTCCCAAAAGTGCCAAGAGATGAATGGTTGTCACTTTCAGCATCTGTTGTAGTCACGTTAGAAATTTATTTCCTTTCACTGCTTTTTTTCTCCTCTGGAACTCTGTTCTCCAGGGCAGTTTTGATACACCCTATAAACACCGGTCAGTTCTAACAGATGTATATTCACATAAAAAGCTAAACAGCTGTGATCAAGTTAGTTTGTTTGGTTCAAATGGTTCAAATGGCTCTGAGCACTATGGGACTTTATATCTGAGGTCATCAGTCCCCTAGAACTTAGAACTACTTAAACCTAACTAACCTAAGGACATCACACACATCCATGACCGAGGCAGGATTCGAGCCTGCGACCGTAGAGGTCTCGCGGTTCCAGACTGAAGTGCCTAGAACCCCTCGACCACACCGGCCGGATTAGTTTATTTCCACTGAGGTTCCTCACCACAGTAGATCATCTTTGAAAGTAGTGTCTTCTAGTGTCTGGTACGTAGATGATGTCAGGCATTTCGTGTTATTGATACGAGGGCTATCCACAAAGTACATTACGTTTTTGTTTGAGTCCGTTAGGGGCGGGGCTAGCAAGGCCATATTGGTGTCATGGCATTCCGCCGCTCAGTCGGCATCCTGCCGTGCTAGTGAGAGGTTCGTGCTGTACTCCGTTGAGTTACTGTGACAGTTTGAAATGTGAGCGTTAATTAAAAATGCCGCGAAGTGTGAAGTGCGTGCTGTAATAAGGTTTCTGACCGCAAAAAACTGTACACCGATAGAAACCTATCGACAGCTTTGTGAAGTGTATGGGGACAACATAATCACTGAAGGTGGAGCGCGTCAATGGGTCATAAAATTTAAAAATGTCCGAACTAACGTTAACGACGAAGAGCGAACTGGAAGACCCAGCATAGTGACTGTCGAACTTGTCGAAAAAGTCGATGCCGCGGTCCGTGAAAACCGTAATTTCACAATAACGGAACTCTCTATGAGTTTTCCACAAATTTCACGAAGTTTTTTGCGCGAAATCATTACCGAAAAGTTTGGTTACCACAAGTTTTGTCCAAGATGGATACCAAAAACCTTGACAGAGATTCACAAAAATCAGCGAATGGCTGCAGCGTTAACGTTTTTGGACGCTTACGAGGAAGATGGCGACTCATTACTGGATCGCATCATTACTGGTGACGAAACATGGGTTAAGCATGTGAACTGCGAGACAAAATTGCAGTCAATGCAGTGGGGGCACACAAATTCCCCCCCAAAACCAAAGAAATGCATGCAGACAATGTCGGCAAGGAAAGTGATGGCGACTGGCTTTTGGGACAGAAAAGGTGTGATTTTTTGGATTTCCTCGAAAGAGGCACTACAATAAACTCTCAAAGGTATTGCCAAACTCTGCACAACCTCAGAAGAGCAATACAAAACGAGCGCAGGGGAAAGTTGGGCTCAAAGATCTTGCTGATTCACGACAACGCCCGGGTCCACACGGCAAATGCCACTCGTGAAGTTCTCGAATCTTTTAAGTGGGAGTTGTTTCTTCATCCGTCGTACAGTCCCGACCTGGCACCGAGCGACTTCCACTTATTCCCAGCAATGAAAAAGTGCAGCGCTTTAGTGACGATGCACAGCTTCAAGAAGAGGTAACCACGTGGTTGAAGGCGCAGGCGGCCGAATTTTACAACGAAGGAATTTCCAAGCTCGTCCATCGCTACGTTAAGTAAATGGCAACTATGTAGAAAAGTAGTATTTAAGTGTGGCTTTCATCTGTATATAATAAAAAAATTCCCAATATTTTATTTATTTTTAATTCCAAAACGTAATGTACTTTGTGGATAGCCCTCGTATTACACCGCGCAGTCATAATAATTGGCAGAGTTGGGCAATTGTTTGCTATTTTTACTTAGGAAATGTAAACTTCGTAATATAAAGGTTTTTTTAATCTATAATAAAAATATAAGCAGGAACAACATTAGTAAGATTAGTTGCCTTCATCATTCATTTATGTTTTGAATGTAATTTATAGAATTAATAGATCCTAAGATCTGCTTCAGGGGGTAGTCAGACAGGGCCAAATCTTCATTTTAGCGTTTATTGTTTTCCGCTCCGCACATTCATTTAACACCCGCCTGCAATAGCATCTTGGAAGTCATTAAACACACTGAGGACTATTGTCAGTTGCATAGCACATATTCAACGAACAAAAAAAATATTCGTGTGACTGCCTTGCACAAGGTCTTAACGTCTAGCCTCGAAAACTGTTACGCTATTTCACTGTATGTGCGTGCATCCAGAATACATGACAGTAAGATGTTTTCTTTCTAACTTTCTTTCCTTACGCCAAAGTTTCCGTGGCAGGTGCTGTTCACATTGCCACGGCTCCAGCGCGGTAACACCGGCTCCCGGAGACGTGCGTCACTTTAACGACTCATAACGTGCTCGCTGAGGCGGAGAAAATTATGAGACCATTACCTTAACACGCGGCTCAGAAAGCACCATCGTAAAGATAGGACTTGATCATAAATCACACGCAAATGTGTGTTAACTTCCTCCTCCAAGCAACAACCACGTACGTTGCAATGCAAACAGGCACTGTGTAAACAAATACTAGTGTAACACCGAAAAAAATTATGTGTCTGAATTCAACTCGAGGATGAGTAATAAAGAAAGCAAAAGCAAAGCGCACTTATCTTCAGGTTCTCGAGGCGGGAGGCGAGAGATATTAAACTGCGTTTTTCATTACTTTTCTGTTTACTTGAAGCTCCAGTACAACAGTTTGTCACAATCTGAAGTGACTGGAAAACGTGTTAATCATTAGATGTTATAAACGTTACTTCCGTGAATGATATATTGCGATTAGCGCCATCAGGATACTTCGTACGAAAGCAAACGATGGCTATGAAAGAGAGTTTTAAGAAATAAGAAGGTATTAGACGATACTCTCAAGACAAATGCCGCAACTGTATACATGAAACAACTCCACACTATGAGTGATTATTAGTTTTCATCGTTTAATGATCATCTTCAGATATGATTAATCATTAGTTGTGAAAATTCATTTTTTCCCAATGAACTCTGTCATAATCTGTAAAATGACACAAAAAGCTGTAGGCCACGCTTGTAATAGCTTTTTTTCTGGCCACTGCCAATGTTACAGATTTCATAACAAAATGACTTAGACATTACAAGAAAATGTGCCAAGTTGTAGCACCTGTTTGTTTATCTCAAATTGGGAAGAAATTCAGAGCAATTCAAGGAGGTTTGACTGATTGAAAACTTAAAATTTGTTACTTCCTGCTATTTCCTTTTGTGCAGTGATGCTCGGAAAGAAATATGCAGCACGCGTTATGACGTGATACAATGGATCGGATAGGTAACTAGAAGGTGACGATTTTCTGACGACTTGTGTAGGAAACCCACGGGCAGTAAACATGCGGACTGAGTAGAAAATGTAAGGTCAGTGTTGTGATTTAACTCTACAGTATGTAATTAATACATTCAAAGTACGCTACCGTTTGTGGAAATTGCAACACCAAGAAGAAAACGCTTGAATTCAATT
Organism: Schistocerca gregaria; assembly: GCF_023897955.1. Lineage (NCBI taxonomy): Eukaryota > Metazoa > Arthropoda > Insecta > Orthoptera > Acrididae > Schistocerca > Schistocerca gregaria. The sequence goes on from NC_064924.1 coordinate 491,889,583, forward strand.
AATGTAATACCAGAAGTTAGGTATATCCTGCAGCAGCACTCCGTCATCAGGCCACAAGTGCCCCATCGGGACCATCCGACCGCCGTGTCATCCTCAGATGAGCATGCGGACAAGAGGGGCGTGTGGCCAGCACACCGCTTTCCCGGTCATTACGATGATTTTCTTTGACCGGAGACGCTACTATTCGGTCGAGTAGTTCCTCAGTTGGCATCACGAGGCCGAGTGCACCCCGAAAAATGGCACCAGCACATGGCGGCCCGGATGGTCACCCGTTCAAGTGCAGGCCACGCCCGACAGCTCTTAACTTCGGTGATCTGACGGGAACTGGTGTATCCACTGCGGCAAGGCCGTTGCCCCACAAGTTAGGTATATGACGAGAAGCAAATCATTTCCTTTTCAAATCTGTACATGTCCTACTATTCAGTACATAATTTGTCCACCATGTAGTGTATCGACCTTAATTAGAGCTGCTATACACTGTCGCATTGAACCAATAAGGTTGCCACTCAGCACCCTAGCGACGGTGTTCATGTGCCCATTGCAGTCGGCGGAGCTTGTCGTTTCCGGATAATGGAAGCTGACGTAATGGCATGCATACAACCAGTCCAACTTGCAGCAGACGGCACGAACCGTCGATGTAGACAAGTTCACACCTGCTGCAATGCTCCAGCGACGAGCCAACACTGTGGATGACACTATGCGGACAAGATGACGGTCATACCGTGCTGTGGTCATGTTCCCTGGTCCAGTTCCCGCTCGTCGCTGCGTACGACCTTCCACTATCCGCTGCTTCCACACACGCATCACTGTCGTAGCAGCATGCCCTGTGAGAGCCGAAATGTCACGGTACGACAACCCTGTTGGCGGAGACCGTTCACTCTGCCCCGTTCGAACTCGCTCACATGCTGATATGGCTCCGTTTGAAGTCGACGAGGCGTACTGACTCTCATTGTATCGTTTCCATTTTGTGTGACAGCTCTGCGCCGAATACTCTAGGCGCAACACCGACCCTGCTCTACTCTGCCTACGCGTACCCCATCTCGCTGCAAAACGTATCAATCATTGCTTGCACACCCGTCGCCACTTCTACCAAGTGTGGCGTTATTCGGGTAATTCCTTCTCGGTGTTGCACTTTTTACAAACGGCAGTGTAGAAAGTAAATCAATATTTCTTACATAGTGGGGATCCCACTATATTGTCAAACCAAATAAAAACCTTATTTTCGCCATTTGTTAATAGTTTGGAATATTAGTGTACTATAATTGTATTTCAAATACGTGCTGCCTTTGTATAAAATTGTCAACAGTGTTTTTCTTTGTAGGATCATTTGGAAAGGACCTAGGTTTCAAAAAGTAGTCACCATCAAGAGATAAAAAAGATACTTCTTAATGCAAACACTTTTTTTTCAATTATAAAACAAGTTGCGGACCTATTTTTTGCCTGCAGAATGCTGCAAATTCATAAGAAAGTTCTGTCGACTGCATAAAGGTACTCACGTTCACAAAATAAATCCTCATGACAGCAACGACTCTAAGTACTGTAGGTATTCAAGGTAAACTTTTGTTCACTAATTGTCACAAGCAGCCAAGGGTAAGTGTGCAGGGATTAGTGAACCAGTCAAGGAATTAGTGTCATTGACGAAGAGTTGTGCTCCGCTACCATTACAAACGACGCAGGAATAGGAGCTACTATCGGCCGGCCGATGCAATCTGGAATGACCGAGGAACAACACTGGCAAGCGATAGCTGCTCTTTATCTGTTTACGGATGTCTTCTAATCCGGAGTGGAGAGAAAATATCAAGCCTTCCGTGGTAAAACACCATAGGAAAACTGGGGATCATCCACCAATTACTCAGACAGGATGTGGCGAAGATGTTACATCACTGAACCTTCAGAGAGTCATTTTTCCTCCCCTGTGACCTAGTGAAGAAGTCGGCAGATGGAATCCCTGCTGACTACCGATGACTATACAAAATCACGAAGAAAGATGTTTGTATGTCGCTGTGCATTTATTGCACCCTAGTCTGCTTGAAAGGAGGAAAGTTTGGACGCGTAGACAGTCTAACGGAAAATCCAGGTTGACAAGGCTGACGGAAAAGACTGCCTCCATAACTGATGGCCTCCATCAGTTTCATGTTATGCTGTGTGGACTATGTAATGCTCCAGCTACCCTCGAACATGGACAACCAGTTTCGACGACTTAAATGGACAACGTATTTTTGCTATCAGGATCGTTTCCTCGACGACATCTGAAGAACATCTAAGGTGGCTGACAACAGTGTTCAAGTGTATCAGATGGTAAGTCTTCGCCTCAATCCGAAAAAGTGCCTCTTCGTCATGCAAGAAATAAAAACCTTGGAACACATAGTGGACGGCGATGGAGTTTGTCCAGTTACATTTTTCCAACTACTCAATGCATTCGTGATGTGAGAAATTTTCTTGGAATGCGCTTGTACTACAAGCGACTGATTTCTGTATAGAGGGTGTCATTTGCAAGAGCTCTCGTAGGGAGACACTAAATTTTCCCTGAATGAAGCTCAAGAAAAATCCTTGTCTTCAAGGAGGCAATAACATCTTCTCCTGTCCTAGCATGGTATGATGAGAACGTCGGGGAAGAACTTCAGACCGACACTTGCGGTTGTGTTGCAGGGGCAGTTTTGTATAAATTCAGGAAGGTGCAGCTCTAGAACTCTCCAAGTCCGAGATGAACTACTCTACAACAGATAACGAGTGTCTTGCAGTCTTTTAAGCCACCAAAAAGTTCTGGCCGTACTTATTTCGCAAACAATTTATCTTTGTGACGGACGCTATTCTCTACGCTAGCTCACTAACCTGAGCGATATGTATGATTTGGGCACTGAGGCTTCAGAAGTATGACGTAACAGAGGTATACAAAAACAGGGGCAAACACAAAGATGCCGACTGCCTTTAAAGGAATCCTTTGCCAGAATTCAGGGGCGTGGATGAAATCTCAGTCACCTCTGCGTTAAATGACATTGCTGCTGAACAGAGGAAGGCTGGATCTATCATTTCCGAAAACTATAGACGCCTTGAAGAACACGAACTCACCAGTTAATAAATGGAACATCGTATTAGATGCCCATCGCTTTGCTTGCTATCCCATATCATCTGGGGGCAGTGACCCAGAAATATTTCCATGACGCACTAACATCTGGTTACCTGGAATCAGAAGCAGGTGCCACTGGCCAGTTCTCTACTTTATGTAAAATCTGTAAGGAATGCCAGTGACGGAAGCATGTGTCGAAGTTACCTGCTCCCGGTACTAATCTCACTCGCAGCAGCACCATTCCAACAAACTGAAATCGATTTTTTTAGTTAGTCCCTGAAGTCTAGAAATGGAAACCAATAGCTGATAGCCTGCACTGACTACCTTAGCCGCTGTGCTCTTGTCAAGACTGCCAAAGAATCAGAAACTGCAAAAGCCCTTGTACACGACGTCATTCTGAAGCACGGAGCATCCCACATGATCATCTCTGATCGTGGAAAAGCAGTCGAGACTAGTATCAGAGATAATTTCACACTGTGACAATACCCACAGGCGGATTTCTTCACAGAATGCTTTAATAAGACATTAGAAGACATGCTCTTTAAGTGTGCTAACGTCTAACAGTGAGACTGGGATCCAGTAATTCCCATCACGACATTCACAAACACACGAAGCAAGAAGACACTACAAGCCTTAGAGCGTTGTTTGTGCCTCACGGCAATGAGGCCGACGCAATGCTCCTGCTTCATCCGCACAATATCTCGTCACCAGAACCGAACCAGCAAGGTAGCTGATTCGCATACGGGCCCTGCAGGCCTAAGAGAAAGGCAGGGAGCTCTATAGCGCCAAGCAATGGCCATTGAGATACGACCCAGGAGGCTCGGTATGGATATTTACACCTGCGAGGGCAGTGGAAGCAGTACTTTGCGCCCTATCGTATCCTTCACAAATAAAAGCGAGGATAATGACCTTTCAAGAAGACAAGAGTGCAGATGCACCGCCATGTCCTCCGTATGAAGCCAGTCCAGAGGCGCATATCAACAACGGGAATTCCAAGGAAAAAATACCCAATCAACGATCTTGTAGCTTCGACAGGAATTATTACTTCAACGCTCATCATAGCGAAGATGGTGTAACAACACAAACAGAGCGCGACATTCCGCCAACACCACGAACTCGAGCCGGCTTAGGTGGCCGAGCGGTTCTAGGCGCTACAGTCTGGAACCGCGCGACCGCTACGGTCACAGGTTCGAATCTTGCCTTGGGCATCGGTGCGTGTGATGTCCTTAGTTAGGTTTAAGTAGTTCTAAGTTCTAGGGGACTGATGACCTCAGAAGTCAAGTCCCATAGTGCTCAGAGCCATTTGAACCATTTTTTTTAAATTGAACCAGCAATTCGTATCATTGGTGGAAGGTTCTTGAAATATTTTATATTTGCTGTGTTTGTATATTATGGAATATTACACATTCGTATAAAAACTAGCATTCTAAAACATTTGACGTTTGTATAAATGAATGCACTCCCATTCCTGGAGTCACTTCTGTTCTGGTTGTACGTTGATGTTCGTAATAATCGTGCTTTCATTGCTAGTTGTTGTATTTCATTCCGGATTTCGACTTGATTCTGGTTACGACATGAGTACATGGCGTATCATAATTAATGGCGTAAACGCATACAGCCGAAATTACACAATACTAGAAGCGAAAAAGTCCAAGTAACCACAGGTCTGCAGATGAACCTTTTATGAGGTAATAGCGACTTCGTTGTTACCAGACATCACTGACTTGATTCTGTCTAAGCCTCATCTCTGTTAGGAAAAGGTAAAGTACAACATTTATAAAATTTAATGGAGATTATTTGGGGTGCTTTGAATGGACACAACAGTTGGATGACTTTACTCTTAATTAAAAGAGGTGTTCAAAGTGTCGTCCTTTTACCCAGACGCAGTCCTGTATATGCCACCATAATGACTTTCGAATCCTTTCAAAAACGCCTGGATCGCTCTGAAATTCTCGACAAACACTGACAAGTCTTTTCAACAGTGCTGAGTGGCGTCCTCTACTGATGCATCCGCTGACAGAATGTTAGTCTAGGACCAAAGTCCGCCTCACTAAGACACTGATCTCATTCGCGGTGGTACAGGCCCACTGCATTATTCCCCAAACACTACTGTGGCTCATTCCAGATTCCTGCAGAATGTTCGTCTATTTCCAGATCCACATATTCAAGCACAAGTGTAATTCCTGCAGGCCCACCCACTGCTGCAACATGCGCAAAGCTCCTAGTTTCTGAGAGCCATTGATGCATTCTTGTAAACGTTCGACTCTCGGGATGCCTTCGAGTAGCATATGACTCTTGATACAACGATGCCTCCCGTGCACAGCCGTTAGTCCTACCATACATGAAATACATATCCGCTTTCTCCTCATTACGTAATGCTCCAAGATTAGCAACATTCGTACAACATCGTACAACACAACCGATATAAGTGGCACTTTGAGTGTGTGTACTGTACTATCGTATCCGTTCTGTCTACAACTCCAGGTCTCGAAATTGTCAAAACCAAACTACGGAGCGACATGCGATGTTTACACAGAATCGCGTCAATAGTAGCTGGTAATTGCAGTTATCTTGCAAACGAAACGTTTGCGGGCCATAGTTTACTGAGACTTTTTTTCTTCTAGTATCTAGTATCGTATACTTCTGGCTGTATGTATTTACGCCGTTAATTATGACACTGCCTTCGGAGTAGTAGGCTGAGGCAGGCGCAAGTATTCCATCAGTTGTTGTTTCTGCAACCTTTTCTGTCCAGTTGAGATAGTAAAAATTGCAACTGCATATGTCTTTGGTGAAGGGAAGAAAAGATAGTTACACAGTGCAGTATAATGACTGTATGTGGTCGGTGGAGCTTCTCCATCGCCGTCCCCCAATCTCTGACATACCATTACTCTTCTACTATTCTGCCAACGGACAATGCGGTGGACAGAGCTTCCTCCCTCCCATTTCCTGCACCACCACCTGTAAGCGATGGGGAAGAGTTCTTCTTCTCCGTGACTTATAACCAACATTTCTTATTTTATTATGAAATGTCTCTATTGATAATTCACATTATACAATGTTCCTTCAAATATGTATACATGTCGGAAGGAACAGACACTGCTTGACGAACCACAGCTGCTCGTTTACATAATACTAAACTTGATTCGCAAATTGTGAATCGAAATTAAGATGCTCATATTGAATGACAAGGGGGCAATCTGTGGATATTCAGGCAAGTTCGCATTTGTAAAACGTTTATTTGCAATGACCGGTTTCGGTAAACAGAGTCCCCCTCATCTGAACCATGAAGGCTGTGCATAAAGTGCAAAGTATATTAGATTTTAAATATAAACGTCGTAAATATAAAACACAGAGTGAATTATTATTACATATACCTCGATAAGGGTTAGTAAAAGTGCCCAATTAGAGCTATAAATGTGCTCCATATCTTACTTAGCCGGATAACTGACGTAAGATGCATTGCCATTTCAATTTTAAAATCAGTATCTACAATATGTTTCTCCTAGTGCATCCATCCTATTTTAGAAGTCACACAGTACATCACCGACATAGGAACGCTGCTGATCTGATGTGCTGCGACAGTTACTACAGAACAGGTTGACATTTAGTGCCGACAGCGGTCGCTTGTGTATTCATACCATTGTCAATTGCAAATATACATACGTAATTTTAATAAAATTGTAACTGTTACACAATCACAAAATTTTTGTAGCAGATAGAAGCTAAAATATTTTCTGGAACAGCTAGAGCATACACAACAATACAGAGGTAAAACAATAATCTAAACTGAATTTAACTGTACTATTTATTGGTAACGTGTGAAAATTTGTGCCGGACCGAGACTCAAAGCCGGATTTTCCGTTATTGCGAGCAGTCGCCTTAACCGCTTTGGCTATCTGAACACTCCTCCAGGACCGCCTCAGACCTACAAATGTCACACTTGTCAACACTGCCACTGCCCAATCCATGCCCGCGCACCCCCCCCCCCCCCCCCCCCGCCACACACACACACAAACATCGAGGAATACAATATTTATTATTTTATTGTAAAATGTCTGTGCTGACAATTCACACCGTACAATGTTGTACTATTTACTGATGCCATATGAAAATTTGTGTTGCCCAGGGACTCAAATCCGGATTTCGCCCTTGTTGCGAACGGTCGCTTTAACGCGTTAACCACTTCGGCTACCCGAGCACACCTCTAGGACCGACTCAAACTTTGATATGTCTCACTAGTCCACATTTCCTAGTGCTCGCTCACATACCACATGCTTCCCGCAAAAGAGAGAAACATTTTTTGTGATCGTCGTTTTAACTTGTCGAGGCATGTAATATTCACTATTTTATTGAAAAATGTCAGAAGAAACATTCCACAATGTTAATCGTCAAGATAGACACTATACAGTTTCCCTCTAAATTTCCTTCCATTATCAAACTGAAGTTTCTTTTAAGCGTCGAGATGTATCCCATCAACAGATCCCTTCTTTAAGTTAGGTTAAGTCATAAATTTCTTCTCTGTTCCCCACCCCCTCTCCATGTCTGGAGGCATATTGTACAATCTGAACTATCCACAGAGACACTGTAAAATTTGAAGTTGTTGTGGTCTTCAGTCCTGAGACTGGTTTTATGCACCTCTCCATGCTACTTTATCCTGTGTAAGCCTCTTCATCTCCCAGTACCCAGTGCAACCTACATCCTTCTGAATCTCTAGTGTATTCATCTCTTGGTCTCCCTCTACGATTTTTACCCTCCACGCGGCCCTACAATATTAAATTGGTGATCCCTTCATGCCTCAAAACATATCCTACCAACCGATCCTTTCTTCTAGTCAAGTTGTGCCACAAACTTGTCCCCAATCCTATTCAATACCTCTTCATTAGCCATGTGATCTACACATCTAATCTACAGCATTGTTCTGTAGCACCACATTTCAAAAGCTCCTATTCTCTTCTTGTCCAAACTATTTATCGTCCATGTTTCACTTCCATACATGGCTAAACTCCATACAAATACTTTCAGAAATGAGTTCCTGGCACTTAAATCTATACTCGAAGTTAACAAATTTCTTCAGGAACGCTTTCCTTGCCATTGCCAGTCTACATTTTATATCTTCTCTACTTCGACCATCATCAGTTATTTTGCTCCCCAAATAGCAAAACTCCTTTACTACTTAAGTGTCTCATTTCCTACTCTAATTCCATCAGCAACACCCGACTTAATTCGACTACATTCCATTAGCCTCGTTTTGCTTTTGTTGATATTCATCTTATATCCTCCTTTCAAGACGCTATCCATTCCATTCAACTGCTCTTCCAAGTCCTTTGCTGTCTCTGACAGAATTACAATGTCATCGACGAACCTCAAGATTTTTATTTCTTCTCCATAGATTTTAATACCTACTCCAAATTTTTCTTTTGTTTCCTTTACTGCTTGCTCAATATACAGATTGAATAACATCGGGGAGAGGCTACAACCCTGTCTCACTCCTTTCCCAACCACTGCTTCCCTTTCATGCCCCTCGACTCTTATGACTGCCATCTGGTTTCTGTACAAATTGTAAATAGTCTTTCGCTCCCTGTATTTTACCCCTGCCACCTTCAGAATTTGAAAGAGAGTATTCCAGTAAACATTGTCAAAAGCGTTCTCTAAGTCTACAAATGCTAAAAACGTAGGTTCTCCTTTCCTTAATCTTTCTTCTAAGATAAGTCGTAAGGTCAGTATTGCCTCACGTGTTCCAGTATTTCTACGGAATCCAAACTGATCTTCCCCGAGGTCGGCTTCTACTAGTTTTTCCATTCGTCTGTAAAGAATTCGTGTTAATACTTTGCAGCTGTGGCTTATTAAACTGATTGTTCGGTAATTTTCACATCTGTCAACACCTGTTTTCTTTGGGATTGGAATTATTATATTCTTCTTGAAGTCTGACGGTATTTCGCCTGTCTCATACATCTTGCTCACCAGATGGTAGAGTTTTGTCAGGACTGGCTCTCCCAAGGCCGTCAGTAGTTCCAGTGGAATGTTGTCTACTCCGGGGACCTTGTTTCGACTCAGGTCTTTCAGTGCTCTGTCAAACCCTTCACTCAGTATCGTATCTCCCATTTCATCTTCATCTACATCCTCTTCCATTTCCATAATATTGTCCTCAAGTACATCGCCCTTGTATAGACCCTCTATATACTCCTTCCACCTTTCTGCATTCCAAATGGTTCAAATGGCTCTGAGCACTATGGGCCTTAACTACTGTGGTTATCAATCCCCTAGAACTAAGAACTACTTAAACCTAACTAACCTAACGACATCACACACATCCATGCCAGAGACAGGATTCGAACCTGCGACCGTAGTAGTCCCACGGTTCCCTACTGAGCGCCTAGAACCGCTAGACCACCGCGGCCGGCTTCTGCTTTCCCTTCTTTGCTTAGAACTGGGTTTCCATCTTAATTCTTGATGTTCATACAAGTGGTTTTCTTATCTCCAAAGGTAGGCAGTATCTATCTTACCCCTAGTGAGATAAGCCTCTACATCCTTACATTTGTCCTTTAGCCATCCCTGCTTAGCCATTTTGCACTGCCTGTCAATCTCATTATTGAGACGTTTGTATTCCTTTTTGGCTGCTTCATTTACTGCATTTTTATATTTTCCCCTTTCATCAATTAAATTCAATATTTCTTTTGTTACCCAAGGGTTTCTACTAGCCCTCGTCTTTTTACCTACTTGATCCTCTGCTGCCTTCACTACTTCATCCCTCAAAGCTACCCATTCTTCTTCTACTGTATTTCTTCCCCCCATTCCTGTCAATTGTTCCCTTTTGCTTTCCCTGAAACTCTGTAAATCTCTTGTTCTCTCAGTTTATCCAGGTCCCATCTCCCTAAATTCCCACCTACTGTACAATAGCATGATAAATATCACATTCCTCGACGGGTTAAAACGACGATCGCAATAAATGACACTCCCCGTTGTGGGATGTGTGTACGGAGAAGTGAGACATATGCCGGTTTGGGTCAGTCCGAGAGGCGTGTCTAGACAGCCAAAATTTGTTAAGGCGAGCGCTCACGACAAGCGGGAAAACCAGCTTCGAATCCCAGTCCGTCACAATCTTCCGTATGTCAACGATAAACAGTACAGCGAAGTTAATTTACATTAGATACCGAATTAAATTTCTTAATATTATAAGAAACATGTCTTTTGGGAATTTGTCATAATTTAACTGACGACAGCTCCATTTCCATGCTTCCTCTCTGGCAGAAGTTATTGTTCATCTTTTTATTTTATTGTTTAAATCTGTTGCCACTCTATGACTGCTCTATAGCTAAACCTTTACTATGGAGAGGTCAAAGGCCTGGTAGTGCAGTCTGACACCGCTGCCTGGTGCGCCGTTTGTTCCCGGCAAACTTTTGTCTCCCGAGGAACGGCGACAGTTGCAGCCTTTATTGCTCTCCCCACATCGGCTTTTCCCGCTGTCAGACTCGCAGAACAAGGGAGCGCAATACAGGAGATACAAGGAAAATGCGAGAGATATTACAACACAGAGCAAACTCCGAAGAGGTAACTCTCGTCGTCGGCGTCGTTGTTGTTGTTGTTGTTGTTGTTGAGGTCCTCAGCACGAAGACCGATTTAAGGCAGCTCGACACGCTAGTTCAAATGGTTCAAATGTGTCTGAGCACTATGGGACGTAACATCTGAAGTCATCAGTCCCCTAGAACTTAGAATTACTTAAACCTAACTAACCAAGGACATCACACACATCCATGCCCGAGGCAAGATTCGAACCTGCGACCGTAGCGGTCACGCGGATCCAGAGTGTAGCGCCTAGAACCGCTCGGCCACCCCGGCCGGCTCGCCACGCTAGTCTTGCTTATGTAAGGCTCTCCATACCTGCTACAGCCCACATCCGTTTGAAGGTGCTTACCGTAGTCAAGCCTTTCCTGTACGAAGCTGACGATGCTTTCAAGCTTCACATTGTATCCTATCAGCCGATTCCTTCTCTTAGCCAGGTTACGTCAAATTTCTTTACTCCCTAGTTCGATTCAGTAACTCCTTATCTATTGCACGAACGTCAGCATTCTTCTTTAGCACAACATTTCAAAAGCTTTTATTTTCTTCTTTTTAGAACTGTTTATCATTCACGTCCCACTTCCATACAAGAAAACATGTCTTACAAACACCTGCCTAAAATGATATCGCCGGAACGTTAACGCCGAACTTAAAAATATATCTAGAATTTCCAAACGCTTAAATTTATATTTAGGTTAATCTATTTCTCTTTCCAGAATGAATTTTCATCTACAGCAAACCGTCTACTGATTTGAATGCCGCGCGGTTTGAGGTGCCGTGTCACGGATTGCGCAGCCCCTCCCGCCAGATGTTCGAGTCCTCCCTCGGGAATGAGTGTGTGTGTGTTGTTCTTAGCTTAAGTTAGTTTAAGTAGTGTGTAAGTCTAGGGATCGATGACTTCAAAAGCATGGACCCTTAGGAATTCACACACATTTGAACTTTTGAACTGATTTGAAACTTCCTGCCAGATAAAAACTTTGTGCCGGACTGACACCCTTGCCTTTAGAGACCAAACGTTACACCGGCTGAACTATCCAAGCTCGACTCACGACCCCCCCCCCCTCCACCCTCCCTGTACTTCCGCCACTACCTCATCTCCTACACTCCAAACTTTACCGAAGTTCCCGTATACCTTTGGGGACTAAGCTCCTGAAAGAGAGGATATTGCAGAGGCATAACTTTGCCATAGCTATAGGGTGCGCTATTTCCTTGCACAATAAGGCTCGAAATGCACCATATATTCTTTTCTTTTTTACGAATATACTTTCCACCTCCTGAATGAGAATTTCACTCTGTAGCGGAGTGTGTGCTAATATGAGAGTTCCTGGCAGATTAAAACTATGTGCCGGGACGAGACTCGAACTCGGAGCCTTTGCCTTTCGCAGGCAAGTGCTCTACCAACTCAGCTACCCAAGTACGACTCACCCCCCGTCCTAACAGCTTTACGTCTGCCAGTACCTCGTCTCCTACCTTCCCAACTTTACAGAAGCTCTCCTGCGAATCTTGCAGAACGGGCACTCCTGAAAGAAAGGATATTGCGGAGACATGGCTTAGCCACAGCCTGGGGGTTTCTCCAGAATGAGTTCGAGTTTCGGCCCGGCATACAGTTTTAATCTGCAAGAAATTTCAATACTTTCCACCTCATTTGCCTTTCGTACTCTAGAGACATATCAGCTCGCGCGCACACACACACATATACACTCCTGGAAACTGAAATAAGAACACCGTGAATTCATTATCCCAGGAAGGGGAAACTTTATTGACACATTCCTGGGGTCAGATACATCACATGATCACACTGACAGAACCACAGGCACATAGACACAGGCAACAGAGCATGCACAATGTCGGCACTAGTACAGTGTATATCCACCTTTCGCAGCAATGCAGGCTGCTATTCTCCCATGGAGACGATCGTAGAGATGCTGGATGTAGTCCTGTGGAACGGCTTGCCATGCCATTTCCACCTGGCGCCTCAGTTGGACCAGCGTTCGTGCTGGACGTGCAGACCGCGTGAGACGACGCTTCATCCAGTCCCAAACATGCTCAATGGGGGACAGATCCGGAGATCTTGCTGGCCAGGGTAGTTAACTTACACCTTCTAGAGCACGTTGGGTGGCACGGGATACATGCGGACGTGCATTGTCCTGTTGGAACAGCACGTTCCCTTGCCGGTCTAGGAATGGTAGAACGATGGGTTCGATGACGGTTTGGATGTACCGTGCACTATTCAGTGTCCCCTCGACGATCACCAGAGGTGTACGGCCAGTGTAGGAGATCGCTCCCCACACCATGATGCCGGGTGTTGGCCCTGTGTGCCTCGGTCGTATGCAGTCCTGATTGTGGCGCTCACTTGCACGGCGCCAAACACGCATACGACCATCATTGGCATCAAGGCAGAAGCGACTCTCATCGCTGAAGACGACACGTCTCCATTCGTCCCTCCATTCACGCCTGTCGCGACACCACTGGAGGCGGGCTGCACGATGTTGGGGCGTGAGCGGAAGACGGCCTAACGGTGTGCGGGACCGTAGCCCAGCTTCATGGAGACGGTTGCGAATGGTCCTCGCCGATACCCCAGTAGCAACAGTGTCCCTAATTTGCTGGGAAGTGGCGGTGCGATCCCCTACGGCACTGCGTAGGATCCTACGGTCTTGGCGTGCATCCGTGCGTCGCTGCGGTCCGGTCCCAGGTCGACGGGCACGTGCACCTTCTGCCGACCACTGGCGACAACATCGATGTACTGTGGAGACCTCACGCCCCACGTGCTGAGCAATTCGGCGGTACGTCCACCCGGCCTCCCGCATGCCCACTATACGCCCTCGCTCAAAGTCCGTCAACTGCACATACGGTTCACGTCCACGTTGTCGCGGCATGCTACCAGTGTTAAATACTGAGATGGAGCTCCGTATGCCACGGCAAACTGGCTGACACTGACGGCGGCGGTGCACAAAGCTGCGCAGCTAGCGCCATTCGACGGCCAACACCGCGGTTCCTGGTATGTCCGCTGTGCCGTGCGTGTGATCATTGCTTGTACAGCCCTCTCGCAGTGTCCGGAGCAAGTATGGTGGGTCTGACACACCGGTGTCAATGTGTTCTTTTTTCCATTTCCAGGAGTGTATATGGATGGTGTCCCAGCTATCTTGTCCACCCAAAATATCTCTGGAACAATAACAGCGATTTTCACCGGTATCAATGTAGGGCTGGGGCTCATGAATGTATATATTTGGAAACATTCTAAAACGGAAGCATATGTGTTTTTTAACATCAACTTATGTTTTTTTAAATAGATCTCCTATATTTTTTCTTCAGCAATACATAGCATGACAAAGCACATACACAATGGCGTTGATTGCATCGCAATATTGCCATTACATACCGAGATATTGAGACGCGAAGATGACGCTTGGAACACCCGACATGCGCTGCTAGCGCACGTCATGAGGCTCAGGCGTGAACCCCATGCTGCCCGTAATCGCGATGTGATTGACAAGTAAGTGTCCATCTTGATAAGTATGGAGGTGTGATTATACATCGCGATTACGGGCAGCATGGGGTTCACGCCTGAGCCTCAGGACGTGCGCTAGCAGCGCATGCGGGTGTTTCAAGCGTCAACTTCGCGTCTCAATATCTCGGGATGTAATGGGAATATTGCGATGCAATCAACGCCATTGTGTATGTGCTTTGTCATGCTATGGATTGCTGAAGAAAAAATATAGGAGGGCCATTTAAAAAAACATAAGTTTGTGTTAAAAAACACATATGCTTTCGTTTTAGAATATTTCCAAATATGTACATTCATGGGCCCCAGTCCTACATTGATACCGGTGAAAGTAGTTTTCCAGTAGCTTTTATTGTTCCAGAGATATTTTGGGTGGACAATATAGCTGGGACACCCTGTATATATCAACACAAACGACACTGCAAGATCAAAGAATACCGCTTATGTACAGACTATTGTTCACATATTGTTGTATGTTAGACATTAGGCAACATACTTTCAAACGAAATTCAGGGTAATTTATATTAGATATAGCCATTACAAACAGCTATAACAAATGCAGATCGAAACATCGATAATAATTACAAAAAATGTAAAAGAAGGTGCAAAATTTTTCGTTGTGCAACCTCAGTGAATCCTAGGGTACGAACATTTTTAAATCAACGCCTTCCAGTCCGCTGAATTGTCACACTGAACATGACGACGCCTAGATACCCAGATATTTCTGTTTATGGGTTTATCAGTTGTAAAGTTTTGGAACACGTTTTATGTTCGAGTATAATGACTTTTCTGGAGACTAGAAATTTACTCTGTATGAATCAGCGTGAGTTTCGAAAAATACGATCGTGTGAAATCCAGCTCGCGCTATTCGTCCACGAGACTCAGAGGGCCATAGACGCGGGTTCCCAGGTAGACGCCGTGTTTCTTGATTTCCGCAAGGCGTTTGATACAGTTCCCCACAGTCGTTTAATGAACAAAGTAAGAGCATATGGACTATCAGACCAATTGTGTGATTGGAGTGAAGAGTTCCTAGATAGCAGAACGCAGCATGTCATTCTCAATGGAGAGAAGTCTTCCGAAGTAAGAGTGATTTCAGGTGTGCCGTAGGGGAATGTCGTAGGACCGTTCCTATTCACAATATATATAAATGATCTTTTGGGTAACATCGGAAATCCACTGAGGCTTTTTGCGGATGATGCTGTAGTATATCGAGAGGTTGTAACAATCGAAAATTGTACTGAAATGCAGGGGGATCTGCAGCAAATTTACGCATGGTGCAGGGAATGACAATTCAATCTCAATGTAGACAAGTGGAATGTGCCACGAATACACAGAAAGATAGATCCCCTATCATTTAGGTACAAAATAGCAGGTCAGCAAATAGAAGCAGTTAATTTCATAAACTATCTGGGAGTAGGCATTAGGACTGATTTAAAATGGAATGGTCATATAAAGTTGATCGTCGGTAAAGCAGATGCCAGACTGAGATTCATTGGAAGAATCCTAAGGAAATGCAGTCCGAAAACTAAAGAAGTAGGATACAGTACACTTGTTCGCCCGCTGCTTAAATGCTGTTCACCGGTGTGGGATCCTTACCAGGTAGGGTTGATAGAAGAGATAGAGAAGATCCAACGGAGTACATCGCGCTTCGTTACAGGATCATGTAGTAATCGCGAAAGCGTTACGGAGAGGATAGATAAACCCTAATGAAAGACTCGGCAAGACAGACACTCAGTAGCTCGGTACGGGCTTTTGTTGAAGTTTCGAGAGCATACCTTCAAATACCTTCACCGAGGAGTCAACAGTATATTGCTCCCACCTACCTATATCTCGTGAAGAGACCGTGAGGATAAAATCAGAGAGATTAGAGCCCACACAGAGGCATACCGACAGTCTTTCTTTCCACGAAAAATACTAGACTGGAATAGAATGGAGAACCGATAGAGGTACTCAAGGTACCCTCCGCCACACACCGTCAGGCGGCTTGCGGAGTAGGGATGTCGATGCAGATGTATGTGAAGAGTGGTGTCTAGGTGCTTAGTTTTGCCGAAAACAACGTGAAACTCAAAATTCGCGTTTCTTATGCGCTTGCGTCGGTTACTCCATACTTGCTACAGAGTGTGTGACGTGAAATGGGTTATATTTATACGGGTTGTTTCCGTAAGAACGTACAAAAATATAACAGGGCACAGAGAACGCTGCACTGAACTATTTGAGGTCGGGAACCTGGGATCGGAGAAGCCAGCTTAAGGTGGATATGGAAGTAAACTTCTGTACCGCTTTGTCTGGTATCACTGTTTTCCATCTTGTTTACAACTAACAGGCGTACAAGTTTACACGTTCTGTGCTGTTTATTTGCGTATACAGGACGAGCCTGATTTTTGCTTTCTTTACTTGTCTGTAAGGTAGCTCTGTTGTATCGTACTTACATTGTCCCACGAATCAACGTCAGACCCCTTCATTACTCAGTGCTATTCAGAGACCTACAGTGCCATACGTTGGGGCAGTATCAGTACAGTCTCGCAGACTTCAGTAACATGCACCTTGTGCACGGAGAAGTACGTTGCAATAGTCTCGCTGCTGAAAGGCTGTACAGGAAACGATTCCATAACTGGCATCAACCGTCAATGACGAATGTTTATTTCTCTCGATCGTCGAATGCGGGAGACCGATTCACTGGAAAGCAGAAACGAAGGACCTGGCAACATGAGAGCCATTCGCACATCCGATTCTGAAGAGGAGGGTCGTCAGAACCTTGTTCGCCAACGCTACAAATGAGTTTGATGGCCGTCAGTTTCAGGACATGTTGTAAGATACAGGACAAATGGTACGTTCCTTGTGTTAATGATGATATTTACAGTTAACTATAACTAATGTAAATCAAAAAGTACGCAGTAATTTGATTTTACTCCTGTTACCTCCTTAAGTTGGCTTCTCCAACCCCCGGTTTCCTACGTCAAATTGTTCAATGGAGCATCCTCAATGACTTATTAAATTTTTACGCGCTCTTGCGGAAAAAACCTGCGTTTTGTCCGTGCGGCCAATGGGAGTCGTATAGAACACCTATAAATTTTTTGAACTTTCTGTTACATTCTCTGTAATTCTTATCGATGTATCGCTATGCAATAAGTACTCATAATCGTTTGAACTGTCTTGTGTACAAATGATTACACTTAACGAATCCACGTGACAGAAGTAGTCTTATTTCCCGTTGTCTTGTAGACAGACAGTACTAAATATTACTTGCCCTCCCATCGGTACGCGACACGAGCTTCCATTGGAACGAAGGTCCATCAGCTGACAAGACAAGTACGCTATATTAAGGCTACGGAGTTCTTCATTTAACGTTGCGTTTAATACAGTTGTCAGTGCCCGTCTTAATTGAAGCGCTCAGCCGCATTAAAGTCGGTTTACAGTCGACGTCGACGCAACAGCTATGTCCCGTCAAATGTTAAGGGTTTTCCCACTAGGCGGAACGTCGATGCACCACTTCGCACTCCGAAGTACTAAACGGTGAAAGTGAAGATAGGAGAGGACTGTCGTCTTTTCTTTAAAAACAAATACGGCCAGGTGCGATTAGGACTCGCCTTGTCCTATGTATGTGTTATCTGTGTAGACAGTTCATACACGCGGGAATCTAGAATCTCCCCAATTTCTGCCTGTTATCGACACTGACACTGGCAAGGTAGCGGTCGTGGGAATTCCAAGATTCTAGAGTGTGTTTTAATTTTAAGATTTAAATCGAATAAGAAATGAGGAAGATATATGTTTCGTGTGATATAATTACAGATTAACAGTTTTCTGTCTTTTTTCCTTTGCACGTCCGGAGAAATATGTGACTGGCTGTCCACTTGCAAGAAACATGGTTGAGCCAGTCACTTCGTTAACATGTTCAGATCATCTCCATAAAATTTTAGGAAACAAGTTAGAAATATCACAGAACCATGAAACTCGAACCGCGGCGTACCTAATTCCAGTCACGGAGGACGGATGAGGTTATCCATGCTCTTCTTCACATAGACCACAACCCAATGATGCATTGCTTCTAGCTCCGGAGAGAGAACCCTCCAATGTGTAGTGCTTTAGGCGTACAGCTCACAGCACGCAACTTTTTGCCGTAAGTATTATATTTTCAGGCGAGAGGGAAGCAGCATATTTGCCGGCAGATTTGCCCTTTATTTAAAGCGGCATTCAAGCAAAAATTATTTTAAGTGGCATTCAAATAAAAGAGGAAATTCATGTGTTATTGCAGAATATAATACGTTTTAATATTTATTATTTTAACCTATTCTGTTTTAATTGAACGTAAGAATCCGTGGATGACTAATCTTTTCGGAATTATCATAATTGTGTCTTCTGGGTACATAAAAAAATGAAATAAACTTTAGGCAGGACACAGAAATGCTAATACCTGAGAATAATATGCATACAACCAGCTGCCTTGTGAAAAACCAGATACGCGCGAATTTACATAAAGCGGTACCAGTAATTTCAGTTGAGAAAACGGGTATCGATCGATGCAGTAAAGGTTACAGGGCGTCACCCTTGGGTCGTTACATGATGTATTTGCAGACAAGGCAATCATACAAACTGTATGAATCTTCCTCATAGAATTAGTTGACGTTCCAAACATCCCACATTAAATTCGTCAAACGTGTATGTTATTAGGTAAAAACAACGATCAATAATGTTTCTGTTCGCATTGACTTTAGTTACGTATTCACTCTTAGCGTTGTATTTCTACAGTTCCAATACAAAGTAAGCCTTCTTCCTACTTTCTCGTCTAAGTTTATAATAAATTTTAATCTGCACGTTATATATTTTTGCTAACATCGTGAGCATTTATTTCACAACCACTCTTTCACAAAGCTTGTGATTGTTTTTAACTTCAACTAAACGTTTTCGAGAAGAAGGAAAAAAAAAACACAGTAGAACACCTTAATGAAAAATATATTGCTCGTGGGATCGATTCGGTGAAGTTTGTGTACGGCGTAACGATTCTTATGCGCAATGCCGTGCCTGTGGTCAATTAAAGCGCTGACTCGATTTGAGAACGAATAATACACGAGTTCTCCTCCTACTTGTAGGCTATTCCACCACGCAATACACGAACAACTGGATAGTGGAAGACTGACACATCAGAGTAAAAAAACAAAAGTAATGGTCCGTCGACGTTAAGATTATAAGAGGCGGAGCATTTCCTCAGCAGAACAAGACTAGGGCTAGTAATCTCCCGCCTCATTCAAGATCAATATCGTAACCGTGGGAAAACAAGAATTAAGATATCCACACGAAATTTAACACCGCTCTCAAAGGACAAGAAGAAAGGTGGAAATGTTATCATCCCGTCCATATGGAAGTAACTAGATATGGAATATTAACTCGGACTTTAGGCGGGTGCAAAAGGAAATCGACTGTAGACTTTGAAAGGCTTATATATCAGAAGAAATGTCAGTTTTGCTTGGAATGTTTGCCATTATGAATTAATGTTGCTCTTTGGCTACCAGAGGATGTGTTAGGAACAGATGAGGGGGAGATTGCCTGGCGACAGAAGGTGTTGAGTGGCCGGTGAGTGAGGAGCTTTGATGGCCGATATAGTGAATGAGAATAGAGGATGATTTTGAGATGACTTCATGTAACAGCGGCACATTTGGAGAAAGGTACGATTAAGAGAGATCTTACTTGTTGTGAGCAACAATATCTACATTCGGTATCCAGGGCAAATAATCGGTCATGCGTTCAAAATTTGAACTACTATTCGTCACCCTCCACTTTCAGTGGATGGTATTTAATAAGAAAAACAAAGGGTAAGTTTTGTAACTTAAGCACTGTTTGTCTGAATCAGTTTCGATCAATCATAATAGTTGATCAGATGGAATTATAATTTCCTTGAGACATATGAGTCTCAACTTTACCTTCGATAATGACAGAAACTGAAAAAATGAATTGGTGTTTGTGCCACAGCCAGGACTTGAACTCGGGTCTCTTTCTTACTAGGAAGATATGGTAGGCGTCACACCACTGTAGCAGTATAGTTAAGACGGCTGCTTGGACTACCCTTGTCCAGTGCCCTGCCTAACACAAACATAGCTCATTTTCCCCTTAAATTGTCAGTACTGCCGAGGCTCTCTGGTATTGGAATAGCACCCCAAGTTTGTACGTAAAGGGGAAATTCTGCCTGCACCTCATGCGTAGGTGCTTTATTGATCACATGAAATTACGATTATCTTGAGACATAGAAGACTCAGCTTTATTTTCTACAATGATGGAAGCTAAAGAAATGAATTAAAATGGCTGGTACATTTGCCTAACAAGCAGGAGACCCTGGTTCAAGTCCAGGCCGTGGCACAAAGTTAAATATATTTCTTCAGCATCTATCATTATAACAGTGTTAAAGAAAGAGTATAGTCTTCAAAATAATGTGATCTATTTCTTTGCTATTAAAAAATCATAATGCCATATCCGTTTAACGCAACATTTTCATTTATTTGCAAACATTTCACTAAGTTTATCCTCACTGTTTGAATGCAAATCTTAATACATACATTCTGTCATGCCTTGCACTATTGGTTGGACAGTTAAATGCATTTTTGGAAAATTAGCAAAATTCTCATTTGGTTCAAAAAATGGTTCAAATGGCTCTGAGCACCATGGGACATAACATCTGAGGTCATTAGTCCCCTAGAACTTAGAACTACTTAAACCTAACTAACCTAAGGACATCACACACATCCATGCCCGAGGCAGGATTCGAACCTGCGACCGTAGCGGTCACGCGGTTCCAGAATGAAGCGCCTAGAAACGCTCGGCTACAACGGCCGGCTTCTCATTTGGCAAAGCAGCTTAAAGTAAATGATATGCAACTAGCCACGCAGTGGTTTATTTCAGGAACATGTAGTGCAGAGCAACAAACTTTTTTTTTGCATAATTCAGTACTAGCATTTTCTAACAGGGCACAGTTCCAATCGCTACAATTAGCCATTGTGTTGTTATTTGTGACGAAGCCATTCCGTGTGCCGTTGATAGCCATTCTTTGTGTTCATTCAGTTACGAATAACCAGATTCAGTTTAGAGTAATGGGTACCATACATATACAGTTAATGTTCGCATTCAGAGGCAGAGTAGAAAAGGCTGTTCTAGATATAATACTGTAGTACGCGTTTAAAAGGCACACGGCTTTAAATTAAAAGTTTTCACATGATTTATTTCATTCCAAAGTTTTGACTTGATAGAGAAATTTCCGTGTAATTCGGTTAAATAATTTAAGAAAACCACGTAAAAATTATGCTGGGTGCACGGCTGTTTCCAGTGCCCGGTCTCTTAATCATCAAGTTACCTTGGTCGGTAGTAAATGGTAGTCCTCCACTGTCTTAAGATCTACGATTTAAAAATCTTTAATTTCTGCATAAGGAATTCTTATGCATGTCTTATCTGTAATCCTGCATATCGTTTTAACCTTATCAAACCGAACAGTATGCTGAAATGCAAGTCTCGCCGCAAATGAAAACACAAAAGAACACAATATCGGTCTGAGCTCAAAACCTCGTTCCCCAGACTGTTAGCTGTCTCAGAGCACATCAAGGGCGACAAGTTATCAAACGCCATTCGCTTCTAACGTTAAGGCTACATTGTGGACTAGTGTGCTGGTGTTGCATCATTCAGTTCGCTTGGCAGCCAGACGAGTTTACGGAGAATTTGTTTCTAATGGCTGTCGAAAAAATGTGGAGGTGCACAGGTAATGAAATTTAGGCCTTCAATATCTTTTTAAAAAGAAAGGCTGGACTTTTAACGCCTGAAATGTCAGTGTTGTTTCAAAATGGCTCTAAGCACTATGGGACTTAACATCTGAGGTCATCAGTCCCCTAGACTTAGAACTACTTGAGCCTAACTAACCTAAGGACAGCACACACATCCATACCCGAGGCAGGATTCGAACCTGCGACCGTAGCAGCAGCGCGGTTTCGGACTGAAGCGCCTAGAACCGCTCGGCGTGTTTCAAATAGCTAGAGATGTATGCAGTACCTACCATAACATAGACAAGGTCATACAAATGGATTCGTCTGATAACTGAATATGAAATAAGGGTCTGAAGTACTTCATAAAACCAAGTTTTTTTTTAAAAAAAATCTTGATGTGTCGCGCTTACTTGTGTCCTGTTTTACTTACGGACCTGCCCACTACTTTAAGCATATAAATACTTCCCAAATACGGAAGTGTATGATCCATATTCTTTTTCTGTCCACAACATTTTTTGATCTTGCATGACCGCAGTTGTGAAACATTACTTCAGTTGTACGTGTTAAACAGCGTATAACTGGTTGTATTCTGCAGAGTGATATATGGAACCAACCGATACTGAAATATCCACCACCTTAGGCAACGGTGCAATCTTTACATATTAAGTTTGCTCATAATTAGGCCATTTAATTTATAAATCAGTTTTGGAAGCGATGGGGTTCCATACTAATTAGTTTAAAGTGGTTAAATTACTTTGTTGTGGTTGGATGTTACGGCTATGCAACGTGGAATGTATGACGATGTAAGCTGCGGTTGCAACCTGTAACATCTTCCGTACATTTACTCAGATTGTAAAAAAAGAGTTTGTAAGTAGGCTGATGGTAACGACACGTAGTGCTCTGTATGAAAATCGCTGACTGCGCTGTGTGCAGTCTGTGGCTGGTTGGACTCATTGTTGGAATATTCGCTTGTGAAGTGTTGGACAGATGGATGTGAACAGCGCATAGCGTTGGGCAGTTGGAGGTGAGCCGCCAGCAGTGGTGGGTGTGGGGAGAGAGATGCCAAGAGCTCAGAGCGGACGATAGGGACGTGTGTCCGTCAGAAAAAGGAAATTTGTTTACTTGGATGTCACTATATATATATATATATATATATAAGCCAAATGAGAAGCCGGCGGTTGTGGCCGAGCGTTTCTAGGCGCTTCATTCTGGAACCGCGTGACCGCTACGGTCGCAGGTTCGAATCCTGCCTCGGGCATGGATGTGTGTGATGTCCTTAGGTTAGTTAGGTTTAAGTAGTTCTCAGTTCTAGGGGACTGATGACCTCAGATGTTAAGTCCCATAGTGCTCAGAGCCATTTGAACCATTTTTTATAATGACTTTTCAACGCTATTAAGGTTTCATTTGCTAACTATGCCTATCAGTAGTGCCTTCAGTAGTTACAATCTTTTATTTAGCTGGCAGTGTTAGCGCTCGCTGTATTGTAGTTCGAGTAACAAAGATTTTGTGAGGTAAGTGATTCATGAAAGGTGTCGGTTATTGTTAGTCAAGGCCTTCTTTTGTAGGGCTTATTGAAAGTCAGATTGCGTTGCGCTAAAATATTGTGTCAGTTTAGTGATGGTTAGAGTAAATAAAGAGAGAAATGTCTTAGTACGTTCAGTTTTGCTCAGCTGTTTGAAAATCAGATAACGTAAGAGTTTTTCAGCACTGTCATTCATACTTCTTCAAAGGGGACGATGGTTCAAGTGGTTCAAATGGCTCTAAGCACTATGGGACTCAACTGCTGTGGTCATCAGTCCCCTAGAACTTAGAAGTACTTGAACCTAACTAACCTAAGGACATCACACACATCCATGCCCGAGGCAGGATTCGAACCTGCGACCGTAGTAGTCGCACGGTTCCGGACCGCGCGCCTAGAACCGCGAGACCACCGCGGCCGGCTCAAAGGGGACGTTTCAGGTTTTTGCACTAGAGCACTGAGAATGTAGCTGCTCGTCTCTGGACTAGTTATAATTTGGAATCGATAGTCCAGTTATTGACGAACAAAGATTTGATTTCTCCCTGTAAGCGTCTTCATTAAAAATTTTAAACGTCTTACAGAAGTCGGCACACATTAACTGTTGTTATTTCGGGTGACAAGCCGATAATACGAGTGGCCTTCAATAAGTAACACAACACTTTTTTTCTGAATGCAGGTTAATTTTATTCAGGATTCCAATACACCATGTTGTTCGCCATTATTTTGGCTAGAAAGCACTATTTTTCGACATAATCTCCGTTCAATGCGATGGTCTTATGCTACCTTACTGGGACAGCCTGTATGCCCGCACGGTACCACTCAACTGGTAGACGTCGGCACCAATAACCTCCTCATCATCCACGTACTGCTTCTGTGATGTGTCGAGCATCTCGAATAAGAGTGTCTTCACGTTCCAATATTGGACAAGTCACAGCTGTCTGCCGCCGCGCGAGCTGAGACAGGTTTGCGCGACTTTCTTGCGATGATGACAGACGCCCCGGTCAACGACTCACAGTGCTTTTGTTCACTGTCAAGTCCGTAGACATTTTGCAAACTCCTACGAACGTCTGCGCTGCTCAGGTCTCCCACCAAAAGAAACTCAATATCAGCTTTCGGCTTGGAACGCACCTTCGCTACAGCCCGCCATTTTGAATTCTATGTATAGCACCGTCACCTATTGCAACTTTATGAAGTAGGAATATTCCACGATGTTCCATCACTGACTCCGCCTTTTTTCAATCGAAGTTTGCCGAGAAAAAGAAGTTAATGAAAGACTTATAATCGAATCACGTTCAATAGAAGTTTACGTATTTATGAGATTGAAACGCTAATTAATTTGTGTTTCCAGATACACGATACTAGCAGGAAAAATTGATAAGGTACCAATATCTATGTAACTAATATTACTTCGATACCGGTAAGGATACTTTTAGAATTTAGATAGGTGGAAAGTGGAAAACTGAAGCACTGCCTGAAGATTGGTAAACTCCAATAATTTGTCCCATACACAAGAAAGGAAACAGAACGGGATGTAGAAATTTCAAAGGAATCAGTTTGCTGAACATAACATACAAAATCCTGTCAATAACCATTCTGGAAAACGTAAACCTTACGGTGAAAATATTATTCAAGATTACCTGGCTGGATTTAGAACAAACTGTTCCACAACTAATAATTTGTTTACTATACGACAGATCTTTGAGAAATACTGGAAATTTAGCAAAAACATTCACTGTCTCTTCGTTGACTTTCAGCTAGCCTATGACAGCATCCACAGAAGTAGCCTCTACAACACATTACGAGAATTTAGTATATCAGTAAAATCATTAGGATGATACAACTGTGCATGGATGGCTCCCAGGCAGCAGTAAAGTTCAGAGGATCTATATCCCCCACCTTTCCAATTAAAACAGGCTTACGACAGGGAGACGTTCTTTCATGTGTCCTCTTCAACCTTGCATTAGAGAAAGTAGTTCGGGAGAGTAATTTACATGTATACAGTGGTCTCCGATTCGAACGCAGTGAAGTAAAACTCCTGGCTTATGCGGGTGATACAGTGTTGCTGAGTGAAACTGAAGAAGAACTGAAAGATATGTACAGATCTCTCAGGCACAGTGCCAACAAAATCTGGCTTTTGATTAACCAGGAGAGAACCGAATATATGGAAATAGGTCGAGTCATAAACCCAAATCCTTACTTTGAAATTGACCAACATTCTAAATTCATAAAAGTTTTCTAGTTTAAATACCTTGGATCACGTTTCAACAGTAAAAATATCATAACAATGGATATAAATGAAAGAATAGCCTCAGGGACAAGGTCTGTACCCACTAAGCAAACCCACTCAAAAGTAAAGGCCACCACAAAGATGAAGATATACAAAATCATTATCTGCCCCATAGTACTGTACGGTTCAGAAACCTGGACGCTTACAATGAATGAAAGAGAAAAACTGAATGTTTTCGAAAGAAAGTAATGAGAAAAATCTGGGGACCTGTGTAGGAGAGTGGCGTATGGAGAATTCGAAAGAACAATGAAATTTATCAGTTAATGAAGCAATTCACTATCATTCAGAAGTTAAAAGTAGGAGACTACAATGGGGTGGACATGTGTCCAGAATGGAAAACACCAAGAAAGCAATTGAAGGAACTTTCGAGGCAACAAGACCATTGGGCCGATCTCGTACAAGATGGAAAGATGACATAGAGAAGGACATCGCAGTATTAGGAATTTCCGCAGGATGCAGAGAGGCTGCGAGAGATAGAAGGCGGTGGATGCAGATCGTTGATGCAGCGGTTGGTCTACAGGGCCTGTGATCCCTGAGAAGAGAGAGAGAGATAGGTGGAAAGTGAACTATGCAGCTGACGTCCAAAAGCGTCCAACATTAGTTCCGTCGAGTTCAAATCAGGCGAATTTGGGGGCAAGACATCGACGTGAGTTCACTACCATAATCTACAAAAGACTGTAGCAAGTTTCAGGCAGTGTGACACCAACAGTTATCCTCTTGAATGACGCCATCGGCGTCGGCGAAAACTTCAGACATGAAGGGATGCACGTGTTTCATAAGAAAGGCAAGTATTCCAAAACTGTCATCGTGCCTTCGGTTACAATTACAGAATCCTTGAAAGCCAAGCTGAATGTCCATCTTAGCGTAATACTACCCGCAACGGCCTGTGTCTGCGGCGCAGCGCATGTTTCGAGAAGCTGTTCATTTGGATGATGGTGTATCAGCACACGATAATCGAGCTGGTGTAGGAAGAAAGTGGGGCATACGACTTGGCGACTCGTTTTCTTTGATACACGGCCCAATTTCGATGATCCCAGGGCTCCTGCGGTCGTAAATGACGATGTCGTTGGCACAAAACAGGCACACGTGGTAAGCTGCGAAGGCCGTGCTAAAAAATGTACGCTGAACGGTGAGCTCCGAAACATCAGCACTGTACTTTGTCGTCTGATCTGCCACTGATCCAGGTTTGATAGCTGGTAAGCTTCCGACCTCCACGTTCTATTTTCAATTTTTTGCTGGATGTATCTCAGTCTCTGTGTTCCTCTACAGTTTTTACCTTCTGGAGATCCCTCTAGTACCATAGAAGTTACTGCCTGATGTCTTAACAAATATCCTATCACCTTTTTCCTTCTTATTGTCAGTGGTTTCGATAGGTTCCTTTCCTTGCCGATTCTTAGGAGAACGTCCTCATTCCTTACCTTATCAGTTAATGTAATTTTCAACATCCTTCTGTAGCACCACATCTCAAATGCTTCTATTCTCTCCTGCTCCCATTTTCCCATCGTCCATGTCTCACAGCCATACAATGCTGTGCTTCCAAAGTACATTCTCAGGAATTTTTTTCTCAAATTACCGCCAGACACCACACTTTCTAGGTGGTAGCCTTTAAATCGGCCGCTGTCCGTTAGTATACGTCGGACCCGCGTGTCGCCACTATCAGTGATTGCAGACCGAGCGCCGCCACACAGCAGGTCTAGAGAGACTTCCTAGCACTCGCCCCAGTTGTACAGCCGACTTTGTTAGCGATGGTTCACTGACAAAATACGCTCTCATTTCCCGAGACGATAGTTAGCATAGCCTTCAGCTACGTTAATTGCTACGACCTAGCGAGGCGCCATTATCAGTTACTATTGACATAGTGAAATATGTACCGTCAAGAGCGACGTTCGTCATTAATGGATTAAAGTTAAGTATTCCACCAGCTACGTCCGTTTTTCTCAATTCTAATTTCCTTGTCCTGTTCCAGACCTCACGCCAGCCTGCGTGAGCTGAAACGCGTGCCTTTCGGCCTCCTCTAGTAACACGGTGTTGGCTCTCCTGCCAACCACAACATAAGGCGTATGCTTAATACAAGCAGAAATCTCTTGGCCAGGAATGCCGTTTTTCCCAGTGCTAGTCGAGTTATTGCTGGTATTATTAAACGATAACCAGTTGATACAAGAGGATAATACAAGATTCTGAATTGTGCTGCTACAGAAGAATACCGAAGATTAGATGTAGCTAATGAGGAGGTTCTGAATAGAACTGGGCAGGCAAGAATTTTGTGGCACAGCTTGACTAAAAGAAGGGATCAGATGATGCGACACATTCTGAGACATCAAAGGATGGCCAATTTAGTATTAGAGGGAAGCGTGGTGGGTACAAATCGTAGATGTAGACCAAGAGATGAATTCAGTAAGCGCATTCGAAAGCCGAGCTGTTCTAGGCGCTACAGTCTGCAACAGCGCCACCGCTACGGTCGCACGTTCGAATCCTGCCTCGGGCATGGATGTGTGTGATGTACTTAGGTTAGTTAGGTTTACGTAGTTCTAAGTTCTAGGGGAATACTTGACTTCGAAGTGCCATAGTGCTCAGAGCCATTTGAACCATATTCAAAAGGATGTTGGTTGCAGTAGTTATTCGGAGATTAACAGAGTAGCATGGAAAGCTGCATGAAAACAGTCTTCGGGCTGAACGTTCAAATGGCTCTGAGCACTATGGGACTTAAATGCTGCGGTCATCAGTCCCCCAGAACTTAGAACTACTTAAACCTAACTAACCTAAGGACATGAAACACATCCATGCCCGAGGCAGGATTCGAACCTGCGACCGTAGCGGTCGCGCGGTTCCAGACTGTAGCACCTAGAACCGCTCGGCCACACCAGCCGGCTGGCTGAAGGCCACAACAACAACGCCCAATTATAACACACTTTGAGGCAGTATACTATGAGGTTTGTAGTCATTGTTGTAATTTAAATCTCAGTTTCGTTACTTCCCCATCACTTCCCCTTCCTCCCTCCCCCCCCCCCCCCCCCTCCCTCCCCGTGCCGTGCCGCCGTAGTAACAACGGTTTTCCTCAGATCAGTGCTCAACTGAAATCACTCAACAGAGGAAAGTCCACTGGACCTGACGGAATACCAATTCGATTCTACACAGAGTACGCGAAAGAACTTGCCCCCCTTCTAACAGCTGTGTACCGCAAGTCTCTAGAGGAACGGAAGGTTCCAAATGATTGGAAAAGAGCACAGGTAGTCCCGGTCTTCAAGAAGGGTCGTCGAGCAGATGCGCAAAACTGTAGACCTATATCTCTGACATCGATCTTCTGTAGAATTTTAGAACATGTTTTTTGCACGAGTATCATGTCGTTTTTGGAAACCCAGAATCTACTCTGTAGGAATCAACATGGATTCCGGAAACAGCGATCGTGTGAGACCCAACTCGCTTTATTTGTTCATGAGACCCATAAATTATTAGATACAGGCTCCCAGGTAGATGCTATTTTCCTAGAGTTCCGGAAGGCGTTCGATACAGTTCCGCACTGTCGCCTGATAAACAAAGCAAGAGCCTACGGAATATCAGACCAGCTGCGTGGCTGGATTGAAGTGTTTTTAGCAAACAGAACACAGCGTGTTGTTATCAACGGAGAGACGTCTGCAGACGTTAAAGTAACCTCTGGCGTGCCACAGGGGAGTGTTATGGGACCATTGCTTTTCACAATATATATAAATGACCTAGTAGATAGTGTCGGAAGATCCATGCGGCTTTTTGCGGATGATGCTGTAGTATACAGAGAAGTTGCAGCATTAGAAAATTGTGGCGAAATGCAGGAAGATCTGCAGCGGATAGGCACTTGGTGCACGGAGTGGCAACTGACCCTTAACATAGACAAATGTAATCTATTGCGAATACATAGAAAGAAGGATCCTTTATTGTATGATTATATGATAGCGGAACAAACACTGGTAGCAGTTACTTCTGTTAAATATCTGGGAGTATGAGTGCGGAACGATTTGAAATGGAATGATCATATAAAATTAATTGTTGGTAAGGCGGGTACCAGGTTGAGATTCATTGGGAGAGTCCTTAGAAAATGTAGTCCATCAACAAAGGAGGTGGCTTACAAAACACTCGTTCGACCTATACTTGAGTATTGCTAATCAGTGTGGGATTCGTACCAGATCGGGTTGACGGAGGAGATAGAGAAGATCCAAAGAAGAGCGGCGCGTTTCGTCAGAGGGTTATTTGGTAACAGTGATAGCGTTACGGAGAAGCTTAACAAATTCAAGTGGCAGACTCTGCAAGAGAGGCGCTCTACATCGCGGTGGAGCTTGCTCGCCAGGTTTCGAGAGGGTGCGTTTCTGGATGAGGTGTCGAATATACTGCTTCGCCCTACTTATACCTCCCGTGGAGATCACGAATGTAAAATTAGAGAGATTCGAGCGCGTACGGAGGCTTTCAGACAGTCGTTCTTCCCGCGAACCATACGCGACTGGAACCGGAAAGGGAGGTAATGACAGTGACACGTAAAGTGCCCTCCGCCATACACCGTTGCGTGGCTTGCGGAGTATGAATGTAGATGCAGACGTAGATGTAGATCACCGAACTTAAGCGTTGTCGCGCTGGGCTAGCACTTGGATGGGTGACCATCCGGTTGGTCGAGTGATGTTGGCAAGTGGAGTGCACTCAGCCCTTGTGAGGCAAACTGAGGAGCTTCTTGGGTGAGAAGTAGCGGCTCCGTTCTCGGAAACTGACATACGGCCGGCAGAGCGGTGTGGTGACCACATGCCCCTCCGTATCCGCATCCAGTGACGCCTATGAACTGAGGATGACACGGTGGCCGGTCAATACCGTTGGGCCTTCATGGCCTGTTCGGGAGGAGCTAAGATTTTTTTTTTTTTAATATTTAAAATCTGTAATGACACTGCGTTATTAATGGGCCATATTCAGCTTCGTGGGGTGTATTTCTTGGCAGAAAACGGGTTCATAATCTTGAAGGAGAGCTTAGATTCGGTTTCCAAAAGGAATGGCAGTTTTAACCACCCAGATTGCCCTGCCCTCCCCTCCCCCTCCCCCCCCCTCCCCCCGACGCGTCACCCTTTTGCCATACCGGGCGCTGCCTACCTTCCCCGCGTGCAAGGAAGTCCGCTCCCGGAGCTGCGCCGCCGGCAGGTGCAATGGGCCTGCAGCGAGCTGCGGCGGCACATTTCCATACAGAGGCGGCCCGCGGCGGCAGTGCATTGTTTACTGAACACTGCGCACGACCTGGACCTGCGCGCGGCGCCGATGCGCTGGCCGCGCGGTGCAAGCGGCTTCCCCACTCCACGGTCTGTGATTCCTGCTCTACAGTCGCGGCGGAAGCTTCACCTGCTAGCGGCAAAGCGCGGGAGCGACAACTCTGGACGAGTCAATAACGTCGAGGTCTCGCAAAAACTGATGTAGAGGGTGTATCAAAAAGAATCATCTGTTAATAATTTCCGGGTATGCAGCCGGATCCCGTCGACATTCTGCCACGATATTTCGGCCCAGAGACGTCCGGCCATCATCAGGTGAGTACACAACTACTGAAGAGCCCAGGTGCAGTCGCGGTATTTATACCGATTCTCGCGCACGTGCGCGAGAATCGGTATAAATACCGCGACTGCACCTGGGCTCTTCAGTAGTTGTGTACTCACCTGATGATGGCCGGACGTCTCTGGGCCGAAATATCGTGGCAGAATGTCGACGTGATCCGGCTGCATACCCGGAAATTATTAGAAGAACAAATACGCCGGGAAAATTTCAGAAGTCAAGAATCATCTGATTTGGCACGTCTAAATTTCTGAAACTAATAAAGATATACAGGGTGTCCGAAAAAGAACGACATGACTTTTAATAGAATTATTTATTAGGAAGACGAGCTTAACAAAAAAAATGGCTCTGAGCACTATGGGACTTAACTTCTCTGGTCATCAGTCCCCTAGAACTTAGAACTACTTACACCTAACTAACCTAAGGACATCACACACATCCATGCCCGAGGCAGGATTCGAACCTGCGACCGTAGCAGCAGCGCGGTTCTGGACTGAAGCGCCTAGAACAGCTCGGCCACAGCGGCTGGCACAGGCGAACAGATGTGCGACTGTTGAGCATCTGACCGCATAGATGAAACAAGGGGTTACCAGAAATTTCTCCTCAGCTACCGTTCAGTGGACGTTGCTGCACACGGGCCTCCGCAGCAGGCGCCTAGTTCATACACCCATGCTGACTGCTGTTCGACAGCGACGAAGGCTGGAATTCACCCCCCAGCAGCGCAGATGGACTCCACTGAGTGGCGACAGGTGACCTTTTCGTGATTTGTCAGATTTTGTGTTTTATCGGACAGATGCCCGTTTCCGTGTATGGTGTGAAATGGTTGAAACCACACACGCTGCAATTATTGTCGAAAGCGTCCAGGCCAGAGGAGAGAGCGTTATGGTCTAGGGAAAGTTTTCATGGCATTCTATAGGTGATCTCGTGTTCTGGAAGGACCAACGGAAATATGCATCTATGCTAGCCCACCCCTACATGTAGTTTGTTTTTCCTCGGCACGATGGCACCTAGCAGCAGGCCAATTAATCGTGTCACACAGCTCGCAGTGTACGTGAACGGTTCGAGGAGCACCAGAATGTGTTTGCCATACTTGCTCAGCCACGAAATTCTCCGGTTTTAAACCCAAATGAGAATCTGTGGGACTACCCCGATAGGACTATTTGTGCGATGGATCTTCAGCCGAGAACTACACAGCTGGTCACGGCACTTGAGTCGGCAAGGCTCCGCATTTGTGCCGATACCTTTCAGAACCTCACTGACTCTCTTCCTACAAGTCTCGCAGCGGTCTGTGCTGCAGAAGGCAGGTGGTCACATTACTTTAGCTCGACAGTCTATGTAGCTGTGCTATTCAGCCGTGGGGCAGTATTCTTGGCCCCAAAACAAGCTGGCAAAATTATGCGCTCGATACAGAGCTACGTCTCACGATGTGGCTGATGCTCTAAACAATGCAAATAAGACAAAGAGATACCACTTCTTACTTTCAAAGTATTCCGAGTCATCTAAGTGCAGGAAAGACGTCTTTACATGTCACCTCCTCTCATCTTCACCACTCTCGTACCAATAGTATGTGTATCTTACACTCATACGTGCAGCAAAAAAACTTTTGTATCAAGACGGTTCCGAGATTTCCGTTACCAGTACAGAAAATTGGCATAGATATCAACATAAACATCATTTCCGCCCTTTTTATTGCTAATGAAAACCACACATTGCATGTTGTACCACCGTATAGCCAGACCTTAGGAGGTGGTGGTCCAGATTGCTGTACACGCCGGTACCTCCAGTACCCAGTAGCACGTTCTCTTGCATTGATGCATACTTGTATTCGTCGTGGCATACTATTCACAAGTTCATCAAGCCTCAAAGTCGATTCGGTGTAGATCTCTCAGAGTAGTTGGTGGGTCACGTCGTCCATGAACAGCCCTTTTCAGTCTATCCCAGGCATGTTCGATAGGATTCATGTCTGGAACGGGGGAGGGGGCGCTAGTTGTCGTCCATGAAGACGAATGCCTCGTCAATATACTACCGATATGGTTGCACTGTCGGTCGGAGAATGGCATTCACGTATCGTAGAGCCGTTAATGGTGCCTTCCATGACCGCCAGCGGCGTACGTCGGCCCCACATAATGCCACCAGAAAACAGCAGGGAACCTCCATCTTGCTGCACTCGTTGGGCAGTGTGGCTAAGTCGTTGAGCGTGACCGGGTTGCCTCCAAAAACCACTCCGACGATTGTCTGGTTGTAGGCATATGCGACAGTACTCGGTGACGAGAACGTGACACCAATCCGGATCGGTCCATTCGGCATGTTTTTGGGCCCAATCTGTACCGCGCTGCATGGTGTCGCGGTTGCAAAGATGGACCTCGTCATGGACGTCGGGAGTGGAGTTGCGCATCATGCAGCCTATTGCGCACAGTTTGAATAGTAACACGACGTCCTGTGGCTGTACAAAAAGCGTTATTCAACATGGTGAAGTTGCTGTCAAGGTTGTAAGGTGTCAGGCAAATCCAACACCTTCCATGAAAACCCTGACATGATAAGCAAATCCAGTAGTATATCACATAGCTCCGAATAAATCGTGACAATAAATTGACCAAAGTAATACGAGTAACGAGTGAGCAAAAGGAATACCACAGACTAACACAAGAATGCCTAAATGCATGTCACACCTTCCCACCGTGAGACAGACGCAGTTTCGAGGGGAGAAACGAGAAGCCGAGAGCAGAACCGAGTTAAGCTGGAAGGCCCTACGATAGGGAACGGACACCCACGTCGTCAGCTAACCGCTATGACCACCCCCCAGCCCATGTTAAAAGCTAGAGCCCTCCAGAAGAACAGTATAGATCTTACGATAACACAAAAAGGGCTACCCCAGCCGCAAGTTCTAGCGTGAGACTTTTTCGCGTCTCTGTTACGTCAGGACCACCCCCAGCCCATGTTAAAAGATAGAGCGCTCCAGAAGAACAGTATAGATCTTACGATAACGCTAAAAGAACCACACCAGCTGCAAGTTTTAGCGTGAGACTTTTTCGTGTCTCTGTTACGTTGCAGACTTTAAAAACATTGCCCCACCACGAAAAGTATAACGTTTCTCATTGGATAGACAGAATTTTTGTAGGCGGAGCTTAAGGTTAGCATTGAGACCCTGATTGGTCAGATGAAAACACGGACAGATGGTTAAAAAAACTAACTTCGGTAAATTGTAGTAAGGAGAAGTTAGGAGAGAGTTGCTTCCGAGACGGCGAGGTGAGCGGAGCTGTGCTGCCCGCCGCCCCCTGATGAACACCGACAAGGTAATGAACGCACGCGATGCTGCATAACAGGGCATAAAGCTTCACTCAAAACTGCAGAAGTCTCATTTGTTACACCCTCTTTTTGCGTAATACTAGTGTCGATCGTCAATTAAAGCTCATGGTGTTCACACTTGAAGTAAAAATCTGAAACGCGATGATTTTTCTGTTCTATAGTTATTGAGAAGCCACATCAGCCACTGTAATTTACGACAAGTTAGATAAGTAATTAAAGATAATTGAGGGTCACTGTAGACCATTTTCGTAGTTTTCTTTCTTGTGAAATTTAATTTAAACCTAGACTATAGATGTGATACAGCATAGGTCATCCTTCGATCCATTGTAGAGCTTGGAAACCCATTCAGCGAATATTCGTTCACATTTTTGTTGAACGCAGTTGGTTTTTACCATCCTGTATTAAAACATTTCCTTTTATGACTAGTGCAATTTATAAACAATGTTTTGTGAGTAGAATAAAATTTCCAATGGTAAACTTAACTGCTTTTTCGACGTTATTTTCCCAGCTAACTAAAAATAGGAAAGCCTTGAACCCCTTCCACTAAATTTAGTTAGTATTAAGATTCTTTTACAGGGAGGGCAGTGGAGCTGACACTGAAATCATTAAGTATTTGGTTATATCATCGCTTGTCTCACTGAACTCTACATGTCATGTGTGGTCTGGCGTCTCCTTACCAGCAACAAGTCCCAGGTTCAAACTAGTCAATTCCCTAAAAAACACGCTCAGACCGTGGTTGCACGAAAGTGGTAGGGAGACACGATATAGAACAAAAGACACATGTTAGAAGGTTCCTCCGAGCCATAATCCGTAGGTAGCGGTCATCCACTGCAGTAGTAGCCCTTGGGCGGCCTGAGCGAGACATGTCATCGACAGTTCCTCTCTCTCTGTATCTCCTCCACGTCCGAACAACATCGCATTGGTTCACTCCAAGACGCCTGATTAAAATTGTTCCAGACTTTCCCGGGTTAAGCTTCTATATCACTCGCATGTGTGATAGGTAATTCTTTCTGCAACAGAAAGCTCCGCGGATGTGTTCACAATTGACCAAAGTTTCATCTTAATCAGATGAATGGCACAGCAGCGCATAGAAGACTAAAAAAAATTAAAAAATATTTTTATATATTAGATACTACGTGGTAGAGGAATAGCATTCGCACGGTTAGTATAAAACTGTAAGGTACCTGTCAATTGGTGGGGTGAGTAAAAATACATTCTGACTTAGCTATTGAACATTTATTGAGATTATATTAAAATTTAAGTTTTCTTGTGTCGAACGAATCTGTTATTAAGGCAGTTACGTCATGCGTATTTTAATACATTAAAATGCTTTAAGAAAACTAAAATCTCTCTGTACTTAACATAAATCGATTCGACTAGCATTCTTTGCCTTGTTTACTACGTTTTAAATTTTATTTCATCCTCTGTTACTTATTTTTATTAATATCAAATGTAAAGTGAGTATATTTCATTTAGAAATGTTTTGTTTCAATATAATATTAATATTAAGAGTTTTCAGATGCGCAAATATAGTACTATATCCGCCGGCAGGAGTGGCTGTGCGGTTCTAGGCGCTACAGTCTGGAGCCGAGCGACCGCTACAGTCGCAGGTTCGAATCCTGCCTCGGGCATGGATGTGTGTGATGTCCTTAGGTTAGTTAGCTTTAATTAGTTCTAAGTTCTAGGCGACTGATGACCTCAGAAGTTAAGTCGCATATTGCTCAGAGCCATTTGAACCAAGTACTGTATCCATTAGGTCAAAATTTCATTAACTGAACAAGACAGTTAAAAATGGGAAGATAGTGAGCATAATGGTAGTACCTTAAGGGAGTAGTAGTTTATGTATTGACGGAAAAATGAGCTTTTTAAGGCAAAGTTACACTTTGATGTGTGGAAGATAGGGAAAGAGGTACTGTAATGAGATAGAGTTAAGTGAAGCAGTTGTGAAGAAATAGAAGACGTAATGAAAAGTGTTGTCAGAGACTGATTACGAGACGTAGCATTCGGACTTCTGCAGTTATATTTATGCTGTGTGAATTTCAGAACTCAAATATCAATCACCCGAACCTGTTCCAAGTTGTTCTCAAAAATTCTCGAAAAAATTGACTTTGTAGTTTTCCAACCATCTTCAATATCCTAAGGTAGGATCGGTTTTTCTCGACAGGCAGTGTCCTGAGTTCGATTCCCGAGTGATGAAAATTTTGAAACAGAGGTGCATGTTTTACGCTGCACGGAAATGCTAGTAATATATATATAAAGATGGAAAAAAATCTGTTGCTTTCGAGGTCAGTAATCACAGATTACAGTCTCGAATCAGTCATTATTTTTTTCGTTCTTTTTCCCGTTCAGTTCGAATACTTTGACGAAATTTATATTTAAACTAGCAAATATATGGTCGTTAACATATATCTAATTGTCATTTAATGAAACACGCACGTCTTCTTTGTTTTAATTACACACTGGACACGCAAATACAGCCGCGCGGTGTAGCCGCGTGGTCTTCGGCACCTTGCCACGGTTCACGCGACTCCCACCATCGGAGTTCGAGTCCTCCCTCGTGCATGGGTGTGTGTGTTGTCCTTAGCGTAAGTTAGCTTAAGTTAGATTAAGCAGTGTGTAAGCCTAGGGACCTATGACCACAGCAG
Organism: Schistocerca gregaria; assembly: GCF_023897955.1. Classification (NCBI taxonomy): domain Eukaryota; kingdom Metazoa; phylum Arthropoda; class Insecta; order Orthoptera; family Acrididae; genus Schistocerca; species Schistocerca gregaria. The sequence goes on from NC_064924.1 coordinate 491,926,749, forward strand.
TTAGGTCCTATAGGAACCAAACAGAGTTTTCATTACAATTACACATTCTTAATTACTGATCTTTTATAAAAGTTGATTAATAAAGATTGTTTAAATTTAAAAAAAAATTAAATTGTTTTTCATTCTTGTGTACTTCACACTTCATGCCAATGCTCACGTAAAATGCGCATGTGTTTTAAAATTCAACTCAACGACGAGTCCAACTCAGGCCATTCGCACAGCTCAGGGCTTCGCGGCCCCTCTGAAAGACGATCTTACTTCAGGGTATTAAAGACGCTCGGAAAACTTCAAAGGCGATTATCTCAAGAATTTTTAGTGTTGCATCTAATGCAAACCTCGAGTTCTGAACTTCACTAATCATAGATACAAAAAAATACAAAAATACGATAGCTGTGTGGTCTTCTTGTTAGTAACAGCGTCTTGTTGGACTGTGTTTGCGAACTCGTAATCGAACGACAAGTCTACGAAAGTATTCAGCAATGTAGAGGCGGAACAAAAAAAAGGAGAGGAGCTGATCGACTGATAGAAGAAGCGACAGTAATTTTCAGGTGAAGATTTCTCGAAAAGGAGAGATCAAGAATTGTTTAATGGCGGGCAGTACAGTGGTGCATTCGAAAATTTAAGCAGCATAAGTTACATCTTACTAGCAAGTAGTGAATTAACTGTGATTCACGGAGCGTCACGTTACGTGAACTTGCTCAGCGAGATGCTTATTTTGTAGTATAGAAAATTCAAAACAACTGTTGGTGAAATTAAAATGGTTCAAATGGCTCTGAGCACTATGCGACTTAACATCTTTGGTCATCAGTCGCCTAGAACTTAGAACTAATTAAACCTAACTAACCTAAGGACATCACACACATCCATGCCCGAGGCAGGATTCGATCCTGCGACCGTAACAGTCGCGCGGTTCCGGACTGAGCGCCTAGAACCGCGAGACCACCGCGGCCGGCTCAAATTAAGGAATTCTGCTTCCTACGCAGTAAAGAAACCCATGGCGGACGGAGCAAGGAGGACGTCAAAAGTAGATTAGTACAGCCCTAAAGGGCATTCCTGCTCTACTAGTATCAAACATAGGTTTTAATTTGAGAAAAGAATCGTAAGAATGTATGTCTGGAGCACAGCATTGTATGATGGTGAAACATGGTCTGTGGGAAAACCGGAACAGAAGAGCTCCGCAGCATTTGAGATGTGGTGCTACAGGAGAATATTGAAAATTATGTTGACTGATAAGGTAAGGAATGAGGAGATTCGCCGTAGAATCGGCGAGGAACGGAATATTGGGAAGAAGGGACAGGATGGTAGGACATCTGTTAAGATATCAGAGAATAACTTCCACGATACTAGAGGCAATTGTAGAGGGTGAGAACTGTAGCAAAAGACAAAGACTGGAATACATTCAGCAAAAAATTGCAAGTGCTACCTGAGGTGAAGAGATTTGCACAGGAGAGGAGAAGAGAAATTTATGGCGGACCGCAGAAGATTGACAACTACAAAATAAATATGGCAGATGGACTGTGACGTTAGAACTGCTGAAGAGACTACAGCACTTGACCGGCCGCGGTGGTCTCGCGGTTCTAGGCGCGCAGTCCGGAGCCGTGTGACAGCTACGGTCGCAGATTCGAATCCTGCCTCGGGCATGGATGTGTGTTATGTCCTTAGGTTAGTTAGGTTTAAGTAGTTCTAAGTTCTAGGGGACTGATGACCACAGCAGTTGAGTCCCATAGTGCTCAGAACCATTTGAACCATTTGAACTACAGCACTTCTAGACATCGAGTTTCTGGAGTGGTGTGCTGACGAAAAATATTTTTTACTGAACTTATAAAATTTTAAGTTTGAACAGACGCCTTCTCGTCGCCATCTTGCAAAACCAGCAAGAAGCGATTCAGAGAGCACGTCACCCTGCGTCTTGTACAAGCATGGAGGTATAATAAAAACTACGTTGCTTTGAATTAGGCGCTGCCATATTAGATGCACCAACACATAACGGGGCTAACGAGATATACGGGCCCCACAAGCAACTTGTGACGTCACATTAGCAGTCTTGTCCGCCACACTTCGTGAACGCTCGGCTCCGATTAGGGCCCACGGGAAATCAATATTTAAATGAAAAGGTGCCCAATGAAGGTCTTAATTTTGTCGTGTGCTATCGAGAACTTCCAAGCATTTAAATATGCATTCAAGAATTACTAAATTTGTCTGTAAAAGCTAATCGCTCCCAGCAGGAGACGGCAGCTGCCACTCTTTAAGACGTACAGTGTCATATGCTGTGATGTACACGCCAAGGCCTGTCTTTCTCTTGGGCCTCGAGACTTTACTACCGTTTACGTTTGCATCTTATTCGTAACTTATGCCGTGTGCACGTAACAGTTGTTTTAAATAGAAAATTTTACAGTGCTTTCGTCAATAACACGGTGTCAACAAGGCATTTTCAGGCCTTTTTCTCGTCGTAAATGCATACTTGATCCAGTAATATGACGCATCCCGCCTCGTTGATGTAACTTCCTTTTTGTTAAACATTTCGATTCGCCAAGAAGAGAAGTATTTCATGTGAAAATGATGTTTACTTAAGCCAGCATTTTCATTAATATGGACTGACGAAAATGGCGTTCGCTCATTGTCCGCGAAAATGCTGAGAACGGCTTTTGCTCTGTTTGGGCAGTTTCCAACCTTTCCTTCTCATAGCTTCCACCCAGAGAGCTTTTCGAGCTTGACTGATAGTAAATCTAAAGGACAGAAATAAAGCCACTATAGTAAAACAGCGCAACCAAACGTCATGTAGGACAAAGAACGTAACACTTGATCGATTCCACTTACGAATGAAATGTGGTTCCTTTACACTTCAGAATGACTAGTACACTAGGACACCTGTAAATTGCCAAAATACATCCACCAGAGGCTAACGTCGAGGCGCGTAACATGGAGGACGTCGGTTTCAAGTCTGTGAAATTATGACAACTCCCCTCATTATACCTTCATGTGTACATAAAATTGTTGTCGTTCTCAGATAGAAGACTCACAGATTTACATCTCTGGGTCCATCCTAATACATCTTTGACTCCACAGGCTAAATAATAATAATAAGAAAAGAGCAACACATCAATGTTATGCGATGCAAGCTCCGACACGTCAGTGAAGTTACTGACTTAATAAAATATCAGACAAAATTCCCTAAATCAGGAACTAAATAATAAAACGTAAATCAGACTGACATCTGGAAATCGTGGAAAATAAATTCAGGTCCTGCCTAACTGACGCTGTCTATACAGAAATAGTAATCTCTCTCGCAGTTATCTGAAATACACCTACTGTTGATGTACAGTTAGTTACGACAGGTAGATGTATGTGAGTACTATGAACGTTGTCAATGGGGTAATTAGGAGACAATGCGTGCACATAGTAATAAGACATAAGCAAGGTAATAAATATTACTAAGACATAGTATAGAGCGGACAGCAGTTTTCTTTGTATTAAAAACAAGTATGAGAAAGAAACACTCAAGTTAGTTATAGAAAGAAGAGTGCCGTTTTACCACCAACCTCAGTCGTCGGAAAGCTGTTGTAGCTTACGTAAAAAACGCCACTCAAATGTGTATGAAGTTGCTGTCGTCGTAAGCGAAGATCGCCAGGAGCTCAGGGCTATGAATCAACCTTAATCAACCGATTAGTAAGGATGTGGTAAGGCCTCATACTTTTTGCTCGGCAAATAAAGTTGCACCGTAGAAACCAGATTATATTGAAGGCGTTGACTCTAAATCAACTTGTTCCAAACAACGAGGTCAAGTTCACATTTCAGCAAGAAGTTTTTGAATTTACAGTTGTCTTGCTCAGTACGAGAACTGTAGTAAAATTACATGAATTTCGGAAACACATCACGTTCTGCACTTTCATATTTCTGCTGACGTTTCACTGGGATTAAAACATAAGTTGGCATTTGCAACATGTTTTATTCCTTTTTTACTGGATTCAGATAATAATGAAATAGAAATCACTTGCTTTCGATGACAAAGACTGCGTTCCTAAGACAAAAAATTTCGTAATACAGTCTGGTGAGGAAAAAATTCTAACAGCTTTTGACTTTAATTTGAGAGTTGTGACTATTAGTGTCTTTTTGAATTACTCTTATGTGGGGCAGTGAAGTATTGGTTCCGAAGGCCACTGACAAAAGCGGAATTCAAGCCACGAAACAATCGAATTCACGGAAGGAAGTAAAGGTTGTAAGAAACTGGATCACATGCGCCATGAAGTCATCAGAAAAGAATTGAAGGTATTTTTCAATATCAGAAAACAACAAAGATTACAGGTGAATAGGGCTTAGCCGTATCATTCAAATGGTTAGTGAGCGGCTATCAAAATCGACCGACGGGCGAATTATGTTTGGGATGATCACGTAAGAGGGGGACTGATAGACCGGTAGAAGCCCACTGGCCTAACCCTTGAAGTGGATGATAACATATAATGGGATGATGATGATAAAAACAATCATGGTGTTTGTACGGTGATGACGATGACTTCATCGTGAATGAGACACCGAGGCCGCTATACCCTTGAAGGCTAAAAGATAAAAAAACTGTGTTCCTTGATGTTATTTGTGTATAGGTCAAATAACAAATCCTATCGTAGGCTTTAATTCGCTACCAAGAACGGAGCCTTTTCACAGAAGGATTTGACAGGTTTGATTACTTGGTAATTTTTTTTACTTCTACTGTTCAGTTTTGTGTTTGAGTCTCTGACATATATTCGTACTTTCACATGATCCAAAAATAGTGTTTACACTCCCAAAATTTTCTGCGTTATTTGATACTTTCTTACTGTAAATTTTGTATCTTTCCTTTTATATAACAATAACGAAACACAAAAGTGTATGACCTGATAGCAGTTAATTTTTTTGAAATTAGTGTCATATTCACTGATGAAATCTATCAGTACGTATCGTCTGTAGTTTCGCTAACGGTTTTGTCTCTTTCCTTATGTACGTTAATCAGCACAGATCGAAGAGCAACAAAAATATGTATTAATCAACTCTTAAATTAAAAGCTAAACTCCAGTAAGAAAAAGCTAACAGAACTACTGTGTATCAAGAGTCAGTATTACAGATCGGTAGTTCTCAGAGAGCTTATGCTTGCGCAGAATCTGAATGCGCTATGCTAAATAGAAAATTCAAATTCTCCACAGGCCTGAGAGCTTAGATTAGCTGTATGACTTGCTAATGCGTTTCGCTAACCCGGCTAAGCCGTCTCAGATCTGAGCAGAACTCTAATCTCTCCTTACAGTCGCTCCCTTCGCATAAATCGCATTAAGGGGACGCCTGTGATATTACTAGCCAGTATATTTCGGTGGACGCGTCAATCAGTTACTTAAGATTGGAGTCGTGCTGAGGCGAGAATGATTGTACGCTGAATAAATGTGACTGCAGGGAGCACGAAAGTGTAACACTACAGAAGATGACGTACCTAGACTGAGTGTACATGTGAAATAACCGGTTTCAACACAATGTCATGTAATACATTTTAACGCACATAAAAATCGGCCATTTGAAGTCCACTGTTGGATAAGGTTTGTAAGGTGAGGGGTTCTATACAGTGTTAGTCAGAATTCCCGTAACCCAGTTATAGGTGTTGTAGAGAGGATTCGTGACAGCAATGTTTGCTAATAAACACATGTCTAGAAAGGCAATACACATTGACAGAAGTCTGTGTTTGTGTCACGTGATGTCTCTTCTGACGTCATGTGACGTGTCATTAGAGAGCAACCCAATGAAGTGAAGCACCTGTACGTTAGTTTCCACTAAGTGACTGAGAAATACGGTGCATTACAGAGTAGTAGAACACGCATTTTCCGAGTACACTCACATGTTGCTCATGTACAGTGAAAGTGGGCGACATGGTCGATCGGCACAACGCTCGTATCACGAACGGTGCCCGTCCATCACATGACTTTTTGCAAGATTGTAACTACGGCTTCGGTAAATGTAAACCTCCAAGTTTGATATGGCTGACTGTGCGCGTGGCTGGAAGCGCCCACTGTTGACGTGGAAGAGGAGGTCCTGCAGACCCTGTCGAAGAGTACCCGCAACGTCGCAGGTTCCATGGACATATCCTTTAGAAGCTGCACCTTCCATACCACCTCCAGCGGATGCAGGCATTGGGATCCAGCTGATTTGCGCCTCATGCCAATTACTACACATGGTTGCTGCTCCGCTGTGTTGACGTTCGAGACTTTCCTCGAACAATTCCTCTCACAAATGAAGCGCATTTCCAAACGAAGGTTTGCTCAACCTGTCGTAGCACCCACATTTGGGATGACGGAAAAACAGCATGCCTCACACGGATTTCATTGTTGTGCGGCTACATGAAGAGCACTGTTTACGAAACTTCTGTGGAGTCAGAAGACGAACACCTCCCGCAAGCGGAACTCATTCGGGACATTCCATCGCTTTTGGACCACGTGTGCGTAAACATTGATCAAAGGTAAACTTTGTGCAAGGAAGCTCGTGGTCGCCGCTTTAAGTATACACTAGTGGCCATTAACATTGCTATACCGAGAGGAAATGCAGTTGATAAACGGGTATTCATTGGACAAATATATTATGCTAGAACTGACATGTGTTTACATTTTCACGCAATTTGGGTGCATAGATCCTGAGAAATCAGTACCCAGAACAACCACCTCTGGCCGTAATATCGGCCTTGATACGCCTGGACACTGAGTCAAATAGACTTTGGATGGCGTGTACAGGTACAGCTGCCCATGCAGCTTCAACACGATACCACATTCATCGAGAGTAGTGACTGGAGTATTGTGACGAGCCAGTTGCTCGGCCACCATTGACCAGACGTTTTCAACTGGTGATACACATGGAGAATGTGCTGGTCAGGGCAGCAGTCGAACATTTTCTGATCCAGAAAGACCCGTACAGGATCTGCAAGAAGCAGTCGGGCATTATCCTGCTGAAATGCAGGGTTTCGCAGGATCGAATGAAGGGTAGAGCCACGGGTCGTAACACATCTGAAATGTAACGTCCATTGTTCAAAGTGCCGTCAATCCGAACAAGAGGTTACCGAGACGTGTAACCAATGGCACCCCATAGCAATCACGCCGGGTGATACGCCAGTATGGCGATGACGAATACACGCCTGCAATGTGCGTTCATCGCGATGTCGCCAAACACGGATTTGACCATCATGATGCTGTAAACAGAACCTGTATTGTTCCGATAAAATGACGTTTTGCCATTCGTGCACCCAGGTTTGTCGTGGAGTACACCATCGCGGTCGCTCCTGTCTGTGATGCAGCGTCAAGGGTAACCGCAGCCATGGTCTCCGAGCCGATAGTCCATGCTGCTCCAAACGTCGTCGAACTGTTCGTGCAGATGGTTGTTGTCTTGCTAACGTCCCCGTTTGTTGACTCAGGGATTGAGATGTGGCTGCACGATCCGTTACAGCCATACGGATAAGATGCCTGTCATCTCGACTGCCTAGTGATACGAGGCCGTTGGGATGCATCACGGCATTCCGTATTACCCTCTTGAACCCACCGATTCCATATTCTGCAAACATTCATTGGATCTCAACCAACGAGAGCAGCAATGTCGCGATACGATAAACCGCAATCGCGATAGGCTACAATGCGACCTTTATCAAATTCGGAAACGTGATGGTAGGCATTTCTCCTCCTTACACTAGGCATCACAACAACATTTCACCAGGCAACGCCGGTCAACTGCTGTTTGTTATGAGAAATCGGTTGGAAACTTTCCTCATGTCAGTACGTTGTAGGTGTCACCACCGGCTACCTTGTGTGAATGCTCTGAAAAGCTAATCATTTGCATATCACAGCATCTTCTTCCTGTTGGTTAAATTTCGCGTCTGTAGCACGTCATCTTCGTGGTGTAGCAATTTTAATGGCCAGTAGTGTAGAACTGTCCAGTGCTCTATTGTTCTGAGCAGCATCGGTGGTCAAAAACACATTAACTTCCTTGAAATGGAGGCTCATAACTTTAATTAACGTGTATGCCCCATCCTAGTGTAAATGTGCCAGTGTACGACCCCAGTGACTGGGAAAAATTACATGTTCGGTATTTGTGGGCTAACTGGTGCCACATGCTGCAGGTACGTGTAAGTAATCGCAGGTTCTTCTTCTTGCTGCTTGCCTGTGAGACGAGGCATTACTGTTTGGTGAACTAACATCACGCCAAACCAGCGTGGGAATACCTGCTGCGTGATAACCGGTCCGCTTACAAACTTTGGCACTAACGTATATTGTTCAGTATACTAACATTCGTTTTATATGGGGGGGGGGCGGTGGAGGGAGGGGGGGGGGGGGTTAGGGTCATCGGTCTTCCAACTCGTTTCATACAACTCGCCATTGTTGTCGTCGTTGATCTCAGAGTACCATCCACAACCAACATCCTTCATTGCCCTCTACAGCTCACTCTGCTTTGTCGAAGTTATTCTCTAATGATACAAGAAATATCCTCTCATCCTACCCCTTCTTCTAGTCACTGTTAGCCATAGATTTCTTTCTTTGTTGAATTTGCAGAGAACCTTCTCATTTCCTATTTCATCAGGCCATTCGATTTTCAGCAAACTTATGTAACACCAAATCTCAAACGCTTCAATTTACTCCTCTCCGATTATCGCACAAATCCGTGAATCACCTCCAGGCTTCCAGACGTCCAAGCCCAGAAATTTGTTGCTGAAGTTAACTCCTATGTTTGATACTACACGACTTCTTTTGGTGAGCAACATATTCTTTGCTTGAGCTTTTATACTTCTCATATCCTCCTTGCTTCGTCCATGCTCTATTTGCTTCCAAGGTAGCACAATACCTTCACTTCACTATTACGTGGTCCTCAATTTTGACGTTTAGTTCACTGCCAATTTCATTTCTGCTATTCCTCATTACATTCGCTTTTCATTTGTAACGCCGGAAATGCATATCCTCCTATTTCCATTTATTGTACTATAAATTTTTTTCCTTATTTTGTTACCTGAAGATATGACATTTCTGTATCGTTACATATTGTAATTGTTTTACAATTTGTATATATATATATATATATATATATATATATATATATATATATATATATATATATATATATATATATATCGAAGTATAATTGGTTTGTTTTGTAAATACTGTTTGTATTTTTACGCTGGGTCTGGCCTAGGGGAAACTATGCTATCGAACGATTACATCGATAGGTCGTGTGGAGAACCAAAGTGTTTAGGGTCTTTGGTAGTGTTAACTCTGCCGCATGGAGCGCGAGCAGGGGGAGTCTGGCTGGGGTAGGGCGGTGGAGCAGGTGTGTTGTGTGGCACTTCCGCGAGTTGCCGCGCTTTCGGGGTTTGGCAGCATGTAACTGCGCTCGACTTGCTACGATAGTTTCTGACACGGTGTCGCGGACGGGAAGCATTAGCTGGCGCAAATCAAGAGCCCGTTTCGCCTGGTGACCGTGTCGAGAAGGAAGCGCATCAACATCCAGTTTCTGCAACAGCGACGGCCGACAATGAGTGACTATCGGCACCTCCTCTCTCGACGGCTTCAAACCTTCAATCAACCAACAAGGAAGACTGGAAGCACGTAAAATTTTAGAACTGTATGGCAGACCTCAGCTTTTAAAACTGCTGCATCACAAAAATACAGCAACGTAGCATGAACCTTTGTTGCTCACTGTCCCAATTGCATTACCAAGTATAGTCCCTTCCTTTTCTGGAATGAACCCGAGTGTCGTTGAAATTCATACGCCAGCATTAAAGTAATATCATTCCATTTCACTGCTTTAATTTCAAAGTTCAGTTAAAGTAATGTAACCAGCAAATTTCATCATTGTCTTCCGTTTTGCTTGAACTTCAATCCCACTTCAAAACCTTTCTTTTATTTCCTTTACATCAACTTCGATACAAAGGTAGAACAGTTATGGGGAAAGATAACATGCCTGTCTTACGTCCTTTTCGATCGAAAACTTCTGTGTTGGTCTTACATTCTTATTCTGCCCTCTTGGTTGTTGCACAGTTTACACCGTCCGTGCAAATAGTGGTAAGACTTAATTCTACTCCTGGCGTTTAAGCGACGTTAGTGCAGTAACTACGGTAGCAGCGTAAACGTGAACAATTCTTCTTTTAGAACGTGATATCACTGGTGACGATACTTGGTGCTTTTAATACGAACCTACCTCAAAAGCGCAGCATGGGTCTCTAATGCTTCGCAAAGAACAAAAAAAGGTGCACACGTGACGTGCAAATGAAACGACACCAAATAAGAACTTTTCTGATACTTTCACATTGCTGTATGAACGAACTATGCATTGTACTCAAGTACAGAACACCTGAAGCATTAAATTAATCACGTAAGCTCTTCTCTGTTTTCTAATAATCCGGTCTCGAAACTTTTTGGACTGGCGCGCTATACATATTTTTCTGAGAATTAAAAAAAATTGTATCACTTAACAGTCAAATGCTTCTTGTACATCTGCAAATCCGGTGAAATTATCTTGTGTTTTCTTGGTTCCATTATCAGGTGCAGTGTGGGAACCAATACCGGTTAGTCATGAGATAAATGTATTTTTAGTCATGATTCAAGCTGCAACAGGACAAGATTGCTACGAGGGAGAGTACGTTTCTTGTATGAAAGACAGTTTTATGTATTTGCAAATACCTATGCTACTCTAATAAAACCAGAAAAAATAAAGATAGATCAGTTTTACACAAGATAACTGTCTTTCTACGGCTGGCTTCATTCGGATGAAAGAAAAAACTCGCCACGCTGAATATTTACTAGAATAAATTATATTTTTTCCTTGGAATAAATACAGACAAATTAATAGAGTCTCAACTTTATCCAACAGTAATACCAAGCCTCAACGTAAACTATTACTACCTACAAATACAGTGAAGCGTCGAAGAAACTACTTATTCAGATACCGAGATATGTAAACAATCACATTAAGGTGCTGAGGCCGGTAATGCCTAAATAAGACAACAAGTGTCTGGCGCAGTCGTTAGGTCGGTTACTGCTGCTACAATGGCAGGTTATCAAGATCTAAGAGAGTTTGAACGTCGTGTTAGAGTCAGCGCACGAGCGTTGGGACACACCATCTCCGAGGTAGCAATCAAATGAGGATTTTCCCGTACGATCATTTCACAAGTGTACCGAGAATATCAGAATCCGGTAAAACATCGAACCTCCGACATCACTGCGGCCGGAAAAACATCCTGCAAGAACCGGATTAACGACGACTGAAGAAAATCGTTCAACGTGACAGAAGTGCAACACTTCAGCAAATTTCTGGAGATTTCAATGCTGGGCCATCAACAAATTTCAGCACGCGAACCATTCAACGAAATACCATCGATACGGGCTTTCGGAGCCGAAGGCCCACTCATGTACGCTTGATTAATGCCCGACACAAAGCTTTACGCCTCAACTGGGCGCATCGAAACCGACATTGGAGTGTTCATGTCTGGAAACATGCTTCCTGGTCGGAATTGTTTCGTTTCAAATTAAATCGAGCGGATGGAAGTGTACTGGTATGGAGACAACCTCATGAATCCATCGACCCTGCATGTCAGCTGGTGACTGTTCAAGCTGGTGAAGGCTCTGTAATGGTGTGGAGCGTGTGCAGTTGAAGAGATAAGAGACCCCTGATACGTCTATATACGACTATGACACGTGACACGTACGTACGCATACTGTCTGATCACCTACATCCATTCATGTCCATTGTGCATTCCGACGGACAATTACAGCAGGACCTGCGACACCCCATACGTGCTACAGTGTAGCTTCAGGAACACTCTTCTCAGCTCAAACACTTGGCCACCGAACTCCCCATACATGAACCTTATTGAGCTTGTCTGGGATGCCTTGCAACGTGCTGTTCAGAAGAGATCTCCACCCCCTCGTACAATTATGTATTTATGGGCACCCCTACAGGATTCATGGTGTCAATTCCTTCCAGCACTACTTTAGACATTAGTAGAGTCCACGCCACGTCGTGTTACGGCACTACACGATATTAGGCAGGTGTCCCAGTTTCTTCGGCTCTTCAGTGTAGCAATGTGTCCTAACAAATTTATGTTCAAACTTCTAGTATTTCTTTCGAGAAGATGGCGAACTCTTCCCAATAACATTGCCAAGCCCACGTGCTGACTGTTGAAAGAAAACTTGTTCTTTGTAAGAGAAATCTGTGCTCGACATTGGTCAACGGCACACGAGGAGTCTCTTATGTGTCACCGTGAAACAGGTTTCTGTATCACAGTGACACGCAAAACGGCGTCCCAACACGTCCGGGCACGTACAGGTAGTTATCGGCTAGACAGTAACGAGAGACCTCGTTTGGCGTTTCCACGCCTGGCTTTCCGCTGCGAAACACTTTCGTAATCACAATGAATGTACTTCAAATCTGAGAGTTGCTTAATCACACATCCTGCTTTCTTGCGTAAATAAACGTGAAAGCTTCACAAAACAATGTCATTCTGCACCTTTTATTTACGTTGTGTACTTAAAAGGAAAAGCGTCAATGAATATTTCGGAACAGCATCAATATTATAAGGGGCATAGACATCAGTTCCAGGGTTCACCATTTAAATATCCCTTTTAATCGGCAGCAAAATATGTAAGACCTGAGACCATTGCGTGAACGAGATACAGCGATCTGTATTATTTGTTTAAAATTTTTAATAGTCTTGATCGCAGTAAAAAAATAAAACAACAACTTGATGTGTACAACATTCTCGGTTTTCTTGCCGCGTCAGTTATAGATAAAATCTCAAGGTTTTGACGATTACCTCCATCGTCATCGTCAGGAGCAACTGACTGTTCCCATAACAACTTGATGATAATCGGTTTCGGCTGACTAGGTACCATCCTTACTAAAGGTCCGTGCCCAAGTACAGTGTTGGCCACTAGTAATAACTCAGAACAGGATTATCAAGAAATCTGTAATTATGTACAAGTACCAAGTACAAATTGTCAATAATAAAACATGACTGTTCCCGCATAAAATTAGAAGAAGACATAATTTTCTTTCTTTTATTTGTCAGTTTGTTAAATAATTCATTTCGGAGGATCTCAGTATATACGCGAATGGTCCGTCAACACTGAGACCTCAATAGTAAACTGGAGAGACTCCTCAAAGATGTGTTTGTATTGAAGACTGTGACGATGTTGGTGGGTACACCTTACTGGCAAGGGGCATTTGGTAGTATTAGTACTGATTGTGCTTACGAGCGGTCTTTCATTGAGCTGCAAACAAAACCTACGTAGACAATGTCGTGTAGTATCATTTTATGTGTTTATTAGAACGAAATGACAGTTTGCTCCGATCTTCATGACGACTGTGGCTTATTGCTTCATGGGCTGATTTCATTCACTGATATCTCCAGGTTAGTACTGAGCTCACTGTGTAAGCATAACAAGTAGTGCCACGACTTCAAAGTTATGATTTTATTTTTTATTGTTTGAATGACACGTTTTCTTAAACGCCTAAACAATATGCAAACAGTACAATGTGCAATATAATGTACAATGCACATCTATACATTGTTGCTATCCTTTGAAAGAGAACTGTGCTAGTTAAAGCAAAGACAATACTTGTTGTTGAAAGAGTCGAACAGTAGCAGTCTATTGATGGCAATGAGTGTGAGTGTGCTTTGAATACAGCTGTGTCCACTTGTAGCTTGATATATGTATGGTTGCGATGTACTGAGATGAATGAGAAGATACTTGTCGCCATGGACATACACAAAGGGTTGTCAGAAACAGTATGAATACCGTGTATGTGTGTTGCAGGATAGGTAGTGCTGAGGAATAATTGTTACCAAAAAAATTCGATACGTTGCCCGTTTCCGATTTAATTAACATTTATGTTAGCCAACAAGGTCGTTGCGCTCGCAGATTAAAGCATTTCCACTAGCTAAATTGCGCTAATGCATAGACGTCTGTGGCTCCGTTATTTAGGTCATGTTGAAATTATCTTTACCGGTTAAAATGTGCCTTTCCCGGAAGTGATAAATTTAAGTTAGGAAATCAAAAGCTACGTGTGTTCGGTATAAGGAAACAAAACGAACATACGTTTGGTAACACTGTCTGGGACTGTCTCTGACACGTCGTTTGAATTACTTGGTTGAATATGCTGTAACCAACTCCCTTATAAACTTTTCAGACTGTTTCTGATCTCTCTCTCTCTCTCTCTCTCTCTCTCTCTCTCTCTCTTTTCCCCCCTATACACAGGGTGAGTCAGGAGGAAATATACGTGCTTTGAGACGCTATAGTATTAGTGATTCCGAGATAGATCACTTTTAATGTGCATTTCTATTTATTTTCTGTATTATTCATTGTCATTGTTTACAACGTACCACAGAAGTTCAGACGAACATTTTGATACATGACGCTTGTGGTCTATCAAGTCGGAAAACTACCTCAAACTGGCCTACAGCGCAAAACGTTAGTCCTAGACAAAAAATAAATAGGACCTTTTTTGAAGCAAATTTAGTTTGATTGTGTACTGAGACACGTTAAGAAAAAACGTACTAAAGCGATATTAAACGTGTTCTATCTCGGAAACCATTCGCAATAGGGCATGTGTCCACACGAAGTTTTATGTTCAGAATCACTAATACTATCGCATCTCAAGTGGACACAGCTATATTCAAAACATGTATCCTTCCTCCTGACTCACCCTAATATGAAAAGCTCCCTGTTTTAAGTATTTTTAAACCCATCGTAATGAAACAATATTAGTTATTCCATTGAAATGGAAAGATTAATTTACTTCAGTAATGCTATTTGAAAAAAAAAAACAGTTTATTTTACTTCGCTTCAAGAATTCTTACTCACAATATTACATTTCTAAAGGCCATTGCAATCACGTCACATAATCTTGCAAGCTACACAACATATTTTAATATTGCAATAATCAGAGCATTACTTTTCTGCATGAGTAATAGTATGACTCGTTTCGTACTGCTATGTCAAACTGTTAGTACATAAATTCAGTGCTGGAGGATACTAATTCATAGGCCATACCTACATCAACCTTCCACTAAATGAGTAAAATTATTTTTTCCCTAATTTTGAATTCGGAATTGTGCCCATGAAATTAAAGTTCTCCTATTACGAGCATTTATAAAATTTTCGTTGTAATACGGCCCTGGGGGTCCGATGTACCATGGCTATTGTTCCTAATGTGGAACGGTATTTATAAGTAGTAATTCCCTATAGTCACTTTACACCTTCCAAAGACAATCACTTCAGCATTTATGTAAAGTGATTTCGAGGAAACTAAGGCGAACATAAAGGGGGAAGGCAGCACCGGGATTTCTGTGCAGCGCCTCTCAGAATACGAATTCGTAGCAATATCTGACAAGATATGCTTTCCTCTCGACAAAGGTCCACGAAGCTTACATTAGTGCACTTAGTTCCAGTATGTTTAATGAACACTTGTCTTACATAAAAATAAGCTTACTGCGTTACTTCCAGTTTCTGCAGTCTCCCGTAAATTTCCTTGTGTAACTTCATCCCACCGTCCAAGTAGTCGGGAGCATCTGTTGCAAACAGATATTGTAGGTTTTGCATTTCGACCCTTAAAACATTACTGATTATGAATATATTAACTTTGAGTTGTACCTGACGAGAAATTATTTTTGGTACGCTACGTTGTATAAACTGCGAGTGGTGATTTTAACAGTCTGTATTCGGTTATACGTTGAACAATGGAAGAGCGATTTGCTTACCTCACATCTTCTAAAGCTGTCTCGTTGCCCCACTGGAGTTCCCCTCCAAACGTCGCATCTTCTGATCTGTACAAACTGAACGCTGTGTGGATTCTCGGACTGAAGGATGTCACCTATTTTTATTTATTTCAATGTTGAACCAGTAAAACCCGATTCTGCAAAGAATCGAACTCTCAAGTATAAAACAGGTTCATACGTCTGATTACCTTACACATGAGATAGATAATGTGGTAAGTATTTGACAAACAGCATGTAAGCGAAAGGAATTCTAGAAAAGGTTTAAAATTATGCTTTATTGGAAGTCGCTAGGTGCTCTCATTATGACACTGGGTGAATATAGTCAGGGTAAATTGTGCCCCATTTCTTGCTGTGAGGTCTAGGGCGCCTTGTCACGGTTCGTGCGGCTCCTCCCGTCGGAGGTTCGAGTCCTCCCTTGGGAATGTGTGTTAGCGTAAGTTAGTTTAAGTTTGAATAAGTAATGTGTAAGCGTAGGGACCGATACCTCAGCAGTTTGGTCCCATAGAACTTCCCACAAATTTCCAATTTCTTCCTCTTGTCAATGTTTTCCATACATTCCTTTGCTCACCGACTCTGCGAAGAACTTTCCTCATTCCTTACCTTAACAGTCCACGTAATTTTCAACATTCGTATGTAGCACCACATCTCAAATGCTTCGAGTCTTTTTTCCTGATATCCCACACTGCATGTTTCATGACCAACCAGTGCTACGCTTCAAACGTACATTTTCAGAAAATTTTCTCCTCTAATTAAGGCCTATGTACGATACTAGCAGACTTGTCTTGGCCATGAATGCCCTTTTTGCCAGTACTAGTCTGCTTTTGATGTGCGCCTTGCTCCGTCCGACATTATTTTGCTGCCTAGGTAGCGGAATTACTTAACTTCATCTACTTCGTGACCATCAATCCTGGTGTCTAGGTTTCTCGCTGTTCTCATTTCTTTGACTACTCATTATTTTCATCTCTCTTCAGTTTAATCTCAAAATATGGCTCTGAGCACTATGGGACTTAACTTCTGAGGTCATTAGTCCCATAGAACTTAGAACTACTTAAACCTAAGGACATCACACACAACCATGCCCGAGGCAGGCCGCGCGAGATTCGCCGAGCGGTTTAGGGCGTTGCAGTCATGGACTGTGCGGCTGATCCCGGCGGAGGTTCGAGTCCTCCCTCGGGCATGGGTGTGTGTGTTTGTCTTCAAGATAATTTAGGTTAAGTAGTGTGTAAGCTTAGGGACTGATGACCTTAGCAGTTAAGTCCCATAAGATTTCACACACATTTGAACATTTTTGCCCTAGGTAGGATTCGAACCTGCGAGCGTAGCAGTCGCACAGGTTCCAGACTGAAGCGCCTAGAATCGCTAGACCACACCGGCCGGCTGTTGTAATCCAAATGAAAACCACCTCTCCCGGCCTTTTTCAAGATACCTCCTCCTCTTGTGATTCTTGAACAGAATATTCGTTATTACTAGCTGAAATTTATTGCAGAACTCAATTAATTTTTCTTCTCTCATTCCTAGTCCCAATGTCAAATTCTTCCTTGACCCTTTCTTCTACTCCTGCCCCTACAAACACATTTCATTCCACCATGACTATTAGATTTTCATCTTCCTTTGTGTTCTAAATTACCTATTCAACATATACTTTCTTTACCTCTTCATCTGTCGCTTGCGAGGTAGCCATCGTTGTCGGTGTTGGTTCGCTGTGATTCCGATAAGAACAACCCTGTCGCTGAACTGTTCACAGTAACGTACTCTGTCCTACCTTTCTTTTCATAACGAATTTTACTCCCGTTATGCCATTTTCTGCTGCTGATGATATTACCCTACACTCATCTGAGAAAAATCCTTGTCTTCTTTCCATTTCAATTCACTGACTCCTACTACATTTAGATTCAGCCTTCGCATTTTCCTTTTCAGATTTTCCACGTTGAAGCTTCTGACATTCCACGTCCCAACTCCTAGAGCGTTATCCTTTCATTGTTTATTCAATCTTTTTCTCATGGTCACCTCCCGTATAGCAGTCCCCTACCGCAGATGCGAATGGAGGACAAGTCTGGAAACTTTTTTCCAATGTAGATAAGGAAATTACATGGATGTCGATGAAGGCGTAGTAATTATAATGTCGTACGAGACCCAAAAAGATCCAGAAGTGAGTGTTTATTCCACATCCGTGACTAACATAAGCTTTGAGTATATTTTTCAGCAGCGAAAGTCTGTATAATATCATAATTAGCCCAGGTCTTTTTCACAGATCCTTTAGTTACTTGAATCCAAAATTCTAAGATACACACACTGCGGTGATTCACATGTTTTATTCTGAGAACACAGAACGAGACTGCTTCCCAATTCTCCTGCAAAATCGTCTGTGCCCGAGCAAAGTGTTGTTCGTTGAAGATCGGTGATTTACGCCGCCTCTCATTTTTACGTTATTCTGTCTACTTTCTAGAGGGGGTTTCTTATTAAAATGATGTTGCAAATACCAATATCATTTTGAATAAAGCTTCCAGTAAGGTCGGCATATCATGCTGTTAAGTTATTTTATCAATAATTAATATTTAAAGTTATCTATATTGCTCCTGTTTGGACGGGAGTCTCCGGTGCTGTGCCAGCCAACGAACATCTCCCACCCATTCAGGATTTCCCACGCTACGGTTACATGAGTACTGAGCATTTGTTACTGTGGGGTGGGTATATCTGGCTACTGCTACAGTAATGAACCTGACCCTGCATTAAATGAAATGAGGACCTTCACTTTGGCATAAATATTTGAATATAAAACATTCATCGGTAGCATTTATCTCTAATTAGGCAACTGAAGACCGTTTCGTTTGACAGCCTGACTAGAGGCGAGTGCAAGAAAAGAAAAACAACAGAAAAGACAGCAGAAAAGAAATTGCCGAGTATGAGAATTGCAAATATTTTGTTACAGTTTACATTATGAACGAGGACGATTTTGTTTTTATTTGAACACGGTCGTTTGTTCGTGTGTCATCAGTTTATTATTACGATGTTAAAATCTCATACGCTGCTGTTTAATATCAGATTAATGATACTCTCAACGGTTTAATAGCATTTGTGAACACCAATTAAAAGAGTAAATGCTGCAGGTAAGTACTACATACCGTGCAGACAGTGTTCAAAAATAGGAAGCTTTATTACTAAAGGTAACTGGGGCAGAGTCACCGGATTAAGAGTTTATTTTTTAGTTATTAGTTATTGGTTATTTATGACACACAGAAGTAGATAAGCTTAACACCAGAAGTATCAGAGGGTTGGGCGCTGAGTCACTAGATCGTAAATGTCTCACACTTGTTTCTCTGGTAATCGAGGCAGATGATGGGCCAACCTCTGGACAAAACAGGCTACGACCCAGCCATTGGAAACACACAGATAACAAACAGACGCCGGGTAAATACCAAGGAAAAATTATGAGCTATAATTCGAGTATCTTACGAAACGATATGGCGCGAGATATCGGTAAATCTGCTTTACAATTCTCGTCGAGCATTAGAGATGATTTATTTTTAGTCTTGCTCTTGTACGTAAAAAAATCACTGATGTTCTTTAAACCTCACGTGGTAAAATTTAATTCTAACTAAAAGGTACAATGAATCTGTTTTATTTTCATGAGTTATAAACAAACGCAAAACGAGGTATTCGAACCTGTTGCAGCCCCCAAACAGAATAGTACGTTCCTTCCAAGAATAGCCGATATACATGAGCTGCTTTTTATTAGCGATGGAAGAGTGGCTCTACCAAGTATTTAGAAACAGAAGAGTCCATTTTTTAAGTGTATTAGGTACTGTAATTAATTAAACGTTGACATCTGATAAATGCGAATCCGTTGTCTTCGCTTGGCTTGGAGTGGCTTTGGAATCCCTCTACGTAAGTTGTAAGTAGAAAGCTTTCGCCGCGGCTACTGTATTCAGCTGCATACAAATCAGTCTTATCTGCAATTCCTAATCGTCCGCATCAATTCATTCTGTTGGACGGCCCAACGCAGATCATTTTCGTACTAAAGATGTGCTCAGAGAGCAGCAGTTATTCTATAACTACCACTTAATGTAGAAAATCTGAGGCAACAAAAAAAAACTGTTTCTTTAAATATCAATGTGGGTGAATTTAAGAATTCTGTTGTTGTATGAGATACAGTGCGTGCAAGAATACCGTAATGACAGCACCCTGCTGATGTATACATAAGGCCTTTGTCGGCGTCCGACAAAGCCTGAACACAACAAACGTCCATTACCCTTGCTAAGAGGCTTTAGAATACGTAATTAACTGTTGTCGGTCTAAGCATTTCTTTTTGTGGCATATTTGTCTGTTGCCTTTCTAGGCATTCCTTTTTGTGAAACATCTGTCTGCAACTTTTAGCCACTGTATTTTCAGGAAAGAAGTTTACAAGTGTTCGGGATGATGCTAGACTTTGTAAAGCTATCCGATCCACCATTGCAACGGCACACGATGAAGAAAATACGGGGTGTTCAAAAAGTCTCTCCGCAGTGCCGTATGATTGTTAGCCGCGCGTGTCGTATACCGCAGTGAATATACCGAAATGAAACTCAGTGAAATATAAGTCATTAATTTACTGAATATTCATTTTTACTTACAAATTTTCACATTAAATGTTGAAAGTGTCCCCCCCCCCCCCCCCTGTTGTTGAATACACAATTCAATTAGTCTGATCATGTTTCCAAACACAAGCTGTAACATTTCTTCTGTAACTGAAGCAGTGAAAGTGGATATTGCAGTTTTCAATTCATTGATGGATTTTGGACGGTTTTTATAAACAGTTGCTTTCGCTGCACCCCAAAAGAAAAGGTCAGGTGGTGTTAGGTCAGGCGATCGTGGAGGCCAAAGTCCCTGTGAAATCATGTGATCACCAAAAGCATCAGCAAGCGGTGACATTGAAACGGAGCTGTATGAGCGGTTGCACCATCTTGTTGAAAATAACCGTTCAGTATTTCATTTTAAACAGCTTCTCCTTTGAATGGGTACAGAACATCACTGCACTATCGTTGTTCGTTTATTATTCCCTTGAAAAATATGGGACCTATAATCCGACGTCTAGAAATTAGAATCCAAACTCCTATTTTCACAGAATGAAGTGGTTCCACATGAAAACACAATGGATTTGTAGAACTCCACATACGAGAATTTTGCGAATTCGTGTACCCGGAGAAACGAAAACACGCCTCATCAGTGAAAAAAGGTTCATTAATAATATCCCTTCCATTTTGTTGAACGAAATTTTTGAACCATTGATAATAATGCAGTCTCTTACCATGATCAGTATTTTTCCGTTCTTGCACAACTATTACTTTGTATGTGAAAAGTTATGATTTTTTCCTTACAGCTGTGTGGGCCGTTCCGACACTAGCGTCGATTTCCTGGACGAGTTTTCTTACTGCCTTTTTTCGAACTCATGGACGTTTTATCGGAAATACCGAGTAGTTTATCTTCAGACAAAACGCAAGGACGACCACTTCTCGATGCATCTGTCACTGAACCCGTACTTCCAAATTTGTTAATCAAATCTCGCACAGTATCACGATGTGGGAGTGTTGTCTCCACGAAAACTGAATTAAATGTTTGACGAACTGAAACTGTGTATTTACCTCCAGCTTTGAACACTTCTTCTACTAAAAACACACGTTCTTCAACGGTTAGCATTTTAACACTGACAAAAACGAAACAAACGAACAAAGGAACTAACCTTAAGCGTTCACGTCAACACGTAACGACACACACCAACGATACTACTAACGCTGGCTGAGATAAACGAAACAGTGGAATGTTGGGAGAGCCTGCTTGAAGGGAAGTAACACAGGCAGGCGAACAATCGTACGGCACAGGCGGCTAACAATCATACGGCACTGCGGAGAGACGTTTTGAACACCCCGTACTTTCGCACAAGATATCAGGCTAATTTTAGAGCGAAATGTGTGGGGCCATCCATATGAATACTAACATGAGATTGTTAAATTTCGGTTATACGGTAAATCACACTAATCACTGTGAGTTCACCTACGTACTTAGGGATTAAAATATCGAATCATTAAATTGAAACGATCACGTAGATAGCGTTCTGGGGAAAGCGAAGCGAAGACTGCGCTGTATTGGCAGAACACTTAGAAGCTGCAATAGGTCCTCTAAAGAGCGTGCTACATTACGCTTGTCTGTTCTCTTCTGGGGTATTGCTGTGTGGTATGGGATACGATTGATGGAGGGCATCGAAGAAGTTAAAAGAAGGCGGCTTGTACTGAATTATAGCGAAATAGGAGAGAAGTGTTACGGATACGTTAGGCAACTTGAGAGGGCTATCATAAAAACAAAGGTGTTTTTCGTTGCGGTGAGGACTTTTTATGAAACTTCAATCAACAGCTTCCTTTTTCGAATACGCAAATATTTTGTTGGCGCCCATCTACGTAGGGAGAAACGATGATCGTAATAAAATAACGTAAATCAGAGTTCTTATGGAATGGTTTAAGTGTTCGTGTTGTGAACACAGTTCTGTGTAGTCTGCGCGTACACAACTTTCCCACTAGAGCGCGCCCCGCTAAGCACAACAGCACAGGCGCAGCGCTCGTCCGTCTCTGCACTACGAGATGGCGCTATCACAGAGACGGACCAAATTCTGCTTCCGCAGATCCGTGTATTAATATCTAACGCAGCCAATGAGATTGCTGCTTGCGGAGAACCTTTTCTCCTCGCGGATCACACTGGCGCAGGATACATGAACGCGCGAGGTATTATAACGAGTGTACAGACCTCCGATTAGTCAGTCTGCATTTGTCTGTACCACTCTGTACGAGTTCTACATTTGTCTGTACCAGTCTATAGTCAAGTTTCAGTCTGCGCCTAATAAGATTATCATATTCCTGAACATAGCCATGAAGATAAATGTACAGACACTTTTGTCAAGTATCAGAGATATGTGTAAGAATAAGATTAATGTACCAATACCAAAGGAACTTCAGATTGTCAATTGTAAATAGCATCTAGAACCAAGTTAAGTAATTTTTATGCTTGTTATTATTTTAATAAATGTGTGTGAAAATTAATCAAGTTCTGTTTAAAGTTGGTCACCATCAAACTGCTACTCTAAGCGTGCAAGTGGCATTTCTATCGTCTGACTAACGGCAGAAGATAAACATACCACGATAAGACCACGAGACATAGTGCTGACACTCGTCCACTTCGTTAGAGCGACAAGTCAAATAATCTGATGGTGTGTGTACTGAAGGTCTTACAGTACGTACACCACAGTTCGTTTCTCCCGCCCGCTGTTCGAGAATGGAGCAGTCGAGAAACAGCCCGAAGATGGTTCGATGAGCCCTCTGCCAGGCACTGACCCGTGAATTGAAGAATAGTCTTGTAGATGCAGAGTGAAAATTTATTGATTACCAGGACGCAATATGTTATACCGGAAGGAGCATCATCCTGACATAAATACACTCATGTCCAGAAAAATCACAAAAGCTTGAATAATTAGAGATGGAACGTTCACTTTCACAGGACATGTACATTAGTATGTTCTGCAGAAATGAGTAGAATTTGAAACATGTCGCCTCACATGTTCAAAGTCAACATCAATATCACGGCACAACACCCTCCACCGGTAAAGATGTACCCGTTACTCCCGTAGTCCCTATAAATACAAAGTAATGGATCAGTGTGACTTGAGTAGACGTGCAGTATGCCTCACAGACGTATGCGCGGCTCCGTTCCGTCTAATCAGCGAGTTTGAAAGAAGGTGCATTACTGGTATGAGGGAATGTGATGCATAAACCTGGGAAATTGCTGCTCATGTGGGACGAACTGTTTCGGCAGTGCCGAATGGTTTGCGTAAGACCGTAGAACACGACGAGATGGGCCATGTCAAACCACCCAGACCACACCCGGGCCATGTCAAACCACCCAGAGCACACCCTGCGAAGATTGACACCTCAATGGAGTGGCAAGGCATGACAGATTTGCGCCCTTCTCGGCTCTGGCGCGTATACGATGAGGGGTGACAATCTGTCGCCGTTTATTACTTCATGGGTTACGTGCACGTCGTCTACTTCTCCGCCTATCTTTGACGAATGTGCAGAAATATGCTGGACGGCAATGGTGTATGGAACGACATCACTGGGGACAGGAATGGCATCAGACAGTGTTTTCGGACGAATGCAGGTTCGGTTTGTTTGAAAATGAGGCTGCATTAAAAAAAAGTATAAATGGCTCTGAGCACTATGGGACTTAACTTCTATGGTCATCAGTCCCCTAGAACGTAGAACTACTTAAACCTAACTAACCTAAGGACTTCACACACATCCATGCCCGAGGCAGGATTCGAACCTGCGACCGTAGCGGTCACGCGGCTCCAGACTGAAGTGCCTAGAACAGCACGGCCACACCGGCCGGCCGGCTGCATTTTGCTTCGCAGCAGACAGGAAGAGCGGCATCACAGTGGCTGCATTCGCACAAGACTTACAGCACCAACACTAGACCTTATGACGCGGGGTACTATTTGGTACAACCACAAACCACAGTTGGTGCTTGTCCAGCGCACTGCGAGCAGCGTGACGTACGTGAATGACATACCTTGGCCCATAGCCATATGGTTTCTACACAACACCGCAGGCGCCATTTTTCAGCAAGACAATGCACAACCCTGTGTTGCTGCTCGAGCACGTGCCTTCTTGGTGTGACAGGATGTGAGCCTTTTTCCCTGTCCCGGCAGATCACCAGACTTGTCGCCAGTCGAAAATGTGTGGAATATGGTTCAAAATGGTTCTGAGCATTACGGGACTTAACTGCTGAGGTCATCATTCCCCTAGAACTTAGAACCACTTAAACCTAACCAACCTAGGGACATCACACACATCCATGCCTGAGGCAGGATTCGAACTTGTGCCCTTAGCGGTCGCTCGGCTCCAGACTGTAGCGCCTAGAACCGCTCGGACAAACCGGCCGGCGTGGAATATGGTGAAACGAGGGGACCAGCGTTAAGACCCAGTGCCAACCAGCACAGATGAACTTTGGAACTAGGTCAATAAAGCAGGAGTGGCTATTCCACAGGACACCATTAGCGGTGTCGATGCCATCACACATGGAACAAATTATCAGGGCCCATGGTGGAATCTGTGTCTGCTGGTCAAAAGGGTACTTGCTGAACCTAGATCACTGAAATGCTAATCATTTCATACTAATTAATGTACATGTCCTGTGAATATGAATGTTCTGTCTCTATTCGTTCAAGGTGTTCTATTTTTTTCTGAGCATGAGTGTAATTTAGTGTGAGATACCACGGTACCGGCGCAGTATCGTAATTGCGGAGGGAGAATCTTTTGGATGATTAGACCCAACATTCTCGTCTTCTGTTTTGTCAATACACTCGATTTTTGACTCCTGTGCTGGACTCTTGGAGTCCTGGTGTTCATTGATTTCTGACAACTCATTGCGCATCTGCACTCCAGAATCCACGTTATTAAAGGGAGGAAGGACACAGCCTTATGTCCTTTTAAGAGAACCGCCTTTGAAAAGCAGCGTAAACTCGGGTTGGAGGAACACAGGAAATCGGCCTTGGCTTTTTTTAGTGAACGAGCCCGACATGTTCCTGAAGCGATTTAGGGCAGCTACAGAAGCTACAATGAACCTTGTATGATAAACAGCACATACGAAATGAAAACAGAAGCTTTGTCCTGTGGTGTTACGGAAGATTACTGAAGACTAAATAAATAGATAGGGTAAATGGTTCAAATGGCTCTGAGCACTATGGGACTTTACATCCGAGGTCATCGGTCCCATAGACTAAGAACAACTTAAACCTAACTAACCTAAGGACATCACACACATCCATGCTCGAGTCAGGATTCGAACCTGCGACCGTAACAGCAGAGCGCGGTTCCGGACTGAAGCGGCTAGATCTGCTCGGCCACAACGGCCGGCAGGTACGGTAAGTAAGAAATTAAATATACGTGTCGTTTGGCGATGTTGGCTGGGAAATTCCACGTGGTGGGGAGTTGGTGCAATGGATGCGTATGTAATATATTGTTATCTTGTTGTTGTATGATGACGAGAGGAAGGAGAGCGTGAAACTCGGTGCCACCAAAGGGCCTACTCGTCCCAGTAGCACGATGGGGACGCCCTAGCTTAGCGCCCTCGTGCAACTGACGGATCACCATCAACAGTGCCACACGCCCTCACTTTTTGAGATTCTGTACAAGGGTTTGAAAATGAATCCTCCAGGACAATCGTCCAAATTCTTGCGATCAGGTTTCCCGTTTATCACAAGCAGTTGCCTTACCATTTTTTTTATTATTAGAGTGACTTCAATACACCATAGTTAAATCCTCACAAGCGACTTCTAATCAAGCTGCGGAGCTATGGGCTATCGTCTCTGTTGTGCGACTGGATTCGTGATTTCCTGTCAGGAAGGTCGCAGTTCGTAGTAATAGACGGCAAATCATAGAGTAAAACTGAAGTGATATCAGGTGTTCCCCAGGGAAGCGTCCTGGGACCTCCACTGTTCCTGATCTATATAAATGACCTGGGTGACAATCTGAGCAGTTCTCTTAGACTGTTCGCAGATGATGCTGTAATTTACCGTCTAGTAAGGTCATCCGAAGACCAGTATCAGCTGCAAAGCGATTTAGAAAAGATTGCTGTATGGTGTGTCAGATGGCAGTTGACGCTAAATAACGAAAAGTGTGAGATGATCCACATGAGTTCCAAAAGAAATCCGTTGGAATTCGATTACTCGATAAATAGTACAATTCTCAAGGCTGTCAATTCAACTAAGTACCTGGGTGTTAAAATTACGAACAACTTCAGTTGGAAGGACCACATAGATAATATTGTCGGGAAGGCGAGCCAAAGGTTGCGTTTCATTGGCAGGACACTTAGAAGATGCAACAAGTCCACTAAAGAGACAGCTTACACTACACTCGTTCGTCCTCTGTTAGAATATTGCTGCGCGGTGTGGGATCCTTACCAGGTGGGATTGACGGAGGACATCGAGAGGGTGCAAAGAAGGGCAGCTCGTTTTGTATTATCGCGTTATAGGGGAGAAAGTGTGGCATATATGATACACAAGTTGGGATGGAAGTCATTACAGCATAGACGTTTTTCGTCGCGGCGAGACCTTTTTACGAAATTTCAGTCACCAACATTCTCTTCCGAATGCGAAAATATTTTGTTGAGCCCAACCTACATAGGTAGGAATGATCATCAAAATAAAATAAGAGAAATCAGAGCTCGAACAGAAAGGTTTAGGTGTTCGTTTTTCCCGCTCGCTGTTCGGGAGTGGAATAGTAGAGAGATAGTATGATTGTGGTTCGATGAACCCTCTGCCAAGCACTTAATTGTGAATTGCAGAGTAGTCATGTAGATGTAATATGAGCTAAAATTGGAGAAAAATTAATCAACAATTTTAATTTAGTTTTTATGCTTTTTAATTTTTATTTATTTTGGATTTTTGTTTTTTTTTTCTTTTTATATACACTCCTGGAAATGGAAAAAAGAACACATTGACACCGGTGTGTCAGACCCACCATACTTGCTCCGGACACTGCGAGAGGGCTGTACAAGCAATGATCACACGCACGGCACAGCGGACACACCAGGAACCGCGGTGTTGGCCGTCGAATGGCGCTAGCTGCGCAGCATTTGTGCACCGCCGCCGTCAGTGTCAGCCAGTTTGCCGTGGCATACGGAGCTCCATCGCAGTCTTTAACACTGGTAGCATGTCGCGACAGCGTGGACATGAACCGTATGTGCAGTTGACGGACTTTGAGCGAGGGCGTATAGTGGGCTTCGGGAGGCCGGGTGGACGTACCACCGAATTGCTCAACACGTGGGGCGTGAGGTCTCCACAGTACATCGATGTTGTCGCCAGTGGTCGGCGGAAGGTGCACGTGCCCGTCGACCTGGGACCGGACCGCAGCGACGCACGGATGCACGCCAAGACCGTAGGATCCTACGCAGTGCCGTAGGGGACCGCACCGCCACTTCCCAGCAAATTAGGGACACTGTTGCTCCTGGGGTATCGGCGAGGACCATTCGCAACCGTCTCCATGAAGCTGGGCTACGGTCCCGCACACCGTTAGGCCGTCTTCCGCTCACGCCCCAACATCGTGCAGCCCGCCTCTAGTGGTGTCGAGACAGGCGTGAATGGAGGGACGAATGGAGACGTGTCGTCTTCAGCGATGAGAGTCGCTTCTGCCTTGGTGCCAATGATGGTCGTATGCGTGTTTGGCGCCGTGCAGGTGAGCGCCACAATCAGGACTGCATATGACCGAGGCACACAGGGCCAACAACCGGCATCATGGTGTGGGGAGCGATCTCCTACACTGGCCGTACACCTCTGGTGATCGTCGAGGGGACACTGAATAGTGCACGGTACATCCAAACCGTCATCGAACCCATCGTTCTACCATTCCTAGACCGGCAAGGGAACTTGCTGTTCCAACAGGACATTGCACGTCCGCATGTATCTCGTGCCACCCAACGTGCTCTAGAAGGTGTAAGTCAACTACCCTGGCGAGCAAGATCTCCGGATCTGTCCCCCATTGAGCATGTTTGGGACTGGATGAAGCGTCGTCTCACGCGGTCTGCACGTCCAGCACAAACGCTGGTCCAACTGAGGCGCTAGGTGGAAATGGCATGGCAAGCCGTTCTACAGGACTACATCCAGCATCTCTACGATCGTCTCCATGGGAGAACAGCAGCCCGCATTGCTGCGAAAGGTGGATATACACTGTACTAGTGCCGACATTGTGCATGCTCTGTTGCCTGTGTCTATGTGCTTGTGGTTCTGTCAGTGTGATCATGTGATGTATCTGACCCCAGGAATGTGTCAATAAAGTTTCCCCTTCCTGGGACAATGAATTCACGGTGTTCTTATTTCAATTTCCAGGAGTGTAGAATCTAAAAGCAGAAGGACAACGAAATCAGATTATATTCTAATCGCAAACTAAGTCTTCCCGCTAGAGAAGAATTCCAATTTGATTGCGAGGATTTTATGAACGGCTTATTTCAATAGTGGTACAAGTCCATTACCTCCACTTTTCTGCCTATAATGCTTCTGAAATTAATGATCCACACAAACAGAAAGAAAGGTTCATCTCTAGCAAGAAGCCATATGCTTGAATATTTATGGTATATCAACTGCAGATTTTTCAGCACTCATTTAACTTTAGGACTCTGTATCTCAAAATGAACAAAAATGGACTTGTACCACTATTGAAATAAGCCCATCATATACGCTCATGTGTATATGTACTTCAACTATAGACATTAGGCAAAGAACTGGAGCGATACTGAGGCAAAACACAAAACAAAACGAGCAGGGAAACTTGGAGAGAACAAGCCGAAACAAAACAGATGGATACATACATAACAATGAAAACACGTATGTTCAGGAAAATGAAGTTAACCAACACTTTGCCGACGAAAAACAAGATTCAACATGCTGGCGGAGAGGTATCGATATCGAGGCATTCGCAAGCGTGTCCAATAAGTCGTGACATGCACGCCTAAAGGCCATCTGGTCTTCCCCCTCGCCTTCAGCGACATAATGAATGAATTTTGCAAGCAACTACACATACGGTGTGGGAGGAAGAAAGAATCGGCACGCAATATGCTGTCCGTAGTGTATACAGTTTCAGAAGATTGAGTAAGGAAGGCTAATTGTGTTCTAATCAAAGACCAGTTTGTGGTGAACACATAGTGCGCTGTAGGGCGATCACTCTGTTGTAGAAATAATTCAAAAGCCAAGATCGCTTAAATACTGTTTTCTGGATAACCGGTTTCAAAACACTAAACGTGCCATCATCGGATCTGAATGTAGATAAACATTAATCTACATTCAGATCCGATTATGGCACCTTGGCGATCTTGGCTTTTGAATTATTTTTACAAATGAGCAGTTTGCCACATGACCTCCACCAATAAAACGATGTCGTATCTTATCTGTGGACGTATAACGACCACATAAATCCTTGTCGTTAAGTCCAAGACGGAAAAGTCGCTCTTTCGTTGTAATCAAGTTATTTACTACCTTACACCACGAGGACGCTACGCGCATCGACATAATCGGGAGACTGATACTGAACCAAGCTGCCGTCCATGTTGTTGGCGGTGATTCTAATTCAAATGTTCAAATGTGTATGAATTCCTAAGGGACCATACTGCTGAGGTCATCGGTCCCTAGACTTGCACACTATTTAAACTAACTTAGACTAACTTATGCTAAGAACAACAAACACACCCATGCCCGAGGGAGGACTCGAACCTCCGGCGGGAAGGGCCGCGCAATCCGTGACATGGTGCCTCAAACCGCGCGGTCACTCGTCGCGGCCTGATTCTCTTTCAACGAGATTCGGGAAATGGATTCATTCCCAACGAGTCTTTATTAATTCCATGGTGAGGACGGGTCTCCATAAAATGTCACCCCCTAAATATTTCACCGCAGGATAGAAGTCACGAATGTGTTTTAACTCATAATTTATGCGGCCAACATCAGTAGGGGTTAAATACTAGCAGGATGGACACAGAGAAATAAACGAGAAATGAATGTGTGAGTTTCCTGAGTTATCGTCAAAACAGTACGTCACACATAGAGGATCTGCGTCTTCCTTCGCATATCAGCCAGGTACAACCACCTAAAAGGAACGAGGCTTCATCACAATCTCAAACCGTAAGCGAAAGACCAGACAACTGATGCAGTTTCTTTGCCATCATCGAGGAAAGCGAATAAACTTATCCCACGTAATATGCTTTGCACAATACACAGGTATCCAATTTTCGGACTTTCTGGAGCAGAGTAAGAGAACGCATTTCGTGTTCCGATTAGAAAACGATCAGTCATGATACCGAGAGACGTTTTCCAATCCGTGGCAGTAGTCCATGGCACAACCGCGTCATCATATCCTTGCAAAGTAAGAAGCCTGCATTTACCTTCATTAAGTAGTGCACCTGAACTCCGACAATAATCATCGAGGTACCTCCGCAGGGTTGCGAAGTAGACCCATCACGTCATCCGCGTACGCACGAACAGCTGTAGTCTCTCCGGAAAGCGTCCAACGTTTCGGCTGGGATGCCAGCATCCGAAGTAGGGGCTTCAGAGACAACACAAACGAAGTCATTGACAGCGGGTTTCCTTGAGGCACTCCCCAACGGATATTTATCGCGGGCGTCAGCTGCCATTAAGAACCAATGAGGTTTAAATGCCGTGTGTCAACAGTAAAGCCAACTGTCTCTAGAATACGAGGCAAAAGGTCGTGACTAACACGGTCAAATCCCTTATCAAAATCTAGAAAAGCAGGAGCACGAGGGACGGACGTTACAGCAGCGACCGAAACCACAAGTCTCGTCTATAGCGGTAAGAATGATACGTTCAGATACACAGCTTTGATGTTTTGCAACAATCGCCTCCATCAGAGCCGACATCCTACTATTAAATGCCTTCGCCAAACTCTTATAATCAAAGTTTAATAAAGTTATTGGGCTAAAGCTATCAGGGGCAGCCGGTCCAGGGCGTTTCGGGATTAAAACAATTTTTCCCACTGTGAACAAGGTCGGCACTACGCGCCCCTGTAATAGTTCATTGAAAAGGGATGTGAACGTAGTACCCGAACAGTGGTCAAAAGTGCACTTCAAATTCCTTGGGAAGTCCATCCAGACCCGGGGACTTTTGACAAGCCTATCCCACAATACGTTTGTAAACTTCCCCAGGCTGAAAGGCAGCTAAGAGCGTTTCATTATGTTCAGGTGTAACTATCTTATCCAAGGTGCTGATTAGTGGATCACTGAACTCATCGATGTCGTAGATGTCTACATAATACTGGTGTAAGATACGCACTGTATCAGCTTGCCCCTCACGATACGTTCATGGTTTGTCGAGAGAGAATGAATACAAGCGCGCCGGCGACGGGTCTGACCCCGGTATAACGAAGTCAGTTCTTACCTAGTCAATGAGTGGCTTGGATCGCATTTTCACACCTTCCATTTGTATCCTCTTCAAGGTCAACAATTTTGCCTTTACACCCCCTAACATCCGCAACTCGCAGAGGGGTGTGATCAGCAGCATCATAAAGTTCTTACAGGATGGAATAGTATATTCGTAAGTCTCGCAGCACAAAAAAGTGTCAAAGCTTTCCTGAGTCTCGGTTTGGCCAGTTGTGTCCACCAGTCAAGGACGGGAGAGTACGTTCCCACACGGCTCGCATCACGTCATCCATAGAGGGGCCAGCTAGGTGAGCGATGTTTAACATACACGTAGTGCGAAACAATTTGATTTGACTGGTTGCCGTTCAGGATTGAGACTGGTAGTCACAACGCAGTGATCCGTAAAGGAAGCAGGGATGACTTCAACATTAAGAATACCATCGCTCAGGTAGTCTGATAAGTAAAACCTCTTTTTTTCTGATACTGGAAGTCGCAGTAAAGTGGGTAAATATAACTAATGTCGGATATTTATATATCCAGACATCTTTCAGCCTTAAGGACAGGACCAATTCATGTAATTCACGAGAGAAATCAAAATTTAGAGATTGATCTGCAGGACACAACATACAGTTAAAATCACCACCCAACAAAATACCCGGAGGACTCTTTCCTTTTTATAAACGCGCAAACGATCCACTATGCGATCAGTGCCAGGCGGAAAATATAAAAGAACCAAGGTAAGATAAAAAAGTTGACAACCTATGACCCTGCCAGAATCCAACAGTTCCACCTCAGCAACAGAAATGCCTTCGTGTAAGAATAAGGCAGTCCCCGTAGATAATTTGGGTACCATATTAAAGATCATACGAAAACCAGGTAAGCAGAAATGCCTAAATAACACCCCCTGTAAGAATACTATGCCCGCACTTGAATCTTGAAGGAACTGACGCAGCAAGCCAATCGCAATTCTTATTCCACACGATGAAGGGCCTCGAAGAAAACTATTTATTGACACTCAGTCAGCACGGTTTCAGAAAATATCGCTCTTGTGAAACACATCCTCACAAGCATCTTCTAACCAAACTGCGTGCCTACAGAGTACCACTGGATTCGTGATTTCCTGTTAGAAAGGTCACAGTTCGTAGTAATAGACGGAAAGTCAACGAATAAAACAAAAGTAATGTCCGGAGTTCTCCAAGGAAGTGTTATAGGCCCTCTATTGTTCTTGATCTATATTAACGACATAGGAGACAATCTGAGTAGCCGTCTTAGGTTGTTTGCAGATGATGCTGTCATTTACCGTCTTGTAAAGTCATCCGATGATCAAAACGACTTGGACAATGATTTAGAAAAGATATCTGTATGGTGCAAAAAGTGGCAATTGACCCAGTACAAGGAAAAGTGTGAAGTTATTCACATGAGTACTAAAAGAAATCAGCTGAATTTCGATTACGTGATAAGTGACACAAATCTGAAGGCTGTAAATTCAGCTAAATACTTAGGGATTAAATCACAAATAACCTAAATTGGAACTATTACATAGATAATATTGTGGGTAGAGCAAACCAAAGACTGCGATTCATTGGCAGAAATCTTAGAAGGTGCAACAGATCTACTAAAGAGACTGCTTACACCACGCTTGTCAGCCGTATTCTGTAGTATTGCTGTGCGCTGTGGGATCCGCATCAGATAGAACGGACGGATGACATCGAAAAAGCACAAAGAAGGGCAGCTAGTTTCGTATTATCGCGAAATACGGGAGATAGTGTCACAGACATGATAAATGAATTGGAGTGGCAATCATGAAAACAAAGGCGATTTTCGTTGCGACGGGGTGTTCTCATGTAATTTCAATCACCAGTTTTCTCCTCCGATTGCGAAAACATTCTGCTGGTACCCACCTACACAGGAAGAAATGATCATCACGATATAATAAGAGAAATCAGGGCTCGCACAGAAAAATGTAAGTGCTCGTTTTCCCCGCGTGCCGTTCGAGAGTGGAACGATAGAGAGATAGCTTGAAGGTAGTTCATTGAACCCTCTGCCAGGCACTTTATTGTGAATAGCAGAGTAATCACACAGATGTAGATGAAGATGTAAGGAAAGGAATGTGTAGGTTCGGGTCATTGACCACAGCTATACAGGGATGTACGGAACGTACCGACCAGAATTACGTAGACACCTGAGCGTCAAGGTCCATTGCAGAGTACACAGATGAACCAGCCATCGGGTAGAGAGGATTTCTTACATGCCTCCGCACGGTCAGTTGTATACGCTGTTTCTGTCGGCTACGTGGCATGGCGGCCTCTGCAGACGGACGTGTGGGAGGGGTCACAGGCACACCTTTCTGCCTATGGAACAAAGGACACGTAATGCAGGTCCATTCACTAAGTCAGAAGCATTCTGTGGAAGCAGCAGTGTAACAGGTGATACTTCGTCGCTCCTTCTCCTCTGGTGTTGCCGTAGGCTGAAAATTCAGTATACCGTCAGAGGCTGATGACGAAGGAGCAGGGCGACTTTACCACGTCTCAGACTGTAGCGGAGGACACAAAGACGAGGGGGGGGGGGGGGGGGGGGGGAGCTCCGCTCCCTCTTCACACACAGGCAGCTCAGAAGGAGCCACTTCGCGAGCAGGAATTATGCTGTTGGCAACTTCTCCGCCACTCAACGTACCACGGACAGGAGGTATCGTATCATCGAGAGGAGCAGTGGCCAAAATCGCTGCAGGGGCGATGGGGAAGAAGGCACAACCATGCCCTTAGCCTCTCCATCGTGAGTACGACGCCGCTTGTTTGTCACTGCTGTAGGTTCTGTCATGGGGCAATAGAATCATGATCCTGTCGCGGAGATAAAGGCGGAAATTCATTTACACCATTATCAGAACCGTCTTTTCTTTCATTATGATCCGAAGCCTAGGTAGATCCGAGTTCGCGGGTAGAAGGAACAAGATCGGCAATAGTTAATTTGCGACGCTGCACTAGTGACGGCTTTAATATAAACATCATCCTCGAGCAATTAGACCGACGGTGTCCACTTTTGTTATGCAGGGAGCAGGTTTCCTCTTCAACAGTACACATGACACGAGCGCAGTAACTGCACACTTGTAAATGTGATGGAATATTGCGTTTTACATGTCTTTTCACAGAACGAATTCCACTTTAGTGTTGAGTAGACCAGCGATCACGACGGACGTTTTTCACGTTACTGTAAGGAGCCATAATACTCTTTCATCGTAAAGGGGATTCATAAATTTCACGTAAAACTCGTACTCGTCTGCTTCAAAATAAACGGTGTAGACCTGAACATAGGTCACATGAACTGTATCGACAAAGCCAACCGTGGATTTCTGGATACCCAGGCAGCACGTGTCGCGCTTTTTTTTATCGAAAGTAAAGCTCACAGTACCTTTTCGTGGAATACACGTGGAAACCAAGGTGGCCATAGCGGAGCGGCCGACGCGGCTGAAAGTGCACGAACACGAAGAGTAAGGCGCTACGACTCACTCGGCAGACAGAACAACACTAACGAGGAAAACTTCACACGAGCGACGATGCGGTAAGCGAGATAAACAGCAACCTTCGCGCTCGGCACTCGAAGCGGAACTGGACTGACCACCTGGATTCGAACCTGCAGGTTTCCGAGTCGATCGCTGCCGTAAAGACGTACGTTATAGCCCTCGGATATGGAGACGGAGTGAAGAGGTGCTGAAACTGATCGACAAGAAAAGAGTTAAAAAGGTCCCGAGTTCGAGTCTCGGTCCGGTGCACAGTTTTAATTTTAATCTTTGCCGAAGAAAAACAAGATTCAACATACTGGCGGAGAGGTATCTACATCGAGGCAGTCGCAAGCATGCACTGCCTAAAAGCCATGTGGTCTTTCCCCTCGCCTTCTACGAAACAATGAATGAAGTGTACAACAAATACGGTATGGGTTTTCGACCGTGGGAAGAGGGAAGAATCTGCGTGCAATATGATGTCCGCAGTGTATACAGTTTCAGATGATTGAGTAAGGAGGACCAGTTGTGTGCTAATCAGAGGCCAGTTTGCCGTAAGACCTCCACAAATAAAACGATGTCGTATCGTATCAAATGGTTCAAATGGCTCTGAGCACTATCGGACTTAACATCTGAGGTCATCAGTCCCCTAGAACTGAGAACTACTGAAACCTAACTCACCTAAGGACATCACACACATCCATGCCCGAGGCAGGATTCGAACCTGCGAGCGTAGCAGTCGCGCGGTTCCGGACTGAAACGCCTAGAACCACTCGGCCTCCACGGCCGGCTCATATGGTATCTGGAGAGTGAAAATTTCATTCAAGAAAAGAGTTTTATGGCAGCGTTTGACAAGAAGGGAAAGCTTAGTAGGCCGCTTCCCAAGGCATCAATGAACAGTTAACGTGGTAGAAAAGAATATGGGGTAGAAACTGCACAAACAGACGAAGACTTGAGTATAGTAAGAGATCAAGATCGATTTACAAAGCAATAGTTACGCAGATATGAAAAATTTCCACGTAACAGACTTGCATGGAGAAATTCATGAAACCAGCCTTCGTTCTAATGACTACAGTATCAACAATAACACGGAAAAATTAAGATGGCAGTACCGAAATCGTAATCTACTCACTGTTTCTCCTCGATCGAGGTGCTTCACTCGAGATCCAGTTGAGAGTGCATAATACTGTGCTTCTTCATCCCCCTCGGCCCTTCATTACTTCCATCACCTGTGGTTAACGCTTAACCAATTGGCAGATGGTATGCGGGACCTCTGAATCTTTCTACACGGGGCGATCAAAAGGTGTCTGTTCGAAGGCCGTGCACTCAAGTATTGGTATGCTAATTAGGCAAAATCGCCGTGAGCACTGATGCAATCATTCCACCGACAAACCAGGACGAAGATAACCATTTTGTAAAATACCGTGCCTTGCTGATGAAGAAATCCGTAACTGCCTGTTGCACATTATCGTCCGACAGGAATCGTCGATCTTCCACACCGTTTTTAAGGGACCGAAGGTGTGATAATCGCAAGGGGAAGGATAAGTACATCCAGGGCGGGTACTCGAGTGTTCCGAGAGTTGAGTCTAAAGGATGAGGTTGGCCTCCAGATCGACCAGCGACCTGAGTCGAATCCCTACCACCACGGAACATGGTGTACCATTCCACAAAGATAGTCTTCGGCGGACATGTTGCCCCATACATTACCGTCATTCTCCAATGGTAGCCTGCCCGTGTTTGTCCTTCTGCAGCCAAGGAAATAATAACAGCACCATGGTCCTGTTGGGACTATTTGGTAAGAGCGTCGCCATACTTCAAGTTGCCACATTTACTGCACGCGCGCCGGAAAGGCAAGAACGTCACACTGACCCCTTCCTAGCACGTTGGTGCTTATATACCCGCACTAGACTCGCGCAGTGTTACACATAAGCTGCAGCAACATCTTCAAATGGAAGCTTTTTGATAACCCGTTGTAACTTTATCTTCACAGATATAGCATGAAATCTATGTGGGAGAAATGGCTCATCTTGGAATTTACATTCGGAATTCGATGAGTAATCCTTCACAAGGTACTGTAGGAGATTATTGACAACTTCTGGGAGAATTTTGACCTCATTCGGCAAATTCGTATCTAATCGCGCAGCTGATCTTTGTATTCTATTTCCTCTTCCGTTTATTCAACTTAGAAACATGTTCGAGTGATATAACTGTACTCATACTAATGTTCCACTAAAAATAGTGTTGAAAGTTGATGCCCGTATCTCGTTGATTAAAGAACTACGAAAAAGCGTTGATGTTTTTCTTGTGCCCATTGGTCACTATTCATGTAGATAAAAAGATTTTACATAGATCTTTAACTAATTAAAGGTTAAGTGAGATGCAAAGTCAGGTGCCCCAGAGACTTTTTGTGAAATCTTTTTCATACTAGTTTATTTGTTTACCTGAGCCCTTCCTTCCATCTAACAAGGTGTCTTCGTACTTTATCATCATATTCACACTGAAGGTCTTTTTTTTACATTTAGTATGAAATCTAGCGCTCAGAATTGTTTACGAGAGTTACAATGAAACTAGTAATAGCAGCTATAGAGTGTCGGCATTTCCTTATATCGATAATAATATCGCTCAAATTCCCAATCCTCAAGGTGTATGTATTGTGTGGTCTTTACTGTTTTTTGTTGACGTTAAATAGCTCAGTTCCACTCGTCTAAGCACCCCTTTAATCGTGTCCTAATTTTCCCTCCATCATTTGATCAGCCGTAATATTTTTCTTATACATTCTGCCATTTTCCCCCTTTTCATCGACACTAAATTTAATTCTGTTAACAGCAAGCTTCCACAGCCCGGTAACAGCGCACACTAATTTAACTGTGACATGGCTGTATCTAGTCACGTGACCAAGTTGATTACCGCTAACGCCCGATGTTCGTTTCGCTTCGCCTAGTAGTAACTAAAGTAATATCAGCAACGGCAACGACATAACGGAAAACCCGTAAAAGTGCGAGTTGGAAACGCGCACAGAGGATTTCCTACAAACTTGATAATGTATGTAGATAGTTCGTCCATCCTGGGAACCGTGAAACTCGATGATTTTTGCCTGTTGTTGATGTGTGTGTGTGTGTGTGTGTGTGTGTGTGTGTGTGTGTGTGTGTGTGTGTGTGTGTGAAGTCTTATGGGACTTAACTGCTAAGGTCATCCGTCCCTCAGCCAACACACTACTTGTCCGACATTCGTGTGTGTTTGTCCTTAGCATAAGGGACGTCCTTCCTCGTACTACTTCTGTCCTCTTTCAAACCGCCGCCTCCACATCTTACTCGATGCAACCAGTACGTAAGGAACCTTCTTCTTCGACATCTTGGCGAAATACAGAGCTTCTTTTCCGAAATCGAAATATTTATAGCTTTTGGGAAACGAAAGCAATACCGACGATTATGTCAGTATGTAATTAGTTCTGCCAAGGATAAATATAGATCCCTCTGTCTGTACGGTAGCTTCCTTTCACGCTTACTGATTGCGATAGAAACAGTCCATCAGCAGGGGAGCAACAAGAAAGGTACGTTGTAAAGAGAACGTGAATGTACGCTAATCATTTCTTTTTGATCACTGCATTTGTGCCTACTTTAATTACTACAACTGCATGCCCAAAAGACAATAAGGAAAGAAGAAGTGGGAATGTGAATGTCTGAAAAGAAGAACGACATACTCCATATTAATTTACTCTCTAAAATCCGATTACCCTGGCGGCGAAACACTAGTTAATATAGTGTAGCGGGACAATGTTCAAAACATGATTGAAAATACGTTCACTAAATAGAGATAAGAACATCTATTTTAAAATGTTAGAAATAAGGAAATGAAGTAATACAGAATGCTATGCTTGTAACGTACGTTGTTGTTCTACATTGTTTAGCTCTGGTATTTACAGGGTCGCAGAGAAAGCATCCTAGGTTTTGGAGGGAAAAGCCGTAATTTTAATGATCTGCACTGCAACAGAAATAAGAAGCAAAACTTAAGGAAAAGTAATGAAATGTGTGTTTCAGTTCACTAGCGAAATTGAAGCAAATTGTCCCCGTGACTTAGTATGGACAGAGGTTATGTTCGACAACCGGTATAAATTAATAACTGGGTCCTTTTATCGACCCCCGGTCTCAGATGCAACAGTTGCTGAACAGTTCCAAGATAACTTGAGTCTCATCACAAATAGGTATGCTACTCATACAATTATAGTGACTTCAATCTACCGTCCGTATGTTGACAAAAATACATTTTCAGACCCTATTGTAGATAGAAAACAACTTCCGTGATTGTTCTAAATGCTTTTTTAAAATTATTTTGAACAATTAGTTCACGAGGCTATTCAAATTGTAAACGGGTACGAAAACACACTTGACCTCTTAGCCACAAATAATCCTGAGCTTCACGACGGTTACAGGGATTAGCGAGGCTCAATTCCGTAACAAAGAAATTCACCAAAACTAAACGCGAAATATATCTACTTATAAAAGCAGTTAAAAGTTCGCTTGACGTCTTTCTAAGAGACGGTCTCCAATCCTTCTTAACTATGTAAGTGAAGACCATATGTGGCTTCAGTTCAAAGAAATAGTATCAATAGCACTCTAGAGATTCATACCAAATAAATTAATAAGAGACGAAACTGGTCCCCCATGGTACACAAAACAAGACAGGAAGGTGCTCCAGGGGCAGCGAAAAAGGCACGTATAATTTAGGCGAACGCAAAATCTCCAAGACTGACGAAGTTTTACTGAGGCTCGAAATTTGGTGCGGATTTCAATGCGAGATGCATTTAATAGTTTACACAGCACGTAAAATCGTGGCAAATGTCCGGCGTCGCAAATGTCCGGCGTTTCAAATGTCCGCACGTCACAAACACACACCCATGCCCGAGGGAGGACTCGAACCTCCGCCGGGACCAGCCGCAAAGTTGTTGATATCAATACTGCCAAGGTATCGGTCCCAGAAATTCTAAGATTTCCTAGAATGATAAAAAAATATTTCTGTCGTCTGATGTAATTATAAATTAACGATTTTTTTTCCTGTGGTTTTACCGTGAAACTTTGCTCTTGCCCAATTTCGTGATTATAGGCCAATGGGTGAGTGTACGAGTGTACGAGTATCAAAATAAGTGACATAAATGGCCACATCTTTTGATTGCTTCAACTTAGAAACTTATGTTTTGTACATCGCCAAGGAACCATAGACCTTAGTATGTGACATAAATTTCAACTTCCTACGTCCAACCGTTGCTGAGATAAAGGAGTCTTAACAGTCGGACAGGAACACAGCTAGACGGCCGGACAACAATGTGATCCCATTAGGGTTTCGTTTTTATCCTAACAGCTTCTTCACGTGCTTATTACAGACTCGTTTGCTGCTTCTGTGCAGTTTCCTGGGTCGTGACTAGATCCTAGATATTTTCTGAAAATTTTAGGTTGTTTGCTCGCATACTTTATGAGTAGCACTAAAACCTAAAAATTATTTCTACGAAGTTCCGTGACCAAAACATTGAAGAAACGTCGTTCCTACGTTTCTGGAGTCCGTTGGAAAATTTCCCTCCAGTGTGGCGCTTTACAGACCACTCCGACACCACAGGCGGTTGGCGACGCGTCAGCCTCTTTTCGCTTCTGCAAGCTGTGCGGCGCTGAAGGCCGCTCGCTATGAAAAGAGCTTCGCGGGATACACACAACGCCGCTGCTCACCGATGCATTGGCTGCGACAGCGGTTATGGAAATCGGCCTCTCGCGGCCGCCTCGGCCAACGTTTAAAGGGGATGCAGCAGGTAGCGCGGCAGGTGCGAGCAAAGTGCCCCGGGGGACGCAGCCGCGGCGCATGATGTATGGGGCTGCACTTCATGTTAAGCGCGGTGTGCAGGTGTTCCGGACGCGTGTGGGTCACTTGCGCAGAGTGGGCAGCCGGTGGCAATATATCACCCACGTCGACCTCTTAGTTACAGCGAGCAAAAGAGTGCTCGCTTCCCGGTGTACGAATTACAAACCTCAAACAGCATTTTTCGTTTATAGAATACCATACAGAAGACAAACGAGATTTAAATGAGATTAAAGTATGGACGGTAACTTTTTTCTGACTGGTTTGATGCTGCCCGTCGCAAATTAATATTAGTGCCAACCTCTTCGTCTCGAAGCAGCTCTTTCGACCTACGTCCTCAGTTATATGCTGGATGTATTCCAGTCTCTGTCTACCCCTATAGTTTTTACCCTCTACAGCTTCCACTAGTACCACGAAAGTTATTCCTGATACCTTAACACATGTCCAACGTCTCAGTGTTTCCCATGAATTCCTGGCCGGCCGTTGTGGCCGAGCTGTTCTAGGCGCTTCAGTCTGGAAACGCGCGACCGCCACGGTCGCAGGTTCGAATCCTGCCTCGGGCATGGATGTATGTGATTACCTTAGGTTAGGTTTAAGTAGTTCTAAGCTCCTTTCCTTGCCATTTCTGCGCAAAACTTCCTCATTCCTCACCTTATCAGTCCACTTAATTTTCAACATGCTTCGATTCTCTCCTGCTCCGGTTTCCCCAGAGTCCATGTTTCAAATGGTTCAAATGGCTCTGAGCATTATGGGACTTAGCTTCTGAGGTCATCAGACCCCTAGAACTTAGAACAAACCTAACTAACCTAAGGACATCACACACATCCATGCCCGAGACAGAATTCGAACCTGCGACCGTAGCGGTCGCGCGGTTCCAGACTGTAGCGCCTAGAACCGCTTGGCCACTCCGGTCGGCTTACAAGACGTACGTGACAATGTCAGTCTCCATTATATATTCATATATACGATGTACAACCTATCACATGATACCTTATTCTGTTCGCAGATCACGGCAAAGTATGTGGACGAGTTCTTGTACCGTGCGACATTTTAGCCACTTTACTCTGTTGTTAATCAATTAATCATCCTCCCAGAAAGACATAACAACAAAATTTCATCAGGCAATTACAAGACTTTGGGTCGGTCAGAGTGACAGGAAGCTGAAAAAGAAGAAGTGTTCCGCGTAGTTTCGAATTCTAACGATCAGTACTTGGGCGTCGACAGTCAGCTTTTCGCTATAGCTTTTCGCTATAGCTCGTCTACTGAGAGCCCACAACATACTAATTTAGGTAGGCTACCAGTTAATAATAAGATAGGTACGAAGTGACGCACCACAATGTCTGTACTAGATCTTGAACGAAAACGTGTACAGCGCTTGAGCTAAAGTGTACAGCGCTTGAGTGCCGCAGCATGCTGCAACCACAGACGTCGATAGACTGCAAGTGGCACCACCTCCAATAATTCCAGCAACACTTCTAGAACCAATGTTGTATAGTGAGTCGATGAGGAAGCATTTAGGAGCCCACCACGTAATCGTTTACCGTGCCAGCTCATAAATTCATGGTAAACTTTTCTTGATGACGTCGTTCGTGAATGGTGTGGTGCTTCTCCCCAGCCGAAACATGATAATTATGAGCGTTGAACAAAGGTTGAAGGAAGTCTCGCACGTGAACAAATCATAGACAGCGTAATACAGTTGCGTGGTGCAATGTTGCAAAAACCACTGCCCGAGTGGAGCAAACTCATGGACCATCAGCACCTGTGCTTCCCTGCTCATGCATCACCCTCCAATCAGCTGTGTGGTTGCTCTGCGATACGTGCGTCACAGCGCTAGTGCTTGTGGATGGGTCTGCATCTAACCTCTCCAACACGGCCTCTCCAAATCGCAGCGTGCGCACGCTTCACTAGCAACCTCCGCCGTTTTGACGGTATCTGAAATCACCTGTTTCACTCAGACGCTGATGAACAAACTCCTATAATGGTGTGGCTCACGCCCATTTGGATACATTAGACCTATTTCCACTCGCCTCATCATAAACGAAATGCATATCGCACTGCTCGAACCAAGTGAGTCTTCATGATATGGCACAACAACAGGAGACAAAACATGAATAAGGGCTTTTTTCTACTGTGTATGTCCGTCTTTCCCCTCTGACGTCATTACTGTTAGTGGCCTCTACAGCGTTGATGTGACGTTCATAATGCCGTCGGGAATATGGCGAGAGGTTCCACATGCGGTCCGTCAACGTGCAGGCACTGGTACCTGTAACTTCGACACTCTGTAGCGTCGTTGAACGACTTTCGCGGACGCATGTCCCTATCCTGAAGACGTTCATCAAGACACTCTCTTCAATACTCAGAAGTTTGTCAGCATCGTTCTGCCACATCTTGTACGTACAGCCAAACCTGGTAGAGCACGATTCGAACCTGCGACCGCAGCGGTCGCGCGGTTCCAGACTGTAGCGCCTCTAACCGCTCGGCCATCCCGGCCGGCGTACTGTAATCAAAACGTAAAATAATCCTTTGAGAAAATATTGCATATGACTTTGATAGTAACCCCCCTTACATTATTCAAATCATTTAATACGACTTTGCATCTTCCTAAACACACGTTGTATCATTTTGTTAATGATTGCAGCAACACCCTGTTTATTTTCTTTTTGCAGTTGGCGAATAGTGTGAGGGTGATTTCTGTATGCAGCATACTTAAGGTATCCAAACACGAAAACGTCAGGACGGGATAAATAAAGAGACAATAAAAAAAACAGCAGATCCTCTTTAAAGTTACCTGTGCGTGAAGAAACTGATTCAATATGTTGTTGGCTGTATGAGTTGTACCATTATGTTGCTGAAATTGTAGGCACTGTAGCTGGTCTTCAACTACACTGTTTACAAATTCTTGCACCAACGGCATGAGATGAACATTCGCCTATATGATACTACAAAGCAAACTCCCACTTTTTTAGTACACAGATGGGACTCCAGCAGTTGATGCAGACCTTTTGCAGCCCGAATGTGCAAATGCTCAGCATTCACATATCCATCAATAAGAAAACTTAACTTTTGAGACCAAAACCAGAAATCTTCCCCACCTAGCTCTGCAGACGGCATGAACAGACAGAAAGCTACAATTTTTTATTAATTGTCTTCAGGTAACAATCCAGTAAAATTACGAATTTTGTACAAATGCATGTCTAAACACTTGTCCAATGCCATGGAGAGACAAGGCCGGCTAGGTAGGAATTGCACAAACTTCATGAGGCTCACAATATGTGCGGCTTGCATGTCGATCAACTTCTCTGGCATCACACTTTCGGTCCGCCAGTTTTCGCTGCACCTGACACATTTCCTGGCTTCTGGAATTTAGGTGCAGTCACATGATTGCGGATTTGCTTTTATGCTTCCTTACCATAATTTTCAGTGAAGGAATTCCGAGTCTACTAAGTACTTGTCAATTAATAGACTACTCGCTGTTGCAACG
Organism: Schistocerca gregaria; assembly: GCF_023897955.1. Lineage (NCBI taxonomy): Eukaryota > Metazoa > Arthropoda > Insecta > Orthoptera > Acrididae > Schistocerca > Schistocerca gregaria. The sequence continues at coordinate 491,971,257 of NC_064924.1, forward strand.
TGTAACCCGTTTCTTCCTCAATAAATCAAAGGATCATACCTGCAACAAAAAAGAAACGTTGTTTCATAAAGTTGCATCATTCTTTAAACACCCTGTATAAGAACAAAAATTACTGTTTACAAAAATTGCTGAATATTATTAGAGCAGAGCAATCACATAAATCTCTAAGACACTCTCTATGTAGATAACATGAAAAATCTACATTACCGAAAAAATAAAATGAGCTATTAGCCATAATTGCATGATATCCAAAGCTGCACGGAACGGACAGTTGGAATATTAAAAAGGGTACATCGTATTTTCACTCACTAATTAAATGCATAAGTAAATTTCACTCTGGAAGTTGCACGAGTACTCGAATAGTCAATAGCACATCCCGCTCTCAGTTATGTTATGGGCTGACGCCGATTGAGGGCAGTGATGGAAGATTTTTATCATGGTTAACTGGGCACATTTATCCTGGCAAGGTCAGCTCCAGGAGGCCCTCTCCTACATCTAACCATTCAGTATACGAGGGCTCCTTTTTTAAAAAAGAAAAAAAAGGACAGACCGATTGTGATATGGAAACCACTGTGAAAATCAAAAATGTTTTATTTGAAATATTTAGCCACACCTTCCTGATACTTCTGAACATATTTGCCGCTCCAACTTAAGACGTTTGATGTACTGACATGGTAAAGACAGTAAGTCAAATCAAATGATTTTTCAGCTTTTGTATCAAAAACATACTAAGATATGTCGCCAGTGGCGTAAAAGTAGTAGATCATCAAAGCTGTGAGCGGTTTCGATCTTACAAACTACGCAAAATGGCACTTCTAACAGCAGATGAGCTGGCATGGATCTGGGAGTAAGTCAACAAGCCACCTAGTTACCAGGTTTCAGTCTGTGGCCAACCGTTCATTACTCTTTTATCGATTCGGTTATGTCCGCCCCCGGTAGCTGAGTGAACAGCACGGCACGGTAGCTCAGCGTGTTCGGTCAGAGGGTTACGTACCCTCTGTAATAAAGAAACTGAGTTAATCGATCATCCATGAACTTCATCGGATGTCCTAAGACGTCCACCCCGAGCAGATACAACGAACAAAAGCAAACAAAATGAGATTTTAAAAAATGGTCAGTGCGACAGAATGTCAATCCTAAGGGCCCGGGTTCGATTCCCGGCTGGGTCGGAGATTTTCTCCGCTCAGGGGCTGGGTGTTGTTCTCATCATCATCATTTCATCCCTAGCGACGCGCAAGTCGCCGAAGTGGCGTCAGATCGAAAGCCTTGCACCAGCCTAACGGTCTACCCGACGGGAGGCCCTAGCAACACGACATTATTATTTTATTCGGTTATAACATTACCAGAGTCGTTATATGATAAAATTCTTCCGAAACCTGATCCTTAGAAACTGGTGAGTCACATTTTCCGTCTGCAACGATATATATTTGATTACATTCAGTGGTACGTCTAGTTTCGTATTTTATTAGATCTAACCTATTTGTGTCCTTTCTTTGTGCAGACTATTTGTAAATACAAATATAATCGCAGTTGTTTTAAAGAGAATGGGTTACGGCCGCTGCATTCAGAGTTCTGGAAGCAAAACTGGACAAGTCAAAGTAATTTTCTTTTTGGTTTAATCAACACAGTGCAGATAAACAAAGAAGGCTGGGTAATATCGACGATCCTGCTTTGAAGAAAAGCACCCTGACTGTGTGGTGTGACAACTTCGCCAGCCAAAGTAATAATAGGAAGGTCGTAATGGCTATAATCTACGCAGTGGTAAACAGTACGGTTGATAAAGTCAGTTTGAAATTTCTAGTAAATGCCTTGTGACCGAGATTTCGCCATAACAGAGGAGAGAAAGCTTCCACAACCAATTCCTCATGAAATAGCTGATATGATTAGAGAAGCAAAGAATGTAGAACCATTCAGTGTTGTAAAGGTGACGGAGGAAGATTTCTGTGATTTCGCCTCGGTATGCGAGACTGTATTGCATACAGCATTAGTGAAGATCAGTTCATCTACATCTACAGCTACGTGATTACCCTGCTATTCACAATAAAATGCAAGGCAGAGGGTTAAATGTACAACCTTCATGATGTCCCTCTGTCGTTCCACACTCTAACGGCACGGGGACAAAACGAGCATCAATTTTTTTTGGGCGAGCACTGATTTCTCTCTATGTAGGTAGGGGCCAACAGAATGTTTTCGGTATCGTAGGCGAAAACTGGTGATTGAAATTTCATGGGAAGATCCCGACGCAACGAAAAACGTCTTTGTTTTAATGATTCCCACTCCAATTCACATATCATGTCTGTGGCACTGTCTCCCCAATTTCACGATAATACAAAACAAGCTGTCCTTCTTTGAACTTTTTCTATGTCATCCGTCAGTCCCACCTGATGCGGATCCCACACCGCACAGCAATGTTCCAGAATGGGGCGGACAAGCGTGGTGTAAGCAGTCTCTTTAGTAGATCTGTTGCACCTTCTAAGATTTCTGCCAATGAATCGCAGTCTTTGGTTGGCTCTCCCCACAACATCATTATTGTGATCGTTCCAATTTAGGGTATTTGTAATTGTAATCCCTGAGTATTTAGTTGAATTTACAGGCTTCAGATTTGTGTGATTTATCGCGTAGTCGAAATTTAGCAGATTTCTTTTAGTATTCCTGTGAATAACTTCACACTTTTCTTTATTGAGGGTCAATTGCCACTTTTCGCATCTTACAGATATCTTATATAAATCATTTTGCAATGAGTTTTATTCATTTGATAACTCTACAAGACGGTAAATGACAGCATCATCTGCAAACAATCTAAGACGGCTACTCCGATTGTCTTCTGTGTCGTTAATACAGATCAGGGACAATAGAGGACCTATAACACTACCTTGAGGAACGCCGGATATTACTTTTGTTTCATCCGATGACCTTCCGTTTATGACTACGAACTGTGACCTTTCGAACAGGAAATCAAGAATCCAGTCGCACAACTGAGGCAATATTCCATAGGCATGCAGTTTGGTTAGAAGACGCTTGTGAGGAACGGTGTCGAAAGCCTTCTGAAAATTTAAAAATATGGAATCAATTTGACATCCCTTGTTGATAGCATCATTACCTCATGAGTACAAGGGCTAGTTGTGTTTACCAAGAAGATTTTGTCTCAGTCCGTGCTGATTATGTGTCAATAAATATTTTCCTTCGAGTTAATTCATATTGTTCGAACACAGCATATGTTCCAAAATACTGCTGCAAATCGACGTTAGTGATATGGGCGTATAATTCAATAGATTACTCCTACTTCTCTTTTTTGGTATTGGTGGGAACTGAGCAATTTTCCCGTCTTTAGGTACGGATCTTTCTATGAGCGAGCGGTTGTATGTAATTGCTAAATATGGGGCCATTGTATCACCATAATCTGAAAGGAACCTCACTGGTATACAACATGGGCCAGAGGGGTTCCCTTTATTAAGTGATTTAAACTGCTTTGCTACACCGAGAATATCTACTTCTGTGGTTCTCATCTTGGCAGTTTTTCTTGATGGGAATTCAGGAATATTTACTTCGTCTTATTGGTGCAGAGTTTCGGAAAACCTTGTTTAATAGCTCTGCTTTAGTGGCACTGTCATCAGTGACTTCAGCGTTGTTATCGCGCAGTAAAGGTACTGATAGCCCTTTGCCACTGGTGTGCTTATGTATGACCAGAATCTCTTTGGGTTTTTGGCCAGATTCCGAGAGAGAGTTTCATTGTGGAAATTATTAAAAGCATCTCGCATTGAAGCACGAGTTATACTTCGAGCTTCTGCAAAACTTTGCCAATTTTGGGAATTTTGCGTTCTTTTAAAGTTGGAATGCGTTTTTTCGTTCCTTCCGCAACAGCGTTTTGATCCGTTTTGTTTACCATGGAGAGTCCGTACCATCACTTATTAATTTATGTGGTATATATCTAATAGCCGTCGTTACTATCTCTTTGAAATCATTCCACATCTTTTCTATCCTTACATGATCAGATCGGAAGGAGTGGAGACTGTCTCTCAAAAAGGCGTTAAGAGTATTTTTATCAGATTTGTAGAGAGATGTATTTTGGTTTGTTTTTGATGGTTGTGGGTGTTACGGTATTCAGTGTAGCAGCAACTGCCTTGTGGTCGCTAATCCCTATAACCATCATGATACTCCCTATTAGTCCAGGATTATTTGTTGCTAAGAGGCCAAGAGTGCTTTCGCAACCATTTACACTTGGAGTGGGCTCATGAACTAATTGCTCAAGCAATCCAGTTTCTTGAATTAGAATTATGAGGGATAAGCTGCCCATCACAGAAATAAAAGATTCGTTCAATGAAATGGTGCTGTGGAGAGAGTAGAACATTTTGAAAAAGGGCAAATCTGTCAAGAACATCTCTGCAGTTCGTTCTGTACCATCAGTAAGACGAAAGAAGAAAAAAGAAGAAAAAAAAAAACCTTGGGGTTGCTGGACTACATGGATATCGAATATCATGCATCTTTCCGCAATCTTTGTACAACATTAGTACATTTCTTAACAAATGTGACAGCTTGCTATAAACATATTTGTAAAGCTAATGTGGGGTTTCTGTAACCAATCTGTAAATATAACTTCATGTTTTGTAGTGTCCAAAACCGTTTTCTTGCCTCTACTGTCAAATTTGCTTTTCATGACTTACTCCCTTCCCCTTGTCAACGCCTCATTTGTCATAGCATCGTACCAACTTACCAACACTCTCGTCATAGGAGGTAGCCGCCTTTGCTTTCCGCCAGTTCTCAACCCTGGTCTAGGATTCGTTGTCTGTGTCAAGATTTTTCGCCACAGCCAGCGGCTTATGTCAGCAAACAGATGAAAATCAGAGGGAGCGAAGCCCGGGCTGTAAGGTGGTTGATCAAACACTTCCCATGGAAAACGCTACAGTAGCCTCTTCGTTACAGCTCCAGTGTGCGGCCGGGCAGCATTTGAAGATGGACAATGCCTAAGGACAACATTCGTCTCAGCTTGTTCTACGTTGTCCTTCGTAGACAGTTTTCTCAAACTGTCTGGTCCACACCAATTTCGCCAACGCACGTCGAGAGCACACACTAGGGGTGTAAAAAAAATTCGATATATCATTATTATATTTCCAAAAATCATCGAAATATATTGGCGATGTCACTTCCTCGACATATCGATGTGGCTCTATTAATGTCGATATATTTATATTATATTATATACACTCCTGGAAATGGAAAAAAGAACACATTGACACCGGTGTGTCAGACCCACAATACTTGCTCCGGACATCGCGAGAGGGCTGTACAAGCAATGATCACACCCACGGCACAGCGGACACACCAGGAACCGCGGTGTTGGCCGTCGAATGGCGCTAGCTGCGCAGCATTTGTGCACCGCCGCCGTCAGTGTCAGCCAGTTTGCCGTGGCATACGGAGCTCCATCGCAGTCTTTAACACTGGTAGCATGCCGCGACAGCGTGGACGTGAACCGTATGTGCAGTTGACGGACTTTGAGCTAGGGCGTATAGTGGGCATGCGGGAGGCCGGGTGGACGTACCGCCGAATTGCTCAACACGTGGGGCGTGAGGTCTCCATAGTACATCGATGTTGTCGTCAGTGGTCGGCGGAAGGTGCACGTGCCCGTCGACCTGGGACCGAACCGCAGCGACGCACGGATGCACGCCAAGACCGTAGGATCCTGCGCAGTGCCGTAGGGGACCGCACCGCCACTTCCCAGCAAATTATGGACACTGTTGCTCCTGGGGTATCGGCGAGGACCATTCGCAACCGTCTCCATGAAGCTGGGCTACGGTCCCGCACACCGTTAGGCCGTCTTTCGCTCACGCCCCAACATGGTGCAGCCCGCCTCCAGTGGTGTCGCGACAGGCGTGAATGGAGGGACGAATGGAGACGTGTCGTCTTCAACGATGAGAGTCGCTTCTGCCTTGGTGCCAATGATGGTCGTATGCGTGTTTGGCGCCGTGCAGGTGAGCGCCACAATCAGGACTGCATACGACCGAGGCACACAGGGCCAACACCCGGCATCATGGTGTGGGGAGATATCTCCTACACTGGCCGTACACCTCTGGTGATCGTCGAGGGGACACTGAATAGTGCACGGTACATCCAAACTGTCATCGAACCCATCGTTCTACCATTCCTAGACCGGCAAGGGAACTTGCTGTTCCAACAGGACAATGCACGTCCGCATGTATACCGTACCACCCAACGTGCTCTATAAGGTGTGGCCAGCAAGATCTCCGAATCTGTCCCCCATTGAGCATGTTTGGAACTGGATGAAGCGTCGTCTCACGCGGTCTGCACGTCCAGCACGAACGCCGGTCCAACTGAGGCGCCAGGTGGAAATGGCATGGCAAGCCGTTCCACAGGACTACATTCAGCATCTCCACGATCGTCTTCATGGGAGAATAGCAGCCTGCATTGCTGCGAAAGGAGGATATACACTGTACTAGTGCCGACATTGTGCATGCTCTGTTGCCTGTGTGTATGTGCCTGTGGTTCTGTCAGTGTGATCATGTGATGTATCTGACCCCAGGAATGTGTCAATAAAGTTTCCCCTTCCTGGGACAATGAATTCACGGTGTTCTTATTTCAATTTCCAGGAGTGTATTTTTCACAATTTTTAGTTAATATTTGAAATTGTTATTTTGAAATTGTAGCAGAACATAATTTTACTTCCACTATGTGGAGTATTACTAATTTTTGAGCTATCATTACGTCCAGTCTTTCTCTTTGACTTGTGAAGCGAGTACAGACGCCATAAAGAAGTGGTCCGATTGCACTCGGGGGTGGCGGTGTGAACGGAATAACAAGATTTCCAAAGCAAAGAAATAGCACACCAGCTGCGTTGAAAAACAGTAGATGTCAACTCATCACAGCAGCTGAGAAGACTGCTCCACCTACCATCTCCGAAGGATGACATGGGTCTGACGATGGTCATGTGATATGACCGAAACCCGTCACCTATGTTCTTGTAGCATACGTGGTGCGATCAAGACTCCTCTCCAAATCAACCCAACCCAATTCCTCTCGGGTGATTAGCCGAGTGGTGGCGTCGTCTTGTCGCAAAGTTTCGATGAGTTTCCTACCCATCATACTCAAGCGAGTTGAGCCTGAGAATGGTGGGTGCGAAACTTATCGAAACGTTGCGACAAGACGACGCCAACACTCGGCTGACCACCCAACAAGAGTTCATCACTGGAATACAATCGCATTTTAGTGGTACAATGAGTTGATAAAAACTTCTTGATCGTTATGCCGAGTCACATTCCTCTTCCAATTCCTTCAGTGATAGACATTTCGGTCCCTCCGTCAGTTCAGGTATCCAGGTTCACCAGTAAACTTATGAACAAAAAGAGGGAGAAAAATTGGTAATAACTTAAACTAAGTTAAGCTAAGGACGACACACACACCCATGCCCGAGTGGGGATTCGAACCCCCGACGGGGGGAGCCGCGCGGACTGTGCAGGCGCCCTAGACCGCGCGGCTACAGCGCGCGGCGAACAGAGCATGTCGGTCTTGTTTGGAAGCATTTGGTAATAACGACGCCTTAGTTCATATTTCCACATTTAACACAAGCACGTCGGAAAGACAGGAATGCCACACTAATCCTTTGCCCTCAAACGGAAACTTTTTGATCGCCACTTACATTTCACTGCCCGTTACGAAGATCTTTACAAAACATTTATTGTCTACGAGTCTCTCTTTTCTGCAGTTATTTCTGGAAACACACATTTAAAAAAAAGCTACCTGTGACATACATGCCACATTCCTGGAGAGCAGTTACACTTTTCTCGAACATTGTATTTATTTCACTGTTTAATTCACGTTACCCCAACGTAGGTTATTTTACTTCTAGTAATGGCTACCGTTCCATAGTGTATATCAACTAAACAGAAACTCTTTCAAATGGTTCAAATGGCTCTGAGCGCTATGGCACTTAACATCTGTGGTCATCAGTCCCCTAGAACTTAGAACTACTTAAACCTAACTAAGCTAAGGACATCACACACATCCATGCCCGAGGCAGGATTCGAACCTGCGACCGTAGCAGTCGCGCGGTTCCGGACTGCGCGCCTAGAATCGCTAGACCACCGCGGCCGGCACGGAAACTCTAATCGTGTTGCATATAGCTGTAAAAAACCTATTTCACTTTTCTTTTTATTCGGTACTCATTCGTCCCGCTTCTCTTGCACAATTATGTCTCCCCGGTGCACTAAGTGTCTTACACTGTCTCGGTATTAAGTAGCTTCTCACAAAAAACTCAGACTGCACTCTTCTTTGCGCTCTTCAAACTTTAATACACGTGCTCGTTATGGGCGTGGTGCCCGTCGGTCCGACAGTAATGATTAAAGGAAGTCCAGTAGTAACAGGAAAAGACAATGTGGACAGGTCGCTAATGAGAAAAATTTTCAGTGTTTCTTGATAGTCGCAAGGCGGACTTGAAGGAAGTCGTTAAGCCACAGTCAGAGAAGACACAGACAGATTCCTAATTAGAAGCTATACGTGGAAAAAGTTGAACAAGAGCAGATAGCTAGAATACAGCGGACGGTCTCTTCAGCGTTCTCTATAACTACGTCGCAGTATAGGAGAGCAAGCAATACCATCACATTTTGCTGAGAAATCAAATTACCAAACACGGCGACAATGTAATTGTTCTGCCGATCACGTTGGGCTTCAAGACTAGCACACGCTGTGAGCAGCCAAAATGCAGTAGAAAAATGGGACTTCATCGTAGATTATCACTGCGTGCGAACTCGGGAACTGGCCGCCACTCGTTGCGGAGTAGAAGATTAATTCGGTAATCTCCAGAACAATGACGGACTGCTGTTAAGGCACATTTCAGACGGGAAATAAAGCATCGATAATAAGTTTGTTTTGGCCCAGAAAGCACGGTCCATATCTGTGCGTTTTGGAGCTTTTACACGGAATGGTGCACTGAAATGTTGTCATATACACGAGTCTTTAGGAATAACATTACCAACGTCCTCGAATGAAACAAAGATATAAGGTCAGTTGCAGGGAATCTATAGAGCGAATAAGAAGATCATTTCGCGGCACACTGTTGAGATTGTTTAGAGAACCAACATTTGTGACAGAAGAACGATTCTATCGCCCTGAACGCTCATCTTGCGTAAGAACCGTAAGGACAAAATAAGAGAGATTAGGGTCCCTTACCGAGGCATACAGGCATTTTTCCTTCGCTCCATCTGCCAAAGGAACGGGAAAGGGGATGAACAGCAGTGGTACAATGTGATGAACTCTTCCAGGGGGGACCGAGCGAGGTGGCGCAGTGGTTAGCACACTGGACTCGCATTCGGGAGGACGACGGTTCAATCCCGCGTCCGGCCATCCTGTTAAGGTTTTCCGTGATTTCCCTAAATCGCTTCAGGCAAATGCCGGAATGGTTCCTTTCAAAGGGCACGGCCGACTTCCTTCCATAATCCGATGAGAAAGATGGGCTCACAGTTTGGTCTCCTCTCCAAATCAACCCAACCCAACTCCTCTCGGGTGATTAGCCGAGTGGTGGCGTCGTCTTGTCGCAAAGTTTCGATGAGTTTCCTACCCATCATACTCAAGCGAGTTGAGCCTGAGAATGGTGGGTGCGAAACTTATCGAAACGTTGCGACAAGACGACGCCAACACTCGGCTGACCACCCAACAAGAGTTCATCACTGGAATACAATCGCATTTTAGTGGTACAATGAGTTGATAAAAACTTCTTAATCGTTATGCCGAGTCACATTCCTCTTCCAATTCCTTCGGTGATAGACATTTCGGTCCCTCCGTCAGTTCAGATATCCAGGTTCACCAGTAAACTTATGAGCAAAAAGAGGGATCGAAACGTCGATAAATGAATATGTTTAAAGAGGACCACAACGTAGCCTAAAGACGCAGAAGTTTAAAATCAATGGCAACTGCCACGACAGCGTGCAGACTTTACAGAGTGGGGAAAATAGAACTGGCCTCAAAAATATTTATAAGACTGGGGACGTTGATGAAATTGACCAAAAATGTCAATTTTCGATCTATTTTTTATTTATTAGTACACGTAATCGACAATAAGTTCCCAAAGTTTCAGTGTTGAAATGGCATCCGAAGTGTCTGAAAATTAAAAGTGTGACGCGGCCTCCCTGTCACACCAAGCTCGTAGGGATAACAACCCCTAGATTCACAAGGAGAGACTTCCAAATTGTACCCTGGATCTTGTCAAGGCCACTTACAGGTTTCTGGCCGATCCTATACTTCTCAAAAAGTGTGTTCATGGCAAAACCCAAAATCCAAATGAGTCTCTGAATTCACTCACATGGAAACGATGTCCTAAAAACACATCTGCATCTGCTACAGTTGTCAGAATTGCAACTTATGCTGCAATTATTGTATTTAATGATAGGAATGTCGGGAGGATGAAGGTATTAGAAAGAATGGGCTTCAAGATAGGATATTTTACTCAAGACATCCTGAGAAAAATTGATTTAGATCGCGTCTGTGCAACTGAAAAGTCAGTTGAAGACCTGGTGAAGGAAAGAAGACAGACCACAAGAAACCAGAAGAGAAGTCTTGAAGGGAAAGATGTGGTGCCTTCTGAAGAAGTGACATAAGGAAAAAAGTTAGGTTGAACTTTAAAGTGCGTTTCCTAAAAAGTTTGTTTTTTATAGTTTATGTACCTATTCCTCAGATTCTATGAATGCTAGAATTATGAAATTACGTACACATATTTCTGTAAACCTAATAAACGTTGTCTCAAGAAAAAAAATTGAAATTCTAATTGCAAGCTGAGATACAGGGCTTGGAATTTAGTATGCATTTAAAATTGTACTTGTGGAATTGTAATTAAAAAATTATGAAATTGTCCTATTTGATCTACTCCAAAAACGTCATGTGAGAAACTTACAACACATAAAGACATGAAACAGAGAAATTTTTGTAGAAATATTTTGTCTACTTTCTGAGAAAAAGGGACATACATTATTTTTTGAAAATAAAACTTCAAATTTCATTTTAAAAAAGTTGAATATATATAATCAAAGGATTTAAATGTAAATGTGTTACTTTCATGTAAAGCATGGTACAAAATTTCATTGCCATATCTCCATAATTTTGGATTTAGTGCATTTTCGAAATAGTGTGTGTTTTTCTTCGACGTCCCCCCCCCCCCCCCCCCCCTTAATGAACAGGAGAACTGACCAGCGCAGAAAATGCTGGGAACCGTGATTTCGATGTGCCAGTCGGTTGCTGTTACAGGTCACATGTGAGGACTTTGGGATCCTCAATTTTCCATTTCTTCACATAACGCCTGATATGTGAACCTACAGAACATGAGACATTATGCACCAGAGAATCCCGATCAGTACTCTGAAGAGGCGCTATCTCGAGATTATCGTTTGGTGCGAAGTGTCTCATGCCCGCATCGTAACACGGTTCTTTCAAAAACTGCTAATGTGAAACGGTACGGACAGAAACTGTTTAATCCATATGTGTATCAGCTCGTAGAAAGTCAAGGACCGTGTGGATGTTTTCAGAGAGGCGGATAATGCCACACACCGCCTTGGCAACCTTGCGACGAGCGCATGAGGTGCTCGGTGAGGGAAGTACACGACCAGACGCAGTTCGACGATCTGGCCACCTCGAACACCTGATATCTCTTCCTGTGATTTTTGCCTGTGAGGCAAATTGTAGTGTCAGAAGTACTCAGACAATCTTCACACACTGGAAAACATGCAGCAGAACATTCTACATCTACATATATACTCCGCTAGCCACCAAGCGGTGTGTGGCGGACGGCACAATTCGCGCCAAAGTCATATTCCACCTCCGTTCCACTCGCGGATCGCGCGAGGGAAAAACAACTGTCTGAACGCCCCAGTAAGAGCTCTAATTTACTTTATCTTTGAATGGTGATCATTGCGCGATTTGAAAGTTGGTGGTAATAACATATGCTCTACATCCTCGGCGAAGATCAGATTTCGGAATTTAGTGAGCAGCCCCTTCTGTTTAGCGCGTCGTCTGTTTTCAAGTATGTTCCACTTCAGACTACGTATGAGATTTGTGACGCTCTTGCGATGGCTGAATGTACAAGTCACGAATCTTGCCGCTCTTCTTTGGATCTTCTCAATCTCTTGAATCAGGCCCAACTGGTAAGGGTCCCGTACAGACGAACAACACTCTAAGACTGGAATCCTAACGTATTGTAAGCAATTCCCTTTGTTGAAGGACTGCATCGTTTCAGGATTCTACCAATAAAACCCAGTCTAGAGTTCGCCTTGCCCGTTACTTCTGTAATCTGATCATTCAATTTGAGATCATTTCGAATAGTCACGCCCAGATACTTCACGGATGCTACCAGTTCCAGAGACTGGGCATTTATTTTGTACTCGTACGTTAATTCTTATTTTCGCCTTGTTATACGACTTAGGTTACACTTACTAACATTGAGAGATAACTACCAGTCATTACACCACGCATTTATTTTCTGCAAATCCTCATTGATCTGTTCACAACTTACGTATGATACTACTTTCTTGTAGACTGCAGCATCATCGGCAAACAGTCTAATGCCGCAATCAATACCATCAACCAGATCGTTTATGTAAATCGTAAAAAGCAGTGGACCTTGTACGCTACTCTGGGGCACACCTTAAGTTACGCCAATTTCTGTTGAAGTCAAGTCGCCCCATTCAGGACGACATACTGCTCTCTGTCTGATAGAAAACTTTGTATCCAACCGCATATGTCATCGGATAGACCGTAAGCGCGCACTTTTTGGAGCAAGCGACAGTGCGGAACTGAGTGGAAAGCCTTTCGAAAGCCGAGAAATACAGCATCCACCACGGAACCGGTATCTAGAGCCTGTTGTTTATATCGCACAAAGAGGGCCAGCTGTGTCTCGCATGACCGCTGTAAGCTCTATTGCTCCTGTTACTCAGGCAGAGCTGCCGTGCGTCTCTTAACAGTTTCATAAATCGAGCACAGCATTGCATAGATGCGACGGTGGCCATTTCCAGCAACTCACGTCACGTTCAATAACAAGGATCAGTCCCGCATGTCTTATTGTGAACTTTTACGGGACAGCTACACACTTTTAAAAAAAATGAAGAATGAATTACCGTGAAGTGAGGAATTATCCGAATGGGACAGAAGCACATGTACGTGTACAGACAAAGAAACGATTATAATTTCAGAGAAGTTGTATGATTTATGTGTTGGTTCACCTCTGCCCCTTATACGAACAGTTTTTCGGCTTGGCATTGATTGAAAAAAAATGTTCAAATGTGTGTGAAATCTTATGGGACGTAACTGCTAAGGTCATCAGTCCCTAAGCTTACACACTACTTAACCTGAATTATACTAAGGACAAACACACACACACCCATGCCCGAGGGAGGACTCTAACATCTTCCGGGACCAGCCGCACAATCCATGACTGTAGCTCCCTAGACCGCTCGGCTAATCCCGCGCTGCTGGCATTGATTGATGGAGTTGTTGGATGTCCTCCTGAAGGATTTCGTGCCAAATACTGCCCCATTGGCTCATAATATCGTCAATATCTCAAGTACTAATAGAGTACAATCACCAACAAACTTTACCTATTCACATACACCTTTTCCTTTAACCCAAATAAATACAGACTCATTTACAGATATTTTCCGCCTGTTACGAGTATATAAAGACAAAGAAGAAGGCGAGACATAGGCTGATTTACCAAAATACTTATTAGCTAATTCAGAAATATGGTAAGTACGAAAAGCAATAACGTCTCTGTCCACAAAGCTTTCAAGTCCAGGAACATTTGGTACTCCAGTACCTCCTCGAACAATGGCTACAGTAAACCATCCGTTGCCGTGACCAAATGAATCATTTATATCTAAACTAAAATTCAGTCTGCAGCTCACAAAAACAGCAGGACCATCCAGCAGGGCTTGAGCAGCGACAGACTTAACTGGAATACGATGTTCTCGATGGTCTTGTAGACTGTCTGTTTAGAACGGCGGCGGTACCTTCTGTACGGCTGGATCCCTCCCAATTAAGGAAGGATCCAGCGACCTAGCTTGCCAAGGTAGAGTTTGGCAAGCAGGAGGACAAGGAATAGGAACTCTGGCAGCGTGTGGATGGGCATTATCTTGCTGAAATGTAAGCCCAAGATGACTTGCCAGAAAGGGTTACAAACCGGGGCATAGAATATCGTCGACGTACAGCTATGGTTTACGGTTGTCACGGATGACAAACAAAGGGGTCCTCCAATGAAAAGAAATGGCATCCCAAAACATCAGTCCTGGTTGTCGGACGGTATGGCAGGTGATATTAAGGTTCGTAAGCCCTCATTTCCTACGACGTCTCCAGACGTCTTCGGCTAGCAGTCTCAATAACTCTAGTGAATTGGTGACAGTGATGAGTCCCTCTTCGATCTGAGCCCCGAGGATCAGCAAAGACGTCTGTAGAGGCCTCCCAGACAGCAGTGGCATACCAACATGACTGGCCCCTACCATACTGCTCGAAACTAGGAGTGATGGTCCGGGGTGCCATTTCTTTTCATAGTAGGACCGCTTTAGTTGTCATCCGTGGCACACTCACAGCACAGCGATGTGTCTACAATATTCTTCGCCCCGTTTCGAAGGCCTCCATGGTAATACCTCCTGGCTTAAATGGTTCAAATGGCTCTGAGCACTATAGGACTAAACGTCTGAGGTTATTAGTCCCCTATAACTTAGAACTACTTAAACCTAACTAACATAAGTAAATCACACACATCCATGCCCGAGGCAGGATTCGAACGTACGACCGTAGCGTTCGAGCGGTCCAGACTGTAGAGCCTAGAACCGCTCGGCCATCTCGGCCGGCCTCTTGGCTTATATTTCAGCAATTTAATGCAAATTCCCGCACTTCGAGTTTTTACTTAGTTCCTGCGAAACCCAGCCAAACGTCGCCGGAACGCTCCCCAATTTAGCATTTTGGAACATTATAGGCACGGCCCTACGACTAAGGATTTTGAAGATCTAAAGTGCAAGTCCGACAGAATTTGGCCCAATATCCCTCAGGAAGACATTCAACAGATCTGTCAATCAATGTCATTCAACGGATCCGTCAATCAATGTCAATTCGGATAACTACTCGCATAAGAGCCAAAGATGGACCAAAGCGTTATTTACGTTCTCAATTCGTGAAGCTCTTGAATAAAAATCATCCAGTTTTTCTGAAACTGTAATCATTTTGTTTATCGTCATGTGCATCACATATACCGATTTCCGTGTAATTAGGATAACTCCTTTGTAGAACTTTTTTGTGTATTTTGCCCACCCAGTATTTGATTCAAAGTACCCGACGCCACGCACTGCACAGTCTCTCAGGGAACGTGCATACAGGTACGTAGATGTAAGCTGTAGCGGCCACGTCTAGGGTATAGTCGTACTAACGTGGCTTGGCACAGTTTAGCATGTCCGCGCGGGATTAGCCGAGCGGTCTGAGGTGCTGCAGCCGTGGACTGTGCTGCTGGTCCCGGCGGAGGTTCGAATCCTCCTCGGGCATGGATGTGTGTGTTTGTCCTTAGGATACTTTAGGTTAAGTAGTGTGTAAGGTTAGGGACTGATGGCCTTAGCAGTTCAGTCCCATAAGATTCCACAAAAATTTGAACATTTATTGAGTATAGCACGTACAAATTTCGTAAGAGGACTGAGTCACATGAGTGGCGCCCAAGTTGCAACAGACGGTCATGTTACTTCACGTCATTACAGCATTGTATGCGCAAATTCATGAGTGAAATTTATTTATTAATTATATTTTTATTTATTTATTTTTGTAGCAAGCCCCCGCAAAGTTCGTAAAGAGACACTCACACGCTATCTAGTCAAACAAAACAGATGGCGGAGATCAAATATGAGGCACCAAAGGAAAATTGCCACAAGGATACAGTCGCTGCCAACGTTACTGACACACCACATGGCGCAGCGGTAGAAAACAGAAAAAAGTATTCCAAGTAAAAAAATATGAGGGGCGATCAAAAAGTTTCCGATCGAAGGCCAACAGTGCCAATCAGGCAGTGATGTATTGAGGCAATCGTCCCATCGACACACCAGGTCGAAGATGCCGTGTTAGTAAAACAGCGTGTCCTGCTGCGTGAAGAAGTCCGTAACTGCCTTTTGCACATCCTCATCTGACAGGAATCGTCGACCCTTCAAGGCCCTTTTTAAGGGATCCAAGGCGTGATCAGGGCTATAGTGCGACGACGTCCCAGTTGAACCGGTGTAAGTTCTACGTTACGACGTTCAAGATATGGAGACGTGCGTCATTGTGTAGCAGCAGCACGGAACATGGTGCACAGTTCCTAAACGATGGTTTTAGACAGACGGGTTGCCTCATACAGATTCTTCATTCTCCGACGGATATCCGCCGCTGTTTATCCTTTGGCAGCCAAGAAAAGAATTACAGCTCGTTAGTCCTGTTTGGACGCATTTAGTAATAACGTCCCATAGTTTACGTATTTACAGCATGCGGGTCTGAAAAACAGTAATACCACACTAATCCGTTGCCTACATATTGGTGCTTATAAACCTGCACTGGAGTCGCGCTACGTTGCATACTTGCTTGCAGCAACGTTCTCAAACGTAAACTTTTCCATCGCCCAGTATAGTTGCTGGCTAATCTTCCACCCTGTATGGTCGTGGTCCATGAAATGGTTCACCCACAATTATTCTACATCTTCATAGGGCTCTTGTATCTGCTGTGTCTTGTTGGAAACAGGAGCATCTCTAAAGATATCGAAAGCAACTCTGGACGAAGCGTCACAAACAAAAAAGTTTCATGCAGCACAAGGAAACAACCCGGAAGATTCACCAGCAACTATGACAACTAGTCGTGAAACCCTTCAGTGTATGAAATAAAGAACAAAGTATGACGGATAGGAGAATGTCGGCGGGAGTGGCCGAGACGTTCTAGGCGCTACAGTCTGGAACCGCGAGACCGCTACGGTCGCAGGTTCGAATCCTGCCTCGGACTTGGATGTGTGTGATGTTAGTTAGGTTTAAGTAGTTCTAAGTTCTAGGGGACTGATGACCTCAGAAGTTGAGTCCCATAGTGCTCAGAGCCATTTGAACCATTTGATAGGAGAATGCAGTGCTGTATTTCGCCTTTCACGGTGCGCATACCATTTACACCGACTACAATTTACAGATGTCAAAAAACAAAACTAGACTAGTGATACTCTTGGAAAAATGCAAATCTAGATCAAAAGTTACTGTTTTTAAGAACCTACTCTAATATAAAATTCTAATATCATTTGCTTAGATTTTGACATCAGTCTTTTACCATAAGAGAAAAACAAAACAAAAAATGCCTCTGAGGACTAAGGGACTTAACTTCTGAGGTCATCAGTCCCCTAGAACTTAGAACTACTGAAACCCAACTAACCTAAGGACATCACACACATCCATGCCCCTAGGCAGGATTCGAACCTGCGACCGTACCGTTCGCGCAGTTCCAGACTGCAGCGCCTAGAACCGCTCGCCCACCCCGGCCGGCAGAGAAAAACAAATAAAACAAAACAGATCACACGCTTTGTGAAGAACATGTTGGAAGTTACAATTTAAAAAAATTCCTGCTGAAACTTTATGAATTTATAGTATCATCAAAACCGAAGGCATAGATGCCATTCCTTCGGAATTTGTAAAGTGACAGCGGTAAGAAGTAGCCAAACGATTATTCACGTTGAGTCTGGAGACATAATATCAGATTTCCGGAAAAATACATTCTCACTATCCCGAAGTCAGAATGGCTACATAAATGCAAGAACAATCGCTCAGTCAACTTAAGAGCTCATGCATCCAAATTACTGACAAGAATAATATGCAGAAGAACGGATAACAGATTGAGCGCCTGTTAGAAGGCGGTCTCCAGAGAGTCAGTTCTGACGGTGCGCTTGATAATAGAAGCCCGACTTAAGGAAAAACAAACAAGTTCATAGTGTTTCTTGGCCTAGAAAAAGCGCACGACAATGTAAAACGGTGCGAGATGTTTGCAATCCTGTAAGCTATAGGGAAAGATGAATAGAGTACGATCTGTACAAGAAAGATGAGTAAACAATAAGATTGGAAGACCAAGAATGAAGTTCTCGGATGTAAAAGAGTGTAAGACATAGATGTAGCCCTTCGCCCTCTTATGGAATCTATAAATCGAAGAGCTCGTACTGAGGAATTCAGACAGTCGTTTTTCCCTCGCGCGACCCGCGAGTGGAACAGAAGGGGGGAAATATGACTTGGCGCGAATTGGGACCTCCGCCACACATCCCTTGGTGGCTAGCGGAGTATATATGTAGATGAAGATGTAGCAGAAGTAATGTCGAAAATACAAAATGCTTTGTTATTGGATTAAAATTTAGGGTGAAAAGGATGTCAACGACAGAATTCGCTACCGACACTGCTGCCCTCAGAAGCATTGCACTCCTGCTGAATGGATTTTCTGAACACACACTACGGACTGAGAGTAAACCGAAGAAAGACGAAAGAAGTTTAGCAGAAATGAGAGTAATAAAGTTGACGTAAATACTCCAGACCGAGGAGTAGGTGAAGTGACGGAATTCTGCTGCCTTGGAAGCAAAAGACCACATGATGGACGAAGCAAAAACAACGTAACAAGCTGGCAAAGGGGCGAGTCGCAACCGAAAGAAGTCTACCAGTATCGAACATCGGGCTTAATTTGAGGAATAAATTTGTACGTTTGGAGCACGGCATTGTAGGGAAGTGAATCATGGTCTGCGGGAAAGAGAATAGAATCAGAGTGTCTTTGATATGGCGCTATAGAAGGATGTTGAGAATTAGGTGGGCTGGTAAGGTAAGAAATGGGGAGGTCCCTCGCAGAATCGCCAAGGAGCGCAGCTTGCCGAAAACATTCACAAAAAGAATAGAACTATAGGGCATGTGATAAGATATAAAGGAATATCTGCCATGGTACCTGAGGGAGCTGAATGGAATAAAATCGGTAGTAGGTGAAGACGGAGATAGGAATATACTCAACAAGTAATAGAGGCATCAGTTTTCTTGGTGTCTCAGGTTTACGCCAACAAGCCCACGACCACCCAAGCAACAAAAACCATAAATGAACGCTGTATCAACGAAATACCGCGACGTTGACGCAAAACCGTCATTGAAAATTTCGCCAAAAGGGGACGTGTCCTCCGCCAAAACTGTGGATGCAGTTTACGGATGTGTTGTTCAACACATAATTCCCAAATTTCTACATTATAAACCATTAAATATTACTATGCTTTGCTACAGTAAAATATGTTGCACTTAAAATTATAATCTTGTGCCCTCATTGTAATTTCCTATATTTACACTTCCCAGCACAGTTACACCCTGTAATTGCCTCACACAGAGACGCAAACTTTGGTTCAAAGGTGACTACAATCTTCCTCTGATATGGTGCAAATGCGTAGCGCCCTCGGGCGTCAAACAGCAAGAGGTCGACACATGACAAAAAGACGCCAGAGCACAGAAGTGCTTGTGAACTGAACAGGTGGATGAATGATGACACATTGGCACCAAATTTCGCCACAGTTCTTCCCACCGCGGCCATCGATGTGTTACATGGTGGGAAGGTCATTACCCCCCTCCCTTACCCACAACTTACCCCGTCGTTTGACGCCTCCGATAGAAGTTAGAAACTCGACGCCTAGCGTAGAAATCTCGCGGATTTCCTATGAGTGGCCGATGAAAACATTTGAGACACACCGTCCCTCAGAATTGAAATGGAAGAATCTCAGGATGTGGCATAAAAGGCGTCAATGAAACCATCCCACCACCGTAGGCGTTCATTTTCACACATTTCGTGTTCAAAAGAGAGTTTGTAGTGCGATAAAAACAAGACGATGCTCTTGACAAATGTTCACAATATTGATACTCCCCTGACGAGTCAACCCTTTTCTAAGAACATTGTGGGGCTGCGACCCTAACGACAGTGATTTCACCTCTTTGGGTTGTAGCGCGACCTCAAGTTTTACTTTTATTTACCTAGTGGAATTCTCAGAGGCCGTTCCAAACCATTTGACGAAATTTGAACGTGAGCCGAAGCAGAAAAGGATGTTCACGTTCTTTCATCCCTCCTTTTTGGCGCCATCCTGTTGCGCGTGCACGGCGGGATGCGACATTGAAACGCATGTGATTAAAAAAGATTCCCCCCCCCCCCCCCCGCAAAAAGTATAAACTTGCTTTCCTGCTTCGGATCACGCTCAAATTTCGTCGAGTACTTTTGAAAGCTCCCTAGTGCTTCCAACCTGTGTACCCAACTTGAGGCCGCATTGCACTCGAAAGAGTTGCAGCCCCACAATGTCCTTAAAAAAGGGTTGACTCGTACGGGGACTGTCAACAGAGGAAAAATTTATACCACTATCTGAGGTGGTGTGCCTGAAACGATCTTTTCGGCCACCCATAAGAAACCCGTGTGATTTTAACGCTAAGCGTCACGGCTCTGACATATATCGCAAAAGGCGTCGAACGAAGGGGGTGAGATGTCGGTTACAGGGTTCGTGAGGACCTTTCTGTCGTGTGAGATGTCCAGAATAGCATTAAAATGTGGTGCCAGTACACCGTTATTAACCAACCCTACAGCTCACATGAACTTATGAGCTCTGGTCTTTTTTGTGCGTATGTCAACCGCTTGCTGTTTCAAGCGTCGTCTGATTCAAGCGTCGCCTACCCTGACGGGGACGTTGCAGCGCGCCACTCTTCTTCATCATTACAAAGGAAGGTTGTAGGCACCTTTGAGGCAAAATTCAAACTTCTGCGTCTCAGTGAGAAACAATTAGAGGGTTTCAAAAAAGCAACCCTCTAATTGTGTTTTCTATGTCTGGTACCTCATGGTGTCTGTGCGTGTTACATATTTCAAGGAAAATGACGCTAAAAAAACTGTGTGAAGTTTGCATCGCTGGTGTTAGAGAGGTATCATACGAAGTTGCCTCACAACTTCTGATGAACAACAGCGAACTAAAAAAGAGAATGGTTAGCCTCACTGTCTTCTGCGCGGAAGACCCGAGTTCGATTCCCTGTATCTCATCGGATTTTTTTGAGGTACGGAGATCTGGAACGGAGTTCACTAAGACTCACAAGGCCAAATGAGGAGCTCTGCTTGAAAAAGAATAGGAGGCACCATCAAGATTTATTTACTGGCAATAACGGCTGGAGGAACTGGCGACATGCCTGATTACATGTCCCCTTTTCATAGGGAGTCTGTGACTACCATTGTTGGGGCGTCTCTGTGTGATAATCAGCGAGACACTACTTATCACCTGAAGATGCTGCTTAACGGAGCGAAACGGGTGCTGTGAATAAATTATCAATTAACAGCTACTTGCGATTTTATTCATGTTTATTTTACCAAGAATTTCAACGGTTGTGTCTGCCCATTTTATAAAGTTGTACAGTAGTGGAAATCAGTACGAAGGCAAGATTCCTACGAAATTAATAGTGAAATGTGTGAAGCATACAGATATTGAATTTATTATGAAAGTAATGGATACATGTAAGACATAAACAGGCTTTACTGAATTACACATTTTCTTTCATAATACGAGTAACAAAATAAGGCGTTTGCATTCCTGCACAGAAATGCGTGTAGATGAGCTCACTGTCCTGTTGTGTTATTGCACTGCTAGTACTTTATCCACCCTCCATTCTTCCTAAATACCTCAAAAATTCCTTTTAGAGGAACATCCGCAACTGAGAATTATACCAGATGTTGAAAATACCGCTTCAATTGTGAAGTTCTTTTATTATCACACCTCCAGTTTCGGGCTATTACGAGCCCATCTTCAGGTGTTGTAACTTGGTACTTTGGCCCCCGGGCGCCGCGGTGGACGTGTACTAACCGTAGCCTTCACGTATCGCTCTCTACAGCTCATATACGGCCTTATATTGCGAGAAATACATCTAGCAAGTATTCTCTAAAAGTTTTTCACGCGGTCCAAATGCGGGCTTCGTGCAGACCAGAGCAAGACATCGACATCTTTATCTTCAAACCACTTTTTGGTCGTAACAGAAACATGCACAGATACTTTATCTTGTTCATATATTAGACTTTCGTCCCATAGGTCTTCATACATTCTAATCAATTCTGTCTCTGGCATCGCAGCGTAGACGTTAAGAGTTCATTCTAGAGCTCAGCCAAGCGATGCGTGATTGACATTTAGCGCAGAAGGCTGCCAAAATCATAACCCTTCAACAATCAAAATTTCTGTTCATTCTTACCTGCTGCTCTGTTCTCAGGTCATGCCAATAATACTGAAATCCATTTGGCCATCTAAATTCTCCTCATCACTGAAGACCACTTGATACCAATCTTGAAGCCCATGAAAAATGCTTTTGTGTGAACTCTTATGGGACTTAACTGCTAAGGTCATCAGTCACTAAGCTTACATAAATTATAAATAATCCGCCTCGATTGCGAAAATTCCCGGTGTTTACCCAGGTTTCAACGTGGATAACCACGCCTTCTTCAGAACAAAATAAAAAACAGCTTGCCTAAATGGGCATAGTCAATTTCTAAAATGAACACCCACAACGGCAGGTCCCCATAAAATTTATTAACATTACACGGTACATCCGTACCAAGTCAATAACACTACTTAACTGTGTGTGCTGCCTCGCCAGAGCCAACGTGTGATGGGTCACAGCCTGTGTTGATGTCTTGTTATACACTGTACTACTGACATTAACAGCGATCCATTAGACTGCATTAATCGGTATGCTGCATTTCATACTATCGCATATACACTGTGCACAAGTATTACAACGGACAATGTTAATTTTCCTACAAATACACTCCTGGAAATTGAAATAAGAACACCGTGAATTCATTGTCCCAGGAAGGGGAAACTTTATTGACACATTCCTGGGGTCAGATACATCACATGATCACACTGACAGAACCACAGGCACATAGACACAGGCAACAGAGCATGCACAATGTCCGCATTAGTACAGTGTATATCCACCTTTCGCAGCAATGCAGGCTGCTATTCTCCCATGGAGACGATCGTAGAGATGCTGGATGTAGTCCTGTGGAACGTCTTGCCATGCCATTTCCACCTGGCGCCTCAGTTAGACCAGCGTTCGTGCTGGACGTGCAGACCGCGTGAGACGACGCTTCATCCAGTCCCAAACATGCTCAATGGGGGACAGATCCGGAGATCTTGCTGGCCAGGGTAGTTGACTTACACCTTTTAGAGCACGTTGGGTGGCACGGGATACATGCGGGCGTGCATTGTCCTGTTGGAACAGCAAGTTCCCTTGCCGGTCTAGGAATGGTAGAACGATGGGTTCGATGACGGTTTGGATGTACCGTGCACTATTCAGTGTCCCCTCGACGATCACCAGAGGTGTACGGCCAGTGTAGGAGATCGCTCCCCACACCATGATGCCGGGTGTTGGCACTGTGTGCCTCGGTCGTATGCAGTCCTGATTGTGGCGCTCACCTGCACCGCGCCAAACACGCATACGACCATCATTGGCACCAAGGCAGAAGCGACTCTCATCGCTGAAGACGACACGTCTCCATTCGTCCCTCCATTCACGCCTGTCGCGACACCACTGGAGGCGGGCTGCACCATGTTGGGGCGTGAGCGGAAGACGGCCTAACGGTGTGCGGGACCGTAGCCCAGCTTCATGGAGACGGTTGCGAATGTCTTCGCCGATACCACAGGAGCAACAGTGTCCATAATTTGCTGGGAAGTGGCGGTGCGGTCCCCTACGGCACTGCGTAGGATCCTACGGTCTTGGCGTGAATCCGTGCGTCGCTGCGGTCTGGTCCCAGGTCGATGGGCACGTGCACCTTCCGCCGACCACTGGCGACAACATCGATGTACTGTGGAGACCTCACGCCCCACGTGTTGAGCAATTCGGCGGTACGTCCACCCGGCCTCCCGCATGCCCACTATACGCCCTCGCTCAAAGTCCGTCAACTGCACATACGGTTCACGTCCACGCTGTCGCGGCATGCTACCAGTGTTAAAGACTGCGATGGAGCTCCGTATGCCACGGCAAACTGGCTGACACTGACGGCGGCGGTGCACAAATGCTGCGCAGCTAGCGCCATTCGACGGCCAACACCGCGGTTCCTGGTGTGTCCGCTGTGCCGTGCGTGTGATCATTGCTTGTACAGCCCTCTCGCAGTGTCCGGAGCAAGTATGGTGGGTCTGACACACCGGTGTCAATGTGTTCTTTTTTCCATTTCCAGGAGTGTATGCATTCCTTTTTACTGATTTTCACTACTGAATGTGCCCACTATCACAGATCGAGACATGTACTGCGTCATAGGCAGCCGTCTGATACGCGAGAGGCCTAAGGCCTGAGGGGCGTTTACATTTACTAACGATAATTTTTTTAAACGAGTTATTGCATCGCAACGAAATACAGCCGATGTGAATCAATATAGGTGGTCAACGTCTTCGAAGGGAATTCCAGAATGTTCCAGCAGTTTTTAAAAAAACCAGCTGCGAATTGCTTTTAAATATCGCCAGCGGTAAACAAAACATTCGAGGCGGTCTGCAGCTGAGCGGCTGTCTTCTGCAGACTCCGCTGCGGGGCTATTCACCTAGTGTCGCTTGTTCTGCAGTCACAGTTAGGAAATTATTTTCATGGTCGAACGACAAAAATATGACGCTACAGAAAAAAAACGCTACTTGCTTGTAGTGGATGCTGGCTTTTACATATATTCTTAAATGCCTTACAAGAAGCAGCTTAAATATTGTATCATTTCTTGATACAATCGGCTGCGGGTTTCTAATTTAATTTTTATGGGTCATATTTACAAATACTGAGCTATTATTTTATTCGTTAGGTAAATATTACATCTCTGTCTAATTATTGTACTTACTATGTTTTAGATATTCTATTCTTTGCCTGTACTTCCTTTTACTCCCCACTATGACTCCTTCAAATTCCAAGGTGACTACTCCTAGATACTGTAGCACAAGTCGCAGTAGCCTATCACCTCCCTTGGTAATAGTGTTTGTAACGTACCCTCTCTGTTATTGTGTTTTTTTTGTTATTGTTTTTTATTTTTTGTTGGTATTGTAGTTGTAGAGATATGCAATTATTGTAGCGGTTTGCTTAGTCAGCCGTACTTCGGAATTTTTTGACATTAAATAGAGCCTGAAACTTCCGTAATAAATACTTCGCGTGAAGTGCTACTTGCGGCATAAACAAAAATTAATTGCGGAGATGCAATCTACAGAATATTAACAGAAAAGCTTTAGAAGAATGCGCACGGCTGGCTAGACACATTCAGAGGGTACGAACATTCGCGTACGAGTGGTTGCGATCTCATGAGAAAGATCTATCTTAATTTGTTTTGTGAAAAATAATTACGTCGTAACACACTCTGATATTACGAACGTACAATCAGGGTAGAAGCACGTACTTTATATCATTCCCCGTGCCCTGGATAAAAGAACTGCAATTATTTAAATTTAAGAATATTTCTTTTTCAATCGGACTTCTATTTTTATACGAAAAGGAAGATTGCACGTTCTGAACGTCTCGGCAAAAACACATCGAAATTAATCTTAGCGGCCACCAAAGGAAAGTAGTGAGCACAATCACGTACCTCTATTGTTAGTAGCGCCGTCGTGAAGATCGTCGCCTCCATCTAAAATTCGCCTTCTCGAATTAACAGAACAATTTGTTGGTATGAGATTTAGGCTTGATCATGACAGAAATTATAAAACACATTTTTCATCAGTTAACACCTTCATTTAACACACACATAGACATGAAACAATACAGTACGTCTTTACGCCAGCACATCAGAACAAAAAAGGTAGTTAATACTAGAAGTAATAAAAGAATATCGAAATTAGTCCTTTGTCTCTCAATGATAAAAAAGTTTTTTAGAGTATTCCTCTGGTATGACAGTCGAACAAATTTTCTTCTTGTATCTTTGAGATTAAATTACGTGTTCTAGATTCTTTCCTGACCTATTCTCTTTAGAATTTCTTCATTTCGAACTTACTCTGTCCGCTTAATTTTTAACGTTCTGCGATAGCATCACACTCCAGATACCTCCAGTGTCTTCTTTTACTGCTTCACTCTGGTACACGTTAAGTTCCATACAACGCTGTGTTCCAGACGTAATTTTTCAGCAGCTTCTTCATTTTATCAGTTCCTCCTGTAGGGTTGAGAAGACTTCTTAAATAACACAACCCCGTACGTTTTCCTGGAATGCGAGTGTTCGTCAGAGACAACGGTATCGTCTGGAATGCCTCAGGAAAGTGTGATAGGACCGCTCTTGCTCTCTACGAGCGAGTACGTACATCATCCGACATACAGGGTGAGCAACAACCTGCCACTGTTTGCTGATGACGCTGTAGTATCGTAACGGAGTGACTGTAAGAGGTCCGGCACAATTTTTCACTGTCATCATTCCATTCTACAGCTGGTGGTAGTTCTTATTCGCAATCGCGAATTAATTTGATGTATTTCGTAACGGCTGTGGTCGCCGCAGTGTCTGTTCATTTGGACACGCATGCATGTTCAAAGGAACTTTGCATCGTAATCAGAATAAAAGGCACTGAAATATCGGATCGGGTCGTATGAATATCTGTTTGTTGCGATGAACGGCAGCTTGCTCTAGATGTACAAACATTTAAGTTAAGGCGGACAAGTAGGAAAAATAGCCCTGTAATATTAGAGTAGGGTAACTACAAAGAACGAAACTTTCTAGCTTGAACGGGGAAACCAGATGGCGCTGTGGTTGGCCCGCTAGATGGCACTACCTAGGTCAAACGGATATCAACAGCGTTTTTGTTTTAAATAGGAACGCCCATTTTTGTTACATATTCGTGTAGTACATAAAGAAATATGAATGTTTTAGTTGGACTACTTTTTTCGCTTTGTGATAGAGGGCGCTGTAATAGTCACAAACATATGGGTCACAAATTTATACGAACAGTTGGTAACAGGTAAGTCTTTTAAATTAAAATTCAGAACGTAGGTACGTTTGAACATTTTATATCGGTTGTTCCAATGTGATACATTTACCTTTGTGAACTTATCATTTCTGAGAACGCATGCTGTTACAGCGTGGTTACCTGTAAATACCACATTAATGCAATAAATGCTCAAAATGATGTCCGTCATCCACAATGAATTTGGCAGTACGTGTAACGACATTCCTCTCAACAACGAGTAGTTCCCCTCCCGTAATGCTAGCATATGCATTGACAATGCGCTGACGCATGTTGTCAGGCGTTGTCGGTGATCACGATAGCAAATATCGTTCAACGTTCCCCACAGAAAGAAATCCGGGAACGTCAGATCTGGTGAACGTGCGGGCCATGGTATGGTGCTTCGACGACCAATCCACCTGTCATGAAAAACGCTATTCAATACCGCTTCAACCGCACGCGAGCTATGTGCCGGACACCCATCATGTAGGAAGTACAGCGCCATTTTACCATGCAGTGAAACATCTTGTAGTAACATCGGTAGAACATTACGTACCAAATCAGCATACATTGCACCATTTAGATTGCCATCGATAAACTGGGGGCCAATTATCCTTCCTCCCATAATACCGCACCATACATTAACCCGCCAATGTCGCTGACGTTCCACTTGACGCAGCCATCGTGGATTTTCCGTTGCCCAATAGTGCATATTATGCTGGTTTACGTTACCGCTGTTGGTGAATGACGTTTCGTTGCTAAATAGAACGCGTGCAAAAAATCTGTCACCATCCCGTAATTTCTCTTGTGCCCAGTGGTAGAACTGAACACGACGTTCAAAGTCGTCGCCATGCAATTCCTGTTGCATAGAAATATGGTACGGGTGCAGTCCATGTCGAAGTAGCATTCTCAACACCGACATTTTTGAGATTCCCGATTCTCGCGCAATTTCTCTGCTACTGATGTGCGAATTAGCCGCGACAGCAGCTAAAACAGCTACTTCGGCATCATCATTTGTGCCAGGTCGTGGTTGACGTTTCACATGTGGCTGAACACTTCCTGTTTCCTTATATAACGTAACTATCCGCCAATAGGTCCGGACACTTGGATGATGTCGTCGGGGATACCGAACAGCATACGTAGCACACGCCCGTTGGGCATTTTGATCACAATAGCCATACATCAACACGATATCGACCTTTTCCGCAATTGGTAAACAGTGCATTTTAACACGGGTAATGTATCAGGAAGCAAATACAGTCCGCACTGGCGGGATGTTACGTGATACAACGTACTTATACGTTTGTGACTATTACAGCGCCCTCTATGACAAAGCGAAAAAAGTGGTCCAACTAAAACATTCATATTTTTTTACGTACTACACGAATATGTAATAAAAATGGAGGTTCCTATTTTTTAAAAAAACGCAGTTTATATCCGTTTGACCTATGGCAGCGCCACCTAGCGGGACAACCATTGCGCCATCTGGTTCCCCCCTTCAAACTAGACGAGTTTCCTTGTTTGTAGTTTTTTCGTTTGATGCTAGTGCGACCCATTCGTGAGTACTGCTCGAACGTTTGGGATCCTACCAAGTTACAGGAAGACATCGCAGCAGTTCAGAGGCGGTCTGTTTGATTTGCTGACGGCAGGTTCGATCAACACACGCCCGCTACCGAGATGCATTGTTAATTCAACTGTGAATTTCTGGAGGAAAGAGACGTCCTTATTTGTGAAACATTATTGAAGAAACATAGACAACCGGCATTTGTCGTTGACTATGGAATGTTTCTACTACCACCAAAGTACATTTCGTGTTAGACTGCAAAGAGAAGCTTATTAACAAATCAGACTCTCATAGCGGTACCAAACATTGTATGGTGATAGCGTATCAACCAGAACTCTTATTTAATTCGTACTATGTGCTGTCGTCCAGCAGAGCGGGCGTAAACTTTAAATAAAAGTAACACTAGAACTATGGAGCACAGGAAAAGCATAACTGTAAGTAACTAACACGTGTAGCTTGCGTGGGGAAGTTAATAGAGCGCTAGATTGTCGAACCGAAGGACCTGCGTACATACGCCAATGGTGACAACTTTTTTTACTGTATTATGCGCGAAAGTGCTACATGAAACTATTAATACATCTGCATGTGTGATGCAATTGTTACTTTCTTCTACTGTTCCGACTGTTTATGTTTATTCAGTGAAAGTACAAATGCACTAGCTGCTTCATCAAGAGTTGTGTCTGTTCTGTCGCACATGTCCGACAGAACACCACACCTACCCATAGAAATGTACTCTATAGGTTTGCTACTTTCAACTACCGAAGCGGAAGCAGACTGCCAAAAAAACGCTGCTACAAACTCTGATAAGCCGTTTTACGAGGCACGAAATATTCTCCCATTTCTCTTTGAAATGTGGTGCTACAGAAGAATGCTGAAGATTAGATGGGTAGATTACATAACTAATGAGGAGTTATTGAACAGAATTGGAGAGGGGAGAAATTTGTGGCACAACTTGACTAGAAGAAAGGGTCGGTTGGTAGGGCATATTCTGAGGCATCAAGGGATCACCAATTTAGTATTGGAGGGCAGAGTGGAGGGTAAAAATCGTTGAGGGAGACCGAGAGATGAATACACTAAACAGGTTCAGAAGTATGTAGGTTTCAGTAGGTACTGGGAGATGAAGAACCTTGCACAGGATAGAGTAGCATGGAGAGCTGCATCAAACCAGTCTCTGGACTGAAGACCACAACAACACACAAGAGTATCACGCGTAAACTGTTAAAACAAATTTTCATCAGTAAGGTTTAAAAACGGGACCTTCGGCACGAATATATCATGCTCTACCTACTCCCCCACGCGAGATCTACGAAACTATCACTCACAGATACGCTTTTCCTGTGCTCCGTAGTTCTAACGTTGCTTTTAATTACCGTTTACGCATGTTCTACTGGACGACAGCACATAGCACGAACTGAATTGGTGTTTTGGTTGATACTCTGTCTACACACAATGTTTGGTATCGATGTGAATGACATCTGGAGGTTTGGGTGTAAGAGAAACCATGGGTCGTACGGATGCTTATACATAGTCGTTTTTCCTTCGCTCTGTTTGCGAGTAGAAAAGGGTAGGGAATGACTAGTAGTGGTACAATGCACCCTCCGCCATGCACCGTATGGTCGCTTGCGAAATATGTACGCAGATACAGATTTTCATATTAGTAACCCACATCAGGAGAGAGTTTAATGAGTATAACTTCATCTGTCTGTGTCAGTTTACTTCTTTGCCGTAAGTATGAGACATTGTGCGAGTATGCAGTCCTGGAGAAGCGACGTGTATTATTGAAACTTGGAAAACTCTTTGGGCGGGATCTGAACGCCAACAAATGTGAAAAAATTTAAGAACCATCAACTACGCAGCGCGTCAGCAATTGTTGGTTAGTATAGTAAAAAACTAAAAACCCGCCTCGATTGAGAAACAAGCATCTAGTGTTAAGTGTTAACCCAGGTTTCGGCGTAGATAACTACACGTTCTTCCGAACAACAATGAAACCCACAAGTGCCTAAGAAGACCTTTGTCAATGATTAAAAGAACACCGTATCTATACATTTTTAAACGAAAAAGAAAAGGAAAACACAAACAGTACATATGTACAAAGTCAAAAGTGCTACTTAACTTAACGGTGTACGCTCCACCTCACACCGGCCTATGTTCGATAGGCCATGACCCGCCATAAACTCAACTTTATACATATGTACTGTTTGTCTTTTCCTTTCCTTTTTCGTTTATAAATGTATAGCTATGGTGTTCTTTTAATCATTGACAAAGGTCTTCTTAGGCACTTGTGGTCTTTATTGTTGTTCTCAGAAGGTGTAGTTATCTACGCCAAAACCTGGGTTAACACGTAACACTAGGTTAATATGGGAAAAAAATGTCCAGCAAACATATGTGAAGGAATGTCTCGTTTCTCACTGTATATTGAAAGAATGACTCAAAAATACTAAAAATTTGCAAGGGCGGCGCTGTGAGAGCAAAATGGCCTTCTTTTTGATGTCTATAATTACCAGAGAATACATTCCAAAATGAGTCAGAGAAAAATATCCCTTCCATCCCTCTCCCTGAAAATACTTCCTTCTTCCTTCTGAAATAATCACAGAATAGCTTCGATATGTCATTCCTCAATACGCTCTGTACTTTCAACTGAAGAATCATGGTCATCGTTTTTCTGGCAGCGAGCATCACTTCCATCTCCAATTAAACTTCACTAAATCAAAGACCGCTGCTTCCATTTTGAGCCTAGTGGTATTAGAACTATTGAATTAACTTAGTTTGATCTGGTTTTAAACCGTAGTTAGTCGCTTTACAATGTTTTGAAGTAATTTATTTCCACATTAATCAGCTTACATACCATTGCATGCTCGTCATGAGATAGTGAGCGCTCTCTCTCTCTCTCTCTCTCTCTCTCTCTCTCTCTCTCTCTCTCACTCACTCGCTCTCTTGGTCTTGGATCTTCCAATCTCTCTCTTCCGCTGAAGTTTTTGTCCTCTGTGGTTTCCAATTGTACCGTACAAGCTATTCTACAATGGCCCTTTTATTCTTCTCTTCTTCTAGTATAGTTTAATTACACTCCTGGAAATTGAAATAAGAATTCATTGTCCCAGGAAGGGGAAAATTTATTGACACATTCCTGGGGTCAGATACATCACATGATCACACTGACAGAACCACAGGCACATAGACACAGGCAACAGAACATGCACAATGTCGGCACTAGTACAGTGTATATCCACCTTTCGCAGCAATGCAGACTGCTATTCTCCCATGATCGTAGAGATGCTGGATGTAGTCCTGTGCAATCGATTGCCATGCCATATCCACCTGGCCCCTCAGTTGGACCAGCGTTCGTGCTGGACGTGCAGACCGCGTGAGACGACGCTTCATCCAGTCCCAAACATGCTCAATGGGGGACAGATCCGGAGATCTTGCTGTCCAGGGTAGTTGACTTACACCTTCTAGAGCACGTTGGGTGGCACGGGATACATGCGGACGTGCATTGTCCTGTTGGAACAGCAAGTTCCATTGCCGGTCTAGGAATGATAGAACGATGGGTTCGATGACGGTTTGGATGTACTGTGCACTATTCAGTGTCCCCTCGACGATCACCAGAGGTGTACGGCCAGTGTAGGAGATCGCTCCCCACACCATGATGCCGGGTGTTGGCCCTGTGTGCCTCGGTCGTATGCAGTCCTGATTGTGGCGCTCACCTGCACGGCGCCAAACACGCATACGACCATCATTGGCACCAAGGCAGAAGCGACTCTCATCGCTCAAGACGACACGTCTCCATTCGTCCCTCCATTCACGCCTGTCGCGACACCACTGGAGGCGGGCTGCACGATGTTGGGGCTTGAGCGGAAGACGGCCTAACGGTGTGCGGGACCGTAGCCCAGCTTTATGGAGACGGTTGCGAATGGTCCTCGCCGATACCCCAGGAGCAACAGTGTCCCTAATTTGCTGGGAAGTGGCGGTGCGGTCCCCTACGGCACTGCGTAGGATCCTAAGGTCTTGGCGTGCATCCGTGCGTCGCTGCGGTCCGGTCCCAGGGCGACGGGCACGTGCACCTTCCGCCGACCACTGGCGACAACATCGATGTACTGTGGAGACCTCACGCCCCACGTGTTGAGCAATTCGGCGGTACGTCCACCCGGCCTCCCGCATGCCCACTATACGCCCTCGCTCAAAGTCCGTCAACTGCACATACGGTTCACGTCCACGCTGTCGCGGCATGCTACCAGTGTTAAAGACTGCGATGGAGCTCCGTATGCCACGGCAAACTGGCTGACAGTGACGGCGGCGGTGCACAAATGCTGCGCAGCTAGCGCCATTCGACGGCCAACACCGCGGTTCCTGGTGTGTCCGCTGTGCCGTGCGTGTGATCATTGCTTGTACAGCCCTCTCGCAGTGTCCGGATCAAGTTTGGTGGGTCTGACACACCGGTGTCAATGTGTTCTTTTTTCCATTTCCAGGAGTGTATTTGCAATAAATCGAATTCGATGTTCGACTCAAATAACCGATCGCCGGCCTGAGTGGTCGTGTGGACCTAGGCGCTACAGTCTGGAGCCGAGCTACCGCTACGGTCGCAGGTTCGAATTCTGCCTCGGTCATTTATGTGTGTGATGTCTTTAGGTTAGTTGGGTTTAATTAGTACTAAGTTCTAGGCGACTGATGACCTCAGAAGCTAAGTCGCATAGTGCTCAGAGCCAGTTGAACCACTTTTTGAAATAACCAATCGATGTGCTAGTGTGCCAAGGCACTGCAGTCGCATTCGGATGGACGGCAGTTCAAATCCCCCTTCCACTCTCCCAGATTTATCTTTTTCGTAGTTTCTCTAAATCGCTTAAGGAAGTTATTTCCAATCTTTCTGAGATTGTTACCGATGAGTATATCAGTTACTAACCCCCTTCCCCCACCACCATCATCATTGGCGCCTAACTAAATTTTAGAATGAAAAATAATTTTCTTTGAACACTTGTATTTTTCAAATGTCGAATGATAAATGATATTTACGAACTTGTAGAAATTAAATGGAAAATAGATCAGAAACTTGTTTTATGATTGAAATAAATGGTTGTAGCTGCGTCATAAGTTTTATTAAGAAGTACGTATGTTACTATGTTTTATAAGAAAGTAAGGCACTTCTGTTCTATATTAGAGGACTGAATATAAACTAATATATTACTGTTGAGATGATCTGCTTAGGGGGTAGTCTTCTTATAAATTGCCATAACATGACAGAAAGAAGACACATACAAATCGGAGAAGGTATTTTCATGAAATATTTGAGCATGTATACCTCAATTTTAATGTCATATATGCATGCTCCAAAATACGTTTGTAGTAAGGTAGACTATGTGACGAACGAGGAAGATGATGTTCGTACATTCGTTTCACAAACTGTAAGCTCCACCACACTGTTAATGCTAATTACATTGATTGACGGTTTCATCGGATCTTGTTACAGTATTTCGTACATTATAAATGAAAACACACACGACGCTGGAGTATTATTCTACAGTATTTATTATTTAGTTCACACAGCCGAGCGGTTCTAGGCGCTTCAGTCTGGAACCGCGCCACCGCTACGGTCGCAGGTTCGAATCCTGCCTCGGGCATGGATGTGTGTGATGTCCTTAGGTTAATTAGGTTTAAGTAGTTCTAAGTTCCAGGGGACTGATGACTTCAGATGTTGAGTCCCATAGTGCTCAGAGCCATTTATTTCGCAAACATGTTTTCAACAGTCACACCATCATCAGGTACAAAGATAAATGTGGGGTGCAGCGAAATTTTTGTAGGATGAAAAAGATTCTAAACTAGTGCGGCTACAGAGTATCCCCATTTTCAGGGATAAAAACTATTAATGTTACATTTAGTAATAAAATGAGAGGAATTATTTCAGTGAAAATTAATGAATATATTCGCATGTGACTACAGAGTATTATTCTGAAATACACTCCTGGAAATTGAAATAAGTACACCATGAATTCATTGTCCCAGGAAGGGGAAACTTTATTGACACATTCCTGGGGTCAGATACTTCACATGATCACACTGACAGAACCACAGGCACATAGACACAGGCAACAGAGCATGCACAATGTCGGCACTAGTACAGTGTATATCCACCTTTCGCAGCAATCCAGGCTGCTATTCTCCCATGGAGACGATCGTAGAGATGCTGGATGTAGTCCTGTGTAACGGCTTGCCATGCCATTTCCACCTGGCGCCTCAGTTGGACCAGCGTTCGTGCTGGACGTGCAGACCGCGTGAGACGACGCTTCATCCAGTCCCAAACATGCTCAATGGGGGACAGATCCGGAGATCTTGCTGGCCAGGGTAGTTGACTTACACCTTCTAGAGCACGTTGGGTGGCACGGGATACATGCGGACGTGCATTGTCCTGTTGGAACAGCAAGTTCCCTTGCCGGTCTAGGAATGGTAGAACGATGGGTTCGATGACGGTTTGGATGTACTGTGCACTATTCAGTGTCCCCTCGACGATCACCAGAGGTGTACGGCCAGTGTAGGAGATCGCTCCCCACACCATGATGCCGGGTGTTGGCCCTGTGTGCCTCGGTCGTAAGCAGTCCTGATTGTGACGCTCACCTGCACGGCGCCAAACACGCATACGACCATCATTGGCACCAAGGCAGAAGCGGCTCTCATCGTTGAAGACGACACGTCTCCATTCGTCCCTCCATTCACGCCTGTCGCGACACCACTGGAGGCGGGCTGCACGATGTTGGGGCGTGAGCGGAAGACGGCCTAACGGTGTGCGAGACCGTAGCCCAGCTTCATGGAGATGGTTGCGAATGGTCCTCGCAGATACCCCAGGAGCAACAGTGTCCCTAATTTGCTGGGAAGTGGCGGTGCGGTCCCCTACGGCACTGCGTAGGATCCTACGGTTTTGGTGTGCATCCGTGCGTCGCTGCGGTCCGGTCCAGGTCGACGGGCACGTGCACCTTCCGCCGACCACTGGCGACAACATCGATGTACTGTGGAGACCTCACGCCCCACGTGTTGAGCAATTCGGCGGTACGCCCACCCGGCCTCCCGCATGCCCACTATACGCCCTCGCTCAAAGTCCGTCAACTGCACATATCGTTCACGTCCACGCTGTCGCGGCATGCTACCAGTGTTAAAGACTGCGATGGAGCTCCGTATGCCACGGCAAACTGGCTGACAGAGACGGCGGCGGTGCACAAATGCTGCGCAGCTAGCGCCATTCGACGGCCAACACCGCGGTTCCTGGTGTGTCCGCTGTGCCGTGCGTGTGATCATTGCTTGTACAGCCCTCTCGCAGTGTCCGGATCAAGTTTGGTGGATCTGACACACCGGTGTCAATGTGTTCTTTTTTCCATTTCCAGGAGTGTATTTGAACATGTATACCTCAATTTTAATGTAATATATGCATCCTACAAAATACGTTTGTAGTAAGGTAGGCTATGTGACGAACGAGGAAGATGATGTTCGTACATTCGTTTCACAAACTATAAGCTCCACCACACTGTTAATGCTAATTACATTGATTGACTGTTTCATCGGATCTTGTTACAGTATTTCGTACATTATAAATGAAAACACACACGACGCTGGAGTATTATTCTACAGTATTTATTATTTAGTTCACACAGCCGATCGGTTCTAGGCGCTTCAGTCTAGTGCGGCTACAGAGTATCTCCATTTTCAGAGATAAAAACTATTAATGTTACATTTAGTAATAAAATGAGAGGAATTATTTCAGTGAAAATTAATAAATGTATTCGCATGTGACTACAGAGTATTGTTCTGAAATAATTTAGTTTCATGACAGAAATAAAATTGTATGATTTTGTTTGTACCCCTCTGGAAACATCTTTTGTAATAAGTGTTTAACCCGCACGGAGTAATTATCCCCAGGTTGGGAACCACTGATTTAAGAGAAATACCGGTATGTTTTCATAGACAAGAAATGTCGGTTTCGTTGCCCATCCTTCTCCAATCTGTGATTCATCTGCGTCTCTAATGAGCTCCTCGTCGTCGGTGGGATGTTAGATCCTTTCGAAACGGGTGAAATCTAACTGCAAAAGCTGTCGAGTTCACAACATACAACTGCAAAGCCCCAGTCAATATCCGTGTCAGCGCTCGACGCGAGACCTTTTTCATTGTTGCTCTGGAGGGCCACCGAAAATCCGATGCTCGACAAATCCTCACAGCCTTCGCTGAGGCAGGTGTTAATATTCAGAATGTGTTTCTAAGAGACTGAATACAGGTCAAAATTTACTGTTAAGCGCACTATCTCCAGAGGAATGTCAGCAGCTATGAAATTCATCAAAAATACGTATACTTCCGCCATTTGGTAGAAAGTAAATCTAGTACAAAGAAACTTTTCTGGCGCATCATTAACTAATTTTTAAACACATAGCCTTGTGTTGATCCGCGAGATGCCAGTCGACCATTAACGGGGAATCTCGAAGCGCTGCCGGGTGAGGGGCAGCGCCTGGTTAGAGACCTCATTAACCCTTTGGGAGGGCGGCTCATTATCCTCTCTGCTCCTCTCTTCCCAGCTGCCTGCTTCTCCAGTGAGACACGACGACCCAATTACTGGAGACCCGCAGACGACAAACCGAATTTGCGTCAATTACCACCTAGCCTATCAACAGATTCCTTTCCGAGTCGCGGCAGCGATTCACAAACATTTCGTCGCGCACCAGTTCATTACCGTAAGTCGCGAAAATGAAAGAATAATTCGACGCCTACCTGGGCAGTAAATAATATACCAGAACAGTTAAAGCAAATTAAACTACATCTTTCTATTTCTTACCTAGGTAGTTACCATTAATTCATCTTGAGGTTTGTTCATTTTTGTTTTCAAATAAATAGGTTTTGGTAAAAGGATTCGCCTTTAGCTAGCAAAATTTTCTTCTTTTCCATTACACACGACAGGTAATTACACTAACATCAGTATGTTCTGTTAAGGTACATAATTATTTTGTTAAAATCTAATTACCATAATGACTACAAATCCAGAACTGTACATTCTTCTCACGCTAAATCTGCCGTTCAACGGAAATTAAAATGAACTCACTGACGATGGTGAAACTTCACCGAAACAAGTCTCAGTTAAAAAAGAAGGAAAACATGTTTACTCAATGAGGTACCATTTTTTCGAAAACAAATTTATTATGAGAAACATTTATGCGAGTATCATATTTCATGTTGTTCTCCATTACTCTTTAGGGATAATTTTATTGGCAGACCCGAAACTGGTAATGTATTTTTTTGGAAACTGTTGTTACACAACTTCATCGTTTTTAGTTACTGTGTTCATTATTCGAATCGTAGCTGCTAGTTTCTGCGTCGTAGACTCATTCTCAATCATCCATTCCTGATATCATCACAGCCGTCGGGATGGGACCCAGAGTCACAACTGGTCATTCCATCGCATTTTATTTTTTAATTTTTTATTTTATTATTTTTTTAAAATCCGGAACCGACATGACGTCTCGCCTTATGGCAAGAATGAAACCTTAACAATGGGGCTACTACCTAGAAACTAGTAACAGAGAACCAAAGATAAAAAAAACACAGTGGTTGTGGAATGCTTATTTTCAGAATAAACATTTATCACACCTCCTAATGATCTGAAAAATTCTCTCTAGACAAAATTATGTTCCCTGATATTGTGGAAACACATTTCTGTTAGATGACGTTGCTCAAAGTTAGAAAAAAACGTAACCAGGAAATCGGTTAACAGAATGTTAATGAGATTTCTGAAATATCATGTATTTATTACTAAAATTTAATATTGTGATAATTATCATTATTAGCAGCAATAGTAGTAGAGTTACACAATTCCAACGTTGACGTACTAATGGCATCCGGTTAAATGTGAGAGATGGCCTGAAGGCTTTCATCTTGCCTGCTGTAATAAACTCAAGTATAAAAAAAATTATAGCTTGTGCGATTGTCAATATCTCCAGCTTTCTTTTCTTTTCGTAATTTTCACATGCTGTGGCACTCATCCCTAGGACTGGTTTTATGTGGCTCTTTTTTTTCTAGTCTTTCTCTGAAGAAGAACTGAAAGCTATATCCACTTGAAGTTTCGTACTACACTATCCAGTCACATTAATGCGACCATCTGTCAAAAGCCTGAACAACAACTCTTTGTAAAGCGGATCCTTGCGAGACGTACACGAATAGCGTCAGTGAGGTTCTGGAAGGTACCGACCGGGATGTGGACCCATGGCCGGCCTTATGGCCAAGCGGTTCTAGGTTCGAAATCTGCCTCGGGCATGGATGTGTGTGATGTTCTTAGGCTACTTAGGTTTAAGTAGTTCTAAGTTCTAGCGGACTGATGACCTCAGATGTTAAGTCCTATTCTGCTCAGAGTCACTTGAACCATTTGTGGACCCATGCCGACTACACTGCCATGGTTCAAAATGGTTCAAATGGCTGTGAGCACCATGGGACTTAACATCTGAGGTCATTAGTCCTCTAGAACTTACAACTACTTAAACCTAACTAACCTAAGGACATCACACACATCCATGCCCGAGGCAGGATTCGAACCTGCGACCGTAGCGGTAACGCGGTTTCAGACTGAAGCGCCCAGAACCGCACGGCCACATCGACCGGCGCACTGTCATGGCCAGCTGCTCTGGGTTCATGGTTGAGGATCCACGGTGCGGAC
The DNA here is from genome assembly GCF_023897955.1 of Schistocerca gregaria. Classification (NCBI taxonomy): domain Eukaryota; kingdom Metazoa; phylum Arthropoda; class Insecta; order Orthoptera; family Acrididae; genus Schistocerca; species Schistocerca gregaria. The sequence goes on from NC_064924.1 coordinate 492,010,413, forward strand.
AGCCAGATCTACGTGGCGCCACACATTCTCGATTCGGTTGAAAACCTGGGAGTTTAGTGGCCAGGAAGTACAGTAAACTCATTCTGGTGCCTCACACTACACTGCGAGCTGTGTGACACGTTGCGCTGTCGCGTTGTACGTACCAATGCGCCGAAGAAAAACAAATTGCATGTAAGGATAGACATGGTCTCTCAGGAAATATGCACACTTGCGTCGAAGCACTGTACCGTCCTGAACGACAAGGTCACCCAGGAAACGTTACGAAAACCGTCCCCAGACCATAACCCTCCATCCACCGGCCTGGACCCTTTGCTTTCAAACGTACCACGCCGTATCAGTCTAACTGTTCAATGGAGCATAAAATGGTTTAAATGGCTCTGAGCACTATGCGACTTAACTTCTGAGGTCATCGGTCGCCTAGAACTTAGAACTAATTAAACCTAACTAACCAAAGGACATCACACACATCCATGCCCGAGGCAGGATTCTAACCTACGACCGTAGCGGTCGCTCGGCTCCAGACTGCAGCGCCTAGAACCGCACGGCCACTCCAGCCGGCAATGGAGCATAAAACTTGATACATTCGAAAAGACCACCTGAACCACTCAGTATATGCGTACTTGTGGTTTGCCGTGCAAATTCCAACCATCGTTGCCTGTAAACAGCAGGCAGCATGGGTGCGTGAACCAGCCTCCTGCTGCGGGTGGGGGGGTGGGGGGGGGGGGGGGCACACACAGCAGCATCCGTGGAACGAACTTTGAGGAGACACCGCTGATAGCGGTAAGTTGCTCAACAATGTGAAAATTTCACTCTGCAGCGGAGTGTGCGCTGATTTGAGTGTGCGCTGATTTTGAAACTTCCTGGCAGATTAAAACTCTGTGCCGGACCGAGACTCGAACTCGGCACCTCTGCCTTTCGCAGGTAAGTGCTCTACCAGCTGAGCTACCCAAGCACGACCCACAACCGGTCTTCACAATTGTACTTCCGCTAGTACCTAGTCTCCTACCTTCCAAACTTCAGTGCACACTCCACTGCAGACTGAAAATTTCATTTTGGAAACATCCCCCAGGCTGTCGCTAAACCATGTCTCAGCAATATCCTTTCTTCCCGGAGTTCCAGTCCTGCAAGTTTCGCAGGATAACTTCTGTGAAGTTTGGAAGGTAGGAGACGGGGTACTGGCGGAAGTAAAATTGTGAAGACGGGCCGTGAGTCGTGCTTCGGTAGCTCAGTTCGTGGCGGCACGGTAGTTCGGCGTGTTCGGTCAGAGAGCTGGTTGGCCTCTGTAACTGAGTGAAAGGATCAACAAAGAACTTCAACGTATGTCATGTGACGTCCGCAACGACCGAACACAAAGATCAGACACGAAAAAAATAAAAAAATGGTTGGTAGAACACTTTCCCGCGTAAGGCAAAGGTCCCGAGTTCGAGTCTCGGTCCGACACACAGTTTTAATCTGCCAGGAAGTTTCAATACAGGAATTCTTTCCACGAGGAGGGCAACATTCGATCGCCACGTCCGTCACTGGATGCTGGAGCGACGCGAAGCGGCAGCGCGGCAGCAGAGCCGGGAGCGGGGTGCGGGGTTTGCGGGGCTGGAGCACATCGCATTCTGGCCGTGACCCGCTGCTGCCGGCCCGGGGGGCGGGCCTCGCCTCGGCAACTCTAAATGCGGAGACGGACAGCGGCGGCCACGGCTCGCCGTTGCAAAATCGATGGCCCTCCGCGGCGCAGCACGGCGGCCGCCCGCTGGATACATCGCCGACCCAGATGACCGGAAGCCCCGAATCACTCGCGCCGGCTCACGCCGCTCCAGGCCTCATTTCCGACCGATCAGCGCCACGGCTCACGCGCGCTCCCGTCCACTAGTTCACAAATACCTTCTCGTCAGCCGCGACCTTCTAATACACTGGTTGACGAAAAACGTGACGCGCCCGTAAGGCATGTCGGATGTCAATATACGCACAAACCATTGGCGGTCATAGACTGTGCGGCTGGTCCCGGCGGAGGTTCGGGTCCTCCCTCGGGCATGGGTGTGTGTGTTGGTCCTTAGGATAATTTAGGTCAAGTACTGTGTAAGCTTAGGGACTGATGACCTTAGCAGTTAAGTCCCATAAGATTTCACACACATTTGAACATTTTTCAACAATTGGCAGTATTACATGAGTACAGCTTCAATTCGTAATAAATAAACGGTGTATCAAACAGGATCATCCGATTTGGCACGTTTGTATTTCTGAAATTAATGAACACACACAATGAAACTTGCTTTTTGTTGAACGGAAACTCAAAAGCTTTTTTCACACCTTTTCGTAGGTGTTACATGTTTCCCTTGTCATGCACGGTAAACGTCAACGCCTTATTCAAATTGTTCCCACACTCTGCAGGGAGCATGTTATAACGGTACAGCCTCCCTCAGGACTCATATGAAACGTCCGACACCACATTTTTTTATATGCCTCCGGATGGTTATCAGACACTTCAGTGCATCCTAAGGAAGTACATTCGTTGTCATGATTGTCGCTGGATTGTTTTCACTGATAAAATTATGCACATATACTAAATTAAGTCCCCCCCCCCCCCCCCCCCCATGAACCATGGACCTTGCCGTTTGTGGGGAGGCTTGCGTGCCTCGGCGATACAGATAGCCCTACCGTAGGTGCAACCACAACGGACGGGTATCTGTTGAGAGGCCAGACAAACATGTGGTTCAAGAAGAGGGGCAGCAGCCTCTTCGGTAGGTTAGGTTATTGTTGTTTAACGTCCCGTCGACAACGAGGCCATTAGAGACGGAGCACAAGCTCGGGTTAGGAAAGGATGGGGAAGGAAGTCGGCCCTGCTCTTTCAAAGGAACCATCCCGGCATTTGCCTGAAACGATTTAGGGAAATCACGGAAAACCTAAATCAGGATGGCTGGAGACGGGATTGAACCGTCGTCCTCCCGAATGCGAGTCCAGTGTGCTAACCACTGCGCCCTCTTCAGTAGTTGCAGGGGCAACAGTCTGGATGATTAACTGATCTAACCAAAACGGCCTTGCAGTGTTGGTACTGTGAACGGCTGAAAGCAAGGGGAAACTACAGCCGTAATTTTTCCCGAGGGCATGCAGCTTTACTTTATGGTTAAATGATGATGGCGTCCTCTTGGGTAAAATATTCCGGAGGTAAAATAGTCCCCCATTCGGATCTCCGGGCGGGGACTTCTCAGGAGGACGTCATTATCAGGTGAAAGAAACCTGGCGCTCTACGGATCGGAGCTTGGAATGTCAGATCCCTTAATCGAGCAGGTAGGTTAGAAAATTTAAAAAGGGAAATGGATACGTTAAAGTTAGATACAGTAGGAATTAGTGAAGTTCGGTGGCAGGAGGAACAAGACATTTGGTCAGGCAAATACAGGGTTATAAATACAAAATCAAATAGGGGTAATGCAGGAGTCGGTTTAATGATGAATAAAAAATAGGAGTGCTGGTAAGCTACTACAAAAAAGCATAGTGAACGCATTATTGTGGCCAAGATAGGTACGAAGCCTACGCCTACTACAGTAGTATACGTTTATATGCCTACTAGCTCTGCAGATGACGAAGAAATTGAAGAATTGTATGATGACATAAAAGAAATTATTCAGATAGTGAAGGGAGACGAAAATTTAATAGTCATGGGAGACTGGAATTCGGTGGTAGAAAAAGGGAGAGAAGGAAACGTAGTAGGTGAATATGAATTGGGGCTAAGAAATGAAAGAGGAAGCCGCCTGGTAGAATTTTGCACAGAGCACAACTTAATCATAGCTAACACTTGGTTCAAGAAACATAAAAGAAGGTTGTATACATGGAAGAAGCCTGGAGATACTGACAGATTTGAGACAGATTATATAATGGTAAGACAGAGATTTAGGAACTAGGTTTTAAATTGTAAGACATTTCCAGGGGCAGATGTGGACTCTGACATCAATCTGTTGGTTATGAACTGTAGATTAAAAGTGAAGAAACTACAAAAAGGTGGGAATTTAAGGAGATGGGACCTGGATAAACTGACTAAACCAGAGCTTGTACAGAGTTTCAGGGAGAGCATGCGGGAACAATTGACAGGAATGGGGGAAATAAATACAGCAGAAGAAGAATGGGTAGCTTTATAGGGATGAAGTAGTGAAGGCAGCAGAGGATCAAGTAGGTAAAAAGACGAGGGCTAGTAGAAATCCTTGGGTAACAGAAGAAATATTGAATTTAATTGATGAAAGGAGAAAATATAAATGTACAATAAATGAAGTAGGCAAAAAGAAATACAAACGTCTCAAAAATGAGATCGACAAAAAGTGCAAAATGGCTAAGCAGGGATGGCTAGAGGACGAATGTAAGGATGTAGAGCCTTATCTCACTAGGGGTAAGATCGATACTGCCTGCATTAAAATTAAAGAGACCTATGGAGAAAAGAGAACGACTTGTATGAATGTCAAGAACTCAGATGGAAACCCAGTTCTAAGCAAAGAGGGAAAAGCATGAAGGTGGAAGGAGTATATAGAGGGTCTATACAAGGGCGGTGTACTTCAGGAGAATATAATGGAAATGGAAGAGGATGTAGATGAAGATGAAAGGAAGATAGTTTCATTAGAACTATTGACGGCCTTGGGAGAGCCATTCCTGACACAACTCTACCAGCTGGTGAGCAAGGTGTATGAGACAGGCGAAATTCCCTCAGACTTCAAGAAGAATATAATAATTCCAATCCCAAAGAAAGCAGCTGTTGACAGATGTGAAAATTACCGAACTATCAGTTTAATAAGTCACCGCTGCAAAATACTAACGCGAATTCTTTACAGACGAATGGAAAACCTGGTAGAAGCCGACCTCGGAGAAGATTAGTTTGGATTCCATAGAAATGTTGGAACACATGTGGCAATACTGACCCTATGACTTATCTCAGAAGAAAGATTAAGGAAAGGCAAACCTACGTTTCTAGCATTTGTAGACTTAGAGAAAGCTAATGACAATGTTGACTGGAATACTCTCTTTCAAATTCTAAAGGTGGCAGGGGTAAAACACAGGGAGCGAAAGGCTATTTACAATTTGTACAGAAAGCAGATGGCAGTTATAAGAGTCCAGGAGCATGAAAGGGAAGCAGTGGTAGGGAAGGGAGTGAGACAGGGTTGTAGCCTCTCCCCGATGTTATTCAATCTGTCTATTGAACAAGCAGTGAAGGAAACAAAAGAAAAATTCGGAGTAGGTATTAAAATCCATGGAGAAGAAATAAAAACTTTGAGGTTCGCCGATGACATTGTAATTCTGTCAGAGACAGAAAGGACTTGGAAGAGCAGCTGAATGGAATGGACAGTGTCTTGAAAAGCAAAACGAGGATAATGGAATGTAGTCGAATTAAGTCGGGTGACGCTTAGGGTATTAGATTAGGAAATGAGACACTTAAAGTAGTAAGGGAGTATTGCTATTTGGGGAGCAAAATAACTGATGATGGTCCACGTAGAGAAGATATAAAATGTAGACTGGCAATGACAAGGAAAGCGTTTCTGAAGAAGAGAAATTTGTTAACATCGAGTATAGATTTAAGTGTCAGGAAGTCTTTTCTGAATGTATTTGTATGGAGTGTAGCCATGTATGGAAGTGAAACATGGACGATAAATAGTTTAGACAAGAAGAGAATAGAAGCTTTAGAAATGTGGTGCTACAGAAAAATGCTGAAGATTAGATGGGTAAATCACATAACTAATGAGGAAGTATTGAATAGGATTGGGGAGAAGAGAATTTTGTGGCACAACTTGACCAGAAGAAGGGATCGGTTGGTAGGACATGTTCTGAGGCATCAGGGGATGACCAATTTAGCATTGGAGGGCAGCGTGGAGGGTAAAAAACGTAGAGGGAAACCAAGAGATAAATACACTAAGCAGATTCCGAAGGATGTATGTTGCAGTAGGTACTGGGAGATGAAGAAGCTTCCACAGGATAGAGCAGCATGGAGACCTGCATCAAACCAGTCTCAGGACTGAAGACCACAACAACAACAACAACAACAACAACAACAGGAACCTTCGACTATTCGATTCATGTGTATATTCGTATTCTATACTGTAGACTCACCAGTATTTGGCATGTAATGCGGCAACTACGTATCCCAGCCCGTAGACAACGAAACCAGCCAAAACTTAACAATATTGCGACACTGAATCAGAGAGTGCGTAGTTAAAGGCCACCATCACCAAAATTTTCTTTTTTTAGAAAGCCCGCAAGCAGCATATTGTACTATATATTGTGTTCGAACTTTGCGAATTACCTCGAAGAGAAGGTCTATTGACACACAATCAACAAAGATTTGGAAAACATCGTTAATATGAAACACAGCTACCTCTTTACTCATACCAAGTGTTGAGTACTATTAACACGGTATTTCAAATTGATTAGGTATTTCTGCGTTTCCAGAAGGCTCTTGACACCAAACCTCACAAGCGACTTATAAGCAGTTTGCGTACTTATGGAATATCGTCTCAGTTATTCGACTTTATTCGTGATTTCCTGTCAGAGAGGTCACAGTTCGTAAAATTGACGGGAAGTCATCGAGTAAAACAATCTGAGCAGCCTTCTTAGGTTGTTTGAAGATGATGCTGTAGTTTATCGTCTAGTAAAGTCATCAGAAGAGCAAAATAACTGCAAAACGATTTATAAAACACATCTGTATGGTGTGAAAATTAGCAGTTGACACTAAATAATGAAAAATGTGAGGTCACCCACATGAGTGCTACAAGGAACCCCTTAATCTTCGGTTATGCTATAAATCAATCAAATAGAAAAGTCGTAAATTCAACTAAATGCCTAACAATCACAATTTCAGACAACTTAAATTGGAAAAACCACATAGAAAATATAGAGTGGAAGGCGAAATAAAGACTGCGTTTTATTGGCAAAATACTTAGTGTGCCTGCACTACGCTTATCCGTAATCTTTCGGAGTACTGCCACACACAATGGATCCTTACCATATTGGATTAACGGAGTACATAGAGGAGAAAGGTTTCTATTATCGAGAAATAGGGGAGACTGTGTCACAGATATGATACAGGATTTGGGATACACATCATTAAAACAAAGGCGTTTCTCACTGCGGCGAGATCTTCTCACGAAATTTCACTCTCCAACTGCCTCGTCCGAATGCGAAAATATTTTGTTGACACCGACCTACAAAGAGAGAAACGATCATCATAATAAAAAATGGTACAAATGGCTCTGAGCACTACGGGACTTAACTGCTGTGGTCTTCAGTCCCCTAGAACTTAGAACTACTTAAACCTAACTAACCTAAGGACATCATACACATCCATGCACGAGGCAGGATTCGAATCTGCGACCGTAGCGGCCACGCGGTTCCAGACTGAAGCGCCTAGAACCGCACGGCCACAATGGCCGGCCATAAATAAAATAAGGGAAATCAGAGCTAGCACGAGAAGACATAGGAAGTTCGTTTTTTCTACGTGCTGCTGGTGAGGCATAATAAAGAGTTATTGTGAAGGTGGTTCGATGAAGTCTCTGCCAGGCATTTAAGTATGATTTGCAGAGTAGCGATGTACATGTAGAAGTATCTACGCAAGAGGAAGTGAATCGTCCTAGTATTATGTGGGCTAATATCCCCAAGTGTTTTATAAATTTGACTTGATTTTGTAAGTATTTCGATAACATCAAATACCCTCTCAACACGTGAAGCTTCGTTTAGTTTCCTATCTCCCTTCTATGTGCATCACTTCATTTGCTAGGCAATGCAGATGTCGCTACCACATTTCCTCAATGATTTAAGTATCATAGATAACGAGACCATTAGCGGATAGGGACATTCAGTGTCATAATAACACGTGCCCAAGAAAAAAATGGTTAATTGAAACTACATAATTTACAATATACTCTAGAAATGATGTAATTAACTAACTTTTGCAATCGATCATTGTGTTGAACGTTTCGCGACGTTAAATTGTCTTTCGAATTGGGGCTCTATCCATGCCTTCCCAGGGCATTGCAGCTCCTATCCTCACGCAGCAGTACAAAGCAAGTTTTACACTTGTTCCACTCTTCATCCTTTTTCTTGTCTGTACGTTTATGAGCTGTCTATCCATGATATCATCATGTAGGGGGCCCGCCAAAATAACACAAGTAAAACCAAATCTATATTCCATGGAAAGAAAAAGTGTGGGACTAGCGGGGTTGATTCAAGGTGAGTGTCTTTTGAATTGTGGGTGCGTAGGATACCGGTAGATGTAGGGGATGAACTACCTCCTTTACAACACTGCCTACCATAGCCGTACCGAGGTAATGCTGCATGGCAGAATTGATAAAGCTGATCCCCTCCCCGAACCTGCAACTTTTATACGCACATTTTGCAAATTTTATGATTTTATACGAAAGTTTTTCTAAAAATATTAAGAGAAGTGGCAACACAACGACTATTCATGCTGGTGTATAAAATGTATGAGACTGGCGATATACAATCAGGAATTCGCAAAAATATTATACACACCATCCGAAGTTAGCATGAGCAAGCAACGGCGACAACTATCGCATATCAGCTTAGCAGCTCACGCATCGAAGTTGCTGACGAGAATAACATGCAGAAGAATGGAAAAGAAAATGAAGGATGTGTTACATGACAATCAGTTTAGCTTAGGGAAAGGTAAAGGCACCAGGGAGGCAGTTCTGACGTTTTCGACTTAAAAAAAGCATTCGGCAGTGTGAAATGGTGCAAGATGTTGGAAATTCTAATAAAAATATAGCTATAGGAAAAGACGGGTAATATACAATACGTACAAGAATCACGAGGGAACAATAACGACAGAAGATCAAAACAAAATGCTCGGATAAAAAAGGTGCACGAAAAGGAAGTAGTCTTTCACCCCTAATGTTCAATCTGTAAATCGAAGAAGCAATGACAGGAGTAACAAAAGGTTCAAGACTGGGATTAAAATTCAAGGGGAAATGATATCAGTCATCAGATTCGCTGCCGACATTGCTACCCTCAGTGAAAGTGAAGAAGATTTACAGGATATGTTGAGTGGAATGACCAGCCTAATAAATACAGTGTAGGGCTGAGAGTAAATCGAAGAAATAGGAATGTAATGAGAAGTAGTAGAAATGAGAACAGCGAGAAACTTAACGTCAGAAGCTGAAGAATTCTGTTGCCTAAGCAGCAAAACAACCCGTGATGGACGGAGCAACGAGGGCATAAAAAGTATACTAGCAATGGCAAAACGGGCATTCCTGGCAAATAAAAGTCTACTAGTATCAAAACATACGCCTTAATCTGAGGAAGAAATTTCTGTACGTTTGGAGGGCAATATCACATGGTAGTGAACCAAGGATTGTGAATAAAAAGAAGCAGAAGAGAATCGAAGCATTTGAGATGTGGTGCAACAGAGGAGTGTTGAAAATTAGGGTGACTGATAAGGCACGGTATAAGAAGGTTCTCCACAGAATATGGCCAACACTGACAAGAAGAAGGGATATGATGATACTACATCTTTCAAGACATCAAGGAGAAACTTTCTTGTTACTAGCTGTTGAGGGTAAAAACTGCAGGGGCTGACAGAGATTGGAATACATCCAGCAAGTAATCGAGGACGCAGGTCTCTGCGATGAAAATGTTGGCACAGGAGAGGAATTCGTGGAGAGCTGGATCAGACCAGTCATAAGCTTGATAAAAAAGGGTTTGATCAAAGTGAAGAATTACTGAATAATACTACTTAAATGGACCATAAAAAGAAACCTCGCGATCAGGTCCAGAAGACCACGCAGTAGTCGACCGACCGCCATGTCATCCTCATTTTCATCATCGGAGGATGGGATCTGGGACAGCACACAGCACTTCTGGTTGTTGTCAACGTTTCGACCTTCGATCCGCTGCCTTTCAGTCAGGTAGCTCCCGAATCGGCATCACGACGCTGAGCGCAGCCCAGTCCAATCCTTCCGCAAATGAAAAATCGCTGGAAGTATCGGGCATCGATCCCAGGTTCTCTGCATGACGGTTTGCCGTGTTAACCGTTCGACCACGGAGGCGGGCCGAATAAACTACACTGATGAAAAATATTGCAAAAAAAATATTTTATCGTTATGGCAGTTAAAGCGCATTTCTTTTAGAATGCATAAATTATTAGTTACGACTGTCTCCACGTCCTGTGACGTGTATGTGTTTGTTAGCATACACCAACCTTCAGGCCACCTGTAACATCAAGACAGAACAATGAAGTGCAGTTTGGAGCAGATATGGTCATAAATATCTCCGACTTCCCCGGCGTGGTTGAGATGAGATATACTTTCCAGCATCAAGGTGGTTTGATAATTCCATATGTCAGTACAAAAATTTCGGAGACTGACCTAGTCTTCTTCGGCAGGTGCTGGGAGTCACGTATTGCGTAGGCTCACTGTCTGGACTTCGGCCAAGGCGTCTGGCTGGAGTCCAGGCAACACACTCACTCACACACACACACACACACACACACACACACACACACACACACACACAGTTACACACGCGCTCTTAAGACCATCGGTCGCAGCATCTGACGAAGGGGACTGGGTCAGTCACCGAAATATCCTGTGCAAAATGCCTGTGGCAACAGCAGCTGATGTTCAATTAGTATAGACTTTCAGAGTTTTGAAACACGCTTTAGTCTTGTAGTAATCACAGACCAGTAAAGAGTCTTATTAACGGTACACTTCCGTAACGGGTCACAGCTAGCCTGCAACTAACCACAATCACGACGAAGGAGAAATGGTGATCTCCGTAGTTAATGACGTGTATAATGTAAGCCACTACTGGGCTATACCGAAAATGATAAAAAGCTCATCCGAAAGGCAGATTAAGAAAACTTTACGTCGGACATAAACCATTAACACGTGAAACGCAAAACTACGAAAAATCTCAGTACTATGAACAGTAATAAAAAAACATCACTCAAACTATGCAACATCCACGCGACCTTCTGAGAATAAAATGCCACTGAGGGCCCCTCCTTCCTCAGAAAATGTTAGTATTAGACAACTGACGGTATAATCAACCATCGAATTCTCACTTTGCACGGGGACCCCGTCTTTAGCAGCTCCCTCCTCCCGGAAGTTTAGGAAGCAAGTGGCAGTACAGGCCAGTCAAAAAATCTTTCTCCTAGAGAACACGTCTGTAGGAGCATCTTCTCCTGTTGGCGGGAACAGTGATTTGCGGCACCGTTATCACGTCGTTATCTGATCAAGTACCCCACATTGTATGTCGTTGTAGTGCTCTGCAGAGCCTATTTCTATTTTTTTTTAAAAAAGGCAGTGTCAATATTCAGCTGCTAGAAACGTAAAAAATTACCTGCTTAAGTCAGGAAATTAGTCACATTGACCGTTATATCGTCATAAATGGGCAGCCGGCGTGGCCGAGCGGTTCTAGGCGGCGCTTCAGTCTGGAACCGCCAGACTGCTACGGTCGCAGGTTCGAATCCTGCCTCGGGCGCGGATGTGTGTGATGTCCTTAGGTTAGTTAGGTTTAAGTAGTTCTAAGTTATAGGGGACTGATGACCTCAGATGTTAAGCCCTATAGTGCTCAGAGCCATTTGAACCATTTTTTGAATTCGTCATAAATTAGCGACAACCGACAACTTGTTTCGGACATAGAGAGGATGTAAAATGTAGAATGGCAATGGCAAGAAAATTGTTTTAAAGAAGGAAAATTTGTTAATATCGAATTGAGATTTAAAAGATTGGAAGTGTTCTCTGACGGTATTTGACGATTGTACCGCACGCATCTGAGGTTACCTGTCTCGTAGTAAGCACCAATGAGCGAGGAATCCACGCGTCACTATGCCTTTCTCATCAATACGCCAGAGCCCCCTCCTCCACCCCCCTCCAGCCGCTACGAGTCTATAACTCACTAATGACAATGAGTCTTTTCAATGGTCAGACTGGTGGAAGCGAATCTCGGGGAAGATCAGTTTCGACTTCGGAGGAATGTACGAACGAGGCAATATTGACCCAATGATATAGCTTAGAAGATAGGTTAAGGAAAGGCAAACCTACATTTACAGGGTCTGTAGAATTAGAGAAAGCTTTTGACATTGCTGCCTGGAATACTCCCCTTGAAATTATAAAGGCAGCATGGGTAAAATAAGTAGAGCGAAAGGCTATTTACAGCTTATACTGAAACTAGACGATAGTTATATGAATCGTGGGGCATGAAGGGTTGAGAAGGGAGTGAGACAGAGTTGTAGACTAACTCCGATGTTATTCAAACTGCACATTGAGCAAGTAGGGAAGGAAATCAAAGAAATATCTGTAATAGGAATTAAAGTTCAGGGAAGAGAAATAAAAACTGTTGTTTGCCGATGGGATTGTAATTCTGTCAGAGACAACAGAAGACTTAGAAGAGCAGGTTTACGGAATGGACTGACGACCTTAACAGTTAAGTCCCATAAGATTTCACACACATTTGAACATTTTTGACGGAATGGACAGTGTCTTGAAAGGGGAACAGAAGATGAACATCAACAAAAACAAAACAAGGATAATGGAATGTAGTCGAATTAAATCAGTTGACGCCGAGGGAATTAGATTAAAAAACAGATAATTAAAGTAGTAGATGAGTTTTGCTATTTGACAGAAAAATAACGGATGACGACAAAAGTAGAGAGAACGTAAAATGTAGACAGGCAATGGAAAGAAAAGCGTTTCTTAAGAACAGAAATTTGTTAACATCGAATGGAGATTTAAACGGTTGGAGTCTTTTCTGAAGGTATCTGTCTGGAGTGCAGTCATGTATGAAAGTAAAAATGGACGATAAACAGTTTAGACAAGAAGAGAATAGAAGATTTTGAAATGTGGTGCTACAGAAGAAATGCTGATGATTATACGGGACCGGCTGGAGTGGCCGAGCGGTTCTAGGCGCTACAGTCTGGAACCGCGCGACCGCTACGGGGATTGATGACCTCAGAAGTTAAGTCCCATAGTGCTCAGAGCCATTTGAACCATTTGATTATACGGGTAGATCACGTAGTTAATGAGGAAGTAATGAGTAGAATTGGGGAGGCAAGAAATTAGTGGCACCAGTTGACTAAAAGAAACGATCGGTTGATAAGACACTTTCTGAGACACCGAGCGAGGTGGCGCAGTGGTTAGTACACTGGACTCGCATTCGGGAGGACGACGGTTCAATCCCGTCTCCGGCCATCCTGATTTAGGTTTTCCGTGATTTCCCTAAATCGTTTCAGGCAAATGCCGGGATGGTTCCTTTGAAAGGGCACGGCCGATTTCCTTCCCAATCCTTCCCTAACCCGAGCTTGCGCTCCGTCTGTAATGACCTCGTTGCCGACGGGACGTTAAACACTAACCACCACCACACCACCATTCTGAGACATCAAGGGATCACCTGTTTAGTATTCGATGGAAGTGTGTGGTGGGGAGGGAGGGGGTGGGGATGCTTAGAGGGACACCAAGATACGAATACAGTGGTCAGATTCAGAAGGATGTAGGTTGCAGTAGTTACTCGGAGATGATGAGGCTCGCAGAGGATAGAGTAGCATGGAGAGCTGCATCAAACCAGTCTCAGGACTGAAGATTAAAACAACAACTTCATCGCAAGTTGTTTTCAGTTAAGTCTTGGAAATAGTTAAGTAGTGTAATGTGGCTTTGTATTTGGGGATTTGCAGTAAACTGTTTACGAAAGAAGGATTAAATTTATTAACACACTGTGGATCTTAATGATGATAATAACGACTACAAACTATGGCCTGCAGTAGCTTCTAGGATGCAGGTTACGTGTAAAAACAGAGACTAATAAGTGTAAATAAAAAATGCCACCAACCAAAGAAAGAACGAATAGTTAGTAAATAATAATCAAAATTTGTATCAAACATGGCATCTCATTCTACAGCATAGTTACAACGTTCTGCTAGCAGCACTTCTCCCTCTCTCGCTTTGTTTAAGATGTTCGTTTAACGGTCCCAAATTCAACCAAGCCCAAAATACTTTAGTTAGCTGTGGCTGCGGAAGTTGCATACGGGTGGACAAGAGAACGTTAATTGTGATCATGTGACTGTTAACAATCCTGAGTCCTACTTTCAGTCTTCTGACACAACTGATAGCATTTTACATGGAAATGTAACGACTGATAAACGAGTAATGTTCATTGCTATAGCCAATAATTACACTACTGGCCATTAAAATTGCTACACAACAAAGATGACGTACTACAGACGTGAAATTTAACCGACAGGAAGAAGATGCTGTGATATGCAAATGATCAGTTTTTCAGAGCATTCACACAAGGTTGGCGCCGGTGGCGACACCTACATAGTGCTGACATGAGGAAAGTTTCCAAACGATTTCTCATACACAAACAGCAGTTGACCGGCGTTACCTGGTGAAACGTTGTTGTGATGCCTCGCGTAAGGAGGAGAAATGCGTACCATCATGTTTCCGACTTTGATAAATGTCGGATTGTGGCCTATCGCGCTTGCGGTTTATCGTATCACGACATTGCTACTCGCGTTGGTCGAGATCCAATGACTGTTAGCAGAATATGGAATCGTGGGTTCAGGAGGGTAATACGAAACGCCGTGCTGGATCCTAACGGTCTCGTATCACTAGCAGTCGATATGACAGGCATAGTATCCGCATGGCTGTAACGGATCGTGCAGCCACGTCTCGATCCCTAAGTCAACAGATGGGGTCGTTCGCAAGACAGCATCTATCTGCACAAACAGTTCGACGACGTTTGCAGCAGTATGGACTAGCAGCTCGGAGACCATGGCTGCGGTTACCCTTGAAGCTACTTCACAGACAGGAGCGCCTGCGATGGTGTCCTCAACGACGAATCTGGGTGCTCGAATGGCGAAACGTCATTTTTACGGATGAATCCAGGTTCTGTTTACAGCATCATAATGGTCGAATCCGTGTTTGGTGACATCGCGGTGAACGCACATGGGAAGCGTGTATTCGTCATCGCCATACTGGCGTATCACGGGGGGTGATGGTATGGGGTGCCATTTCTTGGTCACCTCTTGTTCGCATTGACGGCACTTTGAACAGTGGACGTTACATTTCAAATGTGTTACGACCCATGGCTCTACCCTTCATTCGATTACATTTTAGCAGGATAATGCACGACCGCATGTTGCAGGTCCTGTACGGGCCATTCTGGATACAGAAAATGTTCGACTGCTGCCCTGGCCAGCACATTCTCCAGATCTCTCACGAACTGAAAACCTCTGGTCAATGGTGGCCGAGCAACTGGCTCGTCACAATACGCCAGTCCCTACTCTTGATGAACTGTGGTATCGTGTTGAAGCTGCATGGGCAGCTGTACCTTTGTTTGACTCAATGCCCAGGCGTATCAAGGCCGTTATTATGGCCAGAGGTGGTTGTTCTGGGTATTGATTTCTCAGGATCTAAGCTCCCAAACTGCGCGAAAATGTAATCACATGTCAGTTCTAGTATAATATATTTGTCCAATGAATACCCGTTTATCATCTGTATTTCTTCTTGGTGTAGCAATTTTAATGGGCAGTAGTGTAATAGTTTTTTCATTTGTTCATATCCCACACTTCGAATGACTATGAAAATTCGGACAAAATTGGTTGTGCAGTTTCTACGAAGTCTTGTTCTCGCACCTTCTCAAATATTTGAATAAAAAATCGCGTTTGCCAGCATACCAACTTAAGAAATGCCCTGTCTCAGTATAAAAAGTGAGTTCCTAAAAGTGCAATGCCCAGGCGTATGAAGGCCGTTATTACGGCCAGATGTGGTACTGATTTCTCAGGATCTATGCACCCAAATTGCGTAAAAACGTAATCACATGTCCGTTCTAGTATAATATATTTGTTCAATGAAAACCCGTTTATCATCTGTATTTCTTCTTGGTGTAGCAATTTTAATGGCCAGTAGTTTAATAAGAATTACTGTTTACCATATAATTTCAAGTAAAAAATACTTTGGTACATACTATCTTCAGTCTCTTTACAACACTTGTTTCGTTCTCTACGAAATAGTCCCTACGGAATTTACAGAATCAAAAATCAAATACTCTTTTGGGTAAGTACCATTTCTCATCATGCAAATGCGATTGTTAATCTTCAGTACTTGTGCCACTAAACTTCTGATGTGTTTTCGTTCATAACTTATCACTACATAACTTGCCCCTGAGTTCCTATGAGGGCGTGATGAGAAGTAATGCCTATGCATTTATTATGTGAAAACTGTCAAAGCTTGTTAAACAAAACAAACGTTACTAACGTTTACTTCTTTTTTGTTCATGTCTACATATCTGTTTCTCAATATATTCATCCTGGTCACGAATATATTTCTTCCATCGAGAGACCAGTTTATTGATACCGTCAGTGTAGAATTTATGGAGGAGTCAAACACCATCTCTGCCTGTACCGCTTCATCACTTTCAAAGTGAGGTTCTTGACGGTGTTCTTTAAATTCTGGAAACAGATAAAAATCGGATGCGGCCAAGCTGGGACTGTATGGAGGATGATCGATAACAGTGAACACGGGGCAACGGGTTGTTAACAGATGTTTCAGCACTCACGTGTGGTCTGTTGTCGTGCTAAAGAGGTGGGTGCTCAGTGTGTGGACGAACTCTTCGAATTCGAAACTCGATTGCAGCACTCTGTTCCTCACCCACCAAAAGAGCTGCGTTGCACACCGCAATGTTACCTGCTACAATTCAGGGCCCTGTAGCGGCACAGAGTTGTAACTAGCGTCAGTGAAGCGGAAAATCGACGAGTAATATGCATGACGGCCGGCCGCTATGACCGAGCGGTTCTAGGCGCTTCAGTCCGGAACCACGGGGCTGCTGCAGTCGCAGGTTCGAAGCCTGCCTCGGGCATGGAATTGTGTGATGTCCTTATGTTAGTTAGGTTTCAGTAGTTCTAAGTCTAGGGGACAGATGATCTCAGATGTTAAATCCCATAGTACTTAGAGCCATTTGAACCATTTTTGAATATGCATAGCATGTTATATTTCAACCGAAATTGAGAACGAAATAAAAAATTTTCAAGCATTACTTTTCACCTGGCCCTCGTAATCGATATGTTTCATTTTCTTGTACTTTTACGTCTCACTTTCTATCGAAATTCACCCCACTTTAAACTTCCAGCGGAACACGCTTCAGTACTCGATCCTTGACTCTTTCTGCCTGATTGCTACTGACGAGTCCTACTTGAAAAAGTGCACCCACACAGCTTGAAAACCTCGCTCAGTCGTGACACCTATGCCCAGCAAATGTTTGTCTCCCACAGACAGTCGATAAGGTTGAGATTACACAAAACAGCTTGTCGCATGAGCTGAAACGTGTTCTCGTCTGGGGCACTTGGCGAGTCCAGCACTGCTATCTGAAGGGGTGGCCGCTGTCGCCTGCTGATTTCTGATCCACATCCATTAGAACTGGCCACCTCGCAATGTATATGTGCTGATTTTCTTATTTGATACTCTACTGAGATACTACAGATTTTGAGTTCCTGTATTTGTTGAATTATTGGTCGTACTGGGATAAACTGCTACTGCGAGCGTTTGCAGACTCGCCAGCTGTAGCTTAGAAGTTCTGTGAGTCTTAAGTTTATGTGAAGACTTCAAATGCTCAGCTGCACCTCTTCTGCCCCGCGGTGGTCGTTCGCAGCGCAGCTCCAAACGCTATCATTTTCTCCTCGCCAGCCATACCATCTGCATAGGTATGGGTGAAGTTATTTTGTGGACACTCGACCCGTACATGTTCACAACCATTCATATCTCCTCAAAGCGAATGATGTGTCGCAAAAAAATTAACAAATTTTACAGAGAGGTGACCATATTCATGGGAAACCTCGTAATATCGTGTCGGAGGTCCTTTTGCACGACGTAGTGACGCAATTGGATGTGTCAGGGACTCAATTAGTCGTTGGAACTCTCCCGCAGAAATATTCAGAGGTACTGTGTACACAGCCGCCCATAATTCCAAAAGTTGTGAGAGGACAAGTAACTCTCTCACTCATTTTCAGATTCAAGGCTACACTTTAATGCTGTTATTACACCCTAGACTTAATTTTTGTGAGACGACAGGAACTTTTCAACATGACCAGGTATTGTTAATGAATGCAGGATGTTTATGGCAGCTCTCCTTCGTATAGTATTTTCTGGAGTTGAGAACAAGCAGGCAGTTCGGTTATTTAACAGTAACTCTCTTGCAGTGGTCATTTCGATCTTGGAAGCTACATGCAGCTCTTAGGGAGGTGAACATCCCAAAGCACGTGCTGTGGGCAGAATGCTGGTGCCAAGAATTTCTCGCACCAGTGTGCAGACGATATTTTCGGCCAAAAAGGCGAAAAAATGGCCTATTTGGATTTATCAGTTAGGCATTTCTGACCACAGCAGAAGAGAGAAGTGGGTCACCCGGCCTAGGTGGTTCGACAGTGTTGCAAACGCCCATTGTGTAAAGGGATGGCGTCCATAAAAACCCACGTGTTTCCATGTTCACCATGGACCAGACGCTATCGATGGAGCCGTCAGGTGGTGTCATTGCTCTGCCTGCCGGTTTTTTTGGGAAGCCTCCTGTCTTCGAAAGAGTTTTATGACGAAATGTAACATTTATGGCAGGACACAAAAGCACTTCTCTTAGTTTAGCCCAGGCCCCTGGTCACACATTCAGATAATTATCTCTCAAATAAATGTGTTGTTAACCTTACGCCTAAACGAAAACTCATAACATGCTGCCCATTTGGGAAAGACAATTTGGGAGAGGAACATCTTCTCCTCCCTGTGCAGGAATTTACAAGTCAGTGACTTGCTGCTTCTCCAGCAGAGAAAAGAATATTATTATCTTTGGTTATGACTGGCCGAAAGGTAGAGCAGACGAGCTAAATGGAAGATAAGGCGCTCATGGAGTCTTGTGATTGGCAGGCAACTCTTATGAGGGCAGTTCCATCTGCGTACTTTTGGAGTTTATCGAGGTTTGATGGAACCGGAGGTGTGGAGAAACGTGGCTTCTGATTCAGACTCCAGTCCAGTTTGGAGATTCTGGTCTTGACTCTTGAGAAGGTTGCACTTTGGACACTCGCCCTGAGCATGACTTTGCACTGGTACTGGTCTTGACTGGGGAGCCTGTGGAGAAGACTCAGCTGTACTGACAGTTTAGACCTCAGTCTTTTAGGACAACTCGTTGTGCTACGGACAGCCTTATTCCTATCAGGTCTGCCACCATGACGTTTGATCACCTCCGGTGCACTGCCGTATAAGTAAGTCAAATTGGGCAATAGCATGACCAGCGAATGGGAGTGTCACACGGTGCCATCTGCCAGGATTTCAGGTCTTCATCAGAGAGCAACTGCGATCTGTGTAACAGATCACCAGCACACAATTTCCCATATTTCGTGTCTGCGATAACGAATTGCAGGCGCCGCACATCGCTAACTTGCACCACAACCATCACCTAAAAAAGCACTACGCATCGACAAAGGGGTACAGCTTGTTAGGGTAAACAGTATCACAGTCTCGCCACTTGTTCTCAGCTGCACCAACGTAATATAACGCCTGTGTAGAGTAAATCCATCAGAGTCTATTCAGCGTTAGATGACTTCAGATTGTCTTATCCATGTTTTGAGCCAGGGTAAATAGATTAAACCGATAAACCTTAGTCTTTCCCAAGCAAACGCCACGCAGTGGAGTGCTAATTATTTGTTGCTTCCATCTGAGTCGCCAACAGTTTATGATTTATTTATTATCTCCTTTGACTTGAGTTGTTTGTCCTATTTTTTTTTTATAACGGATTAATCATGTTTGATATATTAATCACCCATCAATAATTGCCGACAATAATGACATGGCCACCATTTCATTAAATTATTTCAGCATTCAGGCTCTATTTAAAATTCTGATAAAAGTGATAACCTCCAATGCAGGCTAGCCACAACAACCACTGTCAGATGACAGAATCGATTTAGCGGACAGATAGGCAGGTAGACAGATGAAAGGCTTACAAGTTAAAGTGACTGCTGTCAGGGTGTACACTGGCAGTTGCCTATAGCCTTTCATCTCAAACTCCACCTGTGTGCAAAGTGTCGCTGATGCAGGAGTTTATGCACGAACTGATGTTTCTGTTATGTCCCATAAATGTTCAATGCGATTCATGTCAAGCAATGATTGGCTCAAATTGTCCGGCATGGTCTTCAAAGCAGTCGCAAACAATTGTGTCCCGGTGATTTGGCCAATTGTCATCCACAAAAATTCTATTGTTCTTTGGGAACATGAAGTTCATGAAAGGCTGTACATGGCCTCCAAGTAGTTGAACATAACCATTCCTGTCAATGATAGGTTCAGTTGCACCACACGACACAATCCATTCCATGTAAACACAGCCCACACTATAATGGGGTCACCATCAGCTTGCACAGTACCTTACTGACAATTTGGGTCCTTGACTTCGTGGAGCCTACGCCACACTCGAACCCTACCATCAGCCCATCAGCTCTTACCAACTGAAGTCGGGACTCATCTGAGCAGGCCACAGTTTTCCAGTCGTCTAGGCTCCAACCGTATTGTCACAAGCCCAGGAGACGCAATGCACGTGATGTCGTGCTGTTAGCACGACCTTTACCCATTAACGCCAAATTTTGCCGCACTGCCGTAACGCATACATGTGTCTTACGTCCAACATTCACTTCTGCGGTTGTTTCACGTAGTTTTGCTTGTCTGTTAGCACTGACAACTCTATGCAAACGCTACTGCTCTGGGTCTTTCAGTGCAGGCCGTACGCCTCTGCGTTGTTCATGGTGAGAGGTAATGCCTGAAATTTGATAGTCTCGACTCGCTCTTGACACTGTGGATCTCGAAATACTGAATTTATTTTCATTTTATTCACCTGAGTACAAATGACAACTCTGCCAATGCACTTCCCTTTTATATAATGTGTACGCGATACTACCGCCTTGTGCATATGTGCACATCACAGTCCTGCGGCTTTTGTCACCTCGGTGTAACATTTAACCTGGCGTGCACAACGTGGGTGTTAGAGATGACGTCGCCAAAAATAGGAAGTAGGTCGACCGTCTCAGCATATAGGGAAACGACAGAGACTTTAAATCTGCATGGCAACAGAAGGGTTTCAGGTCCGCTTCTCCAGAATAGGAAACTAATTTCTAAGCCACTTTGCAACTTCTCCCGGTACTTTGCTTTCCGAGAACGTTTTTCCTTTCTGTGTCAAGACATGTGATATATGTCGTTCACATAGAGACAGTGCATTATCAGACAGATTTCAACCATAGTAGCTGGTTATGTGCCATTGATTTGACATCATTATCAAGCGAGTCGATCATCTATGTCGTTCACATAGAGACAGTGCATTATCAGACAGATTTCGACCATAGTAGCTGGTTATGTGCCATTGATTTGACATCATTATCAAGCGAGTCGATCATCTAGGACTCTAAGCTCGTAGGAGACTATCCGTTTAATTATCAAGATCCCTTGGCACGAGCGATTC
This sequence comes from Schistocerca gregaria, assembly GCF_023897955.1. Classification (NCBI taxonomy): domain Eukaryota; kingdom Metazoa; phylum Arthropoda; class Insecta; order Orthoptera; family Acrididae; genus Schistocerca; species Schistocerca gregaria. The sequence continues at coordinate 492,031,869 of NC_064924.1, forward strand.
ATCTGATACAGCTGGTCGCGTGTCTCCGCTATTGAGGGCGGAGAAGCAGCGGCAGCAGAGACACAAGCTCGTCTCCATCAATTCCGCAAACCCAGAGTCTCTCTCTCTCTCTCTCTCTCTCTATATCTATCTATCTCTCTCTATCTCTCTCTCTCTCTCTCTCTCTCTCTACCTCTGTGAGGTACAGTACGCTGCAGCCACTCAGGGAGGGCAGCTGTTCCATCTACATTACTGGAAGCAACCCATATGTCAACTGATCCAGCTCACTGGAGAGTGCTTTTATTAGATCAATAAATTATGGGGCGCTACGGTCCCAGCTTCCAGCCATTCACGCGTTCCCAACCCAGTCGGCAGATTTGCGCCGTCGTCTGCTCTCGTCTGGATCGTACCTGCATGTACCTCTCCTTCTTTCACCAAATCCGATTTTTCTCATCAGTTGCCAGTCTCTTTGTTTCGATACATGATAAATACCCTTACAGCTGACAATATACAGTGATGTGCCAAAACTTCCAGCAACTGCTAAACAGCGTGCTACTTAACTTGTGGAACTGAAAACAGCAGAGATTCTGAGTAGCACGAATTCGACAAGTAGTTGGCAGGTTTTTTTTATGTATTTGGCACCAGAGGTCCACACACATGTAAACTATGGGCAGACGGTATGTGGGCGCGGAGCTGGCAACCGATAACGTATCAGACGTGTCCCATCGCATCCAGATCAGGCGAGTTTAGTGACCAAGACAAACTTCACTATCACGCACTTTAAACCACTGTAGCACGATTCTGGGTTCGTGACAGAGATCGTTACGGTTTTGGAAGATGTCGACGATGACATCAAGCATAACAGGATACAGGTAGTCCGCAATAAAGTTCACAGACTCGACTGCTGTCATGGTGCCCACGATTACTACTGCAGGTCACATGGAAACCGAGGAGAATGTTCCCCACAGAGTAATTCACGATCAGCGCTGTGTTCCACGTCACAGACGGCAGATGGCAGCGCTAGCATTGGAGAGTAGGCTATATAAAGCACATTAGGAGACGCGAAAAGCAGTGCGGTCGTTCAATAAAATTTTTCTGGGTTTATGAACGCATTGTCTATATATATAAAACCACCGACGTTTCGGTCCCTGTTGCAAGCGACTTTCTTCATATTGTTTTTGCTTACAGTGTGGTCTTTGTCATAATGCGGAAATGGAGCACTTTATCTAACGAAGATATGGGCATTATCATCCTCCATCCCAACACACTTCATCTCCTTTCCCAAGGTGGCTTCCGTCAACTCCCCCTCCCAGATGATGCCCTCTCTCCCTCCATTTATCCCTCCTATCAACTCTGATCCTCACCTCTCCCTCCTTTCCTCTTTCCGGGCTCCCTCTCCCCCCCCCCCCCCTTCCATCTTGTTTTCACCACGCCTACCCACTCTCTGCCTCCTTTCTCTCCCCCAAGTCCTTTTGCGTTTCCTTCCTCCGCCTTTCCCCATTCCCTCTTGCGTCTGCACCGCTCTCCCCTTCTGAGTCCTCTCCCTCCATCGTTCCCCTCCCCCCTTCCGTTTTTCCTCTTCTCCCCCCTTTATGTACCCCTCATACCTTTTAGTGCAGTGTTCAAGTGAGTGTTCAGTGTTCTTTTCCAAAGTGTTGCGAACAGAAATCATGCTGTCGCTGGGTGTGACTTTTATACCTCTTTCAAACAGAAACTAGACTGTCGCCATGTTGTTTAACTGTCTGTCTATTATTTTACCTGTCTGTCTCGTGTGTATTTTATTAGCATTGCCGACAATTTGTTTTATGTTTTCCACAATTCTCTGCCATTTTCCCATTTAAGTAACCAATTTTATCAGCTGCTTTATTATTTATTATCTTCATTTTTTAAAACAAATTCTGTAGACTGAAGAGCAGCGTATTAAGCTGCTGCCAGCCTGCCCCCTTCGGGGGCAAATCGAAATCCAATAAAGGAAAAAAAAAGGGCATGATCATTGGCATTTGGGCCAAGTGTGGAAGCATTACCGAAGCCGGCAGCGAGGCTATAGACGGCAGAAGTGAAACACGGCTGCGGAGATATGTAAGGATGAATAGACGTGCAAATGCTTAACAACTGACAGCCCAGACGAACCAAACGCCAATCAACAGTGTCTCCTTGATGACAGTTCAGTGACTGTTGCTGCATGTGGGCCTCTCCAGCAGGTGCCTTCATGTGTTCATGCTGATTGCTGTTCATCGACGACGAAAGCTGGATTTCGCACGCTAATAAAGCAACTGGACGTCCACTGAGCTGCGATTTTTTTTTTTTTTTCAATTGAATCACGTCTTATGCTTTATGGGGCAGATGGCCGTTAGCGTTTCTCCGTCAAACGTCTGAAAGGGAACACCCCGCAACAAACATCGGCAGGGTCAAGATCGGAGAGGGAGCGTTACATTATGGAGAATGTTTTCATGGCATTCTCTGGCTGGTCTCGTCATTCTGGAAGGCGCAATGGGCCAACACTAGTAGGTATCTATCCATGGGGGCCATGTTGACCCTACATGCAGGTTGTTTGTTCCTTAGCACGATGGCATCTACCAGAAGAACAATGCAACGTGCCACACAGCGTGGTTCGAAGATAACCAGGATGAGTTTTCCTTACTCCCCTGGCCACCAGACTCCGCGGATTTAAACCCAACCGAGAATTTGTGGGACCACCTCGATCAGGCGGTACGTGCCAGGAACCTAGTGGAGCTGGCCACGGCAATGGAGTAGGTAGAGCTCCATATTCCTGTCGGCACCTTCCAGAACCTTATTAACTCTCTTCTTATACGTCTCGCAGCGGTCCGTGCTGGCTTCTGATAGTTGGTCACATATGTGAGTGGACAGTGTAGTACCAGAGGCCTGCATCAGTGGCGCAGTGCACGTTTCGAGCAGCCGCTCGCTCGCTCGAATTACAGTGCATCCAAAGACAACCATCGACACCATGTAGGAGGAAACGTGATCCACTCCACCAGATGTCGCGTTTCCATTGATCAGATCTCGTAGATACCAAGCGCACTGCATTCGTAAATGGCGACGTCGTTGGGTCAAAGTAAGAACATGTTCGGGGGCCCCATGATCCACAAAGTCCGCTGAACCTATGTTCAGAAACACTTGTAGCTGTCCCTGTGGGAACGAAATATGAAAAAAGAAAAAGAGTACCGCTTGACCCCCACCCCGCTTACAGCATATCTAAGATCTCCACGTTTTGTAATGACGCGTAGACGTCAAACATCTTGCTGCCTATCCATGATTTCCCCATCTGTCGACCAGTTTCCAAACATGCTAACGACAATAGCGCGTGAACGGCCAAGCCAAACATCTTTCTCATTTCAGACATGCACGTTTCCAGGCGACGGGATCCTGTCAAAGCTGCTTACGCACTATGTGACCAAAAGTGTCCAGATACCCTTATGTAATGCAGAACTGGTCACTAAATATCACGAGAGGTGGACTTACCAATGCAAAAGGAGACGGGGACTATTGTGTTGCCAGTAGAGCAGCAGTAAAAGCAGAACTGGTCAGTCAAGAGAGCTCGGCCACTTCGAACGTAGACCAGCCATTGGATGTCACCCGAATAACAAATCCATCAGGAATATGACATCCCTTCTAAAGCTGCCCAAATCGACTATTGGTGATGTGATGTGGAGACGGACAGGGACCGCTGAGCACTACGGAAGGTGGTTGCAAAAAATCGCGTTAAATCACTGGTAAGTTCCAAAGTACTGACAGAAGTCCAGTTAGCACAGTGACAGCGCTTAGGGAGATAAAAAGAATGGGTTACAATGGTTGAGCAGCAACACACTATTGAAGTCAACATTAAGCGACGGCTGAGGTGATGTAAACGCGAGATGCCACAGGACAGCTGATGACTGGAAGCGAGTGATTTGGAGTGATGAATCACCATATATCCTTTAAAAATCCGATGGAAGGGTTTGGGTTTGGCAAATGCCTGCCGCATGTGTACTGCCAGCTCGTACGGAGGAGGTGTTTTTCGGTGCAGGTATTCTTTGTTGTTTGGGTGTGGTCCACGCAGTACGCTTAAGAAAAGGCAAGTTGCAAAAGGATGCAAACACATTTTGCAGCATTGTAGAATGCATACAGTAAATGAACAGTTTGTACATGATGACTGTTGTACCAGCGCAACAATGCAGCATCTGTGAGGCCATGGTTTTCTGGACAGTGAAATTTCTCAAACTGACTGGCCTGCCTGGATTCCGACCTGAACCTAATGGAACCTCTTTGGGATGAGTTAAAGTTTCGACATCGCTCCAGATTCCAATGTCCGAAGTCATTATCTTCTGTATCCGGCTTTTGAGAAAGAGTGAGCTCCATTCCTGAATGGCCATACAAAATTACCATTGAAAGGGTTCCCAGTTGAGATCAAGCAAAGGGGTATGACCACTAATAGGTGTCCAAATACTTCTGATCACCCGATGTATTTGATGATTTCCGTACCTGCTACCCGTACCGCTGCGTCGCTATGAGGATTCCCCATTCGTCTCTGCTCCAATTTTACACTTTCCTTGCCACATCACATGCCCTCAGTGCCAACGGGCGGCATTCCATCTTGCGGTGGGAAGTGACCATAATGTGTATTTATTTTATTACTAGCGATTACAGCATCGACGGTTTGACGTTTTCAGGGATGTATGTACAATGCCCTGGCACACACCAGTATGAGCGACCACAGTGAAAATAGCCGTTTCCAGTTCTGAGCGCACAGTGAGAATGTAAAGATGCCTACATAAATAGTGTCTCCTGGTAACTATGACTGTCTGGTGAGATATTTCGTCAGGCATCATGCAGCCCACCTAACATAACTGTCACGCATTTCCTTTTTCATGACAGTTCTCGGAAGCACTGCATGGGCAGTGAAGTTGCTCCTGCAGCGTCTGTGTTGGAAAGAGATCACCTACAACACATCCTGTAATTGGCTGTAATCAGCCATCTCTGATCGCGGGAACAGCTGGCTATGAAGAAAACATTTTGGCGCAGATAACGAGCTTTAGACCACCGTAGAGAATTGGCGGAAAGTACTACGGCAAATCTCTAAGTCGGAGCAGTGACTATGTAGACAAGTGGCTAACTGTTACAAATGCAACATTTTTAATTTTAACAGTGGTTTCCATTTGACGAGTGAATAGCCCCCATAACATTGCAAGGGGTTCCAAATGGAAACGAGACAGATGGAAAAAAGTAAATAAAGTTTTTGTTTACTAAAAATTAATCGCCATAACTGTTAATACATTTATCCAATTGTGAGATAAGACGATGAAGCCTTCATCACAAAATGTTTTCGGTTGCCAACGAAACCATGATTGTACCCAAGCGTGCACATCTTCCTCCGAGCCAAATCGAAGGTGACGAATGTCTTCCGTCAGGGCTCCAAAAATATATAATACTATGGGCAGAGATTGGGACTGTATGGCCGATGTGCAAAGACTTTACAGCGACAACATGTGGGCGGGTATTTCCTACAATAGAATCATGTGGTCCGTCAACATTCGTGCAGTTAGGACCTGATGGTGTGCTTCAAATTTTGCAAAGCGTCCACGTGCACACATGTGCCCCAAGGCTGTTTCAGCTACGCTGCAGGAGTTTCGCAGCGAAGACCTTGAACATTTTCCATACTGTCGCGATCTCTCCCCATGCTGTTTCCACGTTTTGGAGCCCTAAAGAAAGATATTCGTAGGCGTTGATTTGCTTCGAACGATGAGGTGCACTCATGGGTACAATCGTGCTACCGTAAGCAACGGCAAATATTTCTCCATTAAAGCACTGACTGTTCCGTGTCTCAGTCCGTAAAAACGGAAACCTAATGGGATGACTTTGTTGTACATTTGTCTGCCTGATTGTTTGTCCGACTATCATGTGTTCTGATAATGGCAAACTCACTCATCACAACCTGTAGGGTACCTCCCGTTGACATAGTATCATTAAACAGGGCAAGAGGAAAGCTTTCTCATTACGACCGAGGAAAAAAATCCGTAAATTGTAATTTGTAATTATATAACACGAGAAAATATTTTTTCATATTTGATATCGGCCTGTCTGTCTGTCAATCTGTTAAGACCCCTTTTTCTTAGGAATTACAGCAGTAAATGCTAAATAACACAAAGAATTTAAACGGAAAATTTTAAAAAAATTTCAAAAGTCTTGGAAATCCTTAGACCGAAATCTTGCCAGTATCGATATCGGCAACAGGCAATAATCGTCGAAACTCTCGATTCCCCGGATGGATGATTATACACATTTTTAAGTTTGTACGGAGCCTTTAAGGTGAGAGTACTAATTGCACTCTGCTGAATGGAAAAAGAATCGCATGATATGATTTCAAATTAACAATTTTCATATTTTTCGCTCTACTTGCACGGTGTTGGCTCGATTCTTGCCAAATTACATGATTCTAGGTCAACGGGAAGTACCCCATAGGTTTTGGTCAGTTTTCGGGTATTAAAATATGTGACATAAATGACCGCGTATTTTGACTGCATTGACTTAGCATGAGGTTTTTAAACCGCCAAGGGACCGTAGGCCTTAGTATGTGACATATATTCAATTTGATGCGTCTACTCGTTCCTGATAAAAAAAATAATTAAAAAGGATTTTCCTCAGGAACAAGTAGACGTATCACTTGTCACATACAAAGATCTACGGGCCCTTGGCGGCTTAAAAACCTTAAGCTTAGTCAATACAGTCAAAAGACGCGGTTATTTATGTCACATATTTTAATACTCAAAAACTGACTCACCAAAACCTAGGGTGTACTCCCCGTTGATCCAGAATAATACAATTTGGAAAGCATCGAGCTTACACCGTACAAGTAGAGGAAAAAGTCCGAAAATTGTTAATTTGTAATCATATTACACGATTTTTTTCTTTTTCTTCCCATTCGGCAAAGTGTAACTAGTACTCGCTCTTTGAAGGCCTCGTACAAACTTAACAACGTGAATAAATCATCCATCCGAGGAAACGAGAATTCAGACGATTTTTACCTATTGTTGATATCGATGCTGGCAAATATCGGTCTCAGAATTTCCAAGACGTTTGAAATTTTTTTAATGTTATGTTCAAATTCTTTGAGTAATTTAGCATTTACTGCTGTAATTCCTCAGAAAAAGGGGTCTTAAAAGATTGACATACAGGCCGGTATCAAATGACAAAAAATATTTTTTCTTGCTATGATAAATTACAATTCTGGATTTTTTTCCGGACTTGTAATGTAAAACCTCGGTTCTTGCCAGTTTAATTATTGAGTGAGTTTGCGAGTATCAAAACACTTGACATAAAAGGCCGTAACTTACGACTACACTGACTTAGTTTTTTACACCGCCAAGGGACAGTGGACCTTAGTACGTGTACCCGTTTCTGAGACTGCCCCTTATGCAAACGAATCAAATCGACCCAATATCATTCCAAGGCGGCATCAACTCACCAATGGTAGATAAACATGATATCCAAAATCTGTTAGTTGGACAGCCTCATTTGACGATTGAGCCCCTGTTAGGACCAACGTCCTAGATAATCTCTTATATATATCTTTGTCAATTTTAAATTATTATCTCTAGGGACTCTCTTGTTAGAATGCGCCTTGGGATCTGTTAACTTATGTTCGGCTAATCCGTTGCTCATTTCCTGCGGATACTCCGTAACTTCATTTGTCTCTCCAAAAATATTCTTTCTTTTTTTTTTTTTTTTTGAAGGCGATATCTTTTACAAGAATGATGAAAAAAGCTTCGGGCGAATTTTAACTTACGAATCGGAGCTAAAAGATTTCTTTGGCGCCAGCTTGTCTATTTAAGTGATAGCAGGAAGGGTTCTTTCTGGAGCTCATTCACTCGCTTGTTGCTCAGTGTGGGTCGAATCAAGACGGGAGTAACACAAGAACTAAAGGCGATTTGTGTTTGCAGTTTCAAGAGGCACAACTAGCGTAGGGAGGGGGGCGGGAGGGGGGCGGGAGGGGGGTGACATAGTGATCTCTCATTGCACCATCGGCCTCCAAGGCCGCATGACCAGACGGTATATGAGTGTCTGTGGAGGTTCGTGAACTACTCCGTTTTGTGAGTCCTCGTCGTACAACTATGAGTGTACTGGGAGGCCGCATAAGAACAGTAACTCCACACATGCTCTTTAAAATATGGGACAAGTTTGACTATCATTTGGATGTTCATCGTGCCTCTGGTGAAGTGCACGTTGAACTTTTATGAAAAGTAAAGAAAATTTTGATCCTACATGTAATTGTGAAAAGTACTCCAAGGCTGCACGTGCGTACATGTAAAAGATATATCCTCCTAAATTCGGGCAGTTCCTTTGAAAATAAAAGCTTTGCAGGTCCGCACCTAGGCTAAAACTCACCTCAAGTTCCTAGTTTCATTCATTTAGATGAGACAGTCTTATGAAATCAGATGAATCTTTCAGAAAAACGATGTATTTAGTCATTTACCTATTGTAAGCCAATAAAAAGCAAAAAGATACGAAATACACGGCAAAACTTTAAGGACAAATTTCTCTCACATACAGGGTGTTACAAAAAGGTACGGCCAAACTTTCAGGAGACATTCCTCACACACAAATAAAGAAAAAATGTTAAGTGGACATGTGTACGGAAACGCTTAATGTCCATGTTAGAGCTCATTTTAGTTTCGTCAGTATTTACTGTACTTCCTCTATTCACCGCCAGTTGGCCTAATTGAAGGAATGTAATGTTGACTTCGGTGCTTGTGTTGACATGCGACTCATTGCTCTACAGTACTAGCACAAGCACATCAGTACATAGCATCAACAGGTTAGTGTTCATCACGTACGTCGTTTTGCAGTGAGTGAAATGTTTACAAATGCGGAGTTGGCAGATGCCCATTTGATGTATGGATTAGCACGGGGCAATAGCCGTGGCGCGTTACGTTTGTATCGAGACAGATTTCTAGAACGAAGGTGTCCCGACAGGAAGACGTTCGAAGCAACTGTTCGGCGTCTTGGGGAGCACGGAACACTCCAGCCTATGACTCGCGACTGGGGAAGACCTAGAACGACGAGGACACCTGCAATGGACGAGGCAATTCTTCGTGCAGTTGACGATAACCCTTAGGTCAGCGTCAGAGAAGTTGCTGCTGTACAAGGTAACGTTGACCACGTCACTATATGGAGAGTGCTACGGGAGAACCTGTTGTTTCCGTACCCTGTACAGCGTGTGCAGGCACTATCAGCAGCTGATTGACCTCCACGGGTACACTTATGCGAATGGTTCATCCAACAATGTGTCAATCCTCATTACAGTTCAAATGTTCTCTTTACGGATGAGGCTTCATTCCAACGTGATCAAATTGTAAATTTTCACAGTCAACATGTGTGGGCTGACGAGAATTTGTACGCAACAGTGCAATTACGTCATCGTCACAGATTTTCTGTGAACGTTTGGGCAGGCATTGTTGGTGATGTCTTGATTGGGCCCCATGTTCTTCCACCTACGCTCAATGGAGCACGTTATGATGATTTCATACGGGATACTCTACCTGCGCTTTTAGAACATGTGCCTTTACAAGTACGACACAACATGTGGTTCATGCACGATGGAGCTCCTGCACATTTCAGTTGAAGTGTTCGTACGCTTCTCAACAACAGATTCGGTGACCGATGGATTGGTAGAGGCGGACCGATTCCATGGCCTCCATGCTCTCCTGACCTCAACCCTCTTGACTTTCATTTATGGGGGCATTTGAAAGCTCTTGTCTACGCAACCCCGGTACCAAATGTAGAGACTCTTCGTGCTCGTATTGTGGACGGCTGTGATACAATCCGCCATTCTCCAGGGCTGCATCAGCGCATCTGAAATTCCATGCGACGGAGGGTGGATGCATCTATCCTCACTAACGGAGGATATTTTGAATATTTCCTGTAACAAAGTGTTTGAAGTCACGCTGGTGCGTTCTGTTGCTGTGTGTTTCCATTCCATGATTAATGTGATTGGAAGAGAAGTAATTAAATGAGCTCTAACATGGAAAGTAAGCGTTTCCGGACACATGTCCACATAACATTTTCTTTCTTTGTGTGTGAGGAATGTTTCCTGAAAGTTTGGTCGTACCTTTTTGTAACACCCTGTATAAGAACAAAAAGTGTAATACTGTGATGCTGACTCTTGTTTGCCCTTGACTGTGTAGAAAATGTAAGAGATATGGTTAAGGCGCCAAGTTAAGTGACATCCTTTTATTGCTTGCATGAATATAGCACAATGCGTGCTAAGCCGACGTAGGTAATAATTAGAAATTAATTAATGATATAGCACGCATTGTGGTATGCCCATATAAACTACAAAAACACATAAATTTATTATATTATGTGATCAGTTGACGGTCATTTTAGTACAGTTACAATAAAATATGTTGTATGGACTTGGGTCCACAAACACTTTATTCCTATGTTATAGCCCACTTTCTACATTAACGATGTTCTCTTAAACGATACTCTTCCTGACGTGCTAGGAGATGCAATTTCATCAATGCGACGAAAGATGTGCTTCATTATCAACTGAACTCTCCCTAATACTGCGTTGATGATCGTTCATATGTAGAGATGTTTCACAGCTGTATGTTTGAGTAGGAAGATGAATTTTATTTTTCTACGCAGATTTCGATAAAAAATAACAGATGTAATTTCAGTTCCTATGAGAATCTAAGCTTATCGCAATCGAAAATACCGAGAATTAGCGATGCGTGAGCTGCATCCTAAGAGCCCACTTAACCAAACGATTTTTCAGAATATTTTAAGAACATGCACTTGCAATCACTGTATCCTATTAATATGTGATCGTAATTTCGTAACAACACATTTCAAACGCTTCTTTTCTCTAACAATTCTGTATCCTGTTTCTTTCCCACAAATATCATTTTTAACACTGTTTTGCGGCACCAGGTTTTAAATACTTTCAGTTTCTTTTTCTCTTGTTATTGCCTCTTTCCCATACGCAGCTCCTCTCATAGCGTATACCTATTTCAGTGATTCGTGAGCGATGCTGTTACTTCTGTACCTGCAGATCTGTCTCAGTACATAACAAGGCTCCGTTCGCTTACACTGATCCTTTTTATGTCTACCTGACTTCGTCCAAATTATGTGAATATTAGATCACAGTTCCTACAGATTTTTTTTTCACACCTTCTAGAAACCTGACTGTCTGCAGGTTGATATAGTGCTTCTTTATTTTCTCCTCATAATTTATTCTCTCTTTTTATCCTTAAATTGAATTCTAACCTAAATGCCCAGTTCACTTCATAGCTGTAAATATTTAAAACTTTCAGAAGATCGTCAAAATCGATGTGCGAACTTTTTTGCGTGGCCATGTAATGCTCATCTAGACTTCCATTTCAGTTCCTTCATCGCTATGCAATGCGCAATTAAACATTACACATTGCACAAGGCCTCTTATTCTTTCTGACTTTCCACTTTTATTATTTCCACTGCCATTAAACACTGAAAACAATTTGCGGTTAACACACTTTTTATGCTATGGTAACAGATTATCTAAAGATGTGTATTGCGCCATAACAAATCAGGAAATTAATATACCCATTAATGTAGCTGGTTCAATCTCTCCGTCTCGACTGGATACAAAACAGCGAGAGGAGCGACATCATATTCCTGAAGTAACCTGTTAACCTTACCCTCTTTACATATAACTTGCTGTGAAGTAATTCACATGATCGTATGACCCCTCTGTAGAGAAACCAAGGATTATTTATTACAAAGCTTTAGCATATTCAAGTACGGCGACAAGAAAACGTAACGAACCAAATACTCACATCTAAATCAATTTAAAGTCACCCCTGCTTCCCTCGGTAACAAGCAAAAGTGTCTTTACTGGCTTTTGTATTTGCACACACTTTTCAGTTCATTACAATAGTGGTACCTAAATGCTGTCAGGGTAGATTTCTCCAACATTCACGGCAGAACAGAATAATTTTCATTTTGCAGACGAGCAAAGAAATCCTTCTAAACATATCTGGTCAAGATGATGGGCTGATGGAGGAAACAACAGTGAATAATAACAGCCATAAGAAGTCCTTCTCGAAATGCCACCTTAAGACAAGGGTTAAATGCAATGCAATGTTTGATGCAGGAAACAGCAAAAGTTGCAGAATTCAGTTTTCGTATTTGACCACTAGTGTCGAGTCACTTGAACCCATTTTCAAACCATCCACACAGAAAAAATTGTGTATTCCGTACACTTACTTCGAAGTGAAGTTTTTCGATGAACAATGGCAGGAGAAACATACATTACCCCAGACAGTATACTGGAAATCTAGCAACGCAGTGCATCATTTATCCAGTCATCCAGTACCACAGAAGCCTCACATTTTAGACACAGAGACAGTTCTCAAAAATCCCGACGGTATCCGCAGACTACGGCATCGAAACTGGCGAAGATGACTTCCTCAAAAGTAGAGTACTTAGTACCCGGGTTAAATAACGTAGAATCAATAATATATAAAAAAACAAGCTCATTTCACATCATAGTCTTCCTCACTTTCACTTACATGCATTAACCCAGACATACCCAGTCACGCAGGACATAAATTGTCAACTACATCAGTGGTGGTGATACGTGGTGTGAAAATCCTAATTTTTCTACACAAGAAAGGCTACTCAGCGAAATATGGGGCCATGATTATTTAAAAAAACATCAGTCGCCCTAATAACCCGTAACATTGATGTGACAAAAAGGCGTTGGATAGTGCCATATGCAAATACACAGTTGGCGGTAGTATCATTTACACAAGGTACAAATGTCAGTGCATTGACAGAGCTGTGATTTGTATTCAGGTGATCCATGTGAAACGGTTTTGGTCGTGATTATGGCCGCACGACGTGAATTACCCAACGCAGAATGATAGTTGGAACTAGAGACACGGGAAAATTCATTTTGGGAATCGTTAGAAAATTCCATATCTGAGATCCACAGTGACAAGAGTGTGCCGAGAATGTCAGACTTCAGGCGTTACCCCTTACCAGCGAAAATGCATTGGCCGACGGCCTTCACGTAACCACCGAGAGCAGCAGCGATTGCGTACCTTCTCAGTTAACCGCAGAAATCAAAGTGGGCTGTACGACGAATGTATCCGTTAGAACAATGCGGCGAAATATGGGGTTAATGGGCTATGGTGGCAGACGACCAACGCAAGTGCCTTTGCAAACGGTACGAGATGGTCTACAGCGCCTCTCCTGGGTTAATGACCATATCGGTTGGACCCTAAGCAGCTGGAAAACCGTTGCCTGGTCACATAAGCCCCATTTTCAGTGGGTAAGAGCTGATGGTAGGGTTCGAGTGTAGCACATAGCCCACGAACCCTTGGATCCAGCTTGTCAACAGGGCACTGTGCAAGCTAGTGGTGACTCAATGGTGTGAGTTGTGTTTACATGTAACTGATTGCGTACTCTGGTGCAACTGAACCGATCATCGACTAGAAATGGCTACGATCGTCTACTTGGAGACCGTTTGCGGCCGTTCACCGGTGGGATTTTTATGACTGACAATGGTGGTGGTGGTGGTTAGTGTTTAACGTCCCGTCGACAACGAGGTCATTAGAGAAGGAGCGCAAGCTCGGGTTAGGGAAGGATTGGGAAGGAAATCGGCCGTGCCCTTTCAAAGGAACCATCCCGGCATTTGCCTGAAGCGATTTAGGGAAATCACGGAAAACCTAAATCAGGATGGCCGGAGACGGGATTGAACCGTCGTCCTCCCGAATGCGATATGACTGACAATGCACCATGACATTGCGCCATGTCACCGGGCCACAAATCTTCGCAATTGGTTTGAAGAACATGGTGAACTATTGGAGCGAATGATGTGGCCACCCACATCGCCCGGCCTGAGTTCCACGGAACATTTGTGGGACATAATTGAGAGTTCACTTCGTGTATAACATACTGCTCCGGCAAGACTTTCGCAATTACGAACGGATATAGCAGCAGCATGGCTCAATAATCCTGCAGGAGGCTTCCACAGACTTGTTGAATCCATGCCACGTCGAGTTGCTGCACTATGCCGGGCAGCAGGAGGTCCGAAACGACATGAGGAGGTATCCCATGATTTTTGTCACCTCACCGTAAAGATGTCACGAATAGTTTATAGAGCAAGTCAGATGTTTCATACGAACTTAAGAGTAGTATCACAATCTTTCCATTAACTGTGAAAACAGGGGACAAGCAAGTTAGTAACATGCTCGAAAAGAAAGAAATTTGAAAAAGAAAGGTCAAATCTATTTTCAAATGTTTTGTCTAAAAGTTAGAAAGAAAACAGATGTGACACGCATTTGAATGATGCTCAGAATTATGTACAGCAGCTGAGGTGCTCGCACGTTAGTGACGTAAGTTACTCTTTAAAGTTCTGAGATTCTAAGTTACACATTGAACTTTAAATTCTCAATCGGCTCCACATTTGATTTGCATGATTTTGAGCATTATGCAAAGGTGCTTCCAATGGATCTCTAACCTCCTTTATTTCTCACTTTTAGATAAATCAGTTAAACAACTCTGACCATTTTTTTCCTAATTTTTTTTAATTTTCTTGTTTCGTTCAGCAACTGTTATTCTAGTATTATAGGGCGCGATCATAAAGTTTCCGTTCGAAAACCGTGCAGTAAGAGATCGGTGAGCCGTGCTGACCCCGGCTTATGCGTTGGCTGTTACTCTGCGTTTGGTTTCCCGCGGTTGTTGCGGTTATGTCGTGGCTCTTCCTCTTTCTACGTGTGGCAGAAGCGGTGTGTATCGATATTTGTACCGTATACCATTTTTGATCTGGTGTTTATAGTGCCGGCTTGCTTGTGTGGCATGGGCCTTCAACCGCTTTAAAATTTTGGATTCTTACCAAGTCTTACATCACTTGGCCCTAAATACTATTTAAGGTTAAAAGCTTGGGCCTTCTGTCTATTGAAAGGTTATTGTAGTTGTGTTGTTATAAATTCATCGGCCTTCGGCCGCATTCAAAAAAAATTAATCTATCTGACTAGTTAGGTCTTACATCGCTTGGCCTTAAATACTGTTTAAGGTTAAAGCCTAGAGTCTTCTGTCTCAAAAAAAAAAAAAAAAAAAAATATTTTCATGGGCCTTCAGCCGTTTTAGCATTAAAGCCGTTTACTGTCAAGCTTAGAAGTTGCGCTGTAATGTTTGGACAACCAAATAAAGTGTTATGTTTGGAGTGTAACTGACAGCCGCTCATTCTAGCCCCCTCCCACAATTCCTACTGCTTGGCCCGTCCTGCGGGTTTAGCAGGGCTTCTCAATCGGTATTCCAATCAATAGAAATCACCGTGAGTGTTGAGGCAGTCATCCCGCCGACCCACCAGATTGAAGACATCCGTTTTGGTAAAAATCGTGTCCTACTGAATGAAGTAGAGCGTAATTGCCTGCTGCATGAAGAAGAGCGTAACTGCGTGCTGCACATTCTAATCCGACTGAAATCGTCGACCTTTCACAGCCAATTTAGGTGACCGAAGGCGTGATAATCGCAGGGGCAAGTGAGCAGAACAATAGGGCAGGTGTTCGAGGGCTTCCCACTTACGATGGCGTAACTTCCGGCTGACCTCTCAGATCGACTGTCGTCTTCTGTTGAATCATGAGCAGCGCGGAAATTGACGCACCCATTTCATAGCGGTATTAGAATTACACGAGGGCTATCCCCAAAGTACATTACGGTTTGGAATTAAAAATAAATGAAGTATTGGATTTTTTTTATTATATACAGATGAAAACCACACTTAAATACTACTTTTCTACATAGTTGCCATTTAAATTAAGGCACTTATCGTAGCGATGGACGAGCTTGGAAATTCCTTCGTCGTAAAATTCGGCCGCCTGCACCTTCAACCACGTAATGACTGTCTTTTGGGACAAAAAAGGTGTGATTTTTGTGGATTTCCTGGAAAGAGCCATTACAATAAACTATCAAAGGTATTGCCAAACTCTGCACAACCTCAGAAGACCAATACAAAACAAGCGCAGGGGAAAGTTCGGCTCAAAGATCTTGCTGATTCACGACAACGCCCGGGCCCACACGGCAAATGCCACTCGTGAAGTTCTTGAATCTTTTAAGTGGGAGTTGTTTCCTCATTCGCCGTACAGTCCCGACCTGGCACCGAGGGGACTTCCACTTATTCCCAGCAATGAAGAAGTGGTTGGCTATGCAGCGTTTTGATGACGACGCACAGCTTCAAGAAGAGGTAACCACGTGGTTGAAGGCGCAGGCGGCCGAATTTTACGACGAAGACATTTCCAAGCTCGTCCATCGCTACGATAAGCGCCTTAATGTAAATGGCAACTATGTAGAAAAGTAGTATTTCAGTGTGGCTTTCACCTGTATGAAATAAAAAAAATCCAATACTTTATTTATTTTTAATTCCAAAACGTAATGTACTTTGTGGATAGCCCTCGTATTAATACCATCAGCTGCTGACGGGCGTTGATATGTATCAACAGGGACAGGTGAAAATGTGTGCCCCGACCGAGACTATAACACGGGATCTCCTGCTTACATGTCAGACGCTCTATCCATGTGAGCCACGGAGGGCACAGTGGATAGTGTGACCGCAGGGCGCACGCCTCCCGCGAGACCCACATTCTCACCTTGTATGTCCACACATTACGTGTCCGAAAGAACAGACACCATATCCATATAAGTAAAGGCATAACAGTGGTTTTTGTCATACATTCTGCCCCACAGACATTCTTAATTCCCCGATGGATGTCTACAATACTTGTTCTTCAGCAGCCAAAAACAGAACAACAGCACGTTAGTCTTGTTTGGACGCATTTGGTAACAACGTCGTCTTAGTTCACGTTTCCATGTTTACCGCACGCTCGTCGAAAAGACACGAATGCCACATTAATCCCTTGCGTACATGTCGGTGCTTTTGTACCCGCATCGGAGTGACGTTGCATTGCACATAGCTGTAGCAACGCCCTCAAACGGAAAATTTTTGATTGTCCCTTATATTAAGAGTGCATAGGTAGAGAGAGCAGAGTTGTTTCAGTTTACGCAGTGATTTCATATATTTTGACACTTCGTTAACCTTGCTAGCCGAGCTGCTCCTAAAATTCTCCCTCAGGTCACTTATTTAGTTTTTATTACTTAATCTGATTACCTTCAAGTACACTACTGGCCATTAAAATTGCTTCACCATGAAGATGACGTGCTACAGACGCGAAATTTAACCGACAGGAAGAAGACGCTGTGATATGCAAATGATTAGCTATTCAGGGTATTCACTCAAGGTTGGTGCCGGTGGCGAAACCTACAACGTGCTGATATGAGGAAAGTTTCCAACCGACTTCTCATACACAAACAGCACTTGACCGGCGTTGCCTGCTGAAACGTAGTTGTGATGCCTCGTGTAAGGAAGAGAAATGCGTACCATCACGTTTCGGACTTTGATGAAGGTCGGATTGTAGCCTATCTCGATTGCGGTTTATCGTATCGCGACATTGCTGCTCGTGTTGGTCGAGATCCCATGACTGTTAGCAGAATACGGAATCGGTGGGTTCAGGAGGGTAATACGGATCGTCGTGCTGGATCCCAACGGCCTCGTATCACTAGCAGTCGAAATGAGAGGCATCTTATCCGAAGGCTGTAACGGATCGTGCAGCCACGTCTCGATCCCTCAGTCAACCGATAGGGACGTTTGAAAGAAAACAACCATCTGCACGAACAGTTCGACGACGTTTGCAGCAGCATGAACTATCAGCTCGGTTGTAGTTACCCTTGACGCTGCATCATAGACAGGAGCGCCTCCGATGGTGTACTCAACGACGGTCGCATCCGTGTTTCGCCAAACATCGTGGTGAACGCACATTGGAAAAATGAATTCGTCATCACCATATTGGCGTATCACGCAGCGTGATGGTATGGGTTGCCATTAGTTACACGTCTCGGTCACCTCTTGTTCGTAGTGACGGCACTTTGAATAGTAGACATTACATTTCAGATGTGTTACGACCCGGGGCTCTACCCTTCATTCGATCCCTGCGAAACCCTACACTTCAGCAGGAAAATGCACGACCGCATGTTGCAGGTCCTGTACGGACCTTTTTGGATACAGAAAATGTTTCACTGCTGCCCTGGCCAGCACATTCTCCAGATCTTTCACCAACTGGAAACGTCTGGTCAATGGTGGCCGAGCCACTGGCTCTTCTCTACACCTGTAGTATCGTGTTGAAGCTGCATGGGCAGCTGTACCTCTGTTTGACTCAATGCCCAGGCGTATCAAGGTCGTTATTACGGCCAGAGGTGGTTGTTCTGGGTATTGATTTCTCAGAATCTAAGCATCCTAATTGCGTGAAAATGTAATCACATGTCAGTTCTAGTATAACATATTTGTCCAATGAATACCCGTTTATCATCTGTATTTCTTCTTGGTGTAGCAATTTTAATGGCCTGTAGTGTAATAGTTTTTTCATTTGTCCATATCCCACACTTCGAATGACTATGAAAATTCGGACAAAATTGGTTGTGCAGTTTCTACGAAGTCTTGTTCTCGCACCTTCTCAAACATTTGAAAAAAGAAATCGCGTTTGCCAGCTTACCAACGGAAGAAATGCCCAGTCTCAGTATAAAAAGTGAGTTTCTAAAACTGCACAGGGGCGTACAAGTACCGCAGTGCAACCATGACTTACCCGGTAGTGATAAATCGGAAACAGCTGCACACTTGTAAACGTGATAAGGCACTGTAGCTCGCAGTTTCACGATTCCCGATCTCATATAACAAACATTTCACGTTCTTTTGCTAAGTCTGAATGTTTTGCACACTGGTCATCAGCCAAGACGGCCGCCACAACGACCCGCTGTGGAGGGGCTGTCTCGAACAACACTTGTTCTCATCGCAGAGGGCGGCAGTCAGTTATTTCTGGAGGCGCGTGTTGTTAAACGGTTTTACGGCCCGAGAACACGCCGTTTCGGCTCAACAGCGACCTTTCCTGCAACCTCGCGGATACTGCTCCTGATCGGACAAACAGCAGCAGCTTCAATTTTCCGGATGTGGAGTGCGCCTTGACAGTCACTGTGCTGCACAATTACGCGTCGGACGATATCGGTTGGAAGCTTTAGAGAAAGAAACACGTTAAGGCTACAGTTATGAGACTTACAGAGGCAAATAAATGAATGCGTAATAGTTTCCCCCTGTCTTGGTTGCACAGTATTTCTGGATTTACAGCAAACACTTCCCAGTTTCCCTTATAAGGAGTGATCAAGAAATTTACCTTCGGGAGCTTTACTACAGCGTATATGCAAAGTCGCGCGACTACGATGTGCCTATTAAACCACAGATTGTAGGCAAGGGATTAGTGTATGTGTACCGGCCGCTGTGGCCGGGCGGTTATAGGCGCTTCAGTCCGAAACCGCGCTGCCGCTACGATCGCAGGTTCGAATCCTGCCTAGGGCATGGATGTGTGTGATGACCTTAGGTTAGTTAGGTTTAAGTAGTTCTAAGTCTAGGACACTCATGACCTTAGATGTTAAATCTCATAGCGCTTAGAGACATTTCAACCATTAGTGGCCGGCCGGGGTAGCCGATCGGTTCTAGGCGCTACAGTCTGGAGCCGCGTGACCGCTACAGTCGCAGGTTCGAATCCTGCCTCGGGCATGGATGTGAGTGATGTCCTTAGGTTAGTTAGGTTTAAGTAGTTCTAAGTTCTAGGGGACTGATGACCTCAGCAGTTAAATTCCAGAGTGCTCAGAGGCATTTGAACCATTTTGAACCATTAGTGTATTTGTGCCGTTCCGGCTTGCATTAGGAAAAATGCGGAAACGTGAACTATGGCGACGTTATCACCAAATGTGTCCAAACAGGACCAACGTGCTGTTATTGTTTTCTCGGCTGCCGAAGGACGAACGCCTGTAGGCAGCCACCCGAGAATGAAGCATGTTCACGGGGCAGCATATCTGTCGAAAACCACCTATGTGGCATGGTGCTGCGTCCCCGTACCGCAAATATCGTAACGCAGACCTTGGGCCATTTCAACTGGGAGACGCTAAAGAACCTGTCCTATAATCCTGATCTCTTCCCATACGATTATCACGCCTTCAGTCCGCAAATTACATTTCGAATAGGGTTAATCTGATTAGTAGACTTTTTGTCTATGTCAATCCAGAAGGGCACTTCCCTACTTTCCTTTGATACAAGAAATATCTATTTATCTACATCTACATCTATACTCCGCAAGCCACACAATGGTGTGTGGTGGAGGGCACTTTACGTGCCACTGTCATTACCTCCCTTTTCTGTTCCAGTCACGTATGGTTCGCGGGAAGAACGACTGTCTGAAAGCCTCCGTGCGTGCTCGAATCTCTCTAATTTTACATTCGTGATCTCCTCGGGAGGTGTAAGAAGGGGGAAGCAATATATTCGATACCTCATCCAGAAACGCACCCTCTCGAAACATGGCGAGCAAGCTACACCGCGATTCAGAGCGCCTCTCTTGCACAGTCTGCCACTTGAGTTTGCTAAACATACTGAGCCGTGCTGCGGCTCGTGTTGGTCCCGTTGCTAGGTTGGCAACGTTTAGTTGGTATAGTTACGGTTGTTGTCTTATTGTTGTGTTCATTGGCGCCACTCCTTTTGCAAGCGTTGTCTGTCCGCTAGTGGCAGCAGCAGTGGTTATCGATATCTAGTAACGGTGGGACTATCTTTGGGGTGACGTTGTGGTGTTTCCGTGTCGTGTGAGTCAGAGTTCGGTTGAGGACGCAGGAGCAGCGAGGTCCGCGCAGAGCACCAAGACGCCAGGACCGCTGGCGGCGTGTATGGACTGCCGGATGGAAGGGCACTAGTCACGAGGGTGCACGACCTCGTCGAAACAGGATCCTGCATGTTTAAGTTGAGTGGATTGCAATTCGCGTAGAAAAACCTCCACCACTGTGAAATCTCGCGCTTCTCCAGTGAATGAGTCTGTGTTCCTGCTCGTAGTGTCGCCGAGGCGAAAAGCAGCGACTGGAGTACCTGGGGA
This sequence comes from Schistocerca gregaria, assembly GCF_023897955.1. Classification (NCBI taxonomy): domain Eukaryota; kingdom Metazoa; phylum Arthropoda; class Insecta; order Orthoptera; family Acrididae; genus Schistocerca; species Schistocerca gregaria. Next base: position 492,052,850 of record NC_064924.1, read on the forward strand.
AGGATGGTCTGATTAGCCTTCCTCAGCTTCTGTTAACTATGTTCAGCTTCTTACATTGTTACGTTCAACCAGCTGTGTTTTTCTGTCTTGTGGCCGCTAACGTCCCGGTTACCTGCCCTGGGTGTTAGTGTATGTAACGGCAGTGTACATTTCCTCGCCTTGCCGTCGCTGTCCAGTGAGGCGTGTAAGTTTGACAGCTTCTTGATTGTAGGGTGGGTGGCATTCTTCTACTATAGTGGGAGTCACTCCTTCTTGTTCCAGGAGCTCTAAGCGCAGTACTCTGCTGGAGGAGCCCAGACTGCCGGTTCCGGCTTTGGCGTAATTTTACGTCTGGCATTCGTTTTGTTGGATGTCTGGTAGCCTCGCCAAGGTTATCATTACTCGCTCGTTAGACTGCCACTGGTCCGAGTTACCATCCTGTGATCTGAGTGCAACACTTGGCTGCCTTTCTCTTGGCTCACGAAATTGTTTTTGGTGTGACCTACTCAGAGGTCGATTCCTGGAGCACTGTCTGTAACTGGCCCTTGTGTTTTATTTTATTATTGTATTATAAGTTACCATCATTGTCCCACCTGTTTGGTGATTTTTTGTTTGTCTTTTTAAAATTAACGACGTTTGACAGTACATTTGTTAAAAAATTTTATAATTGCCATCTTGGCGTTAAAAGGCCTTCACCGTGATTGTGGTTATTTGCTTTAAAATTCTGATTGCGACCACATTGACTTATTTTCCAAAATTATTTGCTGTCTGTATATTATGTATTTATTAGGTTGTAAATAATGCCGTTTTTCGCGTTAAAGGCCTTACGTGGCTTAAAAGTCTCATAGTGACCTCACTGGCTTGTTTTCAAAAATTATTTACTAAAATAAAGGAGTGAAATTGCAAAGCAAAGCAATAGTACCAATAGTAATTGATTTGGGCCCCGTCCACAATCGTAACCCAATCCTGCCATCCGTATCTAGCAGGTTTCACATACCATCAGACAATCTACACCATATAATCAGAGAAGCTCAGGGAGAATACTGGAAGACCTTTTGACCAAATTGACGAAGTGGTTTTAGGGATGAATTATTATAAATTGGGTGATAGCACATATATGCTAAACTGGGTTTGGATTGGTCTCGCCTCTTACTTCATTGTGTTGAAGGGTCGTCGATTCTGGTTGGACGAGGATGTGCAGCAGGCAGTTATGGACTCCTTCAAGGAGCAGCACATGGCTTGTTCCCAAAAAGATATGTTTAACTAAGTGCGTCAGTGGGATGATTGCCTCATTGCGGACGCCAATTTTGCCGGATTGGCATAACGACTCTCTACTGTTCAGCTTCTGAACGGAAACTTTTTGATCGCCCGTTACATTTTACCTATCTGGAGCCTTGTGGCTAATGTAGGTAGTATTTCATAACACATTCCTTCGTCGTAATTATTTGCACTTAGCTTTCTGTATATCAGAAATTTGTCTTTCAAATATCTCTGTGAAAACTACTACAAGCAAGCTAAATCTTTCTATGGTTAAATGGGCTTTAAATGCATATCGGGTTAAACCCCACGAGCCCTTCGTGCAGTGACATAACTGTGCGAAATTCGACCAAGTGTCGCATCGACCCCCTCCCCTGCGCTGCCTAATTCCAATACCCCCTTTTTCTGTTTAGTCCACTCCACTGCAAAGCCTGTTGATTCGTTTACTAACTGCTTGCATAGTCTAAGCTGATGTGACCATAAAGGATTCAGCTTGGACTGCGCAAACAATGTTGAGATCAATGCGACTTCACAATGAAGTAAAAGCTGCACATTTCAACAGTTATTCTGGTTTGCATGATATAATTCAAAACATGAAATAGCACACAAAGCAAAGCAGCACCTCTTTTTGCAACAATAACGCCATTCCTTTTTGACTTTTCCTTTGACGACCAATGGAAGCAGTAACAAGCAGTCAACAAAAGCAAAAACTGTTCTTTATACTTTCGTAGCATTGACTCACTTCACATCGTAACACTGGTTCCATTTGTTTTCTGAAACCCAGAAAAAATTCTGTCCCTACCAGAGAGGGGTACTTCTGAAGGAACTATTGCTCAACACAGTCCAAACCGAATCGCTGCATGCTGTTCCTTTCATGCACCTCCACCCTTTTCATATTTTAATGATCCCTGATTCTTCTTTTTCTTCTTTTCCTCTTTCTCATAATCTTCCTCCTCCTCTTTTCCTCCCACCTGTCTTCTCCTACCTTAAACACTGTCTGGTGAAAAGTATCTGGACACCCTTACGTAATGCGGAACGGATCACTATATATTACAAGAGGTGGAGCTGCTGGTACAAAAGGAAGCGGGAGTAATGGGGCAACCAGGCGGGTTGCCTACATCAGGGGCAGGTAATATGTGCATGTGTCACAGACGACTCTCAGCAGGACTAGGTCCTCCTGATGGTGGACCCAACTTCAAACAAAGAACACATCTTTGGACATATTGCGTGGCTTGTCCACCTGCGGGAGGACCTGGTCCTGGAAGCTGTCTGTAACACATGCACATATTACCTGCCCCTGATGTAGTTAACCCGCACCAACAAGATGTCCTGATATCCTTGTTGCCCCACTACTGGCAGGGAGTAATCTGTGCCAGTAGTAAAGCAGTGACAGCAGAATGGGTAGTCTGAAGAGCCCAGTGACTTCGAATGTGGTATAGTCACTGGCTGTCACTTGAGAAACATATCCATCAGAGACATTTCAATCTTTCTAAAGGTGCCCAGGTAGACTGTTGAGGATGTGGTTGTGAAGTGTAATTGCAAGGGAGGAACCACAACTATACCAAGCTCAGGCATACCTCATGTACCGACGGAGCATTGAGGAAGGTTGTTGCAAAAATCGCCTATCAGCATAAGAAACCACTCGTAAGCTCCAAAATGCTACTTACAGTCCAACTAGCACAATGCATGTGCATAGTGAGTTAAAACAATGGGGTACACTGGTCCAGCAGCTGCTTCTAAGCCAACAGTTTTGTAGCCAGAGCTAAGTGATGGTTGTAGTGGTGTAACAATCAACAGCAGAAATGCGTGCAATCAGGTCAATGGGTTTGGGTTAAGTGAATGCATGCAGAACAGTTCCTGCCATCATGTACAGTCCCAACTCCTAACAGCGGAGTGCAGTGGTGGTGCTGTTACGGTATTCTGGTGTTTCTCATGGTTTGGTTGTGTTCCCCCTATGTCGTTAATTTTACTAAATGCTATGAACATATTTCAGAGCATTGTGTACTGCAAACAGTACAGGAACAGATCGGAGATGATGATTGTTTGTTACAGCATGACAATGCACCCACTCATAATGCAGCAGCACTTTTGAGACAATGGGCTGGGGACAAAAACATCCTGACCTGAATCCAATGGAACACCTTTGTCGTGAGTTAGAAAGTCGACCTTGCTCTAGACGCTACCATCCAACATCACTTCCTTCTCTGGTTTCGGCTGTTGAGGAAGAATGAACTGCAATTCCTCCAGACATTCTAACAGCTCACAGAATGTGTCCCCATCAAAGTTCAAAAAATGATTCAAATGGCTCTGAACACGATGGGACTTAACATCTGAGGTCATCAGTTCCCTAGAACTTAGAACTACTTAAACCTAACTAACCTATGGACATCACATTAATCCACGCCCGAGGCAGGATTCGAACCTGCGACCGTAGCAGCAGTGCAATTCCAGACTGAAGCACCTAGAACTGCATGGCCACCCCAGCCCGCCATGAGAGTTCAAGCCATCATAAAGGCTAAAGGAGGACACACCCCATATTAATGTCCATATAATCTAGATCAAGCCATGTCTTCGTCTTTCCTCTTCCTCTTTCCTTCTGTCCTCCCTGTGTTTTTCGACCGTTAAGAAATTGCACACCCATGAAAACGGCGTCCTAAGCGCACCCTGTGGCCAACGATCCAGATATTAACATCAGCATGTGAGAAGGAGAGCCGACAGCATGCTGAAGTCTTAAGATGGTGCAGAAATATTGGGCTTCAACTCACCACTGTAAACGATGTCATTACAGGACCACATGCCCGTACTGACTGAGAGGGTGTAAGAATATTTGGTGTGGAGATTTCAAGGAACTGTCTTGACATTCACCTCTGCTTCTTTACGGAAACAGTAAACCTAGAACATGGAAGACGAACGTTGAACCCTCGCCCTTCCGAATCCTGTCCAATGTCTCAACCGTTATAACACCTCGCTTGATGCTTTACGTAGGTCTGTGAGACTCATAGATTTTTTTCCCATTATGCTGTGAAGTTCTTAAGAAGTTATTCAACGTTCCATAAGGAATTTCTGGATGTGATAGTTGTTACCATACCTACACTACTGGCCATTAAAATTGCTACACCAAGAGGAAATGCAGATGATAAACGGGTTTCATTGGACAAATATATTATACTAGAACTGACATGTGATTACATTTTCACGCAATTTAGGTGCATAGATCCTGAGAAATCAGTACCCAGAACAACCACCGCTGGGCTTAATAACGGCCTTGATACGCCTGGGCATTGAGTCAGAGCTTGGATGTCGTATACAGGTAGAGCTGCCCATGCAGCTTCAACACGGTATCATAGAGTAGTGACTGGCGTATTGTGACGAGCCAGTTGCTGGACCTCCATTGACCAGACGTTTTCGATTGGTGAGAGATCTGGAGAATGTGCTAGCCAGGGCAGCAGTGGAACATTTTCTGTATCCAGAAAGACCCGTACAGGACCTGCATCATGCGGTCGTGCATTATGCGGTCGTGCATTATCCTCCTCAAATGTAGGGTTTCACAGGGATCGAATGAAGGTTAGAACCACCGGTCGTAACACATCTGAAACGTAACGTCCACTGTTGAAAGAGCCGTCAATGCGAACAAGAGGTGACCAAGACGTGTAACCAATGGCACCCCATACCATCACGCCGGGAGATGCGCTAGTATGTCAATGACGAATACATGCTTCCGATGTGCGTTCACCGCGATGTCGCCAAACACCGATGCGACCATCATGATGCTGTAAATAGAACCTGGATTCATCCGAAAATGTGACGTTTTGCCATTCGTGCACAAAGGTTCGTCGTTGAGCACACCATCGCAGGCGCTCCTGTGTGTAATTCAGCGTCAAGGGTAACCGCAGCCATGGTCTCCGAGGTGATAGTCCATGCTGCTGCAAACGTCGTCGAACTGTTCGTGCAGATGGTTGTTGTCTTGAAAACGTCCCCTTCTGTTGACTCAGGGATCGAGTCGTGGCTGCACGATCCGTTACAGGCATGCGGATAAGATACGTGTCATCTCGACTGATATTGATACGAGGCCGTTGGGATCCAGCACGGCGTTCCGTATTACCCTCCTGAACCCACTGATTCCATATTCTGCTAACAGTCATTGGATCTCGACCAACGCGAGCACCAATGTCGCGATACGATAAACAGCAATCGCGACATGCTACAATCCGACCTTTTTCAAAGCCGGAAACGTGAGCGTACGCATTTCTCCTCCTTAAACGAGGCATCACAACAACGTTTCACCAGGCAACGCCGGTCAAGTGCTGTTTGTGTATGAGAAATCGTTTGGAAACTTTCCTCTAGTCAGGACGTTGTAGGTGTCGCCACCGGTGCCAACCTCGTGTGAATGCTCTGAAAAGCTAATGATTTGCATATCACAGCATCTTCTTCCTGCCGGTTAAATTTCGCGTCAGTAACAGGTCATCTTCGTGGTATAGCAATTTTAATGACTAGTAGCGTATATCTGAATTATTTTTTCATGCCTGACGATGGTCTATAACGATTGAAACTACACTGCGCAACACAGTTAAAGTGTCACTATTATGATTCCACGTCATTTTCTTCTACTCTTCTTCTACTCTACGCAGGAGTACTAAATTTGGCAGGAAGGAGCCTCAATCTTCTTCTGCTACGGTGCAAAAGCGTGGCGCCCTGCGACTTCACCTCAGGCTCGACGTCGCTTCAAACGGTAAGGTGTCGACACATGCGAAGAAAGGTCATTAGCCCCGAAAGTCCTGTGAGATGGTGACGTAGGTTAATGAAATCACATAGGAACCAAATTCATCACGATTCCACCTAACGCCACAGTGAACATGTCAAGCGGGGTAAGGTCATCACATCCCATTTTACCCAAATGTGACTTCTCTTGACATCTCTATGATGGAGCTCAGATCTGCGATGCCCGGCGTTGAAATTACGTCGTTTTCTTACTGATGGCCGAGGAAAACATTTCCGACACACCACACTCAGATTCGACACAGAAAGGCCTCAAGATATGTCATAAAGAGCGTCAATGAAACCATCCCTTTCCTTGAGGCGTTCATATACGCACATTTCGCGGTCGACAATGACGGCTTTCAATGCGATGTGCAGCAGACGTTCTTGACAACCTTAGATACTGTAGACCCCCCCCCCCCTTCCCACCCTTCCCCTCCTCATCTCTTTCGGACGAGTCAACACTTGCCTACGGATATTGTGGTATTGCAGTCCTACTGAAAAAGATGTCACGGCTTTAGAATGCAGCGTGATCGCAAATTTTATTTTGATACATAGGGTGGAACCACAAAGGACCGTTCAAAAACATTCTACGAAATATGAACGTGATCTGATAAATGGTTCAAATAGCTCTGAGCCCTATGGAACTTGTGAGGGCATCAGTCCCCTAGAACTTAGAACTACTGAAACCTAAATAACCTAAATACATCACACACATCCATGCCCGAGGCAGGATTCGAACCTGCGACCGTAGCGGTCGCGCGACTCCAGACTGTAGCGTCCAGAACCGCTCGGCTACCCTGGGCGGCGAACGTTATCTGAAGCAGTAAAGTGTGTTCACGCCTTTTCAGCCCACCTGTTTCCCGTCCTGCTGTGGCACTATCAAGGGAATGTGTGACATCGACTCGTCTGTGAATAGAAAGGCAAAGCGTCCTTCGGTGCCAGCCGCACACCTCTGTTGACCACCTTAAAATATCCCTGTACAGACAGATGCGACCACCGATGACTTCGCGCTGGTGGGATAGGTAACACTTCCGACGCCCTCGGATTTCGCATGCGGCCAGCAGGCACTTATGCAGCGATATAGAGACACTCGCCTGAGGCTGTGTAGGTAACATTTTACTAAAATTGTTTACATTTGTACATATCAATCTGCAAGTTTCTCAGCTAACTTTGGGAAAATAATGCAGCAAGAAAACTAAGACTCTAAAAAAAGTGACGAAGAATTAGAGAAAACTAGAAGCTATGTTTAACGTAGGACACTTTTCAATGGCACACATGGGCTAGCCACTCCTGATGACAATAACAAATATGACACGTTTCATATTTATACAGTTAGTTACATGTTCCATAGATCATTCGAAGCGAACGAGTCAGTTTATAGGATATGGATACATGACACTGTTTACCGATTCATTTATTTAATTCCCAATCAAGGTTTCGTTTGCAATAACAGTAAGCAGGATCCAAGTTCAGAGAGAGGGTTGGGAGGAAGCAGTGAGGGGAAAAACGGAAATAGACAGAGAAAGGAGGAGATGGACAGAGAGAGGGGTGAGGAGGTGATGCACAGCGAGAGAGGGCAGGAGGAGAAGATACAAAAAAGAGAGGAGGAGGAGATAGACATAAAGAAAGGAGGGGAAAGAACTGGTATGTACATCCAATTCCCTACATACCCTCTAAGATGAAATAGAAAGAAAAAGAAGAAGGAATATCCATAAAGAACGAAATCCATAGATGTGATGTACATGTACAGACAAACAAATGATTACAATTACAGAAAAAATTGATGATTTATTTTAGAGAAAGAGCTTCACAAACTGAGCACGTTAACAACTCGTTGATGCACCTCTGTCCCTAATGCAAGCAGCTATTCGCCTTGGCAGTGATTAACAGAACTATTGGATGTCATCCTGAAGTGTATCGTGGCAAATGCTACGCAACGGGTGCGTTAGATCTTCAAAATCCAGAGCTGGTTGGAGGGCACTGCCCATAATACTCCAAACATTCCGAATTAGGGAGAGATCCTGCTATCTTGCTGGCCACGGTAGTGTTACTCAAACACGAAAGCAAGCAGTAAAAACTCTCGCCGCGTGTGGGCGGGCATTATCCGGCTGATGTTTAGGCCAAGTTGGCTTGTCATGAAAGGCAACAAAACGGGGCCTAGAATATCGTCGACATACCACTGTGCTGGAAGGGTTGCCGCGCATGACGCCCAAAGGGTCTGCTACGAAAAGAAAGGGCACTGCAGACCATCACTCCTGGTTGTCGGGCCATATAGCAAGCCATAGTCCTACTGGTATCCCACCGCTGTCTGGAGAGTCTCGAGACAGGTCTTCGGTGGTCATCAGAGCTCAGTTTGAAGCGGAACGTTTCACTCAAAACAATTATACTCCATTCAAAGAGACTACAGACCAAAAACTGGTCTGGAGACGTCCTGGACTGCAGTGGGATACCAATCTAATTGTTGCCCACCATATTACCCGATAACCAGGAGTGATGGTCTTCGATGCCATTTCATTTCATACCACGTCCCCTTTGGTTGTTATCCACGGCACCATTACAGCACGGCGATATCTTGTCGGTATTCTAAGCTCCATTTTGTCACCCTTCGTGGCAAGCTGTCCTGCGCTTACGTTTCAGCAATATAATACCTGGCCACACATGACGAGAGTTTTAAGTTTCTACTGCTTGTGTTTGTGCTTGTCAAACCATATGTTGAACAGCAAGGTCGCCGGGTATCTACATCTACATACATACTCCGCAATCCACCATATAGCGCGTGGTGGAGGATACCTTGTGCCATAACTAGCATCTTCTCTCCCTATTCCACTCCCAAACAGAACGAGGGAAAAATGACCGCCTATATGCCTCTGTACGAGCCCTAATCTCTCTTATCTTATCTTTGTGGTCTTTCCGCGAAATATAAGTTGGCGGCAGTAAAATTGTACTGCAGTCAGCCTCAAATGCTGGTTCTCTAAATTTCCTCAGTAGCGATTCCCGAAAAGAAAGCCTTCTTTCCTCCAGAGACTCCCACCCGAGTTCCTGAAGCATTTTCGTAACACTCGCGTGATGATCGTACCTACCAGTAACAAATCCAGCAGCCCGCCTCTGAATTGCTTCTATGTCCTCCCTCAATCCGACCTGATAGCTGTACTCAAGAATAGGTCGTATTAGTGTTTTATAAGCGGTCTCCTTTACAGATGAACCACATCTTCCCAAAATTCTACCGATGAACAGAAGACGACTATCCGCCTTCCCCACAACTGCCATTACATACTTTTCCCACTTCATATCGCTCTGCAATGTTACGCCCAAATATTTAATCGACGTGACTGTGTCGAGCGTTACACTGCTAATGGAGTATTCAAACATTACAGGATTCTTTTTCCTATTCATCTGCATTAATTTACATTTATCTATATTTAGAGTTAGCTGCCATTCTTTACACCAATCACAAATCCTGTCCAAGTCATCTTGTATCCTACTACAGTCACTCAACGACGCCACAGCTTCCCGTACACCACAGCATCATAAGCAATCAGCCGCACATTGCTATCCACCCTATCCAAAAGATCATTTATGTAAATAGAAAACAACAGCGGACCTACCGCACTTCTCAGTTGAGGAACCTAGTACGTTGTCCTCGATGGTGAGTGTTCACCAGAGGTGAGGGTATCATCTGGAGTGCCCCAGAGAACTTTGGGAGCATTATGAGATGGGCCCTCCAACCAGCTTTGGATTTTGACGATCTAACGCTCCAGTTGGACGTATCTTGTCACTGTATCTCTCAGGAGGACATACAACAGCTGACTGAATGCCACGCCAAATAACTGCTTGCATAAGGATCAGAGGTGGACAAACGCATTACTGACTTGCTGAATTTGTGAACCCCTTTCTCTTGAATAAATCATCCAATTGTTCTGATATTGTACATGTAAATCATATCTGCCGATTTCCTTCCCATTGGGTTATTCCTTGTTTTAGCAATTACAAAACATTACTGTAAAATTCTAGGCATCTGCTGCTTTGTGTTAAATGTGTATGTGTGTGGGGGGAGGGGGGGGGGGGTAAGAGCGAATGGGTGTTCCAGAGGAAAGATAGTACTCTAACTCCTCATGATCCATACTCCGATCTGTGCTTAAGTGTACGCTGGTTTCCATTATCGGCTATAGCTGGTCCCGCGCGCCTAACCTTAGCTGCAAGGCGTCTTGGCTACAAACATACAAGAACATTATGTACCTCGGTATATCTCAGAGTAATGGTGCATGTAGCCCGCCCGATTGGCCATGCGGTCTAACGCACCGCTTTCCGGGCGGGAAGGAGCGCCTGGTCCCCGGCGCGAAACCGCCCGGCGGATTTGTGTCGAGGTCCGGTGAACCGGCCAGTCTGTGGATGGTTTTTAAGCGGTTTTCCATCTGCCTCGGCAAATGCGGTCTGGTTTCCCTTATTCCGCCTCAGCTATACTATGTCGGCGATTGTTGATCAAACAAGTTCTCCACGTACGCGTACACCACCATTACTCTACCACACAAACATAGGGGTTAGACTCGTCTGGCGTGACACGTTCCCTGGGGGGTCCACCGGGGGCCGAACCGCACAATAACCCTGGGTTCGGTGAGGGGCGGCGGAGGGGTGAAGTGGACTGCGGTAGTCGTCGTGGGGTTGTGGACCACTGCGGCTGCGGCGGGGACGGAGCTTCTCCGTCGTTTCTAGGTCCCCGCTTAACATACAATACAATGCTGCACGTCTACGTCGGTCCTTTCTCCGTCCGACTGACATTAGAGGTGAGGAATTATACCTCGGTCATCTTTAGCGAAACAACAGATGTGAGCAGCTCTCGAGTGGCCACCGCAGCAGCCGAGATTGGAACTGGCGCGGGCGCCCGCTTCCGCGACACTCAGTGCGCGGACCTTGCCGTTACGCCCGCCCGCCAGCACTGAGTCGCGTCTGCTCTCTCCACCGCTGATCGATTGCCGGAGACCCGCAGCCCCTGCCCGCGGTCCGCTTCTACCCGCCCGCCACGCGCTGCCCTGCCCTGTCTGTCAGCCGAACACCACAACACCCGACGCGGCGAGCGAATTTAATGAGGACGCAGCGGCGCGCCAAGCCGTCTGGACCGCCCAACCCAACCCAGCCACTCCTAACGCTGTCTCCTCTCTGATTGGTCCAATTACCGCACGAAACCCGACGTGTTGACGTCCACGGCTCTCTCAGTGTCCGCAATGAGAACCTGAAGTAACAAGTGTACCATACTGCTTCAACAGGGCGAGGAAGAAAAACGAGAAATGTGGAGGACACGGACACATTTCTGGCTCTTGCATCCACGATTACTCCCTCGTCATCCAGAGCATCCTCCGTGTTATAGCAGGCAGCTGACGTCACACAAAACTATTGATCTTTTTAATTTTATCCATATTTTCCAGAACAGTACAGTATCCACTACACAGGAAATCCAATAAAAAAGCCATCAGTTGTTATTTTTTATTTTTTTCGTGTTTCATTAAGCCTCTTAGTTCATCCAACCTAAAAAATTAATTTCAACGTTTTTCCAGAATACTGACCTTTACGGTGATAATAAGCAACGAATACAAGAAGAAACTGGCAAAAAATAAACAATGAATTTGCTTTAAAGTTATGGTTTCATTTTGGAACCACTGCAACATGCAGTTTTCAACTATCCACCATTTCCTGACATATTCGTAAACAATTTTGCATTTTTCCAAGGCGTAATGCTACAGCCGCAAATTTACACAACTCATGATGACTAAAACAACTATGGTATTAAACAACAAACAAAAATGGGCCTCAAATTCAATAATTTTATATCAAAAGTACGTGTTGCTCCAGTGATTTCATTCGCAAACCACATCATAGTAGCAACAGTAGAAACTCAAATTTAGATATATTTACGTTCAGGGTCAAAGATCTCATCAATATAATCACAAAAAACCACGTCCCAGTCTCTTACAATCACGTAGCAAAATCTTCTCTCTTACTGTTGCTTTGAATGCTATGAGTGTTACAATGCACTACACTTGCAGAAGTATCTCATTGTAAATCTAGGTGTCTCTGTCTTGCAATAGCATTGGTGGTTTCATCTCAAAGTTACTGGTAGTTTAAAATTCTAATAATAGTAATAATAAAATTGAGGTTTCAGACAGAGACCACTGCTATTCAGATGGCTCCGGTGGGTCCATCTTCGGTGCAAATCGTCTGATAGATAATTTACATTTGCTCTTGGATGACGTGAAATGTATTTTCCTGTTTTGAGGAAGTCAGATTCTGGGTTTCTTATTTCGTGAATCGAGTACGGAAGTATGTGGGAAACTACGGAAAAAACAGTGAAAACTTACTTAACAAACAATGAAGAACATTTGTAACCTTTTGAGATCAGCATATCAGGTAGTGTCAGGGAACTGAGTTTTAAGACATAGATATATGCAGGGACTAAATTTAAAGCAAGTCTTTAGAATTACTAAAATAATTATCGCTAGCAAAACCTGTTTGTTGATGTAACATAGGTCTTAACAATGATTTCCTGGATAGTAGAATCACCAACCTGTAACAAAAACGTAATTTCAGTATATACCGAAAACACACACATACACACATATAATAATTGACAGCTCATCATGCCAACGACTGCAACAAAACATGCTGTCTTCCGGTCTATGCTACGCAAAGCACACACACTTGTCTTAGAAGAGAACTGCTTGAGGACAGAATTAGGCACAATAAAAATTATTGCCATAAACAATGGCTTCACAGTCAAAATAACTGATAATCTGGATACACATATACACAAAAGTAAGTCAAAAAAGTGCCACGCTAAGAAAGAAAATAAATGTTTGTCAGCATCCAATACTTAGCCCCATTTCACAAAAAATTACAAGCCTTTTTTTTTTTAAAAAAAAAAGAAATTTAACAGTTTGCGTTCTCCCCTAACAATAAGTTAGAACACTTACCCATCCACAACATAAAAACAGATAACCAAAATTCAACAGTAGTCTAGTGTACAAAGTTTCATGCCCCAGTTGCCCTGACTGCTATTTAGGGAAAACGGGCAGAAACTTCGAAACTCCTTTTCCAATAACACACAAATACTTTCCGATTCCACTATTTTGGTTCCTAGAATATGCTGTGCAATAACTGAATTTGCAAACGTGTGATCAACAAGATACGAAACAATTTGATACTGCTATACAATGACGCTAATAGCAATCACATCAGGAAAGACTACATCTGTGACGTACTGTTAAACAATTCCAGAATGAGATTTTCACTATGCAGTGGAGTGTGCGCTGATATGAAATTTCCTGGCAGATTAAAACTGTGTGCCCGCGAAAGGCGAAGGTCCCGAGTTCGAGTCTCGGTCGGGCACACAGTTTTAATCTGTCAGGAAGTTTCTGTTAAACATTTGTAAACAATTGTGCGCATTCAGTGGCGTGACGTGCGATGTGCGACGACAGTATGAAGAAAGCAACGCACACTGACCTCAAAACTTTAAAACGTTCCTCCTTGTTTTTTCGGTAAGTTTTTCACAGTTTTTCCACTGTTTCCTGCATATTTCCGCACTCGATTCACGAAATATGAAACATAACTTCTGCGTAACAGGAAAATGCATTTCACCTCGCTCAAGGGCAAATTTAAATTATGTATTAGACGATACGCACCTGAAGATAGACCCATAGTGTCCAAAGTGCATAGCGTAATTTTACAAAACAAGAAAAAAACTGTGACTGAAGGCTTTTGTATCCAAACTTCCTGTGCAAAAAATTGGCCGATGTTTAGGGCCATTTCGCGAGGAAAATTTCCACATGTAGATTCAAACAAAAATTTAAATTTAAGTTCCAAATGTAGATTTGCACAGGGCTCTACAGTTGGGTTAACTGCTTTTAACTGACTGGGAACCAGCGGATCATGTTACGCCCTGATTGGCCACAGGGGTATAGCTCTCGCGCCAAAACGTACAATTTAAATGCTAATTATTAACTAAACGACACGTCAAATAAACTATGCTCGTCCATTACGGATATTTTAGAACCGTGACTGTATATTGAATGTAAATAAGTTATACAGAACTGCAACCGGTCACTTTTTTTGAAGAATTATGTTTTATACCATGAACCGGTTTTCGAACCTTTTCAGGTTCATCTTCAGATGGTTTCAGGAAGTCACATCATTACTGGTAGCATAATGCTGGGTGCTGGCTCTATGGCAGAAAGAAAGATGGGTCACACTTTAATGTATCGCCATGACTATAGCTTATCTGTCGATGTGGATGTAAATTTAGTTTTTACTTACTGCGACAGTATAGGCGGCTTTTTTCGATTAGTGTCCATCTTATGCCTCCATTTTGATGTCCAGTAGTTATATCAGTACACAAGCTTCCACACAAACTATATTTATTTACACTTTGACAGCGAGACTTTTCCAGCATCCAGCATGCACTTTATAACTGTTGCTTGTAACAAAGATCTTCACAGAAAGGTATGGCATAGGCCTACTTTGTACAGTGATGTAATTTGTTGTTCTTTCAAAACAAGGAATCACTCGACAAACATTACACCAGCTTCCCAACCCCCCCCCCCCCCCCCCCGGAACGACCCCCTTCCTCTCCTTACATCCTAACCACAATAGTGTCAATATCATATCCTACTACAGAATAAAACCTGTACTATATTTCTAAATGTTAAAGCCCTGTACTGCTAAAATAAATCAGTACTTTTATACACTCCTGGAAATGGAAAAAAGAACATATTGACACCGGTGTGTCAGACCCACCATTCTTGCTCCGGACACTGCGACAGGGCTGTACAAGCAAAGATCACACGCACGGCACAGCGGACACATCAAAAACCGCGGTGTTGGCCGTCGAACGGCGCTAGCTGCGCAGCATTTGTGTACCGCCGCCGTCAGTGTCAGCCAGTTTGCCGTTGCATACGGAGCTCCATCGCAGTCTTTAACACTGGTAGCATGCCGCGACAGCGTGGACGTGAACCGTATGTGCAGCTGACGGACTTTGAGCGAGGGCTTATAGTGGGCATGCGGGAGGCCGGGTGGACGTACCGCCGAATTGCTCAACACGTGGGGCGTGAGGTCTCCACAGTACATCGATGTTGTCGCCAGTGGTCGGCGGAAGGTGCACGTGCCCGTCGACCTGGGACCGAACCGCAGCGACGCACGGATGCACGCCAAGACCGTAGGATCCTACGCAGTGCCGTAGGGGACCGCACCGCCACTTCCCAGCAAATTAGGGACACTGTTGCTCCTGGGGTATCAGCGAGGACCATTCGCAACCGTTTCCATGAAGCTGGGCTACGGTCCCGCACACCGTTAGGCCGTCTTCCGCTCACGCCCCAACATCGTGCAGCCCGCCTCCAGTGCTGTCGCGACAGGCGTAAATGGAGGGAAGAATGGAGACGTGTCGTCTTCAGCGATGAGAGTCGCTTCTGCCTTGGTGCCAATGATGATCTTATGCGTGTTTGTCGCCGTGCAGGTGAGCGCCACAATCAGGACTGCATACGACCGAGGCACACAGGGCCAACACCCGGCATCATGGTGTGGGGAGCGATCTCCTACACTGGCTGTACACCTCTGGTGATCGTCGAGGGGACACTGAATAGTGCACGGTACATCCAAACCGTCATCGAACCCATCGTTCTACCATTCCTAGACCGGCAAGGGAACTTGCTGTTCCAACAGGACAATGCACGTCCGCATGTATCCCGTGCCACCCAACGTGCTCTAGAAGGTGTAAGTCAACTACCCTGGCCAGCAAGATCTCCGGATCTGTCCCCCATTGAGCATGTTTGGGACTGGATGAAGCGTCGTCTCACGCGGTCTGCACGTCCAGCACGAACGCTGGTCCAGCTGAGGCGCCAGGTGGAAATGGCATGGCAAGCCGTTCCACAGGACTACATCCAGCATCTCTACGATGGTCTCCATGGGAGAATAGCAGCCTGCATTGCTGCGAAAGGTGGATATACACTGTACTAGTGCCGACATTGTGCATGCTCTGTTGCCTGTGTCTATGTGCCTATGGTTCTCTCAATGTGATCATGTGATGTATCTGACCCCAGGAATGTGTCAATAAAGTTTCCCCTTCCTGGGACAATGAATTCACGGTGTTTTTATTTCAATTTCCAGGAGTGTACATATTAATTCTATTTCGAACAAATAGAAACTGCCTTTACCAATACTCCAGATCACTCTAATGTAAGAATAAAAATAAGTCAACAGTTAAAGAACTTTTGTTCACGATTTGTTTAAATATAAAGTGTACAGCCATATAAAGTTAGTCCATTACAATCACTATAACTTTTATACATATACCTTTAGCTAAAATAAACAGAATCTACTCTTGATAATACCCCAGATCAAGTTAACGTAACAACAGAAATAAGTCAACAGTTCATCTGAAGATTTGTTATTAATTTAAATATAAAGGTCCTAGTCATAAAGACACCTGCATCTCACTGCAGATACAATAACTCTGTATTATTGATAAAAATTGCTATAAACTGCCTGTAATATACAATTAGAAATAAGATATCAAATCACCTGAAGTTTGTTCTTGTAGTAATTGTTTATTTATTTATCTTGTGCTCTCATGTTATCGCCATTCTGATTAAAATACTTGCCCTTATATCGACTTTAATACATGTAAAGAACAACAGAATATATCTCTGTACAAAGTAGGCCTATGCAATATCTTTCTGTCAAGATCTTTGTTACAAGCAACAGTTGTAAAGCGCATGCTCGATGCTGGAAAAGTCTCGCTGTCAAAGTGTAAATTAATATAGTTTGTGTGGAAGCGTGTGTACTGATATAACTACTGGACATCAAAATGGAGGCAGAAGATGGACACTAACCGAAAAAAGCCGCCTATACTGTCGCAGTAAGTAAAAACTAAATTTACATCCACATCGACAGATAAGCCATAGTCATGGCGATACATTAAAGTGTGACCCATCTTTCTTTCTGCCATAGAGCCAGCACCCAGCATTACGCTACCAGTAATGATTGTACTTCCTGAAACCATCTGAAGATGAGCCTGAAAAGGTTCGAAAACCGCTTCATGGAATAAAACATAATTATTCAAAAAAGTGGCTGGTTGCAGTTCCGTATAACTTATTTTCGTCAAATAAATATTTATAAAAAGAAATAAGATTCTCTTCAATGAACTCCTTAGGAGGCATTTATTAAAATAATATAACTATGCTGTCAAATAAGGGAGGTAAGAAGGAAATGACAAGTATTTTGGACAGGTCAGGAAAACTGCTGGTGAATTCTGTGGATGCCCTGGGCAGATGGAGGGAATATTTTGAAGAGTTGCTCAATGTAGGTGAAAATATGATCAGTAATGTTTCAGATTTCGAGGTAGAATGGGATAGGAATGATGATGGAAATAGGATCACATTTGAGGAAGTGGAGAAAATGGTCAATAGATTGCAGTGCAATAAAGCAGCTAGGGTGGATGAAATTAAGTCAGAACTCATCAAATACAGTGGAATGGCAGGTCTTAAATGGCTACACAGGATAATTGAAATTGCCTGGGAGTCGGGACAGGTTCCATCAGACTGAACAAAAGAAGTAATCACACCAATCTTTAAACATGGAATCAGAAAAGATTGTAACAACTACAGAGGTATCTCTTTAACCAGCGTTGGGGGTAAAATCTTCCCAGCTATTGTTGAAAGGAAAGTGCGAGTATTAGTTGAGGACCAACTGGATGAAAATCAGTGTGGGTTTAGGCCTCTTAGAGGTTGTCAGGACCAGATCTTTAGCTTACGGCAAATAATGGAGAAGTGTTATGAGTGGAACAGGGAACTGTATCTATGCTTTATAGATCTAGAAAAGGCATATGACCGGGTTCCAAGGAGGAAGTTAGTGTCTGTTCTACGAGATTCTGGAATAGGAGGCAAACTTTTGCAAGCAATTAAAAGGTCTTTACGTGGATAGTCAGGCAGCAGTTAGAGTTGACAGTAAATTGAGTTCATGGTTCAGAGTAGTTTCAGGGGTAAGACAAGGCTGCAACCTGTCTCCACTATTGTTCATATTATTTATGGATCATATGTTGAAAACAATAGACTGGCTGGGTGAGATTAAGATATGTGAACACAAAATAACCAGTCTTGCATATGCGGATGACTTAGTTGTGATGACAGATTCGATTGAAAGTTTGCAAAGTAATATTTCAGAGCTAGATCAGAATTTAAGGACTATGGTATGAAGATTAGCATCTCCAAAACAAATGTAATGTCACTGGTGAAGAAATATAAACGGATTGAGTGCCAAATAGGAAGAACAAAGTTAGAACAGGTGGGCAGTTTCAAGTACTTAGGATGCATATTCTCACAGGATGGCAACATAGTGAAAGAACTGGAAGCGAGGTGTAGCAAAGTTAATGCAGTGAGCGCTCAGCTACGATCTACTCTCTTCTGTAAGAAGGAAGTCAGTACCAAGACTAAGTTATCTGTGCACCGTTCAATCTTTCGACCAACTTTGTTGTATGGGAGCGAAATCTGAGTGGATTCAGGTTACCTTATCAACAAGGTTGAGGTTACGGATACGAAAGTAGCTAGGATGATTGCAGGTACTAGTAGATGGGAACAATGGCAGGAGGGTGTCCACAACGAGGAAATCAAAGAAAAACTGGGAATGAACTCATTGATGTAGCAGTCAGGGCGAACAGGCTTAGATGGTGGGATCATGTTACACGCATGGGAGAAGCCAGGTTACCCAAGAGACTCATGGGTTCAGCAGTAGAGGGTAGGAGGAGTCGGGGCAGACCAAGGAGAAGGTACCTGGATTCGGATAAGAATGATTTTAAAGTAATAGGTTTAACATCAGAAGAGGCACCAATGTTAACACTGAATAGTGGAACATGGAGGAATTTTATAAGGGGGCTATGCTCCAGACTGAACGCTGAAAGGCATAATCAGTCTTAAATTATGGTGATGATGATGATGTGAAATAATAGGTGTGGACAGGCCGAACCACTTCGCGCATTGTCAAGTTGGTTGGAACAACGTCAAAGGAGGTGGTCCTGCCCCGGCAGTTACTCGTGGGTTGCCTTCTTACCGGCAGTAGTACGGCTTCGTGTTGACGTGAATCTGCGAGCAATGCAGACTAATTACTTATTAGGGAATTTTTCCACTCTTGATTGTGTTCTTACAACACTTAGGAATTATCTCGCATTCGTGGTACAGAGAGTTGATCATTGCGAGCAAACGACTTCGTCTTTCTGGTTTCATTGTTTTCATCAAAATCAATGTTGTACATAAAACAATTAGCATCACTTTTGAGATTTACAATACGTCAGTTATTAACCTCCCTAGGAATCGATATGTGAGTCACATGTAAATAGGAAAACAACCTATTTTCTGCACGCCAGTTTACGTTTGGATTGCCCCTGTAACCGTAATCTCAACCTGCTATGAGATTCATAATCAGTCGAGCGATCCTGATCCTACTACACTACGTACAGAGACAGGTGCAAATGCTTGATACATCATACCACGTTTCCTCGCCTCAACCCTCTCCCACGTTCTCTACCCTACCCTCTTCTCTCTCCTAAACCACACCCCATTCTTGCAAGGGAACTTCCCCATCGCATCCGCTTCAGATTTAGTTATAAGTTGGCAAAGTGGATAGGCCTTGAAAAACTGAACACAGATCAATCGAGAAAAAAGGAAGAAGTTGGGTGGAACTATGAAAAAAATAAGCAAAATATACAAACTGAGTAGCCCATGCTCAAGATAGGCAACATTAAGGATGGTGTAAGCTCAGGAGCGCCATGGTCCCGTGGTTACCGTGAGCAGCTGCGGAACGAGAGGTCATTGGTTCAAGTGTTCCCTCGAGTGGAAAGTTTAATTTTTTTTTCGCAAAGTTATGACCTGTCCGTTCGTTCATTGACGTCTCTGTTCACTGTAATAAGTTTAGTATCTGTGTTTTGCGACCACACCGCAAAACCGTGCGATTAGTAGACGAAAGGACGTGCCTCTCCAATGCGAACCGAAAACATTTGATCGCAAGGTCATAGGTGAACCTATTCCTCCACGGGAAAACACGTTTGATACATTCTATACGACACTGCTGACGGCACGTGATTGTGTGTCAATTGCCAAAGTTCAGGCACTCACACATAATCAACTTCGCTCTCCAAAATTCGAGGACATGTTCAGATTTGCTTGGACATTTGCAGGATTTGACGGTCTACACATGGAAAAATTTGAAAACGTTAGAAACATATCTTTTGACATAGCACAGGGAAAACTGTGAGACTGTGAAACTGTTGCATTGATTTGTTGCAATTTATGTGACAAACTCTTACATTTTCATCAGTTTTTGGGAGTGATTATAACATCCACAAGAAAACCTAAATCGGGCAAGGTAGAAGCATCTTTTTACGCATTCACCAAGTGTACAAGTTAGGTGGGTCGACAATATATTCCTGTCATGTGACGCACATGTCGTCACCAGTGTCGTATAGAATATATCAGACGTGTTTTCCTGTGGAGGAATCGGTTGACCTATGACCTTGAGATCAAATGTTTTCGGTTCGCATTGGAGAGGCACGTCCTTTCGTCTACTAATCTCACGGTTTTGCGGTGTGGTCGCAAAACACAAATACTAAACTTATTACAGTGAATGAACGAACGGACAGATCATAACTTTGCGAAAATAAAAAATTAAACTTCTCACTCGAGGGAAGACTTGAAACAAGGACCTCTCGTGCCGCAGCTGCTCACAGTAACCACGGGACCACGGCGCTCCTGAGCTCACGCTATCTTTGATGTTGTGTATGTTGCACATGGATTACTCAGTTTGTATATTTTTTTAATAGTTCCAGCCAACTTCTTCCTGATTTCTCGATTAATCTGTGTTCAGTTTTTCAAGGCCTATCCACTGTGCCAACTTATAACTAAATCTGGGGGGGGGGGGGGGGGGGTGCGATGGGGAGGTTCCTTTGTTAGAAACAACCAGAGAGCTTCATGCCCTCACACGTATTCTGCTCTGTCAAAAATGAAACAGACGATCAGAGTGCAACCCCAAGCTTTCTGTGCATTCACAGAATCCACACAGCTTCATCAGCAAAAACCACACACACACAGCTTCGTCACGATTTGAAGAACCCACAAAACTTCATCAGCAGCACACACACATATTTTCTCTCCCAATCGCATCCCAATATATTACCAGTCATTAAATCAACAGCAAGTAAAAGTCTATTATTTTACAGCCATTTGACTGATGAAGGCTTCCCTTTGTAAGGTATGCGACCATCTAGACTTTGCATGTTGTAATTCCATGGAAACGTCTTGATCGCTAAAAACTATATTTATGACGCGTTTATAGTCATCATCATCAGATAAAATGTGCTTAGGAAAGCTCATATAAGTGATCAATACAAAAACACGAACAATTTTATATGCAACTGCCTTTTGGAGATATTTTCAAAAGATGTTATTTGGAGACTTCGCCCAGAGGGAGTTGCGTGAGAGAGTCCACGTTTTTCTTGTATTTCTCATTTATATGAGTTTTGCTAAGCACATTTTATCTGATGATGATGACTATAAACGCGTCATAAATAAAGTTTTTAGCGATCAAGACGTTTCGATGGAATTACTACATGCCATTACATTACTGGGCATTTAAACGAAATAGCCATCAGTATGTATCTCAGGGTTGCCCACACAGTTCCGCACTCGATTCACGAAATATAAAACCTAATGTCTGAGTGAAGGGAAAATACATTTCACTTCACTCAAGGCCAAATGTAAATTATACATTAGACGATATGTACCTAAAGATGGACACAAAGGATTGCCCATCTTGTTCTCTATACCCTATTTCCGCAAAACTACGACTGAAGTTTGATCTTGGTATCTAAATTGATGCAAGGCACGATGAACACTCAAAATGAAATATCACAATGTTTATTTCATGTTTAACTGCCAACAGCACGTAGCACATGTGACTAAAATAATATGCTGAGCAGTCAAGATAGTCATAGTTAACAGTTTCTCTTAGACATCCCTGAGGCTATGTCACTGGTGGTACAAAGATCGAACTTTTATCACTTGACATTTTTAGAAGTTTATCAGTCAAACTTCACCCTAGCAAGCATGTTTTTTTCTATACTAGAAAAAAATAATTGGTGTTACTTACTGGCTAATATAGCTTTTTTATTATTTTAGGTCTTAGGCCCACTTGACGTAATGTTCCATTAGTGAAACAAAAGCGAACTTCTGAGGAAGGAAGCGACATTTACCGATCACAACTATGCTAACAAGGTTTTATAAAAAATATTATCAGTTTTTAAATAATACCAATAGTTAACTCCAATGTACGATTTATGCATGTTTAGCTGCAACCGTCAGATTTTCTGACACTTAAGCACAACAAATCACACCTGTTTTAGAGTTCTTCAGTGCGTTGTATCGCGCACTCTACCTAGTTTCGTAGTACACGAGTATAATGAGAAGCACCAAATACATGTTAGCTGTGTAAATACTTATATGAACATGGTGTATGTTTGGTTTGCTTGAAAGGAGTAACTCTCGATGGTAGTAATGTCTCTGGACAAGGTTCCACATAGTGGGAAGTTCAACGTCTCATTGTGGACAAAAATTCCATCTTTGCATGAAAAGTGAAACAGCACTTTAAAGAAACCAAAAATTGTCTGCATTATTTAGAAAAATAGGTAATTATTTCTTCTATAATGGTACAAAATAAATCAGCCTCTCTTATTGGCACTACTACTGTAACTTACAGGTTAACGTACACTTGCGATGATTAACTTATCCTCTCACAATGGAAGTACATGATAATTCGCTGAAGTAACGTACTGAACAGCTGTTTTAACACCCGAAATTTAAGACTTATTCGTGATGATTGCTATGCTTTCAGCTTGCAACATTCAGCTACTTTTCAAAGTCACTCAAACATTGTAGTGTATTAACTTCATCTACCAAACAAATGTTTGTCATCTTCTGCTGACATTGCCAACTTATGCTGTTGCAGAGTGTAAACTGAATGACAGTTGGAGCTGTTGTACATCACGATGTACACAGGGTAGTCATAAAGTCAGAAAATATGGAGAAATGCAGGAAGCCTTAAGGACGATCGATGCTTGTTATAGAGACTGGTATTTGATCCTCAACGCAGATAAATGTTAGTTATTGTGCATAAATAGGTGGAAATACCCTTCATTGTTTGATTACGCAATCGGCATTCAATCTCTAGGAAGAATCACAAACGGAAATTATGCAGGAGTATGCGTCCGAAGTGATTTGAGTGCCGAAATACTTGCAGTTGTAGGAAAGTAGAAACCAAACGGAGGTTCATTCGGTTAGCAAGTGCGGATGTGATCGTTATCCAGCAGTAGGCAATACTAGAGATACGTCCAAAATTCCGAAAAATCAAGTACCATTTAGATTCAAACAACGCTATTCCAACATATAAACAGAGAAATGACCCCACCATACAAACAGAGAAATGACCCTGCCCGGCGGTAAAACCACAGATATTCGAGCTCCTACGGCTCCACAGCGTCCTTCTCTCGTATACCGCTCGTGAATAGAATAAGAACTGGGGAGGGGAGGAGGGGGGGGGGGACCACATTACCCACCGCCGCATACTGTAAGGTTATGTGGGGTAAACATGTAGAGCAGCCGAAGGTGGTAAAATGGTTTTAATCGTGTGAACGTTTGCTGTGGCTGTGGGCCCAAGCACAAGTAAACAATTGTGTTTACGTGATCGACTACCCATTATCACTTAGTATCCGTCCGCAAACACTTCCATTTCCATCGTCAACAACGCTCATGAGATATTCGTTTCCTTATACTGCAGGGGTGGTCACTTACCTTACTTTTGGGAGCCGCAAATTTACGGAGCCGTTTCGAAGCGAGCCACATTTTTAGAGACTAATAGTTAACATCAATGAGGGAACACTATTTTAAAAATAATATTAATGTACTATTTTATAACACAACAATAAATTACAATTTACATTTGTGATGTGCTTTTTAGAGTGTTCACTTTTTCTGTGAGCTGTTTAAAATCTGACATAATATTGGTGTGCACAGTTCGTACAAGTTCACTTAAGTGTTTGTCAGATAGTATAATAGAAAGGATTTCTCGACGTTACTTCAAAAAATCTTAACTTTTAAACTATGTGAGACAGAGAATCGTGATTTATTGTAAGACGTTTAGCAGCTCCCATTTTTGTATCTCCTTTATCCCTTGTTGCAGATCTGACGTGGTTTGCATCAAAACCAGGCAGACCAGTAGAAGGTGCAATGTTTCATCTGGTACGCAGGTACTAAAGAATTTTCAACGCCAGTATTGGAAAGGACCAGCGATAAAATCAATTATAACGAGATAGATCAAAATACTTAGAGAGATCGGCGGCGTCAGGGACGTCCTCTCAGTATCGGAAGCACGTGCTGGCAGAGTGGAAGCTAAATGTCAACGCAGCCCCCAGGAGTCAACTCGTCGTGCGTCACGTGAATTAGACGAAGCAAGATTAACGGTCCGTAAAGTGTTACATAAGCGATCTACATCTACTTGGATACTCTGCAAATCGTATTTAAGTGCCTGGCAGAGGGTTCATCGAACCACCTTCACAATAATCCCGCCGGCCGTTGTGGCGCAGCGGTTCTAGGCGCTTCAGTCCGGAACCGCGCTGCTGCTACGGTCGCAGGTCCGAGTCCTGCCTCGGGCATGGATGTGTGTGATGTCCTTAGGTTAGTTAGGTTTAAGTAGTTCTAAGTCTAGGGGACTGATGACCTCAGATGTTAAGTCCCATAGCGCTTAGGGCTATTTGAACCATTTTTGAACAATAATCCTTTATTATTTCAATCTCGAAAAGCTCTCGGAAAAACTAACACCTACATCTTTCCATGCGAGCTCTGATTTTGCTCATTTTATTATGATGATCGTTTCTCCCTATGTATGTCGGCGTCAGCAAAACAGTTTCGCATTCGGAGGAGAAAGTTGGTGATTGGCATTTAGTGAGAAGATTCCGCCACAACGAAGAATGCCTTTGTTTCAATTATGTCTACACCAAATCCTCAGTGATACTCTCTCCCCTATTTCCAGATAATACAAAATGTACTACTCTTCTTTGAACTCGATATACTCCGTTAATCAACCGTGCGACTGCTACGGTCGCAGGTTCGAATCCTGCCTCGGGCATGGATGTGTGTGATGTCCTTCGGTTAGTTAGGTTTAAGTAGTTCTAAGTTCTAGGGGACTAATGACCACAGCAGTTGAGTCCCATAGTGCTCAGAGCCATTTGAAACATTTGAACTCCGTTAATCCTACCCGATAAGGATCCCAGACCCCGCAGTAGTATTCCAAAAGAGAACGGCCAAGCGTAGTGTAGGCAGTCTGTTTAATAGATCTGTTACATTTTCTAAAAGTTGTGCTAATAAAACAGTCTTCGTCTTGCCTTCCCCACAACATTTTCTATGTGTTCCTTCCAATTTAAGTTGCTCGTAATCGTAATTCTTAAGTATTTAGTTGAATTTACAGCCTTTAGATTTTACTGATTTATCGTGTAACCGAAGTGTAACGGATTCCTTTTAGCATTCACGTGGATGACCTCACACTTTTCACTATTTAGAATTAATTGCCAATCTTCGCGCTATACAGATATCTTTTCCAAATCGTTTTGCAATTTATTTTGATCTTCTGATGACTTCAGTACGCGATAAACGACAGCATTATCTGCAAACAACTTAAGAAGGATGCTCAGATTGTCTCCTAAATCGTTTATATAGACAATGAACAGCAGAGACTTTGTAACACTACCTTGTGGAAAGCCAGAAATTACTTCTGTTTTACTCAATGACTTTCTGTCCATTACTAAGAACTGTGACCTCTCTCCAGTTACGTCACTGAGATAATTTTCCACAACACGCAGTTTCACTACAAACCGTTTGTATGTTACAGTGTCAAAAGCCTTCTGGAAATACGGAATCAATTTGAAATCCCTTGACAAGAGCACTCAACACTTCGTGTGAGTAAAGAGCTCGTTGTGTTTCACAAGAACGATGTTTTCTAATTCCATGTTGAGTGTGTATCAGTACACCGTTCTCTTAGAGGTAATTCATAATGTTCGAACACAATATATGTTACAAAATCAATCTGCATATCGACGTTAATGATATGGGCCTGAAATTTAGTGGCTTACTTTTACCTTTTTTGAATTTTGGTGCGACCTGTGCAACTTTGGGTAGGGATCTTTCGTCGAGCGAACGGTTGCACATGATTGTTAAGTACGGAGCTAATGTATCAGCTTACTCAGAAAGGAATCCGACTGGTATACAATCCGGACCAGTGGACTTGCTTTTATTAAGTGAATAAGTTGCTTCACTACTCCGAGGATGTGTACTTCTAAGTTACTCTTTTTGACTGAATTACTTGATTCGAATTCTGAAATATGTACTTCGTCTTCTTTGGTGAAGGAATTTCGGAAGGCTGTGTTAAGTAACACTGCTTTGGCAGCACTGCCGTCGATAGTATTTCCATTGTTATTGTGCAGAGAAGGTCACACTTTTTTTGCGCACAAAGTTCAAATGGTGCAAGCTTAGGGGGCAAACGATCGTCTTTGGCGGTGTGCATTAGCAGCTTCCATGCATCAAAATGACAGATGCCGACATTGACGCCCGCATCTCGTGGTCGTGCGGTGGCGTTCTCGCTTCCCGCGCCCGGGTTCCCGGGTTCGATTCCTGGCGGGGTCAGGGATTTTCTCTGCCTCGTGATGGCTGGGTGTTGTCCTTAGGTTAGTTAGGTTTAAGTAGTTCTAAGTTCTAGGGGACTGATGACCATAGATGTTAAGTCCCACAGTGCTCAGAGCCATTTGAACCATTTTTGAACCGACATTGACTACCTGAAAAAACTTTCAGATGAAGCGACATTCCACATTTGTAGACACGTCGAACAACACAATATTGGGATTTTGGGTTCAGAAAACTCACACAACACAAGCGAACACGTCAGTGATAGCCTGAAGCGTAATATTTTGTGTGGCCCAATACACAATAGGGCTATAGGTCCATTTTTCTTCGGGGAGGAAATCACAACGGGAAATGTTTACCTGGACATGCTCGAACAGTTCCTGTCTGCACAGATCGAACAGCTGCAGCCGTACATTATCTTCCAGCATGATTGTGCGCTCTCCGCATTGGAATACGACCGTATGAAATGTGCTGAATGACACAGTTGCCGAGATGTGGATGGGTCGTGCTGGACTTACCGCATGGCTTGGTTCAAATGGTTCATATGGTTCAAATGGCTCTGAGCACTATTGGACTTAACTTCTGTGGTCATCAGTCCCCTAGAACTTCGAACTACTTAAACCTAACTAACCTAAGGACATCACATACATCCATGCCCGAGGCAGGATTCGAACCTGCGACCGTAGCGGTCTTTTTTTTTTTGTCATCAGTCTACTGACTGGTTTGATGCGGCCCGCCACGAATTCCTTTCCTGTGCTAACCTCTTCATCTCAGAGTAGCACTTGCAACCTACGTCCTCAATTATTTGCTTGACGTATTTCAATCTCTGTCTTCCTCTACAGTTTTTGCCCTCTAAGCTCCCTCTAGTACCATGGAAGTCATTCCCTCATGCTTTAGCAGTTGTCCTAGCATCCTGTCCCTTCTCCTTATCAGTGTTTTCCACATATTCCTTTCCTCTCCGATTCTGCGTAGAACCTCCTCATTCCTTACCTTATCAGTCCACCTAATTTTCAACATTCGTCTATAGCACCACATCTCAAATGCTTCGATTCTCTTCTGTTCCTGTTTTCCCACAGTCCATGTTTCACTACCATACAATGCTGTACTCCAGTCGTACATCCTCAGAAATTTCTTCCTCAAATTAAGGCCGGTATTTGATATTAGTAGACTTCTCTTGGCCAGAAATGCCTTTTTTGCCATAGCGAGTCTGCTTTTGATGTCCTCCTTGCTCCGTCCGTCATTGGTCACGCGGTTCCAAACTGAAGCGCCTAGAACCGCTCGGCCACAACGGCCGGCTACCGCTTGGCCCCGTGATCCCTCAGTGTTACTCCATTAGACTTCTCCTTGTCGGATTACGTCAAGGATCGCGTGTACGCAGCGCCAGCCAACGGTATTGCCATCCTTCGTGCACGAATCATTGAAGCAATAAGAGCACATGATTCCGCCATGGTGACATGTACACAGGCGGAACTCGAATATCGCCATGATGTTGTACGAGCGACGTATGGGGCACACACAAAAATGAGGAAACTTCGAGAACTGCTAAATATTATGCACGAATCCACGATGCTACATCACTAAGCGTTTCCAAGTTATGATTTTCTAAAGTGATAGTGGGACTTCGCCACCATCCTGTTTTATACAGGAACTGTTCAATGAGTAATAGAACACTTATTTCTGAAAGCAGGTTGGTTTTATTCAGGGTTCCAATCCACTATGTTATTCCTCACTCTTTTAGCTACAGGACCCTATTTTTCAACATAATCTCCGTTCAATGCGACGGTCTTTCACCACCTGGATGCCTGTATGCCCCCATGGTACCACTTTAATGGTCGAGTCCGCAGCTTGTGGTCTCGCGGACGCGTTCTCGCTTCCCGAGCACGGAGTCCCAGGTTCGATTCCCGGCGGGGTCAGGGATTTACACCTGCCTCGAGGTGACTGGGTGTTTGTGTTGTCCTCATCATTTCATCATCATTCATGAAAGTGGCGAGATTGGACTGCCAAAAAGGTTGGGAATTTATACGGGCGCTGATGGCAGCGCAGCTGAGAGCCCCACAAACCAAACATCATCATCATCATCATCATCATCATCAACAACAACATCTAATGGTCGACGTCAGAGCCAGCGTCTTGCTCCATCAGTAATCTCCCCATCATCGACAGACTGCTTCCCACGGAGTTGCATCTTTCATTGGGCCAAGCAGATCGAAGTAGGAAGGTGCGAGATCCAGGCTGTAAGGTGAATGAAGGAGAATAGTCCAGTGAAGCTCTGTGACATCCTCCCGGGCCGCAGATTTGTGTAAGGCCTTGCGTTTTCATGGAGGACATGTTCGTCTGCATTTTTGCGGCGACAAAGAGGCTTATGTCGTTTCTTCAATTTACTGACGGTAGCACAATGCACTTCAGAGTTGATTGTTGCACTACGAGGGAAGACAGCGAACAGAATAACTCCTTCAGAGTCCCATGACTTTACTGGCTGGTGACGCGGCTTTGAACTTTTTCTTCGGAGGAAAGGGGATATGCCGCCACTCCATGGGTTGCCGCTCTCTTTGCAGCTCTAGGTGATAAACACATGTTCCATCGCCTGTGACGATGTTCGACAAAAAATTGTCATCAGCTTCGTAGCACGCACGCAGTTCCGCACAGACGATCCTTCGTTGCTCTTTATAGTCTTCTGCTAGACGGCGAGAAACCGAACGGGACACACCTTCCCAGCTGGTGGACGAGTGTTTCAGGACTACCAACAGAGACGGCCAGTTGAGCAACGAGAGGTTTGATTTTGATCCGCCGATGACCTCCAAAGAGAGTTCCGTACGTTCCAACACTGCAGGAGGCGCAGCTATGAGCGGCCAGCTGGCAGCGGGAGATATGTTCGCTCTATCTCGTTGCGATGATGACAGGCGCCTCGCCCAACGATTCACCGTGCTTTTGTTTACTGCCAGATCTCCGTAGTCATTCTGCAAGCACCTATGAAAATCTGCTAATCTATAATTTCCTGCCAATAGAAACACAATGAGAGATCTCTGCTTAGAAACATCTCCGTTACAGACGCCTTTTCAAGGCAAGTATAGTGCCGCCACCATTTGTAACTTCAAGGAACTGTAGCGGATGAAGCGGGAATATTCCATGACTTCCCACAACAAATCCGCATCTCCTTTTTTTTTTTCAGCCGGAACTGGCCGAGGGAAAATGTGTTGCATTTCTTACTGAACGCCCCTCGTAAATTGCCTTAATCGTTCTCCATACTACCTTCACGAGTTCCCGACAGTTACGTCTGCATTATGAGCACACAACTCCAGATTAAGACTTTGTGTCGGACTGCAATCGGACCTGTCAGTAATGTTTTTTATTACACACGGCTTATTTGTTGAAATCACTGTAGCTCTCCCTGTCACTGCCCACCAGTAAACCCCAATGTGGTGTCTGAAAATTATTGGTTGGGCTGTTTGTGGGAAGAGACCAAACTGCGAGACCATCGGTCTCGTCAGATCAGGGAAGGACGGGGAAGGAAGTCGGCCGTGCCCTTTCAGAGGAACCATCCCGGCATTTTCCTGGAGCGATTTAGGGAAATCACGGAAAACCTAAATCAGGATGGCCGGACGCGGGATTGAACCACCTTTCTCCCGAATGCGAGTCCAGTGTGCTAACCACTGCGCCAACTCGCTCGGTAAAATTGTTAACGAGACTCTCAGTCACGTTTTAAATTCCTGCTTCCTCTTTTCCTTTATACTTCTGCATTTCTTTAATGTATTCTGTTACTGTTTCCCTCTCGTAACAATTTCTTGTACCACGCACTTCCTCTCATGTGCTGCAGTTAGTCTTTACGTTAAAGCGTGAGCGGCTACATATAGTCTTACATCGGAGAGGGCATGAAGGACCTACCTGGCCGATATAACGTCTTGATATTACTGGTTCCTCTGGACGTGTAACAAATTCTATAGTGTGATATTAATTGGTTTTTAGAAAAAAAGCAGTTTGAAACTCTCAGCAGTGTTGAACGAAAGGCATCGTATGTCGTAGACAGAAGGTGACACATGTTACTTGCAAGAAGATTTGTTGCGAGTTCCGGGCTATCCGCCGCCGATAACATTACCGTATATTTTCGTCATTGGACGACCCTGTCATCATCGGTAATCCGTCTCTTGTTTGCTTGGACATGTATAAACAAGATAAAATTAAGCGTTTCCTTACAGTTTTCTTAAGATAAACGTAGTGGGCCGTCAATAGAGAGTATCAGTTTTGGCTCATCCATCACTCTTCAAGAGTATTTGTCGGCTAACAGCGAAAGAATTTACCGTATTTAAACTTGCTTATTAACCGTGACAGGGACAGGTGCTTCAGTAGCACATCAAACGAGTACTTCTAATGTATCCTTATAGACGTCTCTTTTTGACTGTTCAGTTTCTCATGCATTGTTGTCTGTTTCCGGCATGATCTGTCTTAGAGCCGTTATGGGCATCGAACGAAATTGTACGAGTCACTGGCTATGAAGATTTGCTTCAAATGATTCCTCACATTCATGAATAGAATTAAAAGTGGAAAAAGAGTTACTGACCACTTCTTCCTTGCGCCCAGTGCCTCCCCCCGAAGCCCTCTTCGCTCACTTCAATTGTCTCGGAATTCAGTGAAAAATTGAGATGTGAGCGCGACAACAGAGTAACAAGACACGAACACGCTCATGTCTGACGTTCCCCATCTTCAATCCCTTTGCTATATCATGGTACTCTACACTTTCTTTTTCTCCCAGCTGTACCGAAACATTTCAGTAGTGATCAGTTATTTTCTTTTGTTGCTTCTTCCGGTAATCTTCACAGATTTGACTCGTCGAAGCATTATTTGGAGCTGAAATTTCTAAATTTTTCCACAAAGTCCTATCAGTTTTTGCTCGACGATTTTATCATAAGTGAAGTGTACCATATGAATAAGTTGTATTACTGCTTACATTATTGACTTCTTTTTCTCTTTCGACACTCCTTTCTCATTTTTCAGATAGCTTCTAATATCATCTCTGGGCAGAGTTCAAAGCAGGTTAGGGAGTGTCGCGGGAATGGAATCGAGATAGGGGTACAGTTTACGTACGTCGATCTTACGACAACTCTACACAGCAGTCAAATAGTACGAAAGCGTGCTGAGAAGTAATGCCTCCGATTTTTTTTTCTTTTTTCAATGCCGACTGAAGTATTACCTATCATGCATACATTGAGGTGAAAAAGTCATGTGAATGCACATGCACATACACAGATGGTGGGAGTATCGCGACACGAGGTATTAAAGGGCACTGAATTTGTATTCAGGTGAGTCATGTGAAAAGGTGTCCGATATAATTGTGGCCGCACGACGGGAATTAAGACTTTCAAAGCGGAATGGTAGTTTGATCTACAGACATGGTTCTAAATGGTTCAAATGGATCTGAGCACTATGGGACTTAACTGCTGTGGTCATCAGTCCCCTAGAACTTAGGACTACTTAAACCTAACTAACCTAAGGACATCACACACATCCATGTCCGAGGCAGGATTCGAACCTGGGACCGTAGCGGTCACGCGGTTCCAGACTGTAGCTCCTAGAACCGCACGGCCACTCCGGACAGCTTAGATGCATGGGACATTCCGTTTTGGTAATCGTTAGAAAATTCCATATTCCGAAATCCACCGTGTCAAGAGTATGCCAAGAAGAACAGATTTCAGGCATTACCTTTCACCAAGGACAATGTAGTGGCAGACGGCCTTCGCGTAACAACCGAGAGCAACAGCGTTTGCGTACAGTTCTCAGTGCTAACAGAAATAACGACAGAAATCGATTTGGGATGTACGACGAACGTATCCGTTAGGACAGTGAGACGAAATTTGGCGTTAATGGGCTATAGCTGGAGACAACCGACGCGAGATCTTTACATATACATTTACATCTACATTTATACTCCACAAGCCACACAACGGTGTATGGCGGTGGGCACTTTACGTGTCACTGTCATTACCTCCCTTTCCTGTTCCAGTCGCGTATGGTTCGCGGGAAGAACGACTGCCGGAAAGCCTCCGTGCGCCCTCGAATCTCTCTGATTTTAAATTAGTGATCTCCTCGGGAGGTATAAGTAGGGGGAAGCAATATATACGCTACCTCATCCAGAAACGCACCCTCTCGAAACCTGGACAGCAAGCTACACCGCGACGCAGAACGCCTCTCTTGCACAGTCTGTCACTTGAGTTTGCTAAACATCTCCGTAACGCTATCACGCTTACCAGATAACCCTGTGACGAAACGCGCTGCTCTTCTTAGCATCTTCTCTATCTCCTCTGTCAACCCGACCTGGCACGGATCCCACATTGATGAGCAATACTCAAGTATAGGTCGAACGAGTGTTTTGTAAGTCACCTCCTTTGTTGATGGACTACATTTTCTAAAGACTCTTCCAATAAATCTCAACCTGGCACCCGCCTTACCAACAATTAATTTTATATGATCATTCCACTTCAAATCATTCCGTACGCATACTCCCAGATATTTTACAGAAGTAACTGCTACCAGTGTTTGTTCCGCTATCATATAATCATACAATAAAGGATCCTTCTTTCTATGTAGTCACAATACATTACATTTGTCGCCTCTAGCTCCTCTCCTGGACTCGTGATCCTAGCTGGACCCTAGACGATTGGAAAACTTTGGCCTGGTCAGATGGGTTCCGATTTCAGTTGATAATAGCTGATGGTACGGTTCGAGTATGTCGTAGACCCCGCGAAACCATGGACAAATGTTATCAACGAGGCACTGTGCAAGCTGGTGCTGGCTCCATATGGCGTGGGCTGCATTTACATGGTTCGCGGGAAGA
Organism: Schistocerca gregaria; assembly: GCF_023897955.1. Taxonomy (NCBI): domain Eukaryota; kingdom Metazoa; phylum Arthropoda; class Insecta; order Orthoptera; family Acrididae; genus Schistocerca; species Schistocerca gregaria. The sequence goes on from NC_064924.1 coordinate 492,086,420, forward strand.
ACGACTGCCGGAAAGCCTCCGTGCGCCCTCGAATCTCTCTGATTTTACATTAGTGATCTCCTCTGGTCGAACTGAACCAATCGTTGATTGGAAGCGGTTATGTTCGGCTACTTGGAGACCGTGTGCAGCCATTGATGGACTTCGTGGACAGGCGACAATGGAATGTTTGTGGATGACAATGCGCCACATCAACAGGAAACAGTTGTTCCAGATTGGTTTGAAGAACACTCTGAACACTTCGAGCGAATGATTTGGCCACCCGGATCGCCGGTGCCAGAGGTCAGCTCGTGGACAAACTCCCGCACCGGCAACACTTCCGCAGTTATGGACGGCTAAAGAGGCACCATGGCCCAACATTTCTGCAGGGGACTTCTAATGACTCCACGTCACGTCGACTTAGCGAACTACGCCGGGCAAAAAGGGGTCGACACGATATTAGGAGGTACCCCACGACTTTTGCCATTTCAGCGTGTTACTTGGTCAACTTTCCCGCTCCGCCCAGGGAAGTTGCAACCTACAGCCGTTAGAGGGCTCCGAATGGTAGCGCGTCTCATGGCGGCGTGTAATTTAGTTGACTCATGCGATTTTCATATGTGTCCAGAACTTAAAGGACACCTTCAGTATTTCTCTTTCATAGCGATTAAGTGGTGCAAGACGGAGGTGTGGTTGTGGCTCCATTAATAAAGTCAAACTTCTAGAGTGACGATAACAAGAAACTGGCCCCTCGTTCGGAGAAATGTGTTCGTCGCAAGGCTGAATAATTATGTAGACATGAAGAACGAAGAAAAAGAATGTTAATAAAATTTGTTTTATCTAAAAAGCTTTATGGGGAGACGGAAGGCAAACGGGCTCAAAAGATCGACTTTTAGACTTTTGTATTTTTGAAGTGCCCGCTACTTCTTGCGTAAAACAGTTTTTGTTTCATATAAATACAGCACATTTTCGTGAATTTGATGATTTTCCTGAGGCTCTGTGCGATCTGGCTTTCTTTTTTGCACCATGCAGAGATAATGTACAGGTTTCTTTTATTGCTTGTCCATTATTTCCTGCTACTATTTCTAAATTAGAATGCATAGGGCATGTCCAGAGGATAATGGGTTCCAGGTTGAAAGATTATAAAAGAGAAGTCAAAATAAAAAAAATGCTGGTACATGGTAAGAAGATTGGTGGTAAAGGTCGCCGTACAAATGTTGAAAAATATGTATTACAGAAATATTGTGACTTGGCCATAAGAAGAAGTTTCGGGAATTCAGAAAACACGAAGAAAGCTGTATGGTCTATTTTTTCTCATAAGCTTTCCCCAAATGAAAATCCTGAGCGCTGTCTTTGCCCGAATGGTCCTGACGCTTTGAGCAAGTACAGGAGAAGTGCAACATATGGCCACAAACATTCTTTACCTGCAGCAGTAATGACTGAAATGAAATTTATATTTAGAGATATTTGTAAAGATACTTAATTGAAGAAATGTCTTCATGAGAAGGTGCAAAATTTAAATGAGTGTGTGAATTCTGTTATATAGATCGCGTTACCGTAAACTGTATTTCTTCAGATTACAACCCTCAAATTTGTTGTTTGTGATGCCACTTTATGCTTTAATGATGGAGTAACAAGAAAACTGGATGTTTTGGAAGTAATGGGCATAAATCCAGTGGAAGTATTACAAAATCATTCGTGCAAATAGATAAAGGGAGAATCGGCAAAGCAGGAATTGCTAAATTAAAATGCGCAAAGAAGTCAGACAGAAAAGAAAAGGGACAAAGAGAAGAAAAGATCAGTATGATTCAGACGAAGCTCAGTACGATGCAGCAAAATATTAGTGGCAAGTAAATCTCATCAGTAACTGTACTAAAATTGCAATACTAAACTTTGAATTACTTTTTCTCAAAACTACATATTTTTGACTTTCAGGTAGCAATATTTTCCATTCGACTTATGTTAGAAATAAGAACTTTGGCCCATTTGGACTCAGGATGGTAACAAGTTATTACAAGTAAACTCAGAACCACCAACCTAACAAAAACTGTTTTATAACAATAAATGCTTTAAAAAAATTAAAATTTTGTTAGTGAAAGAGTAAAGTAATTTTTTCTTCAGATCCATACGCGGTATTTTGTTCATTTTACCTGTAAATGCAAGCATATGTTATACACATTCCGAAAATTTTCAATGTTTTAACACTTATAGTTCTTTTGGAAAGTGTACCTATTCAAATGGTTAAACATCATTGTCAGAATAGGGATGAAAATTCCTACAGCCTCCCTTTAAGAGTTTTCACACAAAAAATTCGGAGACATTAAATTTCAGCAGATCTCGAACATCCAACTAGTTACTCGAGGAGTGTATCCGATGTGCAGCTGAGGAATCAACGAACTCTGTTGCTAATATTAGCAATCAAAGACTGGCACTACGTACATTGTTATGGCTTGTTGCCCTTGTTTCAATGATCTTACGGAATAACAACTTTACGCAAAAACTACGTTAATAATACATGGTCTGCACAATGGGCGTTGGCTACACGTACTTCATAAGTTCTGCTTCTCTATAGCCAACAGCGAAAAGCAGCAAGAGAAGAAAGAATAAAACTGACGGTCACTGAACGTGTATGTGGAGGCAAAGCATTCCGCGTCGGGGATAAATCGCATCTAACGAAACCTCCAGTAGACAATTTTGCTAAAGATTTTTAAGTACCAGACTGAGGTGTACAGGCATACAGTTAAAGACAGAGCTACCTTTAAGATATATAACCGGGAAGTTACAAATATGTTAATCTACCGTCGAGTGCTCACAAATGTTCAAATGTGTGTGAATTTCTAAAGGACCAAACTGCTGGGTCATCGGTCCCTAGACTTACACACTACTTAAACAACTTATTCTAAGAATAATATACACCCCCCCTACCCGAGAGAGGACTCAAACCTCCGGCGGGAGAGGCCGCGCAATCCGTGACATGGCGACTCAAACCGGGCGGCCACTCCGCGCGGCGAGTACTCCCTCGACTTGTGATCGTGTAGAGAGTAACCGAAAGCAATTTAGAATATAACGAAGCGAGTAACTCAAGAGCGCTGTTGATGAAGAAAATGCTATATCTGAGTCCAGATGCACAGTGATTAAAAAAACCTCCCTGATAGTCAAACGCGCCGCTTCTGAGATGCGGGGAGGTGAGGGTTGATGAGCTGTCCAGCCTGTATGTAGTTTCAGGCGGTTTCCCACATCCGAAAAGATGAATGCCGGACTGGTACCCCTGTCCTGCCTCAGTTACATGCTACGCAAATATTTCGAAAACGTTCTGACTTGCTTCCAAGAGGGGCGTGGTGTCAGGGAGAGCCATCAGTCTCCAACTGTCACTAACACTATCAAAACCATTGTACAATGTCGACCCCGCAGAGAAACGGCTGAAGGCGAAAAAGAAGACGAAGATCCAGGGATGAGGGGTAGATAACCGAGTAAACACAGTGATTGGCTTCCATGCCTCAGTAAAAGCTGACAATCAGGGCCGTTTTTCCAGCTTCGGCGGACCTACACCGTGTTTTGTACTCAAGCCAACTTGCGGTGTGTGGCGCAACGTAATTCAGGTACAATTATCGTCCCTCCCCACTCACCTCATTGCTGGTCTATTTGCAAAGGTGTAAGAAAAGAACCAGTATGCCAAGCTTCATTACAAGCTTGAATATCTCGTTTCTCTCTCTCTCTCTCTCTCTCTCTCTCTCTCTCTCTCTCTCTCTCTTTCTCTCTATCGCCGTGGGTGTTCCGCAGCCTGTGTGGTGGGAGGAAGTAATATGCGTTTTGGCTCCTCTTAAAACGTGCGTTCTCACAGTAAGAGAGAGCAAACGTTTTCAAGACGTGCGATACCTCTCTAGTTGTACATTAAATGTATTCGCAATTTGCAAATAAGGACAACCATCAGCTGTGTAATGGAATGACGATAGTGAAAATTTGTGCCGTAAGGGGACTAACACCCAGATTTTCCGCTTACCGCGAGCGGTCGTCTTGCCTTTAGGCTATCCGAGGCTACCGAGGCCAGACCCGAACTTCCAAACGTCATTAAGCACGTGTCTACAACCTGTACTCGTGCGTCCATTATGTATATTCTCGTACAGGCGAGACATTTTACTTTAAAGTCAATTGCCCGGTTTCGACGGATAAATACGATATTGCAGTGCCTGTGTTATTCCGAATTAAGATGCAATCATTTCAGTCTACAGCTGATGGTTGTCCAAATTCACAACTGCGAATACATTTAATGTATTTCATAACGGCTCTAGTCGCCCCAGTGCATGCTCCTTTGGACATGCATGCATGTTCAGAGGGATATGCATAGTTAATCCGGAATAACACAGCCACTACGATATCGTATTTATCCGCCGCCACCGGTCAAGCGACTTTCAAGTAAAATGTGTCGCCTGTACGGGAATACAAAAAAATGGCTCTGAGCACTATGGGACTTAACATCTGAGGTCATCAGTCCCCTAGAACTTAGAACTACTTAAACCTAACTAACCTAAGGACATCACACACACCCATGCCCGAGGCAGGATTCGAACCTGCGACCGTAGCAGTCGCTCGGCTCCAGACTGAAGCGCCTAGAGCCGCTCGGCCATTTCGGCCGACACGGGAATACACATAATGGATATACGAGTAAAGGCTGTAGACACGCGATTGATGACATATGGAAGTTTGGATCTGGCCGTGAGTCATGTACGAATAGCCTAAGGGTCATCGGCGTTTTCCCCACAACAAAATCTAACGCTGTGAACTGGATACGCGGTCACACGGTTCGCTACCTTTTTTGTCCCCGATGAGAAATCAGAACTAGGTTACTGGACGTACCTTAACGATCGACAATGTGCAGCTGTTCGCAACCACAGATACAAGTGGTTCTTTTCCAATTTTCTACGGAGCGCCTTTCATGACCCGCCTTCCAGTTGGAAAGTCCAGACCATGACTTGCTGATGCTTTTTTCGCTGGCATGATGTTCTGAACGCACTGCAAACGGAATATCCATTAAAATTTCGAGAAGACACGTTTGGATGTTCCGCCACTCGGAAGGTGCTAGCGATTCCGGAATTCTGGTAGATAGACTAAAATAATGAAAAAATCCATAAATACAAAAAATAAATAATTGTAGAAAACAAAAAAAAAAGAAATTAAAAAAATATATGTACAAAAAATCGCAAAAAATGAACGAAAAAACAAAAGCCCGTACAGTCCTACTTTCATTTTCATACAAGCTGTGGTGGTGGCAAACAGATTTTTTTTTAGTTTCCCTTTCCTGTCCAGGGGCGAATGAAATAAAAATAATAATAAAATTTTTAAAAAAGTCGAGGGAGGGGGGGGGGGGGCTATGCAGAGATGCTGATGGAAGGTGTAGCCAAAAAAATTAAGTTATAATAAAAATGGTAAGGCGACCGCTTGCGATAAGTGAGAAATCTGGGTTCGCGTCCCGGTCTGGTACAAATTTTCATTGTCACCATTCCGTTTTCCAGATTATGGTTATCCATATTAGCAATTGCGAATACATTAATTGTATTTCATAACTTCTGTATTCGCCGCGGTGCCTGTTGATATTGGACATGCATGCATGTCCAAAGGAACATCATAATTCGGAATAACACAAACACTGCAATACACATCTTTTGTAGCGTCCGTCAATAGATGACAATCGCCGTGGCGCTGTGGCGCGTGGTCTGCAAACCAGTAACGTGCAAGGCACGAAGTTTTTCACAACACAGGCAACAGATTATGTCACCCTGGGTTTCTCAGCTCTGAGCTCACGAGCAAAGAAATCGTTACTATTTACAAACTAAATGTAGATCGAATGAGTATTGATAAAGCGAGACGTATTTTAAAATTAATATCCTGTCCAAACTGTGATTCTGCCTCATCGAAGAGAATATTGTGTATATATTTATAGTTTGTTATAAATAAAATCATAGAAGAACAGTTACACTTTGCAGTGATTTAAGAATTACTGACCATTTTTCTCTTCTGAAAGCTCTTACGGCGTTGATTTTCGTTGTTAAATGCTTCTGTATTGAATAGCAGAAATACATCCAAAACAACAATTTTGCTATCGGAGAACAACCCTTCCTACTATTTGCACGAAAAATTAATGAATGTAAGGCACTAAAGAGCCTAGATGAGGAATACTGTATTACTTTTGCTTCTGTTCCTGTGCTTTAAAATGTTTTTTAAAAATTGTACCACCGGTGAAGTGAAGCATGTGCGCGACAGATAATCACGTGGGGTTGACGACTTGTTGAGAATGTATCGGACCTCTTGCAGCCATTGGACCGTGGTGCGATGCAAGCACGGAAAGGTAAAGCCAGTAGGTCAGCAGAGTAAGAAAGTCAGCCAACAATAGCTGAAGCGGATGTCCTGTTCCATAAATGTAACACTGATTTGCATGCTGCGGGCGAGCATGAAGATCTATTACACGGTTCGCATCCGATTTGACTACAGTCTTTTTGTTCGGTGGGTTGGTAGGACTCCTAAATCATCCGTACCGACTACAACTCAGTTGTTTCTAAATGTTGGAACGTCTACTTTTTTATCACAGTAGTCGTGCAACGCGGTTATCTATTTTGTTGTTTCTGTTTTGCATTTACTTTCTGTGGGTGACAGGCTAAGGACATTACTGGCGATTTCTTCATTGCAGATTCTTCAGCTCCGTAGCCGAATCATATACTAGCGATGATAGCATTTGCATCACTCAGTTACAATTTAGGATCCGAAACTTTCGTTTTTCCTCTTTGAGTAGTTTCGCGTGTTTTAATACCCATTTTCGGGTGGTGCATGTTTATGTAGAGTAGCACAACACAGTGTTTCATAAGTGGGCGTGGTCACTATCATTATCATCATCATCATTTTCATTTTACATCTAAGGACAGATGTAGATCTCTTTCATAATTCTCTGCTGGTTCCTCTCTGCAGCGCTATGCAATGTTTTGCAATGTCCGCTTGGAAACTAGTAAAGTACTTCCTTAGCCCATCTAAAATCCATTCGTCTAGCGAAAATTCACATCTCCAATTTATTTTCATTGCAGTCATAATTTTAACTGAGTCTAAAGTTCGCCCAAAATCTATGTATGAATCCTAACCAAAGCTACAGTTCTTCATTGCTGCATCCCGTAACTTTCTTTACCATTTCCAAGTGATGACTTGTGCCGTAGCCAGCTTTTCCATCAACAATGAACAATTTATTGTTGTGATCTTCAATCTGAATATATCCGATACTAAAAACTGCTCCTTGATACCTTACCATGTATTATATCATCCAATCCCTTCTCTAAGACAAATTTTGCCACAAACCTCTCTTCTCCAGTTCGATACAGTACGTCTTCATTATTAACTTAAACTTTCCATCTAATCTTCAATATTTTTCTATAAGAAGGTAATTCAAAGTTTCCTGTTGGTCGTTGTGCTAAAAAAAGAGTTACAAATATCACGGATGGAATGACTGAATTGTCGAATGCGACACGCCTAGTTCTGTGGAGCGTGCTGGGCCGTATACGATCTTGACATTTAAAATTAGTCTTGTTCTATTTTCGTTCCTTTTATAGGATTGTTTAGCAGTCGATGGCAAGTAGGTGTGCATCGGGCCATACCTGCGCCACTTACTGTGAAGAAACCATCTAAATGTGCTGAAAGTCGTGGATGCACGATTTCCGGGAGCAAGACATTAGCGTTTGCGCTTGACATGTTCGCCATATTAGAGGTCTCTTGTCGAGAAGAGCTCCCCTGGTGGCGAGGTTACCCAACAGGCGTTTCCAGACACTTCCGAGATGAGGGACTGTGTGTGACACGGGTTGCAAAATACTGCAGGTGCTAACAGGAAGCGGCACGACCCTTTTTCACGAAAACCGGCAGTGATTTCTCCAAACCGCGGCTGAAACTAAAAAGGAATCTTTCATCACCCTTTAGTTTGGAGTGGAACGATACAACTTTTACCTCTCTGCTTACATATAGTGTGCACTTCATAAGAGACTCAACACGATAGCGTGACTGCCATTCAATAAGCTTGATTAGTCCTGTCATTACTACTTCACTGGAAATGCGAAAGAGGGAGAGACCGCTCGAGCTTAGAAATATTTCCTCGCACTTCATGTTTCTCCCCATCACCTGGTCAGCCGCTCTTTTCCGACTCTCACTAGTCTAACAGATGACTAACAACCTGTCTTCACCATTTACATTTTTGTTTCCATACATTTATTTTTTATATCTGCCCCAGAAATTATGTATTTTTTTCTTCATATGTATAAAATTTGATAAAACTCTTAAGAGGCCAGTTAGGAACGTAACGGAAACTATTTTTTCGTTCTACACGGCATCAAAGCCTCCTAGCGATGAATCATTGGCAGCACAGTGTCTTCACAGTTCCCGGAGTATTCATGTTGTTTCACATTGTTCCAGTCTCATTTACCTCCCAACATTTTTTTAAATCTTTATTCTGACAGGTTTGATGCAGCCCGACACGATTTCTCTCCTGTTCCAACTCACGTCTCAGAATAGTACTTTCACACAACGTCCTCCGTTATTTACTTGATATGTTCCAATCTCTGTCTTCCCCCTGTAGTTTTAGTCCTGTATGGCTCCGACTAGCACCATGGAAGTTATTCCCTACTGTCTTAATACATGTCCTGTATTCCTGTCCCTTCTTCTAGTCTGTTTCTCAAGTGTGCCTTTCGTCGCCGATTATGCCGACGACCTCCTCACTTCTTACCCTATCAGTCCGCTTAATTTGCAGCAGACTTCTGGACACCACTCTTCAAACGCTTAGTTTCGCTTTCCTGCAACACTATCCTCCAGACATACATTTTGCTTACAACATAAAAATCCTGCGAAAAGTTTATGGGTCTTGAGGGAACAGAGGAGGACATACCCATGAAATACAACAGTTTATGTAAAGGAAATAATCAATAAAATTTATTAAATCTCAGCGAATACTCTGGTTAGGACGTATGGAGACGGTGGTAGATGACACAGTGCCCTAAAGAATAATGTAAGGAAGGGCCGACCAAGAGCAAGACAGTTAGAGAATATTTTAGCTGACACCAAGACGGAGGTTCGATGATGGAAAAGAAGACATGGAACAGAAATGTATTGAGTTGTTCGAGGAATCTAAGTACCATCAACGATGGTAGCGCCAAAGAAGCAAAAGACATATATTCTGAGAAATTCCTTCCTCAAGTTCGGGGCTATGTTTAATACTAGTAGACGTGTTTAATGGAGCAATGCCCTCTTTGCATGCACTAGTCTGCTACTCTATGTGATCAAAAGTATCCGGACCAAAAAAAAAATGTTTTTCATAATAGGTGCATTGTGCTGCCACCTACTGCCAGGTACTCGATATTAGCCACCTCAGTAGTCAATAGATATGGTTAGACAGCAGAATGGGGCGCCCTGCGTAACTCTCGCACTTCGAACGTAGTCAGGTGATTGGGTATCACTTGAGTCATACGTCTGTACGCGAGATTTCCACACTCTTAAACATCCCTAGGTTCCCTGTTTCCAGTGTGATAGTGAAGTGGAAACGTGGACACGTACATCAAAAAAGCGTACAGGCCGACCTCGTCTGTTGACTGCCAGAGACCTCTGGCAGTTGGTCGTAATTTGTAATAGGCAGACATCTATCCAGACCATCACACAGGAATTCCAAACTAAATCAGGATCCAGTGCAAGTACTATGACATTTAGGCGGGAGGTGAAAAAACTTGGAGTTCATGGCCGAGCGGCTGCTCATTAGCCACACATCACGCCGGGAAATTACAAACGACGCGACGCTGCTGTAAGGAGCGTAAACATTGGACGACTCAACAGTGGAAAAACGTTGTATGGAGTGACGAATCACGGTACACAATGTGGCGTTCCGAGGGCAGAGTGTGGGTATGGAGAATGCCTAGCGAACGTCATCTGTCAGCGTGTGTACTGCCAAAAGTAAGAGAGTCCTGATCTTAATCAAATAGAACACATTTGGAATGCTTCGGAACGCCGACTTCATGCCAGGCCTCACCGGCCGACATCGATACCTCTCGTCAGTGCAGCACTTCGTGAAGAATGGGCTGCCATTCCCCCAAGAAACCGTCCAGCACCTGTTTGAACGTATGCCTGCGAGAGTGGAAGCTGTCAACAAGGCTAAGGGTGGGCCAAACCATACGGAATTCCAGCATTATCGATGGAGGGTGCCTCGAAGTTGTAAGTCATTTTCAGCCAGGTGTCCATATACTTTTGACCAGTTAGAGTAGCTATAGCCTCCTTGCGTCTCCCACCATGTGTTATTTGGCTTCCTTCACTTCGTCTGCTGCATGGTTCCAAGTTTGGATGTAAAGTTGGTCAGTGATATGCAACTTCTACTGCCCCTCATTACACTCGTCTTTACTCTGTCCATATTCTGTGCTCATCAGAATATTCAGTCCATTCAATAATTCTGGAATTTTTCCTCACTTTCACTGGGAACAGCAATGTTGTCAGGGAATCTTATCATTCATTGTTTCACCCTGAATTATAGACCGACTTCTGAACATTTATTTCCGTCACTGCTTTTTGTATGTAGGCTACAGATTCAACAATAGTGGACACAGACAGCATCCTTGATTTTTTTTAAGCCAAAGACTTCTATCTTAGTCTTCCATTCTTATATTTTTCCTTTTGGTTATTTTACATACTATATAACACTGGTCTTTCCTTATAGCTTGTACCTATTTCTCCTGAGAATTTCGAATATTTTACAACTCCCGTTCAGCTCGGTTAATTTTGCACGCTGGAATTACAGGAAGGCAGGACTCCACCACAAAGAGTGTCGGGAGCATTAGCAATTTTGTTCATTGTATTAACAGTCACAAGCATGGTTGACCGTATTTCAATTGTGAAATATCTTGACGTATCAAATACGACCATGGCCTTTTACAAACGACCAAAGCTGTTTAACATTCTCCACAAGCGCTGTTTCCTTTGTCTCGGTGTGAACAAATTACGAACATCTACCCATTTATTTCTCTAGTCAGCAGCCTTACCTGGTGCCACAGTGAAACCTGAACCAGCAGGGAAAGTAGTGAACAACTTCTGCAACTCTGCTGTGTGCCTTTTTCCGCATTTAAACGGCTTGCTTCTGGCGTGTGACAGTGGTAAACGTGGATCCGGCTGACATTTGGCTTAAACGCTGTATAAAACAGCCTGAAAGGCCGGACACACCAGGTCGACAGGTCACAGCAGGCAGGGTCGTTAATTACCAGCGTGAAGCTGATCCTTCTCTGGCTTATCTTTGTGCCGCCAGCAAATGCTCTCCGTGTTGCGACATGTGAGTGGGTCACAACGTACAACAATGTGAACGACGAAGCTGAAGAATAATGGAAACCGTAAATATCTGCACCATTCTTATTATCTCCCACGCCTGGATAAGTTTATTCGCTGTCAGATTGGCATTGCACCATTTATATGCCATTACTTGTTTATTTAGTCTGACCAAACTCTGGCTTTTAGACCCTCATTTGCAATCGACCGGCCGGCCGTAGTGGCAGAGCGGTTCTGGGCGCTACAGTCTGGAACCGCGTGACCGCTACGGTCGCAGGTTCGAATCCTGCCTCGGGCATGGGTGTCTGTGATGCCTTTAGGTTAGTTAGGTTTAAGTAGTTCTAAGTACTAGGGAACATGATCTCAGAAGTTAAGCCCCATAGTGCTCAGAGCCATTTTTTTGCAATGGACGGAGGTTCCGACGCTTCGACCGGCCAGCTGAAGATAAAATTGCAGTGCTAGTATTTCTATATCCACCAGTGTGTATAAGCAGTTTTGTAACTTCTCCAGTGTTCGCCTCGATAACTGCTCGGTGAGAGAGGGGAATTGTGCAGGAAAGGGGCCCGGGTTCGATTCCCAGTCGGGTCGGAGATTTTCTCTGATCGGAGACTGGTTGTTGCGTTGTCTTTACGATCGTATCGTCATACTTGACATTACACTAGTGAGATGGCTGAATGGGCACGGTCCGAAAGCCAATAGATTGAAAAAAAAAAAAAAAAAAAAAAACTGCTCTGGAGTAGTGGGCCGAAATTTTCATCTGATTGCCTCTCGAAAGGAACGCTATCGAGACACACCTTACTGCCCGCTCCACTACCTCAGTCTGTGAGTACCCCATTTTTTGTTATCTGGACTCCACAAAAGCTCTGGTAACCTATAAACCAAAACCACGTTGCATTCAAGAGAAAATTCGAACTTAGCTCTAGTTGTCGGTATAAACACGGTAATGGCATTTCCCAGCTGCCTATCTTCAGTCCATCATCGAACCAATACTTCTGTTACATTGTCAATACTTCCCCAATCTTCCTCATCGTGAACTCCTTCTGTTTTTATTATTGCTGCCCCATCTACTAACTTTATGTTTCTCTCGTTCTTTCGCGGACATGTCAGCTTCCCACTTTCGTTACTTCTGTGCTGCTCCCACTCTTTTCTGTTAGTGTGTCATAACTTCCATTCTAAAGGAATGTTATTACGAAATAAATTACTTTACACCGTGTTAATAAGACTGATATTACTGTAAAATGGTATCTTCTTCTTCGTAATTACTTTGCCCCATTTCGACTGCGGCTTCGGTATTGCTATATACGTTGAAGCTATGTTTGTGACAGTGACTGGTCAGATCCTGTTCATAAAGCAAACACCTCCCCCCTCTACCCCCGCCCCCGGACGGAATTCGTGTACAATATCCGTCTGCGACTTGAGTAAATCACATGTTCACATGTTTTCTAAATGTTTCTGCATCGTGTATCTGAGGCGGGACGTGGGAACCAGCCCGATGTTCACCTGGTAGTATGTGAGTAACCACCTGAAAACCCCATCGAGGCTGGCTGGCATACCGACCCGCTTCGTTAATCGATCCGGAGCGAGAGCTTTACCCCGAAACCCGGGGTATACAGCTCATCCCGGGAGAATATAGCGTGTTAACAGGTACAAGCGCAGATATTTTTATTAGTGACTGAGTGCAATTTACTAAACAATGTTACAGGAGTATTTACGTCGTCTGTAGTGTAATAATTACAGCTAGCACAAGTGGTAAGCTTTTAGGTTGGTTAATACCTCCAAGTACATGTGGTAAGAGCAAGCCTTTAATGATTATTTTTCCCTGGGTAGCTGGTCAGGTGTTGAACTGTGGACGCGTGGACACAAAACGGTTAATCTATACTGACAGGCGTATTCCAATAACAAGGGAGTATTCCTAAGTGTCAACAAACAATCTTGATGAAATTTGGAGAGTGTGTAGAGGGGCAAGGTAGTGAAATACGTATTTGTTGTTTGTGCCCAATTTCGCTTTTAAGGGCTAAAACACACCCCGATAGATAATTTGGTAATTTAGATGTAGAGGTCATATGTTCGAAATGATGTGATGTATATAAATGATGTTTTCAATATAAATGCTAATATGTAATTAATGTTCTTGACAACTATATGATCAGCTTATGTAATAATCTGAAATTTTGCAAAATACCCCACCACTATCAATTAATTTTGAAAAACAAACTTTTTTACAACATAAATTAATAGAATCTTAAGCCACGTACATTCCTATGTAAAAAGGCTGGTTTCTACACTAACATTTTTGAAAAATAACCTGTACACAATATGCTGTCTGAGTATTTTCAACATACCAAATTAAAATATCTAAACATTCATTACTGTTCTAATTGTTTAAGTAAATTTCCTGTTAAGGCCGATTTTGTACGAGGCCCGAGACTGATCGTATCTCTGTCTTGTTCTCCTATTTTGAACTTAAGGGTCTCGCTCTCACTTTCTGTCCTACGAGAAAGACATTACATTGTCCCCCCACCAACAGGTGACATGAGCCAAATGCGCGCTCTGCTGTGTTACTCCATCATTCGCGTCACTGCCGGTTTTAAAACCGATAAATACCTTGCACTGCCTCAGTACCACACGTCCATTTTTGTGCTGACGAGTCAAATTATTCCTATCACTACACTGTGTCGCATCATTGTGATACCTCCCGCGGTTTTCGCGAGAGATGAATCCATGGCGGGCCGCTTCAAATCAGTCGAAAGACTGACTACCCAAAGAGAAAATACGGCTGCGTTTGCCGGTCGGAGGATACCATCAGGGAACACCATCCCTTATTGACTTCGTGCTGATTACTGTTTAAGTTGCGGAGGTACTGTTGATCATTTACTTCGTCGCTTCGTCCTCTGAAAATAAATAGAAAGGCCCGCTTCAAACCATTTTTTATCACATCACTTTGGAACGAGCCCGAGTGGAATTTTAGTGCTCCGTAAAAAGTGCCAGGGGAAATCATGCAGCGGTGCTTAGCTTGCTTGGAGTGAAGGGATTCTCCCCCCCCCCCCCCCCCCCCCCCAACCCCCACTAAGCAAATCAGTCTTCCGTTTCGCCTCCTCTCTCTCTCTCTCTCTCTCTCTCTCTCTCTCTCTCTCTCTCTTTCCTCCGCCTCCTGGTCCTGTGGCGTGTAGTAGCACTCAGCGCGTTTACGGAGATTCCTGTGAGCCGCAGTTTCGCAATCCGCAGAGAGTGCACCGGCACGAGAGAGTTTAATGAGAGGTCTCGCTGCTGAATCCCGTGACCTTCCCGCCAGAGTTGCGCCAACTCGACGCTGCCCTCTAGGGAGTAGTAGCTACGCAGCCGCGTCAAGCGCGCATGCAGCCAAATCGCCGCCTCTTTATTTCGCAAAAGACTCTGGGGCGCTGCGCCTGAGATTACTAGCGGGCCGCGGGCAGTGGAAATTGCATTTGCAATATAACTGAGAGCATTCTGCAAGGCAAAGGTCGAAAGGCGAGGTTGGTATACACGGCGAGCAGAGTTTGAAAGTAGAGTTTGTCACAGTTGTTCGGAGTGATGCTTGTACGGAGATGGAATGTGCTGACACTTCTGTAGAGCCCAAGACACGTCAGGTAGCGTTTTGTTTTGACATTCCCTGCCTTCATCAACTGACAACCATACAGTCACGTTCCTACATAAGCTAACAGGCTAAGCTACAGATACCTGTCACCACAACCAGATCTTTTTCTGACTTCACATTCGTTTGCTCCGACAAATCAGAACAAAACTATCGTCTCCCAATCTAAATTAGACATTGGTCTAAGCTACAGATCAGTCTGTCGCCACACCTACCTGTGAGAAGCCGCTTATCCCAGCAAGTCGGTGATAGGAGAAAATGTCCGAGATCGTTCTGAAAGGTTTCTCAGAAAATTATTTTGAATAATTAGTTCAGGAGCCCATTAATCCGAAACATGTTTGACCTCTTTGCAACAAATGATACTGAGCAAATAGGGCGCATCATGACGGATACGGGGATTAATTACCACAAGGCTGTTGTAGCGAGACTAAATAACATAACATCAAAACCCACCAGAAATTGACGCTAAACACATTTATTTAAAAAAGCAGATAAAAATTCGCTTGACGCGTTCCTACGAGACAGTCCTCACTCCCTAAAACCTGACTATGTGCTGTTAGTGTAGACCAGATGTGTTTTAAATTCAAAGAAATAGTATCGACGGCAATTGACAGATATATGCCAATTAAACTTATAAGAAGCTGGCCGTTGTGGGCGAGCGGTTCTAGGCGCTTCAGTCTGGAACCGCGCTATCGCTACGGTCTCAGGTTCGAATCCTGCCTCGAGCATGGATGTTTGTGATGTCCTTAGGTTAGTTAGGTTTAAGAAGTTCTAAGTTCTAGGGGACTGATAACCTCCTATGTTAAGTCCCATAGTGCTCAGAGCGATTTGAACCATTTCGAATCTAAGAAGAGATGCAGCTGATCCCCCATGGTACACATAATAGGTCAGAACACTATTGCGGAAGAAACGTTAAATTCATATCAACTTTCAAGGAATGCATAACTCTCAAGATTGGCAAAATTTTACAGAAGCTCAAAGCATAAAGCGAATTTCAATGCGAGATACTTTTATGAAATTCTGTTTCGAAATCTGGCAAAATATCCAAAGATGTCCTGGTCGTATCCAAAGTACAGCAGCGGAAAGACACAATCAGTACCCTCATTGCACGGTACAAACGGCTATGTTACGGATCACAGCACCACTAAAGCAGAGTTACTAAACAATTTTTTCCTAAATTCCTTCACCAAAGAAGATGAAGTAAACATTCCTGAATTCGAGCCAAGAACAACTGCCAACATGAGTAACTTAGAAGTAGATATCCTAGGTGTAGCGAAGCAGCTTAAACCACTTAATAAAGTCAAGGCCTCCCGCCCAGATTGTACAGCAGTCAGGTTCCTTTCAGAGTATGCCGATACAATAGCCCCATACTTAGCAACCATACACAACCGCCTGCGCGTAGGAAGACCCGTATGTAAAGACTGGAAAATTGCGAAAGCCATACCATTACCCAAGAAAGGAAATAGGAGTAATCCGCTGAATTAGATACGTATTTGAACATTATGAATTATCTCGAAGACAAAGATTTATTGATAAACAGCCAACACGCATTCAGAAAACATCGTTCTTGGAAAAACTCAACTAATCCTTTATTCTCACAAATCAATGGGGAGTGCTATCGACAGAGGATCTCAGTCTAATTCCATACTTTTAGGACTTTTGACACCGTTCCTGGCAAGCGACTTCTAATCAAATTGCGTGCCTATAGTCTATTGTCTCAGTTGTGCGACTGGATTCGTCATTTCCTGTCAGAAAGTTCACAATTCGAAGTAACTGACGGAAAGTCATCGAGCAAAACAGATGTAATATCTGGCGTTCCCCGATGAAGTGTTAGAGGCCCTCTGCTGTTCGTGCTCTATATAAACAATGTAAGGGACAATCTGAGCAGCCTCTTACATTGTTCGCAGATGATGCTGTCATTTATCGTTTTATAAAGTTATCAGATGGTCGAAGCAAACAAGAAAACGATTTAGACAAGATATCTGCATGGTGCGAAAAGTGGAAACTGACTCTAAATAATGAAACGTGTGAAGTCATCCAATTGAGTATTAACAGGAATACGCTAAATTTCGGTTACAGGAGAAACCACATAAATTTAAAGGCTGTAAATTCGATCAAATACTTAGGGATTACAGTTACGAGAAACTTAAATTAGAACGATCATATAGATAATGTTGCGGGAAAAGCAAAACAAAGACTGCTATTTATTGGCAGGACAGTTAGAAAATGCAACAGGCTTACTAAAGAGGCTGTTTACACTACACATGTCTGCCCTCTTCTAGAGTACTGCTGTGCGGTGTTGGATCCGCGTAAGATAGGACTGACGGAGGACATCGAAAAAGTTCAAAGAATGGCAGCTAGTTTTGTATTATCGCGAAACAGGTGAGACCAGGTCACGGATATGATATGCGAACTGGAGTGGTAATCATTAAAGCAAAGGCGGTTTTCGTTGCGGCAGGATATTCTCATGAAATTTTGCTCAGGAATTTTCTGCTCAGAGCGTGAGAATTTTTTGTTAGCCCCCCACCTACATAGGAAGAAATTATCACCATAATAAAATAAGAGAAATCAGAGCTCTCACGGTAAGCTTAAAATGTTCGCGCTCATTTTTGGGAGTAGAACGATCTTACACAAAGTACCCTCCACCACCCACTGCAAGGTGGTTTGCGGAGTAGTAGATGTAGATGTGCTACATATTCCCGAACAGCTACACATACCGGTACCATATACATATCCTTTCACCATAAGGGACATCATTTAAAAAGGGACCGATGACCCAGCAGTTTGGTCTCTCTCCCCCCCCCCCCCCCCCCCCCTATTTTAAACCTACCAACCATCAGTTAAACACTCTATTAGCTTGCGTTGAAGAAAGTGTAGACACACGACCTATAAGTCGGACAGTACCCGATTACCGACGAAACCTGTCCAAACGTTTACGGTAAATCTCCGCTGATGTGTCATCTCAGTAGTAGCATGTGTGGATTCTCATAAGCCCAAACATGTGTTTTATGGGATGTTCATATCACCGTCTCAAGTAAAACTTGCTTCCTTTGTAGATACCATGTGTACGAGGTCTCAATGGAGAGAAGTCTTCCGAAGTAAGACTGATTTCAGGTGTGCCGCAGGGGAGTGTCGTCGGACCGTTGCTATTCACAGTATACATAAATGAAATAAATGAAATTATGGATAACATCGGAAGTTCACTGAGGCTTTTTGCGGATGATGCTGTAGTATACCGAGACGTTGTAACAATGGAAAATTGTACCGAAATGCAGGAGGATCTGCAACGAATTGACGTATGGTGCAGGGAATGGCAACTCAATCTCAATGTAGACAAGTGTAATGTGCTGCGAATACATAGAAAGAAAGATCCTTTATCATTTAGCTACAATATAGCAGGTTAGCAACTGGAAGCAGTTAATACCATAAATTATCTGGGAGTAGGCATTATGAGTGATTTAAAATGGAAATATCATATAAAGCTGAACGTCGGTAAAGCTGATACCAGACAGATTCATTGGAAGAATCCTAAGGAAATGCAATCCGAAAACAAAGGAAGTAAGTTACAGTACGCTTGTTCGCCCACTGCTTGAATACCGCTCACCAGTGTGGGATGCGTACCAGATAGGGTTGATAGAAGAGATAGAGAAGGTCCAATGGAGAGCAGTGCGCTTCGTTACAGGATCATTTAGTAATCGCGAAAGCGTTACGGAGATGATAGATAAACTCCAGTGGAAGACTCTGCAGGAGAGACGCTCAGTAGCTCGGTACGGGCTTTTGTTGAAGTTTCCAGAACATACCTTCACGAGGAGTCAAGCAGTATATTGCTCCCTCCTACGTATATCTCGCGAAGAGACCATAAAGATAAAATCAGAGAGAATAGAGCCCACACGGAGGTATACCGACCATGTTTCTTTCCACGAACAATACGAGACTGGAATAGAAGGGCAAACCGATGGAGTACCCACCGCCACGCACCGTCGGGTGGTTTGCGGAGTATGGATGTAGATGTAGACGTAGAACCGTAGATCATTCCTACAGACTATAAGGATCCACTGTCAGAAGGCAACATGGGTTGCAAAGTCTGGTACAGCCAAGGATTTGCACACTTAAAACGTGATACAAATACGAGCCATGTGGTTCGTCATGTAATGTCAGCAATATGCTGGAGGGCAAAAAGTTTTCTGCTCCACCAACTTTTTGTGTTCACCTTTCACGTCGCGATTTCGCCTAAATCAGATCCAAATTGGTGTTTTAGTATCAGACGGTGCAAAATTTCAAACATGTTTTTCACCAATAAAATCGTCAGACTTCAGAGAAAGCTACAGTGCCCATTTCATACAGCAATGCCACATCACTATTCCGGCATGAATCGATAAGCTAACCACACATTTAATATGTGCGTAGCTCTTTGCTGCTGAACAGCTTTGGCGGGTGTGAATCTGTGGCCACATGCGCTACAGCGGGGTCTGTGGGTTTAAAAGGTCGCAGCGAGTATTGTAGCTTCAATTGTCGGCTAACTTCGATAATGTCCGGAGGATACAGACTGTCCCAGGGGGGATGGTCACTATCCAGGGATATGACAGGAACACTCATTTGAAGTAAAAAAACTTCATTTGAACATGCTCTGTTCCGAAGGGCTTTCGAGAAAGAACGCTTTCAATGTACATTTGTTTTTGGGCAAGTGGCGCCTTAGTATGTATCTTACGCACTCAATTTCTTTGACGTTTCATTGTAGCCCATCCTATCTGTTGCTTTAAGCTTCTTTGCTGGGGAGTCTTTCTGCCAGTAAACCAGCCTGTTGAACCAGCAGTTGTCCAAAGTGTATTGTGAGTGCAGTAGTGTGAGAGCATGAATTAAATGTGTTTGTACCCGCATTGGCTAAAATGCAACACATCTACACTAATGAACAACATGCAGCAATGGTGTACGTGTACGGGCTTCTGCGATAGCAGGGGTCCTGCTCGAAGAATACCGTCGGCGCTTTCCGACACGTCGAATTTCTGATTGTAGACTATTTACCAGACTTTTCAGCACACTGTGTGAAGTAGGTATTCTTCCAAATTCCCATTTCTGCTTTTGTGAACGTGAAGTAAAACAACATGTGCAGGAACAAACATTATCCCAATAGTGCACCGTATATCTACAACCAGCACAAGACAATTTTCTGTACGTATCGACGTCCCAGGAGCATGTGTATGCCCAACATTACATGCGGAAAACTTGTACCCATTTTACATACAGCGTGTTAACAATCTTCACATCGGCGGCAGTGCCGTACGACTTGACTTTTGTCACCGGTTAAATGACAATCGTCATTTTCTTCAATAAATGCTGTTCACTGATAAACTCGCGTTTACACGAAATGGAATCAACAATACACGTAACAATCATCGCTATTTGCAGGAAAATTCACACGCCGCTGTGGAAAGCAAACATCGTTCCTCGATCAATGTTTGGTAAGGCATGATCCGTAATTTGTTGTTAGAGCTACCGAATTTAGAACAGCGATTCTCGGGCCACAATTCCTAGCTTTTTTGGAAAATTCGTTTGTTGAACACCTTGAGGACGTTCCTTTGGCCTCTCGGCCTTTGGCCTTTGTGCTTTGAACAGGACAAACTCCTCAACATTTTGCCTCTAGTGATCGACGGGACGTTAAACACTAATCTCTTCCTCCTCCTTAACATATTATCGAATATGTGTGGGAACACCTCAACCGCAATTATCCTTATCGCTGGATTGGTCGTTGTAGTACAATTAAATGACCAGCAGGGTCGTCATACCTTAAGCCGTTAGATTTTTGTTTATGGAGTTTGATGAAGTCTGAGATGCACAAACAAAAAGTGAATATGCAAGATGTACAGCTTGGTCGCATCATGGACGCTGCTGCCATCGTTAGAGAAGGTGCAGAGGATCTCTGACAAGTGACACAACATTTTCTCTTAAGAGTGCACAAGTGCAGTGAAGCTGACATATTCAAGCGTTTATTGTGAACTGTTCAACAGCTATAATGTGACGTGTAAGATAATGCTTACAGGTGAAATTGTTAAAAAAATGTATTTTTTAATCGATACTTTCTAAAACACACGTTGCATTGTTCACTAATTGTTGTGCATGTGACAATTTTACAATGTATTGAATAATGCCGAAAATAAATAGTATTATACACTTTCAAATGCTCTGAGCACTATGGGACTTAATATCTGAGGTCATCAGTCCCCTAGAACGTAGAACTACTTAAACCTAACTAACATAAGGACTCACACACATCCACGCCTGAGGCAGGTTTCGAACCTGCGACCGTAGCGGTCGCGCGGTTCCAGACTGAAGCGCCTAGAACCACTTGGCCACTCCGGCCGGCATAGCATTATACACTAAATGGTTTCTGGCTTGGAAACCATTCGCAATGGGGCATATGTGTTGTGGTTGGCAGGAGAGCCAACACCTTGGTACTAAAGGAGGCCGAAATGCACGCGTCTCAGCTAACGCAGGCTGGCGTGAGGTCTGGAACATGGCAAGGGAATTAGAATTGAGAAAAACGGACGTAGCTGGTGGAATACTTAACTTTAATCCATTAATGACGAACGTCGCTCTTGACGGTACATGATTTACAATATCAGTAGTACTGATAATGGCGCCTTGCTAGGTCGTAGCAAATGACGTAGCTGAGGGCTATGCTAGACGGTCGTCTCTGCAAATGACACGTATTCTGTCAGTGAACCATCGCTAGCAAAGTCGGCTGTACAACTGGGGCGAGTGCTAGGAAATCTCTCTAGACCTGCCGTGTGGCGGCGCTCGGTCTGCAATCACTGATAGTGGCGACACGGGGGTCCGACGTATACTACAGGACCGCGGCCGATTTAAAGGCTATCACCTAGCAAGTGTGGTGTCTGGCGGTGACACCACAATATATCCATGTGAAATTTGTTACTTCAAATCAGTGTTCATGTTGTCTACCCGAATACTGACCATTCCTCCTAGGACAACCCGTATATCGGGTGAAGAAATATGAGATGAACATACAGGGTTTCAGCGGTTACAGCACCCGAAATCTGACGAGTCATTCAGTGTGCCAAGGGGCTGTTGCTTTCTGCGTTTCACGCAACGTTCACAGTAGTCACAGGCATGTTCCATGAGATTAACATCGGACGATTTAGAAGGCCAGCTGAAATGCGATAGCGTGCTTGAGTGTTTATCAATTCTAGAACGTATGCGTACCGTCCCGCAAATATGGCTGTCGCTTATTTTGGAAGACAGGAGTTCAAAATGGTTCAGATGGCTCTGAGCACTATGGGACTCAACTTCTGAGGTCATTAGTCCGCTAGAACTTAGAACTAGTTAAACCTAAGTAGCCTAAGGAGATCACACTAATCCATGCCCGAGGCAGGATTCGAACCTGCGACCGTAGCGGTCTCGTGGTTCCAGACTGTAGCGCCTAGAACTGCACTGCCACCACGGCCGGCGAAGACAGGAGTGTCCACAGCATATTCATCATGAACGTGTAGAAGAAAGGGCAACACTTAGTCACCGAAAATGTTGAGATTAGCATTTTGGTTCATGTTCGCGGTAACCTGAACAAGCGGGGCCCAAGTCTTGGCACGGAAAAATTGTAAAAGCATACGTGAAACCACCTGCTGCCGGAACTACGCCCTCCAACAACTGGGTCTCAAACGCTTCATTCACCCCTCATTTACTTGACACCTTGTACAATTTGTTAAAAAAAATTGAAACCCGTCGGACAACACTACGCGTCTCCAGTCGCCCATTGTCCAGTTTCTGTATCGTTTGGAGAACGTGCAGCTGTTTGTGCCTCTGTGAGCAACGCCGTTTTCTGAGGCACTTGACTCCAAATGTTGCACGCAGTTCCACGCACAACGTGCGCTCGGAAACTGAGATGGACGTGCATTCGCTGGCAACAGCAATTCCTTTTTTTTTTTTATCTGGTCATCAGTCTTCTGACTCGTTTGATGCTGTCCGCCACGAATTTCTCTCCTGTGCCAACCTCTTCGTCTCAGAGAAGCGCTTGCAACCTACGTTCTCGATTATTCCAATCTCTTCCTCTACGGTTTTTGCCCTCTAAAACTCCCTCTAGTACCATGGAAGTTATTCCCTGATGCCTTAACAGATTACCTATCATCCTGATCCCTCGTCTTGTCAGTGTTTTCCTTATATTCTATTCTTTTTGAAACACCCCCGATGAAATTCCTTCACTGGATTTTGTGTAATTTATCGAAGCCGCCAAACAGTTAATTATTATGATTATATGACCGTGTGCTTAATGGATGAAAGGCTATCGGTTTTTCTGCTGTGGTTTCGGGGTATTTCAACCGAGTGCGGCTGTTTTGCAACTGAATAGTCGAATGATTGAAAGTTTGTCTATTATTAAGGACCACAAAGGTAGCGATATACAAACTGATACATATTTCCTACTAACACACAAATTCTGAGGCAGTTTCGACCTTCGCCATACACATCTAATTACGGTTATATCTCTTATTGGTTGCTGATTTTTAGGTATTTCGTCAGACGCAATGATGATGGTTAACATCCACAACAACCCTCACTGCAATCTATGGTTGTTGCTGGCCGCCGGCCGAGGTGGTCTCGCGGTTAAGGCGCCCAGTCCGGAACCGCGTGACTGCCACGGTCGCAGGTTCGAATCCTGCCTCGGGCATGGATGTGTGTGACGTCCTTAGGTTAGTTAGGTTTAAGTAGTTCTAAGTTCTAGAGGACTGATGACCACAGATGTTAAGTCCCATAGTGCTCAGAGCCATTTGAACCATTTTGAACCATGCCTCTAGATCCGACTACCATTCCGCTTTGAAAGTCTTAATTCCCGTCGTGCGGCCACAATTATATCGGACACCTTTTCACATGACTCACCTGAATACAAATTCACTGCCCTTTAATACCTCGTGTCGCGATACTCCCACCATCTGTGTATGTGCATGTGCATTCACATGACTTTTTCACCTCAATGTATGCATGATAGGTAATACTTCAGTCGGCATTGAAAAAAGAAAAAAAAATCGGACGCATTACTTCTCAGCACGCTTTCGTACTATTTGACTGCTGTGTAGAGTTGTCGTAAGATCGTCGTACGTAAACTGTACCCCTATCTTGATTCCATTCCCGCGACACTCCCTAACCTGCTTTGAGCTCTGCCCAGAGATGATACTAGAAGCTATCTGAAAAATGAGAAAGGAGTGTCGAAAGAGAAAAAGACGTCAATAATGTAAGCAGTAACACAAATTACTCATATGGTACACTTCAACTTATGGTAAAATGGTCGAGCAAAAACTGATACGTCTTTGTGGAAAAATTTAGAAATTTCAGCTCCAAATAATGCTTGGAGGAGTCAAATCTGTGAAGATTACCGGAAGAAGCAAGAAGAGAAAATAACTGATCACTACTGAAATGTTCCGGTACAGCTGGGAGAAAAAGAAAGTGTAGAGTATCATGATATAGCAAAGGGATTGAATATGGGGAACGTCAGACACGAGCGTGTTCGTGTCTTGTTACTCTGTTGTCACGCTCACATCTCAATTTTTCACTGAATTCCGAGACAATTGAAGTGAGCGATGAGGGCTTCGGGAGGAGGCACTGGGTGCAAGGAAGAAGTGGTCAGTAACTCTTTTTCCACTTTTAATTCTATTCATGAATGTGAGGAATCATTTGAAGCAAATCTTCATAGCCAGTGACTCGTACAATTTCGTTCGATGCCCATAACGGCTCTAAGTCAGATCATGCCGGAAACAGACAACAATGCATGAGAAACTGAACAGTCAAAAAGAGACGTCTACGAGGATACATTAGAAGTACTCGTTTGGTGTGCTACCGAAGCACCTGTCCCTGTCACGATTAATAAGCAACTTTAAATACGGTAAATTCTTTCGCTGTTAGCCGACAAAATACTCTTGAAGAGTGATGGATGAGCCAAAACTGATACTCTCTATTGACGGCCCAACTACGTTTATCTAAAGAAAACTGTGAGGAAACGCCGCCGCTGTTGATGCGAAACACGAAATTCGGCACTTGTCACTTGTGGTCTACGACGATTAGGGGGACGCGCTCATCTGTCACACTTCGGTAAATTTACTCGACCACCGTTCTTGCCCGTCTCTCCAGCACCACCGCTCACTCGACACACTCTCTCATAGTACTCCGCACTCGACCCTCGTCTCACTGGCTCCTGCAGCGCTCGACAATCGACTCCTGTCTACTATCGACCTGGGCATCGGATACTAGCATCTATGTTCATTGGATCACGGATCCCTTACACTTTCCTCGCTCCTCCCCATCCGTACCTAATCAGTACACCTAATTCTCAGCATTCTTCCTTAGCACCCCATATCACATACTTTGATTCTCTTCTGTTCCGTTTTTCCCACACTCCGTGTCTCACTGTCACTCCACAGTACATTATCAAAAATTTCATTCTCAAATTAAGGCCTATGTTTGATACTAGTAGACTTCTCTTGGCCAGGAATGCCCTTTTTCCCAGTACTTGTCTCCTTTTGATGTTCCTCCTTGCTCCGTCCGTCATGGTTAATTTCGCTGCCTAGGAAGCAGAATTCCTTAACTCCATCTACTTCGTGCTGACCAAACGTGATGTTAAGTTTCTCACTGGTCTCATTTCTGGTACTTGTGATTACTTTCGTCTTCCTTCAGTTTCAATTCATATTCTGCACTTATGAGACTGTGCATTCCATTTAACATATCTCGTAATTCTTCTTCACTTTCGCTGCGGAAAGTAATATCGTCATCGAATTTTATCATTGATATCCATTCACTCTGTATTTTAATCCCAGACTTGAACATTTCTTTTATTTTCATCATTACTCCTTCGTTCTTGGTGTTCCGCTTTTTTGTTCCGTCTTGGCTCTTGTACATATTGCATATTACCAGTCTTTCCCTGTAGCTTACCCTATTTTTCTCCGTATTTCGGACATTTTACACCACTTGACATTGTCGAACGCTTTTCCCAGGTAGACAAATCCTATCAATGTGTCTTGCTGTTTCTTCAGTCTTGCTTCCATTATCAAAGGCAAAGCCAGAACTGCCTCTCTGATGATGATGTTTCGTTTGCAGGGCGCTCAAATACGCGGTCATCAGAGCCCGTACAATGACTCAATTTTTACACAGTCCAATTTTTTCACAATCCAATCTAGCCACTGTCACGAATGATGATCATGATGATGAAATGAGGACAACGCAAACACCCAGTTCCCGGGCAGAATAATATCCTGCCTCTCCTAAATCCTTTACCTTTCATCATCTAACAGATCAGTTTTCTTTTCCATTCTTCTCTATATTATTCTTGTCAGCAATTTGGATGCATGAGCTGTTAAGCCGATTGTGCGATAATTATTGCACTTGTCGGCTCTTGCATTCTTCAGAATTGCGTGTGATGTTTTTCCGAAAGTCTGATGATATAGCACCGACCTCCCACCTTCTACACTATTCGTCCATCGTGTTATTTGGCATAATTAATTGTTGAACGTAGGGAAACTTGCGTTGGTTAATCAACAGACCGGGCAAATTCAATCACAGAATGGTAGTAGGCACGTCCTGACACAACAGCTCCTTTCTGTCATTCTGTTACGTCCCCGCGTCGCCCCTCTTAATGTACTGGTTCCACACAACTGAGTCGTACATACACACCACTTCACTTCTATGCCTTCAGCGGCGAAGAGTCATGCGATCTCCATATACCCACTGCACACCATCTACAGCACAGCATATAGAACAGCATGTACTTCCAAGGAGGGGTGACTAATATTTTGTTCGGTGAACTTTGTTTTTACAGGGGACGTAAAAGTTGGGAGTACGACAGAAAGGTTATTAAAGAGGGGAACCAAACTTCTTGTTCCGAGCGTGGTGGGAGCGATAAAGGTGATTCAAATGCAAATCGACTTGCTAATGTTACTGAACAGGGCAAGCGAAAAAAAATGCAGGAAGAGAAGGAAGTACCATATGCTCCAGCAGAGAAGCACCGAGCAAGTTTATTGGAGGGCTCTGCGAAAGTTGCTGCTGGCAACCATAACGTTAGCTCACCGCCGCGACACAGGGTAGATAAGGAGCTAATCGTGTTTGCTGTGTTCCAGCCGCGATAAGGCCAGAAACAAGCGCCTGGCAGGTCGGGCCACACACACGCTCCCGCCCTCACGCTGAGACATCTGCTACGACACATGAGAACGTTATACACTCTGACCTTAAGGGACGATCCATCTACAGCGTAATACCCATCCAGGCTGAAACACACGGTGTCGTTTTTTTTATAAACGAACCATGGTATTAACTAGAGCGGGTGATCTGAAAGGACGGAGAAGGTCGCTCGAAACTGAGCTGAAGTCCGTATGGAACAAGGATGGAGAACCAAATCAAAGGAACCACCCACGCATTTGCCTTACTCAATATAGGGACTCCAATCGGATTTACACTACTGGCCATTAAAATTGATACACCACGAAGATGACGTGCTGCAGACGCGAAATTTAACCGATAGGAAGAAGATGCTGTAATTAGCAAATGATCAGCTTTTCAGGGCATTCACACAAGGTTGGCGCCGCTGGTGACACCTACAAAGTGCTGACATGAGCAAAGTTTCCAACCGATTTCTCATAAACAAACAGCAGTTGACCGGCGTTGCTTGGTGAAACGTTGTTGTGATGCCTCGTGTAAGAAGGAGAAATGCGTACCATTACGTTTCCGACGGATTGTAGCCTATCGTGATTGCGATTTATTGTATCGCGACATTGCTGCTCGCGTTGGTCGAGATCCAATGACTGTTAGCAGAATATTGAATCGGTGGGTTCAGGAGGATAATACGGAACACCGTGCTGGATCCCAAAGGCCTCGTATCACTAGCAGTCGAGGTGACAGGCAGCTTATGCGGAAGGCTGTAACGGATCGGGCAGCCACGTCTCGATCTCTTAGTCAACAGATGGAGACGTTTGCAAGACAACTACCTGCACAAACAGTTCGACGACGTATGCAGCAGCATGGACTATCAGCTCGGAGACCATGGCTGCGGTTACCCATGACGCTGCATCACAGACAGGAGCGCCTGCGATGGTGTACTCAGCGACGAACGTGGGTGCATGAATGGCAAAACGTCATTTTTTCGGATGAATCCAGGTTCTGTTTACAGCATCATAATGGTGGCATCCGTGTTTGGCGAGATCGCGGTGAACGCACATTTGAAGCCTGTATTCGTCATTCCCATACTGGCGCATCACCCGGCGTGATGGTATGGGGTGCCATTGGTTACACGTCTCGGTCACCCCTTGTTCGCATTGACGGCACTTTGAACAGTGGACGTTACATTTCAGATGTGTTACTACCAGGGGCTCTACCCTTCATTCGAGCCATGCGAAACCCCACAATACAGCAGGATAATGCACGACCGCATGTTGCAGTTTCTGTACGGGCCTTTCTGGATACAGAAAATGTTCGACTGCTGCCCTGGCCAGCACGTTCTCCAGATCTCTCACCAATTGTGGCCGAGCAACTGGCTCGTCACAATACGCCAGTCACTACTCTTGATGAACCTTAGTACAGTGTACCTGTACACCCCATCCAAGCTCTGTTTCACTCAATGCCCAGGCCACAGGTGGTTGTTCTGGGTACTGATTTCTCAGGATCTATGCACTCAAATTGCGTGAAATGTAATCACATGTCTGTTCTAGTATAATATATTTGTCTAATGAATACCCGTTTATCATCTGCATTTCTTCCTGGTGTAGCAAATTTAATGGCCAGTAGTGTACATGATCATCATGATGTTTCTATGCTCGTATGTAGAGACGAGCGTGTCAACAAGTCTGGCACAATATCTCAGGCCACTGTACACATTTCCGGTAGATGACTGCGATATGCTCATCTTCAACTGTTTGGAACTTTTATGCTGGCACGCAGTACTGCTTGCTTTAACATCGTTGTTGGTGAAGTGCACTATCAGATCAAAAGATTCCGGAAAGCCATGTGTAATGTACGAGGGTTGCCCAGAAAGTAATGCACCGCAGTCTTTTTCTCTGCCGAAATCAATGCAACGAAAGCGGAACGTTACGTATGTATAATCTCAAGTCTCCTGAGTGAGCGCGCCAAGTTTCCGCCACTTCCGATAGATAGCGTAGCTGCAGAACTGTTTCAAACTGGCGTCTGTAAGTGATGTACGTTACAAGCAATGTGCCGTCATTGAATTTCTCACTGCAGAGAAAGAAACTGTGCAAATTCTGTGGAGCATCTGCAGTCACAGTACTACAGTTAGTCGCTGGGCACGGAGGGTGAGGTCATCAGAAGGTGGTTCGGTGGAGCTCCACCATGTGCAGCAGTCGGGGAGACCATTCACAGCTGTCACACCTGACGTGTTGCAACGAGCTGATGTTGTCATTTGCGAGGACAGACATGTTAAAGGATGGCATTCGTGGAAGACATTTTGAGGACGAGGAGGAGGTGATTCACACAGTGAAGCACTGGCTCCGCCAACAGGACAAGGATTGGTACCGACAGGACATACACGCTATTGTTTCGCATAGAACGGGATGGAGATTACGTGGAAAAATAGAGTGTGTAGATAAAACACCATTCTTTCATGTGTATAATCCTCATTGTGTTCAAAAATAATTGAAGAAAAATCTGAGATGCATTACATTCTGAGCATCCGTCGTAGAACTGATTACTACACTATGTGATCAAGAGTATCCGGACACCCCCACAACATACATTTTCCACATGGTGCATTGTGCTGCCACCTACTGCCATGTACTCCATATCAGCGACCTCAGTAGTCAGACATCGTGAGAGAAAAGAATGTGGCGCTCCGCGGAACTCACGGACTTCATAAGTGGTCAGGTGATTGGGTATCACTTGTGTCGTACGTCTGTACGCAAGGTTTCCACACTCCTAAACACCCATAGGTCCACTGTTTCCGGTGTAATAGTGAAGTGGAAACGTGAAGGGGCTCATTCATCACAAAAGCTTACAGGCCGATCTCGTCTGCTGACGGACAAAGACCGCTGACGGTTGAAGAGGGTCGTAATGTGTAATCTATCCAGACCATCACAGAGGAATTCCAAACTACATCAGGATCCACTGCAAGTACTATTACAGTTAGGCGGGAGGTGAGAAAATTTGTATTTCAAGGTCGAGCGGCTGCCCATAAGCCACACATCACTCGGGTGAATGACAAACGAGGAGCATAAGCATTGGACGATTGAACAATGGAAAAACGTTGTGTGAAGTGACGAATCACGGTACACAATATGACGATGGCAGGGTGTGGGTATGGCTAATTCCCGGTGTACGTTATCTGCCTGCGTGTGAAATTCGGAGGCGGTGGTGTTATTGTGTGAGCCGGCCGGAGTGGCCGTGCGGGTCTAGGCGCTACAGTCTGGAACCGCGTGACCGCTATGGTCGCAGGTTCGAATCCTGCCTCGGGCGTGGATGTGTGTGCTGTCCTTAGGCTAGTTAGGTTTAAGTAGTTCTAAGTTCTAGGGGACTGATGACCACAGCAGTTAAGTCCCATAGTGCTCAGAGCCATTTTTTTGTTATGATGTGATCGCGTTTTTCATGGAGGGGGCTTGCACCCCTAGTCATTTTGCGTGGCACTATCACAGCACCGGCCTACATAGATGTTTTAAGCACCTTCTTGGTTTCCACTGTTGAAGAGCAATTTGGGGATGGCGATTGCATCTTTTAACCAGATCGAGATCCTGTTCATAATACGCGGTCTGTGGCGCAGTTGTACAACAATAATATCTCTCTAATGGACTGGCCTACACAGACCCCTGTCTTGAATCCTATAGAACGCCTTTGGGCCGTTTTGGAACGCCGTGCCAGGTATCACCGACCGACATCGATACCTCTTCTCAGTGCAGCACTCCGTGAAGAATGGGCTGTCATTCCCCAAGAAACCTTCCAGCACCTGATTGAACGTATGCCTGCGAGAGTTGAAGCTGTCATCAAGGGTAGGTCAGCACCATATTGAATTCCAGCATTACCGATGGATGGCGCCACGAACTTGTAAGTAGTTCTCAGCCAGGTGTCCGGATACTTTTGATCACATAGTGTAGATGACGTGAGAGACGCAACCTCCAGTGCAAATGGAGGGGCTGAGTATTATGTATTTGTATGTCCACCCT
Source organism: Schistocerca gregaria (assembly GCF_023897955.1). NCBI lineage: Eukaryota > Metazoa > Arthropoda > Insecta > Orthoptera > Acrididae > Schistocerca > Schistocerca gregaria. The sequence continues at coordinate 492,117,464 of NC_064924.1, forward strand.
TGTGACTGGAGGTCTGGTAGACTACGGCCGTATGTAATGCCTACAGCCATCCTTACGATGTCTTTTATTGTATAGCTACCAGTTTGGGCGTTTCAGTGCACCATCTTCGGCCTCTGTGGCCGAGCGGTTCTAGGCGCTTCAGTCTGGAACCACGCTAATTAGGTTTAAGTAGTTCTAAGTTCTAGGAGACTGATGACATGAGATGTTAAGTACCATAGTGCTCAGAGCCTTAACTGATACTGAAGGGGTTGACAGTTTGTTGGAGAGATAACATCAGAGTTATAGGTAGTCTGCGTAAACCAGTTATATTGGCTAGTGATGCATCGTGTATACGTATGGTTTTAACCCGTTCAGCATCCGTTAAGTCCTGAAGATGGTGCACTGAAGCACCGAAACTGGTAGCCATACAATAAAAGACATCGTAAGGACGGCTGTAGGTGTTTCCATTTGCTTACATGAGTATATGTTGGCAGTAGAGAAGCTCTAAAAGCAGAATAGGTCGATCAGGAGAGCTCAGTGACTCGAACGTTGGTTAGATATTGCATGTCACCTGAGTAAAATATCCGTCAGGCATATTTCAGTCCTTGTAAAGTTGCTCAGAATGGTTCAGATGGCTTTAAGCACTATGGGACTCAACATCTGAGGTCATCAATCCCCCAGACTTAGAACTACTTAAACCTAACTAACCTAAGGACATCACACACATCCATGCTCGAGGCAGGATTGGAACCAGCGACCGTGGCAGCAGCGCAGTTCCGGACTGAAGCGCCTAGAACCGCTCGGCCATAGAGAAAGCTGCTCAAGTCGAAAGTTCATGTGATTATAAAGTGGAAATGTGAAGAAACAACCTCAGCTTAACCGAGATCACGTAAACCTCATGTACTGACAGACACGACCGTCGGGCATTATGGAGGGTCGCTGTAAAAAATCGCATGACATCAGCAGAATGAATCATTCGGACTTTCAAAGAGCTAGCAGCAGCCCAGCTAGCGTAATGACTGTGCATAGGGAGTTAAAAAGGTCGGAGTACGACTGTCGAGCATCTTCTCATAAGCCACGCATTTTGTAGTCATTACTAAAGGTCTCTTGAGGTGGTGTGAAGAGCGACAACGCTGGACTGTAGATGACAGGATGGACGGATGAATCACGCTGTACCCTGAAGCCGCATGATCGAAAGATTTGAGTTTAGTGAATCCTAGAGAACGTCACCTCCGGTCATATTAAGTACCAACAGTGAATTACGGATGACGCCGTGTTACGGTATGGGGGAGTTCCCAATGGTTCGGGAGTAACAGCCTTATTGCGCTTATGAAATCGCTAAATGCGGAAGATTATGATCACAAAAAATGATTAAAATGGCTCTGAGCACTATGGGATTTAACTGCTGAGGTCATCAGTACCCTAGAACTTAGAACTACTTAAAGCTAACTAACCTAAGGACATCACACACATCCATGCCCGAGGCAGGATTCGAACCTGCGACCCCAGCGTTAGGATCACATTTTACAGCTTTGTGTACTGCGTATAGTGAAGAAACTGTTGGGAGATGACGACAGTATCAGCATAACAATGCAGCTGTCATAAAGCAGCATTTGTGAGGCACTGGTTAACGGACAACAGCATTCGTGAAATGAATGGCCCTACCAGTCCCCACCTGAACCCAAAGGAACACCTTTGGGATGAGTTAGAATGTCGCGTTCGCTCCGAACTCGGGCGCCCAACATCACTACTTTCTCGGGTTTCGGCACGTGAAGAACGGGCGGCATGCAGAAACATACCAGACACGTCACTGAAAGTGATAAAATATAACACCTACAGCCGTTCTTATGATTTTATTTTATCTTGTTGCAACCAGTTCAAACGCTTCAATGCGTCATCTTCAGGCTGTTGTTGATGCGGTAAGGGTTGATATGATCCCTATGTATACCACATCAGTTTCCAGCATTACGGGATACGCAGATAATCTTACGTGTCAGCACTCCAACCATGGATGGTGTCAACTGATGTATATCACATCAGTTGCCATCATTACTGGATACGCATATAATCTGACGTGTCAGATGGATGCTGGCAACTTAGATTAATTATTCATTCCATAGACCAATAAAAGAGGGAATCCTCCTGGGTGTGGAACATGTCAGATAAACACATTACAAAAATGTAATTAGAAAAACTTGAGTTTCATTAATTTTAATGATCCTCATTCAATAAACAGTAAAATTATGTACCTGAATTAAATGTAAACTTCTAATATTTACAGGTTTAATACTTACATCTGTTTTCATTAAATCCATCATTCAGACATTTGCTAGTTTCTTGGCTATTAGAACCAAGTATTGTCAAAAATTAAAGTAAATTATTCATTTCAGTGATCCTCAGTTAAGAACAGTCAGATTATGTACAAGATTTAAAATTAAACATCCACTATTTACAGTCTTAAGACTTACATCTACTTTCCATACACCCATCATTCACACAGTAGGTAGTTACTTGGCTGTTACAACTAAGTATTGTCTAAAATGTAAAGTATAATACTGCACTTGTTGAGAAACTCATGAATGGAATAGAAGAAGTTGGCCACCAAAAATTCTTTTAAATTATGTTTGAATTGTGCCTTGTCTGAAACTAAACTCTTAATGGTTGCTGGTAACTTATTGAAAAAATGCGTTGCTGAATATGGACTCTTCTGGGCAAGAGTAAGTGATTTTAAATCTTTATGTATATTTTTCTTATTCCTAGTATCGATACTGTATACTAAGCAGTTAGTTGGAAAGAGAGATGTATTATTTACAACAAACTGATGTGATATACATAGGGATCATATCAAACAGTACCGCATCGACAACAGCCTGAAGATGACGCACTGAAGCGTTGAAACTGGTTGCAACAAAATAAAATAATATCATAAGAACGATTGTAGGAGTTTTATTTTGCCGCAATAGTAAACGGCCGTCGTCGCAGAGACCTCCTGCCAAAAGGATGGACATACAATCACTGAAAGTGTTCCAAAAGAGTTGAAGCCTTTATTAGTTTCTCCATGGTTGGATGGCGCTGACCTTCCGCTCTTGTATTTTCAGTTAACAAAAACCGCTCCAGCTGCTAATATTAACATTATTCCGAACGGTTTACCCCTCCCCATCAGGCTTTTTCAAGTGGATACGAAAATTGCGTTGTTGATGAGCATCGTAAATGCTGACATAGCAACAGAAAATCGCAGGCAAGTGACAAGAATGGAGAAGTACAAAAGACCAACCCCAGGGCTGATTATCCGCACAATGACAATAGACAGAGACCAGACAATTTTGTGAACTGAAACGAAGCCAGAGCCAATTAACGTTTAGAGGCTTATATGCCCACGTCACAAGCTGAGCACAAAAAGAAACAGAAAATTTTATAAAATATGCGGAAACCGACGAAAATTTTATAGTTACAGAACGCTATGTTAGAGGGAAGATGAAATAAGCGGGAAATGCAAACAGAATGGATGACAGAAAAATGTAAAGGATTTGTGAAAGAAATGGTCAAAGCAAGAACTTATGCAATGTACAAGTAGGTTAAGTATACTTACAAACATGTAAGAAGTAAAGACTTTTAATGTTCGAGATGCAGAACCCAGGCTTTGAGTACAGAATAAAAGGTAGAAGTTTGGCGTATGATTATCAGCGTAGTAGAAGTGCGTCGAAGCATTTTAAAAGAGAAGAATATGGTTGATGTCTTAACAAGCAAGTGATCAATTCAAGTGGCTACACGCTGACAGAGTGATTTCAACTCGAATAATTTAGAAGTCTCCGATATACATTTGGAGCTATTGAAATTAATTAGAGCTATAGCTCAAAAAGATTATCGGATGTAGTTTTAAAACTATATGAAACGGAAGACATGGTATCAAGTTTACACAAAAGTTTTATCATCACATCAACGAAAGAAGGCATGAATAAATAAACATGAAAACTGTCACAAGGGGTGAGTGTGACGTATCAGATTTGTATATTTCTCACCAGTATAAAATAAAGAGGAAGAGAAAGAGAAGTCGATAAGGTAGTGGACGATCATTGGTCTGATTTCAGAAACAGTACAGGTAACACAGGTGCAATTTGGAACTTGGCCTAGTAGCGGAAGGAAGAATAAAGAATAATCAGGACATACACTACTGGCCATTAAAATTGCTACATCAAGAAGAAATGTAGATGATAAACGAGTATTCATTGGACTAATATATTATACTATAATTGACACGCGATTATATTTTCACGCAATTTGGGTGCTTAGATCCTGAGAAATCAGTACCCAGAATAACCACATCTGGCCGTAATAATGGGCTTGATACGCCTAGGCATTGAGTCAAAAAAAGCTTGCATGGCGTGTATAGGTACAGCTGCCCATGCAGCTTCAACACGATACCACAGTTCATCAAGATTAGTGAGTGGTGTATTGTGACGACCCAGTTGCTCGGCCACCATTGCCCAGACGTTTTCAATTGGTGAGAGAGCTGGAGAATGTGCTGGCCAGGGCAGCAGTCGATCATCTTCTGTATCCAGAAAGGCCCGTACAGGAACTGCAACATGCGGTCGTGCATTATCCTGTTGAAATGTAGGGTTTCGCAGGGATCGAATGAAGGGTAGAACCACGGGTCGTAACACATCTGAAATGTAACAGCCACTATTCAAAGTGCCGTCAATGCGAACAAGAGGTGACCGAGACGTGTAACCAACGGCACCCCATACCATCACGCCGGGTGATAAGCCAGTATGGCGATGACGAATACACGCTTCCAATGTGCGTTCACCGCGATGTCGCCAAACACGGATGCGGCCATCATGGTGCTATAAACAGAACCTGGATTCATCAGAAAAAAAAGACGTTTTGCCATTCGTGCACGCAGGTTCGTCGTTGAGTACACCATCGCAGGCGCTCCTGTCTGTGATGCGCGTCAAGGGTAACCGGAGCCATGGTCTCCGAGCTGATAGGCCATGCTGCTGCAAACGTCGTCGAACTGTTCGTGCTGATCGTTGTTGTCTTGCAAACGTCTCCATCTGTTGAGTCAGGGATCGAGACGTGGCTGCACGATCCGTTACAACTGTGCGGATAAGGTGCCTGTCATCTCGACTGCTAGTGATACGAGGCCGTTGGGATCCAGCAAGGCGTTCCTTATTACCCTCCTGAACCCACCGATTCCATATTCTGCTAACAGTCATTGGATCTCGACCAACGCGAGCAGCAGTATCGCGATACGATAAACAGCAATCGCGATAGGCTACAATCCGACCTTTATCAAAGTCGGAAATGTGATGGTACGCATTTCTCCTCCTTACACGAGGCATCACAACAACGTTTCACCAGGCAACGCCGGTCAAGTGCTGTTTGTGTATGAGAAATCGGTTGGAAACTTTCCTCATATCAGCACGTTGTAGGTGTCGCCACCGGCACCAACCTTGTGTGAATACTCTGAAAAGCTAATCATTTGCATATCACAGCGTCTTCTTCCTGTCGGTTAAATTTCGCGGCTGTAACACGTCATCTTCGTGGTGTAGCAATTTTAATTGCCAGTAGTGTATTATTAGTGCTTGCAACCTATACAAAAGAAGAAAGGATGATAGAACATGTTTTAAGACTTCAGGGAATAACTTTCATGGTACTTTAGGGGCTGTAGAGCGTAGAAAGTGTAGAGGAAAACAGAAACTGGAATATATACTAAAAATAACTGCGGTCGCAGGTTGCAACTGCTGCTCTGAGATGAAGAGGTTCGAACAGGAGTGGAAGTCGTGGCGAATCGCATGAAACCAGTCAGAGGTCCAACAACCCAAAAAGGAAAAGAAAGCCAATGACGCTGTAAGGTTGTCTAGGGTGTCGGAAATCCTGCGGCGAATAGGGGCAACGTACAGAGAGAGACAAGACATTCCACAATTGTTAGACAGAGCAAGTAGGAGCAATGAAAGTAGAAGAAGTAATTTTTTGCAAAGGTTTCTGGCATGTGAAAACTACCGTGGTATCACTATGCTCAATATTTGTTATAAGATCTTCTCAAACTTTCTTCTAGATCGAATCCAACCGTTTGGCAGACACCATTATTGGAGAATATCAAGGAGGATTTCGTCACGGGATATCTACTATCGACCAAATATTTGTCTTACGAAGGTGGGAGTTTGGCCAAGAACTACACATGCTGTTTGTCGACTTCAGAAAAGCATATGACTGCATTCATCGGGAAAGTACGCAGAGGTGTGCAAGAGAGTCCGGAAGAGTTCGGTTTTGCCAATAAACTAGGAAGCCTCACGAAGGCCTGCCTGAGGCACACTACAGCAAAGGTCAAAATTGGAAATAAGGTGACTGAAACATTCAAAATAAAAACTGGGCTATGGCAGGACGATGGACTATCACCCGTTGTTTTCAACCTCGCATTAGAGAAGGTAATGCCAGAGATGTCATCTAACGAACTCACAGGAGTCCAGACCGGGGGTTTGAACATGAAGTACCTCGGATATGCCGATGACGTACTGCTACTACCTGGGTCACAAGAAGAATTAGGGGAAATGGCTGACATTCTGGAAACGACAGCGAGGAAAATTGGACTTCAAGTCAATCTTGACAAGACGGAATACGTGACATAATGGAACTCAAGAACCACTTCCACCCTTACAGACAACTGAAGGTTCTTATCGTGAAGTCGGAAAGTTCAAATATCTGGGCGCAGGATTCAGAGATGAACCATCCAGTAAAATGGAAATACAGGCAAGACTACAGGCAGGTAATCGCTGTTAACACGGCCTTAATGCTCTCCTCGAAACCAGAAGTTTGTCAAGACATTTCAAAATAAATAACATCTACAAAACACTCTTACAGCCAGTAGTACTACAGAATGACGATATTTAAAGGAAAGTCCTTCGGAAGATTTTTGGACCAGATTACGATAATGAGAGTGAAAAATGGAGGATTCGTCACAGTACAGAGTTTGATGATATTTACAAACATCGTGGCTATAACAAAGACAGACGACTCCAATGGGCAGGGCACGTTGCTCGAAGGCCGGACATCCGATGGCCGAAAACTGTACTCAAAACTCCATATTTATTGATAAAACAGTGCTACAAACTGGGAATGAACTGAAAAATACTCATAAAATCTTAAAGTTTTACATATGCTATACAAATGCTCTGTGTGTCCACCAGTAGCAGCACGAACAACATCTTGATGATACTTAAATTTGTCATAAGCTTTACACAATGTGCCTGCTCTTACATAAGCTATAGCGGCTATTAATCTCTTCTTCAATTTTTCTACGTCACGTGGTAAAGAGGAGATCAACGCACTTCCTTCACTTATCTCCAAAAGAAGAAACCATATGGGGTCACGTCTGGCGATCTTGAAGGACAAGTATGCAGGGCAGTGTCGGGGTCCCGTGCCCCCTATCCATCGTTGAGGCAGAGTAGGTTCAAACGGTTCAAATGGCTCTGACCACTACGGGACTTTACATCTGAGGTCATCAGTCCCTTAGACTTAGAACTACTTAAACCTAACCAACCTAAGGACATCACACACATCCATGCCCGAGGCAGATTAGAACCTGCGACCGCAGCAGCAGCGCGGTTCCGGACTGAAGCACCTAGAACCGCTCGGCCACAGCGGCCGGCGAGGCACAGCATTACTGAGAAACTGACGTACGTTGTTAGCACAGGGTGGTGGATTTCCATCCTGTTGGGAAATGAAATCATCAGAGTCCTCCTGAAGTTGTGGTAAAAGTTAATTCTGCAGCTTTTAAGACAGCTCAACGCTGGATATGGCGCACGGAATTCAGAGACTCTGCCCTGCATTATTGACCTCCAAGATCGGCAGACTTGACTCCATGCGATTTCTTCTTCTGGGCTTCTGTAAAGGAAACAGCTATCATCTCCCCTTTAGCTCGTAAAATAGGAGAAAGAAGAATAAAAAATGGTTCAAATGGCTCTGAGCACTATGGGACTTAACATCTGCGGTCATCAGTCCCCTAGAACGTAGAACTACTTAAACCTAACTAACCTAAGGACATCACACACATCCATGCCCGAGGCAGGATTCGAACCCGCGACCGTAGCAGTCGCGCGGTTCCGGACTGAGCGCCTAGAACCGCATGAGCAACGCGGCCGGCAAATGAAGAATAGAAGAGTCACCACAACTTTTATAAAAGCAGGTACATTCTATAAAGTTTATGACGAACTTAGCTATCGTCTAGATTTTGTTCGTCTACTGCTGGTGGACACGTAGTATGTTTTTATCAATAAATATAGAGCTTTTTGATCACGTCCTTCCTTTTAAAACACCCAGTTTAACTGATTAAACGTTACGTATAACTTATTTTTGATACCAGCTCTTATTGGACAAGTCGCATAACACAGCATTACCTATCGTTAGGTGAGAAGAAGGTGTAGCCTCCAGTCCCCTCCCCCCCCCCCCCTCACACATATACATATACACCCATCTGTTGTTTAGGAGAGTGGCAACCTATTTGCCCCTCTGCATCTCAGAAATTCAACAATCAGACAGAGAAGACAAATAAAAAATTAGAAACATCAGTGTTTATGCTATTTGCAGACAGATGATATGAGCAGAATTTCCCGCTTAAAGTAAACTGATGTGTGGCATTTGAAAGAATAACGTCAGTGTTTATGCTATTGGCAGACAAATGATACGAGCAGAATTTTCCCCCTTAAATTAAACTGGTATGTGGCATTTTAAAGAATATCTAAGAAAGGAAGTAAGTGGCAGATCAACGACTATAGCTGTTCAGGTACAAACTGTGCAACGAAAGCTGGGTACAGTAGGGAAGGAAACAGGTGTATTGAAGAAAACAAAAGAGCTAATATTATCTCGGGTAAAACCTTCAAAGCAGTCAGTACGTTAACAGAAATAATGAGGTTGCTGAAGAGCTCCGATAAGAACCGTATTCAAGTGATACAAAAAGAAAAGTCTCGCAATGTTGATTAGTGGCGTTAAATCAGTATAAAAACGGAGTGGGTAAGGCCAGTGTTTACCATCGATGTCGATGTCGATGGCATCAGAGACGGGACAAAATACCGGTGCTCGAAATTCTGGGGTTTCTGAGAGAGACAATCCTGTTATTTGTTGTCGGAAATTAAGCGAAACCGTAAAAAGCGGACGTGGTTTGAACTCGCTCCTCTCGAATAAGAGCCCACCGCGTTAACAGCTGTGCCCCCTCGCTCTGGAACAAAAACAAAACAACACAGTATGCGAGTCCATTGTCTTTGAAGAGTACTTTGCATCTCTTACCGGCTTCACACGGCAACCGCCAGCGTTCGCACACGAGCCTATTCCCTCGCTGTCCACCCCACTCTTCAAGGACTAATTGACGGAAAATGTATGTGTCGAGAGCTTTATCTTGTCGTACACTTCATTCTTACTCTAGGTTTTTTTTTTCCTCAAGGCGATCCATTAGCTTTATAAAACCACACATTACTTACACACCTCATAGAGGTAGGCCCCTATGGTTCTTAACAGGGCAAAATCGTCTGGTATAAAACGAACTTTGAGAGTACCAAAGCGATTTTTAAGTACTATTACGGCTAACGACGCATATAAATTACGTGGTGAGTTGCGTCAGAAGCTCCCTGAGGATGTTCTCGTATGTGTATATATGAAACTGTAGAAAAATATAGGAAGACCTCAAGAGGGCTGACAGTTGACATTCAGAGTTAATAACGGTAACACCTTGCGCATTCATAGGAGGAATGACCAATTTCGATGTTACTTTTTGCTAATTCTGGTATTATTTCATAGCTGGTTTCGGCGATATTTCTTGATAATTTCGGTGTTATTTCTTACCAATTTCGGTGTCTGTTGTTATCTGACGGCTTGTTTTCCAAGGGCCATATGTTCTTCATTTTTCCCTTACTTCAATGTAATTTGGGAAATGAAAATATACCTATAAATTATACCGACAATACCTATCCCGTGCTGTAATTGGCCGGTAGAAGCCAGTTGAGTTGGATTCTTGTTATTCATGCGTTTGCAAAGCTACAGCGCTGTACATGTCACTTTTTCAGTTTATATTTGCGAAACACAAATAAATATCCAGTGTAATTGATGCACCACACAAAAGATTCTCCAAAACTTGTCATTACTAATACATTTTGCTATGTAAAAGAGTCAGGGAAAGGTCACGCAGACGAATAGAACTGTCGCCGGAATAGAATTCGTCACACTTCGAGCACTAGTTCTTTACGCAGGAGATGAAAGGACTTTTAGAGTAATACGGGACGAACAACTTTTTAAAAAAATATCAGTATCAGATTTCAACATCAAATAACTGTCACCAGTTAACTAACATGGGTAACTGATAGTTATCTATATCAGTTAACTGGTGGCCTTAGATTTACGACATTTTTACAAGGGAACACAAAATTTCGCTGCATTTCGTATAAGCTGCCAACTTTCCGGTATGTCGTTTAAATCCGCCGATTTCGCGTTATAAATGGCTCTAACCATTATGGGACTTAACATCTGAGGTCACCAGTCCCCTAGAACTTAGAACTACTTAAACCTAACTAACCTAAGGACATCACACACATCCACGCTCGAGGCGGGATTCGAACCTGCGATCATAGCATTTGGCGTTATAGTTCACGTGAAATTTTCCTGTCTGTTGGATGACACTACTCCGATAAATCACTTGATGTACACTAATCAGCCAGAGCATTATGACCACCTACCTACCAGCCGGTATGTCCACTTCTGGCACGGATGTCAGCAGCGTCGCGTCGTGGCATGGAAGCAATGTGTCCTTGGTAGGTGCTAGGTCGCTGGGCGGATCAGACACCACATCTGCACATGAAAGTGCCTAATTCTCGTAAATTACGGGTAAGGGGGGGGGGGGGGGGGGTGACGAACTCTGACGCCACGTTCGATCACATCGCAGATGTGTTGTATCCGGTTCATATCTGGCGAACTGGAGGGCGTGCACATTAATTTGAACTCATCACTGTGTTCCTAGAATCATTTCATCACACTTCTGGCCTTGTGACACGGAGCATTATCTTGCTGAAAAATTCCACTGCCTTCGGATGATTGTCATAAAAGGCTGTACGTGGTCTGCGACTAGTGTTCGATATTCCTTGGCTGTCATGATGCCTTGCACCAGCTCCACTACATCCATGGATGCCTACGTGGATGATCCCCAGAGCCTGATGGATCCGCCGCCAGCTTGTCTCTACCTCGCCGTACAGTTGTTAAGGAGCTGTTCCCCTGGAACACGACGGATTCGCGCCCTCCCATCGGCATGATGAAGAAGGTATCGGGATTCATCAGACTATGCAACGCTCTGCCACTGCGCCAAAGTACAATGCAGATGGTCACATGCCCGTTTCAGTCGTAGCTACCGATTTCGTGGTGTTAACATTGCCACGGTCATGGGTCATTGGCTGCGGAGGTCCATCGTTAGGAGTGTTTGGTGTGCTGTGTGTTCAGACACGCTTGTAGTCTGCCCAGCATCAAACTCTGATGTTAGTTTCGCCATAGTTCGCCGCCTGTTCTGTTTTCTCAGTCTGCCCAGCCTAAGACGACCGACATCTGTTGGGGTGGCAGTCCAACGCCACGACGTCTCGATTTGGTTTCACCTTTGGTTTCACCATCGCCACGTGTTGAAGACACTCGCCACAATACTCGTCGAACACCGAAGTCGTGCAGTTTACGAAATGCTCGTGCCGAGCCTCCGGGCCATCACAATCTACTCTCGCCCAAACTCAGGTAGATCGCGCGCCTTCCCCAATCTACACACGGACAGCAAGCTCACTGACCCTAAACGCAACAAGCGTCTGTCTGACTAGCAGTCATTCTCGCCAGGTGACGCTTCTATCGCCTGGACGGGTTTGAAACGATAGTAGTTCGATGCTCATAATGTTCTGGCTGATCAGTGTAGATAAAACAGTAAAATATCTGGGATAAACGACTGGAGCGATCTTAATTGTAACCACCAAGTGAAAGTACTTGTAGGATAAGCAAGCGTTAGATTGAGAGTCATTGGAAAAAAAGCAATGACATGCAGTTCATCCGCGTAAGAAACGGTCTATAAAACAATTGTATAAAGGATTCTCCTCGTCCATTTGGGACTCTTACCGGTAAGGTTAACAGATGAGATTAAGAAGTTTCTAATAACGGGGTATATGGTCATGGTTTTGTTTAGTAAGCAGGAGAGCACTGTGGAGATTCTTATCAAAGTGCAGTTGCAGTAGTTACAAGAGAGACCTAGTAATTACAAGGAAGCCACATCTTTGCAACTTCAGCGATATGCTTACCTTCATCTGACTGCCCTCCTTTGCGGCATCTGTAACTACTCCTCTCATTCCTCAGCGACACCTCTCTCTTCCTATCTAAGAGACAAAGGTGTTATCAAAACTACCTCAGGAAAGTGTTTTAAGATCGCTCTGTTTGTATAAATAAACTTACGCATGTGGCGAGCAGCCATCTGCAACTGTTTGCCTATGATGCTATATTGTAAAGGGAGTATCGTCGTGAGTGAGTGTAAGAGGGTGCAGGGCGATTTCGACAGAACTATTATCTGGTGAGATCATGGTTGGTTGGTTGATTGGTTGATTCGGGAGAGGGCACCAAATAGAGAGGTCATCAGTCCCATCGGATTAAGGAAGGAAGTAGCGGCCGTGTCCTTTCACAAAAACCATCCCAGCATTTATCTGAAGCGATTTACGGAAATCGCGGAAAACCTAAATCAGGATGGCTGGACGCGGGGTTGAACCGTGGTCCTCCCGAATGCGAGTCCAGTGTGCTAAACACGACGCCACCTCGCTCGGTGGCGTGATGAATGGCACCTTGTTCTACATGAGATGAAATGTAACTTAACGCAGACATGTAGTAAAACCAATGCTCTAATGTTCGAATAAAGTGGTAGTGGTGTTCAGTTTGGCGCTCACCTCAATTAAATGTCCAGACATAACGTAGAAAAACGACACGGAATGGAACGAGGACATGAGGTTGGTATAGGGAAGGTGAATGGTCGATTTCGGTTTACTGGGAATTCTAGGAAATGTAGCTCATCTATAAAGGAGACCGTGTAGTGAACACTTGCGCGGCCGACTCTTTAGTGATGCTTGAGTGTTTGCGACTTCGAAGCAATTCAGACGCGTGTTGCTAGATCTATCGCCGGTAGTTTGATCTACTTGTAAGTATTAAGGAGATGCTCCGCCGGCTCAAATGGAAATCTCTTGGAGAGAAGAAAACGTTCTTCTCACGAAACACCGTTGAGAACTTTTAGAAAATCAGCATTTGCGACAGACTGCAGAACGATTCAACTACCGCCACCGTGCATCTCGCGGAAAGACAGAGAAGACAAGATAAGAGGAATTAGCACTCATACGGAAGCATATAGACGTTGGTTTTATTCTCTTTCCATATGCGAATGGCACAGGAAGGGGAATGACTAGCAGAATTACAAGGACGTGCATCGTATCATCGTATCGTGGCTGGCGGTGTATGGATGCAGGGAAGCTGAGGTGATCCAATAAGGACAATTTTAGAATACCCTGATTCCTAAGTAGAAATAAACTGCATATAAGAAGTTGTTGCCGTCTCCAGAATATCGTCTGTACTTGTATCAGAAAACCGTTTAACAGAGTGTATTCTTAATTTCTCACAACAAATACCAGTTGTTGAAGGTAATAGCTACAGAATCTTTTGGTGTCTAATATTTTGTTTCTTTAAATTTAGTAAATTAGTTCAACCGTTACTCTGATTACGTATTCATTGGAGGTAGATTTTAAATCGGAGGTCTGAATGGGATTATATCATCTCTCCTGTTTAATGGTTTCAATGTTACCAACCTCTGCAGACTAAACGCATTACTTTTTGGATGAATAGCGACATCAAATTAAGGCTGAATAGGGACAACACATTTTGTTGAGTTATTTTGTACTGTTATCTCTCAGATCGGCATTGATAAAGTTGGTTGGACTGAAGATGCAGTGCGATTACCGCATACGTCATGCTGAGGAGCTATTTCGGATGCCTCGAGCATGTCGTCTACAAAGTGGTAATGATGATCAGCTGAAGGATAAGGTTGGACGACACATTGTGTTGAACTATTTTTTACTATTATCTCTCAGATGGGCATTGATAAAGTTGGCCGGATTGAAGATGATTACCGTCAAAAAAGTAAAGCAATTAGGAGAAAGGATGCTTAGGTTGTCGGCTTGTGAGCTCTGACTGGAATCCAATGTTGCAATGAAAGCTGCCTTTTTTCTTCGCAGAGCTAAATGAAATCGAACATAACTTTTCGCAATACCATGAAATGGCAGTAATCGACTGACCAGCTTTTCGTAAGTGCAGTCCAGAATTAACATCCAGAAACGCTGAAGGTCTGTCTTCGTGTATTTGCAATGGACTTAAAGGCACGGCGTTGAGCAACATTGTACATTATTGGGTAAACCCGTTTATTTATTTGATAACCCATAACTGATTTAGAGATGTGATGAATCAGGCTGTCAAATGGATACTAAACCAAACAGGAACATATTTTCAGCGAAATACAGCAAAACTTTCTACCCGCAGAGAGAGGGGTGAAAACTGAAAGACTGGATTCAGTACCAAGTAAGGGAAAAGGAATGGTACTGTGGAAACTGTGGAGGGGCTCAGAGAAAGAAGTTTGTTTTTGGTAGATGTGTATTTACAAAATGACATTCAAAAGTTCGAAAGTTGTCTTGAGACACTCAGTATATTTCCTTAATACATATGTACAGTATATGATAATTAAAAGAAATTGTAACGCTTTCCGGATTAGTCTAGACGAGTGTCCCGATTCAGCCTCACTGGCAAGAGTTCAAAATGGTGCAAGCACTATGGGACTTAACTGCTGAGGTCATCAGACCCCTTGAACATAGAACTACTTAAACCTAACTAACCTAAGGACGTCACACACATCCATCACATCCATGCCCGAGGCCGGATTCCAACTTGCGACCGTAGCGGCCGCGCGGTTCCAGACTTAAGCGCCTAGAACCGCTCGGCCACACTGGCCAGCTCGCTGGCAAGAGTAAATAGGGACATGTGGTACCTAACTGTGATCTTTGATACATTGTCTATGTATTTGATCACGAAATCAATATGCCCTGTAATTTGTTCCTTAAATATTATGGTAAAGAACGAACTAGAAACTTCACAGTTTCTATTCATAATAAATAGAGTATTCTAAACTTTTGTCCCGATTCACCCGAACTTACCCTAAATGTAGATGTAACTTCGGGGAAAAAGAATGGAAATACAAGCAACGTTAATAACACAAAATAGCAGAAAATGGGACCCTATAATTCGTTATGAGAACATCGGTACATCTAACCTACAGTTAGCAGTTTTGGAAATTTGTGGTAAGGTCTTATGGGACCAAACTGCTGAGGTCATCGGTCCCTAAGCCTACACACTACTTAATCTTTGATTAACTTACGCTGTGGACAACACACACACACACCCATGTCCGAGGGAGTGTCCATGATACTCGTGTCACATGGCGCCTGGACTGGAGTGAACTGTTCTCAAGAAGCGGGACCGTTAAATGCTGCTGTTTGAGCACTAAGTTTCTAAAGTCATTTTCTGACACACAAGCATAAACTACGATTCTATATAGGTCTGCTAGCGGCCTCAGCGTTCGGCATCAGTTCACATTACCGTCTCCTTCATACCTTTAT
This sequence comes from Schistocerca gregaria, assembly GCF_023897955.1. Taxonomy (NCBI): domain Eukaryota; kingdom Metazoa; phylum Arthropoda; class Insecta; order Orthoptera; family Acrididae; genus Schistocerca; species Schistocerca gregaria. Next base: position 492,133,141 of record NC_064924.1, read on the forward strand.
ACACACTGTCAGCTATCGAAGTTTGGCATATTCAGTTTGCTCTGTTTAGAAACCAACATATGGTGGCAACAATCGCTATCTTTTGCTCTCGGCTCCTGCGCAAGCATCTGGCCAGCGTTTCTCACGAAGAACTGGCTCAGAGTCAAGCGATCGTGAAGCTAAGCTAATGGTAACACGTTGCAACCATCAGATGCACTCGTGATCCTGTTATTTCAACAGTTTCAGAAAATATCAAGAATTAAAATAATTGTAAGCGATGCCCTGACCAACTGTACACTGATATAGTTCTTGATTAATGGAGTAACTGGTGAGAGCATAAGCCTTACGGTTATTAACAGAAGTAGGTTATGGCAAATTGTAATTGTGTTAGACAATACTTGGAATGTTTAACAGAAAGGACAATGTCTTGAAAAGAGCTCATAAGATGGAAAGCGAAACAAGGGTAATGGAATGTAGCCGAACCACATGAAGAGATCCTTAAGGAACTAGATTAGAAAATGATACATTAAAAGGAGTAGAAAAATTTTGCTCGTCGAGCAGCGAAATAATCGCAGCCGAAGTATATATGAATTAAAATGCAGACTTGATATGGCAAAAAATGCATGTCTCAAAAGGAGAAATTTGTTATTGTCGAATAGAAATTAATATTTTAGGAATTACTCGTGTGCAGAACTTATGGGTGAAACGATATTTCACATGATCTGTCAGAGCCAAGTAACATAGCTCGATTAAATTAATTTTTTATTTGAAGACAATAGTTACAGTGAAGTCACAGCAATTTCTGATGGTTCAGTGGATGATAAAAAACGCATGCGAGATATGGTTCTTAATAGGGTATGTGATCACCATGGACGGTGGTGCATGCTCTGCAATGTGCCTCCATACTGACCACAAAGGTGGTAAACAGTTCATGTGGTAAGGAATTCCATTCTACCACCAGCGTGGTTGACAAATGGTCGTTGGTGCATCTGGACTTGCTGCAATGCATCTCCACAACACATCCACACATGCTCGATATGACATAAGGAGGGGAGCGGGCTTTCAATTATTAAATGAAATGATGTGTGGTGGCCCTCAACTAAGTACCGTCAGATTCAAGAGTTGAAATATTAAAGGTTTTGGCTGATTTCGTTGTCTAGGGGCTGGGATACGTAGTTGCTGCATTACAAGTCAAATACCGCTGAGTCTACAGTATACAATATGAATATACACATGAATCGAATGGTCGAAGGTTCCTATCACTCGGCAATTGCGAATTTTTAATGCAGCATAGTATTTTGTAAATGAAAGATTGCAATTAAATAAAATCTACAGGTACTATCTTAACGACTTTAAATGACGAGTACTATAGTAGAAGTACTTTTGAGAATGTGGTATACTTCTGCAAAACACTTATTGGTGTCGATAGTCCAGCAATTAAATAAAATACGTATAAGTTGAATAACAGGGAAACAATAGATTCCTACTGCACATAATTAGTTATGAACGACAACATAGCTCGTGAGACATTCACTTCTAAACGGATATTTCGGCCCCACTGTAGAAGCCACGGAAATCTCACAAGTGCAAAAGTCGGCACTACGAAATATTTCTATCTCCCGTACCATGCATCCGTCGTGCCATACTGCCCAGCACTCTCTCCTGTCCTCTCCCATATCCTTCCTCGTGCCGCACTATCCAGAGCTACACCCTCCATTCACTTCGGTAGTGGCCTCCCTTAGTAACGAGCGCTGTGATTGGCGATAGCACTCCCGTCATGTCTCCAAGCCAACACACACTCACAGACATTTAGAAATACATTCGAGGTACTGGATTTACATTTAAATAACTTGAAATTAAATAACTGTTCTTATGGCTGGACCGTAAACACGCTCTAACACACAATATTAAATACATAAACAAATTAAATAAACATATATCAAGGGAATAGAAACAAAAGGTAGGCCAGTAGCCTAATGTCTCTGTGCTTCCTAAAACTCAGTAAATATTTAACCAATTTCTTCATGAACAGTGTATATCTTCTTCATGAACAATGTATATCGGATATAAACAAAGACATAGACGAATAAATACATTTATAAGCATGCTGCTACCGTTTTTTCGTGTAACTGTGGAGTGCTTATGGCCTGGCGCGGTCGATAGTAATCGGCCACTTTGACCTCTATATACTATTCAAGCTATATGCCTGTAATTTATACCAATTTAGGTTTACACTAATAGCTTTCTAAAGACACATCGATCGACAAAATCGGATGAACCGTTTAGATTTTGGAAATTCGTTGCTGAGTGTTAGTTGTATAATTTATCGCCAAATACTAAACTTTAAACTAATAAAGATATTGAAAATCTGATTACACCATCAGAATCGTCATGCAAATAATGATAATGTACATGTTTCTTTTTGAGGTATCATGATTCATCTGGCTACTATTAACTTCTATACAAACTATGAAATGTCTGCAATTAAGGTTTCACAAAGTCCGCCATCTTTGGCACTACTGGCATGTCTTCTTCATCGACACAGCGTCGCCATGGAATTCCCAGCCATGCGGTCGCTGGGGCTACCACTCTTGTCTAGCACCATGCGGTCGGCCTGCCGAGCAGCATGCACGGCCACGCCAACTCCGAACTTAAAATATTTCCAGAGCGCCACAACTCGCCCGTTACATCACAGGGGAAACAGGTAGGCCAATCCATTCGCCGAATATCCTCTCGAGCTTTTCCATCTGAGGTGGAGCATTTTCATCCGTAAAAAAATGAAGCAAGGAGCGAATGCGCCGCGCCCCTGAAAAGACGCTCACAGGGAAGGTGTCACATTAACGTTTAACGGCGAGCGTACGGTGTTCCATTGGCGGTCAGTGCACCCATAAAACAGTAGGCCTCCCACAGCGCAACACCTGGACTACCAAAACGATCACCAAAAAAATGGCTCTGAGCACTATGGGACTCAACTGCTGTGGTCATTAGTCCCCTAGAACTTAGAACTACTTAAACCTAACTAACCTAAGTACATCACACACATCCATGCCCGAGGCAGGATTCGAACCTGCGACCGTAGCAGTCGCACGGTTCCGGACTGCGCGCCTAGAACCGCGAGACCACCGCGGCCGGCAAAACGATCACGTTTGACAATGTTCCTTGGTGCATAACGTCGTTCCCACCTCTCGCCATACGAGGGTACGTCTAGAATTACTACTGAGGCTAAATCTGCTCTCTTTCCAAACTCAATACTGAAACTTCCTGGCAGATTAAAACTGTGTGCCGGACCGAGACTTGAACTCAGGAACTTTGCCTTTCGCGTGCAAGTGCTCTACCATCTGAGCTACCCAAACACGACTCACGCCCCGTCCTCACAGCTTTACTTCTGCCAGTACCTCGTCTCCTACCTTCCAAACTTTACAGAAGGTCTCCTGCGAAACTTGCAGAACTAACACTACTGAGAGAAAGGATATTGCGGAGAATGGCTTAGCCACAGCCTGGGAGATGTTTCCAGAATGAATTTTCACTCTGCAGCAGAGTGTACTCTGAAGTTTGGAAGGTAGGAGACGAGGTACTAGTGGAAGTACAATTATGAAGATGAGTTGTGAGTCGTGCATGGGTTGCTCAGATGGTAGAGCACCAGCCCGCGAAAGGCAAAGGTCCTGAGTTCGAGTCTCCGTCCGGCACACAGTTTCAATCTGCCAGGAAGTTTCATATCAGCGCACACTTGCTGCAGAGTGAAAATCTCACTCTCGAAACCTCCTCCAAGCTGTGCCTAAGCCATGTCTCCGCAATATCCTTTCTTTCACGAGTGCTAGTTCTGCAACGTTCGCAGGAGAGCTTCAGTAAAGTTTGGAAGGTAGGAGACGAAGTTCTGGCAGAAGTAAGGCTGTGAGGACGGGGCGTGAGTCGTGCTTGGGTAGCTCAGACGGTAGAGCACTTGCCCGCGAAAGGCAAAGGTCCCGAGTTCGAGTCTCGGTCGAGCACACAGTTTCAAACTGCCAGGAAGTTTCATATCAGCGCACACTCCGCTGCAGAGTCAAAATCTCATTCTGGAACCTCAGTACTGGTTGGTCCAGTCTGTACGCTCTTGGCACCATCGCAAACGGTGTCGTTGATGCGAGGTTGTCAGCGGAGTACAACATGGTAGTTTTCGAGGAAAGAGACAACTCCATTGAGTCGCCGTGTCACTTTGGTCAGACAGATTGCGTTGCAGTCCTGTTAAATGTGGTTTCAACTGCATCCGCTGTCTGATGTGTTCCCTTATTGCCCGTTGCACAGTTTAGCGGTCATATGTTGCTATAGTTGACCTCCTCTGCCTCGGGGAGCAGTGTTGTAATGAAGAACAGACAAAGTGCACAGTAAATGCTCGCTGATTGACACATACCGACTTTTATCGCTCCTTCAACTGCCAGCTATATTTGGCGCTATCGTCACTCTGATCTCACGCCACGGGACGTCCATTTTTCTGTACACGACAATGAGATCTCTGGTAACACGCACTTTGATTAACTTCCACGGAGTTGTTAATTCGTTATGTTACTCTATCTATCTCTTCCTTACGTTTTGCAGTAATGTGTATATGTCCGGTTTCTAGCCTCGTACGATATGTTAGATCATTAAAGACTAGTCGTACGTTTACAGCCGCATTATAAGCACCTCTTATTCCCATAAATAGTATCGTAAGACACGTTGTCAAAGTCCAAGATTAAATGAGATTAGTGGATTAGTCATTATGTAAGATTCGTTGCCGGCTAATACACGAACTTCCTAAGTACGCGAATTGCCCACGAAAAAAGTTGATAAACTGTTCAGATAAGAAGAGAAAAGCAGCTTTTGAAATGTGATATTACAGAAGAGGTCTGAATATTAGGTGGGTAGATTGGGCTACCAATGAAGAGGTAGGGAATCGAATCAGGGAAAAAAAGAACGTTATGATACAAATGCACTAGAAGAACATCCTGAGGCATCACGCAAGCTTCAAATTGGACGAAAGTATTGGCGGGGAGGGGGGAGGGGGGGGGGGGGAGCGACCGTCGAGGTGATACGAAATCTTCGAGTACATTAAGCAGGTTCAAGTAGGTGGAGAATTACAGCAAAACCTTCGACTGGAGACCACAACAACAAAACAGCGGAAAGAACGTGGACACGCCTACTGCTCTAGTTCCAGACGACTGAGTGTATATTATTCACGAGTGGACCGCCTATAGGGCGAGCAGTCATTGATCGTCGCATTGCGACTGTAGTTCGAACTAAGACCATTGTTATACGCACAGTGTTCCTCTCGACCCTTAAGAATGGTTTGCTGGAAGTGCAGCTACGAACAATGATTCTTCTTGAAAGCCTCCGTTTTACATCGGATCACTGTCCTCCCGATCTCCGACATCGTCGCAAAAGACGCAAAAAAATGGCAATCACGTAGTAGACGAAGTGAAGGAGCTACACTAATTCAGGAGAACAATGACGCATTACGAATGAAGCGAGGAGGACATACGAATCAGATTAGCACAAGCAAAAAGGGTATATCCAGCTAAAAGAAGTCTGGTAGTAAAGAACATATGATTCAATTTGAGAATGAAATTTCTGAGAACATAATTGTGGAATACAGCAGGTAGGTAAGTGAATCATGGATAGCAATACTATCGAATATTTTGAAATGTCAGACGAAAATTAAATGTACTGACAAATTCTTCCGCAGAATCGATGAGGAAAGAATATGTGAAAAACATTGAGAATAATGGGACGTTGGTTTAAAGATCAGCGAACAAGTCCCACAGAAAACATGTAAAACACAATAAGTACGATATGTAATTCAGGACGTTGAGTGTAAATCATTCTCTGAGACGAAGAGGTGGGTACGGAAAAAGGGTCATGGCGGCAGTCATCAAACAAGTTGACGACTTATGAAAAAAAAGTACCGTAGTCTCTGGGATTCATCTGGCCCCTACGCGAAGTATACAGTAGTATTGATTTTGGAAATAATTCCACACTACACTGTTCTTATTTTATTTATTTTTCACTTATCTCTCGTTCTTTGCTGCTAGTTTTGGGGTCTTAGCCCCACTCCCAAGCAATTATTCCTACCATCAGTGAAGCCGTCAGGCTAAGATCCGGATTCGACACTGAATTGCACAACCGGTAATTTAGACTGCTGACATTACATGTCAGACGTGTTAAGGCCAGTGACTGCGTTCTGTATTCGAGGCATTTGTGACGTTCTGTCAACAAGATAACGCAAGACCGCATGCTGCCTGTGCTGTCCGGATCAATCTCGATACAGAGGGTGTTCGTCTGCTGCTTTGTTGAGCGCTTTCTCCAGATACCTCACAAGCTGAAAACGTCTGGTCAAGTGCTACAGACAGACTGGCTCGACAGCCACCACGACAGACGAACATCTATGGAATGACGTAATTGTGTATCTCTCGTGCAGGCTGTTCTACTCCATGCCAGCCACACTAGAACTGTTGTTGCTGATGCTAGACGTAGCAAAGTGTATCCTCAAGTAAGCTACAAATTCAATAATGCGCTCTTACTACATACATCAAAAAAAGTTTTACATCACCTCTGTTCCGAGAGTGTCGGAACCTGAACAGAAACTTGGAATAGAGGTCAACATAAACATCATTTCCGCCCTTTTTACTGCTCATTAAAATCACACATGACATGTTGTACCACCATACAGCGAGATCTTCAGAGGTGGTGGTCTGGATTGCTGCACATACCGGTACCTCCAAGCCAGTAGCACGACCTCTTGCATTGATGCATGGCTTACTATCCACAAATTCATCAAGAGATTCTCCCACTCATCAGCAGCGTTTCGGCGTAGATCCCTTAGAGTGGTTGGTGCGGCACGTTGTCCACAAACAGCACTTCTCAGTCTGTCCCACGCATGTTCGATAGGGTTCATGTCTGTAGAACATGCTGGCCACTCTAGACGAGCGATGTCGTTATCCTGAAGGAAGTCATTCACAAGATTTGAGCGATGGGGACGCGAAATGTCTTCTATGAAGACAAATGCCTCCCCAATATGCTGCCGATGTGGTTGCACTATCGGTCGAAGGATGGCATTCACATATCGTATAGCCGTTATGACGCTTTCCATGACAACCAGCAACGAACGTCGGCCCCACATAATGCCACCCTCAAACAGCAGGGAACCTCCATCTTGCTGCACTCGCTGGACAGTTTGTATAATGCGATCAGCCTGACCGGGTTGCCTCCAAATACGCCTCTGACGATTATCTGGTTGAAGGCATATGCGACACTCATCGATGAACGGAACGTGATGCCAGTCCTGAGCGGTCCACTCGGTATGTTGTTGGGCCCATCTGTACCGCGCTGCATGGTGTGGTGGTTGCAAAGATGGACCTCAGCATGGACGTCGGGAGTGAAGTTGAGCATCATGTAGCCTATTGCGCACAGTTTGAGTCGTAGCAGGACGTTCCGTGGCTGCACGAAAAGCATTATTCAACATGGTGGCGTTGCTGCCAGGGTTCCTCTGAGCTATTATCCGTAGGTAGTGGTCATCCACTGCAGTAGTAGCCCTTGGGCGGCCTTAGCGAGACATCTCATCGACAGTTCCTGCCTCTCTGTATCTCCTCCATGTCCGAACAACACCGCTTTGGTTCACTCCGAGACGGCTGGACACTTCCCTTGTTGAGACCCCGTCCTGGCACAAAGTAACAATGCGGACGTGCTCGAACCGCAGTATCGACCGTCTAGGCATGGATGAACTACAGGTAACACGATCCGTGTACCTCCTTCCTGGTGGAATGACTGGAACTGATCAGCTGTCGAACCCCTTCCGTCTAATAGGCGCTGCTCATGCATGGCTGTTTACATCTTTGGACGGGTTTAGTGACATCTCTGAACGGTCAGACGGACTGTCTCTGTGATACAATATCCACAGTCAACGTTTATCTTCAGGATTTCTGTTAACAGGGGTGATGCAAAACTTTGTTTTATGTGTGTATTATACTGTTTACACACAAAAAGTAAAATTTCGTCATTTACTTCAGATTTACATATAAGTTACTTCCGGATTGGATCTTCTTATAACTGATCATTTAACGCGTTCCATCAGTCATCGTAATGACAAAGGACCACCGAGGAGGCGGTACGTTCTATAGCGACGATAAGTGGCACTATCTGTCCCGAGAAACAGCTTCGTAGGCAATTCACGATACTTAGCAGATACATGTATTAGCTGACTTCAGTTCTTAATCAGATAATGACTAATCCACTAATCCCACTTAATCTTGGACTTTGACAACGCCGCTTACGATACCTTTTATCGGAATAAGAGGCACTTACAGAGCTGCAGTGAACGTAACACTAGTCGTTAATGATCCCACATATTTCTTCACTTGACTCCAAGCTACCTTGATCTAATTAAGACCACAAATGTACAGCAGAAACATGTGGTCTCGACTCGCAGTCTTCTGGCTGAGCGTATTTGTGTGAAGCGTGCACATTATCAAGACGACTCGTTAGAAATCATGGAGTGTCTTGTCAACAAACCAAGCATTTCTCTTTTTGGTGAACTTTTCGAAGGTAGTTTGTCGTCCAGGATATCAATAATTACAACAAATTGCGTTTGAAGTTTGCCTAGACTGAAACTGACTTTCTCCTTCACTTTTCGAAATTAGCTTAGTTAATCTGCCCATTCATTGGCAGTAGCTGTTCCCGCATTCAACAAACCCTGAACGTCATCTAAACCAACAACAATCACAGATCCTATAAAGTTACTACGTTCGTGACACTATCTGCTACTTAAGTCTCCATCAACACAAACCTCAACGACCTAAAGTAGTACCTACTGTCTCCTTTTAATTTCCATGTCTTCTGCAAATACATTGCTGGAAAAAAAATCAGTACACCTACACTACTGGCCATTAAAATTGCTACGTCATGAAGATTACGTGCTACAGAAGCGAAATTTAACCGACAGGTAGAAGATGCTGGGATATGCAAATGATTAGCTTTTCAGAGCATTCACACAAGGTTGGCGTCGGTGGCGACACTTACAACGTGCTGACATGAGGAAAGATCCCAACCGATTTCTCATACACAAACAGCAGTTGACCGGCTTTGCCTGGTGAAACGTTGTTGTGATGCCTCGTGTAACGAGGAGAATTGCGTACCATCACGTCTCCGTTTGTGTAGGCATATTCAGAGGGATACGTGGATACTGTCTGCAAAATGTGTTACGAATAGAGTTAGTAGCAAAGAAGTAACACATTTAAACACACATTGCCGGAGGTATGGCCGAGCGGTTTTAGGCGCTTCAGTCTGGAACCACGTGACTGCTACCGTCGCATGTTCGAATATACATCGAGCATGGATGTGGGTGATGTCTTTAGGTTAGTTAGGTTTCAGTAGTTCTAACTGTTACTCCATTGTATACCTTGCACCCTTACAAAAAAATAAATTGCATTTTATGAGTAATAAATATTAGTTGTTCACGTAACTTCTGCGTTTTCATGTAACCAAAGCAATTACTTTTGACGCAAGTATGGTTTACATGCTGAAACATAAAAAAATTACATAATTGTTTTCTCGTCTTGTACACAACAGGATGCTCTTGATCAAAAAATTGTTCAAATGGCTCTGATCACTATGGTACTTAACATCTGAGGTCATCAGTCCCCTAGACTTAGAACAACTTAAACCTAACTAACCTAAGGACATCACACACATCCATGCCCGAGGCAGGATACGAACCTGCGACCGCAGCAACAGTGCGGTTCCAGACTGCAGCGCCTAAAACCGCTCGGCCACAGCGGCTGGCACTCTTGATCAAAGCCATGAGTTTTCTGTTATTATTGATAAGTGCAAAAGTTCTTTATGAATAACAGAAACATATGAGATCAACAAGGTACTGAAGTGATGTTTGACATGTTTTGTTTCGCGTTTTTTCTTTTTTAATTTTACATTTTTTAGGAAATTTCGTTTTCTAGCATTATAGGATAAATCTGATTTTTTTTTATTACACCATCCCTCTGTTTCACATTACCAATCAACAGTTTTCGAATAAAACCTGAATTAAACAATGACAGTTTCAATTTTTCTATTAATACTGTTTATTTTTAAGTAACAGAGAGGAGGAAGAAAAGTATTCCATACGCTATGCAGGCCTTTATACATCCTCACTCAGTTTCTAAGCGGTTCACCACGTCTGTTTTCTAGGAGAATCCAGTAAGACACTGATCGCATACGCAAACAAAGGGATCTAAATGACATAACGCCTGATAGGTATGCAACACACGTAACGTACAGGTAACGCGGTTACCATCTCAATTGACCGAGGCTACTAGGAAAACTACGGTATTCTACGATTACTTTACGGTAGCCTACAGTAGTTTTACAACTCTAGCAAAAAGTTTCGAGCGTTAGAGTTTAAACATAAAAAGGTTATGGAAGAACGAAGTTCTTTCCGGGTCATACTGAGACGGAGATAAGGACAGGGATAAATGAACGTCGAGGAACAAACGTGAAGGGGCCGTGGCTGCATCAGGAAGTGCGGGCAGAGGCGGCGGCCTATCAGCAGCTGGGCTGCGCCTGCCGACTGGCCCGCGTTGCCCCGCCTTATCTCGGCCGCGCCTGACTCAACACGCCGGCGCGTGTCCCTGCCAAACCGACAGCCGGCGCAAGGAGGCGGTCAGTGGCGCCATCCCACACGACACGACACGGCACAGGCCGCACTGCAGCCCGCCACACCACAAACGACTGGGCGACGCCGGCGCAATCTGGAGCAGCTGTCTGTCGCCACCGTCGCCCCAGGTGTGCCGAATGCCGCCAGGCCCTCCCGCACGGGAGGAAACAAACCCAGCGTCGAACTACACATGGACCGGAATAACAAAGTGATTGACAACTGCTTGTTTACAGGGCAGCTACTACCAGTAAACTCCAGGCTTTTTAAATCACGGTTGGGCAACCCGTGGCCCGCGCGCCGGGTCAGGCACGCGACGAGTTTCAATCCGGACCGCGGAAGAAATTCTTGGTACAGTATACTCCGCCCACGACGCGTTTCGCATATTTGCATTTTTCCAATTTGAAGTCTCTATAATATATTCGATTTATATTAAGTACAAGCAATTTAAACTTCTATAAAAAAAAAAGCACTCCGTCTTCAGGCCACCAGTGGCCTACCGGGACCATCCGACCGCCGTGTCATCCTCAGAGGAGGATGCGGATAGGAGGGGCGTGGGGTCAGCACACCGCTCTCCCGGCCGTTACGATTCTATTCTTGACCGAAACCGCTACGATTCGGTCGAGTGGCTCCTCGATTGGCATCACGAGGCTGAGTGCACCCCGAAAAATGGCAACAGCGCATGTCCGCCTGGATGGTCACCCATCCAAGTGCCGACCACGCCCGACAGCGCTTAATTTAAACTTCTATACGTTTTGAAATGAACAAAGAAATTTTGTCTTCACAACCCACGCTTACGTAGTCAGTCATTAAAACTACTTTCGGAGAAATGATTAAAAATTGTTTGTTAATACTGCTTGTAGAAAGTCTGCGTGTAGCCAAGTTACTCCTTGTCAGCTGGGACTGCCTGTCTGATTGTCGTATTTTGTTTAAGTGGTTCGAATGGCTCTAAGCACGCTGGGACTTAACATCTGGGCTGGCCGGTATGGCCGAGCGCCTCTAGGCGCTTCAGACTGGAAACGCGCGACCTCTATGGTGGCACGTTCGAATACTGCCTCGGCCATGGATGTGTGTGACGTTCTTAGGTTAGTTAGGTTTAAGTAGTTCTAAGTTCTAGGGGACTGATGACCTCAGATGTTAAGTCCCATAGTGCTCAGAGCCTTTTGAACCATTTTTGAACTTCACAGCTGAGGTCATCAGTCCCCTAGACTTAGAGCTACTTAAACCTAACTAACCTAAGAACACCACATACATCCATGCCCGAGGCAGGATTGGAACCTGCAACCGTAGCAGCAGCGCGGTTCCGGGCTGAGGCGCCTAGAACCACTCGGTCACAACGACAGACCCGTATTTTGTATTTCTGTTCTTTCTCGTATTAAAATTATTAAATAATTCTCGTCCATTTTGGACGGATTGCAACACTGCAAACTGAAGGTAATTTATAGTAAACCAACTGCAGTCAGTTGCTTTTATACGCATTTATATTACCATGATTACTCTTCACGATGCTTGGCATCCTATCTTCATATGTTTACATTTATTTATGTGTCGTGGACATTGATTACTAAAGGAGTTTCAATGGAATTCTTTAAAACACCTATTGTAAACCATCGTGAATAAACAATGTTCATGACGCGTAAAGAAATGTAGACATACGAAGAAGGGATAAACACAAATATGAAAGCACGAGTTTGAGGCATAGAGGCATAATTTGTTGGCGTGGCGTGTCGGAAAATGGGTACCATCCATGTTGATTCGTTACCCCATTAATATCAACGTCGACCGAGCGCAGTGGTTAGCACACTGGACTCGCATCTGGGAGGACGGCGGTTCAAACCCGCGTCCGGCCATCCTGACAGATTTTCCGTGATTTCTCTAAATCGCTTCAGGCAAATGCGGGGACGGTTCCTTTTAAAGGGCACGGGCGATTTCCTTCCCCATCCTTCCCTAATCCGATGGTACCGGTGACCTCACTGTTTGTTACCTTCCCGCAAATCAACCAACCTACAATGCCAACTCACAGGCGGTATAGTTCTGACTTCATGTGGTAGGAACGCTACTGTAGCTTCACGTGACCATCCAGCCCACGAGTTTAAATTAGTATGCAAATTAGGTCCGCACGTTACCAAAGGCTGCCCATGCCTGCTTTAAATAATCGAATTCCCATGTATAAAACTGCTTCAGGCGTCTGATTAAAGGTATGTTAATGTGTTAAATAGTTCACTTTAAGCACATAAGCGATAAAAGGTTTCAAATTATGCACACTGGGTGATTATATTCCGGTAATCTGCGATCCATTTTCATCAAAAGCTGGGTTCTCACGCACCTCCTTGTTAATGATGGCATATCTCTTCAACATACGCGTCGTACAATGATATTACTTTGCAAGTATATTTAAACATATATTTAGATATTTTGCTAAGTTTGTGGTCAAAAGAGTTAGTAGTAAATAAGCAATAAATTAAACGTCATGCATGATGTTGAAGTTTTACTGCACACCATTTTAAACAAACACTAGTTTTTCACGCATCTCAACGATTATGACTTCATGTCTTCTGAGCTGTGTGTCATACTGTGACATATTTTGCAGCTACTTACAGTGGTATATGTGGATACCCTCTGCAAACTGTGTTGCGGACAGAGATTGTGGTAAAGCAGTAATACATACATCAAAAAAAGTTTTCGGTCACCCCGGTTCTCAGAACTCCTGAAGATAGACGTTGACTGTGGATATTGTGTCACAGACACAGTCCCTTTGACTGTTTGAAGATGTAAACAACTATGCATGAGCAGCGCCTTTTAGACGGAGGGGGTCCCACAGAAGATCAGTTCCAGTCATTCCACCAGGAAGGAGGTACACGGCTCGTGTTGTCTGTAGTTCAGTCATGCCTAGACGGTCAATACCGCGGTTCGATCACGTCCGCATTGTTACTTTGTGCCAGGAAGGGCTCTCAACAAACAGTCGTCTCGGATGAACCAAAGCGATGTTGTTCGGACATGGATAAATACAGAGAGACAGGTACTGTCGATGACATGCCTCGCTCAGGCCGCACAAGGGCTACTACTGCAGTGGATGACCGCTACCTACGGATTATGGCTCGGAGGAACCCTGACAGCAACGCCACCATGTTGAATAACTTTTTTCGTGCCGCCACCGAACGTCATGTTACGACTCAAACTGTGCGCAATAGACTGTATGCTGCGCAACTTCACTCACGACGTCCATGGCGAGGTCCACCTTTGCAACCAAGACACTTTGCAGATGGGTCCAACAACATGCCGAATGGACCGCTGAGGATTGGCATCACGTTCTCGTCACTGATGAATGTTGCATATGCCTTCAACCAGACAATCGTCGGAGACGTGTTTGGAGGCAACCCGGTAAGGCTGAACGCCTTAGACACACTGTCCAGCGAGTGCAGCAAGGTGGAGGTTCCCTGCTGTTTTTGGGTGGCATTATGTGGGGCCGACGTACGCCGCTGATGGTCACGAAAGGCGCCGTAGAAGCTGTACGATACGTGAATTCCTTCCTTCGGCCGATAGTGCAACCATATCGGCAGCATATTGGCGAGGCGTTCGTCTTCATGGACGACAATTCGCGCTTCCATCAGCACATCGTGTGTTGACTTCCTTCAGGATAACGACATCGCTCGAGTAGAGTGGCAGCATGTTCTCGCTTATTGACGAAACTGGAGGCGGCGGCAGTATACAAGACAACTGTGACGGTCATATGCAGGCGCACTGCTGTAGGTTGGTTAGGGCCCACTCATTTTGTGAACTCAGTAGCTTCATACATCTCACAATAAATAACTGCAGTGAGCTTTTACTTTCAGTACTTGCATGAATTCTTTTGCCCATGCTTTAAATCTGTTACTCTGTCCGGGGTAATAGTAAAGAGCATAAACCACGATAATTTTCAAATACGCAGTGCTTTCCTAAAAATCAGATAACCTCCTTTCACAGACTCAAGAATATTAATCAGAATCGTGCTACAATGCACCTAGAAGGTTGTCTTTGAATTTAAGAGTTATTTTAAGCCATTACAGTACACTTAACGTAGTTGTCACTCGTTCTGTATCATTTCGAGCATGGGAATGAGTGTATTTGTGTAACACGAAGGCATGAATGATTGTGTTTCTGTCTTTTGCTCTGATTGTTGTGTTTTTTTCCCGAGATACAGAGTGAGTAACAACAGTATTCGGGCGTTATGAGATTTTTGCTTTGTAGCATCATAACGTTAATCTTAAAGAGAGAAAATAAAAAATAATCAAGTTTTATATTAAGGTAGATGTCTAGTAAATAATAGTCTAACATTCTGCGTGGTGTCTGTTCTAAGTTGTGTCTCCCTACCACTTTCGCGCAACGACGCTCTGAGCGTGTTTTTTAGGGAACTGACTAGTTTGAACCTGGGACCTGTTGCTGGTAAGGAGACGCCATACCACACATGACATGTAGAGTTCAGTGAGACTAGCGACGATATAACCAAATACTTAATGATTTCAGCGCCAGCTCCACTGCACTCCTTGTAAAAGAATCTTAATACTAACTAAATTTAGTGGAAGGGGTTAAAGGCTTTCCTATTTTTAGTTAGCTGGTAAAATAACGTCGAAAAGGCAGTTAAGTTTACCATTGGAAATTTTATTCTACTCACAAAACATTGTTTATAAATGGCACTATTGATAAAAGGAAATGTTTTAATACAGGATGATAAAAACCAACTGCGTTCAACAAAAGTGTGAACGAATATTCCCTGAATGGGTTTCCAATTTCTACAATGGATCGAAGGATGACCGTGTGGGCTGCAGATTCCTCGGCTTGCGCCATAGGGTGGTGGGGTTTCGGGTTCCGCTGGATAGGTCATGAGTCCACTACACGCAACAGGCGGCTACACGGGTAGCACAGGTTGTGTGGCGTGGGCTGGGCGGTTTTTTAGGTTAGATGGCCTTGGGCAAGTACAGAAAGGGCAACAGCCTCAACGGGTGCGGGGCAAAGTCAGGACATGCGGGGACTAAGCAGCAATCGGTATTGTAACTGTAAACTGTCGAAGCTGCGTTGGTAAAGTGCCGGAACTTCAAGCGCTGATAGAAAGCACCGAAGCTGAAATCGTCATAGGCACAGAAAGCTGGCTAATGCCAGAGATAAATACTGCCGAAATTTTTACAAAGGTACAGACGGTGTTTAGAAAGGATAGATTGCATGCAACCGGTGGTGGAGTGTTCGTCGCTGTTAGTGGTAGTTTATCCTGTTGTGAAGTAGAAGTGGATAGTTCCTGTGAATTATTATGGGTGGAGGTTACATTCAACAACCGAGCTAGGTTAATAATTGGCTCCTTTTACCGACCTCCCGACTCAGCAGCATTAGTGGCAGAACAACTGAGAGAAAATTTGGAATACATTTCACATAAATTTTCTCAGCATGTTATAGTCTTAGGTGGAGATTTCAATTTACCAGATATAGACTGGGACACTCAGATGTTTAGGACGGTTGGTAAGGACAGAGCATCGAGTGACATTATACTGAGTGCACTATCTGAAAATTACCTCGAGCAATTAAACAGAGAACCGACTCGTGGAGGTAACATCTTGGACCTACTGATAACAAACAAACCCGAATTTTTCGACTCTGTATGTGCAGAACAGGGAATCAGTGATCATAAGGCCGTTGCAGCATCCCTGAATATGGAAGTTAATAGGAATATAAAAAAAGGGAGGAACGTTTATCTGCTTAGCAAGAGTAATAGAAGGCAGATTTCAGACTACCTAACAGATCAAAACCAAAATTTCTGTTCCGACACTGACAATGTTGAGTGTTTATGAAAAAAGTTCAAGGCAATCGTAAAATGCGTTTTAGACAGGTACGTGCCGAGTAAAACTGTGAGGGAAGGGAAAAACCCACCGTGGTACAACAACAAAGTTAGGAAACCACTGCGAAAGCAAAGAGGGCTTCACTCCAAGTTTAAACGCAGCCAAAACCTCTCAGAAAAACAGAACCTAAACGATGTCAAAGTTAGCGTAAGGAGGGCTATGCGTGAAGTGTTCAGTGAATTCGAAAGTAAAATTCTATGTACCGACTTGTCAGAAAATCCTAGGAAGTTCTAGTCTTATGTTAAATCAGTAAGTGGCTCGAAACAGCATATCCAGACACTCCGGGATGATGATGGCATTGAAACAGAGAATGACACGCGTAAAGCTGAAATACTAAACTCCTTTTTCCAAAGCTGTTTCACAGAGGAAGACGGCACTGCAGTTCCTTCTCTAAATCCTCGCACAAACGAAAAAATAGCTGACATCGAAATAAGTGTCCAAGGAATAGAAAAGCAACTGGAATCATTTAACAGAGGAAAGTCCACTGGACCTGACGGGATACCAGTTCCATTCTACACAGAGTAAGCGAAAGAACTTGCCCCGCTTCTAATAGCCGTGTACTGCAATTCTCTAGAGGAACGGAAGGTTCCAAATGATTGGAAAAGAGCGCGGGTAGTCCCAGTCTTCAAGAAGGGTCGTCGAGCAGAAGCGCAAAACTATAGACCTATATCTCTGACGTGGATCTATTGTAGAATTTTAGAACATGTTTTTTGCTCGAGTGTCATGTCGTTTTTGGAAACCCAGAATGTACTCTGTAGGAATCAACATAGATTCCGGAACAGCGATCGTGTGAGACCCAACTCGCTTTGTTGTTCATGAGACCCAGAAAATATGAGAGAGAGGCTCCCAAGTAGATGCTATTTTTCTTGACTTCCGGAAGGCGTTCCATACAGTTCCTCACTATCGCTTGATAAACAAAGTAAGAGCCTACGGAATATCAGACCAGCTGTGTGGCTGGATTGAAGAGTTTTTAGCAAACAGAACACACCATGATGTTCTCAATGGAGAGGCGTCTATAGACGTTAAAGTAACCTCTGGCGTGCCACAGGGGAGTGTTATGGGACCATTGCTTTTCACAGTATACATAAATCATCTAGTAGATAGTGTCGGAAGTTCCATGCGGCTTTTCGCGGATGATGCTGTAGTATACAGAGAAGTTGCAGCATTAGAAAATTGTAGCGAAATGCAGGAAGATCTGCAGCGGATAGGCTCTTGGTGTAGGGAGTCCCAACTGACCCTTAACATAGACAAATGTAATGTATTGTGACTACATAGAA
This sequence comes from Schistocerca gregaria, assembly GCF_023897955.1. Classification (NCBI taxonomy): domain Eukaryota; kingdom Metazoa; phylum Arthropoda; class Insecta; order Orthoptera; family Acrididae; genus Schistocerca; species Schistocerca gregaria. Next base: position 492,150,912 of record NC_064924.1, read on the forward strand.
AGAAGGATCCTTTATTGTATGATTATATGATAGCGGAACAAACACTGGTAGCAGTTACTTCCGTAAAATATCTGGGAGTATGCGTGCGGAACGATTTGAAGTGGAATGATCATATAAAATTAATTGTTGGTAACGCGGGTACCAGGTTGAGATTCATTGGGAGAGTCGTTAGAAAATGTAGTCCGTCAACAAAGGAGGTGGCTTACAAAACACTCGTTCGGCCTATACTTGAGTATTGCTAATCAGTGTGGGATCCGTACCAGATCGGGTTGACGGAGGAGATAGAGAAGATCCAAAGAAGAGCGGCGCGTTTCGTCACAGGGTTATTTGGTAAGCGTGATAGCGTTACGGAGATGTTTAGCAAACTCAAGTGGCAGACTCTGCAAGAGAGGCGCTCTGCATCGCGGTGTAGCTTGCTGTCCAGGCTTCGAGAGGATGCGTTTCTGGATGAGGTATCGAATATATTGCTTCCCCCTACTTATACCTCCCGAGGAGATCACGAAAGTAAAATTAGAGAGATTAGAGCGCGCACGGACGCTTTCAGACAGTCGTTCTTCCCGCGAACCATACGCGACTGGAATATAAAAGAGAGGTAATGACAGTGGCACGTTAAATGCCCTCCGCCACACACCGTTGGGTGGCTTGTGGAGTATAAATGTAGATGTAGATGCCATATCACATCTATAATCTAGGTTTAAATTAAGTTTCACAAAAGAGAAAACTATCAAAATGGTCTACAGTGACCCTCAATTATCTTTAATTACTTATCTAAGTTGTCGTAAATTACATTGGCTGATGTGGCTTCTCAATAATTATATAACAGAATAATCATCGCGTTTCAGATTTTAACTTACGTAGCAAATGTGAAGATCATGAGCTTTAATTGACGATCGACACTAGTATTACGCAAAACGGGGATGTAAGACTTCTGCAGTTCTGAGTGAAGCTTTATGCGCTGTTATGTGGCATTGTGTGCGTTCATTACCTTGTCGTTGGTTAGGCAGCGTCACGAGGCGTCGGTCGGCTCAGCTCCACGCACTTCGCCGACTCGGCAGGAACTCACTCCTAACTTCTCCTTACCACCATTTACCGAAGTTGGTTTTAAAAAAACTATCTGGCTGTGTTTTCATCTGACCAATCAAGGTCTCAATGTTAACCTTAAGCTCCGCCTACTAAAATTCTGTCTATCCAATGAGAAACGTTATACTTTTCGTGGTGGGGGATTTTTTTTTAACGTTTGCCACTTGTTATCGTAAGATCTATACTGTTCTTCTGGAGGGCTCTAGCTTTTAACATGGGCTGGGGGGTGGTCCTGGTGGTTAGCTGGTAACGTGGGTGTCCGTCCCTTATCGTAGGGCCTTCTTGCTTAACACGGTTCTGCTCTCGGCTTCTGTTCTCGTTTCTCCCCTCGGGACTGCGTCTGTCTCACAGTGGGAAGGTATGATATGCATTTAGGCACTCTTGTGTTAGTCTGTGGTATTCCATTTGCTCACTCGTTACTCGTATTACTTTGGTTAATTTAATGTCACGATTTATTCGGAACTATGTGACACACTACTGGATTTGCTTATCATGTCAGGGTTTTCACGGGAAGTGTTGGATTTGCCTGACACCTTACAATAGTATGACCGTTTTTGTACAACTTATAACAGTTCCTAAACAATATAACTTAAATAAAACACTTCGATTTTCACTTTACTCTGATATTCGGACAGTCGACAGTGTAGTACTTGTATTTACTGCCCCCGCCAATTTATATATTGTGAGCTAGAAGGCAGTGTTTCAGTGTTTGTTTGCAAGAGCGGACAACTGTCCAGACCGTACAATGTCGCGCAAAACTAATACCAGTTGAAGCACACAACTAGTGGTTCAAATGGCTCTAAGCCCTATGGGTCATCAGTCCTCTAGACTTAGAACTACTTAAAGCTAACTACACTCTCAACAGGGCAGTTGCTAGGTGTTTTGCTGCCTTAGGCGACAGCTGAAAAATAACGCCCCCCCTCTTTTTTATTATCATCGGTCTTATCGATATCTCCCCCTCCACTAACACAAACATCGAACGGCACAACAATGCAAGTCTCCTATTATCCTTTTAATCATTAAAGTAAGATGACCAGACATCCTCATTTTCTGGGGACATTTCTCAGTTTTCATGCTCTGTTCTCAATTTCTTTAAAACTGATTGAGAACAAGAACTGTCCTCAGTTTACTATTTATTGTCCTCAGCTTTTGATAGTTTCCAAAATAAGTGAAATAGGAAGAACTAGTTGAACATTTTAAACTAGAAGCCAATCGAATGTAACAGTGCAACCAAATCTGGCATCAATTACTTGCAACAAAATCGACTGATACAGGTGTGGAACTATTTTAAAGCTCGAATTAATTTTTCCTTGAATTTAGAAATTACGCTATAGTACGTGAGACATTCCAAAGCTTCAGACTTCGTCAATTGAATAATCGTGGTGTTATTTTGTTTCTGTTTTCCCTTAAATAGTTTTACATTGAGGAATAACTCATCTTTTTCAGCATCTTCTTTCTTTCAGTTATATAAATAAATGACGTATTGTCTGCATTTTTTATTGATAGTTCTAGAACTTTTATTAGCAGCTCCGTTTGTGCAGTGGTCCAAGTGATTGGCTTTTGATCATTCGTCTGAGATAGATCCGGGTTAGAATCCTGGCATGGATGTTGTGTTTGTCTAAATGCAATGGTTATTTCCCTCCCCTGGAGTTAGTGCCCCTAAGTTAGAGACGAGCGACTGCTTATAGCCCATTTAGTTTCTCACGGTCGTTAAACCCTAAATCAAAAGTCTCAGTAGCGGCTGCTTTAATTTCGAGGTAGGCAGAGGGAATGTGTTTACTTTCGTCAAAGTGATCTAACTAATTTTTCCGTATGCTTCGGTGTTTTAATTCTTCCTCTTTTTCATTTTTCTCCTCGTTTGATCAATTGTTTTCACTGTTTGTTTCGAAATTAATTTTTCTGCCCTTTGCCGCCCCTAAAATTATGCCACCATAGGCGCGCACCTGATCTTACCCAATGGAAGAAACGGCCATGTCGCTCAACTGAACATCTCTTTCTCCGTTTCTGCCACATTCTTCGCCCACATTACATTTTCGTTTTGATTCTGCTTGCTAGCAGTCGGACAGAGGCATTCAGTAGCAGCAAGGTAATGAGAGACTGCCGTGCATTGCAGATGGGAACGCGCCTGCTAGTATCATGATAGAGAACCGCACAGACAGCAGGGAATCACAAATACAGCGTGACCTGAAGCAATACAGTATTTTCAGTTAATATTTGCTATTGAAACTCTGCTTTGCTCTTCCAGCCATAACGAGCGAGGCAACACGTGTCGGGGCGGTCACATGGAATACGGTACCGATAATTATTCGTCGCAATTAACAGTGCCTCTGAAACCGTTTGTGTGTAACAGCTCACTAGAAGCTTTGTATGACGTACGAACAAATGCAACAAGCGTTTTCGACAGTATAGTGTAAAGAGTTACTGAATATCGTTTGTCGTGTTGAACAGTGCGTTGGTGAATGATAGGGCGAAGTTTTGAACATATTTTAACAATGAGAATCATTATATCGTGTCGTGTTGCGGTGCTCTGAACATAGTTATCTTTCCGGAATTTGATTTAATGGAAGAATACAATCAGGCTCTTACTTGCGATTCTTGATAATCGCTAAACGTTAAGGGATAAAAATAAGGCAGTACCCTATCTTTTGGTAACTTTGTTTAGTAGCACTGTATTTTCTACCACTCTGCCAATCGAAACGGGATCTAAGCGATGTAAGCAAACCAAAGTCATTGGTGCTAGGAAAGCGAAAAGACATACCCTCATTAATTGTACTATTGATAGAACCTGGTAACTCTACAAGGTGGGTAGAGCATTTTATGAAACGCACCATTTAATGTTTAGGTAGGTGAACACTGTAACGATAGTCCACCGTCGCTAGTCTTACTTTTTATAAAACGTTTCACTCTCTTCTCAACCAAAAGTATGAAGCTTGTCGAAAGGTCTTACGATACGAAAGTATTATTCGCCTGATTTCCAGGGAAAAATTCATCAGAAAAGTCAATGCAAATGATCCAATGTCGCAACGAAGATTGTCTGTTACGGTGGCCAGTAACTGCTTCTGATTTATGGTAAGTAACGAGCAAAATATTATGACACACATCCCCACAGAATCGCCTTTAAACGAGTCACACGTGTTTAACAGCTGAGAGTGACTTTTCTGAATAGGTAAGGAGTGCCTGCCTTGCTTGTAAACGACGCAAGAAACAGCATGTCCTGTAAGCATATTCTACACGTCATGCATACACAACAGACATTCAAGTCGACGTGAATGGGCCACTTTTACAGACGGCGTCTCAGCCGACGTTACATAACGCAACGCCTCATATGGTTAAAGGCGGTGTTACCGGGCGGCGTGACGAACCGCTTGAACGTTGATCTTTTAGAACAAATGAAGACGGGATCAAAAACTCCTTCGCTGTCCCTGCACCATATCCATGGTTCCGTGATATTCATGTACACTGAGCAAGTTATGAAGGAAACCAAGGAAAAATTTAAAACGGGGATTAAAGTTCAGAGAGAGGAAAAAAGACTTCGCGTTTTGCAGATGACATAGTAATTAGATTTCCGGGAGGCTTTTGACACTGTACCACACAGGCGGCTTGTAGTGAAATTGCGCGCCTGTGGAATATCGTCTCAGTTATGTGACTGGATTCGTGATTTTCTGTCACAGAGGTCACAGTTCCCAGTAACTGACGGAAAGTCAGCGAGTAAAACAGAAGTGATTTCTGGCGTTCCCCAAGGTAGTGTTATAGGCTCTTTGCTGTTCCATATCTATATAAACGATTTGGGGGACAATATGAGCAGCCATCTTAGGTTGTTTGCAGCTGATGCTGTCGTTTATCGAGTAGTAAAGTCATCAGAAGATTAAAACAAATTGCAAAACGATTTAGAAACGATGTATGTATGGTGCAAAAATTGGCAATTGACCTAAATAACGAAAAGTGTGAGGTCTCCATATGAGTGCTAAAAAGAAACCGTTAAACTTCGGTTACATCAGTCAAATCTGAAGCCCTTAAATTCATCTAAATATATAGGAATTGCAATTACGGACAATTTAAATTGGAAGGAACAAAGAAATTGTTGTGAGGGAAAGCTAATCAAAGATTGCGATTTATTGGCAGGACACTTAGGAAATGTAACAAATCTACTAAGGAGACTGACTACACTACGCTTGTCCGTCCTCTTTAAGAATACTGCTGCCTGGTGCGAGATCATTACCAGATAGGATTGACAGAGCACATCGAAAAAGTTCAGAGAAGGGCAGCACGTTTTGTATTATCACGAAATAGGGGAGGGAGTGTCGCTGAAATGATGGAGGATTTGGGCTGAACATCAATACAACAAAGGCGTTTTTCGTTGCGGTGGAATCGTCTCACGAAATTCCAGTCACCAACTTCCTCCTCCGAATGCGAAAATATTTTGTTGTCACCGACCTTCATAGGGAGAAACGATCATGATAAATTAAGGGAAATCCGAGCTCTTACGGCAAGATACAGGTGTTCGTTCTTTCCGCGCGCTATACGAGATTAGAATAATAGAGAAATGTGAAGGTGGTTCGATAAACCCTCTGCCAGGTACTTAAATGCGATTTACAGCGTATCCATGTAGATGCAGATGTAGATGTAATTGCATCACAGACCGTTTAAGGACTTGGAACATCAGTCGAACGGTGTCTTGGAAAGAGGCTGTAAGATGAACATCAATAAAAGTAAAAACAAGATAATGGAATTTAATCAAATTAAATCACTGAATGACATACTAAATATTTCCCGTCTTCTGCCGCACGATGATTTCTTTAGCTTGTTATGTACATACACGACGAGTCTCATTTTGGCAGTTTGCCATTTTCAAGGAATTCTACAATATACAACACAGTTGTTTTCGCATAAAATTGTAAAATATCACATACATGCCTTACGTCTATTTTTGTAGATACTTACGTTTTTATGCGTCACAATACAGTATTCCGTATAGTCTATTCAGTCTGCTTCACAGTTTATTCATTGCGGTTCCTTTAGGTACACAATGTATTTTCAGGCTGTTCTGCTTTGCGTTAATTGTCGCTTAAGTGTACGTAAGATGTGGATTGATCACTTTCACAAATTCGCTTGTGTTCTTTAACTCTAATTGAGAAGTGTCCACCTGTTTGTCCAGAGTTAAATTAGTTAGAATTATTGTACGATATTTTATAAAGTCTTGAGCTCGAGAAAATTGAGATTTTTCTTTTTAGTGATTGTATTTTCGTTTGTGAAGGGTGTGGTACGGAGCGGCATGATCGTGAGAAATTTTACTTACAACGCACAACAGGTAGGAATAAGCTTCGACAGCACGTAAACTAATAAAAAAAAATCTCAATAGACAACCCAAAAACCGCATCGTGACACATAAAAACGTAAATATCTACAAAAATAGACGTACGCCATATAACATATTTTACGATTTCATCCTAAAAACTCTACATTGTATAATGTAGAATACTTGAAAATACAACTACGGAAATGAGACACGCCATGTATGTAAACAGCGATTTAATAATATCATCGTGCAGCAACAAATGGAGAAATATTTACTATATCATTCACTGACCTAATGGATGTTGCGGGCCCATCGGAAAAGAATGATTTCGAATTAAAGTGGGTGATGCTGAGGGAATTAGATTAGGAAATGAGATACTAAAAGTAGTAGATGAGTTTTTATTTGGGCACCAAATTAACTCATGATGGCCGAAGTACGGAAAATACACAATGCAGACTAGCAATAGCAAGAATAACATTTCTGAAAAAGAGGAATTTGTTATCATCAAATATATATTTACGCGGTAATAAGTCTTTTCTGAAGGTATGGTTTTCTGGAATGTAGCTGTGTATGGAAGTGAAACGTGGACGATAGGCAATTGAGACAAGAAGAGAATAGAAGCTTTCGAAATGTGGTGCTATAGAAGAATGCTGAAGAATTGGTCGGTGGATCTTATAACAAATGTGGAGGTATTCAACCAAATAGGAGAAAAGATAAGTTTATAGCACAATTTATATAAACGAAGGCATCGGTTGAAGAACACATGCTGAGACATTATGGAATTGTCAATTTTGTATTGAAGTTAAGTGTAGAGCTAAAATTGAAGAGGAGGAGTAGGGCTTCAATACCGTAAGCAGGTTCACGTGTATGCAGGGTGCGGTAGTTTGGTAGCAATGAAGAGGCTTGAACAAGATAGATTACCGTCGCAAGTTGCAACAAGCCAGTCTTAAGACTGAACACAACAACAATTCCCATATTTAAACTTAAACAAGATTTTTTCCTTGTCTTGTGAAAACGGATGCAGTGTCGGCGCATTCAACAGGAATTTAGCCCTGGGCCGATCACTTGGATTTAACGTCCCTTCGATGACGAAGTCATTAGAGGCGCAGCACGAGTTCGGATTGTGGAAAGACAGGGAAGAAAATCAGAGGAGTCCTTTACGAACAAATCACCATAGCATTTCCCTTAGCGGATTTAGAGAAACCGCGAAAAACGTAAATCTCGCTCGGTAGGGAGCGAGAACAGTGACATAACGACTAACAAGGCAAGCACTTACCCAAAGGGTCACGGGGTTTTGCTCATATTACGCACGACTGCGGAGCACACTTACCTTTAACGAATGGTGCTCTAGTACGATGCGCATCTCTTGTGCTTTCGAGGTTCAAAGTTTTACAGACCTGTTGAATACCGAAAGAACGCCAGCAGTCCAGCACCGGCCATAGCATAGCCGGCTAAGGCGAGTGACGAAGTCTGTCCGCACTGCGCTCGAGTCACACCAGTAAACACCCGTATCTTTAAAGAACCGAACTCTCTTCAGACGTGTGGATACTTAACAAATGAATTAATGCGTTAAATATTTGTTTTAAGGACGTAAGCGAGTTAAAGTTTACGAAAGGTTTGAAATTATACACACCGGATGATTATAGCCTGGCTAATTTGCGCTGTATTTTAAGAAAACTCTAGTTTCCTGGCGGATTTAAACTGTTTGCTGGACTGAGACTCGAACTCGGGACCTTTACCTTTTGCGGGCAAGTCTTCTACCAACTGTGCTACCCAAGCACGACTCACAACCGGTACCCACAGCTTCAGCTCGGCCAGTAGCCCGCCTCCTACCTTCCAACCTTCACAGAAGCTCTCCTGCGAACCTTGCAGAACTAGCACTCCTGGAAGAAAGGATATTGCGGAGACATGGCTTAGCCACAGCCTGGGGGATGTTTCCGGAATGAGGGTTTCACTCTGCAGCGGAGTGTGCGCTGATATGAAACTTCCTGGCGGATTACAACTGCGTGCCAAACCAACGTTCCACACGACTCACTAGAGTTCGAGTCTCGGTCCGGCACGCAGTTTTAATCCGGCAGGAAGTTTCATATCAGCGCACACTCCGCTGCAGAGTGAAACGCATTCTGAAAATCTAGTTTTTTACGCATCTAAATGTTTATGACGTCAAATATGGTTCAGATGACTCTAAGGACTATGGAACTTAACATCTGAGGTCATCAGTCCCCTAGAATTAGAACTACTTAAACCTAACTAACCTAAGGACATCACACACATCCATGCCCGAGGCAGGATTCGAACCCGCGTGGTTACGGACTGAAGCTCCTAGAACCGGTCAGCCACATCGGCCGACTTATGACGTCATATCTCCTGAACTATCGGCCATGCAATGATATAATTTTGCAGGTGCAGTCAGTGTTCCATATAGATACTGTTTGCAAATTGCGTTGCGAACAGATTTAGTAGTAACGAATTAATAAATTAAAACGTCACGCCTTTCGCTGAAGTCTGCATGAACGGCGAAAATATAGTAAGCGATAAAGTTTTTCTTTGTTTCATCATTTAGTGGAGTTAGCCAGCGAAAAAAGTTTCGAAAAGGTTTGAAATTATGTGCGAAGTTTGTTGAAAGTCGCTAAAATTCTTTCAGTCTCAAGCGCTCTGAGTATACTCAGTCCGGGTATTTGCGCTCCGTCACCTACGCTGCCTCAAAGCAAACACAGAGTTTCTAACTCTAATATCTGTCTAGTTGTGCGGAACGTTTGACGTAAGATCGACAGAATTTTATTTCTTTTTAATTTTGTCAATTACACAAAAAACTGAGATCAAATATTTGTTGTCTCTGGAAGTCGTTAGAAGGCATCTTGCAACTAGTATCGAATTCCCTAATAGTGATATAGTAAAATAGATCATTTTCGTTTTCTCTCCTGGTTTCCCAACAAACACATGTATCGCTACAACGAAGCATGTTTCTTCGGAAAGGAACAACAACAACAAGGGCCAGACGTAATCGAGGAATAATAAATAATCGTGTTGACGTGAACATTTGAAGAGCGAAATATCGAACGCTCTAAGTGCCATGTTTTTCATTAACGTGTTGTGTACCTTGTATTCTGTTGCATGACCCTAGACTTGGTGCAAGTGCTGTATAATGGCCAAAATGCTTCAAGCATTCATTACTAGATGGAGCACGAATTTAAAGCTGTTTCTTTCTGGGTTTCTAAGTGCCATGTGTTAAGGTCTCCTCCATTACCTGATGCACAGTTTGTGTGGTAGACAAAATGCATGTGAGGTTTTGTTGTATCAATAAAATAAAGAGATAATTTGGATTTCAAAATAGTAAAAGAAACTGGAGAAGTGAACAAACAAAACAACGTGTGTTTGTAAATTCTTGTGAACGCTAAAGCTATGAACTCATCCATGCAATTCCAATGATTTCTCTGATTTTAAAGATAGTGCTGAAACATTGTTGCCAGTGCAGGGGTGTAATATCTCCAAATACAGTATGATTAAACAGCTGTTCCTCTGAAACAGCCAATGAGTTCGAAAGAGGGAAGACCATGGCTGATGTACTGCAAGACGTGTTTTATTTGGTAAACTACCCATGTTTATCGGCTGCTAAATAGAAAGGCCTGTCGTCGACGTTGCTATTTCGACCTCAAGAGCACAGGGAGTTTCATAGCAAAAGTTGCGGCACCTGACCCCAAGAACGGAGTTGTTGTTGTTGTTGTTGTTGTTGTAGTCTTCAGTCCTGAGACTGGTTTGATGCAGCTCTCCATGCTACTCTGTCCTGTGCAAGCTTCTACATCTCCCAGTACCTACTGCAACCTACATCCTTCTGAATCTGCTTAGTGTATTCATCTCTTGGTCTCCCTCTATGATTTTTACCCTCCACGCTGCCCTCCAATACTAAATTGGTGATCCCTCGATGCCTCAGAACATGTCCTACCAACCGATCCCTTCTTCTGGTCAAGTTGTGCCACAAACTTCTCTTCTCCCCAATCCTATTCAATATCTCCTCATTATTTATGTGATCTACCCATTTAATCTTCAGCATTCTTCTGTAGCACCACATTTCGAAAGCTTCCATTCTCTTTTTGTCCACACTAGTTATCGTCCATGTTTCACTTCCATACATGGCTACACTCCATACAAATACTTTCAGAAACGACTTCCTGACACTTAAATCAATACACGATGTTAACAAATTTCTCTTCTTCAGAAGCGCTTTCCTTGCCATTGCCAGTCTACATTTTATACAGAACGGAGTTCTGTAAAAAAAAAAAAAAACAGAAGTCTATACTGTGGGATCTTTTTCCTTGAGTCTAATTTTGTTCTTCTCTTGCAAAAAATTTAAAAGAAATGAAGAATGATTTTTGCTGACTACAGTTCTACCCGTTAAAACATTGCTCTATTACTGTACTTGTATTATCAGAAATAAAATATAATGCCTCAGTATTATTGGCACCGGAAACAAAAACTTCATTATTGGCACTTAGAACCAATCAGTTCCCTGGCATGGCACCTACAATGGTTTCAATAAATTATTTTCTAATTTGTCAAATAATTTTTTGCAATGTTGAGTCAAACAGCATAATTCTATAGTATTAGAATACCTTCTCAGTTTTTTATATAGAAATGAGTTATGTACAAAAAGACAGACATTGTTTTTTGATTGTCCGGCAAAATTGAGATTGGCACTTACAATGTTTGACATTTCCACTCCTCATTTATTTATCAACACATTTATGCAGTTCAGAGTTCGTCAATCAAAACAGTTGTAGCCCAGTATGAATTTACTGCAGTACTTACGTACAGGATGTACATCCATGCATTCTTGCACGTATCGCAAAGACAGTGTACTTCATTCAAAGCAGGTGTAGCCCGATAAGACTAAATCTATCGATACATTCATGCACGTATCGCAGTTATCATTTCATCACGATTCCTTATTACATCATAATTACAGGTCCTAAATAGTGCAGCACAGTGATTATTATTATTGTTGTTATTTTTGTTTCTTTCCAAAGAAACATAACTGCGCTGTAGCGATTCAAGTGTTTCGTGCAAGATTAAAAAAAAAAAAAAAAAAAAAAACAAGACAACGTGACCGGAACGTACAATGGCGCTTGCGAACAGGTTTGTAACACTTTGGATCTCGATATCTAGAAAATGCTTGAGAAACCTGTTGTACTACGTCAGCACTTGCAACATCTGAGAACGTGCTGTAATCGTGCAGAACAGGAGCAAAATCAGTAATCCACTGGCCATATGCTTTCCTTTTGAACCATCTCTCTCGCATGTAGGCAATAGAATTCATTACTGGAGACTTAGCCTCGAACTTTGTGCGCATATAATTCCCAGGAAATTTGTCAATTCCCCAGTGTCATAAAGACTGCGTCATGTTTGCTAATGTGCTCTGTGACAGACAGAATTTGTGCAAGATGTCTACGACTTTTCCGATAACCCACTTGAAATATTACCATGACTAATAAATGACTAATAAGAAGAGTGAGGTGACGTTCCTTACTTTCTGACTGTGTAAATGCGGCTGTTTAAGAGAGCAATCTTTGCAGTCTTTCCGCAATGCTTACTTAACTGCGGAACATTATCGTTACTTCCGGATTGTTATCGCCATGCGCTATCGCCACGCAAGTAACTGAATGATGCAATATATACGACCAGAAGCGGTGAAGGAAGGCCAAGGATACAACGCAGTAGCTTGACAGGTTGGTGATTCGATCATATTGGGACAACTTGTATTGGTAAACACAAGTCTTGCGCCATTATGGTTTCAGAGACGTAAGAACAATTACGCACTGTCAGTCACAATTGAGAAACTGTAGGCGCAAACGCACCGCGAAGCTGGAAAGTAAGTCTTATTATCAGACGTGAAGAGAGCTTGTCATCCAAGCACGTAAGTATTAGCTATTTAACAACTACTCGATAATTTTCGAAGAATAGCCAGCATCTAATTGTAAATGAATGCAAACGATGTTTGTACAGAATGAGTCCAAAAACCATTAGCTTAAAAACGATTACCCTGGCAGTGTACTTAATGAACTTTTATACACTGGTTGGTGATAATCCTTTTCAATATTTCAGTTTATTTATTGGTGTGGTAGATCCCAGCAGTTTAAAACATATGTAAGGCGCAGGCTTTCGTGACCAAAGTCACACATAGTAGCTAATTTAGGACCGGCTCGGGAAACACTAATGAGACTGATAGTTAATGTATCATCTTTGAAGTCGATTTTAATGGGTTGCAATAACATGTGCACTGTCAAAATACGCCAAATGTACTTTAATCCTAACAGTCATATTTATAAAGTGTTTTTAAGTGAGCGAGCATCGTAATGCTATGTCAACTCGCATTTGACAGCAATTGTAACATACCACATGTCTTAGACGAGGCCCATGTGATGCACATGGAGAACAAGACTAGTGCAATACTTCAATACTTGTTTCAGAGATGAACGTAATTTGATCTTTTCTATGATGGGTTAAGGAACATCGTAATTGTAGGAAGGATTTACAGCTTATATATTCAAGCTTAGCTGTTATTCTCGATCCCTCTACTACATAGGGCCCACAACAAGAAATTTTAGTAGCCGGTACAGGTGACATGCAGAAGCACTAAGATAAAAACAAACCCTAAGCAGCTTCCCATTTGGCTGCGAGTAAGCATACAAGTACCGGTATTCGAAAGAGCAATGCAATCCAAAAAGACGGATTTGTAATAAGAAATTGATTCTACATAGCCAGATGTTCAGCATCATTAGTCTAAATGAAAGAAATAGAGCTAGCGATCAAAAATTACATTCGTAACTTTCAAGATGTTTACTTTAAAATATAGCATCGCTTCTTGAAAAAAGGAAAATAAAATCTAGTAATCGATATTCAGCGACAATGAAAGCGCTATATGTGCTCTTAGGATTGTAACAAGCACTGTCTTTGCCTCGTAGTATGTAAGAAAAGAACTTTCGTTTCTTTGTGTTCTGCTTCTCATTCGTCTTCTTGGTTCTGACGTCCTAGCTGAAGGTCGCATATAGATCGCGGTCTGTGATTAATTTAAGTATATATACTGTAATTATAATTTTTGTTAAATATATACATCAGTATCCTATGTAGCACGTGTTTTTGTTAGTAGCAAGGTAGTATCTTCCCTACCCCTTATTTATTTACGTAACAATTAAATGTTGCCCTGGCCATTTTGTGTAAGTGCATTACTCAACCGACGCCATTGGTGTTAAAATGATACAAACTTCCTTAATAGTCATTTAATTCTGATAGTATTGGAAGGATTTAATCTCAATAAACAGAAAACGGCGTCTTATAATATTTTCTTTTCATTTTAGGCCAGAGGTACAGTTTTATTAAAAACAATTATTTCAATAGTATACGCTGCCATTGCACCATAGGCGTCTATAATGGGGCATCAAGTCCCACAGAGAAAAATAAATAATTAATTGAGTGTTGTGTTTAATTTGCTTATTGCGTAACATTAAAGAAAGACTTTTTTATCCATCGTAAGACGGATGTCTTCACGTTGGAATACGCATGATATTTCTGGCGACAGCGCACTGAAAAAAATTAGCACTGGCTTTTAACGAACATAAATGAGATTTTTTAACAAAACATTCCATTCCAAATTTAACAGAATAATTTACTTCATTCATTTTACAAAAAGTTCGCGATAAAAGGAAACAAATTGCCCGGTGCAAGTAGGACTCACACTCTGAAGGTTCCTTAACAAACTGAATTATGCATGTAGACAGTACATCCATCACAGGAATCGAGAATCTCGACGATTTTTCTCGTTATCGACATTGGTAGTGGCCGGATATCGATCCCGGGAAATCTAAGAATTTCGAGAATTTTTTAATTTTTGAGTCGGATAACAAATCACGAAAAATGTTCTCATGGTATATTAACTATATTCGGATTTTTTTTTCCTTTAGTTGTATTGCGAAAACTTGCTTCCTGCCAAATTCCATTAGTCTAGGCCAGCGGGAAGTATCATATAGGTTTTGATGAGTGTATCTGCGAGTATCAATATATTTTACATAAATGGCCGTACCTTATGGTTAATTGACTTACAAGCTTAAATTTTCTACGTTGCCAAGGAACCGGATAACTTAGGCTGCTATGTGCTATAAATTTCAGAGGAAACATCTACCTGTTCCTGATGAAACTGGTTTTTAACCGTCGGACAGACAGACAGACGGACAACAAACTGATCCTACAAGGATTCCATTTTTACTGATCGAAATAGCGCACGCATGCACGCACGTACGCAAACACACACACACACGAACAATGGCGCGCGCGCGTTTGATCTAGCAATTCAGTCACCATGTTCATCAGCATGATTTCAGTGTCATACACTTGAGCTTACAAAAGATATGGGATACCTCATTTCTCCCGGTGTAGTGCAGCAACTCGACGTGAAAGTCAGCTGCAGAAATATTGAGCCATTCTGCCTCTACAGCCGTCCATAACTGAGAAAGCGTTGCCAGTGCAGGATTTTGTGCACAAACTGATCTCTCGATTACATCCTATAAATGTTCGATGGGACTCGATGACTCCCAAGTAGCCGAACATAACCGAGAACCCAGTCCATTCCATGTAAACACGGCCCACACAATTATGGATCCACCACCAGGTTGCACAGGGCACTGCTGACATGTCCATGGCTTCGTAGGGTCTACGCAACATTCGAACTTTACCATCAGCTCTTACTACCCGATATCGGGACTCATATGACCAGGCCACAGTTCTCTAGCCGTCTAGGGTCCAACCGATATGGTGAGCCGCTGCAGGCGAAGTTGTGCCTGCCGAGAATTCTTCCGGGTTATGTGGCCGTGGTCCACGGAACCACCGGCGAAACTCACCACAACCAGGAGCACCTCCGAAGATGACCAACGTAGCTTTGGACGAAACGTCAGCGATAGAAGAGTACCATGGACCACGGCCATACAACCCGGAAGAATTCTCGGCAACATCCGGTCGTGAAAGCCTTCATTGTATGATTAAACGTTGTGTCTGTTGGCAAAGGCATTCATATCGGTCATCTGCCGCCTCAGCCCATTAACACCAGATTTCGCCGCACTGTCCTAGCGGATATGTTCGTCGTGGCTTATGAGGTTATTTCACGCTGTGTTGCTTGTCTGTTAGCACTGACAACTCTACGCAAACGCCACTGCAGTCCGCTGCTAAACGAAAGCCGTCGGCCACTGCGTTGTCCGTGATGAGAGGTAATGCCTGAAATATGGTATTCTCACCATAACCGTGGTATTGTAGATGTCGAGACACTGAATTCACTAACAGTTTCCGAAATGGAATGTCTTGGGCGTTTAGCTCCAACTACCATTCCGCGTTTACAGTCTGTTTATTCCTGTTCTGAGGCCGTAATCACGTCGGAAACCTTTTCACAAGAATCACTTGAGTATAAAAAACAGCTCCGCCAATCCACTGTCATTTTATATCTTGTGTACACAATACGCGATGAGTACGACACAGCATGCGGACGCGTGTGTAGATCGTAGAAGCGGACCCATCCACTATATTGGAACCCGGCTGTTTTATTCTTTAAAAAAGAAAAAAAAAACTGTTATGCGACTTAATATCTGAGGGCATCAGTCCCCTAAAACTTAGAACTACTTAAACCTAACTAACCTAAGGACATCACACACATCCATGCCCGAGGCAGGATTCTAACCTGCGACTTTAGCAGCAGCGCGGTTCCAGACTATAGCGCCTAGAACCGCTCGGGCACACCGACCGGCCTGTTTTATTCTATTGCATACCGCTTTTTAACGGTGTTTTGTTCTCACCGACACCGAGTGTTGGGTGTAAAGTTCTGAGCTTTCCCGCTCTAATGTTTTAGTTCACCTGAAGATGTGGCTTTTAGTGACAAAAAGACTAAATACAGCTGGAGCGGTTTGTTAATATCCACGATGACTAATCATGGCTGTGGTTGCCTTATCTACAAGGTTGTCTGCACTCTCCTTTCTACTATATTTGCATTTCCCCAGTATTGTACGAATGAGCGAAAGTCTTCCACTAACTTTGCATACGAATCATCATCTTCGATCATGCCATCGCATATTCCTACAAATTGTTACAGCCAGGTAATTCTGTGAGCTGACTGCAACCAAATGTGGTTCATCGATAATGCCGTCAGAGCATACTACGTGTTTTGATTTTGCGAAGTGCAAGGTTACACTATTATTAATGTTTGAAGCGAGTTCTCTTGCTATACACTACTTCGAGATCTTATAATGATCCGACGGAATATTTGTTCAAGATTTTTCACACGCTTCTTTATTATACACAGCGCAACAAAATTAAAAGGTCACTTGTTTGAAACCCGGTTATGGTCTACCATTGCGACGCAAAAGTTTGGAATCGGGGTCGGAGGTGTCTATAACCTTCCTCTGTAATTGCGCAAAAATGTAGCGCCCTGAGATTTCACCCTCTGGCTAGGCATCTCTTCAGACAACAACGTGTCGACACAAGCGACAAAAAGCCCAGAGCTCTGAAATTCATGTGAAATGCCGTTGTTGTTGTTGTGGTCTTCAGTCTTGAGACTGATTTGATGCAGCTCTCCATGCTACTCTACCCTGTGCAAGCTTCTTCATCTTCAAGTACCTACTCCAACCTACTTCCTTCTGAATCTGCTTAGTGTATTCATCTCTTGGTCTCCCTCTACGATTTTTACCCTCCACGCTGCCCTCCAATACTAAATTGGTGATCCCTTCTTCTGGTCAAGTTGTGCCACAAACTTCTCTTCTCCCCAATTCTATTCAATACTTCCTAATTAGTTATGTGATCTACCCATCTAATCTTGAGCATTCTTCTGTAACACCACATTCCGAAAGCTCCTATTCTCTTCTTGTCCAAACTATTTATCGTCCTTGTTTCACTTCCACACATGGCTACACTCCCTACAAATACTTTCAGAAACGACTTCCTCACACTTAAATCTATACTCGATGTTAACAAGTTTCTCTTCTTCAGGATCGCTTTCCTTGCCATTGCCAGTCTACATTTTATATCCCCTCTACTTCGACCATCATCAGTTATTTTGCTCCCCAAATAGCAAAACTCCTTTACTACTTTGTCTCATTTCCTAGTCTAATTCCCTCAGCATCACCCGACTTAATTCGACTACATTCCATTATCCTCGTTTTGCTTTTGTTGATGTTCATCTTATATCTTCCTTTCGAGACACTGTCCATTCCGTTCAACTCTTCTTCCAAGTCCTTTGCTGTCTCTGTAGAATTACAATGTCATCGGCGAACCTCAAAGTTTTTATTTCTTCTCCATGGATTTTAATACCTACTCCGAATTTTTCTTTTGTTTCGTTTACTATTTGCTCAATATACAGATTGAATAACATCGGGGTGAGGCTATGACCCTGTCTCACTCCCTTCCGAACCACTGCTTCCGTTTCATGAACCTCGACTCTTATAACTGCCATCTCGTTTCTGTACAAATTGTAAGTAGCCTTTCGCTCCCTGTATTTTACCCCTGCCACTTTTAGAATTTGGAAGAGAGTATTCCAGTCAACATTGTCAAAAGCTTTCTCTAAGTCTACAAATGCTAGAAACGTAGGTTTGCCTTTCCTTAATCTTTCTTCTAAGATAAGTCGTAAGGTCAGTATTGCCTCACGTGTTCCGATATTTCTACGGAATCCAAACTGATCTTCCCCGATGTGGGCTTCTACCAGTTTTTCCATTCGTCTGTAAAGAATTCGCGTTAGCATTTTGTAGCTGTGACTTATTAAACTGATAGTTCAGTAATTTTAACATCGGTCATACCTGCTTTTTTTGGGATTGGAATTATTATACTCTTCTTGAAGTGTGAGGGTATGAAATGTAAGCCGCGTTAATGATGATACTTTGGCACCCCGTAATTCTGTCTAGTGCCACCGTGAATGCGTCACAAGATTGGAAGTCGTCACGCCCCTTATTACCCACATTTCACCCCATCTTTTGACGCATCTTTGATGGAAGTCAGAACCGCGGCGCCCAGCGTTCACGTCACGTAGTTATCTTGTGGGTGGCAGTGGAAAACTTTTCAGACACAACGCTGCTCAGAACATACACAAAAAGTCTCTGGAGGTGGCATAAGGGGTGTCAATGAAACCACCCTTTCCTTGGGGCGATGATTCCCAAACATTTCACAATCGAAAACGGCAGTTTGCAGTGAGATGTGCAACAGGACGACGTTCTTGACAACGTTCGCCACTGCTGAGACCACCCGGGCAATTCAATCTTTCTCTAAGGACGTCGTGAGGCTGCAACCCTATTGACCGGTGTGTAGTCCGATCGCGATTTTTGCTCTATTGCACAGAGTGGAACGAATCGAAAATTGAACGTGATCCCAAATGTTCAAGCCGGCAGTGTGGCCGAGCGGTTCTAGGCGCTGCAGTCTGCAACCGCGCGACCGCTACAGTCGCAGGTTCGAATCCTGGCTCGGGCATGGATGTGTGTTTTGTCCTTAGGTTTGTTAGGTTTAAGTTTTTCTAAGTTCTACGGGACTGATGACCTCAGATGTTAAGTCCCATAGTGCTCAGAGCCATTTGAAACATTTGATCCAAATGTTAAAATGTGTGAGATCATCGGACCCTAAGCTTACACACTACTTAATCTAATTTACGCTAACAACAACACACACACGCATGCCCGAGGGAGGACTCGAACCTCTGGCGGGAGGGGCCGCGCAATCCGTGCATGGCGCCCTAAACCGCGGGGCCACTCCGAGCGGCAACGAAATACGAAGCAGCAAAAGGTGTTTATACTTTTTCAGCCCTGCTGTAGCATGATAATGACAACGGGTGGTGCGGGGTGGAGGCCGGGGGGGGGGGGGGGGGGGGGAGGGAGGGGAGGGTAGGAGGCAGGAGGCGTAATCCTGTGCAACACTTGTAAGTGGGCTGTTTACATCTTTATGTTGGTAACGCCACGTAGCGCTCTGTATGAAAATCATTGTCTCTGCTGTGTGCAGTCTGTGGCTGGTTGGCATTGTTGGAATATTCACTATTGTAGTGTTGGGCAGTTGATGTGAATAGCGCGTGGCTTTGCGCAGTTGTAGCCGCCAGAAGTGGTGCATGTGGAGAGAGAGATGCCAGAGTTTTGAGAACAAACGATCTGGACGTGTGTCCGCCAGAAAAAGGAAATTTGTAAAGATGGATGTCATGAATTGATTGATACATTTGAACACTATTAAAGTAAATACATTGTTTGTTGTCTATCACAATCTTTCATTTGCTAACTACGTCCATCAGTAGTTAGTGCCTTCAGTAGTTAGAACATATCATTTAGCTGGTAGTATTGGCGTTCGCTGTATTGCAGTAGTTCGAGTAACAAAGATTTTTGTGAGGTAAGTGATTCATGAAAGGTATAGGTTATTGTTAGTCAGGGCCATTCTTTTGAAGGGATTATTGAAAGTCAGATTGCGTTGCGCTAAAAAAAAATTGTTTGCCAGTTTATTGATGATCAGAATAAGTAAAGAGAGAAATGTCTGAGTACGTTCAGTTTTGCTCAGCTGTTTGAAAATCAAATAACGTACGATGTTTACCAGCACAGGAATTCACAATTTTCCAAAGGGGATGTTTCACACTGACACATACAAGAGTTAAAGAATACAACGGCAAACAGTCCCTCTAAGTGCCCACCAGTTCGGAAGCATCCTCCGTGCCACCCGCGGATGTTTGTTGACCGCCTTAAAAATGTACGTGCACAGTGACTTCCACTCACATTCAGCTGAGTGGCGCTCCGGTGCCACTCCAGCGCCTGCGTGCAGGCATGCGGATTCCAAACAGTATCAAAGGGATCACCTGCCCTCATAAAGAGGTCAACGACATCTAACACAGAAGAATTCACAAATAAAAGGAAAGAGGGCGCCGGAATCGACAGAAGAAAGAAACGAGAAGCAGAGAAGAAATGGATTTCGGAGCCATGAGGAGAATATAACGACTCAGAAATAAGAAATTCTACGAAAGAGTTCAGGAACTGAAGAAAGGCATTCAGCCACGTCATGCATTCCGCAGGGATGAGGAAGGAAATGATACAGAGGAAAAGAGATTCTACACCTGAGGGCAGAATACTTCAGCGAACTGCTGAATGCTACTGAACCCCTAAAGCCCTCCCCAACAGGCCACGAAAGACCAACGGTACCAACCGGCCGCCGTGTCATCCTCAGCCCACAGGCGTCACCGGATGCGGATATGGAGGAGCATGTGGTCAGCACACCGCTCTCCCCGCCCTATGTCAGTTTCCGACACCCAAGCCGCTACTTCTCAATCAAGTAGCTCCTCATTTTGCATCAGAAGGGCTGAGTGCACCCCGCTTGCCAACAGCGCTCGGCAGACCAGATCGTCACCCATCCAAGTGCTAGCCCAGCCCGATAGCGCTTAACTTCGGTGTGTTACTACTGCGGCAAGGCCGTTGGCGCTGAATGCTGCTATGGAGACCATAATGCTGGCAAAAAAATGAAAGAGAGCGAACAGCTATGACACAACGTTAGCCAGGATGAAATAATTGTACTTACACATGTAACAGAGGGATTTTTAGGTTGGTAATCAAAAGCCTGACTCCAGAAAACGATAGCACTTCAGCAGAGATGATCAAGTGTGAGTATTTCCCCATCTGTAGCCCATATCTTTGCTAGGGTGATCCCCCGTTCGCTTCGCTTACATACTTTTGCTACCGCGTCATTGACCGCAATGCGACCAGGCGGCATACAACATAGCGACGGGCAGCGGTCATAATGTTCTGGCTTATCGACGTATAATGATATCGCTTTTACATAACTACACTAATATGTGTCACTAATATTCAAAATATAATACCTTTCATTAACAAATATTCATTTACTTATTTCTCCATTACTATGTTACCTACTGGTCACTGATCAGGATAGAGTACGAATTATTTGCACGGGTCATCAGTTTAAATTATGTCCATCAGCTAACATGGCGTAATGTAAACCGTAAACAGCATCGATTCCTGTTTATCGATATCACCATATGGAGACTGGCATGGTGGAGACGTTGCTTATCAACACCAAATCACTTTGTTGCGGAAACCTGAAGAGCATTCGATGCCACATTTCTGTTGCTAATTACACAGTTACAGTCTTAACGCCAATATTTTTATTTGAATATAAATACGGTAAAACTAAATATAAGGATGATTGTAACTGATAGCTTTGAGTAATTTAAAATACTCATTTGCACTATAGATACAATGTCATGGTACACTACAGAATCAATATGGTATATTAATTCTCCGATTTTTCCTCATCTTGTGTAGTCATCTGCACGGAGATACACCACGTACAGCCGACTCCTAAAAAACCGGCAATCGAAGCTCAAAAACTATCAGTGTTACCGATTCACAAAAATTCTGTGTTCAAGAACGCAACTGTTTGCACCGTTTAAATAATCTCCTGTAACTAGTTAGTGTAATGGGATACAATAAGGAAGGTCACACCTTCGCAAAGTGTCGCTCGCCTGTAGGTGTCACAGTTTATACTCTGTGTGCGAAACCACGTTGCGTAATTGCCGTGAGATGACATATTGAGCCATATGGGAAGTCGTAGAAAAGACGTCAAGTAAGCTAGTATTCAATATATTCTTTATTTTGCGACCGGTTTTGGTCAGAGATTATTATCCAACACCTGTCATACACACGTCCAGGTGTTTGAAAATTGTAGTAAAAAATCAAGCAGCAAGTATTTGTTACCAGCAAGAGATGAAAAAAATACAGTGTAAAAAATTCCAAAATGAGAGAAGGCAGTTACTGGTTCGTGCAACACATCTACAACTATATCTACATAGATACTCTGTAAATCACACTTAAGTGCCTCGCAGAGGGTCCATAGAACCATCTTTACAATTCTCTATTATTCCAATCTTGTATAGCGCGCGGAAAGAACGAAAGCTTGTATTTTTCCGTACGAGCTCTGATTTCCCTTATTTTATCATGGTGATCGTTTCTCCCTATGTAAGTTGGTGTCAACAAAATATTTTCACATTCGGATGAGAAAGCTGGTGATTGGAATTTCGTGAGACGATTCCACCGCAACGAAAAACGCCTTTGTTTTAAAGATGTCCACCCCAAATCTTGAATCATTTCAGGGACACTCTCTCCGCTATTTCGCGATCATAGAAAACGTGCTGCCCTTCTTTGAACTTTTTCGATGTACACCGTCATTTCTATCTCGTAAGGATCACACACTGGGCAGCAGTATTCTAAAAGAGGACGGAAAAGCGTAGTATAGGCATTTTCCATAGTATATCTGTTACATTTCCTAATTGTCTTGCCAATAAAACGCAGACATTGGTTAGCTTTCCCCACAACATTTTCTATGTGTTTCTTCCAATTTAAGTTGTTAGTGATTGTAATTCGTAGGTATTTAGGTTAATTTACGGCCTTTAGATTTGACTGATTTATCGTGTAACTGAAGTTTAACGGATTCCTTTTAGCATTCAAACTTTTCGTTGTTTAGGGTCAATTGCCAATTTTCGCGCCATACAGCTATCTTTTCTAAATCGTTTTGTAATTTGTTTTGATCTTCTGATGACTTTATTAGTCGATAAACGATAGCGTCATCTGCAAACAACGTAAGACGGCTTCTCTGATTGTCTCCCAAATCCATAATATAGATAGGAACAGCAAAGGGCCCATAACACTACCTTGGGGACCGCCAGAAATCACTTCTGTTATACTCGATGACCTTCCGCCAATTACTACGAACTGTGACCTCTCTGACAGGAAATCACGAATCCAGTCAAATAACTGAGACGATATTCCATAAGCACGCAATTGCACTACAAGACGATTGTGTGGTAGTGTCAAACGTCTTCCGCAAATCCACAAATACGGAATCAATTTGAAATCCCTATCAGACTGAGCGCGCTTGGAAGGCGTTCTAGAGGCAGCAGTAGATTACAGGTGGCCGAAGTTGAATGTCAGCCTGCGGCCCAGAATCGGTGTAAGGTGTTATAGTTGAGGAAATGTCTGGTGGATTGAAATGGCGGGAAGTATCTTGAATAGAGAATGTGTCTATGAACACGCGGAAGAAGATTTTTGAATTTATAACTGAAGCATCTAAAATTATGAGTAGTAAAAGATCATGCAAAGCGGTAGCCATTGATGACGTACAGCAATTTGAATATTTTAAAAGTCGCAGAAAACGTAACTGGGTATCGGAAGAAGTCAAATGGTTCAAATGGCTCTGAGCACTATGGGACTTAACTTCTGAGGTCATCAGTCCCCTAGAATTTAGAACTACTTAAACCTAACTAACCTAAGGACATCACACACATCCATGCCCGAGGCAGGATTCGAATCTGCGACCGTGGCGGTCGCGCGTTTCCAGGAAGAAGTCATTTAACTTGTTGAACGAGCTAGACACACAGTTAAATCTTTCTGAATGTAAACTGCTTGATGAATGTTTTCGTTGTGGCTAGACAGAAGGAGTGACGTACGACTGTGTGACACTGACTTGGGACCGTATACTAGTCTCAGGGGTAAATAAACTGTATTAAAGTTGAGTGACTTTCATAATTCTAGTATTGTCGTTAATCGTAGATCCCTATATGCACAGGAAGTAGTGGGTATGACGGTTTAGGGACACGATAAAATGCAGTAGCTACCAGGATGTCTAATGTAGTAGCCACAAGTTTCACTCGTCCGATGCCCACAAAAGTACAGTAACCTATCATTAATAAAATAAATACAAAATTGAACAGAAAAAGAAACAGCAGTCGATGTAGAAGAGATAGGAGGTCCAGTACTAGAATCAGAATGTAGAGGAGCTTTGGGAGAAGGCTTAAGATCAAATGTGGCGTAAGAGATACATAATTTTCCGTCAGAATTTCTAAAACGACTTGGGTGCGTCACAATGAAATGTCTACTTACGTTGGAGTGTGGAATGTGTGAGTTTGGCGATATACCATCTGCCTTTTGGAAAAAAGGTCAACCTCACAACTCCGAGCTGACAATTGCGAAAATTATCGCACAATCAACTTAACAGCTCATGCATCCAAGCTGATGACGAGAATAATGTACAGAAGAACGGGAACAAAATTTGAAAATGTGTTATATGACGATCAGTTTGGCTTTAGGAAAGGTAAAGGCACCAGAGAGGCAATATTGATGTCGCGGTTGATAATGGAAACAAGATTAAAGAAAAATCAAGACACGTTCGTAGGATTTGTAGATCTGGAAAAAGCATTCGACAGCTTCAAACGGTCCAAGATGTTCGAAATTATGAGAAAAATGGGGGTAAGCTATAGGAAAAGATGGGTAATATATAACATGTACAAGAACCAAGAGATAACAATGTCACTGTAAGATCAAGAACGAAGTGCTCTTGATTAAAAAGGGTCTAAGACAGGGATGTAGTCTTTCACCACTACTGTCAATCTATACATCGAAGAAGCAATGACGGAAATAAAATAAAGGTTTAAGAGTGGAATTAAATTCGGGGTGATACGATATCAATGATAAGATTCGCCGATGACATTGCTATCCTGAGTGAAAGTGAAGAAGAATTACATGATCTGCTGAATGGAGTGAACAATCTTAAGTGTACAGAATTTGGACTGAGAGTAAATCGAAGAAAGACGAAAGCAATGAGAAGTATCAGAAATAGCTGAAGTTACGGAATTCTGCTACCTAGGCGGCAAAATAACCCATGTCGGACGGAGGAAGGAGAGCACAAATAGCAGACTAGCACTGGTCAGGAAAAATCCACTAATATCAAAAATCGGTCTTAATTTAAGGAAGAAATTCATGAGAAAGTACATTTGGAGCACAGTGTTATGGAAGTGGAACACGGGCTGTGGGAAAACTGGAAAGGAAGAGACTCGAGGCATTTGTGATATGGTGCTACAGAAGAACGTTGAAAATAAGTGGACTGATAAGGCACGCGATGAGAAGGTTCTCCGCAGAATGGGCGAGGAAAGAAATATGTGGAAAACACTGACAAGAAAGGACAGGATGGTAGGACATCTGTTAAAACATCAGAGGCGATACCTGAGGGAGCTTAGAGGGTGAAAACTGTAAAAAAAAAAAAGGAATACATCCAGCAAATAGCAGAGGTCGTAGGTTTAGAGTTGTACTCTGAGATGAAGAGGCTGGTACAGGTAAAGGTTTCGTGGCGAGCCGTATCAAACCAGTCAGAAGACTTCTGACCTAAAAAA
This sequence comes from Schistocerca gregaria, assembly GCF_023897955.1. Classification (NCBI taxonomy): domain Eukaryota; kingdom Metazoa; phylum Arthropoda; class Insecta; order Orthoptera; family Acrididae; genus Schistocerca; species Schistocerca gregaria. The sequence continues at coordinate 492,176,501 of NC_064924.1, forward strand.
CAATAAATAATAAGGGAAGCGTTTTACACTCTACAGGCAAGCACATGAACCGGCAGCTTACAACTGAAACCAATGCAGAAACTTAGTTTCGATACGTAAGTTACAATTTACCCAAAGTTCTACCTTCATTCGTGTAAATGATATATTCTCCTGAGATGAGATGAATCTTTTTGAAATTCGCTGTAGATCTCCCGCAGTTTTCACGAAATAGGGCAGCGGTTGTCACGAAAGTAGTAAGTGGGTTGGGATGTCAATAACTATACAAAGCTGCTTTTTGTTGCGGCGAGATCTTTTCACGAAACTTCAATTATCAACTTCCACTTCTGAATTTAAAAATATTTCACTGTAGCCCGTAAACAAAGGGGGAAAAGATCATCATGATAAACTAGAAGAAATCAGAGCTCGTACAAAAATATTTAAGGATTCTTTCTTCTCGAGTGCTCTTCGAGAGTGGAACGGTAGAGAAATAGTCTGAAGGTGTTTCGAGGAACCCTCTGCCAAGCTCTTAAGTGTGAATTGCAGAGTAGTCATGCAGTTGCAGACGTAGATGATGTTAAATGAATATTTCGTCGGTTTCTTGTAGAAAAACATTAAAATAAATGAAATGTGCTAGTTTGCTTTTGTTCTACAATACTTCATGTATTGTGTTAACCAGTTTTCGGCTTACAAGATCATCTTCAAACATTTATTAACTATTGTCGCCAATTTTACAATGTCGTTGACAAACATTGCAACTTCTTTGGCAACAATAGTCAGTAAATGTCTGAGCATGGCTTTGTAAGCCGAAAACCGGTTAACTATCGCTTTTCATTTATTAGATGTAGATGCAGACGCTCTAAAGTTCGAGAATTCGTTCCGGCGAACCTTCCGCGAATGGTGCAGAAATGGGAAATTACTCTGGTAGTTAAAATATCCTCCGCCACACACAATGTATAATAGCTTGCAGAGTACAGACGCAGATGTAATTAAAGTGTTGATCAGAAAGGCTCCCTGTGTGTTTTAAGTTAGTGTACTAAATTGCCGATACACCAAACGCCACTCTAATCGGAAACGATTCTTTATCGGCAGTTCTGTCGATGGCGTTTCGGTAGGATAAGCTGCGGCAGTAGCTCCGCTCCCTTAATCTCCGGGGAAAATTGACATTTCGGCAGTAAAACATCGAAACGAACAGGCAAGCTCTTCGTCAGTCACTTCCAGAAGCCGACGTCAGGCAGCAGTCGATTCTTTACTCTTAGTGGAAAGTGTCACGAGCTGGAAACATTGGCAACAGCCAACTCGACTACGGTGAGATGGAGAAAACTAATGCCTGCATAATAGTCAGTATTTGGTAATTGAGCAGAGCAGAGGAAATGCCGAAATTACGTTGTCTGTTCCATTCCTTATTTTTTTCACACACGCCTTTGTAAAGTATGGTCTCAAGGTTTAGTTGTGTGGCAGTTTCTTAATTGAAGTCGTCGGCAGTGTGTAGTAGGACAGTCGTTGAGAAACAGAGTCGTTGCATGTAAAAAGGGGTAGCTTATGTGCTTTGTTCATGTTAGTTGACAGTTCCTTGATAAACGAAGAAATGGAAGTTCTTTCACGAATTTCACATTTTCACTAATAGCGACTTCGTCAGAATGTGTGTGAGTAAACAGTTGTAAGTCACGAATGTAAGGATGATGTTGAATACTACAGTTCAGATCAAGATCCTAAATACGGCTCTAAACGCAAACGTGCTTCAAAAGGTGTTGCTTATCAGGTAAATGTGAATATTTATTTCAGCAATTAAGCAATGTTAAATTGCATCACTTAGGACCGTTTGTGTGAATTTACGTGACCGGGTAATGGTAGAAATGTTAGGGGCCATTCCTAACATTGTTTCGAGCTGCAGTAGGGTGCTTGCTAAAACTAATTTTATTTTGAGCTACCCACTGACTAACTTCTAAGAATAAATCGCGAAGATGGGCTAAAACTTACAGACGCGCGAAATTTGGCACGTACTTCGATGCGAGATACCTTTAATAGGTTCCACAACGAAACATTGTCTCGAAATTTGGTAGAAAATCCGAAGAAATTCTGGTCGTATGTAAAGTACACAAGCGGCAAGACGCAGTCAATACCTTCGCTGCGCAGTGCCGATGTTACTGTTATCGACGACTGTGCCGCTAAAGCGGAGTTATTGAACGCAGTTTTCCGAAATTCCTTCACCAGGGAAGAGGAATGGAATATTCCAGAATTTGAAACACGAACATCTGCTAGCATGAGTTTCTTAGAAGTAGATACCTTAGGGGTTGCGAAGCAACTCAAATCGCTTGATACGGGCAAGTCTTCAGGTCCAGATTGTATACCGATTAGGTTCCTTTCAGATTACGCTGAGACTATAGCTCCCTACTTAGCACTCATTTACAACCGCTCGCTCACCGATAGATCTGTACCTACAGATTGGAAAATTGCGCAGGTCGCACCAGTGTTCAAGAAGGGTAGTAGGAGTAATCCATTTAACTACAGACCTATATCATTGACGTCGGTCTGCAGTAGGGTTTTGGAGCATATACTGTAATCAAACATTATGAATCACCTCGAAGGGAACGATCTATTGACACGTAATCAGCATGGTTTCAGAAAACATCGCTCTTGTGCAACGCAGCTAGCTCTTTATTCGCACGAAGTAATGGCCACTATCGACAGGGGATCTCAAGTTGATTCCGTATTTCTAGATTTCCGGAAAGCTTTTGACACCGTTCCTCACAAGCGACTTCTAATCAAGCTGCGGAGCTATGGAAAATCGTCTCAGTTGTGCGACTGAATTCGTGATTTCCTGTCACGAAGGTCGCACTTCGTAGTAATAGACGGCAAATCATCGAGTAAAACTGAAGTGATATCAGGTGTTCCCCAGGGAAGCGTCCTGGGACCTCTGCTGTTCCTGATCTATATAAATGACCTGGGTGACAATCTGAGCAGTTCTCTTAGACTGTTCGCAGATGATGCTGTAATTTACCGTCTAGTAAGGTCATCCGAAGACCAGTATCAGCTGCAAAGCGATTTAGAAAAGATTGCTGTATGGTGTGTCAGGTGGCAGTTGACGCTAAATAACGAAAAGTGTGAGATGATCCACATGAGTTCCAAAAGAAATCCGTTGGAATTCGATTACTCGATAAATAGTACAATTCTCAAGGCTGTCAATTCAACTAAGTACCTGGGTGTTAAAATTACGAACAACTTCAGTTGGAAGGACCACATAGATAATATTGTCGGGAAGGCGAGCCAAAGGTTGCGTTTCATTGGCAGGACACTTAGAAGATGCAACAAGTCCACTAAAGAGACAGCTTACACTACACTCGTTCGTCCTCTGTTAGAATATTGCTGCGCGGTGTGGGATCCTTACCAGGCGGGATTGACGGAGGACATCGAAAGGGTGCAAAAAAGGGCAGGTCGTTTTGTATTATCACGTTGTAGGGGAGAGAGTGTGGCAGATATGATACACGAGTTGCGATGGAAGTCATTACAGCATAGACGTTTTTCGTCGCGGCGAGACCTTTTTACGAAATTTCAGTCACCAACTTTCTCTTCCGAACGCGAAAATATTTTGTTGAGCCCAACCTACATAGGTAGGAATGATCATCAAAATAAAATAAGAGAAATCAGAGCTCGAACAGAAAGGTTTAGGTGTTCGTTTTTCCCGCTCGCTGTTCGGGAGTGGAATAGTAGAGAGATAGTATGATTGTGGTTCGATGAACCCTCTGCCAAGCACTTAAATGTGAATTGCAGAGTAGTCATGTAGATGTAGATGAATAAAATTTTGGGTAGCATTTACCATTTTAAAAATATATCTTTACTGTAAAACAAAGACCAATCTTAATAAAAAAATCATACTGAACGTACTTGAAATATCATATTTATGAGACTTAATTGACACTTTACTGTGAAGTATCTCAAAACAACGAACTTGTCCCTCACCAGTGTTGACAGCTAAGGTATTCGTTTATTTGCCTAGAATATCCCTAGTCAATAAAGCGATCTTGGCACACTTCCCTCAGGCACTCCTAAGAAACCTTGTTTCTAATGGACACTCGCCGTCGAGGATCTATTACTTCAAGCCACTCAAATATCTGGGAACCTATTCCGTATCCTCGTTCCTTTGTTAAAAGTCGGCGGTGAGGCACCATGTCAAACGCTTTCCGGAAATCATACAATGTAAGCTCTCACGGCCGGTATTGTCTTCACTTAAAACTTCCGGGCTGATAGGCTGTGGTCGAAGTATAAAGCTCTCTCCTGACGTTTCGTCTCCGACTGCGGGAGACATCCTCGGAGGTAAAGTGGCGAACTGCGAAGAGAACTCGAGGAAGCGCTGATTATATAGGCAGTACAGAGGGCTTTCAGGAAACTTACGTGGGGCGTTCGATAAGTAATGCAACACCTTTTTTTTCTTGGCCAACTTCAGTCGAAAAAATGAGGAACGTGTTGTGGGAACATTCCCGCTTCAGCCTACAGAGTTTCGTAAAGTTCCCATCGGTGGGGGCACTACACACAGCCTTCAAAACGGCATCTGTAACGGATGTGCGTTCCAAGCTGAGAGCTGTCTTTGAGGTTCTTTTGGTGGAAAAAAGAGTATCGCAGATATTTATAGACGCTTGAAGAATGTCTACGGAGACCTGGCAGTGAACATAAGCACGGTGAGTCGTTGGGCGAGGCGTCTGTCATCATTCAATCAAGATCGCGCAATCCTGTCCGATGTCCGGCGTGCCGACCGGCTGCACACACCCTCTGGAAATGGAAGAAACAAATACAGCGTGTTCGTCGACACAAGAATGCAATTGAACTTTTCCTTCTCTATGACAACGCAAAGCCTCACACAGTGCTACGAACCCGAGGGGAACTTACGAAACTTCATTGGACTGTTGTTCTTCATCCACCCTACAGCCAGGATCTCGCACCTTCCATATGTTTGGCCCAATGAAGGACGCACTCCGCGGGAAGCAGTGCACGGATGATGGGGAGGTTACTGATGTTGGCTCTGACGTCGAACAGTACAGTGGTACCATGCGGGCATATAGGCCCTCCCGGTAAGGTGGAGTATAGCCGTCGCACTGAACGGAGATTGCGTGGGGAATAATACAGTGTATTGGAAATCTGAGTAAAACAAACCTGCTTTCAGAAAAAAATGTACTGCATTACTTATTGAACGGTCCTTGTAGGAATAGGGAAGCGGCCTGTTACCCATCATCTACGGTTCGAAAGATCAAGGTGAGTTTCGCACGAGCGATACATTCTAAAGCTAATTCTTGCTCCAGTCTCCTCACTCACAAATAAATGAAAAAGCTGCACTCTTCAAGCAAAGATATTGGGAGAATTATGACATTACATGATATGGCTCAGAAACACAGGGAACAAACTTACTAATTTAAATAGAGATGACGTACGGGTTGAAACAGACATTTTACAGTTGCATTACTTCAACACACTGCACTTTGAGCACTTAGGTAAGAAACAGGAACAAAGCAAATACACACACCAAAAAAAGTTTTGCATCACCTCGGTTCCGAGAGTTCCAGAAACTGTTCAGAAGATTCGAATAAAGATCAACATCAACATCATTTCCGTCGTTTTTACTGCTCATGAAAAACACACAACGCATGTCGTACCACCATACAGCGAGACATTCAGAGGTGGTAGTCCAGATTGCTGTACACACCGGTACCTCTAATAGCCAATAGCACGCCCTCTTGCACTGATGCATTCCTTTATTCGTCGTGGCAAACTATCCACAAGTTCATCAAGGCACTGTTGGTACAGATTGTCCCACTCCTCAACGGCGATTCGGCATCGATCCATTAGAGTGGTTGGTGGGTCAGGTCGTCCATTAACAGCCCTTTTCAATCTATCCCAGGCTTGTTCCATAGGGTTTTTTGTATGGAGAACATGCTGGCCACTCCAGTCGAGCGATGTCGTTGTCCTGAAGGAAGTCACTCACGAGATGTGTGCGATGTGGGCGCGAATTGTCGTCCATGAAGACGAATGCTTGGCCAATATGATGCCGATATCGTTGCACTATCACGTATTGTACAGCCGTTACGACGCCTTCCGTGACCAGCAGCGGCATACGTCGGACCCACATTTTGCCACCTCAAAACAGAAGAGAACCTCCACCTGGCTGCACTCGCTGGATAGTGTGTCTAAGGCGTCCAGCCTGACCGAGTTCCCTCCAAACACTTCTCCGACGATTGTCTGGTTGAAGGCATATGCGACACCCATCGGCGAAGAGAACGTGATGCCAATCCCGACCGTTCAATTCGGTATGCTGCTGGGCCCATCTGTACCGCGCTGAACTTCGCCATGTACGTCAGGCAACGCGGGATTAGCCGAGCGATCTAAGGCGCTGCCTGCAGTCATGGACTGTGCGGCTGAGCCTGGTGGAGGTTCGAGTCCCCCCTCGGCCATGGGTGTGTGTGTTTGTCCTTACGATAATTTAGGCTAAGTAGTGTGTAAGCTTAGGAACTGATGACCATAGCAGTTAAGTCCCATAAGATTTCACACACATTTGAACATTTGAACATGAACATCGGGAGGGACGTTGCGCATCATGCAGCCTATTGCGCACAGTTTGACTCATAACACGACGTCCTGTGGCTACACGAAAAGCGTTATTCAACATGGTGGCATTTTTGTCAGGGTTCCTCCGAGTCGTAATCCGTAGGTAGCAGTCATCCACTGCAGTAGATCCCTTGGACGGCCTAGCGAGGCATGTAACCGACAGTTCTTGTCTCTCTGTAACTGCCACATGTCCGAACAACACCGCTTTGTTTCACTCCGAGACGCCTGACACTTCCCTTGTTGAGAGCCCTTCCTGGCACAAAGTAACAATTCGAACGCGTCAAACCGCGATATTGACCGCCTAGGCATGGTTGAACTAAATACAACTCGAACCGTGTACCTCGTTTCTGGTGGAATCGCTGGAACTGATCGGCTGTTGGACCCCTCCGTCGAACAGGCACTGCTCACGCAAAGTTGTTTACATGTTTGGGCGGGTGTAGTGACATCTCTGAACAGTCAAAGGGACTATGTCTGCGATACAATATCTACAGTCAACGTCTATCTTCAAGAGTTCTGGGAACCGGGCTGATGCATAACTTTTTTTTGATGTGTGTTCTTCTTTGTGCTATACGAATGTTGAGTTCTCTAAGCAATTTTACACACCTACTACTTGCATGAGTCAGAGAGAAGGTTTTATAGTCCATAACTGTGATATTTTGAGTGCATTACAGTTCACGGCATCCTGCATACAAGTTGTGTCTAAAAAAAGTCTAGTGAGTTCTCAGATATACAGATGGCAGCAGTACTTAAATATTCGTGCGTGCTTGCTTATGCTTATGCAAAGGCATGTCTAGTAATGACACGTAGCACCGAACGAACTCCTGTGTCTGTGTGATGCGGTCAGTCGAATGTAGCGAGTGTGGAGTACGTGTCGTAGTCCAGTAGATCAACACAGAACATCAAGGTTTTTTTGCAAACAGAAAAACAAAACAAACGCAAAGAAAACGCAGAGATGTTAGTGCAGGTTTACGAAAAGTTCCTGCAGCTAGTTCAACTGCTCTAGGGATGGTAACCCCAACTTATTTTTGATTCACCACGGAACTGTCGCTGGTCAACCGGCTTTATCAAAGGCAAATCAAGATACTGAAACAGGTGCTGGCACAGCGACTGTCTCTGGGATTGGTCTCTAATGAACAGAGAAAAGTATCTGGATTCTCAAAACTGATTACTCGCACAATGTATCTATTTAAAAATATCGTCTTCTTTTTCTCCTGGCCTTACAGGTTCATGCTAATGTATACGCGAACGACTGGCAGACCTCGGGGAAAATTATTTTGACGTCCGGAGAAATGACATGAAGAGAATAGAAGCGTTTGAAATGCGGAATTACAGTGTAATGCTGACGGTTGAACGGACCGGGAGGACTACGCTTCGAATCCACGTCCAGCCATCCAGATTTAGGTTTTAGGCGATTTCCCTGAATCGCTCCAGGCAAATTCCGGGGTGGTTCCCTTGAAAGGGCACGGCCAATTATCTTACTCATCCTTGAAACATCTCGAGATTGTGCTCTGTCTCTAGTGAGGTCGATGTCGACGAGACTTTAAATCTTAATCTTCTTTTTTTTTTACCGATACAAACTGAGGATGAAGGAAATTTATTGCACTAATTGACTAAAAGAAGGCATCAGTTGATAGGATACATCTTGTGGCATGAAGCAACAGTAAAATTGATTGTGGAGGTAAGTGTAGATGGCAAAAATCAAAGCGTTTGAAATGCGGAATTACAGTGTAATGCTGACGGTTGAACGGATCGGGAGGACTACGCTTCGAATCCACGTCCAGCCATCCAGATTTAGGTTTTAGGCGATTTCCCTGAATCGCTCCAGGCAAATTCCGGGGTGGTTCCCTTGAAAGGGCACGGCCAATTATCTTACTCATCCTTGAAACATCTCGAGATTGTGCTCTGTCTCTAGTGAGGTCGATGTCGACGAGACTTTAAATCTTAATCTTCTTTTTTTTTTACCGATACAAACTGAGGATGAAGGAAATTTATTGCACTAATTGACTAAAAGAAGGCATCAGTTGATAGGATACATCTTGTGGCATGAAGCAACAGTAAAATTGATTGTGGAGGTAAGTGTAGATGGCAAAAATCAAAGCGTTTGAAATGCGGAATTACAGTGTAATGCTGACGGTTGAACGGATCGGGAGGACTACGCTTCGAATCCACGTCCAGCCATCCAGATTTAGGTTTTAGGCGATTTCCCTGAATCGCTCCAGGCAAATTCCGGGGTGGTTCCCTTGAAAGGGCACGGCCAATTATCTTACTCATCCTTGAAACATCTCGAGACTGTGCTCTGTCTCTAGTGAGGTCGATGTCGACGAGACTTTAAATCTTAATCTTTTTTTTTTTACCGATTCAAACTGAGGATGAAGGAAATTTATTGCACTAATTGACTAAAAGAAGGCATCAGTTGATAGGATACATCTTGTGGCATGAAGCAACAGTAAAACTGATTGTGGAGGTAAGTGTAGATGGCAAAAATCAAAGCAGTCATTGTACTAGAGACTCCAACAATTATGAGGTGATGCAGTTCTTCGAATTCTTTTTTCTTAGGCTGTAAAACATAGTCACTGTCACTCTCACGCTGATGTTCGATGAGAATTCTCATCGCGTTTCTCTTGTTGGTGATTACGGTGAAGAGGGTACGAACAAGCCTTCACCATTCCTCTGCCGATGCTGCAGTGTGGAGCACGGGTTCGTCTGCTGCCCCTGACGGGATGCTGTCCCGCCAGGCCAGTGTCTCGCTGAACCCTGAGCGCTCTCCCGCCATTTGCGCCATTGTCTGGTAAGAGTGGGATTCGTTCGCTACAGAGACTCGTCTGCAGCCGCTGAGTCGGGTAACATCTTTGAAATGGTACAGAGCGTCAGAGGGGAGGGCAGCCGTGAGACTGAAACTATAAAAATTAAGGACCGTTTTAACAAAACTCAAACTGGAGGGAAGCAGACAGCTGAAACCATTTATGAGGTTATTAAAGATTACTGAGAGAGTAAAAAAAACCACCGGACGACTGGAAACAAGTCATAATCCATCCACTACATAAGGGTGACAGGACAGACAACAACAATTACCGAGGCATATCTCTAGTTCCAGCCACCTACAAAATTATGTCCAAAGCTGGCGAGAACCAAGCAAGGTTCAGAAAAAATAGATCGTGTCTAGAGCAAATTTTTAACCTGTAAACAATCGTCAGGATGAGAACAATGTGGAATATTAGCACAGTCACATTCATTGATTTCAAAAAAGCATACGATTCTGTAGACAGACAGACAGTATTCCCAACACTGGAAAATGCAGGTATCGACAAAACCACCAGACAATTAGTCGAACAGACGCTCACAGACACAATTTCAAAAATTTAATTTCTAGGAGAAGTTTTTTCTGAACCCTTCAGAATTAACATAGGCGATCGATAGGGCGATGGGCTCTCACCGATTCTCTTCAATCTGGTGTTAGACAAGGTCATTAGAGAGTGGGATAAAGAACTACAACAGAAAAACATCGAAAGAATGCACTAGGACAAGGAAGAGGAAGATCTGAGGTGAAATGTCTCGCTTTTGTGGACGATATTGCAGTAATTTCTAAGGACAAAACAGATGCAAAGATAATGACAGAAACACTTCACAAAACTGCAGATTATCAATATAATATGAGAAAAACGGAATAAATTGAACGTAAACACAACAGAGGAAAATATGTACAAACGTGGAAACATCAAAAGAGTTGATACGTTTAAGTGTTTGGGAGAATGAATGCAATGAAATGGGTTACATAGCACCACAAGTAACGAAAGAGCGAAGAAAATGGAATTAGCGTACAAACTCAGCCAAAACCGATGTAATAAAAGATCAGAAACACTACGCAACAGTAATTAAACCGGAAGCATTGTACGGATCCGAATGCCTAACCCTGAATAAAAGAGGTGAACAAGAAGAACTGGAAATAAAGAAAGCACTCAGAAAAATTTTAGGACCGCAAAAGAGCAAAGAAAACTGGACGAAGAAGAGAAATGAAAACCTATTTAGAAGCATAGAAACTACCATAGACACAATAAGATACAACAGATTAAAATTTTACGCTCATACACTAAGTGATCAAAAGTATCATACCCTCAGAACATACCTTTTAATTGTTAGGTGTATTATGCAGCCGCCTACTGTACGGTACTCTATACCAGCGACCTCAGTAGTTAAATATCTTCAACATTTCGCGTCCCTGTCAGCAACTGTATAAATTTTAATATTAATTTTAATAATCAGCGGCCTCAATTGCACCGTTTACCTAGAATTTACCTAGGTTTCAGTTGGGATAACGCAATCTTCTGCAGAACAACAGTAACCACCGTTTGTGAAGTCAGTTCCAGTACAGCACTCGTGGCTGCCGCATCGTGGTCGCGAAGTGGGGCCGACGCAGTTCCAGATAAGTTTTACCGTCTGACGATAATTTATGAATTTGTAGTTTTTGCTTGACGATGTCCAGTATGGACAAACGGTAGTTACTGTTATTTTGAAGAAGGTTGGGCTATCCCGACTGAAACCTAGGTAAATTCTAGGTAAACGGTGCAACTGAGGCTGTTGATTATTAAAATTAAAATTTAGACCCAAGTAGCCATTAGACATCGTGACAGAGCAGAAGGGGCGTTCCGCGGAACTCATGAACTTCGAACGTGGTCAGGTGATTGGGTGTCACTTGTGTCATGGGTCTATACGCGAGATATCCGCACTCCTAAACATCCCTAGGTCCACTGTTTACGATGTGACAGTGAAGTGGAAACCTGAAGGGACACTTACAGCACAAAAGCGTACAGACCGACCTCGTCTGTTGACTGATAGAGACCGCCGACAGTTGAAGAGGGTCGTAATGCGTAATAGGCAGACATCTATCCAGACCATCACACAGGAATTACAAACTGCGTCAGGATCCACTGCAAGTACTATGGCAGTTAGACGGGAGCTGAGATAACTTGGATTTCATGGTCGAACGGCTGCTCATAAGCCACACATCACGCCGGTAAATGCCAAACGACGCCCCGCTTGGTGTAAGAAGCGTGAACATTGGACGATTGAACAGTGGAGTGACGAATCACTGCACACAATGTGGCGATCAGATGGCACGGTGTCGCTCTGGCGAATTCCCAGTGAACGTCATCTGTCAGCGTGTGTAGTGCCAACAGTAAAATTTGGAGGTGGTGGTGTTATGGTGTGGTCGTGTTTTTCACGGAGGGGGCTTGCACTCCTTGTTGTTTTGAGTGGCACTATCACAGCACAGGCGTACATTGATGTTTCAAGCACTTTCTTGATTCCCACTGTTGAAGAGCAATTCAGAGATGGCGATTGCATCTTTCAACACGATCGAGCACCTGTTCATAATGCACGGTGTGTGGTGGATTGGTTACACGACAATAACGTCCCTGCAATGGACTGGCCTGCACAGAGTCCTGACCTGAATCCTACAGAATACCTTTGGGATGCTTTGGAAGGCCGACTTCATGCCGGGCCTACCTCTCCTCAGTGCAGCACTCCGTGAAGAATGGGCTGCCATTCCCCAAGAAACCTTCCAGTACCTGATTGAACGTGTGCGTGCGGGAGTGGAAGCTGTCATCAAAGTTAAGGGTGGGACAACACCATACTGAATTCCAGTATTACAGATGGAGGGTGCCACGAACTTTTAAGTCATTTTCAGCCAGATCCCCGGGTACTTTTCATCACTTAGAGTATCTATAGCCTCCTTGTGTCGCCCACCATGTGTTATTTGGCTTCCAAGGTAGCAGAGTTCCTTCACTTCGTCTGCTGCATGATTCCAAGTTTGTATGTAAAGTTATTCAGTGATATGCAACTTCTGCTTCCCCTCATTACAATCGTTTTTACTCTGTCCATACTCTGTGTTCATCAGAATGTTCAGTCTATTCACCAAAGTGACTGGACAAAATAATGTTGCGTTCATCTGTTATACATGTCCCTATTATGAACAATTTTCTTGTTGTGTTCGTGGAGTCGTAGTGCATGCTCCGTTTACAGCCACCATCTACCATCATGGTGTGAGGTCTGAAGATGGACTAAACAGAATGAAACCGGTAACCTCACACCAAAAAAGCTTATTTCTGTTTGACGGTGCACGTTTATTTCTAAGCAGTAAAAAAAAAGCTGAACTCCAAGCTAAATGTTTTCAAAAATACATCTTTTTCTTATTGTTACTGTTATTATTATTATTATTATTATTATTATTATTATTATTTCTTTCTTATCTAAGACGTTATGTCTGGTCAGAAGTAGAAAGTGACGCGGACCTTGATCAAGCGTGACTTCCTTTTAACTGTACGGTATATGTTATATTGCATTTAGGAACTTCCGGGTAATTGAACATGTATCAATAATTACGGATTTCTGTAGTTGTATATATAAGTTTGGATGTAGCTGTATTGCATTGATGTACTGGTGGATATTGTGTGGTATGACTCCTGTAGTTGATAGTATAATTGGTATAATGTCAACTTTATCCTGATGCCACATATCCTTGACTTCCTCAGCCAGTTGGACGTATTTTTCAATTTTTTCTCCCGTTTTCTTTTGTATATTTGTTGTACTGGGTATGGATATTTCGATTAGTTGTGTTAATTTCTTCTTTTTATTGGTGAGTATGATGTCAGGTTTGTTATGTGGTGGTGTTTTATCTGTTATAATGGTTCTGTTCCAGTATAATTTGTATTCATCATTCTCCAGTACATTTTGTGGTGTATACTTGTATGTGGGAACGTGTTGTTTTATAAGTTTATGTTGTAAGGCAGGCAAGCTGTTGATGTATTATTTTTGCTACATTGTCATGTCTTCTGGGTATTCTGCATTTGCTAGTATTGTACATCCGCTTGTGATTTGATCTACTGTTTCTATTTGTTGTTTGCAAAGTCTGCATATATCTGCTGTGGTATTGGGATCTTTAATAATATGCTTGCTGTAATACCTGGTGTTTATTGTTTGATCCTGTATTGCAATCATGAATCCTTCCGTTTCACTGTATATATTACCTTTTCTTAGCCATGTGTTGGATGCGTCTTGATCGATGTGTGGCTGTGTTACATGATACGGGTGCTTGCCATGTAGTGTTTTCTTTTTCCAATTTACTTTCTTCGTATCTGTTGATGTTATGTGATCTAAAGGGTTGTAGAAGTGGTTATGAAATTGCAGTGGTGTAGCCGATGTATTTATATGAGTGATTGCTTTGTGTATTTTGCTAGTTTCTGCTCGTTATAGAAAGAATTTTCTTAAATTGTCTACCTGTAGTTTTTTATGTCGATAAATCCCCTTCCTCCTTCCTTTCTGCTTAATGTGATTCTTTCTGTTGCTGAATGTATGTGATGTATTCTATATTTGTGGCATTGTGATCGTGTAAGTGTATTGAGTGCTTCTAGGTCTGTGTTACTCCATTTCACTACTCCAAATGAATAGGTCAATATTGGTATAGCATAAGTATTTATAGCTATTGTTTTGTTTCTTGCTGTCAATTCTGTTTTCAGTATTTTTGTTAGTCTTTGTCTATATTTTTCTTTTAGTTCTTCTTTAATATTTGTATTATCTATTCCTATTTTTTGTCTGTATCCTAGATATTTATAGGCATCTGTTTTTTCCATTGCTTCTATGCAGTCGCTGTGGTTATCCAACATGTAATCATCTTGTTTAGTGTGTTTTCCCTTGACTATGCTATTTTTCTTACATTTGTCTGTTCCAAAAGCCATATTTATATCATTGCTGAATACTTCTGTTATCTTTAGTAATTGGTTGAGTTGCTGATTTGTTGCTGCCAGTAGTTTTAGATCATCCATGTATAGCAAATGTGTGATTTTGTGTGGGTATGTTCCAGTAATGTTGTATCCATAATTTGTATTATTTAGCATGTTGGATAGTGGGTTCAGGGCAAGGCAGAACCAGAAAGGACTTAATGAGTCTCCTTGGTATATTCCACGCTCAATCTGTATTGGCTATGATGTGATATTATTTGAATTTGTTTGGATATTAAGTGTGGTTTTCCAATTTTTCATTACTATGTTTAGGAACTGTATCAATTTAGGATCTACTTTGCATATTTCCAATATTTGTAGTAACCATGAGTGGGGTACACTATCAAAAGCTTTTCGGTAATCAATGTATGCATAGTGTAGCGACCTTTGTTTAGTTTTAGCTTGATATGTCACCTCTGCATCTATTACCAGTTGCTCTTTACATCCTCATGCTCCTTTGCAACAGCCTTTTTGTTCTTCATTTATAATTTTGTTCTGTGTTGTATGTGTCATTAATTTCTGTGTAATGACTGAAGTTAATATTTTGTATATTGTTGGTAGGCATGTTATGGGGTGGTATTTAGCTGGGTTTGCTGTGTCTGTTTGATCTTCAGGTTTCATGTAAGTTATTCCATGTGTAAGTGTATCAGGGAGTATGTATGGGTCTGCACTGTAACTGTTAAATAATTTAGTTAGATGTGAATGTGTTGAGGTGAACTTCTTTAGCCACAAATTTGCTATTTTATCTTTTCCAGGGGCTTTCCAATTGTGAGTAGAATTAATTGCTTTGGTGCTTTCATGTTGCAAAATTATCACTTCAGGCATTTGTGGTATCAACTTGTATGTGTCTGTTTCTGCTTCTATCCACCGTGCATGCCTGTTATGTTGTACCGGGTTTGACCATATGTTGCTCCAGAAGTGTTCCATGTCTGTTATGTTTGGTGAATTGTCTATTTTAATGTGTGTGTTATCTACTGTCTGGTAAAATTTCTTTTGGTTTGTGTTGAATGTTTGGTTTTGTTTCCTTCTATTTTCACTTCTTTTTATATCTTCTAAGTCGTTTGGCCAAGGCTTGTAATTTCTGCTTCTTTTCATCTAATTGCTCTATCGCTTCTTGTTGTGAGATTTTACCTAACCTTTTTCGTTTTTTTCTGACATTTGATGTCTTATAAATTGTGTTAGTTGTCCAATGTCTTTTCTCAGTTTTTCTATTCTGATCTGTAGCCTGTGTTGCCATGCTGGTTTTGTGGGTTTCTTATGTGTTTTGGTTTGTTTCTGATCTCTGCCTAGTGTGTATATTTAGTGTAGTGAGTGCTCCTATATAAACCAGTAGTTGTAACTCTTCCATAGTTGTGTTTTCATTTATTTTGTTGTGTATGATTGTGTTGACAGTTTTTATTGTTGTTTCGACTTGTGGGTTATTTGGCGGTCTATGCAAGAATGGTCTAATGTCTGTATTTGTGTCTTTGTATTCTATATATGTCAGCTGAAATTTTTCTTCTACATCTAACATGTGTGTTATTTGTGTGTTCTATTTGTACTTGTTCTGGTGGCAGTCTTAAGATTTCGTTTTCCTTTGATTGTTTAATTGATGTGTGTTGTTCTTTGTTTGTTTGCTCTGGGATGTTTGGGTCCATTACTGTATTTTCTTCTTCTTCTGATTGCACATTATTTTGTTCCAGTATTTGTTGTACTTGTTGTTTGATGTTTTCTAATTCTGACTGGGGTATCCTGTTATTTTTTATTATTACACGTATCTGATCAGCTAGTCGTTGTTCTGTTAAAAATTTTAATTCTGGGTATCTGGTAATAAATGTTGTGCAGACTTGTGATCTGTATCCAGTTGTGTTGGTTTCCTAGGTTTGTTGCTTGGTAATAACAGAACATGAGGTGTCGATTAACTTCATATGACCATCTCATCCTCTGTCTTTGTTTTCCTTCTAAGGTGGTTGCAGGAAGCATATCCTGCAAAAAAATCTATTTGGATTTAAATCATTTTCCAGTTGGCTAGCAGTGTCGTTACCATTGTTGGCGGGCATAGGGTTCAAACGTCGTCCCAGACCATAACAGCGCTTGTCTGAGGCTTCTTTAGTTCTGTCCTGAACCAACTAATCACACTAAAAGGGGGGTTAGCCCTATTAGTGGTTTGTTCTTTTCGTCGCCTTTTACGACTATCAGAACATACCAGAGGCCTATTCTTTTCCCGGGCCTCCAAGGGGTTTATTATTATTATTATTACTGTTACCTACGATTTTCGGAGTATGTAATATATTTTTGACTTGTCTAAAGACTTACGCCCTCTGAATCTAACTTCAAGCCTTTTAAGTCTTCCCTGCGGCGACTCCGACAGGAGATCGTTTCGTGTGGCTGTAACAGTCTTGCAGAGACTAATGAAATCCATCACAAATCGTGCAGCTATTTTGGAATCTTCTCTGTCTCTGTTGTTAACATAAAACGGTAGAAAGTCCACACTAGCGAACGACATTTAGCAATTGGTCGGACGATTATTTTGTAAAGTAGCTCCTACATAGCTGAACTGGACTTTCTTCCAATGAATTCCACCCACTTTCCCCACAATCAGAAGAACATCTTTGGCTCTCATTAAATCATCAGTTACGGTTCTATAAATTAATCATTCCCTATATAATATTTTCCCCGATTTATTACGTTGAGAGTCAGTTGACAATCTACGACCAAACGTTGAACATCGGCAGGTCTTTCGCTGTTCCATAACTTTCTGGTGACGCTAATTCCCTGTATACAACAAAGCTCTACAACATTATCTACCAGATCATGTAGCTACATAGCAGTAACGGTCTTATCACAAATCCTTGGTGTATGCCAGATACCATCTTCGTATAGGACATGCGTACCGACTTTCTCTCTCTCTCTCTCTCTCTCTCACACACACACACACACACACACACACACACACACACACACTATTAAAAAGATAATGAAAATTAATTTCCCGCTATTGACAACGTTATTATTTAATATGTTCTGTGCACTTTTTAGCGTATTTGCTTACTTCAAAGTGTACAACGTTATGTGACATTGTATGCGATGTAAACACTACGAGAAGAGAAGTGATCACTGAAGGTACTTAAAGTTATATTACTGTTTATCTTTGTAATCAAAGACTTCCACAAACTTTGAGCGTGGTTCAAATGGTTCAAATGTCTGTAAGCACTATGGGACTTAACATCTGAGGTCATCAGTCCCCGAGACTTAGAACTACTTAAACCTAGCTAACCTAAGGACATCACACACATCCATGCCCGAGGCAGGAATCGAACCTGCGACCGTAGCAGCAGCGCGGTTCCAGACTGAAGCGCCTAGAACCGCTCGGCCACAGCGGCCGGCTGAGCGTGGTACCAAAGTCATGTTTTCTTTTATTCCGTTATCAGACAGTGCCACAGATTACACGATAATCGTACACACAACTCATGCTAGTCCCATTAATTAACATAAACACACCTCATGCTGGAAGTGAAACGCGCAGTGGGAATAAAAACAAATTTTAATTGGATACAACAACTTGTAGTTTCAATTAATATTCAATTAAGAAAAGTCTCCACTTCAAATTCCTGGTATGGAATTCCTTTCTTTTTTCTAGGCGCCCGACAGGGTGAAATTGTATGTACGGCTTTTTGAAAATCTAGAAAGGTTTCACATATTGAGGAAGCAGTTACTCGGTCAGAAGTTAAACTTCGTATTATTCGATGCGCATTCAATGCTACTACTATTTTACCACTACTTCCATCACAGAATATCTTCCACGAAGTCAAAAACATTGCTACAATTGCTGCACGTACACATTACACTATAGATAATTGTGGGGCGAACCGTGTGACGTGGATGCTAGTAAGGTAACATGCGAAAGAAATGACAGAGGAGAAAAAAATTCTGTTCTTCTGCATGTCACTTTAGCAACAGCCACGTCACACGAATAATTTCAACGCAAAGTTGCCGCTGCCCTTTGTTAAGTTATCTCGCGGTGATGAGAAAAGTCCATACGAAGAAGGGCCCTCGACCTAACCGTAGGTTACCTCCCGGCGCCACGGTCTCTGTATATTCCAGTGGTCATGATTTTTTCCAGTAGGTCGCCCTTTCCTCTTTGCTCGTCGCTCCGGCAGCGCCTTCCCTCCCCGTGTATACCCCGATAAAAGAGCGCAGCTCCTTTCTCAAACTCGAATGTTTACTTTTTCGTTCGGAGCGTGCTCCCGCCGACGTTGCTGCGATTCCTGCCATCGCCTGAATTAATATCTTTCACCCTGCAGCTTTTCTTCTTTTCTTTCGTGCCACGTTGCGATTCTTTGTCATACTGGCATAAAGGGTCTACTTCTCAATCAAGTACAAGCACTGCCTTCTCCTGAAGTCATTTTGTTAAGTGCCACATGCAGTTAGAAATCTCTGTTTCTATAAGAGTGAACACTTGTAAAATCGACAAACTGCGGGGACGGATTTCAGACTGAAAAAAGCTGTTATGATCATGTGTCCGGGAATGAACGGTGTGTGTGCAAAGACAACAAATCGTCCCAGAACACTGTAGAAAGCTACATCGCATCCAAGTCACGACATATGTTCAAAGTGTCCGAAATGACATGCAATGCACACGTCACATCATAGACTACCGGACTCTTTCGCATGTTCCGGCCTCTCGTCGAATAGCGTCACAGCCGTCGTAAACACGCTGTGGAATGGTTTGCATATTAGTAACTCGTTCATGATACACAACGATTTTCAGATGCCTCCAGATGCAAAAATTCAGGGGGGTTTAATTCCGGTGATCTAGCAGGCCATGCTTCAGGGCCTCCGCATCCTATCCAACGGCTGGGGAAGATGATCTTAAGGTGTCGGCGAACTGTAATGCGGAAGTGGGCTGGTGCTCCGTCATGTAGGAACCACATAATCTGTCGTACTACTTAAGGCACATTATCAAACAGCCCATGCAGAGTATTCCGCAGGAAGTCCGAGCACGTTCCACCGTCGAAGCGTTGTGGAATAATAAATAGTCCAAGTACGTGGTCGGCAAGAATACCTGCCCTAGCCGGCCGGAGTGGCCGAGCGGTTCCAGCCGCTACATTCTGGAACCGCGCGACCGCTCCGGTCGCAGGTTCGAATCCTGCCTCGGGCATGGATGTGTGTGATGTCCTTAGGTTAGTAGGGTTTAAGTAGTTCTAAGTTCTAGGAGACTGATGGCCTCAGATGTTAAGTCCCATAGTGCTCAGAGCCATTTGAACTTTTAGAATCCCTGCCCACACACTAATGCTCAACCATTCTGCGAATACTGTCTGTAACCCACGGACGACGATTATGCAGATTGATGTTGCCAGTTCTGATAAAGGCTGCTTCGTCGGTAAAGAGAACTGAGGGCAGAAATCTCATAAAGGTGCTGGTCTGGTGCAACAACCATCGACAAAATCCGTCCCGTAGGGGGAAATCCGCTGCTGACAATCCATGAACTTGTTGCAGGTGGTAGGAACAGTAGCGATTGTCAGGCAGGATACACGTAATCGTATTTTGGCTTACACCATGTCGTCAGGCAACTTGCCTGGAGCTTGTACTAAGGTTCATCTCAAAATCTTCTACAACCCGGTTCTCGAAATCTGATGCAGACACAAAAAATATGGTTCAAATGGCTCTGAGCACTATGGGACTTAACATCATAGGTCATCAGTCCCCTAGAACTTAGAACTACTTAAACCTAATTAACCTAAAGACATCACACACATCCATGCCCGAAGCAGAATTCGAACCTGGGACTGTAGCAGCCCCGCAGTTCCGGACTGCAGCGCTTTTTTTTCTTTTTTTTTATCGTTCATTGTTGATCGTTGTGTTTGTTCGTTGCGGACGTCACATGACATCCGTTCAAGTTCGTTGTTGATCCTTTACTCAGTTTTTTTTTTATTACAGAGGCCAGCCAGCTCTCTGACCGAACACGCTGAGGTACCGCGACGGCATGCCTAGAACCACACGGCCACCGCGGCCGGCGATGCAGACACAGTCCGCCACCTCCCTGCATTTTCGTCTGTCTGAAAGGACCCACTATCACACAAACGCCCGAAAAGGGTATAAAATGTTGTGTGTTGTGATCCGTATCTGTGAGGATACTTGTTTTGGTATAACCGTGCTGCCTCTCGACTGTTCCCACATGCTTGATCACACACAAACACCGTATCGGCTTCTTCCCGACATGAATTTCGGGCCATTCTGATGTTTACAGTACGCTGCGTCAATCACACAGCGCCCACCACACAAGTAATGCACGGCACGTGGTCAGAGGAACTTTCATCCCGTCAACGCCATCAAACGTGGCACCGACGCATTTCCGACACATGTTCAACATACCTTTCTTCCTTCATTTGCAGTTAGGAATCCGCCTCTGCTGTTTGTCGGTTTTGTTAATGTTGAACCTGTACATGTAAATCAAGCCACTTCCTCGCGTCTGTCTGTACGTGCAAATTAATCTGAGGACCTTCTGTAGGGACTTTGATCCGGTTTGCACTAATAGATACATTGAAATACGAAGAAAGTTTTTGTTTATAATTTATGATGATTTCGTACAAATTTTCAGAACATTTTTTTTATTTCTAAGCCAAAAGTCTTCTGACTGGTTCGATGCCTCCCACCACAATTTCCTCTCCTGTGTCAACCTCTTCACCTCAGAGTAGCACTTGCAACCTACGTCCTCAATTATCAGCTGGATGTATTCCAATCTCTGTCTTCTCCTACAGTTTTTCCCACTACAGCTGCCATCTAGTGCCACGGAAGTCATTCCTTGATGTCTTAACAGATGTCCTGTCATCCTGTCCCTTCCACTTGTCAGTGTTTTCCACATATTCGTTTCCTCTCCGATTCTGCGCAGAACCTCCACATTCCTTACCTTATCAGTCCACCTAATTTTCAACATTCGTCTGTAGCACCACATCTCATATGCTCAGATTCTGTTTTTTTTCGGTTTTCCCACAATCCATGTTTCGCTACCATACATACAATGCTGTGCTCCAAACGTACGTTCTCAGAAATTTCTTCCTAAATTTAAGGCCTGTGTTTGATACTAGTAGACTTCTCTGGGCCAGGAATGCACTTTTTGCCAGTGCTAGTCTACTTTTTGACTTTCTTGCTCCTTCTCCATTGGCTATTTTGCTGCCTAGATAGTAGAATTCCTGAACTACTTCTACTTCGTGACGTTCAATCTTGATGTTAAGTTTCTCGTTTTTCTCATTTCTGCTACTTCTCATTACTTTCGTCTCTCTTCAATTTAAAAATTTTGAAAACATCATGAGTCATATTTTAAAATCAAAATTTAAAGATTAAAAACGGTCTTGATCGCAACTTTTTATTTTTATTGGAGTGGCCGGTTTCGATTCTATTTAAGCACCATCTTCAAACTATGAAAACACATATTACCAGATAGAGTCTAATTTCTGACGGCATTATAGACTGCCACACTGAAATAGGACGCCGTTGCCACAGCAACCCTCGATGTATCTTTGCTACTACCGTCTTCCTTTTGATTTAGCACTCTTTGGTGCATCTTCGCATAATAGACGTTAGAGAGCAGCATACTTTTAGTAGATTTTAAACCAAGGAACCTTTATATTTTATGAAGAATAATCACTTATAATGATGTTACGATGTAATTTAATTATAACTCACTTTTTAATCTACTTCTTGTGTTTACCTAATCATAAACGTCTTTCTGATTGGCTAGAAATGATGTCACACTCACGACGGTGGGCGTGACCAAGCCTATTTAATAACCGTTCCCTTCTTGTCCGATTAGAAAATTCCATTGTGGAAGGTCGGCGCAACTTGCTCCACGGAGTCCACATACCGCTATGGGTATATTTATTTATTAGTTCTACATTTTGCTATATATTCTTACTATTATAACGATCCCTCTATCTGTTAATATGTTTTTTTTCAGAGTCTGAAGATGGTTCTTAAATAGAATCGAAACCGGTCACTCCAATAAAAATAAAAAGTTGCTATCAAGACTGTTTTTAATCTTTAAATTCTCTCCAATTTATTCTCAATCCATATTGTGTACTCATTAGACTGTTCACTCCATTCATCAGATCATGTAATTTTCTTCACTTTCACTCAGGATAGCAATGTCATCAGCGAATTGTATCATTGATTCCTTGAATTTTAATAACACTCCTGAACCTTTCTTTTATTTCCATCATTGCTTCTTCGAAGTACAGATTGAACAGTAGTGGCAAAAGACCACGTGCCTTTGTTACACCCTTTGTAATAGGAGCATTTCGTTCTTAGTCGTCCACTCTCTTCGTTCCCTCTTGGCTCTTATACATATTGTATACTACAATATTACCAGTCTTTCCCAGTAGTTTAACTATGTTTCTCAAAATTTCTAATACCTTGACCCGTTTTACATTGCCGAACGCTTTTCCAGGTCGACAAATGCTATGAAAGTGTCTTGATTTTTCTTTAGTCTTGCTTCCATTATCAACCGCATCGTCAGACTTGCCTCTCTGGTGCCTTTGCCTTTCCTAAAGCCAAACTGATCGTCATATAATACATCCTCAGTTTTCTTTCCTATTCTTCTGTATATTATTCTTGTCAGAAACTTGGGCGCATAAGCTGTTAAGCTGATTGTGCTATAATTTTCGCACTTGTCAGCTCTTCGGAACTGTGTGGATGACATTTTTCCGATAGACGGTATGTCATACATTCCAAACAGCAACGTAAATAGTCGTTTTGTTGCCAGTTGCCCCAAAGATTTTAGAAAGTGTGATGGAATGTTATCTATTCCTTCTGCCTTATTTGATCTGAAGTCCTGCAAAGCTCTTTTAAATTCTGATGCTAATAGTGGATCCCCTATGTCTTCTAAATCGACATCTGTTTCGCCTTTTATCACATCAGACAAATCTTCCTCCTCATAGAGGCCTTCAATGTACTCTTTCCACCTATCCACTCTCTCCTCTGAATTTAGTAGTGGAATTCCCGTTGCACTCTTAATGTCACCACCTTTGTTTTTAATTTCACCAACAGTTATTTTGACTTTTCTATACACTAAGATAATCTTTCCAGCAATCTTTTCTTTTTCGATTTCTTCGCATTTTTCTTGCAGCCATTTGGTCAGAACTGTGACGAATTAAGTTAAGTTGTGAAAACAATGCCACTGCCAACTAGCAAAAAGCAGCCATAACTCGAGAGAGCAGCATTGCCTTGGTTTAGCAGACAGACTAACTAATTATTCATCTGATGTGATGGTCTAGTTGTTTGGCTAGAAACCGAAAGGGTGTAGAATCGAATCCCGGATGGGTTACTTTTTTTTCAGTCTGCCTTTTAACCTAGCACAGTGGATCATTTTCTTGGACTGCGCCTTTTAATCTAGCGTTCATCTCTCAATGATGTGGAGATTCGCCAAAACGGATTCCCCGTTACAGTATAGGCCCCCTTTCCGCTGTTGGATAACTAGTTATGGATATGCAAGTCGCCTAAGTGGCATCCAATAGACTGCAATTATTGCAGTAGAACTTCATAACGAAGAAACAAGAGAGTCCAAAATAATTGGTTTTCAGTAGTTCATGCAGAGCGTAAAACGCAGCATGGAATGCAGCTTTACTTAGTTTATGTAACGGAAGTTTTGTAGCAGCGCAGCAGGCAACTCAACCCGCGAATGGCAAAGGTCCCGAGTTCGAGTCTCGGCCCGGCACACAATTTTAATGTGCCAGGAAGTTTCATATCAGCGCACACTCTGCTGCAGAGTGAAAATCTCATTCTGGAAACATCCCCCAGGCTGTGGCTAAGCCATGTCTCCGCAATACCCTTTCTTTCAGGAGCGCTAGTTCTGCATGGTTAGCAGAAGAGCTTCTGTAAAGTTTGGAAGGTAGGACATGGGACACTGGCAGAAGTAAAGCTGTGAGGACGGGGCGTGAGTCGTGCTTGGGTAGCTCAGTTGGTAGAGCACTTGGCTGCGGAAGGCAAAGGTCCCGAGATCGAGTCTCGGTTTAAGCACAATAATTATGTTGGTTACATTGGTAAGATTATAGATAAATAACAATTTTGATTCGGATTCAAAGATAGGGATGAGAGGCTGCAGTCAGAAGGGGACGAAGAGGAAGAGAAAGAAAGAGGGAGAGAGAGAGTGGAAGGAATGATTGGATGAGAGCAAACCTTTCAAACTATGTGGTTCTAATATTATATCTGTTATATGTAACTAAAGGTTGCGGTAATACATTGGTTAATCCTTTAAAATATGCAGGTAGTTGTACAATTTGTGCCATTATTTGATGTGCGTACAGTGTCAAGCTGGTAGGCAGTATAAGACACACACACACAAATTGTAAATTTAATAACGTAGGCAGCTGCTGAAAACAGAGACGATACTATTGAAAATATTGTCATTTTCGTCATTTAAGATTGATTCAGGTTCTTTGGTTTCACGCCTTTTCTAGACTTTTTCTCGCTTACACGCTTAACGTCAAATATTTAACACATTAATTCTTTTGTAAAGTAATCAGAGAAGTTTGAGGCTGTTTTATACAGAAGAGTTCGATTTCTTAAAGAATCGAGGGTTTGTTGGTTGCTTTATTATATGGAAAGAAGCACTGTGGCGGCATTGAAAAGCGGGTGACGTTGAAGCATAACTCAGGAACACCTGGGGAAATTTGAACCAAATTTGTTGCGTACATGTCTTACTATTGGTATAAGAGTATTGTGTAAGATTCACACTACCACTACGCGTGGGGATGTGAATGAGAAGGGGTGACAATATATTCGAAAACGACCGGTTGGTATTTGCTTCCTGTATTTAGTTGAATTAGAATGTTGTTATAAGCTGAAGTTCAGTTTATCCCTCGTTCGACGGAAAATCCGTATGCAAATACTGGAAAGTTGCACAGATCACACCAATATTCAAATAAGGAACACAATCCACTAAATTACAGGCCCATATCACTGACTTCGATACGCAGCAGGATTGTGGAACATATATTGTGTTCGAACGTTATGAATTACGTCGAAGACAACAATCTATTGACACAAAGTCACGCGGATTTAGAAAACGTCGTTCTTGTGACACACATATAGCTCTTTATTCACACAGCGTTTTGAGTGCTATTGACAAGGGATTTCAGATTTATTCCGAATTTCTAGGTTTCCAGAAGGCTTTTGAAACTGTACCTCACAACAAACTTGTACTCATACTACCAGGTTATGGAATATCGTCTCAGTTAATGTGACTGGATTCGTGATTTCCTGTCAGAGAAGTCACAGTTCGTAGGTTTTCGTTGTCTTGCATTCTCTGTAGAGCTGTACCGTGGTAGCAAGGAGATTATGTTGTTTGGTGGCCGGTATCCTCTTTCTGTAACACAAACTGCACGCAATTATTGACTGGGTTCTTCATTAACATAAACAAAGAGCTCCTTAACTTAGGCTTCCATGTGCTGCTCTATGTTCTAGTGCACTTTAGCCTCGTGGCTGGAGAAGTTCACTATAAGGTTGTTACGTGATGCCTTCTCTGTGCTAGAGGCTAAGACTGCGGCTCCGTCTCAGCGACACGCTCTATTACAGACTCGAACTAACTGACCCTCCGGTCCAAGGCAGCTATCTAAATACTGGCGGCCGAGAGGGCGTTGTCAGCGTGTTACCTGCGAGGCTGTTTTTGGGCTCTGTCGATCTTCTTGTAACCTCTGCGCCGCATGGTGTGCTGGCGCCAGCTTACGCCAGCACAGTAGAAATTGAAAGTCTTCGAGTAAAACAGAAGTGATTTCTGCCATTCCCCAAGGTCCTGTTCTGGCCCTCTGCTGTTCCTATCTACGACGATTGGAACTTTAATAGTGGCAACTATTTATTTACAGCTCGTACAAAATAGATACGTGTTTCAAAGTTTTACTGACCATCAGAGTAGTCACCAGATTTGTGGCTAACCTGTTCCTAGCGATGTGGAAGTCGTAGGATACTCTTAGCGGTGTCAGTTGTGTTGACAGTTCGAGCGGCGCGGTCTACTGCCCGACGAATTTCTAGCAGTTCTGAAGAGAATTCCGTTAAGTGTTCCCTACAATTTAGAAATCGAGTTGAACTTAACGAGGGCTTAAGTCAGGGGAGTGCAGTAGGTGGTATAGCATTTAGCAGCCCCATCAGTCAAACAAATCAGTTACAGCTTGTACTGTACGTGCTTGAGCATTGTCCTGCAAAATGATGGTCAGGTCCTACAGAAAGTGTCATCGCTTCTGTCTCCATCTGTTCATTTTTAGAACACTATCTACGACCAGAACAGAGACAGAGGCGATGACACTTTCTGTAGGACCTGACCATCATTTTGCAGGATAATGCTCAAGCACGTACAGTACAAGTTGCTACTGATTTGTTTGACTGATGGGTCTTCTAAGTGCTATACTACCTACTGCACTCCCCGGACTTAAGCCCTCGTCTGTTCAACTCGATTTCTAAACTGAAGGAAACACTTCACCGCATTCGCTTCAGAACTGCTATAAATTCGTCGGCCAATAGACCGCGCCGCTCGAATTGTCAACAGAACTGGCACTGTTTACAGTATCCTAAGACTTCCACATCGCTGGCAACGGGTTATACACAATGCCGGTGACTACTTTGAAGGTGAGTAAAACATTAAAACGCGTGTCTATTTTGTAGGAGCTGTAAATAAATAGTTGCCACTATTAAAGTTACAACCAACGTATATAAACTATTTAGAACACAATCCGAGCAGCCACTTAGATTGTTTGCAGATGATACTGTTGATTATCGTCTGGTAAAGTCGTCAGAAGATCGAAACAAATTGTAAAACGATTTATAAAAGATATCTGTATAATGCAAAAAACTGGTAATTGATCCTAAATGCCGGCCGGAGTGGCCGTGCGGTTCTAGGCGCTACAGTCCTCGAACCGCGAGACCACTACGGTCGCAGATTCGAATCCTGCCTCGGGCATGGATGTGTGTGTTGTCCTTAGGTCACGTAGGTTTAAGTAGTTCTACGTTCTAGGGGACTGATGACCTCAGAAGTTGAGTCCTATAGTGCTCAGAGCCTTTTTCATCCTAAATGATGAAAAGGACGAGGTCATCCGTAAGAGTGTTAAAAGAAATCCGTTAATCTTCGGTTACACGATAAAACAGTCAAATATTAGGCCTATAAACTGAGATAAAGAGCTAAGTATTACAATTGCAAGCAACTTAAATTGGAAAGGACACGCAGAAAATGCTATGTGGAAGGCGACCCAAAGACTCAGTTTTATTGGCAGAACACTTAGAAGATGCGACAGATCTACTAAAGAGACTGCCTACAATACGCTTATCCGTTCTCTTTTGCATTACTGCTGCGCGGTCTGGGGTCCTTACCAGATAGGATTAACGGAGTACATCGAGAAAGTCCAAAGTAGAGCAGCATGTTTTCTATCATCGCGAAACACGGGAGAGAGTGCCACTGATATGATACAGGATTCGAGGTGGACATCGTTAAGACAAAGGCGTTTTTCGTTGCGGCGGAATCATCTCACAAAATTGCAATCATTAGTTCTCCTCAGAATGCGAAAATATTTTATTGACGCCGACGTACATCAGGAAAAATCATCAACACAATAAAATAAGGGAAATCAAAGGACCCACGGGTAGATACAGGTGTTCGCTTTTTCCGGGCACTGTTCGAGATTGGGATAACAGAGTAGTATAGTGAAGGTGGTTCGATGAACCCTCTGTCAGTCACTGAAGTGTGAATTGGTTCAAAAATGATTCAAATGGCTCTGAGCACTATGGGACTCAACTGCTGTGGTCATCAGTCCCCTAGAACTTAGAACTACTTAAACCTAACTAACCTAAGGACATCACACACATCCATACCCGAGGCAGGATTCGAACCTGCGACCGTTGCAGTCGCACGGTTCCGGACTGCGCGCCCAGAACCGCGAGACCACCGCGGCCGGCTAAGTGTGAATTGCTTAGTGTCTATGCAGATAACTTGTAGATGTGGATATTTATGCTGTTCAGTGTATCAACCAATTCGCGAGAATGAGCACTGCAGCGTGTTTTGAAACCTAATGCCGAATGCGACAGATAAATTTAACATCTCTCTGGAACACAACAGCAAAGAATCACACAAATGTCCGCAAGAAACGTTACGCACGCATATGTTCAAAATCACCTCCTAAGACCCTGGATCGATTTAAAGCAAACTTGGGACATCTATTACTTACTACCTGAAAGAAATACTTTGGGAGTAAAAGCCACCAACCTCCCATGAGGAGGAAATGGGCCAGCAGCGAAGGGGTCAGGAGGAGGCAGCAGAGAGTGAAGGGATGAGGAGATGGACAGACAGAGAGGGACAGAGGGGTGGAGAAAATGGACAGAGAGAGGGGGACGACCACGTGGGGAGAGAGAGAGAGAAAGAGAGAGAGAGAGAGAGGAAGAAATGGATGCACTTATGTCCCTTATGTCAATCATTCGACCTTCCTCGAAGTCCAAAATACGGCGATAAACTGCATCTGCACATCCTCTGCATTCTCCACCTGAAAAACTTCAGAAGAATTCAACATCGCATCCTCACCGGACTCATCAGGCATAATTTTCCCAAGTGAACACGGCATCGGACTTACGACACCGCACCCTCAGTCACAACGATTAACTTCAGTTATTATCTGTATTCTATTAGCAGCTCATTTGTCTCTAACATTCAGTAGAAACTTCACTACTTGTATCATTGGACAGACCACGTCTTGTTCTTGATCTTGCAGCAAAGGTTCGGTCACTCACTCGGACTGATGTCTTTATTTCCTTCAGAGTTTGTCCCACATATGACAGGATCTACTAACTGCGTGCAATCGTCCATCAACAATCAGTTTGAAACTTCCTAGCAGATTAAAACTGTGTGACGGACCAAGACTCTAACAGAGTGAAAATTTCATTCTGGAGACATCCGTGGAAATATCCCTGGCTGTGGCTGCGCAGAAGCTTACTTCCAGGAGTGATGGTATTGTAAATTTCGCAGGCGAACTTCTGTGAAATTTGGAAAGTACGAGAATACTGGATGAAGTAATGCTTTCAGGATAGGTCGTGCATCGTGCCCCGAGCTCCAGCCTCGGTCCACCGCTTAGTTTTAATCCGCCAGGAAGTTTAACTGCAGAAGGGTTGTTCTGCAATCTTACACTGAAATGTGAAAAGGTTACTATCTCACGAAAAAGTTTTCGCAAATTTTCTATGACATTCTAAATGATTTTGCTGCTTTCCGTATATGCTTTGCATCACAGGCTGATAAGACAAGTAGCTGTTTTCCCCTTCTAATCGTTTACCTTTGTGCGCACAGTCAGTGTTTCTCCGCGGCTCGTTGTTGTTTTCTAGTTTTCATTTTAGTGATTTGTAATTTGCGTCACCTGTAGTGCCACAGTAACGTTATTTGATCTTGTTGTATGGTCTATTCAGGGTTTGCATTCAGCACCCGATTCGTGATCATACATGCCGACCACAAATTGATATTCATACAGATACCGTCGGAAAATGGAAAATTGTAAACTTTGGTGGCCGACAGGTGAATGCCTGACGCTGCACTGCAGTTTCACCTCGCAGCTGGCTAGGGTATTAAACAGAGGCATTTCGATACAGGGGCATAAAGTCTTCGTGAATTTTATTCCGTGTTTTGAGGTGGACAGTAACTACACGTCGCAGACAGGTGCGAGAAATATATACACAGATTTCAGCATTTGAGAGAGGATGTATAGGTGAGCTCGAAAAAGCTAGTTGGTGTAATCGGTGAATCGTTCGACATTTTAATAGGAGTGATACCACTATTCGACCGGGTTGACAGGAATGGGTGAACCATGCGTCAAGAAAGAAGCGGTCGACCTACGAAGGACATTTGAAAAGTCCGTGCAATAATAAAAGCTACTTACGTGTTTGAGGTAAACCTTTATTTTTGGACATATTCTCCTTTTAAACTTATACACTTCGTCCAACGCTATTCTAATTTGTTGATCCCTTCCGAATAATAGGAATAGTGCAAGTTTGCAAAATAGCTATTAGTTGCTGCAATCACCTCCTCGTTTGAATAAAATCTTTGTCCCGCCAGCCATTTCTTCAAACTGGTGAACAAATGGTAGTCTGAGGGAGTCAAGTCTGGAGACTAGGGGATGTGAAACGAATTGGAATCCTATCTCCATTAATTTTGCGACCACAACTGCTGAGGTGTGTGCTGGTGCATTGTGATGAAAACTACTACACTCCTGGAAATTTAAATAAGAACATCGTGAATTCATTGTCCCAGGAAGGGGAAACTTTATTGACACATTCCTGGGGTCAGATACATCACATGATCACACTGACAGAACCACAGGCATATAGACACAGGCAACAGAGCATGCACAATGTCGGCACTAGTACAGTGTATATCCACCTTTCGCAGCAATACAGGCTGCTATTCTCCCATGGAGACGATCGTAGAGATGCTGGATGTAGTCCTGTGGAACGGCTTGCCATGCCATTTCCACCTGGCGCCTCAGTTGGACCAGCGTTCGTGCTGGACGTGCAGACCGCGTGAGACGACGCTTCATCCAGTCCCAAACATGCTCAATGGGGGCAGATCCGGAGATCTTGCTGGCCAGGGTAGTGGACTTACACCTTCTAGAGCACGTTGGGTAGCACGGGATACATGCGGACGTGCATTGTCCTGTTGGAACAGCAAGTTCCCTTGCCGGTCTAGGAATGGTAGAACGATGGGTTCGATGACGGTTTGGATGTACCGTGCACTATTCAGTGTCCCCTCGACGATCACCAGAGGTGTACGGCCAGTGTAAGAGATCGCTCCCCACACCATGATGCCGGGTGTTGGCCCTGTGTGCCTCGGTCGTATGCAGTCCTGATTGTGGCGCTCACCTGCACGGCGCCAAACACGCATACGACCATCATTGGCACCAAGGCAGAAGCGACTCTCATCGCTGAAGACGACACATCTCCATTCGTCCCTCCATTCACGCCTGTCGCGACACCACTTGAGGCGGGCTGCACGATGTTGGGGCGTGAGCGGAAGACGGCCTAACGGTGTGCGGGACCGTAGCCCAGCTTCATGGAGACGGTTGTGAATGGTCCTCGCCGATACCCCAGGAGCAACAGTGTCCCTAATTTTCTGGGAAGTGGCGGTGCGGTCCCCTACGGCACTGCGTAGGATCCTACGGTCTTGGCGTGCATCCGTGCGTCGCTGCGGTCCGGTCCCAGGTCGACGGGCACGTGCACCTTCCGCCGACCACTGGCGACAACATCGATGTACTGTGGAGACCTCACGCCCCACGTGTTGAGCAATTCGGCGGTACGTCCACCCGGCCTCCCGCATGCCCACTATACGCCCTCGCTCAAAGTCCGTCAGCTGCACATACGGTTCACGTCCATTCTGTCGCGGCATGCTACCAGTGTTAAAGACTGCGATGGAGCTCCGTATGCCACGGCAAACTGGCTGACACTGACGGCGGCGGTGCACAAATGCTGTGCAGCTAGCGCCATTCGACGGCCAACACCGCGGTTCCTGGTGTGTCCGCTGTGCCGTGCGTGTGATCATTGCTTATACAGCCCTCTCGCAGTGTCCGGAGCAAGTATGGTGGGTCTGACACACCGGTGTCAATGTGTTCTTTTTTCCATTTCCAGGAGTGTATTTTGCGGTCCAATCGCCGGCGTTTTTCTTGCAGCTCAGTTTTCAAACGGTCCAATAACGATGAATAATATGCAACTATAATAGTTTTCCCCTTTTCCAGATAGTCGATGAGGATTATCCCTTGCAAATCCCAAAAGGCACTCGCCATTACCTTTCCAGCCGAAGGAATGGTCTTCTCATTTTTTGGTGGAGGTTCTCCCTTTGTAACCCATTGTTTAGATTGTTGTTTGGTCTCAGGAGTATAGTAATGCATCTATGTCTCATATACAGTGACGAAACGACGCTTAAAGTCCTGCGGATTCTTCCTGAACAGCTGCAAACCATTACTGCACACTTCATACGATTCCGTTTTTGGTCAAGTGAGCAATCGCGGAACCCATCTTGCGGAATAGCTTTCTCATGTCCAAATGTTTATGCAAAATATTATGTACCCGTTCATTCGAGATGCCCACAGCACTAGCAGTCTCACGCACCATAGATCTTCTCTCATCCATCGCCATATCATGGATTTTATCAATGATTTCTGGAGACGTAACCTTCACAGGGCGTCCAGAACGTTCAGCATCACTTGTGCCCATATGGCCATTTCGAAAATTTGAAACCACTTACAAACTGTTCTAATCGAAGATGCAGAGTCACCGTAATGTTTATCAAGTTTCTCTTTAGTCTCCTGCGGCGTTTCGTCTTTCATAAAGTAATGTTTAATCACCACACGAAATTCTTTTTCGTCCATTTTGTTTTGACAATCACTCGACGTACTTAATTGACACGAATGCCAAACACAAATACATAGACCAATAAGGTTGAAATTTGGTGTGCGTTCTTTCCAAAGATGATACTAACTAAACATGACCTCCATACGCGTCGATGGTGCCATCTCTCGGACTTAGCACGTGCTTGCCAAACGCCCTTCGTAGATTGACGACAGACGAGAAGATGAGCAATCGTCGGCGAGGCATTCACAGCCAAGGATTCATCGTTCTCATCGATCCGACGCGCAACTGGTGCTTCAATGGCCACGGACCGTCAATAGGTGGCTCATAGAAAGAGGACTGAGTTACACCGACTGCCATAGAACTCCGTACACCAACAAGCCGGCTTGAAAGGAGGATGTAAGATGAACATCAACAAAAACAAAACGAGGATACTGGAATGTAGTCAAATTGAGTCGGGTGATGCTGAGGGAATTAGATTAGGAAATGAGACACTTAAAGTAGTAAAGGAGTTTTGCTATTTGGGGAGCAAAATAACTGATGATGGTCGAAGTAGAGAGGATATAAAATGTAGAAATGGGAAGGAAAGCGTTTCTGAAGAAGAGAAATTTGTTAACATCGAGTATAGATTTTAAGTGTCAGGAAGTTGTTTCTAAAAGTATTTGTATGGAGTGTAGCCATGTATGGAAGTGAAACATGAACGATAAATAGTTTAGACAAGAAGAGAATAGAAGCTTTCGAAATGTGGTGCTACAGAAAAATGCTGAAGATTAGATCACATAACTAATGAGGTATTGAATAGAATTGGGGAGAAGAGGAATTTGTGGCACAACTTGACAAGAAGAAGGGACCGGTTGGTAGGACATGTTCTGAGTCATCAAGGGATCACAAATTTAGCATTGGAGGGCAGCGTGGATGGTAAAAATCGTAGAGGGAGACCAAGAGATGAATACACTAAGCAGATTCAGAAGGATGTAGGTTGCAGTAGGTACTGGGAGATGAAGAAGCTTGCACAGGATAGAGCAGCATGGAGAGCTGCATCAAACCAGTCTCAGGACTGAATACCACAACAACAACATCCCTACAGTTGTTAAAAATCAAGTACTTGTGTGAGTTTAGTGATTGTAACATCTACTTCTATGTGATTACTCTGCTATTCACAATAAAGTGCCTGGCAGAGGGTTCAATGAACCACCTTCGAGCAATCTCTCTACCGTTACACTCTAACGACACGCGGGAAAACGAGCGCTTAAATTTTTCTGTGCGAACCCTGATTTTTCTTATTTTATCGTGACGATCATTTCTCCCTGTGTTTTCGCAATCGGAGGAGAAAACTGGTGATTGAAATTTCATGAGAAGATCCCGTCGCAACAAAAAACGCCTTTGTTTTAATGACAGCCACTCCAGTTCATGTATCATGTCTGAGACACTAACTCCCCTATTTCGCGATAATACAAAACGAGCTGCCCTTCTTTGTACAGTTATTGTAGTCATAAGATACTACTTTTTTCGTTGTTTGTAGTGCATAGTTTTACATTTCTGTATATTTAAAGCAAGCTGCCAATCTCTGCTCCACTTCAAAACCTTATAGAGATCTGATTGAATATTTCAGCAGTTTTTCAGTCAGAACTTCATTACAGATAACAGCATTGCCTGCGAAAAGTCTGATGTTACCAGTAATACTTCATGCAGGTCATCAGCGTACAACTCGAACAATATTATGTGACAACAGTTCAGAAGCCTGAATAACCAACTTTTGCAGCACTAGACGTGGAGGATGGAAGTCTGGAAGGTACTGACAGGGATGTGGAATCATTCCGACTCCAGTGCCGTGACCAGCTGCGTTGGATTTGTGGGCTGAGGATCCATGGCCCCAATAGCTCGATCGAAATGGTCCGGCAGATTATCGATTGGGCTTAAATCGGGGATGTTTGGTGGCCATGGAAGCACGGCAAACTCATCCTGGTGTTTTTCAAACCACACACGTACACTGCGAGCTGTGTGTCACGTTGCATTGTCCTGCTGGTAGATGCCATCGTGTCGAGGAAAAACAAACTGCTTGTAGTGCTGAACATGGTTCCCAAGGCCAGATTCTACTTGTGTTGATCCAGAAAGATGAGATCACCCAGGGAATGCCACGAAAACATGGCCCAAAGCATAATTCTCTCTCCTCCAGCCTGTACCCATCCAAAGATTGTTTTAGTTTGCTTTCAGACGTTGCTCGCCGTAAACCCAACAGCCATCTGTCATCTGGAAAGGCCACCTGCCACCACGTCTGCTTGTGGAACTGGCGTACATATTACAGCCTTCGTCGCCGGTGAACAGCAGTCATCATGGCCGCATGAACCAGGTGCCTACTGTGGAGGCCCATCACAGCGACTTTCGCTGAACGGTCGTTGAGGAAACAGTGTTAGAAGACTTGTTTCATCTGGACGGTCAGTTGCGCGTCTATTCGCCCGTACATATTTCCGCAGCCGTCGTTCACCCCTGTCATGTATGGCCCGTGGTACAACGCAGTTCCCTTGGTGCCGGTTTTGGATAATGCCATTTTCCCATGTACGGTATACTTTAACCAGGGCGGCACTTCAACATTTTACTAACTACAGCCGTTTCAGAAATGCTTCCGCCCTTGGCACGATAGTGATCATGCCCTATTGGACTTCAGCCAAATCCTACGTTTCCACATGACGACACGACTGCAATGTTTTCCGCGTTCTCCGACACTCGTCGTACCCCTCCACTGCCAGCTGTAATGGTACTTGAATTACGCAACCATTACGGCACCTCACCTGAACCTCTCGATACCAGTAATATTCTACTGTGTTTCTGTTAACTACTTAACATATTTCTGAGACAACAATCAGATTTGATTTCATTTGTGATACATCGATATGTTTATATTCCAATGATATTATTCTTAAGTGTATTCTTCCTTTGTCACCATGATCTTTGACGTACTTGTAACTCTGATTTTTGGGCGCGTAAGCGATTATTAGTTAGTTGTTAAAGGGTCGGACCTTGAGAAGGTAAGTCTTGGACATCATGTTGAAAAGACGTATATTGTAGTCAGCTTATAAAATGTGAACTTTAACAGCGAGGAAGATGTTTTCAATTATGTTTTGTATT
This sequence comes from Schistocerca gregaria, assembly GCF_023897955.1. Lineage (NCBI taxonomy): Eukaryota > Metazoa > Arthropoda > Insecta > Orthoptera > Acrididae > Schistocerca > Schistocerca gregaria. The sequence goes on from NC_064924.1 coordinate 492,212,302, forward strand.
GTGAAGTGATGTTTTGTGTGTTACGTGATATTGCAATAAAAGCAATTAAAAGGAAGTGTAACTTAAATTAGGAGCGCAGATTTTTTTTTTTTTTTTTTTTTACATCACTATTGTGCTAACTTTGAAAGGTTTAAACTTCAAGAATGGTTTGTGAAGCGCATCTACCAAACTTTTGAATATAGCAGAATAAAACCTAGGCCTCTTTGCATCCGAGCTTGGAATCATCACCACCTATATTTTCGACGATTGGGCCATGATTTTACAACGAGACCAGCGTGGGAAACACGAAAAGATGAGTGCCTAGTTTATTGAATATTACATGAAATGACTTTATTAACTGTGCTCTAATGACACCTGCCACATAATAACTTTGTTGTTGCCCGAAAATGCAGTATTTAGCAGCGTGAGCAACACCACAACCATTAAATTTTGACCTTTGTTGTGGTAGGGTTGATAGACAGCACAGCCACCGGGCGCCTGCGAGTGGTTGTTACACGTTGACGTCGAACACAGGCGGTGGTTACATTAATATCACTGGACCGCGTACTTCTGCCGATGACTCTTGAGCCAAGATAATATGCTGCGCGTCTCCACTTCAGCCTACCCAAATAGTTCTACTGACAAAAGGGGATCTACGGTTAATCGTCGAATCTGAACCACGTGTCGTTCCTGGCTTAACTTCACACGACTCAGAAGTCAAGCTGAGAGTAAAAACAGTTTGAAAAATTCCGATGTCCGACCGGCATTTGGTGCAGCAACCTTATGCTCTCCATGTATGCACTTTACCACTGGAACACCAAGCCCGGCCTCGCCAATATATCCTCAATCCGGACACAAATTTTGTTTAACACCAAATATAAATGAACTATTATTAATAAGCGTTAATGTGTGGCCGAGTCAGTGGAGACTATTGGTGATCACTCACTGAAAACAGTAACAAACCGTAAAATGTGTAGACGTTCCCATCAGAAGGAACAAGTGGAAAGACCATGTAAAAGTAATTGTTTGAGAAGTTCAGTAAACGGCCGGCGGTTCGTTCAGTAAACGTGAGTGTGTCACCAAGATGTTCATCCAACTCCGTACCTAAGTTACAAGACATGCGTTGCGCATCACGGAGAGATTCTACATCCACATCTACATCTACATAAGTACTCCGCAAGCCACCGTACGGTGAGTGGCGGAGGGTACCCTATACCATTACAAGTCAGCCGGTCGGTTCTAGGCGCTACAGTCTGGAACCGCGCGACCGCTATGGTCGCAGGTTCGAATCCTGCCTCGGGCATGGATGTGTGTGATGCCCTTAGGTTAGTTAGGTTTAAGTAGTTCTAAGTTCTAGGGGACTGATGACCACAGATGTTCAAAAAATGGTTCAAATGGCTCTGAGCACTATGGGACTCAACATCTTAGGTCATAAGTCCCCTAGAACTTAGAACTACTTATACCTAACTAACCTAAGGACATCACACACACCCATGCCCGAGGCAGGATTCGAACCTGTGACCGTAGCAGCGCCGCGGTTCCGGACTGCAGCGCCAGAACCGCACGGCCACCGCGGCCGGCATACCACAGATGTTAAGTCCCATAGTGCTCAGAGCCATTTTTGAACCACTACAAGTCATTTCCTTTCCTGTTCCGCTCTCAAATAGACCGAGGGGAAAACGACTCTCAATACCCCTCCATATGAGCCCTAATTTCTTGAATCTTATCTTTGTAATCAGTAATGCGCAATGTATGTTGGCGGCAGCAGAATCGGCAGTCAGTTTCAAACGCCGGTTCTCTAAATTTTCTTAATAGTTTTTCTCGAAGAGAACGTCGTCTTCCTTCCAGGGATTGGCATTTAAGTTCGCGAAGCATCTCCGTAACAGTTACGTGTTGTTCTAACCTATCAGCAACAAATCCAACAGCCCGCCTCTGAATTGCTTCGACGTCTTCCTTCAATCCGATCTGGTACGGATCCCAAACACTTGGCAGGACTCAAGAATAGGTCGCACCAGCGTCTTGTATGCGGCCTCCTTTAGACATGAACCACTATTTCCTAAAATTCCCCCAATAAACTGATGACAACAATTCGCCTTCCCTACCACAGTTCTCACATGCTCGTTTCATTTCAAACCGCTTTGCAACGCTACACCCGAATATTTACCCGAGTTGACTGTCAAGCAGGACACAAGTATTACTGTAACCAAACAATACAGGATTCTTCTTTCTACTCATCCGCATTAACTTACATTTTTCCACATTTAGAACTACATCTCATTCATCACACCAAATAGAAATTTTGTCTAAATCGTCTTGTATCTTCCTACAGTCACTCAACTTCGACAGCTTCCCGTACACCACAGCATCATCAGTAAACAACCGCTGATTGTTGTTCACCCTGTTCGCCGCCAAATCATTTATGTATATAGGAAATAACAGTGGTTCTAACACACTTCCCTAGGGTACTCCTGGTGATACCCTTGTTTCTGATGAACACACGCCGTCGAAGACAACATACTCGGTTTTGTAACTTAAGAAGTCTTCAAGTCACTCACATACCTGTGTGCCTATACCTATTCCACATGTTCATGCCTTCTTTAACAGCCTGCAATGGGGCATCGTATCAAACAGTTTCCGGATATCTAGAAGTATGGACTCTGCCTGTTGCCTTTCATCCACAGTTTGCAGTGTATCATGTGAGAAAAGGGCGAAGCTTTTTAAAACCACGCTGATTCGTGGACATAAGCTTCTCAGTCTCAAGAAAGTATATTATATTCGAACTGAAAATATTTTCAAGGATTCCGTTGAAATTCCGAGAGCGTGCATTGAAGACTGAATAATCTGGCAACATACTATTTCTTCCCTCATACGACTCGTAAAATGACCATGACGAGAAAACCAGATAAATTCATCGTTCTACGCAAGTTTTTCTTTCCGCGCACCAGTCACGAATGGAACGGAAAACAAGTAACCTCCACCTCACAACGCACGGTGGCTTGCGGCGTATAGCTGTAGATGGAAAGAGATAATGGCGAAAGCATAGAGATGACAGCTTCCTGTGCGGGCAGCTGAGCAAACGCAACAGGCGATACTGAATTATCCCCTGAATCCACCCGACCGTGAAGATACAGGTTAAGCCAAGAGATTAGGAAACAAATATGTACACCTAGCGATGTATTGCCGTCAAGAACACAGATCTTCCTTTATTGTGTGTAGGTGAACCTCGCCAATAACTGAGTAAATATGTCAGTTACACTTCGGCTTCTAGATGTGGAAAAAGTGTACCAGCTTAGCGAAGATGAAGAATACACGGCGGATCGTAACCGTTTACTTCAACAGCTGACGTTGTTCTGTGATGACAAGAGACCACTTTATCACTGGAGAAATTAAGTCTCGCCCAGTGAAACTGATTTGAGTCCAGTGCTATCGAAGAAAGGGAGGTTTGGGTTTGAAGCCTACTCAGAAGCGACGTCGTTAGAGATGGACGTCGGTCTGCGTACTCGATAGCCAGGTGTTTAGCACCCGTTGTATTATCTCTTATTAGGCAACTGTTTAAAGTGAAGCGCCACCCTAAAACTTCAATTTTTTTCCAAAAAACATTTAATTGCTGTTTCACATCTTTGGAGTGTTTACTCTTAGAAAAATGGTTCAAATGGCTCTGAGCACTATGGGACTTAACATCTGAGGTCATCAGTCCCCTAGAACGTAGAACTACTTAAACCTAAGTAACGTAAGGACAACACACACATCCATGCCCGAGGCTGGATTCGAACCTGCGACCGTAGCGGTAGCGCGGTTCCAGGCTGAAGCGCCTAGAACCGCTCGGCCACTCCGGCCGGCGTTTACTCTTAGATCTTTTAACGGTTTGGCTGTATTGGAATTACAAATACGTCTAAAAAATATTTGTAATATGGACCGTGATAGGGACCGTGGCACACCGATAGCTGCCAAAGTAGTCAAGATAGTATCTGTCTATCAGAGACTTGCGTCTGATGCGCTACTGGCAAGATGCACCGACGGCAAAACATGAAATGCAAATTAAAGTTAGCGCAGTGCCCTTTGATCCACGTGTCCCAAAGAAAAAAAAGAAAGAAAAAATACTTTTGCGTCTTGTAGAAGCTGTATCTGAGTTCGATATGAATGGTGCTGGTGAACTTCAAATGCGTATGTGTCTTGCACTAGCATTCATTTTTTAATAAAATTTTAAAATCAATTTTCCTGTAAGTTCGTTTTTCTAAGTTGAATGTCAAATTTTTTTCTCCTGAATAGTAACCCATCTCAATGAAATTTTTGTATTAATATTGCATTAATATTATCGAAAATGTGCTGTGACTATACTATTATCACATTTACCTGCCGATAATTAAAGAAAATTTAAGTTTTAAATTTGAAAATAATACTGAAAGTAAATAATGTCTCATAAAATTAATGTGCAGAATTGTTGAACAATGTCCTGTGGATGTAAGCCTACCTAAAAATCTGGAATGTTAAAATCGAGATCTGAGTACCAAAGGTTGGGTTTCAAAAATACCATTAAAAATCTTATTAAAAATTCGGACCTCATAAACCAATGACGTTATGGGCTTCAGATATTGGATATTGCTACATATTTAAATGATACACATGATTTTAAAATCCAGTCTCTCGCATCAACACAAACACACACACTAAAATTAAGTCAGCTGTAAAACTTTCGGAAAAAAAACAATTTCAGTGAAAAGATATAAAATACTACAACAGATAAATAGATTAGATTAGATTACATTAGATTACATTAATACTTGTTCCATAGATCATGAATACGACACTTCGTAATGATGTGGAACGTGTCAGGTTAATAAAAGATGTCTGTACAAGATATTGCATTACACAAAATATTGCATGACACTAATGTTTAAACTATTTTTTCCTTAATTTATATCTAAAAATTCTGCCAGTGAGTAGAAGGAGTTGTCATCTAGAAATTCTTTTAATTTATTTTTAAATGTTGGTTGAATATCTGTCAGTCTTTTGATGCTGTTTGGTAGGTGACCAAAGACTTTTGTGGCAGCATAATTTACCCCTTTCTGTGCCAAAGTCAGATTTAACCCTGCATAGTGAAGATCATCCTTTCTCCTGGTGTTATAGCTTTGCACACTGCTATTACTTTTGAACTGGGTAGGATTATTGACAACAAATTTCATAAGTGCCTGGCCGATCACGGTACTAAATAAAGCATGAGAAGTCAGCAGCAGTTTCATCATGGCACCGTTCAACAATCGTCTCAAACAGTTTTTCGGATACGAGGAACATTGCATATTGTGACCACCGGAGAGGGAGTGGTTTCAAACCCTGTTTCTAAAAAGTCTGTCCGGTGCCTTAGTTACTGTGACTCTTCTCTTGGCAATAAATTCCGCCGAGTTGTTTCAGGTTACAGGCGATAGGGCATGAGAACAACGACGTTTCGTGGCTTCTTGCCAACTACGATACAGCTTTTCTGTCTCAGTGACTAATACAGCAAGTCCCATAAATGCCACAAAGGAACAGAAAGGAACGCGAAGCTACCTTACTAAACAGAAGATATTACGACCAAAATCTGTTTGTATATTCTAAAAAATCGCTACTTCGAAAAAGCTGTGGGCTTTGCAACTAACCTGATGTGTTACCGTTAACTTGCTGCAGAGTAAACGAATTTTTACGAGTATATGGATGATTTTCGGGAGAATACAATTATATACATACAGTATAAACGAAGATAGCTCAGTTACACAAGTATGGGGAGGATTTAGCTATTCGCAAAACGGCCATTTCGTACATCGACAATACAACTGTGAAATTATACAATGGATACAATAAAACAAACAGTTGTGGCTTACAAATCGAGATACATTTTTATTCAATACACACGCAATCGTAACAAATAAGTAACAGCTTTCTTAATCGTTACGTCCTAAGAAATTTACCAGTGAGCGGCATTCTGTCGTTTTATTTTTGTATTGGAAGATTCACCTCATCGTTCTGTCTTACATTACTCTGAACTATCGCGTTAAGGGATACGAACGAAGTCATGCTCTAGGGATTAATCTGTGTAGCATCTCTAGAGTTCTGTTCTACTAATGGACTGCACCACAATTGACAACTACAAACAGCGATATCGCAGTTTACTGAGCCACATACCTCCAAATGCCACATCGTGTGTTCTTGAACCGTTGACAATACTGTCCATTTCCAGGTTGTATGCTTCCGCCAGTGGTAGTTTGGACATTGATTCCCTGACATTTCGTTCTCTGTATATCGATCGACGCTCACAAATGTCAAAAATATGATTATGATCAGTCTTGCTCTGTAAGTTCGCTTAAAAACATTTTTTTTCTCATTGCCAAATACTCCCATGCTCATAAATTAAGGATAATGCTGATACATGGTGAAACAACGCTCTGGTGGGCGATTTGCGGGTGTAAATCACCCCGGGGTATGGCCATGCGGTGCATCTGACATGCAGTCGTCTCCCGGTGGCTCTGGCAGCAGTCCACATACGCAGAGGTGTGTTGGTGCATGTCAGAGTGCAGTACAGCGAGTAAGTGTACAGACGTTTTCAGACGTGCTAATGGTGTCTGTGTGTTGAAAATAGCTAAAAGAACACATATTGATAACGTTATGAAGAGTAGAATGCTATGACGACTGAAGGCTGGTCAAACACAGCAGGACGTAGCACAGGCTCTCTATGTGCCACAAAGTGTGATCTCAAGATTATGCCAGCGATTCCAGCAGACAGGAAACGTGTCCAGGCGCTACAGTACGGGACGTCCACAGTGTACAACACCACAAGAAGTCCGATATCTCACCATCACTGCCCGCATACGGCCACGGAGTACTGCAGGTAGCCTTGCTCGGGACCTTACCGCAGCCACTGGAGCTGTTGTCTCCAGACACACAGTCTACGGTTGACTGAACAGACATGGTTTGTTCGCCTGGAGACCTGCAAGGTGTATTTCACTGACCCTTTGTCACAGGAGAGCCCGTAGAGCATTGTGTCAAGAACACAGTACACGGTCATTGGAATAGTGGTCCCAGATTATGTCCACGGACGTGTCCAGCTATAGTGTGAACAGTGATTCACGCCGGGTTTTCATCTGGCATGAACCAGGAACCAGACATCAACCCCTTAATGTCCTTGAAAGGGACCTGTATGGAGGGTGGGATTATGATTGGTGCACGTACACCCCTGCATGTCTTTGACAGAGGAACTGTATCAGATCAGGTGTATCGGGACGTCATTTTGCACCAGTGTGTCTGCCTTTCCAAGGGTGCAGTGGGTCCCACCTTCCTCCTGATGGATGATAATGCAAGCCCTCACCGAGCTGCCATGGTGGAGGAGTACCCTGCAACAGAAGATATCAGGCGAATGGAGTGGCCTGCCTGTTCTCCAGACCTAAAACCCATCGAGCCCGTCTGGGATGCTCTCGGTCGACGTATCGCTGCACGTCTTCAAACACCTACGACACTTCAGGAGCTCCGAAAGGCTCTGGTGCAAGAATGGGAGGCTATACCCCAGCAGCTGCTCGACCACCTGATCCAAGAGTATGCCAACCCGGTGTGCGGCCTGTGTACGTGTGCATGGTGATCATATCTCATACTGATGTCGGGGTACATGCGCAGGAAACAGTGGCGTTTTGTAGCACATGTGTTTCGGGACGGTTTTCTCAACTTATCACCAATACCGTGGACTTAGATATCCGTGTCATGTGTGTTACCTATGTGCGTGTGCTATTAGCGCCAGTTTTGTGTAGTGCCACGTTCTGCAATTATCCTGAATTTATGAGCATGAGTGTAGATATGGGTCAATGCTGTGAACACGTGCCTTTCGCTGGAACGGTCATATCCTACGGCAAGAAAGCAATGAAAAACGAAACGTATACATAGAAACAGTATCTACAAGACTGGTGCAGTCATTTTCACTGCGTCTCACCTCCAGTCCGCAACCGTTGATGAACATCTTGGGTTATGGTAAGACTTCGTACCACTCGCCACATACAATGGCCTTCTATCGATATAAACCGTCCAGGCGACAGCAGCGTCACCTGGCGAGGAATAACTGCTAGGCTGACACAAGCACGTGGCATGTAGTATCACTGAAAGTACCGTCCGTGTGTAGAAAGGCGAAGGCACGTGATCTATTTGAGTCTGACCGAGGGTGGATTATGATGGCTCGGAGGCTCGGCACGAGCATTTCGGAAACTGCACAACGTTACTGAGTGCTGTGGTGAGCGTCTTCTACACGTGGCGAAACCAGGGTTAAACCACGTCCACACGTCGTGGTGGCCACCCCTCATTACAGGCGTCGGACGTTGTAGGCTGTGCAGACTGGTAAGACGGGACAGCCGGCTAGCTGTGGCGGAACTAATACCAAACTTTAATGCTGGGCAGAGTACAAGTGTGTCTGAACACACATTGCTCAGAACACTCCTAACGATGGGCCTCTGCAGCCGACGACCCATACATGTGGCCATGTTAACCCCACGACATCGTCAGCTACTACTGAAATGGTCACGTGACCATCGGCACTGGACGTTGGCGCAGTGGCAGAGCGTTTCATGGTCTTCACCATGCCGATGGGAGGGCGCTACTTCGTCGTCTTACAGGGGAACAGCTCCTTAACACCTGTACAGCGGGACGGAGACTAGCTGGCGGCGATACCTTTATTTTCTGGGGAACATTCACGTGGGCATCCAAGGGTCCAGTGGAGCTCATGCAAGGCACCTTGACGACCAAGGAGTAGCGTACACTAGTTGCAAACCACGTACATCCTTCATGATGATCATGTTTTCCGATGGCGGTAGCATTTTTCATCAAGATAATGCGCCATGTCACAAGGACTACTTAAACCTAACTAACCTAAGGACACATGCATGCCCGAGGCAGGATTCGAACCTGCGACTGTAGCAGCAACGCTGTTCCGGACTGAAGCGTCTAGAACCGCTCGGCCACAATGGCCGGCCGAAGAACACAGTGGTGAGTTCCAATTGATGTACTGGCCCCCCAACTTGGCAGATCTGAACCAGATGGAATACATCTAGGATGTGACTGAATGTGGTGTCAGAGCTCACCGCCACCTTCCGTGGAATTTACGTGAATTAGGTGACTTGTGTGTGCAGATGTGGTGTGACTCCCTCCAGCGACCTACCAAGGTCTCATTGCTTCCATGCCACGACGCGTCGCCGCTGTTATCCGTGCCAAAGGCGGACATACCGGCTATTGGGTAGGTGGTCTGATCAGTGTATGTTCTCAGCTGTACTCAGTCACTGGCACGTCATTGTTTCAGCTGAAAAATTACAATAGGCTCCTATCCTACGTTCTCACCAAAAATTTCTCAAGCTTAAGTTGGCTGCAAGGCAGATACCAGATCTGCGCATCCGTTCCCACACTGTCCCAACTCAGTAACTCGGTCTCCCCGCTGCTCCAGTTCGCAGAGCAGTTACACACTGAACGGTCTTGAATTTCCGTAACCTACAGTCCTACACATTCGCATGGGGGAGGGGAGGAGGAGTTAGTTACTTGCCCCAGTCTGGAAGACTTAATTCTTTATAGAATGCTCTCCAATTTCTAGTAACCAAACGAAGGCTTTTCACTGCGTGAATCACAATATTCTCCTAGATAAAGTGACGTTTTATGGAACTGACTGTGTAACCAAGCAATGGATGACACAACTAACCAAAACTAAAACTTAGTAAAACAGACAATGTAAGCAGCGGAGATTCTTATGATTGTGGTGAAGTCGCTTATGGAGTTCCATAAGACTATCTTAGGTCCACAATTGTTTCTCTTAATTATTTGTAGAAGACCTCCCGTCAAATACGCAATAAGCACAATTACTTCTTTTTGCGTATGATGATAGGATTATAATCAGTCCAAATGTACATATGGCAACACATATAATGATAAATAATGTTCTTAACCCTCCGTTACTCGCGCGTTAATCCCCAACATGTTCACTCACATGGATCCACAACACAAACGGTGTATTTGGACACTTGGAACGATGTATATGAATGATTTTAGGAGCTTTTATAAATTTAAATCTAAATATAATACACCTATTACACAAATACAGTAAGGAATATACTATGTGATAAATATTTTTGGCAACTGTTCTAGTACCTCTCTGACAGCAGTCAATTTGTCATTTTCTCTGCGAGGACCTCTATTAAGTGTACTATGAAACGTCAGTCATCTAAAGTTCAACTTGAATCGGTTTTCACTCGTAAGTAACATGATTCTAGTTCGTTGCCCTTTTATTTGCCGGCCGGAATGGCAGAGCGGTTCTAGGCGCTATAGTCCGGAACCACGCGACCGCTACGGTCGCAGGTTCGAATCCTGCCTCAGGCATAGATGTGTGTGATGTCCTTAGATTAGTTAGGTTTAAGTAGTTCTAAGTTCTAGGGGACTGATGACCTCAGATGTTAAGTCCCATAGTGCTCAGAGCCATTTGAACCAACACTTTGATTTGTGGGATAACTTTGATAAAATCTTTGTAGAACGTCTCAAAAAAATCGCCCTGAGCACTATGGGACTTAACTTCTGAGGTCATCAGTCTCCTAGAACGTAGAACTACTTAAAGCTAACTAACCTAAGCACATCACACACATCCATGCCCGAGGCAGGATTCGAACCTGCGACCGTAACGGTCGCGCGGTTCGAGACTGTACCGCGTAGAACCGTTCGGCCACCCCGGCCGGCCAGAACGTCTCAAAGATCCACACAGATATTACAAACCAATGAAAGCTCTGATCTCTGTAACAGTTTCCTTAGCATTTTTTCCCCAGGAAAGTTACCACGAACTTCAGGGACGTATAAACATTAGTACATGCTGTACTAAACGGTATGATACTGTCATCCAAAAAGTACTTAGTAATATCTCTTTGTGTCTAGGTTTTGCGGGGTTCATTTCTGGGTCTAGGTCAATGCTCCTATAATTTTACAAGACCTTGTTCTAATATTGGTAGGATATTTAGTTTTCTTCCATTTAGCTAATTCATCTTCTCCTAAGAGAAATACGTCCTCTTGAATTACTTCTTCCTCTGATTAATATTCATCATTTTCTGACACTTTTTGTTCTGTTCGTGAATCATGAACACTTTCATGCACATAACCATCTTTCTCTGAGTCAGCAATATCACTAGCACGATCTTCATCACTCAGCTCATGGAATCATTCCAGCCATCTCTCACCAATTGAAAACGTCTGGTCAATGGTGGCCGAGCAACTGACTCGTCACAATACGCCAGTCACTACTCTTGATGGCCGGCAGAGGTGGCCGAGCGGTTCTAGGCGTTACAGTCTGGAACCATGCGACCTCTACGGTCGCAGGTTGAATTCTGCCTCGGGCATGGATGTGTTTGATGTCGTTAGGTTTAAGTAGTTCTAAGTTCTAGGGGACTAATGACCTCAGACGTTGAGTCCCATAGTGCTCAGAACCATTTGAACTACTCTTGATGAACTGTGGTATCGTGTTGAAGCTGCATTGGCAAGTGTACCTGTACACGCCATCCAAGCTCTGCGCTAGTTCTTTTTTTCCTTTGACATTTATTCCACAAAACAAAAGTATAGATAATGTTTACTTTTCGTAGGTGCATATTCTAGGTAAAGAGCAAGAGCAAATTTAATTGTAATTGGTTTCGATACGCCTAAAATTACGCATATGAAAGTTGGATCGAATCTAGGAAAGCAGTAAAGGAAGATCCAATTACTTTGTTTCGGATTGTAGGACTAGTGCTCCGGTGGATGACCAGTTCCTCCAAGCTACAACAATGATTCATAACCAACGCAATCCTGCTTAGCTGAAAGCCAATGACGGACGAAGCTAACGCATGGAGAGTTGAGGAAAGGTAATGGAAATGGCGCGAACTCAGTCCAGCCCAGTCAGACATAATACAGCGGGAAAAATCACGTGGAGGACAAGTGTCTCAAAATCAGAATCGCACAACGTATTCAGTTCTGCACATCTAGAGGTACTACACCAATGAGACGTGTAACACAATGTAAAGAAATAACAAATAGGGTGGAAACTTCCATCATGTTTAGGCCTCCATAATAATGGGAATTTCAACTGAAAAGAAAAACACTTTTTCAACACCCAAAACAACTTAATTCAGCCACATTTGCACTTCGAACCGTTGCCGCTTGTGGAAAGGTAAATCAGTAAGTTGAAGTATTTTCATTCATGAATGTCATATTGAATGATTTTCTGGGGAACTCATACACTACTGGTCATTAAAATTGCTACACCGCGAAGATGAATTGCTACAGACGCGAAATTTAACCGACTGGAAGAAGATGCTGTGATATGCAAATCATTAGCTTTTCAGAGTATTCACACAAAGTCGACGCCGGTGAGGACACCTACAACGTGCTGACACGAGGAAAGTTTCCAACCAATTTCTCATACACAAACAGCAGTTGACCGGCGTTGCCTGGTGAAACGTTGTTGTGAAGCCTCGTGTAAGGAGGAGAAATGCGTACCATCACGTTTCCGACTTTGATAAAGGTCGAATTGTAGCCTATCGCGATTGCGGTTTATCGTATCGCGACATTGCTGCTCGCGTTGGTCGAGATCCAGTGACTGTTAACAGAATATGGAATCGCTGGGTTCAGGAGGGTAATACGGAACGCCGTGCTGGATCTCAACGGTCTCGGATCACTAGTAGTCGAGATGACAGGCATCTTATCCGCATGGCTGTAACGGATCGTGCAGCCACCTAACGATCCCTGAGTCAACAGATGGGGACGTTTGCAAGACAACAACCATCTGCACGAACAGTTCGACGACGTTTGCAGCAGCATGGACTATCAGCTCGGAGACCATGGCTGCGGTTACCCTTGATGCTGCATCACAGACAGGAGTGTGTACTCAACGACGAACCTGGGTGCACGAATGGCAAAACGTCATTTTTTTTTGTTTTTGTTTTTTAGAATGAATCGAGGTTCTGTTTACAGCATCATGATGGTCGCATCTGTGTTTGGTGAAATCGCGGTGAACGCACATTGGAAACGTGTATTCGTTATAGGCATACTGGCGTATCATCCGGCGTGATGGTACGGAGTGCCATTGGTTACACGTCTCGGTCACCTCTTGTTCAAATTGACGGCACTTTGAACAGTGGACGTTACATTTCAGATGTGTTACGACCCGTGGCTCTACCCTTCACTCGATCCCTACGAAACCCTACATTTCAGCAGAATAATGCATGACCGCATGTTCCACGTCCTGTACGGGCCTTTCTGGATACAGAAAATGTTCGACTGCTGCCCTGGCCACCACATTCTCCAGATCTCTCACCAATTGAAAACGTCTGGTCAATGGTGGCCGAGCAACTGTCTCGTCACAATACGCCAGTCACTACTCTTGATGGCCGGCCGTGGTGGTCGAACGGTTCTAACCGTCACAGTCTGGAACCGCGCGACCTCTACGGTCGCAGGTTAAGTCCTGCCTCGGGCATGGATGTGTGTGATGTCCTTAGGTTAATTAGGTTTAAGTAGTTCTAAGTTCTAGGGGACTGATGACCTCAAATGTTGAATCCCATAGTGCTCAGAACCATTTGAACTACTCTTGATGAACTGTGGTATCGTGTTGAAGCTGCATTGGCAGGTGTACCTGTACACGCCATCCAAGCTCTGTTTAGCTCAATGCCCAGGGGTGTCAAGGCCGTTATTACGGCCAGAGGTGGTTGTTCTGGGTACTAATTTCTCAGGATCTATGCACCCAAATTGCGTGAAAATGTAATCACATGTCAGTTCTAGTATAATATATTTGTCCAATTAATATCCGTTTATCATCTGCATTTCTTCTTGATATAGCAATTTTAATGGCCAGTAGCGTATTTGCGGAAAAAAGCTTTTCATTGTTCGTAAACCAGCCGCAAGAATAATATGTAGTGTTCACCCACGATCATCTTGCAGACATTTGCTTAAGGCGTTATGCATTTTGATTACTGCATTACAGTACATTATCCCCTCATTCAGCTGTAAATATCCACTGCAGGAACAACGAAGTACATAATTACAACACCAGAAGGAAAAAATGACATTCAACAGTCCACACTGAAGCTGTCTTTAGCACAAAATGGGCTGCACTATACTGCAACTGGCATTTTTTTCACTTACCCAGTGACATAAAAAGTCTGATAGACAGCGAAATTAAATTTGGAAATAAACTGAAACAGGTTCTCCCTGATAATTCTCTCTATTATATAGAAGAATTTCTATTTTTGTAATCGTGAAAAGTAGATGGAAAGTAAGTACTGACTCACATCAGTATTTAAAAAAATTGCAAATGTTCAGCATGTAGACATAAGTGGTACCACATCGTTACGATTAGTCGTACAAATGATACCAACCACCGAACTAACTTAATGTCTGCACATGTTACTAAACCGCATATTTAGCATTGCTGGGCGGAACGGGGAATGCTGTGACTGCAGAATATATAACTTGGGTTTGTTTTCTCGTCAAGCTGCTCAGGAGAATTTGTGCCCTGTCCTTGGCATCGCTGTTTTCCAATTAATGCTGATATGAATCTTCATAGAACAGTGCCGGAGTAGTCCCCAATCCTTTTCTCTGTCGTTTTCGCCTCCTCATATGCCTTTTATCGAATTGCAGGAAAAGACCGGTCCAACGCCCTGATACCCAGAGCCTGTCCCAAATTCTGAAGATACTCCCCTCTTCGGTCAACAGCACAACAATACACGAACAGGACTGTAGTACACCTGGCCAACATGTGTCTCCGATTTCCACAAAGACGCTCCAGCTCCGTGCTGCACAACGAAATCCTTCCTTCGTGATCAAACACTGCCTGTGGTGGTTTCGTGAGACAAGACTCAGTCTTATACGGTAAAACGACTTCAGTCGATCTAGTAGAAAGCTGTCAGTGTATACAGGTGGGTGTGCTGCTCATGCTTCATGTGTGGATCCAAATGGAATGGTTGCAATAGAAAAGAGAAGAAAAGTGTGAAATTTGGAGGTCGAAAATATATCCATTCCTACAGAAGGCATCTTCTCGAAATCTTTGGAGCGCGACACAGCAATACAAAACAGCGACGCACGTACGAAGTTTGTAAGCGATTTAGCATAGTTGCAGAATAATGGGCCACAGCGAGGATACAAGGGCCATCTTGTTTCAGCCCTAGGCTGTTAGGTCAGTTCTGTCTAGGGCCGTTGCTAGGTGTTACAGCGCAGTAGGCGAGAACTAAAAAATGACGCCCCCTCGTTTTTACTATCATCGGTCAGTCCGATAACACCCACCTCTTCATTATCATCGACATCCCATGACAGAGTAATACAAGTTTCCTATCATGGTTAATCGATGACTAATGTGCCCAGACGTCCTCATCTTCCTGGGACAGTCCTCAATTTTCACGCTTTGCCCTCAATTCCGCTAAAAGTGACTGAAGACAAAAACGTTCTCCGTTTTTAAAATATCCCAAAATAACTGAAATAGCGATTAAATAAATGAATGACGCC
Organism: Schistocerca gregaria; assembly: GCF_023897955.1. Taxonomy (NCBI): domain Eukaryota; kingdom Metazoa; phylum Arthropoda; class Insecta; order Orthoptera; family Acrididae; genus Schistocerca; species Schistocerca gregaria. The sequence continues at coordinate 492,227,776 of NC_064924.1, forward strand.
TTGCTTGCATTTTCTATTAGGAGTTCAACAATTTTTTTTTTAGCCCTCGTGGTGGTGCTGTAGTCTAAGCCATTGGCTTCTTATCAGTCGTCCGAAATGGGTCGGTGTGCTAATCCTAGTAAAGGCATGGACGTTGTGTTTGTCCAAAGTTTCTGGTTCTTCCCTTCCCTGCAGTCAGTGCCCCTAAATTACGGACGAGTGACTGCTTATAGCCCTCTGAGTTTCTCATCTTGGTCATTAAAACTTTAAAAAAAGGTTGTGAATATAGGCTTTCCCGGTGTGTACTGCTGGTGAAACCTTCTCGGGCTTCCATCCGTTTAGCTGCGTCGAAAATCCGCGACATTGTGTCATTCTCATCATCTTCTAGAAAAGATGAGAATGACACTCATCGAAACGTCGCGAATTTTCGACGCAGCTACTCTGATGGAAGCCCGAGAATATTTCATCCAAAAAAAAAGTTTGTTTCCGTTTCGTAGTCACTAGCGGCTGCTAGAGGTAGGTAGAGCCAATGCGTTTACTTTCGTCAAAGTAAGTAAAGACTTATGAAGTAATTGTTCCATATGATTTTGAAAACAATTCGATGTAAATTTTCATCATCTTCATTTTTTCTCGTTCGCTCACTTTTTTCTCTGTTTGATTTGAAATTATTTTTTTCCGCCCTTTGCTGATCCTAAAATTTTGCCGCCCTACGCGGCCGTTAGTCTTGCATAATGGTAGAAACATCCCTGGTTCCGTAGGCCAATTTCAGTATGGTTTTGGAAGGTTTCCCACATTCACCTAGTTGGATGCTTGCTATGCGTTGCACTTTACGCAAACAACACAAAATTTTAGGTTTTATAACACATTTTGTTCAAGTTACGCCAGTTGACACTGAAGAACAGATGACACGAAAATAATATAAGAAATTTTTTAACATAATGCGATGTTATTTTCATAAGCAAATTAAGTTTTATATATAGCATCAAAGTACTGGAAAATTTTCAAATATATTTCTTTTTTTCTCTTTGTTTTTCACGCTTTGCCCTCAATTCCGCTATTCGGCTGCATATTCTCTATTCGGTAACTAGACAACAAATGCGTTTCTTTCATTTTATTTGAGGAAAAGAGTAAATAATACCACAGGTACACTAATTTATTCTGAAATGAAATATCTACGTTAGGTTGTGGTTATACGTGGTAATAGAAACTCAGTTACATGTCCAGGTTACAGTGTCTTAAGAAGTTCGTGATGATCTTCATGTTTCATTTCCTGACACGAGGACAGTGGCAATTGTAGGAGGCACGAACAAGACTGAAAGTTTAACCCCCCGACCTGCGAAGTTGTCTAGGCAAGTTGCCGTGAAGTTTCACGTGTTATACGCCCTAGTTTTAAGTTTGCAGATGTAGGCGGATGTACTGACGTGGGGGTTAAGCAAGTGTTCGCTGTGTCCCCGACTAGTCATTTTGTTGAATGCCTTGGCATGCTGGTATCCAGAGAAATCTCACCGAAGTTGGATACCGCTGTAGCTCATCCAGCTTCTGAATTCTGGTCATCAGGTGAACTGTGTTATCTCTTAGGATTTGTAGGGTGTTGAGAGCTAAAAATAGAGCTGACGAGTCAGATATGGTAAGGATTTCGTCCAGTTCTACTGGCCCGACGAACTGATGGGTTTGCGTGGTGGCCACTGTCTCTGCCGTGGACGCTAATCTCTTCTGAAGGAGACAAAATGGCCGAACTGCTTGATGAGAAGGACGAAAGAAGGCGTCACCCACAAAAGTCTGATGAGTACATCCGGCACGTCAGTAAATCTTTATTCGAATCTGGCCACTGCTTGTGTACATTTATAGCGTATCTGTTGTTAGTGTCACTTGTAAGAAACAGATGGACGTGTAGGAAGCGAGTAACTGAGAAAATGTTTTTTAAAGCGCTCATTCTCCGTGGAGTTGCTTCGTAAACAAACGTTCCTGTTAAGTAATGGCTACTACTCTGCACCGCGCTTTTTGTTTCAACAGCGAAACGATCATGAGACGCTCCTACAGATCTGTTAATACCTGAGCAACCGTGGTGTCCAGAGAGCGACTGCTTCGTTGGTAGGAACGCAAACGATTCCATCAATCCTTAGAAACTTAGTGATCTCGCTGTTAAGAAGAAAGATCTCAACCAAAACCTTCTTCTTTCTTTCTCCTACAAGAGTTGATCGCAATCTGTACAAAGATGTAACACATAACGTTTTCCGGAAAATTATTTTCTTTCTGAATCCACACACACACACACACTTGGTGAACCGTTACTAAGTACCTTGGTTCAGTTTATTCACAGTATGTCTTGTCTACGCCTTGAGACTAGGCATCCATATTCCAAAAAGTCAGTTCAGTGCCTGGCGCTTTTTATTTTGCAGGCATTTTTAGGCTCTCTCGAAGCTGCCACATCCGGTTAGTTGACAAAAAGCAGTTATTTCGGAAATAAATTCCAACAACGTTTATATTCTTAGCGAATCTGCAGATTTGCTACCCGTTTTTTTTGTTTTACTGAACAGAAAAGTGCACGTACTTTTCTTCATCCAAGTAATCCATCGAGATACTTGTTTCCCCGGTGTGGTCCTGTCAACTTTAAGAACTCTGCGGATAACTATCAAGAGCCAGCCATAATCTCTCCTACCAGTGGACCGATATGCGCCTTCTTTGCAGTCGGGTCCCTGAGTGTATTCGGTGATTGTTTTCTGCTATCAGAAATGTTACATGACAGTTCTCACAAAAACTGAGAAACATATGACGGTGTTTTCTGAAACAGGCATTTGCCGCCTTACACGGTAAGTTCCTGTTGCTACTCTGTCAGAAAATGGGTGAAGGTTTTTTTTTTTTTCTTTTTTAAATATTCGTCTACAGCTGGTTGTCATTACAAGCACCAAGTGGCTCCGTAATCATATCGACGTCCAGTTTTTCTATTAGTGTATCAGCACTTTTTCAACATTACCTACTTTCATAAACCAGTTTTTCTATTAGTGTATCAATCCTTTTTCAACATTATCTACTTTCATAAATTCATTGAACTATGAACACCTTTAGAAACAGTTGTGCTAATTTGAAAATTCCAGAAACTGTAAAGATTACTTGTGAATCGTTCTAAGGTGTGTAAAAATAAATGAGAAACACATTTAACTGAAACCAAGTGTAAGCTGAGCCTCCTCTGAGTGAGGGTAGCTTCTAGGTCGTTGTATGAGAGAAATTTTTTTTTATTGTGCTTGAACTTCTCCGTGAGCGTTCCCCAACACATCAACGTGCGGCTTCTCAGATTACAAAAGTCCAAAACCATGCAACCAACGGACAACCTCAAGATAAATAAATAGACGTACTTTACAAGGAAGTAGAGGAATTCTGTATCACACTGGTAGACAACTGTAAAGTGACAGTACCATTGTCTTTTTTGTCAACGTTAAAGGTCGGTAAATTACTTATACTAAAAATGTGTAGTCTGCAACTCGCTTGTTCTAAGCTACACTGATATGTTTTATTGTGGATGATAATTTTTCGGTAAATGGTCCTCGGAAACACAGAAACACATTACGTGCCGCTACCTCTTTGTTTGAACAAGAAGTACCGACTGTGATTGTCACTAACAGTATGATGAAAACATTACTCGAGCACCTGTATTCAGTTTCGAGAAGACGTGTTGCTTTTATCTTGGCCCAAAATGTATTAGTATCCGAATGTATTAGTATACTTGGTACTCGAAGCGCCCAAGTATGTGAATCATACAGACGGTCCGTGTAATTCGCATTTCATCTAAATTGAAGTATCTCGTCCGTAATTTAACTGAAGACAACGTAGAACCTCTCAACTTTATCTTCTTTTCAAATTTTTATTATGTGATTAAACTCACATGCCGGTATAGCTGAACCGATGTAGGTGTTCGTTCGTTCTATGTGTTATAAAACATTCGAAGATTGATCTTAATGAACAAGAACGATGTACAAAGTACATTTCACGATCAAGTTAGGTAGAAGACAAAAATTTTAGGAAACTCAGTAAAATAGCAAGCGATGCGCTTTCAAGCCTACTACAGCTTTGTAAACTTTAACAAAGTTCCACTCAGGAAGCACACATGCTGAAATTGAACCTGAGATACATCAGAAAACACTAGCATCAAACCATGCAAATTGACATTGCCATAAATGTATATAATTTTTCTTTCGTGTGGCGAATCCGCAGCTGCATCATTTGCCGGTGGACGCTAGGAAGAAGCGCTACATTCAGTTTTGGCGGGCTACGCAACCCGCCGCTCAAAATGAAATGCCACAAGCAAAAGAAGAATTTTTTTACAGAAACGTTAATAATTATGAGCATGCGATTAATAGCGAATATGTTCGTAGGAATAACGAAGAGGAGCAAAGTGAAGGCGAAAAGCAAGAATGAAGTACAAGAATCTCTACACAAAAAGAATGAACCTGGTAGCAACAGGAAACAATATAGACTCAAAATTCTAGTTTTTTTCTCCATTTCAATAGTTTTGCTCCTACCGATCGTTTCTTCCGCAGAACTCCCTTGCTGTTTGACATCTGAGCCGCCCGCCAGCTTACCATGAACGTCGTCTGCATCTACACCTGTGGTAGCGCCGTAGTTGGGAAAAGTGGTCGGGTCTTCCGACTTCGTCACTTTGAATCGTTCCGACATTTCTGTACGAGACTATTTACGCGATTACAATGTCGCACACACGAAGCTCTCGCGAAGAAGACGCACATGCAACTTCACGCCGCTCTGTTGGCAGCCTTACACCGGCTAAGCACAGTGGCGATCTGTGCGCCACTAGCGCTCCTGGTGTCAGCTGTGAACATACATCCCCACCACACTCCGTGACGTTTGTTAGCAACACTTTTTTTGAATTTCAAGAGATGTGCCGTCGTGGTGATGGACAGATATGCACTGTATATCGTTGTATGGTAAAGTGATGTTTTATTTAATCGAAAATACACATTTGACAGGTTAATTTTAGTTCTAAGGACAAAGACGATTCTCTAATGCAATAAGCAAATCAGAGATTTATCTACAAGATAATGTGAATTATCTGTGTGATTACTCTTTGGCATGTGTTCTCGTCCGAAAAAGTGTTGGAGGGAAGTTTGAAGTGTTATAAACTTCGTCATTCTAATACAGCTGTTCTTTCAAGTGTGCAGGCTGTATAAACTAAAGAGAAACCCTAAATGTGCTTTAAATCGTTCTCTCTAATCGAAGAAGATGGACTGGATACACTGCAATTCTTGTTATACACAGCCGTCAGAAATTCGTGAAAGAAAATTCTTACTAACTAGCTGTGGTCACATCTATTGCAGCGAGTGTTTAAAATCGAGTAATTACGAAGTTTGTATTTAAATGAATAGCGTCACATTATTGGAACTTGAGTAATCTTCCTATGATTGTAGTATCGTGTTCTGAATCAGAATCAAAAGAGAAACTAGTTTCCTAGTTTTCTGCAATTACTTACTAGAAATACAGCATTTGTATATATAAATCATTGAAAACTGAGTAACTATTTGATATCACGATATTTCGGTTTGACATTTTTGCAAAGTCATCAGCAGTAGTTTTGCACATTATCTACTTCATTCTGCCATTTCTTGAGTTAGACCTATGTGGAGCGACTGTGAGATTTATCTATATACTTAAACCAGTGTGATTAAAGAAATAATGTGATCTCCTTTATTAATTACAGCAATTTTGCAACAGAAATGTGGCGTATGTGGCAATCAGTACACAACAACTCAGTTAACATCGAAAGTAAGTACTTGCGTCAGATTTAAAACATTCAGTTACGTAAACAAACACCAGATATATCTTGTACGTATTTCTCAACCATATATGACAACATTATTCGAAAATCCTGTTTATCACATTTAACTTAAGTATTAGTTGTTTTCCTTTACTTTATTCATATTTAGATGACATTGTACAATCACTCATTGTATATTAGTCTGTACAGCAACAGAGTGAATAATCCAAACCAATATTTACAAAATGTGTTGGGTACTTCCAATATTGTATACAGTAGGATAGCTAATAAAGATTTAGAAAGGAGAAAGCAATGATGCTCTGGTTTACTTCTCATGGCCTGTTGAACCAGGCATGTCATTAGCAGATGGCAACAACAACTGAAATATTGTTGAGCAATCTAATCATCATATTCCTGGAACATTCAAATGCATTCAAAAAGTTAGTAGGCCTGCACAAGAAGAATTTCACTCTTAAGTAATATATGATAATGTGCCTAGTATCTGCTCATTGTGGTATGATGAAGAGGCTGGATGAAATGTGAATACCTCTCACAGAAACAAACAACAAGAACATTGCAGATATTGCTGTTCTCCCATAGCAAAATTGTCACGTGTGGCTAGCAGAGTATGTAGACCTTTCTGCTGTGTATACTACGTTTTTAAAATAGCAGTTGCTGTTGCCTATTTTTCTGTGACTTTATATATGATTTTGTGTGTGTGTAAAATGTATAGTTCATAAATTTTTAAAGTAAGATAGAAACACTGAACCAGACAGTTTGTTGTGATAACATCTCAAAACTATAAGTTCTTTACCTTACTTTCGGTTGTATTTAGCAAAGGCAACTTACTGTAGCTCTTTGCTGCATGTTTGTGAACATTCTTCTGTAGGCTACTCCATTTCCTCAGTACAAATGCAAAAAACGTAAAAATAATATATTTTTACAGTTCCTCTTTATGTATTTTCATCACTATAGCCCTGTGTTTTCTCTACCTCTACAGTTATTTGCACAATTTTTAAGTTACTCTATCGATCTGCAGAAATTCAGTCACATTAATGTTTTATTAATATTTACTCATCTGGTCACAAAATTTAGTCACCCAGGTTAACTGCCCTCGTAGTAACAGTGCCTCATTTATTTATCACAATTTCTGTTGCAGATGAGACCAGATGTGCAAGAATATTTTACTTCACCTGATGAATTTCTAAATAAACTGATTCAAATACTTGCATTTCAAAATGGGCACCGTATGCGCATGATTGCTCATCTTAAGGCTCTGGTAATACAACTGAAGCTACAACTCATCCTGTTTTTAGTACTTTATATGAAATTCCATTCAATTTAGAAGCTTTTAATTTATGATCACAGTGTCAGATAAAATATTAAAAGCTATAGTTACTGACAACATTGAGGGAGGAAATGTTGAATTGTCCTGTATGCAAACCCTTCACAAAACACAATCTATTCAGTAATCAATGTTGACATAGAATGCTTTACAAAAAAACAAAAAAAAAACAAAAAAATCAACTTAAAGGCAAGTTGTCCATAGTCAGACTCATTTAAAATAGCCTAGCAAATTTCCTTTCATGGTTACTCAATTAGTCTTAAGTACTCCACTTCCCATACCAAAGAATACCATCGCAATACTTAGCAACATTGTTATACTTATTCTGCATCTATGTAGGGAAATAGTTCTACTTAAATATAAATACAATGGACACTCCATTGCAAGTTTTGTTGATGTATTATCATTTTTAAATATAATCTACCAACAAACATTTTCCTCCAGACATTCAATAAATTTGTATTTCAAAGCTATTTACCCTGAAAGACATGTCTTCAATGAACATGGCACCATGGAGAATACATCACTATTATAATTATTTCTCATGCCGAAAGTTGAACGCAAGGCACACTGTATCTTAAGAAACACTACATTTGTTTGAAGTAATTAGAAAATAAGACATACACCAGAAAAAAGTAATAGCTTTTTCCTTATCTACAGGATCTTAAGTATAAAGCAGCAAAACAAGAAATCAAACGACTGCATGATATCATACGATCATTCCAGAAAAAGCTGAGTAATATGTAAGTATTTTACATCTCTGTGCAACACTTTTATTACAGTGATGATTGTTGGAGGAAATCAAGGATTGTTTGTGTGTGTGTGTGTGTGTGTGAGAGAGAGAGAGAGAGAGGGAGAGAAGGGGGGAGGGAGAGAGAGAGAGAGAGAGAGAGAGAGAGAGAGAGAGAGAGAGAGAGAGAGAGACCACTGGTGCAGTTACATTATGAGCTTCACAGAAGTTATCAGCGGTTGATTACATATTTCCTATTCCTGTTTTGAATACTAAGATTTAAAAAGTAATAAAGCAAGCACTTTAGATAACATAAAACTGATCAGTATACCTGAATATTGTCTAACTATCATTTTTGTCTGCAGATGCTCTTGTAAGGCCTTCTTTAAACATTGTAATTAATAATTTACATCATAATTTGAAGCTGTAGTCTGGTAATAGTTACTGGTTGCTGTTAAGAATTTATATACATACATGAATGTGGAACATAACAGTGGTAGATAAACAGTAGCACAGTAGTGTGAAGTCCATGCTGAAGTCATTCAGCTGTTGGTGCCCATATGGTATCCATTTAGATGGGTTCTTTTGTGAGGGAAATATGGAAAAATATGTACTACTCGCCATCCTACACAGCATACTGTGAGGTTGATCACCATCAGTAACCCTCCAGACTGAAATGCTGTGAATATGCCTTGACGCAGCATAACTCATGTTGCACAAATTCCATAGACCATAGTCATCGAATATTTAAGAATGACAACATTAGTGACTTACAACAGACTTAGTACAGAGTTTCAAAACTTTATGAAATTTTATTGTTTTCCTTGCTGACACCATACTAATTGGTGAAAGAAAATATGTTTATCTCTTACTACATTCTCATTGTTTATGTAATAAAATGGCAGCACCAGGCATGACTTTTAATTTATTGCTTCTTTATTACCAACTCTATTCACAACACATTTGCAGATGTTATCAACATATACCACAGAATGTCACTGAATAATTGTATCAATGGATGATGCAGAGGTTTGGAGATATGACTTTTTTTACAAGTGTGAGTTCAGTTCTCAAAAGGAATGGGGGTTGTAGTTTACTGTTACTCTGCTATCTGAGTATCTGCTCTCATTTTGTGATGCATTCCTAAACTATTGAAAGTGGCTTTACAATTAGCCAAGTGTTAGCAGAAGTCAAGGAATCAACATTCAAGACATTTAATTCTAACTTGTAAAAAAATTATAAATAGGTAAGTTCTAACAACCAATCTATTGAACTTAGACCACATCTGTTAGTTTATCAGGACTGAAGGATAGACCCAGTAGCATACTAAGTGGGAAGATATCTTGCTTTAAATTTTCTGTAAGGTGCCTATAATTTTCTATTGCAAATGACTATCTGTTATTTCAACTCACTCCAAAGTTTCATGAATACAGCAAATCTCTCAATCTAATACTCAGTAGAGTGTATGTTATCAATTTTGTGAAGCAGACAACCAATGTATTTTACATCCAATAACATCTCTAAAACTTTTTTTCTATTACATAACTGCTTTGCATGCTCAGATATATTGATCTATGAGTTATGTTCATACTAAATTTCACCCAGTAAACTCCTTTACTCTTGCATCAGCTACTGTAACAAATTATACAATTTCACAAGCTTCAGAATGGTTGCAAATTGAACAGTGATCCAGAAAGTGTAGAATGTATTTCTTTATTTTCATCTATGATCGCAAAGTGTTAAGTCCTCAGACTACCAGTTTCGGTCATCAATGACCGTCTTCAGATAAGTTTTAAAAACATGCCCTAATGCAATGGAGCCATAGTCACATCATAAAAAGATATATCCAGAATCAGCCCAGTATTATCATACATAAATGAAATAACGTATATGCTAGAGTCATTTTGTTAACAGTGCTAATATGGCAGTTTGTTTTGAACAGAAGCAGTGGTAGTAGAAGTATACATTATATTTCATTTATGCTGAGTTGACGTTATATTTATCTTTTGACAATGCCACTATGGCTCCATTATATTAAAACAAGTGTTTAAAACAAGTCTTAAGATGGTCATTGCTGACCGAAACCAGTAGCCTGAGGACATAACATTTTGTGATCATAGACAGAAATAAAGAAATTCATTCTAAATTATACAATAATTCACGGCAGCTAAGAACTCAAGCTACTCTTCGATGAGTGTTTTCTCTTTGCACATGGTTGGAGGACCCCTGCCACAGGTGGACAATGAATGGCCAGCAGCAGTAGCTTCGCATCAGTCCCACCATGCATTGCTCCTCCCTGCTCTTTCTCCAGATCTGAACTGATACAAAACATCACAAACTACAGCAAAATATTGCTATACAAAAATATAAGTATTGCATTGTTCCACCTGTTTGTATATGAAAGGAAAATTTCTTGTTCTAATCACTGTCAGAAATTCTGTTCTTTGATATATTTCTCTGGTATAAATTAACATATGTTCCAAGGCACATCAAAACATGAGTTAAATCACATAACCCTTGAGTTATAATAACCTTTAAATTCTAACATAGTAACTAAGGGAGATGATGAAGAGACTGAAGAAATGTATGATGGGATAAAAGAAATTATCCAGATAATTAACGGAAACAGAAATTTAATAGTCATGAACTGGAACTCAGTCGCAGGAAAACGAAGGGAAGGTCAAAGAGTAGATGAATATGAACAGGAGGGAAAGGAATGAAACAGGAAGCCACCTGGTAGAATTCTGCAGAGAGTAGAGCTTACATCATTCATCCAAGCCTCAGGCCTCAGTGGCGTGCAGTTGGAGCTGTAGCGGTTATAATGCTAAGTACTGACAAAGTTATTTGTGCATTGTTATACAGTTATTAAATTTAATAGTTTTCAGCAGTGTTTTGTGCTGTTTGTGGTGAAATAATGATTTAATAATATTTTGGAAACTTATGTTCACTGTGTGTTTTAGAGTTTTCTATATTTTGAAGTCATTTAGTAACTTTCTAGCTTTAGTTTTCAACTGATGTTTTATTGTTTCTAGTGAAATATTTCATTAAAATTTTCATTCATGTTTTAACCTTGTTGAGTGTTCTAGTGGCTGCCTGAATTTTTGGTTTTAGCTAATAATTTTGTTAAGTTTTGTTAGTGTTGGTACCAGCTGTGGTGTAGTAGTATAATACAATTAGTTGCTTTCTTAGTAGACAGAGAATTTCGAGATTGTTATTGTTAGTTCTATAAATACTTCTGCTGGTATAACTGAACTTAGGTAATGTAGACATGTAGGTTTTTTTCAGTAACTGTAAAAGTTTACTGTGAATGAGAAGCGTGGGCTCTGTCATATCCTTGTGAGTAGTGGGTTACGGTGTGGGATTTGTTCAATGTATTTTCATTGGGGAGAATGCAGTGGGGAAGCCAGTGGGCATTCTAACAAAATCCTCTCATAGGAATGCAGAATCTGTAGTAAAAACAAGTTGATAGAGGAGCAGGGGCATAAGATCTGTGCTCTTCATGTGCAGTTACAACATGCAAAGGAGGAACCAGATAGGTTGAAGAGGGTGAAAGGTGGTGGGCAATGGGAACTGGCAGTTGGCAAGAAGGCAGCTAGTAAGAGGAGGTATTCAGACAGTCATACTTTGTGTATATGCAATAGATTTGACCAGCTGTCAGATTTGCGTGGAGAGCAGCCTTTTGTAGCTGTAGATGTAGGTAACATGCAGCAGTCCTCAGCAGTTAGGGGGCTTAGGTCAGTTGCAAAGTCTAACAGAAAGAAGAAGGTTCTGCTGCTAGGTAGTTCACACGGTAGAGGTGTGGGCCAGCAGTTGCAGGAAGTGTTGGGGAGTGAGTATCAGGTCACCAGCATTGTGAAGCATAGTGCAGGGTTGACTCAGGTGACTGATAGCATAGGGAAGCTACGTAGGAATTTTACAAAGGAGTATCAGGTACTGACGCATTCCATGACCTTGGAGATTTGCTCCTCAATTTGGTCCTGTGGAACTTGACGTGTAAATAAATGAAAATAAACATAATTTAATCATTGCTAACACTTGGTTTAAGAATTATGAAAGAACGTTGGATACATGGAAGAGACTTGGAGACACTGGAAGCTTTCAAATTGATAGAGTTATGGTAGGACAGAGATTTTGGAACCAAATTTTAAATTGTAAGACATTTCCAGTTTCAGATGTGGTCTCTGACCACAATTTGTTGGTTATGAACTGTTGGTTGAAACTGAAGAAATTTCAAAAATGTAGGAATTTAAGGAGATGGAACCTGGATAAACTGGAAGACCTGGAGAATTTTGAGTTTCAGAAGGAGGATTAGGGAATGGTTGACAAGAAAAGGGGAAAGAAATGCAGTAGCGAAATAATTGGTAGCTTTGAGAGTTGAAATAGTGAAGGCAGCAGAGGATCAAGTAGGTAAAAAGATGAGAGGTATTAGAAATTCTCAAGTAACACAAGAATTATTGTCTTTCATTGGTGAAAGGAGAAAATATAAAAATGCAGTAAATGAAGCAAGTGAAAGGGAATACAAACATCTAAAGAATGAGATCTGCAGGAAGTGCAAAGTGGCTAAGCAGGAATGGCTAGACGACACATATAAGGATTTAGAAGCATATATAACTAGGGGAAAGACAGGTATCTCCTATAGGAAAATTAAAGGGTCCTTTGGAGAAAAGGAATCTACCTGTATGAGTATAAAAAGCGCAGATGAAAAATAGGTCCTAAGCAAAGAAGGGAAAGCTGAAAGGTGGAGAGAGTAGTATATAGATGGCCTATACAAGAGAGACGTACTTGAGGGCAATTTTACAGAAATGGAGGAGGACGTAGATGAAGATGTGATGGCAGATATGATACTGTGTGAAGAATTGGGCAAAGTGCTGATAGACCTAAGTCAAAACAAGGCCCAAGGAGTAGACAACAACTACTGAGCCAGCCACGACAAAACTCTTCCATTGGTGGGCAAGATATACAGAATAGGTGTAATACTCTCAGGCTTTAAGAAGAATATAATGATCCAACTCCAAAGAAAGCATTTGATGTCAGGTATGAAAACTATCAGTTTAATAATACATGGTGGCAAAATATTAACAGAAGAATGGAAAAACTGTTGGAAGTTGGCCTCAGTGAAGACCAGTTTAGATTCTGGAGAAATATAGGAACACGTGAGGCAGTGCTGACTCTATGACTTCTGAAAGAAGATAGGTTAAGAAAAGGCAAATCTATGTTTATGACATTTGTCGACTTTGAGGAAGCTTTTGACAGTGTGGACTGGAATAATCTCTTTGAAATTCTGAGGACAGAAGGAGTAAAATACAGGAAGAAATAGGCTATTTACAATTTGTACAGACACCAGACGACATTTATAAAGAGTTTGAAAGACATGAAATGGAGGCAGTGGTTGAGAAGGGAGTGAGGTTGTAGCCTGTTCCAGATGTTATTCAATCTGCACATTGAACAAGCAGTAAAGGAAACCAAAGTAAAATTAGGAATAGGAATTAAAGTTCAGGGAGAAGAAATAAAATCTTTGAGGTTTGCTGATGACATTGTAATTCTGTCAGAGACAGCAAAGGACTTGGAAAGACAGTGTCTTGAAACAATGATATAAGATGAACATCAACAAGAGAAAAAGAAGGATAATAGAATGTAGTTGAATTAAACCAGTTGGTGGGAATTAGATTAGGAAATGACATGTATAGCAGTAGATGAGATTTGCTATTTGGGCAGCAAAGTAACTGGTAATGGCCAAACTAGAGAGGATATAAAATACAGACTGGCAATGGCAAGAAATGCATTTCTGAACAAGAAAATTTTTTTAACATTGAGTGCAGATGTGTCAGGAAGTCTTTTCTGGAAGTATTTGTATTTAAGTGTAACCATGTATGGAAGTGAAGCATGGGTGATAAACATTTTAGACAAGAAGAGAATGGAAGATTTTGAAATGTGCCGCTACAGAAGAATGCTGAAGATTATATGGATAGATCACATAACTAATGAGGAGGTACTGAATAGAACTGGGGAGAAAAGAAAAATTGCCGTAACCTGACTAAAAGAAGGTATTGATTGGTAGAACACATTCTGAGAAATCAAGAGGTCACCAATCTGTTACTGGAGGGAAGTATGGGGGGGGGGGGGGGGGGGGGGTGATCATGGAGGGAGATCAAGAGATGAATTCAGTAAGCAGATTCAAAAGGATGTGGGTTGCAGTAGTTATTCAGAGATGAAGAGAAATGCAAAGTATAGAGTAGCATGGAGAGCTGCATTGAACCAATTATGGATGTAACAGGTAATTAACTGAAGCTGAAATTTGGTCTGAGAAAAAGGGAAAAAGACTTGAACCACTGTCACTTAATTTTGAAAATCATACACAATTTGTGTATGGCAGTGGTGTATCAGTAATCATTTCTAAATATGGAACTGGAATATCTGAACCTTCCAAAGATGACAGAAGAATATGAAAAACCCCCCATTAAAATATATTTGAGCTGGGGCAAAACAGAGCAAAGATGGGATACCTCCTACCACAGAAATATCCCTATCTCTTATGGCATAGTGGTCCTGTTTTCCACATGTTATATTTTCCAAACCTACTGGACAATAGACTGGTGCTCCCCAGCAATGCTGAAGAAACTTCAGTCCACTGCGTGGAGCACACTAAATCCAACATGCAAATGGTTTCCCTAGTTACTTGGATAACCTTTCCCAAAGGGCCAAATCTTGCCTGTCTGCAACATGACGTGTTGTCTTTATGGTAAGTAACTATCTGTCGTTTCCTACATTGTTGATTTTCCTACTGGGCCATAATATAATCTCTGTAGCTGTTAATACTTTGTTGTCTTGCATCCACTTGCAGCAGTTTAGGCAGAAAGTTATAATGTAGCAATAATCCCACATGATTTCTTTTACATTTATTGTTGCTAATTGATATGAATCTAATCCACCAATGCAAACTTTAAAAATGAAACTTAATTTCAGACATTAATAAAATTATACAATCATCAAAATTTAACATCTAATCCAGGTTCTGGAAGCTTAGCTTGAACTATCCAGAAGATAAATCACTGCAAAATGTAAAGCTTCATTCAAAACAGCCTATTAAATCGTTAATAATTTACAAAACTATAAAGTCTTTAAGTCGTCTAGTCTCGATGGAATGCTTCATGTGAAGTCAGTTTGGGTATGTAATAAACTGACAGTAGGGAGGAGATTGAGCTACAAGATCTATAAGTAAGCAGCCATTATGGTCAGTTCCTTCACTGATCCCTTGATTTTTTTGCTTTGCAAGACTTCCTCCCATACTAATGTGTATGTCCGCACTTTTTCTGTACTATATATATCTCCTGCTTCCCTACAATCCCCATTTCTGTCAATCAGTGGGAGTTGTTGTCCAGTCCTCTTTACTGGAATTTGATCCGAGCATTTCCAGTCTTAAGCTCTTAAGCTGCTGACTAGAGTTGGTTTAGGCTCATAATTTATTTATGTAAAAGCCATTTACAACATGGTACTGCCCAGAGAGACTTTTACATTACGCCAAAGATTTTATACACAAGGCTTACAAAGTGAATAAACTTTAAAATATAAGGAGATGAACTTCTGTACCTTTTAATTTTCAGTTCTTGATGAAAATTACAGTGCTGGTATTTGATGTACAGTACTCACAACAACTCAGTAAATTTGCAGTCTTGCATTCAGAGGACATTACAAACTATCCTTCGGAAAACTGGAAATTATGATTTACGCATCTGTATTTGTTGATTAATGTTTAATGTGCATCACAGAAAAAAATATACAGATATAATTTTTAAATATGCAAGCAGCACCACAGCATGAGGAAACAAAATGTAGTCAATTATTCACTATTTATAAAAAATTGAAAACAATAAATTTTCACATTTCCATGCCATAAGACATTACAGTATCAAAATATGTATTTTGCAGTATTTAGAAAATTTTTAGCCTTATAACAGTGTTGCCTGAGCTTAATAAAAGAGAGAGAGAGAGTACCAGTCTTGTGCTGTGTTTCACATATTAATCCTTCTTCAAAAGTAACATGTTTTTGTCAGTCATGGATACTTTATGCATAGTGAACCACTCTCCAAGAAATCACAGTTGTAATAGCAGTGAGGAGTGAAGTCAGGGATGAGGAGGTTCTCTGCAGAACTGGCGAAGAAAGGAACTTATGGAAAACACTGACAAGAAGAAGGGACAGGATGGTAGGACTTGTGTTAACACATCATGGAATAACTTCCATCTTACTGGAAGGAGCTATAGATGAAGACAAAGATTGTAATATAAACAACAAATAATTGAAGACATAAGGTGCAAGTGCTGCTTTGACATGAAGGGGTTATCTGAAGAGAGGAATCTGTGGTGTAGCACATCAACTCAGTTTGAAGATGGATGACAAAAAAAAAGTATATCAACTGGAACAACTTACACACTTAGCAATATAAACATACCAAAGGAGCAAAGGTTGATATCACTTGTGATGATAACAATGGCTTTTGGAAGCAAAACACTCATGTAGATATAAATTATGTTGTGCAGGGTAGTCATAATTAAACTTTTGCTACTTGAGCCAGTGTAGATAAAAAAATAGTTTACCATAGGGGTACCCAACTTTATAGGAACAATGTTGACGCTGTGCACTGCAGGAGTGGCATTCTAAGGAGTGTTAGTGTCTTGATTTGGCATTGCCAGAACACTAACACACATTGGAGGTTGAAGATGAGCACAAGGGGGGAGGGGAGTCAACACCCCATTGGAGACGATTAGGGTATCATTAGAGGAATCTTTAGTGTGGTTCCAGGCTGTCATGGATGCAGGTGGTAATCTCACTGCAATGTAAACATGTTCTTACAAAAATTTCCACAAAGTTTCATTGTCCTGTGATCAATTGCTTTTTATGGGGGCGCTCTTAAGCAGTGAAAGTTTAACTGTAACTATCCTGTATTCTGAATGGTTTGAAAGTTAAAAGCTTGTACATGTTTTTAATTTTATTTATTTGTTTGTCAGGTTACAAATTCATAAAACATTTTGAACACTTCACAATAAATTAATAACAATTCATGGTACATTTTTGACAGTCATTTTTTAATCTTAGAAGAATATGTCATATTATTTGTTTTAGCGCATCTTTACAGTCCATTAAGAGAACAGTAGTGACTGCGATGTGACCTAGCAGTTCATCTCACATATGTATCTATGTGTCTGTTTTCATCCAACCTCAAAACTGAAATTTAATTATGTTAAACCACAGTCACAGGGCAGGTATGACTGGCATTAGTTTTGGACATGTGCTGTTAGAGATATCATTGCTTCTATAAAACAATCCTCAGTGGAGAATTTTGTGCTGTTGTGGTTGTCAATGATTTGCGTAGCACGTAATGAATACACAGATACACTCATGCTGGTTAGGTGTTAATGGCTTCTATAATGATACTACTATGACCGCTCCATCGATTAGGGAAAGTGCAGTTGAGGTGAGAACTCATATGATTTGTAAAATGTGGAAGGATCCATCATTCTGTAAGTTCATTGCCATTTGTATGGCCAACACATAATCCTCTAGCCAATTAATAAATTTATTTTCTTAAATAATTGAACTGAATGAAATTTATTGTCATTTAGCTATTACAGCAATTGACAATACAGCAGTTATTGGGGAGCAAAATAACTGATGATGGTCGAAGTAGCGAGGATATAAAATGTAGACTGGCAATGGCAAGGAAAGCGTTTCGTAAGAAGAGAAATTTGTTAACATCAAGTATAGATTTAAGTGTCAGGAAGTCGTTTCTGATAGTATTTGTATGGAGTGTAGCCATGTATGGAAGTGAAACATGGACGATAAATAGTTTGGACAAGAAGAGAATAGAAGCTTTCGAAATGTGGTGCTACAGAAGAATGATCAAGATTAGATGGATAGATCACATAACTAATGAGGTACTGAATAGAATTGGGGAGAAGAGGAGTTTGTGGCACAACTTGATTAGAAGAAGGGATCGATTGACAGGACATGTTCTGAGGCATCAAGGGATCACCAATTTAGTATTGGAGGGCAGAGTGGAGGGTAAACATCGTAGAGGGAGGCCAAGAGATGAATACACTAAGCAGATTCAGAAGGATGTTGGCTGCAGTACGTACTGGGAGATGAAGAAGCTTGCACAGAATAGAGTAGCATGGAGAGCTGCATCAAACCAGTCTCAGGACTGACGGCCACAACAACAACAAACAGCATATATATATGAAGATCAGTGTGTCACTATTGGTTTTCCATAAAATACAATATTTAAAATCAAGTAAGATGAAAACATTGCATCATAAATTACTCAGTTAAAGAAATTATGCTGTACTCTCCAAACCGGTACCACTATATTTTAGTCATAAAATTCCAGAAGTGAGCAGCAAGGATTTGCAACTAACCAGCTGAATAATTTGTCTTTAAATAAATCAAATGGAGCTTCTACCCATTCTAGTGGCAGTTTGTTAAACATCTTCATACCCACCATTTCGTAGCTGTTCAGTGACTTGGATAATCTGTAGTAAGGTACGTCAAGAAGTCTACTATTTCTGGTTCCATGAGAGTGTACATCTCTTCTATGCTGGTATTCTGATAAGTTGCTCTTTATATGCACTAGGGCAGTGTAAATATACAAGTTTATAACAGTTAATATTTTTAAGTTGATAAACAGTGGTTTGCAGCCTGCCAGTTTATCAATGATAATTTGAATTACTTTCTTCTGAAGTACCAAAATGTGCTGAAGGTGTGATCTATTGCCCCATATTAAAGCCCATAAGATATAATGCTTTGAAAAAAAGCAAAGTAGGCCGATCTTACATAGGCCACGGGTACATGGTTTTTTTTAAATTCCTTAACAAATACACCACTCTAGACAGCCTTGCACTAATGTATTTAATATGTGACTCCCAAGTCAATTTACAATCTATAACAATACCTAAGAACTTAAAACTATCCATGAAGTCTACTACTAGCAGATCTCTTAAACTAAATACAATCTTTTGAGTTTTACTCTCATTAAGCAGCAACCCATTAGCTCAAAACCAGACTGATGCTTGTGATATTGTGTCATTTGCCACAGTTTGGAGCGTATCTATGTCTGAGCTGATATTGAAAAAAGTGGTATCATCTACATAGAGAATGGAGTGAGTATTTATGTAAGATGGTAGATCATTTGTCATTAGGATAAATAGCAGAGGTCCTTATACTGAGCCTTGTGGCACACCGCACTTAACCTCAGCTAACTGTGATCTCTGTTTAGCAATACAAACAATTTCTTTACGCTTGCTGAGGAAAGATTCGAAGATGTTGTCAACTTCAATGTTTGTGATTCCATAATAAACTAGTTTTTTGAGGGGTGAAATATGCTCCACACAATCGAAGGCTTTGCTAAGATCACAAAAGGTAGCCTGAGCAAAATTTTTTCCTTCATAAGCATTAAGCACTTTTTAAATTGGGGAGTCAATGGCATGGACTGTGGATTTGCCCTTCTTAAAGCCAATTTGTACCGCAGTAATAATGTTATTACATGTCAGATAATCACACAACTGGGAGTTGATGATGGATTCCAAAACTTTAGATAAAATAGGTGTCAGAGATATTGGACAATAGCTAGATGGGCAATTTTTGCCTCCTTTCTTGTAAATAGGCACTACCCTGGATAATTTTAATACCACTGGGAATATTCCTTCAATTAGACATCTGTTTATACATTTAGTAAGAGGATATACTATGTGCCCAATTATCTTTTTTAATATATTGCAAGAATTAGCATATATCTTCACTATCAGAGGGCCTAATATTATTTACAATAGTTAAAACAACATCTGGTGTGACCTCTGTTAAAAGGAATCTGTCTTTCAGGGTGTAGTCTACATAATGATATTTAATGAGATCAGCTACAGTTTCTTGCAGCCTCCCAATGCCTTCCCTAATTTGGTTAACAGATTTTATACAGAAGTTATTAAATTCATCTGCTGAAATTTCTACCTCAGCTTTCTGCTTGCTTTTGGCCACTGAATTTATGATAGTCCATACTTTTTTGCATTTATTTCATGATGACTCAATGCTGACAAGGTTATGTAGTTTGTTGGCCTTGTTTGAAGCATACTTAAATTCCTTTTGTGCTATTGAGTACCTTTGTTTAGACATATCAGTTTTCTGAAGTCTGTAAGAATCTCTATACAACAACAACAACTTCCTTTTCATATTGGCTAGTTGAGCAGTATACCATGGATTCCTATCCATATGTCTATTATCGTTACTTTTAGGGTTAACTTTAAATTTGTATTGAGGGCAGTTGTTCTTGAATATATTTAAGAAAGAATGAAAAAATCTATCGAACAATGTATTGGCAGAGCCCTGGGCATTATTTTTAAACATATGTGTCCAGTCATAATTACTGAGTAAGACTATGAAATTAGACAATTTTTCTTGCATTATTGGTCTTGTGATGACTATTTTAGGCTCTTTAAACTCCTTATAGTCCATATTAGGCCTATCTGTACCTATTTTTACCCAAACTGCATCATCGTCTGAGAAATCGAAGACGGCTACATCTGAAGACAGTAACTCTCTATTGACATTTGTAAGTATGTTGTTGAGACAAGCAGACTGCCTCGTGGGTTTGGAGTTCTTAAAAATGAAGTTGAATTGTCATAACAGGTTTTTAAATTCATTTACGGTGTGCACGTCTTTGTTTACGTCAAATGCGACATTGACGTCACCACCAATCACTATACTATGTTTCTTCCACTGAGAACTAAGAAAGAAATTTAGTAAAGTCTCAAGTTTTTCTAAAAATATTAGTGGACTTCCGTCTGGTGATCTATAAAGAGATACAATAGCAATTTTTAAATTATCCAGATATACACCTGTGGCTTCAAAATGTATCCCACTGCACAAAATCCTAGATCTAGTTCATTACTACAATTTATTAATTCTTTCTTAATGTAAATTGATACACCACAATGAATATGCTGCTCTCTGCTAAAGCTGTTTGCTAAGTGGAAATCATCTAGTACATGAAGAGATATTTCATTTCCTTTACACTAGTGCTCACTTAAGTATAATGCATCAAATAAATTCTCATTTGCAAATTCATTTAAAATTATGTGTTTTCCACTTATACTTTCAATATTGAGATAACCGATCTTGAGAAACAAAGCTGGTGAGGACAATTGTCATTACTGCTATATTTCTCTCTAGTGTTAACGACATTTATTATATTATTCTTATCTTTAATCTGGTCATCCAGTGTGAATCTGGGCAAACCTGTTAGTTTCAGCCCTTCTTTGCTACCTCTAAAAAAAGAGTTTTCCCTAAATCTAAGTGGTATTGACTCAGAGCTATAGATTTTTGCTATGCCTAACTTATTGGCTACTTTTATGATTTCATTACTCACGCACTTCTTTCCAAGTTCATTCAGATAAAGACCATGAGCAGTGTGGAATCTTGTACCTAAGTTAATATATAATAGCAAGTAATTGTGTCCTATTAATGATTATTCTCCTCCAACTAACATTACTACTAGGAAAAGCATTATACTGGAAGTATTGCTAATACAGCCCTTGTCCATATGAACTCCTTTGCTTCAGATACTTTCATCTGTAGTGTCACAGTGTTGGAGAGAGTATATAGGAAAATGGAACAGATAAATGTAGCTATTAACATAGGGAAGCAGCTATTAGAAAGCACATTAATTAAGAACTGTTTTTAAACAGCGGCAATGTGTTTGTGTTTATTTGGGCTAAATTTAACTTTGTATAATCAGCTAGACAGGCACTACTTTTTGCTGCCATATATCTTCTGCTACCTGCTGTAAAATCCTGGCAGACATACAAACACTGGAAATAGCAACAATAACCACTAACTATAAAGTGCAAGTATTGAGTGGTAGACGAGCACCTAAATAAGTATGTGTTGTTTAGATATCAGACAGTTTTCTTCAAAGATAATACTGCAATGCATTGGAATTTCATAAGGCCACTTCTCACAGCAGCACATAAAGGCAACATGAATGGTCACATGTTTATCTGACCCATGTGAAAGTGTCACAGAAATACTGAAAAACCTGAACTTGGAGACACTCAAAGATAAATGTCAACTGTCCTACTGTTTTGAGAAACAGTATTAAGTGAGTAATTTAGAAACTTACTACAGCTCCTGACATGCTTCTCCTGTAGGGACTGTTTAGACAAGATTGGACTAATCAGAACACGCACAGAAGCATTTAAGCAGAAATTACTCTCACACTTCATATGTGAATGGTGAAGGAAGAAACCGTAAAGTACAGTACAACAGTACGTACCCTCTACCATTTACTTTGTTGTGTGATTCTTGAAATTTTCCCAACATAAAGAGTAGTTCATGAAGGTTTGGTATTGCAGCTCTCTTGGGTAAAATATTCCGGAGGTAAAATAGCCCCCCATTCGGATCTCCATGCAGGGACTACTCAAGAGGACGCCGTTACCAGGAGAAAGAAAACTGGTGTTCTACGGATCGGAGCATGGAATGTCAGATCCCTTAATCAAGCAGGTAGGTTAGAAAATTTAAAAAAGGAAATGGATAGGTTATAGTTAAATACAGTGGGAATTAGTGAAATTTGGTGGCAGGAGGAACAAGACTTTTGGTCAGATGAATACAGGGTTATAAATACAAAATCAAATAGGGGTAATGCAGGAGTAGGTTTAATAATTAATAAAAAAAATAGGAGTGCAGGTAAGCTACTACAAACAGCATAGTGAATGCATTATTGTAGCCAAGATAGACACGAAGCCCACACCTACCACAGTAGTACAAGTTTATAGGCCAACTAGCTCTGCAGATTACGAAGAAATTGATAAAATGAATGATGAGATAAAATAAATTATTCAGACAGTGAAGGGAGATGAAAATTTAATAGTCATGGGTGACTGGAATTCGAGAGTAGGAAAAGGGAGAGAAGGAAACATGGTAGGTGAATATGAATTGGGGGTAAGAAATGAAGTGGAGCCAGGTAGAATTTTCCACAGAGCATAACTTAATCATAGCTAACACTTGGTTCAAGAATCATGAAAGAAGGTTGTACACATGGAAGAAGCCTGGAGATACTAGAAGGTATCAGATAGATTATATAATGGTAAGACAGAGATTTAGGAACCAGGTTTTAAATTGTATGACATTTCCAGGGGCAGATGTAGACTCTGACCACAATCTATTGATTATGAACTGTAGATTAAAACTGAAGAAACTGCAAAAAGGTGGGAATTTAAGGAGATGGGACCTGGATAAACTGACTAAACCAGAGGTTGTACAGAGTTTCAGGGAGAGCATAAGGGAGCAATTGACAGGAATGGGGGAAAGAAATACAGTAGAAGAAGAATGGGTAAGTTTGAGGGCTGAAGTAGTGAAGGCAACAGAGGATCAAGTAGGTAAAAAGACGAGGGCTAGTAGAAATCCTTGGGTAACAGAAGAAATGTTGAATTTAATTGATGAAAGGAGAAAATATAAAAATGCAGTAAACAAAGCAGGCAAAAAGGAATACAAATGTCTCAAAAATGAGATTGACAGAAAGTGCAAAATGGCTAAGCAGGGATAGCTAGAGGACAAATGAAAGGATGTAGAGGCTTATCTCACTAGGAGTAAGACAGATACTGCGTACAGGAAAATTAGAGACCTTTGGAGAAAAGAGAACCACTTGTATTAATATCAATAGCTCAGATAGAAACCCAGTTCTAAGCAAAGTAGGGAAAGCAGAAAGGTGGAGGGAGTATATAGAGGGTCTATACAAGGGCGATGTACTTGAGGACAATATTATGGAAATGGAAGAGGATGTAGATGAAGATGAAATGGGAGATATGATACTGCGTGAAGAGTTTGGCAGAGCACTGAAAGACCTGAGTCGAAACAAGGCCCCGGGAGTAGACAACATTCCATTAGAACTACAGACAGCCTTGTGAGAGCTGCCCTGACAAAACTCTACCATCTGGTGAGCAAGATGTATGAGACAGGCAAAATACCCTCAGACTTCAAGAAGAATATAATAATTCCAATCCCAAAGAAAGCAGGTGTTGACAGCTATAAAAATTACCGAACTATCAGTTTAATAAATCACAGCTGCAAAATACTAACACGAATTCTTTACAGACGAATGGAAAAACTAGTAAAAACTAGTAGAAGCCAACCTTGGGGTGGGGGTTAGTGTTTAACGTCCCATCGACAACGAGGTCATTAGAGACGGAGCGCAAGCTCGGGTTAGGGAAGGAATGGGAAGGAAATCCACCGTGCCGGCATTTGCCTGAGACAATTTAGGGAAATCACGGAAAACCTAAATCAGGATGGCCGGAGATGGGATTGAACCGTCGTCCTCCCGAATGCGAGTCCAGTGTGCTAACCACTGCGCCACCTCGCTCGGTACAACCTCGGGGAAGATCAATTTGGATTCCGTAGAAATGTTGGAATACGTGAGGCAATACTGACTTACGACTTATCTTAGAAGAAAGATTAAGGAAAGGCAAACCTACGTTTCTAGCATTTGTAGACTTAGAGAAAGCCTTTGACAATGTTGACTGGAATACTCTCTTTCAATTTCTAAAGGTGGCAGGGGTAAAATACAGGGAGCGAAAGGCTATTTACAATTTGTACAGAAACCAGATGGCAGTTATAAGAGTCGAGGGGCATGAAAGGGAAGCAGTGGTAGGGAAGGGAGTGAGACAGGGTTGTAGCCTCTCCCCGATGTTATTCAATCTGTATATTGAGCAAGCAGTAAAGGAAACAAAAGAAAAATGTGGAGTAGGTATTAAAATCCAGGGAGAAGAAATAAAAACTTTGAGGTTCGCCGATGACATTGTAATTCTGTCAGAGACAGCAAAGGACTTGGAAGAGCAGCTGAACGGAATGGACAGTGTCATGAAAGGAGGATATAAGATGAACATCAACAAAAGCAAAACAAGGATAATGGAATGTAGTCGAATTAAGTCGAGTGATGCTGAGGGAATTAGATTAGGATTGAGACACTTAAAGTAGTGAAGGAGTTTTGCTATTTGGGGAGAAAAATAACTGATGATGGTCGAAGTAGAGAGGATATAAAATGTAGACTGGCAATGGCAAGGAAAGCGTTTCTGAAGAAGAGAAATTTGTTAACATCGAGTATAGATTTAAGTGTCAGGAAGTCGATTCTGAAAGTATTTGTATGGAGTGTAGCCATGTATGGAAGTGAAACATGGACGATAACTAGTTTGGACAAGAAGAAAATAGAAGCTTTCGAAATGTGGTGCTACAGAAGAATGCTGAACATTAGATGGGTAGATCACATAACTAATGAGGAGGTATTGAACAGGATCAGAGAGAAGAGAAGTTTGTGGCACAACTTGACTAGAAGAAGGGATCAGTTGGTAGGACATGTCCTGAGGCATCAAGGGATCACAAATTTAGCATTGGAGGGCAGCGTGGAGGATAAAAACCGTAGAGGGAGACCCAGAGATGAATACACTAAGCAGATTCAGAAGGATGTAGGTTGCAGTAGGTACTGGGAGATGAAGAAGCTTGCACAGGATAGATTAGCATGGAGAGCTGCATCAAACCAGTCTCAAGACTGAAGGCCACAACAACAACAACTATTGGACATTAAAACCATTTCCATTCAACAGTTAAAATCAAGACTGTAATTGTGTTACTCAAAGATCATAGGGCTATTTGCATCTAGCATCTACAGCATCAGTAACAAGTGTGGTATGCAACTATACTTGTTGCAGCACTGTTCAGAAAATGTGAGGAGCATTTGCCTTGGCCTTAGTCATAATGACAAGTCTGCAGTGGGAGAGCACAGCACTCCACATCCCCAATGGATAAAAGGATTGTGGTGCACAAATGCGTTCTGGAATTTGGTCGTCAAAGAGGCAGTGGAAATAAGAACACATAATAGTCTTGTCAGTCAGTAGTGTCTAATATGATCTGTATGAATTGTGGCATTAGCAAACATATACTTCAGGGATGTTCTGATGCAAAAGCAGCAGAGGAGGCAGGCAGAATAGAGAGGTAGCCCAACAGAAGGCCCACCTATGAGCCCTCGGCAGAGGTTTCTGCAGTCCAGTGACTGGGAAAGAATGAACTGGACATGAAAACAACACCCTAAGATGACAAGTAGGATGCTCAACTGACTGATAACCAGAGGAGGTTTCATCAATGATATTGTGCAAGACAGCAAGCACTCCCATTGCTGTTACTGTGTTACTAATCACACCAGGGAGGATGCTGCTGGACCTATCTCTCTGTTTCATTTATCACTTATACAGTTTTTTAAATGTGGTCTAAGTCTAAATCCATGTGGGTCATACTTTCTGGATTGTGCAATTTTCACAAATGTATGTGTATATCATTACAAATGTTATAGCAGTAAATATGAGATTTATGTACAATAAAGCTGACTAAATAAAGTATAAAATACTTTATTTTTCAGGGAAAAACATATTGAGCAACTGAAACATGGAAGCCCTACATCTCCTACTCATTCCACATCGCAGTCTTCACTTTCTGCAACTACTCCACAGCAAAGATATTCTCAGCCAGTACAGGTAAATGTCAATCTTTTTAGTGGATTATCCATTCTCAGTTCAACCCAGTGATTCTCAACCTGTGGTGTGCACCCCTTTGCAGGCTGGGGGCATTAAATGGTGGGTACAAGCACAAAAATAAAAACTATGAGTAAAAAAATGATAAATATACTGAAAGAAAGCAAAGCAAAATTCATTCTGACATTTAAAAAAATTGTGGTTCCACTTATACAAGCAGTTATAAGCAGGACTGTATTAGTACTGCACAATGCATTTCTTATTGACTTTTCAATATTAAATTAAAAACTATGAGTAAAAAATTGATAAAATATACTGAAAGAAAGCAAAGCAAAATTCATTCTGACATTTAAAAAAATCGTGGTTCCACTTATACAAGCAGTTATAAGCAGGACTGTATTAGTACTGCACAATGCATTTCTTATTGACTTTTCAATATTAAATTAAAAACAAGTTTATAATTAAGTTTTCAATTCTAAATTAGAAACAAGATAGGTAATTAACTTTTCAGTAATTAAAGGAAAACAAGTTTCATAATTATTGTGACTTCTTTGGGCCTGTCTTGCACAGCAAAGTTTTTCAAAGGAGAGTTTAATGTTACAAATAGACACTGTGAGTTCTTTTTTTATGTTTGGCTGAGACATATATTTTGTATTCAAACTAACCAAGACAGAAAACCCAGTTTCGCAAAGGCAGGATGTTGAAAATGGTAACAGCATATGAAATGCCCTTGTTTTAGTGCAGAACACTAATCATCCATTCCTGCCAAAAATTCAAAGAGCACTAAATACTAAATTCTCTTCTGATTTCGCCATGTGCTATGAAGTCCATCAAGATATGTTTTTAGGCAGCCTTCAGGATTATTTTAGAATGGATCCCTAACCCACATGTAACATTTACCAAGTTTTTGTCAGCAAGGAAAAACTTTTTAAAATTCTTTTCCAGCTTGATTAAGTGGTTTTCAATGGCTATAAAACAATAGTTTTGACATTATTTTCTTCGGCTGGTAAGTTTATACATTTTCATCTACATTTATGAACAGTTCTAGGATTTATAAATTTCTGCTCCACAACTTAAATTTTCTACAGAAAGTATCAACTTTATCACTCATTTCCAAATATGTGTATTTGCCTCTTAGAGTTGAAGGTTAAAGGCATTTCCTCATTAGTAAATCATCTCAGAAATTCTCAGATTCAGGTTGGTTTTCCACTTGTAGAAAAATGTTGTGAAACAGCGATAAATTCTTGCCAACTTGTAATATTTGCAGGTTTGTAGCTTTAGCATTAGTACTCAGAATACAGCATTTTTAATGTATTGTTACCACATGAGGAAGAGAGGGGGGGGGGGGGGGGGTGCAATGATAATTATGGCTGAAAGGGTCACAACTAACTCTCATAGTCAGCTACTGGGAAATGATGCTGCATAGCATCAGAGCCTATATCTTACACATTATAAGTACAGCAAAATATGCTTATTTAAAGTTAAAATAACCTCAGATTAAGCTCCTGATAATCTTAACTAGATGATTGTTATTAACATAATGAACTGGTTATAAATATTTTATGATGGGAAGGAAGGAGCAGTATGAATTTTCAGAAAATTAGCACACTCTCAATCCAGTACACAGAAAAAGATAGAAAGCCTTCATGCTGTGAAAAAAATTGGTTAGAAGTTGGTAAGGGTGAAAAATCCCATTTCACTGGACATGCTTGGTTTCAGTTACGGAAGATCAACAACAATACTAATTTTCATCATGTAACAAGGTAAGCTAAATAACAATATTCACATTCTTGTCTCTGTGGTTGTATGGATTCTGCACCTATTCTGGATGTTGACTCATTATAATATCAATAGGCAACTTGTTATCATCTCAAGCTACTTGTTCATAAGTTTTTGAATTTATGGCAGTTGAAGACAAAGCTAGGGTGGGCAGCAAATAATAATAATAGTAATCTTTATATATAAAAGGTAATGTCCTGACTGACTCATTCACTCACAGACTCATTGTTGCCCAGTCCAAACCGTTAAGGGTAGAAACTTGAAATTTGGAGAAGGTGTTGATCTTGTACTGTAGACATTATTTAAAACGGGATTTTTCTTAATTCCACCCCTTAGGGGATGATATGTTTTTCGAAAATATGTTGCTGTTAAGGTAATTTTGAAGCCAGACCTATGAAAATTGGTATTTGGTTTCTTGACCAAAAATAAAGAAATCCATGTTTCAGCATTTTTGGAAATTTAACCATTACGGGGGTGAAATAGTGAGTGAAAGATTTTTTTTTTTAAAAATAAATCATTATTGAAGACGTGCTAAAGTATTTTTAAAACTACATCTATGAAAATTGGTGTTTGACTTCTCAGATGGAAATAAAATAATATGTGTTTCAGCATTTTTAGAAATTCAATCCCTAAGGGACTGAAATGGGAAAAGAAATGTTTTATGAAATATTTCATTGTGTATTAATTTTCAAAGCTAAATCTATGAAATTTGCATTTGGCTTGTCAGTTAGAAATAAAAAATTGTTTGTCCTTGTTTTGGAAATTCAGTCCCTTAGGGGGTGAAATGAGGGTTGAAAATATTTAAGAAAATAGTTTCTGCGTCAAAAAATTTGTAAAGTTAAATGTACAAAAACTGGTATTTCTCTTCTCGGTTAGATATAAAGAAATACTTGTTAGGGGATGAAAGTTCCTGTTGAAATATCACCACAAGAATCCACAAGTCATGATTAACAAAAACTTTGGACTCAGCTACCAGAATTGCTTTTTGGTCAGAAGTGCAGTTGGTGAACAACACAAGATCTCGATTAAAGAAAAACAAAAAAAAAAAAAAAAAAAAAAAACCTCACAGACCACATAGACTACACGAGTGAGGCAGTGGGTGCAAAGCTAGTAAATAAATAAGTAAACAGAGAAGTAAAAATTATGTGGAATCCTTCCAATAAATTAAAAAAAAATCAGAAGTGAGGTCCCATTGTGTCTGAAACAGTACATTTATAATTACTGTATGTTACCAGTTGTGACTTACAGCAGTGAGACACAGATTTTTAATATAGATACCATTCAAAAGCTGAGTGTTGCTCAGAAAGCAAAGAAAGGTATCATTCTGGGAATATCTAGGAGAGATAGGCAAGTTAACAAATGGATCAGAGTACAGATTGGATTGCAAAATGTCATAAAGGAAATTCTCTTTCCACATTACAGAAGATATGAAAATATGTAAGTGAAGCTGGACAGATAGTATTATAAAATCAATAGGTACAACATGGTTGTGTATATCTGAAGACTGCAACGAATTAATAAGGCTGGAGGAGATGCTCAACCAGCGAAGAAAGCTGGATGTACGATGTTAATGTTCATCATTACAGTCATCTCAAGCTCAACACAAAGCAAATCATGCAACTTAAGAATTTCTGTCTTAGACAATATTGGCTGTTTTATCCATGGAAGGAGTATTAATATAAAATGGACTCCACATTATAATTCATATGATGTTTATTGTATTTCGCACACAACATTAATTTTATGCATGTATTTCAATCCACGTTCTAAAGTCAGAGGAATGTAAGCCAACTCTTGTTGAATTCTTTTTAAAAATACTTGGTATTTCAGAGTGATTTTCTATTAAAGACCCCAAAGACACTAAATGGACAATATTGTAATCCAAATGATTCACATGACATTACTTGAAAGTGGCATTTCAAACCATCAAAGAAGTAGCAGGATGATGGTTTTGTAAACAATCTCTCGCCTGTGTGAATTTCACTTTGGATTTTCCCAATAAAACCAACTTGGCACCTGCCTGTCCTAAGGCTATATTCATGTGGTCATTCACTATTAAGCCTTTTCAAATGCATATTCCTAGATAAATACTAGATTACGGTAACTTTTTCTGGTGACTGATTGTTAATCATGTAGTTAAATATGAGCTCTTTTTCAAGTCTCTCTGCACTTACCAACAATTTCCTAAAAAATGTCGCTTCCCTATACACAGCTGTCATCTGCAAATAGCCTTGTAGAGTTGCAGATATCATCTGTCTTGTCATTTGCATAAACAGGAACACCTTCAGTTATTTATTGCAGAAGAACCAAACATTGTACAGATATCATACATATATCATTTTGAAGAGAAACTTTGATTTTTTTTTTCTTTCCTTTCTCTCTCTCTCTCTCTCTCTCTCTCTCTCTCTCTCTCTCTCTCTGTCTCTCTCTCTCTCTTTGTCTCTCTCTCTTCCCCCCCCCCCCTCCCCCCGTGTATACCACCACAGTGTAGTTTGCTAATTTGCCAATACTCAGTGCTAGTCACAAACACGGCGAGTTCAGGTGCGGAGCGAGCTTTTTGCGTGTTGGAGCTTGACAAACACAAGTGTGCTACAGCTGTTCAATGGATGTTTAGAACCATGTATGGTAAGAAGCCACCAACAAGGAAGACCATTTACCACTGGCACAACAAATTCATTATGATGGGTTGCTTGTGCCTGGCAAAGAGAAGCGGACATCCCAGTGCGAATGAAGTGAATGTGGAGCACATATGAGAGACATTCATAAGGAGTCCAAAGAAATTGGTGTGTCGTGCTTCCCATGAACTTGAAATGTCCCCAGTGACAGTGTGGAAAGTCCTATGACAGAAGCTGTCTATGAAACCATTCGAATTGGAGCTAGTGCAGAAGCTCAATGACAATGGCAAAGACAAGCATTTGGAGTTTTGTTTGTAGTTGCAACAATTGAATGAGGATGGGGATCACATTGTTGATCGCTTAATTTTTAGCGACGAAGCCACTTTTCACACTAATGGGAAAGTGAATAGGCATAACTATAGAATTTCAAGTACAAAGCATCCACACAAATGCATTGATTTTGAGCATGATCCCTCAAAGGTAAATGTTTTTCGTGCCTTGTCACATCAAAATCTGTATGAGCCATTCTTCTTCACTGAGAGCACTGTCACTGCATATTCCTACTTGGTCATGTTGCAGCAATGGCTGATGTCTCAAATGCAATTGAACTCTCCGCTCATCTTTCAGCAAGATAGGGCTCCACCCAATTTTCGTCGTGAAGTTCGTGGGTTCCTGAATATGGAGCTGTCGCATTGTTGGATCAGCCGTGCTACAGAAGGGGACTGCGGTCTCATGAAATGTCCTCCCTGACCACCAGATCTCACTCCGTGTGACTTTTTTCTGTGGAAACACATCAAAGATCTGGTGTATATACCACCTGATGTAGCAGAGCTCCGGGAGAAAATATGGGACTGCCACAGTCAATGATGCCATGCTGGGGTGGCAAGAATTCGATTACCATATTGACATCTGCCAGGTCACTCATGGTTTGCATATTGAATGTTTGTAAAAAAACTTTCAGAGTTCATCTTCAATATGCAATATGTATGACTTCTGTACATTGTTTAGTTCTTGTGCAATATGTTGTTGTTGTGGTCTTTAGTCCTGAGACTGGTTTGATGCAGCTCTCCATGCCATACAGTAAAGCTGCATGCCCTCGGGAAAAATTACAGCTGTAGTTTCCCCTTGCTTTCAGCCTTTCGCAGTACCAGCACAGCAGGGTCGGATTGGTTGGTGTTACAAGATCAGATCAGTCAATCATCCAGACTGTTGCCCCTGCAACTACTGAAGAGGCTGCTACTCCTCTACAGGAACCACATGTTTGTCTGGCCTCTCAACAGATACCCCTCCATTGTGGTTGCACCTACGGTATGGCTATCTGTATCGCTGAGGCACACAAGCCTCCCCACCAATGGCAAGGACCATGGTTTATGGGGGGTGGGGGCGGGGGCCTTGTGCTATAAATAACTGAACATGTTCCCGGATATTATCTACACCCTATATTGTGACCAGTAGCTGTCCTTTCACATTTCCTTGAAGTGCATCAGACACTAATTTTACTTCTGATCATTCTTCCTTATTAAGAACTATGTACTTGGTTTTCTTAGTTATGAAGTATCCATTACTGTCACACATCAATTGAAGATATTTTGTGCACTCTTACTCTGTTTATTATATAAAACTGTGGAACTGTATGAAAGTATTTCTGGCAGTGCAGAAATGTGATATCAACCTAAGCTCTACTATCTGCTGTCCTCTAGATCTCATGAACAAACAGAGCAAATTAGTTTTCAAATATTCTTGATAGTCTGCAAATATGAAATATAAGATGTTGTGACCATTTTGCACTTCAAAACTTCAGTTATCACAGCCACATCTTTTCCAGGATGAAAATCCTATGTCTCTGGATATTACAGTATTTTCAGCAGCAATTTAGCATGAAGATTTTTTTTTATATTTTTAAAAATTTGATAAGATTTCTCCATGAACTTTAGTAGATTCATTGTGACATTTTGGCTTGTATTGTTAGCCAATAAACAGATTGTAATAATACTTTGAAAGTGTATTTTTCTGTAAACGTACACTTTTTAAAATGGAACAATGTCTATTGACATTAACAAACTAAAAGTAGGGTACATTAGAATATCAGTTGTGTTTGTTGCAAGAGTCTAGTTGGAGAAGTCATTTATGAGCTACTGTATATTCAAAGTTTCCTACACACTGACACTTTTTCATGTACTTCAACATGTGTAGTTGCTGGGTACAATGTTGTTATGTTTGCTTATAGTGTGCTAGCGTATCCCTTGAGTGCACCACGACTTGCTAGGCAGTTAGTTTGTGACAGTCCAAGCAGTTGGTCATGAGTGGATGATGGGATTCACCAATATAGAAAAAGCCAACATTCTCATGGTGTATGGATAGTGTAGGAAGAATGAGTTTCTTCATGCATGGTACATGCGCGATATTTCCCAATAGACATCAACGATCTTGGCAATTAGTTGTCAATCTCTTCAACCAGTTATGTTAAAGTGGTAGTGTAACAACTACACAATGTAACAGAAGGAAACAAGCAATGACAGGAGAGAGGGAACAGTGTTCTTACTGGTGTTGCAGCTGATCTGCACTTTAGCTCCCATGCAATCACATGATGAAGTAGACGACTCAGGCAAGTGTCCTACACATTCTCCATCGACATAGGTTCCATCACTATCATATCTCTCATCATCAAGAGCTCCGTGGAAATGATTATGAAGATCATGTTAACTTCTGTACATGGGCATTAAGACATGATACTCCAGATGTATCATGTATCTTGTTCAATGATGAAGCCACATTTAGCAATCGTGGCCAGGTAAACCGTCGAAACATGCACTATTGGTCTGTTGACAATCCCCACTGGCTTTGTAAGGTGAACATCAGCTTCCATTGCATGTAAATGTGTGGTGTGGGATAGTGAAGCACCAGCTCATACTCACTGGCCTGTTTTTCATAGATCGAACACTGAACATATGTAAATGCTGCTACCTCCTAATGGACCATCTTCCATGGGTGCTAGAAAATGTTCTACAGCAGGCTAGCAGGAACCTGTGGTACCAACATGGTGGCTGTCCAGCACATAATGCATGAAGTTTTCACAAATTGTTTCCAAATCGTTGGACAGGACACAGAAGACTTGTTTCTTGGCCAGCCTGTTATCCATATTTGATACCTGTAGACTTTTTTCTGCGGGGGAAGCTGAAATACGCTGCTACAAGTATATACTAACTACACTCAATGATATGCAGTTACATCTTACTGCAGCCTGCTCAGATATCTCCTCTAGATATATGCAGCAGCTGTTCCTCACCAGAGTGGAAGCATGTATTGCTGCTGCCAGTGGTCAATTTGCGATGGTCAGTCGTCTTGTTAGTGGTCAGGATCTGTGTAACTAGCTTGTGCCCTTGTATTGTTCTTTAGTGTGTGCTGCCACTGTTACTCTACAAGCCTCATGTGGGAACTTTTCAAAATACGATATCTCATAAATGGCTCACACTAGACTCCTGCAACAGACACCACTGACATCTGATTTATCCTACTTTTAGTTTTTTAATGTCAATAGACATTGTTCCATTAAAAAGTGTATGTTGGCACAAAAAAATAAAGTTTCTAAGTATAATTACAATCTGTTTGTTGGCTAACAGTATGTGACCCTGACTACCAATTCGTTCTGTGAAAACTGCACACCAATTCCTGCAGTATTTACAGTGTAAGTTTTAGGTGATTCATCTGTATTCTTCTTTGTGCCTTTGAAAATTATGTAATATTGAAATGCACAAGGCAATTTTCATACATTGAAAAGGGTGTCTGAGGCAAGTGAAATTTTCAAATAATTAATGTTGGCAGAAATCATGGTGATCCCTATAGAGGACTTGTTTGTTGGCACAGAAAAGATATCATACATATTCACATAGTACATGCCATAATACTACAGCATAATTACATCAGTGAGATAGATCAAGACCTGCATCTTTTCAAGTCATGTGGCACATTTCATTGGTCTAGTCACATAGCATAAACTGTTGCTTTTAGAGGGACAAATTATTAAAAAAACAGACATCACATTAGAACCAGTGGCTCTTAACAAAATGACTTTATTTAATTTTTTAATTCCCATTCACTTGTTTACACATCATTCATTTTTGCATCTGTGTACCAGCTGAAAGCAAGAAATGCACACTGATCTTCTTCAGTGAAGCAATTTTGGGAGGTATACTATAATCTCTCAACCTACATAATGATAAACTGCATGTAGACATCAAAACATCCCAGAGAAACAGTCACTGGAATGAAGTAACCTATTGCCTCATGGTGTCAATCAAAAGAAAAGAATTAGCCCTTGCCGGATTTGGACAAGCCATATAATCCTTCCATAACAGAGTATCTAAAACACACCATTACCTGACCATTATAGGCATTAATTGTTTCTTCACAGAAAATTTGATTAAGTTCATTACAATGCAGATTAATCTATACATAGACCAACAAGAGAATTTTTACATGTTACCTATGATGAAGTACTCACTGTGGTAGCTGTCATGCTTTCACCAGTATATTATGAGTCCCTAATATGTGAATGTATCAACAGACTGTAACATAAAAATTGGGAGTGATGCCATTCATATATGGAGGTTTGAAGAAATTCTGAAAGATTTGCATTTAAATGATGACACACCATAGACTGATTATAAAAAGATCTACTTCTCCTAAAAAGTTCTATTTTCTCTTTGAATTTATCAATGAGGCTTTCAGATTGATGCTAAAGGGCAAGGAATTGTCAATGGATGAAAGTATAATACCATACTATGGGCATCACAGAGCCAAACAGTCCATGGGAAGTAAACCTGCTAATTTCAACCTGTGGATGTTGGCCGATTCAAAAGGTGATGTATTCCATGCAGAACTTTTCTGTGGAGACTAGATTTGTTTGGGGCAACATACAGAGTGCCCATAATTAAAGTTCCAATTTTAAAATGCTGTACAACGAAAACCATTACTAAGAATGGCATCAAATTTGAACAACATATTATTGATACAGGGGGAAAGGCCATGGAACCAAAATAAGATGTTAACGAAACTTGTACCTATTGATGGTGCTGTAAGTGTCTTAAAGTAAGTGGGTTTAGCTACAAATGACAGATGAATTGCAATATCATGGCTATGGTTCAATTTGCATATTACGCCATCCATGCTGTTCAGTATGCATGACTGCACAAGTTCAGCCGTCAACAGTAGTAACACTATTAATAGATAGGTCCACCCATGAAAGCAAGATCTTACCACACTGGGTGGGAAACATCAATTTTTAATTGTCCTGAGGCAAAAAGATTAATCAAAAAGCAAACTGAGACCAGCTTTTAATTGTCCTGGGGTCAAAAACAACATAAAAAAGCAACATGACATGGGTTTTTAATTGTTTTGGGACTAAGAATCACATAAAAAGTGAAATGAAATCAGTTTCTAATTGTCGTGAGACTGACGCACAGCATGTTCCACAACAGAACAGTATCTCAGGGGTCACATTCAGAATGCATTGCACTATGTGTGTCTTCAATTCAGCTACATTCATAATTGGAGCGCTGAATACATCTTTCAGATAACCTCACAGCCAGAAGTCATGTAGAATAAGATTAGGTGATCTGGATGGCCAGGCTGTAGGGAAATGACAGCTAATAATTCTGGCATTTCCAAAATGCCTGCACAGCAGCTGCTTCACGGGCTGTGCAATGTGAAGTGCCAGCTTGCATAAAAATGATTCTACCCACACATCTGCACTGTGGAAGGTATGAAATGATGTTTGTGCAGAAGAGACACTCTTAGTGTTTATCTGTGATAGTATAGGTAACAAGACCTGCAGGACTCCTCCTTGGAAAAAAATGGCTCTGCCACAAACGGTGCCGTCAACTTGTACACAGTTATCTTGGCAGAATGAAGTAGTATCAGTTGATGTGAGAATGGATTTTCTATCACCATATTCTGCACTTCTCTGGATCGACATGTCCTTGAAGGTGGAAATGAGCTGTTTGTCTACAGAGTATTCCAAGACCATTCATTATCCACATCATGTGAGCAAGAAATACTAGAACAAATGTTTTTCTTACTTGCAGGTCAGCATGAAGCAACCACTGAACTTGGGTAATTTTTTATGGATAGCAATGCAGTATGTTTAATAGAATTTTGTGCACCATGCCCACGGGTATGTCTAAACTCTGGCCAATTTTCTGTGCACTCTGTGCTCTGCATGTTTGCACACTGCCACTCGATCCCTCTTGTAGTGTTGTGGCCACATCTTCTACTGATGCTGGATCAATTGTTTTCCTCCCTCTGCCACATTGCACTTCAAAAGCATCTGTGTTTTCAAACTCTGTAATAATTTTTGGCAGCCCCTTAGCAGACAATGGGCCAACACCTTTCATACCCCTGAATGTCTGGAATTTCTGCAGAGCCTCTTTCACACATTCATTGTTCTTGTAAAAGAGCTTTACCAGTGATGGTTGATCATGCATTGAGACAGTCAAGCCAAGCACCTCAGACAGAAACTAAGGTACAGTCGTGTACCCTGCCTCTTTTGTTTTGTGTATTCTTTTGCTTACAGCATCACCTAGTGGTCAATTTTTGTTAAACATTTTATGTTCCATGACGTTTCTCCTTGCACCAGTAATATAAAATTCAAATATGATGTCATTCAGAGCAGTTGTTCTCTTTCTATTGTAGTTTGAAACTGGAACTTTAATTTTGGATGCACTGCATAGTGACTGTTCTGACTAAAGTTCAGATGTTCCTAGTGGTTTCAAGCTATATTTTGACAATTTATTTACATATGCTCCATTGCAGGAGAAATAGTCCAGATGGAACATAGCTGGAACTGGCACTCTAAAGGATAACAATGCCAGTAAAGCTATAAAATGTGCCAACAGCACAGCAGTTCCAGAAATCTAAAAGAGAGAGTGTTTGCTATTTAATACCCCGGTTGCAACTAACCTGTGTAATGACAATACTAGTGTCACAGTACTTTCTAACTTTGATGGAAATGAACCAAAGGAAAGTTGAAAAACAGTCTGTGGAGCTGAAAGGAAGAAAAGGAGCAGTCACGTGCTGAGTGTGTTTGCACTGTGCATTACACGGGAGTAGTTAATCTGAACAATCAATTTACAGTTCAGTACTGGACAAAAATTCGAATAAAAAAAATGGTGGTGGAATATTTTTGCCAGGCTGTTGATGCATGTTGTGTATGAAGTTGGTTAGTTTTTAGACAGATAGGATATGAAATTCTGAATCTTCAGTTCAGAAGACAAGTGTGTTCCAAATTCTGACAGTCCATGACCCCAAAAACGCGAGACCTGAACCATCACTCTTACCTTTCCAAACATCACTGAGTGATGTAGGGCAACTCAGAACTGATGATTTGATAGAAAAATGAGTAATGAAATACCATAGGTGAAAGATCTGCAGTACCTACACAATGTAAATACGTATGAAATGCCAAGTTCCATTTCATCTGTATTGCATTCAGACATCTCACAAATTTCCAAACTGTTGTGGGCAATTTGTCATACATTTTTTCTGTTTTCTTATGTAACAAATGAAATAACAAGAATTGCAATAGAAAGTATTGGAATTATTTTCTCATCGTTGAAACAAGTGCTCAATGGCAACTAAAGTGACCATAAAAATTTGAAAATGTTGTGCTGTGCAAACAATTTTCACATACAACATTCATCCAGTCATGTTCCATTGATCCCATTAAGAAAGGGAACCTTCAGAGATGTGGAATGATAGACAAAGACATCATAGAGAGTTCATCTGCATGCTGTATTAACAATAAAGTGTCACTATACTGAACTACACTGCTATTCACACTTACGCCGTCTAAATTTGAGGAAATAAGTAAGAAAGCCGCTCCTTCAAAAAACTCTGCTGCCTCCCTAATTTTATTGTATGCTGCTGTTTTCCTGCTGTTTGTAGCTTAATATTTACTTATTACAATAGTATTTTTCAAAGAAAATATTCCGTCATACAGAGATGTGGATATCTGTAATTGTTTTGAAAACACAACATTTGTGACATATACATTTCAGGGAAAAGTTTCCTCGCTACACATGGTTTCCACATAAATAGACTAGGAAAAAAATGTTAAAATAATGAAAATTTTAGAAATTGTAAATAAGATCTCAAATGTGCTGAGTATGCTGCAGAGATCTTACCCCGCATGAACAGAAAGTATGTTTACCTGGAGAATAAAATTTAATTTCTGGTGCCACACTGCTCCAAGCCTACTGTGAGATTTCACTAAAGGAGGTAACATCCCAAATGACACCAGTTCACACAGAAGAATCAGAACAACAAGATCAGATAAAGTACCTAATACAACATATAATGGGCTACTGTTTATTTTTCAGCTTCCATAAACATCTCAAAGAAACACCAGAAATTCACAGGAGAACACCATAGTAGTGGCATATCAAGCACCCAAAGTATCTATAACAGCAGCACCATCATCAGCAAAAACAAATATTGGAGAAACAGCAGTGGGAGCAAGCTACTCACCTCAGCATAGGGAATGAATCATGAGGTGCAGAAAACCTATGCTTCTCAAGGATTTTTGGAATCTCACCAGGACACAGGATAGAACATGACACTGAATACTGTAAATATGACGAAAAACATCCACATATTAATGTGATGCAAGTGAATTCATGTAACACTAAGAATAAATTGTTGGATGTGGAGCATTTGTGCAGTAATGAGAAAGTAGATACTTTGTGTGTATCAGAGCATTGTCTGAGAAGTAATGAGATAGATTTCTTTATTCCTCAGGTATATGTTGCTGCAGATGTAATGCGCGGGGAAGTGAAAAAAAATGTTGGGGCATGCACATTTCTTACAGAGGATACAAGATTCACAAATGTGTCAAAAACCAAAAAAACATGTTGGGGCATGCATATTTGTTAAAGAGGATACAAGATTCTCAAAAATTGATATTAGCACATACTGTTCTGAAATAGATGGTGAATTCAGCTGTGTAAATCTTGTGTGTCACAATCTGGCCATTGAAAGTCTCTACAGCTTCAAAACAGACATGGAAAACAAGAGTGAGCAAGTCACTACATCATGATTCAACCTCCTTAGAATGTTCCTTCTATATTGTAGCAATAGAAATGTTACATGAGGTGGAGCAGGTATAGATAACATAATTGTTAACTTTAAAGGGATTTGCTCACTATCAGTATCATTGATGGGGGATTTGCAGGCCGTGATCCAATACTCCTTATGCTTAACCAAAACAAAACTGAAGGACTCCCCTCTAATGCAGATGCCACCACTAAGGAAGAGGTGACATGGGCTATAGCCAGAAGGAAGAAGTCGTAAACCAATTCATTAAGAAATTTAGAAATATTAAGTGGGACTATATATACCAGTGTCAAAGGGACTACATGAAACTGAAACTGCTATTGAGAACTTCATTTAAATTTATTATTTATTTAGATTGTGGTATACTTTTTCCAATCCTATAAAAATCAGTCCTAAAACCAAACCTGTAAGGAAGAACATTAAGTATACACATATGAACTTACCAATATTAGGCAAAATATGTTATCTTTGTACTGTATGTAACTTTTCCTGAGTATGTAAGTGAGCAGAAAGATGAATTGTACAAAGCTTATCGTGAATGTAAGAGAATGTATGTAACTAATTTTAGAATAGCAAAAAGAACAGTGTATGAAAGGTAGACTGAAGGTGTTCCTAATAAGTGCAAAGCTGCCTGGAATGTTGTTGCACAAGAGCACCTATCATGGACGTAACACAGCTCTTGATCTGGATAAAGTTAATATTTCTTTCATGGATTCTGTAAGTGAAATTAGGAACAAAATTAAAACTATAAGTACTAATGCAACATCAACATGAAACTATAACTTTAAACAGAGGACAATCACATCCATTGAGACTACAAAACTAGTGACAAAGTTCTCAAATTTCAAGAGCATGGATTACTCCTGGTTGACTAGTTATCTTATTGGAAAAACAATGCATATACTCAGTGCACCATGGCCCTGTCATTTTAACAGGTGTCTAGAGTTTGGAGTATTTCCTACAATACTAAAAATACTGTAAATTATTCTAGTGTACCAAGAAGGGGCAAACATGGTCTCAAACATTACCAGCTAGTTTCAGTAGTTCCTATTTACTCCAAAATATTTGAACTTCTTATTTATGACCAACTAAACAACTACTCTGAGTTGCATAATCTACTTTCTAATAGTCAGTTCGGCTTCTGCAAGGAAAGAAATACTGCCACTGCTGTTCCCTCAAATGTGAATTAAGTAGTAATAGTCTTTGAGAATAAAAATAAAGCTTCACTTCTTTTGTGTGATTTAAATAAGGAATTTTACAGTATTTCTCATAACACTGTGCCTAAATAGGAAGGGGAGAGATAAGTTAGCTTCTCTAGTAGCAGATACTGTAAGGGGGCCACAGTCACACGAGGGGTGATCCCTGTGCTTAATGGGAGCAGGCTGAGAGTATTTTTTTTTTAGGTTAAAACCAAAGTCCAGACAGAAAACAATCAAGAAAAATAGAATAAAAGAAGCTTCATGTACACTAAATAGGGATATAGCTAAGGTTAGTATCAATTTGCTTCATCAAAATACCAGTGGAATAAAAAATAAAGCAGATGAGCTGTTAGTGCGTTTAGATGATCTCAAAAATATGAATGAGATTGATATACTTTGTCTGTCTGACCACTAGGTGACTGTAGGGATGGAAAGTGTCAGTATAAGCCGGCTGGGGTGGCCAAGCGGTTCTAGGCATTACAGTCTGGAACCGCGCAACCCTTACAGTCACAGGTTCGAATCCTGCCTCAGGCATGGATGTGTGTGATGTCCTTAGGTTAGTTAGGTTTAAGTAGTTCTAAGTTCTAGGGGACTAATGACCTCAGAAGTTAAGTCCCATAATGCTCAGAACCATTTGTCAGTATAAATGGGTATAATTTAGTATCATACACTTGCGGATCTAGCATGTTATAGGAGGAGTTACCATTTAAATAAAACAAGGGTATAAGTAAAAAAAATTCTAAAAATAAGCAAATTTTTTGTTGATCAGCACTTTGAAGTTTGTGCATGTGAAATACAGCTAGATAATGTAGTGTTGATATTATCAACAGTGTACAGGTCCTCGTTAGGAGATTGGGAGCAGTTTATTAAAAACTTTGACTCCCAATTATTTTGTCTGTCAGACAAAAAGAAGTAGTTATTAATCTGTGGTGATTTTCATGTATACTTTCTAAGTGATTCTGATAGGAGAAGTGAACTAGAAGTTATTAATGACGTATAACTTAGAATCAGTGATCAACATTCCTAAACATACAGCTGAAGATAGCACCACTCACATAGGTAATGTATTTGTACAGCAAGAGATTGTAAAACTAACACATGCTTCCCCTGTGATAAATGGATCATCAGACCATGATGCATAATTGATTAATTTACAAAACATAGCAGAGTGTACAGTTCAGAAACCATATAGTAAAAGTGTAAGGTTGGTCGACCCGGTATCTATAGAGCACTTCAGAGAAAGTTTAAGAAATGTTAATTGAGGAGATGTATATACTGAGCCAAATGCTAATGATAAATGCAACATATTTCTTGATAAATTTATATCCCTTTTTGAACACTGTTTCCCCCTAAAAACTACTAAATGTAATACAAACAGTTTTCAAAGAAACCTTGGATTACTAGAAATATTGAAGTGTCTTCAGAATAGGGAAACATTCCACGTGGGAAAAATATATCTAAAAACAAAGATGATGTGACTTACCAAACAAAACAAAAGTGGTGGCAGGTCGATAGACACACAAACATACACACAAAATTCAAGCTTTTGCAACCAACGGTTGCTTCTTCAGGAAAGAGGGAAGGAGAGGGAAAGACGAGAGGATGTGGGTTTTAAGGGAGAGGGTACGGAGTCATTCCAATCCATGGAGTGGAAAGACTTACGTTAAGGAGGAAAAGGACAGGTATACACTTACACACACACACACACACACAAACACACACACACACACACACACACACACACACACACACACACACACACACACATCGATCCACACATACACAGACACAAGCAGACATTTGTAAATGCTAAGAGTTTGGGCAGAGATGTCAGTCGAGGCAGAAGTACAGAGGCAAAGATGTTGTTGAATGACAGGTGAGGTATGAGCGGAGGTTGAGGCCTGGTGGGTAACAAGAACTCCAGAGATGGGAACTTGCCCTTCAGTATATCCTCTCTTCTTGTTACCCACCCTGTTCCACAGGGTTCTATCATGGGTCCCCTTCTGTTCTTGATATATGTGAACGACCTCCCTTCTTATCTGAAACAAGAAGCTAAACTGACACTGTTTGCTGATGATACAAGCATCATTATTAATCTAGTAAAAGAAACTCCAATAGAAAATGATACAAATAATGTCTTTCAAAAAGTTATTGATTGGTTTTCTGTGAACGGGCTTGCTCTGAACTTTGAAAAATCACAGTACTTCCAATTTTCTACTGCGAGGACTACAGTTCCTCCAATAAATATAACATATCAATAGACGTCAGTAGCAACAGCAGAGCATACTAAGTTTTCAGGTGTACATATAGATGAGAATCTTAATTGGAAAATTCACACTTTGGATCTCCTAAAGTGACTAGGCTCAGCAACTTTTGCAATCAGAATAATTGCTAATTTAGAGAACTTAGAAATTAGCAAGCTAGCAAACTTCACATACTTGCACTCTCTGATGTCTTATGGAATAATGCTTAGGGGTAACACAACACTAAGGCAAAAAGTATTCACCGTTCAAAAGAAAGTGGTTAGAATAATGTGTGGAGATCATAGTCGCACATCCTGTAGGCATCTGTTTAAAATGTTAGGAATTCTTACAACAGCCTCACAGTACATTTACTCAGTATTGAAATCATATCTCCTTGACAATTCCTTCTGTACCATTGATGAATTCTTGAATAGGAATGAATAAATCTATAGGTGTACCTTACGCATTTTGTACCATTTAAGGAAATGGAGTAGGTAATAAAAATTGAATATTTTAATTAAAAAACCTTGATTCATTTGTGCATTTCTTATGCACTTGACACATTCCACATCATAATGGTTTCTGTGAGACTGATCTATGGATCATGTAACTAACCAACTAAATAACTAACTTGCAAAACTCTTCATCAGCAACAATTGTATCATACCTAAACAATGGGAAACAGTTTGTCTCTGTCAGAAACAGGCACACACAGGTGCAAGAAGTTAAAACAAGGGTCCTCCAAGTTTTTTTCCTTGGGCTCTTCTTTTTCATAACTGCAGCAGTCAATGATTTCACTGTGTTCCCAACTCTCTTATTTGATATGCCGATGACACTATTTTGATAGCTGAGCATGAAACACATTAGTTCTGCGAGATATTATGCAAGATGGCATGGAAGCAGCATTAAATTGGATCTCACAAACACACTGCATTGCAACCCTGATAAATGCCAATAGATTAATATTGATTGTCAGAAGAGGTAGAAGAGAAAGCAGTTTAAATTCTAGGATTTCACTTGGGAAATACACATTAACCATACCTGTACAAAGTTATCCCAAGTCACTTATTTAGTGTGGAAACTGAAAGGCTTAATAACAAAAGAATATTTAAGAGTTATTTAATTTGGACTATTTAAGTCACATATAGACTATGGGGACATTCTCCTCATATCAGTTATATTCTGTAGATTCAAAAGAAGGTGGTCCTGGCAGTGAAACAATGCCAGCAGCTAGAGCACTGCCAGCCACTGTTCATAGAACCAAAATATTAACTGTCATTAATCTCTCAATAACTGTCTCAGCACATTATGGGAAATACA
This sequence comes from Schistocerca gregaria, assembly GCF_023897955.1. Taxonomy (NCBI): domain Eukaryota; kingdom Metazoa; phylum Arthropoda; class Insecta; order Orthoptera; family Acrididae; genus Schistocerca; species Schistocerca gregaria. The sequence continues at coordinate 492,272,413 of NC_064924.1, forward strand.
CTCCTGGAAATGGAAAAAAGAACACATTGACACTGGTGTGTCAGACCCACCATACTTGCTCCGGACACTGCGAGAGGGCTGTACAAGCAATGATCACACGCACGGCACAGCCGACACACCAGGAACCGCGGTGTTGGCCGTCGAATGGCGCTAGCTGCGCAGCATTTGTGCACCGCCGCCGTCAGTGTCAGCCAGTTTGCCGTGGCATACGGAGCTCCATCGCAGTCTTTAACACTGGTAGCATGCCGCGACAGCGTGGACGTGAACCGTATGTGCAGTTGACGGACTTTGAGCGAGGGCGTATAGTGGGCATGCGGGAGGCCTGGTGGTCGTACCGCCGAATTGCTCAGCATGTGGGGCGTGAGGTCTCCACAGTACATCGATGTTGTCGCCAGTGGTCGGCAGAAGGTGCACGTGACCGTCGACCTGGGACCGGACCGCAGCGACGCACGGATGCACGCCAAGACCGTAGGATCCTACGCAGTGCCGTAGGAGACCGCACCACTACTTTCCAGCAAATTAGGGACACTGTTGCTCCTGGGGTATCGGCGAGGACCATTCGCAACCGTCTCCATGAAGCTGGACTACAGTCCCGTACACCGTTAGGCTGTCTTCCGCTCACGCCCCAACATCGTGCAGCCCGCCTCCAGTGGTGTCGCGACAGGCGTGAATGGAGGGACGAATGGAGATGTGTCGTCTTCAGCGATGAGAGTTGCTTCTGCCTTGGTGCCAATGATGGTCGTATGCGTGTTTGGCGCCGTGCAGGTGAGCACCACAATCAGGACTGCATACGACCGAGGCACACAGGGCCAACACCCGGCATCATGGTGTGGGGACCGATCTCCTACACTGGCCGTACACCTCTAGTGATAGTCGAGGGGACACTGAATAGTGCACGGTACATCCAAACCGTCATCGAACCCATCGTTCTACCATTCCTAGACCGGCAAGGGAACTTGCTGTTCCAACAGGACAATGCACGTCCGCATGTATCCCGTGCCACCCAACATACTCTAGAAGGTGTAAGTCAACTACCCTGGCCAGCAAGATCTCCGGATCTGTCCCCCATTGAGCATGTTTGGGACTGGATGAAGCGTCGTCTCACGTGGTCTGCACGTCCAGCACGAACGCTGGTCCAACTGAGGCGCCAGGTGGAAATGGCATGGCAAGCCGTTCCACAGGTTTACATCCAGCATCTCTACGATCGTCTCCATGGGAGAATAGCAGCCTGCATTGCTGCGAAAGGTGGATATACACTGTACTAGTGCCGACATTGTGCATGCTCTGTTGCCTGTGTCGATGTGCCTGTGGTTCTGTCAGTGTGATCATGTGATGTATCTGACCCCAGGAATGTGTCAATATAGTTTCCCCTTCCTGGGACAATGAATTCACGGTGTTCTTATTTCAATTTCCAGGAGTGTTCAATACAGCAGATTTCGATATGAGGGAAGACCATAACACCAGATAGAAAATGAAGTCAGTGATACCTAGACACAGGCTGGCAAGAACAGGGAATTTCCATCTAATCAATAGCTTAAGAATATTTAATAAACTTCCATTTTCTGCTCAGTCAGCTCACATAAATAGTGTCTGAAGCAAGCTATTAAACTGGTTACTTGTAAATCCTTTTTATGATACAACTGAATATATGAATGTAAAAAATCATTTGACATTAATTTTTTATTGTTTTGATTGTGTGATATCATTGATTGTATTTATTTATTATTTCACTGTGCAAGGTGTCATTTCTAGGTTATGTTTGGAATATGTAACGCTCATTTAGTTTTAAGGCACTATTGAAGGAAAGTGTAACATGCTATCAATGTAAAATGCCTATTTCACCTTAGCTGGTCAATGATAAATAAGGAATCTGAATCTGTAAATACTGTTTATAGTACATCATTAGTTGTTATACACTTTTATAACAAAGACTGCTACTTGTCATGTAGCTAAAAAAATTTATATCCCTGTCTCTAGGTATTCAGGTAACATGGCTGATGAGATGTTTTTTCTTTTCTTTATGAACTGGTAAGGATTCCCATTTTCTTGCTTTTTGTTATACAGGAGCTTGTTGACTCTCTTTCTACAGTAGCACTTTTCTTGAAAAAAATACCAGTTTTTTTGAGTAAGTGCCAAACTACCATAATGAGCAGTTATTTTGCATAATTGGGGAGGCAGGAGGATATCCCCCTCCCCACCAAAGTAGCTGTTTCCCTGCTAATTGCTGGATCACTTAAGTACTATAAGCACAAATAGTATTAGCACTATAGCGATAATTTACTTTCCATAATGTGTACATGAAGTTATTAAAATTTGCCTTTTTCTTAACCTTGACTGATTTCACATCCCTGGAGGTTCTCTTGCTTGTTGGAATCTACATGACACAATGAATAACTAAAAGTAGTTGAACTATTGTACACGGCACTTCTAAGATCTGATGCATCACCCTAATCCTTGTAAAGTAATCAAACAATAAACAATTAGAAAGCTCTACTGAACACAAACAAAAATCTTTACAGGATATTTCCACACAGCAGCACAAAGTAAAATGAATAAATTAAACACTGTATGAACCAAAACCATTGCCTGCTGATTACTGATTCATGCTTCTACAATGTAGAAGTCAACAACCTGGTGCACCATTGGATATGTTGGTGTATTGGTGCCTGGCATTTGATGGATCGTGCGAACATATGAAACTTCCTGGCAGATTAAAACTGTGTGCCTGACCGAGATTCGAACTCGGGACCTTTGCCTTTTGCGGGCAAGTGCTCTACCATCTGAGCTACTGAAGCACGACTCACGCCCGGTCCTCACAGCTTTACTTCTGCCAGTATCTCGTCTCCTACCTACCAAACTTTACAGAAGCTCACCTGAGTCGTGCTTTGGTAGCTCAGATGGTAGAGCACTTGCCCGCAAAAGGCAAAGGTCCTGAGTTCAAGTCTCGGTCGGGCACACAGTTTTAATCTGCCAGGAAGTTTCACATCAGCGCACATTCCGCTGCAGAGTGGAAATCTCATTCTGGTGCGAACATACATTTACAGGCTATGTAAGACCTGGTTGGTAGGTAACCAGAGAGCACACAGGATAAGTTTAAGTTTGTGGATGGGGCCGTAAACAGTTATTGTGCAAATCAAACACACAGTTTTATTTTCTAAGAACCACTTATTCCCACATTGGCTTAAGGATCACAATTAAACAATGCAGATGAAGGCCTAGTTAAAGAAAACTTGAGATGCTTTCTGGGCTGAAGGCCCAAAACCACACAGCGAACGCAAGAACAGCTGAAGGCCTGGCTTATAAATCAGAAGCAATTAAAGTTAGAAGGTAAAAATTAAAAAAAATTATGCAATGAAAACAATTAGCGGCTGAAGGCCTACACTACACATCTGAAAGACAAGTATAATTAAAGCACATTCATAAACAATTTTTCTAACCAAGAAATTTCTTTTTGAACTTACAAAAGAACGGCTGGAGCCTGATTAAGGAAATATTAACTTATTGCACATCTGCAGGCCACAAATTTGAAACAATGGCTGAAGGCCTGGGCAAGTTAGATAAATAATTTTGAATTATTAAAAACATTTTCCTTCAAAGAATACACACGGCTGAAGGCCTTATTAAGGGGTTCACACAAATCCACGACTGAAGGCCGCACAGAACACATGCAACAACTAATGGCTTAAGGCCTGGATTACAAACAATTTCAGATTTAACAAGAAAAAAAAATCTAAAAGAATCAATGCCCAAAATTTTAATTTAACGCGGCTCAAGGCCTTTATGTAAAATTTTACAAAGCTGAATTAATACATGGCCAAAGGCCTCACAAATACTTCAACTAAAATGAAAATCACAGCTTAAAACAAACAGAACGAGTGGTGTTCAAAAATGATCCAAGCGTCGACCTGGGACGGTAGCTCAAATGTAACATGAGGTGAGACAGGCAGCCAAGAGTTGAAGTTAGGTAATCAGATGGCAACCCAAACTAGGGACGGCCAAAGGGCCGACCAACAATTTAACCAATTCCCTTCCATCTGACCAATGGCACAACGATGGAGAATATTGGCGGAGGATGAGAATTTGAACAGCACTATGCCTCCAGAAATCGGCATGTAAAAACAGCTAGGGAAACAATAGCCACTGTGCAAAAACATTTCCACAAACAACTCGAACAATACTAAAACCAGTGACTGTGGAACAACAAGGACAAATCACAATTCAACACACACAGGTAACCCAGAAGCAGTTGGCGACCAAATACACATCATGTGATGAGATGAACAACCAAATGACCAACCAAGATCATCCCCACTCAAGTTATGTTTTTTGGCAATGGTCAGGTGAGTCATGGCTAAACGGACCTCACTGCTATTCCGTCCCGACTCCCTTGATGTCCATTCGCAACTTGGACACCCAATGACCTGAAGACATTGACTTGGACCCAACCATGCAGAGGGAACACTTGCCCATTGGCCAACCAACATCTCTGCACAAGGGAGGAACTGACCCACATCCCTATAAGGTGACCAATTGAAGGGGCCCAGAAGCAGTTGGAAGACCAAATACACGTCACCCAATGAGACAACCGTCTGAACGACCAACCAATGGTCATCCCTGCTCAAGTCTCCTTCTGTCGAACAGTGCATGTGTTTCGCCAGTGGTCAGGTAGTACTGGCTGTGCAGACCTCACTGGAGCTCCATCCCGACTCAACTCACCACACACCACGACCCGGAAATACTAGAGGTCGCTCCAGAGATAGTACAACAGTGCTCTTATCGATAGCACTGCTGCTGCCACTCACAGGCAGGCAGGCCAGCAACTTAGTGATGCCAGTAAATCGAATAAGAAACGGGACAACAATACCACAAAGACAAGATGTCCAATAATAAACGGCATGAACCCAAGTCGTGCACGGCTCACTATGGAATGCAAGAAGGAACATTTCCATCAACTTATGTTGTTTTACTTTTGTAATGGGAAAACCACCTCACAATGCTGGCAGAGGCTGCATGCTTTATACGGGGATCATGCAGTAATACCTAGAGCATGTCAAAAGTGGTTTAGTCAGTTTCAAGCTGAGAATTTCACTCTAACAGACAAACCTTGATCTGGATGGCCATTGGTTAGGGATGTGGATTAGCTTAATGACAAAATAGTCAACAACCCATGAATAGCAATGCAGTGGAGGTGGAACTCAATGTCACTCATGTGGTTGTATCCAGGAACTTGAAGAAGCTTGAGTTACATAAAGATGCATGCTGTAGAAACAGCCGGATTTGGGAGACATGTTGTCTTTCATCACAACAACGCCACACTGCATGCCTCTATGGTGACCCATCCAAAGTTGTGTTCTTTTGAGTGGGATGTGTTGCTGCAACTGCCGTATTTGCCAGACATTGCCCTTTCAGCTTCCATCTATTCCATTCCCTGCAGAATTTCCTGAATGGGAAATGCCTCACCTCCTTGGAGGACTGCAGACTGAACCTCAAAGAGTTCATAAACCTGAAAACCTCCACAATTTGGAAGAATTGCATTTATAAGCTTCCAGAGAAGTGGCAGTATTTTGTCGACAGTAATGGTGTCTACTGCAGGAAATAAAAGTGTATTTACAAAACCATTCCACCTTGTTTAGTTACATTGTGCACGTCCTTGTGTATGAAGTGTGTAAGCAGACAGGATGGAAAACACAGTGTCATAGCTGTGCTGTGGGTAGATGTGTCCCAAGACATTGTTTGTGATTGCCCTGTAATGAAAAGTAAATGTACTTATTAGGCAACCCAATATTTGTAACCACTCAAACTATGTATAACATAGCAAAATTCAAACAAAAATACTTTGGTTTAAAAAAGTGCTGTTGATTTCTCATCCAATGGCTAAAGGAAAATACATTAGGTGGAAGTTAGAGGGAAATGGAGTTATGCACAAATATTAAAAATAATTGGGATTAATACAGAGCAATACTCCAATTTAGGAAAGAAAGTGATAAATGCAAAGAAACATCCCAAAGTAGAAAACAAAAGGTTTAGAGATATTGTAGTGGAAGGGTGCCAGGAGTTTCCACATTAAAACTTGGCAAAAACTTTGCACCACAGAGCTTCGTTCACCTTGGTCTGCATCACAGGCCCCGCATTGCTGAGCAAGTACCCCAGCGGCCTGTGCAAGGCAACGCTGTATCGTGCCAGCCTTGTTCGCCAGCTGTAGAGTTCCGATTACTTTAGGATGGCTGTGCCAGCAGCCGACTCAGCAGCCACCATCCCTGTTGACTCCGCGCTGCTCCGCCGGGAGCCTTAGGTAGGCCCCACTGCTGCTTCTTCTTTAGTTGGCATAGCTGGGAATGCGGCGGCAATGACCACCTGCGATACGGTATTCGAGCTTGTGGCCCTCGTCTCGGGAGTCTCCAGCGTGTGTCGGGAGCAGAGATGACTGCCCACAGTAGCGACCAGAAGAGTGGCCTGCCCTGGCTGGCTGCGGACCCTGCGTCAGCCTCGAACCAACGACCCACCGCGGACTGGGACGCTGTCGCCCCATCTGTTGCTGCTTGTAGCCCGGCAGTGTGATAAGTGTCGCCATCCAGGAGAGCTGCCACACTCGAATGAACTCATTAGAAAACAACACCTATTTATATTCGACTGCGCACCTCTGTTTTGCTAACCCATCGCTCCAAGTCCCGTATGCCCCACATTCCAGTTGCGACAGTGGGCCTCTTCTTCCTGTAACTTGCGACATGCAAACCTCTGCGTTTACACTTTTCAGTGGTTCGATGGCCCCTGTGGCCTCCATTCCACTTCGCAACCACTGGTCAGCGTAACTCATTGCAATCTGGCTTGCATCTGGCTGTAACATGTGGTCAGAATATCACACAACACTAACTTTCCCTATCCTAAATGGTGGTGCCATTACATTATTCCCCTCTTCAGAAAGACCTGGTCGCCGGTTCGTCCATTAACTAATTTGTTTGGATAGGCGCTTATGACATGCTTACTTACTACTAGAAAAGTTAATTGAGGTCTAGTGCTCTTTTAAAACCATGAAATGAAACAAAACATAAAAATTCCTTACTGGACGACCACTGCTTGGTCAACCCATTACCTACTCATTTCACACCCTCAGTATCCTATCCACTGGGACTTGGACCACCCTCGGATCCCTCTTGGAATTAGCTCTCCACCTGATCAAAAAGAAAACAACACATAAAAAAGTTAAGGCTGCAATGACACGTGGCCCAGAAGTGCTCAAAATGATTGTTATTTGCCGTTGCCTTTCCCTATACTGCACGACATGTTGAACAAGCTGTTCAGCTGATATATGCCCCTCTTGCTCTATAACAAACTGGTTTACGGATCTCAACAGACCTGGCTAGAGAGTTTGATTTAATAAGGTCAGATTCTGCCTCAGAAAAACTATAAAGTGGTTTCTGGCCAGTACAGCTGTGGCTGCGTAACATTCAATTGTGTGTCTTCTGAAATTGACGCTGGCAGATGGAAGGTTGGCCCTATTATGTTACACTTAATTTCATTGATAAAAATTCCACTTCCTTCGAGTTCTACACGTTTCGCTTCCATAAACACTCCTTGCTCAAAAAAAAAATTGCTACCACTACCAAATTCCCTTAGGTGGAGAAGATACAATGCATCCCGACTCGTTACATGCTCAATTTTGGCTACACAATGTCATTGAACAGTCTATTCCTTTCCCCCTGGCTAAAAAATAACTGCACCAGGCATGTGTTCCATATTTGTAGCTTCACAGATTTTCCTCCAACATTAACCATTTTTGATTGAAACTCATCACTGATTGTGTGACTACTTTTATCCTTAAATTTACATCATATGAACTGGTGCAATAAACACAAATTTTCTGACCCAGCACAGTCGATAACAAAAAATTTAAACAAGAAATCGTATGACTCTGACATCGTTCAACACATATTTATTACAGCTTTGCCACAAAATTTACTCTGACGCACTTATTTCACAAGAACTGCATTTTATTTCTCCTCCAACAACACTCCACATACATCAGACGCTACACTTCCCCTTTCAGTAACCTGAGGACAGGGATCACCATCACTCTTCCTCCCTCTTCAAAAAGACTGCTGTCCCTAGCAGGCTCCCAATACTCAAAACACATACAACCCATAAAAACATACTGCCTAATGAATCTACACAAACCTAACGATACATGACACAAAAACAAACAAAAAAAAAAAAAAAGAAACTACAAATACTCTTCTATCTTATAGATCGCAAAGCATCTGGTACTTCATGTTGTACTCTATCTTCCTGGTTTTCTCTTTGCTTAGCACCTCTCTTTACTCTCTCTTTCGTCCTCTTTCCTTCCTGTGACATGCCTGGAATCACATCCGGGCAACCCTTAAATGGCCGTAAACCCCCAAAGTGTACTATTGTTGTTCTTGTTGGCAGCTGAAGCTTTATATTAAAGGGAGATGTAGTTTCAACAACTTGGTATGGCCCTTGATATCTCGTGAGGAACTTCTTCGTTTTCCCTGTTTGCGTATAGGGGCTGGACAGCCTTACCCACTGCCCCACCCTGTACTGCGGTAAACTTCCTTTCCACTTTACTGTGTCTTCCTGCCTTTCCAAAGCCTTTGTATTCAGCTTTTGTACCCGTTTCCAAACATTCTGAACTGTTCTAGTGAATTGATGTGCAGATTCACCAGTGCTTCCTTTCTATAGCTTCACTAAATCAAATGGTGACAGAATTTTTCGCCCGTACACTACCTCATATGGAGACAAACCAGTATTTGTATGGATTTTTGCATTGTATGCGCATACAATGTGCTTCAAGTGATGAGAATCAACATATAAACTCAGTATCTTCCCGATTGTTCTGTGTACCCGTTCTGTACTTCCATTGGCCTGTGGATGCAATGCGCTCATCCTCAACTTCTTTATATTCAACAATTTACATAGTTCCTTCATTAAATCTGACATGAATTTGGTCCCTTGGTCAGTAATTGTTTTCTCTGGTACACTAAACTTCAAAATCCAGTTATTTCCTAACGCTTGTGCGACCATTGCTGCCTGTTGATTTGTCATAGCCACCGTCTCCACATACCTTGAAAAATCGTCTATTATTGCCAGAACAAATCTGTTCCCAGATGGTGTTCGCCTAAAAGGTCCTAAGACATCAATCCCCAGGAAAGAGAATGGACATGTTGCCTCCGGTAATTGTTGTAGCTGTATCTGTTTCTGACTCTGTGCGCACATGGTATGCAATTCTTGACATACTGACACACATCTCCTTTCCTACCTCTCCGCCACTCTCGTGTTTGTCACTCTACACCCTCCATAACCGGATAATACGTGATCATGTGCTTTCTTTAAAACCTCATCCCTCAGTTTCGCTGGCACTACTACCCTTGGCCCTAACTTCATTTCCCTGCACAGAAGACCATCATACAGATTAAACTGTGGCTGTGTCTGATACAATTGAAATCATTGTCTGCATCCTGTAATTTTTGCCATACTGCTAGGTCATAACCTATGACTTCTACTTTTGCCACCTTCCTGCTTCGTGCATCCGCATTACCGTGTTTCTTCCCCAGCTTGTGCACCACTTTGTAATCGAATTCACTAAGCCTCACAGCCCATCAAGCGAGTCTAGTAGATGGACCCTTCAACCCCAACAACCATTTGAATGCAGCATGGTCTGTCATTACCCAAAATCTTCTCCCATATAAATAACATTTCAAAGAAGTGATTCCACAGATTACACTAAGCATCTCCCTCTCTATTGTTGAGTAATTCCTCCCTCCTGCATTCAACTGCCTAGACACATAGGCTACAGGATGTTCTTTCCCATCAATTTCCTGATTAAGAACCACCCTAATGCTTGATTTGATGCATCACATGCTAGTATAAACTCCTTTTCAAAATCTGGAAACACAAGAACCGGACTTGATGTTAACACTTCTTTCAGTTTGTCAAATGTTTTCTGACAGTCTTCTGTCCACCCAAATTTCTCACCCTTCCATAACAATCATGTCAACGGCTGTGCTAAATCTGCAAAACCCTTCATGAACTTTCGATAGTAATTGCAAATTCTGATGAATGACTGTACTTCCCAAACTTTTTTTGGTTCCCGGAAATCCCTTACAGCCTGTACCAACCTCAGATCTGTTTGCACTCCGTCCTTACTGGTCATATGACCCAAATATTTTACTCCTTCTAACACAAAATACACTTCTCCAGACTCAACATCAAACGAGCTGCTCTTAACCTCATAAAGACTTCCCTTAACCGCTGTCTATGTTGCTCCATACTACTTGGAAACACTATAATGTCATCCAAATAGATAAGACACTGACGTGGTTTCAAACCCCTCAAGACACTGTCTAGCAACCTCTGAAACATTGCCGTAGCATTTTTCAAACCGAATGGCATTCTAATGTACTGGTAATGGCCTCCATGTGTAGAGAAAGCAGTTTTTGGACGATCCTCTGGAGCCACCTCTAACTGATGATAACCACTTCTCAAATCCATCGTAGAAAAGTATTGGCATTGTCCTAAGTGATCCAAAGTCTCCGATATGTTTGGAATGGGGTATGCGTCCGTTACTGTCTTGTTATTGAGGTATCGGTAGTCACAACAGAGCCTGTATTTCTTAGTTCAATCCACAGATTTTTTAGGCACAATGACAATGCCTGCTCCCCAGCACCTATTACTATGATCTATAATACCGTCAATAAGTTGCTGATCAATAAAATCCTCCACTGTCGGCTGCAAATACCTCGGTATTCTTTATGGTTTATGGTAAACAGGTGCATCATTCCATGTTGGCATCCTATGTTGAACTAATAGAGGTGCTGGTAATGGCCCTTGTGGAAAAAACAACTCCTTAAACTCCCACAATAATTCTTCCATCTGCTCTCTTTTTCCTCCTTTCAAATACTTAATTTTATCATGCAATTCAGTTCCATTGGCAGTTAGTGGTTGATCACTTCACCTACCTCTTGAACACCAGTCTTCATCATCTGGCACATACTAATTTGCTACTAAAACTCCTTTCTTGAAATTCGCATCTACAGCACTAAAATTATCCACATTCACGGGAACTACTCACCCGTTATTCCCCTCCTGTATGCGTACAACACTATGTTTCACAAAACAACCCAAAGAACCCAAATCTTCATTATCCCCCAGTGGTTCAATAACACATACTGTACCCACAGGTAGATTCGACTCCACACTTACCCAAATCGACTTTCCGGTGCCACTAGATACACACTCATGCAAATTAAGCCTCAATACTAATGTACGTGGTTCAATTGGGTTGTTCATTACATTGAACGCCCCTCGCGACAGCTCTGCATTGACAACAGTTTCCCCTAGTGGAAATAACATTCCACCAAGTTCCACAGTTCATTGTCCAAGGTCAATTGTGGCATGATGTTGATGCAAGAAATCTATTCCTAGGATCATGTCGTAGCCCTCGCTCACCCATGGTACTACCTCCATACATGCATTAAATCGGACTTCCTCTAAGCGAAAGTCAACTGTCACTGATCGCAAAGGTGTGACCTCTAACTTTTTAGTTCCTACAGATCCTACCACTGAACATTGCACCTCTGAATATGTATTCGTAAAATTTAAATTAAACGGGAGCTCCTTTAGGTGGGTCTTGGACTGCCTCTACCATTTAATGCTTGTCCAACTCTCCTATCTCCATTTCTCCATCCTCCTTGCTGCTGATTTCCACCCCTTCCTCTATTCCTTGGTGACTGGGTACATTGCCTCTGGACATGTCCCGTGCGACCACACTAATAACATTTTATACCTGCTGCAAATACTGTTTGCTTCTCACATACCGCTGTTACCAAGCGTATTTCCTCACACTGAATTGCCAGCTGAATGGCCAAATACAAATCTTTCGGAGTCCCTTCACGCACTTTCCGTGACATATGCACTGGTAACCCTCTCAAAAATACATGAAGTGCCCTTTGCTCGGCCTCCTGCAACAGAACACTATTCGCTTCATCGCTCTGACCCAACTCGTAAGTGTACTCATTAATTTCCCTTATCCTGTCCACAAATTTCTCCACCGTCTTCCCCTGTCTCTTTGCCATTGTACTGAACCTCTCCCTAAAGTACTGAGCACTATTCTATTCTAGTACCTTTGTAAAAGCCCTTCCTTTAACTTCTTTAACTGTCCTGCCTTCCTTAAGGCCTCATAACGCCTTACATATGCTTTCGCTTCACCTGTTAGTCTAATCTTGGCTACATGTAACAACTGCTCATCAGACCAACCATTCATCACCATTGAAGTCTCCAAGTCCTCCAGAAACGAATGCACATCCTCAAATGCCTTGCCAGAAAACGGAACAATCAAACTCATGGCGGCTGGATCAATCTCCTGCTCCCTAGGCAACAACGACTGATGAGATGCGGTTTCCTGCTCACTTCTAGATGTTAATTCATTTCTCAACTGCGAATTGTCCGCTGTCAAATGTGCTATCTTTTCCATTAAAATCCGTACCGCTTCTGGTTCCAACACACCTTGAGTCCTTGACTCTGCCATTGTATTGCTTTCATTCTCAGTTAGTCGTTTTGTTTTGGGACTAAGTACAAGAATAATCTGACTTCCTACAACTCCATAATCATCATACTCAGTAACATCATAAACCAATACAAAGTATTCAAATACCATGAAAAACAATATCTTACTGTCCCAGTTTTGCTGGGAAGCCCTTGCACATCCACCATACAGTCACTATCTGTCCCATGTGATTTCCATATTTTTGGAGTCCTGAAGAAAGACATTCATGGCCATTGATTTGTTTCGAATGAAGAGGTGCACATCTGGGTCCAATCATGGTTTCCTGGGCAACTGCAAACATTTTTCTATGAAGGTATTACCCATGCAGTTTGGGAAAATATGTCAAACTGTAAATCTCAATCTGGTGTCGGGTGACAAAGCCTTAGACAGAGTGACATTCACAAAATTGCTGGGGATTCATGTAGATGAAAACTTAAATTTTAATGACCATGCAATAAAACTTGCACAGAAACTTAATTCAGCCTGTTTTGCCCTCAGAATTATTGCAAATGTTTGTACCTCAGAGGGTGCCAGAATGGCATATTTCAGCTATTTTCAATCTCTTGCCACATACGGAATAATATTTTGGGGTTCCACAACGGGGCACCTAAAGCAAAGTTTTTTGATGCAGAAGAGGGCCATCCGAATAATAACTCACAGTCATCCACAGACACACTGCAAACCCATATTCAAAAAGCTTAGAATACTTACTATACCATCATTATACATATACAAATGTGTATTGTATGTCAGGACCCACGTTGCAGATTTTCAGACAAATGCCAACTTTCATAACTACAATACCCGTAATAGCGCAGCACTCCATACTCAGCAAACAAAAAGAACAAATACACAAAGGCATGTGAGCCATATCGGTGCAAAACTGTTCAACGCACTGCAAGTCAACATCAGGCAGTTAGAAGATAATAACAAATTTAAAACAGAATTTAAAAAATTTCTAGTAGAACAATGTTTTTATTCTGTAAATGGCTATGTAGGTCAATAAATTTTTTCTGATGATATTTATAAAGGCAAAATGGAAAATACTCTATCTGTACCTAGTCATTTATTACATTTACATACTTAAAGGACAGCTGTTGTGTGATGTAAATATATACTTAAGCAGTGTTGTGTACATAAGGACTTGCCGTTTAGGGAGGACAAAACTAAAGCCTTGTGAAAAACAGACTATGCATTTGAAATAACAAGCAGGGATGTATATAGGCTATATTAATTTCATTGTATTATTATTAACTTCATTTTATTATTTTGTGTTGTACTTTGTTACGTATATATTGTTTGTGTCCCATTTCTTTAAAATGGCTTACATGTACCCTTGACAACATCCATACAATATTTATTGTCAACGGATGGATAAATGAAATAAAATAAAATATATCTTGTCTCACAGAAGGATTAATGTATTAACAGATGTGGTGATTACTTTTGAACTAATAAATAGTTTACTTACTTTTTTCCATCTTTCCTTTTTCCATTTGGCTGCTTCTTATACTGCAGAGGGTCAATTGTACTTGAAATTTCAGGACAGAAGGTGAGTACTCAACATTTTTTTTATCTCTTCTGTGGGAGAATATAACTGTTAGGAATCCAAAAATGTTGTGTAACATATTAATAACCATGTCCTCAGTTATTCTTTTTAGTACTTCTTCATTTCATACTTTACCATTCCACTTACTTTCTGACATTCTTTGGTAACACAGTGTTTCAAAAGCTTCCAGTTTCTTGTCCTCTGGATTTCTGGTACAGAAGAACATCTTCAGTACTTCAAGCATCCAGTTCATCATGCCAGAAAAAATCTATGAATTCTAAATTAATTTTCCCAGATGCTTTTGGTCTGTATCACTAATGTTAGGTGTCACATGAGCCAACAATGAAAGTGATTCACGCTCTGGTTGGTCTTGCTTGCACAAGTTCTGTCTTCGTTATGCTGTCATGCCTTGACTCAGATAAAGATAGCTGATTTCTTATAACCACGCTTCTTATTGTGTTCACAGCTAGAATATAAGTGGCAATGAGAAGATTTTTTTGTGTACACAACTTCTGTGAATGTTTCTTCTTGTAATTTCTCCATGGAAGTGGTGCTTCAGTCATTTCTTCACCAGCAGCAACTTTCTACAGCACCTTGGAAAAACTCGTGGCTACATTAACTGTTCAGACTCCAGTGTCTCAGTTGTATCTGCTGCCATTTGCACCATATGGGTACTCTGCTGAAGATTGGGAAGCTTATGAGAAATGGCTCTACCAAAATTCCGTTGCAGTTAGGGTGCAGAACTAGGACATTTGTAAGGCTTTGTTTTTGTCGTAGATTTACCTGCACATGTATCAGTTATTGTGTCAGCTAGCCACCTTGCAGTAACTGGCCTCAGTTTTGTTTGATGAAAGATTTAGTTTGTTGTCTTCTTATCGTTGCAAGTGCACCTATGTTACTGCCACTTGCATGGAGTTTTACTAGTGCCTCGAGCAACCACAGCAGTCACATCGGGCTTGAGCAGCAGAGCTCCAGGGTCTAAGCTGTAAGTGTCACTTTATTGGTAAGAACTCCATGGAATCCCATGCCGACTCCATGGTTCATGACGCAGTCCTCTGCCTCGCACCCAACAAGGAAGTAGGTTATAAGACCCTTCAATCTGAAGTTCCATCCCTGAACAAAGTGTTGCACATTGCTCAATCTTTCGAGGTCTCCTGCATAGCGGGCCACAAAATCAGAGCATTGGGTAGATGTCACTGTCATTGGTAGTGAACTACAATGGTGCATAGCAACTGGCACACTGAGTGAAGAGGAAGTTGATGCCGTGCAAACCAGTAAACCTGGCCACAATGGTCAAACAAAGCAGCAACCACAACAACAAGGACTAAATGCAGCCCATCAGTCCAGTCTTTCTTGCTTTGTGCAACATAAGAGATGGCATGTGTGATATTGTTATATTGGCTGAAAAATGGGGGGGGGGGGGGGGGGGGGGTGGAAGTTCAACACTGACTACTGTAAATGATGTAGCTGACAGTTGCACAATCATTTTTCACAGTTCTTTAGTTTCACTGCTCACAAACCCCCAATATTACACAATTATATGGCCAGTGCCCTGTTGGTAAATGTTGATAAGCCTCATTAATAGGTCAGAGGCAACATTAGTATGGTGCTACAGTAGTTTGCTGTTGAACATCTACGAGCAATAAAAACTTAACAAGAGAGTTCACAGTTCTTGCATAATAATATGGTACGTGTAACACATTTATCAAGTAAATTAAACAGACATTGTCATTAATTACCTATTTGTGTAACACTTATTCCACTGTTAAGTTAATCCATTGTTTTTAATCTAATCAATACATTTTTCACATCTGAAAATCAGCTGTGGACTGACTGTCTCATTACCAAAAATTGGTTCTTTATACATGGTGGAGAAAAATTGTGTCTCGAAATTTTAAACCTGGATAGATGATGCCAGTAGGAACCAAAATTATTAATGTTGTGTAGGTCGACAAAGCACAACTTTTAAACTACAGAAACTTGGTGCAACAAGCTCCAATTGGGCATGGGGTTGTCCTGCTGCGAAGTATCCAAGGCGGCCCGCACGCTCGGTGGTAGCTCACCAGCCTTCCACTCTGGGGGCCTGGGGGCAAATCCGCCAGGGTACCGACACATCTGTTGTAGTTTCATGATAAGACGTACTGGGAACAAACTCATCAACAGCTGTTAGTTCGCATACTGGAAGTCTTTTACAAATTGTGTCAGCCCTGAAAAGGGCCTTTTTTGTAGCTATAACATTGTTTACTTAAAGCTGGTGCTCAAACTGGTGACCCCTGATGTGACACAAGCTTGGTAATGTCAACTAATTTCACAGCACTTATCATGCTTAAACCTCCAGCTTGGCCATGATTTTTGCAGGTGCAGCTCTCACCTGTGTCTTTACGTGACCGAGTTAAGTCTGAATTGGATAACCTGATGCCATTCAGCATCAGTCAATTGATTTACATGAGTGAATGGGCTGTGCCATGAGTGATTGTAAAAATGCCATCAAGTCAGCTCTGGCTTCATGGAGACTTTAAAGTTATCATAAATACACAGTTTGTTATTGACACATACGCCATGCCTCCACCAGATGAGTTACTTGTGAAACTGGCTGGAGGCCAATTCTTTTCCTAGGCTGACTATGCTGAGGCCTTCCTGCAGTTTCCGTTAAATGACAACCTGAAACAATTGCTAGTTGTGAAGATGCCTTTTGATCTTTATCAATGTCAACATTTAATGTGTGGTATGACCAGTGCCCCAGCTATAATTCAACAGTTTTTGGAACAACTTACAGCTGATGTTTCTGCTGTACCAACTATCTTGATTATGTCATCACTGGTGCTACATTGGAAGAACATCTACATAACCTCTGTCCTCTCTTTATTGTTTTTCACATCACAGACCTTAAGTGTAATTTTAATAAGTCACAATGTTTTCAATCCTCTGTTGAGTATCTCAGTTATGAATTTTCCTGTCAGGGTGTTCGACCCACAGAACAGCATGTCGTCACTATTGAGGCTTTGGCTCATCTGTCCAATTTGCAGAAACTGCAGGTGTTTCTCAGTAAGGTAGCTTACTATCACATGTTTCTTCCAGCTGCAGCCACTCTGGATCACCCTCTGAACCATCTGCTTTGTAAAAATGTTCCTTTCTAGTAATCACCAGCTTGTGAGCATTCATTTGCACAACTCAAACACAAGTTACTCTCTGTGTCTTGCCTTGCACTCTTCCCACATGGTAGACATTTAGTCTTGGCTACAGATGCATTCCAGTATGGGATTGGTGCGGTTCTGACCCATCATCATCCAGATGGCTGTGAGCAATCTATTGCTTTTGTGTTCAAAATGCTCACTGCAGTTCAGCAGCACTATTCACAGGACAAAAAAGAATTTTTGTCAGGATATAATTATGAGATCCATTTCAAACCCTATGTCACAGAACGCAAATGCAGGCACATTGTCTTGGCTGCCCATGAGCACCGACATGTTGTTTGATCAGGAAGAACTGTGATGTTTTCAACTTGGCACGGAAGCTCAACAGGCCATAGATTGTTTCCCCAGATCTAGGACTGTATTGTCAGTAGCTGCAGATCCAGTGCTTAAATAAGTTGTGCACCTGATTTGACATGGGTGCCCTGGTCGTCCACCGGGCAGGACATTCCATTCATATCAGACCTTCTACACTTTCCATCAACACCTTTCCCTGTTGCTTGGTGTCTCTCACTAGTTGATGGATGGGGCACACCCCAGGTTGAGATTCATGTGCTGCTGCACGGAGAGGTTTTCATGCAGTTACATCAAGGACATTGGAGAGCTTCCAACTCCAACAGGTAGCACATAGTCATGCGTTCTAGCCTGGTGTTGACTGTGAGGTGGTTTGCATGGTCATGGCCTCCCGCCAGTGTTTGAATGTACAAGCAGCACTGTCCACTGTTTTTTTTCACTGGGTCAGTGCCCATGCTACCTTGGGAACACTTCCTGGCTGCATGTTGTCAATGCCATTACCAAGTTTCCTATGTTGTTCATTGTCTGTGTAACATGGCAGAAGCAACAGTCAAGGTGCGGTCAGCAATTTTTTTCTATCGAAGGCCTGTCCTTTAGGGTGGTTTTGGATGATTGTCCTCAATTTATGGCTCAATCCTTTAAAGATTTTTGCTCCCGCAATGGCATACACCATGTCAAGGTGCTACCTTTTCATCTGCAAACCAATGGCAAGGCAGAATGCCTTGTGCAGTTGTCCAAAATGCAAATGCCTAATTACGTCATGGACTTCCTGGCAGAAGAGGCTCTTACATTTGTGCTCAGTTCTCACAGGATGACTCTAATCAGAATTAAAAGCCCAGCCGAACTGCACAGCTGGTGACACATGAGCAGCAGGGTTTGGCCTCACATCAACCTTCAGTGCCACTAGCGGAGGGGGAGGGGGGAGGGGGGCAAGCAGAGGGCTAGCCAAGGCTTCATCAATGCACCCACAGGTGCCTCCTACGCTGCCATGGGCAGCTTCTCCACTGGTGACAGTGCCACCTCCCCTATCCCCCCTTTCTATGTTGCCTCTGGACACCATGGCTCTCTAGGTCTCAATCCCCAATCCTCACCTCTGCGTTTGTCGCCAGTGTGTCTGCTGGCTACGAGGAGCCAGGCCCCTCTGCGTGCTCTTCAGATGGGGGTAATGATGCATATGTCCACACTCACACCATTTCTACCCCTACTCCATGCATTCGTGTGAATTGGGACCTGCTCATGCCTAGGATGGATGCACTTGACACCATGGACTTAACAGACGTCAGAGTGTCATGGAGGAGCCAGCATCTGGGCTTTCTCTCTACCACTATAGCCATGGTGTGCATTTCATTCAAATAGCATGCCATTCAGCAGCTCGAGGCAGTTCCACCAGAGGCCACCAACCATGGACCATGACTCAATTATCAGCGACAGGAAGCCAATGGCCCCTGGCAGGCAAATACCCATTATAATGTCTTTCACCAGCTTCAGCTGACCTGTCTTGTACTACACTCCTGGAAATTGAAATAAGAACACCATGAATTCATTGTCCCAGGAAGGGGAAACTTTATTGACACATTCCTGGGGTCAGATACATCACATGATCACACTGACAGAACCACAGGCACACAGACACAGGCAACAGAGCATGCACAATGTCGGCACTAGTACAGTGTGTATCCATATTTCGCAGCAATGCAGGCTCCTATTCTCCCATGGAGACGATCGTAGAGATGCTGGATGTAGTCCTGTGGAACGGCTTGCCATGCCATTTCCACCTAGCACCTCAGTTGGACCAGCGTTCGTGCTGGACGTGCAGACCGCGTGAGACGACGCTTCATCCAGTCCCAAACATGCTCAATGGGGGACAGATCCGGAGATCTTGCTGGCCAGGGTAGTTGACTTACACCTTCTAGAGCACGTTGGGTGGCACGGGATACATGCGGACGTGCATTGTCCTGTTGGAACAGCAAGTTCCCTTGCCGGTCTAGGAATGGTAGAACGATGGGTTCGATGACGGTTTGGATGTACCGTGCACTATTCAGTGTCCCCTCAATGATCACCAGAGGTGTACGGACAGTGTAGGAGATCACTCCCCACACCATGATGCCGGGTGTTGGCCCTGTGTGCCTTGGTCGTATGCAATCCTGATTGTGGCGTTCACCTGCACGGCGCCAAACACGGATACGACCATCATTGGGACCAAGGCAGAAGTGACTCTCATCACTGAGGATGACACGTCTCCATTCGTCCCTCCATTCACGCCTGTCGCGACACCACTAGAGGCGGGCTGCATGATGTTGGGGCGTGAGCGGAAGACGCCCTAATGGTGTGCGGGACCGTAGCCCAGCTTCATGGAGACAGTTGCGAATGGTCCTCGCCGATACCCCAGGAGCAACAGTGTCCCTAATTTGCTGGGAAGTGGCGGTGCGGTCCCCTACGGCACTGAGTAGGATCCTACGGTCTTGGCGTGCATCCGTGCGTCGCTGCGGTCCGGTCCCAGGTCGACGGGCACGTGCACCTTCCGCTGACCACTGGCGACAAAATCGATGTACTGTGGAGACCTCACGCCCCACGTGTTGAGCAATTCAGCGGTACGTCCACCCGGCCTCCCACATGCCCACTGTACGCCCTCGCTCAAAGTCCGTCAACTGCACATACGGTTCACGTCCACGCTGTCGCGGCATGCTACCAGTGTTAAAGACTGCGATGGAACTCCGTATGCCACGGCAAACTGGCTGACACTGACGGCGGTGGTGCACAAATGCTGCGCAGCTAGCGCCATTCGACGGCCAACACCGCGGTTCCTGGTGTGTCCGCCGTGCCGTGCGTGTGATCATTGCTTGTACAGCCCTCTCGCAGTGTCCGGAGCAAGTATGGTGGGTCTGACACACCGGTGTCAATGTGTTCTTTTTTCCATTTCCAGGAGTGTAGTTACTAAACGATTATGTTTGTTATGCTGTCATACCATAACTCAAATAAAAAATGTTGGTTTCCTATAACTGCATTTCTTATTGTGTTCAAAGCTAGATCACCAAATAATGGGTGAAACCATGAACTATGGTAACATTTCCAGAACTAAATGCATTTTTATCATCACTGCATTTGCTTTTTCACCTATTCTCCCAGCTGAAGTTGAGCAATGGGAAATTGAATTCCATTTTATTTAACTGAAAAAGTAAGACATGGCTGCTGAGCAGCTGCAATATGGTCTCACTTAATTCAGTAAGTTGTTTCAATTGCTGTATCATCATCTAGTCAGCATGCTGGCAAACTGTGGCAATCTGCTGTCATTATAGTAAGTAAAACATTATAAATGATTGTGTTAGTGCCAGAATATCTGGCATAGTCTTTGACGTTACAATAAACAGGTTCAATGTTCAAAAATCAAAAAACCTTTTTAAACTGAGAGTGGAAAATAAGTAAATAGCTTTTCGGAACCTTGCTATGAAATGCCTTGTGGGCCATTAACAAACTTCATCATACACATTGTGTGTTGAGTTTCAGTCCACTGTTGCTTTAGTAATGTGATGGTAGTCACATGATAAATAAATAAGTCTGTACACAGCTGCAAACATTTTTAACACTTCATAGAACTATTGTACCACAGTGCAACAGTAATCTTTAATATCGGAAGGAATGCAACTGATTTGCACAACAAAGCAACCAGGAAAGATCTTATGGTATTTATGCAGATGTATTGTGCATAAAAGGACATCATTTGGAAGTCACTGTAATGTATCAGAGTACCATAGGTGGATGTAATGCAATATCATGTTACTGTCAGCAAAATGAAAGGAAAGAGGAAGTGGCCCTACACACAAAAAGTGGAATAAAGTCACAGGCAACAGACCTAACTGAGCACTGCACTTCAGTAATATACTTGGAAATATAAAAGATAACAATTCTTACTCCTTTTGAAAGACTGCATACTTGCCATCAAATATAAAAATTAATTATATTCACTTTTGCAGTTTCTGCCTTATGGCCATTCTCAAGTGGTGAACTGCAGAAGCTAATGTAAAAGGCTTCATATAAATGTCTGAAAGGTACAGTATGGCGAGGTTTCCTTATTGGTTTCATCTTGGATTGTTTTGATGAAACACATTAGAGCTACTGATGTGCAGCTTTCGTTTGTTCCTCGCCATAATGTTTACAATGAGAATTAAATGACATAGTGCCACAATGATTGATCATTTATTTCTAAATCCAACTATCTTTCAAGAGACGGGTGTGAGGCCCATAATAAATGTTTCATCCAACTGTTGTGGTCAAATGACAGCAATTAGGCATCTGCAGCAGTCAGATTTCACTAAGGAGGGAAAAGTACAATTTTGGAGAGTAAAAAATGTTGCTCCACCCAGAGGGAACTAAGAGGATGAACAGTTCAAAGAAGCTAATCAAGAATACACTGCAGATGAAGAATTTAATTATTTTCTAAAAATATTCTTACAACACTATGAATCCAATTTCCTTTACAAAGGGTCACAGCAATTACAGTGCCCAATATTTGGAACCAGAGTATGGAATGTCAAGAAAAGAGAGTTCTATTGACTACAAATGACTAGCTCCAATCAAGTTGAGAGCACTACAAGAAGTATTGCAAAATTCTTCTCCATGCTATCAAAAAAGTTAAAACTACGCCCTGTGCACAAAAATTTCAAAATTCTAAGGACAAAGCAAAGTCAGCTGGGAGCACAGTTAGGCTCAAAAGTGAAGAAACATGGGAAATTTAAACAGTTAGCTGCAAAATTCAATGAATGCTTCCTAACTGTAATTAAAAACACAGGGTCATTAATGAACCATCAAGATCAGATCCATTAGACATACTTAAAAAGTCTTTGCAAACTCCACCACCAGTCATTTGTTTTGCCAAATCAACTGATAGATAGATCACAAAACCATAATTTCACTTAAAATCAGTAACTCCCCTGTCTTTGATGCTACTTCAACTAAATTGTTATGCTGATTTGGAAGGATTCTGTTTTGAGCTCCCTATGTAATCATTTGATGGTTAAGACACTTCCAAGACATAAGTATGCAATAGCAACACTCATTTCTAAAAGAGGAGGTAAGAAGATGATCTCTAATTAGACATCCCATGTTGTCAAAACTTGATGAAAAATTAGCTTACAATAGAATACTGAAACTCTGCTCTGAGGGTGAAATTTCAATAATAGCTCAGTTTGGTATCTGTAAGGGCTTCTGTGTTGAAAAAACAATAGATGATGTAACAAACTCATTTCTCATAGAATTAAACAAGAAAAATTATGCTGTTGGGGTTATTTGTGGGCTTGCCTTGCCCTGCAGTTTTGTAGATCACAAAACTCTACTATATAAACTAAAAACACATCCCCCTTGCAGAGGATAACATTAACAAGTGATGCTAGAGGAAACAGACTAAATTCGAATAGGGATAACATTAAATATGGTGTCCTGCAAGGTTTGCTGCTTGACCCACTGTCTTATAGCTTTTATTATTGTGGTCTTCAGTCCTGAGACTGGTTTGATGCAGCTCTCCATGCTACTCTATCCTGTGTAAGCTTCTTCATCTCCCAGTACCTACTGCAACCTACATCCTTCTGAATCTGCTTAGTGTATTCATCTCTTGGTCTCCCTCTATGATTTTTACCCTCCACACTGCCCTCCAATACTAAATTGGTGATCCCTTGATGCCTCAGAACATGTCCTACCTACCGATCCCTTCTTCTGGTCAAGTTGTGCCACAAACTTCTCTTCTCCCCAATTCTATTCAATACTTCCTCATTAGTTATGTGATCTACCCATCTAATCTTCAGCATTCTTCTGTAACACCACATTTCGAAAGCTTCTATTCTCTTCTTGTCCAAAGTATTTATCGTCCATGTTTCACTTCCATACATGGCTACACTCCATACAAATACTTTCAGAAATGACTTCCTGACACTTAAATCTATACTCGAAGTTAACAAATTTCTCTTCTTCAGAAACACTTTCCTTGCTATTGCCAGTCTACATTTTATATCTTCTCTACTTCGACCATCATCAGTTATTTTGCTCCCCAAATAGCAAAACTCCTTTACTACTTTAAGTGTCTCATTTCCTAATCTAATTCCCTCAGCATCACCCGACTTACTTTGACTACATTCCATTATCCTCGTTTTGCTTTTGTTGATGTTCATCTTATATCCTCCTTTCAAGACACTGTCCACTCCATTCAACTACTCTTCCAAGTCCTTTTCTGTCTCTGACAGAATTACAGTGTCATCGGCGAACCTCTAAGTTTTATTTCTTCTCCCTGGATTTTAATACCTACTCCAAAGTTTTCTTTTGTTTCCTTTACTTCTTGCTCAATATACAGATTGAATAACATCGGGGAGAGGCTACAACCCTGTCTCACTCCCTTCCCAACCACTGCTTCCCTTTCAAATCCCTCGACTCTTATAACTGCCATCTGGTTTCTGTACAAATTGTAAATATAGCATTTCGCTCCCTGTATTTTACCCCTGCCACCTTTAGAATTTGAAAGAGAGTATTCCAGTCAACATTGTCAAAAGCTTTCTCTAAGTCTACAAATACTAGAAACATAGGTTTACCTTTCCTTAATCTTTCTTCTAAGATAAGTCGTAAGGTCAGTATTGCCTCACGTGTTCCAGTATTTCTATGGAATCCAAACTGATCTTCCCCGAGGTTGGCTTCTACTAGTTTTTCCATTCGTCTGTAAAGAATTCGTGTTAGTATTTTGCAGCTGTGCCTTATTAAACTGATTGTTCGGTAATTTTCACATCTGTCAACACCTGCTTTCTTTGCAATTGGAATTATTATATTCTTCTTGAAGTCTGAGGGTATTTCGTCTGTTTCATACATCTTGCTCACCAGATGGTAGAGTTTTGTCAGGACTGGCTCTCCCAAGGCCGTCAGTAGTTCCAATGGAATGTTGTCTACTCCGGGGGCCTTGTTTCGACTCAGGTCTTTCAGTGCCCTGTCAAACTCTTCACGCAGTATTGTATCTCCCATTTCATCTTCATCTACATCCTCTTCCATTTCCATAATATTGTCCTCAAGTACATCACCCTTGTATAGACCCTCTATATACTGCTTCCACCTTTCTGCTTTCCCTTCTTTGCTTAGAACTGGGTTTCCATCTGAGTTCTTGATGTTCACACAAGTGGTTCTCTTATCTCCAAAGATCTCTTTAATTTTCCTGTAGGCAGTATCTATCTTACTCCTTGTGAGATAAGCCTCTACATCCTTACATTTGTCCTCTAGCCATCCCTGCTTAGCCATTTCGCACTTTCTGTCGATCTCATTTTTAAGACGTTTGTATTCCTTTTTGCCTGCTTCATTTACTGCATTTTTATATTTTCTCCTTTTGCCAATTAAATTCAACATTTCTTCTGTTACCCAAGGATTTCTACTAGCCCTCGTCTTTTTACGTACTTGATCCTCTGCTGCCTTCACTACTTCATCCCTCAAAGCTACCCATTCTTCTTCTACTGTATTTCTTTCCACCATTCTTGCCAATTGTTCCCTTATGCTCTCCCTGAAACTCTTTACAACCTCTGGTTCTTTCAGTTCATCCAGGTCCCATCTCCTTAAATTCCCACCTTTTTGCAGTTTCTTCAGTTTTAATCTGCAGGTCATAACCAATAGATTGTGGTCAGAGTCCACATCTGCCCCTGGAAATGTCTTACAATTTAAAACCTGGTTCCTAAATCTCTGTCTTACCATTATATAATCTATCTGATACCTGCTAGTATCTCCAGGGTTCTTCCATGTATACAACCTTCTTTCATGATTCTTAAACCAAGTGTTAGCTATGATTAAGTTGTGCTCTGTGCAAAATTCTACCAGGCAGCTTCCTCTTTCATTTCTTAGCCCCAATCCATATTCACCTACTACATTTCCTTCTCTCCTTTTCCTACACTCAAATTCCAGTCACCCATGACTATTAAATTTTCGTCTCCCTTCACTATCTGAATAATTTCTTTTATTTCATCATACATTTTATCAATTTCTTCGTAATCTGCAGAGCTAGTTGGCATATAAACTTGTACTACTGTAGTAGGTGTGGGCTTTGTATCTATCTTGGCCACAATAATGCGTTCACTATGCTGTTTGTAGTAGCTTACCCGCACTCCTATTTTCCTATTCATTATTAAACCTACTCCTGCATTACCCCTATTTGATTTTGTGTTTATAACCCTGTGGGCACCTGACCAGAAATCTTGTTCCTCCTGCCACCGAACTTCACTAATTCCCATTATATCTAACTTTAACCTATCCATTTACCTTTTCAAATTTTCTAACCTACCTGCCCGATTAAGGCAGGTAGAACACCAGTTTTCTTTCTCCTGATAACGACATCCTCTTGAGTAGTCCCTGCCCGGAGATCCGAATGGGGGGCTATTTTACCTCCGGAATATTTTACCCAAGAGGATGCCATCATCATTTAATCATAGAGTAAAGCTGCATGCCCTCAGGAAAAATTACATGCGTAGTTTCCCCTTGCTTTCAGCCGTTCACAGTACCAGCACAGCAAGGCCGTTTTGGTTATTGTTACAAGGCCAGATCAGTCAATCATCCAGACTGTTGCCCTTGCAACTACTGTAAAGGCTGCTGCCCCTCTTCAGGAACCACACGTTTGTCTGGCCTCTCGACAGATACCCCTCCGTTGTGGTTGTACCTACGGTACGGCTATCTGTATCGCTGAGGCACGCAAGCCTCCCCACCAACGGCAAGGTCCATGTTTCATGGGGGGGTTTATATCTAAACAAAGTAATTAACCAGGATAGTGGAGAATTCTTAAAAAACTTTAAAGTTTAGCTCTTGGCGCAATTTTATAGCTAAAGGGGAAAACATAACCAACCATCACTCAGCCAGGAGAATAATGGAACAGGCTCACAGCAAACAGCTTAACCCTTAATCTTCTAAATATCCATACTCTCATATTCCAAACAAACAAAAGTGGCTTGCTGGCACCAGAAATAGAGATAAATAGGCACACACTGGATAGGGCACCATGTGTGAAGCTCTTAGGCATCATAATATATAATGACTTGAAATAGCACCAGCATATGGGTAAGTGAATCAAAAATCTCAGTTCTGTTTTCCACATGGAAAGTTCTCTCTCATTGTGTGCACATAGGATTGTACTGCATGTACTTTCACTCAATATTATCCTATGGCATATCATTTGTGGCAGTGCAGCTAATGTCAAAAAAGTATTTGTTCTACAGGAGCCTGCTGTAAGAATATTGTGTCATTGATGATTGTTGTTTCAAGGGTATTAGGCCATGGTCCAATGCATGTTTCTGTGCTTGTATTGTGTAAGAATTTTGTATTAACTTGATAACTGCTCATCTTCAGAAGTCTCTTGAGTGATCAGGGGATTCTTATACTTACATGCCGTACACGTGGTCTACGGTACTGGTGCAAAACTTTTTGAAAAGTTGCCTGTGGGCAACAGATGGCAAACAAAAATCAATGTCGTTCAAAAACAAATGAAAAGAATTCCTCATTAGCTACTTACAAAATTTATTAGAATATACAGGTTCAGGAATATAAATCCTGTTTAATGATTATATTAAACAGGTTTACACTTTGCCAGTATTTAAATAGCTGATGGTGTCAAAGTTACATAAATGCTTTATTTGGAGTAACAGAAAAAACAGCAGCTGAGTTGTATAAACAGAGGAGCAGTGCATCTTTTTTTTTAAAAAAAAATTAGATTAATATATGGACACATAGACTAAGTTATCTCCATAATTATCAGTGTAGATAGATTACCATTGGCCATAATTTGTTGCTAGTGCACTTTGTGTAATTAGCCTGCAGTGGCTGTTCTGCCTGCTAATGTAAAGTGGACATGTTGCACATCTCTGAAGACTCTCCTTCATAACTAGATTTACAAAACACAGGGTATGAATGAATTGTGGAACTGACAACAGATTATGGAGCAGAAATGTATTTAAAACAAAGATTTTCTGTTGATCTTATGGTGGGTCAGATACTGGTGCTATTGAAAGATCATGCGCCTTTCAGTGGTGAAATGTTCTGATAGATAACTTGTACTGTTCTGTGTATTGCCCTTCAAAGGATCTGATTGAAGTAGAGTAGAGAGTATCCACCTGGTATGTGATGCTTTGAAGTAGGATTGGCAAAGTGCTCTGTTCTGAACATGACAGAGGACTGAAATTTTTAAAAAATCAGATGATGTTTGATGGCTCTTCTTTATTTCTTCATTTGTTGTCCTTGGTGTCAACGTATTGCATTGTGATACTGACTGAAAAATGGGGTGTGGAAGTACAACACTGACTACTTTAGATAATGTAGCTGACAAATGCACAGTTGTGTTTCACAGTATTTTACTTTCCCAATAATACACAGTTATATATGGCCTGTGCACTATTGTTTTAACTTTCCATAAGCCTTACAATAGTTTTCTACTGAACATCTATGAGCAGTAAAAACCTAACCATAAAGTTCACAGTTCTTGAAGAACAGAAAGGTACATATGGAGCAGACACTGTCATTGTTTTAACACATGGTCTATTGTGTAATACTTATTTCACACTTAATTTGAAGTGTTGTTGTTGTCTGAAACTTGGCCATGGACTGACTGTCTCGAGACCAAAAATTGGGCCCTTATATATCCTCACAATAATAGGTACTGAAACTATACATTGTTCGAAGTTTAATTTACAGAAGTTACAATTAAAACTTAACTCATTAAATTAACAGAATACATAGAAAACTTCCTTCTTTTTAAAAAGTTTCTTCTACTACAAGAGTTAAGGCGAGTTATTTGTTTAAATCATGAAATTAACAAATATAGTTACACAAACAATACTTTTGACAAAACTGTTAATTTCTTGGGAATTAATAAAGGGCTAGCTTTGCTAACTTGTTTTCGAACAGAGCCAAATAGATCCTTTAAGAATATTATTAGTTGTCCCTCCAAATGTTTATAATTAGTACAGGGTTTATATTTGTTTATATGTCAACAATAGAATTTAAGTTACGAAACAATCGCTGATTTCACCCTGTAATGAAAGTATTAACTAGGAATAGTCAAAATAAATTATAAAATCAATTACATGCATAAAACTAAGCACAAAATTAGATTTGGTGTTATATTCTTTAAAACTGAGGTCAACCTTTCTCTGTAATGGAATTGCGGATTATACTTGCTTATGTTAATGGTAATTAGTTAAAAATGAAAAAACGAAGTTAAGAAGGCAGATGGCAAAACAAGAGGGGAAGTAAAATTAACACGGCTTGCTTTCTCACATCATCCCCTCATTGGATTGACCAGATAGATATTGCAAATAACTAACTGGGCAATTCAGTGACCACAAGTGACCCTAGACAGTGGGTTAAAATTCTACACACACACAAAATCTTATCAAAACTACAACACACGTTTTTTTTTTCCAAATTCATACTTATATGAACTGGCCATATGAAAATCCCCATACAAAATATTTACATACAGTGTATTGCACAAAATATCCACAAGTTATACTTTTACAAAAAATTATGCATCTTCATCATAAGTGATGTCCTTTTTGGGTAAACAAAGATTACATTCAAAGATACATTTCACTTCATACATGTCCTGTCTTGCAAACAAAGTAAAATCCTCGTGGGTTGCAAAAAAACTATACAGTGCACATTGCATCCTCTTTTTTTAAAGGAAATTTCACTTGCTCAATGTTTAGTATTTTCCACAAGCACTTTCACACTTTTAATGAGCTTCAACAGGTCCAAGTGGCAGTTAGTAAGGAAATGCACTGCTATCAGTTCCCTGGGAGGTGGCTCTCCTCCGTCACAGTACATGAAAAAAATCAGACAAAATATCCTACTTTAGTACACTTATTTTTACTTCTAACTTGAATATAAGAAAAAAATTGTTTAACACTAATGGCAAATGATAGACATTACATCATAAATAAATACATTACATAGTTCTCATAACATTACAATAATTAGCATTAAATTTGACTGTAGTACGAAAGGTGAGGACTAGAAATTTTTTTAAATCAATTGCACATTACACAACAAAGCATTACTCTAAGTCATAACTGTCTGAAACTGGTTAAACTTGAAAGATTTGGGTTTATTTACCATTTGCGAAATAGCAAAAACTCAAGATGTGCAGTAGCATAAATATACTAATCATTATGTTATGAAAAAAAGAATAGTCACCATTACATAGCTTAATTACTGTTCAAATCAAAATTGGGCACTGATGACCTAGCTGTTTAGCGGCCTCCACTATAAATCATCATCATCATCAAATCAAAATTAAGGGGATGGAATTTGTACCAAATCATTGCCCCACTTCTTTACTCCACTCTGATCACTACTCTCATTCAACCAGAAAATTAAATCCTCACAAAATGTTACCAAATGGTTGACCTGTCAGAATATCCACACCAGTTTAGCAACACAGTTATCAGTTAATCAGCAAAATTACTGTTCTTTGTCCCAGTATTGCCACTTTAAGCTCATAATTCCTCAGAAAACAAATAGACATTTTCAGATAACCTATAGAGATCCAATGATGCTGCATTATATGACTTGTACCTTATTAAGACATTGCTCTTTCTGCATTCCAGCTGCAGTGTCATGAATTGTACAATATAAACAGTACCCAATGTTGCCTAATTCAAAAAGTAGATCATCAATACAGTTACACCACATTTGTTTGTAATAATGTCTGTTAGCACATTACTTTACTTGCCTTTCTTACCTCATTAGCTAGTGGAGTGCATTCTCAAAAAATATACCTACTGCTGAGACAGGCTCCTTAACCATTAAGACCCTAACATTATACATTATTTCATTATAGTTTTATTATCTAATAAAAAAACACCTGCTCTGCTTATGTAACGTACAATTGATTCTACTGAAAAACACTCCCCAGTAACAGATCCTTATGCTAAGGCAAACTTATCTCTCATTACCGGTCAGACAAAATTATCACTTAGAGAAACTATTACTTCACTGTATTCCATCTAATATATTTGCCTTTACAAATGTCTGCTTGTGTGTGTGTATTACAAGACTTACCAAGCGGGAAAGTGCCGGTGGATAGGCACAATAAAAAAATACACACACAAAATTTCAAGCTTTCGCAACCAGCGGTTGCTTTGTCAGGAAAGAGGGAAGGAGAAGGGCAGATGAAAGGATGTGGGTTTTAAGGGAGAGGGTAAGGAGTCATTCCAATCCTGGGAGCGGGAAGACTTACCTTAGGGGGAAAAAAAGGATAGGTATATACTCTCTCTCTCTCTCTCTCTCTCTCACACACACACACACATATCCATCCATACATATACAGACACAAGCAGACATATTTTTTTAAAAAACAAGAATTCCAAGACTTACCAAGCGGGAAAGCGCCGGTAGATAGGCACAGTAAAAAAACACACAAAATTTCGAGCTTTTGCAACCGGCGGTTGCTTCATCAGGAAAGAGGGAAGGAGAGGGAAAGATGAAAGGATGTGGGTTTTAAGGGAGAGGGTAAGGAGTCATTCCAATCCCTGGAGTGGAAAGACTTACCTTAAGGGGAAAAAAGGACAGGTATACACTCACTCACACACACACACACACACACACACACACACACACACACACACACACACACACACACACACATCCATACACACAGACACAAAGGACTAATTCACTATGATCCGAAATGTGGTTCTCAACAGTTCCATCTACAAGGTCCTCCTTACTTAAGTTTGTAATAACATGGTCAGTACATTTGTGAGAGTCACCTGTAATTCTTGTTGGTGTTGAATTCACATGGTTGTAATTATAGGACTATAATCTATCAATATATCTAAGGTAACTTACACTATTAGTTAAGGAGTCAATGTTCACATCCCCTACTATTATAGTCTGTTTTTTATGAGGTGAGAGTTTATCAATAAGTTCCTCTAAATGGCAAATGAATTCTTCCATGTTACTGTTAGGGGATCTGTACAGGCTAGCTATTATTAAACTGTTATATCTGAGCTTTATTCTTACGGTACTCTTTGATAGCTTGCCAGTAGCATCAATAATATTTATTCCAGAAACATGCATCACTACTTTACCCTCTGTTTTCTTAATAGGTTCAAAAAATGCCTGTGAAATGCCATTCAAGTCACTACCAATGTCCAGTAAACACTTAACATGTATACATTGTGCACTTGCTGTTATTACAGGTTGATACCCTTCAGTACACTTTTTTTTACTTATCATGTGATCTTCTTTGTGAAACAAATCCTCATTAATCTTTTCTCTGGAAAAACTATCATCCTGCTTACCAAAATGATTATCAGACTTACTTTTTCTGTGCTTTAGATTTTGTACCTCTTCCAAGTTTTTCTCCATTTCTGTCAATTTTGAATCTACATTTTCATTTACTTTTACCAGTTTTTCCTCTACCACTACTGCACACTTGGTTTCTACATCCGTTTCAAAATCATTTTTAACCTGATCAATTTGGTTCTCAAGTGTAACCCTATTTTCAGCACATTGTTTCTCAAAAACCTCCACCTTCCTACTACTGTCATCACAAAGTTTATCTCTCTCTTCTACACATTTACAACTCAATGTTAATTTCTTATTAGTATTGAGTATTATTTTCTTTATCTTTTTGTCACAATCTTTCCCTAATGCCTCAACTTTCTTATTTAATTCTCAAAGACTAGAGCTAATTACCTTAATTTCCTTTTTAATTTCAGTTCATCTTTTAGGCTAGTCATGTCAGTCTTAATACTACGAATGTATCATAATATTTTCAACCCTACTAATGTCTTTTTTCATACTACTAATGTCTTCTTTTGTACTAATATTATTCAAACTAATCATAATTTGCCTTAACATCGCTTCCAAATTTTCGTCTGCCATAAACTTTTGCCCTTGCTGACTTTCGCTACTAGGTTCCTCCTCCTTAACCTTAATGATTTCAACCACTTCAGTACTGTTTTTGTCCGTTTTCCTCACATCACCACACACTTTAGATGACGCTTTTATCATTTCATCTACAATACGACTTTTGTCCCCATAATTCAAAGTTACATTCATGTCTGATTTATGAGCACTGTTGTCTACTGAACCAAGCCACTGCTGTGCCTTGCCTCACATCACACTGTCTTGTACATTAAGGCCACTCATTATGTATCACTTAATATGAAATGGCTTTTGGTATGAAATTACCTTGTTTTTAAATCATTCGGCTGCTGCTGCTGCAGTTGTCATCTTGATTTGTAGTCTGCTGCGAGTTGAAATTCTCTTGGTGAGGCATCTTGTTTATCTTGGTGAGCTGTATCCACCTGCATGCTGCTTGACTGCTCCTGTACTCAATAGCTCCTTCCATAGAACCCGCTCACTGATTGGTTGCTATTATACTGTGGCGATGAAACCCATGCACTGATTGGCTGTTGCACCACTGCACTGTAAACCGCTGTTGAGTTCACTGTTCAAAATTCGTGAGTCGTCTTTTATAGTGGCTACCTACAATATTCCTCACATTGGGGCACGATATGTGACAGTTCTACTTCTTTATTTCTTCATTTGTTGTCCTCAGTGTTGACATACTGCATTGTGATACTGACTGAAAAATGGGGTGTGGAAGTACAGCAGAGACTACTTTAAATAATGTAGCTGACAGGTGCATAGTTGCATTTCACAGCATTCTTACTTTGTCACAGATGCAAGAGTCATTGTGGAAGACATGGACTCTAATGTAAATAATTTAGCAAATAGGGGATTCAGTTTGTGACACAAAACTCTTTATTATCAGGAGATAAATCTCAAATCTGATCACACATTTTAAAGTCTTAGCACATAAAGTAAACAAATAGCTTTCTTAGATACATCACATTAATACTCTACAGAAGAAACCCCATGCTTCAGTTTTTTGTAAGAATAATCACCATTCTCTCTGATGTTGAAATGTGAATCATCAATGGCTTTGCTTACTTTCACTTTATTATCTCCTGTGGACTATGTTTTGGCACAACTCTTTGCCCTTACATAAAAATATTCTCACCTCAAGACATTTTCTGGTGTCAGTTCATAAACTTCATGCAGACCATTGTTTAACTGTCTTGGAATTCTAACTTTGCCATTTCTGACACATACATGTTCATGGGCCTGTGGTTAATAATTTAGACATATTCAAAAATAACTACACAAATCAGTCATTGAACATTCAACACAAAAACAATGTACACTTTCATAACACTTCCTTAACTTTAGTAATACAGGTGTTTACTATTTTGTTTGTTATGCTTTCAGTAGATTTCCTGGAGACCTCAAAAAATTGAGAGATAAACTTCAGATTTTAAAATATAAGTTGAAAAGCTTCTTTCTAATAACATTCCTTTTCTTTTGTAAGGAGCTGTTAATAGTAATTCAAAGCATTTTGGTGTAATGTGTTAATCATTTGTGCATATTATCACATGTATTTAGTTTTCTTATTTGTTTTTTAATGTTTTGAAGAATTATGTATTGTCGTATTTCATGACTGAGATATTTTGTCTAACTTACTCCCAAGGAACATGAGACAAATAAATAAGCTGAGAATGAAATATAGTGTATGAGAGGTGGAATTAAGTTGAATTAAATGTCTCATCAACAATGTACTACTGGAGTCATGATACAAAATAAACTGATGGACAGAGAAAAGCTTATCACTTCCTAAATTCTTGCTGCTCATGCTGCCACACCAAGCATGACCTTTTAATTAATTAGCTTTTTACTAACATTATTTCCAATACCTTTTTCAGACAATATTCACATATACTGCAAAATGTACCTGCAAAAATATAATTGTGTGACACATAGCTCAGGGGATATGACTTCATAAACACTGAGATGTATGAAAAACTGCTGCATCATGTATTACATTTTGATTTATTACTTCTTTACTACTAACTTTATTCACAACACATTTTGAAGACATGCTTCACGTTCACCATTGGATGTACCTGCAAAATTATATCATTTTATGACACTCAGTGCAAGAGATATTGAGTATAAACATTGAGCTGTGTAACAATGGAACTGCAGGGTGAAATTCACAAGAGATAGACCATAAATGTGTGTACAAATATGAGTGAAATATGTTAAATATATATGTGACAAGTAAGTAGATAATAAGAGCTGTGTGTTTGAGGTGGGGTTGGGGGGGGGGGGAGGGGGGAAGTTCCTTCAAAACCTCTGGATCGATTTGAACCAAGCTTGGTATTCTTATTACCTGCTGTCTGGAAAGTAATATTGTGGCATAAGAATGAGCAACCTCCTATTGGGGTCAGGGGTGATAATGTGGAGAGAGAAAGGGGAGAAAGAGATGGAAGGGTGGGGAGACAGACAAACAGAGAGGGGGAAGGAGGAGGTGGGCACAGATAATGGGGAGGGGAGGTGGGACGAGATGGACACAAAATGAACTGAGAATGGAAAGTGGAGGAGGTGGACAGAGAAAGAGGAGGAGATGGTCAGGGGAAGGGGTTGGAGGAAATGGAAAGAGAAAGGAGATGAGATGGACTGGGAAGGGGGGAGAGGGGGTGGATAGAGAAAAGAAGGAAGATGAGATGGACAAAGCGAGGGAGATGAGAAACTGAACAGAGAAAGGGGGAAGGAGGAGAAGGACTGGGAGGGAGAGGAGGAGATGGACAGAAGGGGAAGGAACAGATCGACAGATGAGGGAGGAGCACAGATGATATAATAGAGAGGGAGGAGCAGACGGACAGAGAGATGGGGTAGCAGATGGACAGGGAGAGGAACAGGAGGAGATGGACAGAGAGTGGGAGCAGGAATAGACAGACAGGTGATGAGTGATGAACAGGGAGAGAGGGGAAGAGTAGGTGAACAGGGAGGGGAGGTGGAGGGTATAGTCAGAGAATGGTGGTGAGGAGATAGGAGAGAATGAGATGAGCAAAGGGGAAGGAGCACATGAACAGAGGGAAGAGGCACACATGGAAGCAGAGAGGAAAAGAAGCAGATGGACAGAGAGAGGGGCGCTAAGAGATGATTTCTTACAGTTGGGGATGGACAAGGTGGATAGAGACGACGGAAGGAAGAGATGGACAGATAAAAGGAGGAGGAAGTGGGCAGGAGAGAAGGAAGGAGGAGGTGGATTAAATAGACATCAGGACACTGCCTGGTATTCGGCTAATAATTTTTTTAAACTATAAGGTATCAAAACCAGAAAAGCAAGTTGAAGAAGTGAAAATGTTTAAAGCATATTCACTCAGTCAATTTTCAGTTTTAAGTGATAGTTCATGGCTAATACAAAGGGATAACATATAAATCTAAGTTACTTTGCTGTGTCAGGAGAATGTAAATTTGTGTAAATACATGTGGATATGTATGCTCTGAGGAAGAGACAAAATTCATAAGCTCAGCTACTATTTTCTTTTTGTTAACAATAAGCATAACTATCATCCCACATATCCACTATACTTCCATATATACACTAATTTAAGTCCTTGGACATGATTTCTTACGTATCCTTCAACTATTGTTTTCCTGAATCCTTCTACATTTTGATTTATATTTAGTACTGATTTTTAGGCATCACAGCTACAGAGAACCCTCATGACAACCAACAGGATTTCTCTTCCACGAAATTTGTCTCCAAACACGTCATTGCCTGAGTTTTCACCTTATAGAATTGGTACACTTGCAACATCCACGCCAGTCAGCAGAATCAACTGTGGTTCTGCAACCAGGTAAATCTCTCCAGCATCAAACCAATCTAAAAAAGGACCAGTTTTCACTTGTAGTATATATTTCTATTTATTTTTAATATTTGGAATAAAAATCACAGAATTGGTGCAAATATATTGTTTTTACAGAAATCCATCTCATTTACATAATGTTTCGAATGACACTTAAACATTGCTGTAACCTTTAATTAAAGGATTAGTGAAACTGAATTTTAAGAAGCATCATACAAATATAAGAGAGTACTAACATGAGAATACATCACATGGGCAGGTAACACTTACTTCATTATACATAGTACAAATAGCATACCTTATTTCATTAACAGAAAATTAGGAGTTGCTAATTATTTGTAAAATTGTTTATGAACTGAATACACACACTTAGGTTGTAGAATAATAATTCAATGTGTGAGGTTCTTCCCAGATTGCAGTATTTTAGGGGTAGTGACCATGTAGAGCTGGTGACACTCTTGGTATACAACAGAGTTAAAAAAGTAATAAATAAAAGTACATACTAAAACAACAATGAAATTATCTTGTGAGTGCTTATAAAAAAGGCAATATTGCAGCATAGAACCTAGAAATATTTTTCTTTTGTCTCCTACTATTCAAATGTGAATTATAAAAGAAAGATTTCCTGCATTTATGCCCAGTCTATATAAGAAATAGGTTCTCCAAAATTAAATTATCTTCATATACTGGGACAATATCCAGTAAAAGAGAGGACCAAAATGGAGGAAAATCACAGTGCGGTAGGACAATATGAAAAGCAACAATCAAATGGTGAAAATCAACGAGAATAAAAAATGAAAAATTAGGTGTGGCATTCAGGACAAGAGAGATCAGTTAAGACAGGGCAGTCTGAACACTGCAAACAAAGATGAAGGATAAACAAGTAGTAATGAATAAAGAGAAAGATGAAGTAAATGGTATTACTTTTACAGAGATAAGATCTAACAGACAGCATCAAAAACATTCCATAATGCAGACATAAGCAAAATTATGCTAAAACAGTTCTGCAATTAAGCTATTTATATTAACACTAAAAGAATTTTTTATAAATAAAAATATTTTTAAACTTCTATTATCTACACAGAATTGCAAACAGCCATTTTTTCACTCATCCCATATGCTGAGTCTTGTTACCACACTTTTTCTTTCTATCTCTTATGAACAGAGTGTCACTTCTCCCAAGCATTTGAAAAAAGAGAAACACCAGCAGAAAAATTCTCAGACAGCTCATTGTGCCTGTCAGCATCTCATCGTGTTATCTTTACGATGACTATGGGGAAGTTATTGTGTGAAATGCAACATGCAATTACAAGCACTTTGTTGGTCAAATTAAGCTGTTTTTCATGTGCTAGTGATTCTTAATTCTTGGAATATAGTTACATATATCACTGTTCAACTATGCAGAACAATCAATTTTTATATGTATGATTTTTGCTAGTACTTCAGAAAAAAAAAATTTACTCAGAGAGTTCTGATGATTTGAGATATTCACACACTCTTCAACATCAATGATCTCAGTGGAGGATTTGGAAAACTGAGCCAGTAGGAATCTGGAAATTTTAGAGAACATAATTTATTGATCAACAGGAAAAAAACTAGGTGTACCAAATTTTGAAGCAAACAGAACTAATAGCTCAGAGGAATTTCTTCTGAGCATTGTGATGCAGACTTAGAAGAAGTAGACTCTAATAGGTTTCTGAGAATTGAGGTGGACGAATTTCTGGCATGGGAAAACCAAATTGATAAGATCTGTTCAAAAATAAGTACAAATATATTCTTAATGAAAAGAATATGCTACATGGTGAACACAGAAACCTTGCTAAAGTTTAGCAAGGACTTATCTTCCCTCACTAGACCAGTATGGGGAGGAGCAGCAGATGTACACATTCAGATAATCTTAAAACTTCAAATGAAAGCCATCACATGCGTATCTAAGCTAATGCCATGGCAATGCTACATAAACAAATTCAAATAATTGAAAATATTGACTGTGCCAACTTTGTACATACATGATACAATACTTCTTTTAATGGAAAACTGCACAGCACCTCTAAACAGAGATTTACATGACCACAACACAAGAACTAGAGATAACTACTATATTTGCAGCAAAAGTTTGAAAATGACAGATAGAGACCCTATAAATGCAGGAAGCTTATTTTATAACAGATTGCCACTTAGCATAAAGAGCATAAAGGAAGTGAGCACCTTCAAAAGAAAACTGAAGGAACGTCTCATCTCTGGATGCTGGTATAAGGTAAAGAAGTACTTGCAGGCAAATCCATGTGACAAATGTTAAGTTGGAAATGGAGTAAAACACTTTCTTTTTCTGTGGAAACAAATTTCCTGGAAGAAGGAAGTGGAAAACAAAGTGTGGTGCAGAAAATACAGGAGAGAACATAAAGACTAACTTTATTGGTGCAGATATAATTTAAGTGAGTTTTCTCTATGTGTACATGTCAAAATATTTTCTGCAATGTAGCTATCATATATGACCTAAAAATTAGTTTTTATTTTGTCTAAATATGTTAGTATTTTTCAGCAGTATGGCAAAAAATATGTAACTTTGTAGTCTTTCCTTAAGTATATAAGACTGTTACATAAATTAATGTAGACTGTTAGTACATTTTGTCATTGTATGTTAATATTGATTATCTATGACACATTATTACACAAAAATTGTTTTTGTGTAAATGACAAATTTTAGAGAAATTTGTTTTATTTCTGTATAAAACTGCTAACATGACATGTCTAATATCATTGTAAAATATGATTTATGGACAGAATAGAAAAGAATAGAATAGAAACTTTATTATCACATAACATGTCATATAAAATCAGGTGATTGGAACATAGGTGACTCGTCATTTGAAGCTACTTCTAATTGTAAGTTTACAGAATAATTACAGGTATTCTGTAATTTTAAGTACCACAAAATCATTTAAAATAATCATGTTGAAAACAAAGTAAAATTAAGAATAAGTATTAAAAGTACTTTTTTAGCCTGACAGAATAAAATGTAACATCAGGCACAGTTATTTGTGACAGTCAAGTCATAAATTCTACTACACTGTAATAATGTTTACTTGCTAGGTATTTTTTTAAGTTATGTCCAAATTCTACTGGTTCATATTTTTAAAATTTTTCACAGACTTTATTTCCCAGTGTCATATCCATATGGTAAGATGTCTTCTCCAGCAGTTTTAGCCTGTGAGTTGGTAACTTATTCTGTATTTGTTTCTTGTTTCAGAATTGTGCTTAAACAGGTTATCCTCAAAATGTTGTGGGTTTTATTTAGAAAACTTAATTGTCTCATAGACATATAGCACAGAAACATTCATAAGATCAAGGGCCTTGAACAGATGTCTGCACAATTGTCTTTTTTCTGCACCTGCCATGGCTCTGATGATTTTGTTCTGTAGCTTAAAGACTCTCTGTAAGTTTGTTTTCTCTGATCCCCCAAAAATTATACCATATCTAATCATAGATACAAAGTATGCATGATACACAACTTTTTTGACTGGTGTTTCTGTTATACTGCTTATAACATTCATTGCAAATATCAGACTATTTAGACAGTGACACGTGGCATCTATGTGGTCTGTCCATGATAAATTTTTGTTCAGCATTACACCTAGAAATTTGGTACACTTTGTGGTGGTGAGATGGTTGTCCTCATATGGTATTTCTAGTATATCCTGTAGAGCTCGTTTTGTGGTAAAGTGAATGATTTGTGTCTTTGTTAGATTTAATTTCAGACCATTATTTCTCACCCAGGCTTCAATTTGAGCCAGAGATTGCTGAAGATTAATTTTCACTTTGCTTGCAACAGACTATTAAAAAGTAAACTAAATTAATCTAAGTTAAACTGGACTTCAGGAGTTGGATTTGCTGTTCACAATAAAATAATGCTGGCTGTGGATAAATGGTCTCCACTAAATGACTACATCTGCTGGATGATTTTAAATGCTAAACCATACAGGACCTGCTCAGCCAACTGTCATGCTCCTTCAGAGGATGGTGATGAAAAAACAAACAATATTTTCTACCTTGAGCTTGAGAATGGATTACCATGACAATCAATCCTGTTGGTAATAGAAGACTTTGGTACCCAAGTGAGAACAGAAGATGAGTATTGTCCAACAGTTGATCCTGACTGTATCCATGAAACAAGCAACGAAAATGACATCAGGTTGAGTAACTTTGCCAAAACAATGAGAAGGGCCGTTAGAAGCATGTACTTCCCTGAAAAATAGTTCAGGAGGTTACCTTGATGTCCCCAGATGGGAATACAATGAATGAACTTAACTATGTTCTAAATGATGAAGGACATTGTACAATGAACGAACTTAACTATGTTCTAAATGATGAAGGACATCATGGAAGTGTTGAAAATGTAGAAACCTTCCTTGGGGTATATATGAATTTGTCTTTCTTGGTGGCAGTCAGACAGTCTGAAACTGTTTATCAAGTGGCAAAGTAATGCTGAAATTATGGTCTGCTTTGAAAAAGATAAATTGGAAGATGTCAAAGTGTGATAGCACTATGAAGATAAAATCGCACAACACCAAACAATGTCAGAGGATCCTAACAATGTCAAGGGCACAGGGTTGGTATTGTGAAATGCAATGTCAGTGAGTGCACATGAAGAGTTCATTTGCAATCCAAAAAGCAGAAGCAAACCTTGGTTCAAAGAGGAATGTCAGGAATCTGTAGAGACCAGAGCAGCAAACAAACCAAAATAGTTGATTGTAGGGGAGGCATAATACAAATCAGTTCATAAGGAAGAAGGAACAAGAACACCGTGAATGTCTGTTGATAGCAGTTGCAGGAATTAGTCATCATGTTCTTATTTCTAGGCCTGAAGATTTTCCAGAGGGGTCTACTGACAATATACTGTTGGTTCTAGAGAATGAGACCAGTGAAGTGGTATGACCATCAGAGCAGGCAAACTTTTTTCGAAACCATTTTGAGAAATTACTGAATCATGACATTTCAACAAATGTGACAACTCAGATGTGGGCTGAGTTTGATACAGTAAAATTCTCTGAACCATTAGAAGAAGGAATCTACAATATTATGAAATGGATAGACTACTACTCACCATAAAGATGACATGTTGAGTTGCATACAGGTACAACAAAAATACTGTTGTTCACTTGGATTTCAACCAAAGCCTTCTTCGGAAAAGAAAAAAAAAACACACACACAAGCAAGCACACCTCACACATACATGACTGCTCCCCCCATTTGCAGTGGCATTTTCAGTCAGCTTTCTAACACATCCTGGGAAAATGTCTTCTCTTGCAAACTGAAAAAGTGCAGTTTTTTTTCTTTTCAAAGTTGCATTTTTTGGGACGTGCACTTAGCAAACCCTCATCCCTGCAGGTGACCACATCAAAGTCATCATTAACCTGCTGGCGCCCAAGGACTTGAAGGAGCGAACTTTACCAGGAGGGCATTAAGTTTTTCTGGTATGTGGATTGTCAACAGGCTTTTCAGTCCCTCAAGCAGTGCTTGTGCTCTGCTCCCTATCTGGCTTCTTTTACACCAGGTAAACCTTTAACCTTGGGCTTCCATGTGTCCCAGTATGTCATTGGTGCAGTCGTGACACAACAGAATCCAGATGGCTCTGAAGACCCCATAGCTTATGTGTCAAAGATCCTATCTACTAGGCAGCATAATTATTGACTTTGTGGAAAAAGGGTTGCTAGTAATTATGGTTGAAGTTAAAAAGATTCCTCCTCATCATTGGCGACAAGCTACTGGTTTCCTTATATGGCCCTTTTTCCAAGCTGCCAGATAGTACTGCTCACTGATTGCAGATGTGGGCCCTCTTACTCAGTAGTAATGATATTCAATACCACTCCACCACCTGGCATATCAATGCTGATTAACTCTCACAGCTACTAGTTGCACCTGGTCTGGTGTTTGATTGGTAGGAGGCTCTAGTGTTCACATTAGATGATACCTTGCAGCAAAATGTTCAATTTTCTCTTGACAGCTCTTGAGGTCATGACTACCATGACCACTGATCCGCTTTCCTGGACAATTGTTTTGGCTGTCCAGAGTGTGTCTCTTTTGGTGCAGATCCGGCATAGCATATGTTTTTTCTCCTATGAGATTGACTCAATGTTGCCTAGGGGGTCTTCATGCTTGCCATGGAAACACAATGCTGCTCAGTGATCATCCCCCAGAATTGCGTCCCTATGTACTCCAGGTCTTGAGATATGACTCGCATGAAGATGTTTGTGTGACATCACGTCTACTGGCTGGTGATTGATCATGACATCGAACACCTGGTGTGGGCTTGATGGGCCTGTGCACAGTTTTCTTTTTAATTGATCCAGGAGCACCTTAGGACAGAGTGCATGTTGATTTCACAGGTTCAAATTTGAGCAGCATGTCATTTTTGGTTTTAAATGCAGTATCCAATTTCCCGTGCATAGCCAGGCTGTCCTCCACATTATCGACTGCCTCTGTACATATGTCATCAGTTATTTTTGCCATCGAGGGACCCCCAGGAACCTTGTATTTGATAACGGTAGGCAATTTGTGTGATGAGAGTTTGAAGACTTTTGTGTTTGCAGTGATAACCAGCATCTGAAATCTGTCCAATTTCACCCAGTTTCTAACTTGGACATGGAGTGCTTCTTACCTACATTCAAAAGACCCAAAGAAGAAATCTATGTCTGCCTCTTCCCATAATGATGCAATTGTTGAAAGTTTGGCAGAATGTCTACATGGGAGCCAGACACAGCATCTCCTGGGTTTGTTGCATCACTAGTTGCATGCTATGAGCCACTGAGGCCTCTCATATTTTTCTTTCAGGGCTACAATTTAGGCCTGGTCCTTTGGCAAGCAACAGGAGTGACTGCAGGGTGTTGTGATCCATCACAAAGGTTAGCAGTTGTTTGTGATGGATGTCAGTAGAGAGCAGCTAATCCACAATGAAAATTAGTTGTTCCTGCACCCTATTAGGGCATCACCACCATAGTCTTGCATTGAGCTGGGACATAACTGGTCGTGATGTTATTCTGGGGGCAGGCTCCCACTTGCAGTGTTGTGCCTCCCTGTTGCTGCCAATCTAGCACCCACCACAGTCCTCCCACTGCCTGAAGCTTTGGTCCCCAGTGAGGCTCATGTCTGTGCCTGTCAACGTGGAGCCCATGGATTTTGACCATTCTCCTCCCTCTCTGCCTCATCCCGAACCTCATTGGTGGAGGTGGCCTCATTTCAACTGCTGCTTGTGGGCCCCATGTTGCCCTAGACCCTGTCCTTCCAGCAGAGCCAGCGGCACCAACCTTACTTCCATTGGTGATCAGTCCACTGCCGGGTTCTCTGGTGGCCTTTACAGTCCTGCACCACAGGTTACACCTCAAGACTGGTAATTTTTGGCCCTGTGGCCATTTCAGGAGAGAGGGACTTAGTATCCCTTCCAGTAGACATAGTGTTGGAAGTAGATAAGTTGCAAAGGGTATCACAGCGGAGTAGTGTGGAAACCTGCCATGGTGGGCACATGTGATGTGTAGTATGGGCAGAACTGCTGACAACAGTGTTTATCCACATGCAGCAGTAAGCTGAGCAGGCCAGTGCTAATGCTGAGTTCAAACACCACGGAACTCACTTTGCAGTTCACGCTGAGTGTTGCTGAGTGATCAGTCGTCCACTGCCCATGCCAGCTGTGTGTTTAGTTTTTCCCCCTGCACATCTCTAAGTGGCTTCAGATACTCTGCTTCCCCATAGATTGACTCACACAGCAAATATTTTTCCCTCCCCAGAGTTCTGTTCCTCAGTTATTGTCAAGTCATCATTGGCCAACAATGTACCCACCCTGACAGAAATGTATAGCAGTGTTATCATGCCTGTGCAGATACTAAAATTCAAATCATGTCTGATATCACAGAAGAATAAGATTGAGCTGTACATAACACCAGTACAGCCAGTACTTTTGTATGGTTATGAAACCTGGGCAATATCAGCAGTGACTGAAGAAATAGTGTGCATCTTCAAGAGGAAGTTCTTTTAAAAGATCTATGGAGGGAAGGGGAAGGTAAACAAGAATGAAGAATGAAAGGAAGCCACACAATGGCTGACTATTAGGTCAGAAGAGGTTACAGCGATTTGGCCACATCTTTCAAGCTGATGGATTCCTCCCTCAGTCGTCCCTTCTCAACATGCTGTGAAAGGCCCAAGGGATCATCCTTAAACAAGTGGAGCTGATAGTTGTGATAGATTAAGCTTGAGGCC
This sequence comes from Schistocerca gregaria, assembly GCF_023897955.1. Classification (NCBI taxonomy): domain Eukaryota; kingdom Metazoa; phylum Arthropoda; class Insecta; order Orthoptera; family Acrididae; genus Schistocerca; species Schistocerca gregaria. The sequence goes on from NC_064924.1 coordinate 492,316,975, forward strand.
GGCAACAATAGACTACCTTTTGCAGTAGATATGTTCGCTGTTGCAACTGGCTGACATTCCTTCTTTATTGTGCTTTTTCTAATGTATTCTTTAATAATATTTTTCATAGTGCACAGTTTATTAATTTCCTTCTGTAGAGTTTTTTCTTTTGTTTTCCTGATGATGCATTGATGCAATAAATGGTGATGATGATGCTGAAGGTGTCTGTTTCCAATACAGGGTGATTATAATTAAAGTTCCAGTTTCAAAACACCATAAAAAAATTGCTGTTCAGAATGACATCACATTTGAATGGAATATTGTCAAAGAAGGGGGGAACATTGTGAAAACAAAACAAAAAAATCCCACTAGATGGTGCTGTAATCATCATAATGTAAATTGGTTCAGTTACAAAATCGTAATACGAAGGCTATGGTGTGAGTTGCACATTAAACCAGCAGTACTATGCAATGTGCATGACAGCGCATGTTTGCCATTCAATGGTTGCTGCGCTGTTAGATAGGTAAGCCCTTCCACCATAGCAGGATTGTGCCACATCAGATGGGAAAAATCAGCTTTTTAATTGTCCTGAGGCAGAAAACTTTATAAAAAGCAACCATAACATCAACTACAAATTTTCCTGAGGCCTGAATATAAAGCAACAATAAGTTGCTAGTTGTCATGAGAATGGTACAAGACATGGTCAATATGCCATCTCCGTTTTCTGCCACAAATTGCAATTGAGAAGCAGCACGCTCCACAACAGATCAGAGTGTCTCATGGATGATATTCAGAATGTGTTGTGCAATTATTTCCTTCAGTTCAGCTGCATTTGTAATTGGAGCAGTGAACACAGAATCTTTCACGTAGTCTCGTAACCAGGAGTCACAAAGCTTAAGATCATGTGATCCAGACAGCAAGGCTGTAAGGAAATGATGGCTGATAATTCTAGCATTTCTAAAATGCCTCTACAGCCGCTGCTTCACTGGCTGTGCACTACAAGGAGGAGCATCATCTTGCATAAAAATCATTCTACCCACACATTCGCACTGTTGAAGGATTGGAATGATGCTCAGGTGCAGAAGACTCTCATAGCATTTAACAGTGATAGTACAGATAACAGGACCTGCAGGAGCCATTTCCTCTTTTTTAAAAATCCAGAATGGAGCAATACTAAATGATGTGATGGCAGATTTTCTGTTGCCCATATTTTGCACTTCTCTGTATTGACATGTGCTTGGAGATGGAAATGAGCTTTGTTTTGTCCACAGAATATTCCATGGACATACATTGTCCACTTCCATATAAGCAAGAAATTCTAGAGCAGACATTTTCCTTACTAGCAGGTCAGCATGAAGCTAATTTTGTATGGATAGCAATGCAGGATGTTTCATAGAATGTTCACAGGTAAGTCTAAATATTAGGCAATTCTATGTGTACTTCATGTTTGCACACCACCACTCGATCCATCCTGCAATGCCCCATTTTCTACTGACATGAGATCAGTTGTTTTCCTTCCTCTGCCACACTGCACTATGAAAGCATCTGTCTTTTTTTAATTTTGTAATTAATTTCTCCAGTCCCTTGGCACACATTAGACCAATGCCTTTTTTCATACCTTGAGTGTCCAGAACTTCTATAGAGCTGCTGTCCCACAGTCACTGTTCTTGTGAAAGAACTTTACCAGCAACATATGATCATCAGTGAGACAGTCAAGCTAAGTATCTCAGTTGGAAACTGAGGATCAGCCATGTACCCTGCATCTTCTGTTTAGCATATTCTGCCACTTATTACTCCATCTAGTGGTAACATTTTCGTTAATTATCTTTGTTTCCATAATGTTTCCCCCTTCTTCAATAATATTCCATTTAAATTTTATGTCATTTTGAACAGTAGTTCATTTTTAAAGCATTTTGACATTGGAACTTCAACTGTGTAGTATGTATGTAATGTACCTACAGTGGTGGAACTGTTAATACATTTGGTTCTCTGTATACTATGTTGAAGGATTGTCATGGTGGCAAATCAGCAATGAAACTAATCACTTTCTTTTGTAGTTTAACAAATTGTTGTATCTCTTACATGCTGTGATTTGTTATACTAGAATAATAATGCAGTTGATGTGGTTATTAATGCCACAGTACTATGTCTACAACGGTTCAAAATTTTCTTAAAGAACCACTCATTTTCATGTAATTTAGAGTAATTTTTATTTTATAACTTCATTGCTTTAGGATTCTTCATACTTAGTAAGTTTTTGTAATGAAATACTATGAAATACACAGTAAAAGTCTTAGAAAAACCCAGAAATAGACTACGTACCATGGAATGTGATTGGGGAGTTGAGGGCTGGATTTTACTGACTTATAGTCAGTTGAGCTGAATATTCTTTTTTATTTAAATGTTTAACAGAAAATATGTCAACCTGTGTCTTCGGGACTTCTGCTTCTTAGCCTGTGGGGGCAATGATGGGCAAATGCAGAAAGGCTGCAAATGGGTGGAATGCAACCAGACATGACAAACACTTTCCTCTGAAACAGTGAACTGTATAAATAATATGCCCATTTTTAACTGACACACACCTTTAGGCGACACTGATGATCTGACAAGTGACAATATTGTAAGTGATACCGTAAAAGAGATGTAGTCCATGAATTTTAACGTTTTAAAGAATTAATTAAAATTTTTCAATATCCTTTAAAACAAACAAATTTACATAAAACATTAAAAATAACTGCCTTTAACAATGTAATTGAATTTTCTGATGGATGGCATCTTTGAACACTTAATAAATCATTTCCAACCTCTCAAAAATTTGCAAATCAGCACACGCTGCCACGCACAGACACGCACCCAACACAAGGCAGCACAGACAGATAATCAATACATTTAACCACTGGCCAAACCATCAGTAATAAAGTTCTGCCAAACAATGTGAAGTCCATGGTGGAATAATGACAATATTATAAAACAAAGGATAGATTGCTACTAACCGTATAGCGGAGATACTGACTCACAGACAGGCACAACAAAAAGACTTCTAAATTTGTAAGCTTTCAGCCAGAGGGCCTTCTGAAACAGACAACATACATACACACATTCACACAAATGTAGCTCACACACATGACCACTGTCTGTGGCTGCTGACGACAGATTCTCATCAATCAGCTCTAAAAACTATTAACAGTTTAGAAGCTTCATCTAAATGTATCAGATAATATTTATTTATTTAGCATTCATGTCATCGTACAAATGATATTGGACTTGTCATACATAGAAATTAACAATATAGAATATACTAAATGAAATTGTCTACAATTGGATTTGTCACACACAGAAATTAAAATATAGAATGTACAAAATTAAATTGTCTATAATAAATGACAGCAAACTTACAGTTTCTTTCCACATGAATGGTTTATAGCAGTTTGTTTCTCAGTAACAATATATAACTAGTACTACAGATGGTAAAGTATAATAAAAGCTGAAACAAACGAAGATAGAAAATTTTGGAGGTTAGTTTGTAAAGTCATTTTCTTGGTCTTCAAGATATTCATTTACTGAGTAGCAACATTTATCAATTAAAAATTTTCTAAGTTCCAATTTAAAATTCGTATTGTCCTTTAAATCTTTAATGTACTGAGGCAGTGCATTATAGAGTTTAATGCCCATGTGGCTTACATGCTTCTGAGTCCGTGTTCTTCTTACTTGCTCTATGTGGAGATGATTATTGTTCCTTGTGTTATAGTTGTGACCGTCTGCATTTGTGTGGGGATTGCTTAGATTAGCTTTGGTTAAGAGGGCACATTTAAGTATATAGACTTATGGCAGAGTAAGTATTCCTAACTTTTTGAAAAAGAGGTCTGCAGTGAGCTTGTGTCGGACTGTAGGTAATTATTCGAACACCACATTTTTGTAAAATAAAAATGTCTTTCAAATTAGATTTTGAGCTGGCCCAGAACACTATTCCAAATGAAGCAACAGAATGAAAGTATCCGAAGTATGCCATTCTGTTGCCTTCTAGAGCGCAGACATTTGCAATAACTCTCAGTGCAAAGCAAGCTGAGTTAAGTCTGTGTGTAACAAATTTTACATGGTATTTTCAATTCATAGCTTCATCTATATGCATTCCTAACACTTTTGCAAAATACACTCTCTCTATTAGTCTGTCATCCAGTTCTAGATTAATGTCTTCATCCTGAATTATTTCACCAAACTGTATGTACTTTGTTTTCTTTGCACTGAGTTTAGTTTATTTGCACTGAACCAAGTCTCAATACATATTAGGATTTTGTCAGTAGTTGACTGTAATGAGTTTTTAAAGTCGCTCGCTATCAGACTTGTGTCATCTGCATATAGTACAATTTTGGCTGTATCATATTGTAACTGTAAATGATTGACATATATGAGAAAGAGTAGTGGCCCTAAGATGCTGCCCTGGGGTAATCCTAAAGGAACTTCTTTTGCTACTGAAACTAACCTTATTTTTTTATTTGAATTTACAGTGGTGAGCTCTACAATCTGAGATCTGTTTTTGAGATATGACTCAAACTGCATTTTAACTCTTCCTCTAATACCTGCTGCTTCCAGCTTATCAAGGAGGATTTCATGGCAGACCATATCGAAAGCTTTAGATAGGTCTAAATTGATTCCTACTACACTTTTGTTTTTCTCCAAATTTTTAATTACTTCTTGGGTGTAGTCTATGACTGCAGCTTCTGTGCTTTGTTTTGCATGAAAATTATGTTGATTACTATTCAAAAGTTATGCTTAGTTCAAATTCAGAGTTGTAAAACCACTGGCCCCTGTGAACTAAGCAAAAGATGAGTGGAAATGTGGCAGAAGGAATAAATGCAAAATGATCTTTCTGTTGAGTTTGTGGTAATTAACTTCACCTTGTGGCTTATCTACAGTAAATATCAAAGCTGAGTACAGTGATGATGATGGGAAAGTTACCCCTTGCTGAATAATCTTTTCAATCATTTGCTTTAATTAGTTCATATGTGGCAGGGATAACTCATAAGATTGTTTCCTAACTGGTATGGAATGTTTCACTTTAGTTTTATACTTAATAAGGTGTTTGAGGCCATCTTTGGTCATCATGTGTTACATCTCGAATATGTCAAATTAATTTGTCTAGTTGTTGATACGTAACTGGTATTGGACATAAAACTACCATTTGCCTATAAGTAGGTTTCAAACCTTCCACAGCATGACTGACCACTTGTTGTTGTTCACTATAAACTAGACTGAGGGTTCTAACACTCCATCTAATACTAAGGACATAATCTCCTGTAGTTTCATTCAAGCCTTTCTCTTGTCCATGATGGAAACATCCTAGCTCTGGCAAGGCTCACCAAGGAATCGTATCCACAACAACTTGGCAAATTACTTGCTCTAATGAATCACCCATGGCTATTTTTAATACACTGGGGCAAACCTAACTTCAACCTTCATGGCAATTAATGCTAGAAAATCCTTATCATTGACCACAGGAACCTCATCTTTATCCTGTAGATCTACCAATGTGCATAGAAACTTAACAATAATCATAATGAAATTATCACAAGAGGGAACAGTGCTTTTAAAGAAAGAAACTATGCAGAGTATTTGTAATTTTAACATAGTATTAGCCTTTTGCAGTCACTTGCAGCTGTGTATCAGTATTCAGCTTCTGTCCTACCTCACGCATTCTACCAATACCTTCTTCCATACATACATTTAATCCATCAATTAAATCACTCAAACATTATTCCAACTGTGCTTGGTGAAGCACCTGCCGCCCCCCCCCCACCCCCACCCTTTACTATATCCTGTAATATGTTTCGATAATGCATGATTCTAGCTTTTAACCTTCTCTGTTAAACTATTGACATGGGTACTCCAGCAAATAACTCCATAATTGCCTGTATTTCCACAATGACCACTTGGACAGGCACCAGCACCTTATTCACATTTTGAAGAACCTTTCAGGATTCATGATCAGAGCTTTTATCAGCTGTCTTAATGTTTTTTGTTGTTTAGCTATGGTACCACCATAACAGCCTCTCCTGCCGCCGTTGGATAAGCAGCTGCAGCAGCAAGTCGTATAACCCTAGCTTACTTATTTGTTACATAGTTTAATTAATTTCTTTGCGTGTTTTGGGTACTTGCATTGTTTAATTCATACACTCCTGGAAATGGAAAAAAGAACACATTGACACCAGTGTGTCAGACCCACCATACTTGCTCCGGACACTGTGAGAGGGCTGTACAAGCAATGATCACACGCACGGCACAGCAGACACACCAGGAACCGCGGTGTTGGCCGTCGAATGGCGCTAGCTGCGCAGAATTTGTGCACCGCCGCCGTCAGTGTCAGTCAGTTTGCTCCATCGCAGTCTTTAACACTGGTAGCATGCTGCGACAGCGTGGACGTGAACCGTATGTGCAGTTGACGGACTTTGAGGGAGGGCGTATAGTGGGCATGCGGGAGGCCGGGTGGACGTACCGCCGAATTGCTCAACACGTGGGGCGTGAGGTCTCCACAGTACATCGATGTTGTCGCCAGTGGTCGGCGGAAGGTGCACGTGCCCGTCGACCTGGGACCGGACCGCAGCGAAACACGGATGCACGCCGAGACCGTAGGATCCTACGCAGTGCCGTAGGGGACCGCACCGCCACTTCCCAGCAAATTAGGGACACTGTTGCTCCTGGGGTATCGGCAAGGACCATTCGCAACTGTCTCCATGAAGCTGGGCTACGGTCCCACACACCGTTACGCCATCTTCCGCTCACGCCCCAACATCGTGCAGCCCGCCTCCAGTGGTGTCGCAACAGGCGTGAATGGAGGAACGAATGGAGACGTGCCGTCTTCAGCGATGAGAGTCGCTTCTGCCTTGGTGCCAATGATGGTCGTATGCGTGTTTGGCGCTGTGCAGGTGAGCGCCACAATCAGGACTGCATACGACCGAGGCAAACAGGGCCAACACCCGGCATCATGGTGTGGGGAGCAATCTCCTACACTGGCCGTACACCTCTGGTGATCGTCGAGGGGACACTGAATAGTGCACGGTACATCCAAACCGTCATCGAACCCATCGTTCTACCATTCCTAGACCGGCAAGGGAACTTGCTGTTCCAACAGGACAATGCACGTCCGCATGTATCCCGTGCCACCAAACGTGCTGTAGAAGGTGTAAGTCAACTACCCTGGCCAACAAGATCTCTGGATCTGTCCCCCATTGAGCATGTTTGGGACTGGATAAAGCGTCGTCTCACGCGGTCTGCACATCCAGCACGAACGCTGGTCCAACTGAGGCGCCAGGTGGAAATGGTATGGCAAGCCGTTCCACAGGACTACATCCAGCATCTCTACCATCGTCTCCATGGGAGAATAGCAGCCTGCATTGCTGCGAAAGGTGGATATACACTGTACTAGTGCCGACATTGTGCATGCTCTGTTGCCTGTGTCTATGTGCCTGTGGTTCTGTCAGTGTGATCATGTGATGTATCTGACCCCAAGAATGTGTCAATAAAGTTTCCCCTTCCTGGGACAATGAATTCACTGTGTTCTTATTTCAATTTCCAGGAGTGTATATTTCGGGCGTATTATAGTATTTGAGGGTTGTAGCATCGCGCCTTAGTACCTGAATATTGTAAATTCGCGTAGTCGTCTGTCTTCTCTTTTTGTTTTGAACAGCCAGTGTCGGTTGGTCACAGCCATTGTGCTCCCTGCCGCCGTTGGATAAGCAGCTGCAGCAGCAAGTCGTATAACCCTAGCTTACTTATTTGTTAGATAGTTTAATTAATTTCTTTGCGTGTTTTTGGGTACTTGCATTGTTTAATTCATATATTTCGGGCGTATTATAGTATTTGACAGTTGTAGCATCGCGCTTTAGTGTTTACTTGGTAGATTCTTATTTAAATTGCGTGTGAGTTTCGTATAGGAGGTGCAATTTCGAGTTTTTGTTACTGTAATCGTAAATTCAGCAGATTGTAGCGCAGTCGTTTAGGCATTTGTACAGGTTAGTTGATACATTCTTTGCGTGTTTCACTTGCGTTATCTAGGCACGGACTCGTGTTTCAGTAACTGTTGTTCAACATCGATTAGAATGGACAGGGACTGCAATTGCTGTGTTCGGATGAGGGCTGACTTGGCATCCCTTCGCTCACAGCTGCAATCGGCGCTGACTTCGGTCGTGCAGCTGTCCCCAGATCGGTTTGCCACTGTGGTTGCCCCGGTTGCTGCCCGCAGTGGGGCTGAGCCCTCGCCTGTGGTTGATTGGGAGGTCGTTCCAAGGCGTGGCAGGCAGTGAAAGGCGTCCCCGGAGGCTGATCAGAAAGCCTCCCCGGTGCGTCTGACAAACCGGTTTCAGGCACTGTCTCTGGCTGAGCCAGATGCAGCTGCCTGCCCTGTTTCACAGGATCATTCTCAGCCTTCAAGGTCCGGGCAATCGCAGAGGGTGGGCTTACTGGGTAGTTGGGAGCTCCAATGTTAGGCGCGTAATGGGGCCCCTTAGGGATACGGCAGCTAAGGAGGGGAAGAAATCCAGTGTGCACTCCGTGTGCATTCCGGGAGGAGTCATTCCTGATATGGAAAGGGTCCTTCCGGATGCCATGAAGAGCACAGGGTGCAGCCAGCTGCAGGTGGTGGCACATGTCGGCACTAATGACGTGTGTCGCTTTGGATCTGAGGAAATTCTCTCTGGATTCCAGCGGCTATCTGATTTGGTGAAGGCTGCCGGTCTTGCTTACGAGATGAAGGCAGAGCTCACCATCTGCAGCATCGTTGACAGAACCGACTGCGGACCTTTGGTGCAGAGCCGGGTGGAGGGTCTGAATCAGAGGCTCAGACGGTTTTGCGACCGTGTTGGATACAGATTCCTTGACTTGCCCCATAGTGTGGTGGAGTTTCGGGTTCCGCTGAATAGGTCAGGAGTTCACTACACTCAGCTGGCGGCTACACGGGTAGCGGAGGCTGTGTGGCGTGGACTGGGCGGTTTTTTAGGTTAGAAGGCCTCGGGAAAGTACGGAGTGGACTGCAAAGTCAAAGGGTGCATGGCAATTACAGGACGTGCTTGGATCAAGGAATAATCGGAATTATAGTTGTAAATTGTTGTAGTTGCGCTGGAAAAGTCCCTGAGCTTCAAGCGCTAATAGAAAGCACAGAAGCTGATATCGTTATAGGTACAGAAAGCTGACTAAAGCCTGAAATAAGTTCTGCAGAAATTTTTACGAAGTCTCAGACGGTGTTCAGGAAAGATACATTAGGCAGAATTGGTGGTCGAATGTTTGTGTCTGTCAGTAGTGGTTTATCTTGTAGTGAAGTCGAAGTAGATACTCCGTGCGAATTGGTATGGGTGGAGGTTATACTTAACAGCCGAATTAAGTTAATAATTGGCTCCTTCTACCGACCCCCAGACTCCGATGATACAGTTGCGGAACAGTTCAGAGAAAGTTTGAGTCTCGTAACAAATAAATACCCCACTCATACGGTTATAGTTGGTGGGGACTTCAACCTACCCTCGGTATGTTGGCAAAAATACTTGTTCAAAACCGGTGGTAGGCAGAAAACGTCTTCCGAGATTGTCCTAAATGCTTTCTCCGAAAATTATTTCGAGCAGTTAGTCCACGAACCCACGCGAATTGTAAATGGTTGCGAAAACACACTTGACCTCTTAGCCACAAACAATCCAGAGCTGATAGAGAGCATCATGACTGATACAGGGATTAGTGATCACAAGGTCGTTGTAGCTAGGCTCAATACCATTTCTTCCAAATCCATCAGAAACAAACGCAAAATAATTTTCTTTAAAAAAGCGGATAAAGTGTCACTAGAAGCCTTCCTAAAAGACAATTTCCATTCCTTCCAAACTGACTATGCGAATGTAGACGAGATGTGGCTCAAATTCAAAGATATAGTAGCAACAGCAATTGAGATATTCATACCTCATAAATTGGTAAGAGATGGAACGGATCCCCCGTGGTAAACAAAAAAGGTCCGAACGCTGTTGCAGAGGCAACGGAAAAAGCATGCGAAGTTCAGAAGAACGCGAAATCCCGAAGATGGGCTAAAATTTACAGACGCGCGAAATTTGGCACGTACTTCGATGCGAGATGCCTTTAATAGGTTCCACAACGAAACATTGTCTCGAAATTTGGTAGAAAATCCGAAGAAATTCTGGTCGTATGTAAAGTACACAAGCGGCAAGCCGCAGTCAATACCTTCGCTGCGCAGTGCCGATGGTACTGTTACCGACGACTGTGCCGCTAAAGCGGAGTTATTGAACGCAGTTTTCCGAAATTCCTTCACCAGGGAATACGAATGGAATATTCCAGAATTTGAAACACGAACATCTGCTAGCATGAGTTTCTTAGAAGTAGATACCTTAGGGGTTGCGAAGCAACTCAAATCGCTTGATATGGGCAAGTCTTCAGGTCCAGATTGTATACCGATTAGGTTCATTTCAGATTACGCTGATACTATAGCTCCCTACTTAGCACTCATATACAACCGTCCGCTCACCGATAGATCTGTACCTACAGATTGGAAAATTGCGCAGGTCGCACCAGTGTTCAAGAAGGGTAGAGGAGTAATCCATTTAACTACAGACCTATATCATTGACGTCGGTTTGCAGTAGGGTTTTGGAGCATATACGGTATTCAAACATTATGAATCACCTCGAAGGGAACGATCTATTGACACGTAATCAGCATGGCTTCAGAAAACATCGCTCTTGTGCAACGCAGCTAGCTCTTTATTCGCACGAAGTAATGGCCACTATCGACAGGGGATCTCAAGTTGATTCCGTATTTCTAGATTTCCGGAAAGCTTTTGACACCGTTCCTCACAAGCGACTTCTAATCAATCTGCGGAGCTATGGGGTATCGTCTCAGTTGTGCGACTGGATTCGTGATTTCCTGTCAGGAAGGTCGCAGTTCGTAGTAATAGACGGCAAATCATCGAGTAAAACTGAAGTGATATCAGGTGTTCCCCAGGGAAGCGTCCTGGGACCTCTGCTGTTCCTGATCTATATAAATGACCTGGGTGACAATCTGAGCAGTTCTCTTAGATTGTTCGCAGATGATGCTGTAATTTACCGTCTAGTAAGGTCATCCAAAGACCAGTATCAGTTGCAAAGCGATTTAGAAAAGATTGCTGTATGGTGTGTCAGGTGGCAATTGACGCTAAATAACGAAAAGTGTGAGATGATCCACATGAGTTCCAAAAGAAATCCGTTGGAATTTGATTACTCGATAAATAGTACAATTCTCAAGGCTGTCAATTCAACTAAGTACCTGGGTGTTAAAATTACGAACAACTTCAGTTGGAAGGACCACATAGATAATATTGTCGGGAAGGCGAGCCAAAGGTTGCGTTTCATTGGCAGGACACTTAGAAGATGCAACAAGTCCACTAAAGAGACAGCTTACACTACACTCGTTCGTCCTTTGTTAGAATATTGCTGCGCGGTGTGGGATCCTTACCAGGTGGGATTGACAGAGGACATCGAAAGGGTGCAAAAAAGGGCAGCTCGTTTTGTATTATCACGTTATAGGGGAGAGAGTGTGGCAGATATGATACATGAGTTGGGATGGAAGTCATTACAGCATAGACGTTTTTCGTCGCGGCGAGACATTTTTACTAAATTTCAGTCACCAACTTTCTCTTCCGAATGCGAAAATATTTTGTTGAGCCCAACCTACATAGGTAGGAATGATCATCAAAACAAAATAAGAGAAATCAGAGCTCGAACAGAAAGGTTTAGGTGTTCGTTTTTTCCGCTCGCTGTTCGGGAGTGGAATAATAGAGAGATAGTATGATTGTGGTTCGATGAACCCTCTGCCAAGCACTTAAATGTGAATTGCAGAGTAGTCATGTAGATGTAGATGTAGATGTAACTCATAATACAGTTCCTCTTGCCTGCCCATGCCAGCCACATGATGATTTCAGGTGAGTGGGCATGCTGCCTCAATTACACCACAATTTCATCTTCACATAATTATCATTTTTAACCAAACCACAGGGTAAAAGCTGAACAAAACAACTTTTCATTGCATTAATTATTTATTTGAGATGAAAAAGCTGCCACATTATAAAAATAATTCACTTTCTGAGAATTGATCCACATGATTTTATGCCTTTCTTCCTCAGTAGAATGAGAGGAGCTGCCTTTTGCACAATCCCAGGAGTAAACACGCAAACTAAATTTGCAATCCAGACAAAACATGTAACTTAGTTATATCAGAAGGTGCTGGAAAATTATCCTCTCTGTATCTATTGACAAACCTTCTGAAGAGACTACATGGCCAAAAAATTGCATCAATGGGCTCTATTCAGCAGTGATAGAGGAACTCCCTTCCTCAGCAGAGTCTGTTCACAACTCTGGGGACATGGGCATTAGGATGTGCCACAGCTGTCAGCAGTGCTGCACATGATTAGCAGTGGTAGGTCAAATTCCTGCAGACATTGAGCACTTGTCTCAACTACAATTTTTCTTTTTTTCTAGTAAAGTTTCTGCAGTACAAATTAAACAGTCTCCTATTGTTATGTTCGCAGGTCTTGCTTGCTTGTACCATAGTGTGTCTCATTTAAAGTGCTTTTCTTTTCTATAACATATACTAATATATGTCGCATTACAGTTTCATTTATTTTTGATATGACACTGATAGTGGCAAGCACGAGGACAATGCTTAATTTTCTGAGTAGATATACAGTCCACTTTTAAAGTGTTTTTGCAGTTCAGACTATGTACTGGTTTTGCTACCCAGATAACAGAGCACATTAACATGCATGCTTCTCAGATGTGAGGAGATTGAATCCACCTCATGGATTAACAATGGAGACCAAAACGCCATTCTGTCAGGAAATGGTTTTTAGGGGGCTTTCCATATCCATCTAAGTAAATGCTGTGCTGATTCCCAAATCTGCCCCCACATACATAATGCACAAACATTTTCAAAAACTATGTTACATTTGATTGTGGGATTACACTAGCTGTAGACAGAAGGGGTAAAAGGTGTACACTGATTCCTTCCCTAGGGGTGGGAGGTGGGGGGGGGGATGGAGGAGGGAATGAGCAGAACAGATGTAGTTGGTTCTCCACGAAATTGGGGACAGATTGTGCCAGTCATGAGCCAGTATTGACAGGAGAAAGGTCACTGGAAAGGGAGGAAGGATCATTTTTTCTATCTGTAATATTTGTATTTGGAACAACAAGAGCCATTTTCTCACAGGGGGGATGTTGTGTTATCTTTTAACTTCTGAATTACAGTTATTTATGAATTTGTTTGCTACCTCCGCACAGTACTGTTTACAAGTATTAGTACTCCTTTTAAGTCTCTACATTGTTTCCTTCTTTATTCTGTATTATGTTTCAGTTATCTGTACTGTTTCAACCTTTTCTATTTTTACTTATGTGAGACTGTATTCTCTTAGAAGCATATTTTGAAACAACAAATTTCATTCTTGTAGAAGTAATACATATTTTCTATTATCAGTATAGTGTTTGTTTGCATCATTTCTTTGTAAGCATCACAGCCTAGCCTTTGATTTGTTTGTTGTATTTGCCTTCTCAGTGCAATTCAGAGCTCCATTACTGTGTACAGTTGGGCATGTTATATTTTCTAATACATAAAGTTGAACAGAAATATTCCCAGTTTGCTTCTGTATTTTCAGCTATGTACATAGGTTCCCTATCCGCACACCCTAGTAACACTTCTGTATTGCCTAAGTGAGCGGGTTTTATTCTCTTGCCTCTATAAAGTACTTCCATTAGGCTATGTTCTTTTACGGTATTCCAGACATTTGTCTAGTGACACCCACACTAGATTTATCCATTTGTCGACTATAAGGAATATAAGTTATTCAATGATATAACAGTGTGTTTGATTTTTTTATTATAAATTGATGGACTCTTAATTCTAACTTCAAGCTGTAAATGTTGAAAAACAATCACAAAAAATCTTTTAACACAACTGTCTTTCATTGTAATTTTTAATATTTATATCTCAAACCAAAAATTACCACTTAAATTAATCTTCTGCTAACTTTAATGAAACACATATTTTGCTCTACATCATTAAAATCCAGTATGCTTGTGAGAAAGACAAATGGGTCAATTCTGAGAAATATCCCTTGGCAACTCTGTTTATGCATCATGTAGCCAGTCTACAACCAAAAATAATACATTTTTATGACATTCTAGGCTGTAAAGGGGAATGGGTCTTCCATTGCAATCTTTTTGTTTGTTGTTGAGCCTGACAAGAAGGCCTACTGCAGTTAGGAGAGGGTCAGTAATAAGGCAGAGGTCAACATTGAGTTTCAGAAGAAAATCATGTGAATTTTATATGAGAACAGAGAACAAAATTTCAATTAATGTATTGGAAGCAATTGATTGACTAATGGACACCAAAAAACACTAGACTCACACTAATCCAGCCCTCAGTAGTTCAGCCTCTCAGTAATCCAGCACACATCCAAAAACATGTGCACAATGAATTATCATGTGCAACAATGCTTTATATACTGTACTGAAATTGTGGCTTTCTTTACAGTTCGGAATCATGCCTTCTAAAAGGAAACATGTTATGCTAGACCTCAAGCAGAAACTCGAAATTTTAAATTGAGGTTCTTCGCAGAAAGCCATTGATGCTGAATTAAATGTTGTATGAGCAACTACACTCCTGGAAATGGAAAAAAGAACACATTGACACTGGTGTGTCAGACCCACCATACTTGCTCCGGAAACTGCGAGAGGGCTGTACAAGCAATGATCACATGCACGGCACAGCGGACACACCAGGAACCACGATGTTGGCCGTTGAATGGCGCTAGCTGCGCAGCATTTGTGCACCGCCGCCGTCAGTATCAGCCAGTTTGCCGTGGCATACGGAGCTCCATCGCAGTCTTTAACACTGGTAGCATGCCACGACAGCGTGGACGTGAACCGTATGTGCAGTTGACGGACCTTGAGCGAGGGCGTATAGTGGGCATGCGGGAGGCCGGGGGGACGTACCGCCGAATTGCTCAACACGTGGGGCGTGAGGTCTCCACAGTACATCGATGTTGTCGCCAGTGGTTGGCGGAAGGTGCACGTGCCCGTCGACCTGGGACCGGACCGCAGAGACGCATGGATGCACGCCAAGACCGTAGGATCCTACGCAGTGCCGTAGGGGACCGCACCGCCACTTCCCAGCAAATTAGGGACACTGTTGCTCCTGGGGTATCGGCGAGGACCATTCGCAACCGTCTGCATGAAGCTGGGCTACGGTCCCGCACACCGTTAGGCCGTCTTCCGCTTACGCCGCAACATCGTGCAGCCCGCCTCCAGTGGTGTCGCGACAGGCGTGAATGGAGGGACGAATGGAGACGTGTCGTCTTCAGCAATGAGAGTCGCTTCTGCCTTGGTGCCAATGATGGTCATATGCGAGTTTGGCGCCGTGCAGGTGAGCGCCACAATCAGGACTGCATACGACCGAGGCACACAGGGCCAACACCCGGCATCATGGTGTGGGGAGCAATCTCCTACACTGGCCGTACACCTCTGGTGATCATCGAGGGGACACTGAATAGTGCACGGTACATCCAAACCGTCATCGAACCCATCGTTCTACCATTCCTAGACCGGCAAGGGAACTTGCTGTTCCAACAGGACAATGCACGTCCGCATGTATCCCGTGCCACCCAACGTGCTCTAGAAGGTGTAAGTCAACTACCCTGGCCAGCAAGATCTCTGGATCTGTCCCCCATTGAGCATGTTTGGGACTGGATGAAGCGTCGTCTCACGCAGTCTGCACGTCCAGCACGAACGCTGGTCCAACTGAGGGGCCAGGTGGAAATGGCATGGCAAGCCGTTACACATGACTACATCCAGCATCTCTATGATCGTCTCCATGGGAGAATAGCAGCCTGCATTTCTGCGAAATGTGGATATACACTGTACTAGTGCCGACATTGTGCATGCTCTGTTGCCTGTGTCTATGTGCCTGTGGTTCTGTCAGTGTGATCATGTGATGTATCTGACCCCAGGAATGTGTCAATAAAGTTTCCCCTTCCTGGGACAATGAATTCACAGTGTTCTTATTTCAATTTCCAGGAGTGTATTTATGATATCAAAAAGAAAGAAGATGTTATTTGACAGTACCCAACACAAACCGATAATGAGTTGGGAAAACAGAAGGTTATGCGAAAGAGTGAAAACGAAGAACTGGACGTAGCTGTTTATAGATGTTTCATACAACAACAGAGTAAAGGAATTCCAGTCAGTGGCCCTATTATAAAGGGAAAAGCAGTGTATTTA
This sequence comes from Schistocerca gregaria, assembly GCF_023897955.1. Classification (NCBI taxonomy): domain Eukaryota; kingdom Metazoa; phylum Arthropoda; class Insecta; order Orthoptera; family Acrididae; genus Schistocerca; species Schistocerca gregaria. The sequence continues at coordinate 492,333,238 of NC_064924.1, forward strand.
ACAAACAGTTTGGTGGTAGTAACTTGTTTGCAGTGAGCAAAGGTTTGCTATCAAATTGGAAAAAATGACATGGCATTCAGCAGCTGATAGTCATAGGGGAAATCCGCTAACAATAAATATGCTGATGGTCCTGTAAGCAAGATACAAAAGATAATAGAGGAAGAAAATCTAACTACTGATGCTTTGCATAATGCTGATGAAACAGGGCTCTTTTACAAGATGCTACCTTCAAACACATTAGCTGCCAAGAACGAGAAGGAAGCTCGTTGTTTCAAGCAAGAGAAACAGTATGTAACATTAACGGCATGTTGTAATGCAAATGGGAGTCATAAAATACTGCTTATGGTGATTGGAAAATCCCAACATCCACATTGTTTTCAACACACTGACATAAATACTCCACCAGTGCAGTACTGCACTCAGAAGAAAGCGTGTATGGACAGATAAATATTCTCTCAATGGTTCCATGAAACATTTGTACCAGCAGTGAGAAAAGAGCTAAAAAAAAGGAAAAGCTTCCAGTCATCCTTCAGATTCTTTCTCTAAAGTCCAATGATATACAAGCACCCAATGTAACAGCCCTAATTCAGCCCATGGACTAGGGAATTTGGGGATCAGTTAAACATCATTATCGACATTCACTTCTCATCTCCTTGCTGAACGAAAGTGAAAACAACTCTATTGAGACTATGCTGAAGGCAATTAACAAACCTGATGTAATTTTCCAAGCAGCTCAAGCTTGGGATAAAGTGGAGAGCGCTACCATAATGAAGAGCTGGAGAAAATTATGGCCATCCATTGATGCCGAGTTGGATCCAGTCGTGAGTGACAGCGATGAGCCAGTCAATTCGGAATTATCAATTACTTTGTACACTGACACGTTCCACAACGTTCCAGGAGGAGAAGAAATTGATGATGAAGATGTTACTAAGTGGCTGAATGAGGAAAACTGTGATGTGGACCAAACTTTAACAGATGAAGAAATAATCAAAAGTGTGCAAAAAAGTAATGATGAAAGTGCTGAAGAAGAGGACACAAGAGGAGAGAGCATGAAGATTTCTCACACTGCTGGTGCTGAAGCTGCTGAGGTCTTCCTGGAGCACATTACACCATAACCAGATACATGCAGTACCAAGGTAATTCTTGTAAAGTGGTTGCGTGATAAAGAATGCCATCGTCGTGTAGCACCATTACAACACTTGAAAATTAGTGACATGCTTCATAGTGAGTGGTATGACTGTATAATGATTACAGAATACACTTTGAAAATTAATGTATTTTTGGATTTAATAAAGTATATCCTCTATGTTTTAAAATAGTATTCTTCAGTTTAAGAAGCACAGTACACTATATCCCCTATGTTTTAAAATAAATGAATAAAATAAATTTCAGGGACTCAACAGTCCGGTGCTTCCATTAATCCAGCACCCTTATGTGCCAGGAATGGCCAGATTAGCAAAAGTCTAGTGTATTAGTAAAGAGGCAACTTCATTTATGAATGCTGTGGTTGGAAGTGGATGAGACCAAGTGCAGTTTTTACAGACACTCCATGAAACATTTAGCATTTTTAAAATAAGAATAAAATACCCCAAATATTTCACGGACTACATGAAATCTGTCTCATTAGTATTACACACAAAAACACAATCAGACTTTCATTAACAATCTTCTGGAAGAGTAAGAAAATTGTATGAAATGTGTGAAACTACACAGGAACAAAGCTTTATGGAGCTTTGGCAATTGCACTAGTTGATGATAAGTATTTTAGTTTCTTTTCCTTTTTAATTTTTTGTTTATCTTCTGGTTATATAAATGAAAGTCAGAAGACTAGTTATAAGAATCCACAAAATGCTGTTTAAATAGTACATTAATGAATAAATAAACAAACTAAGGAAGATAGAGACAAAGAAAATAACTTGAAACCTGGAAAGGAACTAAATACACTAACTGTTTAAAGCATACATAAATCACTTAGCAAACCAGTTTCCATATGGACATAATGATACTGGGGGATGAAATTCTTTCACTCTTAGTGGAACACACCCTGTGGTAATCATTGGCTACAAGGTAAAATTGTGTTCCAAATTGGAAATCAGTCCTAGACATCTGCCTTTTGCTGGCAGTGCTCTTCCAAATGAGCTACTGGAGTATACCAGTATCTCTTGAACCTGATTCAAAGCTGCAGTTCCTCATTTATTACTCTATATTCCATTCAAGCTCCAAACAGCTCTACCTTAATCCACCGCACAATACAATTAAAGGATCTTTTTTTCAAAGCCCAATACTTGTCTCCCAGTGTGACATAGGAGTTTGAAATTTGGCTCAAAGGTGCCTACAATGACCTTTTGTAATGGTGCAATAGTGTGGCATCCTGTGACATCACCCTCAGGATCAGCAATGCTTCAAACAGCAAAGTGTTCACATATGAAAAAAAAAAAAAATAGAATATGAGGTGGATCGGAGGGGGGTTGGCAAAGCTCAAATGAGGTGTTACACCAAATGTCATTGCAATTCTGCCCAACATCATTGTGGAGGTGTCATATGATATGAAGGTCATTACACTCACTTATGACCACATTTCACCATTTCTTTTGACGCCACTGTGTTGAAGGTAGAACCACACAGTGGTGAAATCATGTGGTTTTCTTTTGGGTGGATAAGGAAAACATTTCAGACACAACACCACTCAGGATCGACACAGGAAGATTCCATGGAATTGCATGAAGCATGTCAGTGAAACCATCCCTTGTATTGTATACTGGGTGGAACAACTAGGATCCTCTGGTAATAACTCCCTCAGTTTGGCAGAGCCTGCTGTGCCATCCACTTACCTTTGTTGAGCACTTTAAAAATGTACCTGTACAGAGATAGCCAGTCACTGATTACTATATGCTTGTGTGAACAGTTGTCTAAACACTGCTGAGCTGACTGGCACTATGTTTCTGAACTTCTGGCTGCTGTCCCCAAGTGAAATCTAAGGAATGTCAAAACGGGTGTCTGTCATGCTCATGCTTAGTAATCACCAACAGGCTGTCTCTGTACAGATAAATTTATAAAGTGTTCAACAAAGGTACACAAGTGGCACTAAAGGTGTTGCCAAACTGAGGGAGTCAAGGGCTAAGAAAGCATAAACATCTTTTGTTGCTTCAGATTGCATTCATATTTCATTGAATTGGTTTAATGGTCCCTAGTGGATTCACCCTGTACACCAGAGCAAACATTGCAGTCACTTTATACTCCAAAGAGATGTGATCACGTTCAGTGAGATTGCAGGCCCACAATGTCATTAGGGAAATGTTGAAAGATTAGATTAAATTAATATTAGTTTATAACTATGTGCAACCCATTAGTTTGACATTGCCTGCCATAATTCCATAATTTGAGTTCTCCCTCTCTATCTCTCTTTTAAGATTACTAATTTATGTTGAAAAGTTCATCTATTGAGTATAAGGACTTGTTATTCAGAAATCTTTTAATTTCTTTTTAAGTGTTGATTGGTTACCTGTCAGACTTTTGATATTATTTGGTAGATTACCAAAGATTTTTGTGGTAGCATAATTCACCCCTTTCTGTGCCAGTTATGGAAAGCACAGGCCAAACTTTACTAAAATGCTCCAATATACATGGGTACGCAAATCAACCCTTGCTGAGGTGTCCTATTAATTAGAGTTTGGAACTAACTGTAAATGCCCCTGGATACCACAGTATTTACGTTTGTATCTCAAGGTTTGGGATCGACTATCTGTTTGTTTATGCATGCACAATTACTTCCCTCTCCCCCTTCTGTGCACTGTGCCATACCAACCTCACAATCAATTACAAACGTGAAGGCATCAGGGCAGAGATTACACTAGAAGAATACACTGACATGCACTTCACATATGGCAAAGCTAACTGCAGTGCCCTTGAGGCTGCGTGATTGTATGAAGAAGCTTTTCCTCTCTCACACAGCCTGACAGGCATACATTTAGCCAGTTACATCCATGCCTTACAGAAACTGGGTGTTTTGCACACCTTGCACGAGAAGAGTGACCCAGATCCATAACACCTGATGTTGAGAAAAGGGTATTACGCATTGTACACAAACGTCCAAGTACTTCGGAAAGGAGGATTGCTACCTAAGTGTGTCTACTGAGTAATAGCATTTTACATTGGCAAGTACTCTGCCCGTATCATCTCCAGCGAGTGCAGACTTCTCCTCGAGGGAATTTCTGCCAGTGGGTGCAACAACAGTGTACTCTGAATCCCCTGTTAAGCAGTATTCTGTGCACAGATGAGGTTGGATGTAGCCATGATGGTATTTTTAACTACCATAACTTTCACATTTGAGCTGATGTCAGTCCTAATGCAACACATATATCATGACATGAGCAGCATTATTCATTGCATGTCTGGGCAGGACTGCTCAGAAATTGCATAACTGGACCACACTTCCTACCACAAAGACTGACCAGACAGCAATATATGCTGTTTTGTGGTATGTACTTCCATATGTACGTGGTGATGTCCCACTGATCCAATGCCTGCACAAGTGGTTCATGCATGATGGTGCTCCGGCATTTTTCATTTATGAGTGCTTTGGCTTCTAACTCAGATGTATGGTCAACATTGGATAAGTAAAATAGGGCCTGTGCCATGACCTCCAATGTCTCCAGATCTAAAGCCCATGTATTTCTGTGTGTGGGGTTATGTCAAAAGCCTGGTCTATGTTCTCAATTCTGTTGAGGAATTACGCTTGTGGATCGAAGCAGTCGTCCACTGTTTACAGAATTTCCCATGACTGCCTGAGAGGATTCACAACTCATTTCAGAGATGAGTTCAATGTTGCATTCAGATGCATTGACAACATTTCAAACACCTACTTTAACGTTTAGAGATGCCATGAGTTCCTAGAAACTGATGAACTACAACAGAAAATGTGTTGTATATTGACAACGGTTGATTTGTGGACCCATGTTTACTGGAGCTTCTTAGCTACTTTTGGTGTGTACTTTCCATGTGTGAATTGTTGACCATAATTCGTGAAACACCCTGTATATATACCGGGAATATACCTAGTTCCATAAATAAATGTCTGCAAGATGATCTAGGCTGGGCTCCAGCTATTATTCTGATTACATGCTTTTGTGCAGCGAAAACTTTTTCCTAAATGATAAATTATCCTGAAATATAATGCCACACAAAAGCAGTGATGAAAATAGGCATCATAAGCTTATTTACTTATATATTTATCACAAAAATTTGCAATAACCCTGATAGCATAAATAGCTGAACTCAGACGTTTCAGCAGATCATCAATGTGTTTCTTCCAATTCAATCTCTCATCAATGCTCACACTCAAAAATTTGGAATATTCTGCCTTCACTAAAGACTTCTGTTAAAATTCTACGTTTATTAACAGTGTTTTGCCATTTACTGTATGAACTGTATATACTGTGTTCTACCAAAATTTAATGAGAGTCCAATTTTCTGAAAAACATTATCTTCAGTTTCCTCAGCTAATTCTTGCTAGTTGTGTGTGATTGCTATACTTGCATCATCAGCAAAAAGAACTAGCTTCATATCTTAATGAATATAAAGTCTAAATCATTAGCATATTTCAGAACAATAAGTGACTCAAGACTGAATCTTGTGCTGACCCATACTGGATTCCTCGCCAGTTTGAGGAATCTGCTGATTTTCACACATTATGTGAACTCTTTATTTCAACCTTCTGTACTCTTCCAGTTAAATATGAATTAAACCATTTGTCCACTGTCCCAATCATACCACAGTACTTAAGCTTAGCTAGAAGAATACCAGAATTTACACAATCAAAAGTCTTTGACAGACAGGAGAAAATCCCAGCTGGTGATGTTCAGTTATTCAGACCATTTTCAGGGTGTATACGTGGACAAGGAAAAAAATTTCCGGATTTTTTTCCCGATTTCTCGTTTAAAAATACTGTTTCTTCCGGGTCAAAATACACTTTTCCGTGTTAAGTGACAGTATACACTTCCTTGCCACTGTAAAACTCACCAGTCCTTTTGATTGTTTATGGTTTCATATACCGACGTAGAATTTCCTGGCACTTTATAAAACGAAACGCAGGGAGGGGGGCTAAAAAAACGTTTTGCCAGAGCTTTCATGTGCACCAACATGTACGCTGCATATGTTCGTATTAAGAAGGTATAAATTCGGAGTCCACCAAACACCGCATCTTACTTTCCCGAAGCATTGAAATCGATTTGCGCTGCGCATTTGTAAGCCAGTCATAGCTCATGTCACGTGATCTCATCAGCTGATGACAGTACGCGACACGTGATGTAGTCAGCCAATAGCAACATCACTCTTAAGTAGCGCGAACACACAAACAAGAAAAGTTAATATACATAGCATTCACATACAATATTGGTCTCGAAGATTAATAATCTGCAAGAGAAGCTAAGTTTGCACATATAATGTTGATCTTATTTGCGCGTGTTATACTTTAAGACACATCACACAAATGTGCCAGTAAAATGTTTAATACCAACACAAATCTCTGATCTTGTGTGCTCGAAATTTTTCTTAATGGCTTGTCATCAAAGAGTTGATTTTTAAATGAGAGTCAAACGCTATGGGATTTAAGAAATTGATCGTAAATATTTGCACATAGTTCATCTTGCGTAAAAGGAAATTGCTTTGAATGTAACGCTTTTAAAACCACCTTTTGCAGTATTTTCCCGCGTCCTGTTAGAAATAGGTTCGTTTCGGCAGTTGGCAGAGAGCGCCAGATAACAGGCATCACTGCGCTTGCGCAGCCACGTTGACGCATGAAGCCCGATATTCCCGCGTGTAAAACATTAAAAGATCTTACATTATGTCATAAAAGAAACAACACATCAGGGGATACTTCAAGAGCATCGAAATGTCGTGCACCATACTAAAATGCATAACTCAGCTTAAAGTGCACATTCGTTTGTCCAGATTCGGATGTAAATTTTCTTGGAGCACCCGTACTGTATTATCTCATGTTCGGTTCTTTATTATGGCGTAATGCCATAAGTGTACTTGAAATACAGCGAACAGTTAAAACTAGCCAATAGTGTGAAACTAAACACTTCGTTTCAAATAAATTGACTGCCTCAGCAGAAAAGATTAATAAAAGCCAAATCTCTTTAGCAAACATTCAAAAATAACCTCATTGTTCTGCAAGGCAGTTAATGCTTCACTGTCAGAAAGGTGGAAATAAAATCTGAAACTAATAACATATTTTAGCCTTCCGTAATTATGCGAACGTATTTTAATTCATTTGATAGCTCCCGATCACAAAAATCCGTTTTGTTTTCATTTAACGTGAGAGCCATAAACGAAGAGGAAACAATAAAGTCACTGAACGTATACACAGGTCACGTCGAGACGACACACCTCCCCATCACAACTCAGACTGCCCTGTGTATCAGTCCCGGATCTATGATATTTCCGAACTCGGGCAATATTAGATAGTGGCGGCCAGCCACACTTCTGTAAACAAAAGCGGGAGAAGGTATTACTCATACGCGACTCAACTGCGCATGCGCAAGAGCCCGCCCGCAACAGCTCAAACGAATTTAATTTAAACAGTTATCACGTCACGCTCATCGGAGGCAGTTTGTTGTTATAAAGCATTGCATAGTCTTCCCAAAGCCTTTGACACACGCAGACGCTTGTATGAGCACTGTCTTTTGTTGGTGTATACGGCGCATTTCCTTTGCAACTTAAGTTTCATTATCGTTTACTTTTTTCCCTCGTTCATGTTTAGTTGCTGCAGTATTATTCTGCAGTAGCGGGTTACAATAATATCTTTTGTTAGAGTATTGGTTCTTACCAATCAAAATCACAAAAATTTAACTGAAAACTAAAACAATGAAAAATATACGGAATTCTAAACAATTCCCGGCTTTTTCCCGGTTTTCTCCCGGGTGAAGAAAGTCCCGGGTCGTATACACCCTGATTTAATATTTGATCAGTGAAAGCACATGCAGCATTTTCTATTGAAAAGCCTTTCTGAAAGCCAAACTGGCTTTTTGTATTATTTTACTTTTTACAAATATGTGAAGATACTCGTGAATACATTACTTTTTTAAGAATTTTGGACAAAGCTGTCAGAAGTGAGATATATCCCCCTTTTTATGCAATGATTTAACAGTAGCATAATGCAGTATATCAGAAAAAATGCAGTGTTTCAGTGAGCAATTAAATATGTGGCTGAGAATCCTATTTATCTGTTGGGAACAAACTTTTAGTACTTTGTTGGAGATGCCATAAATTCCATGTGAGATTTTAACTTTTGAGCAAGTTTATTTTTTTCCTAACTTCAGGAGGAGCAATGGGTAGAATTTCAACTTTATGAAATTGCATAGGTATTGCCTCTTCCATATACAGCTTTCTCCTTTCTAATGGACATCTGGATCCTATTTTCAACGTCTGGCATTTTGTTAATAAACTTTTGATTCTGTTTGATGGTAATACAGTCCTCCTGTGCTCTTGGTTGACCTGTTTCCCTTTCAACAATATTCCAAATTGTTTTAATTTTATTTTCAGAGTTGCTAATCTCAGACATAATACACATACTTCTGGACTTTTAACAACTTTCCTTAATATAGTAGCTTTTATAATATTTGACTCTTTCTGGGTCGTTACTCTTTCCTGCTGTAGATTCAGCTCTCTTTCCCAGTTACAAGGCATTTTCATCACTTTAGTAACCCATGGCTTTTTAGGTGGTTTCTTACAATTGAATTTAGAAATAATTTATATTTTAAATTAGTGTCAGGTTCCTTGAACACTTCACCCAAGTCTAACTACTAGAAGCTTTTCCTAAAATTTGCAACCACTAAATAGTTAATTGAATGCACCATTTTGGAGGACTGTTTTCCGTTACTGTACAGAGCTACGTCATCTACTGTAACTACGTGTAGATAATGAGAAGAAAGACCATTCTTAATAGGATAAATGTTTATTTGATCAGATTCATCTTTGTCTGTGAAAATATTATCTATCAGTGCGCTTCTTTCCTGTACTACACAAGTAGGAAAATCAGTAACTCACGTCATATTGCAAGAAGTAAGTATTACTTGAAGATCATTCTTCCTACCTTTCAGAAATTCTACATTGAAATCCCTACAAATAATAATTTTGCTTCCCTTTGTCTGATAGATAACACAACAAGGAATCAATTTTTTTTCAGAAATAGTTTATTTATTTATTTATTTATTTATTTTATCCATCTTTCAGCATTAACATGCAATCGATGTTGTCAGAAGAGTTACAGCTATTTGTACATTATGTTATACAAACTAAAATATTACATAGTAAAAATATAGCAATGTTGCAAACTATTGGCTTACAACAGCCTCTACACCTAGATCTATACATAACAGTAAGCCTTTTTTTATCAGCATTAACATGCAATTAATGTTGTCAGAAGTATTATAGCTATTTGTACATTATATAACAAAAATATTACGTGGAGAAGAAAAAAATGACAGTGTTGTACCCTATTAGCTTATAGCTAGCTGCCTCTACATCCATAACTATACATAACAGTAAGCCTTAGTTTATCAATAAATTAGATCATCTTTACAACTATTCTGAAATTCTTCTATACTGTAGAAAGTATTTTTCTTCATCCACACTTTGGTTTTAGTTTTGAAAATATCCATTGAAACTAATTGAGCCTGTACAGATAAAGTGTTGAATAATTTTGTGCCTATGTATTCATAGCTAGATTGGGTTTTCTTAACCCTGGTTGTGGGTATATCAATCATATTTGTTTGTCGAGTATTGTGTTGATGAACTGATTTCCTTATAGTGTAGTGGTTTAAGTTTTCTTTTATGTTTAATAGGCAACAATATATGTAAAGAGATGGGACTGTGAGAATATTTAAGTCTTTAAAATAAGGTCTACATGAGGTCTTGTTGTCAGTGATTCCGTAAAGACGTCTAATTGCTTTCTTCTGCCAAGTGAAAAATTTTTTGGCTCCTGGAGAGTTACCCCATAAAAGAATGCCATATTGTAGATGGCAATGAAAGAAGGCATAGTATGACTGAAGCAATAAATCTTGTGTAACACATGTGTGTAGTTTGGCTACTAGGTAGATAACTCGTGATAGCTTTCGACATACATAATCTGTATGTGTGTCCCAAGTTAATTTTAAGTCAACGTGTATTCCTAGTAGTTTAACAGGTGATAACTCCGTGTTACTGTTTGATAAACTGAAGATTATCTTGACAGTCTTTTCATGGTTCATAGATAAGTCATTAGCTTTAAACCAGATATTAGACATTTTTAGACACTCTTCACTTTCCTCCTTCAATTTGTTTATATCCTTTCCAGAATTAGCTAATGTTGTGTCATCAGCATAGAGGATAGATTTACAGGGTAAGTTATTCGGAAAGTCATTTAAAACAATATAAATAGTAGAGGGCCAAGCACTGAGCCCTGCGGAACACTTCGTTTTATACTTAAAGTCTGTGACTGTTGGTCATTATGCTTTACTATTTGTTTTCTATTGCTGAGGTATGATTCAATTAGTGAGAGTTCCAAGTGTTTGATTCCATAGCAACACAGTTTATCTAATAATAATTTGTGGTTAACTGAGTCGAAAGCCTTACTCAAGTCAATTAAAATGGCTTCCGCAGATAATTCTGACTCAAATGCGCTTAGTACAAAAGAGATAAGGTTTTCAACTGCTTTGACTGTTGATAAGTTTGACCTAAATCCATACTGAGAATCATTTAATATATTATTGTCTGATAGGTGTATGCATATTTTCTGCAGTATGCAATGTTCTATTATTTTTGAGAGAATAGGCACAAGTGAAATTGGTCTATAATTATTGATACAGGACTTGTCACCCTTTTTGTATAATGGTATGACAACTGTTTTTTTTTAGACATTCTGGAAAGTGTCCACTCGAGAGCATCCAGTTTATCAGTATGCAAAGAGGATATGGTATGAGATCTACAACTTTTTTAATTACATAGTTTGACAGGCCATACACATCTTCAGATCTAGAGTATCCTAATTTAGAGGTTGCTTTAATTATATCAGTTACTTGTACTTCTCTCCATTTACAAGCTGACACTATGTTTGTAATGTTTTGTTGAAAATTTCTGCCAGATATGGGGTGAGAAATAGGTGTATGCGTTGAATTGGAATTCTGGTTGCTGTGGTTTGGAAGGCTAAGATTGGCAGAGTTGACAAAATAGTGATTGAAATCATCAGCAGTGATGTTAGCAGCATTTGTGTTGTCTTTGTAGTTTATATCCATACCTAGCTCTGCTTTTATTACTTTCCATGGAGCCTTTACATTTATTGTGTGATTTTCTAATGAAATCACCATTTGCCTTACACTTGGCTATTTTAATTTCAGATCTATATTTTCTTTTCAGGTTTTTGTAAGTTTCTTTATCTACTGCTCCCCTTTTGACCTTATCATGACAAGTAATTACCAATAGTCTCAGTTTTTGTAATTGGGGTGAAAACCACTTCTGTAAAGTTGAGTGGCTAGGTTTCCTAACTTTCTTGTTTTTTAACCAGTGGACAGCATACATGGAAGATTTCAGAAATGATTTTGAGGAATGTGCTGAAGGCTTCATTAACATTTCTGGAGGAATGTATAACAGTATTCCAATCTATAGACTTAAGTTCTTCTCTACACTTGCTAATATTTGTATCTGTCGATAGTCTGACACACTGAGTTTGTTCCTCGTCTTCTTTTGGTTTTTTAGTAATTAGTTTCACCCATATACCTCTATGGTCTGACACGTAATCGACATTAAATAAGCCTAGCTCTAAATCACATTTGTTATTAGATTGTCAAGACAGTAGGAATGCCTTGTAGGATTTTCATTAGCACAAAAGAGATTATAGGATCTTAACATGTTTACTAAATTAACATTTCTGGCTGTCATTTTCCTAATGTCTATGTTTAGATCCCCAAAGATTAAAATTTTTTATTTAGTATATTTTTGTATACTGATCACAAGTTTTTCTAAATGTTCTATAAATTGTTCTACATTACTTTCAGGAGTGTGATATAAAGACACAGTTATGAGCTGTATACTAGATATAATAAAAGCAGCTGCTTGAAAAACACCTTTATTGCATAGGTCACTAACTTCAAGAACAGATAACCTTAAGTCTAGATCATTGCTAATATACACTCCTGGAAATTGAAATAAGAACACTGTGAATTCATTGTCCCAGGAAGGGGAAACATTATTGACACATTCCTGGGGTCAGATACATCACATGATCACACTGACAGAACCACAGGCACATAGACACAGGCAACAGAGCATGCACAATGTCGGCACTAGTACAGTGTATATCCACATTTCGCAGCAATGCAGGCTGCTATTCTCCCATGGAGACGATCGTCCAGATGCTGGATGTAGTCCTGTGGAACGGCTTGCCATGCCATTTCCACCTGGCGACTCAGTTGGACCAGCGTTCGTGCTGGACGTGCAGACCGCGTGAGACGACGCTTCATCCAGTCCCAAACATGCTCAATGGGGGACAGATCCGGAGATCTTGATGGCCAGGGTAGTTGACTTACACCTTCTAGAGCACGTTGGGTGGCACGGGATACATGCGGACGTGCATTGTCCTGTTGGAACAGCAAGTTCCCTTGCCGGTCTAGAAATGGTACAACGATGGGTTCAATGACGGTTTGGATGTACCGTGCACTATTCAGTGTCCCTTCGACGATCACCAGAGGTGTACGGCCAGTGTAGGAGATCGGTCCCCACACCATGATGCCGGGTATTGGCCCTGTGTGCCTCGGTCGTATGCAGTCCTGATTGTGGCGCTCACCTGCACGGCGCCAAACACGCATACGACCATCATTGGAACCAAGGCAGAAGGGACTCTCATCGCTGAAGACGACACGTCTCCATTCGTCCCTCCATTCACGCCTGTCGCGACACCACTGGAGGCGGGCTGCACTATGTTGGGGCGTGAGCGGTAGACGGCCTAACGGTGTGCAGGACCGAAGCCCAGCTTCATGGAGACGGTTGCGAATGGTCCTCGCCGATACCCCAGGAGCAACAGTGTCCCTAATTTGCTGGGAAGTGGCGGTGCGGTCCCCTACGGCACTGCGTAGAATCCTACGGTCTTGGCGTGCATCCGTGCATCGCTGCGGTCCGGTCCCAGGTCGACTGGCACGTGCATCTTTCGCCGACCACTGGCGACATCGATGTACTGTGGAGACCTCACGCCCCACGTGTTGAGCAATTCAGCGGTACGTCCACCCGGCCTCCCGCATGCCCACTATACGCCCTCGCTCAAAGTCCGTCAACTGCACATACGGTTCACGTCCACACTGTCACGGCATGCTACCAGCGTTAAAGACTGCGATGGAGCTCCATATGCCACGGCAAACTGGCTGACACTGACGGCGGTGGTGCACAAATGCTGCGCATCTAGCGCCATTCGACGGCCAACACCGCGGTTCCTGGTGTGTCCGCTGTGCCGTGTGTGTGATCATTGCTTGTACAGCCCTCTCGCAGTGTCCGGAGCAAGTATGGTGGGTCTGACACACTGGTGTCAGTGTGTTCTTTTTTCCATTTCCAGGAGTGTATATGGATGAACCCCCATAGGATTCACCGGGTCTGCAGTAGTACGTAGCTAATCTGAAACCGATGGTATATACAGTTTTACATCCTCTTCCTTTAACCAATGTTCGTTTGGACATAAAATCATTCTTTTGTTACTTTTTAATAGTATACCAAGCTCATCAGCTTTATTTTTCAGAGACCTGACATTTAAGTGCAGAAATAAGATAGAGTTACTGTCACAGGAGGGGAGGAGTACAGTATTATGGGGCGATGGAGAACATTTAATTGTTTTTTCAGCCCTGGAATCTATGTTAGGTGGCGTTTGGACTTCATTGGGATAAACCATAAAAAATCTTCATTTCTCTTTGGTAATTTTTTGGGTCTGTTTGAAACACGGATGGAAGTTTGTTTCACTTCACTGTCCACAAGTTTTATAGGAACATGTTTTCCCAAATCATTTGGTATCACTTCATCATGAGACAAATATGATACTTTACTTACTGCGACTGGTCTATTCTTTTCTGCTACTATTGAAGGTGATGGAGGAGGAGCTGGTACTGTTTCTGCTCTTGGTGAAGTTGGTTTAGTTGCTGCTGGTGGAGGAGTTGTTTCTCCTATTACTGGTAAAGGAGTTGGTTCTGCTACTGCTGGTGTGGGAGATGGTGCTGCTGCTATAGGAACTGGTTCTACTGCTGGAGGAGTTGCTTCTGTTGTTGCTGATGGTGTTTCTTCTGCTATTGCTGGTGGAGAAGTTTGTGCTGCTACTGCTGGTGAGGGAGATGGTGTTACTGCTGTAGGAGCTGGTTCTAATGCTGGAGGAATTACTTCTGCTGTTACTGAACGTGGTTCTTCTGACGCTGTTGTTGATTCTACTTCTGTTAGTATTGCTTCTTTGGGTACTTCTGCTGCATTTTCTGTTACTGTATCTGATTCTGCATTAGTCATTCCTAGAGATAATTTCTGTGATGATGATACAGATACCACTGATGATGTTGTTGGTAAGTATTGCAGTCTCTGAATAATTTCCATTAGCTTTAATGTAACAAGTTTCTTTCCAAGGCAATTTAAGTGCAGCCCGTGAGTAGTGTGGAATCTGCGTCCAATGGTATTAATATTAACAACAGAAACATTTCTATATTGTTTGCATATACTGGAAAAAATTTCATTGATGGCACTAATTTCCTTGTTTACACGTGACCAGGATATCAACTCGTACCTTGTGGTATATTTATGAGGATAACGTTTGTATGACTTAGTTCAGATAAACACTTGTTTAATTCGCAGCAGGCTTTAGATGTATCATTTTGATAAATGTCATTAGATCCACCAAAGAGGACAACAAAATCTTTCGAAGACAGATTTCTTATTTCTTCAGAAAAAACTAGTTTTCTTATTTCTCAGAGGGGCGCCCCAGGCTTTACAAAGCTCGCCGATTTCACATTTGAAGCTTTATTTATGCGTGAGACAATAACGCGGCTGTGGCTATCGCCTAAAATATAAAGTTTTGGAACATGGTCGGGAGTTTTAGACTGATGTTTTCTTTCGCACTCGCAACAGGTTACACCACTGTTTGTGTTTTTCCCGCACTTTCTACAAACATAAACAACAGAACTGTTATTAACAAAGGTTACATTATCTTGAGGTAAAACGCTAGGCCTCTTTGCTTCTTTTTCATACTGTTCGTGTTCGTGATGTTTTATAACTGAAAACTCTTCCAGTAGAGCACTGATAACTTCGTCTTTGGTGTTTCTCATATTAGGTTTTTGGCCTAAGTCTCCTTTGAAACAGCTATTGCAGAACCATAGTTTCCTTTTAGGATTGACATTAACACACGAATAATGAAAAACCGTTTTACAATTTAAGCACATTATACCTTTTACAACACGTTTCTTGCAATGGCATGTTGTATCACAGTTCACCATTTCCCACGAATGAGTTGGAAGTGCTTGCTGCACGAGATGCCTGATAA
This sequence comes from Schistocerca gregaria, assembly GCF_023897955.1. Lineage (NCBI taxonomy): Eukaryota > Metazoa > Arthropoda > Insecta > Orthoptera > Acrididae > Schistocerca > Schistocerca gregaria. The sequence continues at coordinate 492,348,770 of NC_064924.1, forward strand.
TAACATTTTTCTGTTACCAGGTTTTTTTTGGCGTCTACTTTTGCGATAATATAACATGGCATACATGTACTGTCATAATACACACAGAATTTGTTGCATATCGAACACTTTTCCTCGTTATTTTTTAACTGTTGTACGGGACTAACATACTCCCGATCTACACTAGGCGCCATCTTGAAAATTTCCCAGTGGGGACCTATACACAGTTACAAAAACTATAAAATTACCATTATTTAGTTGAAGTTCACAGGCACTTGCTTCTATGTGTTGCTATAAACATTTTTTTATTTCTAAGTTTTTCACACTGTGATAGCTTTTAACCTATATGGCTACTCCTCCTTTTTCCATATCATCTCTACTTACATGTGCTGAAATCTTATGTCCACTTACATTTATTTTTCCATATCTGTGACTGTATGATGTTCAGACTGGCATAGTACATCTATTCCAGTCTTTGTTTCTAAATCTTCCAAACAAAAAAGGAGGTCATCTACTTTGTTTTTAATCCCCTGATATTCTGATGCAATGTACTAACAGTATTTATTATTTTTCACTGTACTGCTATGAGAATATTGTGATATTTTAACATCTCTAATCTGAGCTACACATTATGCTTGATTCCTTTCAATGTTGTATCACTAGTGAAATGTGTGTGGGTGGGTGGGTTAGTATGGGGGAGCAGTGTCAAAGGTCGTCAAGCACAAAATATCAGGTGTCAACGTCCCAAGTGAAGGAACAGATTCATTATACCACCGCCTGAGGCCTTTCCATGTTGATACTGAGTAGTGGTGTGTCTGAAATGTTCTCATCGACCACCTACAAGAAAACTATGTGATTTCAATGCTGGGCATCATGTTTCTGACCTCGATCACAAACAAAGCGATGAAATGTGCGTAAGGCTAGGTGTGATGGCCTCCCTATCAGGTGACACATGCACGGTGGCATTGGGCAGAATTGTGCTGAAATTTGGTGCCCCTGTAGCATCATTAAGCGACCTTACATCTTACGTGATGGTTTGACTCTAGGCCTTTTTCTAACATGTGTTGAGGCCTCCCTGTTCGAAGCATCACTGAGCTCAAGGCTGATGCCACGCTTTTGCTCAGTTACATAGGAAGATTGTAGACACCTTTGAGTCAGATTTCAAATTTCTGCAACATAACTGCATACAGTTACAGAGTTTTGAAAAAGTGACCCTTTAATTGTGTTGGACAGTGTACTAAGGAAGTGGCAATCCCATGGGAATGGGTACAGAAGGGAGTTCCAACTTCACCACCGCCTTATGATTTTTACTGAGGATTAAATTATTTTATTTTTCGTGGAATGTTCACTAAATATGAAAAGTTCAAATTATGTCATGACTGGGACTTCAACATGGATTTCACAGAAAAAATAAATTTAGAAATTATTTGTATGTAATTAGAGCTAAGCTATTTGTTTAAGAGACAAATTTAAATACTGAATTCTGGCTTATACATCTAATAGTCCTTCAAACTTATCTTGAAATAATATACTTATTTTATAGTAGAATTGTAATTTTTCTTCCTTATAACCAATGATATTTTTTAGTTTTTTTTATAAAAATAAAAATTCTTTTACTTTAAATTCTTTTAAATTGTAATTCATGTAAACCAATGTAATCTTTGCAGGAACTCAGGTCATGGACCTGGAGATTTTAAATCCCCTGTGTCACCTGTTTCTCCTTCAGATGTTTCTACACAATACAGGTAACAGATGATATATTTAATGTACCTTTTCTGGGTGTATTCAGTTTAATATTGGGCACAAGTGCTGATGATGCCTCTGTTTTTTCAGTTAGACCCCTTCTCTGGGACTATGTGAGAACTGCAGTGTATTCTAGCACTGTAGACCCAGAGAAGGAATTAGATTACAGAACATGCCACACATTTTCCTTTGAACATGACTAACCTGCCATGCAGACACTGGCTCTTCAGTTGTTCAAGTTGATGGTGCTCATTTTGAACAGTCTTTTGTAATATTTATCAGAGCAGCAAATAACTGAAACACACTGTTTTATTGTCAATCACACCCATTGGTCTTGAGGATACTCCAAACTCACTTAGCATTCAATTTTATGGATGGTTGTTGAATGAGATACATATCTTGTTCTCTCCATTATCATGTACTTCAGTGTGGGCATTGAATTTTTGAAGCTTGTATTTCAATCATAGATTAAAAACCTTGACTTGGATCTTTTGAAGACGAAGTATTAAAGTTTTTTTAAGTTATTGATGCATTAGTAAAGTTCTTCTAATTAATTGATATTAATTGAAGTATCATTTTTTGGAATAAACAATTTACATGCATCAAGGTCTTTGATCTTTTGGATTGACTTTGGCACTTCAGTTGTTTCAGAATAATTTTGAAAGAATGTTTTGAAAAGTAAGTTGAGCACTGCTTAGATTTAAAGTTTAGTGAGATTGGTTCATAGAAGGTCTCTGCACAAAACCTATTACATCACTGGAAATAAGATTTGGTTCTGACTTCCAATGAAATTATTAATGCCATGGATAATTTTTAAAAAGAAATCTAGTATGAAAACTTGATCACATGAAGAAAACTGATAAAGAAAATATAAGTGAAAAGATCTATTTGGAAAGGAATCAATGTCATGTTGTAGCCAAAAGGGTTGTTTATGTTAAGAGTCCACATTTGCAATGGGGAAACTTGGGTTATGATGAACAAAGGGCCTTCCTTCTGGAGCTGTTGATTAGGTATAGATCTAGTGCTTGCTGTTAGAAAATATATCTATACTATTAATTAACAATAAATTATCATTTCACTCCTGTATACTTCTTCCAGGGGCTGATATTTTTAGGAATCTACAGTTTTATATCACAGTAGAAATGACAGATTTGCTACTTTGAGAAATCTCTGGCTACCTATTTTGTATTAAATACCTGTTACTTATCTTCTGTTACTGAAGTCCTTGATGGAGTAATACATAAAATAAGGAAAAGACAACCACTCACCTGTAGTGGCTTGATGCATGGAGCACAGAAACAATTAACAGAAAACAACATTCATGTTAGCTTTCAAAGCTTGCTCTTTTTGTAGCCATTCACACACATAACAACACAGAGGCCCAAATGCACACTCCTAAGGTCATGAAAAACTGATTTTAGTGAATGTGAATGTTTTTTGGGAGTCTGTATGTTTGTGTGTGTGAATTTGTGTACTGTTGATAAAAACAGAGCTATTGTTAGTGTGAATGCTGTTTTCTATTATGTGTTTCTGTGTGACATACATCAATCCACTAGACGTGAGTGGTTGCCTTTTCATTATTTTACTGTAACATAACATTTTCATAACCACATTGCTATTTATGAGTATCAAATTCCTAAATCATTTCTTTGATGATATTCTCTAGAAAGCCTTAGAACTAGCTGTCTCATTAATTTAACACCATGCTGTTACTGTAATTATAAAATTAAATTCTTCCAGAATCTATGGCATAAAATAAGGCAATTTCCATGTACCTTAAGACTCTGCTTGATACAACATTAATTACTTCTCTGGGAGAGGTGTCAGATAGTTATTATGAATAGTGTTTTTCTCTCTTATGCTGGTACATAGTAATCATTTTATTCTGATGTCAAGCATTTCTTCAGTAAACTTTCCTCAGCGAATTACATATTGATGTTTTCCATGTTTAATTTAAGCAAGAGAACTGGTTAGTAAAAAGAATTTTCGTCATTGCACAAATAATAAGATTCCTACAGTAGTTACAAGCAATTACATTTTATTACTATTGTTTGTTATCTTCCTGTACCTTCATTTTTTCATATGACAAGATTACTTGTTTTGAAATACAGAATTTCAGTTGCCACTACTAATTTGAACTCCATTGTCCATTAAATACACTCCTGGAAATGGAAAAAAGAACACATTGACACCGGTGTGTCAGACCCACCATACTTGCTCCGGACACTGCGAGAGGGCTGTACAAGCAATGATCACACGCACGGCACAGCGGACACACCAGGAACCGCGGTGTTGGTTGTCAAATGGCGCTAGCTGCGCAGCATTTGTGCACCGCCGCCGTCAGTGTCAGCCAGTTTGCCGTGGCATACGGAGCTCCATCGAAGTCTTTAACACTGGTAGCATGCCGTGACAGCGTGGACGTGAACCGTATGTGCAGTTGACGGACTTTGAGCGAGGGCGTATAGTGGGCATGCGGGAGGCCGGGTGGACGTACTGCTGAATTGCTCAACACGTGGGGCGTGAGGTCTCCACAGTACATCGATGTTGTTGCCAGTGGTTGGCGAAAGATGCACGTGCCCGTCGACCTGGGACCGGACCGCAGCGATGCACGGATGCACGCCAAGACCGTAGGATCCTACGCAGTGCCGTAGGGGACCGCACCGCCACTTCCCAGCAAATTAGGGACACTGTTGCTCCTGGGGTATCGGCGAGGACCATTCGCAACCGTCTCCATGAAGCTGGGCTTCGGTCCCGCACACCGTTAGGCCGTCTACCGCTCACGCCCCAACATCGTGCAGCCCGCCTCCAGTGGTGTCGCGACAGGCGTGAATGGAGGGACGAATGGAGACGTGTCGTCTTCAGCGATGAGAGTCCCTTCTGCCTTGGTTCCAATGATGGTTGTATGCGTGTTTGGCGCCGTGCAGGTGAGCGCCACAATCAGGACTGCATACGACCGAGGCACACAGGGCCAACACCCGGCATCATGGTGTGGGGACCAATCTCCTACACTGGCCATACACCTCTGGTGATCGTCGAGGGGACACTGAATAGTGCACGGTACATCCAAACCGTCATCGAACCCATCGTTCTACCATTCCTAGACCGGCAAGGGAACTTGCTGTTCCAACAGGACAATGCACGTCCGCATGTATCCCGTGCCACCCAATGTGCTCTAGAAGGTGTAAGTCAACTACCCTGGCCAGCAAGATCTCTGGATCTGTCCCCCATTGAGCATGTTTGGGACTGGATGAAGCGTCGTCTCACGCGGTCTGCACGTCCAGCACGAACGCTGGTCCAGCTGATGCGCCATGTGGAAATGGCATGGCAAGCCGTTCCACAGGACTACATCCAGCATCTGGACGATCGTCTCCATGGGAGAATAGCAGCCTGCATTGCTGCGAAAGGTGGATATACACTGTACTAGTGCCGACATTGTGCATGCTCTGTTGCCTGTGTCTACGTGCCTGTGGTTCTGTCAGTGTGATCATGTGATGTATATGACCCCAGGAATGTGTCAATAAAGTTTCCCCTTCCTGGGACAATGAATTCACGGTGTTCTTATTTCAATTTCCAGGAGTGTAGATCTACAAAGAATGAGGTTTTTCCTCCTGTTTTCTCTGATGTCATTATTTTTAAAATATAGTTTTATAGTTTATTTAATGAAGAGCTGCAATCTCCTCTACACTTCTCAGACATCTTGAAAACTTATAAATTTATTTTACAAAGGTAGAGGTGGTATATATGAAGGAAACAATACCCTCATATATCTTTTAGAGTCATAGATTCTTTTCAGGTACTTATTTCTCACTACTCTTCAGTTCTCATCTTTTTTTGTAGTAGCGCATTTTCATACCCCTGCTTCAGTATTAATAATGAGTCATTTCCTGTACATTGTTGAAATGTTAATTAGACCAGTATTACAAGCTTGTAGCAAGTTGTATCAACTCAAAAAGATTCTTCACTACTCACTTGGAAGAAAATATAGTTTATATTAATAGGCTGTACAAAATTATTACTTATAAATTTTGAAGAGTAATAGAGAATGTCTCGAAGAATAAATTCATGTTCAGAAACATCATCTAGTAACAATCCAGAGCATAGAAGGTATAGGTTGCAACACCTGCCACTAGGTCAATCCTTCTTCATCAAACGTGCATTTCAATGTTAGTAGATCAGAATCATAATTTGTCACAATGGGGCTGAATGTTAGATGTCATCAAACATGTTCATGCCTGTCATAACAACACTGTAGGGACTGCTAACTGAAATCATAGTGCCGGCTGTGGTGGTCTCACGGTTAAGCCGCTCAGTCTGGAACCGCGCGACTGCTACGGTCGCAGGTTCGAATCCTGCTTCGGGCATGGATGCGTGTGATGTCCTTAGGTTAGTTAGGTTTAAGTAGTTCTAAGTTCTAGGGGACTGATGACTGCAGATGTTAAGTCCCATAGTGCTCAGAGCCATTTGAACCATTTTTTTGAAATGATAGTGGAGACATCAATGTATAAAATCACATTTATTGGAGAAGAAGTTACCTAGAGGTAGGTGTTAGACACCATAAGTTTGGCATGCTATTGTTATGTTACATGATGTTTCTGGACAAGGGTTCCTAACAGTGACTTCTTCCCCACTACCTCCTCTACAGCCTCTAAACATCTTTTGATGTTGTTTTGATGCACCCTATATCTAAAAACAGTTTCCAATCACATTCTTCATTTCCAATTGTGCTTGGGTTTCAGAAAACCAGGACATTATTCATCTCAGTCAACGACTCCTGGAACACCAAAAACTCCATCCACTCCAGGATATTCCCCACATCTGCCCGAGCCTGCTAATCTTATGAACAGGTATTAATCTAGATTTTTCCCTGACTCACTGGAGATTTAGTATTTGTTATTTATTGGTTAATATTTTCAGTCAGTGGACATAACTTTTTACTTGTAAAGCTATGAATTACTGAAGTAATACTGATTAAGCTTTGTGAATTGGTATTACAAGCACTGCTCATCGTTTCTTACACTATTATTGTTGTCATAATTCGTATCACTGCTTCAATGTAGGCTCCATGTTCCAGTGAAAACAATATATTTAAGGGAGAAAACTCAGTGCTTATACGTATATTGTCTCAATACTGTGAAAACAATTGGGATTCTTCAGATATATTTAAAATTCATTAGTTGCTGACTTTAGGGGTCTATAGCTCTTGTACCTTCTGTGAAGCCTGTTGTGAAGGGAAATAGGAAGCAATTTTGGACTGGCAGACTTATGAAGTTCTGTCAGTCTTACAGCATTTTTATTTGTTCTTTTGTGTTGGGTATACTCTCTTACTATCATGTAGAATGATAGTTCTTCTATTATTTCACTATTAGAGTTCCCATGTAGAACTTTGACATTATCCTTGGATCAATTTTCATTGATTTGTCCATGGTAGTTGACAAAAGTGAATGATTAAGTATCATTTACTAAATTTGTAACTGGTTATCTCTCAGATGGAATTGGTAGTGGAGTTTGATATGTTTCTGTTTATGTAGAAAGCGGTGCTAAACAGAGAACTGTTTCCTGTTAGCCACTTGCTGCCTTCTCATTTGAAGTCCACTGCTCTTCACCACATATACTATTTCCTTCTGTGAGTCTTTTTTTATTGAATTGGTGGTATTGGATTTCTCTTTTTTGCAGTATTAGCTATAATTTTTCCGCTTTGAGCTTCAAATAAATATTTAATCCAAAAACATGTTTTTTTTTTTCTTTTTGATTTTAAGTTTTTTAAGAAACTTCAATTCATATCTGCTTTTTGTTTTGGCATTTAAGAGGACATATGTACAATTGTGTTGCCTTTGGTAACAGTGGATGTTTCAATATATTGCTGTATTTCCTTTGACAGTTTTTATGATAAACATTTGTTTTGAGTTTTAATTTGGAGATAAAATCAAAGAACTGTGCCTTGTTTCAGTGTTACAACTACTTCTTTACATCCTAGCACAGAGATTTTATTTTTTATTGTATTCTAGAATTTTGCCCTCCTATATGTCAAGCAAGTCGTGTAATACATTTGTAAAATTGAAAATTCTCTACAGGATTTTGCTTTTTTTCCAAAAAATCTTTATCATATAGTGCAATAATAAATATTTTATGTTATGCAATGTAAATTAACAATAAGTAAATATGTAAAACATTTCGTGTCCAGCATGTGTAACATCTTGGTTACAATTCCACAAATGTTGTAACAATTTTGAAGAAAATGTCCACATCAATTGCATTATTCGTCTTATTTTAAACACCAACCGGTTTTTGTCCCCTAGGACATTATCTAGTGGCACATGTGAGGCATCCTGAGAGGGCACAGGAAGGGATCATCCCATGCGCTGTCTCAGGATGCCTGACCTATACCATTACTTAATGACCTTGGGGGTCAAAACTGGTTATGGTTTTCAATAAAATGGGCAGAAGACGTCCTGTGCCCTCTTTGGACACCTGACGCATACTGCTAGATAATGATATTGGATTTATTTAAGTAAAAAGAAAAGTGCAACTGTGCATAATTAATTAGACAGAACATGAAATGAAATCAGCTGGAGAAATGAGTGTATCAATTCTTCTAATAAGAATTTCTCTTGCTACTCTTTGGACAGTAGCTACTTTGGTACGTCCAAGTAGCCCTGAGACTGAAATATTTATTTGTTATTAGTGTATTTGGCCCTTATTATCTGTAACTGTAGCTAATCTCCCTGACAGGATACCTTTCTTTAGGACCAGGTGAATGCTTCTCATCGGACATTACGCCTCTCCATCCCCTTTTCTCATTTACGTTCAAACTGTGGGAGATAATGTACAACTTAATATTATAAAACATGTAGTTTTGTCCATTTGAAATTTCAAGTATTAGTGCAGAAGTGATATACACGTTAAACAAAGAGAAATTACATCACAATAGCCAATCTCCACAACAAAATTAACTTAGAAAGATATTATTAATAATTATTATTTTTGTAACATTGTTAGACATAGTTTCTGGTCTATACTTACCTTCAAGAGATAATTGCTCCACTATTGAATTGCTCAGCATCTACACTGACATCATGTCCCAGGATTTTCTCTCTGGCAAAAAAATCTCTTCTTGTTCCTGGCTAGTACAGCTCCCACATCCAAAAAATCTGAAGCAAGCCCTTTGTCTCTCAGCATAATCCAGACCTCGAATGCCTCAGTGTAACACTATTCCAATGCTCTGATTTTCTCAAGTCAAGCCTTGAAATGAGACTCTCTCTCCCACCAGCTGTCGCCTTCCACCACCATTCTAACTTCCTTTAAATCCTTGTCAAACATTCTAATGTATGCATATCATGATGTTGACCAAAAGCCCCACCACTGATAAATCCTACACAATCAAAGGCAGAGCAACTTTTGAAACCACCCATGTTGTTTACTAACATGTATCTGCTGCACAGTGTTTCATAAGTGAATGGTAACCACTAAAATGGCTGAGTGGAGTGATGGTCATAGAAGAACTGCCCACCCTGGGAATACTCGCGACTCAGTTGCTGAACATCCTCTACAGTATGACTCAAGGGACCTAAGTGCCTGCTGTGTCATGTTGGCTATTTGGATCCTCCCACCAGACATCAGTTTCTCAGAAAACCAGATGGGAACTTGTCCTTCAACGTATCCTCACATCCTATCACCTTCTTCATCTTAATCACTATTTATGTACAAATCTCCTTCTCTTTTTGACTGTTTTTATTGTTTTATTATATATTATTTTTGTTTGTCATTTATGTCTTTTTAATTATTTACTTTTTTTCTCATCTATGTTCTTCGCCCTCTTCACCCCCAATCCCCCTGATGGTTCATTTCATGTCTCCTTTTCCTCCTGGTTCTTAATTATACTACTTGTTTCATTTCTTGTCCTGTTAATCCATCTTTACTTACCACTTTTGTCCACATCATCTCTGGACTGAAGAAAGCACAGGGCTTACCATTGTACTATCTTTGACCTCCTACTCTCTCTGACCTTCCTACTCCTACAAGCTACAGACAATACTGCTAGCTTATTTTGCATACTTTCACTTGTTGTACTATAGAATTATCTCCTGCAACAATGTTACTAAAGCCAATAAATATTTATTCTGCAAAGTTGATCAATTAAAAAACTGTATAAAGTAGATAAACACAGAGTCTGTTGAGGTCTCTGAAATTTTTTTCATTTCTCATGTTCACTATCTAACATATTTACTCTGTAATGGTTTTTGTGGCTAACAGTGATTACAAAAGAATCAATTTCAAGTTAGTTGAAATTTACTCCATGAGGGTACTGGGTACAAAAATAATGTTGATTGACTAAAACTGAGACTGAGATTCTGTATTCTATTTCAGACATCCTTAACTACCTGTAAACAGATAGCAAGAGGCTGAAGATTCTTGAACAATAGAAGGAAAGTGGGAAGCATGTTTCATTAGGTACTCCCTGTAGGAATTATCATATCATCTACATTTTTAACAAAAATCCCTGTTGGACACATTGTTGAGTTATAATCCTCATTAAAAATAGGTCTTTAATCTGACTGCAGAGATAGATGATTGTCATTCTTTGACAGTTACCAGAAAACTAATGAAATAGTAAGAAAGAAGTAAGAGATAAACAACAGCTATGTAATTGCTGTCAAACAATCAGCATGGCTTCACGCAATCTAGAGCCACAACCACAGCAGTCTATGAATATTTGTACTTCAATCTAAAAGCTGTATATGAAAATGAAATGGCTACTGGAATATTCCTGGACCTATCCAAAGCATTTGACATTTTAGATCATGTTATTCTAATATGTAAGTTGGAAAGAAAGGGAATTAGAGGTATTCCAAATGAATGGATTAGATCATATCTTACTAGCCGGCAACAAAAATTTGTTCTCAAACGAGACACAATAGCTGATAACATTTCAAGAACAACAACATACACATAAAAAACTACCATCAAATATGGTGTGCCACAAGGATCAATATTAGGTCCTATCCTCTTTGTTATGTATACTGATAACCTGAATGACACTGTCCATGCCAAAGAGAAAACTTCATTTGCGGATGATGCCAGTATTTTGATTACAGGGTCAGACCACAAAGAACTTTAATTAACTACAGATGCATCATTGCGGAGCTAACACACTGGTTTGAAAAAAATAAACTTATAATGAATACTGGAAAATCGATGGCCATGAACTTCCATATATACCCCTATAAACAACAAAGTTGTAAAATTAGTTGATGATGTTAAGTTCCTAGGAATATATCTGCAGAGTGATCTCAAGTGGAATACACACATTAAAGCTCTTACAGCCAAGCTATCATCAATCTGTTACATGCAATGGATACTAAGCACAAGCTGTAATAGAGAAATAGTAATACAGGCATATCACACACATTTCCAGTCAGCAATACGATATGGAATAATATTTTGGGGGAATGCACCCTGTAGTCAATCTGTTTTCAAAACGTAGAAACGAGCTATCAGAATAATCTGCAACATAAAGAGGCAAGGTTTATGTTGTTCTCTTTTTCCTACTCTAAAGATACTGAAACTTCCATGCCTATATCTATTTGAAACAATAGTTTTTGTAAGAGAATATTTAAGAAACTCCAATGGCTATCAGCTGAACAGCTCTGTGCACAATTACACAACAATAAATGGCAATAACATTCATGTCTCATATGCCAGAACATCAGCTTACCAGAAGAGTGTCCTTCATAGAGGCACACAATTGTACAACCATCTTCCTAACAACACCAAGTTGGTAAAGCACGACAGCTTCTTAAAAAAAAGCTGAAGTCATTTCTGGTGGACCACAGTTTCTACTCTGTATTCCAGGGGCAGATGTGGACTCTGATCACAATCTATTGGTTATTACCTGTAGATTAAAACTGAAGAAACTGCAAAAAGGGGGGAATTTAAGGAGATGGGACATGGATAAACTAAAAGAACCAGAGGTTGTACTGAGTTTCAGGGAAAGCACAAGGGAGCAATTGACAGGAATGGGGGAAAGAAATACAGTAGAAGAAGAATGGGTAGCTTTGAGGGATGAAGTAGTGAAGGCCGCAGAGGATCAAGTAGGTAAAAAGACGAGGGCTAGTAGAAATTCTTGGGCAACAGAAGAAATATTGAATTTAATTGATGAAAGGAGAAAATATAAAAATGCAGTAAATGAAGCAGGCAAAAAGGAATACAGACGTCTCAAAAATGAGATCGACATGAAGTACAAAATGGCTAAGCAGGGATGGCTAGAGGACAAATGTAAGGATGTAGAGGCTTGTCTCACTATGGGTAAGATAGATACTGCCTAGAGGAAAATTAAAGAGACCTTTGGAGATAAGAGAACCACTTGTATGAACATCAAGAGCTCAGATGGAAACCCAGTTCTAAGCAAAGAAGGGAAAGCAGAAAGGTGGAAGTAGTATATAGAGGGTCTATACAAGGGCAATGTACTTGAGGACAATATTATGGAAATGGAAGAGGATGTAGATGAAGATGAGATGGGAGATACAATACTGCGTGTAGAGTTTGACAGAGCACTGAAAGACCTGAGTCGAAACAAGGCCCCCGGAGTAGACAACATTCCATTGGAACCACTGACGGACTTGGGAGAGCCAGTCCTGACAAAACTCTACCATCTGGTGAGCAAGATGTATGAGACAGGCGAAATACCCTCAGACTTCAAGAAGAATATAATAATTTCAATCCCAAAGAAAGCAGGTGTTGACAGATATGAAAATTACCTAACTATCAGTTTAATAAATCACAGCTGCAAAATACTAACGTGAATTCTTTATAGGCGAATGGAAAAACTGGTAGAAGCCGACCTCGGGGAAGATCAGTTTGGATTCCGTAGAAATGTTGGAACACGTGAGGCAATAGCGACTTACCACTTATCTTAGAAGAAAGATTAAGGAAAGGCAAACCTACGTTTGTAGCATTTGTAGACTTATAGAAAGATTTTGACAATGTTGACTGGAATAACTCTCTTTCAAATTCTAAGGGTGGCAGGGGTAAAATACAGAGAGCGAAAGGCTATTTACAATTTGTACAGAAACCAGATGGCAGTTATAAGAGTCGAGGGGCATGAAAGGGAAGCAGTGGTTGGGAAGGGAGTGAGACAGGGTTGTAGTCTCTCCCAGATGTTATTCAATCTGTATATTCAGCAAGCAAAAAGGAAACAAAAGAAAAATTTAGAGTAGGTATTAAAATCCATGGAGAAGAAATAAAAACTTTGAGGTTCGCCGATGACATTGTAATTCTGTCAGAGACAGCAAAGGACTTGGAATAGCAGTTGAACAGAATGGATAGTGTCTTGAAAGAAGGATATAAGATGAACATTAACAAAATCAAAATGAGGATAATGGAATATAGTCGAATTAAGTCGGGTGATGCTGAGGGAATTAGATTAGGAAATGAGACACTTAAAGTAGTAAAGGAGTTTTGCTATTTGGGGAGCAAAATAACTGATGATGGTCGAAGTAGAGAGGATATAAAATGTAGACTGGCAATGGCAAGGAAAGTGTTTCTGAAGAAGAGAAATTTGTTAACATCGAGTATAGATTTAAGTGTCAGGAAGTCATTTCTGAAAGTATTTGTATGGAGTGTAGCCATGTACGGAAGTGAAACATGGGCAATAAATAGTTTGGACAAGAAGAGAATAGAAGCTTTTGAAATGTGGTGCTACAGAAGAATGCTGAAGATTAGATGGGTAGATCACATAACTAATGAGGAAGTATTGAATAGGATTGGGGAGAAGATAAGTTTGTGGCACAATTTGACCAGAAGCAGGGATCGGTTGGTAGGACATGTTCTGAGGTATCAAGGGATCTCCAGTTTAGTATTGGAGAGCAGCGTAGAGGGTAATAATCATAGAGGGAGATCAAGAGATGAATACACTAAGCAGATTCAGAAGGATGTAGGTTGCAGTAGGTACTGGTAGATGAAAAAGCTTGCACAGGATAGAGTAGCATGGAGAGTTGCATCAAACTAGTCTCAGGACTGAAGACCGCAACAACAACAACAAATTAAAAAACAGTTTATGGCAATGATTTGTATATTAAAGTGTAATAGTTGTACATGTAACATTGTATTAATGTAGATATTTGTAGTCCACAGCACTGTATTTATCTATGTGTGTGTGTGTGTGTGTGTGTGTGTGTGTGTGTGTGTGTGTGTGTGCTGTATCATTTATTGATCTGTCCTATAAATATATGAGAAAGTATCATCATTTTTCAGTCTTGAAGATTTCTTTTCAGTATTTATAAGTAAAAACTGAGTATAACACTTTAATTTTTGTTACTATTTACTATAACAATATTTTCCAACAAATACTTTGTTCTGTTAATGCACACCTTGTTTCATTAGAAATGCCTAAAGGGTTTTTCCACATGATATGTTTTACAGAATAGACTTCTTTTCTTATTGATCATTCAATTTAGTATCTACCTTGTCTCTTATTTGTTTTTTAATCTCCTTTATTACATGTTTAATTATTATCTTGGTTTCTCACCTCAAAACACTCAAATAAAAGTATTTTCTGTTTCCATTGATGTTGTTAAATTTAATTACCATTTATTTACTTTTCTTGATCCTCCATAATTTATGGGCTGCTGTATGGCGAAATATCATCGTACCCTCAAACAGTACACCATTCACATTTTGTATTTTGCATTGTACTCAACACTGATTACGTGTACTAGTAGGTAATTAGATGATATCATCTAGAGCAGGAAACATATTACTGAAAAATTTGTAGTTAAAATGCTCAGTTCAAGGTGTCCATTTTTGATATTCAGTTTAAAACATTATCTTCATTCACCGCAGGAAGTATTTAGGTGAATCTCTTGGAGTTCTGTTGCATTTCTACAACTTAATAAATGATTTTCCCATAAGAATTACTGTTTCTCACTGTCAATGATTTATTTGTAATTTTGTAACTTTACATTTACAAACAGTAATTATAACTGTCACAAAATGTGCAAAAACTTGACAGAAACTGAATTGAAAACTGTACTGCCCTGAGTAGAAACTATTGTGGTTCTTTAAATAATATTACTGTAATGAACGTAGGTGTTGTTAACATTTACATGATATTTTAATTACAATGGAAAGAGAACTAAACAAGCAATTTCACACAAGACATCAAGCTCAACAGAGAACAAAGACATATTTTAAACAAGATTTGAAAGATCTTTGAGTATAGAATATTGCAGTATGAGTGCCTATAATAGTTAATATCACATATACATTTTGGTGTTGAAGTACATAATTATTTTGATCACTGTCAATTACAGAGACTTTGATACTAAAGTTATATTATGTGGTACTGCCAACTTTAACTAATCTCTATTAAAGATTATTATTTACTGAACAGTTTCAGTAATGAGCCACAACATTACAACTTATTTTTCTAGATTTTCTCTCCATTAGTTGTAGAAAACTGTATTATACAAGTGAACCATCATCTTTCTGGATTAGAAATTATTGTTTCAACAAAATGGAAAACTGCCTAAATGAAATTCCAAACTACTGTAATTTTGTGAATGAAATAATATAACTAACTTTTCATTTACAGAACATTTAATTATTCCAAATAGTGTTAGATAAAGAATAATAACTGTAGAAGGAATAAATACATTTGTAATTACAGGGTGCAACTTAATTAATGGTGTAAATGTAAACAGCTGAAATTACCTGACAATAGAAGCAAAAAGTCTCACTAAATGTGGGCTCTAAAATGCATATCTTAAGAGCCATATGCACTTCTTCATCTTTTACTATAATCTCTGTGCTCTTCAGAATCTGAGTGGTAGCAGTGTGAACAATATGGACTGAGACAAGATAAAATTGTCCAGTAAATATGTGCTCTAAACCCCATACCTTACGAGTTACTGTGAAACACATCTCTTGTACTGAAAAACTGCTCATAGTTGTAGAGCCCAAGTTTACTGGACATTTTGTTCTTGTTTTGGTCCATGTTACCTCCTCCCAAAATATTGAAAGCAAAGGGCTTGCTAGAGAAAATATTTGTTTCAATGTATTGAAAATGAATAAATGCTCATAGCTCTTCATGTATGCATTTTAAAGCATGTAATTACTAAGACATTTTTGTTCAAGTATTGTATAATTCACCCTGCATAAGTTTATGCAATAAAGGATATAACATATCAAGTATTACACTAAATACCTTGTACTGTGATGATAAGTAATGAGATGTATTGTATATTACTATATGTGAGTCTTTGGCTGTTACATTACAATGGGAAGGAGAGTACTTAACTACTTTTCAACAACTAATGTCAGAATCTTTTCATTTTATGATGCAAAAATTTGTTATAGGATGGATCACATGACAGAAATGACATTGAATCAGAACACCTTGCTGAATGCCTTAAATAATCCAAAAAGAATATCTCCTCTACAAACTAGAGTATCTCCACAGCAAACAAGAATATCTCCACATCAGACTATGAGAATATCACCTTTGCAAAGTCTCAATGCCAAAGGAAGCCAGTCAAGTATTTATTCAAGCCAAAATGTTTCACAGAGATCACACAGGGGAAGCAATTGCTCATAGACATGATCAAGGTACTGTATTGTAGTTTTCTTAATTGCATCAATTTCTTTTATTAGGGAAGAGGTATTGATGTTTACAATACTCAAGACATGGATTTAGTATCACTGTATCCTGATATATTTTTGTACATTATTGAAGCTGATGTTCTGGCCGTCATTGTGAGGACTAGTTTGGTGGAGCCCTCCATGCTACTCTGTTCTGTGTGATCCTCTTTATCTCTGAATATCCAGTGCAACCTACATCTTTCTGAATCTGCTTACTGTATTCATCTCTTCGTCTTCATCTATGTGTGTGTGTGTGTGTGTGTGTGTGTGTGTGTGTCGCAGCACTTTCATCCAAGGCTAAAGTGGTAATTCCTTTATGCCTCAGAATGAGTCCTATTAACTGACCCCTTCAGCGGTCTTGTCACCCCAAGACAAGACTCTTCAGTACATACTCATTATTTACGTGATGGATCCATCTAATCTTCATCATTCTTCTGCAGCACCATATTTTGAAACCTTCTATTCTCTTCTTATCTAAACTTTTTATTGCCCATGTTTCACTTCCATACATGGCTATACTCCAGACAAGTACCCCCAGAAAAGACTCTAACACTTAAATCTATATTCACTGTTAACAAATTTCTCTTCTTCAGAAATGATTTTCTTGCTATTGCCAGTCTACATTTTATACCCTCTCTACTTCAGCCATCATCAATTATTTTGCCACCCAAATAACAAACTCATTTACTACCATCTCATTCCCAATCTGATTCTTTTACTGTTACCTGATTTAATTTGACTACATTCCATTAGCCTCGTTTTGCTTTTGTTAATGTTCATCTTATATTCTCCTTTATTTATACTGTATGTTGAAGTAATTCATGCTCACTGACAAATCTGATTCCTTTCATGCTCTTAGTGAGTGAAACAAAAACAGTTACATTACTTGTTTTGAAAGTGGTCCCATTATATGATCATTCTGTGTTACTTTGTGTGACATATTCTCCTTATTATCCATCCATTTTTCCAACAGAATGTATGTGGTAGCAGTAAGTCTAGAATTCTTACACCAAAAGTCAGGTACTGTAAGTGTTGTTCTCCCTTGGTGTCACCAAGATGTTAAACACTAGAAAATTAGAAAATTATGTCATACTTTTTACTATTATTTAACTAAAAATTTACTCGCCATTTATGCAACAGAAAATCTGCTTTTACCTTAATCTATCATATGACGAAACAAATACTTCATTTGTACATGTTTACTCACTACACACATTCAGATTCTGGTGGAAATATCATCACTTATTATGTAAAATATCACAGTTATGTTTTTGCTTTAAATTATTTTTTCCACACTTTTTGTATGTTTTTTTTTTAACTTTCCACCAGACAGTCACAACAGGAAATGTTGCTCTTTTCTGTCAAATATCATCAACCTCATAGTACAATAAATGAAAATGATAGTTGTTACTCACTACATAGCAGAGATGCTGAATCACAGAGAGGCACAACAAAAAGTTAATCTCTTGCCAACAAGGCCTTTGTCAAAAATAGGGAACACACACACACACACACACACACACACACACACACACACACACACACACACACACACACACACACAACACACATGCACACACACACGCAAATGCAACTCACACATGCATGACCACAGTCTCTGGTAGTTAGAGTCTGTCTCTTAGTACAAATATTCTGCATCAGTGAGAAAAGTGCCATGTTCAGTATTGTGGCCTTGCAACTGGATGATGTTCTCTCATACGAAAGCTCTACAGTTCTGATAGCACTGTATGATTTTATGTTTATCGCATCTTGTGTTCCAGTCACATTCAACAGTTTTTCTGTTACTTGAGTTCCAAAACTGTGGTTATTTACAAGGGAGATCTTCTTATGCATAATCCTAATGTAGTGATAACTGATCTCAGATCTAATTAGTGTACGTATCTTTATGTTATTGGCAACGAGTGTTATTTTCTCCAAATTTCCTTCAAACACACTTTTCAAACCTAGATAATCTCTAACATTCAATATTTTACAAATGCTTTTACTACAAATTTATTAATAATTTATTAAACAATAGAAAAGTCAGGATGGAACATTACAATTTTATGAAGACATTACCTCCAAACAAATACAGGGTATGGCTATGGGCAGCATCCTATGCCAACCTATTCGTGGGTATCTAGAGGAATACTTCGTAAACAGCTATAATCCTAAAACCCTTACCTGGTTTAGATACATTGATGGTATCTTTGTGATCTGGACTCAGGTGAGGACATCCTACACATTTTCCTCCAAAACCTCAGTCGCTTCACCTGGTCCTACTCAATGCAACAAACCAACTTCCTATATGCTGACCTCCATCTCAAAGATGCCTATATCACTACCGCTGTCATATCAAACCTACTAAACACCAGCAATAACTCCACTTCAACAGCTGCTACCCGTTTCATACCAAGAAGTCCCTTCCATACAGCCTAGCAACCTGTGGTCATCGCATCTGCAGTGACGAGTGGTCCCTCTCGAAATATACCATGGGTCTCACTGAGGCCTTTACAGACCATAATTATCCTTCAAACCTAATAGAAAAACAAATCTCCAATTCCTTATCTTTCCAGTCACCCACCACCTCCCAGAGTCTCACCGAGGACTGGAGCAACTGAATTACATTCTCCGCCAGGGTTTCAACTACCTCTCATCGTCCCCTGAAATGAAAAATGTCCTGCACACTATCCTTCCTATCCCTCCCACTGTCCACCAAACCTAAACAATATGCTTGTCCATCCCTACACAGTATCTGCTTCCAAACCCTTACCTCATGGCCCGTATCCCTGTAATAGACCTAGATGCGAGACCTGTCTCATATATCCTCCCACCACCATCTACGCCACTCCGGTCACAAACATTATCTATCCCATCAAAGGGAAGGCTACCTGTGACACCAGTTATGTGATCTACAAGCTAAGCTGCAACTACTGTGCTGCATTCTATGTGGGCATGACAACCAACAAGCTGTCTGTCCACATGAAAGGCCACAGACAAATTGTGGCCAAGAAAGAACTCGACCACCCTGTTGCTGAGCATGCCGCCCAACATGACATCCTTTATTTCAATGACTGCTTCACAGCCTGTACCATCTGGATCCAACACCAGCTTTTCTGAATTACACAGGTGGGAACACTTACTGCAATATATCCTATGTTCCCGTAACCTTCCTGGTCTCAACCTTCATTAGTCAATGTCCTCACCCGTCAGCCCCTTCCTTGCTCCCATTCCAGCACTACACAGTCCTCTAATACAGTAAAGCACTTTTTACTTCTCTCCTTCTCTGTTACCCCACCTCTCCCCCCACTCTCCATCTTATCTGCCAAATGCACCTAGCTGCTCTACCCCCTCTCCACCTCATCCCTGCACACTCCCCAGCAGCACATCACTGTCCGTCGTCCCTACACTGCTTTCCCACCCCCTCCCCACCCAAGCCTCCTCCTTACACCCACCCAGTTGCCTCTGATCATGCACTGCTGCTGCTGCTGCTGCTGCTTATAGTGTGGCTTCAGCTGCCACAGACTGTAGTCATGTGTGTGAGAGTTGCACTTCTGTGTGTGTGTGTGTGTGTGTGTGTGTGTGTGTGTGGGGGTGTGTGTGTGTGTGTGTGTGTGTGTGTGTGTGTGTGTGTGTGTGTGTGTGTGTGTGTGTTCGTGTTGTCTATTTTTGACAAAGGCATTGTTAGCTGAAAGCTTATTTTTTGACAGTCTTTTTGTCGGCCTATCTGTGTTTCAGCATCTCCTTAATAATTTGTTATTACTTTGTAAATATTTGCCATTCTTTGTAGAAAATTTTATTAGTAATCCTGCAGTTACAGGGTTCCTAATGTTGTGATTATGATGAGCCAACTTCGTATGAATGGTGTGCGGCTTCTGAAGCATCTGGGCTAGTTACAAGAAGTTTGGTGACACAAGCTAATTTCCATTCCAATAAATGCAACAATTCTCATTTTATTTCAAAGACAACCACATCAGTTCTAATGGTACATTTGGGCACTTGACATACACATTGTGAACTGTCCAATGTGATGTGTAGCATAATATATGTGCAATGACACATTGTAAGCAAAAGATAACAGAACATGTGTTTTATGAGAAGCATTGTTCTCCAAAATTCATTTGTCTTCCTTTTGTAATGGGAATTCTGCAATGGCTTCCATATAGGTTAGTGTAATAATAGCCAATGAATAAAATTCAAGTAATATATTTGAGTGTTTCTTTAGCTCTCATAGGACTTCTTTTCCAAAAACCAAAATGAGAATTTAAAAATATGTTAACTTTGAATGAAGTTTTGTATTATGGTATGTAAGTGAAGTAACAGATACAGAACAAATCTTTACAGACTACTGTTTTATACAAGAAATTGCCTCATTATGTATTAAATGGTTAAAATGTTAAATATATTGGCTGAAGAGCCACCAAATGATATCTAGACTATTGGTATTTAATTTATTTTAGGTGCTGTCTTTGATGGCAGCAGGGCTGATATGTGCCTTCTCATATTTTTTGTCACCTACAGTGACACTTTATCCACAGCTGTGATTTCATGGTTAAATTAGTAAAAATTCAAGGGACAGCATATATTTTAATCCAGGGAAAAGCAAATGAAAGATACAAATGTATCAAATTGCAAAACATCACCCACGTCTGAGTAGGGTACCTGCAGTGGGAACACCCATGATGACAGGCTGTTCACACAAGCTTCCATAATGGGAAAATCTATGGCAATCCATTGGTGGATTTGTTTTATTCAACTTTCGCTATAAAAGTGAACTGTTATTGCTACTGCTGCTTACTAGGACCATTTTGGACTTGTGGTATAATGCTTTGGGCTGATGAGTGCGTGGCTTCTACCACCACAAGAGTTAAGTGGAACTTTGCTTAATATTATTATTTCAATGTGTGTCCATAATCAAGTAGTAGTGCTTGCACTTATATCAATTTTAGTCAGGTATTGTTGCATATTTGTTTCTGTAAGGTTCTATAGTTTACATCAATTTCCATCAAGAACTGATATTATCTAGTTTCATGAATTACTGGACCATTTTAATCTGCTGTAGCAGAAGTTTATTTGTGTTCAATAAATATTGTCGCCCCTAAAATGAAAGTTACAGTATTGGTGACAAGATAGCTGTGTGTTTGGATTTTCCAAGCTCTATCGTGGAGGAAAAATTGGTTTAGCTTTCACAGCAGCATCTTAGGCAGCATCAGGAATCATAAAGAAATTAACTAGTTATATACTGCAGCAGTCCCAGGTGCTGCCAGTTATCCCAGCATTTCAGCCATTCAACGAGCTCAAGAAGGTTGGTAAGTACATCAAAAACACCTCCTGCCACACTTTGTGACAAATGATATCAAATTTCCAGATCATCAATAGCATTTTTGTTGTCTACAAATCCACAGCTACATTCTTTGGTTCAAAGTTGGCCCTACTGTCTGATCATCTGTGTTACTGTTGTCTGACATATTCTCTTTATTATCCAACCATTTTTCCAACAAAATGCGTGTGGTAGAAGTTACTCCTGAATTCTTACAATACCACAAGTTAGTTGCCATATAAGTCACATATTTTGCATTGCAGATTCGAAGGGCTTCAGTAGAAAATATAAATTCACACTTTTCTGTGGTAAATCACATGCAGAAAATTTGATATACGATGTAGTAAGTACTTTAGCTCCAGGTAAGGAGATCTGCACACAAGCCTTAAGACAGTCTGACCCGTTCTTGGCTGAGGTACTACGAATTGTGCATGCATTTGAGATATTGCATTCTGCATGACAAACATTTTCAGCACACACTGACATTTCACATGTGACCCATAGTCATAGTCATACACTGCAGTGGCTTCTATAACAGTCTCTCATGTGGTAAAGAAGTTCATTACAGTGGTGACCACCCACTTGGATATCTGCAACCCTAGATCAGCATCAGGCAACATTTGTGTTGATACACTTTGTTCCCAACTCGCCCAGACTGTTTTTCCTTGCATCCCAGATGGAAATGACTACATAACGAGGATAAGTGTTTATACAGATGTCACATCACGGAAGTAAAATTTTGTTACATTCAACAGTCCATGACATTCCAGTGACTTTTATTTTTTATTTTGGCACATCAGTTTCAGTCATTAACCAGTCTATATACTTTAGTGCTGGTGATCCTTCCTCAGCAATGTTCAGTCAAAGTTTGAGCATAAGTCACCATGAGGTGCCACTTTTATGTCATGTATACCTGATGGTCACTTCGAATCAGTGTCTCAAATGTTGTCATTTTTGCATGCTGGATCCACTGATCAAGAAAAGTTTTAGCCTCCACATTCCACATTTGGATTTTCATTACATCATAAAGGCACTCCATTGGCTTGTCGATATCAGAGATCTGCACAGAGCGTTTATGCTCGGCCAAATTACTCAGTGAGTGTAGTTCCACGAAAGTCTAACTGATGTCAGTACAGCCACTTTGAACGTGGCGAGCAACTGCACTCTAATTCCTCCCCACTCATTCGAGCATCCCACCCTCGAAAGCCCCAACTGTCTACTCTAGTTACTCAAGTGCCGAACATTCGCCCGTTTCCGGGTCATGACACGTGAATGATAGATGAAGGAGAGTGTGAAAGTGAAACTTGATGCGAAATAATATATCCCAATGCGAAAGGCGCTGTTTGTAGCTGTGTTTGAGAGAGGTTTGCTTTAATGGCTAATAAGGATGGGAATCAGTTATGTTTACTGTGGCAGGTGCTCTGCTCTCCTGTCTTACAGGCCCGCCACCAAATGAAGACACATATCTGAAGAACATGGAAAAGAGTAAGTCCGGAACCGAGTTTCACCGAAAGATACGGCAAGTAAAATGTGTCTACTAATGTGAGCCAGATATCTTCGTCCTTTACACTGATATCAGGTGATGGATGAAGCATTGAAAGACAAGCCAATGAAATACGAGCTCTATGGTCCCCAACACTGTACAGGCCATAGGCGTGAATGCATTATGCATGCAGTACACACGTTTTGAACACAGTCGCGAAACGACGCGATCATTTGAAACCTGAGGTTGTAGTGGTTTATTCCGTGATTTATTTTCCCAAAGAAACTGTCCATTACAAATTGGTGACGTAAATTAGATACAAACATCTAGACACAAGAGAGCATGTGGTACAGCTGACTTGTTTAAATGCTATAGTTTGTAGTCAGGCAGTACGATGAAACCGTGGAAATTTTCTGCCGAGAAGGGCATCTCCAAAAAGTGTTCTGGTTACGACAATAACATTTTTAGATCTATTCAAATAAGCAACAGAAGGCGAGAAGTGTCTTACAATTCAATCTGTTATAGGTGCATAAAGTAAAAAGTCATTGTAAAGCAGGGCCCGAAGACACAGAGGTACGTTTAAATTACGACAGACCTAGTCTTCTTGTTTAATACAAGCTGTGTGTCAAACAAATGAAAACTGTACTTACAGCAGAGCATCGATTATCCGAACGTCGGTCAACCCAACGACCGCGTACGGCTTAACCGAACTGTACTTGTCTGTAAGATCACTTGAGTCAATGCTAACGGCGTAAAGTAAACTTCCGATATAAAATGCCCAAATGTAAATTTGTGTCCTTCCTATGAGAGGTAAATACGAGATTATTAAAAGGTTAGAGGTAATTATATAATAAGTACAAGGTTGGTAAGTCGGCAATTACGGATATATTAAAAAAACGACAGAAGAACAGCATCACAAATTTTATATCTGGGCTTCATTCTGTGGTTGGATCGGCAAGTCGTAAAATTATGAAGCTCACCATGACACGGATCTAGATGATGCTGTTGCCGTTACACAAAAAGACCACAAGGAGAACCCATCTCTGGTCCCATTCTGCGTGAAAACAGAAATCAATTTAATGAAAACCTTGAAGGGCCATCGAATAGATCATGAATACAACGTTTCGTAATGATGTGGAACGTGTCACTTTAACATAAGTTTTCTTTACACAAATTCTTTTTTTTTTTTTAGTACTTCATATCTAAGAATTCATCTATTGAATAGAAGGAGTTGTCATTCAGAAATTCTTTTAATTTGCTTTTAAATGTTGGTTGGCTATCTGTCAGATTTTTAATACTATTTGGCAAATGACCAAAGATTTTTCTGGCAGCATAATTCACCCCTTTCTGTGCCAAAGTGAGATTTAATCCAGAATAGTGAATATCACCCTTTCTTCTAGTGTTGTAGCTATGCACTTCGATGTTATTTTTGAATTGGGGTGGATTATTAACGACAAATTTCAAAAGTGAATATATGTTTTGTGAAGGTACTGTAAATATCCTGAGTTCCTTAAATAAATATCTGCAATGTGATCTTGGGTGGGCTCCAGCTATTATTCTGATTACGCGCTTTTGTGCAATGAATACTTTCTCCCTTAACAACGAATTGCCCCAAAATATGATGCCATAAGAAAGCAGTGAATGAAAATTGGCATGGTAGGCTGATTTAATGATATGTTTATCACCAAAATTTTCAATAACACTAATAGCATAGGTAGCTGAATTTCTTCCAATTCAATTTCTCATCTATGCACACACCCAGAAATTTTGAGTATTTAACCTTAGAAACAGACTTCCATACATAGTCTTTATTTGTCAATGGCGTTATGCCATTTACTGTACAGAATTGTATAAACTGTATTTCTCATAATTTAGTGAGAGTCCATTTGCAGAAAACCACTTAATAATTTTCTGAAAGACTTATTTGCAATTTCCTCAGCTGATTCTTGCTTCTTGGGTGTGATTACCATACTTGTATCATCAGCAAAAAGAACTAACTTTGCATCTTCATGAATACAGAGTGGCAAGTATTTAATATAAAGAGGGGTCCAAAAAATTTATCCACTGTTTAAAAGTCTATAACTGGCAAACTAATTGACGGAGTTGTCTCATCTTTGGTAGTGTAATAGTTTGTAGTTCCGGCAATCGCCACACAAGCGTTGTATTGCGTTGTTTTGTTTTGTCAGATGACGGTCGCCTGATAGTCAGTGTTCTGTTCTTAGTTGCACCTAGTTACTCAAGTAACCATGGCTGGTGCAAGGCTTACATTCGATGAAAGGAAGTCAGTTTTGAAGTGATATTTTAAGTACGAAAACACTAATGAGGTTCAACGGCAACTGCGAAATGAGTATCAAACAGAGCCACTGACACGTTTAATGATACGTCGCATTTGAGACAAATTTGAAGCCGAAGGCTGTGTTAAAGATGTACACAAACAACGATCTGGACGACCTGTAACAGTAACAATTCCAGCTAACTCCCGTCGTGCGTTACAACCATTCATCGCTCACCACAGAATTCTGTGAGACAGTGTGCTCGTGAAACTAGAGTGAGTCGCTCAAGTATGTGGCGAATTTTGAAGACAGCAAAGTGGAAGAGCTACATCCCATGACTGCTACACACAATGAACGAGGACGACTCAGGTCATAGAATTGAGTACTGTGAGTATTTTATTAATATGGTGTGCAACGATGAAGAGCTTGCATAGATGATAGTGTGCTCTGATGAGGCACAGTTCAAACTCAATGGTACAGTAAATCGCCACAATTGCAGCTACCGGGCCGAAGAAACTCCGAATGTCCATGTAGACAAAGTCGTGAATTTGCCAGGAGTAAGTGTGTGGTGCAGGTTGTCTTACCGGGGCTTAATTGGGCCATTCTTCTTTGACGGTACAGTTACCGATGAGGTGTACCTTCAGAAGCTTCACACATCCGTTTTACCTGCTATCAGAGACTTGTATGGAGACAGAAGAGTTTACTTTCAACAAGATGGTGCCCCAGCTCACTACCAAAATCGTGTTAGGGCGTATCTCGTCGAAAATCTACCAGGAAGATGGATAGGCCGTAGAGGTGCTGTGGAGTATCCACCACGTTCCCCAGACCTAGCTTCTCTGGACTTTTACCTGTGGGGAACACTAAAGTAGTTCGTTTATCGACAAAAGCCATGCACAATGGAAATCCATCGTACATTCATGTGCAAATATCCAACTGAACAGTTACAGTCAGCAGTTCGTGCTGCAGTTCGGTGGCATCGTTTGTGTGTGGATGTTAATGGTGACCATTTCGAACACCTACAGTGATATCTTTAAGTTGGACTTTAAGCTATACTTTCACTAAAAGTGAGACAACTCCGCCAATTAGTTTGCAAGTTATGGACTTTTAAACAGTGGATACATTTTTTAGACCCCTCCATATATTAAGTACAATAAGGGACCAAAGACTGTACCCTGTGGGACACCATTCTTGATACCTCCCCAGTTAGAGGACTCTGCTGGTTTTTGTAGACTATCTGTACTGTTAATTTCAACCTTCTACATTCTTTCAGTTAAGTATGAATTAAACCATTTGTGCACTGTCCCAGTCATACCACAATACTTAAGCTTATCTAGAAGAATTTCATGATTCACATAATCAAAAGCCTTTGAGAAATCACGAAACATCCCAATGGGGATTAAGTCAATGCACAGCATTTGTGAGCTTCAAATGTGTGGAGACAAAGTGTCTGCTGATTTTTCAGCAGCTGGTTCTTCCAAAATCAATCTAAGGGATGTATTGAGGGAAGAAGATTATGCTTTACGTTTACAGTGACAACGAAAATGGGCTCAAGTAGAAAGCTTTGCCAAGAAAACTGTTGCTTCACGTTGTGAATTAGCAGCACCTGGTCCGAAAATAAGAGCAAGGATCGTATTATTGATATAGCTTTTGCTAATGTTCCTGGTAGCCACCGATTGCCTATAGTCGTCAATGGTAAAAGTAAGAAACCGCGTTGTTTCAAACACATAAATATGTCTACGATGCCCATTCTTTGCACCTCACAAAAGAACACCTATATGAATAGATCGATTTTCACGGAATGATTTATGGAAGTTTTTGTACTCTCTGTAAAAGCTCACCAGTTAAAGAATGGCAAAACGGAGAAAACATTACTGCTCGTTGACAACGCACCAACTCATCCACCATGTGATATCGTAAACGAATAGGTCGACTTCATAAAAGTGATATTTCTTCCACCTTAACGTACAGTAACCTTATTACAGCCCATGGATCAAGGTGTTACTGAGACTTTCCACGATATTACGGAAATGAATTTTAAGTTATTGTTAGAAAGAGAAAAGGAGGGAGAAGAAAATCCGTTAAGAAATCATAAAAATATTGATTTGAAAGATGCGTCCCACATTATCGAAGCAGCATTGGATAGCGCAAAGAAATAGAATATGAAAAAAAACTGGAATAAAATTTCGGGTATGGCAGAAAGTTTCCAAAGTCTAATTGAAAATGAAGAAGAGAATGATACGTCCACAATGCACAGTGTGCTACAAGAACTCAGTTGCCATGAATGTGATTGGAGAGTTACGTTCAATAAAGGATGAGTGTCGACGATGCTGAACCAGGGCACCAAATCATACAGGATAGCGAAATTGTAAACCACATCAATGATAAAACTGATCCCGCCAGCATCTCATCAACTAGTGGTGCAAAAAATTAAGGTGAAAATATACTGGTTGCTTCTGAAAGCATTTACATAGTTAGATACTGCCTTGCGATTTTTTGAAGCTCAAGATGAAAGTGACCAGTATCAGACATCCGCCCTGAAAAATGAGTGTGACTTAGCTGCTCATAAGCGGGTAGGCTTGCTTAGACAGAGCAAAGGATTTTTTAAGTGTTAATTCTACACACATGTACTGTACATGAAAAATGCATATTTATTTCAAATATCTTATTTAATGAGCTGTACTACATAGATTCCTACTGTACTTGCCTTTGTAACAAGAGATTATTATAAATACAGGATGGTCAGAAATAAGATGAAAAGCTTGTAATGCTGTTGCAGGGTAGGTTGTGCTGGTAAGTAATTGTTAAGAAAAAATTCTATACATTTCACCGTTTCCGATTGGGTTAGCACTGAAGTTAGCCAATCAGGTGGTTGCGCGCAAACTCAGTGGCCCGCCAGAGACGGTGTCACCAAACGTGTCGTTCATTTGGTTTCCTAAAACCTAACAAGAGAGAGATACAAAAATTACACATGGGATGGTAGTAAGGATCGAAACCGAGCCAAAGGCTAAGCAGTCACGTGCGCTATCACCTACGCTATGAGAACAATATAATAATTTTATCTGGCGTGCCGCTTGAATTTTCGCTATTAACTCGGAAACGGTGCAAAATGTCGATTTTTCCTAGCAGCTATTTCTCTGCACAACCTACCCTACAACACCTTTACAAGCTTTTCAGACTGTTTGTGATCACCCCGGATATGTAGCTGTTATTGGTAAATAAAAGTATACCGTTCAATTATCCGAGTGAACGGGTTTCCGAACATGCATGTCGCCCAATTAGTTCGTATAATCGACGCTCTACTGTAAATGTTAAACGCCAGTTTCGTTGGCACGGGCAGTACAACTGCCGTATTAACCGTAAATGAAAGAGCGCTGTCTCCGTTTCGTAGAGGAGAAAGTCGAAATTCGGATGGTCCACTGAATAGTAACATTTCCGTGAGTCCCTGTCCTATTATTATAAATAATGTCCGTTTCTGACAAAGAGATCTTTGGAGAAAAGCGAACCCCTTGTATGAATATCAAGAGGTCAGATGGAAACCCAGTTCTAAGCAAAGAAGGGAAAGAAGACAGGTGGAAGAAGTATATAGAGGGTCTATACAAGATCGGTGCACTTGAAGACAATACTATGGAAATGGAAGAGGATGTAGATGAAGATGGAATGGGAAACATGATACCGCGCGAAGAGTTTGACAGGGCACTGAAAGACCTAAGCCGAAACAAGGCCCCGGGAATAGACAACATTCCATTAGCTGATGCCTTGGGAGAGCCAGCCCTGATAAAACTCTACCACCTGGTGAGCAAGATGTATGAGACAGGCGAAATACCCTCAGACTTCGAGAAGAATATAATAATTCCAATCTCAAAGAAAGCAGGTGTTGACAGATGTGAAAATTACCGAACTAGCGGTTTAATAAGTCACAGCTGCAAAATACTAACGCGAATTCTTTACAGACGAATGGAAAAACTGGTAGAAGCCGACCTCGGGGAAGATCAATTTGGATTCCGTAGAAATGTTGGAACGCGTGAGCCAATACTGACCCTACGACTTATCTTAGAAAATAGATTAAGGAAAGGCAAACCTACGTTTCTAGCATTTGTAGACTTAGAGAAAGCTGTTGACAATGTTGACTGGAATACCCTCTTTCAAATTCTGAAACTGGCAGGAGTAAAATATAGGGAGCGAAAGGCTATTTGCAATTTCTACAGAAACCAGATGGCAGTTATAAGAGTCGAGGCACATGAAAGGGGAGCAGTGGTTGGGAAGGGAGTGAGACAGGGTTCTAGCCTCTCCCCGATGTTATTCAGTCTGTATATTGAGCAGTGAAGGAAACAAAAGAAAATTTCGGAGTAGGTGTTAAAATCCATGGAGAAGAAATAAAAACTTTGAGGTTCGCCAATGACATTGTAATTCTGTCAGAGACAGCAAAGGCCTTGGAAGAGCAGTTGAACGGAATGGACAGTCTCTTGAAAGGAGAGTGTAAGATGAAAATCAACAAAAGCAAAACGAGGATAATGGAATGTAGTCGAATTAAGTCGGTTGATGCTGAGGGAATTAGATTAGGAAATGAGACACTTAAAGCAGTAAAGCAGTTATGCTATTCGGGGAGCAAAATAACTGATGATGGTCCAAGTTGAGAGGATATAAAATGTAGACTGCCAATGGCAAGGAAAGCGTTTCTGAAGAAGAAATCTTTGTTAACATCGAGTATAGATTTAAATGTCAGGAAGTCGTTTCTGAAAGTATTTGTATGGAGTGTAGCCTTGTATGGAAGTGAAACATGTACGATAAATAGCTTAGACAAGAAGAGAATAGAAGCTTTCGAAAAGTGGTGCTACAGAAGAATGTTGAAGATTAGATGGGTAGATCATATAACTAATGAGGAGGTATTGAATAGAAGCGGGGAGAAGAGGAGTTTGTGGCTCAACTTGACTAGAAGAAGGGATCGCTTCGTAGGACATGTTCTGAGGCTTCAAGGGATCACCAATTTGGTATTGGAGGGAATCGTGGAGGGTCAAAATCGTAGAGGAAGACCAACAGATTCAGAAGGATGTAGGTTGCAGTAGGTACTGGGAGATGACGAAGCTTGCGCAGGATAGAGTAGCATGGAGAGCTGCATCAAACCAGTCTCAGGACTGAAGACCACACAACAACAAGAATGAGACGTTAAACAATGTGTGTCAAATTTGTGATGAAATATTAGTTCTAGATAAGGTACAATAAAATTAGCTATAACGTGATAGTAACATCTGTAAAAAATTATCTAGGGTGGCTTGGAGAATGTCAGACGCAATTACCAGCCAAAAAGTGGAGTCTCTGTTTTTTCGGAGAGATAGCTAGACTGTGGACCACGTCATATTTAATTTACCGAGGAGATTGACTGGTGTTGAATTCGAGTGGATAGTGGTGGCGACGACGATGCGCTTGAGAGACGGAAGCGTAACTGCAGTCTCTTTCCCAACCTTTAACGTTTAGCGAGAAGAATGTTTTGTGTTTCAGGCTCATTGTGGCTAGAGAAAGAAATTTTGGTCGGCATTCAACCGTATCTCAGACAAAGGGCCGGTTCGAGAACATTTTTCGACACAAGCGAGTTTTCATTTGGCGCTGGCACTCCTTCTCCCCCTCTCCCCCCTCCGTCCCTCCTTTCATCACCCTCGTACACTTTCACCAATGTCCGTTTTCGCTGCTAGTTGTGGTATGTGCTTATAAAAATCATGCATTTGGAACGTCCTGTATAAAAATCTTACAATATTGTGGAGGGTTTGGCGGCTCTCTCAGCTTGGAGCCCCAAGCGGCAGCATGTGTGGCTTGAGCCATAAACTGCTCCCTGCTCAGACAGACGAGTCGATGATAGATCACTCTAACTACAACGGTACAAGAGAACTTTTGGAAATAATTTTGTTCATGTTAGAGCCTAATTCCTTAGGTGGCGAAATTCACAAAAACAATAAACCATATGGTGTTATAAAAAGCAGCTATGTGGTTTTCCTAACTTTCGTTAGCGTATTAAACATCAAGAGATACCGCCTGGATCAGGAACTGTGTTGGTAGAGCGCTTCAGAGAGAACTTGCAAAATATCGTTAGTAACTTTCCTAATCATGGCGTTGTAAAAGGGGGTGACTTCAAGTTGCCAGGTACAGTACGGGGGAGTCGGACTATCAAAACTGGTTCCATAGACAGGAATATGTGTGACATTACTCTGAATGTCTTGCCTGAAAATTATTTCGAGTAAATAATTAGAGAATTAACTCATGAACGTAACGTCTTAGACATAGCAACAAACAGTCCTCGTATTACCGAATCAGTTAACTTACAGGAAGGTATCACTGACCATAAGGCTGTGATAGCAACTACGACTGCGTGTATTGCAAGGAATGTTAAGGAAGCTAGGAAAAAATTTTTGTTAGCAAGAGTGACAGGATACAAATTGTAGAGTACATGAGTAGTCAGTATCAAATATTCAGCACTGAGGATGAAGATGTGGAGCACAAATGGAAAAAATCTCAAAAGCGTCCTTTAATATGCCTTAGACAATTATGTCCCGAGCAAGGATTTTAGACATGGGAAAGATCCAGCGTGGTTTAGTAGCCGTGTTAAAAAACTGCTACATGAACAACGAAGCGAGAAATGAGTGAAAACAGAGCAATGAGAGATGCGTTCAATGACTTTGGAGGTTAAATTTTGTCAAAGGTTCTTGGTCAAGAACCGTTCGAGATTTCTGTCTTACGTAAAATCAGTAGGCAATTCGAAATCCTCTGTTTAGTCATTCAGTGACCACACTGGCACCGAAATGGAAGCTGAAAGAGACAAGGACGAAATGTTTCACCGCGGAAGATCCTAGTGAGATCCTGTCCCTCCTTTCAATCATCGTACGAACATCGAAATGGCAGATACAGAGACAATCAGTAACGGAGTGGAAAAGCAACTACAGTCGTTTAGTAGTGGACACAAGTCAGAACCAAATGAGAAACCTGTAACATTCTACAAATTTTATGCGAAAGAACTTGCTCCACGTGTAGCCGTAGTTTATCGTATGTCGCTGGTCCAACGTAGGGCACCTAGCGACTGGAAAAAGTGCAGGTCATTTCCGTTTACAGGAAGGGTCGTTGGACAGATGCACAGTATTACAGCCCTATATCGCTGACGCCAGTATGTTGTAGAATTATGGAACATGTTTTACGCTCATCATTATAAAAATAACATGGATTTCGCAAACAGAGATCTTCCGAAACTCAGCTCGTTCTGTTCCTCCAAGAGACGCGTAGCGTGGTGAATAACGGCTCTCAGGACGACGCCGTATTCCTTTACTTCAAGAAGGCAACTGACACAGTACTGCACTACCGCTTAATGAAAAGAAGTACGAGGTTGCCGAGTATCGGACCAGAGTTGCGACTGGATTCAAGAGTTTCTTGCAGATAGAAGTCAACACGTCGTCCTTAGAGGAACAAAAGTGACAGATGCACTTAAATGTAGTTTCGCGAGTACCCCAAGGAAGTATGGTAGCAATGTTACTGTTTACAATGTATATAAATGATCCAGTAGAAACCGCCGGAAGCCCTTTAAGACTGTTCGTAGATGATGTGGTTGTCTATAAGAAAGTAGTCTCGTCAGGAGACAGTACCGTTTGCAGAATGCCCTACAGAAGACTTGTGAGTCGTCCAGATTCTGGCAGTTGATTCTGAACTTAAATAAATGTAACGCACTGCGCATACATAAAAAAGGAATCCACTGCTGCACAACTACCAACAGTTACATTTCCATCACATTCTGCAAGCCACCTAATGGTGTGTGGAGAAGAGTACTTCTGTCAATACTAACTGATCCCCAACTACCCCTTACCACTCGTGAATGGCGTGTGGAAAGAATGATTCTCGGTAAGTGTCTGTACTGGCTCTAACTTCCCGAATTTTCTCATCGTGGTCATTATGCGAGATGTATGTGAGAGGAAGTAACATGTTGTCTGACTTCCCAGGAAATGCTGTCTCGAAATTTGAATAGCCTGCCGCTGTGGCCGAGTGGTTCTCGGCGCTTCAGTCCGGAACCACGCGGCTGCTACGATCGCAGGTTCGAGTTCTGCCTCGGGCATGGATGTGTGCGATGTCCTTAGGCTAGTTAGGTTTAAGTAGTTCTAAGTCTAGGGGACGGATGACCCATAGTGCTTAGAGGCAATTGATTTGAAATTTCAATAGTAAACCTCTTCGTGCTGGACAGCTCCTCTCTTGTAACGTCGGCATACACGATCCCGAGACGAAACGCACAGCTCTTCGTTGGATCTTCTCTGTCTCTTCTACCAATCCTACCTGGTAAGCATCCCAGATTGATGGACATTATTGAAGAATCAGACAGCAATAACCTTCGTGGACTTCACAAAGGCATATGACCCCATCGACAGACAGACTCTTGTTAGGATCCTGAAGAACAGAGGACTTGATGGAACTACACAAGAGCATATAAAAGAAATTCTGACAGACACGAAAGCAAGGGTGAGATTCAGAGGAGCACTGTCAGAAGAATTTGAGATCAAGACTGGTGTTAAACAGGGAGATGGATTGTAACCATTGTTGTTCAATATAGCACTTGACGAAGTGATCAGGCACTGGAGAGCAATACACGTGGAAATGGGAATACCAAAGACCCATGTGGGGGACAAAAAGGACAACAGGGCTCAAGTGGACCGCCTAGCCTTTGCAGACGACATAGCAATAGTAAGTGAGACGGAAGAAGACGCAAAGACACAACTCGATAACTTAAGTTAGGGAGCCAGAAAGGTGGGTCTAAGGTTCGCGTATAACAAGACAAAGACATTAAATACCACTGCAGACTGGGAAACACCGGAAGCCACTGTGCAAATGGTGGATAAAATTAAATACCTGGGAGAATTGTTAACAGGAAGAAACAGGAGCAAGGAGGGAATAACAGAGAGGATAAAGAAGATGAGGTCAGCCTTCTGCATGACGAGAGACATATACAATAAAAAGAATATATCCACAGAGGCAAAGATAAGCCACTACAGGGCAACAGTTGCTGCTGAGACGATGACACTAGGAAGAAATAGGGCAGAACAGCTAGAGAAAGAAGAGAGAAAAATACTAGGTCCCAAAAGAGGTGGCGAGAGATGGATGCGAAGACCTAGGGAAGAATTGTACCGGAACATGAGAACAATATCCGGGGAAAGGTTTGCTGGACATGTAGTTAGGATGAGTATGGACAGAATGATGAAGAGAATGTGGACAACAACAGGGAGGACAAGGGGAAAGACAGGAACCAATGGGTTGCTGAACTTCGGAAGGACTGGTTGGAATTGGGGACCAAGGTCGAAGGAAAGGAGAATTGGAGGAACAAATATACACCGACCAATATGCCGGAGATCAATGACAGAGAAGAATACAGGAAAAGATTAGAGTGTCACCAGTCTAGCCAACAGGAGAAACGGAAACTGAAGATCTCGGAAGAAGAGCGGGATAGAAGAAGAGAAAGAATGAAGAGGTTCTGGGAGAAGAAGAGGAAAGTGCAGTCCACGAAGGGGCTACCCGTGGCCCTACAGAGGCCGTAACGCAAGAAGAAGAAGAAGAATCGGTCGAACAAGGGCCTTATGAGCCACTCCCTTCGTGAATGAGTTACATTTCCTCAAGATTCTCTTTATGACTGAGACTGACATCTGCTTTACCTACTGTTTGTTTTACGTGGTTGTTACTTAAGGTAGCTCTGGATAGTTGTTGATGACAAGCTGCTGGAAGCAATACCTACATAAAATATCTAGGAGAAAGTATGCAGTGCGACCTTAAGTGGGATGACCACATAAAACAAGTCGTAGGAAAAGCAGATGCCACACTGAGATTCGTACGAAGAATGTTAAGGAAATGTAAATCACTCACGAAGGAAGTGGCTTATACGGCGCTTGTTCGATCGATTCTTGAATATTCTTCGTCAGTCTGGTATGCTTACCAGATAGGATTGACAGAAGAGATAGGGAAGACACAGCGAAGAGGGGCGCGTTTCGTCTCGGGATCGTTTGGTCGGCGCGATAGCTTTACAGAGATGCTCAACAAGCTCTAATGTCAGACGCTACAGGAGCAGTTAGGCATAACTCAGATGTTTGCCACTGAACTTTCGAAAGAGCTATTTCTGGGAAGAGTCGGACGATATATTATTTACTTCCACTTCTCGCTAAATGATCATGACGAGAAAATTGGAGGAATTAGAGGCAATTCAGAGGCGTACCGACAATCATTCTTCCCACACACCATTCGTGAGTGGACAGGGCGGAGGGATCAGTTAGTGTTGTCAGAAGTACCCTGCACCACACACCTTTAGTTGGCTTGCCGAGTATAATGTAGATGTATAAAGCAAGTTGTTGTCTCATATCGATCATAATGACGTCGCAATTAGACACTACCATCCAGTAATGCAAGTCCACAGAATTGGTTCCCAAACAGTGATCCGAAAGAGCTAATTATGGTCCCCCAAAAATTGAAAATTTCAAACTTCTTTTCGTTTTACATAATTATTAACCGCTTCTTGCACAGGCATATTAGCCCCGAGTGACTTGAGTATCTTATAATTAATGTAGAAGTACACATGTTTCTATGTTAAATCTTTTAATCAAAAGTGAGCAAAAGGAAATACAGGTGTGTGTGTACGTACGAGGGTGTATAAAAGGTAAAAAATAAATAAATAAATAAAACATTGCCGTAGGTGGAGCTTGTGTAGTACGCATTTCTGCCGCTACACGTATATCCTGTATCTAACATCTGGATCTCTGTGTTCGTCTGCAGTGATTGTTTTTGCTAGCTCTGTTTTGTTCTTGTTTGATTTTTTATGATGGCAAGTTTAAGTGGCCAATATACAGATTTGAATTTTTTTCTACATGGTAAAAATGCTGCTGAAACTGCAATGTCGAAAACAGCTTATCAAGCTGACGCTATTGGAAAAAGGCAAGTGTACGAGCGCTTTGCTCGGCTTTAAAACAGCGACATGTCGAGTGATGACAAACCTCGTTCTGGAGGTCCATCAACTGCCCGAATCGACGAAAATTTGAAGAAATTCCAGAGCTTGTGCTCACAGACCGTCGACAGACCATTGATCAATTGTCAGAGATTAGAGCGTTATCGTGGGGCTCGGTTCAGCAAATTTGTGGCAGACAGGAAACCTGTTCTTCCACTACGATAACGCACCTGCGCACACAGCCATTTCCGTTAGGCAGTTTTTGGCAAAAAATAGCACGATTCCGCTGCCACACGCTTCTTATTTGCCTTGCCTTGTTCTGTGGGACTTTTTCTTATTTCAATGAATGAGAAGCAGCGTAAATGGACACCGATTTGACAACACTGAAAGAGTAAAGAAAAAAAGGAGGGAGGAGCTGTCAGCCATTTCTAAAGATGACTACAGAATATGTTTCTAACAGTGGAAGCACCGGTGGGAGAAATGTATTAGCTGTAATGAAGAGTATTTTGAAGGAGATAAGGTTGTTTAGCAAACAGTTTGGAAATTTATAGCTTTTCAGAAGTAATTCCGGTTTTTTTTCTTTTGGATACCCCCTCACATGTGTGTATTGCAAAAAGTTCACAACAGTCAGAAGCATTTCGTTGAAACCTAATATGAGTCTATAACGATATGTTTACGTAATGTGTATACATAAACATACGTTATAAACGTCCCCGTTCGTAGTCGCTAATTATAACAATATGTTTCTTTTGTGCTGCAACATATAGCTATAATCGGCGGTGGAAATATATTTGCGAACGCGGACCGTGTGCGGCTGTCTCTTGTTGGATCGTCTGATCAGTCGGAAGTTGCATTGCAGAGGAGAGTAAATGCCTATTCAAAATATAATTACTTTTGGACAGCTCAACACGAATTTCCTAAGGGACCGTAGTTTATCATGCATTTACTAGTAGAATGAGGCGCGGAAAAAATATTTCGCCGCATACAACTTCCGTCCGATTTCGACAAAAGAATTCGAGACTGTGAACTCTCTATTTGGCAGAAACATAAAGAAAATTAAATAACTTAATGAAGGAGTGAAACATAGATTCTACACTAAATAAATAGTCCATACACCAATTCCATTTAAATCTGAATTTATGGCAATTAATAGATGAACTTACACTACAATGAAGAATTTTAACATGGATGCCGTTTTGACTGGCACTTCACTTCTCGTAATGACAATAATTCCTTTGACGTTTTCACATACACGTCGCACAATAAATTTACTGGTGTGCAGTATTGCACTTTTACTTTACACTAAAATAATATTATTTTTAACGATAATAATAATACGGCGCCAAGACATGCGCGTCCGACACAAGTTACAAAAGACAAGTGTTGCTTCTAATGGGAAAAAATGGAAGATTTACTAGAGCAGTTTTCTAATCTGACATCTCAGATATATTTGTGTTGTCTTGTGGATATTTTCACACAGTTGAATAAGTTTAACTTGCAATTGCTAGTTTCCAGAAACAGACATTTAAAAGGCGTTCTAAATATATTTATCATTTGTCTTTATACGCAAACTACAATTATGAAGAGGTAAAATTGGTGAAAACAATTATTCTCCATTCGTACCATTAAAAGCACCTGTTGATGATATAAAGTATGACATGATTAGGACAAACATAAAGAAAACATCGAGGGTCGTCTGCAGGTACAATACCGAAGCATTTTTTTCGCGTAGGCTCAATCTGAACTTCGTGATGTTGCCTTTCTCGCTACGTCCTTGTAACTACTGTAATATTTACAATGTTTGCTTCTTCTTCTCAACTTCTTTCCGCCAATTCTGGTGTTACGAGGGTGAGCTGGAGGAAAGGCAGGGTGTAGCAGGAGACAGTAGCGGATTCAGGGCAGGGGCTAAGAGGCCAAGCCCCCAACCCCTACCCAGAAAGCATCTGGATCCACCCGTGACAGATCTCAAATTAAACTTGATATTATCCTACTGTCTTAGTACTATAGTACCCACAGTGCAATTTTCATCACTTGTCCATTTTAAGTAGATGCAGTATGGCTTCAAATGGCTCTGAGCACTATGGGGCTTAACTTCTGAGGTCATCAGTCCCCTAGAACTTAGAACTAATTAAACCTGACTAACCTAAGGACATCACACACACCCATGCCCGAGGCAGGATTCGAACCTGCGACCGTAGCGGTCGTGCGGTTCCAGACTGTAGCGCCTATAACCACTCGGCCACCCCGGCCCGCGATGTAGTATGTTTTCAAATTTTACATTTTTCTAAGAAGGTGCTTACGCGACTAGTTTTTAAATCGCACGCCACCTATTCAGAACTCAGGTGCATACATACTCCACTGTCACCGCCACCCGCCCGCCCGATACGAGTGTGAGGTTTGCGAGTGCGCGCGCCGCGCTGCTGTACACATAGGGCATTGTTGTATGATTTGTCAAATCAGACACAACAGAATGCGCTGTCCAAGTAGTTTTTAATTGCAATCAAGGAGTGCTCTTGTTTGTATTTGTCAGATTTTTAAAAAAAATGACTTCGAAACGTAGACAAGGATTTTTTTCTGAAAAGGATGAGAGAAGAGGTAGAATCGAGCGAAAATGACCCAGTATTACCTCGAATCAATCTCGGTGACTTCATTTTCGCCTCAGCGTTCAGTAGATACATCTTTCTGATTATTCTGTATGTACTTAATGAAATTCATACGAACACTATTAGTCGACTTTGTGACTTTTTATTGGGTTGTGTTCGTTGATCTTTTGGTCGGTGTGGCGTGTGTGGCTGCCGACTGGACTTTTAATCATTACTGCGAAGTTAGTGATTTTTCCCACTAAATTTGGTGATTCAATACCTCCTCATTAGTTATGTGATCTACCCATCTAATCTTCAGCATTCTTCTGTAGCACCACATTTCGAAAGCTTCTATTGTCTTCTTGTCTAAACTATTTATCGTCCACGTTTCACTTCCATACATGGCTACACTCCATACAATTGCTTTCAGACACGACTTCCTGACATTTAAATCTATACTCGATGTTAACAAATTTCTCTTCTTCAGAAACGCTTTCCTTGCCGTTGCCAGTCTGCATTTTATATCCTCTCCACTTCGACCATCATCAGTTGTTTTGCTCCCCAAGTAGCAAAACTCCTTTACTACTTTAAGTGTCTCATTTCCTAATCTAATCCCCTCAGCATCACACGACTTAATTCGACTACATTCCATTATCCTCGTTTTGCTTTTGTTGATGTTCATCTTATACCCTCCTTTCAAGACACTGCCCATTCCGTTCAACTTCTCTTCCAATTCCTTTGCTGTCTCTGACAGAATTACAATGTCATCAGCGAACCTCAAAGTTTTTATTTCTTCTCCATGGATTTTAATACCTACTCCGAATTTTTCTTTTGTTTCCATTATTGCGTGTTCAATATACAGATTGAATAGCATCCGGGATAGGCTACAACCCTGTCTCACTCCCTTCCCAACCACTGCTCCCCTTTCATGTCCCTCGACTCTTGTAACTGCCATCTGCTTTCTGTAGAATTTGTAAATAGCCTTTCGCTCCCTGTATTTCACCCCTGCCAGTTTCAGAATTTGAAAGAGAGTATTCCAGTCAACATTGTCAAAAGCTTTCTCTAAGTCTACAAATGCTAGAAACGTAGGTTTGCCTTTCCTTAATCTATTTTCTAAGATAAGTCGTAGGGTCAGTATTGCCTCACGCGTTCCAACATTTCTACGGAATCCAAATTGATCTTCCCCGAGGTCGGCTTCTACCAGTTTTTCCATTCGTCTGTAAAGAATTCGCGTTAGTATTTTGCAGCTGTGACTTATTAAACTGCTAGTTCGATAATTTTCACATCTGTCAACACCTGCTTTCTTTGGGATTGGAATTTTTATATTCTTCTCGAAGTCTGAGGGTATTTCGCCTGTCTCAGACATTTTGCTCACCAGATGGTAGAGTTTTGCAGGACTGGCTCTCCCAAGACTGTCAGTAGTGCTAATCGAATGTTGTCTACACCGGGGGCCTTGTTTCGGCATAGTGCTACATAGGGCAACTAAAATACCATTGAACCAAGAAAACATGCAACAAGAAATAAACTCAGTGAAAAATATTGCAGATTAAAACTGTGTGCCGGACCGAGTCTCGAACTCGCGACACATAGTTCCATGGTTGACACAATCGTAGACAAAGTGAAGAAAGAACCAGGTACAAACTGCACCACAGAAGAAAAAGAGAAAAAATGTATATCAAGCATCCCATACATTGGGAATGTATCATTCCTGGCAGATTAAAACTGTGTGCCGGACCGAGTCTCGAACTCGGGACACAGCCCGAGTTCGAGTCTCGATCCGGCACACAGTTTTAATCTGCCAGGAAGTTTCAAAAATTGGGTTTTCTACATCTAATAAACTACAACAAAATCTAATACACAGTAACAAGTGCAAATATGATTCATACTCAGACTCCGAAATATTCAAGGTCACATGCCAGGAATGCTCCATGTTCTACCTAGGACAAACAGGTCGAAATTTCAATACCAGGTACACAGAGCACATAAAAGCCTACACACACAACAGACACACTACATCAACCATAGCAACACATGTACATAATACAGGACACCCATTTGGAAAAATCGAGCAAAATGTGAAAGTACTCCACCGACTTAATAAAGGATATAAAATGGATTTACCAGAAGAACTCGAGATATATTCACATTACGGAAAATATGAAGATAAAATATTAAACGAAAAACTTGAAAGTGAATCAGTGAATTTCTTCAGAATTTTCGATAGTGTACTTAAATAAAAATAGTAACACATAGAAACAAGTACAATTGTAAAATTATGAGCCAAATTGTTAAGGTAAATAACCTCTGTACAAACGCATATCATACTCTGTAGAAGACCTACAATGTCATCTCTGTTGACTACTTGTAAGAACATCTGTGTCACTGTTTTGTTTATGTAAAATGTTTTCGATGTTTAAAAGTGTACAACAAGTTGTGTGATGTTTAGCCTGTGTGTGAGACTCTGCACAAATGGACCATAAGGAAACGGTAAGTACAAATTCTTCTAAATTTCGCCACTAACTTCACAAAAAAATAGACAGCCAACTAAAAATCGCCTTTTTTCTTACATATTGCAGTAAAGTCAACGAAATGAAGCAGAATCTCATGCATCGACAACATCACATAGGAATGACGTATAAACACAAAAAACGCACTTGAAAATGGGAATCGTTTCCCGAAACGCGTCGTGCTAAAAATAAAATAAAGAAATACGTGACTGGTAGCATATGACTTCTTTATAAACTAACCTATACGGTGTTAGCGAGTTACAGGTGGAACTTGCGGGGGTGAGAGTTGAGTTGTATTTTAGAGAACACGAATATGTTCGCATGCCAAAATATTTGGAAAATTTTTTAAAGGTGCTGAGGAAGGTAGAATGAGGCAGCTGGTGCCCCACTTTTGAGCCAGAGTCTATTTTAAGCAGGAGCATATTCGCCTCTTTCGTGCTCCGACATGAGCATTTCACGGTGGTTCTTAACGGTCAGGAAAAAAAAACATGTGAATTGCGCAAATGTTTTCTGCCATGCAACCAGTGACTAGAATTTCATCAAGGTAATTCACAAATTATCGAATCCCTAAAACAATCACTATCAACTTCGAAAGACAGCTTCTTCAATTAATACGATCGAATCAGTGCGGTCACGACTAAAATCTACCTTGAGTCATCGCCAAGAGACAACTGAAAATATGCTTCCACTAGATCAGTTTTAGAAATGAGTTTTCCTTCTGTAAATTTTAGAAAAAAGTTCATCTCGATAAGTAAGGCAAAATTATCAATGCTTGAAGTCTCCATACAACCAAAGAGAGCACCCAGGCTCCCAAACCACCATTAACGGCAAAGATCACTGACTGCAGGGAACTGTGACAAAAGTTGTTATTGGTCTTGTCTGTCTAGTTCAATGTTAACAGAACTGATGTGGAGCCCAGCTACGGGATTTGGCCCGTTATTTTACAAGTAAAACTAAAGAAAAAAAATTCATATAAACGTAGGTCCGCAAATGTTTAGTTACTGGGTTACGGCTAATTAAAAATTTTGCAACTTCGGTAATATGAAGCCATCGCAAAATTATACGAGGTTAAAGTAAAGTATGATTTCCAATTATTTTGTTGTTATTGATCTGGTGAATCTAATAAAACATTTCCCAGACATGTATCTGCAGTAATTTTCCGGAACATACAGAGAAGCAAAGACATAATTTCGTAATATTTTTAATTTATTAACTACTTGGCCCAATTTTTTTTAATTCCATCCAATTGTACAAAATTTTCAACAGAATTTGTAAAGAATTTAATCT
Organism: Schistocerca gregaria; assembly: GCF_023897955.1. Classification (NCBI taxonomy): domain Eukaryota; kingdom Metazoa; phylum Arthropoda; class Insecta; order Orthoptera; family Acrididae; genus Schistocerca; species Schistocerca gregaria. The sequence goes on from NC_064924.1 coordinate 492,391,520, forward strand.
TGTAAAATGTTGGTAATAACGTTAACTGAAATTGTATGAATGTGTCAGATAATCTGCTTTTATTAATACCATAGCAAAGGTGAATCCATGTTAAGCCGAAAAAAAAAATAAAGTTCAGTGTTAAGGAAGCTGTGCAGTGTACAAACAATTTCACAATACATTCACAATAAATGTTCAAAAATGCCTCCACCGAGTTCAACGCATTTAGCTGCATGTATAGAAACAGATTTAGTTGTTCGTTTCAGTTTCACAGGGTTGTTCTTAATTTCGTCTATTGCATTCATAATGCGAACAAGTAGTGCCTCACGTGTATTGACTTTGTCCTCATAAACTATGTACTTCATCCATCCCCATACATAAAAATCCATTAGTGTTAAATCGGGCGATTTGGGTGGCCACAGATGTGTAGCACCACGACCAATCTATTTCTGGGGAAAATGTTCATTTAACCCTCTAACGGTAAGCTTGGGGTTGGATCCGACGCCAGCGAGTCTGTTTTGCTTATAACTCCCCCACTCCCTTTTCTGAGAGCGCTGTGGTTCCAGCTACCCTACCAGCCAGTCGTCCCGAGAACGCCGAGGAGGCCACGTCAGTTTGGTAAGTGGCCTGCAGCTACCCTCTCTATCCGAAACCTACATTACCCTCGCTCGGGTTGGATCCGACCCCACCTTACTGTTTACATCACACTTATTAGTTTCTTTTGTGGGGAGGATTCAACCCCATATTGATGTTTATATTACATCTAAGTTTTGTTTTCTCTTCTAGTATCTTCCTAAAAGGCGAACCAACTCCTTAGAACTCTTGAGGAGATATACAACGAGTTTCTCCGACAGGAGACTGAGTCAGAGGATGGCTACAATACCGATGCAGAAAACTGTTCAGAAACCGAGGATGATACTGATGACGAGGATGAAGTATTTCATTGTGTGGCAGGAGCAGTCGAGTTTGATAATTCTCAGTCAGATGTAGATGGTGAGAGAAATTTTGAGCTAGGCAAAGACTTCGAGACAATATGGACCAACAAACCCATCCATTCAAAATTTTCTAGGACACCAGCGTCAAATATTATTACTCTTCTCCCTGGTCCACGTGGGGAAGCAAGGGGGGTCACTAGTGAATTGGAAATATTTTTGTTACATATAGATTCGAAAACTATAGAAAAAATTGTTTTGTACACAAATCTTGAAATCGAGAAACCTAGGCAAAAGTACAATATAGTCCAGTGGTTTCATTCACCAACAGACAGCGTTGAAATAAAAGGGTTGATGGGCCTTCTCTTCATAAGAGGTGTCCTAAAAAATTCTATGCTCAGTGTAGATGAGATGTTCTCAGCAACCTACGGACCTCCGGTATTCCGTTGCACTATGTACAAGGAAAAGTTTGCATTTCTTCTAAAAACCTCCGCTTCGATGATAAAGCCACCAGAAAGGCAAGAAAAATCAAAGACAAATTTGGGGATTTCAGAGAAGTGTGGGACATGTTTGAATCTAACAGTGAAAAAAATTATAGTGCATCTGAATATGTCACACTAGATGAGACTCTACTGAGTTTTCGGGGTGCCTGTCCATTCAAAATGTATATATCATCCAAACCCAACAAATATGAGTTGAAAATAATGTCACTATGCGACGCAAGGACATTCCATTTTTTGTGTGGCTTTCCATACACTGGCAAGGACAACAGAATAAAGAGTAGACCTGGAGATTTGCCTTTACCTGCCTAGTATGTTTTGCGCCTGACGAAATCTATCAGGTGTTCTAATAGAAACATTATAGCGGACAATTGGTTCTCCTCACTGAAGGTGACTGACGCCCTCCTCCAAACGAAACTCACCTTTGTAGGTACATTGAGAAGGAACAAACCGCAAATACCACCATCAATGCTGCTTTCCGCTCCAGTAGGCTCTTCAACATTTATGTATCAGGACGACAAAACTTTGGTGTCATTTACCCCGAAGAAAAACAAAAAAGTTTTACTGATATCGTCTATGCAATTCTCTGGAGAGATAAGTGAAAAATCAAATAAGCCAGAAATTGTGGAGTTCTACAATCTAACTAAAGGAGGGGTCGATGTATTAGATATGCTTTGCCACAGCAGGACCACAAAAATAAAATCGAGAAGATGGCCCATGCGGTACTTTTATGCTATTTTAGACGTCGCTGCTATAAATAGTTTTATCATTTACAAAAGCAATAGCAAAATGGACAGCATTTCAAATGACGCGAGACTATCATTTCTCAAAAATCTTGCGCTCTCTTTGACAAAACCTCTTATGGAAAGAGGTTGAATAACACACATCCTCCCCGTGAGCTCCGTTTGTCTATTGGAAAACTTTTAGAAAAGGAACCAATAGAATTAGACAAGCCCACCCAAGCACAGCCACTGAAGAAAAGAAGATGCGATTTGTGTGACAGATCAAACGATAGGAAGGGGAATGCTTTTTGTAGTAAGTAAAATCGTTCTATATGTGGGGAGCATAGAGTTATTATATGCCCTGGCTGTAAAGGAACTGAGATGTGATAAATTGTGCCAGATATGTATTTTCATGGCTGTATGTGATAGTTTCCAGGATAACATTATACATTTATTATTTGTTCCTATTACATTATGTGTACAAAGACATTTATTATTGAGAACTTTATATTTCGAAACTGCTGAAACTATAATTATTTTCTACAATTAGTAAGAGGTGTTCCTGATTTAGTTCCTATCTTTAGAATTTATAAGGGTTTCTATCTTTAGAATTTATAAAGCACTCAAGTTCCTAGTTGATGACTGAATCTATTGATTTGTACTATGTTTTCAATAATTTTATAGAGCACATCTCTATTAAGGTTATTTTTTGTAATCAAGTTCCTATTTTTTTCCAAAGTACTTTACATTCTTACTTATTAACTATAAAAATAAAAAAACTTGTTGTTATAACAAATATTATGTGTGTTTAATTGATAATAAAACTTTTCCCCATTACTCATATTTTATTTTACCCCGAAAAATCGATATTTGGAGGGTGGCGTCTCATCCAACCCCACCTTACCGTTTATGTTAGGAAACTTCACCTTACCGTTAGAGGGTTAAATGTGTAGTAACGGCATCGGTGAAATTTGGAGACTCGCCGACATGTTGAAAATACATTTGGAATCGCGTACGAAGTGGAACAACGAGCAAGCGGGGAATATCTTCTCGAAGGAATTGTAAGTACGATGCGCCAGTTTGGAAACATTTTTAAAACTGCTGAGAAAGATAGAATGGGGCACCCACTTTTCAGTCACAGTCTTTTTTAAACAGCAGCATATTCACCTTTTCTGTGCTCCAGTAGGAGCATTTTTATGCTTGTTCCCGCCTTTTCCCTGCTACAGCAGTGCATGTCTCTTATATGAAGCTAACAGTGTGGGTCAGTGAAAAGAAACAATGTGTGTGAATTCCTAAGGGACCAAACTGCTTAGGTCATCGGTCCCTAGACTTACACACTACTTAAACTAACTTATACTAAGAGCAACACACACACACTCATGCCCGAGGGAGGTCTCAAACCTCCAGAGGGAGAGGTTGCGAAGTCCGTGACATGACGCATCATATTTGGCGGCCAGTCCTCATGGCCGAGTTGCGAAATTTTGATATTTTACTTATGTAAAACTGAAATAACACAAAAACTAATTTTACATCTCAGGCCAAATTTTAAGCGCAAAAGAATTTTGCTTGTGCTTCAGTACCCTTCTGATGATAATGGAGACACTTTACAGCATATTTCTCCGTGCTACGCTACTTTATAAACTACATTTTCACCTCACACCGGATTTTACGAGCCTATAAGAAAATTTCAAATTTTTCTGAGGTCGGGATCTTAGGAACATATCACAAAAATTTCAGCTGTTTGTTGTACATAACCATCTTTGAATCTGCGACCCAGTTTTGGTACCCAAAAATCACGTTTTCAGAATGTTTTTCGATAACGGATAATGATTTTTCAAAATGGGAAAATGGCACTCGCAGATAAATGTCTAGAGAATAAACCGTTAAAACCTGAGCAATTTGCCGCTGTTAGCTGTTGGGATATCCACTAATGTCGGTGTGAAATGGTGAAAAACGCTTTTTTCGGGTTTTCTCAGAAACCGTCCATGAACAAATGTTGCCTTAATAAGCCGCTTAAGGTGTATCGTAGACCACAACTAATGCAAAGAAAATAAAAAAATAAAACCAACTGATTTGCCTAAGCTGGAGGAGTGTGTAATATTCAACCTTTGACCCTGTACAGGAGAACAGTTACAGTAAGACGATTCTTCAGTTTGATATACAAATGGTCTGTAGCCCTAGGCCTATCGAAAATACTTGACACTACCTCTCTTTCTTCAATAGAACTTGGGTATGAACTTCAGAAAAATCCCGTTTTAATGTGCAGTGTTTTGGAATGTGTTGGTAATGCATGTGACACTATGTGCATCGATTAAATGAGTCTTCCAACAACTAGGAGTTACTTGTTGCTTATATCATGAGACGTTCTGATGCAGTGGCGAGATAAGACGCCGCAAGGGCGGAGACACAGAGAGGGGGCAAAAACTCACAAAAAAGGATGTAATGCCCAATTCACACGGAAATGGCGTGGTGCGGACTTGGCACTGTTTCGCACCACCTCCACGTTAACAATTGGAGCAGTTCACTCAGAGGTAGCGTGGCGGGCACACGCCACTTCATGGTCCACGTCACGTCCGTTTGTCGCCACGAGCTGCCCGCCTAAGGGGCGCGTGGCGGAGACGTCCAAGTATCGCGCTGCTGTTTCATTAATTTGAAGTCATCCACTGTTTCTAAAAAATCACTTTATGTAGATGAAGCAACGACTTCTCAAGCCTTATCTTGTGATCCATTTGATTAATGGTTACTCACTTATTCTTCCTCCAACAGAAAACAACAAAGACCATGGTGGAAGTCTTTGAACACATCTACACAACAGAAGTTGTCATTCCACACGCTGGTGACCGACAGTAGGCCCAAGTCGCAGTGATCGATTTCAAAGATTTTGCATCCGCAATGGAATCAAACATTTTACGACACCTCCTTGCCTCCCAATCCATGGGCTAGTAGACTGGCTTGTGTGTACATTCAAGGTTCAAATGTTAAAATCCTTAGGGTCTAATAAATCAGCTGCAGCACTAAACGCTTTCGTAGCTTCTTGCAGAACCATGCCCATCAATGGTTAAATCTCAGTGGAGCTCCTTCAACGGCTGCTTCGCGGAACACTTCTGGATCTTATGTCTCCACCTCTGGAACACGAGGTAGACACATCAAAACCAGTCTGTGTAGGTGTCTCGGTGTGGGTACACTAATTTGGGTAGAATCTGGTTGGATCCGGGTATCTGTGACAGAACAGCAGGGGCGCCAGCTGCTGACCCTACATTCAGGTTCAAGGAGGATTTAATAATTCACTCAGATGCGCAAATGGAAGATAGAAATTTACTGGTCTGCATAACATCGCCCGCATCCGGCGAGGGCGCCTCAAAGATGAACACAGTTGATATCAGATGGTGGTGGAACATGTTCCTGAAGCATTTTGACTACCGTTAACAGTTACATCGAGGATACTGTTAAAAAGTGGCTGATGGTTTTTGTAGACTGTCAGCTGGTGGGAAATGTGTAGGAGACAAGAATAGGAAAAAGAGACAGTGTCAATGAAAAGGCCCTAAACGTGGTGTGCAAGGGTATAAACAGATCACAAAACTGTGATAAAATATCCATTTAATAAATAAATATTTGGTGACCAAACAGATGGTTGCATTTGTGATAAGGGATTTTGTTCAGTAAGAAGCACTAGGATAATGAGGGAGAGATGTTGTTGTTCTCTGATGGTTATGTGAATCAGTTACTTGGCTATATCAATTAAAGTTACAAATATTATTTTCCACAGAAGAGAAATTGAACTCTTGAAAAAAAAGATAATCTTCAGTAACATGGCCAGGACAGCTAAGAAATAACTTGGAAGCTATACTAAATACCAGAGAGTAAACGAATCCACAGCATATAAGCCGAGTATTGTGCTCGAAAAGTCCAGTAGTTTAGTGGCAGTTGATGTATTTGGTCCACTGCCAAATGGCAAAGGAACCTGTACATACATATTCGTAGTAGTGAACAGTTGTAGATGTATTCGCACTGCTGACAGCATTAGCTTCTTCTCAAACAACAGTCAGTAATTTTGTTAGGCTGTACCCCATTAAGCATTTTACCATCAGATGTTTGATATCAGTGTTTGACCAAGATTACTTTGGTAACCAACGAGTAGCTGAATCAGTGCTTCCAATAAAAGGGAACACAGTTGATCTCATAGCAGCACACACACAGAAAGCATCAAACACATCAAGATTTCTGTATATTGTCCTGCTAGCAGTGTTGCCGAGTGATATGTGACAGAGACTGGCAGCCTCTCCTCAACATAATGTAATCACAAACATAACTTCTAGGAGCACCACTTAGATAATTTTGAAAGGTATGGGAAGGAAGTAACACAACATAATTTGCATGCAGTTTAATATGAGCCCTCATAACCTCATGGCAGAGTATGTAGAGTTTCCACCAGAGAAGGAGTGGTGGAGCCATTCATAGAGAACAGAGCTGCAGAAAGGAGGACAGTACACAATAAAAAGATAATACACGTTAGTTTCGTATCAGTGTTGTAGAGTTATAGTCTGGTCAGAAGGTGCATTGGATCTTACAAAAGGTGTGAATCTTATGGACTTTTAGTATCGTATGTAGATGACGTGTCGTGGAGAAAAAGCTTTCGATAACGAGAATCCAGAGCTAAAATGGGAGGAGCCGAAAAACCGCGAAACTAGTCATTTTTTCAGTTTTTTCTCTAAAATTTTTTTTCCTAAGGTCTTCTGACAAAAAGTACTGTGACCTTTCTCGTAGAGCATAAATTTTCTACAATTTTCACTGCTGAAAAGTAACCTTTACAACTTACAGTAACCTCGATACAACGTTTCAAAGAAACAGCAGAATTATCATATTATCAGAAATAGTGCGCGAGGCACAGGTTTTACACTATAATTTTAACTATGTAACTTTTTTAAAAGGATATTGGTAGATGTCTCTCATATTGTGATATCAGGTGTTCCCCAGGGAAGTGTCCTGGGACCTCTACTGTTCCTGATCTATATAAATGACCTGGGTGACAATCTGAGCAGTTCTCTTAGACTGTTCGCAGATGATGCTGTAATTTACCGTCTAGTAAGGTCATCCGAAGACCAGTATCAGCTGCAAAGCGATTTAGAAAAGATTGCTGTATGGTGTGTCAGGTGGCAGTTGACGCTAAATAACGAAAAGTGTGAGATGATCCACATGAGTTCCAAAAGAAATCCGTTGGAATTCGATTACTCGATAAATAGTACAATTCTCAAGGCTGTCAATTCAACTAAGTACCTGGGTGTTAAAATTACGAACATCTTCAGTTGGAAGGACCACATAGATAATATTGTCGGGAAGGCGAGCCAAAGGTTGCGTTTCATTGGCAGGACACTTAGAAGATGCAACAAGTCCACTAAAGAGACAGCTTACACTACACTCGTTCGTCCTCTGTTGGAATATTGCTGCGCGGTGTGGGATCCTTACCAGGTGGGATTGACGGAGGACATCGAAAGGGTGCAAAAAAGGGCAGCTCGTTTTGTATTATCACGTTATAGGGGTGAGAGTGTGGCAGATATGATACACGAGTTGGGATGGAAGTCATTACAGCATAGACGTTTTTCGTCGCGGCGAGACCTTTTTACGAAATTTCAGTCACCAACTTTCTCTTCCGAATGCGAAAATATTTTGTTGAGCCCAACCTACATAGGTAGGAATGATCATCAAAATAAAATAAGAGAAATCAGAGCTCGAACAGAAAGGTTTAGGTGTTCGTTTTTCCCGCTCGCTGTTCGGGAGTGGAATAGTAGAGAGATAGTATGATTGTGGTTCGATGAACCCTCTGCCAAGCACTTAAATGTGAATTGCAGAGTAGTCATGTAGATGAATAATCACCAATTCATATAAGTAATCTCCTACTCCCACCCTCACAATCAATGGCATGCTTATTTCTGGTAAGGCTGCTTAAAAATGGCAGAAAACGCAATTGTTTCATAGTAGGTGCTTCTAATTGTCAAAGTTTATCAACCTATAGAACAGCTGCCCTCCTCCTAATTTCTTACCAACTAAATGTACATTTAAACAATAATTAATACCCAAAATTATTTTATTCAATATTTTTTTATTCTTCCCACTATTTCACAAATAGATTTTTGAGAAGAAGCTAATGCTGTCAGCAGTGCGAATACATCTATGTCTTCAGTTGGAATGGTAATACTTTAAAGCAAACTTTGATATAGCAGTGCTCATTATCGTCACATTGATATCTTCAAATGCTGTTTAACCACAATGCCCTTTGCAGCCATTTCAGTCATCGACATTGAAATGAAGTTCCTTTCCTTAGTTTCGTTCCATAAAAAAACTTTCTTGTGACACCGTAACGGTTTTAATTTTGAAGAAGACTAATTTTGTGGGTGGATGCTATGCTGCTTTGACAACTGGCGTCACTGGTACACCCAGACACCGTTGTCAGTGAAGAGACACTTTGGAAAGGTTATAAGCTCAAATTTGAAGGATTCTTTCAGGCTATCATCAGACTGTTTGGCAAGGAAGAGAGTAAAAAGACCGACTGTACCTTTTTGTCTGGGATGTGCAGGGAACATGAAACAGAGGATAGAGTAGCAAGCTTAATGTTTCCATCGAACTTCAAATCTTCAAAATTTTCTCTCGCCATATGCTTCGTGCAGTTGCTGCTAGTTCCTTGAACTAAAGACAGTTTAGATTAGTACTTCTACCATTGATCATGAATACGACACTTCATAATGATGTGGAACGTGTCAGGTTAATAAAAGGTGTCTGTGCAAGATATTACATTACACAAAATATTACATGACACTCAATATTTTTAATTTTTTGTGGGGGTAGGGAAATTACCCACTTACTATATCCAAAAATTCATCTAATGAGTAGAAAGAGTTGCCATTAAGAAATTCTTTTAATTTCCTTTTAAATGCTATATGGCTATCTGTCAGACTTTTGATGCTATTAGGTAAGTGGCCAAAGACTTTTGTGGCAGCATAATTTACCCCATTCTGAGAAAAAGTTAGATTTAACTTTGAGTAGTGAAGATCATCCTTTCTTCTAGTGTTGTAGTCATGTACACTGCTCTTACTTTTGAATTCGTTCGGATTGTTAACAACAAATTTCATAAGTGAGTATATACACTACTGGAAATTGAAATAAGAACACCGTGAATTCATTGTCCCAGAAAGGGGAAACTTTATTGACACATTCCTGGGGTCAGATACATCACATGATCACACTGACAGAACCACAGGCACATAGACACAGGCAACAGAGCATGCACAATGTCGGCACTAGTACAGTGTATATCCACCTTTCGCAATAATGCAGGCTGCTATTCTCCCATGGAGACGATCGTAGAGATGCTGGATGTAGTCCTGTGGAACGGCTTGCCATGCCATTTCCACCTGGCGCCTCAGTTGAACCAGCGTTCGTGCTGGACGTGCAGACCGCGTGAGACGACGCTTCATCCAGTCCCAAACATGCTCAATGGGGGACAGATCCGGAGATCTTGCTGGCCAAGGTAGTTGACTTACACCTTCTAGAGCACATTGGGTGGCACGGGATACATGCGGACGTGCATTGTCCTGTTGGAACAGCAAGTTCCCTTGCCGGTCTAGGATTGGTAGAACGATGGGTTTGATGACGGTTTGGATGTACCGTGCACTATTCAGTGTCCCCTCGACGATCACCAGAGGTGTACGGCCAGTGTAGGAGATCGCTCCCCACACCATGATGCCGGGTGTTGGCCCTGTGTGCCTCGGTCGTATGCAGTCCTGATTGTGGCGCTCACCTGCACGGCGCAAAACACGCATACGACCATCATTGGCACCAAGGCAGAAGCGACTCTCATCGCTGAAGACGACACGTCTCCATTCGTCCCTCCATTCACGCCTGTCGCGACACCACTGGAGGCGGGCTGCACGATGTTGGGGCGTGAGCGGAAGACGGCCTAACGGTGTGCGGGACCGTAGCCCAGCTTCATGGAGACGGTTGCGAATGGTCCTCGCCGATACCCCAGGAGCAACAGTGTCCCTAATTTGCTGGGAAGTGGCGGTGCGGTCCCCTACGGCACTGCGTAGGATCCTACGGTCTTGGCGTGCATCCGTGCGTCGCTGCGGTCCGGTCCCAGGTCGACGGGCACGTGCACCTTCCGCCGACCACTGGCGACAACATCGATATACTGTGGAGACCTCACGCCCCACGTGTTGAGCAATTCGGCGGTACGTCCACCCGGCCTCCCGCATGCCCACTATACGCCCTCGCTCAAAGTCCGTCAACTGCACATACGGTTCACGTCCACGCTGTCGCGGGATGCTACCAGTGTTAAAGACTGCGATGGAGCTCCGTATGCCACGGCAAACTGACTGACACTGACGGCGGCGGTGCACAAATGCTGCGCAGCTAGCGCCATTCGATGGCCAACACCGCGGTTCCTGGTGTGTCCGCTGTGCCGTGCGTGTGATCATTGCTTGTACAGCCCTTTCGCAGTGTCCGGAGCAAGTATGGTGGGTCTGACACACCGGTGTCAATGTGTTCTTTTTTCCATTTCCAGGAGTGTATATTGTGAGGCTACAGTGAAGATTTCTAGCTCTCTAAATAAGTGTCTGCAGGATGATTTGTATGAGCTCCAGCAATTATTCTGATTACACGCTTTTGTGCAATGAACACTCTTTTACTCAATGATGAGTTACCCCAGAATATGATGCCATACGAAAGCAGAGAATGAAAATAGGCGTGGTAAGTTAGTTCACTCAGATGTATATCGCCAAAATTTGCATTCACCATAATAGCATAAGTAGCTGAACTCAAACGTTTCAGTAGATCCTCAGTGTGTTTTTTGCAGTTCAACCCCTCATCAACACATACAGCTAGAAATTTTGAATATTCTACCTTAGCTACCGATTTCTGATCGAAGTCTATATTTATTAGTGGTGTGATTCCATTTACTTTGTGGAACTGTATATACTGTGTTTTGTCAAGCTTTAATGAGAGCCCATTTGCACAGAACCACTTAATGATTTTCTGAAAAACATAATTTACAATTTCACCAGTTAATTCTTGGCTGTTGGGTATGATAGCTGTACTTGTATCATAGGCAAAAAGTACCAGCTTTGCATCTTCGTGAATATAGAATAGCAAGTCATTAATATATATTAAGAACAGCATAAGACCCAAGACCGAACCTTGTGGCATCCCATTCTTGATTGTTCCCCAGTTTGAGAAATAACCAGTTTTTTGCATATTGTGTGAACCGTTTATTTCAACTTTTTGCACTCTTCCAATTAGGAATGATTTAAACCATTTGAGCACTGTCCCATTCATACCACAGTACTTGAGCTTATCTAGAAGTATTCCATGATTTACATAATCAAAAGCCTTTGATAGATCACAAGAAATCCTAACGGGTGACTTCCGATTACTCAGAGCATTTAATATTTCATTAGTGAAAGTATATATAGCATTTTCCGTTGAAAAACCCTTCTGGAAACGAAACTGACATTTTGTTAAAACTTTATTTTTACAAAGGTGTGAAGCTACTCTACAATACATTACTTTTTCAAGAATTTTGGATAAGACAGTCAGAAGAAAGATTGAGCGGTAGTTGTTGACATCAGACATATTCCCTTTTTTTATGCAGTGGTTTAACAATGGCATACTTCAGTCTATCTGGGAAAATACCCTGCTTCAGAGAGCTATTACATATGTGGCTAAGAATCCCACTTATTTCTTGGTAACAAGCTTTTATTATTCTGCTGGAAGTGCCATCAATTCCATGTGAGGTTTTATTTATGAGAGATTTTATTATCTTCCTAATTTCAGAAGGAGAGGTGGGTGGAATTTCAATTGTATCAAATGGTGTGGGTAACTGCCTTGGTTCTTCTAATGAACATTTAGATCCTATTTTGTCTACAACATTTACAAAATGATTATTCAAAATATTTCCGACTTCCGGCTTGTTGTGTATCAAGTTTCCATTCTCTTTTATGGTGATGTCGTCATCCTGTACTCTCGGTTGCCCTGTCTCCCTTGTAGTAATATTCCAAATAGTTTTGATTTTGTTATCAGAGGTATTAATCTCAGACATGATGCACATGCTTCTGGACTATTTAATTAGATTAGATTAGATTAGATTAATACTTGTTCCATAGATCATGAATACGACACTTCGTAATGATGTGGAACGTGTCAGGTTAATAAAAGATGTCTGTACAAGAAATTACATTACACAAAATATTGCATGACACTAATGATTAAGTTTTTTTTTTTTTTTTTTTTTTTTTTTTTTTTTTTTTTTTTACTTTATATCTAAAAATTCAGCCAATGAGTAGAAGGAGTTGTCATCTAGAAATTCTTTTAATTTATTTTTAAATGTTAGTTGGCTATCTGTCAGGCTTTTGATGCTGTTTGGTAGGTGCCCAAAGACTTTTGTGGCAGCATAATTTACCCCTTTCTGTGCCAAAGTCAGATTTAACCCTGCATAGTGAAGATCATCCTTTCTCCTGGTGTTATAGGTATGCACACTGCTATTACTTTTGAATTGGGTTGGATTATTATCAACAAATTTCATAAGGGAATATATATACTGTGAGGTTACTGTGAGGATCCCTAGATCCTTAAATAGATGTCTGCAGGATGACCGTGGGTGGGCTCCAGCAATTATTCTGATTACACGTTTTTGTGCAATGAATACTTTTCTACTCAACGATGAATTACCCCAGAATATGATGCCATACGAAAGCAGTGAATGAAAGTAGGCATAGTAAGCTAATTTACTGAGATTCTTATCACCAAAATTTGCAATAACCCTAATAGCATACGTAGCTGAACTCAGACGTTTCAGCAGACCATCAATGTGTTGCTTCCAGTTTAACCTCTCATCAATGGACACACCTAAAAATTTTGAAAATTCTACCTTAGCTACAGACTTCTGTTCAAATTCTATATTTATTACTGGAGTTTTGCCATTTACTGTACGGAACTGTATATACTGTGTTTTATCAAAATTTAAAGAGAGTCCGTTTGCTGAGAACCACTTAATAATTTTGTGAAAAACATCATTTACAATTACATCACTTAGTTCTTGGTTTTTGGATGTTATTACTATACTTGTATCATCAGCAAAAAGAACTAACTTTGCATCTTCATCAATGTGGAATGGTAAGTCATTAATGTATATCAAGAACAGTAAAGGACCTAAGACCGAACCCTGTGGGACCCCGTGCTTGATAGCACCCCAGTTTGAGGAATCAGCTGTTTTAACATTACACGAACCACTTATTTCAACTTTCTGCATTCTTCCAGTTAAGTATGAATTAAACCATTTGTGCACTGCCCCACTCAAACCATAATGATTTAGCTTATCTAAAAGAATTCCATGATTTACACAATCAAAGGCCTTTCTTAATGTAGCATAGTAGTTTTTATAATATTTGGCTGTTTCTGGGTCATTACTCTTTCTTGTTGTTAGATACAGTTCCCTTTTGTGGCAACAAGATATTTTTATTCCTTTAGTAAGCCAAAGTTTTTTTACATGGTTTTTTATAATTAGATTTAACTACTTTCTTGGTGAACAGTTTTCAAATTCTCTTACAAGTGTATCATGAAATAAGTTATATTTTAAATTAGCATCGAGTTCCTTGTACACCTCATCCCAGTCTAACTGCTGAAGATTTTCTCTGAAATTTCTAATTGCTGAGTCATTAATTGAATGCTCAACTTTGGAGGGTAGTTAGAATTACTGAATGGAGCTATGTCATATACTGTAACTAGCTGAGTATCATGATCAGAAAGGCCATTCTCAACAGGACAAGAATTTATGTTTTAAACATATCTTGGTCTATAAGAGTGTTGTCTATCAATGTGCTGCTGTCCTTTACTACCTGAGGAGGAAAATTAAACACAGATGTCAAATTGAAAGAACCGAGAAAGGCTTCCAGGTCATTCTTCCTATTAGACTCTTTCATTGAATCAACATTGAAGTCCCCACAAATAATAATTTGCTTTCCCCTATTTGACAGATAGCACAACAAGGCATCCAAGTTTTCCAGGAATAAATGAAAGTTTCCTGAAGGGGACCAATATATTGTTACAATTATAAAAGAGCCCTCCTTCAGATTAAGTTGACAGGCACGTGCTTCTATATGTTGCTCTAGATAAAACTTTTTTGTATCTAAGCTTTCTACACAGTGATAAGTTTTGACATATATGGCAACTCTTCCTCCCACCTTATTGTCTCTACTCATATGTGCAGCTAGTTTACAACCACTGGTATTTACCTTTTCCATATCAGACACAATGTGATGCTCAGACAGGCATAGTATATCTATTACATTATCAGACTCAATGTCATGTAAACAAACCAGGAGCTTATCTACTCTATTTTTCAATCCCAGAATATTTTGGTGAAAAATGGTAACATAATTTTTTACTTTACTTTTGTGAGAATCTACTTTTTTCTTAATTCCACCAATATTTTGGTTAAATATGGCAACATTACTATTTACTTTCCTGTTGTCAGAATTTTGTGAGTTTAGGACCTCTTTAGCACCTGGCTGCCTGAACTTCTCATTCGACATTATATTCCACTCCTGGAAATGGAAAAAAGAACACATTGACACCGGTGTGTCAGACCCACCATACTTGCTCCGGACACTGCGAAAGGGCTGTACAAGCAATGATCACACCCACGCCACAGCGGACACACCAGGAACCGCGGTGTTGGCCGTCGAATGGCGCTAGCTGCGCAGCATTTGTGCACCGCCGCCGTCAGTGTCAGCCAGTTTGCCGTGGCATATGGAGCTCCATCGCAGTCTTTAACACTGGTAGCATGCCGCGACAGCGTGGACGTGAACCGTATGTGCAGTTGACGGACTTTGAGCGAGGGCGTATAGTGGGTATGTGGGAGGCCGGGTGGACGTACCGCCGAATTGCTCAACACGTGGGGCGTGAGGTCTCCACAGTATATCGATGTTGTCGCCAGTGGTCGGCGGAAGGTGCACGTGCCCGTCGACCTGGGACCGGACCGCAGCGACGCACAGATGCACGCCAAGACCGTAGGATCCTACGCAGTGCCGTAGGGGACCGCACCACCACTTCCCAGCAAATTAGGGACACTGTTGCTCCTGGGGTATCGGCGAGGACCATTCGCAACCGTCTCCATGAAGCTGGGCTACGGTCCCGCACACCGTTAGGCCGTCTTCCGCTCATGCCCCAACATCGTGCAGCCCGCCTCCAGTGGTGTCGCGACAGGCGTGAATGGAGGGACGAATGGAGACGTGTCGTCTTCAGCGATGAGAGTCGCTTCTGCCTTGGTGCCAATGATGGTCGTATGCGTGTTTGGCGCCGTGCAGGTGAGCGCCACAATCAGGACTGCATACGACCGAGGCACACAGGGCCAACACCCGGCATCATGGTGTGGGGAGCGATCTCCTACACTGGCCGTACACCTCTGGTGATCGTCGAGGGGACACTGAACAGTGCACGGTACATCCAAACCGTCATCGAACCCATCGTTCTACCAATCCTAGACCGGCAAGGGAACTTGCTGTTCCAACAGGACAATGCACGTCCGCATGTATCCCGTGCCACCCAACGTGCTCTAGCAGGTGTAAGTCAACTACTCTGGGCAGCAAGATCTCCGGATCTGTCCCCCATTGAGCATGTTTGGGACTGGATGAAGCGTCGTCTCATGCGGTCTGCACGTCCAGCACGAACGCTGGTCCAACTGAGGCGCCAGGTGGAAATGGCATGGCAAGCCGTTCCACAGGACTACATCCAGCATCTCTACGATCGTCTCCATGGGAGAATAGCAGCCTGCATTAGTGCGAAAGGTGGATATACACTGTACTAGTGCCGACATTGTGCATGCTCTGTTGCCTGTGTCTATGTGCCTGTGGTTCTGTCAGTGTGATCATGTGATGTATCTGACCCCATGAATGTGTCAATAAAGTTTCCCCTTCCTGGGACAATGAATTCACGGTGTTCTTTTTTCAATTTCCAGGAGTGTAGTTTAAAAAAGAGGTACATCCATGAGTGCTAGTGTCCCCCCTTATGGATTTCGCTAACAACCCTGCCAGTTTACCCTTCCCTTTCCTACTGAAATGTTCACCTCTTAGCGCTAAGTGTCATTATCCCTCTAGTTTCAAGAAATGATGGCTGCTTAGAGAACCATGGTTACATGGGAAGGTCTCATATCTGCACATTGTTCAGGTGTTGTTGAATGTATTTGTTTACAGGAGTGCTGGAGGCATACCACACCCAAATTCTATTGAGACCACATGTTGTTGTTGTTGTGGTCTTCAGTCCTGAGACTGGTTTGATTCAGCTCTCCATACTACTCTATCCTGTGCAAGCCTCTTCATCTCCCAGTACCCACTGCAACCTACATCCTTCTGAATCTGCGTAGTGTAGTCATCTCTTGGTCTCCCTCTACGATTTTTACACTCCACGCTGCCCTCCAATACTAAATTGGTGATACCTTGATGCCTCAGAACATGTCCTACTTACCGATCCCTTCTTCTGGTCAAGTTGTGCCACAAACTTCTCTTCTCCCCAATCCTATTCAAAACTTCCTCATTAGTTATGTGATCTACCCATCTAATCTTCAGCATTCTTCTGTAGCACCACATTTCGAAAGCTTCTATTCTCTTCTTGTTCAAACTATTTATCGTCCATGTTTCACTTCCATACATGGCTACACTCCATAAAAATACTTTCAGAAACGACATATTCGATGTTAACAAATTTCTCTTCTTCAGAAACGCTTTCCTTGCCATTGCCACTCTACATTTTATATCCTCTCTACTTCGACCATCATCAGTTATTTTGCTCCCCAAATAGCAAAACTCCTTTACTACTTTAAGTGTCTCATTTCCTAATCTAATTCCCTCAGCATCAAACGACTTAATTCGACTATATTCCATTATCCTTGTTTTGCTTTTGTTGATGTTCATCTTATATCCTCCTTTCAAGACACTATCCATTCCGTTCAACTGCTCTTCCAAGTCCTTTGCTGTCTCTGACAGAATAACAATGCCATCGGCGAACCTCAAAGTTTTTATTTCTTCTCCATGGATTTTAATACCTACTCCGAACTTTTCTTTTGTTTCCTTCACTGCTTGCTCAGTATAGAGATTGAATAGCATCGGGGAGAGGCTACAACCCTGTCTCACTCCCTTCCCAACCACTGCTTCCCTTTCATGCCCCTCGACTCTTATAACTGCCATCTGCTTTCTGTACAAATTGTAAATAGCCTTTCGCTCCCTGTATTTTACCCCTGCCACCTTCAGAATTTGAAAGAGAGTATTCCAGTCAACATTGTCAAAAGCTTTCTCTAAGTCTACAAATGCTAGAAACGTAGGTTTGCCCTTCCTTAATCTAGCTTCTAAGATATGTCGTAGGGTCAGTATTGCCTCACGTGTTCCAACATTGCTACGGAATCCAAACTGATCTTCCCCGAGGTCGGATTCTACTAGTTTTTCCATTAGTTTGTAAAGAATTCATGTTAGTATTTTGCAGCTGTGACTTATTAAGCTGACAGTTCGGTAATTTTGACATCTGTCAACACCTGCTTTCTTTGGGATTGGAATTATTATATTCTTCTTGAAGTCTGAGGGCATTTCACCTGTCTCATACATCTTGCTCACCAGATGGTAGAGTTTTGTCATGACTGGCTCTCCCAAGTCCGTCAGTAGTTCCAATGTAATGTTGTCTACTCCGGGGGCCTTGTTTCGACTCATGTCTTTCAGTGTTGTGTCAAACTCTTCACGTAGTATCGTATCTCTTTTGTAGCGACCAGAAGACAGTCTTCCATAACCTTCATTAGGATTTTCCAGCATGACTAATGGTGAAGTAGTCATCATCGTGAATTTGTGAAATTCTTCAGGATCCATTTTGTCGTTTAGACTGATTATGTCCTTGTTCTATAGATGTGAATTGTAGGGCAAAGTTTATACAGTCCCACTCTGCAGTGTTGCCAAATTTATTCAAGATGGCGGATCCAAAATCGAGGCCACAGATGTGGCAATGTTGCAGTGACGCCATGGCAGGAAGTTCAAATGTTGTTGGGAAAGTAAGTCACCCCCTCCCTTCTACCCTCCTCACCCCTCCCCATCCAGAAATTGGAGGGAAAAAAGAGTCAGCCTGTGCTGGCCTGCCAGATACAATGGACCTAAGTGCGCATTGTTTATTTAAACAATTTGAGTTTTTGTAGACAGTAGCTCCATTCGGTGTGTTCACCATGAGGTCTGAAGTCCAACTGACCTAGTTGACAACATCACCACCAGAGGTCTCTGTCAGCCCTCCCCCTCTCGCCCTCCATGACGTAATCCAAGATGGCGAACTGGTGAAAACAATGGTGGGAAAAGGACTCTGTGTCTAGATGCTGGCCTGGAAGGACGAATATAATTGTTTACTGTCTTCAATGGATGAGATGTCTGTGCCGGATAAGGAGTGTATTAGCTGCAACCATGCATCTGAAGACAGCATCAATAGCAATGATATTCGTTGCATAGCACACCATCTACTGTAATGTGTTAATTCTTGATCAAACATCGGCTATAACCCAATGGATATATCGTAGAACCTGTGATACGGCATTGGATTAAAATGCATTACAAATACTGGAGAAATATCTAGTGACAGCATGAGGGAGTTGCAAATACCAGCTTCATACGATGTTCCTTAGGTGTATCACTTTCTAAATTCGGTGGTTTTATTACGAACTTACACTGCCTGCAACATTTCTCATTGTCAAACGTTGTCAGATTGAGACTGCAATCATAATATTTAATTGTAAGTACAGTGATAAAATATATGTGGCTGGTTTCCTAGGACGATTCTATGTGGGGTGCGGCACCGTGGATTGCGGCGGTAGCCTGTGGCCAGAATGATTGACATTTCCAGCTTATGGCAGGAGCCATCCGAACTGGAGAGGGCAGCTGGAGTACAGCAGCTGACCTAACCGTGTCGCCCTCTAGGCAGGTGAATAGCGAACTAATACAATGTGTTGGGTGGCCTTCGTGATCGCATGTGTTCTCTGTGGAAATCTGAGAAAATTCAATACGGACGTGTGTTTGTTTGGACCATTATTCCCTCCTGTGTAAATTGTCCGGTTGACTGCCCCTGTACATTTGCCGTCTTTATTTGGTTGAGAGTACATCGATTTTTGTGTGTTGCGTGCATCTAGATGGTGAACAACGGGTGGATGACATGGCTGTTGGTTCTCTAGACATGAGAAACAACTGAGTTGACTTTGTAAGGTAGAAGGATGATTTGGCATCTGTTATATCATTGAAATAGGTATTTCTTTAGAAAATAGGACTGGAACTACCAGTTTCCTCTTTTTTTCGAATTTTCACATAAAGATCTTCGTAGATGAGATAAGTTTCTAGTTACTCAATGATTTGCAGCACATCCCATTTCATTGCAACTCGCTTAAGTTTCCAGTTTCTTGAGAAACAACTTCTACTCTTTATCTTAGGAATTATACTATGCAAGTGATCGGTAGCTAAATGGTACGACATCGAGAACTATCGCGTAAATGGTATGACATTCTGGCAAAGCAAGTGAAAATACATATGTTCTTGTAATCCCAGAGCATGGAGCAAAGTTATAGAGAAAAAAATTGAAAATTTTTCGTTTTACCCCAAGGAGAAAAAGTGTTGGATTCTACACTATAGATAAGTTACATACAACATACTAATAAGGCAGAAAATTAGGACTTTTAGAGTGCATGCCGACTGAAGAAAAGCCATGTAATTTGATAAATGAATCAATAATATTTTAACCTCACTAAGAACGCAATGCCTACAATCTGATTAACTCTCACTCCAAGAGGCTGTTAGGTTTGAGAACTATTTATGACCCTCTTGTTTTGAAACCTGAACGGATGATGTTGTGTGAGAGTATAGACAAACCATATATGAGCGATGATTAACGAGACTTTATTATTTATATATCTTTGTTTGATTTCTAGTTTTATTAAGTGATTTATTTTGCAAAAACAGACATAATGTCTTATGGGACAACAGCAATCAGTGAAATTGTACTGTTACTTAAAAAACGTCTTGATTGCAAATATTTTTATTCATATGACCGGTTTCGGTTCATTCAGAACCATCTTCAGATCTGATTTTCAGTTACAGGAGTAACCCGTCCAAGTCCAGCAGTTTTCACATGCTATGTCACATGTGAAAACACATGTGAAAACTGCTGGACTTGGACGGGTTACTCCTGTAACTGAAATATCAGATCTGAAGATGGTTCTGAATGAACCGAAACCGCTCATATGAATAAAAATATTTGCAATCAAGACGGTTTTTAAGTAACAGTATGATTTGTTTTGCTTCACTGGGAACGTTCACTGAAGAAATTTATGCTCAAATAGATATTTTCAAGTAAAAAACTTTTAATCCTTAGCTTTAGCCTAAAATTCAATCATCTGATCTAGAAAAACGTCTAAGCAAAAGTTTGCTATTTTTAAAACGACCTAATATTTCACACATTTTGCCATTCAGTCAGTCGTGCATAAGAGTTTACGATTATGACATAGCGAGTAGAAGAGAAAGATTACTGACACCACGCCTGGAAACACAGGTAGCATAGGAAAGGTGGCGTGTAGTGGTGGGCAGGAAATCACGTATCTGTTAGAAATCACAGTGATTGAGAAGTCACAGATATCACAGTAACAACTTTACAAAATCTAACTGCGATTTCAGTCACAGTTAGCAGTCGCAAGTAGCATTTCACAATAAAAGCCATGAGCCATCTGTTGGCCCAATTCCATACTGCTTTCTGCGATTTCAGTGACAAATCGCAACTAAGAGTCGCAAGTAGCAACTAAAAGGCGCAGTTAACAGTGCCATCTGTTGGCCAAAGTTTGTACTACGCTCATCTCTGCGACACGCTATCGAGTGTAACTGCGATTTCCGTGACAAGTCGCAAGTAGCAACTAAAAAGCGCAGTTAGCAGTGCCATCTGTTGAGCAAAGCTCATACTATGCTATTCGCTACCGAGTCAAACTGCGATTTCCGTGACAAATCGCAACTAAGAGTCACAAGTAGCAACTAAAAAGCGCAGTTAACATTCTTTTCCTACCGCCATCTGTTGAACGACGTACATACTTCGTTATAAGAGCCTTGTGACTCACGAGATCGGTGTGCTGTGTGTGCGTATGAAGGACTTATTTCATTAGTGGTACAAGTCCATTTTTGTTAATTTTGAGATACGGAGTCGTAAAGTTAAATGAGCGCTGAAAAATCTACAGTTGAGACACCAGAAATATTCAAGATTATGGCTTCTTGCTAGAAATGAACCTTTATTAATGTTTGTTTGGATCATTAATTTCAGAAGCATTATAGACAGAAAAGTGGAGGTAATGGACTTGTACCACTATTGAAATAAGCCCTTCACATTATATGACGACATGCACATTCAACATCAGTTATGATTGGTCAAACACAGCTGTGACTCTGAATGTATTACAGTATATTAATAAGAAGCAACATTGCCCTTTTCTCCTGAAAATATCAAGTAACGTAACAAATGTGACTCTGCTTCCAATATGACAATTTTGGTTAATACTCCACATGTCTACAGGACTTTGCAATGTTAACACAGCAGAACTCAGACATCTGTATAAGTGTAGTGAAATAAAAACAGAATTATTCCGGCACAGTTCAAGACTCGGGATAAAAGTTTTGCCCCTGGTGCTCTACATGGCAACTTCACAAACACGAACTTTTTGCCGACACTACAACCACCTACATAAATAAGCTTTTCGTGTGCTACTTTCAAGTACTGCACTTAAGCTATTCCTGATTTAACTGGAAGATCTGTACTTCCCACTTTCATATCAACAGCCTCAAAATGCATATTCTATACCTCGGGCTATGTTACAGGTCAGTGTCACACCAAGATAGTGGTGAAAGGGGGGGGGGCATGTCACTCTTCAACTAGTGTTTACCAGTAAATATGTGGCGGAAAATTATGGGTATGGGAAGGCTTAAACATGTGGAAAATGAGATTTTCATTATTCACTCACTGTATTTAACATTTATTATTCCTTTAAAATCGCATAAAAACTTCAATAAAACACAATTTAATCACTCATCTGCACACTTATTTCACAATTATGTCACTTTTAAACTGCAAATCCTCTAAGAGCTGTCTTGAATCTTCACGAGTCTCTCTCAATAGCCTTGATGTGGATAGATACGTACAGCAACCAGTAATCAAGAGTCAGAACTGTGTCTGCAAAATCACAAGGATTATTAAACAATTTTTGCTGTCACTAATTACAAGCAATATAATTGACAGAGTAGATTGCTAATATTTGCTGTAATGAAAGCCACTCAATGGGGTATATTTCACATTTGCAAGAACGATCTCACTGAAGTAATTAAGCCCATCGAAACACTTAGAAACCAACCTCTCGTCTGACGAAAACGGTCTAAAGACGCAGTGGCAATTTCTCCAGATCTGTTGACAATGATATTTTGAGTTATCAATTTACTGAGTGACTGAAATGTAGTTCGGGTACCTGTGAACATAACAATATTTTAGAATTCATTTTCTAAACACGAACTATTACGCTACTGTATGACGACTTACATATTAATTACACTATTAATATTTTCACAGTTGTTTCTTTAATACATAATTAAAGCCAACGGAAGAACAAACGTAAAACTTACTTACCAATGACAGATTTGTTGAGATGCAATTTTCTGTGTGGGCAGATGTAACTTTTTCATATGGTCGTAAGTCGCAGAAATCGCAGAAGTCACAGAAATCGCAGAAGTAGCAGAAGTCACAGAAATCGCAGAAGTAGCAGAAGTCACAAAAATCGCAGAAGTAGCAGAAGTACCAGAAATCGCGGAAGTAGCAGAAATCGCAGAAATAGCAGTGGCGGAGGGATACGCGACCTAAGTTCCTTAACTGCGACTCTTAACTGCGACAAATCACAGTTAAGAATAGCAGATACTGAAAAGTAGCATTCACAGAAATCACTGATATCGGAAAATCACAGTTTAGCCCATCACTAGTGGTGTGTCTGCGAACTACGAGCAGCACTGTCGCTTGAGACAAGTTGAGGTGCAGTCGCACAGTTTTTGTTGCTTTTGTGTACATTTAACTTTGTATGCTTCTAAAGGTGTAGTGAGTGAAACTTTAAGAGCTGAAGGCTGCGATGACGAAGAGGTGTTAAAAGTTATAGTTAGTCATGTTTATAGAAAAAAGAACACAAAGCGCCCATGGTTTTCGTGCAGCGTACGCATCTGTCTGCAGAAAAAATAAAGGTAAATATTTTTTAGGCTTCTAAAAAACGAAGTAGAATTTTCAAAATGGGGACGATTTTTTCCTCGAAAAGATAAAGATCTGACTCACAATAGTTTAGTGTGAAATTCTCATTTCTGTGCGGAGAAACATCAGCAGACTTCTTTAATATCGATAAACAATTTGAAATTCCTTGACAATGGTGGAACAAGGAGCGGTCCAGCGGTTACTCATTTATTTCCCAGTTTACTGAAATATGTATCAAAAATATTACGCAAAACCGCCAGTAAAACACTCGCAAAGAATCTGAGAAAAGAAGGTGGTAAACAAAATGAATTTTGATGTCTTCTGGTATTTCTTCTGTCGAGAAAAATGTAGAGAACGGATCTGTACCGGACGGAGCAGTTATTAAGAACAGCATCGAAGAGCAAAACTGGAAATTTTTATTATTATCTATGAAATTAAGAACAGCGAATGCCGAAACCAATTTCCTGCGTAAGCAACTCAGATGAAAAGCGCAGGACAGCCCAGTCAAATGTCCTAAACCATTGTAAACTTAGTAAGAGACAAGAAATCGTAGTTAACACTACGTTAAGGACGGAGTGCTCTTAAAATTTAAGTAGCCCAAAGGATGCAGACGTTGTTTGAGGTACGGATTGTTGCAAGAACTTTCCGAATGAAGTCCTCGAAATTTAGTAAATGATCTCAAATGCTCATGTAGTATTAAAAACAGGCTGTGGAATCAATTAAGAATTATTTCGGGAAGAGCAAGATGAAAACAAAGGTGTGCTGATTTTGATGAAGTTAAGCTCCAAGAAAAGCTGCATTTCAATGGTACATCGCTGAAATTTGACGGTTTCGTCGATTTAGGGGAATATATTCCAGAGGATTGTAATAATAATCTTGCAAATCACGCTCTGGTGTTCATGTTTGTTGCTCTGCTGCATAATTAGATTTAACCTCTTGCTTTGCGTGTACACCGTAACGCCGCTCCTAGTGAAGTTTTGTTTATATTGAATCAAGTAATTGATCAGTTAAAGCAAGCCAGAACGAAACTTATTGCATTAGCTTCTTGTGGTAATCAGCTAAATAAAACAGTCTGGCAATGTCTAGGAATTACTGGCATAAAATTAGTTACCTGCTTTATATCCAATCTAGTTGACGAAACCAGTAGAATATGGGCATTTCCAGGCGCTATTCATGCCAAAAGTGCGTAAGAAACAGTTGATGTTATAAAATTGATGTACTTTTCAACGATGACATCATCAACTACGATTTTGACCAACAAGATACTTGCTCATAATTCGCTGGATTGGAAGTTTGCCACAAGTTAACTTCCACTCACGTGGATCCAAAGTCATTTCAGTGAATGGGCGTAAGATTGGCCCTGCAGTACTCAGCAGCCAATGGCATAACATTAAAAAAAAGGCTCAAATGGCTCTTTTTTTTGTGGTTTTAGGGCGCACAGCTACAGTGGTCATTGGCGCCCATAAATGGCTCTGAGCACTATGGGACTTAACATCTGAAGTTATCTGTCCTCTGCAACTTAGAACTACTTATACCTAACTAACCTAAGGACATCACACACATCCATGCCCGAGGCAGGATTCGAACCTGCGGCCGTAGCGTCGCGCGGTTCCTGACTGAAGCGCCTAGAACCACTCGGCCAGACAGGCCGGCGGCATAACATTCTTCAAGGAATTTAAAGCAATATGATTCGCAGATAGCGAATCAACGGGACCATTCATTAGATGTATGAACAAGTTGGTGGATGCACTTTTATTTTTGTAATGTTGCTTTGTACACACAAACGCAGAGGCTCACAAAACGTGAATGGAATGGAGAAGCATTCTCGCCGATACAAGTAACAGCTTTGCTTCTGACAGAACTCTCCTACTTCTAAAACTAATTACCGGCACTACGACTGGAATAGCTCAGTACTTACGAAAAAGAGGTATCATCTGTTTCCTGACAGCAACATCAAATTTGCCAATGGTTTCCCAATGCACCAGTTAGGGGTGGATCGTGATACACTAGTAAAGAGCATCCACACTAGAGTTGGTCGATCCATTCCTAAAATGACTCGAAGAGATGGATCATCTAAGTAGTGAGCAATCAGTGATTCAGAAAAGAAAGGAGCAGTCACTCGTCTTATCTGAAATGTCTCTCTGGTAACATTAGTGACCAGAATATAGGTTCTACAGCAGGCTGCTCCATATCTTACTAATGTCTGCAGCTTTTCACAGTCATGAACCGAACAGAGAATAAATATAGATAAGTTCTTCAGAACACTGCATTAACACTGGAAACACTTTGCCATTTTATACTGTTTACAGCGTATCGCAGTGGTGTAAACGAAGCCGAGATGAACAGTTTGATATGGGACACTTGTGGCCTACCACGTCGGGAAATTGCCTCAAACTGACCTACGATGACTACCTGAGCTATGTTGTACAAAGGGCGTTCAAAAAGTTTTGCACGGTCGTCTCTCATTTTTTATCTTTTCCAGGAGGAGAAAGAAATTTTTTGTGAACATACTTGGAACATTTGGCTATACATTGAGCCTACTCAGTGTAGCCTCCATCAGCTGTGACGCATCTGGCCCAACGTTCTTTCCATTATGTAAAT
This sequence comes from Schistocerca gregaria, assembly GCF_023897955.1. Lineage (NCBI taxonomy): Eukaryota > Metazoa > Arthropoda > Insecta > Orthoptera > Acrididae > Schistocerca > Schistocerca gregaria. The sequence goes on from NC_064924.1 coordinate 492,417,557, forward strand.
GCACTTAGGTAAAATTCTGGGAATTGACTTTCACACCATCGCTTGACACAGGAAATAAGGTCTTTCTCACTATCAAATGTTTTACCGCGCAGGTGGACCTTCAGACGACCAAAGAGGTAAAAATCAGACGGAGCCAAGTCTGGACTGTAGGGAGGATGAGGAACAATTTTCCAACCCATTTTCCTGATTTTCTCTTGCGTCATAAGGGCTGTACGGGGTTTGGCATTGTCATGGTGTAGTCTGATGAGCTGACCCTGAAGCTGTGGTCTGTGGGTCTTGATGGAACGTTTCAGCTTATCCAGTGACAAACAGTAATGGTCCCAGTTAATTGTGGAGCCAGGTTCCAGTCAATGAAAATAACATCACACTGATCCCAGAGGAAGGAAGCCATCACCTTTCGCTCTGCTGTTCGTGAAAGTCTTGGTTTCTTCTTCCGAGGGGAACCGGGATGACGCTACTCCATGGATTGGGTTTTGCTCTCAGGTTCGGACAAAAACAACCCTGCTTCATCCTGGGTAATGACGTCATCTAAACACTGTTTCCACTCTTCAGCAAAGGTCTCCATGAGGCCCTCGCAAACATTCTTCCTTATCGTTTCCATTTCTCTTGTCAATAATCTAGGCATCCAATGTGCACAGATTTTTCTGTACTCTAGTAACTGTACCAGTGATGCCACACTACCCAATGACAAACGAGTCATTTCAGCAAGCTGTCGTGTCGCCACACATCTGTCATTATGGATGATCTGATCAACGGTCTCCTTATTCACATCACTCACTGCCGTCAATGGTCTACCGCATTGTGGATTGTCCAGTAAAGAGAAATCACCTTCTTTACACCTCTGCAACCACCGCTGGATACTGCTGCGATCCAGTGTGTCCTCCCCATAAACAGGGAGCAATTTCCTGTGAATCGATGTGGCAGAGTCATAGCCGGTCTTGAAGAGGAACTGCATCACCAACGTTGTCGCAAGCTGACACCTACTTCACGGTCCATTATGGCTCACCTGTAAATAAAAGGAAACACTTTTATACACCAACTTGTAGCTAAATGTTCCAAGTATGTTCACAAAAAATTTCATTTTCCTCCTGAAAAAAATAAAAAAAATTAGAGACGACTGCAAAACTTTTTGAGCGCACTTTGTATGCTGTAAATATATATACCTTACACCCAGTATTTCCGCTCTTTGTTTGAAAAGAAAATCTCAGTTTTCAAAAGCCCAAACGTTTACATACTTTCGAATGAGTTGTTACTTCTTACTCTTCGATGTACCATTACATTAGAAATATGTCGTTGGCGATCAAGTGAGTCACAGGAGTCTTAAGCCAGTGCTTCCCTGGAAAGGATCACAAAGCGACTCAAGAGTCTCTCCGCTCTCTGTGCTCTTGGCTCACTCACTGATTCAACTCACAGCTCCCTTTTTTGACTCAGTGCCTCTGGCTCAAATGGATATTGTTCTTTGTAGTAATAACTAATGTATACTACACAATTATTTTTCCATACATGATACTGCATGTATATATTATTTGTTTTTATTTATTGGTTTATTAAGCTAACCTTTAATGCCTTCAGAACCCTCTTACATTGATTTAAGGTTTTATACATAATTATAACACTTACTAGTGAATCCGGCAACGATTCACAATTGATAATGATGTATGGGAATAGGACTGATGTCCTAATCTCCTCCTCCCCCTCTCTCTGTCCATCTCCTCCTCCTCACCCTGTCTCTTTCCATCGCATCCCACCTCTTTCTGTCCACCTGCTCCTCTTCCTGTCTCCCTCAAACTCCTCCTCCTGTCTCTCTCTGTCTGTTCATCTCCTCCTTCCCCCTCTCCATGGCCTTTCCTCCCCACTTTGTCCGTATCTGCCTCACCCTTCTCTGGCCATGAGCCTTCTTTATTGTTACTGCCAATTAAATCTTGATTGGGAACTCAAGTTACATAAAATGTATGGGTAAATCGTTCAGGAATATTGGTCTATGGGATATGAGAGACTTCTCCAAATGTTAGATCTGTGATGGTGGCAGCTTCAACAACAGTATCTTGCGCATAGTTTTAATCTCCAAAGGGGTAGGATTACAAAGTTTTGGACAAATCAGATTCTGTATTAGAATTTTATATATATATATATATATATATATATATATATATATATATATATATATATATATATAAAACAGAAAGAAACTTCCACATGGGAAAAATATATTAAAAACAAAGATTCCAAGACTTACCAAGCGGGAAAGCGCCGGCAGACAGGCACATGAACAAAACACACAAACACACACACAGAATTACGAGCTTTCGCAACTGGCAGTTGCTTCGTCAGGAAAGAGGGAAGGAGAGGGAAAAATGAAAGGATGTGGGTTTTAAGGGAGAGGGTAAGGAGTCATTCCAATCCCGGGAGCGGAAAGACTTCCCTTAGGGGAAAAAAAGGACAGGTGTACACTCGCGCACACACACACACACACATATCCATCCGCACATACATCCTTCCCTCTTTCCTGACGAAGCAACTGCCAGTTGCGAAAGCTCGTAATTCTGTGTGTGTGTTTGTGTGTTTTGTTCATGTGCCTGTCTGCCGGCGCTTTCCCGCTTGGTAAGTCTTGGAATCTTTGTTTTTAATATATATATATATATATATATATATATATATATATATATATATATATAATAGGAATTGTCTAAATATATACATAAAGCTGATAAGCCATAAATGCAACTTTCCTGTTTTCTCTTAAAAACAACTGCGAGGAAAAAAATAAAACAGTACATAGTTGTGTGTATTGTTGTTGTGTGAACTAATTTATAAGGAGAAGTAGTATGTGTGGAAGAAAAATATTTCTAATGGTTTAAATGACCTATTACCATAGTTAAAACTAATTGTGAGAAAGAAAACAAAACCACACATTTTTACAGCAAAACATAGCACAGCGTTTTTTTTTTTTTTTTTCCTCATTTGGCTTTAGAAGTAAAAGCCTTCATGTATTCGTTCACTTCCCAGTGGCGAAGAGATGAGCAAAACAGTTCTTTTCAGAGATGAGATCAAAAGTGCTTAGTCAGTGGAATGAACTAGCTTTTTTTATGACTCACCACTCACTAATCACTCGCAAAAATCAGTTATAAGAAAGGCATCTTCCGTTGTTAATTTCGGGCACTATGTCTGTGTTTTTATCTTATTTGGGCGTATTTTGAAAGAAATTGTAAAGAGGAGTTATAAGTTTATGTTACATTACTAGCTGTTTTGAGATATAAAAGTTACATATTTCGTCTTCTGTAAAAATTCAAAATGTTACAACAAAATCCCAAATATTTTAAACACATTGCTGAAGGTTCCGACTGACGCCTGAGCGCGTATTTCAAACTCCGTGTAGCAGTCTGGACTCACTTATATGAAATAACTAAATTAATTCAACACCAGAACAATTACGCAGAAAGGAGGTAATGGTACACCTCATCTAATTCTGATACACCCCGCTACATTAATTTCGATTATTAATGTTTCTTTCCTTATACTTTACGTTAAACGATTCGATCTTCCTTTGCAGTCAAAGTTCTCCAGAATTAGTATCTCCTAATCCTCGAAGTATCAGCTTGTCTTATTTTAGTGAGATTACTATTCGCTGAATGTCATTAATTTCTTTACGTTGTAGGTTTGCTCTGATTTTGTATATATCACGTCGTTGTAATTTCATATGACCAAAGAGGCTATTTACTTTTCTTTCTGCATTTAGGAAATAACGAACATGATAATTTCTCTATATACGATTTCACAGATAATAATGCTTACAGTGTATTACTTCTCTTCAATATACTTCAAAATATTTGTATTCACTTGTCATTGAACAAAATGTTCACAAGTTATTCTGTCACCTACTCAGAACTTTAAACTGAATTTCTGTATATGGAAAACATATATAGGGTGTCCCAGAAATGTTGCGACAACAGCGCCTGTCACCACAACACCCCTTCAGCAGCAAACGTGACTTTGTAGACTGATGGACATCTGTAGATGGAAACCTGTGTCCGAAACCTCCATCCACCGAGGCAACAGAGCATCGCGTCCTTAGGAGACAAAGCCTTCTCACCCAGCAGCTAACTCGATCATCTCCACTGGCTGTCGTGGCACTCAGCCAGGATCACTGCAGAACAAACAACATTGCGAGACGTTCCGCCTACAGTCCATCAGTCTACAAAGTCACGTTTGCTGCCGAAGAGGTGGCATAGTTGGATGGCGTTGGCGCCTGTAACTTTGACACTCTGTGGTGTCGCTGGATGCCATTTCTGGGCAAGGGCTCCTACCTTCGATTTGTTCCTCAAGACACCCTCTATAACATGTCGAAGTTTGTTACACCATTTATGAGACACTATGTACAAACTTGTGTGCCATATTCTAATGCAATAATTCACAAACACAGAAAACTCAATTTTCACAAAGTTTTAAGCAAATAATCATCGCGTGAGATGTGGCAATGCTTCCAGCATCCCTCTGCACTGGATAGGTCGTCCACTAAAGCGGAAACCACGCCTGCCTATGATAACAAAATACTGCATGAATTAGTTGTCAGCACTCTCAAGATCTCTACGGTGTACATGCAACGATAAAAACATCCATTTTTTGTTTTAAATAAAACGAAGTATGGTACCATAATCATCTCAACCCATTAATTCTGTAAGTTACCGTACATCATGCAGGCGACACGGTCTTCTGTGGTTCTGTTCCAATGATGTATCACAGCAGGGGATGGCCACAGAGTAACCGATCCAAGCACTAGCCACAGTAGATACGAGGGTATGGAAAGGAGGAAAACTTAGTCTTCCTAGATTGCAATACTACTCACTTCGAAATGAAGGAACAGGCACAGATCTATCGATTCGAACACCAGCAACGGAAGAGGTGAGTGCACCAACTAAAGGACTGCCTAGTCGCCATCAACTGCCACCCAACGACGTTCCAACCGACGAGAAACGCGCAGATTTACCGTTTGGAACAACAGCCCCAGGAGGCGTGAATACATCGACTGGAATACTCCCTAATTTCCTTGAACTACCATCCAACCGACCTCCAGATACAAGACAGGCTCCGCTTTACCGCCTCAAATACTGGCAGCTATGGAGACGACTGTGCAACCTGGAGAAAGCCCGCGTCTCCTTGATCTCCCACTAGACGCGCTTCGGACTGAACGAATAAAGTCAAATAAAAAATTGAAGACTGCACTGACATTCGAGCCAGCGGCGTACAGAACACACGGTTACCATAATCCTACGCAACCGATTTAGACACGCATCTGTTAATAATAACGCTTTAACTTTATGTAGTAAATATCACTGGAAAACGTGAAACCTGGATTTCTCTGTAAACTGGTGAAAAACATGAACAACGTGCTTGTCGCCGTTTTTAACGGTGTTCTAAGTGCGTGTTTCACTTTGGAGCAGGAAAAACCGTTAGCTGTTTTCACAGTACGTATTAACAACGCGACAATCTGGGCAGAACTAGCGCTTACAGAGAGTACGACTGTACGATATTTTCTAAATAAAAACTACATAGCTAAAGCATGATTTAGGAAAACTTTGGTACTGCGTTCATCATAAGAACAAACCTGATGTAAACATTACACTATGTGATCTTCAGCGTCCCCTGGGATCTCATTGGATATTGGTTCACGCGGGGCAGAAGCCAACCTGTCATGAGTACAGTCAAGTGCGGTAATAATGATGCATTTTATGCTGTGCAATACGCCCACATCGATTCAGCAACAACACAGGACAACAGATTTACCGGCGAATTTAACTTGGAAGCACAGGCCAGCAAGCTGGGCCAATCAACCTGCAGTGATGTGAACAGTTGCAGTTAACTCGTAAAAAAAGAGACGAGCAGAGAACTAATATATCTTCGAATGTCATTTACTTTGTAAACAGAATGAAATAATATCTGGCAAAACTCCGGCAATACGCATCTGAGGCTACCAGATGGGAAACATAACACACTCCCGTTCTTAACTGACATAGTGCTTTAATTAAAAACAAGAGTAACGAAAGTTCCTAACTTAAACACGGGGTAATTTTTCTGCTTGGGCTATTGTGACGTAAAAGCACATTGCAGGGATCCACCATACAGTTAAATATTGAAGCCACTGACGATATTACTTACAGTTGGCCATCTAGTAATCTCTGAAGTTCTTCCATTTCCGAATCCGAGGAACACATTTGAGTACTTTAATTGTGACCTGTTACGTTGATAGCGAGGCGATCAACAACAGAATCCAAGAAGCCACGCAAGAGCCACATTTTCCTCTCTTCTTTTATGACGAGCTCTTATGCATCCCGCCAATTTCGGCATTGACGTGTGACAAAGCTTCGTACATTAGTTTCAGTCAACCTGGCAGCTTCAATGTCTTGTTATTTCTTGCGAAAAATCCATTAACTTGGATCCAAATCAGTTTTATTGAGTTCAGATGGCAATGGTACGGTAGCAATCGTAAAACCGCAACGTTTGTGCGGTGTACTCGAAGCCGTGAAAACTGTTTTCCATGTTTCTACGACGCTTATCACCCTGGCTTGTACGAGAACTCATCTGTGGTGAGAAACAAACGGACATAGTCCAAATAAAGAGTATTTGATTCTTCATGTTTGTCGAAAAAAATTAATTTGTGATGTTTTCTTAATTTAAACTATATTTATGAAGACTTTTATAAAACATCGTTAACTAAGAATTCACATTTGCGATGAAAGCTGGAATTTTGGATGTGATATATAGAAACAAGAGGACGTGGATGTTTCATAAAAGATGATGTCAGATACGGATTAATTAACATATATTTGATGAATTTTTATGTTTAGATGATGTAGGTATTCGAACTGAACGAATAAAGTCGAATAAAAAATTGAAGACTGCACTGACATTCGAGCCAGCGGCGTACAGAACACACGGTTACCATAATCCTACGCAACCGATTTAGACACGCATCTGTTAATAATAACGCTTTAACTTTATGTAGTAAACATCACTGGAAAACGTGAAACCTGGATTTATCTGTAAACTGGTGAAAAACATGAACAACGTGCTTGTCGCCGTTTTTAACGGTGTTCGACGTGCGTGTTTCACTTTGGAGCAGGAAAAACCGTTAGCTGTTTTCACAGTACGTATTAACAACGCGACAATCTGGGCACAACTAGCGCTTACAGAGAGTACGTCTGTACGATATTTTCTAAATAAAAACTACATAGCTAAAGCATGATTTAGGAAAACTTTGGTGACTGTGAATACATTGGAATATCTTAATGTTTCATTTACATTAACGTAGTAACAAGATATGTAACACATAAATAGGGCCTGCTTCCCAGAGTATAATAACACCAGTGTACGTGTGCTGCTGTTCACCAATCATCGTGTTGGTGTTTGTTGATACCAGGTTTTTTTTCTTACGATGAACGAAGTATAGCCAGTATAGAGGTGACTACATCGATTTGTGGACTGCCTGATACCCTTGAATGGCCATCCAACGCACAAAGTCACCAATTTACAGCCACAAGTAGTACCTGCGTAGGGGCGAACGCATCAACTGGAATACCGCCTAGTTACTTGCACCACTGCACAATGTACTTCCAAATGAAGATAGAGGTGCAGATTTACTGCTTTATCAGCTGTCACTGTCGAAGCAAGTCCATGAATTCAAGGACTACGTAAACAGCTTAAAAATGTGCCCAAGAATTCTGCAAATGAAACTCAGGCCCAGGCTGACCTTCTCAAACACTATTCGCTACAGAAACGAATATGTTGATTCGAAATTCATTTATACTGCTCGAACAGCTACCCAGCGCAGCCCCAAATGAAGCGATAGACACATATTTACATTAATTTATCCATTTTACTTGTTATTGTGTTTACTTTGAGAAATATAATAACCAACCATTTTTATGTATTTTTATAGACACCAATATGCGTTCCGGGCTTTGATCGAATTACAGTTTACGTCATACATATTTAACTCTTCAATTAGTACAGCGTTAAAAATGAGCTTAGTTACCTTATGCCAAATAACAATTTGGTTTCACTACAACACTTCTTGAGCTCTATATTTACAATACTGGGTGATCAAAAAGTCAGTATAAATGTGAAAACTGAATAAATCACGGAATAATGTAGATAGAGAGGTACAAATTGACACACATGCTTGGAATGACATGGGGTTTTGTTTGAACCAAACAAATACAAAAGTTCAAAAAATGTCCGACAGATGGCGCTTCATCTGATCAGAATAGTAATAATTAGAATAACAAAGTAAGACAAAGCAAAGATGATGTTCTTTACAGGAAATGCTCAATATGTCCAACATCATTCCTCAACAATAGCTGTAGTCGAGGAATAATGTTGTGAACAGAACTGTAAAACATGTCCGGAGTTATGGTGAGGCATTGGCGTCGGATGTTGTCTTTCAGCATCCATAGAGATGTCGGTCGATCACGATACACTTGCGACTTCAGGTAACCCCAAAGCCAATAATCGCACGGACTGAGGTCTGTGGACCTGGGAGGCCAAGCATGACGAAAGTGGCGGCTGAGCACGCAATCATCACCAAACGACGCGCGCAAGAGAGCTTTCACGCGTCTAGCAATACTTTTTTTTTAGGTTCTAATAAAACCCCATGTCATTCAAACATGTGTGTCAATTTTTACCTCTCCATCTACATTATTCCGTGGTTTATTAAGTTTTCCAATTTATACTGACTTTATATATTACTTGTAAGCTGCACTTACAGGTCGTCGACAATAATATGGAAACACCAAAACCGTAACACATTACCATGCCTAACATGGTGTAGGAAACCCGTTGGTATTCAAAACCGCTTCCAGGGATCTCGGAATGGAAAAATACAGGTCATGTATTGTTTTCAGTGGAGTCTTATACCATTTTTCCTGCAACGTAGAGCAAGTTCAGGTTGCGTTACGATCAAGCAGCTTTCTCTGCAAAGTAGATTAAAACGGCTCGATAATGTTGAGAGCTGGTGACTGGTGACCAAGGGAGATGCTGAAACTCATCCTCATGGTCACCAAACCAATCCTGCACGATGTGAGCTGTGTGAACAGGTGCTCAGTAGTCTTAGAACACAGCATCACTGTTTGGGAACAAGCATTCTACCATCGGATAGATCTGATCAGCCAAAATGGTCACATAAACCTTTGCAGAGAAACGATTGGGCTCACGAAATACCATGGAATGGTTGCCTACCATAGTTCGCTCTTTGGACGTAAATTCAACCAGAGGGTGGAAACAGTGTGAAACAAGACTCATCCGCGCAAACGACTTTCTTCCATTACTCCACAGTCCAGATTATATGGTTTCGGCATCATGTTTTCCTTTGAAGGACATTTGCATCACTGACGAGTGGTTTTGGAATTCCAGCTCGCCCTCAAATTCCCTACTTACGGAACTCCCCTCGTGTTTTTTTAGATCTGACAGGATTTGCAAGTGCGACTTTCAGTTCTGCAGCGACTGCTATAGCTGCCGTCCTCTTATTTTCCGTTAGTTAAGCAATGTCGTGTGTGGTCACTTTTGGATGGGTAACTGTCTGGGTACGCCATGATCTGTTTGCAGCTTTCCCTTTGCCTTTCCGGAAGAGGAGGTGAGGGGGGGGGGGGGGGGGGGGAGGCGGATGGCGTATAGTGAGGAATAGGCTACATGCCAGAGCTGGGTTTCACCTTCTCCTTTCTTCATCATACAACACAAACGTGACACCACACCACGCAGCCCATTACAGTAGCTCCGGCCATGGCGTGCCAAACGGCAAGCAGTCCACACGTACAGGCCGAGGCTCGGCCTATCTTTAATTTGCTCGGTCCATCTAGAAAGTGGCAGCGGCCTTGCCGCAGTGGATCCACCGGTTCCCGTCAGATCACCGATGTTAAGCACTGTCGGGCGGTGGCCGCCACTTGGATGGGTGACAATCCGGGCCGTCATGCGCTGTTGCCATTTTTCGGGGTACACTCAGTCTCGTGATGCCAATTGAGGAGCTAATCGACCGAATAGTAGCGGCTCTGGTCAAAGAAAACCATCACGACTGGGAGAGCGGTGTGCTGACCACACGCCCCTACTATCCACATCCTCAGCTGAGGATGACACGGCGGTCGGATGGTCCCGATGGAACACTTGTGGCCTGAAGACGGAGTGATTCTAGGAAGTATGCGGTACAGCGCGACATTTTAATTGTTAATGCAGTGTTTCATTTTTCGACGACAAGACTGTCATCAGGTTCGACAGAAACGTGGTGTCAGTGTTGTTTGTACTTCGCTATTTGTTGGTCGCATGACGGATTTCAACAGGCCCAGTGGCTCTTTGCGCAGAAAGAGGCAGACTACTGATCTACTTCAATAGCTCGCACGAATGGGTGTGACTGGAGAGAGGTATTGCAATTCTCAATGTGTGTTATACAGGTGCTTAGTCGACGAGGGCTGCAAATTTGCTTCGGAACGTCATGCAGAAATAATTTAAAGACTTGTTTGACAATGAAAGAGAAAAAATTACAATGATCAATAGACAGTGTTCATTGTTCTATAGATCAAGGAGCTCTTTCTGTTAAATTTGTAGGCATGGAACACGTCATGAAAGTGAACCGAATTTCTGAAGTCGCATGCATTATTCCACTGTCTATTGCAACGGTTTTCTTTGGAATTGAACAAAGAATTTGTGGAGTTTGTACAGGGTGATCATTAATAATACAGACAAACTGCAGGGACGTATTCCTGACTGGAAACGGAGGAAAAAATGTCCTATGAACATGCGTCCGGAAATGGACGGTTTGTGTGCAACGACAACTAGTCGTCCCAGAACACAGAACAGATCCGCATCGCATCCGCGTCATAACATAAGTTCAAAGTGGTCTCCATGGGATGCAGCGCACGCGTTCACACGTCGCATAATGGACTGTCACACTCTTTCCATGTTCTGGCTTCTCTCCGAATAGTGTCACAGGCACCGTGAGGGCGCTGTTGAAGGGTCTGCACATCAGGGACTGGTTCTCCTATACAACGCTCATATGCCCTCGGAGGTAAGAATCCAGTGTGTTCGAAAGTCATGTGATCTAGCAGGCCATGCTACAGGGCCTCCGCCTCCTATCAAACGTCCGGGTAAGATGCTGTTGAGGTGCTGGAGAACTGTAATGCGGAAGTAGGATGGTGCTCCGTCATGCAGAAGCCACATAACCTGTCGTATTACTAAATGCACATTCTCAAGCAGACCAGGAAAACCAGGTACATTCCTTGGTCGAGGCGTTGTGGAATAATAACCGGCCCAAATATGTGGCCACCAAGAACCTCTGCCCACACATTGATGCTGCACTGATGCTGATAAGAGGCTCAATCTTTCTCCAAGGATTGTCTGTAGTCCACAGATGGCGATTTTGCAGATTTATGATGGTGGTTCTGGTAAACGTTGCTTCGTCGGTAAAGACGTCTGATGAGAGAAATCTCATAATTGTGATGGTCTGGTCCAAAAATCGACAAAATCCTCCCGTAGAGGGAAATCAGTTGTTCATAATCCTTGCACTCGCTGTGGGCTATAGGAATAGTAGCGGTTGTCATGTAGGGTACACATACATGATCGTACTTTGGAATTCACCATGTTGTCGGGTCACTTGCCTGAAGCTTGTACTAGGGTTTGCCTCAATATCTTGTATAACAATGTCCTCCAAACCTGGTGTACGCACTGCCCGCCGCCTTCCTGCACGTTCTTCCGTCTGAAAGGACCCATGATCAAACAAACGCCCAAAAAGAGCTTAAAATGTTGTGTGATGTAGTTGGTGACAATGAGAGTGCTTGTTTTGGTGTAGGCGTGCTGCCTCTCAGCCGTTTCCATATGCTTGGGCGTGCATAAAGACCATTGCGGCTTCATCCCGACATGAATTCCAGAGCATTCTGTTGCTTACAGTATGCTGGGTCAACCACGCAGCCTGCAACGCGCAAGCAACGAATGGCGCGTGGTCTCAGGAACTTAATTCGCCAGTGACATCTAGCGTGCCAACGATGCATTTTCAGACTCATGTTCATACGACGTTTTTCCCTCCATTTCCTATCAGGAATCCGTCCCTGCTGTTTGTCGGTTTTATTAATATTCACCCTCCATACTGCTGCAACGTACGTTGTTTAAGTCAAGGGGCGTGTCTGGAAGGACTTTTCGATTTGAAACCTGCTCTTCTTGAATTTATGAACGAAAAAGAAGTGCAGGAACGAAAATTAGAACATTCGGAAGGGATTGCAGGCCTCGCATTTTGAATGGACTTGACTGCACACTGCGCACAGTGCGACATTGCAAGGCTAGAAATAACTTATTTCTTGTTTGATGAGGACGAATTTAAGAAGATAATCGAATTGTAGCAGGGACAAATTCTGCAAAAAATACAGTCTAATTCCCTAAGGTCACTGGCGTTAAAGAAAACATTAGGTTTGAAGAATTCATTATGGTCAAGGAAGACTTGCAAGGATAGTTTTCTCAACGTCTTACGTCCGTGTTTTCTAGACTGTTTGCCGTTTGAGCTGAAAACGCCCTTAAGCATGTGCAATGATTCATCTGATTCTCTGCAATGTAATTGCCGTTTTACAGATAAACCCTTTTATGTTACTGAAATGCCCTGCTTAACTCGCAGGACAGGACAGATAGAATAAATTGTGGAAAGGGGCCAAAATAAGGGGCTGTCAGTTACTCTTGAACATAGAACTTTATTATTTGATCAAACATTACAAGAGCCCAAAGAAATTTTTAAACACACAGCTTTAATCTTTGGGACTTAATTATCGGCTGCAGGCCAATAACTTAAAACGCAAGCATAATCAGAAATTTTAAAAGGCAAGCTTTATCTTAAAACAGTTCTTTAGTTAGGCTTAAGTAAACAAGTTAAATTCAAACCGGCTGAAGGCCGAAGACTTAAAATTTCCAAAAAGTATTAAAATGCCAAAGGGCTTACGTGAAACAGTACTTTATACTAGGCTGAAGGCCTTAAGAGTAAAACAAGTCTAATTTAAAACACAAAACCGGCTAGAAGCCATACAAGTATCAACAACAAGAACAATTTTTTAAAAAAATAAGGCAGTACACACAAGGGCGCCCAGATGTTCGAGGGTCGGGCTGTAATTCAAACACTAACGCTCGCTTAGTTGAGACAGGCAGTCAGGCCAACCATTCACGATCCGACGACAACCCAACCGACCGACAGTCAGCGGACCCACCGACAAGATAACTTCCACCTCACCCGACCAGGGCACAACAGGCAGTTCAACGGAACATTCTAGAAGATATTGGCGCCCACAGCCAATCATACACGGAGCTGTCAAACTACACCTCGTGCTAGACAGCAACTACACGATGAGGAAACTACACTGCCTCAAATTTACTTCAACTCCCAGGTCAGGTAACCGGAACGTTACCGGCCCCAAGGCAGAAGATACCGCTGGTGCACTTCAATTCAAATAACCAGATATCATGAAACTCCACCGGAGGGTGGCTAGAATTTTCCAACTTGAAAACCACGTTGTTGATCGTTGGAATATCCCAACAGCCGACAACGAACTCCAAACGACACAAGGTGAACAGTCTTGAGTTGCTGGTAGGTTAAATCAATACTTAACTTTCATGTCCAGGGTCGGTGAGCGAGTGACCTCGTAGCAATGGGAACAGCGCCACACTCACCGACACCGCGTGGAGACCGCCAGCGGGCCCCGGCCAAACTACGCTCCGCCGAGAATTCCTCGCTGCTCCACGCCAACCGACCGACTGCTCAGAGCCAGTACGCCGACAACATTTAAAATAACTTTTCAGTCAAAATACACACAGTTTCACGAACACTTGCACGAAGAACTAGTCAATGCTAACGGCAGTGACTGTACAGTAACAGGTACGAATTACGCGTCGGCACGCACAGCCAACCCATAAGCGATCGCCGTCCAAATACAGGTCGTCCGGCAAGACGACCAACCGACGACCAACCAAAGTCGTCCCCACTCCAATCATGTGTGTTGGCAACCGTGGGGCGAGTCATTGCGGTCTGGACCTCACTGCTGTCGCGCCCCTACTGAACTTGTGCTGCGTGCCAACTCAAACACTGCCAGGTCCGAACTCACAACACACGACGACCGGGAAGTAATAGCAGTCCAGCAAAGATAATACGGCACGGCCTATACCGATAAGCGCTGCTGCTGCCGCTCACGGGCAGGAAAGGCAGCAACTCAGTGACACCAGTAATTGAAAATTAACATAACGAGGTGGCAGCACGGTAAAAACAAAATGTAAAATAAGAAATGCCACGAACACCAGCCATGCACCGCTCAGTTACAGCTGTCAGTCAACATTGTTTTGCTTAGGAAGAGTCCCCACGTCTCCATAGTGAACTCGCGACTTGACAAAATATTTCTATCAACATTGTGTGAAAGGTTTTTCCTGGTTATGAAACCAAATAAGTCTCGAATACACGGCAACCTGAGTGCGAAAATCTGTGAAATAGTTTATGTCTGTCCATATGCCGACAGTTTGTAGCAGTCAGCCGGCCGCGGTGGTCTCGCGGTTCTAGGCGCGCAGTCTGGAACCGTGCGACTGCTACGGTCGCAGGTTCGAATCCTGCATCGGGCATGGATGTGTGTGATGTCCTTAGGTTAGTTACATTTAAGTAGTTCTAAGCTCTAGGGGACTAATGACCACAGCAGTTGAGTCCCATAGTGCTCAGAGCCATTTGAACCATTTTTTTGTAGCAGTCAAAAATTGTATTATGTCTTCAGAATGCCAAAAATAACTACGTAATGCTGAAAATTTGTTTCGTTTGTACAACTCTCACACTCTGCAGAGAAAAGGTGCATAGTGCGCCTTGCCAATTAGGCGACTGAGCCTGCCTAACAATGCCATACGTCATTACTTTATACTTTTATGTCTCAGCACAATGATTTTTCCTAATTTGTATTTTTAAGTGTTTGTAGTTGTGTTAAAAAATAATGCAAAATCGTTGTGAAAGCGTTTTCTTACCTGCAAAGCTGTAAATTTCTTCACATGTTTCAGGTATAATTTTTCAAGCGCGTGAGATGATATCTCAGGTCCTCCAAAAGCCATAGCTAGGAACCTGTGTTGCTGTAATTCATTGATGGGAACAGATCACATTTCTCACCATCGTATTTTTTCTCAATTATGTCTCCACTAATGACAACAGTATTTGTTAATATGTACTTGCATCCATTTGTAGTTGTACAAGTCTTCTGAAGCCAGATTCAGTTTCTTGAGAAATTCCACATCTCTTCTACAGCCATTTTTTACAACAAAGGTAACGTATTTTCCTTCTTTTTTTTCTTGTTCTGCAGTGACACAAAACTACACATACTGCCAAAAAAGTGAAGGATCTAGAAGACAGGATCTTTTGTCAATGTAACTTCGTACAGCTACACTACTGGCCATTAAAATTGCTACACCACGAAGATGTGCTACAGACTCGAAATTTAACCGACAGGAAGAAGATGCTGTGATATGCAACTGATTAACATTTCAGAGCATTCCTACAAGGTTAGCGCCGGTGGCAACACCTACAACGTGCTAACAAGAGAAAAGTTTCCAACCGATTTCTCATACACAAACAGCAGTTGACCGGCATTGCCTGGTGAAACGTTGTTGTGATGCCCCGTGTAAGGAGGAGGAATGCGTACCATCATGTTTCCGACTTTGATAATGGTCGGATTGTAGCCTATCGCGATTGCGGTTTATCGTATCGCGACATTGCTGATCGCGTTGGTCGAGATCCAATGACTGTTAGCAGAATATGGAATCGGTGGGTTCAGAAGGGTAATAGGGAACGCCGTGCTCGATCCCAACGGCCTCGTATCACTAGCAGTCGAGATGACACGCATCTTATCCGCATGGCTGTAACGGATCGTGCAGCCACGTTTCGATCCCTGAGTCAACAGATGGGGACGTTTGCAAGACAACAACCATCTGTACGAACAGTTCGACGACGTTTGCAGCAGCGTGGACTATCAGCTCGGAGACCATGGCTGCGGTTACCCTTGACGCTGCATCACAGACAGGAGCGCCTGCGATGGTGTACTCAACGACGAGCCTGGGTGCACGAATGGCAGACCGTCATGTTTTCGGATGAATCCAGGTTCCGTTTACAGAATCCTGATGGTCGCATCCGTCTCTGGCGACATCGCGGTGAACGCACATCGGAAGCGTGTATTCGTCATAGCCATGCTGGCGTATCACCTGGAGTAATGGTATGGGGTGCCATTGGTTACGCGTCTCAGTCACCTCTTGTTCGCATTGACAGCACTTTGAACAGTGGACGTTACATTTGAGATGTGTTACGACCCGTGTCTCTACCCTTCATTCGAGCCCTGCGAAACCCTACATTTTAGCAGGATAATGCTCGACCGCATGCTGCAGGTCCTGTACGGGCCTTTCTGGATACAGAAAATGTTCGACTGCTGCCCTGGCCAGCACATACTCCAGATCTCTCACCAATTGAAAACGTCTAGTGAATGGTGGCCGAGCAACTGGCTCGATACAATACGCCAGTCACTAGTCTTGATGGACTGTGGTATCGTGTTGAAGCTGCATGGGCAGTTGTACCTGTATACGCCATCCAAGCTCTGTTTGACTCAATGCCCAGGCACATCAAGGCCGTTATAACTGCCAGAGGTGGTTGTTCTGGGTACTGATTTCTCAGGCTCTATGCACCCAAACTGCGTGAAAATGTAATCACATGTCAGTTGTAGTATAATATATTTGTCCAATGAATACCCGTTTATCATCTGCATTTCTTCTTGGTGTAGCAATTTTAATGGCCAGTGGTGTACATACCATCTCACTGGTACGTATGTAAATGATCTGAGTTGCAATTCGCTCTGACAGTTAGGACAGTCTCTAGGATGAGCTTGTTTAGTTCGTAGTCAGTGTTGTCAGCAGCTCTGATAGGGTATGTAAGGGGCATGAACAGCGTCGGATGTTGAATTGACACAGTGAAAAAAACCGAGAAGCTACAAATTCATTTGTGACAGCGTTATCGGTATCTGAGACAGAATGGACAGCCATTTGGCCAGCTGGTCAATCGAGCAGTATCCAAATGGGTGGGGCATTCGGATGTAACAGTGGCCCAACGTCGGACTGAATGGGTACGTGAGGGTAGACATATCGGCCGTGAAGCTTCCGAACGACCACGTCTGACCACTACGAGGGAGGATTGCCGATTGTACCCCAAACACACCGTAACTCCTTTGTATCTGTGCCTGCCTTCAGAGAGCAAGTAATGACTGCCTGCAATATTCTGCGTCATCCCGCAGGATTGGTCGCAGACTAGCAGGGGCTAGACTTAGAATTACCGTCCCATGCATAGGCTGCTGTTAACAAAACACATGCGGAGGTCCCATTCTTCCAATGTTTTGGAGAGGTGTACCAGTGTGGCTAGCTGGTAGTGGGAACTCTGACATCACAACTGTAGGTCACGGACATCCTTCGTCCTCATGCTTCCCTTTCGTGAGACAGTACAGTGATACCATTTTTCAACAGGCCGATGCCTCTCCACAATGGCGCATGTCTGTATCAGCTGTCTGCTTGATGTTGAGGTTCTCCTGCGGCCAGTACTATCTCCAGATCTGTCCCTGATAAAATATCTGTGGGACCTTCTGAGACATCAGCTCTGTCCCAGCGCCAGTGTCCAGGATATCAAGGACCAGTTACAACAGTAGCCGGCCACCTTGTCTCAAAAATGGATGTAACAGCTGTATGACATCCGAATTAGTGCATGCATCCTGGCTGATAGGTGGACTCATACCGACAAGTTCTCCGAACTTTGCCTCGATACTGTAGCCACTTCAGTAACATCAGATACCTTCTAAACCCGCGTTTCTCTTTGTTGTCAGGCAGTGTAGAGCTGTGAGCGCATCTTTATCGGTGTGAGACATGACGACAGACGATCTCGTCTGCTTGCCGGCCTAGGTTCAACTGAAAGTTTGTGCTGCGGTCAGTTCGTCGGGCCGCCGATATTCCGGTGGACTGTTCAGGCGTAACAGAAAATGCCTGACGGTGCTTATGAGGCGGCCCTGTAGTAGCTTCTAGTTTTTAAACTATGGTGGGTCCTTCTCGCGTCTCTAGCAAATCCCCGTCGGGCCGTAAAAATTTATATTTTCTGTGATTTCACTAAATTACTCCGAGAAAATGCTAGGATGGTTGTTCTAGCTTCCATCAATTGAATTTCTTTGCAGTATATACAGAGGGAATTACTTAAGGATACAGGAAGATTTTCCGGCTCAATATTATGTAAAAATCAACACCAACTTCTTTTTATAATGTACATGTTTTACAGGTTTTTTGTTGATATCAAGTGATGCAGCACACCTTCTAAGCAAATCGGAAGTATTTTTAATATTTTTGAACCTGCTTAGGGTTATTAAAAATTACAAAGAAATTGATGCAATTGTTTTTCCAATATGATTCCTGAAATTGAGGTACCATTTAAATCAATGTTATACATTTGAAGGAGACCAAATTTTCACCAGATATGCATGACATGATGGCTGAGGTACTAGACCTATTTAATTCCACCTATTGTGTATGTTACAAGGATAAAAAGTATCACATCTTACTTTTAATTTTTATATATTTTTTCCTAATAAAATGTCATTTTTTCTATAATTTAGTTGATTCTGCAACAAAGCTTAGATCTACTATTGCAAATTACAGAAAAAATTAGCGCAATGCTTTATAAACTTTAGGAAATATTTGTACATGAGTTCTGAAAAACACAACTCGTGGGAAATTGAGAATGAAGACATGAATCCAATTAAGCTGTGCATCAGAACATTCCTGAAGCATAGTCTTCATCCTGCTGCATTTCTTTGTCTTCAAGCTTCCTCTTGGCATTCCTCTTAGCACTTCTTGCTTCTTTGGTAACTTGAAGAGCGAATCTTTCACTTTCATGCTCCCGTTGTCTGTCACATGCAAGCAATTGATATTCCATATTAGAGCTACATTTTATGCCTAAATTTCTCAGGACTTCCAACCTTCTTACCACTTCATCATTGAAACATATCACTGCATGTAGTACACCAAATTTTAATGTATTTGGACCTACAAAAACATTCTTGGGTAATCTTTCCCACAAGCAATGTTTTAAACTTTCATTTGTATTCTGAGTGCCCCCATGAAGACATTTACTAAGCAAGACAGGGTCACTCAGGTCTCTAAAAATTGGTTTTATTTCATTCATAACAGGAAGAGAATGTTTATGGTGGTATATTTGACCACTTTCTTTTGATTTTTAGTAATCACACCAAGTATCTGCTCCTTTACGGCAAAGTCTGTGAAGTAGGTGACCCATACAGCTTTTCTCATTGCTGTAACATCATTCACAGGTGCAGTTCTTCTAATGGCCAGTCCATAATAACTCTGAAGAAGGTCATTTCAGTTTCTGTCAATCTGCCTCGGCCAGTCAGAGATTTTCCACCAGATAGCAACTTTCCTTTCATTTCTTTTCGTAGCTTCCTCAATGTAGCACCCATCCTCTTTTGCACATGTCCACAACTCATCAGTTTTGTTATCAAGGTATGACCATAAACATTGAACTCATTAATTTTATTGAACGCTTTAGAGTCCCCATCACCTAGATAGTTCGTGTATCTAACGTTATACACGGGCACCTACCTGTGAAATATTTTTAAAGCTCCATCACACCCCATAGCTCTACTGTAACCATCATAATTCTTAGAACACTGATGTTCACTATGTCCTTCAGTGTTACCATGGCAGGTGTGGCAGTACTTAGATAAGCACTCAACACCAACAACTTTTCCATTCTCCAGAGAAGTAGCACAAGGAACGATGTCCTCGACGTTGCCATGTCCCACCAAGTGCAACAGCAATGTCCCTGGTTCCACTAATATTTACAGTTTCTTCTACTGCGTGTTTCATAGATGCTTTACACACATGGTTTAGTCAAGGCAACTAAAAGTATTTTTATGTTCTTGCTGAGCCTACTGCGAGGAGAAAGGTCCATCAAACCACAAAACGTTTGCGCAGCCTTTTTTTTCCTTTTCCTATTGCACGCATTGAATTCACTATCTTCAAATTCACATCATATGAATTATGCATAATGCTCGAAGTCATTTTCGAGGTAGATTTATTGCAGGATCTACACAGAACAACTAATTTTGACGTTAAACCTTTCCTGCTACTTCGTTGTTCGATCATTTTCAGACAGCCTACACCATCACATTGTTTACATTTCGCCACTTCCTTTATCAAAGAAGATAAGATGCCCATATCAGCAACAACAAATCCACTACAAACAGTTTCATTGTTAACACAAAAAAATTGAATCACCAGGAGCCGTGCCATGTGGGAATATCTTTCAACAGTGTGACTTGCTTTGTTTGTGAACCGGTTACCACGGAATTTCCTTTTATTGAAATTCTTGATGCGTGGCATAGTTCATATTTATTGCACACTAACGGATATGTATTTCCACCACTCGGTCAACAAACATTCAGTAACAAGTGAACGAACTGCTTCAGCGAAACAAAAGTAAATACTAGCAAAGGTAATTATTTACAAACAATAGAAACCTGCATTATTACCAACATATACAATGTATCATACGTATAATCGCTGGAAAGTTCACAGTTATTTTCGAAATAATACTGATTTGTGTAACAGAAATAAAGGGGGCGTGCCGGCATGCATAACTGTAACTTTAAAAATTGGTATATACAGAGTGGTCCATTGATAGTGACCGGGCCAAATATGTCACGAAATAAGCGTCAAACGAAAAAAACTACAAAGAACGAAACTCGTCTAGCTTGATGGGGGAACCCAGATGCCGCTATGGTTGACCCGCTGGATGGCGCTGCCATAGGTCAAACGGATATCAACTGCGTTTTTGTAAATAGGAACGCCCATTTTTTATTACATATTCGTGTAGTACGTAAATAAATATGAATGTTTTAGTTCGACCACTTTTTTTGCTTTGTAATAGATAGCGCTGTAATAGTCACAAACGTATAAGTACGTAGTATCACGTAACATTTCGCCAGTGCGGACGGTACTTGCTTCGTGATACATTACCCGTGTTAAAATTGACGGTTTACCAATTGCGGAAAAGGTCAATATCGTGTTGATGTATGGCTATTGAGATCAAAATGCCCAACGGGCGTGTGGTATGTATGCTGCTCGGTAACCTGGACGACATCATCCAAGTGCCCCGATAGTTACGTTATTTAAGGAAACAAGAAGTGTTCAGCCACATGTGAAACGTTAACCACGACCTGCAACAAATGATGATGTCTAAGTAGGTGTTTTAGCTCCTGTCGCGTCTAATCCGCACATCAGTAGTAGACAAATTGCAATGTATGCTGATTTCCTACGCAATGTTCTACCGGTGTTACTACAAGATGTTTCCTGCATGACAGAATGGCGATGTACTTCCAACATGATGGATGTCCGGCACATAGCTCGCGTGCGGTTGAAGCGGTATTGAATAGCAAATTTCATGACAGGTAGACTGGTCGTCGAAGCACCATACCATGGCCCACACGTTCACCGGATCTGACGTCCCCGGATTTCTTTCTGTGGGGAAAGTTGAAGGATATTTGCTGTCGTGATCCACCGCAACGCCTGATACATGCGTCAGCGCATTGTCAATGCATGTGCGAACATTATGGAAGGCGAACTAATCGCTGTTGAGAGGAATGTCATTACACGTATTGCCAAATGCATGGAGGTTGACGGACATAATTTGGAGCATTCATTGCATTAATGTGGTATTTACAGGTAATAAATGACAAGTTCACAAAGGTACATGTATCACATTGGCACATTGGAACAACGGAAATAAAATGTTCAAACGTACCTACGTTCTGTATTTTAATTTAAAAAACCTACCTGTTACCAACTGTTCGTCTAAAATTGTGAGCCATATGTTTGTGATTATTACAGCGCCGCGAAAATAGTGGTCCAACTAAAACATTCGTATTTCTCTATGTACTACAATACGTAATCAAAATGGGGGTTCCTAAAAAAAAAAAAAACACAGTTGATATCCGTTTGACCTATGGCAGCGCCATCTAGCGGGCCAACCATAGCGCCATCTGGTTTTCCGCTTCAAGCTAGACAAGTTTCGTTCTTTGTAGTTTTTTCGTTTGACGCTTAGTTCGTGAGATGTTTGACCCGGTCACGATTAATGGACCACCCTGTGTAGATCATTTTTCATTTGAAACCCTATAATGTATACATCATTGTAATAAGGAAAGACTGTAGAATTTACTAAAGTCATAAAAATTTGGATTTTTCCACCATTTATAAGTACCCTGTATCCATAATACTTTAACCGCAAATATTACGGAGGTGTAAAGTGCTACTGATAGGCGGTTTTCACAG
The DNA here is from genome assembly GCF_023897955.1 of Schistocerca gregaria. Lineage (NCBI taxonomy): Eukaryota > Metazoa > Arthropoda > Insecta > Orthoptera > Acrididae > Schistocerca > Schistocerca gregaria. The sequence goes on from NC_064924.1 coordinate 492,439,949, forward strand.
AATAGACTGGTAGTCAGGACCTCATATTGTTAGCCAGTAAACAGTTTGTAGTAATACTCTCAAAGTGTACTTTGTTGTGCAAACATACACTTTTTCAAATGGAACAATGCGTCTTGACATTAACACACTAAAAGTAAGGTGATCTAGAATTCAATGGTGTTTGTTGCAGGGGAGTAGAGCGAGATGTTTACGAGCTATCGTATTTTGAAAAGCGTCCACACTGACGTTTGTTTGCGCCTGTTGCTGGTAAGGAGACGCCAGACCACACATGACATGTAGAATTCAGAAGAGTTCAGTGAGACTAGCGATGATATAACCAAATACTTAATGATCTCAGCGTCAGCTCCACTGCAGTCCCTGTAAAGGAATCTTAATACTAACTCAATTTAGTGGAAGGGGATCAAGGCTTTCCTATTTTTAGTTAGCTGGTAAAAATAACGTCGAAAAAGCAGTTAAGTTTACCGTTTGAAATTTTATTCTACTCACAAAACATCGTTTATAAATTGCACTATTGATAAAAGGAAATGTTTCAATACAGGATGGTAAAAACCAACTGCGTTCAAGAAAAATGTGGACGAATATTCCCTGAATGGGTTTCCAAGTTCTACAATGGATCGAAGGATGTCCTATGCTATATCACATCTATAATCTAGGTTTAAATTAAGTTTCACTAAAGAGAAAACTATCAAAATGGTCTACAGTGACCCTCAATTATCTTTACTTACTTATCTGACTTGTCGTAAATTACAGTGGCTGATGTGGCTTCTCAATAACTACATAACAGAAAAATCATCGCGTTTCAGATTTTTACTTCAAGTGGCAAATGTGAACACCATGAGCTTTAATTGACGATCGATACTAGTATTACGCAAAAAGGGGGTTAACAGATGAGACTTCTGCTATCCTGAGTGAAGCCTTATGCGCTCAAATATGCGGCATCGCGTGCGTTCATTACCTTGTCGGTGTTTAGGCAGCGTCAGGGCAGCGGCGGTCAGCACAGCTCCGCTCACCTCGCCATCTCGGAAGCAACTCTCTCCTAACTTCTCCTTACTACAATTTACCGAAGTTGGTTTAAAAAAAAACTATCTGGCTGTGTTTTCATCTGACCATTCAGGGTCTCAATGTTAACCTTAAGCTCCGCCTACAAAAACTCTGTCTATCCAATGAGGAACGTTATACTTTTCGTGGTGGGGTAATGTTTTTAAAGTTTGCAATGTAACAGAGACACGAAAAAGTCTCACGCTAAAACCTGCAGCTGGTGTGGTCCTTTTAGCGTTATCGTGAGATCTATACTGTTCTTCTGGAGGGCTCTATCTTTTAACATGGGTTGGAGGGTGGTCCTAATGTAATAGACACGCGAAAAAGTCTCACGCTAAAACTTGCGGGTGGTAGTGGCCCTTTTTGTGTTATCGTAAGATCTATACTGTTTTTCTGGAGGGCTCTAGCTTTTAACATGGCCTGGGGCGTGGTCATTGACGTAACAGAGACGCGAAAAAGTCTCACGCTAAAACGTGCGGGTCATAGTCTTAGCGGTAGGCTGGCGACGTGGGTGTCCACTCCGTCCCTTATCGTAGGGCCTTCTAGCTTAACACTGTTCTGCTCTCGGCTTCTGTTCTCGTTTCTCCCCTCGGAACTGCGTCTGTCTCATGGTGGGAAGGTATGACATGCATTTAGGCATTCTTGTGTTAGTCTGTGGTATTCCATTTGCTCACTCGTTACTCGTATTACTTTGGTTAATTTAATGTCACGATTTATTCGGAGCTATGTGACATACTACTGGATTTGCTTATCATGTCAGGGTTTTCATGGAAGGTGTTGGATTTGCCTGACACCTTACACAATCTCGGGAGATATTTATCAACTTCTTTAACCAGTCACGCGAAAGCGATAGTGTGACACCTAGACAACATAACAGAAGAAAACAAGTGTTGACAGAAGAGGGGAAGCTACGCTCTTTCTGCTGTTGCATTTGCTCCGCACGTTAGCTATGGTTTCCATCCCTATCACATCTCTCTCCATCAAGAGCTGCATGGAAACGATTATGAAAATCGTGTTCCGCAAGGGCATTAAGACGGGATTCTCCAGATGTGTCCTATATCTTGTTTAGTGATGGACCACACTTACCAATCATGGGCAGGTAAACCGCCGAAACATACACTATTGGTCTGTGGACAATCCCCGCTGGTGTAACGTCAATGTCCATGGAGTGTAAACGTGTAGTGTGAGATAGTAAACCATCAGTTCATAGACCTGTTTTTCATAGACGGAACGCTCGTCCTAACAGACCATCTTCCATAGATGCCAAAAGACGTTCCCCTGCAAGCTAGCAGGAAGTTGTGGTACCAACATGATGGCTGTCCGGCCCATAGTGCACGAAATACTACAGCATGTCTTCACCAGTTGTTTCCCAATTGTTGGACTGTACTCAAGAGGACCTGTACCTCGATCGGCCCGTTCCCTAGCTTTGAAGCCTGTGAACTTTTTCCTGTGAGGAATGCTGAACGACTTTGTCTATAGGGATATACCAGCCACACCCGATGACATGCAACGACATATTACTGCAGCTTGCCCTACGGTCTCGGCTCAAATGTTAGCACGTATGCAGCAGTCGTTGCATACCAGACTGGAAGCGTGTGTTTCCGATGCCGGTGGTCATATTGAACACAACCTATGATGCTCATTTGTCTCGCTACTGGTCAGGAGCCACGCAACTAGTGTATGCACGTGTGTTGTTCTTTAGTGTACATTACCGCAGATATTGTACAAGTGTCGGTGTGGGAACTTTTCAAAATACGATATCTAGCTAGCAACCGACTCGCGCTAGAACCCTGCAACAAACACCGCTGACATTCTAATTTACCCTATTTTTAGTTTGTTAATGACAACAGGAACTGTTCCACTTAAAAAAGTGTACGTTTCTACAAAAAAAATACTTTTTGAATAATATTACAGTTAGTTGAATCGCAATAAATACGAGCCCCTGACTGTCGATTCATACTATGAAGCAATAGTTCTTACCAATTTCCGCAACATTCGCTGTGCAATTTTATGGGAATCATGGTGTATACTTGTTGCGTCTGGCTGTCTATATTATATCCGAAAGAACTGATGGTTATCCACTAAGTAAAATAAAATAACTGTGCTCCAGATTTCAAGGTGGGGAGGGGCAAGTCCCCATATCTTGGTGCCCTCCCCCTCCCCTCACTTGCGGATCCCATGGAGTTCTTGCTGCTACATCGTTACAGCGTTGTAGCATGTCTGTCTGAACAGATACGATACATACACTCCTGGAAATGGAAAAAAGAACACACTGACACCGGTGTGTCAGACCCACCATACTTACTCCGGACACTGCGAGAGGGCTGTACAAGCAATGATCACACGCACGGCACAGCGGACACACCAGGAACCGCGGTGTTGGCCGTCGAATGGCGCTGGCTGCGCAGCATTTGTGCACCGCCGCCGTCAGTGTCAGCCAGTTTGCCGTGGCATACGGAGCTCCATCGCAGTCTTTAACACTGGTAGCATGCCGCGACAGCGTGGACGTGAACCGTATGTGCAGTTGACGGACTTTGAGCGAGGGCGTATAGTGGGCATGCGGGAGGCCGGGTGGACGTACCGCCGAATTGCTCAACACGTGGGGCGTGAGGTCTCCACAGTACATCGATGTTGTCGCCAGTGGTCGGCGGAAGGTGCACGTGCCCGTCGACCTGGGACCGGACCGCAGCGACGCACGGATGCACGCCAAGACCGTAGGATCCTACGCAGTGCCGTAGGGGACCGCACCGCCACTTCCCAGCAAATTAGGGACACTGTTGCTCCTGGGGTATCGGCGAGGACCATTCGCAACCGTCTCCATAAAGCTGGGCTACGGTCCCGCACACCGTTAGGCCGTCTTCCGCTCACGCCCCAACATCGTGCAGCCCGCCTCCAGTGGTGTCGCGACAGGCGTGAATGGAGGGACGAATGGAGATGTGTCGTCTTCAGCGATGAGAGTCGCTTCTGCCTTGGTGCCAATGATGGTCGTATGCGTGTTTGGCGCCGTGCAGGTGAGCGCCACAACCAGGACTGCATACGACCGAGGCACACAGAGCCAACACCCGGCATCATGGTGTGGGGAGCGATCTCCTACATTGGCCGTACACCTCTGGTGATTGTCGAGGGGACACTGAATAATGCACGGTACATCCAAACCGTCATCGAACCCATCGTTCTACCATTCCTAGACCGGCAAGGGAACTTGCTGTTCCAACAGGACAATGCACGTCCGCATGTATCCCGTGCCACCAAACGTGCTCTAGAATGTGTAAGTCAACTACCCTGGCCAGCAAGATCTCCGGATCTGTCCTCCATTGAGCATGTTTGGGACTGGATGAAGCGTCGTCTCACGCGGTCTGCACGTCCAGCACGAACGCTGGTCCAAGTGAGGCGCCAGGTGGAAATGGCATGGCAAGCCGTTCCACAGGACTACATCCAGCATCTCTACGATCGTCTCCATGGGAGAATAGCAGCCTGCATTGCTGCGAAAGGTGGATATACACTGTACTAGTGCCGACATTGTGCATGCTCTGTTGCCTGTGTCTATGTGCCTGTGGTTCTGTCAGTGTGATCATGTGATGTATCTGACCCCAGGAATGTGTCAATAAAGTTTCCCCTTCCTGGGACAATGAATTCACGGTGTTCTTATTTCAATTTCCAGGAGTGTATATACACATCAAAATTTTTTTGCAGTACCCCAGTTCCCAGAACTCCTGAAGAGAGACGTTGACTCTGGATATTGTATCACAGACACAGAGATGTCACTAAGCCGGCCGCTGTGGTCGAGCGGTTCTAGGCGCTTCAATCCGGAACAGCGCGACCGCTGCGGTCGCAGGTTCCAATCCTGCCTCGGGCATGGATGTGTGTGATGTCCTTAGGTTAGTTAGGTTTAAATAGTTCTAAGTCCTTAGGCGCTGATGACCTCAGATGTTAAGTCCCATAGTGCTCAGAGAGATTTGAACCATTTGAAGATGTCACTAAACCCGCCCAAAAATGTAAACAACCATGCATGAGCAGCGCCTATTAGACGGAGGGGATCCGACAGCCGATCAGTTCCAGTCAGGAAGGAGGTACACTGTTCGTGTTGTCTGTAGTTCAACTATGCTAAGACGGTCAATACCGCAGTTCGATCGCGTCCGCATTGTTACATTGTGCCAGGTAGGGCTCTTAACAAGGGAAGTGTCCAGGCGTCTCGGAGTCAACCAAAGCGATGTTGTTCGGACATGGAGGAGGTACAGAGAGACCGGAACTGTCGATGAAATGCCTCGCTCACGCCACCCAAGGGCTACTTCTGCAGTGGATGACCGCTACCTACGGATTATGGCTCGGAGGAACCCTGACGGCAACGCCACAATGTTGTAGTGCAGCCTCAGGACGTCATGTTACGACTCAGACTTGCGCAGTATGCTGCATGATGCGTAACTTCACTCCCGACGTCCATGGCGAGGTCCATCTTTGCAACCACGACACCATGCAGCGCGGTACAGATGGGCCCAACAACATGCCGAATGGACCGCTCAGGATTGGCATCACGTTCTCGTCGCATATGCCTTCAACCAAACAATTGTCGGAGCATATTGGCGAAAAATTCGTCTTCATGGACGACAATTCGCGCCCCCATCTTACATGTCTTGTGAATGACTTCCTTCAGGATAACGATATCGCTCGACTAGATTGGTCAGCATGTTCTCCGGACATGAACTCGATCGAACATGCCTGGGATACCAGAATGAGGTTTTTACCCTGAAGCGGAGCGTGGGCTGATATGAAACCTCCTGACAGATTAAAACTGTGTGCCGGACCGAGACTCGAACTCGGGGCTTTGCCTTTCGCGGGCAAGTGCTCTACCAACTGAGGTACCCAAGCACGACTCACGTCCCGTCCTCACAACTTTACTTCTGCCAGTACCTCGTCTCCTACCTTCCAAACTTTACAGAAGCTCTCCTGCGAATCTTGCAGAACTAGCACTCCTGAAAGAAAGGATATTGCGGAGACATGGCTTAGCCAGAGCCTGGGGGATGTTTCCAGAATGAGATTTTCACTCTACAGAGGAGTGCTAGTTCAGCAAGAGTCGCAGGAGAGCTTCTGTAAAGATTCGAAGGTAGGAGACGAGGTACTGGCAGAAGTAAAGCTGTGTGGACGGGGCGTGAGCCGTGCTTGGGTAGCTCAGTTGGTAGAGCACTTGCCCGCAAAAGGCAAAGGTCCCGAGTTCGTGTCTCGGTCCGGCACACAGTTTCAATCAGTCAGGAAGTTCATGCCTGGGATAGGCTGAAAAGGGCTGTTTATGGACGGCGTGACCCACCAACCACTCTGAGGGATCTACCCCGAATCGCTGATGAAGGAGTGGGACAACCAACAGTGCCTTGATGAACTTGTGGATAGTATGCCACAACGAATACAGACATGCATCATTGCAAGAGGACGTGCTACTGGGAATTAGAGATACCGGTGTGTACAGCAATCTGCACCACCACCTATGAAGGTCTCGCTGTATGGTGGTTCAACATGCAACATGTGTTTTTCATGAGGAATGAAAAGAAACGGAAATGATGTCTATGTTGATCTCTATTCCAATTTTCTGAACAGGTTCCGAAACTCTCGGAACCGAGGTGATGCAAAACTGTTTTTGATGTGTATAAAGCATTCTACAGGTCTGGTTGCTATCATATCCTCAGTGTGGATGTACAACAGAGTCCGAACCTATCGCGAGAATACAGAAAGCGATGCGAGTAAATGGGGGGTACGTGGCCAGCGACTCTGCTTCGTAGTGTGCGAGAAGTCGAGAGTTTGGTTCGGATGAAAAGAGTGCTCAGATAGCCGAAACGGTTAAAGTGGCCATTTGTGTAAAGCGAGAAAACTGGGTTTAAGTCCCGATCCAGCAGTAATTTTCAGCTCTCGTCACTGAATTGTTTCAATGCCCGATTGTTGCTGACAACAGTACCTACCTCGAAAGACTGAAATTCTGTCAGTGATCCTCCATATTCTCTCACCCACAGCTGACCTTTTGTTGCTGACTGCTGAAGTAGTTTCTGCTCATTTTGCTATTACATCTGTTAATCAAAAATATCTTTCACCCTTTTTCAACTTTTATTTCGCGGATAACTAGTGGTCAATGATGCTGTGACATCCATGCGCTCGCTGATCGCTAGCTCTACATACATTGAATCGTTAACCTCTGGCCTGTTCGTTGTCAACAGATCTCTTTCCTTCCCTGCCAGATGGGCTATCTAATCAACTGCTGTAGTTTTCGAAAAATATATGTATGCGGCGCTTCAAGACTCATTGTGCGTGCCTTCCATTCTAAACGTGTCCGTTTCCCAGTTTGTATTTGGCAGATCGCAATATTTACGATCAACATTCTCCAGGATTTCCATGAAGCGTTCCACCATTCCGATACTTAATTTATAAGGACGATAGTAACATACGATTACTATTTTACACCCGTCTTCGCACTAAAGGTCACCGAAATTCTCTCTCAGTCTGACTCCGTATGTATCTAATGAGACATTACAGAGCTGTTTCCGGCAGTAAATACGTCGCCAACTTTACTATGTCTTTCCTTTCGGTACTGTATATAGTTCATTCTGACGTTCATAGTTCACTGTTATTTGATTATAGTTTCGATCGAATTTCTTTCCAGAGTAATATATGTATCCCACGATTTTTTTTCTGCCTCCAGTACTGGACTGTTGCATGCAAATAGTACCTTGCACTTAGCCAATTGCACTAGCAGTGTGACCAGTACATTGTGATAACACTTATATGGATAGCTTGACTATGGAGTACGGTCCGAAACAGGTCGCTATTTAAATTAGAACAAACTTCTGAGCAACTTGACGGTTGTACTTTCATTGTATCGTATTTGATTCCAATGTTCTGAAAATGAGTATTACATGCGTGATAAATGGGGTATGTTTTGATAATTCTGCTTCGAGCAAAAGGCAATATTTTGTTCCTTTGTCCAGCCAAACATGTTTTTGTATATCTGTACCATGCTAAGTAGATTACCCTTGATGTAGCTTAACAGCACATGTAGTTTATATCGCTGTCTGTCTTCTGCGCGTACAGCAGGTATTTCAATGAAGTTTGTGATTTTTGTTCTTGAGGTATCAATTTTCAATATTTCGAAACTGTACATCGCCCAAATACTCAGAGGTGAAGAAAAAAATAAAAGAATTTTCCAGGCATACTTATTTTTAAAGCAAACACAGACACAAATAATGAGCATTCATTACACACAAAAAAACGTGAGATTTATATTACATGTGTGTTTTCACTGTTAATGAGTGACAGGGACTTGGGGGCCCTTAGTCTGGACGCTTCTGCTACAAAGTAACATTACATTTTAATTTTTTTCCTTGCCTACAAAACTTTTATTCCACATTATTACTTCAGGTAATCGGCACATGGCATGCGGGATATGTACCCACTAACACAGAAAAATCTATGGGCCTGGAAGGCATAAGCTGGCCGCTGTTATCGAGCGGTTCTAGGCGCTTTAGCCCGGAACCACGCTGCTGCTGCGATCGCAGGTTCGAATCCTGCCTCGGGCATGGATGTTTATGATATCGTTCGGTTAGTTAGGTTTAAGTAGTTCTAAGTCTAGGGGACTGATGACCTCAAATGTTAAGTCCCATAGTGTTTGGAGCCATTTGAACTATTTTTGGAAGGCATTATAAGAATGAGACGGAAATCGGTAGAAGTGAAGTAGATGTACAAACAAATAAATATATACAATTTCAGGAAAAACTGATGATTTATTCAAAAGAAAGAGCCACACAAACTAAGCATGTCAATAACGCCTTGGTCCACCGCTGGCCATTGTGCAAGCAATTACTCGGCTTGGCATTGGCTAAGAGATTCTTAGATGTCTTCCTGAGGGATATTATGCCAAATTCTGTCCAACTGGCGCGTTAGATTGTCAAAATCATGAGCTGCCCATAATGCTCCAAACGTTCTCAACTGGGGAGAGACCCGGCGACCTTGTTGGCCAAAGTAGGGTTTGACAAGCACGAAGACAAGAAGTAGCAGCTCTCGCCGTGAGCGGGCGGGCATTATCTTGCTGAAATGTAAGCCCAGGATGGCTTGCCCTGGAGGGCAACAAAACAGGGCATAGAATATTGTCGACGTATCGTCGAGCTGTAAGGGCGCTGAAGATGACAACCAGACTGATACTGCTATGAAAATTAATGGCACCCCAGACCATCAATGATTCAAATGGCTCTGAGCACTATGGGACTCAACTTCTGAGGTCATAAGTCTTCTAGAACTTAGAACTACGTATACCTAACTAAGCCAAGGACATCACAACATCCATGCCCGAGGCAGGATTCGAACCTGCGACCGTAGTGGTCTCGCGGTTCCAGACTGAAGCGCCTAGAACCGCTGGGACACCACAGCATCAATCCTGGTCGTCTGGCCGTATGGCTGGTGAAAGTCAGGTTGGTATCTTACTCGTGTCCGGGGCCTTTCCAGACACGTCTTCGGCCTGGAATCTTATTGACTGGAGTAGAATTGTCTTCAGTGATGAGTCGCACTTTGAACTGAGCGCCGATGACCAACAATGACGAGTTGAGAGAAGCCCCGAACAATGGTGGGATACCAAACTGACTGTCGCTCGCCATACGGCCCAACGGCCAGGAGCGAATGTCTGGGATCTACATCTACATCTGCATGGATACTCTGCAAATCACATTTAAGAGTCTGGCAGAAGGGTTCATCGAACCACCTTCACAGTTCTCTATTATTCCACTCTCTTATAGCGGGCGGAAAGAATGAATACCTGTATCTTTCGTTCCGAGCTCTGATTTCCCTTATTTTATCGTGGTGATCGTTCCTCCCTGTGCATGTCGGTGTCAACAAAAAAGGAGAAAGTTGGTGATTAGAATTTCATGATAAGTTTCCGTCGCAACGAAAAACGCCATCCCATTAATGACGTCCAGCCTAAATCCTATATCATTTCTGTGATACTCTCTCCCATATTTCGCGATAATACAAAACATGCTGCCCTTCTTTGAATTTTTTCGATGTACTCCGTCAGTACCACCGCCCATCAGTATTCTAAAAGAGGACGGACAAGCGTAGTGTAGGCAGTCTTCTTAATACGTCTGTTACATTTTCTATGTGTCTAGCCAATAAAACGCAGTCTTTGGTTAGCCTTCCCCGCAACATTTTCTATGTGTTCCTTCCAATTTAAGTTGTTCGTAATTGTAATACCTAGGTGTTTGATGGAATTTACGGCTTTTAGATTAGACTGATTTAGCGTGTAACCGAAGTTTAACGAGTTCCTTTTAGCACTCATGTGGATGACCTCATACTTTTCGTTATTTAGGGTATACTACCACTTTTCGCACCAGTCCGATATTTTTTCTAAAATGTTTTGCACTTTGTTTTGATCTTTTGATGACTTTATTACTCGTTAAACGGCAGCGTCATCTGCAAACAACCGAAGACGCCTGTTCAGATTGTCTCCCAAATCGTTTATGTAGATAAGGAACAGAAGAGGGCCTATAACACTACCTTGGGGAACGCCACAAATCACTTCTGTTTTACTCCATAACTTTCCGTCAATTACTACGACCTGTGACCTCTCTGACAGGAAATCACAAATCCAGTCACATAACTGAGACGATATTCCATAAGCCATGTCTTTTCATAGAAGGACCCCTTTGGATGCCCCGCCCGCACGCTGTAAGAGTTCTACGGTCGCAGGTTCGAATCCTGCCTCGGGCATGGATGTGTGTGATGTCCTTAGGTTAGTTAGGTTTAAGTAGTTCTAAGTTCTAGGGGACTGATGACCTCAGAAGTTAAGTCCCATAGTGCTCAGAGCCATTTGAACTTTTTTTTTGCTGTAAGAGTTACTGTTGCTTGTTTTCGTGCTTAACAAACTCTACCTTGGCCAGGAAGGTTGCCAGGTCCTTCCCCATGGAAATTGATCGGCAGGCCCCTCCAACCAGCTTGGAATTTTGATGATCTAATGCGCCAGGCGGTCAAAATTTGGAACGATATCTCTCCGGAGGAATGCAACAACCTTATCAATCAATGCCAAGCCGAGAAACTGCGTGCATAAGGGCCAGAGGTGGACCAGGGCTCTATTTGTGAAGCTCTTTCTCTTGAATAAATAATCCAAGTTTTCTGAACTTGTAATCGTATGTTTCTCTGTACCATACATGTACGTAACGTCTACCTTTTTCCGTCCCATTCGGATAATTGCTTACTATTGCATCTTTTTTTTTCGCGTGTATGTAAATGCAGGGCCGTAACGAGAGCGCCATTGGTGCAGGGACAGTGTGGGAGCAAAAATACCAAGGCAGAAAAACGGTTTAAAAACTTACCGGGAGTGGTAGACGTGAGTTCTCCTACCCCACGTGTTCCTACCTTTTCCCAACGCGTAGAAGCCTCTCCGTCGGCCCACGGCAGTAGGCACACATTGGTGTCACAGTATCATTTTGCAGTGCGCTTTCCCCCAAGCAGCATAATAAGGAAACGACTACTACAGTACAGAGCCTGGTCGCTAACATGGTTTATGTGGCAGCAGTGCGCTTGGTTCACACAGCTGCGTCCTACTCAAGTCTTTCATATTCGACAATAATGCAGTCATGAGCGTATGCAGAAATTTATCCGCGAGTAGGGTAGGAAAGATTCTATAATTTGCACTTATTTTATACAGTAGTTGGTTTCGGGACGTATAATGCCACAAGAACTAAGTTTTATAGTTGACACAAAAAACTTATTGTATCCGAAAGAACTGTACGTCATCCAGTCAGTAAAATAAAAAAAATCTGTACTCCAAATTCCAAGGGGGAGGGCAGCAAGTGCCCCCTTTTGCGCTCCCTCCATATCTCCTTCCCTTATTTGCGGACGCCTATGGAGTTCTTGCTATTTCGCTACGGTATAACGTCTCAAAGGTTGTTGAGCGAGTGCTGAAGCCGATATGCTATTTCATCGAAGGTTTCCGAATTTTTCCGATTTCTGCCGACTGAGAACTGTTGCGACACCATTTGACCCACCATGGCCCGAAGTAGTGTGTTTCAGCTTATTTAACAGAATATTAAGTGAAATGGAAAATATATATCGCAAGTTTTCATCTGAATTTTCTGAACTGCCAGGAAATGCCAAGTTTAAGCTCTGTAACTCGTAAACTGTGCAATTTTTTTTAGTGCCAAAGGTAATAGAGAATTTGATACAGTAGTGCTGCTTTCAACTTCCAGGTGAACAGCTTCCCATTTGGCTATTTTTCGATGTATAGGTTAAGAGATGTTTATTCAGACTTCGATGTACCTTTGAGGATATTTAAAGGAATCTCAGTGACTGCAACATATTGTAGAACACAGTTTCAGCAAATTAAAAAAGATATCTAAACGTCGAGTGAAAACAGACTACTAGATTTGACTACCTTGTCTATATGATATGATACAGCTGCTACTAGACTTCAGTGATACAATCAATAAGGTTTTTTCGCTCGAATCAGGAAAATTCACAGTCAGATTACAGACCTCACTATATTATTTCTAATTGGTAATTATGATTGCGGAACAAATAAAATATGTTCTTTATGATACTTCATGTTAAAGCCAATTTTTAGTAACTGCAATTAACAATAACATGTAGATTTCATTTTATTTAAAAAAATTGATTTACTTACAGTATTGATGAATTTAATTTGCTGTGTGTAATATTTTATACCAACGTCGCTAATTTAATTAATGTTGTTGTTTTTGTTGTTGTCTTCAGTCCTGAGACTGGTTTGATGCAGCTCTAATATTTTTCAGTAATTCGTGATGATTATAATAACTATTTACAACTCTACAAAATGTGCTATATCTGCATAAAATATTGCGCTAATATACCGGGTGATCAAAAAGTTAGTATAAATTTGAAAACTTAATAAACCACGGAATAATGTAGATAGACAGGTAAAAATTGACACACATGCTTGGAATGACATGGGGTTTTATTAGAACCACAAAAACCCATATTCGGAAAGATCTCTTGCGCGCGTCGTTTGGTGATGATCGTGTGCTCAGCCGCTACTTTCGTCATGCTTGGCCTTCCAGGTCCCCAGACCTCAGTCCGTGCGATCATTGGTTTTGGGGTTACCTGAAGTCGCAAGTGTATCGTGATCGACCGACATCTCTAGGGATGCTGAAAGACAACATCCGACGCCAATGTCTCATCATAACTCCGGACATGCTTTACAGTGCTGTTCACAACTTCCTCGACTACAGCTATTGTTGAGGAATGATGGTGGATATATTGAGCATTTCCTGTAAAGAACATCATATTTGCTTTGTCTTACTTTGTTATGCTAATTATTGCTATTCTGATCAGATGAAGCACCATCTGTCGGACATTGTTTGAACTTTTGTATTTGTTTGGTTCAAACAAAACCCCATGTCATTCCAAGCATGTCTGTCAATTTGTACCTCTCTATCTACATTATTCCGTGATTTACTCAGTTTTCAAATTTATACTGACTTTTTGATCACCCGGTACTTTTGGGGAGAAAGAGTGGGAGGTGGGCTGCATCTTTCTCAGGTCTGCCGGAACTCTGGATCAGCTCACTACGGCTGCGTGTAAATATAGCGTATTATGACTTAACTTGTTTCGGATAATTGACGATTTTGTACATAGGAAGAATACAAGCACGTAACGTTATTTTGTAGCTAATTAGTTGTTGCAGTTTTCAACCCAAAAAGAAGATATAGCGTTTACAGTAGCTATATTCAATTTCATCTTCACGTTCTACAATGAATTTAACACAACACGTTCTCTTCATTCTTCGTATGTATTGTGAACTCAGAGAAAGAAATACGATTGCATAAAGTTACCAGTTTGTACATTACTTTCATAAGAGTTCTGGGGAGACTTTACGCCACTGCAAAAAGTTACAAGTGTAAATTGTGAGAACAGTGGAAAATTTTTTCCTTGGAACAAGGGACGTAAGCTGACCGTTGAGACGCGACCTTCGGTGGTGAATGTGGTTCCACTTGTTGCCGGTAGGCGCGCAGCGCTAGACGCGAAAGGCAGTTGGGCGACTGTGGCGCTGCAGCGGCCAAGGGTGTAAACAGCTGGAGCGCGGGGTCCTCAGTTGTGATGTGGGTACGGTGCTAGACGTTTGGCCACGTGCGTACGCCGCGTGTGTTCTGTTGTGTTTATATTTTGCTCCGTTACTGCATTTGCCATCAGACCGTGATTAAGAGAGCCGCTGCCCCCTGTCTCTATTACAGTACAACACGGGTGAGTGTACTTCTTAATGTCAATTGCAATTGTATACGAGTCACAGCGAAGATTCAGGTAGCACAGTACAGTAAAAGTGTTTGAAAATATTGCTCAGCACTTACCATTCAGCTTATAGCAGTGATACATTCAAATATTTTCTTTATAGTTTATAAGAATCGACAAAGATATTCCAAATTTTATTCAAAGCACTGTCATTGGGATATAAGGGATAACATAGCGCAAGGCTCGTTCGTTATAGCTTTGTTGTTAAAGGAAAATACCCTTACTTCATAACTGCTCCAAAACACCACCGTGTAAAGGTTTTCACTGTTTAAAGCAGAGCAGAAGCTTAAGGAACTTTGTCAGCTGCACGCCGGATGACCGCCGCAAAGCAATTGGGAGACAAAACTACGACAGTTTTCTCTGATTTAGTGAGACTTGTGTGTTTACATTTGCATCAGTTTCACATAAAGCTGCTCGAATGTTTGGTTTCGCACTGGCGGGGCTGTTCTCACACGTACATCTAAAATCAGCGCACACGCACTACTTTAGGACGTTGACAGACAGATGTATACATTCTGAAGACAAGCTTTACCGCTGAAAGTATAAGATAGCAGACATGTGCAAGTTGTTCAGAACCGTAAATAGTACGTCTAAGAACAAGGATCAAGATCTGTTCACGGTTTGCTAGATGTAAGTCACTCATTCGTGGACAGTAAATAATTTGTTGCGATCAGCTGGTTTGCGCGATATTGGCGGCCTTTAACTGTTCCACGGAAATTTGGCGTTCGCGAACACAGCGCGCGCGTTTGTGTGTGTCTGTCTGTGTGTGTGTGTGGGGGGGGGGGGGGGTGTAAATCACGTTACTTAGGATATAGCAAGGTAGTGGAAACTGAGATGTCTCGTACAAAGATTTTTCCCTTTGCGGTGATGATACACTTGCAGTGTTCAGCAAGCTTTGTTATAAGAACGACGTAATGCTACAGCCTCTTTAATAATTCGTGACGCTATAATTGTTTAGGAAAGGTTCCGTCATTAGAAAAAGTTCGGCGTCGCTGATCTTCACTTCCCTAACGACACTGTACACCATACTAGATACACGAAACAAAAATGTTGCACCACATTAACTCTCATATTTAGAACTCTTACGTTTGTCTTACGACGGCAGTGTCATTAGGGACGGCTCACTCTATACATTGCTTGAAATGGAGATGGTGTCGCTGAAGTTGAGAAAGATACAAGAACCAGTGAAATTTAAACAGCGCATGACGTAGAATATTAAAGTGACCTAGAAGTAGCCGCTGCAAAAATTTGCAAGTTTTGTGACTCGTGTTCACAATGATCCAGGATCACACAACCGTTTGACGTTACCGAGTTTATTCTCGTTCTGCTAACCATCACTTCGGGCGACAGCAGTTTACTATGACTTTCCTCTCGCTTGTAAACAATGACTTTGCCAAAGGTCTTCGAAAGTCCGCCTTATGTATATGCATGAAAACTGTTTCGTGTTACAACTATCTCAGTCAGTCACCAAATGACTCGAGGCGCCACAGAGATAAGGGGGAAATATACTATGAGAGGTACGTACAGATACATACCTTCCCAAGAGGATTTAGAGAAGTGTGCAAGACTTATCGCTCATATACACTTTTTACGTGAAAAATAAACATTTTAAAGGCTCCCATTTTCACTTGTTACTACGAGTACGCGTTTTGGAGAGAAAATTTCACTAACACCTTTTTCGCTGTCAACGACGCATAGCCCGAGGTTCATGACATCTGCTGATTTCCAGTCTTCCAGTAATGGCTGTCACATACAGACCGTGCGACAAGAGGGGACGGGGGCGAGCGGAGGCGATTTCACCCTAGTTTTTTGGGGGAGAAGCAGGTCATTTTTAATAGTAGTAATTGTTGTAATATTAATGATTACCATTGCCACAAGCAGTTTCCTGCTGTCCCCTATGTTAGTGTACCCTGTACAGATTTTTTTCCTGTCTACGTAACTTCTCTACACTCCACATCCATTTGAACGTGCTCTCTACATTCAAGCTGTGTCCGCCTCCTGAAATTTCCCCCTCTCCAGCCACCTCCTTCCATTACCAAAATAAGTATCCCTTCGTACCTCAGAATATGTTTTATCAACCTACCGCTTCTTTTTGTATGTCCATCCTTGTGATTGGAGGTCTGCGGGACTTTTCCCGTTCACTTATGTAAGAAAATGAAACACTTACAGCCGTCCTTATGATGTCGTTTATTGTATGGCTACAAGATTTGGTGCTTCAGTGCAGCATCCTCAGGCCTTAGTTGATGCCGAGAGGATTAACACCATCCGTATACACGATGTGTCAGAGGCCAACATCTATAACTGGTTTTCGCAGATTATCTGTAACTGCAATATTCTCTCTCCAATCATCAACTATCAACTTGATAATATATCGCCTGAGAGACAAAATTGCGGTTACAGGTAATCTGCGAAATCCTGTTACAGATGTTGGCCTTTGACACATGATGTATACGGATGGTGTTAACCCTTTCGGCATCAGTTAAGGCATGAAGATGGTGCACTGATGCACCGAAACTGGTAGCCATACAATAAATGACATCATAAGGGCGGCTATAGGCGTTTTGTTTTCTTACATACATACTCCTTTGTTTTGTCTAGTTGCGCCGTAAAGACGTTTCCTCTCCAAAAATGTACGCTCTTATTTAATTAATCTATCTGCCCATCCAAATCTACAAGGTATGCTGACAACTACGTTGTTAGGCGCCCTGAATCAAGGTGAATTTCCCCATCTCTAATGACCTCGATATCGACGGAGAGTTACTGGTTTTCCTTGGCTGAATTTAGGAGCCTGTCTATAATAGACTACTTCCAATGTATTACATTTATGCAAAATTGTCGAAAGTCATATGTGCCACCATCAACTGCAACGAAAAACGATTATCAGTTTCGATACTCACAAATAATCAGGCACGAAATGACCTACATTCACTGTATATGTCTGGGTACAAGAGCAGTTGAACAGAATGGGTGATCTCTTAAAATAGATTAGGGGATGAATATCAGCAGAAGTAAAACAAGGGTAATTGAATGTAGTCGAATTAAAAAAGGCGATGGCTGGCAATTATTTTAGGTAATGAGACACCCAGCCGCGCGGAGTGGAGGTGCGGTTTGAGGCGCCCTGTCACGGAGTAGCAGACGAGTTTTGATTTTTCTCCACCAGAAGCACTGATGGTCCGAATAGAGAGGATATCAAATGCAGACCGGCAACAACAGAATTGCATTTCTGAGAAAGAGAAATTTCTTAACAACAATTATAAGTTTAAATGTTGGCATGCTTTTCTAGATGTATTCGTCGTTAGTGTAGCCTTCTACGGAAGTAAAATGTGGATGATAAACAGTTCATAAAATAAGATAATAGAGGCTTTTGTAGTTTGGTGCTTCAGGAGAATTCTGAAAATCAAGTGGGAAGATCGAGTAAGTGATGAAGAGGTACTACAGGGGGAAAACTGGCCAGATGCGAATAGGACTAGTGCACTGAGGGTTCCGTACAAACTTAATTATGTACATAGACAGTTCAGCCATTCGGGCAATCGAGGAGAATCTCCATCACTTTCACCCGTTAGTTATTAATACTGGCAGGATATCGGCCTCAGGGATTTAAAATTTCTCGATAATGTTTTAATTTTAATAATATTATCGTGGCATACAGTCATGCAGGAGGTAGGCAAATGTTTATTATAAAAACCAGTAGGTCTCCATTCCTGCTGACCGAGTCGCAATGGTAAAACATCAGGCAAGAGATGACTTTTATTGCTCGTATGATGCGTTGGGGAATTCGGCCATCATAAAGTATCTAGAAGCGATTGCTGCACGTTGATATGGCGTTTCACACACAATTTGAAATGGCATGTCTATTTACAGTAATCGCTCCTGGATATCTGATGATTTAGATACTTTGAAATGTGTTACGAACAATAGTCATTCCTTGTCTGATGTTTGACTTTCACGATTGCGATCCGGTCAGCCTAATTGCAGAACTACTGACTTTTTAAATTTCAAGTTTTGCGTCGGACAACAAATGACAAGACATATCTTTCCTTGTGATATAATTACAAATTAACAATTATCGGATGTTGTCCATCACTTGTACTGTGAAACCTTACTTCTTGACAAATGTCATTTAAATCAAGAGGAGGTAGCCCGTAGGTTTTTATGAGTGAGAGTATCAAAGTATGTGACGTTAATGGGCCAATCGTTTGATCGCATTGTCGTATAAATTGACGTTTATTATACCGCCAAAGGCCCAGAGCTCAGTATGTGGCCTAATTTCAACTTGATACTCAACCTATTCCTTAGAATAAGGGGTATTACCAGACTACGAAGAGACAGAATGTCCGATGAGCAATGACAAAAAGATTTTTTTTCGTTTGATATAATTTCAAATTTACAGTTTTCTGGGTTTTCATTTGGTTCCACTGTGAAATGTTGCTTTTTGCCAGATTTAATGATTCTAGGGCAACGGGAAGTACTGTGTAGGTTTTTATGAATGAGTTTGCGAGTATCAAAATATGACATACATGGATCTTTTGGCTGCAGTGACTTAGAAGCTTCAATTTTGTACTCAGCCAAGGGACAATAGACCTCAGTATGTGACGTACATTTCAACTTGATCCGTCTATTTGTTGCTGAGAAGAAGGATTTTTAACAGTCGAACCGACAGATGGACGGGCAACATAACGATTCTGGAAGGGTTCCGTTTTTACCGATTGAAACATGGAACTCTAAAAAGAAGTGTTACACACCTGTACTAAAAGAGGGGATGTGTTGGTAGAACACATTATGTGACATCAAGGAATCGTGTGTTAGTACTGGAGGCAAGTGAGCTGGGTAAGCATTGAACAGGGAGACCTAACAATACAGGAAGCAGGTTGTATCAATCCAGTCTACAGATAGACCATAATAACTGTATACATAATGTGCAACACCGTTGTACGTAACGTCAACAGTGCAGACAGAACGTTAGAATACGGTAATATAAAGTCTAAACGCTGCAAGGTTATAATGTTCAGTTTGCTAGGACCATGCCTAGTAGGGTACAGCTATGTTCAAGACAATCCTCGGGATGAGAACAGCTTTACTTATCACATACAAAATGCAAGGCAAGGGCACCATGTAACTCTTACCGTAGTTGTGCGTATGCAGAATGATTAGCTCTCCTAATTATTTCAAGTAAATAGTAGATCCTCCCCGCCCCCCCCCCCCCCCCCCACACACACACACACACACACGGAAAACAATGTGATCCTTTCGTGTGTGAAAGTCGTCGACTCAACACTG
The DNA here is from genome assembly GCF_023897955.1 of Schistocerca gregaria. Classification (NCBI taxonomy): domain Eukaryota; kingdom Metazoa; phylum Arthropoda; class Insecta; order Orthoptera; family Acrididae; genus Schistocerca; species Schistocerca gregaria. The sequence continues at coordinate 492,459,548 of NC_064924.1, forward strand.
CTCCTACTCGGTCAGTGGTCTCCGTAACACCTAAATTACATACATTGTGCCAGAACTTTCGTTACAAGATTTACTGTGTTAAACTTTTGACGTTAAGCATTTTAGCGAGAGAAAGTTTAGAAAAGGTTTGAATTTGTTTGAAGTTTGTTGGAAGTAGTTAAGAGCTCCCATTGTCATATACTGGATGAATTTAGTCTGGTTAATTTGAGTTAATGCTGCCTCAAGACACACATGGTTAGTAACTGTAATGTTTGTCATAATGTGTTAAGGTTTTTAAACTCGGGGTCCCAGAAATGTTGCGAGAAGCTTCTAGGGGTTGTAGAGGGTGGTGTCTCTAGGAAAAATCGAGGATGGGGTTTCCGGAAAAGTCGTGCAACGACGCCTGTAGAGCGTCGAAGCAACAGGTATTGGCGGCTGCCACTACGCCACGTTTCGGCAGCCAACCTGGTTTTGTGCGCCGGCGCGCCGTATTCGGAACGTCTCACAAGTTGTTTGTTTTTCATTGATCCCGAATGATTGCCACAATCGCCAGTGACGTGGATGGAGCTACCTGCTGCGTGGGAACGTCTTGTCCCCTGTCAATGTGATGTCCAGTTGCCTCAGTGGATAACTGTTTCGGACACGGATTTCCATCTGCAGTTTAATTTTCTCCTGTATATAAAAATTAATGGACATTTTAGATGGTTCCAGGAGAAAAACTTCAGATTGACAAGTGTCCGAAACTGTGATCAACCGAGGGAACTGAGCTTCGGGTTCACAGGAGACTAGGCATGTCTACGCAGCCGCTAGCTCTATCTTCTCCAATGGCGTTCGTGACAATAAGTCACGATCACTGAATAACAACCAACATTGCAACACATTCTGTCTAGGGCAGTGGTTCCCAACCTTTCGTCGACAGTTACTCGTGAGTGCAATTAGACATTAGTTAGTTCCCCCCCCCCCCAAATTGTCACATAATTTAGCATCTGACTAAGCTGTAAAATGAAAGACTTTTCTTGGAACACTTTAATTTTTTAAATTAGAATGAATGACAAAGGAATTCGTGGTGCATCGCAAGTGCTACCCACAACTCCTTCTCAGATACGAAAGGTAACTATCCATACTGAGGGTTGACAAAAAGTCTTCCCCCGCATTACTCCTGTCCATTGCGGGGCTTACACACTGCAACCCCATTTAAAATCAACCAGGTTAAAATGTATGCACTGTACTCAGTGTTCGTAACCATGTGATTGCTCCACTCCTTACTTCTGAACTTGCAGAAATTGGAAGACTTCAGACTGTTAATGGTGTGTCTGACCACAGCCACTAACAGTAATAATAATAATCCGCCAGATGTTCGAGTCCACCCTCGGGCATGGGTGTCTGTGTTGTTCTTAGCGAAACTTGGTGTACGTTAGTTTAAGTTGTGTGTAAGTCTAGGGAATGATGACCTAAGCAGTTTGGTCCCTTTGGAATTCACACAAATTTGAACATTTATTATTGTTATTGTACAGCACTATAGTAGCCCTTATGTAGTTGCTGCCGTGTAGTGCTGTCAATTCTTTTATCTGTTTCGAAGCGAGTACTGAAACAATTTCTGGACTATTGCCGGTACTATCTGCAACTTCCAGAAGATATTTTCTTGAGATATTTATTATAATCAATAAGTCCTACAAAATTGTGATAATAGTAATGATCATTTGAAAACAGTTTAGTTTTGTGACTGAAACAGAATCGAATAGTGTGGCCTATTGACAGGCGCCAGCGCCTGTAGGTTCAACACTCTGTAGACGTCGTTGGTTGACGTTTCTGGACACTGTTCCTGCCCTCGATTTATTCCACAAGACACCATTTACAATTCCTCGAAGTCTGTCACAACATTTCTGGGCCACTCTGTATATGAAACACCGGAAAACAAATTTTTGTTGTCCCTGGCAACTGTTACATACGCAACCTGCAACTGGGTACCGTGCACGATGCACCGTGAATTGCGTCAGCGGTTCAGTAAACTCGTACAAGGGGTGGGGAAATCCAAACCGTTAAAGAAAAGATCGCCAGTTCATTAACAAGCGGCAATGTGAGAACAATGTAAACGAACTAATCTTTTGCTTAGCTAGTAGTTCACTTAAAGTCGCATGAGAGAGTGAGTCTGTCCCAAAGAAGAATGGAATGATCATATAAAGTTGATTGTCGGTAAAGCAGACGCCAGACTGAGATTCATTGGAAGAATCCTAAGGAAATGCAATCCGAAAACAAAGGAAGTAAGTTACAGTGCGCTTGTTCGCCAACTGCTTGAATACTGCTCAGCAGTGTGGGATCCGTACCAGATATGGTTGATACAATAAATAGAGAAGATCCAACGGAGAGCAGCGCGCTTCGTTACAGGATCATTTAGTAATCGCGAAAACGTTACGGAGATAATAGACTCCAGTGGAAGGCTCTGCAGGAGAGACGCTCAGCAGCTCGGTACGGGCTTTTGTTGAACTTTCGAGAACATACCTTCACCGAAGAGTCATACAGTATATTGCTCCCTCCTACGTATATCTCGCGAAGAGACCATGAGGATAAAACCAGAGAGATTAGAGCCCACACAGAATCATACCGACAATCCTCCTTTCCACGAACAATAAGAGACTGGAATAGAAGGGAGAACCGATAGAGGTACTCAGGGTACCCTCCGCCACACACCGTCAGGTGGCTTGCGGAGTATGGATGTAGATGTAGAAGAAAACACACTAGTCCTAAAACATCAGTCCCTCATTTTCTTGAAAGAGTAAAATGTTATTTGGAAATCTAACACCAGAAACTGATGTTGCTTTCCTCCAGTTACACAGAACTTCCTAGAGGCAGAGCTGACCTTACATTATTGGTGCTGTCAGACTGCTGTATGTCTGGCCCTAGCAGCAAGTCCATAAGCGTTAGAGTTCTCGGTAGTGTGTTCTATTCTTCTTTGCTCTCGATTACTTGAAGTTTGGCGGAAGTACTTCAGAACTGCAGAGAGCGTGACATAACGTGCCCTACTCGTACCCGCGCTGCTTTTCGGTTACGACACTTGCAACGTGCTAGCGAGCCTTGTCTGCGAGATCTCGAGCGGCTGAGGTCATGTTTTTTTGTACTCCGGCGCTGATTTTGCTCTAAGTCACGATACTAAGTTCGTGTGACACTTACTACACACCCAGTTTATCACGGTGGTTCCTCGGTGACCATAAACACATGTCATAATTTTCTTTTATCTCTTTCAGGGCTAGTCAAAATTTCCTAAGGTCATCTCCATCTACGTTCATACTCCGCAAGCCACCCAACGGTGTGTGGAGGAGGGCACTTTACGTGCCACTGTCATTACCTCCCTTTTCTGTCCCAGTCGCGTATGGTTCGCGGGAAGAACGACTGTCTGAAAGCCTTCGTGCGCGCTCGAATCTCTCTAATTTTACATTCGTGATCTCCTCGGGAGGTATAAGTCGGGGGAAGCAGTCTATTCTATACCTCATCCAGAAACGCACCCTCTCGAAACCTGGCGAGCAAGTTACACCGCGATGCAGAGCGCCTCTCTTGGAGAGTCTGCCACTTGAGTTTAACATCTGCGTAACGCTATCACGGTTACCAAATAAACCTGTGACGAAACGCGCCGCTCTTCTTTGGATCTTCTCTATCTCCTCCGTCAACCCGATCTGGTACGGATCCCACACTGATGAGCAATCCTCAAGTATAGATCGAAGAGTGTTTTGTAAGCCACCTCCTTTGTTCATGGACTACATTTTCTAAGGACTCTCCCAATTAATCTCAACCTGGTACCCGCCTTATCAACAATTAATTTTATATGATCATTCCACTTCAAACCGTTCCGCACGCGTACTCCCAGATATTTAACAGAAGTAACTGCTACCAGTGTTCGTTCCGCTATCATATAATCATACAATAAAGGCTCCTTCTTTCTATGTATTCGCAATACATTACATTTGTCTATGTTAAGGGTCAGTTGCCACTCCCTACACCAAGTGCCTATCCGCTGCAGATCTTCCTGCATTTCGCTACAATTTTCTAATGCTGCAACTTCTCTGTGTACTACAGCATCATCCGCGAAAATCCGCATGGAACTTCCGACACTATCTACTAGGTCATTTATATATATAGTGAAAAGCAATGGTCCCATAACACTCCCCTGTGGCACGCCAGAGGTTACTTTAACGTCTGTAGACGTCTCTCCATTGATAACAACATACTGTGTTCTGTTTGCTAAAAACTCTTCAATCCAGCCACACAGCTGGTCTGATATTCCGTAGGCTCTTACTTTGTTTATCAGGCGACAGTGCGGAACCGTATCGAACGCCTTCCGGAAGTCTAGGAAAATAGCATCTACCTGGGAGCCTGTATCTAATAATTTCTGGGTCTCATGAACAAATAAAGCGAGTTGGGTCTCACACGATCGCTGATGGTGAATACAGACCCAGCCACTTAATTACAATCCGCAAAGCAACAAGCAACCAAGATTTTTCGCGTCATTGCTTAACCAAGCAAATGCTACTGCTCATCAGTATCAGAGGACTGAAGTCGATAGACGAGAATGCAGAAAAGTTGTGGATTCAGCAAGAAGTGTTTACAGTACGGAGGTAGCATCGTGATCATAACCATATTGTATTCTACTTCTAGTGCCGCTTCTAGCTTCCCTTATTCCATATCCTCCGAATACGCCAATCGCCTCCTTGTAGTCCTCTGGCATCCATCGCGTCCCGGACATCTCGACCCCGACTCCTCCCAGGACGGCCAAGCTTTGCTGTTTCCGCTGATGTTCGCTGCCACACTTTCTTTGGCCACAGCCTATCGTCCATTCTTACCAAACGTCTACACCATTTTAGACGTTTCGCTTCTACGCTGTCTATTATTGATTTATCGATACCCATTTTCTCTTGTTTAGTATTTGGTGCACGTCCAGCTTGAAGATGCCAAAACTTCGCCCTCAAAAACCCATACCTAGTGCAGGCAACCTGTTCCTCCAACGCTGGTTTACTATCTACATTTCTGCAATAACAACTGAACGATTTTTTCAACAACTGAACGATATTTCAACCGTCTAGTCCTTTTTGTTATTCCAAAGGACCGAGTTGTTATACGGGCCTCTTGCCCTGCCCTATTTTATCATCTATGTCGCCTTCATTTCTTCTGTTTAATAATATCATGACTCCCTGGTTACTTGCTCGAGTCTCCAGATCCTCTATGGTGTTATATGCCAATTTAGACTGTCTCGGCGGAAGATGTCAAGTGGGAAAGTTGTTGAAACGTTGCTGCAGAACGACACCTTGACTCGGCTGATAACCCGTGAAGAGTTCATCACCTCTATGGTATTGTCGCCAATCTTCAGATATTCCGTTTATGTCAAGCTAATTGTGAGGCCCCATCATATTCATCTATAACTTCAAAAGCATATTATCACGATCATACAGGTCTCCTGCTATGATGCCTTGCTCATGGGCGAAGAGAGGTGTGTACTGAATTTCATCTCCCAGGGGACTCCCATGCCATGGCTTCACATTTGGTCCTCCAGGCTTTAAGCGCTCCATCCACATAGATTTTAAATAGCGTCAGTTGTACAGCATAACCTTGGCGTAACCCTTTTGTATCATAAAACTACGGTGACACTGAATCTTCTACCTTGAAAACACTCACACCGCCCTAACAGAATTGTTTAACTGCTTTAATGTAATACGTTAAAATGTAATTAATACGCCATTTATTCCTCAAACTGTTCCACAGATTTTTTTGTGGTACTGTATCAACAGGCCTAAAATCCACGAAGAGTGGTAAGGTGTATCCCATGAGCGGCTGTTTCGTCTATTAGATTCAGTAATATGAATATTACATCAATACGTGTGCGCCTTGGACTACAAGCAGTCTGTTCTTCGGATATTATAACCTCCGTAGCTATTCTTTCTTTTAAGCTCATCCCATATACTCCTACTAGTAATCAACATCTACATTCATACTCCGCAAGCCACCTGACAGTGTGTGGCGGAAGGTACCTTGAGTACCTTCATCGGTTCTCCCTTTTATTCCAGTCTCATATTGTTCGTGGAAAGGAGGATTGTCGGTATGCCTCTGTGTGGGCTCTAATCTCTCTGATTTTATCCTCATGGTCTCTTCGCGAGATATATGTAGGAGGGAGCAATATACTGCTTGACTCGGTGAAGGTATGTTCTCGAAACTTTAACAAATGCCCGTACCGAGCTCTCCTGTAGAGTCTTCCACTGGAGTTTATCTAACATCTCCGTACCGCTTTCGCGATTACTAAATGATCCTGTAACGAAGCGCGCTGCTCTCCGTTGGATCTTCTCTATTTATTGTAGCAACCCTATCTGGTACGGATCCCACACTGCTGAGCAGTATTCAAGCAGTTGGCGAACAAGCGTACTGTAACTTACTTCTTTTGTTTTCGGATTGCATTTCCTTAGGATTCTTCCAATGAATCTGTCTGGCATCTGCTTTACCGACGATCAACTTTACATTATCATTCCATTTTAAATCACTCCTAATGCGTACTCCCAGTTAATTTATGGAATTAACTGCTTCCAGTTGCTGACCTGTTATATTGTAGCTAAATGATGAGGGATCTATATTTCTATGTATTCGCAGCTCATTACACTTTCGCTGAGGATAGCAGCGTCATGAGGCAATCTTTTCATTGATATCCTTTCGCGTTTAATTTTAAACCCAATATTCAGACTTCCTGTTATTTCAATTATTGGTTCTGCGATGTGTAGATTGAAAAGTGGGGGCGAAAGGATGTACCTGCCTTACACCCTTTCTAATATGGGCACTTCGTTCTTGGTATTCTACTATTATTGTTCACTCTTATTTTTTGTACGTATTGTATATTAACCGTCTTTCCTAATAGCTTACCCCTATTTTCCTAAGGATTTGCGACATCTTGCAGCATTTTACATCGTCGAACGCTTCCTCCCGGTCGACAAATCGTATGAACGTTTCTTAATCTTGCTTTGGTCTCGTTTCCATTATCGACTAAGTCAGAACTGGCTCTCTGGCGCCTTTACTTTTCCTGTAGCCAATTGACTGTCATCTGACACATCCTGTTTTCTTTCTCATTCTTGTGTATATTAGCCTTTCCAGCAACTTGGATGCACTAGCTGTTACGCTGATTCTCTCACTCAGCGGCTCTTTCTGGCATCGGAATTATATGGATGAAGGTTTTTCGAAAGTCAGATGATATATCGCTAGACTCGTACATTCTTCACACCATCGTGGATTACGGTTTTTTCGCGACTTCCCTCAAACACTTTCTGAAATTCTGATATGGAATGTTACCTATCCCTTCTGCCTTATTCGATCTTAGTGGTCCAAATCTCTCTTAAATTCTGCATTGATTATCTCTTCTGTATCGACTCTTGTATCTTCTTCTATTACATCAAATTTTCCCCCTTATAGAGGCCTACAACGTATTCTTTCCATCTAACCGCTCTTCTCTGCAATTGCCAATGGAATTTCCATTGCACTCTTAATGTTACCACCTTTGCATTTCATTTCACCCAAGGTTGGTTTGATTTTATAAGAGGCAGTCCCCCCGACAGTCACTTGTTTTTCGATTTCTTCATATTTTTCATGTAGCCATTTCGTCTTAACTTCTCTGCACTTCCTGTTTGTTTTACTCCTAAGTAGTTTGTATTTCTATGCTCCGGAATTTCCCTGAACATTTTTGTAGTTTTTTCTTTCATCAATCAAGAAAAGTATTTCTTCCGTTATCTACAGTTTCTTCGCAGTTACCTCATTTGTATCTATGTTTTTCTCTCCAACTTCTGTATCCGCTCTTGGATACGCCCTACAAACCAATATCTCGTTCGGATTCCATGACCATGATATTATCTCACTGGAATTTTCCTGTATCTCCCAGCGTTTTCCAGGCACACCTCCTGTTTTTGTGAGTGTTGAACAGAAAATCCGCTATTACTAGCTGAAATTTATTGTAGGACTCAGTTGTTCTTCCCTGTCATTCCTACCACAAAGCCGGCCGGTGTGGCCGAGCGGTTCTAGGTGCTACAGTTGGAAGGACACACTTAGGATAGCGGAAAAGGATCAATAGGTCGTTGTGGGACCCATTTCGTCTGGCTTCTCCCCTTGGGTGACCCTTCTGGCAGCTAAGCTACCGCCGGCATAGGTCTCCAGATCCATAGCATGCATTCCAGTTTCTTTTGTTTCCTCGTATTTTGTTGAGAATGTTAAATATTTTCGTCTTCTTTAAACGTAGCGGCTCATGTGCATCCCTTTACTGCTCTTACAAACTCCATCTCCGTGCTTGTATGCGACGTCTTTGACGTTTACTTGTAAACATGTTTCACTTCTGTAAACAAGCACTGGAACAGCCAGTGTCTTGTCAAATTTCAATCTTCATTGTTTCCTCATTTTATTTTTTAGACAATTGTTTATTCTACAGATATCTAAAAAAATAAAACGAGGAAACAATCAAGATTGGAATTTTATTAGACAGTTCCAATGCTTGTTTACAGGCGTGAATCGTCGTTACAAGTAAACGCCCAGAAAGTCACAGACAAGCAACGGAGATTGGGTCTCCAAGAGCAGTAAAGGGATGAGCCTACATATTTCGAAATACGGAAGAGCTGAACATCTTTGACAAAATATAAGAAATAAAATTAGAAGGAAGGTCAGCGTTGGCCGTAATTTTGATGATTTATTAACAGCAAAATCTATTTCCGATCACATAATGATATCTTCAGGGCTGGAAGTTAAAAATATAAGAAAAATAGAAGAAACTGGAATGAACATCTCGAAAGAATGGATGGAGGAATCCTACCTCTCCAGATAAGAAGATTTAAGCCAGTTTGGAGAATAAGTCAAGGAAGAAAGAGGAAGCGATGGGTACGGCAACATGAAAAACAAAGAAACGGCCTAATGAAGATGAAGATGGTGATGATGGTTTGGAGAACATTCTGGGCAATTCGAGTGAATGATTTGACGACCGAAATCGCCCGACATGAGCCCCATCGAATATTTATGGTAAACAGTCGAGAGGTCAGCTGGTGGACAAACACTTGCAGCGGCAATACATTGCAATTATGGACGGCTGTAGGAGCACCATGGCTCAGTATTTCTACAGGAGACTTATTGAGTCCATGCCACGTCGGGTAGCTGCACTAATCCGTCCAAAAGGAGACCCGACACGATATTAAGAGATATCCCATGAGCTTCTGTCACCTTATTGTGTAAATGTATAGTGGATTCTTCAAGGAATATAAGTAGTGATGGCGAATTGTATCAGTGCCATGTTATAAGCCTTGTATCATCACGTAGGGCTTCTTTACTTTTTCTGTCCTATCATTGTAGCACTTTTTCTAACCAATGTTTTCTTTACTCGCTTCCCTCAGTGCAGTGCTCCCGACGCACATCTCAGAAATTTCTTTCTAAAACTGAAACCTATGTTTGATACTAAGTAGGCTTCTTGCGACGAAGAATGCTGTCTTTACCTGTACTAGTTTGCTTTGTGTGCCCTTTTTTCGCCCATCAAGCGTTATTTTGTTCCCAAGGTAGCAAAGTGCCTTGATTTCGTCTCTCTGGCGCCGTCCTGAATTCTGATTTTGTTTAATGCGACGTTAATAATTTTTCTGTCACTCCTCAGCACTTTCGTCTTACATTAGTTGTTCCTCAGTCTACATCCTTGTGCTAAGTAGAACGGTCAGCAAGTTCAACAAACCGTGTAATTCTTCGTTATTTACGATTGCAAAGACATCAGCCAATCTTTTTATCTCTATCTTTTCAGCGTATATTTTAGTCTCTGTTCTCAAACGTTCTATTCCCGTAATTGATTTTTCAATATGCACGTTGAACGTTAGAGTGGAGTAACTGCTCCCTGCTTTAACTCCTTGCATTCTTAGTTAGTTTCAAGCGCGAAGGCCTATTTGCACTATTATCGTTCTCTTTTGGTTGTTTCAAATACGTGTGCAAAGAACAACACGTACAAGGTCGGTACACGACGCTGTTCTAACACCAGTAAGACGTGTTTTGTAATTAGTAATTTGGAGATGGTGAATAGATACTTCAGAAACATGTTTCTAGAAAGTGACGTGTTGTCAGTTGGTTGTCCTGATATCGAAAGGTAATCAAAACACTATAGTTTTCTGCTATTGGTTCAAATGGCTCTGAGCACTATGGGACTTAACATCTGTGGTCATCAGTCCCCTAGAACTTAGAACTACTTAAACCTAACCAACCTAAGGACATCACACACATCCATGCCCGAGGCAGGATTCGAACCTGCGACCGTATCGTTCGCGCGGTTCCAGACTGTAGTGCCTAGAACCGCTCGATCACTCCGGCCGGCTTTCTGCTATTGGCGTTCCATATGGCAGCACTTCGGCCCTCCCAAACCTTCTTGTTCACGTCACGGGTTCGATTCCCAGCCAGGTGGGGAACTTACTCCACCCGGGGACTGGGTTTTTGTGGTGTCCTCATCATCTCATCGTAATTCGGGAAGTGCCGAGACGAAATGGAAAGCTTTGAACTTATACGGACGCTGAAGAATCATGTTGAACGCCCCCAAAATCACCACCACACACCACCACCACCACCACCACCACCACCACCACCACCACCACCTGTGGACCACTGAGTCACAACGGTAGAGTTTGTGCAACGGTACAGCATGTAGTTGCCTTGAGTAACATACTTTTGTGGACTGATGCAAGTATTGTGAATACGAAATAAGCAAAGGCATTGGCTGTGCCAAGCGCAATTATTTGTATGTCTGATGACTATGGTTGAGGGGAACGTATTACCATGTTTGTACAGAACAGGTTGTGAGGTCACAGGTTATAGCATAAAGGTAGCAAACTGTAGGCGTAGTAACAGTCGAGAGAACAACGTACAGCACAATAAGCGACGATACAGCCGCGCTGCGGCTTCCTTTGAGAAGTGTTGGAAGCTACGCGACTTCCTGCGTATATAAATGCCGCCCGGGCGTTGAACTGACTCAAAGGAAACAATACGTTACCTGCTTTATAGCCCTTCCCTAAATAGGTAAAATAATCTCCTACTTCACAAATACATAATAAAACTAATAATGCCGTATTCCCGGCTCATACGGGGATATGCTGCGCCTACACTCGTTACGACAAGTCCATTGCTTCATAGGTTGTTAGAAACACGAGCTTACCCAGGATATTAGCTAGGAGAAATTCAGAGGGAGTAACTAAGGCCAATTACGCGGTGAATGACGAAATTTCATGAAAAACAGCTGTGGGTGCACTTGTTCCGACGTGGTCGTGCGGTATCGTTCTCGCTTCCCGCGCCCGGATTCCTGGGTTCGATTCCCGGCGGGGTCAGGGATTTTCTCTGCCTCGTGCTGACTGGGTGTTGTGTGCTGTCCTTAGGTTAGTTAGGTTTAAGTAGTTCTAAGTTCTAGGGGACTGGTGACCATAGCTGTTAAGTCCCACAGTGCTCAGAGCCACACTTGCTCCGATTCGACGTCAATTACGCGTTTTGGCCTTCTTTAGACACCTGTTTCGGCAGAATGCTAGTTCTCTTTGCGACTTCCTTCTATATTCGTGGAAACCGAGCAGCGCTTTTAACTCCCTAATATGTTGCTATAAGGGGAATGATACCTGTCGAGTGAAACCGGCTGTAAAGAGTCAAATTGCGCGTGTCCTTTAGCTGTTCTACGAGGAGACTTCAAAAAGTAAGTTACTCGTTATTATGACAAGCCAAGTAACTTTTATTAAATGCTGCACTAAACTCCAAAGTTACTCGTATGACATATTTTTGCGACGTAGTCTCCAACTCTCTGCAAACAACGAACGAAACGTTCTATCACGTTAGCGACTGGTTTCGGCCCTTTCCTCAGACCATCTTCAGGCTTTTCTCTGTTTTTATTTGATTTTTAGCTTATTATACCGATCGCTGCTTAGCTCCAATTACATAACGTTCCCTAAAATTTTAATTTTGTAGTCAGTGTTGTGACTATTTCTCTACGGCTGGTCACATTAGATGTAGTCCATATACCGCCAGAATTTCACGGTGAATCTGTGTGCGATTTATACGTTTCGCTCTCAAGAATCGTACTGTTCTGCGTACTTCAACTTTGGAGTACGTTTCCACTTACCGCAGCATTTCACTCGGTGTTGTGAACCTGCTAACCTTGCCGCAGCAGAACCGAGGAAAATTTAGAACATGTACTGTCTTCTGACAATGTGTCACTGTTGTTTCGCAATTATCTTGTGTAACTCATTTTCTGAAGTCTCTATGTAACTGAAAATTAATGAAATGTAAATTTTGAGACTAGAAAAATTGTGAAAATATTTATCTCGTGCTATGAACGCGAAACTTGGACAATGGAGAAGACAAATGAAGCAGTTAGGAAAACACTGAGTACAGGCGTGTATTAAGATAAGATTTTGCGAACGTGCAAAAGTCTCAGAAGGAAGAAATCGGAGAGAGGTAAGCCGAGGTATGAATTTATACGGAAGACGGTTGACGATATGGGATGCAAAATTCAGACCAAGATGAAGAGGATGAACGCCGGGAATGAACAATTGCATCACATCAACCTTAGGATTGATGGACAAAACAACAAGTGAGTATAAAAATACTGTGAAGTTCAGGTATGAATAAAACAAAGGCAAAATGCCGAAAATTTGAAGAAAAGCACTTGTGTAGTGGGCACTCTAGCAAATGAGAGAGGTGTATCCGAAAGTAATTAAAAGTTAAGAAATGAAATGAATGCGAGCATGTATGAACGAAGAACTAATTAGGAAAGCCATAAAAAGATGTATAAAAGAGTGAATTAATAAATTTTTGTTGAGGTGGTGGAGAATAATGGTTAAAGAAGAGACCTTACGACTTGAAATATGGAAGCAATTGCAACGCCATGTAGATCGTAATCAAGCAGGAGGAGGCGAAAACAATATTTCAGCGATCAGTTATTGCCAAAAAAAAGTAGTTTCCTTCCGTTAAATATCTAGAATCTGCAGAATAAAACGCTTGTAAGTATGTTTTGTTGATAAGAGCTGCTAGTGATGAGTAAAGCGCACATAACATTCATGAATTACTAATCAGTGGTTCCCGTCGACATGTCACTACAGACGAAGCAGCATTAAAGTACGAAGTTAGGTGATTAAGAGTAGGTAGAATAACAATTAGATGCGGAGAGTCTACAGAAGTATTGAAATATCAACTTCAACTTAAGGAGTGGGGAAAGATACTGGTCTATTGGCATCGCAGCTACATTGAAGTAAAAATATTTTAGAATGCGAATCGTGTCAGTGCACTAATTCCAAAAATGAAAACCCTATGTTCACGCAAAAAATTAAATCGCAAATGCAACACGCAAGGAAATCAGCTTGACGTTGATCGTGGAATAAACTACGAAACCTGTAGTGAGCGAAGATGAAGGCGAGCGACGGAGATAAGTGCTGTTTCATAGTTCATAGTGAGCTCAATTTCACCACACGCTAAAGGCAGCGCTTATTGCTCTTTCTCAACGAAACGTTTCAGTAGAATGCACACTTCTCAGTTGTTTTCCCTTGTTCTTAACATGATAGTAGAAAATTATTGAATCATGTTTCAGAAGTATGTTCGGTACAGTCAAATGATGCACACAAACATTGAACACCTTACGTTATCAGAAAACGTTAGTGCAGTGCGTATCTACATCTACATCTACATCCGTACTCCGCAAGCCACCTGACGGTGTGTGGCGGAGGGTACCCTCAGTACCTCTATCGGTTCTCCCTTCTATTCCAGTCTCGTATTGTACGTGGAAAGAAGGATTGTCGGTATGCTTCTGTGTGGGCTCTAATCTCTCTGATTTTATCCTCATGGTCTCTTCGCGAGATATACGTAGGAGGGAGCAATATACTGCTTGACTCTTCGGTGAAGGTATGTTCTCGAAACTTTAACAAAAGCCCGTACCGAGCTACTGAGCGTCTCTCCTGCAGAGTCTTCCACTGGAGTTTATCTATCATCTCCGTAACGCTTTCGCAATTACTAAATGATCCTGTAACGAAGCGCGCTGCTCTCCGTTGGATCTTCTCTATCTCTTCTATCAATCCTACCTGGTGCGGATCCCACACTGCTGAGCAGTATTCAAGCATTGGGCGAACAAGCGTACTGTAACCTACTTCCTTTGTTGTCGGATTGCATTTCCTTAGGATTCTTCCAATGAATCTCAGTCTGGCATCTGCTTTACCGACGATCAACTTCATATGATCATTCCATTTTAAATCACTCCTAATGCGTACTCCCAGATAATTTATGGAATTAACTGCTTCCAGTTGCTGACCTGCTATTTTGTAGCTAAATGATAAGGGACCTATCTTTCTATGTATTCGCATCACATTACACTTCGCTACATTGAGATTCAATTGCCATTCCGTGCACCATGCGTCAATTCGCTGCAGATCCTCCTGCATTTCAGTACAATTTTCCATTGTTGCAACCTTTCGATACACCACAGCATCATCTGCAAAAAGCCTCAGTGAACTTCCGATGTCATCCACCAGGTCATTTATGTATATTGTGAATAGCAACGGTCCTATGACACTCCCCTGCGGCACACCTGAAATCACTCTTACTTCGGAAGACTTCTCTCCATTGAGAATGACGTGCTGCGTTCTGTTATCTAGGAACTCCTCAATCCAATCACACAATTGATCTGATAGTCCGTATGCTCTTACTTTGTTCATTAAACGACTGTGGGGAACTGTGTCAAACGCCTTGCGGAAGTCAAGAAACACGGCATCTACCTGTGAACCCGTGTCTAAGGCCCTCTGAGTCTCGTGGACGAATAGCGCGAGCTGGGTTTCACACGATCGTCTTTTTCGAAACCCATGCTGATTCCTACAGAGTAGATTTCTAGTCTCCAGAAAAGACATTATACTCGAACATAATACGTGTTCCAAAATTCTACAACTGATCGACGTTAGAGATATAGGTCTATAGTTCTGCACATCTGTTCGACGTCCCTTCTTGAGAACGGGGATGACCTGTGCCCTTTTCCAATCCTTTGGAACGCTTCGCTCTTCTAGAGACCTACGGTACACCGCTGCAAGAAGGGGGGCAAGTTCCTTCGCGTACTCTGTGTAAAATCGAACTGGTATCCCATCAGGACCAGCGGCCTTTCCTCTTTTGAGCGATTTTAATTGTTTCTCTATCCCTCTGTCGTCTACTTCGATATCTACCATTTTGTCAACTGTGCGACAATCTAGAGAAGGAAGCACAGTGCAGTCTTCCTCTGTGAAACAGCTTTGGAAGAAGACATTTAGTAATTCGGCCTTTAGTCTGTCATCCTCTGTTTCAGTACCATTTTGGTCACAGAGTGTCTGGACATTTTGTTTTGATCCACCTACCGCTTTGACATAGGACCAAAATTTCTTAGGATTTTCTGCCAAGTCAGTACATAGAACTTTACTTTCGAATTCATTGAAAGCCTCTCGCATAGCCCTCCTCACACTACATTTCGCTTCGCGTAATTTTTGTTTGTCTGCAAGGCTTTGGCTATGTTTATGTTTGCTGTGAAGTTCCCTTTGCTTCCGCAGCAGTTTTCTAACTCGGTTGTTGTACCACGGTGGCTCTTTTCCATCTCTTACGATCTTGCTTGGCACATACTCATGTAACGCATATTGTACCATGGTTTTGAACTTCGTCCACTGATGCTCAACACTATCTGTACTTGAGACAAAACTTGTGTGTTGAGCCATCAAGTACTCTGAAATCTGCTTTTTGTCACTTTTGCTAAACAGAAAAATCTTCCTACCTTTTTTAATATTTCTATTTACGGCTGAAATCATTGATGCAATAACCGCTTTATGATCGCTGATTCCCTGTTCTGCATTAACTGATTCAAATAGTTCGGGTCTGTTTGTCACCAGAAGGTCTAATATGTTATCGCCACGAGTCGGTTCTCTGTTTAATTGCTCAAGGTAGTTTTCAGATAAAGCACTTAAAAATATTTCACTGGATTCTTTGTCCCTGCCACCCGTTATGAACGTTTGAGTCTCCCAGTCTATATCCGGCAAATTAAAATCTCCACCCAGAACTATAACATGGTGGGGAAATCTACTCGAAATATTTTCCAAATTATTCTTCAGGTGCTGAGCCACAACAGCTGCTGAGCCCGGGGGCCTATAGAGACATCCAATTACCATGTCTGAGCCTGCTTTAACCGTGACCTTCACCCAAATCATTTCACAATTCGAATCTCCGTCAATTTCCTTCGATACTATTGCACTTCTTATCGCTATAAACACGCCTCCCCCTTCACTGTCCAGCCTATCTCTGCGGTATACATTCCAATCAGAGTTTAGGATTTCATTACTGTTTACGTCTGGTTTCAGCCAACTTTCTGTTCCTAGTACTATATGGGCGTTGTGACCGTTTATTAATGAGAGCAGTTCTGGGACCTTTCTATAGACGCTCCTGCAGTTTACTATTAGCACATTAATATTGTTATTCCTTGTTGCATTTTGCCTACTCCTGCCTTGCCGCGTCTCAGGAGGCGTCTTGTCGGGCCTAGGGAGGGAATTCTCTAACCTAAAAAAACCCCATGTGCACTCCACACGTACTCCGCTACCCTCGTAGCCGCTTCCGGCGTGTAGTGCACGCCTGACCTATTCAGGGGGACCCTACATTTCTCCACCCGATAGCGGAGGTCGAGAAATTTGCACCCCAGCTCTCCGCAGAATCGTCTGAGCCTCTGGTTTAAGCCTTCCACTCGGCTCCAAACCAGAGGACCGCGATCGGTTCTCGGAACGATACTACAAATAGTTAGTATGGAGTCAGTAGGCTAGAACTCGGGGCATAGTTCTTTGATCTTCATTTGTTTGACGAATCTTTCAGAGATATACAGTCTGTATATCGTAAACTCACTTCGACAATATACGCAATCTTTGTATTATCAGCATACTGATGGAGAGTTAACATACATTGATGCCGACATTTGGCAGTTAGGTGAACGTTTCTGTGTAACGGAGCATTTAGCTGATGAGTGATTCAGTACGTGCTCAGGAACTTTCAGTGTAACCTAGTTACATCCGTAAAACTGTTTGTTCACCAAATACGCAGAGCCGACAGGGTTGGGACTGACGATTGCTATTGTTTCCCAAACACAATGAAATCGAGGCCAGAGAAGTTACATAATGTCAAATATTCAAACTATCTCGGTTACGTTATTTCCAACAGAAAACGAAAGCTCCCGTGTAGATTACATACAGCTGTAATGGTGACTCCCATCTATGGACGTTACAACGTTCGCGTGGCGAAGAGCCTTCCCCTTCGGACTTCATAAGAGTGACGTCGACCGTGTATCGATGTACACGGTATAGGTGGATGCATGCTTATCGTTGTGTGAAGTCCTCTTTTTAGAACAAGCTAAGGTCCCACATCCATGGCCTCGGCAGATTTTCATCCTGGAGAGCTGATAACATTGCCGTTGAATTTCCCTTCAGCAAAAAGCAAATTCTCAACTTCCGTTTCTAACAGTCCTCATGAAACAGATCGCTACGAAATGCAGTATTGATTGCCAAAGCAAAGCAACCAGACAAAAAATAAAACCCCTCAAAATATGCTGCTATCTTCTTGGTGTATTAATGACTTCATAGTCCGCCCTGGTAGCTGAGTGGTCAGCATGACGGAATATTATACCTAATGGCCCGGGTTCGATTCCCGGCCGGGTCGGAAATTTTCTCCGCTGTCCTTATCATTATTTCATCCCCAGCGACACGCAAGTCGCCGAAGTAGCATCAACTCGACAGATTTGCACAGGCGAACGGTCTACCCGACGGGAGGCCCTACCCATAAGACATTTCCATATACTGACTGCATAAACTGCGAGATACTTTTAGATCAGAGGAGAGGGCCAGAAGAGAAGACCCAGTTGATTACCACGAACGCGTCGCTTTCTAGACAATAAAATTGTTCTATCGTCTCTCTCTCTCACACACACACACACACACACACACACACACACACACACACACACACACACCAATGGTGACTTACGATCAAAAATGTTTATTGGGTGCGTAAAATAGATTGCACATCGGTTGAGAGAGCATAATTAGCCGTTTTGAATCTACACTCTAAGACAAAAGAAAGAGGCACCACAGAGGAGTTGCGCAAATTGGTCACATACTTATACAGATATCGAGGAAAATGCACAATTGTAAACTGTGGCGGCCGATGGATGAATGTGTGACGCTGCAGTGCAATCTCATCGCGAAGCTGGCAAGGACAGTGAACAGGGGACAATTGGTTACCAGGGAGTCTACGGTAGTTTCATTCCGTGTATTCAGTTGGACAGTAAGTATGCCCTGCAGACAGACGCGTAAACAATATACGCGGGTATCATTAGAGAGAGAAGATGTAGTTGAGCCCTAAGAAGTCGGTTGGACTAATCGTCGAATCTCTCGATATTTGAATAGGAGCGATGCCTCTATTCCTTGAGCCGGCCGGAGTGGCCGAGCGGTTCTAGGCGCTACAGGCTGGAGCCGCGCGATCGCCAATGTCGCAGGTTCGAATACTGCCTCGGGCGTGGATGTGTGTGATGTCCTTAGGTTAGTGAGGTTTAAATAGTTGTAAGTCTAGGGGAATGATGACCTCAGATGTTAGGTCCCATAGTGCTCAGAGCCATTTCTATTCGTTGATGTTGGCTGGAATGCATGAACCTTGGCTGAACCCAGCGTCAAAAAGGAAGTGGTCACCTAGAGAGGCGACAGAACGAGAAGACCGAGCTATCGCCAGAGGGGCACCAAGAGCCACGGATTCATCATTACCATCGATCAGACGTGTATCTAGTGCTTCAGCGACCACAAGGATCATCAATAGGTGGCTCACAGAAAGGGACTGAGCCCACGGCGCTCTTTGCGCCGGATACCATTACCTGTATACACCAAGCAGCCGGTTGCAGTGATATCGGACACATTCGTCCTGTAATAGCAGCTAGTAGCGTAACAGTAAGTGCTGTGCTCCGTAGATAAGATGTCGTGAGTTCGAGTACATTCACTGCTGCATTTATTGCGAATACATAGAAAGAAGGATCCTTTATTGTATGATTATATGATTATATGATAGCTGAACAAACATTGGTAGCAGTTACTTCTGTTAAATATCTGGGAGTATGCGTACGGAACGATTTGAAGTGGAATGATCATATAAAATTGTTGGTAAGGCGGGTGCCAGGTTGAGATTAATTGGGAGAGTCCTTAGAAAATGTAGTCCATCAACAAAGGAGGTGGCTTACAAAACACTCGTTCGACCTATACTTGAGTATTGCTCATCAGTGTGGGATCCGTACCAGATCGGGTTGACGGAGGAGATAGAGAAGATCCAAAGAAGAGCGGCGCTTTTCGTCACAGGGTTATTTGGTAAGCGTGATAGCGTTATGGAGATGTTTAGGAAACTCAAGTGGCAGACTCTGCAAGAGAGGCGCTCTGCATCGCGGTGTAGCTTGCTGTCCAGGTTTCGAGAGGGTGCGTTTCTGGATGAGATATAGAATATATTGCTTCCCCCTACTTATACCTCCCGAGGAGATCACGAATGTAAAATTAGAGACACTCGAGCGAGCAAGGTGGCTTTCAGACAGTCGTTCCACCCGCGAACCATACGCGACTGGAACAGGAAAGGGAGGTAATGACAGTGGTACGTGAAGTGCCCTCCGCCACACCGTTGGGTGGCTTGCGGAGTACAAATGTAGATGTAGACTGGATTGCAGTTGTTTTCAGTGATGAGACCCGCTTCCAAATGATCCTCCTCCTACCGCCCGAAGATCTGCCTTGGGATTCTGCAGACAATGGTGGACTGTCGCCCGCTGTATGGCTCGCCATCCAGGAGTGGTGGTCTGGGATGCCTTTTCATTTCATATCAGGACTTCACTCGTTGTCACCCGCGTCATCCTTACACCTCAGCGGTACGTCGACCATACCCTACGCCTCGTTTTGCGGCCATACACGGCAAGCCATCCGGGGCTTACATTGTAGCAAGATAATGCCCACCCGCTTACGGCGAGAGTTTTACTGCCTACCTTTGTGCTTGCCAAACCCTACCGTGGCCAGCAAGGTCGCCGTTTCTCTTCCAACTAAGAACATTTGGAGCATTATGGGTACGGCCTTCCAGTCAGCTTTTGACGATCAACGCACCACTTGGATACGATTTGGCACGATAGCCCTCAGGAGGACATCCAGCAACTCTGTCAATGGCAAGCTGGGTAACTGCTTGCATAAGAGCCAGCGGTGGACCAACGCGTTACTGACTTGCTCAATTTGTGAAAATGTTTCTCTTGAATAAACCGTCAACCCGGCCGCTGTGGCCGAGGGTTCTAGGCGCTTCAGTCCGGAACCGCGCTGCTGCTACGATCGCAGGTTCGAATCCTGCCTCGGGCATGGGCATGTGTCATGTCCTTAGGATAGTTAGGTTTAAGTAGGGGACTGATGACCTCAGATGTTAAGTCCCATAGTGTTTAGAGCCAATAAACCATCCAGTTGTCCTGAAACTATAATCATTTGTTTGTCCGTAGATGTATATCACATTTAAAGGTCAAATTTCGGTCCCATTCGGATGTTTCCTTCGTGGTACGTCCTATTTTTCTTCTTCCTTTTTTCCTTTTTTTAGGTGTCTTGCGGTCTTTAGCGATATGCATCCATGTCTTCTGTCTTTTGAATAATACAGAAAAAGAAAGAAAACCGGGTGACGTGACGTACTGCTAAAAGCTTGTTCCTGTAAGGGCACTGGAATGCATTGTGCGGGCAAACAGTTTCCATCTGTATCATGTCACTCAATCAGCAGGTTAAGCAGCGGTACTGCAGAAGGAAATAAGAGGAGGAGGAGATTAGTGTTTAACGTCCCGTCGACAACGAGGTCATTAGAGACGGAGCGGAAGCTCGGGCGAGGGAAGGATGGTGAAGGAAATCGGCCGTGCCCTTTCAAAGGAACCATCCCAGCATTTGCCTGAAGCGATTTAGGGAAATCACGGAAAACCTAAATCAGGATGGCCGGAGACGAGATTGAACCGTCGTCCTCCCGAATGCGAGTCCA
This sequence comes from Schistocerca gregaria, assembly GCF_023897955.1. NCBI lineage: Eukaryota > Metazoa > Arthropoda > Insecta > Orthoptera > Acrididae > Schistocerca > Schistocerca gregaria. The sequence continues at coordinate 492,480,566 of NC_064924.1, forward strand.
GTGTGCTAACCACTGCGCCACCTCGCTCGGTAAGGAAATAAGAATTCGGTCATCTGTTCTGATGCAATAGTATGGAAACAGGTTCTTTCTTCAAATGTATCTGTTTACGTATCAAATCACCTTTACACACTATCGAAACCTGAGTGAAACAAATACACATTATTAGGCCAGCTAGAATCTGAGGGAGGTTGAACATGTGTGGTAATGATGTGTGAACGTTTAGTATGAGAGTGTCGGAGTGTGTGTGTAACTTGCCCTTCTCCTTGGAGAAACCTATACGGATAACAGATACCTTACCTCTTCATCAAAGTGCTACTGGCTCTCCTAAAAGGGCCACATGAAATACCTAGATCGTAGCAGCATGATGGGCGCCCTTTTAAATTCTCCCTCGTGGCTGTCAAGATGGTCACCCTCTCTTTGCTGCTCTCTGGGTAGAAGGTGAACAGGCATTACAAGATACCCTATAATTTCGCCTGATTTGACGCAACTGGACTTTTCTCTGTAGGGAACTCAAAGATGAAGTTTCGATGGCCCAATGGGATTCAAAGAACAGCATTATCGCAGCGTATATAGTGATATCGAAGGAATGTCTTCAGTCTGACCCGAAGTCCTTGCACCAGAGACAGACGGTGGGCATTTCGAACATTTGATGACATAAATTACATGTTAAGGAAATGTTTATGACCATGTTCTTTTGTGATTTACTTTTTGCTGTTGATGGAATTCTTCGGTATAAATATATATATTGACATTAAACTCATGGTCTGAAGTTAGTATTTAACAATATTTTTACTCAGTCATTGTTTAACGAATCCGTTCGATTTCTGACGAATACCTTTTTTCAAGATTCAGGCGGAAACAAGATGAGAACTGGAATGTAACTCTCGCTCTGTAGCGAATGTGCGCAGATGTGAAACTTACTGGCAGATTGAAACTGTATGCCGGACCGAGACTCTAACTCGGGACCTTTGCCTCTCGCGACCAAGCGCTCTACCGGCTATTTTTTTCGATGTAGTGAAGAGGCGCAACGATCATCAGGGGGTAGGAGGCTGAAGTGGTCAAGGGTCGCAACCCGAGGCCTCGCCACGACATCCTCATTACCAATGGCGAGCGCTGTGTCAAGTCAGGAAATGAACAGAATTTTTCTTTTTTCTCTTTTATTTATTTTATTTATTGTGACCCATCTGTGCTCAATAAGGGCAGCCCTAACGGCTTGAGGCCCGCAAGCTTTTTGAGCATGACAAGGAATAGAAACGAAAGGGAGGAATAAAGGAGGAAATAAAGATAAGTTGGGAGGCATAGCACGCACTCCTTTGAGCGCGTCTCCCGCTCAGTGGCTGGACTTATACTGGTACACGGTACTGTATCGAAAAAGTGTGCCGTGAGGTGTCAGACACGTCGAATCTCGGATGTCGGATGTACCCTAACTGACGGAGGGAGGAGGGGGGCAGGGGGGGGGGAAGGTCGTAAATTACAGTGTATAAGTAATTAACAAATGGAGGCTGTAATATAGCGTTCGTTAAAGTGCGGTGTGAGCATCCAAAACATGGTACCAGAAGTCGATCTTGGAGTGCGCCCGGTCGCTGAAGAGGTATGCAATCGTCAGGTCCTGGAACCATGTGACAGCGTGATGCTCGGTAAGTGGAAATGTGTCTTCGGAAGAAGAACGAATTGCGGGCTGACTGTCATTGGTGGAGCACGGAGGTAACATACCAGTATCCGTTGCACGAGTTGCCAGACATGTGAGAAGATGCTCATAAGTATCTTCACTGTCGCAACGGTGATTCGGCCAGTTCAATACTGTGAGGACGCTGGATTGTCGGATATTGACATGACTCGCTACCCGACCTCACAACTTCACTTCCGCCAGTATCTCATCTACGTTTTTTACAGAAGCTCTCCCGCGAAACTTGCACTACTGGAAGAAAGGATGTTGCGGAGACAAGACTTAGCCACAGCCTGGAGGATGTTTCCAGAAAGAAACTTTCGCTCTGCAGCAGACTGTGTGCTGATATGCTGTCAGGCCGGGTCGTGGATCGTGCTTGGGTAGCTCAGTCGGTAGAGAACTCGTGCGTGAAAAGCAAAGGTCGTCGGTTCGATTCCCGGTCCGGCACACAGTTTTAATCTGCCAGGAAGTTTCAAGATCAGAACTGTTACCGTACTTAACTAGTGTGTCATCCCTAGATGCTACGCCTGGCCGCTCTGGCCGAGCGGTTCTAGGCGCTTTAGTCCGGAACCGCGCTGCTGCTACGGTAGCACGTTCGAATCCTGCCTCGGGCATGGATGTGTGTGATGTTCTTAGGTTTAAGTACTTCTGTCTAGGGGACTGATGACCTTAAATGTTAAAGCCCATAGTGCTAAGAGCCATTTGAACTATTTTGAACCTAGATGCCACGCTCCTACCCTCCCAGTTAGTGTGTAGGTCCAGCGACACATAGCCAGTTGTGAACAATTTGAAGTTTTGAATTAAACTCTGATCAGCAGTTCCGATTTTGTATTTGCCGCCGCTTAATTCATTCAAACTCCAGCTCTCTATCGGTCGCGGACGCGAAGTTCTACTTGATAGCGTCCGCCTAAGATAGCTATCAGTTTGATGCTCAGGGCAGGTAGATCCTATATTCTAAATATACGATTAGCTATGGTGATTTTGGGGAGGAGACCAAACAACAAGGTCGTCGGTCTCGTCGGATTATGGAAGGATGGGTAAGGAAGTCGGCCGTCTCCTTTCAGAGGAACCATCCCAGCATTTGCCTGAAGCGATTTAGGGAAATGACGGAAACACAAATCAGGAAGGTCGGAGGCGAGAATGAACGGTCGTCCTCTGGAATGCGAGTCCAGTGTGCTAATCACTGCGCCACCTCGCTCGGTTTTAATGCTACCTCTGAAACTACTTGTCTGCTTTCGGAGGACGAGGTGCATTTGAGGTCCTCTCTTTGAAATCTACAGTACTAGCAGCAGAAACTACTATAGACTATAGTTGTTAGAAAAAGCGAACATGATACCGATACGTCTGTAAGTAATACTGCTGTGGCAAGAGCCAATATTGTTTTGCGAGGAGTGTCTTATAATTCATCTGGGTGAAAACAGAAAAAGATATTTTAAACCAGGCCTGTTCAGGAGGCGGCTAGGCAAGTACGAACGCTCACGCTCGCTGTAATATGTGGCTGTCAGACGTCATTATGTAGAGTGGGGGAAGCACAAACTGTGAGTTGTCGTCAACCTTCATACTTAATGGTGCAAAGCTTAAAGTTGTGAGTCACTCATTTAAAACAGATGAAAAGCAGCACTACGCCCGGGTTAGGATCTTCAAAGCCAAGGTCAGACCCACCAGTATAAATTTATAACAAGTCAGTAGAGGACGTCTAGCTGCAGTTACAACTTACAGACATGCATTGTACAGTCAGTTGCATGAAAATAATAGAACATCCAGGGAAATGAAACTTCCTGGTAGATTAAAACTGTGTGCCCGACCGAGACTCGAACTCGGGACCTTTTCCTTTCGCGGGCAAGTGCTCTGCCAACTGAGCTACCGAAGCACGACTCACGCCCGGTACTCGCAGCTTTACTTCTGCCAGTACCTCGTCTCCTACCTTCCAAACTTTACAGAAGCTCTCCTGCGAACCTTGCAGAACTAGCACTCCTGAAAGAAAAGCTCAGATGGCAGAGCACTTGCCCGCGAAAGGCAAAGATCCCGAGTTCGAGTCTCGGTCGGGCACACAGTTTTAATCTGCCAGGAAGTTTCATATCAGCGCACACTCCGCTGCAGAGTGAAAATCTCATTCTGGATCCAGGGAAATATTTCTGCCGGCGGCCGCATTAGGGTATGATGCGAGGTGAAAATCTGTGTATGACTGGGAGTCGGTACTCTGCTTCTCTAGAACGGTTGCTTCATCTGCTCTACCATCCATACAAGCGTCCCGACTGACACAGATTTCCAACTCGTCATACTATGTACCCCTCGATCGCAGTGCGACTTGTATTCTCCCGAAAGGAAACGAAACCTGGAGTGCATCCGCACTGAAGAAATCATGTTTAGGCTGTCAATTGTGAACAACGCTGCACAAGAAGACGTTTATTTGGTTTCCTTTACCGGTTTCGACAGCGTAAACTGTCACCTTCAGAAGTTAAATTGGCTCAAGTCATTGATAAGCCAACGTTAAAATAAGAATCGGACGGTAGTGCCCTGTGATACAGAACCGCTAAAATAGTGAAATCGCTAAAAATATGATACGATAAGCAGCAAACAATACTGTATCAGTATATTGGTAGACTGTCGTCGCACGTATTAGGTACGATTAAAAGCTTATGGTCGAATCAGCAGTTCAACGAAAACAGTACCAGACATTGATGCTTTAGTGAACAGCAAAATAAGTTCATAGTATTCTTTGACATGAATTTATTCTATGTTAAACGCGTGAGTAAAATACTGACGAAAAACATGTTGAAACCAATTTACACGTCGTCCGAAAAAGACATTCATCGTAAAGTTGCATCGATCGCAACAAATATCACGTTTCGTATTTATCTTTCACATGTTCGTTACCTCATCAATTAAAAAAATGTCTCATTTCATTGTCATATCTCGTCAGTGCAACAGTTTCAGGAAATAAATTTGCCACGAAAGACATGAATTTGACGCCATGAAGCGATACGTCTCCGTCTCCGCAGGACTATGAACGACCGTAGAATAGACTTGAAAAAGTTTCTTGTGCCACGCTACGTCGTTCCAATTCTTGCCCTTCCATTTCTCGGAGTGAGCCAGCGGATTGCTCACTGCTGAGGCGTGAGCGCGATCCAGCTAGCCCGAGCTGATACGTAGAACAGGCCGGTCTTAAACGGTTCCGGAAATATTTTACGTGAACAGTTTAACAATCTCAACTTCTGCAGTAGCTGTAAGAATTTTTCACCTCTTAATTATTATATACAGCATTCTTTCTTTTACGACACCAGGAAGTTCTGAACCTGGTCACGAAGGTAACGACGTAGCGTGTCCACCATTCACGAAAGCGCTGATAGCGCACTGTGTGCGACTAAGGTCTTTGACCGAACGGCGTCGTGTTGGTCAGGGTATATCGAAGTTCCGCATTCACTGGACTGGCGGGTGAGAAATCAATGACCTCAGTTTTCTGTTTAGAATGATTCTACAGGAACGATGCAGCAGAATAAGAGAAGAGACATTTGGTGCAGATGAGCCAACATTCCAATCTAATTGCTTGGGTTTTCTAGCCCCTAACAGTTTGTTGTGAATTACACGTGTATGTAAACTTTTAGCTCCACAATAATGGCCTATCACAATTTGCTCTGCAGTTTTGGAAACAAATGGTTAGTTTGTAAGCTTTCTAGATAACTTAATCTCTCCTGAAATACTGAGTTTTCTTAGAAACTTTCTCCTCGTGTAACGTGTCCTGTCGTATTCAGCCGCTGAGCTATACTGACTGTTCATTGGCACGTTACTGAGCTTGTGAACAGTGCCATGAAACAAAACTGTAATATCTGGGCAATGCTGAATTTGACATACTGAAAATAAATCCGAAAAGAAATTAATTTTGTACTCAGTGATAACTATTTAACGGAAATGTAATACTGAAATGCGTTGTGAAGGTTACATAACATGAAGTACAATGTCTGACTTGAAATACCCACAAAATAAAATACTGCTCAACTCTTAAGATAATATCTGTTTAAGGGTGCTTCACTGTTCACTGTAAATTAGCCTGCTTACTAAGCACAAGACCTGAAAATTCTTACTACGTAGTACGTACCATCTGCTCACGATAATGCAAGGAGAGATTTGTCCTGAAAGCAAATTAACTCACCTCATTCTCAGTATGGTATTTTGTTTCTGCTATACTGACGCTCTCGAAAGCAAATTGAAATCGGCAAATGCAGCAGCCAAAGAAAAATAATTTACTCACTACTAAATTTTTCTTTGCTCGTTAGAATCAACCTGTGGCTGCATGTCGCGTAAGATGCAATGTACACACGACAAAATATTTCTCACTCCGCAAAGAATGAGAGTAGAACGATTTTACTTCAAATAAAATCGCTCTTGAACAATTCAAACTCTAATTACGGTCAAAAACAATTTACAACATAACGTAATACTAATAATTACGAAAATCATTCGTTACAAAAATTAGACATTTAAAACAAGTACATTGTCTTCGACATATCGGAAACAAATAGATCAAATTAATACCAATCATGAATGTCACTAGTTATCTGAAGGACAAAGATTGCGTTCAGTTAATAGTTCCGTCAGTTCCTTCACACAAACATTTCATCCTTGGGCATGTATTGGTTGCCTTGAAATATTCCTCCGAAAATCTTCTCCAACCATACTGTCAAGAAAACATCTTAACAAACAAGTTTTCATCTCCATAATAAAATATTCCAGATAACCTCTCCAGATCCACACATATCAGATCTCATTCTCTAAAACTCAATTGCTCACTGCTATGCATCAAGTAAGAAAGTCTTAGCGCACCACAGATTACATTAAAGACATGAGTCAAAGATCTTAAGCCCTACTCGTGCAGTGCGTTCATGTATCTTTGTCCCAGTAACAGTCATAGGCTAACATAACCTGCGACACTTCGCCTCGTTTTTGCTAGCTGCAGTTACCAAGCAAACGACACTTCTGACTATGAAATCGGATGTGCGCTAATACTAACATTTACACTGATTTGTAACACAGTTTTTAAAATAGGGAGTGTATGTAGTGCCATAAAAATCGCCAATAACAAAAAATGACAAGATTTTTCATTCTTTGGTTTGAGGTACGAAACGGTAGATTACAGGACAGTTTATTTATGATTCTCTTGTAACGTAGACTGCAATGACGGATAGAGCAAGAACGGGACGTCAAATGCGAACCAGCAATGGCAATGGCTACACTAGAGAGCCAAAGAAACCGCATTCCATACCTAATATCGTTAGGGACCCCCCGAGCACGCTGAAGTGCCGCAATACGATGTGGCAGGGACTCTGCAAATGTCTGAAATAGTGCTAGAGGGAACTGACATAATGAAACCTGTAGGTCTGTCCCTAAATCCGTAAGAGTACGAGGGGGTGGAGATCTCTTCTGAACAGCGCGTTGCAATGCATCCCAGATATGCTAAATAATGTTCCTCTCTGTGGGGGTTGGTGACTACCGGGAGTGTTTAAAATCAGAAAAGTGTTCTTGGAGCCACTCTGTAGCAATTGTGGACGTGTGTGGTGTCGCATTGTCCTGCTGGAATTGCCCAAGTCCGTCTGAATGTACAATGGACATGAATGGCTGCAGGTGCTCAGGTATTATGCTTCCGTACAAGTCACTTGTCAGAGTCGTATCTAGACGTATCAGGTGTCCCATATCCCTCCAACTGCACACCCCCCACACCATTAAAGAGCCTCCACCAGCTTGAACAGTCCCCTGCTTTCATGCAGGGTCCATGGATTGTTTAGATACCCATCCACGTCCAACCGCTCGGTACAATTTGAAACGAAACTCGTTCGACCAGGCAACATGTCTGCAATTATCAACAGTCCAATGTGGATGTTGTTGGGCCCAGGCGAAGTGTAAAGCTTTGTGTCGTACAATGATCGGCTCCGAAAGCCCAAATCGATTATGTTTCGTTGAATGGTTCGCATGCTGACTCTTGCTGATGGCCCAGCATTGAAATCTGCAGCAGTTTGCGGAAGGGTTGCACTTGTCACGTTGCACGATTCTCTTCAGTCGTCGTTGGTCCCGTTCTTGCAGGATCATTTTCGGCCGCAGCGATGTCTGTGATTTAATGTTTTACAGTATTCCTGATATTCACGGTACACTCGTGGAATGGTCGTACGGGAAAATCCCCACTTTAACGCTACTTCAGAGATGCTGTGTCATATCGCTCGTGCTCCGACTATAACACCACGTACAGAATCGCTTAAATCTCGATAACTTGCCATTTTAGCAGCAATAAGCGATGTAACAAGTGCGCTGGAACTTGTTCTCTTATACAGGCGTTGCCGACCGAAGCGCCGTATTCTGCATGTTTACATATCACTGTATTTGAATACGCATACATATACCAGTTTCTTAGGCACTTCAGTGTATCATCAATTATTGCCCGTAATTTGACGAATAAATTTATGAGAATGTATGTTTGGAGCACAGCATTGTATGGTAGTGAAAAATAACTGCGGAAAAGCGGAACAAAAGAAAACCGAAGCATTTGAGGCGGGGTGCTGCAGACGAAATGTTGAAAATAGGTGGACTAATAAGATAAGGAATGAGGATGTTCTGCGCAAAATCGGAGAGGGGGAAAATATATGGAAACTACTGACAAGGAAAAGGGATAGGATGATATGACATCTGTTACACGAGGGAATGACTTACATGGTACTAGAGAGAGCTGTAGAGAGTAAAAACTACAGCGGAAGACAGAAATTGGAGTACAGCCAGCAGATAATTGAGGACGTAGGTTGCAAGTGTTTTGCTGAGTCTGAAATGAAGAGGTTGGCACAGGAGAGGAATTCTTGGTGGGCCGCATCAGTAACAAGACATACGACGACAAAAAAGACAGGTTAACCAGCCATCAAGGAACGGGACGTTAAAACATTCCACAGTGACCTTCAAGTTGCATCTGCACAGACCATTGATGGAGATCAAAGGGGTGGAACTGGATGTCAATGTCAAGGATTCTGGAGATGTAACTTTCGACTCTGACCTGGGCCGGAGGAAAGTGCCGGAGTCTTAAGCTATTCTCGCAGCGCTCGCTCACGTTTTGGTTGTGGAGTTGCTTTTGTGTCTTCTTCATCCTGCTTGCTTAGATTTCATACCACATTGTGGAAGTTGCATGTGACTTAGGTTTTGTCCTTTGGGCGTTCTTCCGCAAAAAGAGACCTAAACTCTGAAAGCTAAAAATAATGTAGGTTTTAAAATTCATAGATAAAACATACACTTTGCATAAATATCATAAAGAGATAAACAGTGGTTATTAGAAGGCTTTGAAACAATCAAATTGTCATCTCAGTTGAAGGAGAGAAATAGTTGTTTTTGATACTGGGAAAGTCTGCAAAACACAATAGATGCGGTAAAAAGGCTCAGTGTGTTGTATTTCGTTGTCCAGTGGGAATCTACCTTGACTGCTGTACTTAATTACAAAAAGGTAGTTAAATTTTCCACTAACATAATGAGAGAGCGCTGTGGTTAGTGCACTGAACTGGCATGTAGGATGACTTGGAATCAAATCCCTGTGCGCCATCCAGATCCAGGTTTCTAGTGAATCATGTAATACCTTTAGAAAGAAGCCGTGCATTTGTCCACGGCTATTTCGGAGTCATCAGTCATGTAACTGATTTGATGCGGTCCGTCACGAATGCCTCTCCTATGCCAATCTCTTCATCTCGGAGCAGCGTTGCGACCTATGTCTTCATTTATTTTCTGGATTTGTTCAAATTCTTGTCCTGCTTTGTAGTTTTTAACCTCTACAGTCTTAACAGGCGTTCCATCAATCTATCCCTTCTTCCTGTCAGTGTTTCTCATATATTCCTTCTCTCTCAGATTCTCCGGAGAACCACCTCATTCCTTATCTTATTAGTACACCTAATGGTGTACCATAGAGCGCGGTGCTCCAAACGTACATTCTCAGGAATTTCTTCCTCAAATTAAGGCCTATGTTTGGTGATACCAGTAGACTTCTATTGGCCAGGATTGCCCCTTTTTCGTAGTGCTAATCTACTTTTTATGTCCTCCGTGCCACGTCCGACATGGGTTATTTTGTTGCCTAGCTATAAGAATTCGTAACTTAAACTACTTCGCTATCACAAACCCAGATGTTTAGTTTCCCTTTGTTCTCCAATTCTGCTACTTCTCGGTGCTTTCGTCATTCTTCGATTTACTCGTAATCCATATTCTGTATTCATTAGACTGTTCGTACCATCTGGGAGATTTTGATAATTCTTCTCTACTTTCACAGGGTAACAGTGTATTCAGCGAATCATATCATTGCTATCCCTTCACCTCGAATTTTCATTTCAAGACTATAAGAGTACTCAAAGAAGGGTACATATTTAGCAGCCTCAAACATATTCTAAATAGAATATAAGGAAAGGTGTCGCCACGTGAACAAGACAAGGAGAAAGACCCCACAGTGAATGCGAGTGAAGTGGGAATATGTTGTCTTGTATATGTATCATTGGCAACACTCTCACTTAAATGCAGCTTAGAAGTCAGTCCGAGGAGAGTGCGCAAATAGCAAAGTGGTGAAGGTGAGCGCTCACCATAGGCAGGAAATACAGGATTGAGTCCCAGTCCAGCACTGATCATCTCTTATCACTATTGCATAGTAGAACTATACCTTACACAGCAAGGAAGTAGCAGTCAGCGAATTAATTTCGAAAACAAAAAAAGGTGTGGTCCCCGTGGTCTAGGGGTAGCGTCTTTGATTCATAATCATAAACGTCTTCGGTCCCGGGTTCGATCCCCGCCACTGCCTAAATTTTGATAATCAGCGTTGGCGGCCGAAGACTCCCGGCATAAGAAGTCAGCCTCATTCTGCCAACGGCCTTGTCAAAGAGGGCGGAGGAGCGGATAGAGGTTCAGGGAACTCTCTTGTCCTAGGGGTGGGAAATTGCCCCTAAAGGTGGAAGAATCAGCAATGATGAACGACATGAAGATGCAGAAGGCAATGAAACCTCTGCATTAAAGACGTAACGTGTATCCACAGGACATGTGGTCTGTAGTTGAAGAAGTGTCATGATGATCTCTCCATTGGCAGAAGATTCCGGAATAGTCCCCCATTCGGATCCTGAAAGAAAGGATATTGCGGAGACATAGCTAGTGCTAGTTCTGCAAGGTTCGCAGGATAGCTTCAGTAACGTTTGGAAGGTAGGAGACGAGATACTGGCAGAAGTAAAGCTGTGAGCACCGGGCGTGAGTCGTGCTTGGGTAGCTCAGTTGGTAGAGCACTTGCCCGCGAAAGGCAAAGGTCCCGATTTCGAGTCTCGGTCCGGCACGCAGTTTTAATCTGCCAGGAAGTTTCAGATCAGCATTATGTTCCATAGTGAGTACTAACGAGAGCTCTGTAAGCGAAATAAAGGCTCTACGTCTTTCTGAGCCAATTGTGCTAGACCGCACAGAAGTGGAAACAATAATGGACGCCACGTATATACCACGACCATTACCCAAGGCTTCTGTGGTGGGGCCTTTACCATATCCCTCCTTATTTTCTATACGTTTTTCCTTCTTAACACATTTCCTTTGTTTTCAGTTTCTCTCCATTGAGTATATCTTTCGTGTGAGGTCATGGTATACCTCCTAATATCCTGTTGGACCTCATTTTCCTCGGCGTAGTGCAGCAAATGAACGTATCAGACATATGGAGCCATGATGCGTGTACATCCTTCTACAATTGCAGAAGTGTCGCTGGTGCAGAATTTTGTGCACGAACTGATCTCGCGAATATGTCCCATAATTGTTCAATGGGATTCATGTCGGGTGAGCTGGGTGGCCAAATCATTCGCTCGAACCCTCCAGAATGTTCATCAGACCAATTGCGAACAGCTGTGGCCCGTTGACATGGCACATTGTCATCCATAAAAATTACATCTTTGATTGGAACAAGCAGCCGAACATGACTATTTCCAGTCAATGATCGGTAAAATTGAACCAGAGGACCCATTCTATGTAAACACAGCCCACTCCACTATAGAGCCACCGCCAGCTTGTACAGAATCGGCCGGCCTCTGTGGCCGAGCGGTTCTAGGCGCTACAATCCGGAACCGCCTGCTGCTACTGTTGCAGGTTGGAATCCTGCCTCGGGCATGGGTGTGTGTGATGTCCTTAGGTTGGTTAGGTGTGAGTAGTTCTAAGTTCTAGGGGACTGATGACCTGAGATGTTAAGTCCCATAGTGCTTAGAGCCGTTTGAATCATTGTTTGCACAGAGCCTCGTTGACAAATTCGATCCATGGATTCGTGCAGTCTGTGCCACACTCGAATCCTACCATCGACTCTTACCAACTGAAACTGGGGCTCGTCTGCCCAGGGTACGGTTTTCCAGACGCCGGGGTCCAACTGATATGTTCACGAGCCAAGGAGAGGCGCTGTAGGCGATATGCTGTAACCAAAGACACTGGCGCGGATCGTCTGTCACCATAGCCCACTAAGGCCCAAAATTCGCCTAACGGATACGTTCGTCACAGGTCCCACATTGATTTCTGCGATTGTTTCACACATTGTTGCTTGTCTGCAACGCAAACTCCGTTGCTTACGGTCGTTAGGTGAAGCCCATCTGTCACGGCGTTGTCCAAGGTGAGAGGTGATGCGTGAATTTTGATATTCTCGCCACTCTTCGTGACACTGTGGACCTTAGAGTACTGAATTCTCTAACGATTTCCGAATTGAAATATCCCTTGTGTCTAGCTCCAACTACCATTTCGCATTGAAAGTCTATTAATTCCCGCTGTGCAGCCATAATCACGTCGGAAGCCTTCTCTCACCTGAGTACGAACACAGCTCCTCCAATGGAGTGCCCTTTTGTAAATTGTGTACATGATACTACTGCCATCTGTATATGTACGTATTCCTATCCCACGACTTTTATCAACAGATCTTCAGTCTGAGTCGTATGTGCAAGACTGCAGTGATATAAAAACAGTAATCCAATGTATGTTAACTAGCCGTGGCGTGTAGACTCGACGTGTATTCCAATGCCACAACCCAATGGTTGCTGCGATGGGGCCTTGACCACATCTTTCTGTCATCTATTCGTTCTTGCTTCTTTCCGTCCAATAGTTTGTAATTAGGCTGTTTCTGTTTTTATGTTGGTAACGCCACGTAGTGTTCTGTATGGAAATTGCTGACTGCGCTGTGTGCAGTCTGTGGCTGGTTGGACTCGATGTTGGACTCGATGTTGGACTCGATGTTGGACTCGATGTTGGACTCGATGTTGGACTCGATGTTGGACTCGATGTTGGACTCGATGTTGGACTCGATGTTGGACTCGATGTTGGACTCGATGTTGGACTCGATGTTGGACTCGATGTTGGACTCGATGTTGGACTCGATGTTGGACTCGATGTTGGACTCGATGTTGGACTCGATGTTGGACTCGATGTTGGACTCGATGTTGGACTCGATGTTGGACTCGATGTTGGACTCGATGTTGGACTCGATGTTGGACTCGATGTTGGACTCGATGTTGGACTCGATGTTGGACTCGATGTTGGACTCGATGTTGGACTCGATGTTGGACTCGATGTTGGACTCGATGTTGGACTCGATGTTGGACTCGATGTTGGACTCGATGTTGGACTCGATGTTGGACTCGATGTTGGACTCGATGTTGGACTCGATGTTGGACTCGATGTTGGACTCGATGTTGGACTCGATGTTGGACTCGATGTTGGACTCGATGTTGGACTCGATGTTGGACTCGATGTTGGACTCGATGTTGGACTCGATGTTGGAATATTCACTTGTGTAGTGTTGGGCAGTTGGATGTGAACAGCACGTAGCATTGCGCAGTTCAGGGTGTATACGACCCGGGACATCCGGGAAAAACCCGGGAATTTTATCGTCTGGGAAAAACTCGGGAATTTTTCAGAATTCCGGGAATTTTTCATTGTTTTAGTTACCGTTAAATTTTTGTGATTTTGACTGGTAAGAACCAATACCCTAACGAATGATATTACTGTATCCCGCTTCTGCAGATTAATGATGCTGCAGCAAAACAAAAGAGAAAAAAAACGAAAATAAAACTTAGGTCGCAAAGGAAATGCGCCATATACAACAACAAAACACAGTGCTCATACAGGCGACTGCCAACCAAAGTGTGTCAAAGGCCTTAGGAAGAATATGCAATGCTTCCTAACAACAAATTGCCTCAGATGAGTGTGACGTGACAGCTGTTTAAATTAGGTTCATTTAAGCAGTTGTGGGCGGGCTCTTGCGCATGCGCAGTTGAGTCCCGTATGAGGAGTACCTTCCCTCGCTTTTGGCTACAGACGTGTGGCTGGGCGCCACTATCTAAATTTCTCCGGTTCGGAGATCTGGGGCTGATACTCAGAGCACTCTGAGTTGTAGTGGGGCGGTGGATAGTCTCCACGTGACCTGTGCTTACGTTTAGTGATTCTGCTCTTTCCTCTTCGTTTATTGCTCTCACATTAAATGAAAACAAAACGGATTTCTGTGGCCGGGAGCTACCAAATGAATTAAAATACGTTCGCATAATTACGGAAGGCTAAAATACGTTGTTAGTTTGAGGTTTTATTTCTACCTTTCTGACAGTCAAGCATTAATCGTCTTGCAGAACAATGAACTTATTTTTGTCGGTTTGCTAAAACGATTCTGCTTTTATTAATCTTTTACGCAGAGGCAGTCAATTTATTTGAAACGAAGTGTTTAATTTCACACTGTTGGCTAGTTTCAACTTGCATTTCAAGTGCACGTTTTCCATCGTCCAGCTCGTATTGCATTATGCCATAATAAAGAACCAGACAAGAGATAATACAGTACTGGTACTCAAGAAAATTTACATCCGAATCTGGACATAACGATTGTGCACTTTAAGCCGAATTGTGCATTTTAGTATGGTTCACGAAATTCCGATGCTTTTGAAGTATCCTTTGATGTCTTGTTTCTTTTAGACATAATTCAGGATCTTTTAACGTTTTACTACGTACGAAGGTGCGGGCTTCCTGCGTCATCGTATCTGCGCAGGCGCAGTGACGCCTGTTATCTGGCGCTCTCTGGCAACTGCCGAAACGAACCTATTTCTAACAGGTCGCGGGAAAATATTGCGATTGGTGGCTTGAAAAGGGTTACTTTCAAAGTAAATTTCCTTTTACGCAAGATGAACTATGTGCGAGAATGTACGATCAATTTCTTAAATCACAGAGCGTTTGACTCTCATTTAAAAATCAACTCTTTGAGGACAACCATCTAGTCGAATTTCGAGCCTAGAAGATCAGACATTTACACGGACACATTTGTGTGATGTATCATAAAATGTAACACATGCAAAAAGATTAGCATTATATGTGAAAGCTTAGCTTCTCTTGCAGCTTATTAATCTTCAAAACCAATATTATTTATGAAAGCTTTGTTTTTGTTGTAGCAATACTGTGTGTATTATTTCAAACTATTAACTTTCCTTTTTTGTGTGTTCGCGCAACTTAAGTGATCTTGCTATTGGTTGACTACATGAAGTACATAAAGTGTCCTGTGATCAGGTGGTGAGATCACGTGACATGAGCCATGACTGGCTTACAAAAGCGCATCGCAAACTCGATTTCATTGCTTCGGAAAGTAACATGCAATGTTTGGTGGAATTCGAATTTATACCTCCGTAACACGAAACAATGTAGCGTACATGTTGCTGCACATCAGATATTTCCAAAACGTGTTATTCCTTCTGGGTTTCGTTTTCTAAAGTGCCGACAAATTCTACGCCTGTGTAGAAAACCATAAACATTCTAAGGACTGAGAAGTTTTACAGTGCCGAGGAAAAGTATACTGGCACTTAAAACGGAAAAAGTGTATTTTCACCCGGGAGAAAGCGTATTTTCAACTGGGAAATCCGGGAATTATTTTTTCCTTGTCCATGTATACACCCTGGGAGCTGGAGGTGAGCCGCCAGCAGTGATATATATATATTATTATTATTATTGTGCTTTTACGGCCTCTTTGGACCACTTCAGTCAATTTCTTTCCGGTCTTACTAAGATTCCTCATTGTTTTTTCCTTCTTGGCTTTCCAGTATTTCTTCATTCTATCCTATCTTTGTTTTCGTTCCTCTTCTGAAAATACCCTTTTAGTTTCCTTTTAGTTGTTTCTCTTTTATCAAATATTGGCAAGAATCTAATATTTCTATTTTTTAATTTATTTACTTGTTTTGATTTGGTTTTCAAGTCCTCCAGCGTTAAGTCTAGTTCTTTCATGTCTTTTATTTCCTTTATTCAGACAAGTTGTTGTTTTTGTTTCCAGAGATTCTCCAAAATTTTGATTATTAATCTGTCTTCAGGTGTTCTCAATAGATGGCCAAAAAATGATATTCTCTTCTTTCTCATGGTATCCGTTACCGGTTCTATCTCCTGATATACTACTGCATTTGGGACAATACGCCATTCTCCCGCTTTTTGGTACTTTTTATTGATGCATGTTCTTATTATTCTTCTTTCTATTTTTAGAATTTATTTGTGTTGTTCTTTTGATTTAGCTTAAACAGGTTTTCACTTCCATAGGTTATTTCTGGTTGGACAACAGTCTTGTAATGTTTTAATTTTGTATTTATTGACAAACATTTTTTGTTGTATGTGTTTCTGGATACTTTTTGGGCTCTTGATAATTTATTAGTTCTCTCTGTTCAGGACATTTTTTTCATTTAAGTTATAGGTTACATTTTCTCCAAGGTACTTAAATTGTTTTACAATTTCTATATCAGTCCAACACATCTGTACACTATTTATTACAAGGGGGTATGTTGCCATTTTTGTTTTTTTTCAAATGAAATTGTTAATCCCACTTTTCCTTATATAATATACTCCTGGAAACTGAAAGAAGAACACCGTGAATTCATTGTCCCAGGAAGGGCAAACTTTATTGACACATTCCTGGGGTCAGATACATCACATGATCACACTGACAGAACCACAGGCACATACACATGCAACAGATCATGCACAATGTCGGCACTAGTACAGTGTATATCCACCTTTCGCAGCAATACAGGGTGCTATTCTCCCATGGAGACGATCGTAGAGATGCTGGATGTAGTCCTGTGGAACGGCTTGCCATGCCATTTCCACCTGGCGCCTCAGTTGGACCAGCGTTCGTGCTGGACGTGCAGACCGCGTGAAACGACGCTTCATCCAGTCCCAAACATGCTCAATGGGGGACAGATCCGGAGATCTTGCTGGCCAGGGTAGTTGACTTACACCTTCTAGAGCACGTTTGGTGGCACGGGATACATGCGGACGTGCATTGTCCTGTTGGAACAGCAAGTTCCCTTGCCGGTCTAGGAAAGGTAGAACGATGGGTTCGATGACGGTTTGGATGTACCGTGAACTATTCAGTGTCCCCTCGACGATCACCAGAGGTGTACGGCCAGTGTAGGAGATCACTCCCCACACCATGATGCCGGGTGTTGGCCCTGTGTGCCTCGGTCGTATGCAGTCCTGATTGTGGCGCTCACCTGCACGGCGCCAAACACGCATACGACCATCATTGGCATCAGGGCAGAAGCGACTCTCATCGCTGAAGACGACACGTCTCCATTCGTCCCTCCATTCACGCCTGTCGCGACACCACTGGAGGCGCGCTGCACGATGTTGGGGCGTGAGCGGAAGACGGCCTAACGGTTTGCGGGACCGTAGCCCAGCTTCATGGAGACGGTTGCGAATGGTCCTTGCCGATACCCCAGGAGCAACAGTGTCCCTAATTTGCTGGGAAGTGGCGGTGCGGTCCCCTACGGCACTGCGTAGGATCCTACGGTCTTGGCGTGCATCCGTGCGTCGCTGCTGTCCGGTCCCAGGTCGACGGGCACGTGCACCTTCCGCCGACCACTGGCGACAACATCGATGTACTGTGGAGACCTCACGCCCCACGTGTTGAGCAATTCGGCGGTACGTCCACCCGGCCTCCCGCATGCCCACTATACGCCCTCGCTCAAAGTCCGTCAACTGCACATACGGTTCACGTCCACGCTGTCGCGGCATGCTACCAGTGTTAAAGACTGCGATGGAGCTCCGTATGCCACGGCAAACTGGCTGACACTGACGGCGGGGGTGCACAAATGCTGCGCAGCTAGCGCCATTCGACGGCCAACACCGCGGTTCCTGGTGTGTCCGCTGTGACGTGCGTGTGATCATTGCTTGTACAGCCCTCTCGCAGTGTCCGGAGCAACTATGGGGGTCTGACACACCGGTGTCAATGTGTTCTTTTTTCCATTTCCAGGAGTATATAATATGAGTTTTTATAGGTTACTATAAGCGGACGATCTGGACGTGTGTCCGCCAGAAAAAGGAAATTTGTAAAGATGAGTCATATATAAAGGCTTTTCAAAGCCTCGCATTACCAAGCAGGGTATTCTGACTACCCCAGGTTGATCTTACATTCTGACATTACACGAGTCAGTATTTCATCAGCAAGTATGGATGTCCAAAGAACTTTCTAGCAAAGAGTTCATGGAAATTCTATACAATTCTGACGTCAGTGACGAAGAAAATTAATGGGACATTGATAATGAACTGAATGAATTTATAGAACCTCTTGACAAAGACCAGACCATATCATAGCATCAGATGAAGCTGATGATGAAATATCAGAAGAGACTACTAATTCACGTGAACAAGCAGTAGTAGTAGTAGTAGTAGTAGTAGTAGTAGTAGTAGTAGTAGTAGTAGTAGTAGTAGAAGAAGAAGAAGAAGAAGAAGAAGAAGAAGAACTGGAGATTTGTTTGTTTCTAGAAGTGGACTACAAATTTCTAGTGAACCACCAAAAGGTGGGCACCATCGACGTCACAACATTTTGAACGTAACACCTGACCCAGTGGATGATGGAAAAACAATCAAACAATAACAGACATTTTTAATATTTATCTCACCGGAAATCATGAGCATCATTGTAGAACAAGCGAACAGGGAACTCAAACGAGTAATTTCTTTGTGTAATGCAGCTCATTCTTCGAACAAAATGACATGAATGACATGGAGAGATATAAATGCAGCTGAAGTGTACGCTGTATTAGCAATTCCTTCAGGAGCTGGTCGAACTCATGGACATCGCACAAGTGCTTCCGATCTGTGGGGAGGTAATGTTGCCTTTCGGCAACCATTCTTTTCTGCTGCCATGTCAAGAAACCGACTTTGGATATACAGAAATTCTTGCGATTTGACAACAGAGGCACAAGAGCATAGAGAATTAAAGAAACCAAGGACAAGCTACAAGCCATCAGGGTAGTGTTCAACAAATTTCATTCTAACTTGTGCAACAACTTCTATTCTTAAGAATACGTGACTATTGATGAACGATTAGCAACCTACCGATGAAGCTGCCCATTTAGGGTTTATATGAAGATAAAGTCTGGCAAGTATGGCATTAAAATTTGAGTTGGTGCTGATGTGAAGACATCTTACCTATTACGGATCCAGATTTACGCAGAAATGGTGGACAATACTCGGGAAGTGAAACAAGGACAGAGAGTTGTTTTGGATCTGATGGAACCGTTTCTGAATAACGGTCATGGTGTAACAACTGATAATTTTTTCACCAGTTTTCCATTGGCTGTTGAACTAATAAAACGAAACACACTGGTTGGTACCTTGGGTTCCAATAAGAAAGATTCCGAAGGAATTCTTGCCAAACAGAAAGAGAGTTCACTCTTCAATGTTTGGTTTCACAAATGACTTGACTAGTTTCCTATGTTCCAAAGAAGGGAAAGGCAGTAATACTACTCTCTACTCAGCACAATGAGAGACACTTGAGTGGTCAAGAAAGTGAACACAAACCCGACATCATACTTCACTAAAACAAAACCAAAGGTGCTGTAGATAATGGGGACAAAATGACAAGAGAATACAGTTGTTAGAGGAACGAGGCGATGGCCACTAAGAATCTTCATGGAAATGATGGATATTGCAGAACTGAATGCATAGATTCTGTACACTCAAAGATTTCCTGAATGGCAGAAGAATAACCGAAGCCGGAGTAAACTTCACGGCTGAACTGGCATTTGGACTCAGCAAAGGCAACACGGAAGAAAGAGCCAGAAATATCAACGGTCTTCATAAAGATGTAAAAGACGCACTGAAAGCTTGTGATATTGCAATTCCTACAGCAGTGATCCAGACCCAGTGTCCCAAGTTACCAACGCCACAACGATGTCAAGATTGCAAGAGAAACGATGATCGTAAAACAAGATTCTGTTGTGTAATGTGCAAGAAACCTGTTTGTAATATACACAGAGAAGAAACTGTTACTGCGAAGTGCATGCAGTGCAAAAATGTACTTGACTGAAAAGTTGAAAAAGTCTTGTGTTATTTTACTGTAGCGACTGTTGAGGTACATAGATTATTAATTTTCTGTTCGTTAAGTACTAAATCTAGTGAAAGACATAATTTTTTTGTACTTTGTAATCTGATTAAATACTTCTAATAACCTGAAAAGCTGTTTTTCAATACTAAATAAATCCATTCAATGGAAATAGCAAAATCTGAGAAATATTACAATGAAACACACAACTCTTTTGGGGTAGTCCAAATACCCCGCTTGGTAAAATAGAGGTGTGAAAAAGCTTGGTAACGTGAGGGTTAAGGTAAATACATAGTTTGTTCTCTGTCTAAATCTTTCCTCTGCTAACTATGCCTATCAGTAGTTAGTGCCTTCAGTAGTTAGAATCTTGTACTTAGCTGGCAGTATTGGTGCTAGCTGTATTGCAGTAGTTCGAGTAACGAAGATTTTTGTGAGGTAAGTGATTCATGAAAGGTATAGGTTATTGTTAGTCAGGGCCATTATTTTGTAGAGATAATTGAGTCAGATTGCGTCGCGCAAAAATATTGTATGTCAGTTTAGTGATGATCAGAATAAGTAAACTGTTTTGAGTACGTTGAGTTTCGCTCAGTTGTTTGAAAAGCAAATAACGTAGAAGTTTACCAGCATAGTCATTCATAATTTTTCTAATAGGATGTTTTAAGTTAAATGTCCCCAGTTTTGCTGCATAGTTCCTATAGTTCGAATTAAGTGGTAACAGGCTGCACAAAACACGAACTGAGCTGTCACTGATTCAGTTATTGCACTATAAAATAACATAGAATACACAAATAGTTAATGAGTGTATTTATGATTTTCACTTCTGTAATTAATGGAATGTAAGAGTCCGTAATAGTATCTAACAGCTGGTCTTGAAGTTAATTTGAAAAACAAGCTAGCCGGCCGGAGTGGCCGAGTGGTTCTAGGCGCTATATTCTGGAACCGCGCGACCACTACGGTCGCAGGTTCGAATCCTGCCTCGGGCATGGATGTGTGTGATGTCCTTGGGTTAGTTAGGTTTAAGTAGTTCTAAGTTCTAGGGGACTGATGACCTCAGAAGTTAAGTCCCATAGTGCTCAGAGCCAAAAACAAGCTCTTACTCCTTCAGTAATGACATTGTTATTGACGAGACGTGTAAGCGTAACTATCTCCCGTTGTTCCCTTGGTGTCCAAGAATAGTACAGCGTTTATGTAATCGGCAGCATCGCTAGGCGTTAGTATTTGAAAACAGCGTGGTATGTTGGTTCTTCTGTAGCGCCTGTTGCTTTCTGTCTCAGGCTTGGTGGGGAAAGGAGCATCCGCTGCCTTGAGCAGCTCAGAGTGGAGGGGGAAAGCCGCGCGTCTGCCCTAACGGATATTCGAGTCTGCAAGGCGACCGCCGGAGACAGGAAAGCGCATCGCTCTAACCTGAGAGAGAGAGAGAGAGAGAGAGAGAGAGAGAGAGAGAGAGAGAGAGAGAGAGCGCGAGCGGTGGGGGGGGGGGGGGGGGGGGGGAAGAGCGGTGTTATCTTCCTGTGTCAGCCTACTGACAGCGCTCGTTTGCGAGATGAAGACATTCGCCTTTCCTATTCTCTCTTTCGCAACGTTTTGAGCTGTATAAGCCTTTACAACTCCAACTCGTTAAACGCTACATCGCCGAAAGTCTCCAGGCACTCCTGACAGGCTGTGTGTGGCGTCAGTCTACGCGTCTGACAATACAGCAAGCACCAAAATAGTACAACGTCTCATGAAAAGCATCTGGGCGGCATATAGCGTATTGTGTATGGAACCGGGGACCTAGAAACGGCCGAGAGGCTTCGCCCCGGCGAAGCCCTCGGTGGTAAAGAAAATAAATTGTAAAGAAAATAAATTGCGCATATCCGTGAAGCTCCCTACGAGCTAAGCGATATCTAAATTTATTATGCAGTAGAGAAATTAACAACCACCATTGCACCCAGAAGCTCCGACGTCACTGAATGGATTGGTGCCATGCGGTCATACAGGCACTCCCATTAAGGTGGCGTAAGGCCATCGCATTGAACGGAGATCACGCTGAAAAATAGGATTTGTAGCCAAAAGAGCTGGGAAGTAATATCGCGTACTGTAATCCAGAATGAAGCCAACCTGCTTTTTGAAGGAAAAAAAATTGTTGCATTGCTTACAGAATGCCCCTCGTAGGTCCCATTTTCCTTTCAGGTATTAGGTCTTTCATGTGGCCGAACACTAGTAGGAAAAACTCCAGGCTCTTCTGGAACCCCCGCAGTGTGTCGGTGTGTCACGAAAACAAATCAAAATAATGATTAATAAGACGTAAAGGCACAAGATAAGTTTCTGTAGTAGGAGTGAGCTCGGCGAGAATGGATCAAGTTTCGTTGTTAGCAGACGATGCCACAGTCGCTCGCATCTGCGCATTCGCAGTGTTCAGCATAGTCAAGATTTAGAACTCTACACTCTTCACAGTCAATTGATAATAGACGCCCTGACCCACTCGCGACGTGGTTGGCCGCTGATCTACACGTTAGCAGGTGACGCGCATCCGCAACGAGTCACTTTTGTCTTCAAGGTTGTTCGTGTCAAAGGTTCTCTAAGGCGGACCATACAAACCAGTTATCAGACATCCTTCTCAGCTATTCATTACACATCAGGTGGAGAGTTCAATGACAGAATCATTCATAGACGACTACAGTGTTCCCGTGGTCGTTCTAAGCAGATGATCTACAAAGACGAATGAGCAACGTCCCTTATCTAGATCTACAGAACGATGTCACTGGTTTGTGCAGCGCTGGAAGGCACCGAGTTCGAGTCTCGGTCCGGCACACAGTTTTAATCTGCCAGGCAGTTTCATACCAGCGCACACTCGGCTGCACAGTGCAAATTTCATTCTAGAAACATCCCCCGGTCTGTGGCAAAGCCATGTCTCCGCAGTATCCTTTCTTCCAAGAGTGCAAGTTTCGTAGGAGAGCTTCTGTGAAGTTTGGAAGGCAGGAGACGAGGTAATGGCGGAAGCAAGGCTGCGACGACGGGTCGTAAGTCGTGCTTGGGTGGCTCAGATGGTAGAGAACTTGCCCGCGAAAGGCAAAGGTCCCAAGTCAGAGTCCCTGTACGTCACACAGTTTTAATCTGCCAGGCAGTTTCATACCAGCGCACACTCCGCTGCAGAGTGAAAATTTCATTCTCGATTGTCGGATATGATCAGTCTGGTGGTCTAGATGTTATAGTAAGGAGAAGCACAATGTTGCATGGGCGTACTGATCTCCATATCTTTGAGCACGGTACAATCAACAGCGTTACTGCGACACTTTACTGCTTCCTATGTTCAGGGGTGCACTCGGGAATCGCTTCATTTTTACGCTCCTAGAATAAAAATCCGCTTCAGTTGTCAATAATTTTCTTAATTTATTCCACGACCAGTGTCACACTTGGAGATGAACCTTTAAGCTTCGAAACCGGCCGTCGAATAAACTAAGAAAATTATTAGCGACTGAAACGGATCTTTATTCTATAAATACGTTTCTCAGTTTCCGATGTCCACCTGATCAAATATTTTGTTCTATGGATGACAGCACGGGATCATGTCGAACTGCACAGGTGAAGCAGCTCGTAGAACGAGAGGATATTTGGCGAATGGCCGCCTGGCCTTCCCGTTTTCCGGACTGAAATCACGTGTAGCATTTGCGGGGATGCGTTGGAGAGAAACACTGTAGCACTTCAACATGCACAAACGACCATTCGACAGTTGTCAACCGCACTGGTGGAGGAAGGGGACGGCCTACCACGAGAACACCTTAACCAGTCTTGCGGCCATGGAGCCACGTTGCTGAGCATGCATTGCCGTCCGTGGTAATCACACAACCTATTAAGAACTATATCTCGTCTATTCTTATCTTTGATTAGTGTCTTTCCTGTTCATCCCATTGCATATGTCTGTCAGTTATTTTCTGTATTATATTTTAGCATTTGTTTCTGAGTGGTCCAAGTTTTATCTAGTTATGTTACTTTGCAGTGACGCATCACGCGGAAGCTACTCTCATCCTTAAGGTTTGTACACCAGTACTATACTTCAGATGAATGTGTAAATCTCAAAATATTTATAAATGTTCATGTGTCATCACTAAAAAAAAGAACAGAATAATAATGGGAAACCGCTTATTGCAGTCACTAGTGCGCTTTGCTTCAAAATGGTTCAAATGGCTCTGAGCACTATGGGACTTAACATCTGAGGTCACAGTCCCCTAGAACTTAGAACTACTTAAACCTAAATAACCTAAGGACGTCACACACATCTATGCCCGTGGCAGGATTCGAACCTGCGACCGTAGCGGTCGCGCGGTTCCAGACTGTAGCGCGTAGAACCGCTCGGTCACAACGGCCGGCGCTTTGCTTAAAGTGTTTCTGAAACTGGCCACTAGATTGCAACACCGACCAAGGAGCTTCAGCTCGATAGCCGCGCGGTTTCAGGCGCCTTGTCACGGTCCGTTTGGCTGCTCCGTTCGGAGGTTACAGTTCTGCCTCAGGCATGGGTGTTAGTGTGTTGTCCGTAGCGTAGCTTAATCTGTTAGTTGAAGTAGTGTGTAGGCTTAGGGACCTATGACCTCAGCGGTTTGGTCCCATAAGACGTTGCTGTTGTTGTTGTTGTTGCTGCTGCTGCTGCTGCTGCTGCTGCTGCTGCTGCTGCTGCTGCCTTCAGTCCTGAGACTGGTTTGATGCAGCTCTCCATGCTACTCTATCCTGTGCAAGCTGCTTCATATCCTAGTACGTACTGCAGCCTACATCCTTCTGAATCTGCTTAGCGTATCCCTCTCTTGGTCTCTCCCTACGATTTTTTCCCTCCACGCTGCCCTCCAATACTAAATTGGTGATCCTTTGATGCCTCAGAACATGTCCTACCAACCGATCCCTTCTTCTAGTCAAGTTGTGCCACAAACTACTCTTCTCCCCAATTCTATTCAATACCTCCTCATTAGTTATGTGATATACCCATCTAACCCTGTCTCACTCCCTACCCAACCACTGCTTCCCTTTCATGTCCGTAGAGTCTTACAACTGCCATCTGGTTTCTGTACAAATTGTAAATAGCCTTTCGCTCCCTGTTTTTTACCTCTGCCACCTTCAGAATTTGAAAGAGAGTATTCCAGTCAACATTGTCAAAAGCTTTCTCTAAGTCTACAAATGCTAGAAACGTTAGGTTTACATTTCCTTAATCCAGCTTCTAAGATAAGACGTAGGGTCAGTATTGCCTCACGTGTTCCAATATTTCTACGAAATCCAAACTGATCTTCCCCGATTTCGGCTTATGCTAGTTTTACCATTCGTCTGTAAAGAATTCGTGTTACTATTTTGTAGCTGTGGCTTATTAAACTCCTACTTCAGTAATTTTCACATCTGTCAACACCTGCTTTCTTTGGGATTGGAATTATTATGTTCTTCTTGAAGTCTGAGGGTATTTCGCCTGTCTCATACATCTTGCTCACCAGGTGGCAGAGTTTTATCAGGGCTGGCTCTCCCAAGGCATCAGCTAATGGAATGTTGTCTATTCCCGGGGCCTTGTTTCGGCTTAGGTCTTTCAGTGCGCTGTCAAACACTTCACGCAGTATCATATCTCTCATTCAACTTCATCTACATTCTTTTCCATTTCCATAATATTGCCCTCAAGTACATCGCCCTTGTATAGACCCTCTATATACTCCTTCCACCTTTCTGCTTTCCCTTCTTTGCTTAGAACTGGGTTTCCATCTGAGCTCTTCATATTCATACAAGTGCCTCTCTATGATCCAAAGGTCTTTCCACAAATTAAAAAAA
This sequence comes from Schistocerca gregaria, assembly GCF_023897955.1. Taxonomy (NCBI): domain Eukaryota; kingdom Metazoa; phylum Arthropoda; class Insecta; order Orthoptera; family Acrididae; genus Schistocerca; species Schistocerca gregaria. The sequence continues at coordinate 492,506,338 of NC_064924.1, forward strand.
ATGCAAGTAGCTTTATGCGTTTCTAGGTACATTATTCTCAAGGTAAATACGAGAATGAATTGTATCCGCTGTTCTGAAATTTGCTGTCAGATTAAAACAGTGTAGCATCGGGAAACAGAATCTGAACCTTTGCTTTCACGGGCGAATATTCTAATGTTTGAACTATCCAGGAAAGATCGCGACCCGCCCTCGCAGATATGAAAGCTTCCCTAAATTTTGCAATATGATGAGTCATGTGTGGATAGCGTAGTCGGTGAGAGCACGAAACGCAAGGTTTTGGGTTCGTTCTAGGTCCATCAAACTGTTCTAATGTCAGCATGTTTCCTATAAGTAATTTAATCGTTTCAAAAAGTAACGTATGTTAAATTCTTCTTATGAAATGCTGAATACAGTACAGTAGCATCGTATTTTAACGTACGTCCAGTGTTCGTCAGATTAAGTACTTCAGTGGCAGACAACGCTGAAATCAGCTAGGACACAGCTTGGGACATAGAGCAGACATACTAGCAGACCAAAGTGTTTGATCGATTCGTCAAATGTGACTGTATACGAGGTGAGACAATAAAGTAATGAGACTGATTTTCTTTGCAAGATGTGGCAACCCTGCAGGCTTGCGTAGGCACAATATCTTTGACCTTGGTCTATAAGCTTCTTCTAGTCCAAGCAGCACGTCGATGCAACTGCTCAGTCGTGAGTTGTGCTGTAACAAGTTAAGACGTGTTTGTGTGTCTCATCATGGAAATGGAACCGCATAATATTGCGCAACGATATGCCATTGCTTTTTGCGTTAAATTGGGTGAAAACGTGATAACGTACAGTAAGCCTCAGAAGGCTTTTGGAGAGGAAGTTGTCAAGAGCTCAAGTGTTTCGTTGGTATAAAATGTGTAGTGAAGGCTGAATGAATGCTGAAGATGGAGACCGCAGTGGACGACCATCAACCTCATGGACGGGTGTCAATTTGGCCAGGGTGCGTGTGAACTCGTATGATCTGATGGAAGATTATCCGTGAAAATGATTTCAGAACTGAACATTAATCGAAAAACAGTTGGTTTAATAATAACTGAAGATTTTGGTATGAGAAAGGTTTGTGCAAAAATTGTCCCCAAAAATCTCACACCGCCACAGCGAGAAACACGGAAAAATGTGGCAGCCGATCTGTTAGAGCAAACGGAAATCACTCCAGAATTATTGAGCCGTGTTATCACTGGTGATGAAAGTTGGTTTTTTCAGTACTATCCAGAGACAAAACGCTAAAGTTCGCAATGGCGCTGAAAGGGATGACCCAGACACAAAAAAGCTCGCATGTCAAAGTAAAAAGTGAAATGTATGCTTGTGCTTCTTTGATTCGAAGGGAATTGTTCATAAAGAGTGAGTTAACCAAAGAGTGGGTTAACCAATATTACTACAAAGGAATTTTAGAAAGAATTCATCTTCGTGTCCGGCAACATTGCTGATAATTGGATTCTGCATCACGATAATGCGTCATCCAATACTGCTCTGTCAGTACAGCAATTTTTAATCTCGAAACAAATTTCAGTACTACCACAGCCACCTTATTTACCAGATACCGCTCCGTGCGACTTTCCTCTATTTCCATGAGTCAAATCGGCGGTCAAGGGACACCATTTTCAAACATGATGTCCAAAAAGCTGTAAAGGGTCGTGGAGGATATTACAAAAGATGAGTTCCAGAAATGTTACCAACAATGGAAGAAGCGCTGGAAAAAGTGTGTGCAATCAGGAGAGAACTACTTTGAAGGAGACAACACTAAACTTGACTAAAACGGTAATCAGCATTTTTTTCCACATCAGTCTCATTACTTCATTGCCGCACTTCGTAGGTTGGTTGGTAACAGAATTTCCTTCGAGAGGTAAGATTTGGGTTAGAGCTCTGTTCAGGCTTACGGTTTTGATCCCTTGGGACTATTCATAGCTGCACTTTTGCTTTTCCACCCGGTTTCCATGGTCTTTGGAAAGGGAGGTTATTATAAAAAGGCGGAGAAGAAGCGGAGACTAAAAGTATTACGTTCCGCTGTATCTGGATCAGTTTGACAATAGCTGCATGCATGTTTGAGAGCGGAAAGCGCATTGGTTTCTGTCTTGTTTCTAGTTGCCGTCCATTAACGGCCACCGCCTCGCGGCTGGTGTAGTAGTGGAGTGAGCTTTTTAACGGTCAAACCCGACCAGGCGTGTCACAGTGTGCAGGCATTTTGCAACCGGCATCTCCAGCTGAGCGTAACTGTAGAGCAACAGCGGAGAATGTGGCGCACAATAGCGTTCCCACCCACGCGGGCCTTTTGCGCCGCTGCTGGCAAAGCCGCCACAGAAACCCCGCTGCGATCAAATCACTTCAAGCTTACATAGACAATGCAGTGCTCACACTCGTGCAAGGAACGACCGCTACTTCAGATGAAAACGGTCACTGGTTACAATGCAGAATATGCAGCTGATCTTAAGTGAATCTGTTGTAGGAGAATATTGATTTTATTTTCTTTACATATCTCTGCCGTGGGTCACACAAGTGGTTTTGACTTCATAACAGGTCTCCATCATATGGTGTATTGAAATGAAAGTAGCAACTGAGAGTAAATGAAGAAAAACTAAAGTAATGAGAAGTAACAGAATTAGAACAGCGAGAAAACATCATGACAGATGATCACGAAATAGATGAAGTTAAGGAATTTTTCTGCCTAGGCAGAGAAATAACCCATTACGCACGGAGCAAGGAGGCCATGAAAATAAGACTAGCAGTAGAAGTCTACTAGCATCCTAGGTCTCAGTTTGAGTAAGAAATTTCTGAGAACGTACGTTTGGGACACTGCGTTTTACGGTATGAAACTGTGGGAAAGCTGGTACAGAACAGAATCGAAGAATTTGAGTTGTGGTGCTGTACAAGAATGTTGAAAATTAGTTGGACTATAAGCAACGAGGTGATTCTCCGCAGAATCGGTGAGGAAAGGAATGTATGGAAAACACTGAGAGGAAGAACGGCCGGGGTGGTAGGGCATCTGGTACTAGAGGCAGGTGTAGAGGATAAAAACTAGAGGAAGATAGAGATTGGAGTACATCCAGCAAGTAATTGAGGACGTAAGTTGTTAGTGCTACTCTGAGGTGAAGAAGTTGACACATAAGAGGAATTCCCGCGGGAGTGCATAAAATCAGTCAGAAGACCGATGGATTTTTTTTTTTTTTTTTTTTTAAAGGGGATAGCAATAGTCATCCTTTCGGAGGCTAGTTCCCTTGTTGAATGGCTAGTTAGGCCTACGCCAGCTTCACTTTCAGCCGACAATTTTCAGTGTTACTACTGGCCCTCAGAAATACTGTATCGATCCCGGGGCACTCAGTCCCCACTGTACTTCACCCCCGTAAGCCATCTTCTGCTTTGCGGCGTTGCCCGCCTCCCGCGACTTGGACGAGATGTCAGTCTTCTTAGAGACCAGACCGGAGTGAACACAGAAATACGGTGCGAAAAGAGGGCCTATGTTCCAATCAGATCCAGGCTGGGGCTGGAAACTGTTCAAGATGACGATTATGACAAGAAAATACTAGGAAACTGAGTTACGGACCAAAGTTATTCACATAACCATAAGCACTTGAATACCTTGCATAGTTTGTCGTAAACTGAAAAAGTAGAGAGGTGCGCCACTGTGTGAAAGTACCTGTGCTCTGATTTTTGGAACTGGAGGCTTCATTGATTACATAATAATATAAAGCTGGTAACTCTCAAATCACAAGAATAAAATTAAGAATAGAATACAATTATTGCGAGAGTACGCCATCTAAAATTGAAAAAAGTGACCAATGTTGTAGAGAAGCTAGAAGTGCACTAGAAACTAGAAACATCACGGCAGTTTGCAGTGGAAAATTACCTGGAAAATAACAAAGAAATAGGGCAAAAAATAGAACGAAGAGACTTCTTAGGAGATCAGAAGATTCTCCGAAAAATGCCTTGTTACTAAAGCCTACATATTTATGTAACAACTAAGAGTATTTCTTCTTAAATTAGTAAAGATTCAAACTCATACTCCCAGATCTCAAGACATTGCTCTTAGCGTCCGACTATATTTTTAAAAATGAGAACCAAAAGTTGCCCTATTACTGCCTACGTTTTAGTGTTCTCTAACGCGAACAACAAAAGATCTGCCAGTTCGTCTACACCACGCGTCGAAGACGTTCCAAGCGTGTTTCTATTCCCGGCATACAAGCGACGTCAGTGCAGTGACTGCGGTGGCAGCTTGAACTAACAACTGTAAACAGCAGGTGCGCATTTGACCAGTCAGTTGCTTACAGGCAGTGTTAAGGAGTGGATATGTGGCCGTAATGTGTTTTATGTTGTCTTGTCACAAATCGCAACTGAGCGAAATTTGTAAATAAAGTGTTCTAGACATTCTCCAGAATGTTTTGAAGAAGAATGCCCGAACGAAAGCAACAATGCGTGGACGCCTGCCGCGGCCTGATTGAAATGCGGACAGTTCTTTTCTCGAAAATATCATCGCGGCTCCGAGACTTGGTGTTACTAATACGAACTCCCCACAAAACGACAGGGTAAAGAATCGCTCCCCGATGGTTAGCAAATTCTGAACAAAGTTCGAATGTGACGCGGGAGTTATACACTCCTGGAAATTGAAATAAGAACACCGTGAATTCATTGTCCCAGGAAGGGGAAACTTTATTGACACATTCCTGGGGTCAGGTACATCACATGATCACACTGACAGAACCACAGGCACATAGACACAGGCAACAGAGATGCACAATGTCGGCACTAGTACAGTGTATATCCACCTTTCGCAGCAATGCAGGCTGCTATTCTCCCATGGAGACGATCGTAGAGATGCTGGATGTAGTCCTGTGGAACGGCTTGCCATGCCATTTCCACCTGGCGCCTCAGTTGGACCAGCGTTCGTGCTGGACGTGCAGACCGCGAGAGACGACGCTTCATCCAGTCCCAAACATGCTCAATGGGGGACAGATCCGGAGATCTTGCTGGCCAGGGTAGTTGCCTTACACCTTCTAGAGCACGTTGGGTGGCACGAGATACATGCGGACGTGCATTGTCCTGTTGGAACAGCAAGTTCCCTTGCCGGTCTAGGAATGGTAGAACGATGGGTTCGATGATGGTTTGGATGTACCGTGCACTATTCAGTGTCCCCTCGACAATCACCAGAGGTGTACGGCCAGTGTAGGAGATCGCTCCCCACACCATGATGCCGGGTGTTGGCCCTGTGTGCCTCGGTCGTATGCAGTCCTGATTGTGGCGCTCACCTGCACGGCGCCAAACACGCATACGACCATCACTGGCACCAAGGCAGAAGCGACTCTCATCGCTGAAGACAAGTCTCCATTCGTCCCTCCATTCACGCCTGTCGCGACACCACTGGAGGCGGGCTGCACGATGTTGGGGCGTGAGCGGAAGACGGCCTAACGGTGTGCGGGACCGTAGCCCAGCTTTGTGGAGACGGTTGCGAATGGTCCTCGCCGATACCCCAGGAGCAACAGTGTCCCTAATTTGCTGGGAAGTGGCGGTGCGGTCCCCTAAGGCACTGCGTAGGATTCTACGGTCTTGGCGTGCATCCGTGCGTCGCTGCGGTCCGGTCCCAGGTCGACGGGCACGTGCACCTTCCGCCGACCACTGGCGATAACATCGATGTACTGTGGAGACCTCACGCCCCACGTGTTAAGCAATTCGGCGGTACGTCCACCCGGCCTCCCGCATGCCCACTATACGCCCTCGCTCAAAGTCCGTCAACTGCACATACGGTTCACGTCCACGGTGTCGCGGCATGCTACCAGTGTTAAAGACTGCGATGGAGCTCCGTATGCCACGGCAAACTGGCTGACACTGACGGCGGCGGTGCACAAATGCTGGGCATCTAGTGCCATTCGACGGCCAACACCACGGTTCCTGGTGTGTCCGCTGTGCCGTGCGTGTGATCATTGCTTGTACAGCCCTCTCGCAGTGTCCGGAGCAAGTATGGTGGGTCTGACACACCGGTGTCAATGTGTTCTTTTTTCCATTTCCAGGAGTGTAGTATTCCATACAAGGATTTTTATGCCAGTTTCACATGGTGGTATGGAAGTTTTATGCGTTGTACTCAGAGGGGGAGACTATGTAGAACACACAAAGCATTAAAGCCATTATTTTAAGGTTTCTGTGAATTTTTATTAATGCCTTCTCGAAACCTTTTGGACTGAGAGGGCATGTAAAATTCCGGACAGGCGCCAGTTTTTCTCACACTCGCACCTGGCGTAAGACGATGTGTAGTACCTACTCTTTGCAGTTTTATGCCAGAGTTCGTTGTCTGCACGGAAACCTACGCTCATTGTATTGTTAGGGAAACAATGATAAATCTTTTCAGATGTTTCAAATTTAATTTTCGTTCTTGTTCCACCAAGACACGACGAATAGTGGGCTCATGGATGACTCTGGACATGGCGCAGGTCGGTGATTACGGCTACCATGGAAGCAGAAAGAGGTTAAACGTAATAACAAGAAGTGAAGCAGCTCTGATCTTGAAATACCCTTAAACATCACAGATATCTTTCACATACGAACCGATTGAAGTTGGTACGCACAGTACCCCGCTCTGAGGCACATCGTCAGGATTTCCCATTGTATGCATACGTACGACTACTTTCCCAGGGGCTACACACTGCTGGAGACTAAAACTTCACAATAGAAACAATACCAAATACGGTGAAGAAGTTTCCCGAGGGTGTGCTTCCGAATTTTTATATGAAAATTCCTAACGCTTTTAAAATAAAACAAACGTCGTTAACATTCTACATCTTTATGCTTCATGTCTGTGTATTTGTTTCTCACCATAGTCAACCTGTCGACGAACCCATTTCTGGCTCTGCCATCGAGAGACCTGTTTGTTGATACCGTGACAGTGGAATGTTTCAGTAAGTTCAGAGCCACAACCTCAACTCTGGTTGCACCGCTTCTTCACTATCAAAGTGAAATGTTTTCTAAGTTTGGGAAACAGATGAAAATCGGATGGTACCAAGTCGGAACTGTAAGAAGGGTGATCGATGACAGTGAACCAAGGCGTCGGATTGCCAAAGACGTCGCAGCGCTCGTTTGTGGTCTCGCATTCTCATGCTGAAAGAGAGGACGTTCCACATGGGGACGAACTCTCAGAATTCGAAACTCGATTACAGGATGGTGTTTGTCACGCAGCGCTTTAGTTACGTTACACAGTTCGATATTACACGCTACAATTCGGAGCCATCTAGGGGCAGAGGGCTGCAAATATGTGGACACGAAGTCTAAAAATAATGAATGTTGATAATGTTTCTTTTATTTAGAAAGCTTTAAGAGTCGTTACGTTTCAGCAGCCCCTCTTATTTATTGTGCAGATAAAGTATTGTAGGAGGAATATGTGATTACAGTTTTCTAAGTGATTTGGGAGAGGGGGGTATACGAGTGGAGAAATTTAGTACACAGAGATACCACCTTTGACAGCAAAAACAGCGCTAGGCCGGCTGGACGTAGAGTCGAACTGAACCTGGATGACACATACAGGTACGTCATTGCAGGCCTATGTTGTTTCCACACGATTCCAGCGTTCATCGATTATAGTGCCTGGCGAGTGGTACCATGTGAGTCTCTGAACAGCTCACAGCCATGCTTTCAGTGGATGAGATACCTGGGGAATGGCAACAGGCAACCTCGTTCTTGATCGAGGTGGGTTAGGACAGCATACCCAACATCCGCTTTTGAGTTCTGTTGAAAAATATCATTAATACCTCAATTACAGGACATCATCAGCCTTAACACATCAGAAATGTAACGCCAACAGCTCCCAAATAAGAACCATAGTTGATACAAATAAAATATAAAGCGTAAAAAGCACCTTCAGCTGTCTATATTTCGAATGTAATTTATTTATGGGACCAGTTTCTGCGTTTCACAACGCCGTCTTCAGGTCCGCTGACCTCATGTGCTACTGAAATAGGGGATAGCGTTCGGTAACTGTTTGGTCATGGAGCCTGAAAACGACTAAGTGAAACGTCGAAACTGGTCCCGTAACTAAATTACATTCGAAATAAAGACGGCTGAGCTGTTTTCGATTTCATGTTTTATACTGAATAGCCGAAGTCAGTATAACGCTAACAACAGCGACACCCAACCAAGACCGTAATAAAATGAGTAGTTAAATTCAGTTACATTTTCACATTGGAGTTTATCGTTGCTGTATTGCGAGTCAAAATATCATGTTATATACGTTTAGTGTCATCTTGTCCGCCTCCGTAGCTTAGCGGTAGCGTTGCCGCCTTCCCGGCACGGGACTAGGTGATGTCTGTCCATCATCAATTTCATCAACATTGACTCGCAAGTCGCCGACGTTGCGTTACCTAAAAAGAAAAAAAGTGACCTGCAATAGGGCTACCGAAATTCCCCGAATGGGGCCTCCCGGCCAACAATGTCATACGATCATTTCCATTTCCTGTGTCACCTTACTCATTGTTCAGTTAAAAATATACCACGCCAACGGAGGCAACTGGTCAACAATGACGATACTAAATTAAATGAAACAACAAGTTCACTGTTACCAGTCACCGTTTTATTTATTTCCACGACGCGTTTCGAAGGTTTAAACTCCCATCATCGGGTGGATTTAAATTAGTAAGTATTAAATTTGTATGTGTGTTGTGTTACAATTTTTGGAGGAACTTGTGACACTGCCTTCAGTTTTCACAGGTTCCATTTGCTGTCGTAACACATCACGTGTATACTGAATAGCCGAAGTCAGTAGAACGCTAACAATAGCGACACCCAACCAAGTCCGTAATAATATGAGTAGTTAAATTCAGTTACATTTTCACACTGGAGTTTATCGTTGCTGTATTGCGACTCAAATTAAAATATCATGTTATATACGTTTAGTGTCATCTTGTCCGTGTGACCTACTCCTGCATTACTCCTACTTGATTTTGTATTTATAACCCTGTATCCACCTTTTCTAACCTACCTGCCCGATTAAGGGATATGATATTCCACGCTCCGATCCGTAGAACGCCAGTTTTCTTTCTCCTGATAACGACGTCCTCTTGAGTAGACCCCGCCCGGATATCCGAATGGGGGACTAGTTTACCTCCGGAATATTTTACCCAAGAGGACGCCATCATCATTTAATCATACAGTAAAGCTGCATGCCCTCGGGAAAAATTACGGCTGTAGTTCGCCCTTTCTTTCTTGCTCAGTTTTTTCACGCTTAATATGTGGTCTCTGTCAACTTTCTCTAGCACTCATATTACGGTGCCACATTTTTTTGTAAATCGTTTACTTAATACACTTCCTCTCTCCAAAGTTTTCTCAAAAAATGAATAGAACAAACTTTTTTTTCTAAGGTAACAGCCTTAAAACAATCATAATACATTTTAAATATACTACATGAAACTATATGCCAACAACGACATACTTAAAGCTGTGTTACTATGAGTATTAGTACGTCAGTCTAAATAGGTGAAGTAATTGATAAAATTAAATTCCATCTGTATACTACTGCAAAATATGTAAGTGTTAGAGACATGACCACTAATTTTGTCTTGCTTGAGCATTATGTAATATAATTTTTAGTTATAATGCAACCTCTTCTTTGTTTTGAGCTAACCATCCCATTCAATGTGGTAAGGTGTTGATTCAGCTTTTTCAGACGTGCCAACGGTACAACATTAAGAACGTACGAGAGGCGTTTGAGAAGTCTGAGCAAAGTCCGAGAGATGGCACCACCGGCGCGTATCGAGATCATGTTTAGTTAGTATAGTCTGTCTGTAAACTGAAGAGCGAGCAGCGCTTTTGGTGGGGGAAGTGGCCTTTCCCGGAAGAACCCTGCCACTGGCCTACAGGGCAACCCAAAATCAGTTGCCCATTACCTATCTAGCGGTGTAGTTCGGCGTGCAGTGAGATACGTCGTTTCTGTTCGTGGGATCTTAGTTGCCATCTGAGTCAGTTGACTCTGAGTACTCACTGATATACTTCAGTATCCGGAAGTGATGGATAATCGCCCTGCATTGCAAGAAAATGTGCAGAATACGAAGGAGATATTTGCGCAGAACGAGCGTTCGATCGTCTCTAACGTCATTACAGCTTGTGTTAAGGAGGCTACATAAAAAGAGCTGTTGGCTAATAGTACCAGTCCCAATCAAAGGGCTGCAGTTTATGCAAACTTCAGCCTCGCCAAAATAGGACGCATAAGGAAGGAGCGCGAAAACAAGGCGCATGGTTTACTGAAATCGCCGCGAAGAAAAACTAATAATTCAGGTAGGGAACCCATCGTTAGACAGTTTCACAAAATCGGTCATTCGACATACTATGGAGGACTTCTACATAAACCAAAAAATAATGCCCACGTTACGGAAATTACTCACTGGCGTGAAACAAAAAATACATTTTCGTTGAAAAAAGATGTTTTACACAAGACATTGCGTGAAATGGGATTTACCTGGAAATACTTTTCACACATGTTTACGAAGGCAATGCCAAAAAGGCAGTGCGAATCGAACTAATACAACACACGTAATTATAATTTTCTGATTAATTTTTGAACACTCTTCGTGTTGCAAGAATTATTAAGTTTTAATGCAGCCCTTCAAAGAAAACTTTTATCTTTTAGTAGAAACACATAGTAAGAACAAGCCTTAAATTTTACAGACTGATTGCACTATATCTGGTTCGTCTTACGAATAGAGGAACATATATTCATATGAATACGCATTCGGTTCTATGTTTGTAGTAGAATCCTGACTTCCGTTCTTATGTTAATATTAGCCTATAATGTTTTGTTCCGAAGAAGCTATCGTCTTTTGTTTTCCTTATACTTTTAACGCATTTGTCTAAAAATAAACGCAGACGGGTCGTATCTGTACACGGCGTAGCCACAGATTTAAAGCGCGCGCCGCGGCAGGGACTGTACTACGTTGTGTAACAGCCTGTAGAAGCGCCCTGTGACGTAGCAGGGCAGGCAGAGTGGCGACTCGCGCGCCCGCTCTTCAGTTTACCGACAGACTTACGTAGCAGCTTTGGAAAGACCGCACACCAACTTTCAGCCATATTGATCAATTTCTTTGTGTTTGGCATTCGTGTGACTCAAGGAAGTCGAGTGATTGTCAAAAAAATGAACGAAAAAAATTTCGTTTGGTGATTAAACATTACTTTATGAAAGGCAAGACGCCTCTGGAGACTAAAAGAGAAGCTTGATAAGCATTATGGTGACTGCAGCTTCGATTAGAACAGTTTACAAGTGCTTTCAAAATTTTCGGAGTGTTCATACCGAAATTTTTGGAGTGTTCATACTAGCACAAGGGATGCTGAACGTTCTGGACGTCCTGTGGAGGTTACGACTCCATAAATCATTGATAAAATCCGTGATGTGGTGATGGATGACAGGAGAGTTGAGGCGTGTCAGATTGCTAGTGCTGTGGGCATCTCGAATGAGCGGGTACATAATATTTTGCATAAACATTTGAACATGAGAAAGCTATCCGCAAGATGGGTTCCACGATTGCTCATGCTTGATTAAAAATGGAATCGTGTGAAGTGTTGCAAGGATGGTTTACAGCTGTTCAGGGAGAATCCGCAGTACTTTAAGCGTCGTTTCGTCACTGTGGATGAAACATGGATACTTACTACACTTCTGACACCAAACAACAATATAAACAATGGGTTACCAAGGGAGAATCTGCACCAAGAAAGGCGAAGACAATTCCTTCGGCCGGAAGTTATGGCGACTGCCTTTTGGGGTTCGCAAGGGATAATCCTCGTCGACTATCTGGAAAAGGGTAAAAGTATTACAGGTGCATATTACTCATCGTCACTGGACCGTTTGAAAACAGATCTGCAAAAAAAACGCCAGCGATTGGACCGAAAAAAAGTCCTTTTCCATCACGACAATACACCATCAAACACCTCAGCACTTATGGTTGAAAAATTAATGGAAACAGGATTCCAAATCGTTTCACATCCCCCTATTCTCCAGACTTGGCTTCCCCAATTTGAAGAAATGGCTGGTGGGACAAAGATTTTATTCAAACAAGGATGTCATTGTAGTAACTATTAGCTTTTTGCAGACTGGGCCAATTCCTATTATTCAGAAGGGATCAGCAAATTAGAACAGTGTTGGACGAAGTGTGTAGTCTAAAAGGAGACTGTCGAAAAATAAAAGTTTACCCCAAACACAGAAGTAGCTTTTATTTTTGCACGGACTTATCAAACGCCCCTCGTATAATGATTAGCCAGAACATTATGATCACCTACCTTTAGCACGGATAACAGCGACGACGCGTCGTGGCATGGAAGCAACGAGGCCTTGGTAGGCCGTTGGAGTGAGTTGACACCACAACTGCAGACGAGTCATCTAATTCTAGTAAATTCCAGGCAAGGGACAATGTACTCTTACGCCGTGTCCCAGGTGTGTTCGATTGGGTTCAGATCTGGCGAGTTGGGGGATCAAGACAATTGGAACCCGTCACTATGTTCCAGGGACCACTCCATCACACTCCTGGCCTTCCAACATTACACGTTACCTTCTTTAAAAATATATCTGCCGTCAGGAAACGTGCTCTGTAACCAGTCTGCGCTACTCCTTGGTCGCCATGGTGCCTTGCACGAGCGCTACTGTGCTCATGGATGCCCATGTGAATGTTCCCCAGAACATAATGGAGCCGTCGCCAGCTTTTCCCCATCTGGCAGCAAAGTTGTCAAGGAGCTGTTCCCTTGGAGACGACGGATTGGCGCCCTCCCATCGGCACGATGAAAAAGATGTCGGGATTCATCAGGCCATACAACACTGCGCCAACTTGTAATGCCAATGGTCACGTGCCAATTTTAGTTGTAGTTGCCGATGTCGTAGTGTTGGCTTTGGCACACGCATGGGTCGTCGACTGTAGTTACTCATCGTCTGGGGTGTTCCATGCACTGGATGTTCAGATGCGCTTGTGCTCTGCCCACCATTAAAGTTCGCTTGATACAATGATTTACCAACAGCCGTATGTATTGTAGAAATTTATTTTATAAACATGTTATATGTACCAGTATCGGCGTCACACTGATGACCATCTTCAGGCCCCAAACGTCGTAGTCGTAAAATCGCTGTACATGGAAGGAGCCATATAACTGGATCCGTGAATCACAGTCCGTGTCGCCTGGCCACCAAGAGCTGTTGCATAGCGATTTGATTCACGGATCCAGTTATATGGCTCCTTCCATGTACAGCGATTTTACGACTACGACGTTTGGGGCCTGAAGATGGGCATCAATGTGACGCCGAAACTGGTAGCATATAAGAATTTCTACAATACATACGGCTGTTGGTAAATTATTGTATCAAGAAATACATGCCAGCCGTTGTCTCACAGTCCATAATGGATCAACAAAGATTAAAGTTTGCAGTTACTTCCGCCACAGTTCGCCGCTTGTCCTGTTTTGCCAATCTGCACCGCCTATGACGTCCGACCTGTGTAATGAGGGATGGCCGCTCAACCCCACAACGTCCGGACGTGGTTTGACCTTGGTTTCGCCACGCGTTGAAGACACTCACCACTGCACTTCACGAACTCACGGCAAGTCGTGCAGTTTCCGAAACGCTCGTGCTGAGCATCTGCGCCATCACTATCAACCCTGTTTCAAAGAGAGTCGCATGCTTTCCCCACTCTACACACGAACACACGCTTACTGTTGCTACAGGCACCGTGCGTGTGTCTGAGTAGGGGTCAAGTGACGACGTTATCGCCTGGATGGGTTTATATCAGTAGTAGGTCATAGTATGAAAATGACCTGTTGTGACAGACTAATTGATTTGTCCTATTTTCTTGCGACAACAATCACAAAACCATTTCCGATCTAGTCAGTGGTCTTCGCCAGACGGTCTAAATGCAGTGCAATGCTGCAAATGATGGCGTAACGTTTTCGTTGCGTTGAAAAGAAAAGAGACGTACGTTCTGCCTGTGCAACTCAAAAACAAGCAGCTCAGGATCCTTGCCTTGTTTTTCCAAATATTTTTGATGCACTATATATATTTTTTTCCAAAATTTGAAACTGTGCTCCGTTTCTCATAAGCTCGTCGCGGACAAAACGTTAATCCTCAGCCTTCCTCATCGAACATAAACTGGACCTAAGGTCGAATTGATTTTATGCCAGGATGGACATTCTGTATGCACTCCTATCAAATTCTGTGGAATGTTGATAATGATCCCACTGACATGCACGTAACGCCGTCACCGTAATGAAATGCTGTCGCATTGTGCTCAAGTTCTTCAGTAACAGCCTTTCTGTTATCGATATCTGATAGTGCGCAGTTTGAACTTGTCTGCGTCCAGTTGCTGGTGACGCAGTGTACAATAGTCAGCTGTCGACTGTGTGCCAGCACTGGAGTGAACTGCAAAGAACCAAATGTTGATTTGTGGAAATTGACGTAATAGGGGCTTCCCGGAAAAGCCAATTACATGCTGAGGAAGTGGTACGCCGGCCGGCGGCGTCTTCCGTATCAGTGAACTTGAGGAAAAGACGCGTCATACAGAAGTGAAACGTACGGCAGATATGATTGGAAGCATTTTGTTGCGGACGGAACAAGAGCTACGTAGCGAACTTGAAAACGCTGAGGTCTAAAACATTGCGTATTATCTTTTGCAGATCTATTATTTCCATCACTTAAGTAGGATAGCTAACACATTAATGCCGGAACGGTGTCGATGAGTACAGATGTGCAAGTTTCAGGTAGGGACGGCAAACATTTTGATCGATATGTCGATTTCCTGAAATCTTACGAATGATATCGATGCTGGAGATACAATATTACGACATTAATTTTTCGTTTTATAGGATTATGGAATATTGTCTGTTATGCGACTAACGGGTGTCCAGGAAGTAAGGTCGAATTTGAATTTTGCTCCATTTTGTCGTGGTTGGCAACCTTGGTTTTTTTTCATGTTTATCTGCGGTCCTTCCCATTAGTACCCTGATAGACTGAATAACCAACGAAAGGATAACGTTCTACGAGTGAGGGGTCGAATGTCAGAAGCTTAAACCTCGCAGGGAAGCTAGAAAATCTGAAAAGGGAAATGCGATTGCTCAATCCAGATACAGTAGGGGTCAGTGCAGTGAAATGAACAGAAGACGAGGATTTCTGGTCGATGTGTATAGGGCAGAAAATCATATAATGGGAGTAGGATTCGTTATGAATAGGAAGGTAGGGCAGAGAGTGTTACTGTGAACAGTTCATGACAAGGTTGTACTTATTGGAATCGACAGCAAGCCAACGACAGTTCAGGTACTCATGCCGACGTCTCAAGCTCAAGATGAAGATATATTTGAGGATATTGACAGCGTAATACAGTACTTAAAGGGAAACGAAAATCTGATAGTTATAGGAGACTAAAATGCAGTTGCAGGGGAAGGAGTAAAAGAAAAGGTACAGGAGAATATGGGCAAGAAATGAGAGAGGAGAAAGACTAAGTGATTTCTGTAACACGTTTCAGCTAGTAATAGCGAATTAGCTGTTCCAGAATCACAAGATGAGGTGGTATACTTGGAAAACGCTGGGTGATAAAGGAAGACTTCAGTTACATCATGGTCGGTCAGAGATTCTGAAATTAGATATTGGATTGTAAGGCATTCCCAGGAGCGGATAGAGACTAAAGTCAATATATAGTAGTGATGGAAAGTAGACTGAAGTTTAAGAGACACGTCAGGAAAAATCAACACGCCAAGAAATGGGATACAGAAGTACTAAAGTAAGACGAGATCTGCTTGAAGTTGTCTGAGGCTATAGATGCAGCAATAAGAAATAGGTCAGTTGAAGAGGAAAGGACATCTCAAAGAAGGGGCAATCACACAAGCTGGAAAGAAAAACACAGTTACAAAGAAGGTAACTGCGAAGAAACAATGGGTATCAGAAGAAATACTTCAGTTGATCGATGAAAGAAAGATGTACAAAGATGTTAAGGAAAATTCAGGAATACGGAAATACAAGTCATTAAGGAATGAAAAAACATGAAGTGCAGCAAAGCTAAGACGAAATGACTGCAAGAAAAATGTGAAGAAATCGGAAAAGAAATGATTGTCGGAAGGACGGACTCAGCATACAGGAAAATCAAAATAACCTTCGGTGAGATCAAAAGCAAGGGTGGTTAACATTACGAGTGCAACTGTAATTCCACTGTTAAATGCAGAGGAGAGAGCGGATAGGTGGAAAGCGTACATTAAAGGCCGTGGGGGAAGATCGGCCTGATGTTATAGAAGAAGAAACACGAGTAGATTTAGAAAAGATAGGGAATCTGGTATTGGAATCAGAATTTAAGAGAGCTTTTGAGGACTTACGATCAAATAAGGCAGAATAGATGATAAGATTCCATCAGAATTTCTAAAATCAATGGGGAAGTGGCGTCAAAACGACTATTGACGTTGGTGTATAGAATGTATGAGCCTGGCGACATGTCTTCCGATTTTCGAAAAATTATCATCCAAACAATTCCGAAGACTGTAAGACCTGACAAGTGCGAGAATTATCGCACGATCAGCTTAACTGCTCATGTTTCCAAATAGCTTCAAAGGATAATGTACAGAAGAATGGAAAAGAAAATTGAGGATTAGTTTGGTTTTAGAAAAGGTAAAGTACGAGAGAGGCAATTCTGACGTTGCCGTTGATAATGGAAGCAAGACTTAAAAAGAAAAAGCATACACCTTCATAAGATTAGTCTACCCAGGAAAAACATTCGACAATGTAAAATGGTGCAAGATCTTCGAAATTCTAAGAAAAAGAGGGGTAAGCTATAGGAAGTTTGTAGAAGAGCCAAGAGGGAATAATAAGAATGGGAGACCAAGACGGAAGTGTTCGGATTAAAAAAAGGTGTAAGGCAAGGATGTCGTCTTTCGCCCCTACTGTTAAGTATGTACATCGAAGAAGCAAGGAAGGTTCAGTAATGGAATTAAAATTCAAGGTAAAACAACATCAGTGATGCGATTAGCTGATGACATTGCTATACTAAATAAAAGTGAAGAATTACATGATTTACCGAATGGAATGGACAATTTAATGAGTACAGAATATGTATTGAGAGTAAATCAAAGAAAGACGAAAGTTATGAGAAGTAGCAGAAATGCGAAAAGCGAGAGGCTTAACATCAGGATTGATGGTCACGGCGTAGATGAGGTTAAGGAATTCTGCTACCTAGGCAGTAAAATAACCATTGACGGACGGAGCAAGGAGGAGATCAAAAGCAGACTAGCATTCTACTAGTATGAGACATAGATCTTAATTTCAGGAAGAAATTTCTGAAAATTTACGCCTGGAGCACAGCATTGTATAATAGCGAAACATGAACAGTGGGGGAAATCGGAACAGAAGAGAATCGAAGCATTTGAGATATGGTGCTACAGGCGAATATTGAAAATTAGTTGGACAGATAAGGTAAGGAATGAGGACGTTTAAGCAGAATCGGAGAGGTAAGTAATGTGTGGAAAACACAGACAAGGAGAAGGTTCAAATTGCTCTGAACACTATGGGACTTAACATCTAACTTAAACCTAACTAACCTAAGGACATCACACAACAACCAGTCATCACGAGGCAGAGAAAATGCACCCCTCCGGGAACCGAACTCGGGCGCGGGAAGCGAGAACGACCGCACGACCACGAGCTGCGGACCAAGGAGAAGGACAACTTTTACGACATCAGGGAATGACTTATATGGTACTAGAGGGAGTGTAGAGGGCAAAAACTATAGAGGAATATTCCTAGTAAATAATGGCGGACGTATGTTGCTAGTGAGGTTGGAACAGGAGGGATATTCATGGCTGCTTGCATGAAACCAGTCAGAAAACTGATGACTCAAAGTTTTTGCGTCGTGACTATTGTCGTTCGCTTATTTTCGTCATGGAGCAGATGCCAATTGAACCACGTATCCAAGTGATAAAAAGTTACTACAAAAACAGTAAAAGCCCCATTGTGTACCGTTCGTGAAGTGCGTGTGGCACTCGGGCGTAATGCTACTCCAATCGAATCATCAGTTCGGAAGTTGATCCGGAAGTTTGAGACGACGGGTTCTGTTTGAAACACAGGACGACCACATTCTGTTCGAACACAAGAAAGCGTTTCTGTCGTGCGTGATAATGTGATGGTAAGCCCCAGAAAATCGGTTCTCCGACGAGCTCAACAATTGATTTTATCACAAAGTTCACTGCATGGAATCCTTCCAAAAGATCTGCAAATGCATAGATACCAGAGTCGATGTAGATAAG
Source organism: Schistocerca gregaria (assembly GCF_023897955.1). NCBI lineage: Eukaryota > Metazoa > Arthropoda > Insecta > Orthoptera > Acrididae > Schistocerca > Schistocerca gregaria. The sequence goes on from NC_064924.1 coordinate 492,524,578, forward strand.
AGTTGAAGCCTGCAGATCATGAAAGAGACCTCGATTTGCTCAGTGGGTCTTGGCTCGATAAGCGGAGAACGAGAGCTTCACAAAAAGAATAATTTTCTCAGATGAGGCGCCCTTCCACCTCAGTGGGTACGTCAGTAAGCAGAACTGCAGAATTTGGGGTAACGAAAATCCAGGAGTTACTGTGGATAATGAGATACATCCATAACGCGCGGCTGTGCGATGTGGATTCTGGGTAGGAGTAGTGATCGGCAAGTACTTTCTTTCAAATGAGCGAGTTGCCGTCACTGTGTATGCGGCCATTGCCGATACATACTATCTGATTCGTTTCTCCCTCTTATTGATGAAAGTAACGATTTCTGGTTTCAACAAGATAGTGCGACATGTCACACATTGCGTGAAACAATTGTCAGCTTAATGAAAAGTCTGCTCAAAAAATTTTCCCTTTGCGTGGCAACCAGTAATAGCCTGACACATCATGCTATCTTAGGCCTTGTGACTTTTTTTGTGGGGATTTGTGAAGTCGAAAGTGTACATGAACAAAAAATACTCCAATTGAAGGATGAAATTGAAAGGATTATTAACGGCATCCCACTAGATGTTTGTGAACGTGTTATAGAGAGCTTCAATCAACGCATTGCTCGTTGCCGCGCGGCTTTAGGTGGCCACATGGAGGATATAATTTTTCGTACATAAATCGCAGAAGTTACTTAATGTGTTTGTAAAACAAATTAACATTTTCAATAAATTTTGTGTGTACTATAGCACTTCAATATCCGTTCCTACTTCCCAGACACCCTCTATATTGATTTCCTGTCGGAGAGACCACTAATTAGTAGTAATCGACGAAGAGTCATCGAGTAAAACAGAATTGATTTCTGGCGTTCCCCAAGGTTGTGTTACAGGCCCTTTGCTGTTCCGTATCTATATTAACGATTTAGGAGACTATCTGAGCAGCCGTCTTAAGTTGTCTGCTGATGATGTTGTCGTTTGTCGACTAGTGAAGTCATCAGGAGATCAAAACAAATTGCAATACGATTTAGAACAGATATGTGTGGTGCAAAAGTCGACAGTTCATCCTAAATAACAAGTGTGAGGTTATCCACAAGAGTGCTAAAAGAAATCCGTTAAACTTCGGTTACACGATAAATCAGTCAAATCCAAAGGCCCTAATTTCGACAGAATACCAACGAATTACAATTACGAATAGTTTAAATTGGAAAGAACACACAGAAAATGTTGTTGTGAAGGCGAATCAAAGACTGCGTTTTATTTCAGTTCACTTACAAGACGCAACAGAGCTACTTTTTGGAGACTGCCTATACTACGCTTGTCCGTCCTCGTTTTGGAGAACTGCGGCGTGGTCTGGGATTCTTACCAGACAGGATTAACCAAGTACATCGAGAAAGTTCAAAGAAGGACAGTACTCTTTTTTTTTATTATCGAGAAATAGAGTTAGTGTCACGAACATGATAGAGGATTTGGGGTGGATATCGTTAAAACGAACGCGTTTACCGTTGCGGTGGGGTCTTGTCAGGAAATTTCAATCACCAGCTTTCTCCTCCGAAAGTGAAAATATTTTGTTGATATTGACCTGTCCAGAGAGAAACGATCATCGCAGTAAAATAAGGGAAATCGAGCTCACACGGAACGGTTAGGTGTTCTTTTTTTCCGCGCGCTGTTTAAGGTTGGAATAATAGAGAATTAGTGCAAAGGTAGGTCGATGAACCATCTGCCAGGTAGTTAAGTGTGATTTGCAGAATAGCCATGTAAATGTAAATTTTTGATCTATCAGAACGAATGATTCTTAGTTGAAAAATATTACATTAGAAACGGACGCTCATTCTAAAGGGTAAAGCTCACACAGGATACGGTGGCCGATGCGCAGTGATCAGTTTTCGTCCAAAGCGATGGGCGAGTTCATCATTCGTTTATGTGGAAGGGGAGGCTGACAGTGTCGGAGACCTTTCGGAAGGTCGGCTATGACAGATCGAGGTACACGCCATGCAGTCTTGAAAAAGATTTTACAGAAACTATTCAGTAAAAAAGAAAATTTTTGCTTTACTTATGACTTTGTGTCAGGTTCATGATGACATCCTCGTTATTTCGTTAATGGTCATAGTTATTGTGATATTTACATGGAAGTAATACACTATGCGAAATTCGAAAAAGTTTGCAATGCAAAATAGAGGTCGCTATGATTTTGTGTTCGGTGCATATTACACAATACACTACTGGCCATTAAAATTGCTACACCAAGAAAAAATGAAGATGATAAACGGGTATTGATTGGACAAATATATTATACTAGAACTGACATGTGATTACATTTTCACGCTATTTCGGTGCATAGATCCTGAGAAATCATTACCCAGAACAACCACCTCTGGCCGTAATAACGGCCTTAATACGCCTGGGCATTGAGTCACAGAGTGCTTGGATGGCGTGTACAGCTAGAGCTGCCCATGCAGCTTCAGCACAATACCGCAAGAGTAGTGACTGGCGTATTGTGACGAGCCAGTTGCTCGGCCACCATTGACCAGACGTTTCCAGTTGGTGAGAGATCTGGAGAATGTGCTGGCCAGGGCAGCAGTCGAATATTTTCTGTATCCAGAAAGGCCCGTACAGGACCTGCAACATGCGGTTGTGCGTTATCCTGCTGAAGTGTAGGGTTTCACAGGGATCGAATGAAAGGTAGAGCCACGGGTCGCAACACTTCTGAAATGTAAAATCCACTGTTCAAAGTGCCGTCAATGCGAACAAGAGGTGACCGAGACGTGTAACCAATGGCACCTCATACCATCACGCCAGTATGGCGATGACGAATACACGCTTCCGATGTGCGTTCACCGCGATGTCGCCAAACACGGATGCGACCATCATGATGCTGTAAACAGAACCTGGATTCACCCGAAATAATGACGTTTTGCCTTTCGTCCACCCAGGTTCGTCGTTGAGTGCACAAATGCAGACGCTCCTACCTGTGATGCAGGGTCAAGGGTAACCACAGCCATGGTCTATGAGCTGATAGTCCATGCTGCTGCAAACGTCTTCGAATTGTTCCTGCAGATAGTTGTTGCCTTGTAAACTGTTGTGGTTGGCAGGAGAGCCAACTGTGTTCCTAAAGGAGGCCGAAATGCACGCGTTTTATCTCACGCAGTCTGGCGTGAGGTCTGGAACATGACAAGGGAATTAGAATTGAGAAAAACGGACGTAGCTGGTAGAATACTTAACTTTAATCCATTAATGACGAACGTCTCTCTTTATGGTACATGATTAACAATATCAATAGTGCGGATACCGGCGCCTTGCTAGGTCGTAGCAAATAACGTAGCTGAAGGCTATGCTAACTATCGTCTCGGCAAATGAGAGTGTAGAAGTCAGTGAACCATCGCTAGCAAAGTCGGCTGTACAACTGAGGCGAGTGCTAGGAAGTCTCTAGACCTGCCGTGTGGAGGCGCTCGGTCTGCAATCACTGATAGTGGCGACACCCGGGTTCGACTTATACTACCGGACCGCGGCCGATTTAAAAGCTACCACCTAGCAAGTGTGGTGTCTGGCGGTGACACCACAAAAACGTCCCCATCTTTTGACTCAGGGATCCAGACGTGGCTGCAAGATCCGTCACAGCCATGCGAATAAGATGCCTGTCATCTCGACTGCTAGTGATACGAGGCCGTTGGGATCCAGCACGGCGTATCCGTATTACCCTCCTGAACCCATCGATTCCATATTCTGCTAACAGTCATTGGATCTCGGCCAACGCGAGCAGCAATGTCTCGATACGATAAACCGCAATCGCGATAGGTTACAATCCGACCATTATCAAAGTCGGAAACGTGATGGTACGCATTTCTTCTCCTTACACGAGGCATCACAACAACGTTTCACCAGGCAACGCCGCTCAACTGCTGTTTGTGCATGAGAAATCGGTTGGAAACTTTCGTCACGTCAGCACGTTGTAGGTGTCGCCACCGGCGCCAACTTTGTGTGAATGCTCTGAAAAGTTAATCATTTGTATACCACAGCATCTTCTTCCTGTCGGTTAAATTTCGCGCCGGTAGCACGTCATCTTCGTGGTGTAGCAATTTTAATAGCCAGTAGTGTATTTTGCAGTGCATGAAATTTAACTAACATATTGAATTTTTCTTTAGACTTGTGTGGAGGTGACTGTCACCAGACTCGAGAAAAGTGATCGAAGGTAGCACACTCGTTTGCTATCGCGCAGCGTAAATCCTGACTGTAATATCGACAGCATTCCTTTTATTATATAAACGGTTTCAAATATCGAAATGAGATTTTGCCAAATGGTATCAAATAAAGAGGAGAGTATTTTGCTACGTGGTTATTATGCAAAACTTCATTACCTACTTTGTTATTCCACTAACTACACACTTTTTCGATGAAAGAATGCAGTTTTTATGGGCCATCGATAGCTGGTGAAATGAGAAATGCTATGAGTTTAGGAACAACGTAAGTGAAGATATGACACTTTTATTTTGTACCGAGAATGCACTTTTTCATAAGCTACAGACCTTACTTTTCCTCAGTTCCTCTCTTAATACGAGGTGCTATCCAAAATTTTCGGGACTGGGGCTGCCATCTGTAGAAAACCGTATCTTTGGACTAATGGTCACCATCACCCTCGAAGTAGTTCCCGTCCGCACGTACAACTGGTCCCAGCGCTTCTTCCACTGGTCAAAAGTTTTCTGGAAATCCTCTGAGAGTGTTTATCACCGCCAGCGATGCTTCTTGAATCCTCTAGAGTGTCGGACCAACGGCCTTTCAACTTGAGCTTCAGTTTTGGGAATAGCGCCTAAGTCGCAAGGTGCCAGATCTGGCGAGTGCGGTGGTGGTGAGCGAGGACGTGTGACAGGGCGCGTTGTGGTGATGCAGCAGCCAGTTCCCTTGGCGGCAGAGTTCGGACCGTCGTCGCCGCACGTTTTCACGGAGCCGTCGCAAAACGTCACAGTAGTACGCGGAATTCACTGTTGGGTTGCGTGGGGCGGATTATTTGTGCACAGTTCTCTTGGTATCAAAGAAAACGATGATCTTGCTCTTCACGTGTCTCGCTTTTTTGAGTCTTGGACAGCCCGGGCTCTTCCATTGGGACGATTGTTGCTTTGCCTCTGGGTCATAACCGTATATCCAGCTCTCGTCGCCGGTGATAAGCCGTGACACTTTTCCCGAGATTTGCACAGAATTGCCGGCCCTGGTGGCCGAGCGATCGCAGGTTCGAATCCTGCCTCGGGCATGGATGTGTGTGATGTCCTTAGGTTAGTTCGGTTTAAGTAGTTCTAAGTTCTAGGGGACTGATGACCTCAGATGTTAAATCCCATAGTGCTCAGAGCGATTTTTGCACAGAATTGGATACACACTAGCATTTCTTTTCGCGGATCCATCGTAAAATCGCCACACACCAAACACACAGTATTACGGAAATCACTGTGGACACACGTCTTCCCAGCTGAATGCCACTCCGCACAGACTCATCAGATATGCAGCTCTCGCCACCTAGCGGTGCAAAGATCTGCTACTCCTACTTTCCAGATGGCAGCACCAGTCCCGAAAATTCCAGTTCGTATACTTAATAAACCACTTTTTCAAAATTCTTTTGCAGCTGTGTGTGCGCAACATGTTAATGAGATGAGACTGTCTAAACTCCGCTGTGTTACGGCAAAAGAAGCAAATTCTAGCATGATTATTAAAGAAATGTGCGGGTGTTGATCAAAATTCGCCACTCACGACGCTTCTATGAAAGTTGCAAATGGTTAACAAGCCAGGCGAAAATAAATCGCTGCAGCTTTAGCGAAATTCATTTTAGATACTAACTAAAGCATGGGTGTCAGATGATTTGAATGGCCACCATGCAAGTGTGGGCATGAGGGCTCCCACTTAATATTTACAGAATATGTGAGTGTAGGTTTCAGTTTAGAACGGCACTTCTCCTCCAGCACTCGGCATTTCACCTACAGTGCCTGCCACCTAACTCCCACCACTACCACACTCCGAACGCATGCTTTGCCGTCTGCGCATCCGCTGGCAACACTATTCTGTGTGCACTACAAACCCTTGTCGATGCAACAATTCTCTTTTGCCATTAGCTGTTCGTTTCAGTTCCATGTAATTGTTAACATCCTATCCTCTTCGAGATGTCTTCCAAATACTTCAGCCTAGATCATCATTTTCCTCTCATTGCAGCACTTCACCTTCAAGAATGTTACTCATGAAAGTTGTGTGTCTGATGACATTGCTAGTAAATTTTATTTTCCTCTTTTGCTTTTCCTTTAATAATCTTTTCTCTTCATTCACTTCCAGGTTGGTTTTCCTTTTCGTACAGCTCGTTCTTGCCATTTTCAGCTGCTTCTTAATTTATCCTGAGTCCAACTTCCACTTCCTTGTAGCAGTGTACACCGCGTAAATGATTTTTCAGAGAATTTTCTGACATGTACATTGTTATGTTTGCTGGTTAAAAAGTGATCATAAATGGCTGTTTCACCAATGCAGTCCTTCCTTCACTTCCATTAAGCAGTCGGCGTTTCTGTTATTATACTACCGAGACAACACAATTGTTTTACCTGCTAAGTTCTGACGTCATCAACTTTTATATTGGTTCTAATATCTCCCCTCTTCTTCTGTACTGCCATTACTTTCGTTATCCATTTGTTCACTTTTTATTTCCATAGTTTCAGTGTGCGATTGGACTTGGAGCAGTGTGTTCATTTCTTTTCCGGAGTCCGCTACTGTTACGATGTCATAAGCAAATCGGATACAATGTATCCTTTCACCATTTACTTACATTCCTTTTGTCTTTGAAACAGCAGGTATTATTATTTTAATTTTTTTATAAGAAGTCTGCTGTTAACTTGTACAAAATTTCTCTCAAATTTATTACTTTTCATAAAGATGTTTCAGCGTTTTCAGTGTTAAAGTTTTACCGTTTTTTTGTATCTTTGTACTTCAAATTTAAGGGCCACACACCACAGGGTACACCAGACACTTGAATGGACAACCGAACTGAACACATGGAGAGCATTACTGGCTTGAGACAACTGATGCACTTACGAAAGAGCGGACTTAAACAAAGAATTCGTAGACTGGGCTGTATCAAACACATTGGGGGACCGACAGAATTGTTCAGTGTTTGTATAAAGTGACATCCAACGTATATGTGATACACTAGCTGAACCCAAACTGATCTGACAGTTTCGGAGGTTGTTCAAGAACATTTTCTGAGCGTTTTACAGTTAAGTTCGGTTGAGTTCAGCGTCAGTATTGTATGTGAATTAGCTAGACTGCGAAGAAGTCAAAATGAATTAATTAAAAACAACTAAGCACTTAATCGTCTAGTTTAGCTGAGGCATAATGTAGGACTAGGGACCCGCCAGGGTAGCCGAGAGCGCTAACGCACTGCTTCTTAGACTCGGGTAGGCGCGCCAGCCCCGGATCGAATCCTCCCTGCGAATTAACTACGAGGCCCGGTGTGCTGGCCAGCCTGGATGTGTTTTTGGGCGGTTTTCCACATCCCGCTAGGTGAATACCGAACTGGTCCTCACGTTCCGCCTCAGTTACACGGCTTGCAGACATCTGGACACATTTGCAGTATTCCATGGATTACACTAGACACAGACAGTTGGGGTACACTATTTCCTTCCCCAAGGGGGGGGGGGAGGGGAGGAGGTGCGGGGGTGGCAACAAGGACATCCAGCCACCCCTTCAAATTAACATGCAACATCCGCTTAACCAGCAGACCCCGCAAGTCGGGATTAAATGCTAGGAAAGAGAGAGACAATGTGGGACCAGGAATAATGAATCATTATTTTGTCAAGATTTTTTAAACAGTGAGAAAAACTGTGATTTATTATAAAAAAAGTATTCAGAATACAGAAGGGAGGAAGCACGATTTGTTGGGGACATGTACTGATATGTTTAATATTTGCAATATATATGTGCAGTCCTAAAGCATCGACTTCACTCCGACTACCGCAGCGCCATGAAACGGCATCAAGGTGGTGCTGACCGGCGCGCCAATGGAAGGAGCAGCCAGCGCCCCACCTCCAGGAAGCCATACAGCACCCGCTGATTTAACCAGCCGCCCACCGCTGGTCGGTCCCAGTTCGGTCGCAGACTTAGAGAGCATCAGTACTGAGCAATAGGAAGACGATACTTAGCCTACGTTGAGCGAGTAATAATAGTGTAATCCTGGAGCTCTCGTAGTTCTGCCTAAATATGAGCCCTGTTCCTCTTTGATCTTACGTCGTATTCTTAGCAAAGCCATTAGGGCTTTCTTTTTTACTCAAATATAATAATTGCGAGTTTGTCGCTTTAAATGATGACGCATTTTACACATTTCAATGTAGCTATAAAAGAAAGGGGGGGAGGAGTTACCCGCATAACGTCCGCATTCCACGTTGGTGTATATTTTTTAAGCCTAATAATTTTACTTGTATTTTATAAAAAAAAAGTTTTCTTGCTAGACGTTCTAGCTCCGAATGACGCAGTATTGAATGTTGTATGGGCGGCCTCTTCATTTCAAATTATGGTCCTGTGTTTTTAATGTTCTTGTTCTAGTGGTATATGTTACGAAAAATCTGTTTATGTACTGCATCTGTGTGTTTATTATACACCTTGTTTTCTCATTTAAATTTTACCGCCTTCATTTATATTTTACTTCGTCAAAATTTCAGGATAAGTTAAGATCAGGTGTTGCCCCTAGTAATTCCATCTTATCAATGTTTTATGTGGATTACATTTATAAAGTTTTAGTTGGTATGTATATCCAGTTTATGATCTCTCATTTTTAATCACTTGCGTCGGAGCGCCACCTCTTGAGGTGATTCTGTATTAGAGGCTTCAGTACTGGCACACGACGCTATGGCGCATTATGCTTACTACCTGAGCCCCATCTTACTGTTACAGGAACGCGTTACGCAGATCTTGGTGCCTCTCACGTCCATCTCGAAAAATTACTTACTTTACTATTTTATATTTCTAGTTTTTACCGAGTTTAATGAAGGCAATGTTGGCGTGATATATTCGACGATACCTTTGGCTACACTGACTAAAGGATTCTTAAGAAATACCAAATTAAGATATTTGCTCTAGTTAGGTTTAAGTAGTTAGGTTTAAATAGTTCTACTTTCTAGGGGACTGATGACCTCAGATGTCAAGTCTCATAGTGCTCAGAGCCATTTGAACAATTTTGAACCAGATACACAGCCGAGCAGAGGGGTGTCACTTATGTGCTAGATTGGACTGCCATTGTAAACTTTGTAGTTAAAGAGAGGAGTTTAGTAAATGTGTGTGTAAGGTGAGCTTTAATATTCAAAGATTGTCGTAAATTTTCGCCACATTCCTGTGCCAGCGGACTGTATGAAGTTAAGAAAATCTTCTTACCTTTCTTGTAATAAAGTGAACTAATATTTCATATGTTTAGTTCCATTGCTTCATATTCGAAAGCAATCAAACAACCAACAGCTGTAATGCACGATTCTACTTTGTTTCGTCAGGCCATAGCAGGTAATTCTCATATATTCTTCCGTCTCATTTGCACGTTTTAAATTAGGTTACATGTTTCGATCCCTTTGCATTATCTTCAAATGTAAGTACACTGCTGGCCATTAAAATTGCTACTCCAAGAAGAAATGCAGATGATAAATTGGTACTCATTGGACAAATATATCATACTACAACAGACCTGTGATTACATTTTCACGCAATTTGGGTGCATAGATCCTGAAAAATCAGTACCCAGAACAACCACCTCTGGCCGTAATAACGGCCTTGATACGCCTGGGCATTGAGTCGAACAGAGTTTGGATAGCGTGTACAGGTACAGCTGCCAATGCAGCTTCAGCGCGATACCACAGTTCATCACGAGTAGTGACAGGCGTATTGTGACGAGCCAGTTGCTCGGCCACCATTGACCAGACGTTTTCAGTTGGTGAGAGATCTTGAGAATGTGCTGGCCAGGGCAGCAGTCGAATATTTTCTGTATCCAGAAAGGCCCGTACAGGACCTGCAACATGCGGTCGTGCATTTTCCTGCTGAAATGAAGGGTTTCGGAGGGATCGAATGAAGGGTAGAGCCACGGGTCGTAACACATCTGAAATGTAACGTCCACTGTTCAAAGTGCCGTCAATACGAACAAGAGGTGCCCGAGACGTGTAACCAATGGCACCCCATACCACCACGCCAGGTGATACGACAGTATGGCCATGACGAATACACGCTTCCAATTTGCGTTCACCACGTTGTCGCCAAACGTGGATGTGCCCATGCTGTAAACAAACCTGGATTCATTAGAAAAATGTGACGTTTTGCCATTCGAGCACCCAGGTTCGTCATTGATTACACCATCGCAGGCGCTCCAGTGTATGATGCAGCGTCAAGTGTAACCGCAGCCATAGTCTCCGAGCTGATGGTGCATGCTGCTGCAAACGTCATCGAACTGTTCGTGCAGATAGTTGTCGTCTTGCTAACGTCCCCATCTGTTGACTCACGGATCGAGGCGTGACTGCACGATCCGTTACAGCCATGCGGATAAGATGCCTGTCATCTCGACTGCTAGTGATACGAGGCCGATGGGATCCAGCACGGCGTCCCATAATACCCTCCTGAACCCACCGATTCCATATTCTGCTAACAGTCATTGGATCTTGTCCAATGCGAGCAGCAATGTCGCGATACGATAAACCTCAATCGATCTTCTTCCTGTCGCTTAAATTTCGCGTCTGTAGCACGTCATCTTCGTGGTGTAGCAATTTTAATGGCCGGTAGTGTATGTATTTTGACTTTTTTTTGTATTACCATTTTGACCTTCTTTTTTTGGAATTACGATTTTGACTAATTTGATGACGACGTCAAAGTGGATCCCGCCGCGCCCGAAACTGATAAGTAAAGAAGTGAAAGTTGCAGCTGCGGCTGGTTTTCCGTTGTACTGATCACCAGAGAAACTGCTGACCTGAAATTATTCCAGCATCCTGGGAGTTCGTAAAAATTGGGTCACGTTTTAAAACAGATCTGAAGGTGGTGATTGTTCACCGAAACCGGTAGTCTAAGAACCTGCTAATTCTGAGACTAAAATAAAGGAACTTACTCTACACTTTCGGGATCAATGTTCTATCGGCGATGTCGCAGCTTGTGAAGCAACAAGAAATTTCGTTCATCCGATCAGGTTACCTGATGTCCAAACGCGATGATACTGTGCCCAGTGCAATCAACATCCACATAGATACTCTGCAAATCTCATTTAAGTGCCTGGCAGAGGGTTCATCGAACCACCTTCACAGTTCTCTATTATTCCAATCTCGTATAGCGCGCGGAAAGAATGAACAACTATGTTTTCGTACGAGCTCTGATTTTCCTTATTTTATCGTGGTGATCGTTCCTCCCTATATAGGTCGGTGCCAATAAAATATTTTCGCATTCAGAGGAGAAAGTTGGTGATAGGAATTTCGTGAGAAGGTTCCGTCGCAACGGAAAAAAAACGCCTTTGTTTTAATGAATTCCAGCCTAAATCCTGTATCATTTCTGTGACACACTCTTCCGTATTTCGAGGGTAATACAAAACGTGCTGCCTTTCTTTCAACTTTTTCGATGTATTCCTTCAGTCCTGTCTGGTAAGGATCCCACACCGCGCAGCAGTATTCTAAAAGAGGGCGGACAAGCGTAGTGTAGGCAGTCTCCTTAGTAGGTCTATTACATTTTCCAAGTGTCCTGCCAATAAAGCGCAGTCTTTCGTTAGCCTTCCCCACAACATTTTCTGTGTGTTCCTTCCAATTTAAGTTGTTCGTAACTGTAATACCTAGGTATTTAGTTGAATTGAGGACTTTTAGATTGGACTGATTTATCGTGTAACCGAAGTTCAACGAATTTATTTTAGCACTCATGTGGATGACCTCACACTTTTCGTTACTTACGGTCAACTGCCAATTTTCGCACCATTCAGATATATTTTCTAAATCGTTTTGCAGTTGGTTTTGATCTTCTGTTGACTTTATTAGTCGATAAACAACAGCGTCATCTGCGAACAACCGAAGACGGCTGCTCAGATTGTCCCCCAAATCGTTTACATAGATAAGGAACAGCAATCGTAATTAACGCTCTCGTTGGCTCAGTTTGGAGCCCCGTGTTCATCAACGTGTGCTGAACAATGTGACCTGAAACTCTGGTGCCTGCACGAGCATTATGCTCTGGTGTCAGGTCTGCCACACGTGGCCACGTGTACCACTGTACAGAGCCGGCAAACCTACAACCTTCCTGTTCTGTGATGAGGCGTGAACTTACACCGTTCTTCATCCATTTTCTATAGACGAAACTTCGTTGAAGACTAAAAATGTGTGCTGGACCGAGACTCGAACTCGGAACCTTTGCCTATCGTGAGCATGTGCTCTATCAACTGTGCAATCCAACCGCGGCTCACGACCCGTCCCCATAACTTTACTTCCACCAGTGCCTCATCTCACTTTCCGTAGACGCTAGCGATAGTAGAATGCGATCATCCCACCAGCTTCGTCGATTCAGAGACGCTGGTTCCCAGTCGGCCAGGCCATAATAACCTGCCACTTGTCAAAGTCGAGTTCCTGTTTGCTGCCCGCGTCAGTGCCAGAATGGGGATTTGTCTCTTCTGTGCTCATACAGGCTCAACGTTAATAAAACAAACTGCAGAGACGGATTCCGTAGACGCTAGCGATAGTAGAATGCGATCAGCCCACCAGCTTCGCCGATTCAGAGACGCTGGTTCCCAGTCGGCCAGACCGTAATAACCTGCCACTTGTCAAAGTCGATTTCCTGTTTGCTGCCCGTGTCGGCGCCAGAATGGGGATTTGTCTCGTCTGTGCTCATACAGGGTCAACATTAATAAAACAAACTGCAGAGACGGATTCCTAACTGGAAATGGAGTAAACAAGGTCCAATGAAAAGGTGTCCGCAAATGCGTCGTTGCCACAGTAGACGGCGCTGACGAATGAAAGTTCCTCTGAGTACGTGCCATGTGTTCCTTGTGCGTTGTAGGCTCTCTGATCGACGCATCGTACTGTAGGCAGCAGAATGGTCCGGTATTAATGTCGGGAACAAGACGAAATGGTGTTTGTGTACGGCAGAAGGCAGAACCCTGTACTCAAAATTGCTTAATTTTTACCCTATACATAGTGGTCCATTGATCGTGACCGGGCCAAATATCTCACGAAATAAGCCTCAAACGAAAAAACTACAAAGAACGAAACTTGTCTAGCTTGAAGGAGGAAACCAGACTTCGCTATGGTTGGCCCGCTAGATGGCGCTGCCATAGGTCAAATGGATATCAACTGCGTTTTTTTTAATAGGGACCCCCATTTTTTATTACATATTCGTGTAGTACGTAAAGAAATATGAATGTTTTAGCTGGACCACTTTTTTCACTTCGTGATAGATGGCGCTGTAATAGTCACAAACACATGGCTCACAATTTTAGACGAACTGTTGGTAACAGGTAGGTTTTTAAAATTAAAATACAGAACGTAGGTATGTTTGAACATTTTATTTTGGTTGTTCCAATGGGATACATGTACCTTTGTGAACTTATCATTTCTGAGAACGCATGCTATTACAGCGTGATTACCTGCAGATACCACATTAATGCTATAAAGCTCAAAATGATGTCCGTCAACCTCAATGCATTTGCCAATACGTGTAACGACATTCCTCTCAACAGCGAGTAGTTCGCCTTCCGTAATGTTCGCACATGCAATGACAATGCGCTGACGCTTGTTGTCAGGCGTTGTCGGTGGATCACGATAGCAAATATCATTCAACTTTTCCCACAGAAAGAAATCCGGAGACCTCCGATCCGATGAACGTGCGGGCCATGGTACGGTGCTTCGACGACCAATCCACCTGTTATGAAATATGCTATTCAATACTGCTTGAGCCGCACGCGAGCTATGTGCCGGACATAAATCATGTTGGAAGTACATCACCATTCTGTTATGCAGTGAAACTTCTTGTGGTACCATCGGTAGAACATTACGTCTGAAATCAGCATACATTGCACCATTTAGATTGCCATCCATAAAATGGGGGCCAATTATCCTTCCTCCCATAAAGCCACACCATACATTAACCCGCCAAGGTCGCTGATGTTCCACTTGTCGCATCCATCGTGGATTTTCCGTTGCCCAAAGTGCGTATTACGCCGGTTTACGTTACCGCTGTTGGTGAATGACGCTTCTTTACTACCTAGAACACGTGCAAAAATCTGTCATCCTTCCGTAATTTCTCTCGTGCCCAGTGGCAGAACTGTACACGACGTTCAGAGTTGTTGACTTGCGACTCCTCGTACGTAGAAATACGGTACGGGTGCAATCAATGTTGATGTAGCATTCTCAACACCGACGTTTTTGAGATTCCGATTCTCGCGCAATTTGTCTGCTTCTGATGTGCGGATTAGTCGCGACAGCAGCTAAAACACCTACTTGGGCATCATTTGTTGCAGGTCGTGGTTGACGTTTCTCATGTGGCTGAACACTTCCTGTTTCCTTAAATAACGTAACTATCCGGCGAACTGTCCGGACTCTTGGATGATGTCCAGGATACCGAGCAGCACACACAGCACACGCTCGTTGGGTATTTTGGTCACAATAGCCATACATCAACACGATATAGACCTTTTCCGCAATTGGTAAACGGTTAACCCGGGTAATGTATCACGAAGCAAATACCGTGCGCACTGGAGAAATGTTACGTGATACCACGTACTTACACGTTTGTGACTATTACAGCGTCATCTATCACAAAACGAAATAAGTGGTCCAACTTAGATATTCATATTTCTTTACTATACGAATATGTAATAAAAATTGGGGTTCATGTTTAAAAAAACGCAGTTAACATCCGTTTAACGTATGGCAGCGCCATCTAGCGGGCCAACCATAGCGTCATCTGATTTTCTCCAAGCTAGACGGGTTTCGTTCTTTGTAGTGTTTGCGTGTGATGCTTATTTCGTGAGATATTTGGCCCGGTCGCTATCAATGGACCACCCTGCATACAAGGTGATTTACATGCTAGATACAATGTATTCAATAATACATTGTTATAGAGACGACGGTCTACTACCCGCTGTACGATGCAGCCACAGTTACAGTATGTGCTGAAAATGGCTTCCATGTGCCTCAACGCATACGTGTATGCGCTGTATGTTATGTCTCACACGTTCAGATCGGCCAGGCTGCATACGAACAGTGTCAAAGGCAGCTTGAATACGCTGCTCCAGTGTTTCTACATGTGATATGGGCTCTGCATACACGATACCTTTGACCTGGCCCCTTGACCAGAAATCGCACGAGATCCGGTGAGCGAGTACACCATGCAACTGGACTCCCTCTTCCGATCCATCGGCCAGGGAAGACAAGATGGAGATGCGTCTAGATTTTAACGGCGAAGTGTGCTGGAGCACCATCTTGTGGCAGCCACATAACCCTTCGAATCATCAGTTGCACTTCTTGCAGCAGGGGAGGCAAAGTCACCCGCAAGAAACGTCGATAGTTCCGCCACGTTACACGAGGTGCAAGGAAGACTGGTTCCAAAATACGGTAACCAGTTATCCCGACCCATACATTCCTGTCGCAACGATGCTGACGATTCGCTGTCACCATACCATAGGGGTTCTGCATACTATACCACAGGTGACTGTCATGAAAGTTGAAGACACCACTCCGTGTAAAGGTGGCCTCATCTGTGAGCAGGATGGATGACACAAATCCCGGAGTCGTGGTTGCCTGGTGAAGAACCTTGAGACAAAACTGCTCCCGATGCGGAAAGTCTGTCGCCAGTAAGCCCTGCATAAGCTGCAAGTGATACGGGTAGTAAAAACTGTCATGGAGAAAGTTCCACACGGTCGTCTGGCTTAACCTGTGCTGGCGGCCAACTGCCTGGTAGTGACACGCCGGTATCCTTCCTCAGTGTTAACCTTATTATGCTCCAATTTCGAGTACGTCCTTCATGATTTCCTGCTTCCTGAAACGACTCTGTCTCAAAGGGGGGAGACACTGTTACAACATCGACTGCTGAGGTTGTTGTTGGCGGGGATATGTGTGCTGATCCAACCTCAGTACCCACCGCCCGCTGTCATTTGTCTCTCCGTAAGTAAATACCAAGCCGGCAAGCTCTAGATTCATCATATCCACTGCAACGTTAGTCAACAAGAGAAGCGAGTCGGACACGTTACCAACTGTAATGGGAGGAGAGGGCGCTGGGCCATGACGTATAAGGAACAATACCACACTCTAGGAGGAAACCATGCATACTGTAATAGTGATTGCATGATACAGTCATTATTAGACAGCAGTCACTGCAACAAAGTATGATTAAATAAATGGTGTCCATTATGGAAGCCACGCATTTCCGTTCGTAAGTTCACTGGACCTTTTCTGTTCGCTTACCTCTCATCGATCAATCCATAGAATTTGTATGCAGTGGAAAAAAATCACCCTGTATTTTCCTAATCGCTTCACGTGCCTGCAACGCCACCTAGTGGCACACAGTTTCGCGGTGGGTATTGATAACAATGTTTTACTCATCTGTGTGTGTGTGTGTGTGTGTGTGTGTGTGTGTGTGTGTGTGTGTGTGTGGTGTGTGTGTTTTTCGAACATTGTCAAGAATAAAAACTACATGTAAAAGATTTAAGCAAATAAAAAAAAAACGTAACCTCAGAGTAGTGTATACGATCATCAGTTACCAATTGGTCAACATACTGCCAAAATCTCGAAGAAAAAGTTTATAAAGGTCGTAAAAATGGTAGCGTGACATCGTTAACTAACAAGACGACCACAGTGCAAGTGTTGCACCTTGACTGTCACCTAGGGAAGTACTTATATGGATATGGTGTTTGTTCTTTCGGACATGTCCGATGACCTGCAGCCGTCTGGAACGAAATTAGAATTATATATTAATACTACCTTCAGTTGCTGTCGGTGATGTATATCAACGGGGACAGGTTGAAATGTATGCCCCGACCGGGACTCAAACCCGGAATCTCCTGCTTATATGGCAGAAGCTCTATCCACCTTTTTTATCTCATTTTCTTCTATATTGTTCATTGAATTGGTTCGTGGCGGACGTCCGATGACACCCGTTCAGGCTGTTCGTTGATCCGTTCAGTCAGTTCATCTGAGCGACCGAGGGCACAGAAGTTCAGTGCGACTGCAGGGACTATCTCGCGCGCACCTCCCGCGAGACCTACATTCTCACCTGATACGTCCACACACTACATTCGTAGCACACTCATCACTCGTGGAAGACATTTTTACAAAGTCCCGTAAGAGCGGATGCACACACAATACCTGAGCTATTACGGGACTTGCTAAGGATGTCTTCCACAGGTAATGTGTGTGTGGGTAGGGACACCATGAATGTAGTGTGTTAACATACAAGGTGAGAATGTAGGTCACGCGGGAGGTGTGCGCCGCGAGATATTCCCTGTAGGCGCAGTATCCTCTGTGCCTTCGGCGGCTCAGATGGAGCCTGCACGGTATATCAGCGTGTTTGGTCAGAGAGCTAGTTGATCTCTGTAATAAAAACTGAGTGGAAGGAGCAACAAACGAACTTGAACGGATGTCATGTGACGTCTGCAACCACCAAACACAACGAAAAAAAAAAAAAATGGATAGAGCGTCTGCCATGTAAGCAGGAGATCACGAGTTCGAGTCCCGGTCGGGGCACACTTTCACCTGTCGCCGTTGATAAGTATCAACGCCCGTCAGCAGCTGAAGGTATTAATATATAATTCTAATTTCAACCTAGGAAAGTGTTTGATAGAAGTTGAGATACCAGAAACTGTCATTCGTCATCGTTGCAAACTTTTAAAAGGAACCGAATTAATTGCGTTTTCTTTTATTACTGTAAAGGAGACGTGGGCACACTGCTTAATGACAGAACTGGAATGGAAAGAATTAGTTATATCGCTGTGTTCGCTACTAATATTTACATAAAAATAGAAATTAAATGTTGCAACACGGATTCCTTCATGTTTTGTCCTATAATACGTCTAAGCAATTAAAAATACGGATTCCCATTAAAAACTGAGTTCTCATCTACTTACCCCACAACAGCGCAAACTAAAAGTGGATATTTTCATCTCGTTCGCTCCTTTCATTCATGCGAGTTCAGTTTCCATTATTTCCGTTTACGATGCGCAGTTCTCGATATCTTTCGATGTATACGCTTAAGTAAAAATCCTCTGCATTAATAACGAACAGTAACGATTTATCTAATAAGGAAGCTTAGAGTCCAATTACCACCGTGGTCTGATACTTTGCAACCACAAATTCTGTGTGATAGTTTGTAGTGCGAAACCGTACCGAAGACTACATTGAATCAACAAAATTCGTTACCACTTATTTTCCGGTTTTCGCGTTGAAAAATCCTCAAAGCTAAGTTTTCGGAGTTGAAGGTATCGAGGGTTCGAAAGCGTCAAACAAGAGAACTGCTTTGCAAGGAACTCCGTGTTATTTTCACAGAAAAGTTTCTCTTTATTAACGAAGAATAAATTATGTGGATAGCACATACACTTGCTTACAAGAACAGGTGCATTTTGAGTTGTTAGTGCGTTTCTCTGTTATGAGCAGTTAAACGTAAAACGCTGTCTTCTTCGCTGTCGTGACAGTGACTCACATTGCTCTCCGCTTATGTAGGCAAGCATTTTTGTTTGTGTAACGACGGGCAGACACCCATGATAGCTTGTGCGCCTGCTGTTGTTGTAAAATATAATTTTTCAATTCTTATCGTACTGTTGAAAGAAATTCTGGTTGTTCATTTGTGTGAAAGTAGCGTTGCCGTAAAGGCAACGTTGTCAGTCATTGTTTTCTACTACTTTTTCTGCCGCTTTCAGCTATACGTTACGCAAACCTATATTGTTATACCTGAAACTCGTTGACTGCAGTGTCAGACCTAAGTAGTTCGTAAACCAACATCGAGGCTGGTTGTCAATCTGTTAAAGTTCATGACAGATTTATTGCCATCTAGAGAACAGTTTAACAGTTTCCTCACATCACTTTTTCTTATGTCCGACCACATTCTGATCTGTATTACATTGCGTACGTATGTAATACGTTAGTTTCGACATTACCTGCAAATGGCGGCACATAACTGCCAATGATACACGGCTATGAAGAGACGTGAAATTGTGAGGTAGACTATACAAGAATGTAAATGGTTGCTAATCTCAGACAGACATTATGTCAACGTTCGGACAAGTTATTCGTTCGTTTGTACGTAAACAAACATCCGGATCAAACAGAGTCGGGCTTGAAGTGTCAGAAAGCTGACTGATAGCGCTGTTCCGGTGTATTGAGGACGAATGGGAACCGCTAGGCTGTTCATGTTCGAAATAGGTCGCGGGAAACAGACGGAACTTGAGAGGCGAGAAGAACATCACCGTCTACCAAATACAGACGTCGTCGCCAGAGCCGAATTTCTTTCTGATTACTATTGACCTCATACTCTGCAGCCGCGCCGTTCAAATTTCCGACATCCCTCCTTTTTCACTTTTTCCGTGGTTTCCCTAAATTAATGCAGACGAACGTTGGAGCTGTTGCTCAGGATACGGCCCTTCTCGTTGTGCCTCCGTTCAATAAGAGCGAGAGCGTTCTCAGCATACGGTTTGTGCATCACGAAGTGGATTGCTATTAAAATTACTAGGGCGGACGCTTCAAGAACAGCCAAGCAGCATATTACACCCTCCCACCTATATACCAAGGAATAATCAATACTAGAAAATCAGATCAATTGCAGTTCAGGAGATACTTACTGACGGTAATTCTTACCGCACACCAATCGCGAACGTTACGGGGAATGGGGTGCCACAAGTACCCTTCACCACACGCCATTACATGGCAAGGGGAGTATGGACAGAGATACCGCTACGGTCGCAGGTTCGAATCCTGCCTCGGGCATGGATGTGTGTGATGTCCTTAGGTTAGTTAGGTTTAAGTAGTTCTAAGTTCTAGTGGACTGATGACCTCAGAAGTTAAGTCCTATAGTGCACAGAGCCATTTGACCCACTTTACAGGATGTGCATGTTAGTGACCTACTACATGATGCATGTCAAATTGCGCGCAAGGTACAGTGGATTACAATGACTTCAAGGAAAACCGAGCGAGGTGGCGCAGTTGTTAGCACGACGGTTCAATCCCGTCTCCGGCCATCCTGATTTAGGTTTTCCGTGATTTCCCTAAATCGTTTCAGGCAAATGCCGGGATGGTTCCTTTGAAAGGGCACGGCCGATTTCCTTCCCAATCCTTCCCTAACCCGAGCTTCTGCTCCGTCTCTAATGACCTCGTTGTCGACGAGACGTTAAACACTAACCACCACCACCACTTCAAGGAAAGCAGTGGATTGTTGCATAACTTCAAACAGTGGAGCAGAACTGGAAGATGTAAGATAAGGAAATTTCAAACAAAACGTCAAATTGGCGATGCACGGTAAACGACGGAATCTGCCCGAAATCTTGTAGATGGGATAAACAAACTTACCCCATCGTTCAATAAGGAATTTGTTTTCAACTCCGACCAGTCGGGATTTCAAGAGGAGATGCATTGAAAGGAACGCTGGAAATTAGAGGCACCAAGAGAGTCGTATCAAGATCAATTCTACTAAATAACATAGGAATTACAATTACGAGCAACTTAAATTGGAAAGACCACATAGATAATATTGTGGGGAAGGCGAAACAAACACTGCGCTTTGTTGGCAGAACACTTAGAAGATGCGACAAACCCACTAAATATACAGCCTACATTACACTTGTCCGTCCTCTGCGGGAATACTGCTGCACGGTATGGGATCCTTACCAGGTAGGGTTGACGGAGGACACTGAAAAAGTACAAGGCCAGTTCTTTTTGTGTATTCGGGCAATAGGGGTGAGAATGTCGCTGATATGACACGCGAGTTGGGGTGGCAGTCATTGACACGAAGGCGGTTTTCTTTGCGGCGAGATCTATTTACGAAATTTCAATCACCAACTTTCTCTTCCGAATGAGAAAATATTTTGTTAACACCCACCTACGTAGGGAGAACCGATCATCATAATAAAATAACAGAAATCAGAGCTCGAACGGAAAGATTTAGGTGTTCCATGTAGATGTAGAACATCAATGCTTTAACGCATTCGTGTGGCCGAGCGGTTCTAGGCGCTTCAGTCCTGAGCCGCGCTACTGCTACGGTCGCAGGTTAGTTAGGTTAGATAGGCTTAAGTAGTTCTAAGTCTAGGGGGACTGAAGACCTCAGCTGTTAAGTCCCTTAGTGCTCAGAGCCATTTTAGCCATTTTTTGCATTTGTGTGCAATTATGCCGACTGTTAATCTGGATGGTAAATTGGCTGGGAAGTTCTTTTATTCGCTCCGGGAAGTTGGAGGTGTTCTGCTCCCCCCCCCCCCCACCCTCCCCCCTTACGATTCTTTCTCGTGTACGGTATTTTTCAAGGGCAGTACGGAATATTTGTCACAGCAAGCAAGGGTTTGAATACGGGCTTAAAAGAACAACAACAACAACGGTATGAACGCTGCTTTTGACCAGTAGCTGATCAAAATAACTTGCTTTTGCGTGATTTCTGGCCTACGTATAAAAATCATACTACTCTAGAGCCAACTATCCCTC
Organism: Schistocerca gregaria; assembly: GCF_023897955.1. Taxonomy (NCBI): domain Eukaryota; kingdom Metazoa; phylum Arthropoda; class Insecta; order Orthoptera; family Acrididae; genus Schistocerca; species Schistocerca gregaria. The sequence goes on from NC_064924.1 coordinate 492,546,204, forward strand.
CCGAAAAGTGTTGGCTCTGAAGTTCAATCCACCTGGAATCACTGGACAAATTCGGGTTCTGGATGTTTGCTTTTCCCGTGTCTATAAAACGTACTATCGCGCTAGCTACACCGAAAGAATAGCCAGTTACACGACAAGCTCCACGACAGACTGTTTCGTGTTCCGTTGCATGGCAACACGTTCCATCAGTTCTCATCACCCCGTACACCAATATGATTCTATATGAATTCTTTAAGAGTGGCTACCCAGCTGAACGCACTGCACGATTTGTAACTCCCAAGGATTTCGCCTTCGATCTAGATAGTACGAAGCTTTGTCATGACTGTGGCGCGCTATTTTTCGTTCGTGTTCATGGTGCAAGATAATGATTAGTTTTGAACATTTCCTGAATGTCGACGATGCCCATTTAGAGAAGTGCAGAACTTTAATCGCATAGAAGGTTGATCTCTGCACCCTCCGGAAACCATTTTCTGTCGCCCTCGTGGTGCACATGGTGAGTCATTAGTAGCTGTATTCTTCCGGTCATAACTTTTAAGACAACACTTTAAATTGAGCCTTACTAAAGATTGAGACCTTGCACTTAAGGGGTTCCTTGTATGACATCCGACAGTGAAATACTACACTACTGGCCATTAAAATTGCTACATCACGAAGACGATGTGCTACAGACGCGAATTTAACCTACAGGAAGAAGATGCTGTGATATGCAAATGATTAGCTTTTCAGAGCATTCACATAAGGTTGGCGCCGGTGGCGACGCCTACAACGTGTTGACATAAGGAAAGTTTCCAACCGATTTCTCATACACAAACAGCAGTTGACCGGCGTTGCCTGGTGAAAAGTTGTTGTGGTGCCTCGTGTAAGGAAGAGAAATGCATACCATCACGGTTTCCGACTGTGATAAAGGTCAGATTGTAGCCTATCGTGACTGCGGTTTATCGTATCGCGACATTGATGCTCGCGTTGGTCAAGATCCATTGACTGTTAGCAGAATATGGAATCGGTGGGTTCAGGAATGCCGTGCTGGATCCCAAAAGCCTCGTATCACTAGCAGTCGAGATGACAGGCATCTTATCTGCATGGCTGTAGCGGATCGTCCAGCCACGTCTCGATCTCTGAGTCAACAGATGGAGACGTTTGCAAGACAACAACCATCTGCACGAACAGTTCGACGACGTTTGCAGCGGCATGGACTATGAGCTCGGAGACCGTGGCTGCGGTTACCCTTGACGCTGTATCACAGACAGGAGCGCCTGCGATGGTGTACTCAACGACGGACCTGGGTGCACGAATGGCAAAACGTCATTTTTTTCGGATGAATCCAGGTTCTGTTTACAGCATCATAATGGTCGCATCCGTGTTGGCGTCATCGCGGTGAACGTGCATTGGAAGCGTGTATTCGTCATTGCCATACTGGCGTATCAACCGGCGTGATGGTGTGTGGTGCCATTGGTTACACGTCTCGGGCACCTCTTGTTCGCATTGACGGCACTTTGAACAGTGGACGTTACATTTCAGATGTGTTACGACCCGTGGCTCTACCCTTCATTCGATCCCTGCGAAACCCTACATTTCAGAAGGATAATGCACGACCGCATGTTGCGGGTCCTGTACGGGCCTTTCTGGGTACAGATAGTGTTAGACTGCTGTCAGCACATTCTCCAGATCTCTCACCAATTGAAAACGCCTGGTCAGTGGTGGGCGAGCAACTGGCTCGTCACAATACGCCAGTCACTACTCTTGATGAACTGTGGTATCGTGTTGAAGCTGCATGGGCAGCTGTACCTGTACACGCCATCCGAGCTCTGATTCAATGTCCAGGCGTATGAAGGCCAGAGATGGTTGTTCTGGGTACGGATTTCTCAGGATCTATGTGGCCAAATTGCGTGAAAATGTAATCACATGTCAGTTCTAGTATAATATATTCGTCCAGTGAATACCCGTTTATCATCTGCATTACTTCTTGGTGTAGCAGTTTTAATGGCCAGTAGTGTACATTGTTTGATCAGAGGAGTAGACAGGAAGAATAGGTCAAAATCAGACGCCTTCTACCTCTGAAGGTTTCTAGCGCAGCACTGGACGAAACGAGACTTTAGGGACGAATAAGTTTCATAGACCACCACTATAAAACAGCGAAGGTTCATCAGCGGCTAATGATTCCGGGTGTTCCAACTATAGTAGCGAGCAGTATTGACAGTACAGTCCTGGTTAGTGGGTAAATGTTGAAGCATTGATGTGACTGCTTCTCTCTCTCTCTTTGTTTGCCAGTCTCCCAGACAGTGGTTAACGTTCGGAAACCCTTGCATTGGCAAGTGTCCGCTTGAACAGCGTTCTGCAGTCCCGCAGCAGCGGGCGGGTGTGCCGCTTCGCGCCTCAGTGGTTAGCTCGTGTAACTGTACAGGAGCTGCTCGGTATTCACGGTCTGTTTCCGCCATTACGGACGGACAGCGCCGGGCGTCGCGTGTCGGGCAACCTTGTTAATATTTATGAGACTATTAGTTTCGGTAGCGTCAAACGCGTCCACAGTAACAAAAGTACACCTTCACAAACACCGGGAGCCGTGCGTCAGAGGTCATTGCTCGCGTCGTAGTTTGCAAACTACAGAAAATGACTGCTGTTTAAACAGAGTACTATATTATGTCACTGATAAGTCCAGATCACAGTTGTGTTCTTTCTCCATCATTCTTCTAGCTGGTTTTGTGAGGCCCGTCTCAAGTTACTCTCCCGTGCCAGCCTCTTCATCTCAAAGTGTCACTTCCACCCATCGTAACTACTGGTTGTGTATATTCAGATCTCTGTCTTCCCCTACTGTTCTTAGCTTCTACACCTTTCTCATGTATCGTATCTGTTGCTCCAAGGTGTCTCTTGTATCATGTTGCCCCTTCTTCTTGTCAATATTTTCCGTAAGTTTCTCTCCTCGCCAATTCTGCAAATTACCTCTCCAAATCTTACTAGTCTACCTAATTTTCAACATCCTTCTATAGAACCACTGCTCAAACGCTTCAATTTTCTAGTTCTATCCCAATTCATGTTTCGCTTTCATACAGTACTGTACTACAAACGTACATTCTGAGACATTCCCTTCTCAAATTAAGACTGCGGTATTTTACTATAAAGAAAAGACCTGATCAGCTTCAAAAGTTAATTTTGATAGCACGGTGCTGTATTAGCGTGGTAGTTGTATGTATGTATTGAACTGGGGATCTAGACACGACGGAGAGGCTTCGTCCCCGCCGTAGCCCTCAGTGGTGCACAACCCCACAACAGGCCACAGCAGTCCACCCACCCCACCGTCGCCCCTCACCGAACCCAGGGTTATTGTGCGGTTCGTCCCCCAGTTGACACCCTCCACCCCCCCCCCCCATCCCCCCTCGCCCCGGGAACGTCTCATTCCCGGACGAGTGTAATTGCAATGTTTGCGTGGTAGAGTAATTATGGAATTATAGTGTACGCGTATGTGGAGACACTGTTTGCACAGCAATCGCCGACTTAGTGTAACTGAGGCGGAATAAGGGGAATCAGCCCGCATTCGCCGAGGCAGATGGAAAACCGCCTTAAAAACCATCCACAGGCTGGCTGGCACACCGGACGTTGGCACTAATCCCCTGGGGGGATTCGTGCCGGGGACCGACATGCCTTTCCGCCCGGGAAGCAGTCCGTTAGACTGCACAGCTAACCGGGCGGGCTAGAATGGTAGTTAATAGGGATTCTTCAGAACGAATTTTCACACTATCCAAGAGAGTGCCTTGACCGGAAACTTTTTGGCGGATTGAAAGTCTGTGTCGCAATGACATTTGAACCCGGAACCCTTTGCATTCCGTGAGCAAATGCACTAAAACTGTGCTATTGAAGCACGACCCACGACCCGCCCTCATAAGTGGTTTACCTATACTCCACTAGCCATTTAAAACCTGGTGTCAACTGGGGCGATAGAAGCTAACACAACCGAATGCGCATTTGCAGACTGTTCGCCAGTTGTCACTACCGTTTGCTCATATCTATGAACAGGCGTTTGTACGTGAGACTGGTAGAGAACGGGCGTTCCATATGAATGCTGCATCAGTGTTTTTTGGTGCTAGGGAACCGCACATCGGATAACAGTCTGTAGGGAAGCAGCCTACTCACGCCTTATAAAATTCACACCAGTCTTTCCATTGTGTGCCAGCCTAGTCAGCTGTAACTAGCTCTGACGTCATAAATAATGCGCAATACTTTAAAATGAAGTAAATAACCTGAAACGTTTCTAGCATGTCAGGAGTAATACTAAATCAATATGTGTTGAATATCAGTTCATTAACTTTAACCATTTTCGAAAATTGGATGTTTTTCTGTAAAAATCATTGGCGCAACAGAAAAGAGCTAGAAACTTAAAAATTTATATTTAGATTCCTTTTGCCTAATAATTTAGTAGAAACAGTATTCTGGATCTCACCAATTATAATTTTAGTTGAAATTCATGATTTTCTGGTTTTTATCTCAAACAATTAAGGAAGCAAGATAGATTAAGTAGGCAAATAAATAAAGCTACGATGTTTAAATTTAAGTAAAAGGGAGATCAGCTTTGATCATAAAGATGTGAGAAGTTTCAACTGAATAACTATAAAACTGTAGCGATAGCGTATCTCCAAAGGGCAAGTTCAGAGCTCGTCTACTGCCTGTAGTGTGATTACATTAATTATCTCGCCCAAAATATTTGACTTAGCCACGCCAGACTTGTATTATGATTACTTAACCGTGTGCTGATTGCACATTTAAATTGAAAGCTTCATCGGCCATCAGCAAAGGAAGCAATGATATATTCGATAACTTAAAGTGGTGCATTACTAGCCCAGCGGCTAGTCGGGAGAGCCGATTTAATCAGGCGTTCCCTTAGCCGTCCGCACCGCGGCTTTATATATAAGAACGCTGCGCGAGAGAAAAAGGCCCCAGTTCTCCCCAGACGCTTATTAGCGCACCACCTATGCCGGGAGTCGCGTCGCGTCGGTATCGTTCATATAAACAGCCTCGGATGCAGTTATAAGTTACTCGGGATACGCGTAACCATGAAATCGTTTTCGAGTGAAGTGTTAATTCTGGGATGACGTTAATGATCTATCTTTAGTTTGCGTATGTCATATTTTCACGTGCCGCCGCAGGACAGACATTCTACCATTATTTAGCGTGACGTTTGATGGACATTATCATCTAATTATGGCGAGCATTCACTTAAACATTTAATTTGAACTGTTATAGTTGCATCAGCGCATTAGACTCTGAACTGCTCTGGTAGTTGGATTGTGTGGATTCTTTTTGGTCTGTGACTTTCAGAATATAGTGAACATCTTATAGAGAATGGTTTTTGATTATGAATCCCAGACAATCTCCTAATTCCTAAGAGCTATAATCTGTAGCTATAAATGTATTTCTCAGATGAAGTGGGCACTAGGAATTCTAATTACAGGCTTCACGTTTTGCTAATCACTTTCTGGATGCTAATATTGTAGTTAGAGACCCAGTGTGGAGAACGGCAAACAGCATTAAATAAACAATAGGAACATTAACAATTATTCCACCCGCCGCCCCACAAGTCGGTCAAAAGGGTTAGACGGGGGGGGGGGGGGGGGGGGGGGAGGCAATGGAATATCGCTTAACAAAAGGAGAGTTGGCAGTTCTCCACCTACAGATTGATAAAATTTGGTCTTGCTTAAAGTAGTTTTTGGTAACTGTTTCGGAATTCAGGGTAAAAACGTGTCTACAGAATGTTTTTGTCTGGGGTCAGAAATTTAAGTGTTGGTAGGCATACCCGGCATATTTAGCTTTCTTGGGTATTTTAAATGGTACTCGTACATAAATATACATCCAATGTATATTAATAAATTATAAGATGTCCATTTTAAGTTAAATGTTATTTATTGGTTTAGATAGTAAACTATTTGCCTCTCTTATTCTTTTGTTAAAATGAATTTGAAATACATTGCAACCTATATTATACATAATTATAAAAAAGAGTAGATCTTTTGAAGTAATATTTTCGCTGATTTCTGGAGTCATTTTATCCATTGTAATACGATACTCCATTTGGGGGGGGAGGAGGGGTGCTATAGTCCCCATAGCCCTTCCCCCCCCCCCCCCCCCCCTCTTGCCATCGCCCCTGAATAACACTCTGTAGTTACAGACACTATTCAAAACTTCGGTATTTACAGAGGAAGGCGATCGCACTGGTTTTGACGAAATAAATGGTTCAAATGGCTCTGAGCACTATGGGACCTAACTGCTGAGGTCATCAGTCCCCTAGAACTTAGAACTACTTACACCTAACTAACGTAAGGACATCACACACATCCATGCCCGAGGCAGGATTCGAACCTGCGACCGGAGCGGTCGCGCTGTTCCAGACTGTAGCGCCTAGAACCGCTCGGCCACCCCGGCGAAGACGAAATAAGTAAAATGGAGTAGGATAGGAAGAATTTGTGTGTAAACATGAAGTGCGTGGAAATAGTGCACTCAGCACTGAATTACAGCTCCAATTTTTATTAACGTTACTGCAAAATTCCGTACATGTGGTGTTTTTGTTTTATTTGGATTCTGATGGGAAGGGTGTCACAAAGCCGTTCTATCCTCTCCTGTGCCAAGCTGGCTCACAACCGATACACTTCATATTCTGAATACTGGCATTCCGACGGATTTGATGTCCGTGACAAGGCGCCACAGACCTCGCGGCTATCATGTGGTTGAGAGTTAGTTTTTCGCCATCTGATTGTTTTTAGTAATTTGTGGTAACGCATGATGTGGCAGGATGTCCGTGCTGTACTGTTACGCTGTCAGAGTTCTCTCTGTCACTATCAGCTGTGACCTGAAGTCTTAACCGATGGCTCCCCACACATGGCGCCAGAAGGGAAATCACAGTGCTTCTACTATGCATTATAAGTATTACCATCCGAAGCGTAGGCTGCCGTTACCACTACGGTTGCGTCTGGAGTGGCGTTGCGACTGGGAAGCATGGACTGCTGATCAGAGAGATATTGTGCCCAGCGAAGAATCGCGGTTCTGCACTTCCCTGAATGACTATCCTCAGTGTAGCCGTAGACATCCGGGGTAGTGCACAACGGCGATTCTTCGCTGTGTCCTACCATGGATACATCGACGACAGTCATCCGGGGTAATGCAGAACCGCATTCTACGCTGGGCACAGTACGTCTCTGATCAGCAGTCCATGCTTCCCAGTCGCAACGCCATTCCAGACGCAGCCGTAGTGGTAACGGTAGCCTACGCTTCGGATGGTAATTTCCTAATTTGGCTGCTCTGCTAGTCTCTTGTCAGTGGTGCAAGATGACACAAAATATTGGAGAGAAATGCATTACTTGTTCTCACATGACAGGCGCAGATGTGGACAGGTTACGATGTCCTTGATGGACAATCAGGCGATCTTCCTGTGTTGTGGTCAGACGTTGTTGACAGGAACCTTGACGATGAGTATGCTACCCTCGAATCCCTTTGGGGTCCGTATCGGACCACTGTCACATCAGAGTGCCGCATAAATCTGAATACTGCCCGATTCGACTATCCGGCCAAATGGCGACGCTCAATGGGATTGCTTTCAAAACCTGTCAGGTACTGACAGCGCTGTCGCACTATCCGAGTACGTCGCATATCCGTGTGGTTCACAATGATCAGGCAACATCTGTCGCTGTTCATACTTTCTATATACCCTACAAGACCTGCTAACAACACGAACAAAACTAATGCACTTCGAGCGCCGTTGTACCTGTCACAGAGAATTGCAATAAAAACAGTGTTGGTTACAACAACGCCTTTCGCCTTCGTGGGCCATCTTCAGATTATCTATAGGAATGACAAAATAAGCAAAAAATAAGGTACGTTCCTAGTTTGCACGATAGAGTACTTTTCTGTGTTCAAAACATGGTTCGGATTGTTGTTATTCTGACTGGTTATAACACTTGAACAGCATTTAGGTCAATATTGTCTCACAATTTATTTTTATGTAATTAAAGCTTAAAAATCATTAATCATCAATATCTGGGCACGTGATCGAAAACGCTCTGTTAGTGGCTGACGCTTTGATGACGTCACAGACAAGCGGTACAACTTAGTGGAAGCCTTGCGAAACGAAAATTGATGCGTTTATGCTCCCACATTCTTGATTGAAGCAGAGCGGAAATAATTTTACATTATGAGCGCTCGTATGGTCTGTTCAGTTGCACTTCGACGAGTTAAAGAGTTCAGTGGCGTTTAGCTGCATGTAGATGATTATTTGAGTTTGTAGTTCTATTTCTTGTATTATACTAGCCCCTTACTTTCGTTGTTTTCAAGTCAATACCGATCTTGGCATGGCTTGTGAACCAGAGGCTGGAAAAGTCAATAAAATAATTATGTTTACAAGACGGTCTGTACCCATTGGACACCATGGACCGGCAGGAAACCCGTGGACTGTTTGAACATGAAAGAAATGTGTTGTGATTCTTTAGTTTCTCCTGGCGTATTTGTTGATATAACAGTCCACGGGATTTCGATTCACCGCACTACAAGACGCGCTGAATCATTGCTTCAACTGCGCTCTATCAACAGTTGCAACGGTTTGGCGCTGAAGGTAACTTTCTGATGTTAAAAGTTACCTCATCCTTCCCTAGTCTCCAGTTTCTTATGCGAGGTGCAGTCCACCAGTGCTTCCTGCGTCTACTGAAGAAATACGTTTTCAGTGGCTGGAGGGTGTTACATCACTAATCTACATTTACATAATTAAATTACATTTAAGTATCTGTCAGAGCGTTCAAATATCCACTGTGACTATTTCTCAACAGTTCCACTCTCGAATATCGCCCGGGAAAAATGTACACCTAAATCTTTTCGTGCGATCTCTGATGTCTCTTGTTTCATTACGATCGTCATTTATTTCTCTACAGACCGGAGTTAACAAAATATTTTGGCATTCGAAGGAAGAAATAGGGCGTCGGAGTTCCTCGCCCCCCAATGAAAACACCTCTGTGTTAATGATCGCCACAGCAACTCGCTTATCACATCTGTCACACGTTCCTCCCCATTACGCGATAATACTCCTGGGGGTCTTTAAAGTGACAACGTATAATCCAAGCGGCTGTTGTCCTCACTACAAAATAGTCTGTATTTAAATCTAATTTCCATGTTAACAAACTTCTCTCATTTAAAAACGGTTTTCTTGCCATTGCCAATCTACATTGTATAACTCTCTACTTCGTCCCTCATCAACTGTTTTGCTGCCAAATAGGAAAATTCATCTATTATTTCATTCTTAAGATAATCACGGAATTTATAGAGACCTGCTATTGGACGAGTGATTGCACACTCCATGTGAGGAATCAGTGCATTAGAAAGTACCAGTGATATATCTGTATTTTCACACAAGAAATTGTAAATAAACTATGTTGGCTCCATTACAGAAGGAATAAAAAGTATGAACTTGCTAAACTTCCTGTGATTTCCTTGAATGAAATAAATTTTCTTTTCGTCTATTTGGAAACATTCTAAAACGAAAGCATATGTGTTTTTTAACACAAACTTATGCTTTTTTAAATGGACCTATATTTTTTCTTCAGCAATCCATAGCATGACAAAGCACATACACAATGGCGTTGATTGCAACGCAATATTCCCATTACACCCCGAGATATTGAGACGCGAAGTTGACGCTTGAAACACCCGACATGCGCTGCTAGCGCACGTCCTGAGGCTCAGGCGTGAACCCCATGCTGCCCGTAATCGCGATGTGATTGACATGCGTAATCGCACTTCAATACTTATCAAGAGGTCCGAAACGAATAATACGGTCTGCTGCCATCCTGCATTAACGTCGTACATTCCAGCAGGTATTTATCCCATAGGCTAGGGGTGATGCGGTTCTGTAACATATCTGTGTACCGCAACGTTAGTCACAAAGTTAACTTCGCTTATCGTTAATCCGTTACTAAAAAGGTAATCCCGTTCAACGTTAAAACTTTACTTTACTGTAGATCTAGCGCAAGTGACAGTTAATCATTCACTCGTAATAGTAAAATTCATGTTGATGGTTTTAGTGAAACGAGCAAGCGGACTGAGTTTTACCGTTGTTTCGGACCTCTTGATAAGTATGGAGGTGTGATTACACATAATCACATAGCGATTAAGGGCAGCACGGGGTTCACGCCTGAGCCTCACGGCGTGCGCTAGCAGCGCATGTCGGGTGTTTCAAGCGTCAACTTCGCACCTCTGTATCTCGGGATGTAATGGGAATATTGCGATGCAATCAACGCCATTGTGTATGTACTTTGTCATAATATGGATTGCTGAAGAAAAAATATAGGAGGTTCATTTAAAAAAACATAAGTTTGTGTTAACACATATTATTTCGTTTTGGAATGTTTCCAAATATGTACATTCATGGGCCCCAGCCCTACATTGATACCGGTGAAAGTCGTTTTCCAATAGCTGTTATTGTTCCAGAGATATTTTGGGTGGACAAGATAGCTGGGACACCCTGCATATAATGAGCACGTGCAGGAGGAGGAGGGGAATAAAACTATCTGCATATGTGTTTATAGAGAATAGAATGGACAATTTCTAAAAACAAAGTTCTTACAACTATGTCTTCAGTTCGTAGTGGGTTTAGATATTTGGCAGTTGTACATTGGACAAAATTCGCAAAAAATTCTTGAACCAAGCAACTGATGCAGTTACAATAGTAATAGGAATAATTTCCTTTTTGAAACCTCACTACATACTACGACGCACTTTCCAGCTCTCTTTCCCACGCGTAGCCCATCTGTGCCTGTGCAGCCGCTATAAATTGCGTCTCCACACGAACTTTTTAACTCGATATTGTAAACACATCCACCTCTCTAGATCAGTGTTCCTAAAAGAGTTTACACGAAACCACCGACGCCGCTCCTGAAAATAAGATAAGCTGCAACGGAAGATACAGAATCGTTGGGTTGCGTGACATCATTTCCGCTGGCAGATATCGCACGGCCACGGTGCTCTGTGCGCAAAAAAGACGTGCTTAGCCAGTCGAAACATTCTACTGTTATTGGAAAAGAACCCGTATTCGGAAAGAAAATCAGCCGTGGAGGAACGATCCTGGCAACTGAGTTACGCCATTGACGGAAGTCGCGAAAAACACATGAGAGGTGTCGAACTGGTATAAGAGGCCAATGTCTCAACCACTTTGCCACATCGCTCGGTGCTGGCGGTGAGGGGCACATTGTGTTGTGATAATATTGGAAAAAAGGACAGATGGAACTGCTGTTGTGAAAATTAAAAAAGGGTACCCGTATGGTCAAGTCGTAAAATCGACATTAATTCAGGGAGAGCCAGGTAATGTAGGGGGTAACGTCTTTGACTACTAATCGAAACTTTTTGAGTAAAAATAATCAGGAGTGTGCGGCCGTAGTCTTACTCTTGCGGTGTAAGTTATAACCCCCATTCTGTCGACCTGCATGTATACGAGAGCGGTTTTCTTGAGTATGATAAATCCCTTCCCTCGAAAATTTCTTCTCTTCATATCTCCTCCGTGTTGGATGATATGTCATAAATCTCATTTGTACTAAGACTGCACTACACGAGAGGTGCCTAGTTGCTTGCACTGTCGTAAGTGGAATGCGTTAAGTTCTGCATAGCGTTCACCAACCGTGCGCAGAAAACACGTGAATCCGTTTCGTTGACGCTGCAGTAAACTCTTAGCGAGAAACTGGTATTGTACAAATAATTAAATTTTCAATTTGTTTATATGGGATGCCACTCGCTTCTTAAAGGCAGAATTCAACTTCATGAATCACAAATAATTTCCATTCTTCACACTATCATCGAAAATAAACAAAATAATGAACTGCATACTTGCGTAATTACTATCAAGCTGTTCTTAATTACATGTCCAAATAATCAGAGACGGCTAATTACGTTCTTAACCGATGCGATCAAGACAGACAACATGTCTGTCCTCCGAAGTTGCCGAAACCGCTCTGATCATACAGCCGAACCGCTTCGCCCACCATCCAAGATAGCTGCGATCTGAAGATATCCTGAGTGCTTCGTCTGCCTTCTGGTTTAGCAGTTGTTCATTATTCTACTAGTTATCAAAACGTTTGAAATCATTGAATGATAGCCTGCCATTGAGAGATGCTTTTACTAGAAACGCAAGAAAATTCCCTGGTTCAAAATGGCTCTGAGCACTAAGGGACTTAACATCTGAGACCATCAGTCCCCTAGAACTTCGAACTACTTACACCTAACTAACCTAAGGACATCACACACATCCATGCCCGAGGCAGGATGCGAACCTGCGACCGTAGCAGTCGCGCGGTTCCGGACTGAGCGTCTAGAACCGCTAGGAAAATTCCCTGTTTCGTTTTTCTAATATTGGTAAAAGTAAACATTTCGGTGCGCTACTTCCGAAAGCAGTAGCCAATCACGGAGGAGGACCACCATTTAGACGGTCTTTCTCACGATACCCGCACCGAAAAAACTATCTGTCATCGGTACTTCACGCCATATACGTCATCTTTCCTGCTGCCTTCTCAACTGCCCTAGGAAGTACTTAGTGTAGCTGAATATGATGGCTGTAAAGCCATAAATATTACACGTCGACAGAATGAGGGTGACGACTTACATCCGAAGTCTTCGGCCGCACACTCCTCATTTTTACTCTAAAAGTTTCGATTAGTAGTCAAAGACGTTACCCTCTACACTACCTGGCTCCCCCTAAATTGATGCCCATTTTACGATTAGACCTTGAGGGCATTTTTTTTTAAATTTTCACAACAGCTGTTCCATCTGACTCTCTTCCACCTGCCGTCGGCATTTGTCAATTTTTGAGAGCTCAGAATTCGACAGAAGTGAAACGTGAATTGTGGGGAAACTGGGAAGTAAGAGAATGGAAGCCTTTGCGGTATGATCCTATTGAAGGATGCTGAAAATTGAGGTGGTTTTCCAGAGAATCGGTGAGAAAGTAATACACGGGAAACAATGACAGAAAGAAGGGAGACGATGATAGGACACACATTAAGAGATCAAGAAACATCCGTAGTAGAGCAGAGTAGAGCAAAAAACGCGGGGCAGACTAAGTTTGGAGTATGTCTAGCAAATAATCAAGGACGCTGGGTGTAAGCGCAACTGTGCAACGAAGAGATGTGGACACACACTGTATGCTGGGACATCAGCACAACATGTGTATGTTTTGGATGTGAGATATTTTGTGACATGCTGATGTTCCTCGCCATTTTTAATTACAATCTGACACATCACTACGTGACTTTGTGTTGTAAAAAGCATGAGTATCTAATAACGTTACAAGATCCGATGATGACAGATCAGATCTGTCGAAATCTAAAATAGTAACAAGAATTACAAGCGATATAAATGAAATATTGACTAGTTTAGATAAAATGAGAATAGAAGTTTCCGAAATGTGATGCTACACAAGAATGCTGAAGTTTAGGTGGGTGGATCGCGTAACTACTTGGTGGTACTGCGTGGTATTGGGGAGAAAATAAATATGTGGCACAACTTGATCAATAGAAGACATCGCTTGACAGGAAACAATCTGAGACGTCAAGGAATCAACAGTTTAGTATTGGAGGGATGTGGAAGGTATAAAAATCTAGATACAAAAAGCCGTAGACAGCAGTAGTTATTCGAACGTGATAAGCCTTGCACACGATAGAGTAGCATCGAGAGCTGGAACAAGCCACTCTTCGGACGAAGACCACAACAACAACAACAGCTTAAGAATGTTAACATTTTTTTAATTGGTGTGTAATTTGTGCGCGAGAGATATTAGCTATCACTGGACTAGCATTCGGCCGGTTCGAATGTAAGTTTTTCATGTTTTTTGTCAGGACAAATGCTAGTGTGTTTACCCTTAAGTGGCCAGGCCGATTTTCCGCACGCACCAATGTCAAGTCATCTCTTTAGCGATAGGACATTAAAACCTAACATTCCCCTTCCTGTAGCACTTCAGGTGAATCCCATAAAACCCAAATATATCACAATCTTACGTATGCAGTACTGTGGCACGTAAGTCTACATATGCATGACTACTCCACGATCAACCGTCCCACTCTTGAGTAGTATGTAGGAAAAATGAACACCTAAATATTTCCTTCCGATTTCTCTTATTGCATTACAGTGGTCACTTCTCCCTATTATATCTATGTCAACAAAATATATTGGCCTCCAAACGAGAAAGGGGGTTATTAAAATTTCGGAACTTCTCGCTGCAAGAGAAACACGTTTATTTAATTATTGCCTCCCCAACTCGTACATCGTATCCGTCACTCTCTCCCCCTATTCTGCGACAATATAAAACGAGCTATCCTTTTTTGAATCTGTTTAATGTGATAAACATCCCATACCGCTCAGCAAAATTCTAGAAGAGGACGGAAAAACATAGTGGAAGGAGTCTCTTCGTCAGTTTCGTTGCATCTTCTGAGTGTTCTGCCAATAAAACGTAGTCTTCGGTTCGCCTACCTTACAAAATTTGTGCAATGGTTCCAACATAAGTTGTTCGTAACTGTAATCCTTCAGTATTTAGTTCACAAATTTTAAATATGGGTCGTCCCTCGTGTTGCAGAAATTTAATGGATGCTTTTAGTATTCGTGTATTGGATCTCAAACTTCTTTGTTTTACACTGAAGAGCCAAAGAAACTGGTACACTTGCCTAATATCGTGCAGGGCGCCCGCGAGCACGCAGAGGTGCCAAAACATGACGTGGCATGGACTCGCCTAATGTCTGAAGTAGTGTTGGAGGGAATTCACACCATGAATCCTGCAGGGCCGTCCATAAATCCGGAAGAGTACGAGGGAGTGGAGATTTCTTCTGAAAAGCACGTTGCAAGGCATCCCAGAAATGCTTAATATTCATGTCTGGGGAGTCTGGTGGCCGGCGGAAGTGTTTAAACTCAGAAGAGTGTTCCTGGAGCCACTCTGTAGCAATTCTGGACGTGTGGGGTGTCGCATTGTCCTACTGGAAATGTACACCGGAATGCACAATGGACATGAATTAATAAATGAAGATTATCAGACAGGATGCTTACGTACATAGGCATATCAGAGGTCCCGTATCACTCCAACTGCACATGCCGCACACCATTGCAGAGCCTTCACCAGCTTGAACAGTCCCCTGCTGGCATGCAGGGTGCATGGATTCATGAGGTTGTCCCCATAACCGTACACGTACATCGGCTCATTACGATTCGAAACTGACTCCTCCGATCAGGCAACAGGTTTCCAGTCATCAACAGTCCAGAGTCGCTGTTGACGAGCCCAGGCGAAGCGTAAAGCTTTGTGTCTTGCAGTCATCAAGGGCACACGAATGGGCCTTCTGCTCCAAAGCACACATCGATGATGTTTCGTTGAATGGTACGCCCAGCATTGAAATCTGCAGCAGTTTGCGGAAGGGTTGCAATTCTGTCACGTTGAACGATTCTCGTTAGTCATCGTTGGTCCCGTTCTTGCAGGATCATTTTCCGGTGGCAGAGATGTTAGGGATTTGATGTTTTATCGGATTCCTGATATTCACAGTACACTCGTGAAATGTTCGTACGGGAAAATCCCCACTTCATCGCTACCTCGGAGATGCTGTATCCCATTGCTCGTGCGCCAACTATAACACCACGATGAAACTCACTTAAATCCCGATAACCTGTCATTGTAGCATAAGTATCCTATCTAACAACTGAACCAGACACTTGTTGTCCTATACAGCCGTTGCCGACCGCAGCGCCGTATTATTCCTGTTTACATATCTCTGTATTTGAACGCGCATGCGTATACCAGATCCTTTGCCGCTTCAGTGTAGATCAATTTGCACTTTTCGCACCATGCACAAATCCTCTCTGCATCATTTTGCAATTTGTTTGGCTCTTCTGATGAATTTACTAGACTGTAAACGACAGCACCAGCCGCAGCCAGTCGAACAGGACTGCTCAGTATGTCTCCTAAATAGTTTACATTGATTAGAAACAGCAGGGGACGCATAACACTTCCATGCGGGATCCCAAGTATCACGTTTCACCCAGTGAATTGCGACCTTTGTGATAAGAAATCACGAATCCAGTCGCACAAGTGAGACGATACTCCATAGGCACGCAGTTTGTCTAGAAGCCTCTTTCGTGGAATGTTGTCATAAGCCTTCTGAAATTCTAGTAATTGGAATCAACTTGGGATCCTCTATCGATAGAACTCACTACTTCATGCGAATGAGGAGACAATTGCGTTTCACATTAACGTTGTTTTCTGAGTCCATGCAGCAAACTGAGGTACCATAGATATAGGATAACTCTTGTCGGATCTTTTTTTTGCACGAGACAGTGCAGCAGCTCCACGTGGCATGGACTCAAAAAGTCGTTTGAAATCCCCAGCAGAATATTGAGCCTGCTGCCTCTATATCCGCCTATAATTGTGAGAGTGTTGCCGGTGCAGGATGTTGCGCAAGAGCTGACTTCTACATTATATTCCATAAATGTTCTACGGGATTCATGTCGGGTGATCTGGGTGCCCGAATCATTCGTGAACAGTTTTGATCCAGCGGCATGGAACATCGTCATCCGTAAAAAATCCATCATTGTTTGGGAACATGAAAACAATGAATGGTTGCAGATGGTCTCCAAGTAGATTAATATAACCATTTCCAGTCAATGATCGGTTCAGTTGGAGCCGAGTACCCAGTCCATCACAGTAAACACAGCCCACATCATTATGGAGCCACCACCAGCTTGCACAGTGCCTTGGTGACAACTTGCGTCCTGGGCTTCTTGGGGTCTATGCCACTCCCGAACCCTACATAAGCCCTTATCAACTGAAATCTGAACTCATCCGACGAGGTCACGATTTTACAGTCAAGTCCAACATACACTCCTGGAAATTCAGCAATAACACAGGACAACAGATTTACCGGCGAATTTAACTTGGAAGCACAGGCCAGCAAGCTGGGCCAATCCACCTGCAGTGATGTGAACAGTTGCAGTTAACTCGTAAAAAAAGAGACGAGCAGAGAATTAAAATATCTTCGAATGTCATTTATGTTGTAAACAGAATGAAATAATATCTGGCAAAACTCCGGCAATACGCATCTGAGGCTACCAGATGGGAAACACACACTCCTGGAAATTGAAATAAGAACACCGTGAATTCATTGTCCCAGGAAGGGGAAACTTTATTGACACATTCCTGGGGTCAGATACATCACATGATCACACTGACAGAACCACAGGCACATAGACACAGGAAACAGAGCATGCACAATGTCGGCACTAGTACAGTGTATATCCACCTTTCGCAGCAGCAATGCAGGCTGCTATTCTCCCATGGAGACGATCGTAGAGATGCTGGATGTAGTCCTGTCGAACGGCTTGCCATGCCATTTCCACCTGGCGCCTCAGTTGGACCAGCGTTCGTGCTGGACGTGCAGACCGCGTGAGACGACGCTTCATCCAGTCCCAAACATGCTCAATGGGGGACAGATCCGGAGATCTTGCTGGCCAGGGTAGTTGACTTACACCTTCTAGAGCACGTTGGGTGGCACGAGATACATGCGGACGTGCATTGTCCTGTTGGAACAGCAAGTTCCCTTGCCGGTCTAGGAATGGTAGAACGATGGGTTCGATGACGGTTTGGATGTGCTGTCCACTATTCAGTGTCCCCTCGACAATCACCAGAGGTGTACGGCCAGTGTAGGAGATCGCTCCCCACACCATGATGCTGGGTGTTGGCCCTTTGTGCCTCGGTCGTATGCAGTCCTGATTGTGGCGCTCACCTGCACGGCGCCAAACACACATACGACCATCATTGGCCCAAAGGCAGAAGCGACTCTCATCACAGAATACTACACGTCTCCATTCGTCCCTCCATTCACGCCTGTCGCGACACCACTGGAGGCGGGCTGCACGATGTTGGGGCGTGAGCGGAAGACGGCCTAACGGTGTGCGGGACCATAGCCCAGCTTCATGGAGACGGTTGCGAATGGTCCTCGCCGATACCCCAGGAGCAACAGTGTCCCTAATTTTCTGGGAAGTGGAGGTGCGGTCCCCTACGGCACTGCGTAGGATCCTACGGTCTTGGCGTGCATCCGTGCGTCGCTGCGGTCCGGTCCCAGGTCGACGGGCACGTGCACCTTCCGCCGACCACTGGCGACAACATCGATGTACTGTGGAGACCTCACGCCCCACGTGTTGAGCAATTCGGCGGTACGTCCACCTATCCTCCCGCATGCCCACTATACGCCCTCGCTCAAAGTCCGTCAACTGCACATACGGTTCACGTCCACGCTGTCGCGGCATGGTACCAGTGTTAAAGACTGCGATGGAGCTGCGTATGCCACGGCAAACTGGCTGACACTGACGGCGGCGGTGCACAAATGCTGCGCAGCTAGCGCCATTCGGCGGCCAACACCGCGGTTCCTGGTGTGTCCGCTGTGCTAACCACAGCGCCACTGCGCTGGGTACTACCAAACGAGTTCGCGTCGGTCGTCTGCTGCCATAGCCCATTAACGCCAGGTCTCGCCGCACTGTCCTAGAGACTATGTTCGTCGTACATGCCAGACTGAATTCTGTGGTAATTTCATACAGTATTGCTTGCCTTTTAGTGCTGACAAATCTACGCAAACGCCGCTTCTCTCATCGTGCGACCATAATCACGTGAAAACAAGAGTACAGCTAACAGCTCTGCAGATGGAGTGCCCTATTATACCTTGTATATGCGATACTACCGCCATATGTATATCTGCATGTCGCTATCACATGACTGTTGTCTCCGCAGTGTATGTCAATAGATAGCTTTCTTCGAGGTACTTCACAATGTTCGCGAATGCATGTCAGTGATCTGGATCTATTATCAGTAGACTACTAGCTTTAGTCTTGAGGTACCGATACAAACTTTTTGTCTCCGGCGTAGAAGCCTGTTCTCATGGCGGTGGTGACGTTAGCGCTACCCAAACCGACCAGTCTGGCGAGAACAGTGTTGCTACATTCGTATATTGCGGCCACCGTTTATTTATTACCCTGAGTGGGGCTATCCGGGGATTAGGCCTTCCACGGCTCTGCTGTCTCCCTCCGGTGGCCGAAGATCGTGACTAGTCCACTCCAGTTTATTCCGCTCCAGTTCGTTCTCCTTACGACGTTATCGTACAACCCGCTAAAAGCTTTCACTATGATTCTCTGGTATCGTACCTACGACCCGTCTTGTAAAAGAGTACTGTCGCAATATCATTGTGAATTTCTCATGTGAGAAACTTTTTACCTGCAGCAATTACGATTATCTAACATGTTTACAAACTTGTTGCAGAACTTTAAAAGAGAGTCTCTACCAAGTTCTGTACGACCTGACCTGTTCTGAGTCAGAGAAGCATGGACCACAAAGGTATTGTTTCGGAGCGTCAGGGATTTGAAAGGTCGTCTTTAAGGTTGTAATTGTAGTGGGTACAGGTAACCACTAGCTGTTCCATTTGTCCAATACATTATTTTCTCAGTGAAGAGACAAATTCTCGAGATTTCTGAGACGCTGCAAAGCTTACATATCGCTCGCTCTGTATCTTCAAGACTATAGTTATTCTCTGGTAAACTATCACTGTCAACCAATCTGATTCTTTTGGCTTTCTACGCGAGACTGTTAACTTAACAGTTTTTACACGACATTCCGACAACGTGCCTAGCTGCTGTCTTCGTCAGGTGTCGAGTGCAGACGTGGCTGCTCGCTCTTCGAACGATACTCGTTGCGGAACGCGGCGCCTTCTTGATTGCTGCCGGTGACGTTAAACAATAAGACAACAGAAATTCCTAACCGACAGATGAGGCAAACTAAAATGTACAGAAGTTTAAGGAAAACATCGTAGCTGCCTGTGATATGATTCGAAACACACCAGGGATATTTGTCAGGGACAGAATCTTTTTCGCCGATGTCATGCTTGCACTGAGGTTGCTGACGTCAGTTTCAGCACATTTTGTAAGACACAGAACAAATGTGTCAACGGTGGTACGTACATTCAGCTGTAACTAATGTTAACAACAGTAATGTGAGTTCATTCCTATTATCTCCTTAAGCTGCTTTCTCCGACCTGAGGTTGCCTACCTCAAATTATTCAGTGGAGCATCCTCTATATCCTGTTAAATTTTATGTACGCTCTTAGGGAAACACCCTGTATAGAGAGACCTGAAGACGGCGTAATGCATCTCAATAAAATAACAATTATTGGAAACTTAGACGGCTGGAAGGTGTTTTCATTCGACATGCTGTACTGAACAGCCGAGGTCCCGTAACTATCTGTATAAAGATGGACATACAGAGACTTTCAGGAGTTTGTTTCCCGAAGTGTATTAGAAAAAGGCAGCCAGCCAGTGGGAAATACCCACCTCTGAAAATGGCCACGTCTAACCAGGTCACAACGCTTTAGCCGGATTAAGCAAGGACTGGCGCTGTCATTGAAAATAGCGACCAACACTCACAGACGGTCCCGGACTAGAAGTGATACGTATTACATCTTTCACTTTTTCTTCATGTTACGGTCGATATTTGCTATGAGCAGACTTCTTTTGGCCAGGTCTGTTATTGCTAGTATGTAATTGGTTTCCAAGGTGATTGAATTCTTTCACTCCTTCCAATTTGTGACTACCAATTTTAATAACCTCGATTTACTCTTAGTCCATGATCTTTCTAAGATGTTCAGTCCATCCAGCAGGTCCTGTATTTCCCCTTCGCTTTCACTGAGGACAGCAGCGTCCTCAGCCAATCTTACCACTAATACCTTTCACCATGAATTATAATCCCAGTCTTGAACGTTTCTTTTATTTCCATCATTGCTTCTTCGATGTATAGATTGAATAGTAGGGGCGTAAGACTGCATCCCTTTCTTACAAAGTTTTTATCTGAGGATTTCGTTCTTAGTCTTGTATTCTTAAGTGTTTCCTCTTGGTTTTTGTAATCTTATTTACTTCAGATCTTTACACTACACTCAACTAAATGTTCGGGCGGGCCTAGGGTATATATATCGACATCAGTGTACAGGTTTTCCGTTAAAACCAACCTTTACTAAGCTCTGCTGAAAACAAATTGCTGTTTCCAGAATGAGATTTTCACTCTGCAGCGGAGTGTGCGCTGATATGAAACTTCCTGGCAGATTAAAACTGTGTGCCCGACCGAGACTCGAACTCGGGACCTTTGCCTTTCGCGGGCAAGTGCTCTACCATCTGAGCTACCGAAGCACGACTCACGTCCGGTCCTCACAGCTTCACATCTGCCAGTATCTCGTCTCCTACCTTCCAAACTTTACAGAAGCTCTCCTGCGAACCCTTCAGAACTAGCACTCCTGAAAGAATGGATACTGCGGAGACATGGCTTAGCCACAGCCTGGGGGATGTTTACAGAATGAGATTTTCACTGTGCAGAGGAGTGTGCGCTGATATGAAACCTTTGTAATCTACCAGTTCGCAGATCAAAAGTATGTAAAATACTGTCATCGAAGCTACTATCCTCACAGGTTCAACAGCAGGGAAGGTGTCTCATACCAATGATCCCAACCGATTTACCCTTTTATTTTAAGCGACTCCCATTCTAATCCAAGGTATCGGATTTACAACACCAATAAACAAAGCTCAAGGTGAAGAAAAGGGGAAAGAGTAGGTGGACAGAGAGAGGGGGAAGGAGGTGGGGAGAAAGACATAGAGAGAGATAGAGAGACAGAGGAGAGGAGGAGATCGACAGCGACGAAAATCCAATTTTCATATATATTTAGGTATAGCGAAGCCTTGCTGTGTTCGCTAGTATTTTGTATTGCCCGTCTGTCCCCATAGATTATTTCTGTTGTTCTCAGAATTTCAAACATTTTACACCATTTCATATTGTCGAACGCTTTTTCAAGGTCTAGTGAACACCTAACCTAGGATAAAGCATCTGTCCATGTGAATTAAATTAACTGCCACACTAATTCCACACCAGGGCACTATCATGGCATTGTTTGAGGCGGTATATCAATACTCTTAGATTTGTTAGTCAGTATTACACTGTATTTAAATACTATTAAATTTGCTGTTAATTCACAAGTCAGCTACGATGACACGAAATTTTGTCTCGTAGGCGAACTTTTTTGAGCGTGTTTAGCAATCCGGTTTCTTCAATGATAATTTTGTAGCCATGTTGTAGGCAGGGATTTTAAGCATCTGCTGTAAAAAGGTGAAGAATTTTAGTTCGTTTTATTTTTCTCGATTGATTTACTTTATATTTACTAATACTTCTAAGAATATAAGTTCACTCCGGCTCTCTGCACATTAGCACTAATAAAATTGTACGTCCTTTAGATTTTATTACTAATGGTATTGTTGCACCTAAAAGTATCACATCCTGCTGCTGTCCTGTTTCTGCATTGCATCTAATTATATTAGAAAATTAATGACGTTAAGGTACTTTTCGCATCAGGGATAGCCAAGCGGTCTAAGGCGCTGCAGTCATGGAGTGTGCGGCTGGTCCCGGCGGAGGTTCGAGTCCTCCCTCGGGTGTGTGTGTGTGTGTGTGTGTGTGTGTGTGTGTGTGTGTGTGTGTGTGTGTGTGTGTGTGCGCGCGCGTGCGCGTGTGTGTTTGTTTGTTTGTCCTTAGGATAATTTAGGTTAAGTAGTGTGTAAGCTTAGGGACCTTAGTAGTTGACATTTTTGGACCGTAATGGATTTTACAGCCAAGCTATACCTAGTAACCACAAAAGAAAATTCTCATCTAACATAACCAGTCACAGATAGCAATTTAAAGTTGCGTATCTTTTTTATTTATTTATTGGCTTTCGGGACGTGGCCATACTGTCTTCTCATTTATGACGATGCGAAAGTAAGCTAACATCTAGTACCCGAGCGGAGTAAATGCCGACCCGGCTGAGACTCGAAGCCGGCCCGCTTTGGTTAGCAGTCCCCCGTGCTGACTGCAGTTGCCGAGACGGACGTCGCCTGTCCTTGATGACTCACCTGAAATCATCATCTTTGGCTGCTTTAATTAATAATTGCCCTCTAGCTGTTGCAAGGCAGTGTAAATGAAGACATTAAGCCAGAGACATTGCTGCTTGGCTGTCTTTTTACGGCCATAACGCCACAACGGTGCGTTTGCCACATGTGGTATACTACAAAATTTTGCGCGCGTCGATTTCCTCTGCTCTTCATACTCCTTATTAAAAGATTACACTGTCTGATCAAAAGTATCCGGACGCCGAGTAGTGAAAATTAATACGAGGTTTATCCAGCCTTCCTATTTTATAACGACGTGAACTATGCTGAGGACACTTTCAATACATTGTCCGAATGCCTGTCGAGAAATGGACCCACTCTTTCTACAGAGCCGAAACCACTGAAAGTGCTGAAGCTGGACGCTGGGATCTGGAGCGAAGTCACCATTCTATTTCATCCCAAAAGGGTTTCGCTGTGTGCACCTCGGCTCTCTGTGCAGTTCAGTGGACTTCCGGAATATTATTGTTCACAAACCCTTGCTTCAAAGATGCTACTTTATGAAACGGTGTATTGCCGTTCTCGTACAGTTACCATCTCTGCACTATTCCTATACTGTACGTAGTACACAATGTTGCAAAATGTGTTCTTATCCTTCCACAATTAAGCGCTATAAGGTGACCACGAGAAGCCCCGCCCATACGCTAACAGCACCTCCACTGCACGTGACTGTTGATGCTACAGTAGACGGCAGGTAGCGTTCTCCAGACATCTTCAAACCCAAACCCTTTCGTAGGGTTGCCACAGGGTATGGTGTGGTTCATCAGTCCAAATCATTCGTCCACTCTCCAGTGGCGTCGCACTTTACACCACCCCAAGCTTCCAGTTCACTGCAGAAATGTGTGGCCTACGAGGACCTGCCCGACCATTGTAAACCATTCCTTCCAATTCCTGACGCCCAGTCTGCGAACCGGCCTACTGGTAGCACTTCAGAACTCGCAAGTGACTCCTTCCGCTGATTTAATGAGATTTTTGCTACACCCTCGACCGTCATTGCGTGGCGGTACATTATGCCTGCCTGATCTTGAGTTAGCTGTAGTTATTCCTTCGCGTTTCCACTTCAAAGACGCATCACCAACAGTCGAACTGGGCAGCCTTAGTAGGGCTGAAATGTCACATGTGTTTGTGTACATCCATTTTCGAAGTCTACTCACCAACCCATTCTGCTGTTAGAGCTTGTAATCTTACGCTCCCACACATAACTATTAAAATTCTCATTATTTATACTGATTATGAAAGCTTCGAGTGGCGTAAGATATACAAAAGAATAACTTTTTACTTATCTTCATTATCTCGTTGTTGTTGTTGACTAGGGCTCAAAACCTTGTCTAGGGGTACATTCTTGCAGCTGAAATTTCGATTTTGTAGGTTCTTGATGACTAAATAACTGATGAAGATTTGCCTGTATTATTATTGAATTTTATTCTTTGTCGCGTCTTTCAAAATCACAGTTTTCACATTTTCCACATCCAAAAAAGCCTATAATTACATAGTTGCTGACAAACTTAGAAGACGTCTACTTCCATGAGAGTCATGCCCACCACTACTCAAATTCTACACATTATTCCAGAGAGTTTACAAAGCAAGAGAGTTTACAAACTTTCTTTAGCAAAGAAGAATCTTCCCTAAAATATATCATTATTTTGTAAATCAATCTACAAATAAATTTAAGAATTAGCGTTAGATTGTGCAGTTAATAGTATGAATTTTAAGTGTGCCACAAATTTTGTAATTTCAATTATTTTTAAAAGAAAATTAAATTTAACTGTCAGTACATGTCGATTGTCACACATTGATTCCTTTTTTTTATACATTTTAGCATGAAATGTAATACATCGTATACAAAATCATATGAATTCTTTTAGTGAAACCGCTGAGATAATTTTGACCTATGCAAGAATCGATAGTATACATGGTATCGGTTATCTCTATAAAAAAGGTTAATGTTACAGGAGGATGATACATTATAAGCTTCTCTGCGGCAACGTAATTCCCTCAGCAAGCCTTTATACTGGCCGCGTCGCCTCTTGTGACATCTAATGGTCAATTAGGTATCAGAACACAGTACTTTGTCCTCGTCGGCGAATGTCCACCACAGATGGTCAGGAGTGCCCCAGGGACGCCACTTGGACGACTTGCGTGTCGATGGTCGTGATGTGATAACGAAGACAGCACAACACCCAGTTCCCGAGCGGAGAAAATCTTCAACCCAGCCGGCAATCGGACCCGGGTCCTTTGCATGACATTCTGCCGCGCTGAATACTCAGCAATCGAGTGTGTAACAGGACCGCTTTCATTCTCTGTACACATAAATAACCTGATGGACAGGGTGCGCAGCAATTTACTCCAGTTTGCGGATGACGTTGTATCGTACAGAAACCTGTCATTGTCGATTGACTGTAGGAATATACAAGATGACTTACATAAAAATTTCTAGTTGGTGTGAAGAATGGCTGCTTGTTATAAGTGTAGAAAAACTGAGGTTAAGGCGGATGAGTAGGAAAAACAGACCTGTTCAAAAATGGCTCTGAGCACTATGGGACTCAACTTCTGGGGTAATTAGTCCCCTAGAACTTAGAACTACTTAAACCTAACTAACCTAAGGACATCACGCACATCCATACCCTAGGCAGGATTCGAACCTGCGACCCTACGGTCGCAGTTCCAGACTGCAGCGCCTAGAACCGCACAGCCACTTCGGCCGACCAGACCTGTTCAAATGTGTGTGAAATCTTATGGGACTTAACTGCTAAGGTCAGTAGTCACCAAGCTTACACACTACTTAACCTAAATTATCCTAAGGACAAACACACACACACACACACACACACACACACACACACACACACACACACACACACGCGCGCGCGCACGCACGCGCGCGCGCGCGCGCGCGCGCGAGGGAGGACTCGAACCTCCGCCGGGAGCAGCCGCACAGTCCATGACTGCAGCGCCTTAGACAAAACAGACCTGTAACATTCGAATGCTGTGTTAGAAGGGCGCAGATTGTGACAGTCACTTCGATTAAATATCTAAGTGTGATTTTGCAAAGCGATATATAATGGAATGAGTACATTGGGTTGGTAGTAGGAAAATCGAATTCTTGACTTCATTTTGTTGGAAGAAATGTCTGCCAGCGGTAGCTGAATGATCAGCGTGACCGCTTGTCAATCCTCTGGATCCAGGTTCGATTCCCGGCTGGGTCGGGGAATTTTCTCCGCCCGGGGACTGGGTGTTGTCCTATTATCATCATCATCATCAAATCATCCTCATCGATTGCAGGTCGTCGAAGTGGCGTCACATTGAAAGACCGGCACCCGGCAAACGGTCTGCACGACGGGGGGCCCTAGTCATATGAATAAATAAATAAAATTGAAAGAAATTTGGGAAAGTCGACCTCATACATAAGGGATACGGCGTATAGAACGCTAGTATTAGTGTTTGGTCAGATTAAAGGAAAACATCGAAGCAATTCATAGGCAGACTGCTAGATTTGTCGCGCAGGTAGGTTCGATCAGCACGCAAGTATTACGGAGGTGAATACAAATGGGAATACCTGGAGAGAAGACGTCTTTCCGCAAGGCACTACTGAGCACATTCAGAGAACCTATATTTGAGGGCGACTGCACAACCATTCCATTGCCGACATAACACATTTCGCATGAAACTTCTCCCTTTGTATGTAATGAATGACAGTGCTGGAAAAACTCGTACGTTATTTGATTTTCAAACAGGTGAACAAAACTGAACGTACTCTAACAGTTCTCTCTTTACTTATTCTGATCATCACTAAAGTGACACACAATATTTTTAGCGCAACCAATCTGATTTTTAATGATCCCTACAAAAGAATAACCCTGACTAACAATAACCTACACCCTTCATGAATCACTTGCCTCACAAAAATCTTCGTTATTCGAACTACTGCAATACAGCGAGCGCCAATACTGCCAGCTAAATAAAAGATTCAAACTACTGAAGGCACTAGAGATCAAAAAGTCACTATAAATTGGAATGACATGGGGTTTTATTAGAACCAAAAAATACAAATGTTCAAAAAAGTCCGACAGATAGCGCTTCATCTTATCAAAATAGCAATAATTAGCATAACAAAGTAAGACAAAGCAATTATTCCTCAGCAATAGGTAGTCGAGGAATAATGTTGTAAACAGCACTGTAAAGCATGTCCGGAGTTATGGTGAGGCATTGGCGTCGCATGTTGTCTCTCGGCATCCATAGAGATGTCGGTCGATCACGATACACTTGCGACTTCAGGTAACCCCAAAGCCAATAATCGCACGGGCTGAGGTCTGGGGACCTGGGAGACCAAGCATGACGAAAGTGGCGGCTCAGCATACGATCATCACCAAACGACGCGCGCAAGACATCTTTAACGCGCCATCTGTCGAACATTTTGTAAACTTTATTTGTTTTGGTTGTAATAAAACCCCATGCCATTCCAAGCATGAGTGTCAATTTTTACCTCTCTATCTACATTATTCCGTGGTTTATTAAGGTTTCAAATTTATACTGACTCTTTGATCACCCTGTATATATTCGTGACATCCATTTTGACAAATTCCCTTTTTCTGACGGACACACGACCAGATCGTCCGCTCATATTAACATCTCAAAACTCTGGCATCTCTCCCCCCCATATCTACCACTGCTGGCGGCTCACGTCCAACTGCCCAACGCTACACATCTACCTGCCCAACATTACACAAGCGAATATTCCAACTATGCGTCCAACCAGCCACAGACTGCACATAGCGCAGTCAGCGATTTTAATACAGAGCGCTACGTGGCGTTACCAACATAAAAACCTAAACAGCCTATTTACACGCTTCACGACCATGAAGATAAGATGAGAGAATTTAAGGCTCTTAAGGAGGCGTATAAACAGTCGTTTTTCCCTCGCTCTATTTGCGAGTGGAATCGAAGAGGAAATGACTAGTAGCTGTGCAAGATATCTTCCACCATGCACCGTAATGTGATTTGCGGAATATGTATACTGATGTAGATGAATTCCACACAGTATGCCCAGATATTTTCAACACGATAATGTATTCGAGAGAAAGTTCTCTCTGCCAGATGGTGTTACGCGTCAATTAATAAGACCCCATGTCTGATCCCGCACTTCAAGGTGAAACAGGAAGGCGAATTGTTGACAAATGTTTCGACTGATTTGGCTTTCAAAATGGCATTCACATTTTTTTGGGTCACACGGTAGTTGGATCTCAACTAGCGGCTGTTGGTGAATGAGTCGGTAGAATCGCCGAGCCATTCACGCATCTGGCCACATTCGCAGCCATAGGCGTAATGAGGCAATAAAGCGAGTACGCTTTCGCAAGCCGAGCAGCGCTAAGCGCCCTCCCATTCAGAGCGACATACTCGCGCCACGCTAGACACAAATCTTCGTACGTCGGCGAGAGAAAGCGGCCAGACACAATCTGTAACGACGTGTCGTGTCCTAGATTCGCACACTGGCCTCATTCAAATACCCCGACAACGAGCAGCAGGTTGCACTTTCGAAAAACATTTTTCATCGCAGCAGAGATCGAGCGATAAAGTGTTCGTTTACTCTGTCCCGCTTCCATCTCTTTTTGTTTTCGTGGTACCCAACTCGCGTATTCCCCGTAAGACTTACCAATGGACAGAAAAGGCGGTGGCTGGCAGATTAGATTGGTTGCCAAATGAAACAGAGATTGATTCATGGTCCGGAAATTCTGCGTTTACTTTCAGTTCCCTTAAACTAGATCTGCAGACGACGAGAGTTCTCTTTATGAAAGGCTTTGGACAAATTCTTCCCTCTTTAATCATCATCTGACTTGATGGTTCGTCACTTAACACACTGCCATTGTCATGCAGTTGACTTCGTAGCGCCGGGTCTTAGCACGTAATCCGATCAAAGAAGAGCACAACGTCGGATGCGATCCTGTACTGCTTTTACTCCTAGTTCAGTAAAACTATTTTTATTGAGAAGTGAGGAATCAAGCTTCTGAAACAAACTAACAAAAATCTACATTCAGATAAGACACCAGTGTTTTTCTAAGTCTGAAGACAAAGTCCATTTTATCGGTCACATTGATTATATCCAGTGCTTACTGGGACGTAAGAGGCTTTCTTCTTACCAATTGACTTTCAAAGGGTAGACCTAAAACCGTAACTGTTGGATACTAGGCAATGCTTGTGGACCGACAGGACAAAGAAATATTCGAGGTGACAGTTGCAGTGGGGAAGAACAGTGCTTTATTAGGACAGTTATTCATATTTCCAATGCGGTGTTTTGGCAATGCGAAAACTGAAGGAGTTAAAGTAACTACATATTTTTGAAACTTTGACAATGTTCACCAGAACTAGTATGTTTTCATCTCCACAAATTCCACAAGTGCATGTATTTGTGGCTGGAAAATTGTTTTTTGAAACAAAAGGCCAAGTATGGAATCTCCTTAGTGGGACAAAGTTTGTCGAAGTGCATTAACCGGTGACGGGAACACCTGTCGAGGGATTACTGGCAATTGTCGGGATATGCCTGATGGGGATCGTGGTACTTTACTGGGGAACGCTATATTTCTTGGGCCGTGGACCATACGATCACGTGTACAAGATCACGGGGACTCATACTAATGATAAGACATTTACGAGCCCAAGCCTGGGAGTCAGATGAGTGGCAGTCTCATTGGGACACGAGGCACTGCAAGGCAAGTTTACAGTAGTAGATTCCCAAGCATCAGGGACAGACTCAAAGTACGCGAGTTACGGTGCATTTATTAACGAGTCACGGACCCGGAGAGGAAGATGCCGCTGAATATGTCGTTTTCAATTGTCCCCTTTTCCAGACACAGAGAGAATGCAGACAGCTTGGTTGCGATCCGCAAACAGTTGTAAGTGACGGAAACTTGTGGACTACAGTTAATGATAGCGCGTAAATTATCTAAAAGACAACTGCTTAACTCTGTAAGATCAAGTAGATGTTCTGAATATCAAAATAGCGTTAACAGATAACAAGAAGCGTTTCCATATATATATTTTTTAAAAAACGGCATGAATGAATGCTGTGGCCACGCACATAATTATGCGGAGACTCGAGGATTCGTCGAAGATCGCTTGTATCAGAGTGGGCAATGTAGAATAGAGCAGCAACAATAGATTTACGAGTAGGTATAATTGTAGTTAGTCCGCAAACGTAGTTATTACGAGGTTTCCAGTACTGTATCCAGTAATATACGCTGGAAGTTCTTCCCCTGGAACTTGAGTCAATTCCTTTTATGTTGTTTAATTGATTCTTGTTTTCAATTTCGTGTTTAATTTTTACATTAATAATGGGAACTGTTGCCGTTAACATAATTTATACGTGTGAATCATTGTATGTAAT
The DNA here is from genome assembly GCF_023897955.1 of Schistocerca gregaria. Classification (NCBI taxonomy): domain Eukaryota; kingdom Metazoa; phylum Arthropoda; class Insecta; order Orthoptera; family Acrididae; genus Schistocerca; species Schistocerca gregaria. The sequence goes on from NC_064924.1 coordinate 492,576,556, forward strand.
CATGATTATTGAATATGTACGACCTGTTCAAAGGAAATTATCCGCTTTCGGCTGCAAAATCTGTATTGCGTTGTGTTATCGAAGGACCTTGGTAAGGTTCCACCTCTGGTGTTTCCACGTATTCTCAAGTGCTTTAGATGCCAACATAGCGTACTGCATCCTATTATGTATCAGCGGAGATGGTGGGTGCAAAATGGAATATATTACATGTTGGCACCTACAGCACTTGAGAAGGCTTGCAAGGCCAAAATTGGCCATTCCGGTGAAGTTAAATAAAGCAAATACGTTCAAACAACAGCTGAAATACGATCTTCGCAATGTCCTTCGACAAATAGACGGCTGTGGTAGCTCATATGAAGAAAATTGTGTTGTCGCTCGATTCCGACCAGCTGATTTCCATCATGCGAGTATCACAGGTCACGTAATATCGTCTCATCTTCCTGTTATTTTTCAAACCTCAGACTAAAGTCTCTTAATGAAATTATTACGTTTACGGAGCGCCATAACAAGAAAACGTTTGAAATTTCGTGTGTCAGAGGGTAGAAGTGGCTTATTTCCGAAAGGCATAGAGGAAGTGTTCAAATATGATAAAGTCGTTTCTCGCTCTTTATTGTTCACTCCACGTATTACGAGGTAACACAGAGTAATTTTTCATTGTCAACACTACTTAAGAGCCAAGAGTGCGTCGTCGCTCTTGCATACCGTGGACCAAATCTTTTCTTCTGCAAGCTATTTGCTTTGCGTATTGTGGGAGGAGGTAGTATGGACCAAACCAAGAAATAAATGTCTAGTGAACATGGATTATAAGAAATATGAGCACTTGTTCAGTACAAGAGGGGTGTTACCCACTATCGAAGATGGAGCAGTGCTTATAGTTCTCGAGGTATGCATTTTAGAGCTCATGTTTAGTCGACTTCCTTGCTTCGAATAATCGTTCCTAAATTTCGAACATTCCTCCTGGAATACTCTCTGTAATTCGTCCCACTAGTAGTACCTATCTGCGAAGCGTCTTTTGTTGTTACTCTGCACTATTTTGTGTGTTTATTGTAGAAGCAACACTTAACTTGCTTCTTTCCTCTTGAATGTACAGGTATGCAAAATAAAAACGTAATAATTAAAATTTCTGTTTGTGGTTTATTTCGTTACTTAAATTAACTTTTTTCCACAGGTTTCGAATGTAACGAACGGGGCCGCGTCACTTAACATCACTCTACCTAATTCTTGATCCAAGCTCGGTGGTAAGTATGTTCTGTTTGTGCAGCGATATTTTCGTCAATCGTACGTTTTATACTCTTGTTGTAAGTAAACATAAAAATTAATTTGGTGCCTGTGCAAGAAGCTCCAAAAATGTATCGCCAGTCGCGAACAGGAAATTTTAACACGTTGAATGCATTTCACGTTTTCTTCGGCACATTTTGTCTGCCTTATCAGGAGGAGCATGGTTATGTGGAAAGCTACTACAAGAGATCAGTTTCGCATTTTTTAGAAATTTGCTTAAAGTAAGTAATAAGCAAAGAAAACGACAAATTAAATAATTACTTAAATGTGTCTCCTTACATACTTACTACACGCTGCACAATATTTCTGGTGCAGTTTCCGCTTAACTTTCTAATGATTCGCAACGAGCTCATTGCAGAGTGCATACGCATTTAAATTACGACTATTTCAGAGTAATAAATGGAACATGTTGGTAGAATATCTGACGCGACGAATCTTTCGGCTTTTTAGACTGGTCTGAGAAGCTGGTAATACTTACGTAACTCTATTCACAGGATAAATCAGGAAACTGTTCATTTTATGCTCTGAATTAAAAAATAATCCAAAAAAATTGTTAACGTCGGTGTCCGTGTTGCAACCTTTGGTCAGACGTGGAGGAGACGTGGCGGAACGCTAGAAATGAGCTGTCGTGGTTGGACGTGTTGAAGTTGTCCGATTTGTTAGATTGTCCTATGTCTACGAGGAATGGTGCATCTCTCACAGTCATGTGGTGTAATAACAGTAGTCCCAGAGATCCTAACCAACAGGAATCCAGATGAGCGTAACGTCTTGTCGGCGACGGTCGACTTAAAACTCGACAGAAATTATTGCTGTCAGAGGATGCAGTTTTCCAGTGTACTTTGCAAAAGGAACCACATGCAATGGACATTTGAATTCGGGTATCTCGCAGAAGGCCATTGCTTACAACGGCACATAAATCTGCACGCCTTCAGTGAACCAAACAACTCAGAAACTGGACAGAAATTCACTGCAGATTTCAGGTGGGGTCGTGATTATTTCTCTATGTTCGAAGGCGTCAAGCTAACTGACGACCCAATGAGAGTTCAGCCCTCAGTACTCGGACGTTGTGGTTCAGGCCCTAGGTGGTATTGTTTTGTATGACTTGGGGTTGACTTGACTTCAGCTTATCGAGGGTTGGCTTGATTTCAGCTTACCGAGAGCGTGGACCAGGATGTTTATTTTACCATTCTTCGTGACCAATTGTTGCCCTTTCTTCTACCCCTTGTGGTGACTTACTGTGGACACTCTGGTGTTCCAAGATGACAATACCGTTTAATGTATGGCGAAAACTCAAGCATCTTAATGAACTTCGACTGGCCTATTAAATCACGCGATCTTAACCCCACAGGAAATGTCTTGGACTATTTGAAACTGTGTGTAACGTAGCAGTCAACATGCCGGCTATTTCGCTGCTCTACGAGATGTAGGCATCAGTGAGTAGCTTCATCTGGAAAAACTTTGGGACTCTCTTCCTCGCCGGACGCTATTGTTGAGATTAAGGCGGTGTTGTGTGTTAGAGGTGACTAAATTATTTGGCCGATATGCTTACGAAGTGTGGAAGGGGATTTGAAAGGTTTTTGGACGGTCATATCGCAGTATTCAATCGTTGCTGCGGGCACACTACAAGGAAATACCTAAGATTTGTGAACACTTCGAATGTCCATGTTCATTCCGCGACAGAGGCTGTATGATCGAAGACGCTCCGGTTGGAATGTTATTGCTCTTAATAATAGCGCAGATGAACTGCCATCCAAAAGGGTAAAACTTCCAGATTTGGATCTTAGCGGAACACTGTGGTGTATATTGTAAGAAAAATAATTAAGGAACATGTATCTTCATGCAGTACCTCGAAGGAATAGAGCAGTCCTTTTGCGAGAAAAATCCTATTCACGACCGTTCCGGATGGCCTACTTTGTTTCATACAATCCATTCTTTCCACTTCTTACGTCTTCAGTACGATGGTGTACCCAAAAGAAACAGAACTTATTTTTTATGTTATTCACATTTTAAGCACAAAGCTTCAACCCCCTTGAAAGTTATCTACACTTGTGTAATCCTTTATTCCATTTTTCAAATCATTATTTAAAATCATCATTTCTGATGCTCGACAGCGCCCCCGTCGTTTTTTCTTCACTTCAGCAACATCAGCAAAACTCTTTCCTTTCATGTCCGTTCTCGTTTTAGGAAAAAAAAGAAGTCGCAAGGACAAGGTCGGGTGAGTATGGGTTGAGAAGTAAGGGCCATACCAAGTTTGGTCAAGAATTGTCGTACAGACATGGCAGTGTGAGCAGAGAGATTGTCATGATAGAAAAACCAGTCGCCAAACTGCCACAAACCAGGCTGCTTCCTCCGCACACTACTGCGCAAATTTTGCAATACTTCCAGGTAGGAAGCCTGGTTAACTGTCTGAAACTAGGTAGCAAACTCTGAATGAAGACTCCTCTCACCTCGAAGAAACAAATCAGCATTGTCTTATTGTTTAATTTCACCTGACGAACTTTCATGGGGCGAGGCGAACTTGATGTCCTCCACTGGCTACATTGTTACTTTGATTCAGGACCGTAAACATAGCACGAAGTTTCATCACCTGTGATAGTTTTTGAATAAAAGTTTGGATCATTTCGGGGCTCGTCTTTCAAAGCACAGCGCACGCGGCCTAATTTTGTTCAGCCGTCACCAGTCGTGGCACGATGTAGGCAACCACCCTTTTCATTCCTAAATCTTCAGTCTCAATTCGCTGCACTGAATTCCAGGTTACTTTAAGCATCTCCACAATTTCTTCAGTGAGCCATCGTCGATCTTCGTTGATGATTGCACTGACGTTTTCAGCGTTTTCGTGTGTTCGGACTGTGGGAGGATGAGCAGAACGAGGTTTGTCATCAATTGTCATTTCATCGTTTTTGAAACTGGAAAACCACTCGCACTAAAGTTTTCCCCATAGCATTGTCCTTGTACGCCGTTTTAACATTTCTAGAGTTTCTGCTCCACTTCTTCAGAGCAAAAAGCAGAATTTCTCTGCCGCACTATGTTCACGAAAATCTGCCATTTCAAAAACGACAATCACACATAACAGTTGTCACTCTAAACTTAGCCTCCATCAGCAACGGCACTCGGCTTACTGACTCTAGAATGTTCACTTCATGAACTGCCAGCGGCAAAACGTGGTACTACAAAAGCTCTGCCAAAAAAAAATTGGTTCGAAATCTTTTGGGAAACCCACGTACCCGAAAGATATAAATAACTGTATGATACATGCAAAAAATCCATCTCAAAATTTGCATATTTCTCATTTCTGAAGCCAGTTTCTGTCATTACTTGATTGCTGTCGCTGTTGAAGACCACGTGCACGGATAATATATCTGTAGGTGTATTTGGCGCCGGTCTGATTATAGCCGAACCTGCGATAAATTTTATTTTTACCCTCAAACATCTAGTCTTACTAGAGGCATTCAGAACTGTCTGTCGAGTGCTGTATTTCTTTGGATACACTACATTAAAGCAAGCGACAGGAGGTTCAGCATACATAAAAGTACACTTTTCGAGATTCTTTGTCCTGAACTAGCCCGTGACCAAAATGCAACTGTAGGTTCCGTTCGATTCACTGATAGCGCTGAGAAGCCGGATTAGATCGACGATGTTCGAAAGAACCAGCACCAAAGAAAGCTATGCCAGTAGTCCTGCAAGTACATAGCGTACAGTCAGGTCTCATTATTAATTATTAAATGATTCCGAGGTCCATTAGATAGCGGATGTCTGGAGATGCGGCATGACCTAGAGATGCGTCTTTGCATCTTCATGAATTGAGACGGAGCTACAAAAATGGTTCAAATGGCTCTGAGCACTATGGGACTTAACATCTATGGCCATCAGTCCCCTAGAACTTAGAACTACTTAAACCTAACTAACCTAAGGACAACACACAACACCCAGCCATCACGAGGCAGAGAAAATCCCTGACCCCGCCGGGAATCGAACCCGGGCGCGGGAAGCGAGAACGCTACCGCACGACCACGAGATGCGGGCGGAGCTACACTTCCCAAGTCTCTCTCTCTCTCTCTCTCTCTCTCTCTCTCTCTCTCTCTCTCTTTCTTTCTTTCTTTCTTTCTTTCTTTCTTTCTTTCTACGGACGTCTCATTCAGATTTATCAACAGACTACCTGTAGGAGGCTGATTGCGTCATTTTCTCAGTAGTATATATAGCTACTTTTCAGTGCCTCGATAAAAGGTTAGGCGTTACTGAGGATTCAGACCTCGTCAGGATCGTTTGTTTGCATGGGAATGAGCATAAAAGGATTTCTTAGAAGATCGCCGTGATGCCAACGTTACTGCCATTAGTCATCGTAAGGAGAACTGTGTTCGGTGAAAGAAGTTACGGCGCAGGAAAGTAAAGTGGATGGAGGAGTGTAATTAAAAAACGAAGACCTGTTTTAAACACCACTACTTTATCTTTCGTAAGGCTGCTTTTTCTCGCGTGTCCTCATCCGTAGTGATAAAATAAAGAACTTACAAACCGTTAACTCCACATGTGGTGTCTGAGTATAAACCTAAGAACTACATTGGTCTGCGTTAATTATAGCTAAGCTTCAGTCTGCGGGACACGTAACAGCCCAAAAGCCCAATGAACCTCAAACATGCAATCAGTAGCTATGTCGGTCGCAGACTTGCGGTGTAAATAATCAGCCTAATAATGGTCTTAATAAAAGAAGCGAAGTATTGGATAGAGATTGAGGAACAGGTCCGGTTTAAGATAGCAGCGCCGGCCGATGTGTCAGAGCGGCTCTAGGCGCTTCAGTCCGGAACCGCGCTGCTGCTACGTCGCAGGTTCGAATGACGCTTCGGGCATGGATGTGTGATGTCCTTAGGTTAGTTAGGTTTAAGTAGTTCTAAGTTCTAGGGGACTGATGACCTCAGATGTTAAGTCCCATAGTGCTTACAGCGCAAGGGGAGTGCAGGACGTTGGGATCACTGATCTACTTAAAACTTCATACACATTTAATAGACCATACCCATGCATAGGGGCTGGATGTTGAGTTTTTGGTGGTCCAGTGGCTAGCGTTCGAGCTACGTGAGACGAAAGTATGTAGTTCACCTCCCGCTCACACATACTTTTTAATTTATGTTTTTATCATCACTGGTCATGTGATTTAAATTATATGGCATATGAGAGGTAATATGATTTAAAAAAAACACGTGAACTTGCAAGGTCTAGTGAATTTGACTACTTATCACATTTAATTACATTTAATTATTAGTCCAAACTTACTTATAACTATCGACAAGTAAATGAAGAAACGCATAGAGGTTTCCTGAAAATGCATGCATGTCGTGATTTTCGAAATCGCTTGTACGAGTAGTCTGGTAAGGTACCCGGACCTGCTTTGCACCTCGACGCTTTGAGCTGCAAACACAGACGCTGGCCCCATTTGGCAGTTAACCTGCGTAGCGGTGAGGCGTTGCTAATGTAGCAAGAACGAGTAGTGTAGATGCAATTTTTTTTAAAAAAAATATGACAGAATTCACGCTAGTACTACAAAAATCAGGTTTCAGCTGGAGTCGAACCGTCGCCTCATACACATCCGTCTTATGAAGTTCGAACGCTAACAACTTTTTTTTTTTCGTTCTGTTCGGTATTGTTGGTATCTGGTCATAGCAGGCGTCACGTGACATGCCTTGAACTTCGTTATTCATCTCTTCTCTCTCTCTCTCTCTCTCTCTCTCTCTCTCTCTCTCTCTCTCTCTCTCTCTCTCTCTGTGTGTGTGTGTGTGTGTGTGTGTGTGTGTGTGTGTGTGTGTGTGTGTGTGTGTGTGTGTGTGCGTGTGTGTGTGCGTGTGTGTGTGTGTGTGTGTGTGTGTGTGTGTGTGTGTGTGTGTGTGTGTGTGTGTGTGCGTGTGTGCGTGCGCGTGCGTGCTTTTTTTATTTTATCACAGAGACCACCCACCTCTCTGACCGAACACGCTGAGCTACGATGCCGGCTCCACTTGACCACCAAGAACTGAAACGTGCGGCATTAACACGCACAAATAAATCAGCACATAACAGACGCGTAAAGCTTCTCTTACCATTTTCTCGGAATTGCCAGAGTAGTGGACCTTACTACTTGCACATTATGTTGTTCTAATAGCCTATTAAAGGCGTACAAAGTTTGAAGTGACTCCGTCATCCTTTTCAGCACTGTAAGAGGATTGTCCAGAAAGTAAGTTCCGATCGTCTGCGAAATGGAAACCACAGTGAAAACCAGAAACGTTTTACTTGCAACAGTTAAGTACACTACCACCTAGTTCTCTACATAGTCGCCGCTCCATCTTCGAGCTATGTCGTGGTGATGCATGAACTTTCCAATATCAGCGTCATAGAAAGCAGCCGCCTGTGTTTTCGGCCAGTTACCTGCGCTGGTCTGCAGCTCGTTGTCTGTGGAAGAATGTTGTCTTCATAGTCAGCGGTTCTTGTGAGCAGAGATGACTCAGGGGGAGCCAATTACGGACTGTATTGTGGGTGATGAAACACTTCTATTCGGAAGCGCTGCAGGAGCGTCTTCACTGCCCCTACAGTGTGCGGCAGAGAATTGGCATGAAGAAGGAACTGCTCGACAGTTGCGTTATCCGGGCTGCATGACACAGGCGAAATCTCTAACCAGGCCCTCATACTTGGCGGCAGACACTATTCTCTACGCATCTTCACGTGCTCACTGCTCACTCAAAACTGAAAAGAGCGAAGCGACACGATCGACGGGCATACGAGAGAGACTGCCCAACACATCTGAGCAGAGCTTTAGCGGAATTTCCCAGTGGTTTCCATTTCGCAACCGATCGGAATTTACTTTCTGGAGAACCCTCGTAGGTCCTTTTTCAAACTTACTTTACTTCTGCGTAACACGGAAGGTGAGTCAGAACAATAGGTGCATGTTTTGATGGTGACTGTATTGGTGATTCTGAACAAAAAACGTATTATGGACATAGTCCCTCTTCCGAATAGCTTCTGAGATAGAACACATTTAATATCACTTGTACGTTTTTCTTGAATAACTCGAAAACCACCCGCACGCTCCAACGAAAACTTGTTGCACAACAAAACTGAACTACATTCAATCTCGTACAAAAAAGGTTCTAATCACTGTTTCTCTAGGATTAATAGTTTGAGCGAAAGGAGCGCGAGAATATTGTAGGTTAGGTAGTTTTTGTAGGCCAATTTCAGGTTGTCTCCCGACTTAATAGACCACAGTGTCCTGTATCAAACTGTTCGTCTCAACTTCCTCTACACTAATGACAGTGTTTGAATAATACAGAAAATAAATAACGATGTACATTTAATGTGTTATCCCGGAAAGCATTTGGAGTGGGATATATGCCCATACGAAGTTTTTTTTGTTCAGAATCACTAATTCTAATTCCTCAAAGCATGTACCGTTCTTCCTGACATATAGATGTCTTACAAAATGTTATTTCATTGATTCAAGCACGTGCATCTGCTATACATGTCGGGTTTTGAACGATTACCTCAGCATAGTCATTGTGATTCCGAATCATTAACGGACCTTATGGTGTAACTGTGAAGCGAATGTCTGGAAACCGAAAAATCGAAGGATCGAGTCCCGACGACATCACCGATTTTTTTACAGTTTTTAATCACGACTTCAAGTCTCACCGATGTGCTGATTTACCAGGAACCATACTTGGTTCGGATTCCACATTAAGCTGTAGGGCCTCTTTCCCCAGTAGGAGGGGGGTGGGGGGGGCGGAGAGAGGGGTGGGGGGTCTCAGGAGCACCTTAATCGCCAAAGGGACATCTAATTGAAACAACTGCACTAGGCCATTGAATCATGCGAAATTAATAGGGCTATTCAGAGCGTAAGGTCCGATCGTTCGCAAAATGGAACAATAGTGAAAATGAAAAATCTTTTATTTGCAACTGTAAGTTATACCTTTTAGCTACTTCTCTACACGTGCTCCGACTTAGACCTTTGTCGTAGCATTGTACGAGCTTCCCAGTACTCCCATCACAGAAGGCAGCCGCCTTTGCTTTCCGCCTTTTCTCTTTGCTGGTTTGCAGTCCACTGTCTGTGCCAAAATGTAGTCTTCATAGGCAGCGACTCACGTGAGCAGAGATGAACGTCGGAGGGAGCCAAGTCGGGGCCGTATGCTGGGTGATACACACTTCACATCGTAAACGCTGCAGCGGCATCCTCGTTGCCCCTGCAGTGTGTGGCCGCGAATTGTCATGAAGACAGCTACGTTATGTGGGGTAGCATGAAATCAGGCGCATCCACACTTAGCGCGAGACACTGTCGTTCTAGACATTTTTACCTGCTCACTGCGTGCTCAGAACTGAAAAGGGCGACATGACCTGATTGACAAGCATACTAGACACAAAACCCTGCACATCTTCGCAAAGCTTCAACGGATTTTCACTGTCGTTTTCATTTCGCGACCTCTCGGACCTTAGTTTCCGAATAGCCTTCGTATTATTATTATTATTATTATTATTATTATTATTATTATTATTATTATTATTATTATTATACACTCCTGGAAATTGAAATAAGAACACCGTGAATTCATTGTCCCAGGAAGGGGAAACTTTATTGACACATTCCTGGGGTCAGATACATCACATGATCACACTGACAGAACCACAGGCACATAGACACAGGCAACAGAGCATGCACAATGTCGGCACTAGTACAGTGTATATCCACCTTTCGCAGCAATGCAGGCTGCTATTCTCCCATGGAGACGATCGTAGAGATGCTGGATGTAGTCCTGTGGAACGGCTTGCCATGCCATTTCCACCTGGCGCCTCAGTTGGACCAGCGTTCGTGCTGGACGTGCAGACCGCGTGAGACGACGCTTCATCCAGTCCCAAACATGCTCAATGGGGGACAGATCCGGAGATCTTGCTGGCCAGGGTAGTTGACTTACACCTTCTAGAGCACGTTGCGTGGCACGGGATACATGCATTGTCCTGTTGGAACAGCAAGTTCCCTTGCCGGTCGAGGAATGGTAGAACGATGGGTTAGATGACGGTTTGGATGTACCGTGCACTATTCATTGTCCCCTCGACGAACACCAGAGGTGTACGGCCAGTGTAGGAGATCGCTCCCCACACCATAATGCCGGGTGTTGGCCCTGTGTGCCTCGGTCGTATGCAGTCCTGATTGTGGCGCTCATCTGCACGGCGCCAAACACGCATACGACCATCATTGGCACCAAGGCAGAAGCGACTCTCATCGCTGAAGACGACACGTCTCCATTCGTCCCTCCATACACGCCTGTCGCGACACCACTGGAGGCGGGCTGCACGATGTTGGGGCGTGAGCGGAAGACGGCCTAACGGTGTGCGGGACCGTAGCCCAGCTTCATGGAGACGGTTGCGAATGGTCCTCGCCGATACCCCAGGAGCAACAGTGTCCCTAATTTGCTGGGAAGTGGCGGTTCGGTCCCCTACGGCACTGCGTAGGATCCTACGGTCTTGGCGTGCATCCGTGCGTCGCTGCGGTCCTGTCCCAGGTCGACGGGCACGTGCACCTTCCGCCGACCACTGGCGACAACATCGATGTACTGTGGAGACCTGACGCCCCACGTGTTGAGCAGTTCGGCGGTACGTCTACCCGGCCTCCCGCATGCCCACTATACGCCCTCGCTCAAAGTCCGTCAACTGCACATACGGTTCACGTCCACGCTGTCGCGGCATGCTACCAGTGTTAAAGACTGCGATGGAGCTCCATATGCCACGGCAAACTGGCTGAACTGACGGCAGCGGTGCCCAAATGCTGCGCAGCCAGCGCCATTCGACGGCCAACACCGCGGTTCCTGGTGTGTCCGCTGTGGCGTGCGTGTCCGGAGCAAGTATGGTGGGTCTGACACACCGGTGTCAATGCGTTCTTTTTTCCATTTCCAGGAGTGTATTTAAGCACCATCAACAATAATATAAGCTCTCTATCATCGACACAAAGGATAGGTTTCGAGTTTAAGCCAGGACAGTGGTAAAATCTGTTAATATGGTGACCAGGAATTTTACGTTACCAATTCGCCTCGCCTTATCAGTCAAATATTGGCAATCAGGATTTCTTTCTCCACCAATAATCATACCAGGTACATGCGAGTGGGGAGCCAATGCACAATTGCGCATTAGTGGCTGTAGCTATGCAGGCAGGTAATATCGCATACTTGGATAGAAAACGAAAATCACCGTAAATCCGCTGTTCGATTTAGTTACGTCATCATTAGACTTGAGCTACGACTGCAGTAGCGTAGAAGGAAGAGTTGCTAGTACCGAAGCAGGGACTATCCTTTACTTACATCTTCATCTATCCAAGTACATGACAGAGGTACTTCTCATTCGATCACGTATCTCGGTTTCTTTCTGTTCCATTCACAAATGGGGCGCGGGAATGAGTGCATTTTGGTTTCTTAAGGAGCCATTCATAGGGGTCTCTAGTGTCTTCCGCAGTCTTTGGTGTTTCTTCAGTCTCTGTAAGCAGGTCTTCGCGGGATAACTGACATGTGTCTTCTAGTGCCTGTCGAAGTTTTTTACCAATTCCGGGTCGCTCTTACGTGACGTAAACTAATCTTTACCTACGTAACCATTTCCGAGAAGGTGCACGTATTACTACAAATTCTATAGTACTGTTTCTCCAGCATTCGGGTGTTTATCAGGTAGGCCTTGCAGTGACAACGAATTCAGGAAGATCTTCTGGGGTTGGAATAGGTCAGTGGGGTCCGTATGAAAGGTAATGGAGATGAAGTGGAACTTTAAATGGTAATAAATGAAAGAAAAATGACGTTGTTTTTGCGAACTTTGTTGCATATATATATACACACAGATACAGTGTTCGAGAAAGATTGTACGAAAGTATTGTTGATTCTATCGTCTATGTCGCAAAGGAATAGTGACAACGAGATAACAGTGATTAGGGCATGTTATGAGATCCACTGGGGTGACAAAAATCAGGGATAGCGATAGTTGTATACATATGGCAGTAGTGTCGGTGCATAACGTATAGACTGGCAGTACATTGGTGGAGCTGCCATTTGTACTCAGGTGATTCATGTGGGGAAAAAAGTCCTACGTGATTGTGGCCGAATGATGGGAATTAAGACATTCAACGCGGAATGGAGTATGGAGCTAGAGGCATTGGACATTCCATTTCGAAAACCGATAGGGAATTCATTATTCTGGAATCCACAGTGCCAAGAGTGTACGTAGAATACTAAAATCCAGGCATTCTCTCACCACCGACAACGCATTGGCTGACGGCCTTCACTTAACGACCGAGAGCAAGCGTTTGTATAGAGTTGTCAGTGCTAACAGACAAGCAGCACTGTGTGAAATTACCGCAGAAATCAGTGCGGGACGTACGACGAACGAGTCCGTTAGGGAAGTGCGGCGAAATGCGGCGTTAATGGACTACGTCTGCAGAATACCAACGCGAGTGCCTTTGGTAACAGCACAGCAGAGCATTGCTTGCAGCATCTCTTCTGGGCTCGTGACCATATCAATGGGCCGGCCTTTGTGGCCGAGCGGTTCTAGGCGCTTCAATCCGGAACCGCACTGCCCATACGGTCGCAGGTTCTTATCCTGCCTCGGGCATTGATCTGTGTGATGTCGTTAGGTTAGTTAGGTTTAAGTAATTCTACGTCTAGGCGACTGCTGAACTCGGATGTTAAGCCTCATGGTGCTGAGAGCCATTTGAACCATTTGGACGATATCGGTGGTACCCTAGACGACTGGAAAAGCGTGACGTGGTCAGATGAGTCCCGGTTTCAGTTGGTAAGAGCTGATGGTAGGGTTAGAGTGTGGTGCAGACCCCACGAAGCCGTGGAGCCAAGTTGTCAACAAGTCACTGTGCGAGCGGGTGGTGGCTCCATAATAGTGTGGGTTGTGTTTTCATGCAATGACCTGGGTCCTTTGGTCCAACTGAACGGATCAATTTCTTGGTAGTCGTTGTGTTCGGCTTCTTGCAGACCGTTTGTTCCCAAGCAACAATGGAATTTTTATGGATGACCGTGCATCATGTCACTGGGTCACAATTGTTCGCGATGGTTTGAACAACATAGACAGTTCCAGAGAATGGTTTGGCCACCCAGATCGCCCGACATGAATCCCATCGAACATATATGGGACGTAATCGAGAGGTCAGTTCGTGCACAAAATCCTGCACTGAGAACATTTTCTCAATTATGGACTGTTTTGGGTACAGCATGGCTCATTAATTCTGCATGGGACTTCCAGCGACTTGTTGAGTTCCATGACTTATGCCACTTCAGGCTGTGTAGGTAATGTTTTTCCGCTCGCTCCACAGGCGATTGGGATAGAACAGGGAGCCACTGACTTTAGTACAAAGTACCATTCGTCTTGCATTGAGCATTCTCTTGTAGAGTATACATGCACATTTAGTTACAGACATCCCAGTGGACAGTCAAGAAAATCGTCATGTGTATGATACGACGATGAAATCGAAATCTATATTACCAACCACATGTCCACTGGGAGGTCTCTTTCTAAATGACGAATATTTCCTTGACATCAAACAGGCAGTTCGAATCTTCTGCGTCTGGCTGGTACATGGAATGAACGCTGTTGAATTCTGGGTTATTTTTACACGGAAAACTTTACAGTCCTATTCTGTTAGTAATCAGGGCCTGTGAAATGCAAAGAAACTTAGGAACGATGGTTCTTTTTTGTGTCTGCGAATTAATATTACATTAATTTGTCTAGCAAACTATATTTTGATGGACTTTTTTTAGGTAGTCACAAACTGCCGTTCGACGTCACTAGATGCCGGAGTTTCGCAGTGAATGTTTGTCACAGATTTGTGAGGGAAGTCAAAATAGAATAATGGCTTCCTTGCAAGATTCGTTACTGGGGACGAAATCTGGGCTCACTTCCACCAACCGGAAACGAAGAAATCGAGCAAGGAATGGCGCCATTCCTCGTCACCAAAACCAAAGAAGTTTCGAACAGAACCATCAGCAGGGCAGGTTATGCTGCCTATCTTTTGGGACGAAAAAGGCGTCATTTTGGAGCACAACATGCCTAGAAGGACCACTGTCACCAGTGCATCATACACAGATCTCCTAAAATATCATCTGCGGCCTGCAATCAAATCAAAGCGACGTGGATTGCTGTTAGCAGGTGTCCTTTTGCAACATGACAATGCAAGGGCCCACGCTGACCGTACAACAGTTGCAACAATCACAGACCTGCATTAGGTGTGTCTTCCTCAACCACCACACTCACCAGACCTTGCCCCCAAGTGATTTACATACGTTTGGACCACTCAAAGACGCAATGGGTGGAAAGTAGTTCCGTTCTGATGAAGTACGCCACGCGGTGCGTGAGTGGTTGCGCAGACTACCAAAAGAATTTTTTTCTAAAGGAATTTATGCACTTTGTGAGCGCTGGAGGACTTGCATTGAGCGTGGGGAGATTATGTTGAAAAGTGATACAGCTTTGCACCACTTCTGCACAATAAATAATATTTTAAAAAATATTTAAGGTTTTCATTTGACTCAACCTCGTCTAAAGAAATTATACACTTGAAAATGGGAATCGTTTCCCGAAACGCGTCGAGTAAAATATTAATAACAGAAAACTGTGACTGTAGCAGTAAAGACTGTTGCAAGATTGATAATAAAAAGGCAGTCTGATGAAAAATGGAAAAATATGAATGAGTGCTTGCTGAAGCGTGATTATAATGGGGCGCGCTCCTCTCCATCTGAAACAATTCAACGGCCACAATGTCTTTCTTCAGTGCGGGCCCACATGTTGGTTGGCTTGTTTCGACTACGCTGCAGAACTTTCCCTGGAAAGTCCTTACAGATCTTCCGTACAGTCCAGTTCTCTCCTCATGCGACTTCCATACTTTTGGAGCCCTGGACAAAACGTTCGTTGCCGTCGACGTGCTTCGGACGACGGGGTGCACGCCTGGGTACCATCATGGTTTCTTAGGCAACCGCAAACATATTTACATGAAGCCATTGATCGTCGTGTGTCACAATAGAATGAATACACTGTAACGCCAAAGAAATTGGTATAGGCATGCGTATTGAAATACAGGAATATGCGAACAGGCATAACACGGCGCTGCAGTCGGCTACGCCTGTATTAAGACAATAAGTGACTGGCGCAGTTGTTGATAGGTTCCTGCTGCTACAATGGCAGGTTAACAAGATTTAAGTGCGTCTGAACGTGGTGTTACAGTCGACGCATGAACGATGGGGCACAGCATTTCCCATGTACCAATAAAGCGTGGATTGTCCTGTACGACCATAGCACGAGTGTACCATAAATATCGGGAATCTGGTAAATCATCAGATCTCCGACATCGCTGCGGCCGGAAAAATCCAGCAAGAATGGGACCAACGACGACTAAAGAGAATCGTTCAACGTGACAGAAGTGCAGCCTTTCCGCAGATTATATATGAAGGTAATAACTGTTCCCGAAAGAACAGTTACCGTTGATGGCCATGCAGCTTTCGTTAGAATGAAATGATGATTAAATGGACACCCTAGTTGCAGGCGTTGATATACTTTATTGGGGACATGCTCAAAATGTGTGCCCCGACCGGGACTCGGACCAGGGATCTCCTGGGATTTCCCTGCAGGCGAACTGTGCTCTGTGCCCTCGGTGGCTCAGATGGATAGAGCGTCTGCCATGTAAGCAGGAGATCCCGGGTTGGAGTCCCGGTCGGGGCACACATTTTCAACATGTCCCCAATGAAGTATATCAACGTCTGTTTGCCGCTAGGGTGTCCATTTAATTATCATTTCTTTCCGCAGATTGCTGCAGATTTTAATGCTGGGCCATCGACAAGTGCCGGCATGCGAAATATTGAACGAAACATCACCGATATGGTCTTTCGTAGCAGAAGGCCGACTCGTGTACCCTAGATGAGTGCACAACACAGAGCTTTACGCCTCGCCTGGGTCCTTCAGCACCGCCATTGGACCCTCGATGACTGGAAACGTGTTGCCTCGTCGGACAAGTCTCGTTTCAAACTGTATCGAGCGGATGGACGTGTACGGGTATGGAGACGACCTAATGAATCCATTGACCCTGCATGTCAACAGGTGGCTGTTCAAGCTGGTGGAGGCTCTGGAATGGTGTGGGGCCCGTGCGGCTGGTGTGATGTGGGACACCTCATACGTCGAGATATACTCGAGGCAGGTGACTTATACGTAAACCCCACACGTCCCGAATTGCCACAGTGTGGCTTTACGGAAATACTGTTCTGAGTTTAAACACTTCCGCTGGCCACCAAACTCCCCAGGTATGAACATTATTGAACATTTCTGGGATGCCTTGCAATTTGCCGTTCTGTAGAGAGCTCCACCCCTCTCGTATACTCCGGATTTATGGACGGCCCTGCATGTTTCATGGTGTCAGTTCTACTCGGCACTACTTCAGACATTAGTAGAGTCCCTGCTACGTCGTTTTACGGCACTACTGCTTGCCGAGGGGGCCCTACACAATATTAGGCAAGTGTACCAGTTTCCTTGGCTCTTCAATGTATATTAACCAATATGGTGATTACTTTTGATATAATGAAGTTTATTACTGTCTTCTATCTGTCTCGTTTTTATTTCACTGCCCCTCATACTTACAAAGAACCTTTTATCATCCTTGTCGTAGACGAACGCTGGTTGGGAGTGTGAAACCTTATCTCCAGGTCAAAGAAAATGCTAGTAACCCTTACAGGAAATAAGTGGTTCAGTTCACCATTCGCGAGTGGAGTAGATGAGTGCAACATTAAATTATCAGCGTCTATATTAAATTATACGAGACACTGCGAATGGGTATAGGAAAACCGAATGTTGGGGAAACTGAGCCATAACCGCTAAATGGCACGTGTTTTTGTACTTTTCCACTGTAGTGGTCAGAGAGACCTTGCGTTGTGGGGCCTTCCCACAGTCAGTTACGCAATCGCTGTCGTAAGAACTGTGTCGGGGAAGAACAGTTCTTTCTCATCTTGCTTAATTAAGACAATAGTGTTTATCCTGCATTAATTTTGCTTTGTGTTTCACAGACGTATGTAACCGAGATAGTTTTCACGATAAAATTTCTCATCAGGCGTTTGATGCGTCTGCTCACGCAAGATTACTAAAATTTGGTTTTAACTAGAAATCGAAATAAATTACTGGAAGGAAAACTGTTAAAATTAACTGGAGCAGACGGCCATTGTTGACGGCGGGTGCATTTTCGTTAGTGACCAAATTAACTTCTAGAAAACTGGTGTGAATTTTAGAGAAGATTACCTCTTTTAATACCAACATCAATTTTGCGGGGGCCGGAATCTGTAATTCAGGAGCGAAATGGAATCATAGCTTGGAGACTGTGGCCGGATCATTTAAGGCTCCGCGCTTGCATTCAAGTCTGCAAAACGCTTCGTGATGATCGGCAGCTAATTTCAGGGACGCTGTAGCAAGTTTCAAATGAATGAGTGGCAGAATACTAATCCGTTAAGCTCGTATTGGTCCTTGGATCAGATTTGTCTGCATAAAAGGAGGATTAATTGCTGATACACACGGAACGCATATACAATACCCTATATCAGTCTAAAGGCTAACAGATAATGGTGAGGGGGGGAGGGGGAGAGAGAGGGGGAGAGAGAGAGAGAGAGAGAGAGAGAGAGAGAGAGAGAGAGAGAGAGAGAGAGAGAGAGAGAGAGATATCCAAGTACAAATGCTGTTCACTTACAAAAAAATGGCTCTGAGCATTATGGGACTTTAATGCTGTGGTAATCAGTCCCCTAGAACTTACAACTACTTAAACCTAACTAACCTAAGGACATCACACACATCCATGCCCGAAGCAGGATTCCAACCTGCGACCGTAGCGGTCACGCGGTTCCAGACTGTAGCGCTTAGAACTGCTCGGCCACCCCGGCCGGCTGTTCACTTACATTCTATATATATATATATATATATAGTCGATCGCAATCAGCCACACGCTGACTGACACTATATCTCTGAAACATTACTTATGAAATAATTACATTTCACAAAATAGACGTAAGTCATTTACCTTGGAAGTTTTTACAGAAATAGACGAGTGCACATTTTTGTGCTTCTCGTCTTTTTTGCGACGTTAAATCTACATATTATTACGTGGGTCTGTCCATAAAATGCTTTACATTTCGCAAGATCCTGCTTCGCACCTTTATCTTGGCCTGCACTCTGTTTCTCTTCATACAACCGCTGCTACCTTTGTTTACCCAACCTAACGAACGTCACTCCGCAGATCCTTAACGAATGGGTTCCGTTTAACTGCCGCGTCATGAAGTTACGGAACTCGCCTCTGTGCCTGTTGATAGTAACTGGCTCCACTGGACCGGATCTAGGTAAACTTCTTCGAGAAACGTGAGCTGTTACTGTCTGCTTCACTTGTCTTACACATGTGGCACCGTAACAGCAGGAACACCACAAGGAAAGTAGAGTTTTTTCACACCAGCGCCGTTGATGAGTCTCTACTGTGATGAAGCCTACATTTATATTCCTGTCAGTTCGTTCCATCTCGTGGTGCCACCACCACCACCACCACCACCAGCACCACTATCACCTCCTCCACCACCACCACCACCACATATCCAAAATCTTTCCTTTTGTAGCTGCTCCCGTTTTGATTATTAACGGTCTCCTGCGCTACCGCTATTGCCGATGCTTCCGATAATGGCGTGGGAATAAGTCAGAAAACGCACGGAAACTGTACAGGAAACATTCTCTTCATAGCCTAATTAAGCTTTTGGCACTGAAGCTGCCGTCTTGCGCGAAATTTAAATTCTCTCTCTCTCTCTCTCTCTCTCTCTCTCTCTCTCTCTCTCTCTCTCTCTCTCTCTCTCGAGTGTAGCAAGTTCATACTTCATTCGAAGTACGATTCACTTATTAGTATTGATACGTTAAGGCTTGATAGTTGGTGTGTTATTACCATATTAAAATTAAATGTTGTAGTTACGAACGGTTCTAATTACCTAATCACAACTGCGCTCCTTTATAAAGCTCGTTTTTAAAGCATTAATCGCCCTCCGTGATGGTGATGTGCTAGCCCTGGTATTACACTGATACACGTAACTAAATTGCAATGGTCAAGAAAGATTATTAGCGCTATCTGACTCAGAATGAAGCATTAAGAGTGGACACCAAACGCACAGTAACATTTAATTAAGCGCAAAGGTTAATAAAGTTAGCATAACTCGTTACAAGCTCTAATACACAAGTAAACAGATTCCGCAAAGCAACAGGTGTGACTATCTCGTGCCAGCTTCACGCTTGTTGCGATCCGCACTGCAATAGAGGTGCTTCCCTGGCTACTCTTCATCTACTCACAGTGAACACAGTAGCTAAACTTTTGAATGAAAAAACTCAATAATACATCCGAATTTATTATAGTAAAACGCTTATAATTCATCAGGTTACCTCCCATTCAGAAGGCTGTTTCATGCAGCGACTTGACTTGTAAATAATAGATTTCAGCTACCAGTCGTCCTTTTTAAATTTTATTGGCACATCTAGATTTCAGCTAGAAACTAGCCATTCTCCATGCACTATCATCTTTGATCAATGCATGTAATACCTCTTGGTCGGGCTTCATCCATAGTTTATTGAACTGTGGATGAAGCCCGACCTACGGGCATTACACGCATTGATCAAAAATGATAGTGCATTGAGAATGGCTAGCCGGCCGCGGTGGTCTAGCGGTTCTAGGCGCTCAGTCCTACGGTCGCAGGCTCGAATCCTGCCTCGGGCATGGATGTGTGTGATGTCCTTAGGTTAGTTAGGTTTATCTAGTTCTAGGGGACTGATGACCACAGATGTTAAGTCCCATAGTGCTCAGAGCCATTTGAACCATAGAATAAACTAAAAAAAAAATGAGTTTAAAGAAATTGTAACCCATCAGTACACTTTGTGCCACCTTAAATTATCTATTTCCACCCTTACCTCATGGTACCTTCTCCTAATCACCAGTCATAATGCACTGTATCATGCAAAACATGAACAAACGAAGTGACCAGGTTGGAAATAACTGTTCACTATGTACAACTAAAATACATCAAGCTTCAGCTAAAAGGCAGTGTAAAGCTACAGTTTCATAGTGAGAATCGTCAGCGTGCTAATCTTTAAACACAATCTTGCAGATTGGAATCACAATGCGATATCATTTTCAGTCAACTGAAATAAACCTGAAAAATGAAGCAGCAACCAGCTTTTCGATATTCTCTCATGTTCTATAGTACTGCATATAAATACGCGTTCGCGAGAACCAGTCGGCACATGGACACAAGTTCAAGTTCTCGGCATGTCTTATTTATGCATTCTTCCGTAGCTTCTTGGCAGAACAGTTCCATATTTGAGATTGAATAACAAATGCATTGTTTCTGCCAATAATCCGAAAACTAGTTTGAAATAAACAAAAACAGTGGATTTGTTATTCAGCCTTCAAAATCTCGCCCTGTTGTTTACATCACACGGTGGCACAGAAACAGGCCACCTGGAGTTGTCTTTCCAGTAGTCAAAAGCATCTTAAAGTAATTAAGCATCATAGCTCTCCGACGGAACAATAATTTCATGAAAGTAGTGTGTTCTTCAAATATAGTTGCAGTATAAAACATATCTCATGGCTCCAAGATACACAATATGTCTCTCCACCTATAGGACCACTACCAGGAAGAAATAAAGAAGTGCTGGCATTCTTTTCGAAATAGAACACATGCCGTCAGCTATAGCCAAGGTCTGTGATTTGTTGAGAGCCAGTAGAACACCAAAGTTTCCGATGCAGTCATCATGCACAGAGTTTACGAATGATGGTTCAAATGTCTCTAAGCACTATGGGACTTAACATCTGAGGTCATGAGTCCCCTAGACTTAGAACTACTTACACCTAACTAACCTAAGGACATCACACACATCCATGCCCAACGCAGGATTCGAACCTGCGACCGTAACAGCAGCGCGGTTTCGTACTCAAGCGCCTAGAACCGCTCGGCGACAGCGACCGGCTACCATGCGGGCATACGGGCCCTTGCTTCAGGTAAATGTGGAAGGTTCCTGTGAAAGAGCACGTCCGACTTCCTCTCCCATCCTTCCCTAATCTGATGGGAACGATGACGTCGTTGTTTGGTCCCCTCCAACCAACCAACCTCCTACCTTAGCCACGTGTAATTTTTTACTAGCAGTCTTCTGAAATAAACATATATCTCTTACCCATCTCCGCGTTGGAAAATGAAATGGCAGGTCTTACCTTTAATTTAAATAACTGTACATTACCTTTCACTCCCGGAAAAAGAACTCTTAGCTGAAAGACTAAAGAGAATGGCATACTTTTTTAGTTTCATCACTTATTCAGTCGTCAAGTTACTCTTTCAGCATTCAATTACCAGCAGAAAAACCGTTGAAGCTGCTATCTCATCAGAAGTATCGGAGCAAACCAAAATAATGGAGAATTGATCACTACGAGGGGCGTGCAAAAATAAAAACTACTTCTGTGTTTGGGGTAAATATTTTTTTTATTTTTCGACAAAGTCTCCTTTTAGATTTACACACTTAGTCCAACGCTGTTCTAATTTGCTTAGCCCTTCCGAATAATAGGAATTGTCCAAGTGTGCGAAATAGCTATTACTTGCTGCAATCACCTCCTCGTTCGAATAAAATCTTTGTCCCACCAGCCATTTCTTCAAATTGTGGAACAAATAGTAGTCCGAGGGAGCCAAGTCTGGAGAATAGGGGGGACCTGAAACGAGCTGGAATCCTATTTCCAATAATTTTGCGACCACAACTGCTGAAGTGTGTGCTGGTGCACTGTCGTGTTCGAAAAGGACTTTTTTGCGGACCAGTCGCAGCAGTTTTTCTAGCAGCTCGGTTTTCAAATGGTCCAATAACGATACTTAATATGATGTTTATCCCTTACGAATCCCAAAAGACAGTCGCCATAACCTTTCCGGCCGAAGGAATGGTATTCGCCTTTTTTAGTGCAGATTCTCTCTTGGTAACCCTTTGTTTAGATCAGGGGTCTTCAAACTTTTTAGTCCGCAGGCCACATTGATTCCTCCACGAAGTCCTAAGGGCCCAGATCTACCTAGTGGGATTAAAGAACCCTAGCACCCCATGATCACCGTAATGTAAGGCTAAATGAAAGATGAAATCACACAAATCTAAGGTTGTGGGAATAGCTAGCACTGATACGAACTAAGATTTTTATTTAATTACATAATTTTGATTGGTGGACGTAGCTGATCGAATTTCTGGCATATTTTATTCTGGCGTATTTCACCGACAAAAAAGTATGTTACTGCATATTCTTCATGAAAACGTCCTGCAAAGTTAACGAAATCTCAATCTTTGTTAGCAAACACTATTACTACAAGACGTAACAGAGGTAGAGTATGTCAACGTATTGTTATTTGAAGCAGCGCAACAATAAGTTTAGTTGCGTAGTGTTGTAGCGAGCAGCAGAGCCGGAGCATATATTTGATTGTTCTGTTGCTTGATTGTGTCTATGTTGCTAGTGTCTCACGAGTTTTCTAGTGTTTCATGCGCTGTACTAGTTGGTGTGGGACAACTCAGAGTTTGAATTCGAAGAGACAAGGGAAATCTGAAACTCGAAATACGTAAAGAAAGTGAAACCTTGCTTAAGAAGCATCTTCCATAATGATTGATTACTAAGGCTAGTCGCCGAAGTCGCATCCATTTGATAGTCTGTTAACAGTTTTTTTTTTCTTCCCGCTATCGCACGGAGAATGGTCTGTCTGTTTATTGTGGATAGCCACAAGGTTAACCATGACCTTCCGCTATGTAAAGATCGAGCTCCGACAATGTCGCGGTGTATTGCTCACGATAGGCCTCGAAACTCAATTGTTGGCAGTATAGGCACCACCTCAAATATTTGGGGGGCCGGATACTAGGGATGTTTGTCCAGCTAACGCGGGCAGGTTTGCCGGCCCTCACGGGCCGGTTTCGGTCCGCGGGCCGTAGTTTTGCAGACCGCTGGTTTAGATCGTTGTTTGGTCTCAGGAGTATAGTAGCGTATCGATATTTCATCCCACAGTGACGAAACGACGCTTAAAGTCCTGCGGATTCTCCCTGAACAGCTGTAAACCATCCTTGCAACATTTCACACGATTCCGTTTTTAATCTAGCGTGAGCAATCTTGGAACCCATCTTGCGGATAGCTTTTTCATGTTCCGATGTTTATGCAAAATATTATGTACCTGCTCATTCGAGATTCCCACAGCACTAGAAATCCCACCCACCTTAACTCTTCTGTCATCCATCACCATATCATGGATTTTATCAATGATTTCTGGAGTCGTAACCTCCACCGGGCGTCCAGAACGTTCATAACTTGTGCCCATATGGCCACTCGGAAATTTTTGAAACCACTTATAAACTGTTCTAGTCGAAAGCTCAGTCACTGTAATGTTTATCGAGCTTCTCTTTAGTCTCATGAGGCGTTTTGACATTCATAAAGTAATGTATAATCACCACACGAAATTCATTTTCGTCAATTTTTTGACAATCACTCGACTTCCTCGATTCACATGAATGTCAAACACAAAGAAATACACCAGTATGGCTGAAACGTAGTGTGCGTCCTTTCCAAAGCTGCTACTAACCAATCATGACCTCGATAAGCTCCGGTGATGGCATTTCTCGGACTTAAGACGGACTTTTCAAACGCCCCTCGTAGATAACATGATCCTTATGTATAAAAGGAGGCGGGACGTATTGTGTTGGCTCTTTTTTGCTTCTATTTCGCCTTTTTTTGTTTCTATATTCCGCCATGTTATCTCCTTACACCGTTTTTAAATGTCTTCCTGTGTATTTATGCCTCTTGGCTGAAGAGCGGCTCTTACGCTGCTGCCAGCCCGACGCTGATGGGGAATGGAAATGACAAATTTAAAAAAAAAATTGTGTTGGCAATGGAGGCGCTGTAACAGCAGAATAGGGAAGCTCGGTGACTTCTAAAGTGTGCTAGTCGCTTGACTTATAGAGCAGTCCAGCTGGCTCAGTGACTTGCGTGTAGCGCAGTGGTCGGGCACCTCCTCGTGAGTGACACATTTCAGTAGTTAGTGCTGTGCGACGCTTGACGTTGTGTGTGCGGCGACGCTTCTGGACAGCGGATAACCGAAAACGAATAATTTGGAGTGATGAATCAGTCTCTAGCCTGTTGCAGTTTGATGGAAGGGTTACGTTTTGGCTAAAGCCTGGAGGAAAGTTTCCGGCGCGGCGTCTGAAATTCTTTTAAAAATGATGGGACAAGCAAACGGAATATGTGGTGCAGGTTACAGTTAAAATTAACAATAGCAGTACTTCAGATAGAAACTGGAGCTCACTGCTCAAATAACAAAACATATACGCACCTTACTATGTAGATAGCGCACAATGGCGTCCTATCCGAACAAGACAAAGTAAGAGAGAGACTGGCGATTGTTGTTCCACGCCGATACCAAGAACAACAAAGATAATAATACTTACATTACAGATAATAGCTTTTCCTTATAATCTCATCATTCCTTGAGTTTCAGTAGAGATTCTTTTACATATGGCAAATGTTGTTGTTGTTGCTGCTGCTGCTGCTGCTGCTGCTGCTGCTGCTGCTGCTGCTGCTGCTGTTGTCTTCAGTCCAGAGACTGGTTTGATGCAGCTGTTCTTGCTACTCTATGCTGTGGAAGCTTCTTCATCTCCCAGTACCTACTGGAACCTACAACCTTCTGAATTTGTTTAGTGTACTCACCTCTTGGTCTCCCTCTACTATTTTTATCTTCCACGCTGCCCTCCAGTACTAAATTGGTGATCCCTTGATGCCTCAGAACATGTCCTACCAACCGATCCCTTCTGCTAATTAAGTTGTACCACAAATTTCTCTTCTCTCCAATTCTATTCAGTACCTCGTCATTAGTTATGTGATCAACCCATCTAATCTTCAGCGTTCTTATGTAGCACCACATTTCGAAAGCTTCTATTCTCTCCTTGTCTAAACTATTTATCGTCCATGTTTCGACTTCCTGACACTTAAATCTATACTCGATGTTAACAAATTTCTCTTCTTCAGAAACGTTTTCCTTGCTATTGCCAGTCTACATTTTATATCCTCTCTACTTCGACAATCATCAGTTATTTTGCTCCCCAAATAGCAATACTCATTTACTACTTTAAGCGTCTCGTTTGCTAATCTAATTCCCGCAGCATCACCCGATTTAATTCGACTACATTCCATTATCCTCGTTTTGCTTTTGTTGATGTTCATCTTATATACTCCTTCAAGACACTGTCCATTCCGTTCAACTGCTCTTCCAAGTCCTTTGCTGTCTCTGACAGAATTACAATGTCATCGGCGAACCTCAAAGTTTTTATTTCTTTTCCATGGATTATAATACCTACTCCGAATTTTTCTTTTGTTTCCTTTACTGCTTGCTCAATATACAGATTGAATAACATCGGGGAAGGCTACAAACCTGTCTCACTCCCTTCCCAACCACTACTTAACTTTCATGTCCCTCGACTCTTATAACTGCCCATCTGGTTTCTGTACAAATTGTAAATAGCCTTTCGCTCCCTGTATTTTACCCCTGCCACCTTCAGAATTTGAAAGAGAGTATTGCAGTCAAATATGACAAATATAATTGGTTAATGTCATGGAAAAATATTTGATAATTTATAGTTCTCCTGATCCGGGCCATGGGACGTCATAGGGTGTGGGCGTCTTACCGCGCTTAAGAAAGCCCTAAGTACGGATCGATCCCTCACCCCTCGCAAGCCTTTAGCCAGCTTTAAGCGGCGAACGCAAACGAGTGCAGGCGAAGTAGTAGTCGTCTATAGCGCTGCGACGCCACTGGTGCGTTGCCATAGAGACGTTGACAAAATCGTCATTAGTTGGGATAAACGCGCAAAGCAGTCGCCACAAGTGCAATGCAACTGTCAGCCCTCATCTTTCGCTGTCTACTATATAGTATGTTAAGGGTTAGGGTGCGGTATTAAAAAAAAATCCGGTGTCTTCTTATAAAAAACCACTTCACAGACAAATCTTTAACCGCCTATTTTCTATCGTGCCTCATATCACTATTAGGTGAATAGTAGAAACCACATAATCGCTGCAAGTTGTACCGCTCCGTCCTGCATGTTCTCCTCCCAAAGAAAGTGGCATCCGAGTGCAGGTGAGTGTTTTAGAATTCAAACCACGCAGATGATAGTGTCCAATTTCAGGAAATATCTGTGATGATACTCCTCTTTGAGAAGAACCAGATGTTTGACTCTGGGGCATTTCAGACATTAGCATTGTTTGTATTTTGTATTACTCATCAGCAAGAAATATTCCCCTTGGCCCCAAAATTACATGTTAGTCATCGAAAGACTACATTTACACATTACAAGAAGAGCATGCCACATAACGGCAAACTACGGTTAATGAGTCCGTGGTATCTTACATGCCGGCCGGAGTGGCCGTGCGGTTCTAGGCGCTTCACCACGGAAACGCGCGACCGATACGGTCGCAGGTACGAAATCTGCCTCGGGCGTTAGTTAGGTTTAAGTAGTTCTAAGTTACAGCGGACTGATAACATGAGCAGTTAAGTCCCATAGTGCTCAGAACCATTTGAAACACTTGTATCTTACATGGTCATTTTTAATGGAGGTAGTCAAATGCGCATACACGTGCTCTTAGAAAAGCCTACTAGACTATACCAAACAACCGTAAATAATCCAGCTCAGCACAAATGCTGAAAACTATCGGTAAATGCTATTCTAAGGATGCTTCATAAGTGAATATATGTGAACTACTAAGACATTCGCTTAAAAGCCTTATTTAGTGGTAAAGTCTGCAACATAAGAAGAAAATCGGATTTTGAAGACTAATGAATGATAGTACACACACAAAATGAGTTTCGCTGTGGTGTACTACAGAGCTGCGCCACTTCCAGAAAACATACGCTCTTCTGTCGTTTACTCCGTGCTTACTAGAGGAATACACTAATTCTACGACATGACACGTAACATGTTAATATTGTTAATTTACCCCTCTTTTCACATTTCTTGGAACTTTTAATATGACAGCTTTTTGCAGAAGTTAATACCTCGCGGACAGAAAAATTACCACAATTCTGGGCTAATAACAGAGTAATCAGAGAATGGAAATACATACAGTTGAGTGTTCATGATACCCTGAAGCGCCAACGTAACTAGTACAGGAATGTGTATTAAAATACAGAGATACGTATACAGGCAGAATACGGCGCTGCAGTCGGCAACGCCTGTTTTAAGACAAGTGTCTGGCGCAGTTGATAGCCCCCGTTACTGTTGCTACAATGGCAGGATATCAAGATTTAAGTGAGTTTGAACGTGGTATTATGGTCGGCACGCGACCGATGGGAAGCAGCATCTCCGAGGTAGCGATGAAGTGGGTATTTTCCCGTACGACGATCTCACGAGTGTACCGTGAATACCAGGAATCCGGTAAAGCATCAGATCTCTAACAAAGCAGCGGCCGGAAAAAGGTGCTGCAAGAATGACGCTGACGTGAATCGTTCAGCGTGACAGAATGGCAACCCTTCAGCATATTGCTGTACATTTCAATGCTGTGCCGTCAGTGTGTGTCAGCGTGCGACCATTCAACGAAACATCATCGAAGGAACATTTGTGTACCTTTGATGACTGCGTTACACAGTGCTTTACGCCTCGCCTGAGCCCGTCAATACTGACATCGAATTGTTGATGACTAGAAACATGTTGCCTGGTCGGACGACTCTCGTTTCAAATTGTATCAAACGGATGGATGTGTACAGGTATTGAGACAACCTCATGAATGCATGTATCCTGCATGGCACCAGAGGACTGTTCAAGTTGGTGGAGGCTCTGTAATGGTGTGCAGCGTGTGCAATTGAAGTGATGTGGGACCCTTGATACATCTAGATACGACTCGGACAGGCGACACGTATGTAAGCATCCTGTCTGATAACTGGCATCCATTCATATCCAATTTGCATTCCATCGCTCTTGGGCAATTCCAGCAGGACAATGCGACATTCCACACGTCCAGAATTGATACAGATTGGTTCCAGGAATACTCTTGAGTTTAAACACTTCCTCTGACCTCCAAACTCCCCAGGCATGAACATTATTGAGCGTATCTGGTATGCCTTGTAATGAGCTGTTCAGAAGAGATCTCCACCCCCTCGTACTCTTACGAATTTGTGGGCAGCCCTGCAAGATTCATGGCATGAGTTCCCTCCAGCACTGCTTCGGACATTAGTCGAGTCCATGCCACGTCGTGTTGCGGCACGCACGATATTACGCAGGTGTTCCAGTTTCTTGGATCTTCAGAGTATATGCAAGACGACAGAATGAAGAATACACGTTTTGTCATATCAGCCATTCCTCACCCCTTTTTTCCACAAACGGATAGATTTAACATCTTCTTGAAGTGGAACATCTTTAGTTAGGTTTCTCGCTAGGTAGATCCTTTCATTTTGTGATTGTCTCTAAGCGCTAGAAGGTATTCTTTTTTCCATTGACACCAAACGTCATAATTGACATATTTGCCTGATATGGTTCTTGACGAGATCTTCCCTTGATACAGATCCTGCACCATACTTTTGAATTTCCACTATTTATGAAGTGGGCTGGTGTGATCTGCCCATCATTCTGTCCACCTTGAGCGACCGACCTTGAGTTCACAGTTGCATACAACGTGACGTGCAACATGCTAGTGTAGGCACTAACCGAAGTTCATAATCTCCTGTAGCCTTGCAAATTTAAAGTATTCCATGTTTCCCCGAAATAGGTTAAAGCTAATTCCATACATGCCTATTCTCAAAAGGATATGAACGATTTATTTCACTCTCCTGAGATCACATTCCATTACTAATGACACTGTCGTCGAGGGATGTTGGAACTTAATCTTAATTTCTCCCTTTTTTGGGGCTACACATTATAGAGACCTATTTCTGTAGCCATAAACAGGTCCGAAACTAAGCTGCTGCGTCGTTCAGCCACCAATGGATTCAAAAATTCCTTTTGCAACAGTGTCTTCAACAGAATATTGTCGAAATACATGTGTAACGGCCTCGGTAAAGCGATTTGTAGCGGGAATCATGAGGAACCAGTCGCTAATTCAGGCACCAGCCATATACGTATTGGCGTATGTTCAGTTTAGCGTCCTGCCAACCAGATTTCATTGTTTTCCCTGAATGACTTACGCCAACGCCTGGAGTTTCATTTTAATAGGGCACAGTCAACCGTTGCTTAGCTGTCGGTGTCGTCCCTAATGACAACGCCATCAACTGGATTTTTCTCCCAGTCAGCAGCTGACTACCTGTGTTCATGTGTTTTACAGTGAGCAAGGGGCATTTTGATTGACTTTCCTGACAACGGTTGACACTAAATTGAGGAATACATCGTCACATCTGTGTAAAAAAAAAAAAAAAAAGTTCAAATGGCTCTGAGCACTATGGGACTTAACTTCTGAGGTCATCAGTCCCTTAGGACTTAGAACTACTTAACCTAACTAACCTAATGACATCACACTCATACATGCCCGAGACAGGATTCGAACCTGCTACCGTAGCGTATCTGTGTCACATTAGATTCCAAAGGTAACCACGCCCTCCCGAACTGCAAGTGAATGAGCCCTCTGCCAACGCATTTCGTGGTCCACTCTTCCAACCGCCCATCTACCGCGGTATTGTGCGCTGTAGTGTCAACGCACAGAATTCCTATTCACGTGGGCACGGCGTTCGTCTCGGTCATATCTTCGTGGCTTAGCAGTACGTCGGCCTTTGCCGTCGGGTGCTGTGTAAAAGTTTAAAACTTGTTGACGTCTCTACGGCGCTTCAGAGACTCAAGTAAGCGCAGAACAAGGCGGTCGGAAAACCCAATGAAAGCTACTCATTTTCAGTCTCCCTATGTTCTTCTCTGCATTTCCCTTCCACATCTACATCTATACAGACTGAAACCGGAAAGCACCAGTAAAATTCCAGAGGTTGCTCACGAATATTTTTTGAGCATTTCGATGTAAGTTATCTGTGGTCTCCAGTGTCTGGTAACAGACTAATGATTCAGTTACGATTTATTCTATTTGTTATCCTAATAATCTTCGTTTCTGTCAAAATACCTTCATACCAGTGTAAAAGCCTGTAATACACTGATCATCCAGAGCATTATGACCACCGATCTAATATCGATATAAACTCGTCTAAGCTATAGCAGAGTCACATGGCGAGGAATGACTACTAGTCATATACAAGTACGGTGCATGTAGTATCAGTTAGCATGCTGGCGTGTGTAGAATGGGGAAGGCGTGCGATCTGTCGAGGTTCACCGAGAGCAGATTGTGATGACGATGGCCTGGAGACTCGGCACTGAATTACCCATTCAGTATACTCATATGTTTTCTCTCCCTGTTCATCTTCTACTGACGACGTCGCCATCTATACCCGAACTCTCGCAATCCAGATAAATCCCCTCTCGGGTGAAGGAAGGATAACGCTTAAGTCACGCTGCACCTCCAGCAGTTGGCACTTAGCATCGTTGACCCTAGATTTGCACTTAGCTTAGTCTGCAATCTGGCGTTTTCAGCAATTCCTGTAAATATTCCTACGTGGTTGGAGGAGCTTGAATTTTTCTCACGACTATGGTTTGCGTAATGTGTGAAGTCGTCTCTGAGTCACTAAAGTCTGCGAGAGAATTCTCTGACTGGTGACCTTGGTCGTCGGCCACGCGCAAAACACAGCGCTAAGTAAGGCTGTTCCTCAAGCATTAAAGCCTTCCGCCAAACGTTATGGACGGTGCATTTGTCGCTACTGCGGTGACTGTAGGATCAGAGCTACCAATGAAGACCCTTCGTTCCTCGTATGGAACAAGTTCTCGTTAGTATGTGCTCCCCCCCCCCCTTCTCTCTCTCTCTCTCTCTCTCTCTCTCTCTCTCTCTCTCTCTACACACACACACACACACACACACACACACACACACACACAGTTTTTATTGTAGACCAAGACAACACTACACTTGAAACCGTCTCGCTTAACGTACACCAATCACGCTACTCAACGTTGGGTGCAACGTTTCGTCGTCACAGAGTCTCCTTCATTAGAACTGGGAAATGAACATTATTCTGTGGCGTGATATTCGCGATCATACGAGATACATCATTTCCGTGATGTTCCTAAATATACGCAGAAAGCAAGAGGGTGGAGGGGGAGCTTAAGATATGTCACAGCTCAGCCTGGCGGTGGAAAAAGCCGCTAAAGCTCCACTGGAGAGTCATGCTGACAGTGTACTGTGAGGATGTGACGCGACCAAGGATGTAGGTGATGTCCCTTAAAACCCTCGCAGTATACTGGCAGCATGACTCTCCAGTGGAGCTTTAGCGGTTTTTTCCACCGCCAGGCTGAACTGTGACATATCTTAAGCTCCCCCTCCACCCTCTTGCTCTCTGCATTGCCCTTCAATAAACTTGGTTTCCAGCAATGCAAACCCTTGCCCATCGTGGCTGTTGGGGTGTTGTAAGAATTGCGCTGACTATGATAGATGTCAGGTGGAGTTTGCACATATTTTCTGGACTGGATATACAGTGAACTTGGCCCTCTCAAACCAACTTACGAGGCTGTGTCTGTCGCCATTCAAGTAGGGGCATCTCAGGATTTTACCATTTGAAATTTTTATCTTCCTCCCAATGGTGAAGTGCCTCGCAATTTATTGTCTGCATTGGTTTCTCAGCTCCACCCACATTTCCTAATCTTGGGCGACTTTAGCGCCCATAGCCCTTTGTGGGATAGAATCACGTTCACTGGCCATGGTAAGGACTTCGAAAACTGATGTCCCACACATTTCCTTGTGGCATATGGGAGTTAATCAGCCATTGACTTGCGTGTTTGCAGCCCTGGTCCCATCCAGTCACTGGAGCGTCCGCAGTGACCTGTGCAGCAACTAAATTCTCTTTTTCCTGTCCTTCCCTCAGCGTTATTCCCCTGTGCGCCCACCGCCCCCCCCCTCTCCCGCCCCTCTCAGCTGGACTCTCAACAGTGCCGACTGGGATGCTTTAACCTCCACTGTCATTCTTAACTCGCTGCTACACGTAGATATTGACACAGATATCCAGAGCACAAAAGCTCTATCCGCAACTGGCTTACTGATCCGCTGTTCTTTGCTCCATTCACTAAATAGGAATTCTTCAGTGCCCTAACCCGTTGTCCTGATACTGCATTCAGTGCTCGAACACCTGTGATGGATTTTCAGTCATCACCTTACCAACTCCAACCATATCTGGAATGAGGGGGAATTCCCATCTCAATGGCGAAAAAGCATCATCCCATCATTGAAACAAGATACGCAAGCCTACAAATTGACCAATTTGTCTCTGTAAGTTGCTCAGATGCATGTTGAGTTGGTAGCTGTGCTGGGTCCTTAAGTCTTGGGGCGTTCTGGCTTCGTCCCAGGGTGGTTTTTGGTAGGCCATTCTACTGCTGATAATTTAGTTCACCTGGAGTCTGCCATCTGGACAGCTTTAGATCGACATCAACACCTTATGGCTATCTACAAAAAATGTATGATTTCAGATGGCGACACCACCTACCTACAGTGAGTCAGGTCTCCGGGACCCACTTCAGATTTTTGTCCAGAACTTCATGTCGCACCATACTTCCCAGTTTCAAGTTGGTGCTTCCCACAGTACCCTCTATATCAGAGAGATTAGGATCCTGCAGGTTATGTATTGGGTACCCCTCTTTTCCTAGTGTCCATCAACGGTCTGGCGACAGCTGTGGCGTCTTTTATATTGTCCTTTCCTTATGCCAACTATTTTTGCTCTTACTATTGCTCCACTAGTGTATGTGTTACTGAACGCTGACTGCACGTCGCCATTCGAAATGTGAAAGCATGTACGCTCGCCTATGGCTTTCAGTGTTCAGCTGCCAAGACTTACATTATGCGCTTCTGTCGATGGTTGTACTGTTCATCTACAAGCAGAACGTGACCTTGACGACCAATTAGAGATTGCCTTTTGGGGCTGGTCTTCGATGCCAAGTTGACGTGGCTTCCCCATCTTCATCAGCCAAAGTTGGTGGCTACACCTTAATACAATTTGCTTCCCGAGTAATTCCCCAGCAATACGATCTGGTGTACAGAGTGCTCTGCCATTCTGTGGCTTTAAAAACCCTGTTCCATCTTGATTATGGAAGTCTGGCATATAGTTTAGCATCACCCTCAGCATTGTGGTCACTCGACATGATACAGCACTATGGGGTCCAACTTGTCACAGGAGCCTTTCGAACTAGCCCAGTGAATAGTTTACTAATGGAGACTAGTGTCCCTCCACTACAGATCAGGCTCCAACAACAGTACTAAACTATGCTTCACAAGTTCTCAGCTCCCCTGAGCATCCGAACAACCATTTCATTTTTCCTAGTAGGAAGATCCACCTCCCTTAACAGAGACTTAGAACTGAGGTCACAACTGCAGTTAGACTAAAACTTCCTCCACTGTCGTCTCTTATCAGGGAGCAATTGCGCATGCTCCCATTGCATGTATCTTGACCTCGGATCTGTCTTGATTTATACTTTGGATTGAAAGATTCAGTTGATCCCATGGATTTTCGCCACCTGTTCCAGTCTGTACATTTCTGGGTTCAGAATGATATGCATTCAGGGCTTAACAGTGGATGGATACAGCAGGTTTTGCATGCACACACGCAAGGATCTGTGAACTACACTCCCTGCCAAATTGATGCAGTATCTGCTCTGCTGATTTGGTGGCCATCAAACGAGGCTTAGTCTTTGTCGTTCTTTTGATCTGCAGCGACTCCACAAGTTGTCTTCAGGCTATAGACCAGAGCTTCCTCACTACCCATGAGTCACGACTATCCATCAAGCTGGATGAACAGTCGTCCTTGTTTGGACCTCCCGACAACTTAATATCTCAGGGAATTAACATGCAAACCAATTTGCATAGTTGGCTACCAGGATGCAGAGCTCGGAAATGGGGGTTCCAGAACTGGTCCTGTGGTCGACTTTAGGCATCAGTTGTTGGAGGCTTGGAGTGGTCTGCCTTGGGCTCACAAAACAACCTTAGGACAATAAATGAGACCACGACCATGTGACAGCCTTCCCTTTGCGCTTTTCAAAGGGAAACCACAATTCTTTGTCAACTACACATTGGCCACATTCTCTGACATGAGGACCCACCTTACTGCAAAGAAAGTGCCCGGCTGCCAGTGGCCCACATCCTAACAGATTGTCCAAATTCGGTTGCTTGCGACCTCTTAATCCTCCTGATACGCTGCCTCTGGTGATACCGGGCGACGCCAATGCGGCTGATCTGGATGTATGTTTCACCTGCGAAGTGTGGTTTCTATTCGTCTCAGTGAGGTGGGGCACTATGACCTCATTGACCGCCTAAGAGGTTGGAGGAGAACTCGTCTGCTGTCGCCCAGGGAACCCACGACGGCAAATGCTCGGTGGTCTGGCCTGGCTCGTACCCTTCCCACCTTTTAATTCTCTTTATTCATCTATATTTGCCGTTTTTAATGTCTGTCCTAAAATTTATCTTTTCCGAGTTGCTCTTTTTCTTAGGGTAACGGAGGGTGAGATAGTGCTGATCAGACACAGAGGGCGCATCTCCCATCGCATACCATGCCCCAGGACCTTCAACTGCATTCTGGGCAGAGCAACTCGCCCACATTATTCCCTCACCCCTCGCCTGCTCCTCCTTGATTCTGCATCAGTATCATGTCGTCTTTGGAAACCTAGAATCTACTCTGTAGGAATCAACATGGATTCCGGAAACAGCGATCGTGTGAGACCCAACTCGCTTTATGTGTTCATGAGACCAAGAAATTATTAGATACAGGCTCCCAGGTAGATGCTATTTTTCTTGACTTCCGGAAGGCGTTCGATACAGTTCCGCACTGTCACCTGATAAACAAAGTAAGAGCCTACGGAATATCTGTGTGGCTGGATTGAAGAGTTTTTAGCAAACAGAACACAGCATGTTGTTATCAATGGAGAGACGTCTACAGACGTTAAAGTAACCTCTGGCGTGCCACAGGGGAGTGTTATGCGACCATTGCTTTTCACAATATATATAAATGACCTAGTAGATAGTGTCCGAAGTTCCATGCGGCTTTTCGCGAATGATGCTGTGGTATACAGAGAAGTTGCAGCATTAGAAAATTGTAGCGAAATGCAGGAAGATCTGCAGCGGATAGGCACTTGGTGTAGGGAGTGGCAACTGACCCTTAACATAGACAAATGTAATGTACTACGAATACATAGAAAGAAGGATCCTTTATTGTATGATTATACGATAGCGGAACAAACACTGGTAGCGGTTACTTCTGTTAAATATCTGGGAGTATGCGTACGGAACGATTTGGAATGGAATGTTCATATAAAATTAATTGTTGGTAAGGCGGGTACCAGATTGAGATTCATTGGGAGAGTCCTTAAAAAATGTAGTCCATCAACAAAGGAGGTTGTTTACAAAACACTCGTTCGACCTATACTTGAGTATTGCTCATCAGTGTGGGATCCGTACCAGATCGGGTTGACGGAGGAGATAGAGAAGATCGAAAGAAGAACGGCGCCTTTCGTCACAGGGTTATTTGGTAACCGTGATAGCGTTACGAAGATGTTTAGCAAACTCAAGTGGCAGACTCTGCAAGAGAGGCGCTCTGCATCGCGGTGTAGCTTGCTCGCCAGGTTTCGAGAGGGTGCGTTTCTGGATGAGGTATCGAATATATTGCTTACCCCTACTTATACCTCCCGAGGAGATCACGAGTGTAAAATTAGAGAGATTTGAGCGCGCACGGTGGCTTTCCGGCAGTCTTTCTTCCTGCGAACCATACGCGACTGGAACAGGAAAGGGAGGTAATGACAGTGGCACGTAAAGTGCCCTCCGCCACACACCGTTGGGTGGCTTGCGGAGTATGAATGTAGATGTAGATGTATCTCGGTTCCAATCTGGCTTCCCAGGATTTGCCTTTTGTGTGCTTCCTCTGAGGATTATTCCTAATTCGAAACACATAGAATTAAGTGGCTGGCGACCTCACAGATAGGTCCCTTTAACTCCAAAAACCAACAAACGAACCAAAGCGAACACAGATCGTGTATATCCGCCGTTTGACAGCAGGATAACTGTAAACTGAATGCTTGTCAAAAACAGCCAAGATGGAAAAATTCAAAATGGCCTTTTTTGATCGGTAATGAAACCAGGACTTAAGAAAACTCATAACACTTCCATAGAACTTGTCGGCGTAGAAGAAGTGTTTGGTTACGTAAAGAACGGCAGTAAATTTGAAATACCCATAAAAATAAATGTGTGCTTTAGAAATAGACGGTTAATATAAAAATTTTATGAGAATCTAGAGCAGGGCTTCCATAAAGTTTCCTCTGACGGGCCTCATAGAGAATTCAGATACTTCCATGGAACACCTTGCTTATTTTGAAGTTTAATAAAACTTTTAAAAATGTTCTTATATGGATATGGTGTCGCTCACATTTTCACGTGTCTCTGTTTATACATATCAATGCCTGCCAGCAGCTGAAGGTATTAATATAATTTCGTTTAGGAAG
Source organism: Schistocerca gregaria (assembly GCF_023897955.1). NCBI lineage: Eukaryota > Metazoa > Arthropoda > Insecta > Orthoptera > Acrididae > Schistocerca > Schistocerca gregaria. The sequence goes on from NC_064924.1 coordinate 492,613,384, forward strand.
CTGAAGGTCATCAATGGTGTATGTTCTTTCGGACATGTCCGAAAGAACAGACACCTATGACCTCCTTCTGTGCAGATGCACACATATTCCCTGAACTCTTACGGGACTTGGTAAGAATATCTTCCACGAGTAATGAGTGTGTTGGGGTGTGACTCTACGAATGTATTGTGTGGACATACAAGGTGAGAATGTGAGTCTGGCGCGAGGCTTGCGCGAGATAGTCCCTGCAGTCGCACTGTCCTCGTCGCCCTCGGTAGCTCAGCGAGTTCGCTCAGAGAGCTGGTTGGCCTCTGTAATAAAAAACTGAGTGGAAGGATCAACAAACGAACTTGACCAGATGTCATTTGACGTCCGCAACGACCAAACACAAGGATAAAAAATAGATTGATAGAGCGTCTGCCATGTAAGCAGGAGATCACGGGTTCTAGTCCCGGTTGGGGCACACATTTTCACCTGATCTCATATATATCAAAGCCTGTCAGCAGCTGAAGGTATTAATATAATTCTAATTATGTGACAGACTTGTTTTAATCAACGATTACTTAAATTTTAAATCATAACTAATAACTCATGAGTTACAGTTAAATACTTAAAATCAATTAGCATCATCAGACTGTCGAAAGAGAGAAACCCGCCATGTAATCAATAGTTTTTCGTAGAGTACTCACTTCCCGCGGAAACCACTCATCCGCGGAACACATTTTGGGAACTCCGATCTAAAAATGCACAACAACAATGTGACACAAAGAGGAACGTGCTAGCCTTAAAAAAAAAAAAAAAGAGATATGCTATGTTCAGTGTTTCTCCTCTGCTATGCAACCTCATACCGTGAATCAGTGAAACAAATAGAATCAAATAAAATACACGTTTAGTTGTGGATTTAAAATGCAGAATACAGGATATTACTGATTCGCTGATGATATTTTTATGCTCTTTGAAAATAAGGAAGAATTACAGGATCTGTTAAGTGAAATGGGCAACCTACTGGGCAAAGAGTACAGATTGAGAGTAAACGTAACAACGACGAATCCACAAGCAGCATAAAATAGCTTAGGAGCGAAGTTAACGTCAGATTGTAGGGTTACTGAACAGACGAAGTGAAGGAATTGTGCCACATTCGAAGCAAACTAACATGACAAACTTAGGACGACGACATACGAAGCAGACTGAAGAATTTGACAGGAGACGATAACAGGAAGTCGATATAAGTGGTCAGTAGTGGATGAAAGAATTTGCAGCGGTAATGGCCACGTTCGATCCAACAGACCATGCCGCCTTTTGATATTGGAAAGGAAATATTGTGTTTATTCGGGCTTTATATGTATAAAGGAGTTTCATTTTTGTGTCTGACAGCTAAGTGTATTATCGAAGACATATTCAGAAATATTTGTTCGTTTTCACATATTCTGAATGGACGTAAATGATTTATAAGTTAGTGCCAGTGGCTCTCTTGATTATTCGCTCGTTAGTGTTTTTACTTAATACGCCTATCTGAATGGAGCCCTCCTTAAATGCAAGCAAATGCGCGCTAGTACGTAGAATGCTAAAAAAACCGTGATAGGATCAGAGGGCAACATTAGCAATAACTCTTAAAGCATGTCACGTGCTCTCTGAAATAGCAACTTAAAACGGTACGAAGTCATATGGAAGTGAACGAATGTGTGAAATTATTTGTAGAAAAGGTGGGTTCAGGAAATTTCGGCAACATCCATAAAGTAAACCGCTGCGATATACTCTAGTGTATTCCAGATTTCGAATTCCAAGTCAAGCACTCACAACAGCATACGCGGAAAGTATTTAGAGACGCGCTGCAGACATCGTGATAGGTATGTATAGCCCATACGGAAGTGTAATGGAGATCCTGGGGAAACATAAATGAAAATCCTTGGAAGAAAGCCGACTTCATTCTCATGAAATTTAGAGAATGTTAATTCGATGTACGTCATCGGGAATACAAGTGTGCCCACGGTGAGTAGGAGGCAAGAATCTTTGCATCGTTCCTTGCACGCATGGAACAGACAAGAAAATGTATAATATTGGTCCTGAGTACCCTTTGCCATTCATTCACGGTACAGTGACTAGCGAGTGAGTATATAGGTGCAGATTCGAGGCCAGATATCACCAATGTCTGTAGGTTTTACGGAAAATTATCGTGGCCCTTTATGAAGAGGCGGACGTTCCATATCTATTCCTTAAAGTGAAGGTTGTGATAAAACTGCCTCGTGTGAAAAAATTCAAATATTATTAGCTGTTCTACCGTGAAGCATCGTAGCATAGTGACGGATTGCAGGAGGTGTGTGTACCGTATTACATGAGTAATGAGGAGTACGTCAGCATTCATTATCAAGATTTGTCAGATATGGGGATCAGTGTTCATCATGTTATGTTTGTAAATAGTTTTTTGACGTAAGATAGGGCATTTTTTGGCACCATGGTTGAAATCAAACACAAACGTTGATACATTTTTTTCGTGTCTGATAATGGCCTGTTATGGTTAAAACTGATTGTAAAATAAAATGATCTATCATAGTAACTGTTAGTGGTCCAATACGACGTTCCATATGTACTTTCCAAACTTCTGAGAACCCCCTGCTGAAAGATACTATGGGTAAGGACCCCGAAGTGGAAACTACTACTACTACTACTCAGGATTTGACGACGCTGTGCCACAGAGATCGGTTTTCAGTGAATTCTCTCTATATTTCACTTCCGTATTTTTTTGGCTCATTTATTGAATAAATTTTCTTTCGCACTATGCCAATCTTCTTAAATATTGTGTTTACTTCACACACATAGACTTACTTCCTAATTACCCCATTTGGTCTTAGGTAATGTTCATATTTTCTAGTAACTCTGCATCAGCATCATTTTGTAAAATCAGGAAGCAACGTTTCAACCTGAATTGCAAGGCGTCTTCACCAAGATAGGTAACAGGACAAGAGCAGTGCAGCATGCATTCTTATATACCTATTCTTGGATTGCAATTGAAGATGGACTTACGTTGGTTGGCCTTGGCAGATCGTAGCTATTTTTGTGACGTGGTGCTTCTCCCATGTCGTTAAGAGACGCTTATTAGGCTCTACAGCCAAGAACATAGAAAAAGAGGAAGTAAGTTGGACTCGAGTAGTCTTGCAGCACAGTATCGCTGAATGCCTCAACAAATTTGGATAAAATCCCAAGCTTTCCACGATTCCCTCGTTATCGGAAGAAATACGCCAGCTAAATCTGTTTTGAAATTGGCAGAGATCCCAGTTTTATGCCCATGGACTAGAGGTAGCCTTCTTGATTACTAGCCCTGGGTCCTGAATAAAGGTTGCAGAACGCAGTGGTAGCCACTGCATTAAAGACTTAAAATGCATGCCCAGGGATATGGAGTGTGTAATTGAAAAAGTGTAATGATGACCTCTCCATTGGCAAAAGATTTCGGACTAATCCTCCGTTTGGGTCTCTGGGAAGGGGCTGCCAACAGGGAGGTGACAATGAGAAAAATAGGGAACAACCAACGCAAGGGTAACTTTCTACTAGTCATTGTATGGAATGTCAGAGTTTGAACACAGTAGGGAAGCTGGAAAAGCTGAAAAGAGTAACACGAAGGTTCAGTCTAGATAAATGGTATCAGTGAAGTGCAATTGACAGAATATAAGGAAAACTTTGCGACTATCCTACTGTCACCATCGTGTATTTCGCGCGGAGATCATGGGAATAATACGAGGGAGATTAGGGCACAAACAGGAGTGTAATAGACTCACTTTTATCTTGCGCAACGCGCCGTTGGCTTAGGAAACAACATCCATAATATTGGTACAACTAGTTTTGTCCCCTGCAGTTTCGCCCGCATTTGCGTTGGACACATGTGCTGGACACACCTCCTCTTCCTCCATGCTGTGTTCACCTCTTCTTGCCTCTGTCCACCTCATCATCCCATGTCTATCGCCTCTGTCCCACTTTCTCTGCCTCTTAATCTCGTTCCTCCTGCTCTATTTTCTCCATTCTCTGTCTATGACCATGTCTTCCATCTGAAGTATCTTCCTTCTTTTCCTCCCCCCTCCCTCTGACCATATTCTCCTCTCCTCCCCTCTCTCCATCTCCATGTCCTTTCTTTTCTACCTGGCCACTATCCCTCTACACCTTCCACCTGCCTTGTCTTTCCTCCCCTCTCTTTGTCCATTTCCTCCTCCAGCCACACACTATCGATCTCCTCTTCTATCCATCTCAACCTGTCTGCAGCCATGCTCATTAGCATGTGTAGCCCTTGCAGTACAATCCAATAAAGTAGGCCAATACAACAACAACACAAGAAACTTGTCATGCAGGGCAGTCTGTATGTTGGGGCCCAGGAAAACGTTCCTTTGCTCCTAAAGTATAGGCTGCGCGTCAAAGTGGGTTGATTTGACCGTTCTCACAAAATATACCTGTGGTGAAAGGCAGCCTGCCGGATGGTGTAGCCAAGCGGTTCTAGGGCTTCAGTCTGGAACTGCAAGACCACTCTGGTCGCAGGTTCGAATCCTGCCTTGGGCATGGATGTGTATGATGTCCTTAGGTTAGTTAGGTTTAAGTAGTTGTAAGTTCTAGGGGACTGATCACCTCTGATGTTAAGTTCTTTAGTGCTCAGAGCCGTATTTGTGAAAGGCAGCCTATTTGCCAGGGGCTGGTGAAAACTTGTTTTTGCTCATTTCTCTGTCTGCAACTAGGAGTTTATAAACCCCATACTCACAAGGCGTGCTATTGCAGTGACAAATTTGATTGAAATCAATCCACGTATTTGGGAGGATATCCCAGACAGCCACATATACACTTTGAATTAATACCCAGTCTGAAGTTAACGAACACTGCATTATTAAATTTAACCATTTGTAATGAGTACAAATTGAATTTCTCCTCGATATACACTCCTGGAAATGGAAAAAAGAACACATTGACACCGGTGTGTCAGACCCACCATACTTGCTCCGGACACTGCGAGAGGGCTGTACAAGCAATGATCACACGCACGGCACAGCGGACTCACCAGGAACCGCGGTGTTGGCCGTCGAATGGCGCTAGCTGCGCAGCATTTGTGCACCGCCGCCGTCAGTGTCAGCCAGTTTGCCGTGGCATACGGAGCTCCATCGCAGTCTTTAACACTGGTAGCATGCCGCGACAGCGTGGACGTGAACCGTATGTGCAGTTGACGGACTTTGAGCGAGGGCGTATAGTGGGCATGCGGGAGGCCGGGTGGACGTACCGCCGAATTGCTCAACACGTGGGGCGTGAGGTCTCCACAGTACATCGATGTTGTCGCCAGTGGTCGGCGGAAGGTGCACGTGCCCGTCGACCTGGGACCGGACCGCAGCGACGCACGGATGCACGCCAAGACCGTAGGATCCTACGCAGTGCCGTAGGGGACCGCACCGCTACTTCCCAGCAAATTAGGGACACTGTTGCTCCTGGGGTATCGGCGAGGACCATTCGCAACCGTCTCCATGAAGCTGGGCTACGGTCCCGCACACCGTTAGGCCGTCTTTCGCTCACGCCCCAACATCGTGCAGCCCGCCTCCAGTGGTGTCGCGACAGGCGTGAATGGAGGGACAAATGGAGACGTGTCGTCTTCAGCGATGAGAGTCGCTTCTGCCTTGGTGCCAATGATGGTCGTATGCGTTTTTGGCGCCGTGCAGGTGAGCGCCACAATCAGGACTGCATACGACCGAGGCACACAGGGCCAACACCCGGCATCATGGTGTGGGGAGCGGTCTCCTACACTGGCCGTACACCTCTGGTGATCGTCGAGGGAACACTGAATACTGCACGGTACATCCAAACCGTCATCGAACCCATCGTTCTACCATTCCTAGACCGGCAAGGGAACTTGCTGTTCCAACAGGACAATGCACGTCCGCATGTATCCCGTGCCACCCAACGTGCTCTAGAAGGTGTAAGTCAACTACCCTGGCCAGCAAGATCTCCGGATCTGTCCCCCATTGAGCATGTTTGGGACTGGATGAAGCGTCGTCTCACGCGGTCTGCACGTCCAGCACGAACGCTGGTCCAACTGAGGCGCCAGGTGGAAATGGCATGGCAAGCCGTTCCACAGGACTACATCCAGCATCTCTACGATCGTCTCCATGGGAGAATAGCAGCCTGCATTGCTGCGAAAGGTGGATATACACTGTACTAGTGCCGACATTGTGCATGCTCTGTTGCCTGTGTCTATGTGCCTGTGGTTCTGTCAGTGTGATCATGTGATGTATCTGACCCCAGAAATGTGTCAATAAAGTTTCCCCTTCCTGGGACAATGAATTCACGGTGTTCTTATTTCAATTTCCAGGAGTGTATATAAGGACAAGAGAACAGAACCGCAAAATTACGGATCAGTAAACTTGACACTGGTTTGCTGCAGAATGCTTGAGTGTATTCTAAGTTCGAATATAATAAATTTCATTGAGATAGAAAAGCTTTTGTTCACAAAACTGCACAGATTTATAGAGCATCTCTCATGGGACACAGATTGTATATTCATCAATTTCTGGAAAGTATTTGGCACAGTGCTGCACTGTAGACAATTAACGGCAGTCCGAACGAACAGAACACATTCTTGGCCATATGAGTGGATGAAAAATGCCTTACATATGACATGTATTCATCAAACACAAGAGTATCGTCAGGAGTTCCCCAGGGAAGTGTCATATGACCGCTGCTATTCTCTATATACATAAATGATCTGATGGACATGGTGAGCAGCAATGTGTAGCTGTTTGTTGTTGATGCTGTGGTACAGACAAAGGTGTTAAAATTGAGAGAATATGAGATAGATAGAATTTCTATTCGGTGTGACGAGTGGCGGCTTGCTCTGAGTGGAGAATAATTGAAGTTAATGCGGTTGAGTAGGAAAAATAGTTTCACAATCTTCCAACAAATCATTCGTAGTGTGGTGGTTGACCCAGTCGCATGGAAGAAATATCTAGGCATAACATTGCGAAGCGATGTGAAATGGAATGAGTGCTTAAAGGTGGTAGCAGGGAAGGGGAATGGTCGACGCCAGTTTTTTGGGAGGATTTTAGGAAAGTGTAAATCCTCATCTATAAAGGAGACCGAGTATGGAGCTCTGGTGCCACCCGCTCTTTAGTACTGCTGGAGTGTATGGGATCCCCAACAGGTCGGATCAGATTAAAGGAAGGCATAGGAGAAATTCAAAGACATGCTGCTAGATTTTTTAGCGGTAGGTTCGATCAACGGGCGAGTATTAGAGGAAATGATCAGTGAATTCCCTGGAGGAAACGCTTTTCTATCACGAAATACTGTTAAATTTATAGAACCAGTATTTGACGTGAGTGCAGAACGATTCTATCGCCACCAACGTTCATTTCGCGTAAGGAGCCCGAAGTCAAGAAAAAGTAGATCTCGTACGGAAGCAGGTAGATAGTGTTTTTTTTCCTCGCTACATTTACTGGCGGAACAGGAAAGGCACAAAGTAACCTCTGCCATGCACCTTGTAGAGGCCTGGGGTTTACGTATGTAGATGATGACGTAGAAATACTCACAGGCTTGGGGAATAGCATACTATTCCTGGTAGGGTCTCAGTATTGTACTGGACTGTGAATATGTTCCAGAATTCTTCTACAAATAAAGGCGAGTGGTGCAGGACGGTTGTTTATAAACTTTCTTCTCTCTGCAGTATGCTAAAATATTAAGGGTACAATTAATTCGCTTGCACATTCTGTTAGAGCCTGAAATGAAGTCACACGTTTCCTTGAGCCCTTTCGAGTTTTACCGGAGACAGCTGCTTTAAAAACTGCAGGTTTTTTTGAAACGGAGTAGACGATTTATGGCAGCAGAGCAATAGATGTCCTTGGCGACCTAGTGCCGTGGTAAACGTGACTGTAAATCAGTGCGGAGAGGACGACAAATCACTGTTACGGGAGCTGTCAGGCGCGCTTCTGCTGACGTCAAGGCGCCCTGAAAGAGCAGAGCAGGCACCGCACCAGTTGCCAGAGGAACCAGCGCACTACTGTCTGAGCTCAACAATTCTCCCCTTATCCGATTTTGATGGTAGAAAATGGAAAGCTGAGGTACACAAAACGGAAATCAAACATCGTCTCTATGGTTCTCATGTCAGCTGATAGTGCGTGCAGTGTTATATTAGCAAACTTTGTATGTATAGTGTGTGCAGTGACTGGGAGTGAGAAAATGGACAGAGCAGCCCTAGCCTTTTACATCACTGAATACAGTAGAAGCCTGATACAATGCTGTTGTTGGAGGACATGCTTTTTACTACCGCCTTACAGCATACTCGCAGTACATCGAGAGTGAGCCTACTGACAAACTACGAGAGGCGTTTGAAACGTCCGTGCAAAAATAAAAACTACTCATGTGTTTTGGGTAAACCTTTTTTATTTTTCGACTTAGTCTCCTTTTAGGCTTATACACTTCGTCCAGTTTTTTGATCCCTTCCGAATAATAGGAATTCTCCAAGTCTGCAAAATAGCTATTCGTTGCTGCAGTCACCACCTCATTTGAATAAAATCTTTGTCCCGCCAGCCATTTCTTCGAACTGGGGAACAAACAGTAGCCTGAGGGAGCCAAGTCTGGGGAATAGGGGGGATGTGAAACTAGTTGGAATTCTATTTCCATTAATTTTGCGACCACAACTGCTGAGGTGTGTGCTGGTGAAATGTCGTGATGGAAAAGGACTTTTTTGAGGTCCAATCGCCGGCGTTTTTCTTGCATTTCGGTTTTCAAACGGTCCATGAATAATATTCACCTTTAATAGTTTTACCCTTTTCCAGATACTCGACGAGAATTATCCCTTGTGAATCCCAAGAGACAGTCGCCATAACCTTTCCGGCCGAAGGAATACATATATCCATTCATTGGAGATGCCCACAGCACTAGCAATCTCAGGCACCTTAACTCTTCTGTCATCCATCACCATATCATGGATTTTATCAACGATTTATGAAGTCTTAACCTCCACAGGGCGTCCAGAACGTTCAGTATCACTACTGCCCATATGACGACTCCGAAAATTTTGAAACCACTTATAAATTGCTCTAATCGAAGGTGCAGTCACCGTAATGTTTATCAAGCTTCTCTTTAGTCTCCTGATGCGTTTTGCCTTTCATAAAGTAATGTTTAATCACCACACGAAATTATTTTTCGTCCATCTTTTTATAATCACTCAACTTCCTTGATTTACACGAATGCCAAACACCAAGAAACAGACCAATATGGCTGAAACTTGGTGTGCGCTCTTTCCAAAGATGCTACTAACTAAAAATGACCTCGATACGAGCCGGTGGTGCCATTTCTCGGACTTTACATGCACTTTTCAAACGCCCCTCGTATGTCTGGAAAGTTAGGAAGAACATAAATGCAATATTGTGTGTACTGTACTACACTGTTGCCACCGTCCCCACATAAGCGGGACTGTCACCTTTATGGACCTTCCTGTCCCGACATGACCCAGTTTTGTCCCGATTTTGGAAAACGCTGTTACGAGCTTGGCTCAGCTATTGAAGTAACGCCATATGTTAGCGCAACATGTAAATGCAACCTCAGTTTTATATATCTCAACAAGTTTGTTGACAAGGTCTTCTACATCGAGAGCCGTCATTCCAGAAAATAATGTCCACAGTTGACAGAATATTTAAGATTTGGTTTCTATTACAATAATTCTTTGACGCCGAATTCAGGCCACCTAAGTTAATTTCAGATTTTTTTCAGTAGTCCCATCAGTGAAATTTACTTTACGTGTCTGCAGTCAAACTTCGCTCTGTTTGAAAAAGATATAAAAAGCGTGGAGATTTAAAATAAGAACTATATTAATCGGCACTCAAAGATGTCGTGATCAAAGGAAGACTGTCGATTTTATTGGCATGCAAACAGAGATAAATTTGAGCCAATTAAAGAATGACAACGTTAACCAAGAAATAACTAATTTGATTTCGGAATTTGCGAAAGAGACAATGGCTTTCTATACCATATCATTTGATTACTTGGAGAAATGGCCGATTTCTTTTAATAAATATCAGATATTTGATTGGATGGCGCTATCTGAAACCCCAGATTGGGTGGTGATTGGAACACTGTTATATGTCGGATTAAAATGGTGTGAAAATTTCTGGCGACAATAATTGTCTTCAGGAATGTGTGTATCTGACAACTTTTTAGAAACCAAGCATGACTCGGAAGAATGGAAGTCTAAACACTCCTTGGAAGAACGAAGGCGGTTGTATTTTCTTAAGGAAACGGAAAATCGTGAACGCAGTTGCCAACTGCTAAAATTATGCGAGTATTTTTGCTTTTCAATTCCCGCTTACAACGCGACTGTGGAAAGAGTATTTTCGCTGATGTCGGCCCCGTGGACTGGTGAAAGAAATCTTACAGTGCCAGTTTAACTTCAAATTGACTTGAATGGAGCTTTATAATACGTAAAAGGGAAACAAGAATTGCTGAAAAATGTGAAATCTTCCGAAAAATGTCCTGTATCAACTTCTTCTGCCACTAGTTCTATGTAATTGTGTTCTAAATAAATAGTATAGAAGTTCGGATAGTTGCACTACGTCTTGTCGATGGTGTTAGTACGACAACGTGCTGAAAAGTAATGTCTTCGAATTTTTATGTGGAAACTCTTAAAACATTTTAAATGAGAAACTTTATTAACATTTACATATTTATTCTTCAAGTCTACATCTTTATTTCTCATCATAATCATCCTGACGACGAGGTCATTTCTCCCAACGAGAGACCGGTTTGTTGATACCGTCTCTGTAGTGTGTTTTACGTTGTTGACGGAGCCAGAACGTTGAGGTTAGCGCCACCGTTTCCTTCATTACGAGCACGAACAGCTCAAAGTCGCACATTATGTAATAAATTAATGTACTTCGCTCTGCCAAAGATCAAGTCATAATCTGTATACTACAGTTTGGCAATAATTACTGTAATTTACTTTTACAATCTATTTAAACAACAGACACTAAAAGTGTCCTCACTATTCCATTTTCTTTTCCATCCATTTCCATGCAAGGACGTATTTCTTTTTTACTTTTAACTTTAGCAACAATAAGAATGATATTCGAGTTCATTATGATTTTATTTAGTACACAGACGGCAAAAATTCCTTTTGTAATATATGTAGAATTTGTTTATCTTCCAGCTATTTAACTACTTTGGGATGCGATTGGTTTGGCAACGTGTAAATTTCGCGCCACCGTGTGCAATATACGCTTTTTGCATGTCTATCCTTAAGTTTCTCATTATGAAGTCTGATTACTGTTTTGTGTTACGCAAACCCTTTGGGTAAATTACATTTCATACTGCATGTGACGTTCTACACTGCAATATTCATCTTGAAGCCTAGAATCGTTGGGTAATCGTCGTCGATTTAGGAGATCGTAGATGAAAACGATGTTTTTGATGCTGTTGGAGGTGACAGTAGTGTGACGACGAAGTCGACCAATCCAAATTGAGCTATTGCACCTGATGAACGTGAACCATTGCGCACTAAAGAAACTGCGTGATATGACCCCCAAAGAAAGCTGACTTCTTTAAAGCAGCAGAATAATGACGTACAGTAGCTTTCAGGCAGTGTTGCAGATTATCATACTGCATTTGACAGTGTACTTCGCGAAACACACTCCTGAAACTTCGTGGTAGATGTCAGCCTGACCATTACTCGCACCTGGGACCTTTGCCTTTTCGCGGCAAAGTAATCTACCTACTGAGCTTTTCGACACACGAGCCACACTCCCAGATTCACCTCTGCCTCTTCGGAAGCAAATGCAGCATTTTACTTAATCGTTACGCCGCTTCACAAAAACTTACGGTTGGTGCCATTCTGCAATACAGCGGATAAGAAACAACCATATAGACTAGATGGGGGCAAGACTTGCACACTGGACGTAACGGCATACCTCAAGCCACGATACACGGCGAGAGCGTCATAATTGTCTTAGCATTATTGTATCAATTCTTATACCACGTGTTTGTTGCTCGTTCCTGTCGGCATTGTTATTAAAATAGTTCTGATCGCATTTCTTATATCCATAATAACGCAATGTTTCCAACCAATGCAAGCTTTACTAATAAAATTTACTCTATTTTAAAAAAAAGTTAATTTAAAAACGAATAGTTTCAGCACTTGTGTTATAGCTAATTGATATTTTTGTTTTTTACTCGTTTATTAGTGAAAAATAAAATATACAGCTTTTATAACCCAGACCAAACAAATACAGCAGAATACCTGTTCCTCAGAACTAAAATACGGGTATTGGTTTTAACCGGTCGGTTTTTCCCCGTCCCTATTTTAGACAGCTATTGTTTCCCCTATAGGCGTTTGAGCTTCACGGTTGAAAATCGTCAAAAACGCAGCCGGATGTCAGGGATTTTCTTGAGTTGACTGGACGGTAGGAGTGCCTTCGTCGTAAGGAATAACTCTACAGAAACTTCATTCATGATACGGCAGTTTTTCTCGAATCTCAGTATTTATGACGCCGTATTTCCTTATCTATGATAGGCTTACCTCCACAGCAAATGTTGCCTGACGGTAAGGGGAATATGTACGAAGTTTGGTTGAAATCAATCATCCGGTTCCCAGAACTCCTGAAGATAGACGTTGACTGTGGATATTGTATCACAGACACAGTCCCTTTGACTGTTCAGAGATGTTACTAAACCCGCCCAGAGATGTAACAACCATGTATGAGCAGCGCCTATTAGCCGGAGGTGGTCCGACAGCCGATCAGTTCCATTTATTCCACCACGAATCGTGTTGTCTGCAATTTAACGGTCAGTACCGCGGTTCGATCGCGTCCGCATTGTTACTTCGTGCCAGGAAGGGCTCTGAACAAGGGAAGTGTCCAAGAGTCTCTGAGGGAACCAAGCGATGTTGTTAGGACATGGAGGAGATACAGAGACACATGCCTCGCACAGGCCGCCCAAGGGCTACAACTGCAGTGGATGATCGCTATCTACGGGTTATGGCCCGGAGGAACCGTGACAGCAGCGCCACCATGTAGAGTGATATTTTTCGTGCAGCCACGGGACGTCGTGTCACGATTCACACTGTCCACAATAGGCTGCATGATGCGCAACTTCACTCCCGACGTTCATGGGGAGATCCATATTTGCGATCACGACACAATGCAGCGCGGTACAGATGGGCCCAACAACATGCTGAATGGACTGTGCTCACGATTGGCATCACTTTCTCTTCACCGATGAGTGTCGCATATGCCTTGAACCAGACCATCGTCGAAGACGTGTTTGGAGGCAACCCGGCCAGGCGAGTCCAGCGAGTGCAGCAAGGTGGAGGTCCCCTTCTGTTTTGGGGTGGCATTATGTTGGGCCGGCGTACACCGCTGGTGATCATGGAAGTCGCCGTAACGGCTGTAACGTGAATGCCATCCTCCGACCGATAGTGCATCCATATTGGCGAGACTTTGGTCTTCATGGACGACAATTCGCGCCGCCCGCCCCCACCGTCCACATCTTGTGAATGACTTTCTTCAGGCTAACGCCATCGCTCGGCTAGAGTGGCCTGCATGTTTTGCAGACATGAACCCTATCGAACATGCCTGAGATAGATTGAAAAGGGCTGTTGATGGACGACTTGACCCACCAACTACGCTGAGGGATCTAAGCCGCATCGCCGTTGAGGATTGGGACAATCTGGACCAACTGTACCTTGATGAACTTATGGATAGTATGACACGACGAATATAGGCATGCGTCAATGCAAGAGGACGTGCTACTGGGTATTAGAGGTACCGGTGTGTACAGCAGTCTGGACCACCGCCTCTGAAGGTCTCACGGTATGGTGGTACAACATACAATGTGTGGTTTTCATGAGCAATAAAAAGAGCGGAAGTGATGTTTATGTTGATCTGTATTCCAATTTTCTGTTCAGGTTCCGGAACTCTCGGAACCGAGGTGATGCAAAACTTTTTTGATACGTGTATGATCTTCCGTGGTAATACTTCTCAATTTCCTGGGAAATCTGATTTCTGGTGCTTATAGTTTTATCACTTCAAGTATCCGTGACTAAAGTCCATAGCATGGAGTGCCGATGATCTTCTATAATTTCAATTTTGTTTCCTTCCGTATTTTGGCTTGCAATGTTTTGCTTATCATTCCACATATTGACAGATGTTTGTTAACCTAATTTTCTATATCTGTGTCCATATCATAGCTTATATTACATCCTACAAAATTAAAGCTGTGTATGTGGAGTATTACCTGTAGTTGTTTTTGAGCTATTGAGGTATTTCCCAAGATGAGCCATGATTTTAGTTTCAGTTACGAACGTTATATTCCGTTTTCTCTAATTAGTGTACTTTATACACTGTATTTTGTAGTTCATCTTCAGTTTCTGCCGAAATTGTGACATCATCTGCGTATATAAAGATATTAACACATTTATTTCTGTTATTCTTTTCGCTTGGATTTACGTCCTCTCTCCAGTTCTTAATCAGATAATTTTATAGAGAGTTGGCGATACGCTACAGCCATATTTACGTCCCACATTGATAGTGGCTTCAGTATTGCCAACTTTTATTATTATTTTTAAGTCATTGTATAAGCTTTTTACAGCTTAAACAAAATGTATGAAATAGCCAGCTTTAGTCATTGTCTGATTTTCGTATCACTTCCTCGACACCTCTCTTTCAAGGTTGAGTACTCGCTGGAGCACGTTATATTTGGCTTGTAGTCTCAATTAAATAAACTCTTAATATATAAACACCTCTAAAAGTTAAAGCGTCACTGTGCATATAATTAAGAAAGATTAACAGGCACACAAGGGATTAATTCTGTCTCAGAATGAGTACGCAAGCACCAAAATGAATGACCACTAGCTGTGAAGCGTGATGCCTTCCCAGTCGAATATATCTGGTGTCTGTAGACAAATTAGTGTGACTGTGGCTTTCGTTTGTTTATATGTTTATTTATTAGTCGTTCAACATGTTTACCGTGCAATCAGCTTTGTCAAAATACATTTTACATATTCATAAAAGTATAGTTGTTTCTAGTTTGTTTATATGTTTATTTATTAGTCGTTCAACATGTTTACCGTGCAATCAGCTTTGTCAAAATACATTTTACATATTCATAAAAGTATAGTTGTTTCTAATTTTTACACTATACATTATGCATGTACATCTTTTTAGTAGTTAATAATTTTAACATTTTACACACATCACCATTTTATACACTCCTGGAAACTGAAATAAGAACACCGTGAGTTCATTGTCCCAGGAAGGGGAAACTTTATTGACACATTCCTGGGGTCAGATACATCACATGATCACACTGACAGAACCACAGGCACATAGACACAGGCAACAGAGCATGCACAATGTCGGCACTAGTACAGTGTATATCCACCTTTCGCAGCAATGCAGGCTGCTATTCTCCCATGGAGACGATCGTAGCGATGCTGGATGTAGTCCTGTAGAACGGCTTGCCATGCCATTTCCACCTGGCGCCTCAGTTGGACCAGCGTTCGTGCTGGACGTGCAGACCGCGTGAGACGACGCTTCATCCAGTCCCAAACATGCTCAATGGGGGACAGATCCAGAGATCTTGCTGGCCAGGGTAGTTGACTTATACCTTCTAGAGCACGTTGGGTGGCACGGGATACATGCGGACGTGCATTGTCCTGTTGGAACAGCAAGTTCCCTTGCCGGTCTAGGAAAGGTAGAACGATGGGTTCGATGACGGTTTGGATGTACCGTGCACTATTCAGTGTCCCCTCGACGATCACCAGAGGTGTACGGCCAGTTTAGGAGATCGCTCCCCACACCATGATGCCGGGTGTTGGCCCTGTGTGCCTCGGTCGTATGCAGTCCTGATTGTGGCGCTCACCTGCACGGCGCCAAACACGCATACGACCATCATTGGCACCGAGGCAGAAGCGACTCCATTCTCCATTCGTCCCTCCATTCACGCCTGTCGCGACACCACTGGAGGCGGGCTGCACGATGTTGGGGCGTGAGCGGAAGACGGCCTAACGGTGTGCGGGACCGTAGCCCAGCTTCATGGAGACGGTTGCGAATGGTCCTCGCCGATACCCCAGGAGCAACAGTGTCCCTAATTTGCTGGGAAGTAGCGGTGCGGTCCCCTACGGCACTGCGTAGGATCCTACGGTCTTGGCGTGCATCCGTGCGTCGCTGCGGTCCGGTCCCAGGTCGACGGGTACGTGCACCTTCCGCCGACCACTGGCGACAACATCGATGTACTGTGGAGACCTCACGCCCCACGTGTTGAGCAATTCGGCGGTACGTCCACCCGGCCTCCCGCATGCCCACTATACGCCCTCGCTCAAAGTCCGTCATCTGCACATACGATTCACGTCCACGCTGTCGCGGCATGCTACCAGTGTTAAAGACTGCGATGGAGCTCCGTATGCCACGGAAAACTGGCTGACACTGACGGCGGCGGTGCACAAATGCTGCGCAGCTAGCGGCATTCGACGGCCAACACCGCGGTTCCTGGTGTGTCCGCTGTGGCGTGCGTGTGATCATTGCTTGTACAGCCCTCTCGCAGTGTCCAGAGCAAGTATGGTGGGTCTGACACACCGGTGTCAATGTGTTCTTTTTTCCATTTCCAGGTGTGTATATACATATAAATACATAAACTTCTTACTAATCAGAAGATTTCAGTAATAATCATTATATAGTTTCAAATGTTTTTTTAATCCAGTCTTTTATCACAATATCATTTCTTTTGACGATGACCGGTTTCAGTCAGTAATGACCATCCTCAGATCTACAGTATACAAATATATACACCTAGTGAGCAGTGTGTCTTTGAACACAATACAGCATTACGTATCACAATATACTATCATACAACCAGGGAAATGTATATATAAAATATGGTAAAACGTACCTTTTCTACACCATGTCCTAAAGTGACAGGGCTATATGTATTTCACCTAATGTGGTCTTATCAGTTGATGTTTCTTACGTAAGCGATGACTGCCCATAGTAGCGACATCTGTGTAGGATGTGGCAAAATATTTCTGGTAGCTAATGTACGTAAGCAGCCAGTTGCAATGATGACTGTGTGGACCATGTGGCCTATTTTACACCTTATTTTTGATCTATGTGACGATGCTGTGCTGAGTATATGTTTCGACGCTGCCATTACGGTTTTTCGCTTTAGGACATGGTGTAGAAAAGGTACGTTTTAACGTATTTTATCTGTACATTTAATCACTGTTCACATACGTGACTAGATCGCAGCTGGTGATTATATAGTTTACATTCGAGAATTAATTGTACAGTTTTACACATTTAGTTAATGATAGATTATTTTATTGTTTATACATTCCTTCCAAATTACTGCCAAGATATTCTTCAGTTGAGTAGTATGCTTTATTTTTAAACCACATTTCTAATAACTCCTTAACTTTAAAGAGGGTGAGGGGGTTGACTGATTCTGGCAGTTAACTTTAGACTCGCACGTTTGTGACCGTTGTTTGTCAGTGACAGCCTAGAATACGGTATATAACGCATGCAGTTGTTTGTAGTGCTGTGCAAATGTAAATTCATCCTCTGTGTAAATAGTTTAATATTTTCTTTTACGTATATTAAGCAGTCATACATATACAGACTTGGGAGGGTCGTTTTGTTTAATAGGCTGAAGTGCTCCTTTCAGGTTTCTCTTGGACTCAATCCTTTTACGCATCTAGTTACTTCTATTTGCCATTTAAATACACAGTTTGTATCTGTTGAATTATCCCATAACAGAATCCTATATTGCAGCTGTGACTGAAATAATGCATAGCAGCAAAGCATCAGTAAACTTTTACTGACAAAATATCTTAGTTTATACAGCAGGAATATCACGCGTGCAAGTTTGCCTGTCAGATAGCTTACATGGTCATCCCATGAGAGCCTTTGGTCTATTTTAGTACCAATAGTTTGACACTGTGATTCTCTTCTTTCCGTACCTTCAGATTAAAATAAATTTTCACCGTTTTTGTGTTTATACGACAGTTATCCAGAAAGTAAGTTCAGATAGGTTGCGAAATTGAAGCCGCAGTGAAAATCAGAAACATTTTATTTGCAAGAGTTAGCTACACTTTCCAGATACTTCTCTACATAGTCGTCGCTCGGACTTAAACATTTGTCAGAGCGTTATACCAAATTTCCAACATCATCTGCTGTGCTTCTCAGTAATTCTCTACGCTGGTCTATAGTACGTAGACTGGGCCCAAGTGTTGTCGTCGCATCCAGCGTTTCATGTGAACAGAGATGATACTCAGGACGAGCCATTTAGGGCTGTGTTGTGGGTGATGTAACACTTCCCATCGAAAAGGCTGCAGAGTGCGGCTGAGAATTGCCATGAAGAAGAAAGTGCGTGGCAGTTGTGTTAGGTGGGCTGCATTCATTAAGGCGAAGCCTCTCAGCAGGCCCTCCTACTTGGCGGGAGACATCGTTGTTCTAGGCACCTATACCCGCTCACAGTGCACTCACAACCGAAAAGAGCTTCTTGATGCAATCGACAGTCATACTAGACACACTACACAACACATTTGTGCACAGCTTCATCGGGTTTTCACTGTGGTGTCCTTTCGCAACCCAGCGATACTTACTTTCTGGACAATCCTCGTACATAATTGGTTAGCAATACATCACACGCTACATTTTTCAAAAAGTTCATTATTTTTGTTTACGACTTCTTGCACACTCTCACCTGTAGAGATCATGGTCATAGACTGTAATTTTGTTTTGCCAGAAAAACAAGGTAAGTGTAACAACAGAGCAATGAGTTGTCATTAAGTTGTGCATGAAACATGGAAAAACTAATAAAACCTATCTTTCATTAAAAGAAGTATTTGGCGAATACTGTTTATCACTTACGAAAGTTTTTGAGTGGTTCAGGCGTTTGCAAGTTGGAAGAGATGATGTTGAAGATGACTCCTGCCTGGGACGCCCTTCAACACCAAAAACAGATGCAGATATCGAAAAAGTACGTAATGCGATTCTATCTTACGGTCTGTTGAGTATTCTACCGATTCTTGAAACTGAAGGAAGTGACGAAGAACGGGTAAGGCAAATTTTACATAACCAGTTTAAAGTGAGAAAAGGGTATTCAAAACTGGTACCGAAACTCTCGCAATCGAAAAAAAAGAAGCTCGTGAAAATGTTTTTACTGACAGTATGAATACCACTGGAAAAAGATCCCAATTTCTTAGGAAGAGTGATAAGAGATGAATTTTGGTTTTTCACTTATGATCCTGAAACTTAGGATCAGTCCATGCAGTGAAAGGGCCCAGCTTCACCTAGAGCGAAGAAAGCTCTAAAGGGGATACCAAGATTCAAAGCGTTGATGCCTTTTTTCGATATTTATTTTTGGGTTCCTGAAGATCAAACTAATAACCAGCATTACTACCTTAAGGTTCCTGCTCAACTCCGTGGAAACATAAGAAGAAAACGACCTGAATTTTGGAAGAAAAAGTCATGATTGCTGCATCAGGAGAACGTATTGACTTAAACAGCATTGTCTGTTAACGACGTACAGCATCCCAGTATTAGCCCACCCACCGTACCCGCCTGAACTTGCACCATGTGACTTGTTTCTGTTCCCCAAGGACAAACCTGCATTAAAAGGACCAAGATTTCAGTCCGCCGAAGCTGTGAAAGAAAAAGGGCCACGCGTCATCAAGGAACGCACAGAGGAAGACTTCCAGCACTGTTTCAACCAGTGAGAAAGTCGCATGGAACCTTGTAGAAGGTAGTGTATTGGAGGTGACAGTAGCTAAATACGAGGGTGGTTTGAAAAGTTCTCGGAACGGAATAGAAAAATTATTTTTCAATGTAGTATCCTTGTAGATTAATGCACTTGGTGCAGTGATGTTCCAGTGCCTTGATCCCATATCGAAAATAAGTTTCCTTTCCTCCAGGACTGCAAAATAGTTGTCAATTCCAACTATCAATTCTTCGTGTAAAGTGAATCTTCGTCCACCAAGAAACATTTTCAGTTTTGGGAAGAGACGGAAGTCTGAGGAAGAGTGGCAGCCTGACGGAGGCATATCAGGTGAATAAGGCGAGTGTGACAACAATTCATGCCTTACTTCTTGTAATTTTGCCATGGCGACGGTACATGTGTGTGGGTGCGCATCAAGAGTCGCGGCACCCATCTTGCAGATCATATTTTCATTTCTAATTCTTCAGTTAAAATGTAATATACATTTTCAGATGACATCTGGCAAGTGTGAGCAATTTCACGCACTTTCAATCGGCGATCCTACATGACCATTTTGCAATGATTTCTGGGGTAGTGACGCATCTTGGTAGACCACTGCGCGGATCATCATCTAAGCTCTCTCGACGGAACTTAAATTCATTTGCCTACTTGGCAACAGTTGAACATGAAGCAGCAGAGTCCCCCAGTGTATTCTGAAAATCTGCATGAATGTCCTTTGCTGTCATACGGTACCTTTCTTTACGAAGTACTTAATCCCTGCCGGCCCATGTGGCCGAGCGGTTCTAGGCGCTTCAGTCCGGAACCTCGCTGCTGCTACGGTCGCAGGTTCGAATCCTGCGGATGTTAAGTCCCATAGTGCTCAGAGCCATTTCAACCATTTGAACTTAATCGCGGCTCGAATCTCGATATTTTTCCAGCTTCGCAAATTACTTCGGGGGAACGACAGAGCCACATCACCGCCACAGCTCTCTTCCAAGAGCACTGACGTGACACGTGTTTACCGGCAACAGTCCAGCGAATATCACGTGAGCAACTCGTTGCGCTAGCGCTGACCTCTCGTGGTGGTTCCGAGAACTTTTCAAACCACACTCGTATATATGTTTCTGAAATGAAATGTTTTACACCAGTAGTTTCCTTTTCTATAGGGACATATCGTAACATTTTGGCGCTCAAAGCGACGGCCGAGACGTATTTTGACAAGCGTGAGGCAGAGAGAGTACAGCGTTGTAAAATGAGTTTTGTAAAAAGTCATAAATTCCGCTTACGTAATTTCGTTGAAAATGCGAGATATTATCGTCACATTTCATACAAAATGGAGTAAGGTTACACCAGATTTCTTTCGAATGTCTTCATCAGGATTAGGCGTGTTGTAGAATTACCAGGATCTGTGTGAAATGGGGAAGATGTAATGCGTAATACAGTAGAATAGATATGGCTGAGCCCAGGCGCCGTGCCGCTAACTAAGGGATTGCCTTCGGTGACATCTTTTGCAATAACAACTGCGCGAATCGACGGTATCTCGTAAGATGCTGCTGTGGATTCTCTCCCGAGCATTTCCGATGACTTCTTGAGCTCTTATTCGTCATGCCATTCAGGCAGTCAAGGGTGCTATCGATTGTTGCACACGAATGCAGTGTGCGTTTCCGCAAAGTGATTTTTACGCCACAATGCCGATCGTCCTAGAAGTTGTATCAGATGTGGAGGGCAGAGCGTTGCAGTTTCCGTGGTGTAGCAGTTATAACGTCTCCCCAACACGCAGAAGTATTTGTATGGAGTGTAGCCATGTGTGGAAGTGAAACGTGGACGATAAATAGCTTAGATAAGAAGAGAATAGAAGCTTTCGAAATGTGGTGCTACAGAAGAATGCTGAAGATTAGATGGGTAGATCACATAACTAACGAGGAGGTATTAAATAGAACTGGGGAGAAGAGGAGCTTGTGGCACAACTTGACTTAGAAGAAGGGATCGGTTGGTAGGACATGTTCTGAGACATCGAGGGATCACCAGTTTAGTATTGGAGGGTAAAATCGTAGAGGGAGACCAAGAGATGAATACACTAAGCAGATTCAGAAGGATGAGGTTGCAGTAAGTACAGGGAGAGTAACATGGAGAGCTGCATCAAACCACTCACACTGAAGACCACAACAACAGATACGGCTACGCGGTGAACTGGAAACAGCTTTGCCGTTCGGTAGAAGGTCACAGGAAGAGCGACACTGGGACTTATCGCTGCTCGCCATTCGCGCGCCGGTCTGCGGTCGCCGAGGTCAGAAGGAGCAGCGGAATTTCGCCGCCGAAACGACGCGCGAGAACCGGCTGCGCGTGCGCTCGCATCGTCAGGCCACGGCGCAGACGGTTGCATCCCCCCCCCCCAACCCCCCTCCAAACCCCCCACCATCCAGCTGTCTGCCGCTTCCCCCTCTCCACACTACACAGCCGCCGGCAGTCCGGCGCACCGCCTGCTTCGTTGCTAGCTGTGACGCAACAGCGCCGGCTGCCCTCGACCTGGGCGAACTGGTTGCTTCTTACGCTCGACCGAAGAGCCGCGCCGCCTCTGTGCAGACTTTTTCAGCCGGCGTGCGTGAGAGCGCGCGACTTCGTGCCAGTGACCCGAGTCGTGTAGTGCCCTGTTGGGGATTCACTTCGTGTCTTCCTCCCTCCTACTCAAGACGAAGGTTTTCTGTTTTCAGTAAGTGCCGTTTGTCTATGGCAGACGTTCATTTCTTCTTTTCCTTCTGTTCTGTTTCAGTCCGTTCATCGCTCCGCATCCAGTTTTCTCCTCAGGTCTCTGGGACTTAACTTTCTTTTTATTGAAATTCTGTAAAGCGGGTGAACAGCCACTGCAAAATCTTCAAATAACATTTGTCGCTTTAGGTTGCAACTGTTTTTACTAATTGGTTACAGTGGTTTGTAGATAGTAGGGCGCCACCTAAACACGGAATGAACACTTTGGCGAGGCATCTCTGCCAATAACTAGATTGAGGTCGTCTTATACAGTCACGGAAAAAAGTATTCATACACTGTTGCTCACGTGCAAGAACTGTGCTTACCAGGACTGAAGGTCACAACCAGCTTAACTAAATATTGAGCTGGATTCCACAAACATTCAATCCACAGTGGTGGAGAAATTGTGGTATGAGCATGTATGGCTGCATCTGGTGTTGGGCATCCTGCTCTTGTTGAACATAACATGGAAAGATGTCAGTATTTAAATATCCTAAATGCAAATCAGTAAAAATAAGTTGATGACTTGTATAGGCACAGATTACTACTTTCAACAACACACAGTCCCTAAGCATACAGCGGAAATTGTTTGCCTGTGGGTGTTGTACCATTCGCCCCATGTTCTCACGTCTCGAGCGCAGGGCAGTGACCTTAATCCACTTTAACATTTGGGTTGTACGCTTGAAAGAATGGTCAGAAAACATGACATATTACCTCTGACTACCAAAACATGTTCAGTCCATTGGCAAAGAATGCAACAGAAGTGATACATAAAAGAGGAATTACTACAAAGTACTAACACTGTCATTTTATTTGTATTGTAATTTTCTTTGCGTATATGAATACTTTTTTCCCCACTGTGTGATGCCAGCCGGTAAAAAATATTTAATCACTTTTTGCAGGCGATTAATTCACTTAATCCTTTTATATGTACAGATTAGGAAGGAACCCCCCTCCCCGCCTCTTACAGTTAGTTGCCCAAATAACATATCTTGTGTGTATGAATACTTCTTTCCGTGACATTGCCAAGAATAAGAATCGCTATCGTGTTATGATATATAAACTGTTTAAAGAGACTCGAGTAACGCAGATCTACCTATCAAGTTAACCCGTATCATTGATAACAGCCCTTGACTGTATTACCATAAAGGAAGGCACAAACCTACAAGTACATTATTTTATTCTTTTGTTTTTATTTTTCGTGTCTTTTAAAACGAAACTGAAGAGTAAATCTTCATGGTCATTACATGAAATTAACACAAATAGAATGTAGACAAATCATACGCAAATGACAAGCTGCGAGTATGTATTACCATAGTCAACCATGTAACACAGGAATTAGTTTAATTTTTCCAGAAAGTCCCCCATAGGATAGGAGTGATCCACGATGAAATTCTTCAGTTTTGACTTGCATGTGCGAGGATTATAGCTAAGATTTTTTAATTCCTATGATAGCCGACTGAAAATGGTTGCAGCGAAATACTGCAAGCTTTTCTGCGGAAGAGTCAAGGAGGCATTATCCAAATGCAGACTGAATTTCCTCCTAGTTTTAACCGAGTGAAAGCTGCTAATTATTGGTTCAAAAATGGTTCAAATGGCTCTGAGCACTAAGGGACTTAACTTCTGAGGTCATCATCCCCTAGAACTTAGAACTACATAAACCTAACTAACCTAAGGACATCACACACATCCATGCCCGAGGCAGGATTCGAACCTGCGACCGTAGCGGTCGCGCGGTTCCAGTCTTCACAGCCTAGAACTGCTCGGCCACTCCGACCGGCGCTAATTCTGGGAAATAACCTCATATTGTTAACAACAAACGAAATTAAACAAAATGTATATTGAGTGGCGAATGTCAGAATTCTCAGACTCCTAAACAGGGGTGACATATTGCTCGAACTTTACGTTTCTGAGCCCAAAGTACCCTTCTTCAATGGGACGCGTTACCCCAGAAGATAATACTGTGTGTCAGAAGCGAATGAAAATAAAGAAAGTAGACTAATTTTCTTACAGGTCCCACACTTACTGCAGATAAAGTTCTAATAGTAAATATAGCAGCATTCAGTTTTTGAACAAGATCCTGAACGTCGGCTTTTCATGACCTAGAAGTCTGAATTGTTCAGATTCGTTGATCATATGTCCATTCTGTGTAATCAAAATGCGGTTTTAGTTTGATAGTGTGCCTTGAACTGCAAAAACTGAGTCGTACTGTGATCTTTCCACAAGCCATGAATATACACAGAAGTACCAAAGAAACTGGTATAGCCATGCGTATTCAAATACAGATATATGTAAACAGGCAGAATATGGCGCTGCAGTCGACAACGCCTATATAAGACAAGTGTCTGGCGCTGTTGCTAGATCGGTTGCTGTTGCTACAATGCCAGATTATGAAGATTTAAGTGAGTTTGAGCGTGGTGTTACAATCGGCGCATGAGCGATTGGCCACGGCATCACCGAGATGGCGATGAAGTGGGGATTTTCCCGTACGACCATTTCAAGAGTGTACCTGAACAACAGGAATCTGGTAAAACATCAAATCTTCGACATCGCTGTGGCCGGGAAAAGATCCTCCAAGAACGGGACCAACGATGACTGTAGAGCATCGTTCAACGTGACAGAAGTGCAGCCCTTCCGCAGACTGCTGCAGATTTCAATGCTGGGCCATCAACAAATGTCAGCGTGCGAGTCATTCAACGAAACATCATCGATATGGGCTTTCGCAGCCAAAAGCTCACTCGTGTACGCTTGACGACTGCACGACATAAAGCTTTACGCCAAAGGGGCGCATCGTCACCGATATTGGGCTGTTGATGACGGGAAACATGTTGCCTGGTTGGACGAGTCTCATTTCAAATTGTATCTAGCGGATGGATGTGAATGGGTATGGAGACAACCTCATGAGTCCATGGAACCTACATGTCAGCAGAGGACTGTTCAAGCTGCTGGAGACTCTTTGATGCTGTAGGAGTGATAGGGAACTCCTGATACGCCTAGATACAACTGTGGAAGATTACACGTACGTAAATATACTTTCTGATCACCTGCAGCCATTCATGTCCTTTGTGCATTCCGACGGACTTGGCCAATTGAAACAGGACTATGCACCACCATGTACGTCCAGAATTGCTACAGAGTGGTTCCAGGAACACTCTTCTGAATTTAAACAGTTCCGCTGGCCACCAAACCCCCAGACATCAACATTACTGAGCGTATCTGGGATGTATTGCAACGTGCCGTTCGGAAGAGATCTGTGCCCCCTCGTACTCTTACCGAGTTATGGACAGCGCTGCAGGATTCATAGTGTCAATACCCCCCCCCCCCCCCCCACACCCCCCAGCACTACTTCAGACATTAGTTGAGTCCATGCGACGTCGTGTTGCGTCCTCGCGGGGGCCCTACATGATATTACACAGGTGTACCAGTGTCTTTCGCTCTTCAGTGTATGTTTTGGTTTTCTGCATTTGATGCACTGCCTGTGCTGCGTCACTTTTCACTTCGGGAAATGTTTGCTGATGCGAAAAGTGTCGGGTTGCACTGTGGTTTGGAGTCCACAATAGATGGTAAGTCGTCCTATAACTGGATAAGTCAAGTCGGAGGAAACCGACGTATCTCCTCGAACAAGACCATATGTAAAAAGCACTGTATTGTTCAAACTAATCTTCAGAATGGTGACAATTTTACCTTTACGCCGTAATATGTCGTCGAATCTTATGCTTCACAATAAGCTGCAACAACACAGTTACAGTCTGAAAACAGAAATTAACGCCATTTGAAGTTTTCTTGCTTTAATTTCGTTTCAGACGAAATATAGACCACGTCAACAGTACTGTTTATTTCTCCTTTCCGTCACCCTTCTCCAAAAAAGTCTTGGATTTTCTCATAATGAGCTCTGTTCCTATCATCTAACCATTTGACGCCTGTGTTTCATCTGTCTGTTTTATCACCGTGAAAAGTTTTGAATGTTTTGGCTTCTAGTCTGAATTCGTGTCTGTTGAGGAGTGTCTACTATTCAGTCAGCATTTCTTCAGATCTTTTTTGTCTTACTTCCCTACCCATTTTCTTTGTTTTCCTGTTCTGGAAGAATATGCGAATCTTCTTTGCTAAACTGTCTTCTTTCATTGTCTCTGGATGACAATAGAGTAATACTAATTTTCGTGGTTTCATCGCTTATTTCGGGCCAGAATGTGAGTATACTTCATTTGTTACCAAAACACAATTGCTATTTTTGTCCTTGATTGTACCCAACGGGGAGTGGTGAAAAAGGGAAACAAACTAAATATTATATCTTTTTTTCTCAAATCACAGTTTTTACAGAAAATGTTCGACATTGTCTCCAACGTCGCTTCAAAGTTGAATCGTCGAAATTGTGATTGGCGCGACCTCTAGCGAATGATTGCCACAACAAGCGTTCTTGCGATCAGCTCTTTATACGTCGTGGTTTTTTTCCACAAGGTTCTTTTGCGACCTGTTGTTACGCTACCCTGCTATGACCTTACCACCAGGCTGTTTTTCTTCATCCTATGCATTTAGTTCATTTCTCCTAGCAACAGTTCTGATTCCGTTACTTCGTTTTCTTTGCTAGATACTTCACAGAAAACCTATCTTCGTCCTCTGCACACGCTTTATTGCATCTTGTTTATTGCTCAGTGATTGACTTTCAGACGAATATGATAGAGTTGTAGCTAAGCCCTCTTATAAAACTATAATCACGTGTTTTGGCGATAACTGCTTATTGTTTCACAAATAATACTAAACATAACTGCTCTAATTTGTTTGTCCTTAACGTAATCAGAAGTTATATCACAGCTATTTGAGTTTAAGGTGCGGCGTGAGGTCGCACAGGAGGCCTGCGACCATGCAGTTAGCTGACAACAAACAGATCAGGAGGTTTTTTGAAGCATATGTTTGGATTGTGGCACTGTATGGCTGAGACCGCGCCTCTGGGATCTGAGGGAAAGAAACGACAGAATTCTTGTGATATGTAGTGTCACAAGCGCATCTTTAGAATCAGATGTATTAACAGGTTTATGGACGACGAACTCCTTAAAAGAATGAGAGAGAACAATTCATGGAATATGCAAAAAGAAGAGTTCAGATCTGAGAAATTTCTTGGCAGATTAAAACCGTGTGCCACGCCGGGATTCGAACCTGCGACCTTTACCTTTCTCTGACATCTGCTCTACGGATTTCGCTATCCAAGCAAGATTCACTACTCGATCTCACAACTTTGCTTCCTCTAGTACTTCTCTTGACACTTCGAAGATAGGATAAGACGTTATTGGCGGTAGAGCACTTGCCCACGAAAGTCAAAGGTCCTAGGTTCCAGGACCAGCCCGGAACTCAGTTTTAATTTGCGAGGAGGTTTGAATAAAGCGCACAGTCCATTGCACGGTGAAAATGCATCAAGGGCTTCCAAGAGAGATTCTTTTTAGAAATTAAGATTCTTTTTAGAAATTAGCAGCTATTAAAAACGATAACAGAGGGGTATCTCAATGAGGATGAAGTCAGTGGAAGATCACGATTGAACTACGTAGATCATAAAAGATGTCGGATGTAGTTCCTAGACATAAAGTAACAAAAAGGCAGGCTGGATTTCTGCTGCCAACCAATCGTCGGATAGAGCGCTAAAGGAAGAACGGTAGCAATTCCAACGAGCGAGGTGGCGCAGTGGCTAGCACACTGGACTCGCGTGTACGACGGTTCAAACCAGCGTCCGGCTATCCAGATTTAGTTTTTTCTTGATTTCCCTGAATGCTTACAGGCAAATGCCGTGATGGTTCCTTTCCAAGGGCACGGCCGATTTTACCTCATCCTGTAAGCGTACTGTCATATCGCTGGATTAGTTGTGGAGTATCTTTGCGGCAGAGTCGAGCATGGGACACGGAACTGTTAGGTTGTGCTGTGGGTAGCTCTACATGTGAAAAGTATTGTTGTGAATGTTCGGGTGTTGCTGTAAGTGCTATTACAGTGAAGTAATGAGATATGGAGGTGAATTCAGTGAAAATGGTCGCGAAGCAGTAATGAAATACGGGCAGTGCTACCGATAAAGGGTTTGAGTATCCGCTCGTTGCGTGTCGTAGCATACAGCCTCAATCATCTGCGCCGTGTTCGGTCTCCCAGAATGAATTAAAGTAAATCAGTAAAACTTAGTTACTACCAAAGAGTACAATCAAGTGCTAATGTCTAAATCTACATGTATACTCCGCAAGCCACCCAACGGTGTGAGGCGGAGGGCACTTTACGTGCCACTGTCATTACCTCCCTTTCCTGTTCCAGTCGCGTATGGTTCGCAGGAAGAAAGACTGCCGGAAAGCCACCGTGCGCGCTCGAATCTCTCTAATTTTACATTCGTGATCTCCTCGGGAGGTATAAGTAGGGGTGAGCAATATATTAGATACCTCATCCAGAAACGCACCCTCTCGAAACCTGGCTAGCAAGCTACACCGCGATGCAGAGCGCCTCTCTTGCAGAGTCTGCCAGTTGAGTTTGCTAAACATCTCCATAACGCTATCATGTTTACCAAATAACCCTGTGACGAAACGCGCCGCTCTTCTTTGGATCTTCTCTGTCTCCTCCGTGAACCCGACCTGGTACGGATCCCACACTGATGAGCAATACTCAAGTATAGGTCGAATGAGTGTTTTGTAAGCCACCTCCTTTGTTGGACTACATTTTCTAAGGGCTCTCCCAATTAATCTCAACCTGGTACCCACCTTACCAACAATTAATTTTATATGATCATTCCATTTCAAATCGTTCCGCACGCATACTCCCAGATATTTAACAGGAGTAACTGCTACCAGTGTTTGTTCCGCTATCATATATAAAGGATCCTTCTTTCTATGCATTCGCAATACATTACATTTGTCTATGTTAAGGGTGAGTTGCCACTCCCTACACCAAGTGCCTATCCGCTGCAGATCTTCCTGCATTTCCTTACAATTTTCTAATGCTGCAACTTCTCTGTATACTACAGCATCATCCGCGAAAAGCCGCATGGAACTTCCGACACTATCTACTTGGTCATTTATATGTATTGTGAAAAGCAATGATCCCATACACTCCTCTGTGGCATCCCAGAGGTTACTTTAAAGTCTGTAGACGTCTCTCGATTGAGAACAACGTGCTGTGTTCTATTTGCTAAAAACTCTTCAATCCAGCCACATAGTTGGTCTGATATTCCGTAGAGTCATACTTTATCAGGCGACAGTGCGAAACTGTATCGAACGCCTTCCGGAAGTAAAGGAAAATTGCATCTACCTGGGAGCCTGTATCTAATATTTTCTGGGTCTCATGAACAAATAAAGCGACTTAGGTCTGACATGATACGCGAGCAAAAAAAAACGTACGTTCGATCATCGCGTTTCCGCGTTATCAACAATCAGCCGCCCGCATCTCGTGGTCGTGCGGTAGCTTTCCACGCCCCGGGTTCGATTCCCGGCTCGGTCAGGGATTTTCTCTGCCTCGTGATGGCTGGGTGTTGTGTGCTGTCCTTAGGTTTAAGTAGTTCTAAGTTCTAGGGGACTGATAACCATAGATGTTAAGTCCCATAGTGCTCAGAGCCAAAAACAATCAGCCGTGCCGCGACGGTTACTCGCGCACTCGTACAAGTGAGAACCGAGAGTTGAAAAATTAACTTTATGAGCAGTGTTGTATCATTACTAAGATCAAGGAAGACTGGTACAAAATATCTGTGTATGCGTGACGAGCATAAGAACTTTCGTTCGATCAGTGGGCTTTTGCATCAGTAGAGATCACCCGCGTCGCGTCATTTACGCTCGTCTAAGTGATATTGAGGACAGATAATCATCTAGAAGTTGGCATCAAAACTTACGACTTAAGAGTGTAAACAGTGCAACCTGCTATTCTTCTTATCGTCTCACAATACAGTTGTTCATACCAGCTAGACAGTGTTGTTTGATGTTGAGTGGCTTCCCTAAACCCGCTTGCATATTTGGATTCATAATTTCAGGCAAGCCAGCGGCAGTGTGGAGCAGAACAATACGACCGCCGCGGTATAATCAGGTACGTGGCGTGGACAGGGCGCACGGTCCAGAAGTGAAAAAACAGTTTAAGGGTCCCCCGCCATTTGTACCCCCAGGCATGTTACAATCCCTGCAACAATCCGAGCTTGAATTCAGTCTCGAATGACCTTGATGTCGGTAGGACGTCAAACCTCAATTTCCTTCCAATAGAAAGTCAAATTAAACTCTTGTAGTTCACTCTACTTATTATGTCGTGTGTCAAGTTCTCCAACTTAGTATTAGTGAAGAATGGGTAGCTGTTGGAGTATTAAACTAAAAGCTGACGTTATGTCGGAGAGTCTTCAGTTTGTCCATAATTTGAGGAGTAACGCGGCACGAGCACACCTCAGCTACGAAAAGAGATAGGGAACTGTAGTAGTAGCAGTGCAGTCTCCGCAACCTTTCTTCGCGCTTCTGCTTCAAGGCCATTCTTTAAAGTGCACTGATTCAGTTTTTGGTTGTTGGACGAAGGCAGGGATCCGGCCAGCGGTCGCTGCAGGCTGCAGGGAGAACAATGGAAGGCCTTCGAAACGGAAAGGGACGCCATGCAAGGTCAAGGTCCAATACCAGTGTCGTCGCGCTTTTCAGACCGAACAGGCCACTTGATATTAAACAATCGATTCTAGCTGCGTCTCTCTTAAATTCTCACACTTCAGAATGTTATTTGAAACCTTCTTTACGTATAAAAGACATTTTACGTTCACCGCCACAAAGCTGCTACCTTATTTTGCGGACTATAAGACGCTACAGACTATAAGACACTTCAGTTTTTAGGCTCTTTTAAAAAAATAACATTGTACCATTTTCAGTATTAGACTGCATAGCCAGACAGAAAAATTCTGAATTTAAAAAGCGGAACTGACCTTTACAATCCCTGAAAATCGTCATCTATACTTCCTTCTCCTTCATCGTCATCTCCATATATAAGATGGTCTTCACTGTAAACGAGAGCAGTATTTATGCCCTTCGAAAATTGTGAATGAATGTGCTGGTAAACGTCTATGTTATATGATTTTCAGACAGCTGAGCAAAACTCAACTTACTCAGAAAGATTTCTCTTTACTTAATCTGATCATCATTAAACTGACACACACTATTTTTAGCGCAACGCAGTCTGACTTTCAATAATCCCTACAAAAGAATGGCCCTGACTAACAATAACCTATACCTTTCATGAATCACCACATAAAAATCTTCATTACTCGATCTACTGCAATATAGGGAGCGCCAATACTGCCAGCAAAATAAAAGATTCTAACTGCTGAAAGCACGAACTACTGATAGGCATAGATAGCAAACGAAAGACTTTAATAGAGAACAAACATTGTATTTACCTTAATAGCGCTCAAAAGTTCTGTGATATCCAATTAAACAAATTTTCTTTTTCTGTCCAGATCGTCCGCTCTCAAAACAATGCCATCTCCCCACATCCACCACTTCTGGCGGCTCACCTCCAACTGCCCAACGCTACGCGCTGTTCACACCCAACACTACAATAGCGAATATTCCAACAATGCCAACCAGCCACAGACTGCACACAGTACAGTCAGTGATTTTCATACAGACGCTACGTTGCGTTACCAACATAACAACCTAAACAGTCCACTTACACCACTTCTTGAAAGATTTAACAATAATGTCTTCTCTCACTCCAGGCGTCGATTTAAAGCTCACTTAGCGTGAATTCGTGGTTTTCATCCATTTGTTCCATTTGTCTCTCACATATGTTGTAAATGGTTTATTTATCGAGACATCAAGAGGTTGCAATTGTGATGTAAGCCCTCCCGGCATAATAGCAAACTCTGTTTTTCCCTGTCTGTTTCTCTTTCGCAGAATTTTTCAGATGACTGCTAGATTGATTTAGCACAAGAAGAGAACTCATCTTCAATGAAGCACCTTCTCTTCCCTCCCACACTCTTTTAATCCATAATTTTACACCGCTGTCGTCCATCCAACCCTTGTCCTGTACGTGAACAACCTCCAACACGCGGTATTTCAGAAAGTTTTGCATTGTTTTGTTCTTGAAAATGATCATTGGATTAAGCGTTGCATCGTCAGCACAACATGAGAGGACAACAGTCCAATGCATTTTTTTCATGGCCACTTTTTTTATATTCACAGTTTTAGCACCTTTCAAGGCATCAGTTCTGTTACTTGACACATCAAATGCCAGAGGAGTGTTTCGTCCATATTCACTATTTGGCTGAGTGCCACACTTTCGATGCTGAATAATAAAGCGATGGAAAGATAATATTTTCTCTTCATACTCTTGTAGCATTTTCTGTGGTATTTTCGTTTTGGTTCACATGCTAAGTCCATGACGCTTCATAAACTTGCACCAGCCAACACCACCCTCAAAGTCTGTTAAGCTCCACTGTAGCCCTGGCTAAGGAGTATGTATTTGAATCATTTTTGGATTAATTTCAGTGCCATTTTGATGGTGTCCTTGAATCCATTTCCGAACACCATCTTCTAGTTTTGGCCATTTTGCGTTCAGTCCTCCATCTGCATATTTAATCTTCCTCTTTTTTTTCAGTTTTTCTTCACAAGCTCGCCAATCGCGAATCGTTTTTCTTTTGGTGGAATGCCGAAATGCCGTCCATCTGCCCTGTTTCCATGTTCTTCTGCATATGCAATTACTTTCAACTTATAGCTCGCATCTTTTATTTTTTCCATTACGAAGCTAGTTTCTAACAAAAATATTGTACTCCTACCTATAACACAGACCACTTTCAATTCAGGTCCACTAGCATCATAGACTGCAATGATGCATCATAGGCTAGACAGTGTTCTAGCTTCTCTTAAGGCAGGTCAAGTGGGACACAGTGTTAGCAAGCTTGTGAATCCCCGCAGCTCATGTTCGTCCCATTGACCTACTGCCGTTGCCAGTTGAATCCAATGATGCCAGATAGACAGATTTCCCACGGAATCGAATATATGACCCTTTTTAAGGCAAGTGGAAATTTTAAACCCGAAATTACGATAAAAATGTCCAGCGTTTAAGACGCACCTGAATGTTAAGAGTCAATTTTTCGAAGAAAAAAGTGCGTCTTGTAGTCCGTAAAATACGGTAAAATATTTATTACACTGCGACATGTTTCGACGATGTACGTTCTCATCTGGCAGAATTTAGAGTTTAATTTGTTGTATACCGCGTGTAGAATTTAGTATACCGCGTGTAGAATTTAGTATACCGCGTGTAGAATGGACATAGGTTAAACACAATTTTAATCTCTAAAATCTGCCGATGGTAACATAAATTGTCGGAATATGTGGCAGCATAACAGACGTTTTATTAGCTTTGTGGTGCACACAAACCCATTTAGAACTTTTTTGTGATGAAAAATCGATGAGACTGTGCGGAAAGAATAAATGATATGATGATGTACGGATTTATCACGGAAACTTCGCTGTGTTTTGTTCTGAAGTCAAGGCTGCAAAGAGCGTAGAGTGAGAGTTGTTCAACATATTAGGATAAAGAATAAGGAGAGTTGATTGTTTAAAAGCTTCAAATGGTCATCCAGTGCAGAGACTATATCTTCCTGTCACGCATTTAATGATGGCTTCTCGTCTTATTTGACCAATTATTCGTTGAAAGTCGCATGTTATATGTAGCTAGCTTAGTTTATATTCATTTATAACGTTTCAGCTACTGCCGTCCTCAGGTCAAAACTTACAACTCGCGGAACACTGTTCAGAGTCAGTTGCAATAAATGTATAGTTAGTTGAGGATGTAGGGGTCAAATGCGAAGGTTTTATAGCAGCTGAATAAGGACGTTGTTTTACGCGTTCTGATTTTTGATCTGATGATGCCAGTAGCCTAAACATCGTGCTAAATGAAAATACATGAAGCGGGCCTGGATGTCGTTAATCTAAAAAAATCTACGATGATCGCAGACTCATTTAATGAATTTATTTTCTTTTATTAATAACTGTTGCAGAATGAGGCAATGCGTTTTGTGCTCGCGATCATGATACACTCTAGGGGGAAAAAAAAGGAATGCGACGGAAATTGGTATATGTGATGTACATGTTCAAACAACTGATTACAATTTCAGAAAATTTCATGACTTGCTCAACAGAAGAACTTAACACATTGAGAAAGTCAATACGAGTTGGTCCATCTTTGCCCCTTGCGCAAGTAGTTATTCGACTTCGATTGATAGAGTTATTGCGGTATCATGCCAAATTCTGTCCAATTGGCGCGTCAGATCGCCAGAATCCCGAACTGGTTGAAGGGTCGTACCCGTAATGCTTCAGACGTTCTTAAGTGGGGAAAGATCCAAAATAATATCTTGCATTCGTGCTGGCAAGGCAAGGTTTGGCAAGCATGAAAACAAGCAGTACAAACTCTCGCTGTGTGCGGTTGTGCTTTATGTTGCTGAAATGTAAGCTCAGGGTGTCTTGCCATGAAGGGCCGTAGAATATCGTCGTCGAACCGCTGTGCTGTAAGGGTGCCACGGATGAAAACTTAAGGTGCCGTGTTGTGGAGAGAAATGGTAGCTCACACTCTCACTTCTGGTCGGGCCGTGTGGTGGGCGACAGTAAGTTTGGTATGCCAACTGCATCCGGGGCATCTCCAGACACTTCATTGGCCTGGTGTCTCATTGACTGGAGTAGAACTGCCGTCACTGTGGAGTCCCGCTTCGAAATGAGCCCCGTTGACCAATGATGACTTGTCTGAAGATGCCCAGACAGCGGTGAGATTCCAGCCCGACTGTCGCCCGCGATACGTCCCGTCATCCAGGGGTGATTGTCTTGGATGCCATTTCGTTTCATTGCAGGACACCTTTGAGTGTCATCCGTGGCACTCCTACAGTACAGTGGTACTTTGACGAGATTCCAAGCCCCGTTTTCCGTTTTGTTGCCCTTCATGGCAAGCCATCCTGAGCCTACACTTCAATAATGCCCACCCGCACACGGCGAGTGTGTCCATTGTTGTCTGCATGCTTAACAAACCCTACCTTGGCCAAAAAGATGGGAGGATCCCTGCCTAGTTGAGAACGTTTGGAGCATTACAGGCAATGCCGTCCAACCGTCTCGTCATTTTGACAATCTGACTCACCAGTTAGCCAGACTTTGGGACGTGATCCCTCATGAAGTCATCTGTTTCAGTCAGTGCCAAGCTGAATAACTGCTTGCAGAAGATAAAGAGGTGAAGGCAAGCGTTATTGACTCACTCAGTTTGTGAAGCTCTTTCTGTTGATAAATCAATTTTTTATGAAATTGTAATCCTTACTTTTTCTGCACATATACATGACAGCTACCGATTTAGATCCCATTCGGATAATACCTTCGTGGCGCGTCGTTTCTCTGTCTTACAGTTTATTTTCAGAAACCGAAATGAACCTTATTTCCAGAGAAGGTCAGCTCACGCTGTTCTTCCATTAAACTGAGAGCAGTGGAGTAGTAGAGGTGCGGAATAGTATACAGCACGGGCGATGTTCACTGCAGTGTTCTTGACTTTCTAAAAGCTTGCTATACAGTCCCGCCCTGCTGCCTAGTGGGGAAAAGAAAGATACGGAGCATCGGACGTGGTGGTGATCGAATTTTTCCTAGGCAACAGAACTCCGCAGACTTACTGAACGGGACGTACAGACAAATGTGAAAATTAGCTTCGGTGTGACGCAAGTGAGTGCTATAGGACTGTTACCGTCACGATGTAAATAAATCACCTGATGTATAGTGGTTCAAATGGCTCTGAGCACTATGGGACTTAACTTCTGAGGTCATCAGTGCTCTAGACTTTGAACTACTTAAACCTAACTAACTTATGGACATCACACATACATGCCCGAGGCAGGATTCGAACCTGCGACCGTAACAGTCGCGCGGTTCCGGACTGAAGCGCATAGATCCGGCTTCTGATGAATAAAGTAGGAAAATCCACAAAAATGCTGACTAGTGGTTGAGTTGTGCACAGAGAAGTAGCAACACAGAAAATTGTACCGAAATGCCAGACGAGCTACAGACGACGGACCCTTTGTGCAGAGATCTTAAGTTCACCATCGCCATGTACCGTACTGCGCATAATCAGGTGGAGAGTAAAGGTGGCAACATTGAGCAATGGGAATTCCTCTGGTAAACGGAGCGGAGAAAGCTGATGGGTGGAAAGAGTACACTGAAGGCTCCTACGAGAGGGAAGAGATGTCTGATGACATGATTAAAGAAGAAAGGAGAGTCGATGTGGAAGACATGGGGAATCCAGTCTCAGTTTAACAGAGCTCTGGAAAGCTTGCAGCCAATTAAGTTGAAAGGCATAAGTCATGAAATACTGAAATTTAAACGACAACTCAAGTTGGCACTCTGCAGTTGACTTAGTTTTACGTTTTTATTCGTGCAGGGTGTTTTTACCCCAGTCTTTGAGAGAGAGGGAGAGAGAGAGAGAGAGAGAGAGAGAGAGAGAGAGAGGGAGGGAGAGAGAGAGAGAGGGAGGGAGAGAGAGAGAGGGAGGGAGAGAGAGAGAGAGAGAGAGAGAGAGAGAGAGAGAGAGAGGGGGGGGGGGGGCACGTAACCTGACCGGCCCACTGAGTGATTGTCAGAACATTTTGTGGCCTCCTCTGCCCAGACAATGGTGCGGCTTTATGGGCTTCTTGGTCCAGCCCGGTCCTCACCTACCTGTTCTTCTACTCTTCCTCCCACCCTCTCGCGTGTTCATCTCATACATGAAATGTATTCGCAGTTGCGAATATGGACTACCATCAGCTGTAGTCCACATTCGCAACTGCGAATACATTTCATACACAGGGTGTATCAAAAACAATCATCCGATTTGGCACGTCTATATTTCTGAAACTAATAAACTTGTTTTTTGATGGACGGGAATCTCTAAAAGTTTCCTTAGGTCATCAATATGCCTCCCTTTAGATGCACGGAATACGTCAATGCGGTATTCCCACACTGCAGCGAGCATGTCGAGTTACATTTTCCACAGCTGCTGTTACGCGATGTCTCAGTTCATTCATTGTTGTCCGATGACCCGTTGTATGGCTGAGTCATTTGCTCCAGTGCGACCGACCCATCGTTCTGTAATCCTTTTCTCATGTCCAGATGTTTATGCAAAATATTATGTACCTGCTCATTCGAGATGCCCACAGCACTAGCAGTCTCACGCACCATAACTCTTGTCATCCATCACCATATCATGGATTTTATCAATGATTTCTGGAGCCGTAACCTCCACAGGGCGTCCAGGACGTTCATCATTACTTGTTCCTATATGGCCACTGCGAATATTTTGAAACCACATATAAACTGTTGCCGGCCGCAGTGGCCGAGCGGTTCTAGGCTCTACAGTCTGGAACCTCGCGATCGCTACAGTCGCAGGTTCGAATCCTGCCTCGGGCATGGATGTGTGTGATGTCCTTAGGTTAGTTAGGTTTAAGTAGTTCTAAGTTCTAGGGGATTGATGACCAAAGAAGTTAAGTCCCATAGTGCTCAGAGCCATTTGGACCATTTTATAAACTGTTCTATTCGAAGTTGCAGAGTCACTGTAATGTTTATCAAGCTCCTCTTTAGTCTCCTGAGGCGTTTTGCCTTTCATAAAGTGTATTTAATCACCACACGAAATTATTCGTCGTCCATTTTTTGACGATCACTCGACTGCCTTGGTTTACACGAATGCCAAACGCAAGGAAATTGACCAATAT
Organism: Schistocerca gregaria; assembly: GCF_023897955.1. Classification (NCBI taxonomy): domain Eukaryota; kingdom Metazoa; phylum Arthropoda; class Insecta; order Orthoptera; family Acrididae; genus Schistocerca; species Schistocerca gregaria. The sequence continues at coordinate 492,651,473 of NC_064924.1, forward strand.
GGCTGAAACTTGGTGTGCGTTCTTCCCAAAAATGCCACTAACTATACATGACCCCGATACGCGCCGGTGGTGCCATCTCTCGGACCTTGCACGGACTTTTCAAAAGCCCCTCGTGTGATATTTTCTTCTCCGTGTATCTCGCGTTATGTCCTACAGTGTAAAAAATAATAAATTTTCGAAGGAACTACGGCTTAATGTTCAGATACAGCAGGATTGTTATCAAAGTTGTGTATCACCACCAGTTTATCCTCTTAATGACCATAGCATCTATTGCTGTGGCAACTACAAGTGTGTCAAATGCATAAAAAGTGGAAGATGAGGGCGTAATTGCTTCGGAATCATTGCAAGTAAATTGAAGTACTGATGATGAGTGGTATTATGGTAACAGACTATAATTAGTCCTCCACAAGAAACTGTTATACAGCTGTCCATGAGTGGTAGTATGGTAAGAGAATACAATTTGTCCTCGACAAGAAACTGTTATACAACTGATGTCTCCAATTTCCAGCGTCATGGAAACAAATGCAGACGATAAGACAGCAAGCAGTTCCCGAGAATCGGTTAGACGAATTGAAATTCTAGTATTCTTCTTGTGTCTGTCTAATATGTCTTCCCCACAATTTGATATCTGTGGTCGTTCCACATAAAGTTATTTGGAATATATTTAACGATTGCGAGTGATTCCACCTGAAATAAACCTGAACAAGGGCCGACTTGTCCCAGGTTAATACACTATTCTTGCGCGAGTAACAGTTAGTAGAAAACACTCATCTTCTTTTCATTGGCGAACTGCGGGGCTACAGTGGCTGTACAATTGTGTCCCTTCCACCAAATGTTCTGACACTAATCGAGCTCTTCACAGCGTTGCTAAGGACTGCGTGTGCCAAGAGATATTTTAAGTAATCAGGCTGGAATAAAGTTTCGCTTTTACAATTACATATTTTTTCGTCGATTGGTACAGCTTTCCCGAAAAAAGGGCTGTTAAAGAAGTGTCTTATTCATGAGTAATTCACGACTGCATATATCTGCTTATACATCCGTTTCAGTAATTACAGTTGCCGTCATCCATTATTATGTTGTCATCCGCAAACTGATAGCAGAATATTAAACAGAAATTTGTTCCCTTTTGGTTCGATTAATATGTATTTCCTGATTCTTAGTTTTTTAGTACCGAAGTTTACAAATGCATTCGCAAACAATCACTTATGTCATGAAAGTTATTTGCTGAAAAATATCTGGTGTTAGGTATAGACGGAAGGTACCCAATAATATCATCCGTTTCCTTGCAAGGAGTCTTCAGATCATCCTCCATCTGCGAGCGGGAGAGATGGAAAAGCCCACTGAGAGCAGTTGCCGACGCAAAGGAAATGACAAAACGCATCCTGATTTTAGCCGCTTATAACCAGAAGCTGCTGCTTGTGGTCGTAACGGGGTACTTGGCAGCGTTGTAAGGGCAAGAGAGGAAAAAAACCCTCTGTAAGTGCTACGTATGCCAACGTATCCGTGTGCAAAAGGTGCTTTTTAACCGCAAATGGTTTTACTGTCGACAAACTTGTGTATTCTGTGCTGCATTTATCTATCATATTGACAACGTGGCATGCAGTACCAACTCACAATGAAATGTTTAATAACAATTTTTTTTTCAAAATCGGAAGGTGACAGTTACAACCGTCGAGAGCGATTGTCAACAATAATAAAGACAAATTAATGCGATCTTAGCTGGTGAAAGTTTTTCCCCATGTAAAACATAGATCGCTCCTTCTAAATTCTCAATATAAGAAAAACCAGAAAAAAGTGCTGCACGCTGCGGGATTCTCGTCGTTGTTTTGTGTTCAGTAGACTTGTTTGCCAAATCTTCAAGCGGCTCACAAGTTGAATCGTAAAACTGTAACTTTGATACAGGAAGGTAAATGACTGAATACGAAATAACAATGTAACAAGCTACCACTACCAACGATTTGACTGCTTATGTAAATAATTGGTCGCACATGGTTCATTAGAGCTGTACAACTGTTGGTCGAATATGATCTGCGGTCAAATTCAATGTATAATCATCAAGCCCACGAATGAATCATTGTTTCCTTGTTCTTGTTACATAAAAGAAACAACCGAATTCTCTACAAGAAGTTTTAATAATATATCACGAATATGAATAAGGATGTAAGGTTTCATAACGACACACCCCTTACCTCTGAAAAAGATTTCGTCTTAGAGAGCTGAATATATGTAAAAAATTAGATGAAATCAGCACGTAGATTGTGAAGAATAGACCTTACAGTTTTTGCACATTTCGTCAGGTGTGTAGTTTTCATAACGATCATAGATAACAGCTACACAATACGCTTTACTTAGTCGCATACTTGTCCTGAAAACGAGCGTAACTCGGACTTTTCAATTTGCAATTCTGGGGAATTACTAAAAACTTAGTTTGTCAGCAGGAGATGTGGCAAATATTTTTCCTACAGTAAACAACGGCAACACCTATTGGTTTTCGTTTGCGCTGATGCAATTACTGAAGCTATGTAGACAGTTTGGTTAATGTTGCTATTGATATATTTCATAGATTGATATCCATAGTAATCATTTTTCCACTTGGCGTTTCGGGCCGGGCTTTATGACCGAGCGGTTCTAGGACCTTCAGTCTGGAACCGCGCGACCGCTACGGTTGCAGGTTCGAATCCTGCCTCGGGCATGGATGTGTGTGATGTCCTTAGGTTGGTTAGGTTTAAGTAGTACTAAGTTCTAGGGGACTGATGACTTCAGATGTTTGGTCCCATAATGCTCAGAGCCATTTTTTTGTCACACGAAACGTAGAAAACTTAAGATATTTGTGAAAATATTTTCTAAAAGGGGCATTTATCCTGTAGAATCTGGATAAATGTGTCTCAACAGAAATACGTATTACTTCAATATATATAACTAGAAATCAGGGTTTCAGCCTCCTACAGACACTGGAATAGATCAATAGTGAAGGTTGAAAATTTGTGTGCGACCAGCACTCGAACCCGAATGCTCCGCTTCTCCAGAACGGTTGCCGTAAGTGACTCGGCCATCCGGACACGGTTCCCGTCCAACCTAAATTTCTCGCCTTGCCACGCGCAAGTAGCGTCCCCTTAACATTCGTTAAGTTTCACAGGGATTCGGAAGGTATAGTGCGTCCGCCAGGTGTGTGTGTGTGTGTGTGTGTGTGTGTGTGTGGGGGGGGGGGGGGGGGGGCGGGCGGGATCTCTGTTCTGTCCTGTCACACATGTCCGACGGAACAGGCACCAGCTAGGTATAAGTACTGAAGAGCCAAATAAACTGGTACCTCTGTTCAGTATCGTATAAGTGCCGCAACACGACGTGCCATGGACTCGACTAATGTCTCAAGTAGTGCCGGACGGAATTGACACAAAGAATCCTACAGGGGTGTCCATAAATAGGTAAGAGGGCGAGGGGTTGGAGATTTCTTCTGAACACCACGTTGCAAGGAATCCCAGATTGCTCAGTTATGCTTATGTCTGGGAAGCTTGGTGGCCAGCGATGTGTTTAAACCCATAGTGTTCCTGGAGCCACTGTGTAGAAATTCTGGATGTGGGGTGTCGCATTGTCCTGCTGGATTGGCCAAAGTCGATCGGAATGCACAATGGACATGCTCAGACAGGATCCTTACGTACGTGTCACCAGTCAGAGTCGTATCTAGATGTATGAAGGGGTCCTATATTACTCCAACTGCGCACGCTCTACCTCATTACAGAGCCTCCACCAGCTTGAACAGTCCCCTCTTGACATGCAAGTTCCATGGTTTCATGGGGTCGTCTCCATACCCGAACACGTCCATCCGCTCGATACAATTTGAAACGAGACTCGTCCGACCAGGCAACATATTTCCAGTCATTAATAGTTAAATGTCTGTGTTGACGGGCCCAGACGAGGCGCAAAGCGCTGTGTCGTGCTGTCATCAAGGGTACACGTGTGGGCTTTCGGCTCCGAAAGCCCATATAATGCTGTTTCGTTGAATAGTTCGCACTCTGCACTGTTCATGTTCCAGCATTGAAATCTGCAGCAATTTGCGGAAGGGTTGCACTTCTGTCACGTTGAACGATTCTCTTCACTCGTCGTTGGTCCAGTTCTTGCAAGACCTTTTCCGGCCACAGCGCTGTCGGAGATTCGATGGTTTATCAGATTCCTGATACGGTACACCGGTGCAATAGTCGTATGGTTAAATTCCCACTTCATCCCTACTACGGAGATGCTGTACCCCATCGCTCGTCCGACGACTATACACCACGTTCAACTCACAACTTGATAAGCTGCCATTGTGGCAGCAGTAACGGATTTAACAACTGCGCCAGACATTTGTTGCCTAATGTAGGCATTGCAGACCGCAAATCCGTATCGTATTGTGCCTTCTTACGTATCTCTGTATTTGAATACGCTTGCCTAGACCAGTTTCTTTGGCGCTTCATTGCATTTACTGTACTAGTATTTTGCAGCGGGCTTCTTTAAGTAGAAATTGCTACTGGCCATTTGGAAATTACAAATCCATTCTTAGTTGTTCCTTCGTATAAAATAACTAAATTTTTACTTGTTTGCGAACAGTATAGCATCAAGAATACATGACTTGGGGTATACAGGTTGCGAAAGTGAGCTCACCTCTGGTAGTAGCGTTCCCTCTTAATGTGTCAATTAGACCTGTTCGAGGGAAAGGGGGGAGGGTGGAGCGAGGAAGACGGGACCCCAAAAAAAGTAGATTGTGTGGAGAAATGTTCACGAAGCGGCCCTGAGAGGAAACGTAAATATACTTTGGTGCTTTCAACATGTACTCGCACCAGTGGTCAAGCGGTAGCATTGTTGAGCAGTAACCAAAATATCTTCGGTCCCCGGTTCGAAACACACCATTCCTTAAATTTGAAATCGAAATGATGAGCAGTGGCGTCCCAAGACTTCCGGCGTAATAAGTCACCCCATTTCTGCCAACGGCATTTTCAAAGGGGGCGGAGCGCAGGAGCAGGCGGGGATTCTGGCACTCTCCTGCCCTTGGGGTGGGAAGCTGCCCCTAGAAGGCGGCAGAATCAGCATTGATCAACGGGATTAGGATGAAAACCACTGCATTAAGGAAAAGTCATGTGAATCCACAGGACGTGTGGCCTGTAATTGGTAAAGTGTCATGATTAACTTCGCTGGTAAGATTCCAGACGAGTCCCCCGTTCGAGTGTCTGGCAAGGGACTGCAAGAGCCAACAAGCGCGAGAACTACAGCACAGTCAGCTTAAAGCTCATACATCCAGGTTGTTGTCAAGAATAATACACAGAAGAACTAAAAGGAATGTTGTGGACGATCTGTTTGGTTTCAGGAAAGGTAAACGCACCAGAGAGACAGTTCTGACGTAGCTTTTGATAATGGAAGCAGACTGAAGAAAAATTAAGACACGTCAGTAGTATATGTCGACTTAAACCGTTCGACAGTGCAAACGTTTGAAAATTCTGAGAAAATAGGGGTGTGCGATAATGTAAGAAAGTTAATATACAATATGAACAAGAAACAAGAGGGAAAAACCAGACTGGAACACAAAGATCGAAGTGCTGAGATTGAGAAAAGTTCTATAACCGGCATGGAGACTTTCTCTGCTACTGTTCAATCTATACATCGAAGAAGCAATGAAAAAAAAAAAAGGTTCAAGAGTTGGGGAAAAATCCAGCGTCAAAGGATATCATTGTAAAGATTTGCTGATGACATTGCTATCCCGAGGGAGAGTGAAGACGAATTATAGGATTTGTCGAATGGAGTGAACGGTTCAAAGGACTGAGAGTAAATCGAAAATAGACGAAAGTAATGAGAAACAGCAGATGTGAGACAAACGAAAGACTTAATATCAGAATTGGTGGTAACGAAGTAGATGAAGTTAAGGAATTATGTTGCCTAGACAGCAAAATAAACCATGACCCACGGAGCAATGACGACTTCAAGAGGAGACTAGCACAGGCAAAAAGGCTTTACTGGCCAAGAGACGTTTACAGTATCTAACATAAACCTTGATTTGAGGAAGAAATTTCTGAGAATGTACGTTTGGAGAGCAGCATTGTATGATAGTGGAACATGGACTGTGGGAAAACCGGAACAGAAGAGAGTAGAAGCATTTGAGAACGTTGAAAATTAGGTGAACTTATAAGGTAAGGAATGAGGATGTTCTGCGCAGAATCAGAGAGGAAATGAATATGTGGAAAACACTGACAAGAAGGGACAACATGATAGGATGTCTGTTAAGACGTAAGGGAATAACTTCCATGGTGTTAGAGAGAGCCGTAGAGGGTAAAAAGAGCAAAGGGAGGCTGAGACTGGCATATATACAGCAAATAATTGAAAACGTTGGTTGCACTTGCTGTTCTGATATGGAAAGGAAAGGAATTCGAGGCGGGCTGCATCAAACAAGTCAGAATCCTGCCTCGGGCATGTATGTCAATGTGTATTTAGTATGAGTGAGTTTCTGCGTAAGTGAACGACAAGAAAACTTTAAGGGTTTTTTTTTAAATTCATTTTTAAATTCATTGCTAACTGTACATAAAAACCCACTACTTATTAGAAAAAAAGATAAATAAAAAATCGTGACTGGCACATAAACGCATTGTTTATACATTACTGGCCATTAAAATTGCTACACCACGAAGATGACGTGCTACAGAAGCGAAATTTAACCGACAGGAAGAAGATGCTGTGATACGCAAATGATTACCTTTTCAGAGCATTCACACAAAGTTAGTGCCGGTGGCGACACCTACAACGTGCTGACATGAGGAAAGTTTCCAACAGATTTCTCATACACAAACAGCAGTTGATCGACGTTGCCTAGTGAAACGTTGTTGTGATGCCTCGTGTAAGGAGCAGAAATGCTTGCTATCACGTTTCCGACTTTGATAAAGGTCGCATTGTACCCTATCACCATTGCGGTTTACCGTATCGCGACATTGCTGCTCGCGTTGGTCGAGATCCAATGAACGTTAACAGAATATGGACTCGGTGGGTTCAGGAGGGTAATACGGAGCGCCGTGCTGGATCCCAACGGCCTCGTATCACTAGCAGTCGAGATGACAGGCATCTTATCCGCATGGCTCTAAATGATCGTGCAGCCACGTCTCGATCCCTGAGTCAACAGATGGGGACGCTTGCAGGACAACAACCACCTGCACGACAGTTGGCAGCAGAATGGACTAACAGCTCGGAGAACATGGCTCCGGTTGACGCTGCATTACAGACAGGAGCGCCTGCGATGGTGTACTCCATGAAGAACCTAGGTGCACGAATGGCAAAACGTCATTTTTTCGGATGAATCTAGGTTCTGTTTACAGCATCATGATGGTCGCATCTGTGTTTGGCGGCATCGCGGTGAACGCACATTGGAAGCGTGTATTCGACATCGCCATACTGGATTATCACCCGGCGTGATGGTATGGGGTGCCATTGGTTACACGTCTCGGTCACCTCGTGTTCGCATTGACAGCACTTCGAGCAGTGGACGTTATATTTCAGATGTGTTACGACCCGTGGCTCTACCCTTCATTAGATCCCTGCGAAACCCTACATTTCAGCAGGAAAATGCACGACCGCATGTTGGCAGGTCCTGTACGGGACTTTCTGGTACAGAAAATGTTCGACTGCTGCCCTGGCCAGCACGATCTCCAGATATCTCACCAACTGAAAACCTCTGGTCAATGGTGGACGAGCAGCTGGCTCGTCAAAATACGCCAGTCACTACTCATGACGAACTGCACTATTGTGCTGAAGCTGCATGGGCAGCTGTACCTGTACACACCATCCAAGCACTCTGTGACTCAATGCCCAGGCGTGTCAAGGCCGTTATTACGGCCAGAGGTGGTTGTTCTGGGTACTGATTTCTCAGGATCTATGCACCCAAATTGAGTGAAAATGTAATCACATATCAGTTCTAGTATGATATATTTGTCCAATCAATACCCGTTTATCATCTGCATTTCTTCTTGGTGTAGCAATTTTAATGGCCTGTCGTGTAAAAGGAAAGGAATTCGTATCGGGCTGCAACAAGCAAGTCAGAAGACTGATGAATCAATGTAAATTGGCTAGGCGATGTGTACCTTAATATGTGAGTTTCTGCATGAGGGGACGACAAGAAAACCGCAAGTAAGGGTTTTTTAAATTCATTGTTAACTGTATATAAAAACCCAGAACTTACCAGAAAAACGATAAATAAAAAAATCGTGACTGGCAGATAGACCCATTGTTTATACGACTGCAGACTTCCGCCATCTCTATTGGATAAAATTACTGTGGAAGTATTTGCGGTATGTAATGAGCTACTATTTTCTGTTGATATTCCCATCAAGTGGATAGATCGTGCAGGTCTGTTGTGAAATTCGGATATTGAAGAGCTCGTTTCGGAACTGTAGAGCATATTTCTTTCATTGTGGTCCATAAATGTATGTATATTTTGCACGTGAGTCGGCACTCTCATATCGAAGGCTATTTGGTTGACTTTGTAAGTGGCTGATCTACGGCAGTGATCGTCCAATTGAGGAATTTCGCGAAACTACTGAGCAAGTAGCGAGCGCGTTCGCCTTGGCAGGTGGCTGCTTACGTCACGCGGCGGCACCATTTGGCATGGCGGTCGTGAGTCGACTGAGCCCCTGCGGCCGAGGTCGCCACTCTTGTAAAACGCGGCCTGGATCTGTCCGACCGGTTCTGCCCGGATCTAGGCTGCTGCCCATCTGCCGCTCGATTCACTACCGTGCACGAGGTCATCCTGTATTGCCACTAGTCGCTCGGTCCAACTCTACGTACAAACTCTGCTGGTGTGCTGAACCAGGTGGCTCTAAGGTTAACATACGGACTAGATGTCTTCCTTGAGTTGTCAGTATTCAAATGGTTCAGATGGCTCTGAGCACTATAGGACTTAACATCTGAGGTCATCAGTCCCCTAGAACTTAGAACTACTTAAACCTAACTAACCTAAGGACATCACACACATCCATGAACGAGGCGGGATACGAACCTGGGACAGTAGTGGTCGCGCGGTTCCAGACTGAAACGCGGACAGTATTCTGGCTGGTTTAATGCTGCCGACCACGAGTTTTTCTCCTGTGCCAACCTTCTCAACTCAGAGTAGCAATTGCAACGTACGTCCTGCATTACTTGTTGCATGAATTCCAATCTCTGTCTGCCTCTACAGCTCCGTCTAGTACCATGGAAGTTATTCCCTGACGCCTTACTACATGTCCTATCACACTTCATTCTTTTTGTCAGTGATTTCCACGTAGTACTTTCCTCACTAATTCTGCGTAAAACCACGTCAAGTATTACCTTACCAGTCCATCTAACCATTCTTCTGCAGCGTCACATCTCAGTTGCTTAGATTCTGGTTTCCCCCACGATCCATATTTCACTACCATACAGTGCTGTGCTCCAAACCTACCACCCTCCACTTAAGTCCTATATTTGATTCTAGTAGACTTCTCTTGGCCAGGAATGCCCTCTTTGCTACTGCTAGTCTGCTTTTTATGTCCTCCTTGCTCCATCCACCATGGGTTACTTTACTGCCTAGGTAGCAGAAATCCTTAACTTTGTGAACTCCAGTTCTGATGATACATATGTCGCGGTTCTCTTTTCTGATACTTCTCATTTCTTTCGCGTTTCTTCAATTTACTCTGTCATATTCTGTACTCATTAGACTACACGTTCCATTCAACAGATCCTGTAAATCTTCCATATTTTCACTAAGGATAGCAATGTCACCAGCGAGTCTTATCACTGATACCCTTCCCCACTCATGAAAATTTCTTTTATTTTCGTCATTGCTTCTTTGACGTGTACGAGGGCATGCTGAAAATTAATTTCACATTTTATGTGAAAACTCTAAAAGCATTTAAAATAAAACACACAATATTAACATTCTACATCATTATTCTTCAAGTCTACATATTTCTTTCTCAGTCACCCTGGAAACTAACACGTTTCAGACCAGTTTGTTGATACCGTAACTGTAGAACGTTTGACTTGATTGACGGAGCCACAGTCTCACCTCTGCTTGCACCGCTTCATCACTATCAAAGTGAAGTCACCGAAGGTGTTCTTTAAATTTTGGAAACAGATTAAAGTCGGATGGGGCGAAGTCGGAACTATGTGGAGGATAATCGATGCCTGTGAACCCAAGACGTCGGGTTGTTGCACATGTCGCAGCGCTCGTGTGTGTCCTGGCTTGGGCAGTGCTCCATGAGTGCACGAGTACTTCGAATTCGAAACTCAGTTGCTGCTTGCTGTTCTCACACCACAGACATAGTTACTTTACACACGACCGTGCTACAAGCCACTATTTGGAGCTCTCTAGCGGCAAAGGGCTGGAAATATGCAGGCATGAAGAACAAAGATCTAGAATGTTAATATCGTTTGTTTTATTTCAAAAGGTTTAAGAATGTTCTCATAAAAAAGTGAGGAAGCATTACTTTTCAGCATTCCCTCGTAGATTGAACAGTTGGGGCAGAAAGCTGCAGCCCTGTCTTACACCCTTTTTAATCCGAGCATTTCGATCGTACTCCTCATAAATTTAGGAAAATGCTGATACATGGTGAAACAACGCTCAGGTGGGCGGTTTGTGGGTTTAAATAACCTCGGCGTAGGACCATGCGTTGCATTTGACCTGCGGTCGTCGCACGGTGGCGATGGCAGCAGTCCACATAAGCAGAGGTGTGTTGGTGCATATCAGAGTAAGGTGCAGCGAGTAAGTGTGCAGACGTTTTCAGACGTGCTAATGGTGACTGTGTGTGGGAAATGGCTCAAAGAACACACATTGATGACGTTATGTGGGGTAGAATACTAGCGGACTGCAGGCTGGTCAAACACAGTAGGTCGTAGCACGGGCCCTCCGTGTGCCACAAAGTGTTATCTCAAGATTATGGCAACGATTTCAGCAGACAGGAAACGTGTCCAGGCGCTACAGTACGGGACGTCCACAGTGTACAACACGACAAGAAGACCGATATCTCACCATCAGTGCCCGCAAACGGCCACGGAGTACTGCAGGTAGCATCACTCAGGACCTTACCGCAGCCACTGCAACAGTTGTCTCCAGACACTTCGTCTACATACGACTAAACAGACATCGTTTATTCGCCCAGAGATCTGCAAGGTGCATTCCACTGACCACTCGTCACAGGAGAGCCCGCAAAGCCTGGTGTCAACTACATGGCCATTGGGACAGTGGTCCCAGGTCATGTTCACAGACGAGTCCAGGTATAGTCTGAACAGTGATTCTCGCCGGGTTTTCATCTGGCGTGAACCAGGAACCAGATACCAACCTCTTAATGTCCTTGAAAGGGACCTGTATGGAGGTCGTGGTTTGATGGTGTGGGGTGGGATTATGATTGGTGAACGTACACCCCTTCATGTCTTTCTGACAGAGGAACCGTAAGAGGGTAGGTGTATCTGGACGTCATTTTGCACCAGTATGTCCATTTTTTCAGGGGTGCAGTGGGCCCCACCTTCCTGCTGATGGATGGTAACACACGGCTTCCACCGAGCTTTCATCGTGGAGGGGTACCTTGAAACAGAATGTATCAGGAGAGTGGAGTGGCCTTCCTGTTCTCCAGACCTAAACCCCATCGAGCAAGTCTGGGATGCTCTCGGTCGACGTATCGCTGCACGTCTTCAAACACCTACGACACTCTAGGAGCTCCGACAGGCACTGGTGCAAGAATTGGAGGCTATACCCCAGCAGCTGCTCGACCACCTGATCCAGAGTATGCGAACCCGTTGTGCGGCCTGTGTACGAGGCTATACCCCAGCAGCTGCTCGACCACCTGATCCAGAGTATGCGAACCCGTTGTGCGACCTATGTACGTGTACATGGTGATCATATCCCATACTGATGTCGGGGTACATGCGCAGGAAATAGTGGCGTTCTGTAGCACCCGTGTTTCGGGTCGGTTTCCTCAACTTATCACCAAAACCGTGGACTTACAGATTTGTGTCGTGTGTTTCCCCTACGTGCCTATGCTATTAGCGCCAGCTTTGTACAGTGCCACGTCGTGTGGCACCGGTTCTGCTATTATCATTAATTTATCAGCACGGATGTAGAAACTACTCGTGCCTTTATTCAATAGTTCGTAGGATAGCGTGTGAGAAAAGGGCAGACTGTGTTGTGCTTGAGCGGAAAATTGAAAATTTGTCGTAAGATCTTATGGGACCAAACTGCTGAGGTCATCGGTCTCTAAACTTACACACTATTTAATCTAACTTAAACTAATTTACAGTTAGGACAAGACACGCACGAACACCCATGCCCGAGGGAGGACTCGAACCCCCGACGGAGGGAGCCGCGCCGACCGTGACAAGCCGCCTGAGACCGCTCGGTTACCCCGCGCGGCTTGCTTGAGCGGTTCTTTCTAAATTTCATCATAACGAGTCCGAGTGCACGACGGACTCTTCTGGTGAGAATTACAGGGTGAAATTGTAGAACTATACGAAAAGACGTAAATTAGCCGTAGCTACAAACTACGGCGGGCACACAGTTTATTCAACATGTAAACGTCAGTACATGTTCGATATGCTTGCCATCATTGGAGATGATGTCACGCAAACGAATAGCGAAATTCTGGATGACCCGCCTAAGTGTTGGAACATCGATGCTGCCGATGACCTCCTGAAAGGCTGTTTTCAGCTCAGCGACGGTTTTGGGGTTATTGCTGTACGCCTTGTCTTTAATACAGCCCCACATGTGAAGATCCGGAGAATATGGCGACCAATGGATGCTCATGCCAGTGGTCTCTGGGCATCCCAGAACTAGAATGCAGTCCGCAAAGTGTTCCTCCAGGACATTACACTCTCGCTTCGACGGGGTCGATCTTGGCCTTGCATGAACCACTTCTTGTCGAAATCGGGTTCACTTTGGATAGTGGGGATGAAATCATGTTCCTAAACCTTCACGTACTGTTCGGTGGCCGGCCGATGTGGCCGAGCGGTTCTAAGCGCTACAGTCTGGAACCGCGCGACCTCTACGGTCGCAGGTTCGAATCCTGCGTCGGGCATGGATGTGTTTGATGTCCTTAGGTTAGTTAGGTTTAAGTAGTTCTAAGTTCTAGGGGACTAATGACCACAGCAGTTGAGTCCCACAGTGCTCAGAGCCATTTGAACTGTTCGGTAGTCACCGTACGATCAAGGAATATCGCACCGATTATCCCGTAACCGGACACTGAAAACCACAGTCCCCTGTTTAGGGTGAAGAGACTTCTCGATCGCGAAATGCGGATTCTTAGTATCCCAAATGCGCAAATTTTGCTTACTGAAGAACCCATCCGAATGAAAGTGGGATTCGCCGCTTAACTAAATCATGCATGCACATAATAATTCCCATCATGCTGCGCGGCCAACCGTGAAGTTGAACATCCTAATGCAAACTGTTCAAAAGTTAGGACGATTTTATTTCATGTAGTTCAATAATTGTCACCCTGTAGAAAGAACCGTTCTTGCAAAGCTCAGTTTGTACTTTTCTCGCATGCTATCCTACGAACCATTGATAAAAGGCAACAGGTAGTTTCCATATAATAGTTTCCACATTTTTTGATTTTCGGAAAGTGACGCAGTGCTTTGCTTAAGGCAGTAAACGCATATTCGAGTATAGAAAATAGGTTCTTAGATACGTGATTGGGTTGGCGGCTTTTTAGTAATAGGGCCTAGTACATTATCTCTGATGGCGCATGTTCATTGGAAACAAAGGTCTCGTCAGGAGTGTCCCATGGAAGACTTTGACTGCTCTTGTTCTTTATATAGAAAGATGACCTGACGGAAAGAGTGAGCAGGAATCTGCTACTGTCCGCTGATGACACTACACTGTACGGGAAAGTAACGGAAGAACACTTCACAATCTAAGACGGCTAAAAAAGCATTTTACTGGATGACCTGTTTCGACGGAGCTATGCTGCCATCATCTGAGCTTAGGCTTAAAACATATTGTCCACTGTAATATTTTAAAACACAAGATGACACCATAGATCTGTCGAAACCGGTTACCCAATACAATGTTTTTTTTTTTTTTTAGCGATCTTGGATTATAAAGTTTTCTTCAGTTACCATGTATTGTAGATCGCCCCCATATTGCAAATGTGAGGAGTATATGCACGGGCGAGCGTCGCCGCTGATGACCGTAAAAGGGGTCAGAATTACAATTTGGAGTGATGAATAGCAGATTTCTCTAAAAGTGGAGAAATGAATGTTAATGCAGAAGAGCAGGAAAAATAATTGTTTATTTATCGTGTATGGTATTGGTGGTGTGCTACTTGGCATAGTTATGACTACTAAATATCTACCTGTCGCGTTGCAAAGCTGTGCGAAATGCAACGAGCACGTGAGGTCTGTTGCAGGGAAGGCAAATGGTCGCCAGGTTTATTTGACGAATTGTTGGGGAGTGTAGCTCATCGACGGAGAAGACCGCGTACGGGGCACTAGTGCGACCCACTCTTGAGTATCGCTGAAGTGTCTGGGATCCACACGAGGTTGGACGAGAGGAGGACATCGAAGCAATTTAGAGGCTTACTGCTAGATTTTTGTTGCTGCTAGGTTCGATCAACACGCGGGGGTTACGGAAGTGCTTCGCGAGCTTCAATGGGAAATTCCCGGGAGGAGGAAGGTGTTCTCTTCACGAAACAGTATTGAGAAAGTTCAGAGAACTGTCATTTGCGGTAGACGACAGAATGGGTGTACTGTCAACAACGTACACCGTCCTGTCAAAAAGTTCCAAGACTGATTTTATTCCTGGCGTATAAGCGACGTCAGTGCAGCAACTATAGTGGCAGCATGAACTACCATCTATAAACAACAAATGATTGCATGTGCATTCAACCAGTCGGTGGTGAGCAGGCAGCGTTAAGTGGTGGGCGAGCGGCCTTCGTGTGTCAACGTTGTGGTCACAAATCGCTCCCGAGCAACGTCTCTGCATCAGGTGCCCAAGACATTCTCCACAATGTTTTGAAGATCAGAAAGGTGTGTGCAAAGTTTGTCCTACACACACACACACACACACACACACACACACACACACACACACACACGTCACAACGAAAAATGACGACGCGTGGACGCCTGCTGTGAAGCGGTTGAAATGCAAAACGCGTACCGTTATTTACCTGAAAAAGTCATCATATGTGACAGGACCTTGTGTTATCAGTCAGAACCTACCACAGAACCAAAAGTTCAGAAATTCATAAGAAGGGTCATCGCTTTGACGACATTGCCGACATTCAAGCCAGTGTGGCATGCGAGCTGTGAACAACATCCCAGAGGGGGACTACTCTGGCAGATTCACATGGTTGTAAGAGCATTCTGCGCGTTACACTCAAATGTGCATTGACTATGTAGAACGTTTGAAGCATCAAAAGCGGCATCTTAACTTTTCTGTGCTTTTTGTTAATTGAATCCCTAAAACTTTTTGACTGACGTACGTGTCGCGGTAATCACCGCGAAGACAAGATGTGAGAAACCAGGTCTCGTACGGAAGCGTATAGACTGTCGTATTTACCCCGCTCTTCTGCGAGGGGGGCAGGAAAGTGAATGACTGACGATAGCACAAGGTACCCTCCGCCAGGTAAAAGACGATAAAGTAATAAAATCTTTTCGAAAAATCATGATTTGGGGCAATAGTTGTATGTCAGTTGCCAAACAGGCCATCATGCAATGGATGAGGTCATCGTTAGGCACAGTGATAACACATCAATGACAGTTACCATACGCCCAGAAACATTCCTCACATTAACTATACTTACAGAGAAGATACATTAATTAAAACTTCCGAAATAATAGACACCACGTATATATAATTAAGGCGAGACGGCCACTCATCCTTTCAGTGTAGATGCACCCACTCTCGAACTCTTACGGGAATGCGCAAAACCCCGCAAGTAACGAGAATAATGGGCAACGGGTTCTATATTACTAGTGTGTGGATAAGCTGAAAATTTGGGTCTTACGGGAGGCACGCTAGGGTAGTCCCATTTGTAATGACCACTGTGTCTGGATTACTTAGCGTTCAGAGCACTTATGTAGTAAAAAAGGAGGCCCCGGTTCTAATCCCTGTTCGGCACAAATTTTCAACTCCTGGATTTTCGGATTTTTAGCCCGGCACTGACGCATAGTCACACGGGGGTTAGATATTAAAACGGACAAAAACATGTTCGGCCAACGCTCCGTACGCGGTTCCCAATAGTGTATTGTAGCACTGGTCTTTCCCTTCCACTGTAAGCACCGCATTTCAGTCTTGGTTTTTTTTCCGTTTGTTGTCCAATGCTCGCCTTACGTGGGATCGGCATAAATACACATCCATTATAGGTGCGGCCTAAATGTGCGTTCCCATCTTTTTTCAGTCTCGAGTTTCCCTCCGATATGTCACCAAAAACAGATCTTGTGACACAATTACAAGAGACAGAAACTCGGCAATTTCTGAGTTACATACAGGAGAGCCCTTGTTTTACGTAATGTTTTTGGAATGTGAAATAAAAATTCCTGTCTCCTCAAAGAGTCTCCTGGTGCTAAATAAAGACATACGCAGTTTCGATTTTGCTCTTACTACCAGTCTCACATCAGTATCTGATTTAGAAATCAATAGTGAAATGCAATACAAAGAGAAATCAAATTGAGGCACTCTTACGAAGGTACTGAAATGATCTGGGTAAGTACGTCTGAGTTTCATGTCAACCAAATCATATAGTCCTGCTATTTTATTTATAATGCACATCCTAATCAACTGTTTTCTTCAGATTCCAGGGTCGGTTTATGCTCTACGCTAGAAATAAGCAAAACTGAACTCATTAAAGCTACGGATAAGGAACAAGCTCACCATCGTCATCTGCGATCAACCGACCCACGCCTTCGGAGGCACATCAGTCAGTGTAAACTACCGACGACACACAAATCCACGATAGCTAGCACGGAAGCGTGAGACGCTTTCGCATCCACACCCCGTGGGAATGTAGCTCAACACTGGTTCGTTGCCGGCAGCAACTGCGCAGAGATTCTTGCGTCCGGACGACGCGGTTAGGTTACGCGGTCTGGCCTTGATGGCAACCGAGCCGGGGCCGTCTTCGCTTCCCAGCCTTCATGGCGAGCCCCATGTTCCATTCCGTCAGAGACGAGGTCACTGCCGGCCGATAGGCGCGCCTGCCTTGACACCGTCCTGTCGTGGCTACAGTGACACGAGAGTTCTTGTAGGCCGCCTTCACTATCGAATGCAATCCCGGTACGCAGTCACCCACATCCATATTATACCACTCGCCGTTGAACAGGTTTTAGACGGCAGGTGCGACTGTTACGTTGTTAATCGCACCCTTGGAACAGTTTCCATTGTGTGAGGGAAGGAATATTCTATGTTGTTGTTGTTGTTGTTGTTGTTGTTGTTGTCTTCAGTCCTGAGACTGGTTTGATGCAGCTCTCCATGCTACTCTATCCTGTGCAAGCGTCATCATCTTCCAGTACCTACTGCATCTGCATCATCTCTTGGTCTCCCTCTACGATTTTTACCCTCCACGCTGCCCTTCAATGCTAAATTTGTGATCCCTACTAACCGATCCCTTCTTCTAGTCAAGTTCTGCCACAAACTTCTCTTCTCCCCAATCCTATTCAATAGCTCCTCATTAGTTACGTGATCTATCCACCTTATCTTCAGCATTCTTCTGTAGCACCACATTTCGAAAGCTTCTGTTCTCTTCTTGTCCAAACTAGTCATCGTCCATGTTTCACTTCCATACATGGCTACACTCCAAATAAATACTTTGAGAAACAACTTCCTGATAAATAAATCTATACTTGATGTCAACAAATTTCTCTTCTTCAGAAACGCTTTCCTTGCCATTGCCAGTCTACATTTTGTATCCTCTCTACTTCGACCATCATCAGTTATTTTGCTCCCCAAATAGCAAAACTCCTTTACTACTTTAAGTGTCTACTTTAAGTGTCTACTTTAAGTGTCTACTTAACAAGTCATTGGAAGTCTCCTGCAGAAATACTGAGCCATGCTGCCTCTATGCCTGTCCATAACTGAGGAAGTGTTGACGGTGCAGGATTTTGTGCACGAACTGACCTTTAAACTATGCCCCATTATGTTCGAGGGGTTTCATGTCGGGAGATACGGGTGGCCAAGCCATAGCTCGAATTGTCCAGAATGTTCTTCAAACCAGTCGCAAACATTAAGTCCACAAATGGCTGCAGACAGTCTCAAAGAAGCCGAACATCTAGAGGACCCAGTCCATTCCATGTAAACACAGTCCCCACTATTATGGAGCCACCACCGGTTTGCCTTGTTGACAACTTGGGTCCATGGTTTCGTGTGGTCTGCGTCACACTCGAACTCTACCATCAGCTCTTACCAACTGAAATCGGGACTGATCTGACCAGGCCACTGTCTTCCAGTCATGTAGCGCCCAGCCGATATGGTCACAAGCCCAGGAGAGGCGCTGCGGGCGATGTCGCACTTTTAGCAAAGGCACTCGCGTAGGTCATCTGCTGCCATAGCCCATTAACGCCAAATTTCGTCGCGCTCTCATAAGGGATACGTTCGTCGTACGTCCTACGTTGATTTCTGTAGTTATTTCGCGCAGTGTGGATACCTTCGTCGTACGTTCCACATTGATTTCTGTGGTTATTTTTACACAGTATTGCTCGTCTTTTAACACTGACAAAGGTACGCAGCTCTCCGTCGGTCGTAAAGTGAAGTCCATCGGCCACTACGTTGTCCGACACTGTGGATGTCGGAATATTAACTTCCCTAACAATTTCTCAGATTAAATGTCTCGTCGTCAAGTTCCAACTACCACACCGCGTTCAAAGTCTTTTATTTCCCATCACTCGGCCGTAATCCCGTAGCAAACCTGTTCACATGAAATCATCTGCACACAAATCACACTTTCGCCACTGCACTGCCATTTTATACCTTGTGCACGCTATACTACCTCCCTCTGTATATGTGAGTATCGCTATCCCGTGACTTTTGTCACCTCAGTATTATCTGAAATGGATGGCGAAAACGAAACTTTGCGCGTTGACAGGATATGTGATTTTGTTGCAGTGATCACAAAATCGAGTCAAATATACAAATAACCTAGCAGTATGAGCCCACTCATTCGTGTAACGTGGCACCCTCTCTGCCGCGGGTACATGCACTAATTGCGATGGGAAGGTTCCCATACAGCTGTTGTATCCTGACCACAAAAGTTGTATGTGGCGCTTGATATTCTTTATGGTGGCAATGGGATGGAGTTAAAATCCAAATTGGTCCTACACATCTCTGCTATCAGGGACAGCTTTTGATCGTGAGAGCCGGCCGTTGGTGGCCAGCGGTTCTAGGCGCTTTCTGGAACCGCGCGACCGCTACGGTCGCAGGTTCGAATCCTGCCTCGGGCACGGATGTGTGTGATGTCCTTAGGTTAGTTAGGTTTAAGTAGTTGTAAGTTCTAGGGGACTGATGACCTGAGATGTTAAGTCCCATAGTGCGCAGAGCCGTTTGAACCATTTTGATCGTGAGAGTAACTCAGTATGACGCAGAGAATTCATAGAAACTCGTCCCGTGAGTGGATGAACATTGGACTGTTGAAGAGTGGGAGGTAACACATCAGGACACAGGGTTCGCGTCACGTACCGTTGTGTAGTCACGTTCCCACAATTTGTAGTAGCTGTGACGCCAATAGTAACACCTCTGTGCCTCTCCAAAACATTGGAAGGATGGGACCTCTCCAAGTCGCCGCCATAATCGCCAACGATTGTCTTCCGGGACAGCGTAGAACCATGGTTCATCGCTAAAAACATTGAGACGTCATTTGAAGGGCTTATTTCAATAGTGGTACAAGTCCATTTCTGTTCATTCTGAGATACAGAGTCCTAAAGTTAAATGAGCGCTGAAAAATCTGCAGTTGAGATACCAGAAATATTAAAGTAGAGAATGAACAAAAATGGACTTGGACCACTATTGAAATAAGCCCTTCATTTATCGGTAGTCTATTTGTCCAGGTCGCGGCATCATTCCAAACGCAGTCATTTGTGTTGTGGTGTAAACGACAGTCTACGCATGGGACGGTGATTTCCTAGTCCTGCAGCAAGGGAGAATTCAGGCTGTTGCAGGCTGCCAATCTCTTGTTCTCGGGTGGCAAGTGCTCGTGTGAAGGAGTTACGGTGTGCATGGTGTATAATATGAATATCCTCACGTGTGGTGGTCAGACTTTTTTTTTAGTTGTCAGTCTTCTGACTGGTTTGATGCGGCCCGCCACGATTTCCTCTCCTGTGCCAACCTCGAGATCATCAGTCCCCTAGAACTTAGAACTACTTAAACCTAACTAACCTAAGGACATAACACACATCGATGCCCGAGGCAGGATTCGAACCTGCGACCATAGCAGTCACGCGGTTCCAGACTGTAGCGCCTAGAACCGCTCGGCCACCCCGCCCGGCAGTAACACTTGCAACCTACGTCCTCAATTTTTGTTGAATGTATTCCAATCTCTGCCTTCCTCCACAGCTCCCTCTAGTGCCACGGGAGTCATTCCCCCATGTCTTTACAGACGTCCTATCATACTGCCCTTTCTCCTTCGCAGTGTTTTCCACATATGCCTTTCCTCTCCGATTCTGTGTAGAACCTCCTCCTTCCTTAACTTATCAGTCCACCTAATTTTCAACATCCGTCTATAGCACCACATCTCAAATGCTTCGATTATCTTCTGTTCCGGTTTTCCCACAGTCCATGTTTCACTACCATAAAATGCTGTACTCCAAACGTACATTTTCAGAAATTTCGTCTTCAAATTAAGGCCTATGTTTGATACTACATACTCGTCTTGCCCAGGGAAATCCTTTTTGCCAATGTTAGTCTGCTTATTATATCCTTCTTGCTCCGTCCGTCATTGTATATTTTGCTGCCTATGTAGCAGAGTTCCTTAATTTCATCTACTTCTTGCTCACTAATCCTGATCTTAAGTTTTTCGCTGTTCTCATTTATGCTACTTCGTCTTCCTTCGATTTAATCTCAGTTCACATTCTGTACTCATTAGACTGTTCATTGCATTCATCAGATCATATAATTATTCTTAACTATCAGTTACGATCAGCTCATTGATATCCTTTCACTTTGAGTTTTACTTCCACTCGTTAACCTTTCTTTTATTTCCATCATTGCTTATTCGATGAACAGCTTGAACAGTAGGGGGGAAAGACAATATCCCTGTCTTACTCCCATTTTAATCCGAGTATTTCGGTCTTGGTCTCCGCTCTTATTATTCCGTCTTGGTTCTTGTACATGTTGTATATTACTCGTCTCTCCCTATAGCTTACCCCTGTTTTACTCAGAATCTTGACCCAATTTTAAATTGTAGAGCGAAAACCCAACAAATCTGCATAATGCACGATTCGACCAACCGGCCACATGCAGAATCACAATGCAGCCTCTTTAAAACCGTCGGGTACTGATAAGGATGTCTCCGTGTCCTTCACAACGAAACTCAACATCTGACGCTGTTCACTTCCCTTATACAACGTATTAACTGGTAGCAACCATAAACACGAGCAACACTACTATCACTCGGGTGGCCGTTTCACGTGTCAGAGAGGATTGCAAGTCTGATAATTTACGAGGGTGGTTCGGAAAGTAAGTTCCGTTTGGTAATAAAAAAGAATCGAATACAGATAACGAAAGCAGTTTATTTCGCAAAAATCTGTAACAGTTACACTGCTTTTTAACATGGCCTCCGTAATTTTCCGGGCATTTCTCATAGCGTGGTACAAGTTACGTATGTATTCCTTCGTCATAGATGTTGCCGCTTGTGGCAAAATGTTCTTTTGCCTCATCATTGTTGTTGAAGCGAGATCAGAACTGAACGGAGGATGGCCAAAAACGTCCAGTCACATTCACAACGTGATGGAGCGTTTTCGTGAATGAAAACCATAACTTTTGAGAGCATTCCTCTGCGCTTGTTCTGTATTGCAAAGCACAGAATCTTAAGCGTCTCGCAATGAACACCCTTATTACTTGTGTCCTACTTGTTTCACTTGGTGGTAAAAATCGGACAGTAAAATGCACGTCGAACAGATGTGCAGAACTATAGACCTATATCTCTAACGTCGATCAGTTGTAGAATTTTGGAACACGTATTATGTTAGAGTATAATGTCTTATCTGGAGACTAGAAATCTACTCTGTAGGAATCAGCATGGGTTTCGAGAAAGACGGTCGTGTGAAACCCAGCTCGCGCTATTCGTCCACGAGACTCAGAGGGCCTTAGACACGAGTTCACTGGTAGATGCCGTGTTTCTTGACTTCCGCAAGGCGTTTGATACAATTCCCCACAGCCGTTTAATGAACAAATTAAGAGCATATGGACAATGAGACCCATTGTGCGATTGGATTGAAGAGTTCCTAGATAACAGAACGCAGCATGTCATTCTCAATGGAGAGAAGTCTTCAGAAGTAAGAGTGATTTCAGGTGTGCCGCAGGGGAGTGTCATAGGACCGTTGCTATTCACAATATACATAAATGACCTGGTGGATGACATCGGAAGTTCACTGAGGCTTTTTGCAGATGATGCTGTGGTGTATCGAGAGGTTGCAACGATGGAAAATTGTACTGAAATGCAGGAGGATCTGCAGCGAATTGACGCATGGTGCACGGAATGGCAATTGAATCTCAATGTAGACAAGTGTAATGTGATGCGAATACATAGAAAGATAGGTCCCTTATCATTTAGCTACAAAATAGCAGGTCAGCAACTGGAATCAGTTAATTTCATAAATTATCTGGGAGTACGCATGAGGAGTGATTTAAAATGGAATGATCATATAAAGCTGATCGACGGTAAAGCAGATGCCAGACTGAGATTCATTGGAAGAATCCTAAGGAAATGTAATCCGACAACAAAGGAAGTAGGTTACAGTACGCTTGTTCGCCAACTGCTTGAATACTGCTTAGCAGTGTGGGATCCGTACCAGATAGGGTTGATAGAAGAGATAGAGAAGATCCAACGGAAAGCAGCGCGCTTCGTTACAGGATCATTTAGTAATCGCGAAAGCGTTACGGAGATGATAGATAAACTCCAGTGGAAGACTCTGCAGGAGAGACGCTCAGTAGCTCGGTACGGGCTTTTGTTGAAGTTTCGATAACATACCTTCACCGAAGAGTCAAGCAGTATATTGCTCCCTCCTACGTATATCCCGCGAAGAGACCATGAGGATAAAATCAGAGAGATTAGAGCCCACACAGAAGCATACCGACAATCCTTCTTTCCACGTACAATACGAAACTGGAATAGAAGGGAGA
Organism: Schistocerca gregaria; assembly: GCF_023897955.1. Lineage (NCBI taxonomy): Eukaryota > Metazoa > Arthropoda > Insecta > Orthoptera > Acrididae > Schistocerca > Schistocerca gregaria. The sequence goes on from NC_064924.1 coordinate 492,674,754, forward strand.
ACCGATATAGGTACTCAGGGTACCCTCCGCCACACACCGTCAGGTGGCTTGCGGAGTATGGATGTAAATGTAGATGTAGATGCCCGTCCCAAACAACGTGTACGTGACTTTTGGAGGTGTCAAGAGTTGCTTGGGTTTAACCTTTCCTGGGAACGAAGTGTGACTCCATTCCATCGATTACCGTTTCTTTTCAGGGGTGTCACAAGGAACCCCCGTGACTATTTGGGATAAGAATTTCTCGCCATCGTCACTGTAAGTTGACAAAGAATAAAGTGCGCTGCCCTTCCTTTATTGTTTGTATTGTTCACTAAGAAGCTTAGGCACCCAACGTACGCAAAGATTATGAAACCCAGTTTCTCAGTAACAACCTTGTAAACTACTGTTCGTGAAATTTGTGGAAATCTATGAGCAGTAGCATTAATCGTAAACCTACGGTTTTTCTTAATCATTTCTTCGATTACACTAACGAGTTCATCAGAAACGGCAGATGGATGTCCACTTCGTTCTTGTCAAGCACTTGATCACTCTATGCCTTAAATTGCCGGACTCATCTTCTCACCACTGAAGAACTCATTGCATTTTCTCCGTAAACCTCGCAGATTTGTCGATGAATGTCACTTGGATTAACGTCATTCTTAGCATTCAGAAAACGAAACAAAGACCTCAGTTCGGCGGGATTTTCGATAAACGATGCCATCACGTATAAACAATGACTACGAATCACACACAACACAGGGCGATCTCGAAATGGCGGCATTTCCTTCTACATGAACCAGAGATACTACTGCGCATGAGCGAACTGTGATCGTAGCAGTGCCGCAGAGAAAAATCGAAACGGATCTTACTTTCCGAACTACCCTCTTATAAACCCGTCTATGGTGTGTACGTTTATGAAGTTACTTTGACAACTGGCCATGTCTTCTGGGTGCTTCGCATTTTTTGTCAGGCAGTTTACACATTTGGAATATTCCACTCAACGGTCTTTATGTAGCATATTAATACACTCCTGGAAATTGAAATAAGAACACCGTGAATTAGTTGTCCCAGGAAGGGGAAACTTTATTGACACATTCCTGGGGTCAGATACATCACATGATCACACTGACAGAACCACAGGCACATAGACACAGGCAACAGAGCATGCACAATGTCGGCACTAGTACAGTGTATATCCACCTTTCGCAGCAATGCAGGCTGCTATTCTCCCATGGAGACGATCGTAGAGATGCTGGATGTAGTCCTGTGGAACGGCTTGCCATGCCATTTCCATCTGGCGCCTCAGTTGGACCAGCGTTCGCGCTGGACGTGCAGACCGCGTGAGACGACGCTTCATCCAGTCCCAAACATGCTCAATGGGGGACAGATCCGGAGATCTTGCTGGCCAGGGTAGTTGACTTACACCTTCTAGAGCACGTTGGGTGGCACGGGATACATGCGGACGTGCATTGTCCTGTTGGAACAGCAAGTTCCCTTGCCGGTCTAGGAATGGTAGAACGATGGGTTCGATGACGGTTTGGATGTAACGTGCACTATTCAGTGTCCCCTCGACGATCACCAGAGGTGTACGGCGAGTGTAGGAGATCGCTCCCCACACCATGATGCCGGGTGTTGGCCCTGTGTGTCGCGGTCGTATGCAGTCCTGATTGTGGCGCTCACCTGCACGGCGCCAAACACGCATACGACCATCATTGGCACCAAGGCAGAAGCGACTCTCATCGCTGAAGACGACACGTCTCCATTCGTCTCTCCATTCACGCCTGTCGCGACACCACTGGAGGCGGGCTGCACGATGTTGGGGCGTGAGCGGAAGACGGCCTGACGATGTGCGGGACCGTACCCCAGCTTCATGGAGTCGGTTGCGAATGGTCCTCGCCGATACCCCAGGAGCAACAGTGTCCCTAATTTGCTGGGAAGTGGCGGTGCGGTCCCCTACGGCACTGCGTAGGATCCTACGGTCTTGGCGTGCATCCGTGCGTCGCTGCGGTCCGGTCCCAGGTCGACGGGCACGTGCACCTTCCGCCGACCACTGGCGACAACATCGATGTACTGTGGAGACCTCACGCCCCACGTGTTGAGCAATTCGGCGGTACGTCCACCCGGCCTCCCGCATGCCCACTATACGCCCTCGCTCAAAGTCCGTCAAGTGCACATACGGTTCACGTCCACGCTGTCGCGGCATGCTACCAGTGTTAAAGACTGCGATGGAGCTCCGTATGCCACGGCAAACTGGCTGACAGTGACGGCGGCGGTGCACAAATGCTGCGCAGCTAGCGCCATTCGACGGCCAACACCGCGGTTCCTGGTGTGTCCTCTGTGCCGTGCGTGTGATCTTTGCTTGTACAGCCCTCTCGCAGTGTGCGGAGCAAGTATGGTGGGTCTGACACACCGGTGTCAATGTGTTGTTTTTTCCATTTCCAGGAGTGTATTTACATTATATTATTGATGTAGGGTATAATGGTGTGGGGTGACGTTTGGAATAGATTGGCCCGTTCTTTCTGGAAGATGGCACCACGGGGCAAAGCTGCCTTAAGTTATTGAGGAATACTGTCATCCCAGGACTTCAGACTAAAGTGAACTTTGCGAACTGTGGTGTCAGCGAGATAGTGCTCTCGCACACTTTGCCGCCATTGTTTGGGAGTTATTGTATTGTTTCCTGAGTGCCCAGCCCCATCGCCAGACGTTGCCCCACCGTATTTTTTTCTGCGATGTTACCTTAAGGATAACGTGTACACTGATCCCATTGATAGTAAGCAGCATCTGCGTGAGGTGACAGTTCGGGAGTTGAACAGTGTGAACATGTGAAAGAAGGCCCGTAAAAATGTTTGTGCGTTTGCAAGACTGTGTTAACGGTAGAGGATGGCCCGGTCGACCACTAGATTGAAAATCGGTAGCAGTGTCATTACAATTAGGCAGCTATCCTTTGTGGGTTATCCCATTTTTCTAACTGTTACTGTCGTTTGTCTGTATTTTGCTTTACACACACGGATCTGTCGATGAATAACTGTGGACTTCAGCTTGATAAATTATTGTTAAAATGTCCAGTGTCTATGCACTTATCGCTGTAAAGTCATTGTGAGTTACTCTTGCTTCGAATAACGTACACTGTTTTTGTGTTGAGCATATAAATATATCAATATATAAATATTCCTTCGAAGACAGCTCCTGACTATCTCACCACGAGTATACCACTGTGACTACCATTTATATCGTTGTTTCTTTCCGAAGACACGTTGTTCGTAGTAGGGAAACATGGCTGGTTGGTTGATTTGGAGGAGGGGCCCAACAGCGTGGTCATCGGTCCCATCAGATTAGCGAAGGATGAGGAAAAAAGACGGCCCCGCCCTTTCAAAGGGACCATCCCCGCATTTGCCTGAAGCTCTTTAGGGAAATCACGGAAAACCTAAATCAGGATGGCCGGACGCGAGTTTGAACTGTCGTCCTCCCCAATGCGAGTCCAGTGTGCTAACAACTGCGCCACCTCGCTCGGTAGCAAAAGATGTGTTTGGTGGAATTTCAGAAAGGAAAAAAAAGAGGTTCGAACGTCGCAGGCGCACACATGTTGTCTGGTGCCTTTTAGCCCGTTGTGCTCAAGCCGCAGCTTGTTTTTCTCGAAAACTCATAATAGATGAGCACTTGGATGTAACAAGTTTGTACTAAAATTCTGCAAGAGATGAAAAAAATACGTGACCAGTTGGATACACAGGGTGGCGCACGAAATGTTACCAATTGTTTCTTTCGCAACTTACGACGCACATTAGATATCACGCTGGGATCTCTGCAGCAGTACCAGCAGAGTATGGAAAAACAAATGAGTTGCGAAATGACGTTAATTCAGGATACTGCCACTAGGAGACTAGTAAGCAGCAATTTCTGAAATGGAAAACCGGCGACGCAGCAGCGATCGGCAATGGTGTTACTTTTTCATGAAGCGAAAAGCCTTGTTGTGTCTCAGACGCGTTTTCGACAACAGTTTACCACACGATGGGTCCCTTGTAAGAAGACCATCCACAGGTTGTACGATGAATTTGTACAGGAAGGAACAGTATTTGAAGCGAAGCGACCTCGACTTAAGCCTGTTTGTTCGCCGGAGAATACTGAAGCGGTACGAGTTGCTGTAGAGAGAAGTCCCGGGAAATCGTGTAGAAAGGCAGCAGTGCAGCTGGGAATATCCAGACGCTCCGTTCAACGCATTCTCAAAAGTGACCTCCATATGTACCCATACAAGATGACCTGTGCACAGAAGCTCACTGAAGAACACAAGCAGCAGACACTACTGTTTGCTCAGTGGGCGGAGGATAGGGAAGAAACTCTCAACAATGTTTGGTTTTCAGACGAGGTGCATTTTTATTTAGACGGTGTGGTTAAAAAACAAAATGTACGCTTTTGGGGCACTGAAAACCCACAAGTGCTTCATGAACGACGACCACAGTATGCTCCGAGGATTACAGCGCGGGCAGCAATTTCCAGTCACGGACTTATTGGACCATTTTTCTTTGAAGAAACTGTGAACAGCGAGCGTTATTTGAGCATGCTTCTTGCTACTGCCTTGCCCTTCAACACGCAGTGGTTCATGCAAGATGGAGCAAGGCCACATACTGCAAACACTCTGTTGTCGTTTTTACACGAGCATTTCGATATGCGGATCATTTCACTCAGGCTTCCAGGTCGCTTCAATGACGGACAAAATTGGCCCCCAATAGTCCAGACCTCAATCCATGTGACATTTTTTCTATGGGGGTACCTAAAGAAAAAAAAATTCCCGAAACGTCCACGTGATTTAATGGAGCTCAGAAAACTTTTTCGTCAAGCTGGCAGTGTAATACGGAAGACATGTGCCGCAGGGTAATCACTAACTTTTCAGTGTTCGTTTGAAGGAAGTGACGAAACGAAATGGTGGACATATTGAGCATGTGCTGAGTTAGAACAAATCTCCATGGATGGCTCTTCATGGTGGTATATGTTCCTTTCAGAATGAGATTTTCACTCTGCAGCGGAGTGTGCGCTGATATGAAACTTCCTGGCAGATTAAAACTGTGAGCCGGACCGATTCTCGAACTCGGGACCTTTGCCTTGTCTCCTCATGTCTCCGCAATATCCTTTCTTTCAGGATTGCTAGTTCTGCAAGGTTCGTAGCAGAGCTTCTGGAAAGTTTGGAAGGTAGGAGACGAGGTACTGGCAGAAGTTAAGCTGTGAGGACGGGGCGTGAGCCGTGCTTGGGTAGCTCAGTTGGTAGAGCACTTGCCCGCGAAGGCAAAGGTCCCGAGTTCGAGTCTCGGTCGGGCACACAGTTTTAATCTGCCAGGAAGTTTTATGTTCCTTTCAGATTGTATTAACAATACAGTTTATATTCAAAAACAAAATGGTAACACATTTCGTACGGCACCCTGTATGTTTCCAATGTAAAAGGCAACACGAACATTTTCCTAGACTTAGGCTTGCCGTATTTTCAGAGATGATGAGAGTGAGATATCACAACGATACACCTGGCTCGGTGGCGCCGCGCGTGATTTCAACAGCTGACCGTGTGCGGGAGCCCCTCGCTATTGGCGCAGCTGCCAGCCGTCGCGAACACCTGTCCCCACTGACACCGCCTTGCAGCACAGTTAGCTTCTGGAACTAGGCAGAAAGTTGTTCATTCACACTGCGGTCAAGGCACGCGAAGTAAGCAACGCTTACCCATCAGAACTAGGGAGACAGTCTCTGAATTATTTTTCTCTTCGTCTTATTTAGATAGTCAAGAGGAGCGGAGTACCATCGAATTACCGATGTAACGTTCGTTTTCCGTCCCGATACCGTTGGGTCGTAGGAGTTGTTAATCGATCCGGGTTTCAAACCGGAGATTAATCTTGTGTCCTTAGGGTCCAAGGGAACAGAATGTGATTATCACTGAGAACAGGGCAGGGACCCGCGGGGAAATCAGGAAGCCTTTTCAAGCTGAACGAAAATTTCGACGCTCACTCACTTTGCCAACAGTCTTAGAGGGATGGAACACTTTCCTCCAGCCTCAGTCTAGTGTTATGCTCTTTAGTGTACCAGTATTCAGAGGCTTGCCACTTTATCATATTCGTTTACGAGTTGCTCATTTCAAGAGGCAGCACGAATATAGTGTTTTCTTGGGTGAAGATGGGACTGAAGATAGCAGGTTTAAAATAAAGCGAGCAGGTTATCCGCAACTGATAGAAAGACCAGATTCAGATCAACTATACTAATCTTGAATAATGACCATCTCTTTTATATGGCCCGTATTGCTGGATGTTACAGATTAGATGTAGACTTGTTCATAAGTTCATTCACGACCATTTGTGTGCTAATTCAGTAGGATGCTCATGCGTTGTAACCGTAGCTAAGCCAATGCTTACGTCTCAAATTTTTAGACCTATTCATAATAATGACGATGTTAGCTTTATATTATCCTTCCTACTCCGAAGTTCTTTTTAGGTGATTAAACTTCGTGCTTAAGCACAAAATTTTCCGAGACAGGCCATACGTTGTAAGCACGTGCTGTCTTCCTCATATCATGACCAACTAATACTTCATAAATGTTAAGACAGTCGATCTAAGTACGTTCTGCACCGGATAACATATACGCCCTTTTCCTCACCTGTACCTTTCTTTTTATTTCACTTCACTAGTAAATCCAAGGTCAGGAGTTAGGTTCGCGTCTTGTCCCAACAAGTACCCATCACACAGTTCATGCGCAGGCGCAAGGTATTGTGTCCGCCTAGGCGGCTCCAGTCGTACAGCACTCGTGGCTGCCGCATCGCGGTCGCGAAGTGGGGCCGAGGTAGTTTCAGATACCTTTTTACAGTCTGATGATAATTTACGGATTTGTTGTTTTAACTTGACGATGTCCACTATGGACAAACGGTAGTTACTTTTATTCTGAAGAAGGTTGGGTTATCCGGACTGAAACCTAGGTAAATCTAGGTAAACTTTGCAACTGAGGCTGTTCGTTTTAAAAATTAAAACTAGATTGCAATTGTAAGAACAGAAGTACGTGAAAGGGAAGCAGTAGTCGAAAGGACTGTGAGAGAGTCGCGGTTTTTACCAATGTTGCTCAGTCTGTGCATTGAGCAAACAGTAAAGGAGACAGGGGGAAGTGAGGTAAGAAAATTGAAGTTCATAAGGAAGAAATAAAAACATTGTGTTTACTGATGAAATTGTTGTTCGCCGATAACCTTGTAATTCTGTGTGAGGGACCTGGAACAGCAGTTGGACACAGTGGAAAAGTCTTGAAAAGAGGTTAGAATAATTTCAACAAAAGCAAAGCAAAGATTATGGAATGTGATCAAAGTGAACCATGCGATGCTAAGGGAATGACAGGAACAAATGAGGAATGTAATAGGTGATGTTAGTTAAGCAGCTAATAACTGACGATGGCCGATAGGATATAAAATGCCAACAACCAATAGCAAGAAAAGCGATTCAGAAAAAGATAATTTTTTTAGGAAGTCATTTCTAAAGGCATTTATTTGATGGGAATTTTAAAAATTTCCCTGCGATGTTGAAAGAATTTTTGGGCTTGCAGCCGGTTATCGTTAACTACACAATATTTCGACAAGGCACATGTGAGTCATCCTCTGGTGAGCCATCGAAGACTGACGACGATTTCCCAAGTTTCGCAATTTATTAGCGAGCTATGAGTGTTTCGCGCATGCGTCAAGATCGCGGTGGCAGACTGACCACAGTATTCACACCCTCACTTAGTACAGTTACGGAATTCAGCTGTCCTTAAGTTTGCCGGTTGCCGCTTCGGCGTACTATGATGTATCCGATTAAAGCAAATAGTAGAAAAATGGTGTTTTTCGATATTTCTATACTTTTTTTTGTATATGCTTTGGTTGGTTCTGGACGGCCTTCAAAGTACGAGCTGTTACCGACACAAAAGGTCGTTTGCTCGTTATTAAATGTCGACAGCTCAGAACAAAGTTACACGAATGCAGCTCTATTTATTCAAGTCAGTGTATTGATTCAGCAGTCTTTGGACAATGTATAAAAAAATGGCTCGAAGATCGTTTAGCCCCACCAATTACAAAGCGCGAGCTATAATTCCATTTTCGCGTGCAAAAGGATCTACATCTGCTGAAATCCGTCAGGAACTCTCCCGTTTGTTGGTTCGACGACGGTGTTGAGACTTTAAAAAGTGGCCGTGCAGATGTCCATGACGAAGAGTGAGGTGCCAGATCCAGTATCCAGATCGTTGAAATAATGCAATAAGTGGATAGGAAAGTTGCAATATCAGCGGAGATGAGCTAATGCTGATGGATTTCTTCATGTTGGACACACCAATCACGACTGTCACGGAAAAACTCGGATATCAAATGTGTGCAAAGAGCGTACTGAAAACTCCTATCGCTTTCCCACCATTATCTACATCTACATGGATGCTCTGCAAATCACATTCAAGTGCCTGGCAGAGGGTTCATCGAACCACTTTCACAATTCTCTATTATTCCAATCTCGTATAGCGCGTGGAAAGAATGAACACCTACATCTTTCCGTACGAACTCAGATTTCCCTTATTTTATCGTGGAGATCGTTCCTCCCTATGTAGGTCGATGTCAACAAAATATTTTCGAATTCGGAGGAGAAAGCAGGTGATTGGAATTTCGTGTACAGATTCAGTCGCAATGAAAAACGCCTTTGTTTTAATGATAGCCACTCCAGTTCACGTATCATGTCTGTGACACTGTCTCCCCTATTTCGCGATAATTAAAAACGATCTGCCCTTCTTTGCACTTTTTCGATGGCATCCGGCAGTCCCACCTGATGCGGATCCCACACCGCACAGCAATACTCCAGAATAGGGCGAACTTGCGTGATGTAAGTAGTCTCTTTAGTAGACCCGTTGCACCTTCTAAGTGTTCTGCCAGTGAATCGCAGTTCTACCCACAATATTATCTATGTGATCGTTCCAATTTAAGTTATTTTTAATTGTAATCCCTGAATATTTAGTTGAATTTACAGCCTTCAGATTTGTGTGACTTATCGCGTAATCGAAATTTACACATGTGAATAACTTCACACTTTTCCTTATCCAGGGTCAATTGCCACTTTTCGCATCATACAGATATCTTATATAAATCATTCTGCAAGTCGTCTTGATCATCTTATGGCTTTACAAGACGGTAAATGACAGCATCACCTGCAAAAAATCTAAGACGGCTCCTCAGGTTGTCTCCTATGTCGTTACCATAGATCAGGAACAATCGAGGGCCTATAACAGTTCCTTGGGAAACTCCGGATGTTACTTCTGTTTTACTCGATGACTTTTCTTCTATTACTACGAACTGTGACCTTTCTGACAAGAAATGACGAATCCATTCGCCCAACTGAGGCGATACTCCGTAGGCACGCAGTTTGGTTAGAAGACGCCTGTGAAGAACGGTGTCGAAAGCCTTCTGGAAATCTAAAAATATGGAATCAATTTGACATCCCCTGTCGATAGCACTTACTACTTCATGAGTATAAATAGCTAGTTGCGTTTCACAAGAACGATATTTTCTGAAACCATGCTATGTGTGAATAAATCGTTTTCTTCGAGGTACTTCTTAATGTTCGAATACAGTATATGTTTCAAAACCCTACTGGAAATCAGCGCTAGTGATATACGCCTGTAATTCAGCGGATTACTCCTACTTCCCTTTTTGGGTATTGGTGTGACTTGAGCAATTTTCCAGTCTTTAGGTACGGATCTTTCTGTGAGTGAGTGGTTGTATATAATTGCTAAATAAGGAGGTACTTTATCAGCATACTCTGAGAGGAACCTGACTGGTATACAATCTGGACCGGAGGCCTTGCCTTTATTAAGTGATTTAAGTTGCTTCGTTACTCCGAGGGTATCTACTTCTATTTTTCTCATTTTGGCAGTTGTTGTTGATTGGAATTCAGGAATATTTACTTCGTCTTCTTTGGTAAAAGAGTTTCGGAAAACCGTGTTAATAACTCTGCTTTAGTGGCACTGTCATCATCGACTTCACCGTTGTCATACCTTAGCAAAAGATCTTGCCAAGAACCCGAGAAAATTTTGGTTCTTCATAAAAACAGTAAATGGGTCTAAGGATTCTACCCACTCGTTCGTTGACCTGTATGGTACGGCAGTACAAGACAGCAGAAGGAAGCTGATGTTTCAACTTTCACATTTGAGAATTCATTCACGCAGGAAGATGGTACAAACATACTGTCATGCGACCGTCGCACGGACTCCCGCAAGGGAGACAGAGAAACAACTGGAAGGGTTCAAAAACGTATAAGTCTCCAGATCCAGATGGAATCGGAGTTCGGTTTTACAGAGAGTACTGTGCGGCCTTGGCCATATACATAGTTTGCATTCATAGCGGATCTCTCGCCCAGCGCAAAGTCTTAAGCGACTGCAAAAATGCACAACTAACTCCTGTACATAAGAAAGGTAAAAGAACGGACCGGACAATTACAGACCATCATCGGTTTTCTGTATAATTATTGAACGTATTCTGAGTTCGAATGTAATAGATGTCTTTGATATGGAAAAGATTTTGTCCACAAATCAGGAAGAATTTAGGAAGCATTGTTCGTGCGGAACTCGCCTTGCCCTTTTCTCACATGATGTACTGCAACTATGAATGAAAGACCACAGTAGATTCCATATCCCCGAGATCTACGGAAGGCGTTTTACACGGCACCGCACTGCAGACAATTAACGATGGTACGAGCATATGAAATAACTTCCCAGACATGGGACAGGCTCGAAAACTTCTTACTTACGTACGTTGTCCTCGATGGTGAGTGTTTGTCGGAGACAAGGATATAATTAGGAGCGCCCCAGGGAAATGTGATAGGACACTTTCTCTATATACATGAATGATCTGACGGACAGGGTTGGTGGCAATCTGCGTCTATTTGCTGATGATGCTGTGGTGTACGGGAAGTTGTCACTGTTGTGTGACTGTTGGAGGATAAAAGATGACTTAGACAAAATTTCTAATTTGTGTGATGAATGGGAGTCTGCTCTAAATCTAGAAAAATGCGTCATACGGTGGCTTGCGGAGTATGTATGTACATGTAGGAAAAAAAATGTGCAGCACTACATCTCAAACGCTTCGATTCTCTCGGCGATTTTCCACAGCTGTAATTTATTTCTGTACGATTCTGTAAAGTTTGTGGCACAACTTGACTAGAAGAAGGGATCGGTTGGTAGGACATGTTTTGAGGCATCAAGGGATCACAAATTTAGCATTGGAGGGCAGTGTGGAGGGTAAAAATCGTAGAGGGAGACCGAGAGATGAGTACACTAAGCAGATTCAGAAGGATGTAGGTTGCAGTAGGTACTGGGAGATGAAGAAGCTTGCACAGGATAGAGTAGCATGGAGAGCTGCATCAAACCAGTCTCAGGACTGAAGACCACAACAACACGATTCTGTACTTCAAACGTACATACTCAGATTTTCTTCCGCAAATTAAGGCCAGCCGCGCGGGATTAGCCGAGCGGTCCGAGGCGCTGCAGTCATGGACTGTGCGGCTGGTGCCGGCGGAGCTTCGAGTCCTCCCTCGGGCATGGGTGTGTGTTTGTCCTTAGGATAATTACGGTTAAGTAGTGTGTAAGCTTAGGGACTGATGACCTTAGCTGTTAAATCCCATAAGATTTTACACACATTTGGAAAAAAGGATTATTTTTGGTAGTTTTAGTATCCTCCTTGCTTCATCCGTCATGTGTCATTTTGCTTCCAAGGTAGCAGAAGCCCTTCATTATTCAAATGGTTCAAATGGCTCTGAGCACTATGGGACTTAACATCTATGCTCATCAGTCCCCTAGAACTTAGAACTACTTAGACCTAACTAACCTAAGGACAGCACACAACACCCAGTCATCACGAGGCTGAGAAAATCCCTGACCCCGCCGGAAATCGAAGCCGGGCGCGGGAAGCGAGAACGCTACCGAACGACCACGAGCTGCGGGCAGCCCTTCATTTCGTCTACTTTATGGTCTCCGATTGCGGTGTTGCGTTTATCGCTAATTTCATTTCTCCTATTTGTTATTACTTTCCTCTTTCTTCGGCTCCCTGTCTGTCCATTTTCCGTGCGCATTAGACTGTTGATTCCATTCAACACGTCCTGCGATTCTGCGCATTCACTAAGGATAGCGATGTTCTCAGCGAATCTTCTCACTGATATCCTTAGACATTCAATTTTAATACCACTCCTGAACCTTTGTTTCATTTCCGTCATATTTGCCTCGATATCTACATGGAATATCAGTGTAGAAACATACAACTGAGTAGTTTTCCGCTGCCAGAGTCAGTCAAGATCAAAGTTTTGTGGATATGCACAGGCCATGAAGGCCCAAAGATACCGACTGGCAGCCGTGTCATCCTCAGTCCACAGGCGTTACTGGATGCGGATACGGAGGGGCATGTAGTCAGTACACCGCTCTCCCGGCCGTTTGTCAGTGTCCGAGACTGGAACCGCTACTTCTCAATCAAGTAGCTCCTCAGTTTGCCTCACAAGGCATGGTCACCCATCCAAGTGCTAGCGCAGGCCGACAGCACTGAACGTCGGTGATCTGACGGGAGCCGGTGTTACCACTGCGGCAAGGCCGTTGTCGGATATGCACCTGTTCTTATTGTAAATATCTGTCACTGGTGAAACCAGTGAGTCAGCTGCGGCTGCAGTGGCCTCCTTCTGGGTTTACTGGTTTCTTTGCTGTATTATATTTAATTGGTGCATAGATTCGTAGCGTTTTTCCATAAGTTTAATAAGCAGAACAAATACACAAAACACCGTCATCAGTCATCAGTAGTGTATTCTGCTTCATTATTTACAAGTCTGCCAACGCTGAGGTAACTTTCTGATACAACGATTGTAGAAATCACGTGGTTTTGAGACGACGATCTCGTCGCGGTGTGTTCGGAGTGTCTTTTCATACAAAAAGGGAGTTCCTCGAAGGTTTTTCGATGCTTTGCTTGGGCTCAACAATTCGCTTCTTCTCCTTACGTTAGCATAAAAACACCATTTCTCGTCGACAGTAACGATAGAAGAAAGGAATGGTCAGTGTTGTTCACGAGCCAATTGATGACGAGCAACCAGAGATGTATGTAAGGCCACCCGCTGGTTTTTGTGATTTTGGCTTAGAGCATACGGTATAAACACAGCCGATTTTTGAAGCTTCCCCCACTGCATGCAATTGTCACAGTTCATCACATTCGTCAGTTCTCTAGTACATTGACGTAGATCACTATGGATTAATGTGTTTAAACGATCTTCGTCAAACCTCGAAGGTCTTCCTAAACGTGGAGCGTCATTAATATGAAAACGATACTCCTAAATGTAAATGTCGTGTGACTAGGGGTTTTCCACATCCTACTAGGTGAATACCGGGCTGATCCCCCCGGTTCCGCCTCAGTTACACGACTCTGACATTTGAAACACATTCACACTATTTCAAGATTTACACTAGACGCAGACAGCTGGGGTACACTAATTCCGTCCCAGGGGGGTATGGGGTCGCGGTAGTAAGAGCATCCGGCCATCTATTACAGTTAACCATACCAAATCCGTACGTAACCATGCCGATCATGCGCACAGTGCGGGATACAGGCGGTAGCAAAGAAAAAAAAGAAAATAAGTATCAGGGCACTACAAATAAAAAATAAGTCGATAAATAAAGCCATAGCAACCGGAAAAACAGCATGCGAGGCTAATTAAGCTACGAACCTATACACCAAACCTGTATTTCGTCATGACTGCTCTACTGAGCACGACAGTATGTCACAATTTTAAGAACTTTGATATAAACATTCTCGTATATTACGCCATAAGATACCAATAACATCAAAAGGAGGAGGCCACTGTAGCCGTAGTCGGAACGTTAGTTTGATCATTGTTATGTACAAAATGATACGGTACCATATCCGGAAAACTTACATCGAAATACGACATCCCTGTCTTATATATCCCTGTCTTATATATCCCTGTCTTATATATCCCTGTCTTATATATCCCTGTCTTATATATCCCTGTCTTATATATCCCTGTCTTATATATCCCTGTCTTATATATCCCTGTCTTATATATCCCTGTCTTATATATCCCTGTCTTATATATCCCTGTCTTATATATCCCTGTCTTATATATCCCTGTCTTATATATCCCTGTCTTATATATCCCTGTCTTATATATCCCTGTCTTATATATCCCTGTCTTATATATCCCTGTCTTATATATCCCTGTCTTATATATCCCTGTCTTATATATCCCTGTCTTATATATCCCTGTCTTATATATCCCTGTCTTATATATCCCTGTCTTATATATCCCTGTCTTATATATCCCTGTCTTATATATCCCTGTCTTATATATCCCTGTCTTATATATCCCTGTCTTATATATCCCTGTCTTATATATCCCTGTCTTATATATCCCTGTCTTATATATCCCTGTCTTATATATCCCTGTCTTATATATCCCTGTCTTATATATCCCTGTCTTATATATCCCTGTCTTATATATCCCTGTCTTATATATCCCTGTCTTATATATCCCTGTCTTATATATCCCTGTCTTATATATCCCTGTCTTATATATCCCTGTCTTATATATCCCTGTCTTATATATCCCTGTCTTATATATCCCTGTCTTATATATCCCTGTCTTATATATCCCTGTCTTATATATCCCTGTCTTATATATCCCTGTCTTATATATCCCTGTCTTATATATCCCTGTCTTATATATCCCTGTCTTATATATCCCTGTCTTATATATCCCTGTCTTATATATCCCTGTCTTATATATCCCTGTCTTATATATCCCTGTCTTATATATCCCTGTCTTATATATCCCTGTCTTATATATCCCTGTCTTATATATCCCTGTCTTATATATCCCTGTCTTATATATCCCTGTCTTATATATCCCTGTCTTATATATCCCTGTCTTATATATCCCTGTCTTATATATCCCTGTCTTATATATCCCTGTCTTATATATCCCTGTCTTATATATCCCTGTCTTATATATCCCTGTCTTATATATCCCTGTCTTATATATCCCTGTCTTATATATCCCTGTCTTATATATCCCTGTCTTATATATCCCTGTCTTATATATCCCTGTCTTATATATCCCTGTCTTATATATCCCTGTCTTATATATCCCTGTCTTATATATCCCTGTCTTATATATCCCTGTCTTATATATCCCTGTCTTATATATCCCTGTCTTATATATCCCTGTCTTATATATCCCTGTCTTATATATCCCTGTCTTATATATCCCTGTCTTATATATCCCTGTCTTATATATCCCTGTCTTATATATCCCTGTCTTATATATCCCTGTCTTATATATCCCTGTCTTATATATCCCTGTCTTATATATCCCTGTCTTATATATCCCTGTCTTATATATCCCTGTCTTATATATCCCTGTCTTATATATCCCTGTCTTATATATCCCTGTCTTATATATCCCTGTCTTATATATCCCTGTCTTATATATCCCTGTCTTATATATCCCTGTCTTATATATCCCTGTCTTATATATCCCTGTCTTATATATCCCTGTCTTATATATCCCTGTCTTATATATCCCTGTCTTATATATCCCTGTCTTATATATCCCTGTCTTATATATCCCTGTCTTATATATCCCTGTCTTATATATCCCTGTCTTATATATCCCTGTCTTATATATCCCTGTCTTATATATCCCTGTCTTATATATCCCTGTCTTATATATCCCTGTCTTTTATATCCCTGTCTTTTATATCCCTGTCTTTTATATCCCTGTCTTTTATATCCCTGTCTTTTATATCCCTGTCTTTTATATCCCTGTCTTGTATATCCCTGTCTTAGATCTCTTCTAAGGTGGCGTACTGTAAATAGGAAATACGTGTGACTGGCGTGCTAGTTTCCTTCACAGGGCACCTTCGACAGGCGGCCAGCGGACGATGAAAGCTGCGAGCCACTTCAGTAGGTCAACAGGCAGGGGTATCGAATCAGCCTCGCGGGTCGAGGCTCGGCGACTGCGTGCGTTGGATGCGCAGCAGCCGGCGGTGCGTCAGCGCGCGAAGGTCGTCTACACACACGGCGGGCCAGTCCCACTCATTGGACGCGCCGCCACGTTCTGCCCGGCGAGTCGCGCACGCGTGACGCTGGCGGTTACGTGGGGCCCGCTCACTATCAGCTGACTGCTACGCTCGCTGCGCCTACCTACCATTAGAAAAGTGTTTTTTCGCCATTGCTGGCCTTCAGCTGTTTACATTGCACAAGAGCAGAGGCAACATCACGTAACGTTCCAACTGTGGTCCAAAGTTCAAGAACAGTAGATACGACTAAGATTTTGTATAGGTATTTATGTAGATGAACTCTGAGGCCTTTACCAAAAAGGATTGAAACCTGGCAGTCAAGGGAAGGCAGGATTCGGTTACGATTGTGGACGGGGCCGTAATCAGTTACTATTGGCTGCCTTTTTCAGTTACACACAATTTATTTTAAATCAGTAATTCCAGACTCAACAATAAATAAATACCACTCTTTTTTAATGAAGGGATAAACAACAGTGTAAATAATAGTGTTTTCAGTGAGTTACAATTTACCAAATCACCATTAAATACAGATACAACAGATGTTTTAAAAGCAATCCACTGTGACCTGGGCAGAAGGCCTTACACGCCAGGAATGGCAATAAATAAAGAATTTTTTAACAACTCACCGCAATTTACAACTTACAGGTATTGAGATTTTAACGTAAGTCGCCACAAACACAGCGGAAAGCATAAGACGCCAGGAATGGCAGTAAATAAGGTCTTAAGGCTTACTGCTAAAATATAAATACAAAGTTAGAATTTTAAAGCAAAGGACCACAATCACGGCTGAAGGCCTTACACGCCAGGAATGGCAATAATATAAAAAAAATGATATCTGCTGTAAAACAGCAAATACAATAGCAAAAGTTACAAGAAAAAAAAGCAGCTGATGCAGATGGTGCTCCAGGAATCGACCCCTGAGGTCTGGCAACAAACACTTTCGCGAGCGATGAGATAGGCAGCCAAGAGTTGCATTCACTTCACAATTTGGTAACACAGACTAGTGGCAGTCTAGCGTATGACTAACGATTATCTTGCTGAAGCTACCTGACGCCCGATAAACCAAATGCAACGATGGAACAATACGCCAAAGCCGGAACCGGCGCTCTGCACTATGTCCAGAATACTGTGTTTAGAGCCCCCAGAACGAGAAAGGAATCACTACCAGTAGAGTAGAAGAATCTCCAACCGGCCTGCAATCAAGAAATCTGTCAAAACTACACGCCTTACCAGGCAAAAGAAGTTGAAGTTAACAAATAGTAACAAGTTGAACGCAGTAAATAGTAATAGGAAGTCTAGGAAAACTAATCAGATCCGCCTTCCCCAAGAGCTCCACTCGCTGCTCTCCGCCTCGGCGACACTACGAGCAGCAACACGAGCCCAAGTCACGGGAGAATCGCGAGCTGTCACAATGGTGGAGGTTTCTCTACTTGGTTTGAAATGCACTCATCTTAAAGCTTGCTGGATCCGATTTTGATGAAGTCGTGCACCTCATGACCACAGCCCTTCCATCTGGCAGTCCATGAGCGCCGCCAGCGGTCTGGGCGTGTTCTCACACTGCGTGGACCTCGCTCCCCCTGAGTCCCCAACCGACCTCGCACACACACTCACACGACCCGGCAAAACGCCGACGTCGCCCCAGACATAAGGCAACAGTTACTGCATATCGAAAACCGCCGCTGCTGCCACTGGCGGGCAGGCAACGCTTGCGAAACCGAGTGGCGCTAGTCAACACGAGAAGAAGACAAACAACCGCAACCATGGGGCGGAAACCTACAAACAGCACCAACGCGAGTCGCATCACCGCTCAAGGATCATTCCTTTCTTTCATAGTTAGGAAAAGGTAGTGCATAGTTGATGTATCTTTACGAAATCTGACGTTAGACTTTTTTAGGGTCACCCGTGATATTTTACTCGCTGTTTTCACAGAGGTGACTAAAGTCATGGTATGGCGATATGCACATCTACAGATAGCAACAGCATCGCGTACATGACGTGTAAGAGGCCAGTGCATTGGGCGGAGCCGTCATTTGTATTCAGATGATTCATGTGTCAAAGTTTCTGACGTGATGATGCCCGCACGACGAGAATTAACAGACTGTGAACTCGGAGTAGTAGTTGGAGCTAGACGTGTGGGACATTCCATTTCGGAAATCCTTAGCGAATTCAATAAATCTCACCACGGACAACGCAGTGGCCTAGTGACTTCACTTAACGACCGAGAGCAGCGGCGATTGCGTAGTGTTGTCACTGCTAATAGACAAGAAACTGCGTGAAATAACCGTTGAAATCAATGAGTGAGGTACGACGAACGAATCCGTTAGGACAATATTGCGAAATTTGGCGTTAATGGGATTTGACAGCAGACGACCGATGCGACAGTCTTTGATAATAGCACGATGTCGTTTGCGGCGCCTCTCCTGGTCTCGTGACCAAATCGATGGGACCCTAGACGACTGGGAAACCGTGACTTGGTCAGATGAGTCCCGATTCCAGTTGATAAGAACCGAGTGTGGCGCAGATCACAGGAACTCATGGACCCAAGCTCTGTGCAAGGCATAGCGAAAGCTGATGGCGGCTCCATAATGGTGTGAACTGTGTTTACTTGGAATGGACTGCGTCCTCAGGTCCAACTGAACCGATCATGACTTGAAGTGGTCACGTTCGGCTACTTGGAGACCGTTTGGAGCCATTCATAGGCTTCATTTTCCCAAACAACGATGTCATGTCACTGATTGTTCGCGTTTGGTTTGACGAACATTCTGGACGATAAGAGCGAATGATTTGGTGACCCAGATCGCCCGGCATGAGTCCCATCCAATATTTATGAGACATACTCCAGAAGTCAGTTTGTGCATAAAACGCTGCACCGGCAACACTTCCGCCGGCTGTAGAGGTAGCGTGGCTCAGTATTTCTGCGGGGGACTTCCAATGTCTGAGTCCATACCATGTCGAGTTGCTGCACTACACAAGACAAAAGCAGGTCCGACACGATATTTTATCACCTCTGTGTAATGTGTAAGTCCTTAGCTTTACTGGATAAGCGGTTTCGAGAGAATGACGTTCCAGTGTGTTGCCACCTGGAGGCGGTCATATGGTTGCGTTCCAGCTTCGTAAGCGGTGGGTCGCTGGATCGAGTTCCGCTTTTTTTTTTAATTTAATAGTTACACTATTTCGTTCATATTACATTTGAAAGGTAATACTATGAAAAGATACGTTTATTTGCATGAACTTCTATTAGATTTCCAGTATTATATGGCTTTTTGTTAATTTTTATTATTATAACATATGTAACATATGATGCGACTCTTATTTTTACTGGCAACTTAAAAAAACTATATCAGGTGACATCAAGATTCTTCATATTTGATTAACAACGAACAAGAAATTGCTTCTCGTGAAGATGCTATTAGAATACATTCAGTCGTACATCGCCAATTTTCGGCAAAGGTTATGAAAACGTTGCGTTACGCAGTAAATTGTTTGCACCCAAATTTTCGGAAGAAAGAGTTTTTTTCAAAATGTCAACGCGCTTTCATTTTCCGTAGAAACTCTGAAGATCCCCGGTCACTGTCCGCGCGGCTCCCCCGTCGGAGGTCGAAGTCCTCCCTCGGGCATGGGTGTGTGTGTGCAAGTTAGTTAGGGTAAGTAGTGTGAAAGCTTAGAGACCAATGACCTCAGCAGTTCGGTCCCATAAGACCATACCACAAATTTCCAAATTTTCTGAAGATCCCTTCAGCATGCGGGAAAACTGCATTAATTCGATTTAGTAGATGCTGTTTTAATTTATGTTTCTCGTTTCTGTATGAAAAACGTGATCTAGTATCTTGTAATGTCGAAAGCACATTCGCCGACTAATCGAACATTGCCCTCATATTCTGGCATGTTTTAACACACTTTTTTTAACGAATAAAGTTATTTATGCATCGTCTATTTATCAGCGTTTGTCTTGGGCTCTCCAAGCTTTAAGCTTGTCCTTGAACCTGTGTCTGCAGATCGACGAGTCCAGATCCAAAGCAGTTTTCGTTATCTTACACGATTGCAGGTATAAGTCATTTTCGGATGTCTCATCAGGTACACATTTTCAGGAAAACTTCAAGCTTTTCGTCGTTTACTTTTCGATAGAACTATAATATTCGTTGTGATGATAAAAATTAGTAAACAGCCAGGACCATTGGAAACTCGGTAAAAGTTCATGCAGGTACACCTGTCTTTCCATCATATTATCTTTGATACGTAATATGTACAAAATAATGCGACTAGTGTTGGAAGAATATAAACTGGAAAAAAGGAAAAATGAGGGATACGAACCAACAACCTACCTAATGCGAGCCGGCCCCTTTGTGACCGAGCGGTTCTAGGCGCTTCAATCCGGAACCGCGCTGCTGCTACGGCCAGAGGTTCGAATCCTGCCTCGGGCATGGGTGTGTGTGATGTCCTTAGGTTTGTTAGGTTTAAGTAGTTCTAAGTTCTAGGGGACTGATGACCTCAGATGTTAAGTCCCATAGTGCTCAGAGCCATTTGAACTACCTAATGCGGAGCTTGAACGCTAATCACATGACCGCCACCATCTCGTGCTGTGTCGCAACGCACTAGTACATCAGTGGCGCGTAAAACTTGTCATTACACTGCCCTAATGGACTACTAGAAGGGTACAAACGTTGAAGTGAAATAGCCATCTAATTGTCTTGGTCTCGCCTTGTGAGATGCTAAACGCTGTTACGGAATACAAAAAGTCACAGAAGAACAGCGTAGGCTTCTAAACTAAAGGCGAGATTAGAGTCGATACGTTGCGGACAGGTGCTGTTGGAGATAGGGTGCACAACGAAACATCTCATGGTAAGCTTACGTCAGCCTTAAGACTCTTCGATAAGGGAGTTCAGCCTACTGCATGAATCTCATGTGGTCAACACTCTCAGCAGTCGATGTCTCGAAGTCGGAGTTGAAGATACGAAAGACATTCCACTGCACACTGTGCATTCTTCCAATAGTTTTATGGAACCATCCACGACATCATCTCCTGTGCAAGTCTCTTGCCCTCTGCTTTTCCCTCCGCTGCCATGGAAGTACACTACTGGCCATTAAAATTGCTACACTAAGAAGAAATGCAGATGATAAACGGGTATTCATTGGACAAATATATTATACTAGAATTGACATGTGATTACATTTTCACGCAATTCGGATGCATAGATCCTGAGAAATCAGTACCCAGAACAACCACCTCTGGCCGTAATAGCGGCCTTGATACGCCTGGGCATTGGATAGCGTGTACAGGTACAGCTGCCCATGCAACTTCAACACGATACCACAGTTCATCAAGAGTAGTGACTGGCGTATTGTGACGAGCCAGTTGCTCGGCCACCATTGGCTAGACGTTTCCAGTTGGTGAGTTATCAGGAGAATGTGCTGGTCAGGGCAGCAGTCGAACATTTTCTGTATCCAGAAGGACCCGTACAGTACGGACCGGCAACATGTGGTCGTGCATTATCTTTCTGAAATGGTTTCGCAGGGATTTTCGCAGGGATCGAATCAAGGGTAGAGCCACGGGTCGTAACACATCTGAAATGTAACGTCCACTGCGCGAAGTGCCGTCAATGCGAACAAGAGGTGACAGACGTGTAACCAGTGGCACCCCATACCATCACGCCGGGTGACAAACCAGTATGATGATGACGAATACACGCTTCCAATGTGCGTTCCCCGCGATGTCGCCAAACACGGATGCGGCCATCATGATGCTGTAAACAGAACCTGGATTCACCCGAAATAATGACGTTTTGCCTTTCGTGCACCCAGGTTCGTCGTTGAGTACACCATCGCAGGCGCTCCTGTCTGTGATGCAGCGTCAAGGGTAACCGTGGCCATGGTCGCCGAGCTGATAGTCCATGCTGCTGCAAACGATGTCGAACTGTTCGTGCAGATGATTGTTGTCTTGCTAACGTCCCCATCTGTTGACTCAGGGATAGAGACGTGGCTGCACGATCCGTTACGGCCATGCGGATAAGATGCCTGTCATCTCGGCTGCTAGTGATACGAGGCCATTGGGATCCAGCACGGCGTTCAGTATTACCCTCCTAAACCCACCGATTCCATATTCTGCTAACAGTCATTGGATCTCGGCCAACGCGAGCAGCAATGTCGCGATACGATCAACCGCAATCGCGATAGGCTACCATCCGACCTTTATCAAAGTCGGAAACGTGATGGTGCGCATTTCTGCTCCTTACACGAGGCATCACCACAACGTTTCACCAGGCAACGCCGGTCAACTGCTGTTTGTGTATGAGAAATCGGTTGGAAACTTTCCTCATGTCAGCACGTTGTAGGTGTTGCCACCGGCGCCAACCTTGTGTGAATGCTCTTTGCATATCACAGCGTCTTCTTCCTGTCGGTTAAATTTCGCATCTGTAGCACGTCATCTACAAGGTGTAGCAATTTAATGGCCAGTAGTGTATTTCCCTGGTTGCTAAATTAGACTCCAGTCCCTCTTTGTAGGGTTCTGCGGAAAATCACATTTCTTATCAATCTACTTAATTTTCAGCATTCTCCTGTAACATTACATATCAAACGCCCAATACTACTGTATTCAATTTTGTCGACAAGCGCGGCAGTATCCTGTCCCATTGCCATAACCCTTCTAAGTAAAATGGTCCTTTTTCATTCTGTATTCCATTTCTACCTTTCTCGCCACTGTAGCATTCTGGCTTCTCATTAAACTGGAGCTCGTCTTTAAGCCTCAGATGTTCTCTTTAACATGACCTACAGTGGAGTGCAAAACTCGTTCGAAAGAATCTTTGGCATGACGTATAACATTGCTCTATGAAACTTGGACTCCACATAGATAAAACAGTTACTGCATAGTGCAGCAGGTAATTCTAAGAAATAAGCGATGGGACGAACAAAATGACTCTTTCATTCGAAGACAATAACTGCACTGGGGTCACCGCAATTTATGACGTCCTCATGGAAATGTCAAAAGGTATGACATGGTTCTTAATAGGTGTGGGATCACCACACACGACAAGGCCTGCTCTGTAATTTGGTGTCATGCTAGCCACAAGGCTGAGGAGGAGTCATTGTGATAGGGCGTTCCATTCCTCCACTGGAGCGGTTGGAAGCTGTTGTAGGGTCACCGGTGCATTTGGACGTCTCTCCGACGCATCCCACACGTGTTTAAGGCGGGAGAACCGGTAGGCCAGTCCATTCCCCAAATATCCTCTCGTCCCAATACCACCTCCACCAGCGCTATTCGGCGTGGCCACGCGTTGTCATCCATAAAAAAGGGTCAGGGTCGAGTCCAAGCCCGAAAAGACTCGGGTCGGGAATGTTTACAGCGTCACAATAACAGTGACCGCTGAGTGTGCCACGTTTAAAGATTTGCAGACCATTGCGCCCATGCAACATCATGACTCCCCAAACTATCGCGCTTGGACCATCAAAACTACGACGTTCGACGTAATGTTGCGGGGTGCACTACGTACGCTCATGTGGCGAGAGATGGAAAGAAGGCTGATTTCAGCCCCCATTGAGCACACTTCATGGCTATTAGTACGGCTAAAACGGTACATGGCTCTAGTTACGGCTTGCATATCTGATAATGGATTCCAGGAGCAACAGAAATGTTTGTTTTCAGTATTTCATAGATTTGTTGATGGAAATTAAAGATTTAAAATTGCGCTGTAATTCTCTCACTAAGAGATATAGACTTATCCTAAGGGTTTAAGACAGAAAGACAAGTATTGCATTTAGAAACTGTCTACATATTTTTGAGACAGCGTAACTAATGGCGCGCAAATTATCCAGACCATATTCATCCACTCTTTGACAATGATAGCACTTCGCGACTCGAACAAACTTGACACATAATTTCAATTCTTTTCTAATCTTTCTCTCGCTGACACCCCCACGTGATGAAAGGAAAAAAAAAGATTATCGCTTACTACATTTTCTTTATTCATGCTGTAAAACTTCATCAGCATCAGAGATTACGTTTTGTTACTACTTTACTACCGTAAACCAAGTACACATCAACCGATTTCCAGAGTCAGCCGGCCCCTCTGGCCGAGCGGTTCTCGGCGCTTCAGTCTAGAACCATGCTGCTGCTACGGTCGCAGGTTACAATCCTGCCTCGGGCAGTTCTAAGTCTAGGGGACTGATGACTTCTACCAATACGTCCATACTCCGCAAGCCACCTGACGGTGTGTGGCGGAGCGTACCTTGAGTATCTTTATCGGTTCTCCCTTCTATTCCAGTCTCGTATTGTTCGTGGAAAGGAGGATTGTCGGTATGATTCTGTGTGGGCTCTAATCTCTCTGATTTTATCCTCATGGTCTCTTCGCGAGATATACGTAGGATGGAGCAATATACTGCTTGACTCCTCGGTGAAGGTATGTTCTCGAAACTTCAACAAAAGCCCGTACCGAGCTACTGAGCGTCTCTCCTGCAGAGTCTTCCGCTGGAGTTTGTTTTTTGATCTCCGTACCGCTTTCGCGATTACTAAATGATCATGTAACAAAGCGCGCTGCTCTCCGTTGGATCTTCTCTATCTCTTCTATCAACCCTATCTGGTACGGCGAACAAGCGTACTGTAACCTACTTCCTTTGTTTTCGGATTGCATTTCCTTAGGATTCTTCCAATGAATATCAGTCTGGCATCTGCTGTACCGACGATAAACTTTATATGATCATTCCATTTTAAATCACTCTTAATGCGTACTCTCAGATAATTTATGGAATTAACTGCTTCCAGTTGCTGACCTGCTATGTATTCGCAGCACATTACACTTGTCTACATTGAGATTCAATTGCCATTCCCTGCACCATGCGTCAATTCGCTGCAGATCCTCCTGCATTTCAGTACAATTTTCCATTGTTACAACCTCTCGATACACCAGAGCAACATCTGCAAAAAGCCTCAGTGAACTTCCGATGTCATCCACCAGGTCATTTATGTATATTGTGAATAGCAGCGGTCCTATGACACTCCCTCAGGTGTTAAGTCCCATAGCGCTAAGAGTCATTTGAACCATAGTCAAATATGATCACGATTGTTTTGAATTTCTGTGAAATTTATTTAAAAAATGGTTCAGATGGCTCTGAGCACTATGGGACTAAACAGCTTAGGTCATCAGTCCCCTAGAACTTAGAACTACTTAAACCTAATTAACCTAAGGAATCACACACATCCATGCCCGAGGCAGGATTCGAACCTGCGACCGCTACGGTGGCGCGGTTTCAGACTGAAGCGTCTAGAACCGCTCGGCCACAACGGCCGGCGTGAAATTTATATTAATGACGTTACGGTCTTGGATGAAACAGTTACATACTAGTTAGTACAATACGTTTTCTAAAAGCAGATAAAGTAATGGAAAAATTTTCGATGGTCAAAGACGACGTGAGTCTGGAGATAAACTGATCGGCCTGTGCTGTCATTGGCATCAACACAGTTTAATAAATTGTGTATCTGTAAGCCTGATGTAAAAATAACCAGAGGTCAAAACCCTAAAACACAAAAATTACGTACATGACATCGGAAATCGTAATATTTTGACTTTCGTAAATGTACGCCGAATGGCGCCACGTAGTGCCGATTTTCTTGCGCAACAGTTAGCGAACACATGTCGACTTATCATTGTGTTAAAATCTGGTAGTTCAAAACCCACCGATATCATTCAACTGCAACGTGATTGGTGTTCTCAACTGTGTCATAGATATTACCCGAATATTTCTTAAAAAAAAAAAAAAAACACTGATAAGTCTATGTATATGTATTGAATGATAAAGAACCAGATTTTAACACACTTTTTCGTATACAATTATAAGTCGACACGTGTTCGTAACTGTTGCGCAAGAAAATCAGCACTACATAACGCCATTCAGTGTACGTTGATGGAACTTTGAACTTTACCACCATACAGTATATACTAAGCAACCAACTTAAAGAGCCCACAAAAAAAGAGAGAAATGGTAGCTGAGTGGTCAGCGCGACGGACTGTCATACCTGACGGCCTGGGTTCGATTCCTGGCTGGGTCGAAGATTTTCTCCACTCAGGGACTGGGTGTTGTGTTGTCCTTATCATCATTTCATCCCCATCAACACACAAATCGCTGAAGTGGCGTCAACTCGAAAGACTTGCACCAGGCGAAAGGTCTACCCGACGGGAGGCCCTAGCCACACGGCACTTGCAAACAACAGAGCTGTAAAATTTTCGATATACGAGTGGTCAGATTAACTACAACTGTCAACGTATAGGGACGGTATGGACTCGATTTCAAACACATTTTGCAGACAGTATTGACGCATATCACCGAATGTACTTGCAGTATTATGTCACTGTGCGTCAAATAGTTCAGGAGATAACACATTTTATACATAGCAGTTCGATTCATTAATGAATCGGAAATGTGGTTCAGGAAAGTGACTGGCTACTGGCGCGTCGTATCATTTGTCTTTTGAAGAGCTACAAAATGTCATTAAAATCTGTTGAAAATAGAAACATCAGGGTTGAACGTCACGTAACCCCGAAGCACAAGTTCGGTTTGGGGAAGTACGGTAAAAGAAACCGTTCCTCTCCGTTTCAAAGGGTCCATCCTGATACTGGCATTAAGCTACTTTTGGAAGAGCAAATCGTAGTTTCTGCTTGTACTGTACTCCTATACTATACAAACGTTATGACTGGTTTGGTTCTATTGAACAATCTTCAGATCTGAATATGTCAGCTAAGAGTGTAACCCGTTCATTCCTAAGAGCCGTAGCAGATAGGATTAGCAGAAAAAATAGAGAAGATACAAACAAGAGGAGCACGTTTCGTTACGGGTTTATTTTGTAATCGCGGAGATGTTCAGCTAACTCTAGTTTCAGACGCTCCAAGATTGGTGTTCTGCATCCCGTTGTGTTGTACTGTTAATGCTCCGAGAACGTATGTTCCAACAGGAGTCAAGCAGTATATTGCTTCTTGCCACGTATATCTCGCAAAAAGACCTTGATGAAATGGTCAGAGAAATTTCGAGTTCGCATGGAGGTTGACCAGCGATAGTTCTTTCCGCGATCCGTTCCGATTAGAACAGGAAAAGGTACACGAAGTGCCCTCCCGCCACACATCGTATGGTTGCTTGTTGTGTATGGATGTAGATACGACGCAGAAAAATACAATACTTCTTGTTCTACGACTTAGCAAGCAAATTGCTTGTAAAAACATCATACATTACTCTTGAAGATAGGTGGAACCGAAAGTAGTCACATTGGTGGAAATATGTGCGGTGCTGACAGACATTAAATTTGTTATGTAACCGTTTACTGCGGATTTTCTCAACCAAAAAGATATGTCAATTTTTGTACTATTTCGGGAGGCCAAGAGAAAATGAAATCCGACTTTGTGCTGCTGTCCTTTGGACACGTCGCACGATCCTATCAGAGGTGGGAGGGTTAGAGACAGGAAAGAAGAACGAGGTGGTACAGGACGAGTAATACGATCTTTTCGAGTAGGAAAGAAACTATTTGAAAGCAAGGAAAGCTACGAGGAAAGCAGGTGGACTCAACAACTTTGGAACTTTGCCTGCTTAACTGTAGTCCGATTACAATTACTTAATAGTTGACACTTCACGTGTTCGAGCGTGTTTCCGCCAAAGAGAGCGCTCAACGTTATGCCCGAACTGTTCGCCGTTAGCGAACTGCCACAGTTCACTTCCAATTCCTTGTGCGACGTTTTTTCTTGATGTGTCTGGGTTCCGCATCATGGGTTTGGCACCTTTATTTCGTATTTCATCGCACACGATATCACACACACACACACACACACACACACACACACACACACACACACCACAGTAATGAAATACACACGTATTATACACAGGACTAACCAATCTGGACTCTTGAGGGCAAGACGCGATTCAGCGTCACACATACAGTTATCATAATCAGAGAGATCTGCTTACATTGGATAAGCTTCACACTATAAAGCTTCGATGTGAAGCCTAATTTTTTAAGGGTGCAATTTGAAGGAGCAATTCGTCATTGTGAGTTAGTTACCACAGTCATGAATACAAATACCTTATGAACTGTTGCGGCGTAGCGTAATTGTTAGCGTATGAACGTGACGAGTAGGAAGCTGTAGGTTTGAATCTAGTTATATGTAGCGATTTTTTTTTGTTTCTAAATCCAGCCGAAAGAGTTTTATTATAATTTTCATCGTTTAATTGTTTTAAATGTAACTCCTTTTATTTCTAATTCTTTGTTGCGTCGTTTTTGGTCATCCTACTTACTTCTTTTTGCTCCTACTTTTCTTCCTATACTTATTATTTCCCCTGTAATCTGTGCCAAAGAGGACTGCTCATTGGTTGGTAACACAGTGGCTCGTGTAGACACTGTGAGAACAGTTTCAAATAAACAATTACGGCGAGAAATTAGTTAGTTTTTTAGTGATGAACCTGATTATTTTTTATCTTGCGTTTGCTCGTAGAGGTTAGCTTTAATCGACGTGAACAAAGCGATCGCGATTACAGTTCTGCCGCGAGACTGTCGACCACCGTGTTCTCGGGTACATTGTGCATCACGAGGTTGTGGTTAGCTTTGGAACATGAGTTTAATTTCAGGACTTTAAGACGCGCCGTCTGCTGCAGTTTTGTCAGTTATCCTCAGAGCATCTTCCATTTCCGTTACACCCTGCTGCAGCCGCTTCCAGCATTGCTCCGCTTACACATTGTCATCATTTGTGAAGTGACCCTCCGTGTTCGTATGTAGCCTATAACCGAACGGTAGCCGGCAGCCGATATGGCAAAACAGTAGCGCAAGTGGCAGATGTCAACTATCAAGTAATTTTATCGGACTATAGTCCGCACGCTTTTTCACATCTACTGCTAAATCTCACGAGGCATCGCAGAAGCTCGCATTTGTGTGTGGTAGCGATGAGCTGTGTCACCGTTAACTACGAGGGTTGGAACTTAAATAGTGGCAACTATTTATTCACAACCGATACAAAATAGTTTAATGTTCACACCTGTTACATCAAAAATGGCTCCGAGCACTATGGGACTTAACATCTAAGGTCATCAGTCCCCTAGAACTTTGAACTACTTAAACCTAACTAACCTAAGGACATGATACACATCCATACCCGATGCAGGATTCGAATCTGCGACTGTAGCGGTCGCGCGGTTCCAGACTGAAGCGCCGAGGACCGCTCGGCCACAACGGCTGGCTTCTCACCTGTTACTGTCATTCAAAGTAGTCACCAATGTTGTTTCAACCCATTGCCGGCGATGTGGAAGGCGTAGTTTACCGTTAGCAGAGGCTGTTGTGTTGATGGTGCGAATGGAGCGGTCTACTGCCTGTCGAATTTTTGGAACAGTTCTGAAGCGAATGTCACGAAGCTAAAGCTGAAACGCCAATCCAACAAATGGCGCCAATGTGGGTCGCCGCGAAAGACGAATATGCGTCAGAGCCGCAGTATGGTGAAAGTTACGTTGATTCTCGTGTACGACTGTGATGGTGTTACCCTAACGTATTACGTTCCTCCACGGCAGACCGTCACTGCACAGTATTACTGTTCTTTTTTGGAGCATCACATGAGAGCAGCTTTGCGAAAGAAACGGCGACACTTCCTGCGCAACCCACCCATCATATTGCACGACAATGCGCGGGCGCATACAGCACAAGCTGTGACTGCTCTGTCCGGTCAATGAGACTGGGAAGTACTGTACCATCCGCTATACTACCCGGACTTAAGTACTTGTGACTTTGGTTTGATTCCGAAGGTGAAGGAACCACTTCGTAGCATTCGCATCAGAACTGTTCCATTCGCACCTTGACACAACAGGCTCTGCTAACGGTATTCTACGCTTACCACGTCGCTGGCAACGCGTTCAACACATCGCTTGTGACTACTTTGAAGGACATTATCAGGCGCAAACATGTACCTCTGTTGTATCGGTTGTGAATAAACAGCTCGGACAGGAAGAGAATAGAAGCTTTCGAAATGTGGTGCTACAGAAGAATGCTGAAGATTAGATGGGTAGATCACATAACTAATGAGGAGGTATCGAATAGAATTGGGCAGAAGAGGAGTTTGTGGCACAACTTGACAAGAAGAAGGGACCGGTTGGTAGGACATGTTCTGAGGCATCAAAAAAGGTTCAAATGGCTCTGAGCACTATGGGACTCAACTGCTGTGGTCATTAGTCCCCTAGAACTTAGAACTACTTAAACCTAACTAACCTAAGGACATCACACACATCCATGCTCGAGGCAGAATTCGAACCTGCGACCGTAGCAGTCGCACGGTTCCGGACTGCGCGCCTAGAACCGCGAGACCACCGCGGCCGGCTGAGGCATCAAGGGATCACAAATTTAGCATTGGAGGGCAGCATGGAGGGTAAAAATCGTCGAGGGAGACAGAGATGAATACACTAAGCAGATTCAGAAGGATGTAGGTTGCAGTAGGTACTGGGAGATGAAGAAACTTGCACAGGATAGGGTAGCAAGGAGAGCTGCATCAAACCGGTTTCAGGACTGAAGACCACAACAACAACAATTTAAGTTCCAACCCAAGTACAAAGCCTCGCCACTTGCAGTAGTTGAGGGTACAGCGCCGCCTTTGAGAAGCTTACCCAGCACGTGTACGTCATTGATTCTCGATGAGCGGTGGAGTTGTAAAAGCGCTTTGAGTCCGCACAGTCCACTTCCCAGTCCGCCGTTTCCAGTAGAACCGCTGTTGAGAATATAAGCCAGCAGACGTTGCATCATTCCGTCCTGAATTCAAGAGCCTGTCGAACGGTCGATGCTAGTCCTAGGTAGAGTGAGGCCCCGTTGCCCACATAACCCAGTGACGAGACACGCAATCATGTTTACAAGTGAGTCAATCCGTTTGCTCGAAATGACGTCGCTTTGAAGTCACTGTGCAATTTTTATGTGTCTTCGTCCGCAGCAGCTTGCGCCTTGTAACATCGCTTTCGTGTGAAAATTGCATGCTTCTTCGCGTACTGCTACGTGCGTGGCACTGCCGCTACGCAAATTTCATTACAGGGAACCTTTCTCATTCTCATGACTCATTCTGTTTTTCTCTTAACCTCACTCTTTTCTGGTTTCACGTTCCCTCTCTGACAGTATCCGCGCAGACAACGACAATATTTAAACTTCGCAGTTCATTTAGTGATGTTATTGAGGTCTACAGTCCGAAGAATGGAGAAGTCGACCTGTTCGCACACGTCTGTATTGTGACAGCCTCTCCAAATATGCAAAACTACTACAACCTATATTAATTTGAGCATGCCTTGCTCACCCTCTACAATCTTTACCCTCCACACTTCCCTCCATATAACACAGAACTCTACACAGACATCCAGCAGGCTTTCGATAGTCTAAATAGGAAAGATATGTTAGAAGATATAAAACTGCTTAACACACTATTCAAATATATTTAGATTATTAAATCAACCTTGGCAGGTTCCAAGGCAGTGGTGAGAGTGGATGGGGAATCAACCGACCGTTTCGGTATCAATAAGAGTTAGACAAGTGTGATGCTCCTTGCACAGCGCTTTTCAATTTGACCTTGGAAGCAAAAATACGGAACTGCGGATCTCTGGACACACAAATATAAGAACGGCATAGTTGGCTGCATATGCTGGTGACGTTGCGCTTATTAGCAAACGATGGATTTTACTGGAGAGAGCAATGGTAGAATTGGAAAAAGCCGCATAGAAAAGGAGACTGGAAATTAACGAATCCAAAACTAAATACATGACGCTTAATAGAATAGGGAACAAAAATTACCTGGATAACTTGTCAGCAGCAAGTTTTAATTTTCAGCATGTAGAGGATTTTGAATACCTTGGGACTAACATTTAGAAAGTAAATTCCATAGCCACTAAAATAAAATCCCGCATTTTGAGTGGTAATAGCTGTTGTTATTCATTTAAAAAGCTAGTGACATGTAACTTGATAAACCGAGAGCTCAAAATGGCTATATACGAGATTACGATTAGGACAGTGGTTGCATATGGGTTTGAATCGTGGACGCCAATCAGCAGTGATGAACAAATCACAGTACTTGAACGAAGAACACCACGAAAATTTGTGGAAGATCCGAAATAATCATGGTACCTAAGGAGCAAGAAACAATTATGAATTGGATCATCTCATACAAGGAGCTGATTCTGTAAAGCTAATTAAGAGTTAAATAATGGCCTGGCTGGGACAGGTCCTATGGATAGAGGACACAAGAACTACAAATCAGGTCTTCCAGTGGAAACCGAAAGGAAGGTGATTAAAAGGAGATCACGCAAGCGACGGCGGGACGGCGTGGAACAAAACAGCAGAGCCCTAGGAATCAGAAGAAGAAGGTAGTAAACGAGAGGGCAGAATGGAAGGAAATAGTTAAGAAGACAGAGACCCACGCAGGGTTGTGGAGCCACAAAAACAACTAAAAAACTTCCCTCCATTACCAAACTATTTTTTTTATGCCTCAGGATGCTCGACTGCTCGCTTCTTCTATTCAAATCGTGTCATAATTTTCTTTTTCTCTCACTTCGATTCAGTACCTCGTTTGGTACTGGTTCTACCCATCTAATCTTCAGTGTTCTTTTATAGCGCCACATTTCAAGCAGCTTTTATTTTCTTCCTGTCTGAATTGCTTTATTTCACATTTCACTTCCACAGAAAGCTATATTCGTTAGAAACACATTCAGATAAGACGTCCCAACACTTGAATTAATAATGGATGTTACCAATTTATTTTACAAGTGCTTTTATTGAAATTACCAGTCTGCATTTTCTATCCTCTCTACTTTGCCGATAATCAGAAATTGCCTTGCCCTATCAGCACGACTTCTACTACTTTTTTTTTTTCACTCGGACAAACAGAAAACAATTGGTCCTCATATGACGTGCGTGTGCCACAGGCCACTCGCCTTCTAAAAGTCACTTCCTTTTCCGTTCATAGTCTTGTAAGAGCATTTCCGTGAAAGATTCCTGCTGGAAATTCAGAGCGACGCTTTCAGGCGTAGATCTGTGACACCATTTTGGAAAGGACTACGGAGGGCTGCAAAAAAAAGCGGCCATACTGAATATATTTCAATTTTCAATCATTTACTCATGGTTTCCTTTCCTCCATGTTTTTGTGATGTTTTGCGAAACTAGTAGCGTCATCTGTCAAAACTGTGTGTGTTGAACATGTCGGAATTCTTTCCTTGGGATGATTTACGCCACAGAAATCAGTAAACAAACATTTAAAAAGGTCTACAAAATATTCTCTTTAGAGGTTCGACCTAAGATTTTGAAATTGTAGTTACGATCTCCCATATATGTGCGGTTCTGGGCATTTGACATCGTAATGAATGTTCTTACATAAGAGCAGGAAGCCCTGATGATGCTTTGACTTCGAATTGTAGATTGGAATAAGAATTTTAAAAAAAACTAGCTACTAACTTGCACTCGACGCTGACATATTACTAATTTTATTCTACATTCAAACAAGGGCAATAGATACGTTTCGTGCGACAGGCTCCCAAACATTTATGACACAAGTTTAATTCAGCCTTCCCGTAAGCCGAATGGAAATGAACACCATTGTCAAGCATTTTACAAAAACTCAAGCTCGGAAAGTAGATTTTTTTTTTCTCTCTCTTATACAACTGAATGACTAATTATATTGTTTGGTTTTGAGGGGATATAAAGAACGAAAATTCTGCTAAATGTGTATCTCTGTAAATCGTAAAACAAAAATATTCCGATCTATTTTAGCTGTATTATTTAATCAACGTACCGGCAGCCGTGATGCTGGGTGCGCCACAGTAGTACTCGAACCCCGACGACGTGGAGGCAAGGGCTGTTCCAGTTACTGGCTGTTGTACACCGAAAACGGAGAACACTGTGTGACAGCTAGGAAATAGTTGTACCATGAAGTTGATATGTGAGAACAGTTAATTGACATATTTTCATGTAAGTGTTCAGAACTCGAATGGTGTTTTTGACCCAGAACTTTAGATGTATATGGTGTTTCTGAAGGTGACGTCATCAAAAAAGATTTTGTTGCCTGCTAGGCACGGTGCTCATGAAAAGCTGATAAGGGTCGCTAAGGGCGACTACCTTGTCGTGAAACTTAAAATGCTTCGTGTCTTCCTGTGGCAGTTGCATCCCGCACATTTTGCTGTCTGTTGATAAATATATCTCTCTCTCTCTCTCTCTCTCTCTCTCTCTCTCTCTCTCTCTCTCTCTCTCTCTCTCTGTGTGTGTGTGTGTGTGTGTGTGTGTGTGTGTGTGTGTGTGTGTGTGTGTGTGTGTTTGTGTGTGTGTGTGTGTGTGTGTGTGTCAAAGAGCTGCTGAATTCACAACGACTTCGTGTGGCCGTTCGTTTGAAGTCGCACAATTCTGTCTGTCGGTACTAGATTGCGACACCTGGCATTTAAAGCTCGTCTGATGCGCATTCGTGGAGCATAAACACCATTTCGTCGGTAACGGCTAGCCGGAAAGACTTACTTCTGACGTCAGTCTGGTGTGGCGTAAGACGTCTTTCTTTTGTTTCTAATTTTACACGGATAACCAACGAATGCGCTCTTTCGAGGTTTCCTGAACTGATTTCCGAAAAACTCCGAAAAAAGAAGCCCTTGGAAATACAAATACACAACAGTTCGGTCTCAGTTATGTTGGGGATCGATACAAGAAAATGAAGAAACGAAATAAAGCTAGAAGGTATGAGAAAGATGATTTTTCAACTCACAAGGGCACCGTTCGATTTTCCACTTTTCGATTTGATTCATATTGATGAGCTGTGTAGGACACGACTAGGACTTCAATGAATGTAAATAGCAAGATGCAGCTCTGAACCGTTTCACAGAAAATCGAGTTTTAACGCATGCTTGCATACTTACTTTTATCGCTAGTAACCAAGGATTCAACAGCCAAGGGAGTAAGCCCTTAGTTTCATAAGCGCGATATCTGTGGATCGAATCTCGCTTCCGGTACTCTATTCAAGTCCCACGTAATTCTAGAAACACTCATGCATGGTGCACAACGAAACTGTGTACTGACCGAGAACCGCTTACGAATGTAACGCAATACAGAAGTTGAAAAAATATTCATATGTGAAGATTCGACATTCATTGCAAGTCTATATGTCGCAATACTT
Source organism: Schistocerca gregaria (assembly GCF_023897955.1). Taxonomy (NCBI): domain Eukaryota; kingdom Metazoa; phylum Arthropoda; class Insecta; order Orthoptera; family Acrididae; genus Schistocerca; species Schistocerca gregaria. The sequence continues at coordinate 492,709,941 of NC_064924.1, forward strand.
ATTGTTTCTCGTGTTTGGACTTAACTTATGAGGTAATCATTCCCCTAGAACTTAGAACTACTTAAACCTAACTAACCTAAGGACGTCACACACATCCATGCCCGAGGCAGGATTCGCGCGGTTCCAGACTGTATCGCCTAGAACCGCTCGGCCACCGCGGCCGGCTCTTTAGTATCAACCTGAATCGTACAGTGCTCCATAGGTTACACATTGCACTTGCTATACATGTAGATAAAATAAATAAAATGAGTATACTGATTCGATTGAAAGTTCTTGTGTATCCATTTTTTTTCAGTCTCATTACGAAAATTTTTTCTCCTTTTTTTTCAGGATAGATCATGAAAATAATAATGAATCATTCAATAAGTCAATTATAATTAAGTGGGAAGAAAATAAAAGAATTACAGAGAGAGACATTCGATCCATGGATCTTGCACTGCTGAAACTAACCGCTTAACACGCTCGATTGCGGGTTCTGGGAGTACTAGTGACCATATGAAATATATAAATACGCCTAAAATTTTCAAACTCAACTGAGTGTTGTCTCTTTCTGTTTGCTTGTGTTGAAGTCGTCGTCGTTCCCTACACATCCTATCAGTATGAATCAGATCGGTGAGGGGAAGCTCGTACGGCCCCCTTGCCAACAGCAGAAACATGTAAATTAAGAAGTACCGCGGAATTTAAACGTGAAGAAATTTTACAAGTTGGAGAAGTCAGAACTTATAGCACTTTTATGCTCCCACAACAAAACAGACAAGTAGATCTAGGGGTATTCTTTACAGCTTATTCATGGGTACAGTGTATACTATTGAACTTACTACACTAGCTTCCGCGTCTACCGTCGCTGTCCACTACATATTAAGTTACGTCTATACCTTCCGCAAGCCAGCTTACAGTATGGAACGGAGGGTAATTCTGGTAAGCCCATCATTATTAGCTCCGATTTCTCTGCTTTTCTCTTCACGTCGTGAGATGTATATTGGAGGAAGCTCTCTCTCGGAATTAGTGATAAACCTCCGCGTGATGCGTAACACCTGTCTTGTAGTGTCTGCCTCTGGAGTTCGTTGAATATCTACGTATCCCCCCTCGTACCGACCAAACGATTCTGTGACGGAACGCGCCGCTTTTCATTGGTCTCTCTCTCTCTCTCTCTCTCTCTCTTTCTCTCTCTCTGTCGCCCGCGCGCGGTTCTCCAACCTGTTACGGCTCCCAGACCTGATGAGCAGTACTCGAGAAAAAATCGAGCAAGTGTCTCGCAAGCCACATCTTTCGTTGTTGAATTACATTTCCTTAAGATCCTTCTTGTGAATCTCTCTTGCGTCTGCGTTTCCTACAAGTTGTTTTATGTGATCACTTCGGATGGTTACTCCTGTACATATTACGGTGGTTATTGTTTCAAGCGATTTGTCACCAACAGTGTTATCGTAGAGTAATGGATCTCCTCCCCTGTTTGTCAACACGCTACATTTATTTACGATCATAGTCATCTGTCAGTCCCTGCAGTAATCAGTTTCTCTCCAGAGCTTCGTGCAGTTTGCTGCAGTCTGCTGCAGTCTGCTGCAGTTGCTGTCTGCTTATAAGTCAACAGAATCAGCTGCGAGCTACTCCCGAACACGCCATGAAGGCCCAACGGCACCGACCGGCCGCCTTGTCATCCTCAGCCCATAGGCTTCACTGGATCCGGATATAGAGGGGCATGTGGTCAGCACACCGCTCTCCCGCCCGTGTGTCAGTTTCCGAGACCGGAGCCGCTGCTTCTCAATCAAGTAGCTCCTCAGTTTGCCTAACAAGGGCTGAGAGCACCCCGCTTGCCAACAGCGCTCGGCAGATCGGATGGTCACCCATCCAAGTGCTAGCCCAGCCGGACAGCGCTTAACTTCTGTGACCTGACGGGAACCGGTGTTATCACTGCGGCAAGGCCGTTGGCTGTATATGACCTAGTGGGTATAATTAAGGTGCAGCTACTCACGGTGGTCCAGTGAGAACCGTAACTATCGTAGGGCAGCGAAACTTAGCAGATATGTTAATGTGTTAATGCGGAACCAATTTATGGTGGAAATAATTAGTTTCAGCTTTGGACACCACGAGCAAATCGGGCGCTGTACATCTACATGACTACTCTGCAATTCACATTTAAGTGCTTGGCAGAGGGTTCATCGAACCACAATCATACTATCTCTCTACTATTCCACTCCCGAACAGCGAGCGGGAAAAACGAACACCTAAACCTTTCCGTTCGAGCTCTGATTTCTCTTATTTTATTTTGATGATCATTCCTACCTATGTAGGTTGGGCTCAACAAAATATTTTCGCATTCGGAAGAGAAAGTTGGTGACTGAAATTTCGTAAAAAGCTCTCGCCGCGACGAAAAACGTCTATGCTGTAATGACTTCCATCCCAACTCGTGTATCATATCTGCCACACTCTCTCCCCTATAACGCGATAATACAAAACGAGCTGCCCTTCTTTGCACCCTCTCGATGTCCTCCGTCAATCCCACCTGGTAAGGATCCCACACTGCGCAGCAATATTCTAACAGAGGACGAACGAGTGTAGTGTAAGCTGTCTCTTTAGTGGACTTGTTGCATCTTCTAAGTGTCCTGCCAATGGAACGCAACCTTTGGTTCGCCTTCCCGACAATATTATCTATGTGGTCCTTCCAACTGAAGTTGTTCGTAATTTTAACACCCAGGTACTTAGTTGAATTGACAGTCTTGAGAATTGTACTATTTATCGAGTAATCGAATTCCAACGGATTTCTTTTGGAACTCATGTGGATACGGTTTGTACGGCGGCATGACAACCACGCTGTCATTTAACAAGCCTAACGTGAATGAATAGTATGTCTTTAGAGAATAGAGTCCGTGAGCTGTTAGTCAAACTGTTTTATGTGAACGGCAGCATCTACAGCGCTGCACTGAGGGCGTATCGCCGACTAAAAGGTCTGATGAGAGGCCCGATGTCGTTACATGGTTTAGAGATGAGGAAGGCTTCCTATCCCGGTGGAAGATACTGATGAGGTTGCTGTTGCTGTAACAAGCGCTAGTGTTCGAGCAGTGTCGCGAGAATTGTCCATCACATGGTCAATAGTATGGAAAGTTTTGCGGTCTACACTGAACCGCCAAAGGAACTGGTATAGACATTCGTATTGAAATACAGAAATACGTAAACATGCAGAAAAAGGCGCTGCGGTCTGCAACGCCTATATAAGACAACAAGTGTCTGGCGCAGTTGTTACATCGGTTACTGCTGCTACAATGGCTGGTTATCAAGATTTAAGTCAGGTTGAACGTGGTGTTACAGTCGGTGCACGACCGACGGTACACAGCATGTCCAAGGTAGCGCTGAAGTAGGGATTTTTCCGTACGACCATTTCACGAGTGTAAGGTGAATATCAGGAACCATAAAACATTAACTCTCCGACATCGCTGCGGTCGGAAAGATCCTGCCAGAAGGGGACAAACGACGACTCATCCAATGTGACAGAACAGCAGCCCTTCCGCAAATTGCTGCGGATTTCAATGCATCAACAAGTGTCACGGTGCTAACCATTCAACGAAACATGATCGATGTGATCTTTCGGAGTCATAGGTCCACTCGTGTACCCTTGATGGCTGCACGACACAAAGCTTTACGCCTCGCCTGGGCCCACCGATATTAGACTGCTGCTGACTGGAAACATGCTGCCTGGTCGGAAGAGTCTCGTTTCAAATTGTATCGAGCAGATGGACGTGTTCGGGAATGGAGACAACCTCATGAATCCGTGGGCCTTACATGTCAGCAGGGGTCTGTTCAAGCTGGTGGAGGCTCCGTAATGGCGTGGGGAGTGTGCAGTTGGAGTGATACGGAACTCTTGATACGCCCAGACACGACTTGGACTGAGACGTCACATAAGCATCCTCTCTAATCACCTGCTTCTATTCATGTCCATTCCGCGTTCCGACGGACTCGGCAAATTCCAGCAGCACAATGCCCCACCCTACACGCACAGAATTGCTGCAGAGTGGCTCCCAAGAACACTCTTCTGAGTTTAAACACTTCCACTGGCCACCAAACTCCCCAGACATCAACATCATTGAGCGTATCTGAAATGCGTTACAACGTGCTATTTCAGAAGAGGGCTTCACCCGCTCGTACTCCTTCGGATTTATGGACAGCCCTGCGGGATTCATGGAGTCAGTTCCCTCCAGCACTACTTCAGACGTAAGTCAAGAACATACTACGTCGTGCTGCGGCACTTCCGCGTGTTCGCGGGGGCCCTATACGATATTAGACAGGTGTACCAGTTTATTTGGCTCCTAGGTGTATATTACACCACTACCCGTACAAGATTCACACGGTACAGTAACTGAAACCATACGACCCTTGCAACGTTCTGGATTTGTTCTTCGGTTTCTGACACGGATCGAAGTTGATGACATGTGGCCGGGAAATAGTCTGTGGAGCGACAAGGCACATTTTACACGACAGAATGCAGCGAACACACGGAACTATCGAATTTTGGATACTGTAAAGCGCCTGTTGTTCACGAAGAGCCATTGCACTCGCCGCCTGTGATTCTGTGGTGTGGATTAACAAATACTTCTATTCTCGGTCCGTTCTTCATTGAAGAGATTATACTCAGAGAGCCTGTCAGGTGTACCGTGACGTCTGCGCGTTATCGAGACCACCTTGTACAGCATGTGATTCTCGGTTTGGAAGAGAGCAACTTTGTGGAAACTACTCATTTTATGTAAGATGCTTAATAATAAAATCAACATTGTCTTTGCGTATGCCTCGCATTCACTGTCCAGCTTTGCACCTCGTGGCCAAAAGGGAACTAATTTTTTTCCCGCGCGACTGTTACGGTCGCAGGTTCGAATCGTGCCTCGGGCATAGATGTTCGTGATGTCCTTAGGTTAGTTAGGTTTAAGTAGTTCTATGTTCTAGAGGACATGACCTGAGATGTTAAATACCATAGTGCTCAGAGCCACTTGAACCAATTTTGGTACATGCAGCAGGCTTCCCCAGTATTCGAACCACGAGCCACGCCTGCCTGCGGTACCTCCTCAAATTAAGAGGGACGTTCATTGTTTCCTGAAAGCAGGTTGGTTTTATTCAGGATTCAAATAAACAATATTATTCCCCAATCTTTTGGCTACAAAACCCTGTTTTTCAATGCGACGGCCTAACGCCACCTGTATGCCTGCATTGTACCACTCTAGTGCACGCCCGGCAGATTAGCGGCGAGGTCTGGTGTGCCGGCCAGCCTGTGGGTGGTTTTTAAGGCGGTTTTCCATGTGCCTCCTCAGTTACACTATGTCGGCGACACCTGCGTAAACACTGTGTCCACGCACGGGTACACTATCATTACTCTGTAGCCTCCCCACAGATAACAAATATAATCCAGAATGAGATTTTCACTCTGCAACGGAGTGTGCGCTGATATGAAACATCCTGGCAGATTAAAACTGTGTGCCCGACCGAGACTCGAACTCGGGACCTTTGCCTTTCGCGGGCAAGAGCTCTACCAACTGAGCTACCGAAGCACGACTCACGCCCGGTACTCACAGCTTTACTTCTGCCAGTATCCGTCTCCTACCTTCCAAACTTTACAGAAGCTCTTCTGTTCTGCATGTTTCGCAGAAGAGCTTCTGTAAAGTTTGGAAGGTAGGAGACGGATACTGGCAGAAGTAAAGCTGTGAGTACCGGGCGTGAGTCGTGCTTCGGTAGCTCAGTTGGTAGAGCACTTGCCCGCGAAAGGAAAAGGTCCCGAGTTCGAGTCTCGGTCGGGCACACAGTTTTAATCTGCCAGGAAGTTTCAACAAATATAATGATATAATAACCTCCCAGCAGTAATATATAATTCACATTCAGCGTGACCTCCAAACAGATAAATTCCGTAATCTACCAATAATAAAAATGTGACTAACCTCCTAATTAAAAAATGTGACTCATATACAGGGTGAGTCACCTAACGTTACTGCTGGATATATTTCGTATACCACATCAAATACTGACAAACAGATTCCACAGACCGAACGTGAGGAGAGGGGCTAGTGTAATTGATTAATACAAACCATACAAAAATGCACGGAAGTATGTTTTTTAACACAAACCTACGTTTTTTTTAAAAATGGAACCCCGTTAGTTTTCTTAGCACATCTGAGCATATAAACAAATACGTAATCAGTGCCGTTTGTTCTATTGTAAAATGTTAATTACATCCGGAGATATTGTAACCTTAAGCTGACGCTTGAGTACCACTCATCCGCCCAGTGCAATGCTGGCCGATAGATTTGTCATGTATAAAAAGACAAGAATCGGTATGACGATGGATTGGAGAAATTAGTAAATTCTTTAAATTGAGATGAATGATTGTCAAAAGTTAATTTTTATAAGAAAGATTATTATTAAAAGATTTTTAAAAACATTTACGTGGGACTTGATATAACAATAGTACGTAAGCGCGAGGCTGCTTTTACCTTATACTACAAAGCTCAGGCACCGCCAATCGCTCCCCACGACCGGCCCAGCCAACTCGATATACATGACTGCTAGCTACAACTTATTCCTACAGTACGAACTATGTCACAGCTGACAACACTGCTCTGTGGTCTGACGTTCTCTTATAGCTTATATATCGCAGGCAGCGCGTGAGCAATCCATCAAAATTACATCTGCTCAAGTGCGCTTACAACAAATTCCTTAGTCATGGACCTCATACTACTCTACCACGCAAACTTTGGGGTTGCACTCCTTTGGTGTGAAGTGTTCCCGGGGGGTCCACTGGGGGCCGAACCGCACAATAACCCTGGGTTCGCTGTGGGGCCGTGGTGGGGAGAGTGGACTGCTGTAGCCTGTTGTGGGGTTGTGAACCACTGAAGGGGGGACGAAACCTCTCCGTCATTTCTAGGTCCCCCGTTCAATACAACACAATACAGTACAGTACCACTCTGCTGGTCGAAGTCGGAGCCAACTTGTTGCTGCATCAGTAACCTCCCCATCAGCTACGTAACGATCCACTCGGAGTCCATCCTCCATTGGGCCAAACAGATGGAACTCAGAATATACGAGGTCCGGGTTGTAGGGAGGATGAGGAACAACAGCTCCATGACGTTCTGTGGGTTCCTCTCGGATGCGCAGACTTCTGTGAGTCCTTGCGTTGTCGTGGAGAAGGAGAAGTTCGTTTGCATTTCTATGGCCACGTAGACGCTGAATTCGTTTCTTCACTTTCCTGAGGGTAGCACAATAAACTACAGAGTTGATCGTTGCCCCATGAGGAAGAACATCAAAGAGATGAACCCAGGTTTCATCGCCTGTCACGATCAGCTTCGTAACGCGCAAGCAGTTCCACACAGATGGTCCTTCGTTGCTCCTTATTGTCTTCTGCAACGCGACGAGGAACCCGGCGGAGGGACACCTTTGAGTATATAAACTGGTGGACGAGTGTGTCAGCACTACTAACACTGACGTCGAGGTGAGCAACGAAGTGTTTGATTGTGGTCCATCGATCATCTCGAATGAGAGTACCCGCACGTTCCAACATTGCAGGAGTCTCAGCTGTTGTGGGACCGGCCGGTACTTGGGAGACCGGACATGTTTGCGCGACCATGGCGCGATGATGACACGCCTCGCCCAACGACTCAGCGTGCTTTTGTTCACTGCTAGTTCCCCTCTAGATTTTCTGCAAGCGCCTATGAGTATCTGCGATGCTCTGGTTTTCCGCCAAAAGAAACCCAGTGACAGTCCTCTGCTTGGAACGTAACTCCGTTACAGTCGCCATTTTTAGGGCTACGTTAACGCTACCACCTATAATGTAAGTATGGATGTTCAAGCGGGAATATTCCACTATGTCCCATAGCAAATTCCGCATTTTTTCAACTGAAACTGCCCGAGTAAAAAAAAGTGTTGCATTACTTATTGAACCTCTCTCTTTTAGTTCTGTCGATTTTGTTTTGTTACGAGCGACGTGTTTTCTATCTGTAAGGAAGTACTGAATCTAGTCACAAATCTAGTCACATACTCCGTAAGCTTGTATTTTGTTCACTAATCGGCAGTTCGGAACTATTTCAAACGCGTTTCTGAAGTCAAGGAAATGACAACGAAGTACATACGTCTGTTCCGTAAAATTGTTCTGCCCCACTGATTGCTTCGATTTAGGTTCCTGTAACAACTAGTGGTTTGACCGATCACAAAATTCAGGGTTCTTTATCTTCTTTCGCGTTCAACAGGCTATTGAGCTGAGGCTATAAGATACCATTGCAGTTGCAATTCCTCTTACTGTCAGTATTAATCAGTTGTAGCGGCTGACGATAACGCCACGAGTCGTGATAGAACAGCTTTCCAGCGTGGTGGCACGGATTTCGCCCGGAACTTCGGCTTCCGTGGGAGCCTAATCTGGAGTGCTCACGAGGTCGCTTGGCTCTTGTCAGTTGCTTACAGGTAAACAAGCGCGCGTTTATTTGGTCTGGTAAAACGGGCCGTGGTGCAACCTGGCTACAGTTAAATCTGGAGCGCGCAGGTAGGAGGTGGGTGGGTGCGTTCTGTACTAGCCCTTCCTCGCGCCGTCTGCTCTTTCTCAACTGGGCACAGCTTCCCGTCCAGATCGTGACCTAGGCATCAGCTTCCTCTCCTACTTGCATGCGTAATTAATATTGGCCTCTAGCTTAATCTGCATCTAACATTTTAAAGAACAAGTTCTTATTATAGGAAAGAGCGATGTGTAATTATTATTAATAAACTGGCAGTCTTGATAGCATTTCTTTTTCTCTTTTTAATGTGGTCACCGGTTTCGATCTTTTTATAAGAACTGCACTTGGCAGTACACCACCAGCCACAAGCAAGAGGGTTGCCATGTGCCTTCCCCTCCGGCAGACATTTATGGTCTGAAGTTCTTATAATAAGATCGAAACCGGTAACCACATTTTAGAAAATGCGATCAAGACTGCTTCCAGTTTATTTATAATCTGCATCTATTACAATAAGACTACTCTGCAATTCAACACCAAGAGCCTGGCGGAGGATTCATCGAACAACTTTCAGATCATTTCTTACCTTTCCAATCTCTAGTGGCCCATAGGTAAAACGAACTCGTAAATCTTTCAGTCAGAGCTCTAATCTCTCTTACTGCATTGCGTTGGTCATTTCCCCTTTTGCTGGTGAGAGACCATAAAACATCTGCCCAGCTAGAGGAGAATGTTGGTGTTCCAAGTTTCTCGCTGCAACGAGAAAGACCTGTGTTTCAATGATTGCCACCCTATCTCGCGAATCGGAAGCATTCTCTTCCCTATTTCATCTGCTCTTATTTGAACCTTTTCGATGTGCTCCATCATTCCTGTCTGGTAAAGATCCCATACCGCGCAGTAATACTCCAGAAGAAGACGGACAACATATTGTAGGCAGTCGTTTTGGTATACCTGTAGCATTCTGTTCTGCCAATAGAATCTTAGATTCGCCTTCCACACAACTTTTCTGTGTGATACGAAGGTGAGGCAAATGAAATCTTTAAATATTTTTTAAAATATTATTTATTATGCAGAAGTGGTACAGAGTTGTATCACTTTTCAACATAATCTCCCACACGCTCAATGCAAGTCCTCCAGCGCTTACAAAGTGCATAAATTCCTTTAGAAAAAAATCCTTTGGTAGTCCGCGCAACCACTCATGCACCGCGTGGCGCACCTCTTCATCAGAACGGAACTTGTTTCCTCCCACTGCGTCTTTGAGCAGTCCAAACAGATGGAAATGACTTGGGGCAAGGTCTGGTGAGTATGGTGGAAGAGGAAGAAACACCAAATGCAGGTCTGTGATTGTTTCAACTGTTGTACGCGCAGCGTGGGGCCTTGCATTGTCATGTTGCAAAAGGACACCTACTGACAGCAATCCACGTCGCTTTGATTTGATTGCAGGCCGCAGATGATTTTTAGGACATCTGTGTATGATGCACTGGTGGCAGTGGTCCCTCTGACATGAAATGCTCCAAAATGACGCCTTTTCGTCCCAAAAGTGTGTCCGCATAAGCTTCCCTGCTGATGTTCTGTTCGAAACTTTTTTGGTTTTGGTGATGAGGAATGGCGCCATTCCTTGCTCGCTCTCTTAGATTCCGGTTGGTGGGAGTGTACCCAGGTTTCATCCCCAGTAACGATTCTTCCAAGGAAGCCATCACCATCTCGAACAAAGAGCCGAAGTAGTTCTCCCATTTCAGGAGTCAGCTGCCTTGGCACCCATCTTGCAGACACTTTGTGGAACTGGAGCACATCATGCATAATGTGGTGTGCTGACCCATGACTAATCTGTAAACATGCTGCAGTGTCATTCAGTGTCATTCGGCGGTTTTCCTTCACTGCGGTTTCAACTGGTGCAATGTTCTGTGGAGTCACAACTCGTTGTGCCTGACCTGGACGAGGAGCATCTTCCACTGAAGTCACACCATTTGTGAACTTCCTACTCCATTCGTAGACTTGCTGCTGTGACAAACATCCATCACCATACTGAACCTTCATTCGTCGATGAATTTCAATAGGTTTCACACCTTCACTACGCAAAAACCGAATAACAGAACGCTGTTCTTCCCTGGTTAAAGTCGCAAGTGGGGCGACCATCTTCATACTGACACTGCGACGGTATGTGTGCATCTGCACTATGCTGCCACCTAGAGGCCATTCTGCACGCTGTTTATAGCACGCTTACCAACTTAAAGGATATCGGCGCTAAATTTCTATTTGTTATTACAAATTTAATGTTTTCATTTGACTCACCCTCGTATTTCTAATTTACATTTCTCGTTACTTTAATCCTTAGGTATGTAGTTGAATTGACAGCTTTAAGATTTGTGTGAATTCTCGTGTAACCGAAATTTAACGGATACCTTTTAGTATTTTCAGTACATTATTTAGATTCAGTTTCCACTTTTCGCAGCATACAGATATCTTGTCTAAATCATTCTGAAATTGATTCGATCTTCTGACTACTTTAATACACTCCTGGAAATTGAAATAAGAACACCGTGAATTCATTGTCCCAGGAAGGGGAAACTTTATTGACACATTCCTGGGGTCAGATACATCACATGATCACACTGACAGAACCACAGGCATATAGACACAGGCAACAGAGCATGCACAATGTCGGCACTAGTACAGTGTATATCCACCTTTCGCAGCAATGCAGGCTGCTTTTCTCCCATGGAGACGATCGTAGAGATGCTGGATGTAGTCCTGTGGAACGGCCTGCCATGCCATTTCCACCTGGCGCCTCAGTTGGACCATCGTACGTGCTGGACATGCAGACCGCGTGAGACGACGCTTCATCCAGTCCCAAACATGCTCAATGGGGGACAGATCCGGAGATCTTGCTGGCCAGGGTAGTTGACTTACACCTTCTAGAGCACGTTGGGTGGCACGGGATACATGCGGACATGCATTGTCCTGTTGGAACAGCAAGTTCCCTTGCCGGTCTAGGAATGGTAGAACGATGGGTTCGATGACGGTTTGGATGTAACATGCACTATTCAGTGCCCCCTCGACGATCACCAGTGTTCGGCCAGTGTAGGAGATCGCTCCCCACACCATGATGCCGGGTGTTGGCCCTGTGTGCCTCGGTCGTATGCAGTCCTGATTGTGGCGCTCACCTGCACGGCGCCAAACACGCATACGACCATCATTGGCACCAAGGCAGAAGCGACTCTCATCGCTGAAGACGACACGTCTCCATTCGTCCCTCCATTCACGCCTGTCGCGAAACCACTGGAGGCGGGCTGGACGATGTTGGGGCGTGAGCGGAAGACGGCCTAACGGTGTGCGGGACCATAGCCCAGCTTCATGGAGACGGTTGCGAATGGTCCTCGCCGATACCCCAGGAGCAACAGTGTCCCTAATTTGCTGGGAAGTCACCGCAGTTCCTGGTCTGTCCGCTGTGCCGTGCGTGTGATCATTGCTTGTACAGCCCTCTCGCAGTGTCCGGAGCAAGTATGGTGGGTCTGACACACCGGTGTCAATGTGTTCTTTTTTCCATTTCCAGGAGTGTAGATCGTAACCGACAGCGTTGTATGCAAACTGTCTTAGAGGGCTTGTCAGATAGTCTCCTAAATCGTTCATACAGGGCGTGTCAAACCTTTCTGGTCTAATTGAAACAGAAGCTAGTTGCTCCACAACCGATTATATGGAGATAGAGAACCAATGGTCGGAAATGCATATTTATTGTGTTGCGCACATACACAGTTCATAGGGAGCAACACGGACGTAGCTTATAGTAATTGTGTTGAGACCGACGACCGCCAGTTTCTGTGCATCTATCGCAACGGCTCACGCAGTTCTGCCGCACTTTCGCAAAGATCCGGGGTGCCTGTTGTACACTGGAACAGACAGCGAGTGATCAACTGTGCGCGTCCCTGATCACGAGACAGACGTACTGTGCAAAGCTTAGCTCATGGCATATGTGTCATGTGGCGACGCATACATCACACCAGCGCACTGACCTGTTCCGCTCGCACACCACTATTCCTGCTGTCAGTTATCCTTTGCAACAAACAGCTTTCAGTGTGCCTATGGTGAGGTTTGCTACTGCATACACTGTATGATGCGTCGTCAAAGATCGAATTTTACTCGCCACGTGAGTTGGCTGCCATGCATTTCATGTACGATGCGGCAGGATGTAGCGCTCTTTAAGAATTCTTTCCCAACAGGTGTCGTCCTAATTGGAAGAGGTTTATCTCTGTGGATATCATCTTACGAGAGACTGGGTCGTTCACGCCACAGAGAACCGGTTAAGGTTTCATCCAAAGACTTGTCCGAATAGCAGACTTCACTTTGAGGAGATGGTGTTTGATCGCATGGCTGATCACTCAACAATAGGCACCCGTCAGCTTGGCCGTGAAACGCCCACCTCGAACGATGCTGTATGGGGAGTAGTGGAGGAACAGGTATTAAACCCGTCATAAAGAATGTGTTCAAGGGCTGTGACCAACGGATTTTAGCCCCGCGTTCACTTTTGTCAGTGGTTTATCCAATACAGCTGTAAACATTCATGGTGGTGTCTGTCTGTACTATATCGTGTCTCCCTACCACTTTCGCGCAACGACGCTCTGAGCGTGTTTTTTAGGGAATTGACTAGTTTGAACCTGGGACCTGTTGCTGGTAAGGAGACGCCAGACCACACATGACATATAGAATTCAGAAGAGTTCAGTGAGACTAGCGATGATACAACCAAACACTAAATGATCTCAGCGTCAGCTCCACTGCACTCCCTGTAAAAGAATCTTAATACTAACTAAATTTAGTGGAAAGGGTTCAAGGCTTTCCTATTTTTAGTTAGCTGGTAAAATAACGTCGAAAAAGCAGTTACGTTTACCATTGGAAATTTTATTCTACTCACAAAACATTGTTTATAAATTGCACTATTGATAAAAGGAAGTGGTTTTAATACAGGATCGTAAAAACCAACTGCGTTCACCAAAAATGTGAACGAATATTCCCTGAATGGGTTTCCAAGTTCTACAATGGATCGAAGGATGACCTATGCCATATCACATCTATAATCTAGGTTTAAATTAAGTTTCACAAAAGAGAAAACTATCAAAATAGTCTACAGTGACCCTCAAGTTGTCTTTAATTACTTATCTAACTTGTCGTAAATTACAGTGGCTGGTGTGGCTTTTCAATAACTATATAAAAGAAAAATCATCGCGTTTCAGATCTGTTCTTAAAGTGGCAAATGTGAACACCATGAGTTTTCATTAACGATCGACACTAGTATTACGCAAAAAAGGGGGTGTAACAGATGAGACTTCTGCAGTTCTGAGTGAAGCCTTATGCGCTCAAAAATGCGGCATCGCGTGCGTTCATTACCTTGTCGGTGTTTAGGCAGTGTCAGGGCAGCGGCGGGCAGCAAAGCTCCGCTCACCTCGCTGTCTCGGAAGCAACTCTCACCTAACTTCTCCTTACTACAATTTACCGAAGTTGGTTAAAAAAAAACTATCTGGCTGTGTTTTCATCTGACCAATCAGGGTCTCAATGTTAACCTTAAGCCCCGCCTACAAAGATTCCGTCAATCCAATGAGAAACGTTATACTTTTCGTGGTGGGACAATGTTTTTAAAGTTTGCAACGTAACAGAGACGCTAAAATGTCTCACACTAAAACCTGCAGCTGGTGTGGTCCTTTTAGCGTTATCGTAAGATCTATACTGTTTTTCTGGAGGGCTCTAGCTTTTAACATGGGCTGGGGGGTGGTCCTTGACGTAACAGGGACGCGAAAAAGTCTCACGCTAAAACGTGAGGTTGGTAGTCTTAGAAGAAGGCTGGCGACGTGGGTGTCCAGTCCGTCCCTTATCGTAGGGCCTTCTAGCTTAACACGGTTCTGCTCTCGGCTTCTGTCCTCGTTTCTCCCCTCGGAACTGAGTCTGCCTCACGGTGGGAAGGTACGACATGCATTTAGGCATTCTTGTGTTAGTCTGTGGTATTCCATTTGCTCACTCGTTACTCCTATTACTTTGGTTAATTTAATCTCACGATTTATTCGGAGGTACGTGACATACTAGTGGATTTGCTTATCATGTCAGGGTTTTCATGGAAAGTGTTGGATTTGCCTGACACATTACACAGCGCTGTAGTGCTGAACTTCGTACAGTTTGTATTGTTCTGGAATGAGGCCTTATTCACCTGTAACTTTGTTTTCAACAACCACATATGCTTTGAGGACAATCGCCACGACGGATACATCGGTGGCCACGAGCAACGATTTCCTGTTAGCGACAGAGGGGGAGCACTGTTAAAGATCGCCTTATAGGACCACGCCGTTTCACTCGTCCACCTTACTTGATGTTCCTGCGAGGTGTGCTGCCACAGTTCTTGGAAACTGTACTCCGTGTTGTTTGCGAAATGATTTCAACGCGACGGTGCACCAGCCTACTTCGACATTAACGTCCACGAGCACCTGAACAACAGTTATTGTCGTCATTGGATTGGAAGGGGAAGTCCCATCTCATGGCCAGCGTAATCGGCGGACCTCACACTCCGGACTTTGTCCGCTGGCGTTACGTCAGCTCGTACGTGTATGAAACCTTCGTAGAAACGGATGAAGAACTGTTTGCTAGAGTCCAACCTGGCTGTGCCCTGGTAAAACAGACACCAGGGATCTTTGGGAGAGTGTGACAGAACTTCATGCGTCGTTGCCAAACATGCATGAGACTGGCGGTCGTCACTTCGATCAGTTACCATGAGCTTCGTTGCTGTTACGAGTTGTACGCTGTGTATTTCATGTCCATCACATAGTCACTGCTGCGCAAGTTAGCCGCGCGGTCTAGGGCGTCTTGTCACGGTTCGCGCGGCTCCCCCAGTCGGAGGTTAGAGTCCTCCCTCGGGCGTGTGTGTGTGTGTGTGTGTGTGTGTGTGTGTGTGTGTGTGTGTGTTGTCTTTAGCGTAAGTGAGGTTAAGTTAGTTTAATTAGTGTGTAAGTCTAGGGACCGATGACCTTAGCAGTTTGGTCCCATAGTCCTTACCACAAATTCCCAAATTTACATAGAGACTAAGCATTGCTCACCATATGTCAGTAACTCTATATAATCACTTTTGGACCCTCTATCGCCTGTTAAATTTGACCCAAAAGGTTTGAGACACCGTGTATAGATTACGAACAAAAGAGAGCCTGTAACACTTCCTTGGGAACGCCGGATATCGCTTCTGTTTGATTCGATGACTTTCCTTCAAATACTAAGAACTGTGACCTTTCGGACAGGAAACCAAGAACCAGTCGCACGACTGAGACGATACTTCACAGGCATGCGATATGACTAGAAGCCATTTGTTAGGAATGATGTCAAAAAGCTTTCTAGATATCTAGAAATACTGAACCAAGATGAGCTACCATGTCAATAGCAGTCATTATTTCATGAGAATAAAGAGCCAGTTGTCTGAAACAAGAATGATATTTTCTGAATGCGTACGTATTACATGTCAGTTAATCGTTTTTTAACGTAATTCATAATGTTCGTACGCAGTATATGTTCCAAAATCATACTGCACATGGAGGCAGTGGTATGAATATGTAAGTCAGCGGACTAGTTGTTTCCTTTATTCTGTATTTGTGTTACCTGTGCAGCTTTACAGTCCTTAAGTTCGGATCTATCGACGAGCGAGTAGTTCGATGTAACTTCTAAATACGGAGGGCTTACATCAGCGTACTGCGAAAGGAACTTAATTCGTGTACAATCTCGACTAGAAGATTCGCCCAGTTAGGAAAAGGTGGGGAGATTTCTTAGCTAAGTAAATAAGTCATTGAAATAGCATTAAACCTTGATACCATAATATCACTTAATTAATTCGTGGTACTACTTAAATGAATAGCACAATGCATTTAAACTTGTAGAGGACCACAAGTCACGGCTCGATCGACAGAAGAAAATCACACAGGATAGTTACTGAAATATTTGAGAAATATATGTACCCGTGGTCTAGGGGTAGCGTCTTTGATTCATAATCAAAAACGTCTTCGGTCCCGGGTTCGACCCCCTCCACTGCTTAAGTTTTGATAAATAATCAGCATTGGCGGCCGAAGACTTCCGGCATAAGAAGTCAGCCTCATTCTGCCAACGGCATTGTCAAAGAGGGCGGAGGAGCGGATAGAGGTTCAGGTCACTCTCTTGTCCTAGGGGTTGGAAATTGCCCCGAAAGGCGGAAGAATCAGCAATGATGAACGACATGAGGATGCAGAAGGCAATGGAAACCACTGCATTAAAGACACGTAACGTGTATCCACAGGACATGTGGCCTGTAGTTGAAGAAGTGTCATGATGATCTCTCCATTGGCAAAAGATTCCGGAATAGTCCCGCATTCGGATCTCCGGGAGGGGACTGCCAAGGGGGAGGTTACTATCAGAAAAAGACTGAATAATCAACGAAAGGATAACGTTCTACGAGTCGGGGCGTGGAATGTCAGAAGCTTGAACGTGGTAGGGAAACTAGAAAATCTGAAAAGGGAAATGCAAAGGCTCAATCTAGATATAGTAGGGGTCAGTGAAGTGAAATGGAAGGATGACAAGGATTTGTGGTCAGATGAGTATCGGGTAATATCAACAGCAGCAGAAAATGGTATTACAGGTGTAGGATTCGTTATGAATAGGAAGGTAGGGCAAGAGGGTGTGTTACTGTGAACAGTTCAGTGACCGGGTTGTTCTAATCAGAATCGACAGCAGACCAACACCGACAACGATAGTTCAGGTATACATGCCGACGTCGCAAGCTGAAGATGAACAGATAAATAAAGTGTATAAGGATATTGAAAGGGTAATGCAGTATGTAAAGGGGGACGAAAATATAATAGTATGGGCGACTGGAATGCAGTTGTAGGGGAAGGAGTAGAAGAAAAGGTTACAGGAGAATATGGGCTTGGTACAAGGAATGGAAGAGAAGAAAGACTAATTGAGTTCTGTAACAAGTTTCAGCTAGTAGCGAATACCCTGTTCAAGAATCACAAGAGTAGGTGGTATACTTGGAAAAGGCCGGGAGATACGGGAAGATTTCAATTAAATTACATCATGGTCAGACAGAGATTCCGAAATCAGATACTGGATTGTAAGGCGTACCCAGGAGCAGATATAGACTCAGATCACAATATAGTAGTGATGAAGAGTAGGCTGAAGTTCAAGATATTAGTCAGGAAGAATCAATACGCAAATAAGTGGGATACGGAAGTTCTAAGGAGTGACGAGATAAGTTTGAAGTTCTCTAACTCTATAGATACAGCAATAAGGAATAGCGCAGTAGGCAGCACAGTTGAAGAGGAATTGACATCTCTAAAAAGGGCCATCACAGAAGTTGGGAAGGAAAACATAGGTACAAAGAAGGTAGCTGCGAAGAAACCATGGGTAACAGAAGAAATACACAGTTGATTGATGAAAGGAGGAAATACAAACATGTTCCGGGAAAATCAGGAATACAGGAATACAGGTCGCTGAGGAATGAAATAAATAGGAAGTGCAGGGAAGCTAAGACGAAATGGCTTCAGGAAAAATGTGAAGACGTCGAAAAAGATATGATTGTCGGAAGGACAAAATCAGCATACAGGAAAGTCAAAACAACCTTTCGTGGCATTAAAAGCAACGGTGGTAACATTAAGAGTGCAACGGGAATTCCACTGTTAAATGCAGAGGAGAGAGCAGGTAGGTGGAAAGAATACATTGAAAGCCTCTATGAGGGTGAAGATTTGTCTGATGTGATAGAAGAAGAAACAGGAGTCGATTTAGAAGAGATAGGGGATCCAGTATTAGAATCGGAATTTAAAAGAGCTTTGGAGGATTTACGGTCAAATAAGGCAGAAGGGATAGATAACATTCCATCAGAATTTCTAAAATCATTAGGGGAAGTGGCAACAAAACGACTATTCACGGTGGTGTGTAGAATATGAGTCTGGCGAGAATTATCGCACAATCAGCTTAACAGCTCATGCATCGAAACTGCTTACAAGAATAATATACAGAGGAATGGAAAAGAAAATTGAGAATGCGCTACGTGACGATCAGTTTGGTTTTAGGAAAAGTAAAGGCACGAGAGAGGCAATTCTGACGTTACGGCTAATAATGGAAGCAGGGCTAAAGAAAAATCAAGACACGTTCATAGGATTTGTCGACCTGGAAAAAGCGTTCGACAATATAAAATGGTGCAAGCTGTTAGAGATTCTGAAAAAAGTAAGGGTAAGCTATAGGGAGAGACGGGTCATATACAATATGTACAACAACCAAGATGGAATAATAAGAGTGGACGATCAAGAACGAAGTGCTCGTATTAAGAAGGGAGTAAGACAAGGCTGTAGCCTTTCGCCCCTACTCTTCAATCTGTACATCGAGGAAGCAATGATGCAAATAAAAGAAAGGTTCAGGAATGGAATTCAAATACAAGGTGAAAGGATATCAATGATACGATTCTCTGATGACATTGCTATCCTGAGTGAAAGTGAAGAAGAATTAAATGATCTTCTGGACGGAATGAACAGTCTAATGAGTACACAGTATGGTTTGAGTGTAAATCGGAGAAAGACGAAGGTAATAAGAAGTAGTAGAAATGAGAACAGCGAGAAACTTAACATCAGGATTGATGGTCACGATGTCAATGAAGTTAAGGAATTCTGCTACCTAGGCAGTAAAATAACCAATGACGGACGGAGCAAGGAGGACATCAAAAGCAGACTCGCTATGGCAAAAAAGGCATTTCTGGCCAAGAGAAGTCTACTAATATCAAATACCGGCCTTAATTTGAGGAAGAAATTTCTGAGGATGTACGTCTGGAGTACAGCATTGTATGGTAGTGAAACATGGACTGTGGGAAAACCGGAACAGAAGAGAATCGAAGCATTTGAGATGTGGTGCTATAGACGAATGTTGAAAATTAGGTGGACTGACAAGGTAAAGAATGAGGAGGTTCTACGCAGAATCGGAGAGGAAAGGAATATGTGGAAAACACTGATAAGGAGAAGGGACAGGATGATAGGACATGTGCTAAGACATGAGGGAATGACTTCCATGGTACTAGAGGGAGCTGCAGAGGGCAAAAACTGTAGAGGAAGACAGAGATTGGAATACGTCAAGCAAATAATTGAGGACGTAGGTTGCAAGTGCTACTCTGAGATGAAGAGGTTGGCACAGGAAAGGAATTCGTGGCGGGCCGCATCAAACCAGTCAGTTGACTGATGACAAAAATAAAAAAATAATAAAAAATAGTAATAATTGAGGCGGGTGAAAGAGAGATTCTGTCATCTGTCAAATGACGATAGGGCGGCAATATTAGCCTTACCTGATCGACTGCGTGGGTGACTGAGAGATTCGGTGGCAATCCGACCTAACGTTGTAACGTTCATTAGTTTATCGAGGTGAACGAGCAGCAAGAGGTTTCATAAACTGTTGATTGAAAACAGCCTTCCCTAAACGTCTGAGGCTTCAGCATCCAAGTATACTCGACAACATGAGGTTCTTTGACAAAACTAGCACTACCTATTTTAGACGGAACGTGCAGCTGTTTACGCAAACTTCTAATAATCCAGAATGCTAGTTTTTATACAGACGTCGAATATTCCGGAGCATACGAACACTATAAACAAATATATTTCAAGTAGCTTCCAAAAACGGCAAGTACCAGACCATTGTGGGTGGCCAGGCTTGAAATGACGACCCGCAGCACGGCTGATCACTACGCCTCAATCGGGCATCACAGGTATATCAGACATAAAAAAACCTTGTAACCGAAGTAGGTAGCGTAAAAAAAGTAAAAACACAGTAAAACGATGACAAACACGAAGTATTTGTAGTGTAGGTATTCTGATGGAGACCGAATGCTATGGCTCATTCTTGTTTATCACAGTCTGGTATGTTTTAAATTTGTTGTCAGTGCCCATCTTGGCTAAAAGTTGCTTTATTTTTTTTATATATTACAAGGTTATGGTTAATAAGTATTGCGCAACACATTTTATTGCCGGCCAGTTTCGGTTGAAAAACAGCGGAGCTTGCTGTGGGACATCGCAGAATATTCCCGCTTCAGCCTTTAAAGTTTCATGAAGTTCCGATAGGTGGCGGTATGTAGCCTTCAAAATGGAGGTGCGTTTCGAGCAGTGAGCTGTCATTGTGTTTCTTTTGGAGGGAAACGGGAGAACAGCAGGTACTCATAGGTCCTCGCAGAACGACCACAGAAACCTGGCAGTGAACGAAAGCACGTTGAGTCGTCGGGCGATGCAACTGTCATCACCACAACAAAGTCGTGCAAACTTGCTCGATCTCCTGCGTGCCATGCGGCCGCACACAGCTGTGACTCCTGCAGTGTTGGAACGTGCGGACACTCTCATTCGAGGTGATCGACGCATCACAAACAAACACCTCGCTGCACAACTGGGCGTCTCTGTTGATAAGGCTGACCAACTAGTTCACCAGTTCGAGTAGTCAAAGGTGTGTGCCCGCTAGATTCCACGCCGCAGAACAAAAGACCATAGAGAGCAACGAACAACCATCTGTGTCACGAGGGTGACCGTGACAATTTTTTGTCGAACATCGCCATATGCGACGAAACATGGGTTCTTCGTTTGGAACCAGAAACAAAACTCATATCCAAGAGGTAACGCCACATCACCTCTCTCCCTTACCCGGTATAGTCATTGCGACGGGCTGCCGGGACTCTGAAGGGGTTATTCTGTTTGTCTTCTTTCATTGTGCAAAAATCACCTCTGAAGTGTATTGTGCAACTGACAGAAAACCGAAGAAGAAAGTTCAGTGTGTTCGTCGCCACAAAAATGCAAACGAACTTCTCCATGGCAACGGAAGGTTCACAGAAGTGTGCGCACCCGAAAGCAGCTCACAAAACATCATTGAACTGTTCTTTCTCATCCATCCTACAGACCGGCTCTCACACCTTCCGAGTTCCATCTCCTTGGCCCATTCCGCAGGCCATGTGAATGATGGGGATGTTACTCAAGCAGCAAGATGTTGACTCCATCGGGGTCAGTACAGTGGTGCCATGTGAGCATACAGGCTGTCCCAGCAAGGTGGCGTAAGGTAGTCGTAATGAATTGACATTATATTGAAAAGTAGGGTTCTGTATCCAGAAGAGTGGGGGAATAATATGGTGTATTGCAATCCCGAATAAAACTAACCTTTTTCAGAAAAAAATGTGTTGTTGTTGTTGTTGTTGAACACCCTTGGTATTTACAGAAGATATATGAGCATGATTATAATGATCATGACGATGCGCCATCATACAGAAAAGAACAGGTCATAAAATAAATAATTTTGTAAAATGATAGTAATTGAAGCCCTCAGCTGCCGACAGGTGTTGTTGATATACCTCGATGGGGACAGCTGAAAATGTGTGCCCCGACCGGGACTCAAACCGGGGATCTCCTGCTTACATGGCAGACACTATATCCATCTGAGCCACCGAGGACACACATGAATAGCGCTACTTCAGGGACTTATCCCTTGCACGCTCCCCGTGACATCCCGGGTTCGAGTCCTGGTCGGGGCACACGTTTTCAGCTGTCCCCACCCAGGTATATCAACACCACCTGTCGCCAGCCGAGTGTTTCAATTAATTACCATTTTATTCCATAGAAGCTGCACGGTCATCAATGGTATCTGTTCTTTCGAGAACAGTTACTATCTTCATATATTAACAGTTCTGTAATTATTGGATTTCTTAAATTCTAAAAATTCTAACTATATTGTACAGCTACCGCAAGAGCCACCGGTGACTTCCAATGGCAACGACAACTAGTCAACTGTACCTCTGTGTATGAATGTGGTGAAGTTCCTACATAAACTTGAATTTCCATTAAGTGTCATCTCGGCGACAATAATTTTTTAAGTAAATAGGTGTAGGGCTGCAAAAAATCTGGGGGAGAAAGTCTGTACCTGTGTATTACATTTCTGTATGTATCATTCCTTGGCAGCAATTTATCCTACATCTAAATCACTGAAATTCGTAAATGATTTATTTTCTTTAGCGTAATTGGTACAACCATTATATACATTCTGCAAGTAAAGCTTGGCAACGGATGTGAAGTAAAGCAAATCCTATGGGTTTGTGAAATGATAGCATTTTCGGTAGGCGACTGTCTCTGGTGTGATATTCAATATATCCCGCTATAGATCTCGGTCAGCAACCATTAACAGGTGGTTTTGAAGCGCCTTCCGCTTTTATACACGAGAGAGAATTTTTGCCTTGCTATGTAATTTCCAGTAAGGTATACGGAACGTTTCCGACAAGGGCTCAGTCAGACAGCGTATCAGCAACAGAAAGTAAATTGAGGAGGAAGTTCTGTCGCCGGCGATAACTTTTGGGTAAGCAACAGAACTCACAATGCGAGCAGTGGCGTCGTTTACATGGCGCAACTCATCATTCACCAGATAAAGGGATTTTACCAGTTGTGTGACTACCGACTACCTAGGAAGGATACCTCAAATTGCTCCTCATCAAATTAATATATTTGGCTTCAGAGTGTTTTTTACCTTTATATTTTTATTTTTTGCTATGGTTGAAAGATTTTATTGATTTCATTTATTTGGTGAAATTTTTCGACAATATAGATAAAGCTATCGAGTGGTAAGAAGGCACTGAATCATTGGAAGATGTTGTTAATTTTTTATAATAATTAATAGGGGAACGTTGCAAGGAATCTATTCTTAATATTTTACGACCAAATGTCACAGTTGCTAGTGGGTTCAAGAAGAGGACACAAAAAAGCCTTTTTGAAGACTGAAGCAATGTGCCCCAGACTTTATGGCGTACCCAAAATTCACAAAATTGATCCTCCTCTGCGACCGATTGTTAATGCAAGCAATTCGCCAACATATCAAATTGCAAGATATTTGACAACTCGTATTGACAAAACTGAGTTCTTGAGAAACTAAAAGGACTAACTTGGGCTCCTGAAGATGCTCTTTTAAGTTTTGACATAATGTTTACCTAGGTCCAGCGATCGCTCATTTTTATAAAGGAAAATTCGAAGTCAGCTCTAGGTAAAGCAAATACAAAACCATTGCAATGGTATCGCTTTGTGCATGATAAATTCGTGGTATGATCATGTGGTTAAAAGGCTTTACAAGAACTGTTTTATTAAATTCGTGGTATGATCATGTGGTTAAAAGGCTTTACAAGAACTGTTTTATTACCTAAATGACATAAATTCAAATATCCTGTTTACCATGGAAATTGAAAAACACAACTAAAACATACAAGAAGGATATTGTATTATGAGACATATTGATGGAAGTCTCAGAAAGCCACACATACAGACAGATAATTGCATAAGAACTCCAACCATCATCCACAGCAATAAAGAGTTGTCATTAAAAGTGTTGTTGGCAGAGCCAAAACAAATTGCACGCTGGAACACCTGGACGCAGAATTACAACAAAAGAAGCAGGCTTTAGAGGAAAATGGCTGTTAAGGCAAAATTAGTGTGGTCCTGCGACCAAATAAAACAAGGCGATTGAAGAACACAGTTTCTCTCCGCTTTATCAAAAAAGTAACATTTTACAGGAACATGACATCAGACCGGTTTTCAGACCGCCGCCGCCACCACCACCACCACCACCACCACCACCACCATCATCCTTTCAAGAATTAGGTTGTTGCCTGTTCCAGACAAACAAACAAAATCATTTCCATATTTTCGAGCTCTTTCAAAATCTCATTTTATCATTCGGCTTGTAGTTGAGGGGGGAATCGAATCTCCGACGGGGAGAGCTGCGCGAACCGTGGCAAGGCGCCATAGACCGCGTGGCTATCCCCCACGGCTTGGCTCTGCGAAATCGATGGATAAGTTTTCGTCCCTGACGGGCGAAAATCAATATGAAGTTTCATCTCTGACAAGGATTATCTCTGCTGATCACGTGTAAACTAGACCATACCCGTATTAAACAGTTTTTAAGTCGCTCTCCGACGTCCGACTCTGTCATTGTAAAAAAAACTCGGCGTCGCCATAGGCATCTCCGTAGATGTCCAGTGCAGCTCTGTATAAAAAGTAAGGAACCGAAAAGTTTCATGGACCATGGCCATACAACCAAGAAGACACACCACCAACTTTAGTACTTGGCCACGTAAGAACGTGACAAGTTCTCTTGCATGAATGCGTGTTGTGGGTGTTAGGATGACTGCGGCTCCCTGATCGCTCACTTGTCACTATTCTGTGTTGCTGTGTGGTCTACAAAGCGGCAATGGGACTCAAGGAGACTAACACGATATTCGAATGTCGACAACTTGTAATCATTTTCTGTGCTGATAAACTGTCGTAGAACGGTTGGTAGTTTTCTGTGTATTCCCAGAAGTGCGATTTTTTTATGTTACGTGACGATATGAGAAAGAAGGTCGCCTAGCATTTATACCTCAAAAAGAGCTGCTCTGGAAGCTACATATTAGAAAAGGCGATCAAACAGAAAAATTAAGCGTAATCCTCGATTAAGTGTTCCTAAACTGCAATTCATCTACTGCAGGAATGTGGTAAGCAAATACGTGAACCAACTGTCGAGATGCTTGTCAGAAAGAAAAGGTGCGATGGAAAACTGGCACGGAAAAAAGTGAACCAAGGGAAACTGCAACACCTTGGAACAGACCGCGTATACAGAGGGTCAGGAATGATCGAAAGGTGTTGTTTATTGATAAAAGTAGATTCAGCGTCTTTTTCCAACACAAGGAAGATCTATGGCGTGGCGAAAACCAAATGACGATCTGCAGGCAGAACGTTAGTAATCCAACTATAAAACATGGGGGGGGGGGGGGGGGGTGTTTTGGCATGGAGCTGTATTGCGTCATTTGGTGTAGGAGTGAGAACTTGAAAAGACAGCACGTTAAAAAAAGTGTTATCTCAACGTGCTGAAGGAAAATTACACAGACGTGCGAAAAAGTAGGGGATTAGATCAACATTGATACTTCAAAGGGAATGATTGAAAGCAAAATGATACTTTAGAAAAGAATGGTTTGTTCATCACTGTCCAAAAGCTATTAAAGTACCATCTAAGTCGTTAGACTTTAGCACCATAGAAAACTCATGGCACGCACTCTATAAAAGAGCCAGGAGATCTCCAGTAAACTCTAAAAGAAGACATGAAATAGAAGCTGAAGCAAGAATGAAAACTAATTATGCCTGAGTTAACAACGAAACTGTTTGGTAACATCCCCTCTATTTGGGTCGCAATAATTTTGCTATTACTTTTTGTCTCTAATTTTCACTTAGCGTATTAAATAAAATTTTAACTTTCGGTACTTATATAAACTGCCAAGTATGTGTATTCTTATTTTCGTAGCTTAATATTATTACCCACGAGACATGGCCGCAGGCTACATTTATTTGGTGTTTCGCCTGTCACAAAAGGCTTAACTTGGAGTTTGTATAATTGCAGCACGTTCACCTCCATTCTCGAGTGCATACTGTCTTCTGTTGTATTCACACCAAATACGTTTTATAAGTGTTGTTTTTAACTACTACTACTTGTATAATTATAACAGCGTTGATATTTCTAGATTAATTATTGAGTTGTTGTCTTACCTGTTTGTTTATACCAAATGTTTAATTTTTTTCAGGTGATAGAGAGGTCTCGACGGCAGTCCTTGGTGTTGCAACTGTTTGTTGTCATAACATCTGAAGCGTAAGTACTTTCTAAACGACTTACTATTCACGTTTTTATTTTGATAAAAATGCACATATCGCAAACGCAAAGTCCAAGAAGTTCAAGAACTGCACTCGGGCTGTAAATGAATCCGTAGGTATAGAATATTGTGGAATAAGAAAGAAAAGTAGGTTAACGCACCGTCGACATATAGGCCATGAGAAGCGAAAAGGTGGTTCGCCACTTTGCAGTTGGTAGAAGGTATGGCAGAAGGGGGATTTTTGGTCCTGCTACTCCAGAATTCGTAGAGAAGTGGTTAAAAAAACTGCGGCGCATCACAAGATTCACTGCGGAATATTAACCAGACTGCTTTCTGTAAGTGGGCCAGAAGTCCAGGAGCTGCTCGTCGCTCTCAAACGACTGTAGTAAATTTCCCCACAGAATTTTGTGGTGAGTGGAAGATACTAGCCAGTACTTTCGAGACGTTTTCTTTCACGAAAATGACAAAGGTTACTTATTTCTGAGGATAAAGTAAGCAATCAGGAGATCCGTACAGTTAAATTTTAACCATCTGTCACTACCAACTGATCGTACTGTTGGTAGTCAATGGAGAAAGCATATGTACACCTCTTCTTGTCGGCAGACAGAAATACACTGCCTGACAAAAAAAAAATGAAGCACCCGTAAGATAAGGAGGGGAGTTCAGTGGTTCTTATTTCAGTGATAAAAAGATCGTGTCAAAGAAAGAGACCACCTGTCAACACGAAGTAGTTTATCCTCTGGCCTGAATGTGTGCAGTCTTTCGATTGGGGAAAGTGTCGTAAAGTCATCCTAGCCTCTCCAGAGGCAAGGTGGTCAAGCAACTGACGTCCAACCTGGTCCCATACATTTTCCACTGGGCACATATCAGGGGACTTCGTTGGCTGCAGGAGTACTTCAAAATCACTCAGATGTCCATAGACACACATGCCATGTACAGACGATCAGTGTACTGTTGAAAAATAGCAACACAGTGACGTCGCGTGAGTAGAAATGGTAATAAGCGTACGGCATCGTGGGCCGGGAGTCCCCCATTCGGGGCCGGCCGTAGTGGCAGAGCGGTTCTAGGGGCTACAGTCTGGAACCGCGCGACCGCTATGGTCGCAGGTTCGAATCCTGCCGCGGACATGGATGTGTGTGATATCCTTAGGTTAGTTAGCTCTAAGTAGGTCTAAGTTCTAGGGGACTGATGACCTCAGATGTCAAGTCATATAGTGCTCCGAGCCATTTGAACCATTTTCCCCCATTCGGGTAAGTTCGACCGCCGAGGGCAAGTACTTACTGCCTTCGACGCCACAATGGGCGACTTGCGCGTCGGAGATGGGGATGGAACGATGATGACAGCGCAACACCCATAGAAAATCTCCTGCCCCAGCCGGTAATCAGAACCGGGCCAGCTGGCGTGGCATTCCACCGCGCTGACCACTCTGCTAACGGGTGTGGACGCATGAATAGAAGTTACGCAGAAAGATGCAGGATGTCCGTGACGTTATGCCGTCATTTTCCCCAATCATTACTATTTGTGACGTGAAGTTATATTCCGTGGCTTCCTAACCATAAAGCCAGGAGTAACGCCACTGCGCCTCTCGAAGACATTGGTGGGATGTGATATCTAACCCGGTCTCGTTCATACTAGCTGACGACAGTCATCAGGAGTAATGCAGAACCGTGACTGATCACTGAAAAAGGCGACGCCATTTATGAGCAGTCCATGCTTCCTGATCACGGCACCATTCGAAATGCACCCGTTTGTGTTGTGTTAACAGTAGCCTTCGCATGGGATGGTAATTCCCTCGTCCATCTGCTGCTAGTGTCCGATCAGTGGTATGGGATGATACAGTATGTGGCAGTGAGTGGATCACTTTTTCTCGGGCGACAGGTGCACTCTTGAAAGGATTGCGATGTTCTTCGTGTCCAGTGTGGTGATCGTCAATTGCAGCGGCCAGTCTTTCTCGACCTGAACCTTGACTACCAGTATTCCTGGCCTCAAGTTCCAATCGGAGCCACTGTCTCATTTGAATGCGCCGTGAAATAGTGTTATTGCGCGATTCGGGTAGCCACCGAGATGATCAACTATGGCATCCCTTTCAGCTTCTTGTAGGTGCTGACATCGCTGTCTCCCACGAGATGGTTGGATGACCATCCCCATAATGCTCCAAACGTTCTCATTTGGGGAGAGATCTAGCGACTTCGTTCACAAATGTAGTGTTCGGCAAGCAGGAAGACAAGCAGTAGAAACTCTCGCCGTTTGCGGCGGGCGTTATCATGCCGAAATGTAAGCTGGGGATGGCCTACTACAAAAAAAAAAAAAAACAAAAAAACAAAAAAAACAAAAAACAACGCGGCCTAAAATGTCGTCAACGTGCCGCTGTGCTGTATGGGCGCCTCGGACGATAACCAAAGGGTTTTGCTATGCTATGAAATGAAACCCCCCCATGAACCATGGACCTTGCCGTTAGTGGGGAGGCTTGCGTGCCTCAGCGATACAGATGGCCGTACCGTAGGTGCAACCACAACGGAGGGGTGTCTGTTGAGAGGCCAGCCAAACGTGTGGTTCCTGAAGAGGGGCAGCAGCCTTTTCAGTAGTTGCAGGGGCAACAGTCTGGATGATTGACTGATCTGGCCTTGCAACATTAACCAAAACGGCCTTGGTGTGCTGGTACTGCGAACGGCTGAAAGCAAGGGGAAACTACAGCCGTAATTTTTCCCGAGGACATGCAGCTTTACTGTCTGATTAAATGATTCTGGCATCCTCTTGGGTAAAATATTCCGGAGGTAAAATAGTCCCCCATTCGGATCTCCGGGCGGGGACTACTCAGGACGATGTCGTTATCAGGAGAAAGAAAACTGGCGTTCTACGGATCGGAGCGTGGAATGTCAGATCCCTTAATCGGGCAGGTAGGTTAGAAAATTTAAAGAGGGAAATGGATAGGTTAAAGTTATAGTGGGAATTAGTGAAGTTCGGTGGCAGGAGGAACAAGACTTCTGGTCAGGTGACTACAGGGTTATAAACACAAAATCAAATAGGGGTAATGCAGGAGTAGGTTTAATAATGAATAGGAAAATAGGAATGCGGGTAAGCTACTACAAACAGCATAGTGAACGCATTATTGTGGCCAAGATAGATACAAAGTCCACACCTACTACAGTAGTACAAGTTTATATGCCAACTAGCTCTGCAGATGATGAAGAAATTGAAGAAAAGTACGATGAAATAAAAGAAATTGTTCAGATAGTGAAGGGAGACGAAAATTTAATAGTAATGGGTGTCTGGAATTCGAGTGTAGGAAAAGGGAGAGAAGGAAACATAGTAGGTGAATATGGATTGGGGCTAAGAAATGAAAGAGGAAGCCGCCTAGTAGAATTTTGCACGGAGCACAACTTAATCATAGCTAACACTTGGTTTAAGAATCATGAAAGAAGGTTGTATACCTGGAAGAACCCTGGAGATACTAAAAGGTATCAAATAGATTATATAATGGTAAGACAGAGATTTAGGAACCAGGTTTTAAGTTGTAAGACATTTCCAGGGGCAGATGTGTACTCGGACCACAATCTATTGGTTATGACCTGTAGATTAAAACTGAAGAAACTGCAAAAATGTGGGAAATTAAGGAGATGGGACCTGGATAAACTGAAAGAACCAGAGGTTGTACAGAGTTTCGGGGAGAGCATAAGGGGACAATTGACAGGAATAGGGGAAAGAAATACAGTAGAAGAAGAATGGGTAGCTCTGAGGGATGAAGTAGTGAAGGCAGCAGAGGATAAAGAAGGTAAAAAGACGAGGGCTGCTAGAAATTCTTGGGTAACAGAAGAAATATTGAATTTAATTGATGAAAGGAGAAAATATAAAAATGCAGTAAATGAAGCAGGCAAAAAGGAATACAGACGTCTCAAAAATGAGATCGACAGGAAGTGCAAAATGGTTAAGCAGGGATGGCTAGAGGACAAATGTAAGGATGTAGAGGCTTATCTCACTAGGGGTAAGATAGATACTGCCTACAGGAAAATTAAAGAGACCTTTGGAGAAAAGAGAACCACTTGAATGAATATCAAGAGCTCGGATGGAAACCCAGTTCTAAGCAAACAAGGGAAGGCAGAAAGGTGGAAGGAGTAAATAGAAGGTTTATACAAGGGTGATGTACTTGAGGACAATATTATGGAAATGGAAGATGATGTAGATGAAGACGAAATGGGAGATACGATACTGCGTGAAGAGTTTGACAGAGCACTGAAAGACCTGAGTCGAAACAAGGCCCCCGGAGCAGACAACATTCCATTAGAACTACTGACGGCCTTGGGAGAGCCAGTCATGACAAAACTCTACCAGCTGGTGAGCAAGATGTATGAGACAGGCGAAATACCCTCAGACTTCAAGAAGAATATAATAATTCCAATCCCAAAGAAAGCAGGTGCTGACAGATGTGAAAATTACCGAACTATCAGTTTAATAAGTCGCAGCTGCAAAATACTAACGCGAATTCTTTACAGACGAATGGAAAAACTGGTAGATGCGGACCTCGGGGAGGATCAGTTTGGATTCCGTCGAAATGTTGGAACACGTGAGGCAATACTGACCTTACGACTTATCTTAGAAGAAAGATTAAGAAAAGGCAAACCTACGTTTCTAGTATTTGTAGACTTACAGAAAGCTTTTGACAATGTTGACTGGAATACTCTTTTCAAATTCTAAAGGTGGCAGGGGTAAAATACAGGGAGCGAAAGGCTATTTACAATTTGTACAGAAACCAGATGGCAGTCATAAAAGTCGAGGGGCATGAAAGGGAAGCAGTGGTTGGGAAAGGAGTGAGACAGGGTTGTAGCCTCTCCCCGATGTTATTCAATCTGTATATTGAGCAAGCAGTAAAGGAAACAAAAGAAAAATTTGGAGTAGGTATTAAAATTCATGGAGACGAAGTAAAAACTTTGAGGTTCGCCGATGACATTGTAATTCTGTCAGAGACGGCAAAGGACTTGGAAGAGCAGTTGAACGGAATGGACAGTGTCTTGAAAGGAGGATATAAGATGAACATCAACAAAAGCAAAACGAGGATAATGGAATGTAGTCAAATTAAATCGGGTGATGCTGAGGGAATTAGATTAGGAAATGAGACACTTAAAGCAGTAAAGGAGTTTTGCTATTTAGGAAGTAAAATAACTGATGATGGTCGAAGTAGAGAGGATATAAAATGTAGACAGGCAATGGCAAGGAAAGCGTTTCTGAAGAAGAGAAATTTGTTAACATCGAATATAGATTTATGTATCAGGAAGTCGTTTCTGAAAGTATTTGTTTGGAGTGTAGCCATGTATGGAAGTGAAACATGGACGATTACTAGTTTGGACAAGAAGAGAATAGAAGCTTTCGAAATGTGGTGCTACAGAAGAATACTGAAGATCAGGTGGATAGATCACGTAACTAATGAGGAGGTATTGAATAGGATTGGGGAGAAGAGAAGTTTTTGGCACAACTTGACTAGAAGAAGGGATCGGTTGGTAGGACATGTTTTGAGGCATCAAGGGATCACAAATTTAGCGTTGGAGGGCAGCGTGGAGGGTAAAAATCGTAGAGGGAGACCGAGAGATGAGTACACTAAGCAGATTCAAAAGGATGTAGGTTGCAGTAGGTACTGGGAGATGAAGCAGCTTTCACAGGATAGAGTAGCATGGAGAGCTGCATCAAACCAGTCTCAGGACTGAAGACAACAACAACAACA
Organism: Schistocerca gregaria; assembly: GCF_023897955.1. NCBI lineage: Eukaryota > Metazoa > Arthropoda > Insecta > Orthoptera > Acrididae > Schistocerca > Schistocerca gregaria. The sequence continues at coordinate 492,741,752 of NC_064924.1, forward strand.
ACAACAACACCATGAAATGAAATAAAATGGCCCTCCAGTCTATCACGCCGTATGGCGGGCGTTGGTAAGGTTGATATCCCATAGCTGTCCAGGGGGTCTCCAGACACTGCTTCGGCCTGGAATCCCATTGACTGGATTAGAATTGTCATCAGTGACGAGCCCAGTTCGAAACGAGTCCCGATAACCAGCAAAGACGTGTCTGGCGACGCCTCGAACAGCAGTGGGATACCGAACTGACTGTCATCCACCATACGGCCTGACAACTTGGAGTGACGGCTTGAGATGCCGTTTCTTTTCATAGCAGGACCTTTTCGGTTTCCATCCGCGGTACTCTTACAGCATAGCGAAACGTCGACGATATTCTAAACCCCGTTTTGTTGCTGTCCGTGGCAAGCCATCCTGACCTTACATTTCAGAAGATAATGTCAACCCGCTCGTGGCTAGAGTTTCTACCTTTTGTCTTCGTACTTGCCAAATTCTAGCTTGGCGAAAAGGTCGCCGTATCTCTCCCCAATTGAGAGCGTTTGGAGCATAATGGGCAGGGCCCTCCATCCCGATCGGCGTTTCGATTATATACCCCGCCAATTGGACTGAGTCTGACACGATGTCACTCGAGGCGACTTCCAACAACTCTCTCAATCAATGTCAAGCCGAGTAACTGCTTGCATAAGGCCTAGACGTGGACCTAGGCGTTACCTGCTTGCTCAGTTTGTGAAGCTATTTCTCTTGCATAAAACATCAATTTTTTTCTGAAATTGTAATCATTTGTTTGTCTGTACATGTACATTACATTGACGGATTTCCGTCCCATTCGGATAATTTTCCTTCGTGGTATGTCTTTTTTTTAAGTGTATTTGTGCTGGGTATTACTTCGTGGTTACGAGGACACATGGTAATATTTTAATTAATGAAGCCCTGAAGCACTCAGTCTACTGGCCACTAGTGGCCTACCGGGACCATCCGACCGCCATGTCATCCTCCGAGGAGGATGCGGATGCGAGGAGCGTGGGGTCATAACATCGCTCTCGCGGTCGTTATGATGGTATCCTTGACCGAAGCTGCTACTTTTCGGTCGAGTAGCTCCTTAATTGGCATCATGAGGCTGAGTGCACCCCGAAAAAAGGCAACAGCGGTTGGCGGCTGGATGGTCACCTATCCAAGTGCCGGCCACTCCCAACAACGCTTAACTTCGGTGATATCACTGGAACCGGTGTATCTACTGCGGCAAGGCCGTTGCAATAATATTTTAATTAATACCTCAAAAAATCAAACTGCTAACATGAAGCTCGATGGTACAGTATTATTTCAGTGCGGTGCACTTTTGCCACCGATGTCTTACTTGACAGAGGAATTTGCATTTCGGCTCTTCAACAAACGTTCCTTCTCGAAAATCACTTTGTCGTAATTGGCTCTGAGCACTATGGGACTTAACATCTGTGGTCATCAGTCCCCTAGAACTTAAAACTACTTAAACCTAACTAACCTAAGGACATCACACACATCCATGCCCGAGGCAGGATTCGAACCTGCGACCGTAGCAGTCACGCGGTTCCGGACTGAGCGCCTTTGTCGTAATTGTGGAGAATGCATCCACGCGGTAATTTCTTCATCCAGAGAAAGAGGAACAAGTCACTGGGCGCTGCGTAGAGAATGTGGGGATGAGGTAAAACTTGATAGCACCAAGAGTGAGTTAAGGAGTTGTGTAGTAAAAGCACCTCCTGAAATAGCTTACTGCGACACGTCGTCTTAATTGACTACAGTAAACTCGTTAGGAGATTCCAGTAGTATACTGTGACAGTTAGCCACAGCGGACGCGCCTCACTTGGCGCCTAGGTACCACGCGACTCGCCAGGCGACACACCTTCCTAAACAAACGGCTGTGAACTAACGAGACCGGCCGCACCGAGCGCTGGTTGCACCTAGACGAACGGCAGTGTTTGCTCTTCCCGGTATGTTGCCGTCGAAGTTCATACTACCTGATAAAGGCTGCTCATTACGAAAGGGAACCGACTGAAGTTTTGCAACAATTAAATTTTAAATTTTGCATCACAGTATACAATTTTGCAATGATGGAAGTTCAGCTATATTTGGCAACAACTGTGCAGGAACAGAAGATTGTCATTTTAGCTTCTGTCAATGTCTTGCTCCAGTGGTGTTAATTCTCTTTTTTTTCCTCTCAAGGTTCAAAAACCGCTCGCTTTTGATTGTAGACACAATGGGACGCATTTTTCTGTTTCTTCTCTTTGGTACAGACTTGTGAACTATCTAAGGAACACAAGGCAATTCCGGAGACTGAATGTCTTCAAGCAACGGTACCACTTTTATCTGTTGTTGATTGGCTTTCACTTTTTAAGATACTACATTCACCATGTTTGGAGACGATAACTCTTCAAAAAGGCCCAAAGAGTTAGTGCAATATCATCAACTCCTTCCGCACTTCGTGGAGATACAAAGATATACCAACTTTGTAATTAGTATTTTGTTTTTGTAGTTTTTCTGTAATAGTCGAACGATTTTACAGTCATTCGTAAATAACTGAAATTTTTTTTTTAACTGCCGAAGTTATTTGTAAACATGTTGAATGCAGTCTGCAGCCCGTGGTCTAGTGGCTAGCGTTGCTGCCTCTGGATCACGGGGTCCCGGGTTCGATTCCCAGGCGGGTTGGGGATTTTCTCTGCCCGGGGACTGGGTGTTTGTGGTGTCCGCATCATATAATCATCATTTCTGGCAGTGGCTAGAGTGGACTGTGAAAAAACCTGGACTGTGTAACAAATGATTCAAATGGCTCTGAGCACTGTGGGACTTAACTGCTGTGGTCATCAGTCCCCTAGAACTTAGAACTACTTAAACCTACCTAACCTAAGGACATCACAAACACCCACGCCCGAGGCAGGATTCGAACCTGCGTCCGCAGCGGTCGTGCGGTTCCAGACTGTACCGCCTAGAACCGCTCGGCTACCACGGCCGGCGAATTGTGTAACAATTGGGACTTGGTACAAGCGTTGATGGCTGCGCAGTTGAGCGCCCCCACCAACCAAATATCATCATCATCATCATCGTCACGTTGAATTCACCACGTGCATTTCTCTCCAAGTTAATACACTCCTGGAAATTGAAATAAGAACACCGTGAATTCATTGTCCCAGGAAGGGGAAACTTTATTGACATATTCCTGGGGTCAGATACATCACATGATCACACTGACAGAACCACAGGCACATAGACACAGGCAACAGAGCATGCACAATGTCGGCACTAGTACAGTGTATATCCACCTTTCGCAGCAATGCAGGCTGCTATTCTCCCATGGAGACGATCGTAGAGATGCTGGATGTAGTCCTGTGGAACGGCTTGCCATGCCATTTCCACCTGGCGCCTCAGTTGGACCAGCGTTCGTGCTGGACGTGCAGACCGCGTGAGACGACGCTTCATCCAGTCCCAAACATGTTCAATGCGGGACAGATCCGGAGATCTTGCTGGCTAGGGTAGTTGACTTACACCTTCTAGAGCACGTTGGGTGGCACGGGATACATGCGGCCGTGCATTGTCCTGTTGGAACAGCAAGTTCCCTTGCCGGTCTAGGAATGGTAGAAGGATGGGTTCGATGACGGTTTGGATGTACCGTGCACTATTCAGTGTCCCCTCGACGATCACCAGAGGTGTACGGCCAGTGTAGGAGATCGCTCCCCACACCATGATGCCGGGTGTTGGCCCTGTGTGCCTCGGTCGTATGCAGTCCTGATTGTGGCGCTCACCTGCACGGCGCCAAACAAGCATACGACCATCATTGGCACCAAGGCAGAAGCGACTCTCATCGCTGAAGACGACACGTCTCCATTCGTCCCTCCATTCACGCCTGTCGCGACACCACTGGAGGCGGGCTGGACGATGTTGGGGCGTGAGCGGAAGACGGCCAAACGGTGTGCGGGACCGTAGCCCAGCTTCATGGAGACGGTTGCGAATGGTCCTTGCCGATACCCCAGGAGCAACAGTGTCCCTAATTTGCTGGGAAGTGGCGGTGCGGTCCCCTACGGCACTGCGTAGGATCCTACGGTCTTGGCGTGCATCCGTGCGTCGCTGCGGTCCGGTCCCAGGTCGCCGGGCACGTGCACCTTCCGCCGACCACTGGCGACAACATCGATGTACTGTGGAGACCTCACGCCCCACGTGTTGAGCAATTCGGCGGCACGTCCACCCGGCCTCCCGCATGCTCACTATACGCACTCGCTCAAAGTCCGTCAACTGCACATACGGTTCACGTCCACGCTGTCGCGGCATGCTACCAGTGTTAAAGACTGCGATGGAGCTCCGTATGCCACGGCAAACTGGCTGACACTGACGGCGGCGGTGCACAAATGCTGCGCAGGTAGCGCCATTCGACGGCCAACACCGCGGTTCCTGGTGTGTCCGCTTTGCCGTGCGTGTGATCATTGCTTGTACAGCCCTCTCGCAGTGTCCGGAGCAAGTATGGTGGGTCTGACACACCGGTGTCAATGTGTTCTTTTTTCCATTTCCAGGAGTGTACTTTAGCATGATGGCAGTTTCCACAACATTTCATATTTTAAAAAATAAAATAAACAAAACTGTGGGTAGGATTTTCTGACTCAGCATTAGAAAAGATATTTCCACGGTGCGAGCGAGCAACACGCCTATGGTTCATGCCATCGATGATCCGGTGTGGTCACCGAGCATCCAAGTGCTTGGCACCAGGTGAGTCTCAAGGTACCTCGCCGCCAAGCGAGCGCGCCCGGTGTGGTCGTAGTCTTGCGGACATAACCCTTTGTCACTACACCTTTGCGGTGCCAAGAAAACAGCGGCATCTTGTCCAACGATGGTTCTTCGCCCTTTTCGTTGGTGGTGAATCCGCACGTTCCCATTGCTTGCTTTGCTCTTCAGAGTCATAATGATACACGCAGCTCTCGTCCGTAGTGACGAAGCGACTGAACAGGTCATCTGGATTGGCTGCCTCGATTCTGTGGAATTTTTTGAACGTGTGTGAGCAGTCTAGGAACACAGTGTGGTCAGCTTTTTCATGTTCAAAATGCCATGCATGATGTCGAAAACAGTAATCCATGATTGATTTTCATTTTTCCACTACCGCATCGATCGCCAACAGCGAGCACCAGAGCATCCACTTTCCTCGCGATTCCGTATTCTTCATAGAGAAATGATCTGCCAATTCCTCGTTATTTACATGTGTTTGAAGACAGTAGAAAGGTCTCCACCACCTAACCACTGGATACGTACGAGGGCTATGTACTTTTTCTAAATCTCCGATCGGTTGGGAAATTAAAACCACAGTGAAACTCCGGTGATGTGTTACGCAGTTTCTCTAGTATGCCCGTCTAGCACATCACGTCGCATTCACTCAGTTCTGAGCGCACAGTGAGAACATAAAGACGTACAGGCAATACTATCTGCAGCCAAATTTGAAGTGCTTCTTAATGTAAATTCTCAACCGCATGCTGCAAGTGCGACGAAGACGCCCCTGCGCCGTTTTCGATGGGCAATTGTAACTTGTGTTTGTTGTGTTCTGAACTGCACTGGTGTGTCTGTGTTGAAAGAAAACCTGAACGAGCCCGCCGGTTGGCCGTGCGGTGTCACACACGGCTTTTCGGAGTGGGAAGGAGCGCCTAGTCTCCGGTACGAATCCTCCCGGCGGATTTGTGTCGAGGTCCGATGAACCAGCCAGACTGTGTATGGTGTTTAGACGGTTTTCCATCTGCCTCGGCGTATACGGGCTGGTTACCCTTATTCCGCCTTAGTTACACCATGTCGGCAATTGCTGCGCAAACCAGTTCTCCTCGTACGCGTACACCACCATTAACTCTACCACGCAAACATAGGGGTTACACTCCTCCGGTGTGAGACGTTCCCTGGGGGGTCCACGGGGGGCCGAACCGCACAATAACACTGGGTTCGATGTGGGGCGGCGGAGGAGTGAAGTGGACTGCGGTAGTCGTCGTGGGAGTTGTGGACCACTGCGGCTGCGGCGTTTCTGGGTCCCCAGTTAACATACAATACAATAAAAACCTGAACAATGCAATTGGTGCGATTATGTAAACGCTGTCTTATAAACTGAGTCGCCAAAACTATCTGAAACTGTAACACTGTATTGTAATGAAGTTGAAATTAATTTTGAAAGAATAAATGTCTAAAACGTTTCTGTGAAGATACCCTGTAAATTTACGTGCCCAGATTGACTAAATAAAATTCCAAACATTAAATAATAAAGATGCAAATGTAACAGTACAGTGTAAGAACAAGACTGTCTGACAAAGAAGCTAAATTTGAACTAAACTTCAGGTATGCTGAACCTGATAATACTTTTGAAATGCAATGTTCAACTGTGAATAATCTTATTATCTATTGACTGATGTTAACTGGCCCTAATAAGTTTTTGTGGCTTACTTTGTGGCAACAGAAACTCGTACTGCTCGAAAGTGGCGAAAAGAAAAAATTCAGCGCAGCAGGTAATCAGCTAAAGAAAAGAAAGCCTTGGGCAAGTGTAATGGCAGTACGTGCTGCTAAGCTAAGCACATTAAGGTTTAGTTTTCGCCGCTATGTTCTCGCAAGTGCAGTGCGGCGACACACAATTAAAAAACAAAATTTTTCTTGAGGAGACGGTGGTAGAAATTGGACGAATTAAATCATTGAAATAGACTAGCGTTCAAATTATATATAATGAATAGTGGAACTCATTAATTGACAGTTACAATCATCTTTACAAAAATTTCTAGAAAGAAAGAAAATTTGCCATGAAATTAATTACTGAAATGAGAAACATCTACAACTCTGAGTGCAAGCCATGTGAACAGATCATTTTACTTGATCTCAATTCGTCAATCGAACTACCTGACCCGAAGCAATAAAGAATACTCACCGAAAATTTACCTTTACAAACGTGTCGTACTTGCGCGCGAGTAGGCGATGCAGCGACAAATCTTCACGCTTCTCAAATCAGTCTTCACCAAATCATATTTCCAAACTTAAACATCCTCTACATTTTTATCTTTGGGCTCTGCTATCTGTTTCCAGTCCGCTCAGCAGCGTGACCAATAACCGACTCCTGCGCTTACTTCTCACTTAGTGCTATTCCCAACGACAATACTACTGGCAACCAAAGATCACATTGCTTATACTCAGAACCTCTGTGGCTAACAACCGACTATTGGAGTCTACTGTTTGAAAAAATGTCCAGAGTACAAATATGAGGTATAACACTGCGAATAATAATAGTAGAGCTCACATCGCTTTCATTGTATACCAAAAAAATAAGCTAGTAACCTTATGAAGTGTTTTATCACCACTATCCAGCTCCTTCTGATTTTTGTCTCTTCTCTCACATGATCAGCTGGCTCTGACAACAGCATTTTGGCACAGACAATGAGATGAAGACCAGCAACGGGAATTGGCGAATATCAAAAGCGGCTACGACAAACGTCTAAGTCACAGAGCCGACTGTCAAAAAATAGCGAAAGTGTAGCTAAATGTTGTAAATAAAGCATTTTTGGTTTTTCTGACGTGTCGATTACGCGCCCAGAAGAGACTGAAAAGAAAAGCCCTCTTATATTTTTTCAATTCACGTTCGCCAACTCATCATGGATCGTTGATTCGTTCCCACTCAAATGCAGAAAAACAATTACCGCACGATACTTCAACTACGCTAAAGGGCTGCGATGTTTCGTTTTGGGTCGTATAGCGTTGTAGTACGATAGTGCAGCACGGGGAGTTCAGTGTTTACCGAGACTGCAGACATGCAGCTGCAAAAAGGTTACTTCATTTTTTGAATTAATAATTAAATCTATAATTAAATCTTTTCTTATAACCGTTTGTATTTTTTAATTTGAAATGTGTCCTTTCGCCGTGACGAATGTATACGAAGTAATACAGAATCATGTTCATTTAGTAGTGGTCACCTGCAAGGTATAGTCTGATTCCACACACAACCATATTCTTTCCTTACACCAGTGGCAACTTTTGCCCATGTCGTTCCTCTTTAGACTGCGTAGGAGCTCTCCGTCTTTGCTATGACGCGACTGTAACACACTCTTCGTCCACTGCCATTGAGCTGTTATTTTGGTGAAACTTGTGAAAGCATTACCGCACATTTACACTTCGGAAACCAATCGCAAATAAGTATCTAAGCACAAATAGTTTCTTGGTACTTCCAACAGCGATGTAACTTTGTGTCTAAGTAGTACGCATCGACTGACGCAGACTGTCTTCCTCCGACAGTATTCTTAGTTTATATACCTCATATTATCGGAGGACCTAATGATATTTGTGAAATCTGCAGAATAATTGTGACATGTTCAGTAATGACGGTTCTATCTATGAGCCTCCTGTAGCAAGGGATTCAACATTATCGAAATTGGACTGTCACATCTTCGGGATTCCCTGACAATCATATTAATATCAGTTACTCATTTAGTCATTTCTAAATGTCTTCCAGATACTAGCATGCGAACAGGAGTAACGACAGTTAACTCGTGCTTAGTGAATAAACAATGAAATAAAATATTGTTGCTTACGCATGTGACGTGCTGGTCAGTTTGACGGTAGGGATTAGGCAGCAACGAAGGCCGAGAATGGAAGTGACCAGGGAGTTGTGAAGCTCTAATACACAATTCATTAATAACAGGAACACCAAAAACAACTCCAAACAATAAAAAATCTTTTATTACAGTAAGCGCAGTAATTATAAAAACCTCCACTGAACTAATTTTTAATAAATTCAAAAAGGAAATAGCAAAAAATTTCTTGAATGAAAAGACAATACCTGTGATTAAAAAAACAATAGAATGAAATTACTATTTTATATTTCAGGCAACCGCAGTTGTTGAAAGGCATGAAGTTAGGAAGAACTTCGCTTACAGCTGGTAAATTTGTTGTTTATTAAAACACAAACGGTTTAGCGTTAAAGCCGCATAATCATTTGCAACAACATTAAAAGATCTTAGGCATACCCTTCGCTCCTAGTCAAATTCTGTGACTAGTAAACTTTGAATAGGAGCGACGGGTATGCGTATGATCTTTTAATGTTGCTGCACCTGGTAATGCGGCTTCAAACCGCGAAACAGGTTTTGTTTGAATAAACAACAATTTTACCAGTTAGCGGAGTTCTTCCTAACATGACACATGAAATTACGCTTAAAGATCCGTGGGATGACTTAGTTACTGAATTTGTCGAAATCATAAAATAAAACAAAAAATATCACAAAATGGAAGCAATGAAATGATAACGTAAATCCATAACATAGCCCTTACGACTGAGATTTTAACTACACGAAAAAAATGTAGAGACGATGTTCTATATAATTATTGTAGATCCTTTAAGAGCTGAATGATCCAAGCGCTGGGAGCTAACTGGAAGAAATAAAAACAAATTTGCGAGTTGTAGTCATGGACCATCCTAGAAGATAGTGTAGAACATCTCGACGAGACCGCATAAGAAATACAACTAGGAAAATGACCCAGACTCAACAAAGCATCACAGGCAGAACATGAGTATCGCAACTCGCCTGGAATGGACATGTAATGCGAATGGTAGGTGACAGATGGCCAGGGAAGGTTCCATGGCCATATGGCGTAAAGTAGCCAATGAAACATACAAATAATAGAAGACGAGAAAGCATGGGAAGATAGAAACCGATGGCGAAAGATATTTGGGACGCGGAGTTATTTGTAAGAACTGCACATCATCGTCATTTATTGCACATACATACGACACTTAGACTTGGCAGAATACAAAACTAAACAGATACACAAACATAAAATATAATGGTATGACCAACACATACAGTCCATGTATAATTACTGGATGGAATTGTAACATCACGAAAATTGATTACATATGTTTGTTTAGTTCTGTCTCTGGCAACCTCAGTACTAGCTGTTGGATCTACTTCTTCGAGGGGAACTCAAGTTGTGTCTTTCTACCTGGTTCGCGGACAACCTCTTGGCCGTCTACCAGTTGATCCACTGTAATCTTCTGCTTGGAATCACTCTGCCAGCGTCAGCTTTTTTAAATTGCCGATGCAGATATTCACTGTGGCTTCTATCCTTTCTTCCAGTTTCTGTATTGTATAAGGGTGCACAAATTATCTTCAAAATGATCTCAAACGTACAGATGCGCTCTTCTATTGTCTGTGTTCTCTCGCCCATGTCTCACAGTTATACATTATAACCGGTGGAAGTAATGAGATACCTACGGATGTAACGTGCTTTTCTGTGGTACAATGCTTGACATGTATATGTGGTTCAACCTCTAGTAATCCGGTTCTTATTTATTATTCGTTGTCGAATTTCCTTCTCTTTCTCACGTTTATTGGTCAGTACTGACCCCCGGTTCTTGAATGTTTCGACTCTTTCAAAATAGTGACTTTCTATACTGCACAACGTTTCGACGACGTGAGATTACCACATACTTTGTTTTCTCATCGTTGACCAATAACCCTAGTTGCTCGCTTCTAGCGTAAATGGAGACGTATATACTGTCACCTCATTCAGAGTTTCGCCCACAATCCCATCATCTGCAAATGCAAGGTCGTCTCATTTCTGGTCAACTCCATCGCCCTATTACGGTCAAGTGCACGTCTCGCCTTTTCCAGCGCAATGATGAGGCAAAACTAGCGATAGAGGATCGCCCTGTTTCTACCCATTCTTAACTGTGAAGGCTGCCGACAGTTGATACACACAGCGTACTTAGCAACTTGATCCATCCGTTTTAACAAGCTGCAATCAACCTAACGTACTGTTATTCTTTGACATTGTCAGCTGGGGCGAGATATGCGATCTGTTGTTTTGAAACAAGTGTGGATGGAAATCCTGCGTCAACATTGCTAATTTTCTTTACTGATTACCGGTTTCGGTTCATTGTCAAGTCATCTTTAGATCAATCTAAAATTTTGTTCAGTGTAGGACACTAATACTTTAGAGTTAAGTTGCCGTAGTTAAATACAAAAATCTCAATATGAAAATCTTAATTGATTAGTGATTAACGTTGTCAGTTTACATAACCAAATAAGATTTAAACGTTAGGATTTATTTGCCTACAACGACTTACCTTTAAAAAAATTCAATGTGTAATGAGTGTCACACAGAACGACATTTTAGATTGAAGATGGCTCGGCAACGTAAGCGGTAAAGAGTTGGGAAAATTTGCTATCTTGACGTAGAATTTTCATCCACAGATGTTACAATGTAAGACATGGTTCACGGAACTCTTGGGTTATCTTCCAGAGGGGTGGTCAGTTAATGCTGTCGTATACATGAAGTCCGGTACATAACCAAAGAACAAATACAGAATTTGCTAGACACAATAATTTTTCGCAAGAATTTCAGGAAATAATGTCAGACTGGAGGCTCATAACCAAAGCGAAATAACAACATGCAAAACCAGTCAATGACATTGTCAGAACTCGGCCAGTTTTGTAACGAACCCCTAAGAATGTCCGTTACGTAGCACTCGTGTCTATTGTAGTTCCTGTGAGTAAGCAGAAGGGCGTATAGCGGGCGGACTTATAAATAAAACTCGCACTGTGTGGGACACCCAGAACAGGACGCCGTCACGGTCCGTGCTCTCTAGGAGCTGCTTGTGTCGGAGGAGAAGTGGGGGGGGGGGGGGGGGGCGGGGGGGAGGTTGAATAGAAGATTGACGAACGTAGCTGTTCCATCTCCTTAAACTTAGTCAGCAGCAGTGTCCAGCCTTGGCGCCACCTGTTGAGCGCTTTGAACTGCAACTGTGCCACGGAATCACAACAGGTCGGCATGAACTGTTCAGTACTGTACAATTAATATGAATAGTGTAAGGTGTACTCCTATCTTTCGTGTTGTGACGTGGTAATATTGTCCTCCTTGCGCATCACTGGTTTCTGAATCTTGGAAGCTGAGCGCGCGTTATCTCCGGCGGAGCCATTGTCTTGCTATTTAACGTCAACAGTGCCTCAGTGCTATTGATCTCGCGCGTGAATGAGAGTAGTTGTTGAGGTTACGTACGGAGCGGTCGCGGGCAGGTGCGTCGCGTATAAATGGTTCAAATGGCTCTGAGCACTATGGGACTAAACATCAGTGGCCATCAGTCCCCTAGAACTTAGAACTAGATAAACCTAACTAACCTAAGGACATCACACACATCCATGCCCGAGGCAGCATTCGAACCTGCGACCGTAGCAGTCGCGCGGTTAAGGACTGAGCGCCTAGAACCGCTCGGCCGCTGCGGCCGGCGAGTACAAATGGCCAGAAGATTTTACCAATAAGTGTAATGTGATATTCGCTATTTTTGCTTTCATTAAAAAAGCAAATAGTTAATACCTTCAGCTAGAAGGCGAATACTCGTTTACAAAGAATGATTAATGTGAAAAAAGGCGTCGCATAGCGACGGTGGAATTTCCTAAATAATGTAATTCGTCGTCTTTGGGCGGCAACATAAACAGAAGAATACGGATTGATATGCGATCCTTCACTATTTTGTTCGCTGGAGAACAAATGAAGCCGTGAGCGCTAAACACTTGTACTGTTTTTCTTAAGTAAGACGGACGCAGATTTATGGCGGTATGATCTAATTTGTACTAAATGTGTAAAAACATGTTCCGTCTAAGTTTGAGTTAAGTGTAAAAAAGAACTGTTACAACTTATCGTGACGACGCACGGGCGACTCAAGAGGACAATGACTGTATAAAAGAGCGCTCAATGGACATGAAACGGACATAAAAATGTATCTTTCTTGTAGTACTAAGCACAAGGTACGATAAATATTTCAGTTACTACAAATATTTGCTCTGGAAACATTGAATCACTTAGCAGTGCTCATTCCTATCATCTCCTCAGTATTATTTCCATTTTAATTATGCATTTTGCTAAGATTACAGGCACCAAGATCAGCAATCCATGTGCGTGTTACATTGACAAATAGAAAACTGTTTTATCGTCTTCTTGCGTCAGCTTTAATATCGAATTCCCTTTTGTGTGATGGTACAGTTGTTTTCGCGCCCTTAAGAACTTCCTGGTCCCTTAGGAAATTGTTTTGTCATAACAGTAACTTCTCGACCATTATCGTATCCTATGATCATGAAGTAATTAGAAAGACGATAACGCAATTTCTTAATCAATAGCACGCTAGCTGTGACTGCTTCAAGCCACGCGAAACTGCAAGTAAAGACTATTCACATTTCATAATGTAATATTTTATGACAATGGTCAATCCATGATTCTTACGCCAATTGTGACTGATAAAAGTCGGCCGGTGTCGCCGAGCGGTTCTAGGCGCTTCAGTCTGGAACCGCGCGACAGCTACGGTCGTAGGTTCGAATCCTGCCTCAGGCATGGATGTTTGTGATGACCTTTGGTTAGTTAGGTTGAAGTAGTTCTAAGTTCTAGGGGACTGATAACCTGAGATGTTAGGTCCCATAGTGCTCAGAGACATTTGAACCATTTGATTGATAAGATAGTAAGCGAAATTTCAAATTCCACCTTTTACATTGAATAACAACACTACTTTTATTTTGTTACATCACAGTAAGTACTACGCTCGTTCCCAGGGTGAAAATATTTTCGCGATGGTGGAAAGACGCGCGGGATTATTTATGAAATTAGTGGGCGAAACAGCATCATGGTTGATGGTCAGTATCTTCAGTCACTGGAACTTGTGTGAACTAGAACTGTCGGTATTTTTTAAAAAATATTTAGATATCTATTTATGAATATTTAAAACAATATCATTGTAAAAGATATCGATATATCGAGGAAAAAATATCGATGTACCGGCCTATAAAAATATTTGCTGCACATTGTAAATGTACTGCAGGTTTTAGAGCTATATATTTAAGTATTGACTTACTATTAGATATTCTGTACATCAACAAGCTAGCAGCCTTCTTGTCCCCTTAGATCAGGAACTGAATGGAAAACGATGCACGTTAAGGCTTGGCGATAACAACTTTGCTAACTGCACGTAAGTGGTACAATAAAAGGTGTCCGATGGGTCCGTCGTTCGGTTTCTTCACATATCGGATTCGTCCGGAACACTTCATGTCGACTTCCCTGATTTCTCACTTTTGCAAACGCCAGCGACCTAGCAGTCGTAGTGTCAAAATTGCATGTCTCGTTAAATGACTGCATGTGACACTGTGAGAGGACATCCGTCGTTAGGTGGGACGGTATTCTCGGCGGCTCCATTGGTGCTGCTTGAGGGGTAGGCAACGTGCCGGCGACCGCAGCAACGTAAGCTTTAGTGGCGGCTGACGTGAATGTTGCGTAGAAGCGGAAGACTCTCTGTACTGGGAAAGTGACTGCAGTCAAAACAGCACCTGGCTAATCTCAGCCTGAGTGATGTTTCAACACCGAAACTGCAGTGTGTATTATCCCTGTAGCCTAAATAAACAAACTGCTTCTAAATTTACTGTAACAAGTCTTTTAGCCACCACATTTTACTCTTAGTCGTTCTACTATATTTCAGACTTAATGCATAGGCGCCAGTTAATGTTCTTCACAAAATGTTTTCACATTGTACTTGACAGTCTATAATTTAACCCTCTGTTATTATAAAACGCCAAGCTCTAATAACATTTTCATTCGTGAACATTGTAGAAACAGGAAAGAGCTGTTTCGTAACGTTAATGCTCCATGGTGGTAATAATTATTTTTTTAAGATGCTGTCGGATGACGACTCCTTTCTTGCAAGCTGTGAACTGATGTTGGGCCACTCGCTGAAAACTAATGTGGTAAGGTGGTCGTATGCCCTCAGAGCTTGTACACTGTGTGGTTAAAGAAACTGCTCGTGTACAATTGACCACGCAGAAGCGAGGTTTTTGCTGTAGTTTATGAGCAGCTGTGGAGTCGTCACTCAGTACGTACAGTACTTCGTTCTTGGAAACGTACGAAGAAATTAAACTTTGCATTTGCCGATGTCATTGTAGTTCCGCCAGAGACAGCAAAGATCTTGAAGAGCCGTTGGGCTGAACCAATCGTGTGTAGAAAAGATATTGCAAGATGGAAACAAGTGTAATGGAATGTAGTCGAATTATACCAGGCTACGGTGAGGGAATTACATTAGGAATTGTGGCGCTAAAAGCTGTAGATGGGTTTTGCTATTTGGGCAACTCAGTTGCCGAAGTAGGGAAGAAGTAAGTGCACGTTGGAAATAGTAAGGAAAGGCACACCGTTTCCAGGCAGCGGGACCATCCGACCGCCGTGTCATCCTCAGCTGACGATGCGGATAGGAGGGGTGTGTGGTCAGCACACCACTCTCCTGGTCGTTATGATGGTTTTCTGTGACCGGAGCCGCTACTATTCGGTCGAGTAGCTCCTCAGTTGGCATCACGAGGCTGAGTGCACCCCGAAAAATAGCAACAGATCATGGTGGCCCGGCTGGTCACCCATCCAAGTGCCGGCCACGCCCGACAGCGTTTAACTTCGGTGATCCGACGGGAACCGGTGTATCCACTGCGGCAAGGCCGTTGCCCCAATAGTAAGAAAAGCATTTCTGAAAAACAATTTTTTGGCGTGTAGATTTTTTTAATAGAAGTGAAGAGTGGAGGATACGTCATTCAGATAAGAAGAGAATAGAAGCTTATGAAATGTGGTGTTTTAGAAGAATGATATAGATTAGATGGATGTATCGAATAATAAATGAGGAAGGACTGAATCGACCTGAGGAAAAATAATTTCTTGGCACAACTAGACTTAAGAGGGATCGGGTAGTAGGACATATCCTGAGGAACCGAGGAATCGTCAGTTTGGTAACGATGGGAAATGTGGAGGGTATGAAGTATAGAGGGAAACGAAGGTTTGCATACGGTACACATGTTCAGATAGATGGAGGTTGCAGTAGTAAAGCAGATATGAGCAGGCTTCAACAGGATGCAGTAGCGTGGAGAGCTACATCAAAGAGCCTACGGACTGAAGATAGCAACAACACGAAGCTCGATTAACTGTGTTAGTATACATTTCTATAGATTCCGTAATACATTTGACTACTGATGGCGGTGGCGCATGATGGACATGACAGGAAGAACGTTGCCATGTAAAATAATGTTAGCATACGTGAGATTAAAAGGAGATCGTAACAGATAGTAAATGAAAGACATTAGTACAGTACCTGTATTGTGATGCGACTGTACGGAAATAGCATCAGAAATTAGTTGAAATTTACCTTATTATCTTGTTAGAAACGGAATACTAATTACAATATGCCATTCATATCTGTCCTCCTAATTCTCTTGTAGGACGACCCGTCTTTCACTTTTCTCCGTCTGTTGAAAACTTCTTCAAGTTGTCACTAGCAGGATCAATTTACAAATTCGGCGATAACCATTTCGAATCACTATTGAAATTACTTCGTTTCGTAATATAATTTTAATTTCCACCCAAAAGCATATTTAACACAGCGCCAAAAAATACACGTCTTTCGTATGACGACGAGAGAGAGAGAGTAATCAATTAGTTGTTAAAAACAAACACCTGCGCAGAAGTAAAAAAAAAAGATCAAAATTATTTATAAAAATCGGTCGCTGGCGCAGCGCTCTTCCGCATGCGCGATCGTAAATCATATCTTTGTATTGGCGGAGGCGCGGTAGTCAAAGTACCATTACACCGTATTCACAATTTGTGAATACATTTAGTGAGTAAATGAAAAACTATTCATCGTCAGCTCTTCACGGTTTTGTATGTTTCAAAAATACTTTCATTCTGCGGGGTGGCTAGCATTCAGCCTCTGAATCACGTGGTCCCGGGTTCGATTCCCGGCCGGGTTGCGGATTTTCTGTGTCCGGGGACTGTGTGTTTATGTTGTCCTCATCATTTCATCATCATTCGTGAAAATAGCTCGATTGGACTGTGTAAAGATTGGGACTCTGTACAGGCGCTGATGCCTGCGCAGTGGAGCGCTCCACAAACCGATCATCATTTCTGCAGGAAAGAAACATTAGTCACAGGTTTGTTTGCTCTGGGACAGAGTATCACGGAAATGCCAAAGCACGTGATCTGTGGAAAGAGCTAGATGTGTGTTGCAGGACGATGCTGAAAAATGCTTCCAGAGATAAAATAAAAATGAAGTGGTGCTCTGAAGAATAGGTGACGAAAGAACTACAGTCTCCGCGCCAGGAGAGGTTGTAACAGCTGTTACTTTTCTGTCTTCCCTGACATTTCGGTATCACCATCGCCATACAGTCATCCACCACATACACACAGTATCATTCTTAATAGTTAGTCTAGTACTCCCTTCGTTAAATGCACTTGGCGCCGACGCTACAGCCTGACTAGCAACTTTAGCCCACTTGCCATTCGAACAATGAGACAGGTTGTGTTCGCAGAGTAGGTCATCTCTACCCGGGCGTGCCTTCAAGGCACTTTACTCTTGCCGTGATCCTCATCCCTCTGATAGCTTTACCATAGCACTGTACGTGGAAATAGTGAGTAAAGAGGCAAGTTGACAGGATGTGGTTTAGGATAACACGGAGTATGTTCAGCCGTGGAGGGCAAAAGTGATGGAAGAAGACAGAGGTCAGGATTTCAGGATTTTTGTAATGACAAGGCTCATTTAGACCGCAAAATTGTGTGTTTGAACAACCCGATATTGAAATATTGGTATTGTGGCCATTATAAAGTGGAATTAGTTGAGCTTTAGTATATGTCAACATCTAAAAACCGCTTGACATATTTACATGTTATCGTCACATCCGCAAGTTGCGTCTTTAATTTTTATCATTGGTAACATTTTCTACTGGAATCTCATCAAATAAATACCATTGGAAGCTGTATATATAACAATTGAAGTAATTCATGTATCCACAGCACACAATTAGTGATTTGATGTAATTCGTGGGAAAGGTGTTATTAATGACAAAATTAAACGCCCAACTTACGGATGCGACAGTGAGACTCATGCACGAGAGGACTTGAACGAGTAAGTTCAATTTTGTTATGGAAGACGCAGAAAGTTTCGTTAAATTCTGTACTACACATGAAAGTGACACAGATACATGACTCAGATTTTCAACACAAGTAACTACGTCTCTGTAAACCACAGTCAGAATGTTCTACCAGTCGTTCAGATTTTCTGCTATTGAACTCCTCACCTTGGTCACGGAACCATTCGGGAACAGCTTTGTTAACGTCCTCGTCATTCGAAAACCCCTTTCCCCCCAGACGTTCTTTCAGCTTGTACAAAAGATGGAAATCGCATGGTAAGATTCCAATTAAAAATTAACTAGAGAGAATTTCTGTATGGTACGAAAACTTGCAATTGGCATTAAACCAAAGTGCGAGGTCATCCACATGGATATTAAAAGAAATGCTATAAATTCTGGGTATACGATAAATCGCACAAATCTAAGGGCTGTCAAATCGGCTAAATATCTACGAATTACAATTACGAGCAACTTAAGTTGGAAAGACCACATAGATAATATTGTGGGGAAGGCGAAACAAAGACTGCGCTTTGTTGGCAGAACAGTCAGAAGATAAAACAAACCCACTGAAGAGACAGCCTACATTACACTTGTACGTCCTCTGCTGGGATATTGCTGCGCGGTGTGGGATCCTTACTAGGTAGGATTGACAGAGGACATCCAAAAAGTGCATAGAAGGGCAGCTCGTTTCGTGTTATTGCGCAATAGGGGTGAGTGTGTCACTGATACGATACGCGAATTGGAATAGCACTCACTGAAACAAAGGCGGTTTTCGTTGCGCCGAGATCTGTTTACGAAATTTGAATCACCAACTTTCTCTTCCGAATGCGAAAATATTTTGTTGACACCCAACTACGTAGGGAGAAATGATCATCATAATAAAATAAGAGAAATCAGAGCTCGAACGGAAAGATTTAGGTGTCCCTTTTTCCCATGCGCCATTCGAGAGTGGAATGGTAGAGAAGTAGCATGAAAATGGTTCAATGAACACTCTGCCAAGCACTTAAGTGTGGATTGCAGAGTAACCATGTAGATGTAGATGTAGATGGGCTACAACTGGACTGTATGGCGGATCAGCGCCACCAACGACTGCGGCCTCTGTCACACTGGTCGCCTTAGGGATGGGAAAAACTGACCGGTTAAAACCGATACCGTTATTTTAGTTCTGAATAACCGGTATTTTTTCGGAATTTGTTTGATATCGGTAATAACATGTGTTCTCCATTTTTAACAGTAATCGAGTAAAATACCGGAATATCTATTAGCTCCATCAGATGGGCTAAATTATCTCGTTTTTAAATAAATAAATAATTTTTTCGTAAAACCTGCATTGGTTTGATATATTTTCTTATTTTCAATGGGAAAACCGATCAGTGCTGTTTAAATATCAATACCGACACAAACGAGTAACACACACGGCATAAGAATTTGGATAGCATTACTGATACAATAACGTCCATGTTGCTAAATTACGTGGTTTAAGATACGAATTTATGTGCAGTGTGCAACACTTGGTCCCCACCTGGTCTCGCAGTATCTCGCTGCCGTCGCCGGACACCAGTTTTACTGCAGGACAGGTTCTAATGGTTTGATGCAGCATTGAAGTACAGTGCTTCATTTGCTTTAAAAGATTTAAACATTTGTCGTTTATACGAAATAATAATACAAGAAGAAAAGTATTGTAACAGTAATAAAATGAAAACTTAACAACAGTTCATCCATAGTATACAATAAAAATAGAAAGTGGCTGATCTGCTGTCTGTTTTACATAAAATGCCTTTATCTGCTTGTAGACCTTGAACAAGAAAACAAATTAACATGAAAAATAGGCTCCTTCAGCCTGATTTTTTCATCCTTTAGCACTGACTATCCGCGTTGTCCAAATAATGGCAAGATGCCCCATTAAAGCATGATTTTTGAGGAGAGTTTCTAAAAATTAGAATCAATAGGAGAATACTGGTGGTGTTAATATTCAAGCTCTTACCACAGAACAGCAGAGAACGATGGATGGGCTGCCAGAAATCGGTTATTTTTAGCAGTTCAAAATCTCAAGTTAAACTGGCAAGGATGAAAACTGGTGTAAAACAAAACATGTTGTTTCTGCGATAACCACCATGCCTAGTAGAGCTGAACGCAGCATTACATGTGGGCCATACATTGCTAGAACTCCTTTACAGTCTACATTGCTACTCTGCAAATCACACTTAATTGCCTCGCAGAGGGTTCATCGAAACGGATTCACATTAATTCTTTATTATTCCACTCCTGAACATCGCGCAGAGAAAACGAACACATACCAGCTGTAGAACTATGAAACCGGAATGTGGTTGCAATAATTACACGTCTGTTGTTAGAAACTGATAAACAAGATTTTATTCAAAATCTCCATTGCGCCGGCCGTTGTGGCCAAGCGGTTCTAGGCGCTTCAGTCCGGAACTGCGCTGCTACTACGGTCGCAGATTCGAATCCTGCCTCGAGCATGTATGTGTGTGATGTCCTTAGGTTAGTTAGGTTTAAGTAGTTCTAGGGGACTGATGACCTCAGATGTTAAGTCCCATAGTGCTCAGAGCCATTTGATTTTTGAATCTCCATTGCTATTTATACATTTCTCCCACCATTCCGGCAGGCTATGAATGCCACGCCAGAAAACAGTTACTCTTTTGAAGCGAACCAGTCAGGGAGCCATTTTCGTTTATTTTCATACAAACTGAAGCGTTGTTCAGCGAGAGCTTGTCCCAGTTATGCAAATAGATAATCGAACGGAGCCAAGTCTGAAGAATAAGCCGCATGCCCTAGTATTTCCCAACTGAACACCTCGATCGTTTCCCTGGCGCGTTTTGCTACGTGTGATGGGGCGTTATCATGGAGCAATATGACTTCGTGTTGCCGTTTTCCATATTCCGGTCGTTTTTCGTGTAATGGTCGATTTAAATCGATCATTTGCTGTTGGTAGCGATCATTGTTAACGATTTCACAAGGTTTTAGC
This sequence comes from Schistocerca gregaria, assembly GCF_023897955.1. Classification (NCBI taxonomy): domain Eukaryota; kingdom Metazoa; phylum Arthropoda; class Insecta; order Orthoptera; family Acrididae; genus Schistocerca; species Schistocerca gregaria. The sequence goes on from NC_064924.1 coordinate 492,762,647, forward strand.
AGCTCATAATAAAGGACACCCGTCTGATCCCACCAAACACAGAGCATTGTCTACTTTCCAAAGTGATTTGGTCTAGCAGTGGATTCGATGATTTGCCGAATTCACCCATGATTTACGGCTTAGGATCCTGAAAATATATTCATTTTTCATCACTTGTCACTATTCGAGTTTCTTTTGTGTCTGACGAGCAGCATATCACAAGTGGATTTGCTTATTGTCTTTCATTCAGTTCATGCAGAACCCATTTTCGTACATTCTGCACCTTTCTCGTAGCTTTCAACTGAACACAAACGGCATTTTGCATCAAGTGTTCCGCGAGTTCCTGTTAAGTCTGAGCATTATCTTCAACCAATGAGGCTTGCAATTCGTTGTATTCCAACTTTTTCGATGATTTACCGCGCTCGTCGTTTCTCACGTCAAATTCACCACTTTTGAATTTTCTGAACCATTCGAAACACTATGAGCATTTCCAAGAGCATGTTCGCAGAAAGCTTCGACAAAAATTCGATGCAATTCTGCAGTAGTTTTCTTCAAATGGTAACAGAAAACTCTGTCCGCAAATCGTAGTTCGTAGGCACAAAACTCGACATGTTTACGGGTTTGAAACAGATACCGATATACAGAACTTCGGTTACTGTGCGTTGACATTCGTTGTCAGCCGTTACAGGAATTACATGGCGCTGCAGATGCGGACTCACAGACGCTACACTGACGTCTAACACCATCTAGAGGGGAATTCCGGTTTCATACTTCTGCATCTGGTATATATTTCCGTGCGAGCTCTCATTTGTCTAATTTTATTATACTGATCGTTTCTCCCTATGCACGTCGGCGTCAACGAAATATTTTCGCATTCAGACGAGAAAGTTGATGTTTGAAATTTACCGAGAAGATCCCGCTGCAACGAAAAACACCTCTTTCGTGGCGAATCTGTGTCCAGTTTAGAGGTTTTGCCTACAAGAAAGTACAGGGTGTTCCGAAAAGAATGACCCGATTATAACTTGTAATAATATTGAGTCAAATGTCACTAGGCTCAATGAAACAGCGCTAGGTGTAATCGGCATGGTCTAGAGTTACAGAAAAAATTCGCTAGATGTCGCTACGAGCGCTGACCTGGAGCGTGCAGCCAGTCTCGCGCAACAGAAGGCGTATTGTGTTATTGAATTTAGTCGTACTCAATCAGTGATCGCAGTTCACTGGGCGTTTCATATTCGATTTCGTGTTAAACCATCAACACCAAAGAACATTCGACAGTGGTATAAACAGTTTGAAGAAACAGGAATATCAGCTGCTGTAGCTTCAGTGACAAAAGACACTTTCCGCTCAGTTTGGTTCGGCTATCGGCTAGATGTCGTCCGTGCAGCCAATGGAGGACATATTGAACATTTATGATGGATTTTTGTAAACTTCTGTCTTCTCTGAGTAATCTAGTATGCAATTTGTTGGTGTTAAGCTCTTCTTCCTATTCAATAATTCTATTTAAAATCGGATTATTCTTTTTGGGACACCCTTTACGTCAGCTTAGGGGGACGTTTCCAGTTGGCGCGGCGTTTCACGCCCATATTGTTTCGCTCTTGTTATCCGTACTGTTGTAGAACGGTGTGTGCAGGAAACTCGGAACATGTACTCTCTTCTGACAATGCTCCACCCTTGTTGCACAGTAGCCTTAGTATGGGACAACATGTGCAAATTACTTTGTGAAGTCCTTTCTTATGTCAGATGATTTTTACATTTTGAGAAGTGCTAAAGCACAATTATTTCCTCTTGATAATGGCTACACGGTCGATATTACATAAGCGGGTTGTACAAAAACAGTACTGGACATTAAAATTGCTACATTACGAAGATGACGTGCTACAGACGCGAAATTTAACCGACAGGAAGAAGATGCTGTGATATGCAAATGATTAGCTTTTCAGAGCATTCACACAACGTTGGCGCCTGTAGCGACACCTACAACGTGTTGACATGAGGAAACTTTCCAACCGATTTCTCATACACAAACAGCAGTTGACTGGCGTTGCCTGGTGAAACGTTATGATGCCTCGTGTAAGGAGGAGAAATGCGTACCATCAGATTACCGAATTTGATAAAGTTCGGATTGTAGCCTATCGCGATTGCGGTTTATCGTATCGCGACATTGCTGCTTGCGTTGGTCGAGATCCAGTGACTGTTAGCAGAATATGGAATCGGTGGGTTCAGGAGGGTAATACGGAACGCCGTGCTGGATCCCAACGGCCTCGTATCACTAGCAGTCGAGATGACAGGCATCTTATCCGCATGGCTGTAACGCATCGTGCAGCCACGTCTCGATTTCTGAGTCAACGGATGGGGACGTTTTCGAGGCAACAACCATCCGCACAAACAGTTCGACGACGTTTGCAGCAGCATGGACTGTCAGCTCGGACACCATGGATGTGGTTATCCTTGACACTACATCACAGACAGAAGCGCCTGCGATGGTGTACTCAACGACGAATCTGGGTGCACGAATGGCAAAACGTCATTTTTTCGGTTTAATTCAGGTTCTGTTTACAGCTTCATGATGGTCGCATCCGTGTGTGGCGACATCGCGGTGAACGCACATTGGAAGCGTGTATTCGTCATCGCCATACTGGCGTATCACCTGGCGTGATGTTATGAGGTGCCATTGGTTACACGTCTCGCTCACCTCTTGGTCGCATTGACGGCACTTTGAACAGTGGACGTTACATTTCAGATATCTTACGACCCGTGTCTCTGCCCTTTCATTCGATCCCTGCGAAACCCTACATTTCAGCAGGATAATGCACGAGCACATGTTGCAGGTCTTGTACAAGCCTTTCTGGATACAGAAAGTGTTCGACTGCTGCCCTTGCCAGCACATTCTCCAGATCTCTCACCAATTGAAAAAGTCTGGTCAATGGTGGCCGAGCAACTGTCTCTTCACAAGACGCCAGTTCACTACTCTTGATGAACTGTGGTATCGTGTTGAAGCTGGATGGCAGCTGTACCTGCACAAGCCATCCAAGCTCCGTTTGATTCAACGCCCAATCGTATCAAGGCCATTCTTAAGGCCAGAGGTGGTTGTTCTGGATACTGATTTCTCAGGATCTATGCACCCAAATTGCGTGTAAATGTAGTCACATGTCAGTTCTAGTATAAAATACTTGTCCAATAACTACCTGTTTATCATCTGCATTTTATTCTGGGTGTAGCAATTTTAATGGCCAGTAGTGTAAATAAGTTTAGATCAAAAGACGGGCGTGATGTCGTTGATGAAATTTTAAAATGTGACTGTGAAACTCGGGTACGAGAAGTTATTCAGAGCTCATGATGTACGAGTATCAGCTCGCAGTAGAAAACTCTCCGAAACAATGATGTTATTCATCTGGTGTCCTAGAAAGTTTCGTCAGTCATATCCTAACTATGGTTACAGGTAGGCCAGAAAAGTTGTTTCCTCAAGATAAAAATATTCGGCCATTCCAGAACCCGGTTACTCGCAGAGCGCAGAGAGGACTGGAGAATGCACAAGCAAAATTAAACTTCTCGGTAGCAGTCTTGCTGGAAGCGACCGGAGTCTGCACCGCTGCTCGTGGCGGCAGACGCTGGGCAGGTCCGCTGTCCCTCCTCTCGACGTTACGCCGTCATGAAGGCGAGACACGAATCGCGCAGTTAATGGACCCTCCCACGTCTCTATTAGCGCTGTGCGGTCGGCCGGTGTAGCTTAATTTCCCAGAAGACGCCGCGGTCCATGAAACGCGCTGTAGCCACAAGCGCGTTGGTCTCCGCAACCGCCGCAGGGTTCTCGATGAGACTATTGCAAATAAACACTACCTTTCTGCATCGTCAGGTTCCAACCAAGTAATACTTACAAAGGCTATTTACAATTTGTACAGAAACCAGATCGCAATTGTAAGTCGAGGGGCATGAAAGAGAAGCAGTGCTTGGGAAGGGTGTGAGACAGGGTTGTAGCCTCTCCCTGATGTTATTCAATCTGTATATTAAACAAGCAGAAAAGGAAACAAAAGAAAAATTACGAGTAGGTATTAAAATCCATGGAGAAGAAATAAAAAGTTTGAGTTTCGCCGATGACATCGTAATTCTGTCAGAGACGGCAAAGGACTTGGAAGAGCAGTTGAACGGAATGGACAGTGTCTCGAAGGGAGTGTATAAGATGAACATCAACAAAACAAAACGAGGATAATGGAATGTAGTCGAATTACGTCGTGTGATGCTGAGGGAATTAGATTAGGAAATGAGACACTTAAAGCAGTAAAGGAGTTTTGCTATTTGGGGAGCAAAATAACTGATGACGATCGAAGTAGAGAGGATATAAAATGTAGACTGGCAATGCCAAGGAAAGCGTTTCTGAAGAAGAGAAATTTGTTAACATCGAGTATTGATGTAAGTGTCAGGAAATCGTTTCTGAAAGTATTTGTATCGAGTGTATGGAAGTGAAACATGAACGATAAACAGTTTGGACAAGAAGAGAATTGAAGCTTTCGAAATGTGGTGCTACAGAAGAATGCTGAAGGTTAGATGATATATCACATAACTAATGAGGGTGTATTGAATAGAATTGGGGAGAAGAGGAGTCTGTGGCACAACTTGACCAGAAGAAGGGATCGGTTGGTAGGACATGTTCAGAGGCATCAAGGGGTTACAAATTTAGCATTGGAGGGCAGCGTGGAGGGTAAAAATCGTAGAGGGAGACCAAGAGATGAATACACTAAGCAGATTCAGAAGGATGTAGGTTGCAGTAAGTACTGAGAGATGAAGAAGCTTGCACAGGATAGAGTAGCATGGAGAGCTGCATCAAACCAGTCTCAGGACTGAAGACAACAACAACAACAACAATAATGCGGTATTATTGAAGTAAAAGCTATTTGTTTCTGCAGGCAATACTCTTGTGAGTGGTTGATTGCACTGCAGATGCCTCGAACTGAATTTCCGAACATCGGTACTCTACTGGTATTCAGGAAATAATGATGTGCAAATTCTCTCTCTCTCTCTCTGCCACTTTTTGTGGTGGAATCTCTCAGGTTTATCAGTGTCTATACATTATGGGCAATATTATTACTATTACTATTATTATTATTTTTATTATTGAAAACTGGAATACACGGTATTGACGCGTTGCAATGACGTTCATTTTATAGTTCGTTGTGAACACTTTCGGCTTTTTAGGCCATCCCCGGACAGCTTAAGACTAAACAATCTACACAACATCAGCGAGAGTATACAGAAGTACATAGACTGTTACTGCTAATATATGTGACCTTTCACGACGATATATGTACAGGAAAAACAGGACTATAATGACACAAAGAAGCTACGAACAAACAAAATTTGATTACATTACTAACAGAGATTAAAAGTATAGTAATGTACAGGTCAAAATAATGAGTACTGGCACAGACTGCTGTGTTATGTGAATTAAATAGTTGTTCAAGCTGATGGAGTGAAAGAGGTAGGGTGAAGGTGGTGAGGCACAGAAGGTAGGAAGCACTCAACAGACTGTGGATGGGGGACAGTTACACTATTTACAACAAGCATATTATCTTAAGGTGAGAAAACTATTAAGTGACTAGTGTTACTTAAACAAAGCTGAATATTTCTTTCACCTTAAGACAATATGCTAGTTCTAAATAGTATAACTGTTCCTCACAGACATTCCATTCACACCTTTGTTCCCTCTGCCCCTCATCTTCTTTTATTTACTTGCTCATCACATTCACTAGCTATTAATTTAGATAATGGAATAGTCTGCCCCACTGTTTACTGTTCACTGTGTACTGTTTTTGCCTGTTCACTATTATATTTTTTGTCTTTGAATATAACACTGAACAACAAATTTGAAGTGAAAGTGTGTACATTGCATGATTTTGAGTTAGCCACGTTTATTTCAGTGTAAAATGATGCAAAATCATCACCTTAATAAATATTTAGCTCTTTTTTTAAAAAAGTTCGATACATTTTTGTTTAAATAACTCATTAACTAAATATGCATTAAAGTTCCAAGCTTCAGCATAACAAATTTTAAGTGAATAATTAATAGAATTACGTAATGTGTTATGTATAATTTCAGTGCCATTCTGGAAGCACAAAAGCAAAATATTAAGAACAAATGAAACTATTATTACATGAATGAAAATACTTAGTAAGTCTAAGTTTTGCCAGAACTATGTAAAGCACAAAAGAAAATATACAAATTAACTGGTTCTCAAAGATATATAAAGGATTTCAAATGTTAAATTTCATATGTACAGTATATACAATTACATATTTTGTTCAGAGTTAAATTCAGAAGATGACCGTTTTCGCATGGCTTAACGTCTATACAACTCTCGGGAGTATCCCTTATGGCAGTCCAGCAGTAATCTGCTAAAATAGTATGGCTCCATTTTCCGGCATACCTCTTCTCAAAATTGGCAATATCTTGATGAAATCGATCCCCATGTTCATCACTTACTGCACTACTATCTTTGGGGAAGAAATGAAGATGGCTATGTAAGAAATGCATTTTCAATGACATGTTGCAACCAAGTTGTTCGTACCATGACAACTTGTCACCTACAATGGCCTTGTAATTTATTGCTCGTTTGTTCCCTAAGAACCGTAAACAGACGGTGTTAAAACATTCCCATGCGTGCTTCTCATCACGTTGTATGATTCCATCAAAAGCATGGTCTCTAAAAAGCTCTCGAATCTGTGTATCTACAAAGATCCCCTCCTTTACTTTGGCATCTCTTATGTAAGGGAACTTTTGCCTTCAGTATTTAAACGCGTCACCATCTTTGTTCATTCCCTTAACGAAGTTTTTCATGAGACCCAACTTGATGTGCAAGGGCGGACGCAGAATCTTTTTAAGGTCTACGAGAGGTTAACTCATAATGTTCTTTATAACTGGTTCAAGAGATTTTCTCGTGAGCCACTCATTTTTACTGTAATGAGATGCACTAGCTCAGCTATCCCATTCACAGAGAAAGCAGCAATATTTAGTATAGCCTAACTGCATACCTAATAGCAGTGCAACCACTTTCAAGTCACCACAAATCTGCCATTGAGAGTCATTATATTTGATGGCTTCTAGTAAAATTTTTGTGTTTTGGTATGACTCTTTCATATGCACACTATGCCCAACTGGAATAAAGGGAAGCTTATAACCAGTATGTAAAAGCACTGCTTTTAAGTTCAACGTTGACGAACCAGTAGAGTGTCTCCACTCATCAGTGTTGTAATTAATTCTTTGAGCCTTCATTAGACCATTTATGTCTACACATGCCACAAGAATATTTTGCATATTAAAAAAGGAGCCAATTGTTGCCCCCTTCTGCTGTAGAATGAAACATTTACATTGCTTTCCAGAAAATTTCGCTGCTGCAATCTTGATGCTAAAATCTGAGCCTTAGCTTTAGAGAGCTCCAAATCTCTAATGAGACCACTTAACTCATTTTGAGACAATTTTTGTGGATCATCAATTGACATATTTGGAAGAAACTCTGGATCTCGTGATGTACGTGGTTCAGGACATTCAGAAGCCCCATCAGAAGTAACCTCGTACTCCGTCCGTGGTTCAGTTATTGGCCATCTTTCCCCATGTAGAACATCTCTGAGGTTGCTATCACAAGTGTTGCAGATCACATGTGGAGCCCAGGGTTTATCCTGATCACCTATTTTGCACCCAAAATAACAACTGTAAGCTTTTTTAATCATTGGAGTTATTTGCTGTTTTTGTGAAGCAAATGTCGCTTTTCCACACACATAGCAAAATGTGTCAGCTCCGTTAACAAAACCTCGTGGCATTTTTGTTCACTTCAATAGCAGTCAACTTGAACAACTGGTAGTTATGAAACTTACTGGCAGATTAAAACTGTGTGCCGGACCGAGACTCGAACTCGGGACCTTTGCCTTTCGCGGGCAAGTGCTCTACCAACAATTTCATTCTAGGAACTGTTACTTAATCTGGAAACGGATGTGCAAAAGTGTTACATGCCTTGATAAAGTCACTGAAGTTGAAGAGGAGGGAGACAGAAAGATCACTAAAATTGGTATCAAAATGCTTATATCCAAAAATTGCACACAAGTAAGATCAGTGACAATAATATAATCCATTGTTACTAGTTATTATGACTTCATCATTCAAAAGTATCTTGTGTCCTTAGGTTGTATCACAATGGCCCATAAAGCCGAAGGACGGTTCACAACGGAACTATCAGTACTGTGTATTTAACTTTTTAATTTGCTATCTAAGTACCGATGGAACATTTCATAAATGTTATTATTACTATATTATTATTATTATTATTATTATTATTACTGTTAGTTGCGACTTGGTATTGATCCTGTAAACATAATGACAGTTTACCGTAATGGGATAGGAAAAATCCTTAACGAAATCTTCCTGTTTCTTCTGATGTGTGGATGGCGTTTGTCAAGATGAGCGTGAGGCAATTAGGCTGTCATTACACAGCTGGCCATTAAGAAAGCAACGTATGGAAGGATAGTAATGACGTAATTTTACTTAAGGTGGATATAAAATGTAGTTGGAAAAATACATGGTTAACTTTCTAGGTGTGGCGGGGGTGTAAAAGGTGAGAAATCTAGTACGCATCAACAATGACTGTTAAACACGGCTGCGCATCTAGTCGAACTGACCATAGGTGACAATAACGAATTTTTTCTTTACTGCTTCAACTCTTTATCAGATTCAGTAACCACCTCACTTCGTCTTAATTTATTTGTGATTGCATCCATTTAATAATTCGCTGAAGCATCAGTTTCGAATCATTTTGACCAAAACTATACGGGAAATCACAAAAAAGTCGTTGCACTGTTGTAACTGGTAAGTTCGTCGTGTATGCCACACGTTGATTTCTACGGTTATTTCCCACTGTGTTGCTTGTATGTTAGGAATGACAACTCAACACAAAAGACGTTGCTCTTGGTCGTTAAGTGAAGACCGTCAGCCATTGCGTCGTCAGAATAATTGCTGGAGCTCATCCAAGATCATCCTGCAGACAATTAAGAGTTTCTTAATGGCAACTCCTTCTACTCATTAGATGAATTTTTGGATGTAGAAAGTGGGTAACTTCCCCAACCTCCACAAAAAAAAAAATGAGTGTCATGTAATATTTTGTGTAATGTAATATCTTGTATAGACACCTTTTATTAACCTGACACGTTCCACATCATTACGAAGTGTCGCATTCATGATCTATGGAACAAGTACTAATCTAATCTAATTAGAGGTAATGCTTGAAATGTGGTATTCGCGGCACAAACTTGGCTGTGTGGATCTCGGAATATTGAATTCCCTAACGATATCCGAAGTGGAATGTCCCATGTCTCTAGCTCCAACTACCCATTCGGCATTCAAAATTTGTTAAATCCCGTCGTCTGGAAATGATCGCGTCGGAAACCTTTGCTCTAATGCATTGCCCTTTTATGCCTTGTGTTTGCATATCACTGTCCCATGACTTTCGTCACCTCAGTATATATTCAACTCATTAGTTAAGAACAGAAATATTTTCTCGTAACAATCAATTGCACTCTCTCGGAAGCAAATTATGTTCAGTGGGAATTGTAAATTTTAGCGACTCCACTTTTCAACATCTCACTGTAGCACCACGCTCATACTCTTCGATTGTCTGTTTTTCCTGTTTTTTTCCTCGTTCCGTGATTTGCTACAGTACAAAACTGGGCTGAAAACGTAATTTCTTCGTGAAATTAAGACTTACGTTTGATACAAGAAGGCTTCTTTTGGCCATCATTTCCCTCTTTGTCTGTGCTAATCTGCTTTCTGTGTCCTTTGCTTCCGAGGTAATAGAAATCCTCACTCGGGCTACATCTTGGTCCTTACTTTCGATTTTACAAGCGTTCACCGCCCATCTCCTCTGATTTCTGCTACTACCCTTTATTTTCGTTTTTCTTCGGTTTACTCTCAATCCATTCAACAGCACCCGTAATTTCTCTTCGCCTTCATTGAGAATAGCAATATCATCAGCGAATCCTATCGCTGACTTCATTTTACCCTGATTTTTAATACTACTCTTGAACATTTATTTTATATTCTTTATTCCTTCTTCGATATATAGATTGAACATTAGAAGGAAAGACAGTATCACTGACTTCCACCTTTTTTTTTAAATCTGAGCGCGTTGCTCTTGTTCTTCCAGTCTTATTTTTACTCGTGGTCCTTGTGCTGTGGTGCAGGTTTGGGGTGGAGTGGAATTCAGACTGGGGGTTGTCCAGCCATGCACCTACTTTATGACAGCATTTGTTAACGAACATGTATCATTTTACAGCTCAAATTGTATCAATAGAAATGGTTGGCACTTAATATTAAAACAAAGAGTGTTCTGCCCAGAAATAATTCTTAAATAAAAATAGGCACGACATAGATGATGATGATATGATGATGATATGATGATGATGATTCTAAGCAGAGGTATTATTTTCAGACACTAATCTTATTGAACCTGGTGACGTACAACACCGACACAGAACAAATGAACAGAAATCACAATATCAGAGAATAGTTACTCCAAACAGGATAACACTTAAATTAATAAGGGCTACATTCTATTACCAAGAATCCCCACTAGCTAATATTTCGGCTACACAACTATACGTAGCTACCTGATATACAGAGAAAGGTCAGCTGCGTAACATGGATAACGTAGACTATGTATTAAGATTAAAACACACCTCTGCCTGCATGCAAAACACAGTAGAGAAAGCACTCTCTTACGGCCTCGTCATACGTATAGATTTCACAACTTCTAACGGTTGCACTGTGTTCGCAAACACAACAGCCTCTGGCTGCCACCGCAGCTCCCGGTCTCGGCCACATTATAACTTGGCGTTGACATCACCTCTCAGATGCCCACCATGAGATGTGGGTCATAGAAGCTTAACACTGAGTACTCTGTACAATCCGATGACAACTAATATCTACCGTTGCTCGGCTCTGGCTGCCGTGTTCTGGACACTACCTTCTCTCCCAGTGGGCGATGTCCACGCACCTCATTAAGTGTTGCAACACACCTCACGCTGCCCGGTGCCATGGCACTCAATAATCCAGATTCTTCTTGCTGGCCGGCAAGGAATTCCTGCCAGCCACGACGAGCCCAAACCAATGGCGACGAGAGCCCCATAAAAGGCCCAGCGCCGTCCCAGACTTTACTATCAATAGAGAACCCAAACCAATAAATATTTTTAAGCTGAGACCCAATATAGCTGACGCTCTTCCGCTGTCGAGTCGGCCAGCCCAAACCCTTCCGCATCGGGAAAAACACTCGACTCAGTAGCCAACGCCGGTGGCTTAAGGATGGGAAAAACCACCGGCTGAAACCGATGCCAATATTTTAATTCTGAATAACGTTGTTTTTCGGTGTTCGTTTGGTCTCGGTTATAACAAATGTTTCCTTTTTTTTATACTAATAATCGGGCAAAAACTGAAATATCAGTTAGCCATAGCAGCAGTGCAAAAATTTTTGGTTTTTAAATAACCCTTTTTTTAAAAACTAATAATTTTATGAATTTTATCCGTAGTGGATGGTGTCGAAGTCCGTGACTGTTCCTTTATAGGGTGTAGAAGAATATCCGCTACCAGTTACAATAAAAGGTTATTTATGTGTCACACGACCAGTTTCGGGCTTGCGCCCATCCTCGGGTGGTTATGTTTATACTGTTGGAGATCACTGTATAAATACAAAAAAATTATTTGCTAGTGACTACACAGATACAAGTGGGACAATTGTAAGTGCCAAGGCAGCATTTGACGGAAATATATCTGTACTTACATATAGATGAAGCACCATTATTACAGTTACGTTGTGGTGACAGTTTGCCACTTAGTTACACACTTATCATTTTCACGTCCTAACTTCAGTTTTACCAAGTACAGTTTCATATTTCACTATATATAAATCAAATATCTATGGGAGATAATCCAAGAAAATGCTTTGCAAAAATCTGCAATAGCGGAAACGAAACAAAAAATGGGGAGAGTATATGGTATCACGAGAGATATCTCCAATATAAAGTGCCTATCCAAAAATGCAAAAAAATAGATATTACAACACAGTAGTGAAGCCAGAATGCCTTAGGAAAGCGAATGCCTGGCGTTAAACTAGAATTTAGTTAAGTTAGAAGCACTAAAAAGACGAATTGTAAGGAAAAATTAGGACCACAAAACGCAGCAGAGAGTTGGAAATTACAAAGTAATGCTGGAATATACAAAAATATAGAAATATTTTAAACATAATGAGAAAAAGTAGACTCCTGGGAACATTTATTTCGAATGCAAGATAGTAGATAAGCTAAGAAGAGTTTCAAATACTTGTGAGTTAAGAAGTCCACAACAAGCTGAGTAACGAAGTTAAGAAGGATTTAGAAAGAAACAATATATAAACGGAAGATATAAACAACAGAGGCCTTTTGGGAAAAAGTATTGAAAATGGAAGGATTCCAAGGCAGGTTGGTTCAAAATGGTCTGAAGACAGACAGCAGAAATATAGTGAACTGATGAAAGCAAGCTGGAAGAAAAAAAAAAAAAAAAAAAAAAAACAAAGAATAAAGAACTGAAGTTGGAGCGTGATACTCAGATGGTCTCTTCGCAGTAAAAAAACGTAAAAATTACCTGAAATTGTCTTCGCTGAGATTCCTATAGTGTATCGTGATTCATAATCAATCTCAAGCGCCAGTTTTCCGAAAAGTGATCCAATGTATGTGGTTTGCCGTGAAACTATTGCCACCATGTGAAATCTTCAGTAATGTTAACGACGTTTCTTTCCCGAATGAGATTTTTACGAGGAACATACTGTGGCAAACAAGCCTTCGGGCGATGCTCATGGTATTCTGGATTTATATGTTAAAAATGTTTCTACCATCAGTATCATCAAACGGAATGTACCAAACCTTCCTGAAGAGTAAACTGAAAAATAAAAATAAGAATTAAGAATTGAGATTAGAATAAACTAGCCGGCCGGTGTGGCCGTGCGGTTCTAGGCGCTTCAGTCTGGAACGGCCTGACCGCTACGGTCGAAGGTTCGAATCCTGCCTCGGGCATGGATGTGTGCGATGTCCTTAGGTTAGTTAGGTTTAAGTAGTTCTAAGTTCTAGGGGACTGATGACCACATATGTTTAGTCCCACAGTACTCAGAGCCATTTGAACCATAGAATAAACTAAAAAAATTAGAGTTTAAAGAAATTGTAACCCCTGAAAATACCATACACAGATATATGATAAATGTATGACGGTTATCTCCTAACTTGGTAAGAAACATTTGTGGAGTAACCTCCAACAGACATGGGTAAATAAATGAGAAGCATAAAATTAAATAAATAAAAACAGTAGTTGTGTTTCGAACACGGGACGCTAGCCACTATGCCACCAATCCGGCCGAGACTATCGCGCGTTAAAAGGGATCTAAATTACCTCGGTAACTTTGACTGTCGTTTCCTCAGAAACGGTCGATTACTTACGGATAAGCCGAGACACGTGTTCGCTTGTTTTGGCTCCTCTTCCACTGAGAAAAGTTTCTGGGAAATCGGGTTATGACACTAGCCATGTTTTCCTCGTCAGCCTCCGGCTTTGAATAGGTTGACTTGCATGCTTCTTCAGCCTTCTCGATTATTCAAGAACCGTAACTAGGGATCCAACTTTTTTAAATACGAATAACTTACCTTACTGTAAGGGCAGGTGACTAAACAGTAAATTTTTAAAAACAAAAATTTTCAAAACGTACATATTTATTTGCTTAAATACGAATTTTCCGTATTTCTGGCATTAGATATGAAATTTTGGTTGTCTTTAAAGGATTGATAAATGATGTTAAAATGAGAAATTACTTTTTTATTTAAATTTGTTGAAGTTCTGTGCCTTTTCGCGCAGTTTTGCATCCACTACCTTTAATTTATTTCAGTGAATGTTGATGTGGCATGAACAGAAAGCTAATAAGATACAATTTTTTAATTATTTGTGGCTTAATCACTTGCTTTTTAAGCGTACATTCTTATCACAAGGTTTTTTTTCTATAAACATACTTTCATCATTCATTATTTTTCTCAGTATTTCTTCAATTAATATAGTTTCAGAATGTCATCCTTGCAGCTACTGTATATCGCACTGAATTTGTCCTGAAGATCATATTTTATCTAGCCTAATCGTTTAGTCCTTTTCTCGCACCACTGAACGTCTTTTACCGAGACAAAGTTGGCTATTAAGTAAACGGCTGTCCATGGACGAGAAACTGAACTGAAACCTATTTACTGGGCGTCGTTAAGAAGAAAATACCGGAGTGACAGTAATAGGGAGACCGGTCAATAATAGACAACTGTCAATAATGATTTAACAACGCCTAAACGATTGAACGTTTACATTCGGTTGCTCTCACAGAGTCGGTAAATGAATAGTCCAACCACGAGCTACAACCGACCGAACCGGTTGTTTTCATTTGGTTGTTCGCATCACTAACATTCGATAGTAGCAGCAACTCTACAAAAGCAGTCCCCTTCCACCCCCCCCCCCTACCCCCTCCTCAAGGAGCATCTCAACCCGTTGCAGCCGCGGCCGTAACCAGTGAGGGCCTGGTTATTAGTCACCTCACTGACTTCCACTCTCAGTAAGGTTTCACATTTTGATGAGACTGTGCAGCAGGGTGTCCGAGGCAGTTATGCAGTTTACTCAAACAGCCAAGCTGGCCGATGCGTCCTGAAGCAAAGCCTCGCTCCGTTACAACCGCCTCTGTTCCCAATGAGGGCACGGCTGTCTTTGTTGTCTGACTGACTGCCGCTCTCGATAAGGTTTTATTCCTTGCTGAGACACCACAAAATCCACCACACACGATTATACGCAAGAACATCACCAAATAATTACAATTCAGAAATGTTACAAATCCCGTACACAGAACTGAAGTTCGAGAAGTCGCTCGAAATCAATCACCGCAATCATAGTCAAATAAAGTTAGTCCAGTGAATAGTAAATGCAACCCGTCCTAAAAATGGAACTGCTGGATGACGAAGAAGTCAGCGTGGTGTGGGATGTATATAATACGGATAGCTGATAATTAACATATTTTGACACTTAACTAAAGTTGAAAGTGTATGCCAAAAGTTTCGCGGCCACAGTAACTACGTTAACCGCAAGAATGTAAAAAATGCGCTTCCTCCAGCTGAGACGCAACTATCTCAACAACTTGATTGAACTAAAAAGTGCAGAACTGTTCATTACTTTAGAGATGAAATGATGTTACCAAAAATGTCCGTGAAATTTGCATAACTTGGCGTATCTTCATTCTTGAGGTGTAGCTTCGCTGCAAATACTCCTGAACTCATCGTGTACAAAACTCATCGTGTAATGTACGAAACAAATTTCAGCTTCAGATTTTCAACACAAAATTGCTTTATTTGCACGCAAGATATTCGGCGGGGAAAAATATGTAAACAGTATTCTACATGGTGTGCTGGTGGGTAACGAACTGCCCCCCTGTTGTGCGCAAACATATAGTATTAATAAGATTTACAACAATTATTAACAATCAGAAGTTACAAAATTATAAGAAATTGCCACTGAAGAAGTACTCCGAATTGGAGAAAATGAAGAAGATGTGTATGTATATGCATACGCTAACGACATAGCCGTAGGTTCAACAGATATACAGAAGCTGCAGAGAATCATTGAGAAAATAGACAAATGATGCATTGAACACAAACTACACATAAACATAACAAAGACAGAAATGGTAATTTTCAGAAAAGGAGGCAAAACACCCAAGAATGCGGAAATCAACATCAGAGGAAAAAAAATAAAAATCTCATCAGACTTTAAATACCTAGGAGTGACATTGCAACCAACAGCCAAATGCTTCACAAAACATACAACAGAACGTGCAGCCCAAGCAATAATAGCAATACAGGACATCAAAAACATCCACCTACTCAGTCTAGAAACAGCCATGAAATTATTCAACACAAAAATCTTGCCAATCCTGGCTTACGGGATGGAGGTTACATGGGACCACCTGACAGAAAAAAATCTACAAACACTAGAAAAGGTAAAATCGACCTATCTAAAACGAGCACTAGGTCTCTCAAAGACAAGATCTAGACTAGTGTATCTGCTAGCGAGAGAGACATTCCTAATTGAAGACATAAGACTACGATATATGATGCCACACACCAGGGCTTCCAGAAAGCAACTGAAGATCATAGAGGACAAACGAGAAAATATGCTCGGAATTCTATGGCACCGAAGCAATGACGAACCGCCCATGGACAGCATCAAACTTCGAACAGCGACATGTCGTAACTAGACTTTCTGTTCACGGCTTTCATCATCTAATCTGCAAAAACAAAACTTATCACGACCCAGCCACAACTTGTGTATGTGAACTGTGTAACGAAGCCTGCGAACGATATCACATAGAACTGTGCAGTAAAAGAGTGAAATCGATAAATAAATATTCAAACATGTAAAATGTAAATGTAAAATGTTAAGCAAAGTAACTGTATATTGCTATTTAGCTGCAATTTTATTAAATTAGAATTTTTTAAGAAATGGCGAAACTGTGTAACAAAATCAGTTCACAAACATAGGGAAAAAAACGAAATAATCTTTTACAGTTTTGTGTGGACGCGGATATAACGGACGTAAATTCGTTGTGAATTCCATAGTAACGTATAAGTTCTAGAACATAAGAATACATATTGCATTTTAGTTAATTACTGTCGAAAGAAATAAAGAAAGAATGCAAGATAGAATGGAAAGTATTTCTACTGTGTGTATGAATTCCAAATAATAGTCGGCCGTGTGACCGAGAGGTTCTAGGAGCTTCAGTCCGGAACCGCGCTGCTGCTACGATCGCAGGTTCGAATCCTGCCTCGGGCATGGATATGTGTGATGTCCTTAGGTTAGTTAGGTTTAATGAGTTCTAAGCCTAGGGGACTGATGACCTCAGATGTTAAGTCCCGTAGTGCTTAGAGCCATTTGAACCAAATAATATGTTTATCAAAAATAGCTAGTAGACTTGACGAAAATAAATATGTAAGCTGCAAAATACACGTTGTATTCATCGCCGTATGAAGTTTACATCATTTACTTAGTAATTATTGAATGCACAATATTCGTAGTATGTTCACAAACTTGTTATCGAGATCAGACACGAGGGCTATTCGGAAAGTAAGTACCGATCGCTCGCGAAATGGAAACCACTGTGACAATAAAAAATGTTTCACTTGAGACAGTTTGCTGGATATTCCAGCTACTTCTGTACATAGTCGCCGATCCCACATAGACATTTTCGTAGCGTTCTACCAACTTTCCAATACGTTCGTCATAGAAATGAAATGATCGTGTGGCATTGATGGCAGGGAGGCCCCATCCGGGGAATTTCGGCCGCCGGGTTGCTAATTTTATTGCACGTGACGCCACATTGGACGACTTGGGCGTCGGTGATGATGAAATGATGACGACTACACAATGCCCCGTCCACGAGCGGAGAAAAATATCCAACCCGCTCGGGTATCGAACCCAGGACCACTGTGTGGTGGACAAACAGCTAAGCAGACGCACCTCTTCACAGAAAGCAGCTGCTTGTGCTTTCCGTCTATTCTCTACACTGATCTACAGCTCGTTGTCCGTGACAGGACGTTGTATTCACAGCCAGCGGCTAATGTGAGCGGAGATGAAACTCAGGGGCAGCCATTTACAGGCTGTATTGTAGATGATCACTCTCCCATCGGAAACGCTGCAGGAGCATCTTCATTGCAGAGTGCTGCCGACAATTGTCATGAAGAAGAAATCGCATGACAGTTGGGTTATGTGGGCTGCATAGCCGTGTTTACATGCTCGCTGTGCATCCAGAACTGAAAAGAGCGACCTGACTCGATCGATGAGCATACTGCAGACAGCGCCCAACGCATCTGTGCAAAGCTTGATCGGACTTTCACGGTGGTTACCGTTTCACGACACATCGGAACTTACTGTCCGAATGGCCGTCGTACAATAGCAGACTGAGATTTTACATAAAAAAATGTTCAAATGGCTCTGAGCATTATGGGACTTAACTACTTATGTCATCAGTTCCCTAGAACTCAGAACTACTTAAACCTAACTAACCTAAGGCCATCACTCACATCCATGCCTGAGGCAGGATTCGAACCTGCGACCGTAGCGCTCGCGCGGTTCCTGATGTAGCGCCTAGAACCGCTTGGCCACTGCGGCCGGCCGATTTTACACAAGTTGCCTAAAACGGATTAATTACTTGTGCAGGTGGATTGTAGCATTGTAGTATTAAACAATTAATTAAGCATTAAATAAAGGTAGTCTCTTCAGGGGGTGGCAAAGGATATCCAAGGGGCTGTTTTATTACAGCATCACAAATTATTCTAATTCCAACGAAAAATTGGCCTTTGTAACACACTCGGACGCTCGGCTGCTCAGCCCACTCGACAAAATCACACCGACCACTCATCTACATCAGGCGACCAACTTACAGACACCAACAAAAAAGAACACACAGTCGAGGACCTTCTCGGGGGTAGGCCCAGTGTATCTAGCACGCAGAAAGGTTAGTTTCAGTCTCTCAACAAGCCTCCTCCAAACCAATGCTAGGTCATCAATGGCACCGAGACAGAACCAGCTTTCATCAGAAAACACAACAGACCTCCACCTTGCCTTTCAGTCAGCTTTCGCGTGCCACTACTGAGGTCGCAGACGGCGGTGGCTTCGGGTAGGTGGAAATCACGCTACAGAGCGTCTGGCTCGTAGCTGTCCTTGAACTAATCGATTTGTGACACTGTGGTGCCAACTGCTCCAATTGCTGCTGCAGATGCAGTACTTACGAGCCAGAGCCATACGGCGAGCACGTTGGTCTTCCCTCTGGGTAGTGCCATCTGGCCATGTGGCACTTGATCTCCTTGCAGCCACACATTCCCGTGGGCACCGCTTCCAGCAGTCGTGCACAATGGCCACATTCCTGCCAAGCAATATCGCAGAAAGAACATACAGTTTTTCATAGCCCTATTACAAGACCCCGTTAAAAGCCAGTGATGTGTTCATAATGGCGTTTTGTGTCGCCTTAAAGGTATTCTTGACTAACATCAAAATCAATACGTCCAATCTCAAAGGTAAGTAACGTTCACGACCGTTACAACGTGTATTTAAATCAAACCTGTCTTGTATGCTCGTAGTGGCGCTGCTAATGCTACTGTTATGAGACTGGCACGATAGTTCAATAAGACATCTTTCAGGTGTACAAAAACACGCCTACCACCTTTCATTTATGCCGCACAACTCGTTTTTGGTGTTGTGATTTTTTTCCGTCAGTTTATAATGGTAGAAGTCTGTCCTTCTCAAGAGCAATGAAATGAGATTTATGAATGGAAAGAGCGCATGTTTCACAATCTCTTTTAATACACATTCGATCAAAAGCATACTGGCACCTATCAGTGAACATCAATATGATGTCATGGTCGTGTGTGTTGTCCTTAGCGTAAGTTACGAGGGTCACTCCAAAAGAAATGCACATTATTTTTGTAAAAATGCAGTGGTCATTCTGCATGTGCGAAAGTTTTACAGTGTGTAGATACAGCATTCCCGCTTGCTTTCAAACTTCGTTCAACCTGTTCCCGTGAGTGGTGACGTCACAGCATGTCTTCAAGATCGCTGCTACACTTTACGTTCGTCACAAGCAACGTGCTGTCATAGAATTCCTGTGCTGTGAAAACGAGACAGTGGGAAACATCCACAAGAGGTTGAAAAAGGTGTATGGAGATGACGCTGTCGATCACAGTACAGTTAGTCGGTGTGCAAGCAGATTACGTCATGAAAGCGGGCACGCCAATATTGAGGATTGCCCTCGCAGGGGCAGGCCTCGTTCTGCAAACACTCCAGACAATGTGCAGAGAGTTAACGAATTGGTGACTGCTGGCAGACGTATCACAGTGAACGAATTATCACGCTACGTTGGGATAGAGGAAGAAAGTGTTTGCACAATACTGAAAGTGTTGGCGTTAAAAAAGGTTTGTGCCAGATGGATTCCCAGGATGGTGACAGTGGCTCACAAAGAAAGAAGAAAAACGGTATGCAGCGAACTTTTGGAACACTACGAGAATGGTGGAGAAGAATTTCTTTCAAGAATTGGGACATGTGATGAAACATGACTCCATCATTTTTCATCAGAGACGAAGACGCAACCAATGGAGTGGCATGATGCAAATTCCCCCAAGAAAAAAAATTTCAAAACCATACCTTCTGCTGGAAAAGTTATGGCTAGTCTTGCTTGTGGACATCATGCTGATGCTTATGTGAAGACACTGAAGAAACTTCAAGCTCGACTGAGTCGTGTTCGACCACATCGGAAAAAGCAGAATGTTTTGCTGTTGCTCGACAATGCACGGCCACATGTCAGTCAAAAAACTATGGAAGTGAACAGCCTAACAGTCCTGACCTGGCTCCATGTGACTATCATCTCTTTGGGAAACGGAAAGACTCTCTTCGTGCAACAAGGTTTGAAGATGCTGACTGCCATGTGCACGCTGCCAAACAGTGGTTTCAACAGGTTGGTCCAGAATTTTACCGTGCGGGTTTATAGGCGTTGGTTCCAAGATGGCGTAAGGCAGATGAGAGGGATGGAAATTATATGTATAAATGAAAATATTGTTCCTAAAGGATATATCTACACACTGTAAAACTTTCAAACCTGAGGTGAATCGTTCAACGCGACAAAAGTACAATCCTTTCGCAAATCGTTGCAGATTTCAATGCTGGGCCGTCAACAAGCGTCAGCGTGCGAACCATTCGACGAAACATCGTCGATATGGGCTTCGGAGCCGAAGGCCCACTCGTGTACCCTTGATGACTGCACGACACAAAGCTTTACGCCTCGCATGGGCCCGTAAACACTGACATTGGACTGTCGATGACTGGAAACATTTTGCTTGGTCGAATGAGTCTTGTTTGAAATTGCATCGAGCGGATGGACGTGTACGGGTATGGAGACAATCTCATGAATCCATTGACCCTGCATGTCAGTGGGGGACTGTTCAAGCTGTTGGAGACTTTGTAATGGTGTGCGGTTGGAGTGGTATGGGACCCCTGATACGTCTAGACACGACTCTGACAGGTGACACGAACGTCAGCATCGTGTCTGATGACCTAAATCCATTCACGTCCACTGTGCATTCCGACGGACTTGGGCAAATCCAGGAGGGCATTACAACGCCCCAGACGTCCAGAATACTACAGACTGGCTCCAGGAACAGTCTACTGAGTTTAAACACTTCCGCTGGCCACCAAGCTCGCCAAACATGAATATTATCGAGCATATCTGCGATGCCTTGCAACGTGCTGTTCAGAAGAGATCTCCACACCCTCGTACTCTTACGGATACATGGACAACCCTGCAAGATTTATCGTGTCAGTTCCCTCCAGCACTACTTCAGGCATTAGTCGCGTCCATGCCACGTTGTGTTGCAGCACTTGTGTGTGCTCACGGGGGCCCTAGACGGTATTAGATAGGTGTACCACTTTCTTCGCTCTTCGATGTATATTTTGCCTTTGTCTTTACGTAGTTTAGACTGCTTTACATATTTGTTCATTTTCTCACGTTGAGCTTATTACTGTCGTTATTTTGTTGTCCCTTCTGTGTTCACATAATATATTTCATAAAGTAGATAATCTTATTAATTCACTGGTACGAGGTTTTATCATTCCTGTCTTGGAACGGCGTGTCGCAGGATACGAGGCGCCCTCTGGCGGTTAAGTTCCTTTGATCGCCTCTTGCCTATGCAACATTTTGCTGGCCACTCCAACAGAGGGTGCTGACTACTTCCTACAGTCTTTTACTTCATACATTTGGCTTCTTTCCCCCTATATTTCATCATTTGTATTATTGTGCTCGATTCGTAAGCTTGTTCATTTGTATGTCATTATATTCTTATCTACAATTCGCTACAGGAGCTTACCATAGTTACTGTCACTTAACTGTTTTCTTTTTTATTCAAAGCGCATTTTTTCCATAGGTATGTCAGTAACACTTCTCACTATCGCCCATTTCATTGAGATGTAGACAATCCGCTAGCTGTATTTGTGTTTTTTCCCCCATGTCTTGCTGCAGAACTGAGGATGGTCTTTGCTGACCGAAACAGGTAGTCTAAGAATTTGAAATCATAGACAGAAATAAAGAAATTTATTCTACATTTTCCGGATCACTGTTCTTAGTCAGTTTTTGGTGGACTCACTGAGTTGTCTCGTCCGTGATGATTTCATTTCCAATGCTTGACCATACTCTCACCCCCAGCTTTCCCTTACCTACTCCCCCGTCATCCGTCTTTGACCTCCTTCCTTCCTTCGTACTCTTCCCAGCCTCAGAAAATCTGTTGTACCATCTTGCGCAAATATGAGATCGAGGAACTAGGCCCAGGTCAGGCGAATGGATCAGAAGGGACGGCTGCTGTTAAACATGGCCTCATTCGCGACTTCAATACGTCTTTCTTCAGCAGAGCTTGCTTTACGACACGTCATTAATACAGAGCTCTCATAACGGGCATGTTACGTTCCTGAGCGTGGCGCAACAGGTATCTCTTGGCCACTCATTATGCAAGTCCGAACATAACTGTCTGCGCACGAAAGAGTTTGATTTGCGTTGCACAATCTTTACGACGGATGCTAAATAACAATTGCATCATAGTGTGCTGAGAGAGAGTTTTACAGCTCTCGATCCCGGGTGGCAGCTTCTCCGGTTGCGCGTAAGATCCACCGACAAAATATCTGAGCTGTTGAGGCTTATTTTATGATCATTTTGCTAAAGTGGCCTTTGAATATGGTGGCCCATTACAATGTAACTGCATTTTGCTGGATTTCTTAACACATATTTTTTTATCCGGATTGCACTGAAAAATCCGCCCAACGGAGCAAATATCGTCTGCATGCACTGTGTATCTTATATGGAAACAAATTTGTTAGATTCACTTGCCGTAATTTTTGCTGACACACACACACACACACACACACACACACACACACACACACACACACACACACATTATATATACAATCAGTCGCGGTAGACACCGCAGTGGTCTTGGTGGTCGACATTTTAAATAATACCTGGAAAGGAACGCATATACGTTCGCTACGTAGGGTAGGCCTACTGTACGTTAACAACAGAATCAACACGCTGTGATAAGATTGTACGTGTTTCGTCTGAAGGTTTTTGTATTAATCTATGTTTCGTGTTGTGTGTTTTCGCGATGATATTTTACAGGCTTTTTCACTGTTTCGTTGTTATTGTGGTTTTCGGTGCGAAGGCTAGTTTGATGCAGCTCTCCGTGCTACTCTGTCCTGTGCAAACCTCGTCATCTCCGAATGACTACCACAGCACACATATATTTAAACCTATTTGCTGTATTGGACTCCCCCTACAATTTCCACCCTCCCCCACCCCCCGCACACACTTCCCTCCAGTAATAAAGGGTTGTATCGCCCACTGTCCGAACCAATTTGAAAGGAAATAAATAAAAATCGTTAACGGAGCTTCAAAAAAACAAGCCTCACTTTTGTGCGGAACATACTGGTGATCCGTTTTCTCTCTGAAAACTATACGGGGCGTTCGTAAGAGTGACAAATGGCTTTTCGTGACTTTGACAACCACAAAATTAGTTAATACAGTACCTATGACTTATTGAAATTGGAACAAGCTGCTTTTCAGTTCCGAATGAGTAGTTATCGCAGACACAAATTCAAAGGTCAAACAGCTTAGAGGTCTGACATGAAATTATAGTCAATATGGATTCAGAACGGAATATTTCTTTTCTTCTTACTATGGGTTGCTCGGCACACTACCTTAAAGTTCATAATAGTCTCGACAGAACTATTTAAATCTGAGTTAAGAGATACGTGATCACTGTGTGTTACCTTAGAGTATTGGTATTAAATGCACTAGAAGCGGTGTTTGTGTGTCCAGATTTGTCAGTTATTTCCAGTGTGTCCTTCGTAAAATATTTTGATTATCGGCTTGTTGTATTCATACGATTTCAATCAGTTTTTCATTTGAATAACTCATCGTACTCGTATACACAGGAATGACGAATTGATTTAGATTACTGTTAATCTTCTGTATAGCAAAGATCAGCATAGTTCTGTTAGTGTGGATGGAGATAGAAATCCCTACAGTGCATCTCTCACAGAGGAAACACAAAAAAATTTGGTCGGGGTAGGGATATATGAGTGGTTGAAAGAGAGAGAGAGAGAGAGAGAGAGAGAGAGAGAGAGAGAGAGAGAGAGAGAGAGGGAGAGGGAGGACGTCAGGTGTAAACAAGAGGACATATTCCTCGACGGACGGTCACGTAGCTTGTGACACCTCTTAACAGCTTAGGTAGTCTCAGTGCACCCACTAATATCTCCTATGTGAGGACAACCTATAGCTACGGTCGCAGGTTCGAATCCTGCCTCGGGCATGGCTGTTTGTGATGTCCTTAGGTTAGTTAGGTTTAAGTAGTTGTAAGTGTAAGGGACTGATGACCTCAGATGTTAAGTGCCATAGTGCTTAGAGCTTTTTTTCCTTTTTTTTTGTACAACCTATAAATAAGAATTCACACACTGTTCAAATGGTTCAAATGGCTCTGAGCACTATGGGACTCAACTGCTGTGGTCATTAGTCCCCTAGAACTTAGAACTGCTTAAACCTAACTAACCTAAGGACATCACACACATCCATGCCCGAGGCAGGATTCGAACTTGCAACCGTAGCAGCCTCACGGCTCCGGACTGCGCGCCTAGAACCGCGAGACCACCGCGGCCGGCGCACACACTGTGTATCGTACCTTCTAGGTCTAAATTATGGATACAGTAGAAGATTGCAAACCGTTTCGTGATTGGGTACAAATCAATGCTCACCGATGAATGGTTCAGGCGGTACGAAGTCTCGAATGGGCAATGTGTGAGAGATATGTGCTTCTAAACAATTTTGGCCTCATGACGTAGAGCTAGCGCTACCTTGAAAATTAGTACGCACAACAGTATTCACTGATGTTACTGATCTTTCGAACTATATTAGTATGTGGTTGCGTGCTACGAATGTTCCTCTAGTACGATGGGAGTTTCAGATGTTTCCTAGATATCGGCGTTTAGAGTATTACTAGTCTACTGAATATCATAGGAGAGCGCCAGTCGTTGGCCGTATCAGAAGTCTGCCCGTACAGTGTTCGAGCCTCGTCATTTCCCCCTCCAATCTTCTGCGCCACACAATCACTGCGTCGTATGATAGTACATAGTAGCCGCACACTTCCACCAACTTTTCATGCTTTGTTGTACGAGTTGGGGCATAGCGTATGCGTTTGCACAAGGTCAGTGGCCGGGCAGCCATATCTTAACTATATACACTCCTGGAAATGGAAAAAAGAACACATTGACACCGGTGTGTCAGACCCTCCATACTTGCTCCGGACACTGCGAGAGGGCTGTACAAGCAATGATCACACGCACGGCACAGCGGACACACCAGGAACCGCGATGTTGTACGTCGAATGGCGCTAGCTGCGCAGCATTTGTGCACCGCCGCCGTCAGTGTCAGCCAGTTTGCCGTGGCATACGGAGCTCCATCGCAGTCTTTAACACTGGTAGCATGCCGCGACAGCGTGGACGTGAACCGTATGTGCAGTTGACGGACTTTGAGCGAGGACGTATAGTGGGCATGCGGGAGGCCGGGTGGACGTACCGCCGAATTGCTCAATACGTGGGGCGTGAGGTCTCCACAGTACATCGATGTTGTCGCCAGTGGTCGGCGGAAGGTGCACGTGCCCGTCGACCTGGGACCGGACAGCAGCGACGCACGGATGCACGCCAAGACCGTAGGATCCTACGCAGTGCCGTAGGGGACCGCACCGCCACTTCCCAGCAAATTAGGGACACTGTTGCTCCTGGGGTATCGGCGAGAACCATTCGCAACCGTCTCCATGAAGCTGGGCTACGGTCCCGCACACCGTTAGGCCGTCTTCCGCTCACGCCCCAACATCGTGCAGCCCGCTTCCAGTGGTGTCGCGACAGGCGTGAATGGAGGGACGAATGGAGACGTGTCGTCTTCAGCGATGAGAGTCGCTTCTGCCCTGGTGCCAATGATGGTCGTATGCGTGTTTGGCGCCGTGCAGGTGAGCGCCACAATCAGGACTGCATATGACCGAGGCACACAGGGCCAACACCCGGCATCATGGTGTGGGGAGCGATCTCCTACACAGGCCGTACACCTCTGGTGATCGTCGAGGGGACACTGAATAGTGCACGGTACATCCAAACCGTCATCGAACCCATCGTTC
Organism: Schistocerca gregaria; assembly: GCF_023897955.1. Taxonomy (NCBI): domain Eukaryota; kingdom Metazoa; phylum Arthropoda; class Insecta; order Orthoptera; family Acrididae; genus Schistocerca; species Schistocerca gregaria. The sequence goes on from NC_064924.1 coordinate 492,788,948, forward strand.
TACCATTCCTAGACCGGCAAGGGAACTTGCTGTTCCAACAGGACAATGCACGTCCGCATGTATCCCGTGCCACCAAACGTGCTCTAGAATGTGTAAGTCAAGTACCCTGGCCAGCAAGATCTCCGGATCTGTCCCCCATTGAGCATGTTTGGGACTGGATGAAGCGTCGTGTCACGCGGTCTGCACGTCCAGCACGAACGCTGGTCCAACTGAGGCGCCAGGTGGAAATGGCATGGCAAGCCGTTCCACAGGACTACATCCAGCATCTCTACGATCGTCTCCATGGGAGAATAGCAGCCTGCATTGCTGCGAAAGGTGGATATACACTGTACTAGTGCCGACATTGTGCATGCTCTGTTGCCTGTGTCTATGTGCCTGTGGTTCTGTCAGTGTGATCATGTGATTTATCTGACCCCAGGAATGTGTCAATAAAGTTTCCCCTTCCTGGGACAACGAATTCACGGTGTTCTTATTTCAATTTCCAGGAGTGTATGAAGGTAGTATGTATCCCCGAAAGAACAGATACCACTTATGACCGTGCAGCTTCTCTAGAATGAAATGATGATCAAATCGACACCCTAGCTGCAAACAGCCGTTGATATACGGGAATTGGTAGATTAATCTGCCACGAGTAATGTGTATGATGGGCAAACATCTATTAGGCGCACTACGATTGTAGTGGTGTGGACATGTTGGGAATGTAGGTCTGATGGGGAGCCTGCAAGGGATAAGTCCCTGCAGGCGCAGTATCTTCTGTGCTCTCGGTGGCTCAGATGGATAGAGCGTCTGCCATGTAAGCAGGAGATCTCAGGTTCGAGTCCCGGTCGGGGCACACATTTTCAACATGTCCACAATGTTGTATATAAACTCCTGTTTGCAGCTAGGGTGTCGATTTAATTATAATTTCACAAAAACGTGTTTTTCAATTTAATGTCTGTTCATTGGGCCGGCCCTATGTCGCCTTGCTGGGAGGGCCTCTATGCTCGCGTGGTACCACAATTTGCCGACGCTCGAGCCAAAGTCTTGCTGGATCAGTACACTCCCCATCAACCACATACTTCTTCCCGTGGAGTGCATCCCTCAATCAGCCAAACATAGGTAAGTGGGAGGTCCAGGCTGTAGGATGGATGAAGAAGAACAGTCCAATCAAGTTTTGAGAGCTTCTCTCAGGTGAGCAGACTTCTGTGAGACGTTGCGTTGCCATGGAGAAGTAGTTCGTTTGCATTTTTTGTGGCGACGAGCACGCTGAAGTCGTTTCTTCCATTTCCTGAGAGTCGCACAACACCCTTGAGAGTTGATCGTTGCACTATGAGGGAGGACATCAAACACAATAACCGCTTCAGTGTCCCACAAGACATCCGCCATGGCTTTACCTGCTCGGGAGTAGCTTTGAACTTTTTCTTCGGGAGGCAAGTGGTGTGGCTCCACTCCATGGAGTACTGGATTTCGAAACGCTAAACCCATGTTTGATCACGTGTCAGGGTCTCCTCACGCACAAGCACTGCCTTACAGATAGTCTTACGGTCTTTGCTTGGCGGTGAGGAAATCTGAGGGTTCACACCTTAGAGTACCCCCAACCGGTGGACGAGTGTTAGCACTATCAAAGGAGACGTCCAGTTTCAGCAACGATGTGCTTAATTATGATCCAACGATCACCTCGTATGACTGTGTTTGCGTGTTCCAACACTGCAGAAGTCACAGGTGTGTGCGGCGGCCGGCACGCGGAAGATGGGACAGGTTTGCGCGACTTTGGTGCGATGGTGACAGAATCCTCGCCCAACGACTCATCATGCTTTTATTCACTGCCAGGCCTTCATAGACTTTCTGCAGGCGCCAATGAATATGTGCGATGCTCTGATTTTCAGCCAAAAGAAAGTGAATGAAGCCTTGTGCTTGGAACCCACCTTCGTTACAACCGCCATTTTCAAGGTTACGTACAGTGTTTCCCCTATTGGGAATTCTTGAAATTATAGGGGCTGAAGCGGGAATATTCCACTATGTCCCACAACAAATTCCGCACGTTTTCATCCTAAACTGGGCGAGAAAAAAATGTGTTGCATTACTTACTGGATGCTTCTCGTAATTGATTACGTTGGTTCTAGGTGATACGTGAGTAGTTCGTAACTGGCCGCATCAAACCACTTAGGTGACGACAAAAAAAGAGGCTTAATTTAAAATAGAATGAACCAGACTAAACCATGGTCATATCTGATGTTGTAAACGTCTGAGGTGTAATTACAATGAAATGAATACCCTTTAGCCGGCCGGTGTGGCCGAGCGGTTGTAGGCCCTGCAGTCTGGAACCGCGCGACCGCTACGGTCGCAGGTTCGAATCCTGCCTCCGGCATGGATGTATGTGGTGTCTTTAGGTTAGTTAGGTTTAAGTAGTTCTAAGTTCTAGGGGACCGATGACCTCGGATGTCAAGTCCCATAGTGCTCAGAGCCAGCCATATTGAATACCCTTAGCTGCATACAGGCTTTGATATATCATCGGGGACAGATGGAAAATGTGTGCCCCGACTGGGACTTGAACCCGGGATCTCCTGCTTACATCGCAGGTGCTCTATCCATCCTTTTTTTTCCTTTTTCATTTTGTTCGATATAGTTCGTTGCGTTTGGTCTGGACGGACCTCACAAGACATCTGTTCAAGTTGACCGTTGATTCCTTGACTCAGTTTTTTTATTATTACAGAGAGCCGGCAGCCCTGTTACCGAACACGCTGAGCTACCGTGCCGGCAATTTCATCTGAGCCACCGAGTACACAAAGGTTATTGCGACTGCAGGGACTTACCTCTGGCACGCCTCCCGTGAGACCCACATTCGCAACTTATTGTCCCGCACTATAAACATAGTGCCCCTGCCCATTATACTCATTGCTCGCGGCTTTACTGCCGATTCCCGTAAGAGTTCGGTCACTGTTTGTGCATCCGCGCAGAAGATGATGATCAAATGACCGGTGAGCCTTAACTATACAGGGCGTTACAAAAAGGTACGGCCAAACTTTCAGGAAACATTCCTCACACACAAATAAAGAAAAGATGTTATGTGGACATGTGTCCGGAAACGCTTACTTTCCATGTTAGAGCTCATTTTATTACGTCTCTTCAAATCACATTAATCATGGAATGGAAACACACAGCAACAGAACGTACCAGCGTGACGTCAAACACTTTGTTGCAGGAAATGTTCAAAATGTCCTCCGTTAGCGAGGATACATGCATCCACCCTCCGTCGCATGGAATCCCTGATGGGCTGATGCAGCCCTGGAGAATGACGTATTGTATCACAGCCGTCCACAATACGAGCACGAAGAGTCTCTACATCTGGTACCGGGGTTGCGTAGACAAGAGCTTTCAAATGCCCCCATAAATGAAAGTCAAGAGGGTTGAGGTCAGGAGGACGTGGAGGCCATGGAATTGGTCCGCCTCTACCAATCCATCGGTCACCGAATCTGTTGTTGAGAAGCGTACGAACACTTCGACTGAAATGTGCAGGAGCTCCATCGTGCACGAACCACATGTTGTGTTGTACTTGTAAAGGCACATGTTCTAGCAGCGCAGGTTGAGTATCCCGTATGAAATCATGATAATGTGCTCCATTGAGCGTAGGTGGAAGAACATGGGGCCCAATCAAGAGATCACCAACAATGCCTGCCCAAACGTTCACAGAAAATCTGTGTTGATGACGTGATTGCGTGCGAATTTTCGTCAGCCTACACATGTTGATTGTGAAAATTTACAGTTTGATCACGTTGGAATGAAGCCTCATCCGCAAAGAGAACATTTGCACTGAAATGAGGATTGACACATTTTTGGATGAACCATTCGCAGAAGTGTACCCGTGGAGGCCAATCAGCTGCTGACAGTGCCTGCACACGCTGTACATGTTACGGAAACAACTGGTTCTCTCGTAGCACTCTCCGTACAGTGACGTGGAGAACGTTACCTTGTACAGCAGCAACTTCTCTGACGCTGACATTACGGTTATCGCCAACTACGCGAAGAATTGCCTCGTCCATTGCAGGTGTCCTCGTCGTTCTAGTTCTTCCCCAGTCGCGAGTCATAGGCTAGAATGTTCCGTGCTCCCTAAGACGCCGATCAATTGCTTCGAACGTCTTCCTGTCTGGACACCTTCGTTCTGGAAACCTGTCTCGATACAAACGTACCGCGCCACGGCTACTGCCCCGTGCTAATCCATACATCAGATGGGCATCTGCCAACTCCGCATTTGTAAACATTGCACTGACTGCAAAACCACGTTCGTGATGAACACTAATCTGTTGATGCTACGTACTGATGTGCTTGATGCTAGTACTGTAGAGAAATGAGTCGCATGTCAACACAAGCACCGGAGTCAACATTACCTTCCTTCAATTGGGCCAACTGGCGGTGAATCGAGGAAGTATAGTACATACTGACAAAACTAAAATAAGCTCTAACATGGAAATTAAGCGTTTCCGGACACATGTCCACATAGCATCTTTTCTTTGTGTGTGAGGAATGTTTCCTGAAAGTTTGGCCGTACCTTTAGTAACACCCTGTAAATGTATGAAGATGTGCGAATGAACAGATACCATCGGTGACATTGCAGCTCGTTATAATGAAATTACAATGAAATGAATACCCTTAGCTGCGTACGGTAGTCAACGGGTACAGATGAAAATGTGTGCCCCGACCGGGACTCGAACCCAGGATCTCCTGCTGAAGTGTATTGTGGCGTGTGCGCCCGCGCGCCCCTCTGTGCATATAGAAGTGTAGGTACACCGAACAGATAAACTGGTACCTGTGTGGAAGACTGATGGGTCGTACAGGAACAACATCGCAGCGCGGCTGCCGTCGTTCGAGCGGTAAACAAATGGTTCAAATGGCTCTGAGCTCTGTGGGACTTCACTTCTGAGGTCATCAGTCCCCTAGAACTTAGAACTACTTAGACCTAACTAACCTAAGGACATAACACACACCCATGTCCGAGGCAGGATTGTAATATGCCACCGTAGCGGTCGCGCGGTTCCAGACTGTAGCGCCTAGAACCGCTCGGCGGGCGGTAAACAGTTGGCGACTACACTGGCAGCTGCTCGGTGTTTGCAAGTTTCGTTCTCCACAGAGGTTGCTGACTGCGTCTGCTTCAGCCGCCCCCGCAGCAACAGGTGCCTGTCGCGGCCGATAAGGCGTCACGTGGTCCCAGGAACCGGCCGGTAGGCGATTGCGCGCCCGGCGCAGGTCTCAAGGCGCCTCTAGTTCGCTGCTTGGCGCTGCCGCGCTACCACGTCCCGGTGTAAGCGCGTGAGTACTTCCTGTGTCCGTACCAACCTGCAAGCTCGCGCTGCGCTGTACTCTGAGATGATAGCACACGAACAGATGCCGGTAGTATAGCAAACACGAGGTGTAACAGGGCTGTGCATTTGTTCTCCGGTGATTCATATGAAAAGGTTTCCGACGTGATTATGGCCGCATGACGCGAATTAACATACCCTGTATGCGGAAAGGTAGTTGCAGCTAGTCGCATGGGACATTCCATTTCGGAAATCATTAGAGAATTCAATATTCGAGTGTTAAGAATGTGCCGAGGTTACCAGATTTTAGGTATTGCCTCTCATCACGGCCAGTGCAGTGGCCGACAGCCTTCACCTAAGAACCAAAACTAGTGGCGTTCGCGTAGAGTTGTCCGTGTTAACAGACAAGCAACACTGCGTGAAGTAACCGCTGAAACCAATGTGGGAGCCGGCCGGCGTGGCCGAGCGGTTCTAGGCGCTACAGTCTGGAACCGCGGTCGCAGGTTCGAATCCTGTCTCCGGCATGGATATGTGTGATGTACTTAGGTTAGTTAGGTTTAAGTAGTTCTAAGTATAGGGGACTGATGACCTCAGATGTTAAGTCCCATAGTGCTTAGAGCCATTTGAACCAATGCGGGATTACGAAGAACTTGTCCTTTAGGACTGTGGTGCAATTTGCCGTTAATGGGCTATGGCAGCAGACGACCGATACGAGTGCCTTTGCTAACAGCACGACATCGCCTGCAGCGCCTCTCCTGGGCTCGTGACCATATCGGTTGGACCATAGACGGCTGGAACTCGGTCAGATTTCAGTGCGTAAGAGCTGACGGTAGTTTTCGAGTGTCATGCAGACGTCACGAAGCCATGGACCCAAGTTGTCTTCACTGTGCAAGCTGGTGATGGCTCCATAATGGTGTGGACTGTGTTTACGTGGAATGGACTGGCTCCTAAACCGATGACTGACTGAAAATGACTGTGTTTTGCTACTTTGGTACCAAATATGGAATTTTTATGGATGAAAATGCGCAACGTCACTGGGCCACAATTGTTCGCAATTGTTATGAAGAACATTCTGGACAATTCGACCACCCAGATCGCCCAATATGAATGCCATCGAACATTTATGGAACATAATCTAGAGGTTAAAAAATGGTTCAAAAATCGCTCTGAGCACTATGGGACTTGAAATCTTTTCACCAGTCCCCTAGAACTCAGAACTACGTACACCTAACTAACCTAAGGACATCACACACATCCATGCCCGAGGCAGGATTCAAACCTGCGACCGTAGCGGTCTCGCGGTTCCAAACTGATGCTCCTAGATCCGCTCGGCCACACTGGCCGGCTCAAAAATGTTTCAAATGGCTCTGAGCACTGTGGGACTTAACATCTGAGGTCATCAGTCCCCTAGAACGTAGAACTACTTTAGCCTAACTAACCTAAGTACATCACATACATCCATGCCCGAGGCAGGATTCGAACCTGCAACCGTAGCGATGGCGCGGTTCCAGACTGAAGCGCTTAGAACCGCTCGGCCACACCAGCCGGCAATCTAGAGGTCAGTTTGTGCATAAAATCTTGCACCGGCAACAACGTCGCACTTATGGTCGGCTATAGAGGCAGAATGGTTCAGTATTTCTGTTGGTTATTTCCAGTGACTTGTTGAGTCCATGCCGTGTGGAGTTACTGCATTGCGCCGGGCAAAGAGAGGTCCGTCACGATATTAGGAGGTATCCCCTGAATTTTATAACCACTGTGGGTATGCTAGACGGTGTGGTAATTAGGGTAGGTCTGTATTTTGTTGTCCATCTTTCCAGCGCTCTTCAGCGTTCAGCTGTATTTTTTACTAATATACGTTTGGAATAAACTACCTGACAAGTGAACAACCAAAAGACTTGTTCGTATACCAATGTAACTTAGTCATGTACTTACTGTACAGGTTGAACGAACACTAGGGTAAATCAGTGTTGTTCGTGTTTAGTGTTGTTACCAGATCTGCTCGATCTGGAAGTGTGAACACCGTGTGATGTTGAGTGATCACCGTGAGCGACCCGGATATGCAATAACTCGTGTAAGACAGCGTTATGGGCAAATGAGAGAGATTGAACTGTGGCTACTTTGTGGGTCTACATTTGGCCGGCTGACTGAATTGTGCACTATCCAGAATTGTGAGGCATTGGGATGTGACAGTTGGCCGATATTGGGCTGCATGGGAATGTGAGGGCGTGCATACTCGACGTCAGTGTTCTGGTCGACTACAACGAGCGGGTATCGCTGTATAGTGCACCAACCACATCTAATCCTTTGACATATGCTACTGTCATCCGAGAGTCCCTCCAAAATTCTGTCGTCCCGCACTATTGGTCTGAAATAGTAGCAGCCGGAACAGGAAATTACCGTCTCGTGCATAGGCCGCCGTTAATAACAGAAATTTGTAGTGACGCCGTGCCCCAGAAATTTAGATTACTTGTGAAAGGTGTCGTAATGTGTCCAGAGACGAGTCGCTATTCTACACTATCCTGCATGACGATCGTGGTCTACTGTGGCGGCGACCTGGGGAGAGGTTCCATTCTTCCAAATTTTTTGAGGGTGGTGTTACGCCTGCTGTCATGGTGTGCGGAAACGTCAGACAGGCCTAATATTTCAGGTCCCTGCTGTTAGTGGGTGCGGAAACTCTGACAGCACACTGGTACGTATAGGGCAACCTGCGTCGCTCATTTGTTACCACTCATCCCACGTATCCTTCCTGGTGCCATATTTCAACAAAATAATGCACCTCCAAGCATGTCACGTGTCTCTAGGAAGTAAATGATGCTGAGGTACTCTCATAACCAACAAGATCGACACAATAGAACGTGTGAGGCCACCTCGGGTGTTGACTCTGTCCCAGTGCCAGTGTACAGAATATCAAGCACCAGTTACAACAGTTGCTGAACAGCTTGCCTCAGGAGAGGGTACAACGGCATTGACACCCCTCCCAGCCGGCCCTGGTGGCAGAGCGGCTCTAGGCGCTTCAGGCCGGAACCGCGCGACTGCTACGGTCGCAGGTTCGAATGCTGCCTCGGGCATGAATGTGTGTGATGACCTTAGGTTAGTTAGGTTTAAGTAGTTCTAGGTTCTAGGGGACTGATGACCTCAGATATTAAGTCCCATGGTGCTCAGAGCCATTTTGACACCCTTCCCAGTCAAAACAGCGAACGTTCATATCCCTGCCAGAGGGGTCCGGCGTCATACTGAAAAGTGGGTTAATATTGTCAAGTTCTTTCTAAATACTGCGCTGTTCTGTAGTCTTTAAAATAACGTCACATACCTTCTCAAACGCTGATGATTCATTTCGCTCCCTCTTCCTCTTTTGGGTGCTTCACTTTTTTGTATCAGATAGTGTATTTCACAGCTTTCTTTATCGTGTTGATATTTGCGTTATGTTTCTGATTTTGGAGTGAACGCCATCCTCAGACGTTCGTACTTCTAGGTGAATGGCCCGTGGGAACATCGATCTATTCGAATTCCATATTGCTAGCAAGCAGATGATTTGAGAAGACACTAGCAACGCTTTATGTTAAATAGGCGTCCATGTCTTGACGTCAGTATATCGGTATCCTCTTCTTGACTCATCTGGTTCTAAATCTGGTTTACACAGTGGATGTGTGCTATATTAGAGTTCTGAATGTATCACTTGTTCGACGTAGTTCGTTCTGCGATAGGAGGTCGGTGAACAGATAATGTCGGTTCTGATAATGTCGCCACCACGTCTTAGGGACGTGTGCTAGTATAGTTTTAACTGCCTGTAAACATCTAATGTAAGCTGGCGCTTCTAGTGTGTTCGGGAAGGTATTAGTTGCTGGTGAATCATCCGGTTTATTGATCGTGGTTCAGGAATCTTTTTTGTTTCTGATATTTCGTGCGGAACTGCGTGGAACGTCTTGAGAGATGGTGTTTGTCTCGTTGAGTCTTCTCGACTGTGGACGAGCGGGTCTAGGCGCTTCAGTCCGGAACCACGCTGCTGCTACGGTCGCAGGTTCGAATCCTGCCTCGGGCATGGATGTGTGTGATGTTCTTAGGTTCGTCAGGTTGAAGTAGTTCTAAGTCTAGGGGACTGATAACCTCAGATGTTAAGTCCCATAGTGCTTGGAGCTATTTGAACCATTTTTTTCTCGAGTGACCAAGAATTTTTCATGGACCACGACCATACAAAACGGGTGATTCACTAGACAGGCAACCGGTCGTGAAGCTTTGTGTGATCTATAGATATTGTTGTCTTTTATTTCTTACTTAACATGCTAAGTGATCACAGTACAATCCCCAACGAAGACTGTTCAAGTGCTGTTTCTTTCGCTGCCCAAGAGGGGCACAGACCGTTGTTCCAAGTTTTAAACTGATAATTTATGTGTCCGACAGCCACAGCAGTCTTTTATATACCACGATATTTCGTTCAAGGTTATTCATAGACAACAATAGTAACACACACGGAAAATAATCAATATTTCCAGCTGAAATTAAGTCACGTGTTGCACCGCGCTGTGTACACTTCATCGCAAGAGAGCAGCAGATATTCGTTTGGTGCTGTAAATATTGATGGCTTATAGCACTTTGTGGTCTCTGCCAGTAAAGGAATTGCCTCAGGTACCGAAGAAAATCCGCTGTAGGAACCATGAAAGAGAGTTACTAATACTGAATAGTGTGACTTCTGTCTGAGTTTTAAATATTTTTTATTGTGTTACTGAGATATAGATAAAGCAGCAACGCTTTCTTGTTGAAAACTGACATAATCAGACCTTGACTCCGTAAAGATAAAAGTTAATACTCACAAAGGCTGTAAAGCCATTAAGTAGCCACTGTTAAGAGTATGATTTATTAAAAATATAGTGTTGTTAGAGTTTCGCACAGGAATATGGTTCTTTATAGACATCATTGTCACGTTTAACTACTAAATTTATTTATTTATGGAATCCACAACTACAGCTTCTACCTTCAGCCATTTTCAAGTGGAATACATCGAAATTTTCGGCGTAAACGTATCAGACAGACGGTTGGTCGAGTTCATGTTTGTCATTTAAACACAACACGTTGGTTGTTTCTGGTTGTGTCAGTTTTTTGTGGTATTGGTGCGTCAGGAATATCGCAGTCTGAAACGGCTGGCATCTTGTGTGCAGCATAATTTAAATGACAATTAAAAAACTGAACTACTGTCCGGTAATGAATCAGCTGGTGCGAAGCAGGTAATGGTGCTTTATGTCACTAAAAAGCGTTGTTAGAAGCGGTTCATTCCCGAGATTTTTTTCGCGAGAATTAATCTAAAACTAAGTAACTACGTAGACAAAGCCACTGTTGAGGATCAATTGTAGTAATTTTTCTAAAATTGAGGAAAGGGAATGACAGCGAAAGGGGCAGGTAGGAAATCATGGCTTCCAGCAGCTCAGGGCACTGCGGTATTGCAATGGCGAAAGTTGAAAATTTGTACCGGACCGGCACTCTAAACCGAATGCTCCGCTTCTCAAGAACGATCGGTTCCCATAACCGTCCGAGCCACCTGGGCACGCTTCGCGCCAGACCCCAATTCTAATCGCACGCTGCACTGCGGCGTGCCTCGTCCATTGCATCTGCTACTCGCAAATTCTTGATTCCCGTAGTGGTACGAACGATAGTTCTGCACCCGCACTGAAACATATGTTACAGAGCATTAATGTAACTGAGTCGTGTTTGTTCTGCGGACATACGAGACAGACGACACTCGATTACATTATTGTATTACATTTGTATCTATCACCTTCCTGCATCGGAATCGAAGGATGTACGAGCAAGTATAACGGCGAAGCACTTCCACCAATTTGTATGACGGACAGTATGACACTCCATAGCACTTAGGAAGTGGGACTGAGTCCAGAATTAGCTCTACTTCGTTGAAAATGACGAGAAGTATTCCGAAGTAAGAGTGATTCAAGGTGTGCCGCAGGGGAGTGTCGTAGGACCGTTGCTATTCACAATATACGTAAATGACCCTGTGGATGACATCGCAAGTTCACTGAGGCTTTTTGCGGATGGTGTTGTGGTGTATGGAGAGGTTGTAACAATGGAAAATTGTACTGAAATGCAGGAGGAGATGCAGCGAATTGACGCATGGTGCAGGGAATGGTTATTGAATCTCAATGTAGACAAGTGTAATGTGCTGCGAATACATAGAAAGAAAGATCCCTTACCATATAGCTACAATATAGCAGGTCAGCAACTGGAAGCAGTTAATTCCATAAATTATCTGGGAGTACGCATTAGGAGTGATTTAAAATGGAATGATCAGATAAAGTTGATCGTCGGTAGAGCAGATACCAGACTGAGATACATTGGAAGAATCCTAATGAAATGCAATCCGAAAACAAAGGAAGTAGGTTACAGTACGCTTGTTCGCCCACTGCTTGAATACTGCTCAGCTGTGTGGGATCCGTACCAGATAGAGTTGTTAGAAGAGAGAGAGAGAGAGAGAGAGAGAGAGAGAGAGAGAGAGAGAGAGAGAGAGAGAGAGAGAGAGCGAGAGAGAGAGAGAGAGAGAAGATCCAACGGAGAGCAGCGCGCTTCGTTACAAAATCATTTAGTAATCGCGAAAGTGTTACGGAGATGATAGATAAACTCCAGTGGAAGACTCTGCAGGAGAGACGCTCAGTAGCTCGGTACGGGCTTTTGTTGAAGTTTCGAGAACATACCTTCACCGAATAGTTAAGCAGTATATTGCTCCCTCCTACGTGTATTTCGCGAAGAGACCATGAGGATAAAATCAGAGAGATTAGAGCCCCCACAGAGGCATACCGACAATCCTTTCCACGAACAGTAGGAGACTGGAGTAGAAGGGAGAAACGATAGAGGTACTAAAGGTACCCTCCGTCACACACCGCCAGGTGGCTTGAGGAGTATGGATGTAGATGTAGATGAAAACAGAGCGTAATACCTCGCTCCCGAGATATATTTCTCTGTCTCCAAGTGCTGTCTAACGTAACCAATACATCGCATGTGTTTTTTTGCCAGTTCGAGCATGAGTCAACGCCTGTCAGAATGGTAGACAAGTCTCGTGTCCTCGCTGGCTAGATTACTGCCAACATATTTTCCATCCAGGAGTTACAACACAGGAGGCTGACGTACCGCAGAGGTGTCTTAAACCAGCCGTCTCGCGCGAGTGGTGCAATCCTTTTATCTCTCAGATAATGGCTGTCCTCCTTCCCTCGCGCTAGCAACATTTCCTAGAACTTCTGAAAGGCTTCAAAAAATCCTCGGCATGTCGGCGGTTAAGGACTAAGCGTTTACAAATGACTGTGGACAGTATACTGTGTAAACGTTATCGAGCCTTTACTGTGGGATACCATTATTACAGACAAGACAAAGGTCTTGCAATGGGCAGCTGTCTCGCAGCCATGCTAGAAAAAATGTTCTCTCATAAAGTTCTATAAACGCGCATCATGGAACTATATTACCGCAGCTATGTTGACAGCACTCTTGTTCTAATCGATGGAACGAAATAACAAATATGCACATTCCAATTCAGCCAAATGCATTACAGCACTATATTCACAAACATGAAGAGAGCAACAAAATTAGTTTTCGAGACCTAGAAATTAGAAAAGAAAAATCAGCACATACCTTCAACATTTTCAGAAAATCTGCAAACCTACAAAATTTCAATGAGGGAACAATAATAAATTACACGTAAGTACTGAGCAGTCTAAAGCAAAATTGTGAACGCCTCCCGCGACACACACTATTACAAACTGATACCAGTGGCTGCGCTCGCATGTCAGTAGTTTCCCGAGTGGGAGTGATGTAGAGTAAGCAAGCTAATAATTCGTAAATAACTCGGTATATAGTGCAGTAGATATGTGTGTGTTGCATGTGCAAATGTGTATTGTTACAGTGCGGAATCGCTGTAACAAGTATTTATGAATAGGTCATGCTGAGAATCGCGCCCACGGGGAGGGGCGGTGGGAGGGTGTGTGTCACTGTGCTCGCTTCCTACTTAAACTAGGAACATGAGGTAAAAATGTTTGTTTTACCCCGAACCAGCGACCATTTGTGTAGCCATTCAAACATTTGTCTTACTGTAGCTACTATAATGCCTCTTCTTCTTGATGATTTGGTTTGATTTGTACTTGGCCTCTGCTAAAACTCGGCGACAGTCGGTAGTGTGTTGAGATCGTTATCAAGTTGCGAAGACGACATTACACAAAATAGCAGTACTGAACCGAAATGTCGACGTGCGTGAGATATTTACTTCACCAAGAATCGTAATTAATCGTTCGTAATCGATGTTTAACTGATTAATGATAAAATATTAATGATAAAATCAATACAGTCACATCAACAACAAATTCCCTACAGGCTGGTCGTAATTTCAATTATCTAAGAAATCGTAACAGTGGGCTTGTTATTTGAGTCAAAGATTCTACACAAGCGCCGAGCGCTACAGTCAAATATTACCGCTGCGCGTTATTATTGCTCGGGAGTTTCATGTCAATAATTTGATTGAATTTTAAATCACAAATGCACGACTTGGCACGAGAGGGTGTTTTATTGCACAGTATCAGTCACTTCCTAACCGAGCCTTAAGAAGAAAACTTTCCCAGGCGTTGGGGGGATTTAAATTACATGGTTCGGACCTGTCACTGAAGTTGTCTATCAGTGTTCGTTGCCTAAATCACTGTCTAAGTAATGTTTAATTCAATTATCTAGTTAAAAGTTCCCTTTATTCTAGTAGGTAAAAGTCCTCCGTTCGAATTCTAATGCCGTGATATTTGAAGTCAGAAGATTGTATTACTGCGTTATAACAGATCGCAGTTATTCAATCTCAAAAACAATTAAGCGCGCCTACATCTACGAGCATTCAAATATACGACCTGTTTCGGCCAACTCTCGTAACGTAATGACAATGCATTGAATTATACTTAGTCATTACTCACGATTACCAAAGAGTACTCACACGGAGTATTCTTTGGGATCGTTGGTTATACTTTGCGAATGTTAATTTATGCGAATTTTGCGATTTATTATGATTTTGATTTTAATTTTATTGAAATTTAATCTTTCTTTCGTAGATTGCTAAATTGTCAAGTCTTAGATTCCTTATTTAATTAGTTGTTACTGTCCTAATAATAGTGATAAATGGAACTTCGTTCGCTTATTCACTTTTCGGGGAATTTGGGACTCGGGGGGGAAATCTTTGCGGTATTGGGAGCTAATTTTTTTTTTTTTTTTTGTTTCTCGTCCGATGATGTGGCATTACACTATGTTACATTATATTAAACAAGGTTCGATTTAAACGACGAATCGGAGCTGGCGCCCAGGCCAATTGTGCGAATCGGTTAATTCCTTTTGCAAAAGATTTTATTTGGACTGAAATTTATGCTCAGCTAATGGCATCACTTGTATGTGCACCGTGCTGATTTTACATGCAAAAACTGTCACCCTTAAATAACTCCAGACTGGAGCTAGACAGATGCTTCAAATTTGCTCCTCCGATGTAAGGGTTGTTGGTCTAACAAGACAAATTCAAACCATTTGTTTCCGTTGGGTTTTGCGTGCATAAAACAGTTTTCCTTGGAGGTATTTGAAGCACACCACTTTTGTGAATCGGTCCAAATTTTGTAAGAATGTAGACAAACATGTAATTTATGGCCGTCCTGTTGTTTTTTGAAAGCCTTATCCATTTCCACGATATAAGCAACATTGTTCGAAAGACAACAAAATAAAACCTGTACCGAATCAGTCGTCGCAATAGTCGACCAAAGTCTACATCGGTTACCAAGCAATGGGTAGTCTAATGTCAGAATTACGGTAGAGTAAAATTGTGAACCACAGTGAAAAATACCCCTTTCGTAACATAAAAATAGCGAATATTTCTTGGGCAGAGTTAGGGATGTAAAAGAAGGGAACAAATTTTCGAATTATCTGGGGACTTAAAAGACATTTAAATCAATACATCTTCACATATTCGCACTTTTTTACGAGGTAGCTCTACTTCCCCAACGCAGTGAGCTCTCTTAGCTGCAAGGTGTTGGCACACCTGCATCTTCCACTTTATGAGATAAAGACCCTGATCCTGTGCCAAAAATCTAGAAGATTCGCTAACAACATATATCTTACTGCTGAACAGCATACGTATAATAGCTAAAAAAAAATATTCTGAAGGAATAAAGTATCTGCGGGCAGATTTGCTAATACTGTTGCTAATACTAACAAGTAAAAAAGCGAGGATAGGTCAAGATGATTTAATTGTCCTTGAAGCTGAAAAACTAGTTTTCTTCTTTAATACTCTGTCGAAGGCCTATTCGCCTTTTTTTTCTTTGCTAGGAGCATTTTTCATTCTAGTAGATATATAATGGACATTTTTCTATTGCTTTACCATTTTTCGCATCTTAGTTCAAAAAATTCATTCTCGTCAATTATTTATTGCACGGTCTTAACACAGTGGTACGAACTTTGTTTTTGGAGTCATCCCAAAACCAGTTATTAGTAGGACATGAAATGCAACTATCCATGTCAGAAAAATGTAGAAAGGTTCTTCTAAAAACTGAAAAGATTGAAAGCTATTAGAAACAACTAGATGCAGAACAACTACTAAATTTACTGGGATATTTGTAAAATTATACGAACAAAACATTGCTTACTTAACTTGTTAGCGATTACTTCCAAGAAACCAGAAAAAATATTCAGAGCGAAAAGGATCACGAAAACAAACACAATAAATTGCGAAACGTCTAGTTAGTTTCTTTCTGTATTATCAAAACTAAGCTAAAACGTAACAGAAAACTACAAAAATCTGTTATCTTCTACAAAAAGGTTACGTGTTGCAAGGAATCAAGTTGGACACTAAAAAAAAAATACGGACTTTCTAAATTATTAAATAGTGTTAAACTGACGAATAAAGAAAATCAATTATTTGTAGTTCTTACAGCGCAAATTACTGCTGGAGCAGTGTATTATACTATGTGTAAATTATACAACAAATTTAATAATTTTTAAATGGTTTATGGTAACAGATATAAAAAAATGTTTACATTCTCTACTTCAATTTCATAGGGGTGATTTCTTCTTCTTTTTTTAAATTTTATTTTATTTTTGACTTTCTAAACTAGGCTGTATTCTTCTCCATACTAGATTTTATCAAAATCAGTTCACAGATTTAATGGTGAAAAGGTAACAGTTACTATTGAATTTATAATATTAGTTGGATGTATTCTTTGTAGCCGACCGCTCTGGCCAAAATAATAACATTCAATAAAGGGGGCAACCTGACCTATGTATACAAAAACATATAATTCATCAGTTTGCAGTATAGGCTCCCTCACAATACAAGTAAACTCATTAATAAGTTGTTTAATTTCTGAGTTGATGCTGAGTGAAAAATAGTAACTGTGTTCATGAAAAGTCCCCACTCCGTACGTTTGAAGCAAGCTTAGGGAAATGATGCTATGGGTCGAACGCAGCCTTAAAAATATTTTCTGGGTTGTAAGAAGGCTGAAGAGCCAATTCAGAACGTTGCTGCGAATCATGGGGTTCCAGTTGCTGCACCGTCTGGATCTCGTACGGCTACTGCTGTAAAATAGATTGCAAAACTTCTCCGCACTTTCCATGATGAGATTGATAATTCTTGTAACACTCCACGAGCACTAGAGCCATCCGGGACACGTGCTGCATCGTCAGTCATAGCAACAGCAAACCTCGTCTATAACTTCCGCCTGGATGCGAATTCTCATCAGACCACTCCGTCGACGACACTCTCTCAGTGCAGCACTGTAATTGCTGCCGTTCACAAAAAACAGTATCACTAGCAGCTCACCGTCTTTCTTTTCGATAGCCATGCTTTTCACTCACATTTCTATCGCTTGTGCCTTGTCCCGTGGTTACGCAGGGTCGGCCATGGTTAATCAGATTTGGCATGTTAAGTGTAAGGGGTGGCCGGATGCCCTTCCTACCCCCCCCCCCCCCGCCCCCCCCGGACGGAAGTAGTGTACCCCAACTGTCTGCGTGTAGTGGTACCCATGAAATAGTGTGGATGTGTTAAGATGTGTGCGAGCTGTGTAACTGAGGTAGAACGTGCGGAGCAGCCCGGTATTCACCTAGCGGGATGTGGAAAACCGCCTAAAAACCACATACAGGCTGGTTTGCACACCAACTCTCGTCGGTAATACGCCGGGGCGGATTCGATCCTGGGGCCGGCGTGCCTACCCGAGTCCAGGAAGCAGCGCGTTAGCGCTCTCGGCTACCCAGGCGGGTATGCTTTTCACTCACATTGTGGCTTGTCAAATAACTGCGTGGATGCCATACCACCATGCAAACCGTGTGCAGCGCCGGATTTACGCCTGGTGGCCAAATCGGGATAATTCTTATTTTCTTCAACTTAAACTGGCTCCTCGTTAATGCATTAGAATATCTACCAAATTGCGCTGCCATATAATCACACTAGACCTCCGTGCGTAGCTGCACTTTAATTATAACCATCCGGTACGACAGTACGGTAATGTTAAAAGTCAACTGTGGTAGTGATCTGTTGGATAATTCTGCTGTATCGTTTAAGTATGCAGCACGTTCTTACAAACGCTGAGCTCCTCGTGTTGTGTTTGTGAACAGGTTTTGTAATGGAAACCATGCTGCTTCTACTTGTACAGGAGACGAGGGCGGATTTGCTGACCGCAGAGTGCCGGATTCCAGAGTGCTTACTCGTGTTTTCACTACACTGCATGAGACTGTTGCACTGCCCAGGCTCATGATTCACCTAAACGTACAAATAAACAGCGTGTAGATACAGTACGAGACATTATTCATTTGGTACAACGTAGTCCTTCAACAAGCATGCACATAAATTCTACACGTGTCGATGTTGCACGTAAAAGAATCTGACGTAGTCAACATACGCGCCGAGCGTTTCTAGGCGCTTCAGTCCTGAACCACGCGCCTTCTGCGGTCACAGGTTCGAATCCCATAGTACTTAAAGCCATTTGAACCAACATATGAAGTCTGTAACTTATTTACATCAGTTCCATCACCTGCGAGAAGGAGTGTATGTTGATTATCGGAATTTTTCCGTTAACTAATTGTAAATTGCTGATTAATCCTACTAACACTGTTCAATGATGAAGCCCATTTTGACTGGTGACGATATGGCTAACAATCGTTGACTCACTTCGATGGTTTGACGAAAATTTACTTGACTTGGTGCAGATGAGCTTTCAAGAACTCTCCTCTGTAGATGAGTGGTATGGTGTGATGCCCTATCAATTTGACTGGGCCAGTTGTGTTGGCACATTGTCTTGCAAGGTTCCCTTATCTAGGCTTTCTTAAAAAAGAGCTTGCATAATTACCGGAAGGCGTTCATTTGGTTTCTACGATGGGTATTATCTTCCAGTACGGGAGCACCCATGCTCCTTCTACTCGCCGAGTGGCACATCTAAACCAAATATTGCCCAGACGATGGAACGGCAAAAATGGTCATATTTCTTAGCCATCAAGGTCCCTAGACAACATCCCTTTACAATTTTGCCTGTTGTATTGGTTGAAAGGAGAAGTCAATAAATAAAAAGTAAACACAATAAAAGAATCAATCGGATTGTGAATCGTCCTGGGTTCATAAAAGAACGGCACAACGATGTCAGAGGAGCTACATGTGATGATGAGAAGAGAATGCAGTAATTCATTGAAATCTGAGGTGAAATTTATGAAAATCAACTTAGAACTTAATCAAACGTCTTTCATTATCATCTGATGTGAGTCTAGGAACTGTATCTCTATAACCAATAAAACAACACACATATTGTATGCAATGTTTCAGAAAATTTTATTCGTATAAGTCGGTACCAGCATCTTTTCGGCTGAAACCAAGGGGGGAACTACAGCCCGAGCGAATGTGGATCTACTGTGTTGCTTAATGCTGATGGCATCATCTTGGGTAAAATATTGTGGAAATAAAACAGTCCCCCATTCGGATCTCCGAGCTGGACCACTCAGGAGGAGATCGTCATCATGATAAACAACACTGGCATTCTACGGATCGGAGCGTGGGATACTAAATCCTGTAATTGTGTAGGTGGGTTAGAAAATATAAAAAAGAGAGTTTATTGGTTGAAATTAGACACAGCGAGAATCAGCGAAGTGCGATGGCAAGAAGAGCAGAATTTCTGGTCAAGTACAGGTCTATAACTACAGAATCAACCTACGTAGAGAGAATATAAAATACAGACTGGCAACAGGAAGAAAACGTTTCTGATACTAAGTCTTAGGAGGACTTTTATGAGGATATTTGTCTGAAATGTAGCTTTGTACGGAAGTGAAACATGGAAGATAAACAGTTCATACATGAAGAGACCAAAAACTTTTGAAATTTGGTGCTATGGAAGCACGCTGACGATTAGATGGTTCAAATGGCTCTGAGCACTATGGGACCTAATATCTGACGTCATCAGTCTCCTAGAACTTAGAGCTACTTAAACCTAACTAAGCTAAGGACATCACACACATCAACGCCCGAGGCAGGATTCGAACCTGCGACCGTAGCGGTCGCGCGGTTCCAGACTGTAGCGCCTAGAGCCGCTCGGTCATTCCGGCCGGCTGACGATTAGATGGGTAGACCGAATGATAAATAAGGAGGTACTGAACAGAATTGGGGAAAAAATTGTGGGATCGTTTTATAGGAGTCAGTGAACTACCTATTTGGTAATGGAAGGAGCTCTCGGGGGTAAAAACTGCAAAGGGAGATCAATGCTTCGTTATGGTAAGCAGATTTAAATGGATGTAGGTTCTTGTGATTGCGCGAAGGTGAAGCTTGCGCAGAAGCATGGAGTGCTGCAGCAAACCAGCTTCCGTCCTGACGACGACGACGACGACAAAAACAACGTTTTGAAATATTTTCTATTCCTTCGACAACACCGTGTGTCAAATGTGAATAAACCTTCGTTCATGTAGGAGAACTGCTATAGTGCGTCCATTTGTTACTTTTGATAAGTGTACAGCGCTGATCCAGGTACATAAGTTCATCACCTATACACTGTCATCAGTACCAAAGGCACCTTTTTACGACGCCAAAGTCGGTTTTGTCTGTGCTGCCGTCATATGCTTAGAGCATATGCCTTAAAAAGGGGGGGAAAAAAGCTTGTTGGTTGGTACTTGGTGCGAAGCCGGTATCTTTTATCGGCATCTGACGCAAGTGAATTTCAGGCAGGGCCTTTACATACAACTTATCTGATTACTGAAATCAGCACTGCATTCACATTGTCGCCAATAAATAAAATAAAATCCTACGAACACTTGAGAACCACAGTAATTTATGATTCTCTTTCTAGAGAAGTATGTTGCAGCTTGAGCAACAGTGGTTTGTGTTGAAATTAGACAGAGAAGTGGAGGCAAGCAGAGGGAGCATTTTATAGAAGGTTGTATGCGCCATTTAAGGCAACAAGCTGATAGAATTAATTCTCATTGCATGATACTTCCTGGCAAAGTGAAAATTCATTCTGAATTACTTATATGACTTTAATATGACACCACATCAGATAAAATCATCGCAGGAAAGGCACATGTTGAAGGACTTACTTGATAAGAAAAAATGGAATTTCGACACATCGCTGAATTTTTATTGGATAGTAAATATAATGGCCAACACATCTCGGCTTATCACTCTGAATGTGGAGACGTGAGGACAGAACGAAACACGAGACATGCGCCAGGATGGTATTAAAGAATTGACATTATTCTCACTTACGGCATTCAATGCCGATGAAGTCGATCTCTCTATAACTGTTTTTGCAAGCTGCGTCTATTTGCTGACAGCGTCATGAAAATATAGGGAAGTTCAAATGAACCAAAAAGGTGGCGCCATCATTGGCTGTTGATACAACCAGTAATAATACCCGGTTTGTAGTTCGATGCTGCATCGGTTACAAGGTATGTCCCTGCCCCCTTACGTCCCGTCGCAGCTGTTTGCGTGAGGCGGTTCACAGATAAGTTGGAGGCAAGAGAGTACTACTTCTGGTAATAGTGCGTACGAAAACTGGTTCAAAGTAACTGTGTTAATAAATGCCCTGTTTTTCTGTAATATGCACAAGCGTGCGGAAAACTCCCAGCGTCGTATAATCATATAAACGCTGCAAAATCTGCAGTTCATAGGATGCTCGCACCTGATGGCAAATTTAGGTCAGTCGAGTTGGTGCAGATACAGGGTTCAAATGGTTCAAATGGCTCTGAGCACTATGCGACTTAACTTCTGAGGCCATCAGTAGCCTAGAACTTAGAACTAATTAAACCTAAGGACATCATTACACATCCATGCCCGAGGCAGGATTCGAACCTGCAAGCGTAACGGTCGCTCGGTTCCAGACTGTAGCGCCTAGAACCGCACGGCCACTCCGGCCGGCCGCAGATACAGGGAAGGAAGCTGATCGTTTACATGTTTTCAGAACTATCCTATAATTCGCGTGTGGGGAATCTGAATTTGAGCCAGGGCCTTTACATAATACTTACCTGACTACTGAAATCAGAATGAATTTTCATTCTGCCAGAAAGTATCACGCAGTGAGAATTAATTCTGTCAGTTCGTTGTCTTAAACGGCTCATAGAATCTTCTATAAATTCCTCTCTCTGCTTGTTTCCACTTCTGTCTAATTTCAACGCAGGCTGAGAACCTGAATTCAAATAAGTGAACAGTGATTTGCAACTTGCAATCCCCTCCCGATAAAAACAATCTAGTGTCCTATCAATCGAGCCACAATTTGATGGAAAAAAGTCTGTTAGGTTTAGGAACTCTGAAAATATTGTCTGAGGAGAATTATTGACAAACTCTACTTCGAAAATTCTGACAACTGAGTGTCAGCGTGGAAGTCGAAAAATTTTTCAAGTGCTTCGTTCAATGTCTTTAGAAATGGTGAAAATACAGTTACGTTGACCTATAACACACTACAGTATTAAATTCTTCCGCGCATCGCCCGTGGAGGGTGCAGTAATAAGTACTTTCCACTAAATTGCACATTGAGGTTCAAAATGGCTCAAATGGCTCTGAACACTATGGGACTTAACATCTATGGTCATCAGTCCCCTAGAGCTTTGAACTACTTAAACCTAACTAACATAAGGACATCACACAACACCCAGTCATCACGAGGCAGAGAAAGCACATTGAGCCAATTTTCAAATTGCACATGTACCCGCCCTGTGTACGGTTGTAGGCAGTATGTGCTGGTAAATGTGTTAGTAAATATAGAATCACGTGTTACTTCTCATCAGACCAAAAGCGATGGTTTAATTAAAAATTCACGAGAGCGGCGTCGCTGCTTGAACACACATTTTATACAGGAAAGCAGAGTACTCGTACATTCGCACTGCATGTCTGGTAACTTACGGGAAGCCTGTGCTGTTGTAATATATTTGCCATAAATAAATCGCTTCCGCGCGCGACCTTACTGTGTTTGTGGGGCCGTTATTTACGACTGCTTGCGTGGCGTGAAGCTTTTTAAAACTTGCGAAATGTTTCTCAAGTGAGGCGTGGAAGCGCTGAGACGTACCAGTTCTGTACTGTGCTGCAGAGTTAAAAAGTGATGTGACCTGGCTTGAGGCACTGCTAAAGGTTTCCGAACCTGCGCTACTCATCTGAATACATACAAGATTGTGACATTTGATTTGGAATTATTTTGTCGGCTAATTTCACTCCGTTAACTTGAGAATCGGTCGTTGCGAACTACACTCGCTGTAGTCTGACAACAGCAACAGCAAAAACAACAACCACCAAGCGAGGTGGCGCAGTGGACTCGTATTCGGAGGGACGTCGGTTCAAACCCGCGTCCGGCCTTCCATATTCATATTTTCCATGATACCTCTAAGTCGCTCCACGCAAATGCCGTGATGGTTCCTACAAATAGAGCGCGGCCGATTTCCTTTCTATCCTTGACACAATATTTCTACTTCTAATCTTACACATAATTTGCTGCCCGTCACAGAGAACTGCACTATTTTGCCATCAGTGTTAGCACATTTGTGTGTTGGACATTCGTACGGGAAGCGTTCATCGAGTTCCTGTAGCACAGATTGAGCTCGAAGTGAAAACAGTTTTACATGTCGCTATAGTACAGAAATACCTACACACGTCAAAAAAAAGTTTTCCATCACCGCGGTTCCCGAAAGTCCGTAACCGGTACAGAAAATTGGAATAGAGATAAATATAAACATCATTTCCGCCCTTTTTATTGGTCATGAAAACCACACGTCGCATGTTGTACCACCATACAGCGAGACCTTCAAAGGAGTTGGTTCAGATTGCTGTAAACACCGGTACCTCTAATACCCAATAGCAAGCCCTCTTGTGTTGCTGCTTGCCTATGTTCGTCGTGGCATATTATCCAGAGGTTCGTCAAGACGCTGCTGGTCCAGATTATCTCACTGCTCAACGGCGATTCGGCGTAGAACTCTGAGTGTTTGGTGGGTCACTTCTTCTATGAACAACACTTTTCAATCTATCCCAGGCATGTTGGATAGGGTTCATGTCAGGAGAACATGCTGGCCACTATAGTCTAGCGATGTCGCTATCCTGAAGGAAGTCATTCACAAGATGTGCACGATGGGGGCGCGAATTGTCGCCAATATGCTGCCGATATGGTTGCACTATCGGTCGAAGGATGGAATTCCCGTATAGTACAGCCGTCACGGCGCCTTCCATGACAACCAGCGGCGTACGTCGGCCCACATAATGCCACCCCCAAACAGCAGGGAACCTCCACCTGCTACACGTGCTAGAAAGTGTGTCCATAGCGTTCAGCCTGAGCAGTCTGCCTCCAAACACGTTTCCGACGATTGTCTGGTTGAAGGCATATGCGTCACTCATCTGTGAAGAGAACGTGATGTCAATCCTGAGCGGTCCATTGGTATGTTGTTGGGCCCATCTGTACCTCGCTGCATAGTGTCGTGGTTGCGAAAATGTACCTAGTCATGGACGTCGGGAGTGAAGTTGCACATCATGCAGCCTATTGCGCACAGTTTGAGTCGAAACACGACGTCCTGTCGCTGCACGAAAATGATTATGCAATATGGTGGCGTTGCTGTCAGGATTCCTCCGAGCCACAATCCGAAGGTAGTGGTCATCCACTGCAGTAGTAGCCCTTGGGCGGCCTGAGCGAGGCATGCCATCGACAGTTCTTGTCTCTCTGTATCTTCTCCTTGTCCGAACAACAACGCTTCAGTCAACTCCGAGACGCCTGGACAATTCCCGTGTTGAGAGCCCTTCCTGGCACAAAGTAACAATGCAGACGTGATCGAACGGCGGTATTGACCCTCTAGGCATGGTTGAACTACAGACAGTACGAACCGTGTATCTCCTACCTGGCGGAATGGCTTGAATTGATCGGCTGTCCGACCCCTTCCGTCTAATGGGCGCTGCTCATGCATGGTTGTTCACAGCTTTGGGCGGGTTTAGTGACATCTCCGAACAGTCAAAGGGACTATGTCTGTGACACAATACCTACAGTCAACGTGGATCTTCTGGTGGAGTTCTGGGAACCGGTGTGGTGAAAACGCTTTTTTTAATGTGTTTATAATTTGTGAACATGGCTGAAGGTATGGGTCGACCACTATACGTATTTTAGATACTTCTGTTATGACATGGGTCACACTCTTCTAACCAGGACTCTTGTCGATAAATTCAGGTGTCTTGCACTGAATTGCTTCATTATTTTCGCGTGATTATTGTATTTGGGGAACTGTTACCCAATTTTATTAGATATTACGGAATTTATAGCTTAATTTTCAGCTACGATCTGTGTTATTCCACAATCTACTTCTTGGAATCAGTGTATCAAACCCCATCCCCCCACCCTCTCTCTATTCATTTATCCTTTGTTGATGACATCACCGAGATCTGCCGACCCCACATTCACACACGTTACACTGAGACACCTTCTCTGGAGATTGCAAGCACTTCGATCTCTCATGAGACGATGACGGATTCATCATCAGATAGCATCCATCTTTCCAGACAATGGTTTCTAGTATGGAACGTTTGTACTGTATTTAGCTGTCAATTAGTTGTATTCAAGAAACTGATTCTCGACTTCAGTTGTGGACTTGATTGGTGGTATCTATGCCATGAGCTACTCATGCTGCTACTTTTCGAAATAAATAGCTATAGCGCCGTCGTAAGTTGCATTGAGGAGTATCTTTCTTTTTATAAAATATGTAGCAACCAGTCGCAAAATGTTTCATTGATTCACTTTTGCAAATAGATTTCAACTGATTAACAGCCATCATCGGTGCTTTCAACCAATATGTGCCCTGATTAGTTGAAATCGATTTGCAAAAGTGAATATATAAAACATGATTTTGCGACTGGTTGTTGCATATTTGGTAATTTTGTGGTTTACGGACGCTGTGCGACATGGAAACACGTGGAGCCCACCATTCATATTTTTTTTTCATTTCTTGGTAGTGTCTAGTTTCGGACACGCGTGTCTATTTTCAAATCATCCGTAAGTGTGACAAATACAGCAATACAGGTACAAAAACTGCCCGTGCAGTGATAAAAGCTGCACTATGGCCGACTTAGCAACAGCAAAATACACCAAACAGGCCGGACATTAGAGAACTCTAATCTCATTTACTAAATATATTTTGCAACGTTCACACACAGACACACAATACTTGAGTTAGTACACACTAAAGAACAACAGAAGTCCGTACACTTGTTACGTGGATCCTGACCAGTAACGAGACAAACTGACCACCAAAAGTTGCGTTCAAAACGACCACTGGCAGCGGCAAATCACGCTTCCGTTGTGGTCTGGAACGACTTCTGCACACGTGCTAGTATTTCAGCGGAGATGTCCGAGCAGGCTACAGTAACATGTCGCCGCATATCATCGGGTGTAGTTGGTATGTCCTTGCAGACATCGTCTGTCAGCTTCCCCCGCAGGAAAAGGTCTACAGGCTGTAGTACTTTGGCACTATTGGCTGGACAGCTATCACGTTGGGACCGCAGATTCCTTCTAGTCTACGGAGGAACGTCTTCCAGCATCCTTGGAAGACGATCTGTTAGGAGGCTGTGATACTAGGGCACGTTTAGTGTTGCGTCTGTGAAAAACGGCGCCAAGAGACGATGGTTCCCCATCCCGCACCACACGCTTACACTCGGTGGGCGAAGCCAACGGGGGTTGGCAACAGACCAATAGGGCATGTTTTGGTGGTTTACCTGGCCATGGTTGGTACACTGGCTTTACCTCTAGTGATGATACATCAGGAGAATACTGTGGTAACGCCCATGTGCACGAGTTTACACGAATATCGTAGTCGCTTCCGTGCAGCTCTTGAAGGAGAGAGATGCGGTAGGGGTGGAACCTAATTTGATGAAGAAGGCGTAGGACACTTGCCTGACTCAAGCCACTTCCTCGTACTACTGCACAGGAGCTAATGTGCGACCACAACAGCAGCAGCAAGAATATTAATTTACCGCTCTTCCGTCGCTGTTAATTTCCTTCTGTTACGTTGTGTACGTGTTACGCTACCACTTTTACGTAACTGACTGAAATGGTTGATAAATCATTGCTGACATGGTTGACATGTATTGGGATATATAGCCGCGTACGCCGTACAAGAACTGCATTCTTCTTACACTCTCCACACACTACGAGCATGTGGGCTTTTCCTGCATTGATAAATCACATCGTCCACTCAAGACCTACGGCTTGGGTTGTCACATAGTGACTAGCAAGTCGTATTGCATTCAAGAAACAGACAAGCACACTGTAAGCAGACATAGCAACATCCTGCCTAGCAACTTCGCAATGTGAACGGCAGAAACAAGTGTCAGTGTGGAAACTTTCCAAAATACGACATCTCGTAAAGTACTCGATCTAGAATCCTGCTATAATCACCACTGGGATTCTAATTTACCCAATCTTCAGTTTGTTAATATCATTAGGCATTGCTTCGTTTAAAAAGTGTATGCTTGCACAAAAAATACTTTCCAAGCATTCAATCTGTTTATTGGCTAACAGTACGAGCCCCAAACTACCAATACGTTCTGTGAAAACCGCACATCAGTAGCACTTCACATTTCCGTAATATTTGCAATGCAAGTTTTAGGTGATTTTGCAAATACTGAAACGTTGAGAAACGCTGGTCTAGGGGACTGTTTCGAGAATGAATCTCTGCAGCAGGGTGTGTGCTGCTATGAAATTTTAACGACGCGTCAAAACTGTGTGCTACAACTCTAGCCGGGAAACTTTCTTCCAGGAGTGTTAGTCCCGCAAGACAAGCAGGAGATCTGTTAAGTTTGGAAGGTACTGGAGAGATAATGGTGGAAGTAAAACTGCTAACCCGGGTGATGACTAGTGCCTGATGTAATACGCATCTTCAATACTTAATATTCTGGGACCTGTCTTTGATCCAGACGTGGCCATTGTTCTGAACAAAGTTGCATCGAATCGCGAAAACACGTGTGAAATTCTATTATTTAGCTGATGAAGTCTTTAGTGTCTCGCTGTCTTCTGTAGAGCTCGATGCTCGTCGCAGATCCAATTCTCATTCGAAGAAACATTGGCTGCTGAAAGGGTAGTGATATTCAGGCAGCTTCCAAAGACTGAATGAAATAAAGTTTCTCAACTTCGAAGTAATTATATTCAGCAATATTTCATACTCTGAACTAGTGACACAAAATAAGTTTGCCTTTAGCGGTTCTACAAACACACACTATCTCCATTTACAACTTTACGACAACTACTGACCCACCAAGACGGTGCGCGACTAAGAAGAAGAATAGAGATCCATTCACATTACAAAAATGTGTGTGTATGTGTATCGATTCCAACGAAATTTGGTACACGCTTACCTTACAGTCAGGTAACAACCGCTGTGGGAGTAACAACCACCTAGCCATCAAAGGATGGGGTGGGGATGAAAAAGAGGCGTTGCCCGCGACACGTAAATTCTCAGACTTTATTTACCCAATAATTGAGAATAAGATCACTTAGCGACTTGCAACAAACTTTATCCATAATTTCAAACCTTTAAGACTCGTTTCCTCGCTGACAACTCTTACATACACCGTCTATGGCTTACTACTTTTCCGCTGTTGATGCAATGAGGGTACCGCGCGAGACATTACGTTATAACTTATTACTCCGGTTGTTACTAAGTGTATGCGTGACACACAGTTCAGAAGATATGACGTCATTAACAGTGGGGTACTGAAAAATTTCCACATCGAGCGTGACGTTTAAATATATTACTCGTTGCTAACTAACTCCATTCGCTACACATTTTGCCGACAGCGTCTACGTATATCGCTGAATATACCTACAAAATTATATCATTGTAGGACTAACAGTTCAGGAGCTGTGACGTCATAAATATTAAGCCCAAGGCCAGAAGCTGTGTAGTACGGGCGCGGAGGCAGAGCTACAAATAAATTCCTGGGGAACGCTGTATTTCTCTGCTAATATAGCATACTAGCTTAGCGACCGTTACTTCGCTCGTATAGACTATCATCTGCACAGAGTCATGTCTACTTTTTTCCTTAATTGAATTGTAATGTACGACAATGATCGAGGCAGACGAAATGAATTAAAATTTGTGCTGCGGCCGGGACCCGAACCCGGGTCGTCTTGCTTGCTTATCTTCGTAGATAATAAAAAAAGATCCTTAAATGTGTCAAGGAAACCTTTAATTATGAGAATTGTTATGTTGTTCACAAACTGTAAAACCTTCGAAACCTTTCACACTATTAAGGCCATAGAAACGTGGTCTTTCCCGAATAAGCTTCTGACCAAAATGCCATTATGGTAGCTGGAGTCTTGGGTTTTTGTTCGTCATGCCTTTTGCATTCTGGTGGTGACAGAGAAACATGTATTTTTTTATTTCTAATAGCAAACCCAAAAACAAAATTTCATCCATTTAGCTTTGAAAATACTTCGATAATGAAATAATTTCATGAAACTTTTCACTCCTTATTTCTTCCCTTTTGAGGGGGGAGGGGATTCAATTTCGAAAAATACTGGAACACGTATTTTTTTACTTCCAACTGTGAAATGCTTTAGTGCCGCTTAATAATGATTATTCTTAAAAAAAGCTTTCACCCTCTATTTACCCCCCTTAAGAGGTTGAATTTACAAAAATGCCGAAGCACGTACTGTTCTAAATTTCTGACTGAAATATCAATTACCAATGTTGGTAGCTTCAAAATTGCCTTAATAGCGCCTTCTTTCCAGAAAACCTTTCAGCCCCGATTTTACCCCTTACGAGTGTAATTTCGAAAAATTCCCTCTGGAACTACACCTACAGTATAAGATCAACACTCTAAAATTTCAAGTTTCTGTTCTTAGTAGTTTGAGTTGGGCGATGTTGAATCAGGGATTGAGTCAGTCAGTCGGAACATTCCCTTTTATGTACAGACATAAACAAAAAAAATTGAATTATATTAACACCTTCAGCTGCTGACGGGCGTTGATACATATCAACGGGCACAGGTGAAAATGTGTGCCCCGACCGGGACTCGAACCCAGGATCTCCTGCTTACATGGCAGACCCTCTATCTTTTTTTGTTCGTTTGTTCGTTTGGTCGTTGCGGACGTCACCTGACATCCGTTCACGTTCGTTTGTTGATCCTTCCATTCAGTTCTCTTATTACAGAGGCCAACCAGCTCTTTGGCCGAACACGCTGAGCTACCGTGCCGGCATCCATCTGAGTCCCCTAGGGCACAGAGGATAGTGCGACTGCAGGGACTATCTCGCGCACGCCTCCCGCGAGACCCACATTCTCAAATTGTATGTCCACACAATACATTTGTAGTGTCCCAGCCCAACACACTCATTACTCGTGGAAGACACTCTTACCAAGTCCCGTAAGAGTTCGGGCAATATGTGTGCATCCTCACAGGAAGAGGTCATAGCCGGTATTGCCAGAACTATATATTTATATGGATATGTTGTCTGTTCTTTCGGACATATCCATAAAAGTATATAAACCAAAGAGCTTACGTCTTTGACAATAACAGTCGCAGGTACGTCTTTTAAAATAGTTAGTAAAATAAATTTATACAATTTTAAGTTAAATGGTTCAACATCCATACAGGTATGTAGAATATGAATATTTAAATGTGAAATAAGAAATGTTTGCGTACATGTATTGATATGAAGTTATTTTTATATAAGCGAAGATATCGACAGGCTACACTCTGGTACCGTAGGACTCTTACTGAATGATTGGCTTGATTGCATTACACTGAACAGCTAGTTCCCTAATCGTGTGCATCTTCTACAGCTACATTTATTCTCCGCAAGCCACGCAACTGTGTGTGGCGGAGGGCACTTTATGTGCCACTGTCATTACCTCCCTTTCCTGCTCCAGTCGCATACGGTTCGCGGGAAGAACGAGTGCCGGAAAGCCTCCGTGAGCGCTCGAATCTCTCTAATTTTACATTCGTGATCTCCTCGGGAGGTATAAGTAGGGGGGAGCAATATATTCGATACCTCATCCAGAAACGCACCCTCTCGAAACCTGGACAGCAAGCTACACCGCGATGCAGAGCGCCTCTCTTGCAGAGTCTGCCACTTGAGTTTGCTAAACATCTCCGTAACGCTATCGCGCTTACCAGATAATCCCGTGTCGAAACGCGCCGCTCTTCTTTGGATCTTCTCTATCCCCTCTGTCAACTCGACCTTGTACGAATCCCACACTGATGAGCAACAACTAATTTTGTATGATCATTCCACTTCAAATCGTTCCGCACGCATACCACCAGATATTTTACAGAAGTAACTGATATTCATACTACTTCTCCTAGCATTTGTAGACTTAGAGAAAGCTTTTGACAATGTCGATTGGAATACTCTCTTTCAAATTCTGAAGGTGGCAGGTGTAAAATACAGAGAGCGAAAGACTACTTACAATTTGTACAGAAAGCAGATGGCAGTTATAAGAGTCGAGGGACATGAAAGGGAAGCAGCGGTTGGGAAGGGAGTGAGACAGGGTTGTAACTATCCCCGATGTTATTCAGTCTGTATATTGAGCAAGCAATAAAGGAAACAAAAGAACAGTTCGGAGTAGGTATTAAAATCGATGGAGAAGAAATGAAAATTTTGAGGTTCGCCGATGACATTGTAATTCTGTCAGAGACAGCAAAGGACTTGGAAGAGCAGTTGACTGGAATGGACAGTATCTTGAAAGGAGGATATAAGACAAACATCAACAAAAGCAAAACGAGGATAATGGAATGTAGTCGAATTAAATCGGGTGATGCTGCGGGAATTAGATTAGCAAATGAGACGCTTAAAGTAGTAAATGAGTATAGCTATTTGGGGAGCAAAATAACTGATGATGGTCGAAGTAGAGAGGATATAAAATGTAGACTGGCAATAGCAAGGAAAACGTTTCTGAAGAAGAGAAATTTGTTAACATCGGGCATAGATTTAAGTGTCAGGAAGTTGTTTCTGAAAGTATTTGTATGGAGTGTAACCATGTATGGAAGTGAAACATGCACGATAAATAATTTGGACAAGAAGAGAATAGAAGCTTTTGAAATGTGGTGCTACAGAAGAATGCTGAAGATTAGATAGGTAGATCAAATAACTAATGAGGAGGTATTAAATAAAATTGGGGAGAAGAGGTGCTTGTGGCACCACTTGACTAGAAGAAGGGATCAGTTGGTAGGACATGTTCTGAGACATCGAGGGATCACCAATTTAGTATTGGAGGGCAGCGTGGAGGGTAAAAATTGAAAAGGGAGACCAAGAGATGAATAGACTAAGCAGATTCAGAAGGATGTAGGCTGCAGTAGGTACTGGGAGATGAAGAAGCTTGCACAGGATAGAGTAGCATGGAGAGATGCATCAAACCAGTCTCAGAGCTGAAGACCCCAACAATAACAAGTGATCTTCTGTGAAAGGTTCCAATTTCAAGTCCCGGTGCGGCACACAGTTTTAATCCGCCAGAAAGTGTGGTTATAAGAACATAATTAATGAATGTTTCATGACCGGTGGTGCGTTACTTTCGGAACAGGCTGTTCGCGGATGCGTTGCTTTGATCACGAGTGCAGCAGTGTAACGACGAGCGGGTGTGCAGGTGTCGCCCGGTGGGGACAGTAAACAAATACGGGCGGCCTCGAGGAGAAGTCGGCGGTGCCAAGCCGATGTGAGGCCAGGGACCCTCTGCCGCTACTTTGGCGGCCAGAGCCTCGTCCTCACGTCGCGTGCCCAGCGCCATTGAGAGAGCGTGCGCTGGCGCACGGCCAGCACTGGTCACTGGCCTCCCCTGCCAAACAGCCTCCCTCTCACACCACACCACACTGCAGGTGCCGTCAGAGTTTTTAGTGCCACCCAGTTCAGGTTTTGCATTTCCCTCTGCGTGTCGCAGCAGCATTACATTCCACGCGTAAGTCGTAGGGCTGGGAAAAACCGACCGGTACTTTAGTTCTGAATAACCAGTGTTTTATGTTGGTTTGGTCTCGATGATGACAGATGGTTTTTTATTTTTTACTAATAAGCGTGTAAAAAGAACCCAAATATCAGTTACTCATAGCAGCAGTACTAAAAATTTTCGTATTGAAATAAAATTGGTTTTTTCCTAAGGAGCACTTTTTATTCGTAAAATTAGCATTGGTTTGAAATATTGCGTTATTACAGAAAATGAGGAAAGCGATCACTGCTATTTTAACAACAATCCCGACAGAAACGAGCACGCCCTTGGAATAAAAATAGATACAGCATTGAAACTTCAAAAATGGTTCAAATGGCTCTGATCACTAAGAGACTTAACTTCTGAGGTCATTAGTCCCCTAGAACTTAGAACTACTTAAACCTAACTAACCTAAGGACATCACACACATCCGTGCCCGAGGCAGGATTCGAATCTGCGACCGTAGCGGTCACGCGGTTTCAGACTGAAGCTCCTAGAACCGCACGGCCACACCGGCCGGCACTGAAACTTCCTGGCAGATTAAAACTGTGTGCACGGACCGAGACACGAACTCGGGACGTTTGCCTTTCTGGCGGTAGAACACTTGCCCGCGAAAGGCAAAGGTCCCGAGTTCGAGTCTCGGTCCGGCACACAGTTTTAATCTGCCAGGAAGTTTCGTATCCGCTGCAGAGTGAAAATCTCATTCAGGCACACCATTGCTGAGACAGTGTGTGTCTGTTGCCGTGTGTCGTGGCTTAACGTAACCACGTACGTGCAGCGTGCAAGACTTGGGCGCACCTGGTCTATATAGTAGTTTCTCGCTGTCGTCGTCGGGCATGCGTTGTATTGCAGAATGACACATGGAAATATTTTTGCGAAGTGACGGAGAAATAAAGTACAATGCTTCATTTCCTTTAAAAAAATTAAAAATTTATCTTCCATTTCTATGAATTAATAAAAGAGGAAGGAACTTGTGGTAACAGTAATAAATTAAAAACATTACAAGAATTGCTTCATAGTATAGGGTACAATAAAAATAGAAAGCAGCTGATTTGCTGTCTGTGTCTACATAATACGCCTTTATCTCCTTGTACCCCTTGGAAACGCACCAATTAACATGAGTTCCTCAATCTCAATTTTCACCCTATAACACTGACTGTTCGTGGTGTCCAGATGGTTGTATGATCCCCTATTATAACGAGATTCTTGAGCAAAGTCTCAAAAGCCAAGATGCACTACGAGAATACTGGTGATTTTTTTCTTTTTTTTGTAGTATTCAATCGCTTATCACTTTTAGAGCAAATCAGCGAACGGTGGACACACTTTTTTTATGTGCCCATTTAATTTAATATTTTGATTCTGTGTGCCTTGAAACTGACAGTCAAAATTTTTCTATAATAGTTCGGTTTCTACGTGTATTAAAGGAAATAATAGGAATGAAAAACCAAAAAAATCGATTATTTCAGAAACCGGTTGTTTTGAGCGGTTTTAACAACAGGTTCAACTGACGCGGAGAAAAACAGATATAAAAGAAAACCAGTTGTTTCAGCGATAACTGCCATCCCTAGTTACTCGTTGCCTGGACTCAGTCGGAGATCCTGGTCGATGTTTTAACATTCTAGAAAATCGGAATACATCGCACACGATTCGCAACACACAGTTCACGCACGATTAGTTTGTCCTCCCCAAAGATAAGGCAACAGAGGCAGTTCTGACGTTGCGACTGATAATGGAAGCAAGAGTGGAGAAAAGTCAAGACACAGTCATAGGATTTGTCGACTTATAAAAAATGCTGCAAATATATAATGGTTCAGGACGTTCGAAATTCCGAGAAAAACGGGAGTTAGGTACAGGGAAAAACGGGTAATGCATAATATCTACAGGACCCAAGAGGGGACGATATGAGAGAATGATGATAAACGAAATTCTCGGATTGAAAAGGGTGTAACACAGAGACGCTTTCTTTTACTCCTAGTTTTCAGCCTACATGTAGAAGAAGCAATGATGGAAATAAATGAACGGTTCAGTAGTGAAGTTAAAATTAAAGGTGAAAGAACATCAGTGATACGATTCGCTGATGACATCGCTATTCTCAGTGAAAGTGAAGCTGCGTCGCAGGACCTATTGAGTGGAATGAGCAGACTGAGTACGGAATTCGGACTTAGGGTAAAGAAAGACGTAAGTAGTTGTAGGAGTAGAAATGAGATAAGCATTGAACTTGTCATGATGTTCATTGGGCTCACGAAGTAGGTAAAGTGAAGGAATGCTGCTATCTTGGAAGCAAAGTAACGCATTACGGACGAAGCAGGGAGGACATAATAAGGACACAAGCAGTGGCAAAGACAACTATATATCGGTCGTAATTCGAGGAAGAAATTTCTGAGACTGTAAGTTTAGTGCGCGGCATTGTATGGAAGTCAATCGTAAGCTGTGGTAAAACGGGGGAAGGGGAGAATCGAAGAGTTTGGATTGTGGTGCTACAGAAGAATGTTGAAACTTAGCTGGGTGGCGAGGATAAGAAATGAGATGGTGTCCTCGCGGAATCGGTGAGGTAAGGAACTTAGGGAAAACGCTGACAAGAAGAACACACAGGACGATAGGACTTGTGTCAAGAAAGGAGCGAATAATTTCCATGGTACTAAGTGGAACTCTGGAGGATGAAAATCTTAGAGCAAGACAGAGAGCGGAAGTGTGTCACTCTGAGGTGAAGCGGTTCGTATAGGAGAGGAATTCTGGCGGACTTCATCAAAGCGGCCAGAAGATTTATGAGAAAATGGCCAGGGCACGTTGGGATCGACGTGAAAGAGGTAGGCAGCTAAAGCAGTCTCCCAGAAAAAGCATCATTGTTCAATAAACCGGCTCCCCACCCCCGCTACGGGCTGTAGTGACGGGTAACAAAGAAGGTATTGGCACGGTGGGAGAGCCAAACAAGGAAGGTGCGGTCAGTCAAACTGACAGTTCGACCATGACGCACTACCTTCCAATCTAAAAGGAGGGATGAATTGATTCTCACTCGCCTTTTTACCAGACTCGGCTCAGTGACACATGCCCACCTCTTTCGACAATGAGACCCACCGGAATGCTGTGTTTATGGCTTAACACTCACAGTGCATTATGGTTTAACCTTTTGTTTTTATATGCTGACAAGAGGGAAGCCTTTGGCCCAGCAAGGGAGTTACCCCAGTTTTAGGGGTCAGGGATTTTCTTTGCCTCGTGATGACTGAGTGTTGTGTGATGTCCTTAGGTTAGTTAGGTTTAAGTAGTTTTAAGTTCTAGAGGACTGATGACCATAGATGTTAAGTCCCATAGTGCTTAGAGCCAATTAATGGTACAATAAAACATCCATATCTACTACTTTAAATGTATGATAATAATACCGTCAAAGATACTGATGAATGTATGTACATCATCTGACCAGTGTCTATATAGATATACAGTCTTCCATTTTAATTTTAACTACGGCGCTGCTCGTTTCACTGCATTGGGAACGAAGCCATATGATCCTGTTCGTCAGCCAAAATTAAATCTATTTATCCTTTATGCTTCCAAGAAAAGGTCATACCTTGCGATTCGCCGATTTTGACAAGCTACGGCGTACTAATTCTGGGTCATTCGAAAGTAGTTCCTGTAAATGTGTTTAAGGGTCATGGTGCTTCCATTTTTGGCATTTTAGAGATCAAAGTTGTTGACGCAGGAACCGTTCGGGAACAACTGTAATCCTCAGAACATTGCAAGATCAGGAAATTTTATTTATGCATACCAGGCGCCCAGCCTTCTAGTTTCCGTCAAATCAACGATTTCTATTTGTTTTTATTATCGTCAGTATTTCCAATATGATCGTCATTCTGGAAACACTGGAAATCAGCAAAGACAGTGCCAGCCTAGTATTAAGTGATCAGACTCAATT
Organism: Schistocerca gregaria; assembly: GCF_023897955.1. Taxonomy (NCBI): domain Eukaryota; kingdom Metazoa; phylum Arthropoda; class Insecta; order Orthoptera; family Acrididae; genus Schistocerca; species Schistocerca gregaria. Next base: position 492,825,519 of record NC_064924.1, read on the forward strand.
TGCGTTTTGCCTTTTTTTAAATTGAGTTTACATTACAAATATTGGATTCAGACTGTAAAATCATCTTATTTCTCATCATATGTATGTATCTCAGCATAAAAACCTTTTTTACCCCCATTTTCAGTTAATGTAATTGTTGTAATGTTTTCCGATGTAAACACTTTGTCACTTTTGTATCTTCTGTACAGATAATAGCTGTAAGTCATGCATCATATTGATCTGTGTTTTCGACATTCAGTTCTCTTCTGTATATGGGCCGAGAAGCCGAAAGCCGGTTCGTGACCAAAGAAATATAATTTTGCAGAACATTTAGAAGTGTTTTCCTTTTGAACAGCCGGCCGCGGTGGTCTCGCGGTTCTAGGCGCGCAGTCCGGAACCGTGCGACTGCTACGGTCGCAGGTTCGAATCCTGCCTCGGGCATGGATGTATGTGATGTCCTTAGGTTAGTTAGGTTTAAGAAGTTCTAAGTTCTAGGGGACTAATGACCACAGCAGTTGAGTCCCATAGTGCTCAGAGCCATTTGAACCATTTGAACATAATTTAGAAAAAATGTAATACATCTCTCGTGTGTCCTGTAAGAAGACATATGCTGTAAGAGGGTGCTTGATGACTGACAGAATCGTTGACAACTGAGCATCCCACATTCGGGATGATGCTGTTTCTCATGAAATCACACTAAATTTTATTAGCCAATGGGTTTGTTTAATGGCAAACAATTTCTGGGTCTGTGTGAACATACTACTCTCTTCCTGGAAGGGGAACCTCGTAAACAGTAACCTGGAATCGGTTTCAGTACAGTGCACTAGAAAAGAGTCATTATTGAGAATGTCACGTTGTGGAACCACGCCGTTGCATACGGAAACAGGATTCACGCATGCGCGCATTCCTGCGAATACACGACAAAAAAAGATACAGTAGTGGTTTTATATAAAAGGTTTCGTCACTGATGTGACATTGCGTCACTCTGTCAAAGTGGAGGAGCCGTAACGGTTCATAGTAACAGAGGACGCTGAACAAAATGTATCACTTTAATTCCTCATAACGTTCGCTGCGATGCAATAGCTACTGTCCCATTCACAGTGCTGAAGTAGGAAGGGCGAGGCGAAATATCAACATGACATATCCCAGCCTCATAGAACAATTTCCATAAACAGCAGTTGCAGCAACAGATAACCGCTAAAGGATATACTTATTGCAGAAACAAACGTGTTAATCAAAAGCGAGTAACGATCAGAAGTTCTTTCCACTGAGCAGAACTAGCCGTATGAAAGGAGTAAAGTAATTCACCTGCGCCATACCTCCGCTACAGTCTTTCAGTCCGTCCAGCTTTTAGATGGTATACTTCAGGAAGCATCCCAATCACAACGTACATCCTGGTATTACTTAACCACTTCCATTACGAACACAACCGAATGGGGCAAAAACGGTCCTGAGCAGCAGGTAAACTTTTCGTGTGTAGTAGAACCCTGGCACAATTTTTTTCTCCGATTTTCCCCACGCTCAATTGGTACGTGCGTATTTATCATTATAGCCTGCGAATTTAAATGCATTAACAAAAAATGCAGTTTTACCAGGACTCCTCCGTTCATCAATTCTTTTACACGGCCAACTGAAATAATAGATTGTGCATTGGTGCCGCTTCTCATTTTGTAGGTTTGGAATCGATCCGCGACACAATATTGCTGCTCAACCCTGCAGTTAGGATCGAATCGGTACTCTTTGTTTCGAATCCTGCCTCGGACATGAATGTGTGTGATGTCCTTAGGTTAGTTAGGTTTAAGTAGTTCTAGGTCTAGGGGAGTGATGACATCGGAAGTTAAGTCCCACAATGCTTAGAGTCCTTTGAACCATTATCGGTACTCTTTGATCAAGAGCATTTGTATTTCGCTGAATGCTTACGGTTACTCTTTCAGAAGAATCGTAGAGTTGCATTAATCTGGCGACCGCATTTTATGCAGTTACTTAAGCTAGCCATTCAGTAACAGTCAGTGTCATGGGTAATTAACTAATCACAGGTGGAGACGGACGAAATAATAATGCTACAATCGTTGATTGTGAGCATAAATGGCCTATTACCGATCCTAGGGGTACACACAATCCTGCTGAGTATATACAGACCATCATAGCGTACTGGGTTATGTTTGATAGAAAATTCATTGAGCCAGCAGCACATCTTCAAAGATACTTTGCACAATATTTTTGTTACCAGTCTTTGACATTACAGACTGTGTATTACTAGAAGTGCTAAGTGCCAGTGAACAGTGATATTGGCCGCACGTAGATTCACCCAGAAGAAAGTGGTTGAAAGCGTGGGTCACTGGTCGCATCATTCTATGCGAATAAAAAACGCCTTGCAAAAAGCACTGAATGACTGGTTTGATGCAGTTCTTCACGAATTCTTCCACCGCGCCAACCTCTTCATTTTAGAGTAGCAACTACAACCGATGCCCTCAATTATTTGCTGAATGTATCGTAATCTCTGTCTCCCTCTGCATTTTTTAACCTCTACAGCTCCCTCTAGTACCATGGAAGTCATTCCCTGATGTGTTAATATATGTCTTTTCTTCTCAGTGTTTTCCCTCGTGGATTCTGCGGAGAACAACCTAATTCTTCTGTAGCACCTCATCTCAAATGCTTCGTCGTATTTTCCGGTTTTTCCCCACAGTCCATGTTTCATTAACAACTGCGAACGTACGTTCTCAGAAATTTCTTCCTTAAATCAAGGCCTACGTTTGATACTAGTAGCCTTCTCTCGGCTAGGAATGCCTTTCTCTTCCGTGCTGGCCCGCTTTTTATTTCCTCGTTCTGTCCTCCTCGTTCTGTCCTTCATGGATTATTTTGCTGCCTAGGTAACACAAATCCTTAACTTCATCTGCTTCGTGATCACCAATTCTAATGTTAAATTTCTCGCTGTTCTCATTTCTGCTACTTCCCATTACTCTGTCTTCGATTTGCTCTCAATTCATATTCTGAACTCATTAGACTGTTCATTCTATCAACCGATCCTGTAATTCTTCTTCAATTCCACTGAAGTTAGCAGTGTCATCAGCGAATCTTATCAGTGATATACTTCCAGCCTGAATTTTAATTCTACTCTTGAAACTCTCTTTTATTTCCGTCATTGCTTGTTCGATGTTCAGATTGAACAGTAGTGGCGAAAGACTACGTCCCCATCTTACACCCATTTTACTCTGAGTACTTTGTTCATCTTCCACTCCTGTTACACCCTTCTGTCTTTTGTACATTGCCTGTCTCTTCCTATAGCGTACCCATATTTTCCTCAGAATTTCGAACATCTTGCACAATTTCACATTGTCGAACTACTTCTATCCTATGAACGTGTCTTGAGTTTTCTTCAGTCTTATTTCCAGTATCAACTGCAACGTCAGAATTACCTCTCTGGTGGTGTTACCTTTCCTAAAGCCAAACTGATAGTCGTCTAATAGATCATAAATTTTCTTTTCCATTATACTGTATATTAAGCAACTTGGATCCACGAGCTGTTAAGCGGATGTGCGATAATTCTCGCAGTTTTCGGTTCTTGCCCTCTTCGGAACTGGCTGTATAATTCTTTATAATTAAACATCAGTTCATGGGATACCTATATTCAAGGCTTTGAAAAACGTGTAATATCAAAGACATGAACGCAATGTGACGTCTGTTAACTGTTGTTAGGGGACGAAGACGAGGTCTGTGGTCTGAAAGGTTGCTTGCTTGCGTCCTCTTCTCTGTATGAACTTTCTTTTGTTATTGACTTTCCTATTTCCTAAATGGTTCTAGGACTTTCTTGTTACTTTAATAGCATTATCTTCTGTAATACTCGATGTTACGTATCTGTAAGTGGGATCTCTGGTCAGAAGTAGGTTTGCTCGATTTAGTAAGTGTGTCACGGAACATGGTCCAATTAACGGCAAGTCTGAGGTCAACGACACACACACACACACACACACACACACACACACACACACACACACACACAGTTGGTACCACTGCAACCAGGTCCTTGGCTTCCAAAGAAACACTCTTTTTCAGAGATGTTTTTTCGTACTATTACTACGTCGCCCACAGCCAGTTTGATTCCTGCCCAAATAAAACGATGTCTAATTTAATTTCTCTAACATCCCCTGAACTAATTCTACTACACTGCATTACCCATGTTTTACTGTTGTTGATTTTCATATTATAACCTGTTTTCAAGAAACTGTCCAATCCGTTCAACTGACCATACCAATTCATTTGACACCTCTGGCAGAATTGCAATGTTATCGGCAAATGATAAAGCTTTTATTTCTTTCCGGTAACGATTATTGATAAATGAAGTAACTACTATTATAACTGAGAATTTGGAGATGCTTCACCAAGCTCGAATTTCAGCGTCAGGATTTTTTACTATGCTTGTCTGAAGTAAAAATGGCCTCATAGGATGTTCGCTAATGTATACTTGAAACGTTGAGTTCCACCAAGCTTCCTTAACTTCTAACCCTGTATAAATATTTGGATACACAAGACACCCAAGTACCGGATGGTTATAATTAACGTGCAGCTACTCACGGAAGACAGTGTGAGCTCTGATTATCTTAGGGCAACGAAACTGGGTAGATACACTAATGAGTTAACGCTGGACCGATATACACTGGAAAAGTTAATTCCAGTCTTGGCCACCTGGCTCAAATCTGGCGTTGCGAAATCTTAAAGGACCTTTTTTTTGGGGGAGGGGTGGGGGGGTCATCATTCTTCTGACTGGTTTGATGCAGTCCGCCGCGAACTCCTGTGTCGACCTCTTCACCTCAGAGTAGCACTTGCAACCTACGTCCTCAATTATTTCCTCGATGTATTCCAATCTCTGTCTTCCTCTACAGTTTGGCTCTCTACAGTTCGGCTCTCTACAGTTCCCTGTAGTACCACGGAAGTCGTTCCCTGATATCTTAACAGACGTCCTACCATCCTGTCCCTTCTCCTTATCAGTGTTTTCCACATATTCCTTTCCTCTCCGATTCTGCGCAAAACCTCATTAGTTATCTTACTAGGCCACCTAATTTGCAACAGTCGTCTGTAGCACCACTTCGCAAGCGATTCGATTCTCTCTGTTCCGGTTTTCTCACAGTCCATGTTTCACTACCATACACTGCCGTCTCCAGACGTACGTTCTCAGACATTTCTTTCTCACATTAAGGCGTATGTTTGATACTAGTAGACTTTCCTTGGCCAGGAATACCCTTTTTGCTGGTCCTAGTCCGTGCTCCGTCCGTCTTTGGTTATTTTGCTGCCTAGGTAACAGAATTCCTTAACTTCATCAACTTTGCGCCGTTCAGTCCTGATGTTAAGTTTCTCCCTGACGTATAAAAAGTTTTTCATATGGAATTGATTAGAAACGAGGCGTGGGCAGAAAAGGTAAAACAAGTGAGAAAGACTATGTTGATTTTGTTACTAACCATCTTGTATGAAAACATGGTTTTCACATAGTCCCGCTCTTCCAAAGCAGGAATCACGTGCTGGTGGTCTCGATAACGTGCAGACTTTACGGTTTGCCCGACAGGCCTTCTACGTGTAATCTCTTCAAAGAAGAACAGGCCGAGAATAAATGTGCTTGTGAATCTACATCTCGCAGTCACATACAGCAAGTACAGTGGCTCTTCGCGGTTGAACAGTACCCCAAACTCGGCAGTTCTGTGTAATCACTGCACCCTATAGTGTAAAATGTTTATCGTCACTTCATAGAATATTGTCCGGGTAAGTGTCACCAACTTCGATCTGTACCAGAAACGGAAGAGCGAATTCAGGTCGTTGCTGCAGTTCATGAGGTTTCAGTTGCTGTACTGTCTTCGTCGTGTACACGTATCAGTGTAATACAAACTAAAAAACTTGTTGTCCTGCTGACCAAGGGATGGAAAATTTACGTGGCACTGCACGGCCACTGCCACTCGTGGTAGCCGTGCGGTCTAGGACGTCTTGTCTCGGTTCGCGCGGTTGCCCCCGTCGGAGGTTCGAGTCCTCCCTGGGGCATGTGTGTGTTGAGCTTAGCGTAAGTCGTCCTTACCACGAATTTCCAAATTGCACGGGCACTAGCACTACACCGGGCATGTCTGCAAGGTCAGTTACAACATCCACCACCTAGCCAATAACGAGGATTGTACGCCTTCCTCTTCCAAATGCCACACCAAGCTTACCCATGTTTTCCAGTTTCATCATCATCTTTAAGCCTTCTAATGAAATTGGGTCTCTCATCAGATCTGTCAGTCGGCGATGCTGTCTCAATACACCACTGCAGTTGCTGCCGTTCACATAAAACCGTTCCACTAACAGCTTATGGTCTATCTCCTCGATAATTACACTGTCCACTCACGTTATGGGTTGTTAAACGACAAAGAGGATGTCATACCGGCACACAATGTACAGCGCCATATTTGCATCTGGTGGTCAAAGTTTCCCAGCGTAAATCGGTTCAGCGTTAATGCATCAACATATTTACCAAGTTCAGCTGTCATAAATTGTAGCCTCCATGAGTAGCTTGCACTTCAATTATAACCACCCGGTATTACGTGGCCGCGTTACCTTCCAGTGACCCAGATTTGCCACCGAGTGGTAAACTTACCCCATTTCGACAGAGATACGGCAGTTAGGGGCCACGATCAGTCGTGATGTCGTAGTCCTTTTGTTGGCTGGAAATGTAGTCATCTAAGTATCACCCGAAGTTAGAGAAATCCATTAAATGTTTTTCTTACAATGGACGGAGAGGTCACTTATCTAAAATCCATTTATTATTCCCGATTTTTTTATATACTTCATTGTGTCACTCTGTCAAGGACACTTTATTTCTACAGCGGGCTGGCTGTCCAGATTTTTCCTAAAACAATGAAGTCGAATATTGGGACGGTTCCTTCGAAAAGGACACGGCTCATGCCCTTCCCCATACTTGTAATATCTGAGCCTGCTCTCATCTCTAATGAATTCGTCGTCGATGGGACGTTAAATCCTTATATTTTTTCCACCCTGTATGCGATAACGATGTTCCCGTGTTCTATGGAGCAAAATTTGTGGGAACTAGTCCACTGATTTCCCAAGCGGCTGGAATTTAGGTGAGAAAAGCACTACTTCAAAAATGGCTCTGAGACCTATGACACTTAACATCTAAGGTCATCAGTCTCCTAGAACTTAGAACTACTTAAACCTAACTAACCTAAGGACAGGACCGCCCGGTTGGCCGTGCGGTCTAATAAGGCACGGCTTTCCGGGCTGGAAGGAGCGCCTGGTCCCCGGCACGAATCCTCCCGGCGCATTTGTGTCGAGGTCCGGTTATTTTCCACGACCTATTTCTAGACTTCTGTTGTAAACAAGACATATACATGGAGCAACCATTGTCGCTAAAAATTATATTATTTCTTCTGGTGATCATCAGGACCTTGGGCGATGACTCGAAAAAGGCTGCTTAAGGCTGAAATGACTTCTTCAATTAACTAGGGATAAGCAGTTTTTTGATTTATGTATTCGTCACCCAGGCCATTTCTTATTTATTTTTGTATATATCCTACTCGAGACTGTCCTCTCAGAGGAAGATATTTAGTGAGAATTTCGCTGTTTTTCACCAGCTCTTTGTGTGTTTCCTCCACCAGGCTCTAATGTAGAAATTGTCGTTAGAGATTATATTGTTAATGGAATATGTTGTATGGTACCACTGTCTTCTGAAAAGTTGAAGATAATTTGAAACCAAACTAAAGTTATCTTTAACTAGCACCTGATCCGCTCTATCTATGTCGTATACTGCCCCTTTAATCAGCGACAAATTCGAAAGTGGAATTGTTGTTCATTCTTGTGAAACCTAACCTAATGGTTCTGTCTTCTTCTTCTTCTCATAGACTGCCAGAGTTCCGTTAGCTCCGGGATCCATGGTGTTGTTGCCTTGCAGACGAACCTTGACAACCGACAGACAGCTGCGTTCAAAGCTGTCTTGCTAGACAGACAAGATTCTCTGCTACCTAATCAGTACTCACCAACATCCATTTACATCGGACTGCATTCTATTGCCAGGACAGGACCGCCCGGTTGGCCGTGCAGTCTAATAAGGCACGGCTTTCCGGGCTGGAAGGAGCGCCTGGTCCCTGGCACGAATCCTCCCGGCGCATTTGTGTCTAGGTCCGGTGAGCCGGCTAGTTTGTGGATGGTTTTTAGGCGGTTTTCCATCTGCCTCGGCGAATGCGGTCTGGGTCCCCTTAATGCGCCACAGCTCTACAATTTCGGCGATTGCTGCGCAAAGAAGTTGTCCACGTACGCGTACACCACTATTACTCTACCATGCAAACACTCGTCTGGTGTGAGGCGTTCCCTGGGGGATCCACCGGGGGCCGAACCGCACAATAACCTTGGGTTCGGTGTGGAGCGGCGGAGGGGTGAAGTGGACTGCGGTAGTCGTCGTGGGGTTGCGAACCGCTGCGGCGGGAACGGAGCCTCTCCGTCGTTTCTAGGTCCCCGGTTAACATACAGTACAATACAATACTGCGTAAGAAAATCACATGTATCCATGCCCGACGCAGGATTCAAACACGCGACCGTAGCGGTCGGGCGCTTCCAGACTGAAGCGCCTAGAACTGCTCGGCCACCGCGGCCGGCCAAAAAAATGCACTACTCTGTGCACTAGCTAACATACTACCAGCAGCATGATATTGATCAACCCGATGACATTCCAGTGATGATCATGCACCACACTTTCAGGTAAACACCCACCGCGTCACGTGCACGTGAGCAAATTCTTTGGCGTAACAGTCACACCAGTGGAGAGAGAGACAGCCAGACGGGGGTTTGTTGCTAAGACCGGGTGGTGTTCCTTGCTCCACCCACTGCGCTGCCGCTCGCGTGTTTGAGGTCAACTGCATAAGGCAGTCGTACAGAGGGCAGGCCTTTGGTGGCTGTTACATGATGCAGGACTCGTCTAGCTGCAAGAAAATTGGTCTTCGGATGCCGCAAGAAGAACGGTCGATTACTTTCTAGCATCGTAGTCTCCCCTTTTGTAGCAGACCGTTGAAAGTGACAAACATAGACTAAGCTGCGATTAACTGCTTATGAGTAAGCTGGCGTTCTCGCTTAAACTCCATGTGTTGCGCAATATACCTTCGTGGTTCACGCAACAGCACATTATCTTGTGCACGCTATTCGAAGACAAGCTAGGAAACTTCATCTCTTCATACAGAGGTGCACGGAGTTACGTCTGGTTCCTATCTATTTGTGTAACATGAATATACTGACCACTTAATCACAGTTTGCCATTATACGTCAACCATACCCCCCCCCCCCCTCTCTCTCTCTCTCTCTCTCTCTCTCTCTCTCTCTCTCTCTCTCTCATCGAAGGGGAAGGCGGGATGTCATAGGTGCCATGAGTTCCACCCTAAGGAACATCATACGAAAAGCATTAATATGTTTAGATTTATCAGTCCCACGTCTCTCAGCTGACTTCCGAGACATAATGTAGCGTGAAAACTAAGTATCTTCAGAATGGCGAGGAAATTCACAAAAACAGAAGCGGTGTGAAACAGAATAATTAAAAAAAATGAAAAAAACACCCCATTGAAGCAGGGTGGTACAGCAACCGGCTTCGAATTATTTTTAGAATAAAAACGGCCTTGTTTAAGAATTTATTTAGTATCAGTAACCTTTTCACCCTTTTGGTGCATCATCAGATTGTGTAAAAATAGTTGGATGTGCAAAACATCGTTCAAAAAACCATATAAAATGGAAAATGGCCGCAAAAGTTACTGGATGAACACACATCCACTTACTTTTGCGTCCTTTTTCCATGACTCTAAGACGAATGGGTTAGAAATTCAGCAACTCTTACACATTCAAATGATATCCCAAAAGGGGGAAACGTATTATTGATATTAAATAACTTATCAACGAAGACTGTTTCATTCTGAAATGGATACATTTCAGTTCTTAGTCTGAGGACTAGCTCACGTGGACAGGCTTGTGCCCTGACGGGATGCAAAAACATTCCTGCAGCTAAAGGCCGTGAGCAATAAACTGGGCCTAGTTCGATATGTGGAACTGGCGAGCTACATTAAGTTTATAGTGGCAAGAAACAAAGAGAAATGCCTGCCACTAAAGAAAAAATACCGTCTTTCTCGAACGTAAGCGAAAAAAAACAGCATTCTCACCATTATACACGCTCCTGTATTCAAAATCTTTTATTATGTAGTTATCAAACACGTGGTTTTGTTGCTATTATACACTGATGAGTCCGAACATCATGACCACTTACTTAATAGCCCGTACGTCCACCTTTGGCGTGTCGTGTCGTGGCAAGGGAGCAATGAGGTCTCTGAAGGTCGATGGATGTAGTTATCACCACATCTGCACACACAAACTATCTAATTGCCGTAAATTCCGGGGAGTGGGATGAAGAGCTCTGATACAACATTCAATCACATCCCAGATGATCGATCGGGTTGAGATCTGGCGTGTTGTGGGACCAGCACATCAACTGGAACTTACCACTCACTCCGCGAACCACTCTGGACCCATGGATGCCCAAGTGAATGTTCCCCAGAGCATAACGGAATCGCCGGCAGCTTGTCTCCGTCCAGCAGTGCAGCTGTCAAGGAGCAGTTCCCCCCTGGAAGACGACGGATTCGTGTCCTCCCACCGGCATGACGAAGAAGTTATCAGAATTCATCAGACCACGCAGCGCTTTGCCACTGCGCCAACGCCCAGTGGTGATGTTCTCGTGCCCATTTCAGTCGTAACTGCCGATGCCGTGGCGTTAACAATGACACGTGCATGGATCGTCTGCTGCGGAGGCCCATCGTTAGGTGTGTTCGATGCACTGTGTGTTCAGATACACTTGTACTCTGCCCAACATTAAAGTCTGATGTCAGTTCCGCTGCAGTTCATCGCCTGTCCTATTTCGCCAGTCTGCGCAGCCTACGATATCCAACGTATGTAATGAGGAGTGGCCTCCCAACTCCATGAACGTGGCTTCACCTTGATTTCGCCTCCTGTTGAAGACACTCACCACAACACTCCTCGAAGAACCGACAAGTTGTACGTTCCCGAAATGATCGCGCCGAGCCTCGGGGCCATCACAATCTGCCCTCGGTCAAACTTAGATAGATCGTACACCTTCCCCATTCTTCACACGAACAGCACGCTATTGGTGCTACAAGCACTGTCCGTGTGTCTGACTAGCTGTCGTTCCTCAACAGGTGAGGCTGCTATCGCATGGATGAGTTTATATCGATAGCAGGTCGGTGGTCATAATGTTACAGCTGATGATTGCAGTTCTTAAAACCGGATGACACATAAAATTCTCAAATTTTCTTCAAAATGATGATGCCTCCGAATTGCACTTCCTTGGAAGTTATGCTAAAGGGATGAAATGGGCACCGATGTAAACAAATTCATTATCATAATTGTGAAGTATACAAATGGTAAATCCATTGACGAGAGGTATTAATAATAGGAAATAAAATTCAGTTTTTATTGGTGTAATCATACTGTACTAACAACTTCACCTCACACCAGCTGCCAAAAATTACAACTATCGACCCTGCGTTGAAAATAATTTTCCCCTGTTGCTAACACTCGTTGTTTATGAAAGGAGTAAAATTGACTTACTCCTGCAGTCTTCGAAATGTGAATTTCATAGGCAAGTTGATGAGCCGTTGTTATGAATCTGTACCTACGTGATTAACCGACAGGAAGTAGATGCTGTGATACGCAAGTGATTAGCTTTTCAGAACATTCACACAAACTTGGCGCCAGTGGCGACACCTACAACGTGTTGACATGAGGAAAGTTTCCAACCGATTTCTCATACACAAACAGCAGCTGACCGGCGTTGCCTGGTGAAACGTTGTTGTGATGCCTCGTGTAAGGAGGACAAATGCGTACCATCACGTTCCCGACTTTGATAAAGGTCGGATTGTAGCCTATCGCGATTGCGGTTTAACGTATCGCGACATTGCTGCTCACGTTGGTCGAGATCCAATGACAGTTAACAGAACATGGAATCGATGGGTTCAGGAGGGTAATACGGAACGCCGTGCTGGATCCCAACGGCATCGTGTCACTAGCATTCGTGATGACAGGCATCTCATCCGCATGGCTGTAACGTATCGTGCAGCCACGTCTCGATCCCTGAGTCAACAGATGGAGACGTTTGCAAGACAACCACCATCTGCACGAACAGTTCGGCGACGTTTGCAGCAGCATGGACTATCAGCTTGGAGACCATGGCTGCGGTTACCCTTGACGCTGCATCACACACAGGAGCGCCAGCGATGGTGTACTCAACGATTTAATCTCAATTCATATTCTGACCTCATTAGACTGTTCTTTACCCTGCAGAAACACCAAATGTGACCTCCTGTTGTAATTTCTTTTTCCAATATCTTTATCAAAGAAATTTGATGGTGTAATAGCGAACTTTGTCAAATGTTGTCAGATATTTGATCAAATCGAGGGCCTCGCTGCAGATTTGATCAAAGAAGTCGCTCTTCTGTTCTCTGCAGTGTGACATGTTACCACGTGGAGCGCTAGCATAGCTGCAGTGTTCTGTCACCTGTAGTGTTTATACAAACATTTCCGGTAAATACAATTGGTGTGTACCGACAACTACAAAAGTAATAGAGATATATGAACTGATGAGGCACTTTACAACGTGAGGCACCCTGAATACAAAAATAAAGAAGATTGGAGACCTAAAGTAACGTAACTCTCTCCTGTAGCAAGGAATCGGAGTGTTACAGTGAGCCTGTATTCTGCAGATTTAGCAGTTCTTAAGTGAGTATTGTGCTTAGTTATAGGAGGCTAAACTTCACTGAGCACATACAGAAATGTATGCTCATCCAATCTTAAGTAATTGTTGTATGACTTGACGTCTTACACTATAAGCTCACGTAACAAGTTTTGTTGATTGCTTTTATCGTGTCGTCGTATAACCCACGGCTGCACCCATATACGTTTCCTTTTTTTTCCCCCGCTTCTCTTCCGTATGTGCGCACAGTGCAGTTGTAGTACATGCAACTGCTGCGGTTAATAACAAGTTGTTGTTGTTGTTGTTGTCAGCTATCTTGAATTTTGCCGAAAAATATGATGACAGTGTAATACCCCTTTTTAGCGCCACGTCAAAGATCTTTGTCAAATATATTTGACGTATATTTGATCACATCTTTGATCAAATCTTCGACAAAGAAATTTGATAGTGTAATACCAGCCTAACGTATGGCCCCACATCATGAAGCCAGAGATGGGACCTGGTTTGTCGTGGGCGAACGCATCAGGTCTACGCCGTATTCGTTAACGTTCATCGCTCACACACACACACACACACACACACACACACACACACACACACACACACACACACACACAGCGACGAAGTCAACAAAGCGCTGTTCCATTCTTGGTGTCAGTGGTACCCTTGATATTAGCCCAGATGCAAGCCCAGTGATGCCTGATGATACAGTAGGTGCAAGCTGTGCCCGTATTTTGTTCCTGGATAATGTTCATCAGTGGGCCACTGTTGCTCTAATAATGCGTCGATCTTGACGTGCGCATGTACTACGCATATATCCATTACCTGGTTTACGGGCGCGGGAATGTTCCACTGATCACTGTTGAAAGGAGCTGTATATTGTAGCCAAAACATGCAGCAACCCTTCGAGACGTCCATCCAGCTTCCCGCAGTTTGTTTCCGTTCGAATAGCTATTCAGCAGGAGCATGTAATCGTCGGTGGGGCACTGTTGTCCCCTAGGGCGAACTTTGCGAACACTCTTCACCTCTAAACTTATAACAGTTACTGTTGACAGCGTCAAAACAGAGGGTGCATTGGCAGGCCTGCTGAGCGCCCTCTGATCGCCGATGATCATGCCATACGACTCACAAAGCACTGCAACCCCTCAGTATGCACATATCAGGTGGCACTTAAAACAGTCCTTTAGGGTGTTGCATTTTTCCCGGCACTGCGTGAAGTTACAGTGAATGATTCTTAAATGTTAATCATTGTGTTGCCAACATTATTTTTCCTGTAAATCTATTTATTTTCCCTGTGGCAAGAATAGTTGTAGATTGCATTCACGCCACCCAATTCAGCAACTACCTTCTGTGGTATGCGGTTCACTTCCTGCTTCCTTTATTTATTTGACAAATATAACAGAATGCGTGTGTGAAAATATCTTTAAAGAATGATGTTACATTTTCGATAAGCAGTCATGAACCGAAAAAAAAAACGTTCAACTCCACTGTGAACACATCGCAGTCGATTGTGTATTGGTGTATTGTTTTTAGTGGTAGCATCATCAAAGCTGATTTACCAGGTATTCGTTTGTTGGTATGAAGCGTAAACAGTTCCTGAATTAACTTTTCACACACGTTGGTCATTCAACATCTCACACCTCCTGAAATGTACACTGCCGATAGCAGCGCCATCTTCGGGCCGTATAATTATGTGCGCAAGTGGAACAACCTGCGTCCTGTACATTTGCATATCTGATAGGACACGCAAGCAGTTGGCATGGTGTCCAGTTGAAAGACTCCTCAGTCATACAGAAAAGTCCGTTTTACACCCAATCAAATTTGATTCTATCACTTACCAATTTTGGAAGCTATACTATCCCGGGAACAGAATGTGGTACTAGAGATTAACGAAAGAGAACGGGTCGTCCTTGGACCACAGTGGAACTTACGATGGCACCTGAGAGTGCATTATACCACGAACTTACTGTTCCTATATCAGGCGTATTAAAGGGAACACGAAACTAGAGAACCCAAGATACTGAAGCGGATGACCAAAAAAAAATGTCCCCCTATATGTATGACCTTACGGTTCAGGTTATTAAGGTGCTTAGCGCCTGCAAGGTATTATTTTTTATTGAATAGAAAAGGTTCAGACAAATTGTTTCTGAAAGACATACGTGCCCATGCTAACGAAAATAAATTCAATCATTTATTCTAAAAGATACAGCATTCACTGCCGTTTCTTAAATGGATCTATGATGTACTCTTGCGCCAGAACTGCAGATGTGTATTGGTGTAATTCAATGATGCAACTATTTTGTAGGTATGCGGAGTAACCATACACTAATTCCGTAAGCTTATATCCCTCTCCATGGAAACTACCTCCGAGGCAAGCGATCCTGATGTTGACACCATTGTCGACGGAGTATTCCTTTATCATATTTTGTGCCGAGTGTACTCGTTGGGGTGTGGTTGCCATTCCGCAGGAATAAGAATCCAATGACATAAAAACAGCCGCTGAGGAATGCATAGTGTTATGTCGACTTCCGTGTGGGACTTAATGACAAACGGCGTGTCATCTGCCAGTTGTGGTCAATTCCTTAAATATGAAGAAAAATGAAAGAACCTGTAGCATTTCGCAAGGGCAGGCCACGACGTTGGGATCGCGGATTTATTTCAAATTTTGTACCCCTTAGTCCGGTATTACACCATCAATGTCTTCGACAAAGAAATATGATCAAATATTCATCAAATTTATTTTACAAAGATCTTTGGCGTAACGCTAAAAAGGGGTATTATACCGTCGTAATATTTTTCGTCAAATTTGAAGATGGCGGACAAAAACAGCTTATTGCTATGGGCTGCAGTTGCTTGTACCACAATTGATTTGTGTGTGTATTTGGAAGAGGAGCGGCGAAAAAAAAAAAAAAAAAAAAATACGGAATGAAACCGTGGGCTTTACGTCAATATAACAAAAGCAATCAGCAGAATTTTTTACGAGAGCTGCAAGTAGAGGACGTTAGGGCTTACATAAATTACTTACGAATGGATGAGAGTGCATTTCAGTATTTTCCCAGTAAAGTGGATTCCCGTATTAAAAAAACAAAATACTAAGTTCAGAAATGGTATATGTGTACATGACAAGCTCACCATAACATGACGATTTCTTGCTACAGGAGAGAGATATTCTATCTTCCAATACAGCACTCCTACATCACATAGCACATTAACCAAAGTAATTAAAGAAACGTGTTAAGCAATTTATAAAGCGGTGGAGGAGGAATATCTGAAAGCAAATAATTAAATGTCAGCACACACAATGTGGGCAATAAGAACCATTTTTATTTTTGAATAATTTAATTAATAGAATTAGTGTTCCAACAACTACAAACTGAATAAAATTACGAATCAGATGAAGTACTTTTCAGCTTATGGCATCCAGGGTACGAAAACAGAGTAGAATGAAGAGCTAAGATTTTTTTTATTTTAGTGTGTTTCCTTCTCCTCTACTCCTGTTTGCTGAAGAGCTGCCTGGATGTTTGCAGATGTAGAGGTGGATGGCTGTAGCTGTGATTGTGGATTTGAGATCGCCTGCAGCATATCCCACCTACCCATCAGCATACGATTAAAAGCGTGCGTTGTGCACCTTTCTCGACCCCATCCGAATCAAAGCAAGGTTATTAAAAGGAGTAGGCACTCACCAATTAAACTTCGCAGTTATGTCTACAAACATACTACAGACGTCAAATCGATGTAGCGATGCCTGGCTCCAAGCGGCTACATTTCAGATCACGGTGAAAGACGAACAACTTCTATGATCGAATCTACGGCAAGACTCTATATTCGGTCGTATTTCTTTGACGAAGGTGAGATTTGACAAATTCCCGATTACACTGCCAAATTTCTTTGACAAATAAGCTTTTACAAAGAAATACACTCCTGGAAATTGAAATAAGAACACCGTGAATTCATTGTCCCAGGAAGGGGAAACTTTATTGACACATTCCTGGGGTCAGATACATCACATGATCACACTGACAGAACCACAGGCACATAGACACAGGCAACAGAGCATGCACAATGTCGGCACTAGTACAGTGTATATCCACCTTTGCAGGCTGCTATTCTTCCATGGAGACGATCGTAGAGATGCTGGATGTAGTCCTGTGGAACGGCTTCCCATGCCATTTCCACCTGGCGCCTCAGTTGGACCAGCGTTCGTGCTGGACGTGCAGACCGCGTGAGACGACGCTTCATCCAGTCCCAAACATGCTCAATGGGGGACAGATCCGGAGATCTTGCTGGCCAGGGTAGTTGACTTACACCTTCTAGAGCACGTTGGGTGGCACGGGATACATGCGGACGTGCATTGTCCTGTTGGAACAGAAAGTTCCCTTGCCGGTCATGGAATGGTAGAACGATGGGTTCGAGACGGTTTGGATGTACCGTGCACTATTCAATGTCCCCTCGACGATCATCAGAGGTGTACGGCCAGTGTAGGAGATCGCTCCCCACACCATGATGCCGGGTGTTGGCCCTGTGTGCCTCGGTCGTATGCAGTCCTGATTGTGGCGCTCACCTGCACGGCGCCAAACACGCATACGACCATCATTGGCACCAAGGCAGAAGCGACTCTCATCGCTGAAGACGACACGTCTCCATTCGTCTCTCCATTCACGCCTGTCGCGACACCACTGGAGGCGGGCTGCACGATGTTTGCTGTAGCGTTGCTCCAACTTTCCAATTCCCTCGACGTAGAAGGCAGCCGCCTGCACTCTTCGCCGATTCTCTATGTTGATCTGCAGTTCATTGTCTGTGCCAGAACGTTCACTTCGTAGCCACCAGTTCATGACAACAGAGATGAAAATCAGAGGGACAAAGTTCGGGCTGTTAGGAGAGCGATCAAACACGTAGCACCGAAAACGCTGCAGGGGCGTCTTCGTTGCCCCTCTAGAGTGCGGTCGAGAACTGTCATGAAGAAGGAAATGAACGCCAGTTGTGTTGTGTGGGCTGCATGAGATCAGGCAAAATCTCCCGCTGGCACTTATGCTCGGCGGGAGACATTGTTTTTTAGGCATCTTTTACGTGCTCACTGTACGCTCAGAACTGAAAAAGGCAGACGTGACGCGATCAGCGGACACACTAGAGACACTGTCCAACACACCTATCCAAAGCTCTATCGCATTTTCACCGTTGTTTTCATTTCACGACCGATCGGACCTTACTTTTGGAACACGCTTCGTATGTAACTGATGTACCTCTGCAAAGGCGCCCAACGTAAGAAGGTGTTGTCAAGCTGTTTGGTTTTGGGCTAAGAGATGGTTCGAAACTCGCAGACTCTTATCTTTTTAAATTTTAGTTTTTTCATCACTGGTCACATTATTTAATTTATATGACATTTCAGAGGCAACAATTAATAATTGAAAGTCACGTGCATTTTCATGAAGTTGTAATGAATTTCATACGTTATTTCACTATTATTTATTTGTAATTAAATTTTCAGTGACGAGAGACAGGCTTGGAAAGCCTGAGTCAGTGCTCGATAAATAATGATGCGAATGACGTTATTCACAATCAGGAATGTAGTAAGTCACAATGTGCCAGACCACAAGAGTAGTAATGTAAAATTACTCGTTAGATGAGCTATCGACATCACATGTTGCAGGATAATATTTGTCAAACAGACGTGGAAAACATAACTCGAAACTTGATGCAAATACTTAAGTTCAAGTACTGGTGGTTTTTTCATTATATTACCTCTCAAATGCTATATAAATTAATAATATAACCAGTGATAAAAAATAGACTAGTAATTTTAAGTTCGAGCGGGAGTCGAACAGTTGCGTCATCCACGTTCGTCTTCCGCAGCTCGAACGCTAATTTCTTGAGGGCCATGAACTTAATATTCCAGTCCCTACGCACAGATACGTATGACACATAATGGACTCAGAAACTTGTCTTGCGATTTTCTCGGAATTGCCCGAGTACTGCACCTTACTATTTGCACGTTATCTTGTTTAATTGGCTTGATAAAAGTGTACAAAGCTTGAAGTAAATCTGTGATCCCAACGTCGTGGTGTCTCCTTGTGAGCAATGAAACCATTACAGGTACATCGCCGGCCGCGGTGGTCTCGCGGTTCTAGGCGCGCAGTCCGGAACCGTGCGACTCCTACGGTCGCATGTTCGAATCCTGCCTCGGGCATGGATGTGTGTGATGTCCTTAGGTTAGTTAGGTTTAAGTAGTTCTAAGTTCTAGGGGACTAATGACCACAGCAGTTGAGTCCCATAGTGCTCAGAGCCATTTGAACAAGTACATCTACGTCCGCTATTCACAATAAAGTACCTGGCGGAGGGTTCAATGAACCACTTTCAAGCTCTCTCTCTACCGTTCCACTCTCGAACGGCACGCGGGAGAAACGAGCACTTAAATTTTTCTGTGCGATCCCTGACTTATGTTATCGTGATGATAATTTCTCCATATGTAGGGGGGGTGGCAACAAAATGTTTTCGCAATCGGAGGAGAAAATTGGCGATTGAAATTACATGAGAAGATCCCGTAGGAACGAAAAACGCCTTTTTTTAATGACTGCCACTCCAATTCACGTACTTTTTCGATGTCATCCGTCAGTCCCTCCTGATGCGGATCCCACACCGCACAGCAGTACTCCAGAATAGGGGGGACAAGCGTGCTGTAAGCAGTCTCTTTAGTAGACCTATTGCACCTTACTAAGTGTTTTTCCAATGAATCACAGTCTTTGGTTTGCTCTACCCACAATATTATCTATGTGAACGTTCCAATTTAGGTTATTTATAATTGTAATCCCTAAGTATTTAGCTGAATTTACAGCCTTCAGATTTGTGTGACTTATCACGTAATCGAAATTTACTCATGTGAATAACTTCATACTTTTCCTGATGCAGGGTCAATTGCCACTTTTCGCACCGTACAGATATTTTATCTAAATCATTTTCGAAGTCGTTTTGATCATCTTATGACTTTACAAGACGGTAAATGACAGCATCATCTGCAAACAATCTAAGAAGGCTACTCCGATTGTCTCCTGTGTCGTTAATATAGATCAGGAACAATAGAGGCCTTATAACACTTCCTTGGGAACGCCGGATATTTCTTATGTTTTACTCGATGACTTCCGTCTTTTACTACGAACTGTGAACTTTCTGACAGGAAATCACGAATCCAGTCGGACATTTGAGGCGATACTCCGTAGACACGCAGTTTGGTTAGAAGACGCTTGTGACGAACGGTGTCGAACGCCTTCTGGAAATCTAAAAATATGGAATCAGTTTGACATCCCCTGTCGATAGCACGCTTTACTTCATGAGTAAAGAACTAGTTGTGTTTCACAAGAACTATATTTTCTGAATGCTGACTATATGTCAATAAATTGTTTTCTTCGAGGTACTTCATAATGTTATAATAAAGTATATGTTCCAATACCCTACTGCAAATCGACATTAGTGATATAGGCCTGTAATTCAGCGGATTACTCCTACCTTCATTTTTGGGTATTGGTGTGACTTGAGCAAGTTTCCAGTCTTTAGGTACGGATCTTTCTGTGAGTGAGTGGTTGTATATAATTGCTAAATATGGAGCAATTTTATCAGCATACTCTGAGAGGAATCTGACTGTTGTACAATCTGGACCCAAGGTAGACTTATGTTGGGTTTGTCTGATACTGTAGTCATGTCTGTTGGCACACTTCGTACGCTCTCCGGAGTGATGTCAGTCCTGTACAGGAAAGCTGCCAGACAGAACGGCTACATAACAGGAGTTGGCGTACGGCCGGCGATTGTGGTCTGAGCAACTTTCATTTTTTAAACCCTCATAAACGTCGACAGTAACAAGACGATGTCGACCCACACGAAGCATAAATCTCGCTCTCTTTAACATCTGTTCGTCAGTTCATGATGCATCGTTCCAGCTACTTATCTCTGCTGTTACATTCGCGCATGTCACCAGACGAAGATGACCGCATGCCTCTGCCCACGCCCTAATTACCCGTCTATTATTCTCTGTCCTGCGCGTTATACGAGTATGTACTATGGAAGCAATACAATTACTACAGCGCTGTCTACCAGCTGCCTATTTTCAAACAAGAAAAAGAAAAGTATCGCAGCAATTCCTTCTTAAGTTATCGAAGTGTGGTGGTGGTGGTGGTGGTGGTGGTGGTGGTGGTTAGTGTTTAACGTCCCGTCGACAACGAGGTCATTAGAGACGGAGCGCAAGCTCGGGTTAGGGAAGGATTGGGAAGGAAATCGGCCGTGCCCTTTCAAAGGAACCATCCCGGCATTTGCCTGAAACGATTTAGGGAAATCACGAAAAACGTAAATCAGGATGGCTGGAGACGGGATTGAACCGTCGTCTTCCCGAATGCGAGTCCAGTGTGCTAACCACTGCGCCACCTCGCTTGGTATCGAAGTGTATACACCGGTTTACAAAACTTAAAAACGAAAGTAACCTCCGCATGATAAGTGACTGCGAAGTAACGCAGCTCGCTGAAAATTGGACCATACAAATAAGGAACTCCTACGGCATAGTACACAAGGTAACTGATAGAAGTACACAATGAGACGAACAGAAATGACACGTATTCAAAGACAGCCGGCGGTTGTGGCCGAGCGGTTTTCGGCGCTTCAACCCGGAACCACGCTGCTGCCACGGTCGCAGGTTCGAATCCTGCCTCGGGCATGGTTGTGTCTGATGTCCTTAGGTTAGTTAAGTTTACGTAGTTCTAAGCCTAGGGGACTGATGACCTCAGATGTTAAGTCCCATAGTGCTTAGAGCCATTTTTCCGTGTCGTATCCCATGCAAAGGTTTATGGACCAGTTTTCTTTGCAGAAAGAACAGTAACAGGAATCATGTACCTGGACATGTTGGAACAATGGCTGTTCCCTCAAGTTATGGAAGAATTCCAGGACTTCATTTTCCAACAGGATGGAGCTCCGCCCCCGCAGTGATATGCGAGGCTTTTTGAATGACACTCTTCAAGTGCTGTACGTGTGTGGGACGAGTTTGGCTACCGCGTCAATGTTTGCCATGCTGCCAACGGTCACCACGTTGAACTTTTATACCATTCATCACATTTCGTATTATTAAATAATTATTAAAAACTAATTAATTACAAATAATTCAGTTTATTAAATTGGTATCAAATATTATGAAAAAACTTAGAAACTTCGACTTTTCATTGGTATAAAGATTGTTCATTTTGGATTTGTACTTGAATAAATACGAAGTTTTGAAAATGGGTCCATCATTTACAATAGCCATTTATTATTATAGGCGCGCCAGTGTTATTCGCGCTTGGCCATTGGGCTTCGTAGCGAAATAATAGCTGCGGGCCCTGAAAAAGTTCACTACCGTTAGTAGCAATGTGCATCGGACGTATAAAAGCCGTTATTCCAGAAAGCTTTACATGTACTTAGAGAAACTGGAAGCACCGTTTCCTCAGCTGTGAAAATGGTGATTATTACTCTTAAAATACACACGTACACCGTTTGCGATTATTATTAACTAACAATTACAAATGCTTACATAAGTAACGGCCAGTGCGGGAGAGAGTAGGCTAGCTGACCCGGACGAAAAAAATGTATAAAAACAATTTATAAACAACTTTCAAAAATCCAGAAATAATATTTTGCTCATTTTCATCGGAATTAGAGCTGTAAGAATCATTTGGCATGCACAGGAAAAGATCTATCGTTGCACTGCCCACCTTTCATTGATATGCGCAGTTTTCTTTACAAAATTACTCCGTGAAATGAAATGTTCCTTTCACTGCTTGGAGTATCTATGTAGGACATGTATTTCATACTTAGTCACTTTTATGCTCATCACACGTAAACTTGACACTTTTTGTCGGTTTTTGTCTGTTCACTTAAGATACAATAGAAAATTACAAAAAGCGCCCAGTCTCCTATTCATCCCCCCCCCCCCCCCCCTCCCCCTCAGATGGAAGCAGTGTGCCCATTCTGTCTGCGTATACAGTAAATTCTGTGTGCAAATGCGAGAAATTGTTTTAAATGCTTTCGTACTGAGTATCTGAGGCTTAACATGGTCAAATGTAGTTCATTTGTAGTGGATTGTGATTATGCTTCGTTTAGACGTGATACCAGGAACGACGAATCGTAGGTGCAATGGTAGAGCGACCAAGGACCTGTCGTCTGAAACAGGAAGCTCTAGAAAACATATTTTTCTCGACGATCAGGTTATATACTTCCGACTCGCTTTGTGTAGGACTCCAGGAGTCGCACTGTGTGAGCGCTAGATCTGTTGACAAAATATTGATACAGCGACGTCCTTTCCAAAAAGATATAATTAAAAGCGGCGATTTTTCAGCGGTATATCGGTGTCGAATTGGAAATATAGAGTGCCGATATTATTATTTTATATTTTTTTGGCAATTTTCGATAAGTACGAGGGTTGCCCAGAAAGTAAGTTCCGATTGCGAAATGGAAACCACAGTGAAAACCAGAAAAGTTTTATTTTGAGCAGTTAGTTACACCTTCCACCTATTTCTCTACATAGTCGCCGCTCCATCTTCGAGCTATGTCGTGGTGATGCATGAATATCAGCGTCATAGAAAGCAGCCGCCTGTGTTTTCGGCCAGTTACCTGCACTGGTCTGCAGCTCGTTGTCTGTGGAAGAATGTTGTCTTCATAGCCAGCGGTTCTAGTGAGCAGAGATGAGACTCAGGGGGAGCCAATTACGGACTGTATTGTGGGTGATCAAACACTTCTCATCGGAAACGCTGCAGGAGCATCTTCATTGCCCCTGCAATGTGCGGCTGAGAATTGGCATGGAGAAGGATCTGCTCGACAGTTGTGCTATGCGGGCTGCATGACACAGGCGAAATCTCTAACCAGGCCCCCATACTTGGCGGCAGACGGTATTCCCTACGCATCTTTACGTGCTCACGCAGAACTGAAAAGAGCGACGCGACAAGATCGACGAGCATACTAGAGACACTGCCCAACACATCTGTGCGAAGCATTATCGGATTTTAGCAGTGGTTTCCACTTCGCAACCGATCGGAACTTACTTCCTGGACAACCCTCGTATTTAAATTTGTTCATTTGAAATTTTCGTAGAATATAATTTTACTTTAATTGTGTGAAGGAGTCTTACTACTTTTTCAACTTTCATCACGTCCAGTCTTTCTCTTCGAGAGTGTGAAACAAAGTAGAAATCCGATTGAACTGGGGGTAGCGGTGCGAATGAAATAACAAGAAATTTTTTATCACAGCTAGTGTGCTGTTTCTTCGCATCGGCAATCTTAAAAAACAGCTGCTGTAACGGATGATCGAAACTCAAAATGACAAGATTGGTCTTTGCGGTGTGCGCAGACGTGTAACGGAAAATGCTGTAGTAAAAGGCGCTCGCCACTACCAACAGAAACTGCAACGTTTAACTTCGCCACGCAATGTTGACACTGCAACTGCTAGGTCGCTGGCGTTTGCAGAAATGAAAAAAAAAAAAAAAAAAACCAGGGAAGTAGACTTGAAATCTTTCAGACAAATCCAGTTTGTGACAAAACCGAACGACGGACCCATCGGACACCTTTTATTGTGCCACTTACGTGCAGTTACCGTTGTTAACAAAGTGCCTATCTCCAAGCGTAAATGTGCATCGTTTTCCTTTCAATTTTTGCTCGATGGGGAATAAGCATGCTGCTAGCTTGTTTATGTAGAAAATATCTAATAATAAATCAATACTTAAATATACGGCTCTAAAACTGGCAGTACATTTACAATGTGCAGCCGATATTATTTTCCGCCGATAATCGACATCTTCCCTGTCTTTATGTCGATGAATCGATATTTTTTTCGATATGTGGCAGGCCGATAGTGATGTTCTTTTTATAATTCAATATATGGAATACCCTACATTTTTAAAAATATCAACAGTCCTTGTGGGCTTGGAGCGGTCACCGGCACTATGTTCCGGGTCATGTTTACAGTTTGAGCGTGGTCTTACTCTACCCTGCTATGAATATGAATATGACCAATATCGCACGAAATAACCTGACGATGCCTCACCCGCGTGAAACGTGATGTTTCTGAGCGAATTAAGAGCATTGTGCAACCTGCGACCGTCTTATAATATTAATCACAATATAAGGTTGCCTTACCACCGCTCCGCAATGCACCGGAATAAAACTTAGGTTAAAATTTTAACACCAGAAGACTAGCATTACAGTTAGAAATTGTGTATTTGTCTTGAGACAGTGAACTAATACCGCGCAAATACGAGGACTTCATTCGTCCAGTATTTGAAAATAGAAACATTTAACGACTTCTATCCAACTTTACTCACAGTTTATAACATTTACAGGAAAACACAAAAAAACGATGAAAGGGAAAAAAGTTTATCGCTTGCTAAATTTTCGCTGTTCGTTCAGTAAAGCTGTAGCGTCAATCACGACGTTTTGATTTATAACTTATTGACTATTAATGTTTAAACCCAACGTATTTTGCAGACAGTTCGACAGAGATGATATCACAAACACGCTTTATTTCAAACATTTCCTAAACTTTTCCTCACTTACTTGCGTACAGTTAAATTTTTGCCACGTTAACTCATTCGTACAGTATCCAGACTTATGAAGTTTCGTTATACGTGGGAGTCAGATGCCTTAAAGAATCAAGCTTTTACTGGTGCAAGAGACAGAAGCAGGCACGGTAAGAATGGAAAGCAGAGACAAATGGTCATATTAATAGGAGCGTATGGGAGCCGGCAGGTATGCAATATTTTTCTCCTTTAGTGTTGAATCTGTATTCTGAAGTCGTGTCGTAAATAAAAGAAGGGTTCGTAAGTGAGATTAAAATTAAAGGGATACCAATGACCAAATTTGGTGATGATGGTCTTATCGTCGCGCGACCGCTACGGTCGCAGGTTCGAATCCTGCCTCGGGCATGGATTTGTATGATTTCCTTAAGTAAGTTAGGTTTAAGTAGTTCAAAGTTCTAGGGAACAGATGACCTTAGAAGTTAGGTTCCATAGTGCTCAGAGCCATTTGAACCATTTTTTGAGAGAATAATTTCCGTGATACTAGATGGAATCATAGAAGGTAAAATTTGTATTCGGTATCAGGTATATAAAGTATAATACGAAGTGTATCCGGAAAGTAAGTACTGTTTCGTTCTACCGCCACCGCAACACTAACGTCACAGTACCACAAATTCGAACTCGTTCCTCTGGTTCAGTGTCTTTGCACTGACGCCGTTACAGCCGTATTGTGTTGTCCTTACATTTGTTAGTAATAGTTCATACTGTTGTCTCTGAGCCCACCGAGTATGAAGTGAGTTCTTCATTACGGTATTTGAACGCAAGGGAAGTTCAGCAAGCCGAAATTCGTTGTCAACTTGTACAGACTTACGACCTTGTCAGCACAAAAATCATGTGCCTTTTATATTGGGATAGACAAAGCTTTCTGCTTGTTGCGTTTCTTCCCAGAGGTAGCCATGATACTGTGACACTTAGAGAAAACTTAGGCACGCACTTCAAAACAAAAGGCGTAGTATTCAGTCAACGGAGTATGTTGCTTCACAGGCAACGCACGTCTCCATTCCGCTGGTGTCATTCAAAACCATCCGCCTACACAGCCGAGCGGCCAGCGTGGCAGAATGCCATGCGAGGAGCCCTTGTTCGATTCCCGGTCGGGTCGGAGATTGTCTCCGCTGGGGAACTGGGAGTTGTGTTTTCTTCACGATCATTTCATCAACATCGACACACAGGTCGCCCAATGCGGCGTCAACTAAAATGATTTGCGCCAGGAGACCTGTCTACCCGACGGGAGGCCCTAGCCACACGCACACATAACATCACTCAAACCCTCACCCAGAAATTCGGTTAGGAAGAGTCCGATCACCCGCCGTACAGCACCGATCTCGCATAAAACGGTTACAGCAGCGGCTGTCTTCAGTATCAGCATGTTTCTATCAAGAGGGCTTCCAAACGGTAGTTTCCCGCTACGACAAATGTCTGAACAATAGTGACTACTATGTAGAAAAATAGAATGAGATTTTCACTCAGCAGCGGAGTGTGCGCTGATGTGAAACTTCCTGGCAGATTAAAACTGTGTGCCCGACCGAGACTCGAACTCGGGACCTTTGCCTTTCACGGGCAAGTGCTCTAACATTGAGCTACCCAAGCACGAGTCGCGCCCCGTCCTCACAGCCTTACTTCTGCCAATAGCTCGTCTCCTTTCTCTCAGGAGTCTTAGTTCTGCAAGGTTCGAAGGAGAGCTTCTGTAACGTTTGGCTGGCCGGAGTGGCCGTGCGGTTCTAGGCGCTACAGACTACGGTCGCAGGTTAGAAACCTGCCTCGGGCATGGATGTGTGTGATGTCCTTAGGTTAGTTAGGTTTAAGTAGTTCTAAGTTGTAGGGGACTGATGACCACAGCAGTTAAGTCCCATAGTGCTCAGAGCCATTTGATTTGTAAAGTTTGGAAGGTAGGAGACGAGGTACTGGCAGAAGTAAGGCTGTGAGGACGGGGCGTGACTCGTGCTTGGGTAGGTCAGTGATGCCCGCACGGTAGCTCAGCATGTTCGATGAGAGAGCTGATTGGCCTCTGTAAAAATAAAAAAATAAAAAAAAACTGAGTGGAGGGATCAACAAATTGAACTTGAACGGATCTCATGTGACGACCGCAACGGCCAAACACAACGAACAAAATGAAAAAAAAACAATGTCATAGAGCACTTGCCCGCGAAAGGCAGAGGTCCTGAGTTCGAGTCTCGGTACGGCACAGTTTTAATCTGCCAAGAAGTTTCATGTAGAATAATTGCTAAATAAATATCCTTTCTTGCAAAAATTTTGGTTTCGCAAAAAGTTTTATGCGTTTTTTTTTTCAAAACGGTACTTTTATTCCGGACATGTCCCTTAGTTGAAAATTGTTGTTGTTGTTGTTTTCAGTCCTGAGACTGGTTTCATGCAGCTCTCCATGCTACTCTATCCTGTGCAAACTTCATCTCCCAGTACCTACTGCAGCCCTAATCCTTTTGACTCTGCTTAGTGTATTCGTCTCTTGGTCTCCCTCTACGATTTTTACCCTCCACGCTGCCCTCCAATACTAAATTGGTGATCCCTTGAGGCCTGAGAACATGTCCTACCAACCGATCCCTTCTTCTGGTCAAGTTGTGCCACAAACTTCTCTTCTCCCCAATCCTATTCGATACTTCCTCATTAGTTATGTGACCTACCCATCTAATCTTCAGCATTCTTCTGTAGCACCACATTTCAAAAGCTTCTATTCTCTTCTTGTCCAAACTATTTATCGTCCATGTTTCACTTCCATACATGGCTACACTCCATACAAATACTTTCAGAAATGACTTCCTGACACTTAAATTTATGCTCAATGTTAACAAATTTCTCTTCTTCAGAAACGCTTTCCTTGCCATTGCCAGTCTACATTTTATATCCTCTCTACTTCGACCATCATCACTTATTTTGCTCCAGATCTAAGGGTTAAAGTTTTAAGAATGAGTAAGCTGTATTTTGCTGACATGTCATTTAACGCGCTGATATATAAATTGAATACAATAGCAGGTGATCGTTAACTGGCACCTCTAGCAGCTAACGTGAAGGCGTATCAGGTAATAATAAGGCGGGGCTACGGCTGCACTTATTGATGGCGACAGGTGTTGAGCGCCGCCTCCAGTCGGAGGTGGGTACTGCCACGGCAGTTCTCGTGGCGTTTCACTGGGCCGTGCCCAATGATATGCAAACATCGGCATGCAGGAGGCGAGTGGTTGCCGACCCTATCTGGTCCACATCTGCTGCAAGTAGGACGCGCCATGACGTCCCTCCGGAGAAATCAGCCGCGTCAACGCCCACACCCCACCGCTCACCCACAGAGTACCTTCTGGGCAGTCACTCTTACCGGATAAAGGCTTCCGCCACGACACCTACTTGTTTATATATTATGCACGTAGATTAAGAAGTATTCTGCGACGCGGCGATTGTTAGCTATCAGAAGTACCGGATGACCCAAAAGTCCGTTATCATTTGCAAATGCACATATTTAAAGACTAAAGTAGTAGGCAGAGGGGTAAAAACTGACGCACATGCCTGAAATGATATGGGGATTTATTGATGCCAAAAACGAGTGCAAAAGTCGCCAACATATGGCGCTGGACAGCAACGCATTACTACGCCGCAAGAGGATCGTATATAAAACGAGCTTTAATGATAGGAGGAGTCAGGTCATCCCTAATCTGGCTGATAAATGCGACTTTTATGCACGATGGCGCTCCTCCCCTTATTTATTTTGTCATCAGTCCTCGGACTCGTTTGCCACGAATTTCTACCCTGTGCTAACTCTTCATCGCAGACTAGCACTTGCAACCTACGTCCTCAATTATTTGCTGGATGTATTCCAATCTCTGTGTTCCTCTACAGTTTTTGCCCTTTACAGCTCCCTCTAGTAGCATGGAAGTCATTCCCTCGTGTCTTAACAGATGACCTATCATCCCGTCCCTTCTCCTTATGTCTTTTCCACATGTTCCTTTCCTCTCTGATTTTGCACAAAACCTCCACATTCCTTACCTTAGTATCCACCCGATTTTAAACATTCGTCTGTAGCAGTACATCTCAAATGTTTCGATTCTCTTCTGTTCGTGTTATCCCACGATTCAAGTATCACTACTACACAGTGCCGTACTCCAGACGTACATTCTCAGAAATTTCTTCCTCAAATTAAGGCCAATGTTTGATATTAGCAGACTTCTCTTAGCCAGGAATGCCCTTTTTGCCATAGTTAGTCTGCTTTTGATGTCCTCCTTGTTCCGTCCGTCACACGTTATTTTACTGCCTAGGTAGCAGAATCCCTTAACTTCACCTACTTCGTGACTATCGATCCTGAAATTAAGTTTCTCGCTTTTCTCATTTCTACTACTTCTCATTACTTTCGTCTTTCTTCGATTTACTCTCAATCCATACTCTGTACTCATTAGACTGTTCGTTCCATTCAGCAGATCATGTAATTCTTCTTCACTTTCACTCAGGATAGCAATGTCATCAGTGAATCGTATCATTGATTCCTTTGACCTTGAATTTTAATTCCACTCCTAAACCTTTCTTTTACTTCAGTCACCGCTTCCTCGATATACAGATTGAACAGGGGGGGGTAATAGGCTTCGCCCTTGTCTTACACCCTTTTTAATCCGACCACTTCGTTCTTGGTCGTTCACTCTTATTATTCCCTCTTGGCCGTTGCACATATTGTATATGACCCGTCTCTCACTACTTTATTCAAAATTTCGAACATCTTGACCATTTTCCATTGCCGAACCCTTTTTCCAGGCCGACAAATCTTATGAACGTGTCTTGATTACTCTTTAGTCTTGTTTCCATTATTAACCGCAGCGTCAGAATTGCCTCTCTCGTGCCTTTACCTTTCCTAACTCCAAACTGATCGTCATCTAGCCCATCCTCAATTTTCTTTCACATTCTTCTGTATATTCTTATTGTAAGCAACTTGGATGCATGGCTATTAAGCTGGTTGTGCGTTAATTCTCGCACTTGTCAGCTCTTGCCATCTTTGGAATCGTGTCGATGATCCTTTTCCGAAAGGATTGTAACAACAAAAGAAAGAAACAAAATACGCAGTAAAAACAGTAGGCACCGGATTTCGATACTTGTCATGGAGTCGATGCATACATACAGTACCTTACACTACCTGTGGTTGAACGGATGGACTGCGCCGTGTTCCCGCAGATTTTACGACGATAACCTGACATTTAAGTGATGGCCTTTCTGTGTCGTCACGAGGAGAACGGGGTGAAAGTTTGCGGAAGCTTGAGATCTCTTAAGCTCATCTTCTTACGAAAGAGCAGCGAAAGCTGTCAGGTCACAAAAGTTATGAAGTACTCACCTGCACAGAGTATTACGGAAATTTGTTCCGCTAAACAACTCGTCACTGTATCAATTAAGTCAAAGTACGACTGTATCATTGTAGTAGGTTTAAGTACATGGTCTCAAAGCTGTTTTGTTAATGGCAGTAACTAGCGTTAGCAAAGGCAGATCTAATTCTGTGTGCTTTAAAAACATTCATCCGATTTCACAAGAATGTTTACTGAAAAACCAGAGAAATTGGTACACCTGCCTAATGTTGTCTAGGACCCCGCGGGCATGCAGAAGTACCGCAACATAACTTGGCATGGACTCGACTAATGTCTAAAGTATTTATGGAGGGAACTGACACCATAAATCCTGCAGGACTGTCGATAAATCCGTAAGAGTACGAGGAGCTGGATATCTCTTCTGAACAGCATGTTGCAAGGTTTCTCAGATGTACTCAACAATGTTAGTGTCTGGGGAGCTTGGTGGCCAGCGGAAGTGTTTGAACTTAGAAGAATGATCCTTTGTACCTTTGTAGCAATTCTGGACGTGTAGGGTGTCGCATTGTCCTGCTGTAATTACCTAAGTCCGTCGGCATGTAGGTGATGAGAGAGGGTGCTTACGTGTCAGTCGTATCTATACGTATCAGTGGTCGCATATCACTCCATCTGCACACGTCCCACACCGTTACAGAGCTTACACCAGCTTGAACAGTGCCCTGTTCACATGCAGAGTCGATGGATTCATGACCTTGCCTCCATACCCGTACACGTCGATCCGCTTGATACAATTTGTTGCCGGCCAGGCAACATGTTTCCAATCAACGGTCCAATGTCGGTGTTGACGGGCCCAGGCGAGGCGTAAAGTTTTGTGCCGTGCAGTCATCAAGGGTACACGAGTGGGCCTTAGGCTCCGAAAGGCCTATCGATGGTGTTTTGTTGAACGGCTCGCACGCTGACACTTGCGGGCGACCCAGCATTGAAATCTGCAGCAATCTGCGCAAGGGTTGCACTTCTGTCACGTTGAACGATTCTCTTCAGTCGTCGTTTGTTACGTTCTTGCAGGATATTTTACCGGACGCAGAGATGTCGGAGATTTGATGTTTTGCCGGATTCCTGATACTCACGGTACACTCGTGAAATGATCGTACGCGAAAATCCCCACTTCATCGCTTCCTCGGAGACGCTGTGTCCTATCGCCCGTGCGCTCACTGTAACACACGTTCAAACTCACTCAAACCTTGATTTCCTGCCATTGTAGCTGCAGTAACCGATCTGAGAACTGCACCAGGCTTTGCGGACCGCAGCGCCGTATTCTGCCTGTTTACGTCTCTCTGTATTTGAATACGCATGACTATTTTTTTAATTTTTTTTATGTTCTACATGAAGATACGGGGTTGTCAAAAGGTAACTGACGCAGAGGATATTTATTAGACTGACGCAGAGTTGACCCTCGTTAACGAGCCGAAGAACTGCCTAAGGTGCTGGAAACCGTGATTCAGATGCATCCGTCGGTTACTGACACGTATCTACGCATGTGCATATCCAGCATGCTATTTCCCGGGCAGCTGACTGTGTCACTGTCCGTATGAGGGAGAGAAGTAGACTTGTTAAGTGACCAGGTGAGTGCAACACAAAATAGTGCTCGTTATTAAACAGCGTTTGTTCATTGTCGAGTGAACGCAAAGCACAGTTAGTGGAGAACGTGTCTGGAAGTGTATGCACAGAAAATCATTTTTTGTGTCGGAATTTGCGCGAAGTCAATCCGTTGTTAAAGTGCAGCGTGCATTCTGCCATCGACTGAGCAAGAAGCCGCCTCTGTAGACGCAGATCGATGACTGGCATACAAAATTCTTGGAGAGAATGAGTACTGGCAGAGCCTGCCGGAGTGACCGTGCGGCTCTAGGCGCTACAGTCTGGAACCGAGCGACCGCTACGGTCGCAGGTTCGAATCCTGCCACGGGCATGGATGTGTGTGATGTCCTTAGGTTAGTTAGGTTTAAGTAGTTTTAAGTTCTAGGGGACTAATGACCACAGCAGTTGAGTCCCATAGTGCTCAGAGCCATTTGAACTATTGGTTTAAACACATCGCTGGCCACCAAACTCCCCAGACATGAGCATAACTGAGCAATCTGGGATTCTTTGCAACGTGGTGTTCAGAAGAAATCTCCAACCCCCTCGCCCTCTTACATATTTATGAACACCCCTGTAGGATTCATTGTGTCAATTCCGTCCGGCACAACTTGAGACATCAGTCGAGTCCATGGCACGTCGTGTTGCGGCACTTATACGATATTGAACAGAGGTACCAGTTTCTTTGGCTCTTCAGTACTTATACCTAGCTGGTGCCTGTTCCGTTGGTCATGTGTGACAGGACAGAACAGAGATCCCCCCCCCCCCCCCCCATACACACACACCTGGCGGACGCACTACATCTTCCGAATCCTTGCGAAATTTAACGAATGTTAAGGGGACGCTAGTTGCGCGTGGCAAGGCGAGAAATTTAGGTTGGACGGGAAGCGTGTCCGGATGGCCGAGTCACTTAAGGCAACCGTTCCGGAGAAGCGGAGCATTCGGGTTCGAGTCTACGTCTACATCTACATCTACACCTACACTCCGCAAGCCACCTGACGGTGTGTGGCGGAGCGTACCTTGAGTACCTTTATCGGTTCTCCCTTCTATTCCAGTCTCGTATTGTTCGTGGAAAGAAGGATTGTCGGTATGATTCTGTGTGGGCTCTAATCTCTCTGATTTTATCCTCATGGTCTCTTCGCGAGATACACGTAGGAGGGAGCAATATACTGGTTGACTCTTCGGTGAAGGTATATTCTCGAAACTTCAACAAAAGCTCTCCTGCAGAGTCTTCCGCTGGAGTTTATCACCTCCGTACCGCTTTCGCGATTACTAAATGATCCTGTAACGAAGCGCGCTGCTCTCCGTTGGGTCTTCTCTCTCTCTTCTATCAACCCTATCTGGTACGGATCCCACACTGCTAAGCAGTATTCAAGCAGTGGGCGAACAAGCGTACTGTAACCTACTTCATTTGTTTTCGGACTGCATTTCCTTAGGAGTCTTCCAATGAATCTGTCTGGCATCTGATTTACCAACGATCAACTTTATATGATCATTCCATTTTAAATCACTCCTAGTGCCTACTCCCAGATAATTTATGGAATTAACTGATTCCAGTTGCTGACCTGCTATATTGTAGCTAAATGATAAGGGATCTTTCTTTCTATGTATTCGCAGCACATTACACTTGTCTACATTGAGATTCAATAACCATTCCCTGCACCATGCGTCAATTCGCTGCATCTCCTCCTGCATTTCAGTATAATTTTCCATTGTTACAACCTCTGGATATACCACAGCATCATCCGCAAAAAGCGTCAGTGAGCTTCCGATGTCATCCACCAGCTCATTTATGTATATTGTGAATAGCAACGGTCATACGACACTCCCCATCGGCAGATCTGAAATCACTCTTACTTCGGAAGACTTCTCTCCATTGAGAATGACATGCTGCGTTCTGTTATCTAGGAACTCTTCAGTCCAATCACACAATTCAGAAGTCAAGAAACACGGCATCTACCTGTGAACTCGTGTCTATGGCCGTCTGAGTCTCCAGGATATAGCACAGGACACTTTTTTCGAACGACATATGTTTTGAATCGACGTTCATCTATCGGACAAAGGAAACCACCATAATGGAAGAATTTAGCAGTCACAAAATCCTGGCGTCGTCTTCGTTGAAGTTGAAGGAGACTCGCCGAAACTGAATGTGTTTCGTGGTGTTTCTGTTCGCTAAGTTTATGGGCCTTTCTGGTCTGTGGAGGAAACTTTGACAATGTCGTATCTGGACATTATGCAATTCAAAATTCACGACGATTGCAATAATCACCAGCACTCACACCTTGATCTGTTTATGAGGGGGTACATAAAAGACAGGGTCTTTGTGCCACCTGGGCAGCTATTCTTAAAGAGCTGAGAGGTCGAATAGTTGAATCTGTGGGTTCAATAAATAGGAACCTGCTGATTCCTGTGTGGAAAGAAATGGATTACCGTTTCGACGTTTCTCGAGCAACGAGTGGATAAAAAGTGCATGTGCACTGAAGTGCCAAAGAAAATGGTTCAAATGGCTCTGAGCACTATGTGACTTAACTGCTGAGGTCATCAGTCCCCTAGAACTACTTAAACATAACTAACCTAAGGACATCACACACATCCATGCCCGAGGCAGGATTCGAACCTGCGATCGTAACGGTCGCGCGATTCCAGACTGAAGTGCCTAGAACCGCTCGGCCACAGCGGCCGCCGCACCAAAGAAACTGGTATAGACATGCGTATTCAAATGCAGGGATATGTAAACAGGCAGAATACGTCGCTGCATTCGGAAACGCCTGTGTAAGAAAACGAGTGTCTGGCACAGTTCTTACATCGGTTACTGTTGCTACAATGGGGGGTTATCATGATTTAAGTGTGTTTGAATGTGGTGCTATAGTCTGGCGCACGAGCGATGGGACATAGTATCTCCGAGGTAGCGATGAAGTGGGGATTTTCCCTAAAGACCATTTCAGGAGTGTCCCGTGAATATCAGTAATCCAGTGAAGCACCAAATCTCCGACATCGCAGCGGTCGGGAAAAGATACTGCACGAACAGAACCGACGATGACTGAAGAGAATCGTTCAACCTGAGTGAAGTGCAACCTTTCTACACATTGCTGTAAACTGTCAGCGTGCGAACCATTCAACGAAACAACGATATAGGGTTCCGGAGCCGAAGGCCAACTCGTGTACTCCGCACGACACGAAGCCTGTGAGCACCGATATTGGACTGTTGATAGCTGGAAACATGTTGCCTGGGCGGACGAGATCTCGTTTCAGATTTTATCGAGCGGATGGATGTGTACGGATATAGAGGCAACTTCATGAATCCATGGACCGTGCCTGTCCGCAGGAGACTCTTCAAACTGGTGGAGGCTCTGTAATGGTGTAGCGCGTGTGCAGTTGGAGTGATATGGGAACCGTGATGCGCCTAGATACGACTCTGACCGATGACACGTACGTAATCATCCTGTCTGATCACCTGTATCCATTCATATCCACTGTGCATTCCGACGGACTCGGACAATTCCAGCAGGACAATACGACGCCACCCGGCCGCGGTGGTCTCGGGGTTCTAGGCACGCAGTCCGGAACCGTGCGACTGCCACGGTCGCAAGTTCGAATCCTGCCTCGGGCATGGATGTGTGTGATGTCCTTAGGTTAGTTAGGTACTTAGTTCTAAGTTCTAGGGGACTGATGACCACAGCAGTTGAGTCCCATAGTGCTCAGAGCCATTTGAATTTGAAATACAACGCCCCATACGTCTACAATAGCTAAAGAGTGGCTCCAGGGACACACTTCTGAGTCCATACATTTCCGCTGTCCACCAAACTCCTCAGACTTGAACATTATTGAGTAGTCTGGGATACCTTGCAACGTGCTGTTCACAAGAGATTTCCACATCCTCGTACTCTCATGGATTTATGGATAGCCCTGCACAGTTAATGGTGTCATTTCCCCTCCAGTACTGCTTCAGACATTACTCGAGTCCATGCCACGTCGTATTGTGACACTTATGCGTGCGTGCGGTGGCCCTACACCATATTAGGCAGGTGAACCAGTTTCTTTGGCTCTTAAACGTGACGTTTCGAGCCTTTCACTATTCAGTGACATGTGCAATGTGTTTCTGTCTTTCGCAGTCTCTTTGAATCATCCTGTACAATGCACAGAAATGCAAAACTTGGTAATAGAGTGGAACGAAACGGGCTCTGTAGCGAATGAAAGACCATCCGAAAAGAGGTCGAACACCAGAATACATTGCTCCAGTGAAGGAAATCCTGCAACAAAGATCAACGAAATCTCGAAACGGGGTTGGGAACGTTCCGCTAACAGCTTTGGACCACATTAAAAGGTTTTTTTTTTCTTTGGGCCGAAGCTCGCGAAGTTCCATTTTCGGGAGGACTGTCTGAAGTAGCTCTGTCTGCCGCTTGCCCGCTTTTGTTCCAGGACTCTGGTAGGGAACGTGCGTCGTTGGCAGCTGCCGGCCGCGTGCGTGTGCTGCGTCGTATTATTTGCGTGTGGTCACAAGAATAGCGCAGCCGCGGTCGTGGCACTCCAACGATGCGCCACGGCCATCAGCTGCTGCAGGCCCAGGTCCCTCCTCAGGGACGCTCGCCGGACGCTCTACTCCCAAACAAACAGCCACTCTCCACTTCTCGTCACAACCGGTCGCTATTTCGGTCATAGCAAGTTGTTCGTAATGTATTCAGATTTAAATTACTTTTCATTTTTTCCGTAAGTATGTTGGAACTTCATAGGTTCAGATCAGTTGGTATGTCATGTTTAATGTTCCAAGCTGCGACGTTGTCGAGACACGTACTTCGGGTCTGCTGTTTGCTGCGATACAAAGTCGCTCTACACTGAGGTGACAAAGGTCATGGGACAGCGATATGCAATAATACAGATGGCGGTATTATAATCCCAGATCCACAGTTTCGAGAGTGTACCGAGAACACCAAATTTCAGACATAAGCTCTCATCATGGACAACACAGTGGCCGACGACCTTTACTTAACGACCGAGAGCAGCGGCGTTTGCATAAGTGGTCATTGCTAACAGACAAACAACACTGCGTGAAATAACCGGAGAAATCGAAGTGGGAAGTACGAAGACGTATGCGTAGTTTTCAGAAAACTTTGAACCAAATTTTGTGTATTATTGAGAATACTACTATTTTCCCGCACCATATTCAGTATAACCTGAATCGTAGGCATCTTCCATTCTTTTACCTTTGGCTCTTCTTTATTTTCTCATCTCTTTCGTGTAACTGAGTAAGCTCTGTCTACCTTAGGAATTCTTGAAAATCGATATTTCGTAACGCCTATCTTGTATGTGCACCTGACCTGACTCCAAGTCTCTCCAGCACTTCAGTTCATTCATATGTCGCCATTAAAGCATAAAACAGCATCCGATACATATTGTACAAACACATTTTTGGTAGATGATTCCAAATTAGAGTTCATACTTTAATCGAAATTTTGAGTTTTTCAATGTAAGCATCATTATAGCAAGGTCACAATAGATTTTTATTGCCCTCATAACTGCTGGTGGTAAAGAGTGTTTATGCTCAAAATTTTCGCCAGAACGTAATACCCGTTTATATTTGCACCAGCTTCAAGGGCCGCTTGGCCAAAGGCTGTGTTGTGGATCTTCATCACTTGATACGTTACGGAAAAAAAAACGCCGATAAAGCTCTTCTCACACTTTGTACATCATCACAGTTCCTTCTTATGCCTAACGTACACTATGTTTGCAGCTTTTCTGTTTCGGAATTTGTGAGACGTCCTGCTCCAAGATATATATGTATATATATATATATTTTTTTTTTACAAATAAACAAAATAAGCTGCGCGGGATTAGCCGAGCGGTCTAGGGGCTGCAGTCATGGACAGTGTGGCTGGTTCCGGCGGAGGTTAGAGTCCTCCCTCGGGCATGGGTTAATTTAGGTTACGT
The DNA here is from genome assembly GCF_023897955.1 of Schistocerca gregaria. Taxonomy (NCBI): domain Eukaryota; kingdom Metazoa; phylum Arthropoda; class Insecta; order Orthoptera; family Acrididae; genus Schistocerca; species Schistocerca gregaria. Next base: position 492,863,668 of record NC_064924.1, read on the forward strand.
AGTGTGTAAGCTTAGGGACTGATGACCGTAGCAGTTAAGTCCCATAAGATTTCACACACGTTTGAACAAACAAAATAAATGTATCTTTAGCACTTACCGAAAAACGACGTTCATTTGGCACTTAGGTTATAGGCTGGCAAACCGTTGAAGTATCAATCAAAGATGCTTAAATCACGAGGAGACAGCACGAAGTCATTTGCCTGAAATCTAACAGCACCACGAAAATGAGCATGGCACTTGAGGTGCAATGCATTTTAAAATTGTTAGTATTGCCGAAAATAATCTTCAAATTTGCATGAAACGAAGTTAATTTTACAAAGAAAACTGCAGAGTATTTGAAATGACAAAGGAAATTTCAATTTTTTGTGCTGATTAAGCTCATGTCTCCCCTTGGGGAGTAGAGTTCTCCACAAGGCACTACGAATAAAACGTAAGGTACATCAAGGAACGAGGAAGACAGCATACAGACGTTTAAATGAATGGCTTTCCTGTAACATGAGAGATGCCTATCGTCACGAACATCTGCTTTCTTAGAAGTAGATACCTTAGGGGTTGCAAAGCAACTCAAATCGCTTGATACGGGCAAGTCTTCAGGTCCAGATTGTATACCGATTAGGTTCCTTTCAGATTACGCTGAGACTATAGCTCCCTACTTAGCACTCATTTACAACCGCTTGCTCACCGATAGATCTGTACCTACAGATTGGAAAATTGCGCAGGTCGCACCAGTGTTCAAGAAGGGTAGTAGGAGTAATCCATTTAACTACAGACCTATATCATTGACGTCGGTCTGCAGTAGGGTTTTGGAGCATATACTGTATTCAAACATTATGAATCACCTCGAAGGGAACGATCTATTGACACGTAATCAGCATGGCTTCAGAAAACATCGCTCTTGTGCAACGCAGCTAGCTCTTTATTCACACGAAGTAATGGCCGCTATCGACAGGGGATCTCAAGTTGATTCCGTATTTCTAGATTTCCGGAAAGCTTTTGACACCGTTCCTCACAAGCGACTTCTAATCAAGCTGCGGAGCTATGGGGTATCGTCTCAGTTGTGCGACTGGATTCGTGATTTCCTGTCAGGAATGTCGCAGTTCGTAGTAATAGACGGCAAATCATCGAGTAAAACTGAAGTGATATCAGGTGTTCCCCAGGGAAGCGTCCTGGGACCTCTACTGTTCCTGATCTATATAAATGACCTGGGTGACAATCTGAGCAGTTCTCTTAGGTTGTTCGCAGATGATGAGAGAGTGTGGCAGATATGATACACGAGTTGGGATGGAAGTCATTACAGCATAGACGTTTTTCGTCGCGGCGAGACCTTTTTACGAAATTTCAGTCACCAACTCTCTCTTCCGAATGCGAAAATATTTTGTTGAGCCCAACCTACATAGGTAGGAATGATCATCAAAATAAAATAAGAGAAATCAGAGCTCGAACAGAAAGGTTTAGGTGTTCGTTTTTCCCGCTCGCTGTTCGGGAGTGGAATAGTAGAGAGATAGTATGATTGTGGTTCGATGAACCCTCTGCCAAGCACTTAAATGTGAATTGCAGAGTAGTCATGTAGATGTAGATGCTGTAATTTACCGTCTAGTAAGGTCATCCGAAGACCAGTATCAGCTGCAAAGCGATTTAGAAAAGATTGCTGTATGGTGTGTCAGGTGGCAGTTGACGCTAAATAACGAAAAGTGTGAGATGATCCACATGAGTTCCAAAAGAAATCCGTTGGAATTCGATTACTCGATAAATAGTACAATTCTCAAGGCTGTCAATTCAACTAAGTACCTGGGTGTTAAAATTACGAACAACTTCAGTTGGAAGGACCACATAGATAATATTGTCGGGAAGGCGAGCCAAAGGTTGCGTTTCATTGGCAGGACACTTAGAAGATGCAACAAGTCCACTAAAGAGACAGCTTACACTACACTCGTTCGTCCTCTGGTAGAATATTGCTGCGCGGTGTGGGATCCTTACCAGGTGGGATTGACGGAGGACATCGAGAGGGTGCAAAGAAGGGCAGCTCGTTTTGTATTATCGCGTTATAGAGGAGAGAGTGTGGCAGATATGATACACGAGTTGGGATGGAAGTCATTACAGCATAGACGTTTTTCGTCGCGGCGAGAGCTTTTTACGAAATTTCAGTCACCAACTTTCTCTTCCGAATGCGAAAATATTTTGTTGAGCCCAACCTACATAGGTAGGAATGATCATCAAAATAAAATAAGAGAAATCAGAGCTCGAACAGAAAGGTTTAGGTGTTCGTTTTTCCCGCTCGCTGTTCGGGAGTGGAATAGTAGAGAGATAGTATGATTGTGGTTCGATGAACCCTCTGCCAAGCACTTAAATGTGAATTGCAGAGTAGTCATGTAGATGTAGATGTAGATGTCAAACATGTATCTTGGATCCTCACGAAGAAAAAGAGTTGAAGTGAGTTTTCGTCCTCTGCCGAAAACAGCAGCAATTTTGAGTTTCGTCAAAGATGGCTGGGATATACACCATCCTCTGCGCGTATGGCTTTTCGTACATAGTGCAGGCGACAAGCATAGTGTATGGAAGATGCAGGGAACACCGTGGTGCACACATATCTTACAATCCAATAAATCGGCTGCCTCGGAGCAGTGTATCGACACTGTTGATTCTGTGTTGTTTGAAAATGTCGAAATTCTAGCGGTGGTGGAAGAAGCAGGTGAAATTCTTTAGGAGAAGAATTTAATTCAAAGGGACACTCAGCTTGGACAAATCATGGAGTCCAGCGTTTTCTTTAATAACCCTGCAAAGGCGTCGCTGCAATGCAGTTAGTAATGATACGTCGATATCCCATCGTGGATCGACCGCGTAGCCACAAATTCATATATACGTCGTTGAGGCCGAGCAACGTCTGTGGCGTTTGACTATCTATGGTCACATGCGCTGTGGCGTGGTGCAGGATGCGGGATTATACTCGGTTATACTCTTAGAAGGACGGAGTGAGTGATGTAGCTTCAGTCTCCCCGCTCACGCTGAAGACGGCCGTAAGGCATATAGCCGAAGCACGGGATAGTTACCTAGTGCAGCTACTCACGGAGGTTCAGTGTACGCTTTAATTATCGTAGGACAGCGAAACTATGTAGATATTCTTTTCCGTTGATGCATAACCGATTTACAGAGGGAAAAAATTAGTTCCAGATTTGGCCATCAGGTACAAATCTGGCGCTGTGAATAGAAGAAAGAGGTATGGAAATGTTTCCTTATGTAGGTAATGGATTAGAAGCGGGACGTGGGCAGTAAAGGTCAAAGGGGGGATAATGGCATAATTTTGATTTTATAAATTAACTTCCGCTTGTACAATTTGTTCAATAAGTGCTCCGAAGACATCACGAGATGCTGTGCAGCGCCATTTTGCACCTGGTGGCCAAAATTGGAACTATTTTTTTCAGCATAAATTGCTTCCGCATTAACGCAACAGAATATCTACAAAGTTTTACTGCCATACGCGTCCGAAATTTCATGGATTAGTTGTAAACTTATCACGTCATTATCTCGAAAACTTTTGAATTCAGTGAAACACTTTTTCTCGTTGATTACCGAAATATCTCTCCCGACAACCGTTATTTCCATAGATATCTAACTCTTTCTGTTTACATATTGTCAGTTTTTAACTCGTGACATGTTCCAAGTTTTCGTTTCCTACAGAAAAACGTAAAAACTCTGCAATTCACGTATATTACAGATTTCTATGGAGCCCCTAATTCGACAACTTTCATAGCACATTGTAAGGCACACGAAACTAAACGATACACAGTCTCTCTTGAACATCTAACAGAGAACGGACAGACACAACATTCACGCGGCGAAGTGGCAATGCTCAGTGGGAGTCGAAAATGGCAGCGCTTCTTGGTTTACTGGAGGCAGGAGCAGTCCAGTCGTTTCGCTGTCACGTACCGACGACTTTAAATGGGGACACAGAAGACCATGTATCATTGAAATAATAAGCTATAAGCTTGTATTACAAGGTGGAGATCTTAGAACAACAGCAAGAGGATAACCTCATTTGTGGCCTAGATGAAGATGGAGTTAAGCGAAGTTTATGAGAACATTACACCCGAGCTAAGGGCCATTTATAATTGAATAAATAAATTAAAATCTGGTCGCCCAGCCTAAGTGCTGATTAGCCAGTTGAAGATTTTTTCCCACTGAAATCTTTGATAAGACTCCTAGTATTGCCTGGTCAACTGACGTGATCAGTGAACGGAGGACGCGATCTATAATCTCGTATTGTAGTCTCCTCGTGAGTCACCGGCCTTGTCGCAGCGGTGGCTCCCGTCAGATCACCGAAGTTACGCGCTGTCGGGCTGGGCTAGCACTTTGATGGGTGACCATCCGGTCTGCCGAGCGCTGTTGGCAAGCGGGGTGCACTCAGCCCTTGTGACGCAAACTGAAGCGCCACTTGATTGAAAAATATTGGCTCCGGTCTCTGAAACTACATACGGCCGGGAGAGCGGTGTGCTGACCACATGCTTCTCCATATCCGCATCCTGTGGCACCTGTGGTCTGAGGATGACACGGCGGCCGGTCGGTACCGTTGGGCCTTCATTGAATGTTCGGGAGGAGTTCAGGTATTTTTTAGTTTTCTTGTGAAAACCAATTTATTCGCCAAGACCGCCATGTAAACACCATTACTGAATTACTGGTATCGGCAGTATGTATTGCCATCCTGAGATCCATAAAACCGGTCAGTGGTATCTATACCATAGAATGCTTGCATAACTCTGTCACGTAAGGACCATATAGTGTGCGTAAAAGAGCCGACGCATTGAACACGAACAATACAGATACGTCCCACATCTCAGTATTGTGATTCAACATCAAGAAATTTCGTATGTCGATGAATCTCGTATGAACGGGTGAGCTGAATATAGTTCCGCTAATGAAGAAGCTGAGTACGCGCTGTGTGCTACCAGATGTGTTGAGTCCAAAAACTCATGACGAAAACAAAAATCATTTTTACTCATGGTTAGAGTAGTTGAAGAATAATGCGGAGAACTTCTGGCATAGTTATGCCACTCTCAGTGAAACGTGTCTTCATTATTATTTCTCGAAAGAAAAACTACAGTTAAAACAGTAGACCGGAGAAAATGGAATTACTCTGGGTAGAAAAATGTTTCATAATGCTGGATTGTTTGTAAAGGATAGAGACAGTTACTACACAAAACTAGCGGATCGTAAAAACAATGCACCTTCTCAAACATCGGCCATTATAATTGCAAAACTCCATGAGTGGCCTTAGTTGCCCAGCCGCTCCATTATATTGATTTGGTACCACCGGTTTTTCTAACTATTTTTGGCTCGATGGCTCTTTGGGTATCAGATTACCAATCCAATTTTCCAAGGTTGAGTCCTCAGACAGACCAAGGATATTTTTTTTTCAGGCACTTGCCTCTTCCTTGGAGATAGTATTGAGAGTAAAGTTTGTGTTTGGAAGTAAAATATTAACTAATTATTGTGTTTCGGTGTTTTTTCCCACATGTTTTAGCGCAGTGAAAACAAGACTCCCTACAAATTACACAACGGGTTTTTGTCTGAGTTTTCATAGCCAAGCGAAGAGTGGGAATTTGGCAAATAGTGTGTCAAATTGACAGCGTGAGGTCTAGAAAAGAAACGGTCAAATCTTGTGTAAAATGATTTGCCCCTAAAGTAAGAAATAAAATAGAGATTTACACGTCTTTGAATGAGGCCCGAAATCATGTAAAGCAAATGAGGTGCGTGGAATATTACATTTTTTTATTTATTCCTTTGGGAAAGTCATTTAAGAAAACATTTGACCGATATATTTTCAATTTTTTTACCGATCATAATAAAATAGGTAACTTTGTTTGGATAAACCATTCAGTTTTAGTTTGTCTAGTTTTATTGTGATCACACGTAACTGAGGTTCACGTAATTCACATCATATGATGTTGCACGTTTATATTCTTATGGGGCGGTATCCCAAGTACATGAAATTTGAATTTTTCATGAAAATGATATCGAGTACACTGAAACACCTTCAGGTGTCTCCCACAACATCGTTACTGAATCAGTGAGGCAAGTGGCTGCGAGATGTGAATGCTTTGGTTAGTTGCTGGTGAGCACATTTACACTGTCGTATTTTCATGAGTAGACTGTTTTGCGACGGCTGACCTGGAGGAGGAGTGTGCTAGTACAGAGTTTTGTTTACACATGTGGAAACCGCTGCAGAGACCTACCAAATGTGGAAAAACTTTTTGGAAAAAAATCTTTAGGTGAGACACAAATACACGACTGGTATAAGCGGCGAACGTAGACTGGCGTCGCACCAGAAAATGATCAGAAAGTGAGAGATCCAATTTTAAAAATCCTAGACAGATCTTGGGGGTAAGTTACGGCACATGTGAACCTATTCTGCCAGAGGAAATGAACGTGAGAACAAATTTTTTAATTTATTCCAAATTGACCCACAATGCACGAAATAATCTGATGACGCCCTTCCCCGGTGACAATGCGTTGTTTTTGAACCAATAAAGAACATAGTGCCACTTGGGACTGCTTATTAATATTAACTTTTTTTTTGTCCAGTATGTTGAACGTAAATGCACAGGGTCCACAGCTAATGACGGGGATTGTGTCGCAGTTTGTGCAAGACGATCAGCAGCAACACCACGCAGGAGTCTGCAGAGAACTTCTGCTTCAGAACGATCGAACTTTCTTTCATTGGTTATCGCTGGTAACGAATTTGGATGTATGACTGTTACCCTGAAACCAAGCAGCAGTCATCGCACTAAAAGATTGTTCACAAAAAGTTCGTCCGTCTTGGTCAAACGATGAACGAATAGTGCTGTCGTGATGATCTAGGGCGTTTGATGGAGGAAATGCAGAAAAAAAAAGTCCACATAACTGGCGTACAAACGAGTGGGGCTCCATTATGTCTGCAAGACGCCACATGACCTACTTTCCTCAGGAAAGTTGTACTAAAATCAATTGCCATTGTTCGCAACACGCCGTGCACACCAGACTTAGATTCGTATGCATTCTTCCTCGTTTAATAGTTAAAAGTTTGAGTTGGGATGATGCCCGAACCCAGGCAATCGTCTCCCGCAGAAGGTTTGTCCTCACTTCCCTCGTGGGGCAACTGAAAGTCGTAATTTGTTTCAGATGTGTCCTCTGCGCTCTCAAGTCGGACACACAGTTTAAACTTCTCGCAATGTATATAGTGCCAAAAGGAAAAAAAATTCTAATGATTTAATCTTTTGAGAGGCAAGTGAGATAGATTTGGAGTCTGTCCCTCGTATTACTCAGTCTGTGCATTGAACAAGCAAGATTTTAAGCTAACTAAGGAGAAGAAATAAAAACTTTGATGTTTTCTGAGGACATTGCAATTCTGTAAGAGACGGCAAGGATTTCGGAGATCACTGGAACGGTATTGATAGTGTCACTCGGTAGAATTCCGCTGCTAGGTTACTGGAATGTTTGGTACCTTGAAAAGACAGATTGACATCAACAGGATTAAAACGAGGATAATGGAGAGTAGTGTAATTAAATCTTGTGATGGCGGGGAAATTATATTAGAAAATGAGGCAACTGAAAGTGTAAATTAGTTTTGATATTTGAATAGCACAGTCAACTGACGATGCAGAAATAGAGAGTAAATGAGATACAGACTGGGAATAACGAGGAGAAAAATGTTGGCGTAGAACATAAATTTAAATGTTAATGTAAGTCTATGGATGGACGGAAGGAAGAATGGAGGGGTTTAACGTCCCCTCGACATCGAAGTCGTTTGAGATGGAACACAAATTTGGAATGTTTAAAGGATGGGGAAGGAAATCGGCCGTGCCCTTTCGAAGATAGGATCCCGGCGTTTGCCTGGAGCGATTTTGGGAAATCACGGAAAACCGAAATCTGGATAACCGGACGTGGATTTGAACCGTGGTCCTCCCGAATGCGAGTTCAGTGTGCTGACCATTGCGCCACTTTTCTCGATATATTTATTTGCGTGGAAGTGAAATATGGTTGGTAAACAGTACAGACAACAAAATATTAGAAGCTTTTAAAATTTGGTGCTACAGAAGAATGCTGAAGCTGTGTAGATCGAATAACTAACAAGGAAATACTTAAACGACCCGAGGAGAAAAGAATTTGCTGGCCCAATTTGATTGGAGGTGAGTTAGGGCGATAGGGCAAGTGTGGAAGGGGGGGAGGGGGGGGAGGTATAGTCAGAACAAGGCGCAATCACAAGAAGCACGATCAAGAAGCAGATGAGAACTTGTTCAGGACAGACAAGCGTGGAGAGCTGTATGAAATCACACTTGGGATAGAAGGAGAAGAAGAAGAAGAAAAAGAATGACAACGTTTTGGTGGTTGTTGCCAGCACTAGTGCCTATACTACCGCCGCTACAGAATTCAGCACAATATTATAGTGTTGCGTCACACTGCCATTCCATCACTTACGCGTGCGAGAAATCGCGTGTAATCAGGCCACAGCCGGGTTGCCTTGTAACATTTCCAGTCGCAAAGGCTCTGTACAAGGACGCACGTGTGCACAACTTCCCACCAGGAGGTAAGGTCATCAACAGAGTCACGTGCCTCTGCTCCTATGGGCCGCTACTGAGAGGTGTGCGACTTTTCCTACAATATCGGAACACAGTCTGGTGATCACGAACGGAAGAAGACCACCTTTGATCTCGAAAATATGCACCAACAACAGATTATTTCCTCTGGGCGGAGGACGGATATTCCTGCGTTACTAGGGGGCGTGTTGGTGATGCATCTAAGATACTACACCCAAAATACATCGACAACGAGTAAATACTTGTAGGTGCGCTTGTGGCTAAGTTACAGCTAACGATGAAGTCAATTTTCTGACTTACAACTAATTTATAACGTTAGGAGACACCGAATTATTACTCTTACATCTTATTTTCCGCCCTAGTGTACGAAACGTAAACAAATACGTAACTCAGGTATAGTTTGTGTATTTATTATTGCGGATTATATGAAGTGGACAAAATATTGACACTGTGCGCTGATGCACTGAAACAAGCAAATCCCAGACAGGCAGTACTGCACGTTGAATTTCACCTGAACTTATCACGGAAAAGGTCCGTCTTCGGCAAGCGTCGAAGTGCATCTGTAAATGTCTTGTTCAAGTTTTCCCGACAAATAAAAAACAGCGGGTGTGTATGTGTAATGAGCGGCAGACCATCTTGTTTTTCACGAGCGACCAGTCCAGCGATCTCAGATCTACCGTTAAGAACTTCTGTTGTTATTTGTCCAGAGTGGACAGGACATCCGCACTCGCCAGGATAGCCGAGTGCGCTAATGCGGATAGGCGCGTCGGCCCCGCATACCGGCGAGGACCGGCGTGCCGGCGAGCCTGGATGTGGTTTTTAGGCGTTTTTCCACATCCCACTAGGTGAATACCGCCTTGGTTTCCACGTCCCGCCTCAGTCACACGACTACATCTGAAAACGTTCCAACTATTTCATGGCTTACACTAGATGCAGACAGCTGGGGTGCACTAATTCCATCCTTGGGGGGGGGGGGGGGTGTCTGGGGTGGAGACAGGAAGGACATCTGGTTACCATGTGACACTAACCTCTCACATCCATAGCAACAAGGCCAACTCTGTGTTGAAATGGGACAAACGCCAAAAAAGGTGGTGGTGGTGGACATGGACAGGACATGTGTCATATTATTATCGCATGTTCATTAGGGTGTCCTTTAAAAACTGCAGTCGCATATTAGGAACTGTAGATTCTTACAGCTGCTTACACTCCTATCAATGTGGTGCTTGGCAAACCCACAAGACACGTTGACAGACCGAGGTAGTTGCTTATCCACTTAGCTGTGTGCATATTCAGCTGACCCATGGTGTATGCTGCAAAGATGAATTTGTCCATTCTTTGTAAACGATGCTGCAACCATAAATAGATACTTGCATAGAAACGCCGCATTCACTTTCGGTTTTCTTTCACCTACGTTTCTAGTCGGCAAGCCACCTTATGGCATGTGGCGGAGTGTACTGTTTGTACCACAGCAACTCCCACTTCCCCTGCCCCCTTGTGTGTTCTAGTCGCGAATGGTTCGCGCGAAGAACGATTGCCGGTAAACTTCCGTGTGGACTGGGAGTCTGTCTGATTTTATCTTCATGATCCCTTCGCGAGATGTAGGTAGGAGAGGGTACATTTGTTGACTCTTCTAGGAACGCTCTCGGAACTTTAACAGTAAACTACACCGTGATACAAAACGCCTCTCTTGCTGAGTGTGCCACGGGAATTCGTTGACCGTCTATGTGACGCTTTCGTTCTTAATAAATGAACCTGTAACGAAACGCGCTGCTCTTCTTTGGATTTGCTCTGTCTCCTCTATCGGTCCTTACTGACGAGCAGTATTCAACTGGCCGAACGAGTGTTTTGTAAGCCACTTCCTCATTTCCTGGTGATTCTTCCAATCTCGGTCTAGCATCTGCCTTACTCGCCATTAATTTTGTGTTGTTGTTCTATTTCAAGTAGCTCCACACACATACTCCTAAATACTTTGTAGAAGTAACTGCTTCCAGTGATAGTCCTGAAATACAATAAAGGGACTTTATGTCCATGTATTCGCCATACATTACATTTGTTTGTGTTGAGCGTCGACTGGCACTCCTTGCCCGCAGCGTCGGTCCTCTACAGGTCTTCCTGCATTTCGCTATAATGTAACACCGTCGTGACTTCTCTGTGTACAACAGCATCGTAGACGAAAAGCCTCATGGAACTTCGGACGTTATGTACTCGGTCAGTTATACGTGTTGTGAAAAGTAATGGTGCTATGGCACTCCTCAGTGGCACGCCCGAAGTTACTTCTAGTCCGAAGATATCTCTCCGTCCAGAATGACTTGCTAGGACACCGACCGTAGAACTGTAACCCGTTTTGAAAGTCACTGCCATGAAGCCCATGATCGAGAGAAATTTAGAAACGATTTAATACGTTGGAAGGTAGTATTTGCCGAATAATCGTATGGATTATTCCATTCGCACTTCTAAGCTGTCTAGTCGACTACGTGTTGCGTTACGGAAATGTCAATTACATTTCTTTCGTCAGCTGCTGTGCCCTTTTTCGCTGGCTTACATTATTCTTCACACCTCTAGTGCCTAGTTTTTTTTCCATATTGTTTGCAAAGTCATACGGTAAGGGCTTTTGCCGGGCGGGGTGGCCGAGCGGTTCTAGGCGCTACAGTCTGGAACCGCGCGACTGCTAAGGTGACAGGTTCGAATCCTGTCTCGGGCATGTATGTGTGTGATGCTCTTGGGTTAGTTAGGTTTAAGTAGTTCTAAGTTCTATGGGACTGGTGACCTCAGAAGTGAAGTCCCATAGTGCTCAGAGCCATTTGAACCAAGCCATTTTGTGGGTTTTTGCACCATCAGTATATTGAAATTTCGAGGGAACTCTTGCCGGGAATAGTCGGACAACGTGTTACTTCCTCCCACATACGTTTCGCGAAATGATCACGATAAGAAAACTCTAGAAATTAGAGCTAATACTGAGGCTTACTGACTGTCATTCTCACCACATGTCATTCGCTAGTGGAACAGAGAAACGGGAGATCCGTTAGTGGTACCAGAAGCACCCACCTCCAAACTCCGCTACATGGCTTGCGGAGTATGATGTAGATGTGTCGCTTTCAACAAGTAACCGCATCGTTGTTTTAACAATTTGCCGAAATTCACTATAAAGAAATTACTGTCCCCCGAGTTTAATGAACAAGTTGGCTGATCGCTACAACAGCAGTGTACTCACTGATCAGCTCTAAACTCACAGCTAAACACCCGAACTGTACGCTTGCATTTAGATAGTAGAGCCGGTATTTGTGAGACCTTTTCTCATTATAGGGGCGGGGGGAGGGGGGGGGGGGGGGTGGAGTGCTGCTGTCTTGTTACTATCTGACCAAGTTGTACATATATGAAATTATTGAATTATTGTTAGAGGGCCCTTTTTCTCATGTAAGACATAAAAAAACCTCATTCTGGATGCACCAGTAAACCATGATTGTCTAAGGAATCGGACTCCTGTATGTAAAACAGCTTTAAAGGTACGATCACCTTACACATGAGCGTTAAATATTTGATATTAAGCATGTAAACGAGGAGAAATTTAGAAAAGCTTTTAAATTACGCTTTTAAGTTTGCTGGAAGTCGCAGAGTGCTCTCGTTATGAAACACTGGATGAATACGAGGTCTTTTCTAAGAATTCCGGAACTTTGTCCACAATATTTTTCTGCGCTTACCCCTTACTTATTGTGCATGTTCTCCTTCGAAATGCTCTCTTCCACAATTAATACACAATTAATACAACGCTGTTTCCACTTCCGAAAGACTTGGTACGCCTCGTGCTTGATCGCACGAAGCGCCGTGTGCGAACCTTCTTTTATTTCGACTGCAGTTGCAAATCTTTGTCCATTCAACGGGTTTTTCAACTTTGGAAATGAAAAATGTCCGTCGGGGTGAGGTCTGGAGAGGGAGCACAGTGATTTCGTTTTTTGTGCAATAGTCACGCACCAACAGGGATGAATTTGCGGGTGCGTTATCGTGATTCAAGAGTCAGGAATTGTGTCACTACATTTCAGACCGTTTCCTGCTCACATTTTCTCTCAGGTGTCACAACACGTCCCGATAGTACCACCGATTAACAGTTTGTCCCTGTGGTACGAATTCATGATGGACTAATACATCAAAGAAGAAAACTGTCAGAATGGCTTTGACGTTCGACCTGACGTGACGAGCTGTTTTTAGGTCTTGGAGAACCTTTCCCGACCCACTGTGAAGATTTAACACTGATCTGAACATCATAACAGTAGACCCACGTTTCATCACTAGTCATGATTCTCTTAAGCGCGATCCAAACGCTCTTCACGGATTCTGAGGCGTAGATCTTTCTGGTCTTGACTCAGAAGGCGTGCGACGAACTTGGCGGCAACACACACATTCCAAGACGCTGTGTCAGGATTTCATGACATGATCCAGCTGAAATGTTGCATTCTTCTCTAATCTGTCGGGCAGTCTTCGATTGGCACGCACGATTCCGTTCGCGTTCCTGACCTGAGCGTCGTCCGTAGATGCCGAAGTGTGTCCTGAACGAGGGTCATTTTTAACTTCCATCCGGCCATTTTTAAACCGTGTGAACCATTCGAAACACCGAGCATGGATTAAGCACTAATTACCGTAGGCTTCCTGCATTTCGCACCAACACACCATTGACGCGAAATTACGAATGTTCCGGAGTTTTTTGGACATACCTCGTAGATGTCTGTGACGTACAGTGATGTAAATTTCCAGATACATTTAGTAGTACATGTGGAAACAGATAGCAGACATTGTTGCAGAAATAGTCTGTAGTAAAGAAGTGATAAATTATAGCCTGTCTGATGCTGAAGTTTCACTGCACTTACAGCGAGAATGTAAACTATAAGATTTTTTTTCCTTTCATATTTTTGTGGAGAGGGGTGCCGAGTTTCAGCGACAAAATGTGACGTAAAGGTTTGAAATTATGTGTAAACTTTGTTAGAATTCACTGATTGCTCTCATTTTTAACTATTCGATGAATGAAACTTCCTGGCAAATTAAAACTGTGTGCCCGACCGAGACTCGAACTCGGGATCTTTGCCTTTCGCGGGCAAGTGCTCTACCATCTGAGCTACCGAAGCACGACTCAGATGAGCTTCTGTAAAGTTTGGTAGGTAGGAGACGAGATACTGGCAGAAGTAAAGCTGTGAGGACGGGGCGTGAGTCGTGCTTCGGTAGCTCAGATAGTAGAGCACTTGCCCGCGAAAGGCAAAGGTCCCGAGTTCGAGTCGCGGTCGGGCACACAGTTTTAATCTGTCAGGAAGTTTCATATCAGCGCACACTCCGCTGCAGAGTGAAAATCTCATTCTGTATTCGATGAATGAATTCAGAGTTCTTGCTCTCCACCGGTTACGCTGCCTAAACAAAACACACACACACACACACACACACACACAGTGTTTCTAATTGTAATTTTTGCCTTATTGCATTAAATTTGTACCATAAGGTGATGCTTTTTAGTAAGTAGATTGTGATAGTATTTCAGATTTTATCAATAATTAGAGGAAAAATTGAGAACCAAATTTTTATTGCCCCCGAAAGCCGCTACTTAGATAACCTGTAACTTGTGCCTGATTCCGTCCAGAGTCCGGTATAGTCACTTAGTAATATACGAGTAGATTTGGAGCAGCCAGTCTTAGCTGCCTCACCCACCATGTATGTGGGGAACCTGCGAAGTCTTTTGCCATTGGTGTTTGTGCGGTTAGTTATAGGTATTTCTCATTACAAACGACAATGGAATTTATTGAGACTACACTAAGAGGAGGGCATTGTACCGAATTAGTCGGATGGGACGATAAGCTCCGAATCCCTGGAGATCAAATGTCTATGTACAGGGTGGTTATAATTAAAGAGAAGCTTCTCATGGAGATCCAGAATGGGTTGTAATTATCGTGTGGCAACGGAAGTTGGTAGATTTGCTAATGCGTCAATGCATAACCGATTTACCGCGGAAAAAATTAGAACCAATTTTGGCTACCAGCCGCAAATCAGGCGCTGCATAGGATTTCGTCGTCTTCTCCGGTGCTGTCTTGTGTAAGCGGTGGTTAATAATAAAATAAGCATTATGCGTTTCTCACTTGTTTGACCCTCTCTGCATACATCACTTTCGTTATCAATTACATATGGAAATACGCTGAAGAGACTAAGAAACTGGTACACCTGCCTAATATCGTGTAGGGCCACCGCGAGCACGCAGAAGTGCCGCAACACGAGGTGGCATGAACTCGACTATTGTCTGAAGAAGTTCTGGAGGGAACTGACTCCATGAATCCTTACGGATGTATGGTCAAGGCTGTCCATAAATCCGTAAGAGTACGGTGGAGTGGAGATCTCTTCTGAACAGCACATTGCAAGATATCCCAGATATGCTCAATAACGCTCATGTCTGGGGTGTTTGGCGGCCATCGGAAGTGTTTAAACTCAGAAATGTGCTCCTGGAGCCACTCTGTAGCAATTCTGGACGTCTGGGGGTGTCGCATTGTCCTGCTGGAATTGCCCAAGTCCGTCGTAATACACAATGGACATGAATGAATGGATGCAGGTGACCAGACATGATGCTTACGTATGTGTCACCTGTCACAGTCGTAATTATAGGTATGAAGGGTCCCATATTACTTAAACTGCACACACTGCACACCATTACAGAGCCTGCACCAGCATGAACAGCCCCTGCTGATAAGCAGGGTCCATGGATCCGTGATATTGTCTCCATACCCGTCCCGTACACATCCTTCCGCTAGATTTCAAACCAGACGTGCGACTAGGCAACATGTTTCCAGTCAGCAACAGTACAATGTCGATGTTGATCAAGGGTACACGAGTGAACCTTCTGCTCAGAAACCCCACATCGATGATGTTTCGTTGAATGCTTCGCACTCTGATACTTTTTGATAGCCCAGTATTCAAATTTGCAGCAATTTGTTGAATGGTTGCACTTCTGTCACGTTGAACAATTCTATTCAGACGTCGTTAGTTCCGTTCTTGCAGGATCTTTTCCGGTCGCAGCGATGTCGGAGATTTGGTGTTTTACCAGATTCCTGATATTCACGGTACACTAGTAAACTGGTCGTACGGGAAAATCCTCACTCCATCACTACCTCAGAGATGCTGTGTCCCATCGCTCGTTCGCCGACTATAACACCATGTTCAAACTCACTTAAATTTTGATAACCTGCCATTGTAGCAGCACTAACCGGTATATAGGCGTTGCCGACCGCGGCGCCATATTCTGCCTGTTTGTGTGTATCTCTCTGTATATGAATACGCATGCCTATACCAGTTTCTTTGGCGCTTCAGTGTATTTCTATACGTCTTTCTTGCATTCAGAGTGCCAGATTTGCACCCGGCGGCCGAAATTGCAACTATATGTTTTAAAGCGTTAATCGGTTCCGCATTAGCGCTTTAGAATATCTACAAAGTTACTCTGTCCAACGATAATTACAGCACACACTGGACCTTTGTGAGCAGCTGCACTTGAATTAATACCCTCTGTTATCTTCACTGAGTTTCACCTTCACCCTTCCATTTATTGTCAACACCCCGCAAACGTCGCTGCACTGTACTGCACTCAAGCTAATCTTCACGGTTTGCATCCACATCTGACGTTTCGTAGTATGTCGGAGACTGGCAACGGTGAACTAGCTCCTCGAGTATTTTCCCCGGAAGACGGCAATGAGAGAATACTGCATCGGCTCATCAAAACTTGTTTCCTGAGTGTGAGAGTGACTGACTTAGTTGATATACGTGACGCGTTTGCTAAACACGTTCTGTCTCGCACAATTCTTGTCTGATGTTACTGTCGCTCTCTTCAGTCATCCTTAAGAACAGTCGTGAAGCCGTTCTTTAGACTGCGCTCGCTCACCAGAATTAGTTGCTGTTGTTTGCTTTCTTATCTCCCCGCCAGTGTGGCTGCCTTTATGGCTAATGTGAGAACGTGTCGTCTCTTCGTTATACTTTACGTAATCGCAGCCGACTCAGTATTCACAGGCGTAACAGCTGTCGCGTTAGCGCACACACTGTGAAACCGAAATTCACGTACCCACGAAGTGGAGGCGGTACGCCGGTAAGTCTCTCAAGCCATTTTCAGCTACACTTACAATAGCGTCTCCTCATTTGGCAGTCCTGTTCCTCTTGCCTACAGGCAGAAACAAGGCTGTGCTGGAGCTCTCATTTACTGTGGCTGACTGACTAAAAGATGAACCTAGGGGACAAATTTACTGTTGCTGAGCATGTACCCAACGTTGTGTCAAGCTGTATTACTTTCTTCTTTTTCTTCCCTTATTGCCTCTGTCAAAGATAGCCCTTACCGTCTGCGTTTTCGTATCCTCCACGTTACCTTGTCCCCCCCCCATCCGCGATGGTCAGAGATCTTCATGATCTCCTCCTTACGTCTTCCCCAATGTCATAATCTAAAACTATTTCTCCCAGGATTTATTTGCCCAAGTAGCCCATATTTCTTCTGTCCGTAACCACCCTACTGATACGGTCATTCGTCCCCTTCTGTCGTCATCTCAGAGCAGCACTTGCAAGCTACGTCCTCAGTTATTTGCTAGAGGTATTCCAAATTCTGCCTCGTATACTGTTTTTACCCTTCTACAGCTACGTATAGTACCTTGGAAGC
Organism: Schistocerca gregaria; assembly: GCF_023897955.1. Taxonomy (NCBI): domain Eukaryota; kingdom Metazoa; phylum Arthropoda; class Insecta; order Orthoptera; family Acrididae; genus Schistocerca; species Schistocerca gregaria. The sequence goes on from NC_064924.1 coordinate 492,880,888, forward strand.
TATCCCTTGACGTCTTACCGATATCATATTATCCTGTTCCCTCTTCTTGTCAGTGTTTTATACGTATTCCTTCCCCCGCCGATTCTGCAAAGAACCTCTTCATTCCTCACCTTGTCAGTCCACCTAATTTCCAATATTCGTCTGTAGTACCTTCGATTCTCTTCTGTTCCGGTTTCCCACAGTCTATGTTTCACTACCATTCAAAAGCGTGCTCCAAACGTTAATTCTCTCCTGCTGCAGTTTTTCCCACAGTCCATGTTTCACTGCCGGCCTGTGTGGCCGAGCGGTTCTAGGCACTTCAGTCTGGAAGCGCGCGACCGCTACGGTCGCAGGTTCGAATCCTGCCTCTGGCATGGACGTGTGTGATGTTCTAAGTAGGCTGTTTAGGTTTTTATATTGGCAACGCCACGTAGCGCTCTGTATGAAAATCAGTGGCTGTGCTGTGTGCAGTCTGTGGCTAGTTTGCATTGTTGTCTGCCAATGTAGTGTTGGGCAGCTGGATGTGAACAGCGCGTAGCGTTGCGCAGTTGGAGGTGAGCCGCCAGCAGTGGTGGATGTGGGGAAAGAAATGGCAGAGTTTTGAAATTTGTAAGACTGGATGTCATGAACTGCTATATATATTTTATGACTTTTGAACACTATTAAGGTAAATACACTCCTGGAAATGGAAAAAAGAACACATTGACACCGGTGTGTCAGACCCACCATACTTGCTCCGGACACTGCGAGAGGGCTGTACAAGCAATGATCACACGCACGGCACAGCGGACACACCAGGAACCGCGTTGTTGGCCGTCGAATGGCGATAGCTGCGCAGCATTTGTGCACCGCCGCCGTCAGTGTCAGCCAGTTTGCCGTGGCATACGGAGCTCCATCGCAGTCTTTAACACTGGTAACAGGCCGCGACAGCGTGGACGTGAACCGTATGTGCAGTTGACGGACTTTGAGCGAGGGCGTATTGTGGGCATTCGGGAGGCCTTGTGGACGTACCGCCGAATTGCTCAACACGTGGGGCGTGAGGTCTCCACAGTACATCGATGTTGTCGCCAGTGGTCGGCGGAAGGTGCACGTGCCCGTCGACCTGGGACCGGACCGCAGCGACGCACGGATGCACGCCAAGACCGTAGGATCCTACACAGTGCCGTAGGGGACCGCACCGCCACTACCCAGCAAATTAGGGACACTGTTGCTCCTGGGGTATCGGCGAGGACCATTCGCAACCGTCTCCATGAAGCTGGGCTATGGTCCCGTATACCGTTAGGCCGTCTTCCGCTCACGCCCCAACATCGTCCAGCCCGCCTCCAGTGGTTTCGCGACAGGCGTGAATGGAGGGACGAATGGAGACGTGTCGTCTTCAGCGATGAGAGTCGCTTCTGCCTTGGTGCCAATGATGGTCGTATGCGTGTTTGGCGCCGTGCAGGTGAGTGCCACAATCAGGACTGCATACGACCGAGGCACACAGGGCCAAAACCCGGCATCATGGTGTGGGGAGCGATCTCCTACACTGGCCGAACACTGGTGATCGTCGAGGGGGCACTGAATAGTGCATGTTACATCCAAACCGTCATCGAACCCATCGTTCTACCATTCCTATACCGGCAAGGGAACTTGCTGTTCCAACAGGACAATGCATGTCCGCATGTATCCCGTGCTACTCAACGTGCTCTAGAAGGTGTAAGTCAACTACCCTGGCCAGCAAGTTTGGGACTGGATGAAGCGTCGTCTCACGCGGTCTGCACGTCCAGCACGTACGATGGTCCAACTGAGGCGCCAGGTGGAAATGGCATGGCAAGCCGTTCCACAGGACTACATCCAGCATCTCTACGATCGTCTCCATGGGAGAATAGCAGCCTGCATTGCTGCGAAAGGTGGATATACACTGTACTAGTGCCGACATTGTGCATGCTCTGTTGCCTGTGTCTATGTGCCTGTGGTTCTGTCAGTGTGATCATGTGATGTATCTGACCCCAGGAATGTGTCAATAAAGTTTCCCCTTCCTGGGACAATGAATTCACGGTGTTCTTATTTCAATTTCCAGGAGTGTACATTGTTTGTTCTCTATCAAAATCTTTCATTTGCTAACGATGCCTATCAGTAGTTAGTACCTTCAGTAGTTTGAATCTTTTATTTAGCTGGCAGTAGTGGCGCTCGCTGTATTGCAGTAGTTAGTGACGAAGGTTTTTGGTGAGGTAAGTGATTTGTGCAAGGTATAGGTTAATGTTAGTCAGGGCCATTCTATTGTAGGGATTTTTGAAAGTCAGATTGCGTTGCGCTAAAAATATTGTGTGTCAGTTTAGTGTTGATCAGAATAAGTAAAGAGAGTAATGTTTGAGTACGTTCACTTTTGCTCAGCTGTTTGAAAAGCAAATAACGTAAGAGGTTTACCAGCACAGCAATTCAATAATTTTTCTAAGGGGACGTTTCGATGTCCTTAGGTTAGTTAGGTTTAATTAGTTCTACGTTTTAGGGGACTGATGACCGCAGATGTTAAGTCCCATGGTGCTCAGAGCCATTTGAACTATTTTTTTCTATGTTTCACTATCAGTAAATACTGTGCTCCAAACGTATTTCTTCCTCATATTAAGGCCTGTGTTTGATACTAGGAGGTTTCTCTTAACCAGGAATGCCCTTTCTGCCGTACTAGTCTGCGTTGTATGTCCTCCGTGCTCCGTCGGTCGTGGGTTATTTTGCTGGTTGGTAGAACTTCGTCCACTTCGTGATCCCCAATTGTGAGCTTCACTGTTCTCATTTCTGCTATTTCTCATTACTCTCGTCTTTCTTCAGTTTACACTCAGTCCGTATACTGTCCTCATTAAATTGTGCATTATATTCAACAGCTCCTGTAGTTGTTCATCTCTTTCACTGATGATAGCAATGTCATCAGCGAACTTTAAGATTGACTTCCTTTCACCCTGAATCTTAATTCCTCTCTTGAGCGTTTCTATTATTTCTGTCATTGCTTCTTCGATGTATAGGTTAAACAGGAGATGCGAAAAACTACATCTTTGTCTTAGACTCTCATATACCTAGAGTCTAGAACCTAATATTCTTTTCTTAGTACCCTTCTCTGGTCATACTGCAGGTAATCCTCACAGTGTGATCTCCCAGGTTTTATCGGCGTGATAGACAAATAGTGTGCCTAGTTGGCAGAACACCAGGAAACATACTATTAATCCTCGTATTTTTCACTCACTTTGCCATTCTCTTTAGTCATGCTTCTTACTGGTCCGCCAAATCATCCAAAATTAATCCAGTAGACCATGTCTGGTAATATCTAAAGCAACCGGTAAAACGTAGCACTCAAGATCTAGCAGTTAGTAAGCTCTGCTGGATCTGACCAGCATAGAGTTGCTTCAGCGGGTATGGAACACGTGAAGAACATGAGGAATCTCTTTCTCGCCGGCCTGAGACCATCATTATTGCCTAGAAGCGGTGTTTCATGGTGTCAGCATGATGTCCTCTGGGGAAGGGGGGCGAGGGGGAGACGAGGATGCATAATTTTTATCTGGTGTGCTTATTCGTGTACACTAGTCGGTGGGTGCGATGAGTGAGGGGAAGTAGGACATCAAAGTCCACGTGCCTCGCACTACACTTCTGCTGCCACCGAGGGATCTTCCATTCTTTCGACACACATCAGACTGATGTTTCTCCCAAAAATTTCTCCGCCTGTAGCGTGCGTCTTGGCGAATTAGTGTCATTGTGACGGTGGGCCGTTGAGACCGCGTGAGTCTCCTTGGCGCTTTAACGAGGTTTAACAGGGTCAAACGGCGGCAGTCTCTGCTTTCTAAGGCGCCCCGTCGCGTGGACTTCTGAGGCGGACTCAGTGCTCCTCGTAGCCATTCTTACGCACAGGACGGAAAATCGTGCTACGACTGGCGCTCGCAGTTACGTCAGTATATTTATTAGCAGCCCATGGTCTGTTCCACTACGGTTAGCTGTCTTACATTGTTTCCGTATAATGGTCGTCAAATAAATATGACATAATTCAGCAATTAATTACGAAGCTGACATAAAATAATGAAGGGATTTCTTTGGAGATAGAAGTAGAAAAAGGTCCAAGCAAAACTAAAAAGAATGGAACAGTTACAGGAACTGGATCAACTGAAATGTTGAAATATGGTCCAGTTAAATTATTTTAGCTTTTGTTAAACCTATTTGAAAAAGTTTAATTGGCAATGCTGTCCCAGATAATTAGACTGTAAGATTTATACCAAAAATTCATAAGAAAAGAACAAAAGATGATTGTAAGAATTATAGAGGAATAACTGTGACTAACATATTTAGTAGACTTTTTGGAACAGTTACTAAACATTTTTATATCCAGAATTTAAGGAAATAGAGATTGAAAAAATAAAAAGGTGACTTCAGAGCAGGAAGATAAAATATAGACCGTATATTTTGTTTGCGAGAGATTCTTGAGAAGAAAAATACCCGAAATAAGCCCCTATATCTGCAGATATAGAGAAAGCTTAAGATGAGATCCTTTTAAGGGTATCGTGGAAGGCTATAAAATCGTCTAATATTAATCCTACCATAATTAAAGCAGTTGAGAACCTACGTCAAATCTCTACAGCAAGAATTCTAGCACAAAACTTTCTCTCGCCTGGATTTGAAGTTATAAAGGGATTATGTCAGCTTTGCAGCCTTTCACTGACACTTTATAAAATACGTACAGAGAAAGTATTAGAAATAGAGGAAAAAAGTAAGAACATTGGAATTCCAATAAATGATTAGTACTATATATTCACTACAATTTGCTGATGACCAGCTAATGTGGCACGAGATATGCGAGTCTGTGGACATATAGTGAGGAAATTAATCGAGCAGTATAAAATATAGGGCCTTCAGGTCAACATGAATACAACAAAACACAGGATTATGATAGGAAAAATGATCTGAAAACCTTACTTAGATCCTTCAATTTGGTCTCAGTAATAAACTTTCCAAAGGGGTTTGATAAAGACAGTAAGACCCTAATTGATAATGCTTTTTTATGAAGCTCAAAGTAAGAGAATAACTGTTTACCAAGCAACAAATACTCTCTCTGCTTATGATGCACAGTTAGTTAGGATAAATAACATAGCACCTTACAGTGTGGATACTCCTCAGTGGAAATCAGAGTAATTCATGACTCCAGGACAAATGTTTTTAAGTATAGTTTACATGAGATGACATGCGTTGTAATTTATAGTGAACATAATTCTAACATAAGATTTAATCTATTCCATCATAAATTCGTATCATTAATTTGAAAAGACTTTCCGCATAAGGTAGTCGAAAGGACAGTAAGCGGTCAGGTAGAAAACCATGGATCACTAGAGGGATTAGAGTATCTTGTGAAAGGAAAAGAGAAATGTATATTTTTGCAAGAACGAGTAGGGATTCTGCAGTCGTTTCACACTGCAAAAATACTTAAAAGTTGCTAAGAAAGTTATTAAAAATCAAATAACATGGACATAATTTCAGAAATAAGTACTTCCGACAACAGACTTAAAGCAATATGGAATGAAGTAAAGCGAGGGGCAGGACAACCAGACACAGCAGCACTATTGAACTGAATGGAAGGTCTGTAACTGACGAGTCAGAGGTAACATGTATTTAATAATCAATCAGGGACAAACAGTTCAAGAGCAAAATCACAGCAGTGTGTTGAAAATGTAACTTTCATAAAAGTCAGCCATATGAATGTATGATCAACTTCTCCTTCTGAAATTAAGAAAATTATACAGTCTCTCAAAAAATGAAAGCTCATCTGGTTTTGGTGGTGTTTCCAATAGAGTACTAAAAATTCCTTCACGTGTAGTAAGTCAAGTGTTATCTGAAATACATAATGCATCACTAACTCAAGGCGTTTTCCAAAGAGACTGAAATCTGCCATTGTTACACCCCCCCCCCCTTTAAGAAAGGCGATAAGAAAGAGACTTAAATAATTACTGACCTGTTTCACTGCTGACAACTCTCCAATATCTTTGAGAGGGTGATGTCTTACAGAATATCATCTCACCTTAGCAATAACAGTATGAAAGTTCGCGTTTCAGGAGTGTTGCTCTGTTGAGAAGGCATATACATGTGCATTCACCAAAATTTTATAAGCATTAAATTATAAAATAGCACCGGTTGCTATTTTCAGCAACATCTCTAAGGCATTTGACTGTGGGTATCACAGTATTCAACTACTTAAATTCAAATTTTATGGGATAGATGGTATAGCCACCCATTGGATAATGTCACATCTAACCAAAAGAATGAAGAAAGTTTTACTTGGTAATTCAAGCATTATAGTCCAGGTACATAATTCTTACCAGGGAGAAATCATGTCTAGGGATCCCCAAGGTTCAGTCTTAGGTCCACTACTGTTCCTCATATATACGAGGGGCATTAGAAAAGTCCGTGCAAAAATAAAACTACTTACGTATCTGGGGTAAACTATTTTTATTGGAACTTCCTGGCAGATTAAAACTGTGTGCCCGACCGAGACTCGAGTATCGGGCGTGAGTCGTGCTTCGCTAGCTCAGATGGTAGAGCACTTGCCCGCGAAAGGCACAGGTCCCGAGTTCGAGTCTCGGTCGGGCACACAGTTTTAATCTGCCAGGAAGTTTCATATCAGAGCACACTCCGCTGCAGAGTGAAAATCTCATTCTGGAAACATCCCCCAGGCTGTGGCTAAGCCATGTCTCCGCAATATCCTTTCTTTCAGGAGTGCTAGTTCTGCAAGGTTCGCAGGAGAGCTTCTGTAAAGTTTGGAAGGTAGGAGACGGATACTGGCAGAAGTAAAGCTGTGAGTACCGGGCGTGAGTCGTGCTTCGGTCGCTTAGATGGTAGAGCACTTGCCCGCGAAAGGTAAAGGTCCCGAGTTCGAGTCTCGGTCGGGCACACAGCTTTAATCAGCCAGGAAGTTTCATATCAGCGCACACTCCGCTGCAGAGTGAAAATCTCATTCTGGCTTTTTTTTATTTTTCGACATAGTCTCCTTTTAGACTTATACTCTTCGTCCAACGCTGTTCTAACTCGTTGATCCCTTCCGAATAATAGGAATTGTCCAAGCCTGCAAAATAGCTATTAGTTGGTGTAATCACCTCCTCCTCCGAATAAAATCTTTGTCCTGCGAGCCATTTCTTCAAATTAGGGAACAAATAGTAGTCCAAGGGAGCAAAGTCTGGAGAATAGGGGGGATGTGAAACGAGTTGGAATCCTGTTTCCATTGATTTTGCGACCACAACTGCTGACGGGGTGTGTTGGTGCAATGTCGTGATGGAAAATGACTTTTTTGCGGTCCAATCGCCGGCGTATTTTTTTTTGTTTTTTTTCAACGAGGTTTTCAAAAGCTCCAATAACGATGAATAATATGCATCTGTAATAGTTTTACCCTTTTCCAGATAGTCGATGAGGATTACTCCTTGCCAATCCCAAAAGACAGTCGCCATAACCTTTCCGACCGAAGGAATGGTCCTCGCCTTTTTTTGTGAAAATTCTCCCTTGGTAACGCATTGTTTGGATAGTTCATTGGTCTCAAGAGTATTGTAATGTATTCGTGTTTCATCCACAGTGACGAAACGACGCTATAGTCCTGCGAATTCTTCCTGAACAGCTGCAAACCATTCTTGCAAAACTTCACACGATTCCGTTTTTGGTCAAGCGTGAGCAATCGTGGAACACATCTTGCGGGATAGCTTTCTGATGTCCAAATGTCTATGCAAAATATTATGTATCCGTTCATTCGAGATGTCCACAGCACTAGCAATCTCACGCACCTTAACTCTTCTGTCGTCCATCACCATATCATGGATTTTACCAATGATTTCTGGAGTTGTAACTTCCACCTCCACATTGCATCCTATCACTTGTGCCCATATGGCCTCTCTGAAAATTTTGAAGCCACTTATAAACTGTTGTGATCGAAGGTACAGGGTCACCATAATGTTCATCAAGCTTCTCTTTAGTGTCCTGAGGCTTTTTGCCTTTCGTAAATCACCACACAAAATTCTTTTTCTTCCATTTTTTGACAATCACTTGACTTCCTTGATTCACACGAATGCCAAACACAAATAAGTAGACCAATATGGCTGAAATTTGGTGTGCGTTACTTTCAAAGATGCTACTAACTAAACAAGATCTCCACACGCGCTGGTGGTGCCATCCCTCGGACTTTGCATGGACTTTTCAAACGCCCCTCGTATATGTAAGCGATCTTCCGTCTAGTATACAAGAAACAGAATTAGTTCTTTTTGCATATGATACTCATGTTGTAATCAGTCTGAGCATACATGTAGAAACAGAAGAAATGGTAAATAATGATCTTAAAAGTATCATTGACTGGTTTTATGTGAATGGTCTCGCACTTAATTTCAAAAAGACACAACATATTGAGTTGTGCACATCTAGAGGTACTACAGTAATGAAAAGTGTAATACATGGTGAAGTTTTTATAGGATAGAAACTTCAGAATTATTAGGGGTCCATATTGTTGAAAATTTAAATTAGTAAAAACCACATTTGGAACTCCTAAACCACCGTAGTTCAGTCACATTTACAGTTAAAACCATTGTGAAACATGGGGAAATACAAATCAGTAAGTTGACAGACAACTGGTAAAATTTGATGACAAACTGAGAAAGGTGTTCCTTGACAGCTCCTTTTATTCCGTAGAAGAATGTCTATTATTGTACAGTGAAAGGTGGTAGGTAGGAATTACTAACTCACAGCTGTGTATCTTTTTTCTTTTCGTAAAATAAATAAATTAATTAATTTCGAAGTGTTCAGAATGTAATATGTACAAATTAATCTTTGATGGGAATGTGTAACACGTTCCACATCGTTACGATCTATCGTGCAAAATAATCTATCGAACATGTTACTAACTAACTAAACTAGCTATCATTGTAAAAGATGTCTGTGTTTAAAAATCACACGAAATGGTGAACAAGACACAGAAATTAATTCAGTTAGGGAAATTAGTTCAAGACCATTACGACATATACATGAGAAGTATGCACAGTTAAATCCCAGTAAATGAAAAGACTTACGGCAACTGAGGTAGGCTGCAGGGATATCCAGACGGAAAAAAGTCAGGAAGGAAACGGATGTTATTGCTTACTGATTTTTATGGAAGATACGGAATTTGTAAGATACACAGGTAAGAAGATGACGTCAGAGGAGAATTGTCACGACAGATCACTGAGTGGGAACCACCAGGAAGGAAGAAAAGACATAAGTCACCCGCCACATGGATACAAAGAATTCAGACATTACTTAGAAAAAGAAATACTGAGGAAAATTTATGGACAAGTAGGTACAAATGGTGAATGGTAATAACTTTTGATGTTTCATATTTGGTTATCGATAAATGTAAATACATTGTAAAACGAGGAATAAATAAATAACTCGGTAGCGGTCAGCACACCCATCCAAATATGTAACTGCCTTCAGTGCAACGTGAAGTCAGAACCACCGTACAGTTCGCTGTTTTGCGTACACGTCGTTACTTTCTCCGTTGACAGCGATTTCACAGGCAGAAAAACACTACGAACCGCTAGAATGGGGACCACAGACATGTATCAGCAACGTCATATTTATGGAGCAATCAAAGCAAAGAGTTTGCTAATATTAGGAAAAAAAGAGCGCAGAAAAATGGCAAGTTGTACTGGCTACATGATCTCATACTGGATGGGATGGTTCAATTTTCTGTCCCTGGAAGTTAATGTCCCTTCGTGTAAATATGATACGGTCCACAGCGGACCTACTCGCTTCAAAACTAGGACATAATAGAAAAATGAATATAAAGTCCTACAAAACAATGTTATTTTGAGACTCCGTAGGCCACTGATCAAAAACTGTAAATTTAGCGGATTCGAGTAAAACTTCGTACGTAAAATATTGCGAGATCGCTGATAACCAATTAAAAGTCAAAATTGCATTATTTTACATTTTTCAGTCGAAATCACAGTCAGATTCGTCGTTTCTATCGTTTTTGCTTTCAAAGGTGTCGCTGTCGGTTTGTGCACAGGGAGAGGGTTCGAAAAGCAGATCTTTTACCTGAGGTGGCATCTGTTAATCTTCTTGTCATTTTCTGGACTCTCAAGATGAATGGATCAGAAGAAGCCAAAAGCCGATTGCATGCCATATGCGTCGTTATCTCATGGGAATATCCGCGTGTAAAATCTTCTCGGTAACGCCGGGTGTCCTTATTCCTAGCTTCCTGAGCATCTTCCGATGGCCGACCAATCGGCAACGGAGCAACGACTGAGGCATATCCGTGCCTGAAAACTGTGTGCACTGATGTCGGCGTTGGGCAGTATTGCAGAATATTTTGAGTCCTATGAAATCGGCACCCGTCTTTCGAGAACTACACTTTAAGTGTTCTTGATAGATGTGTTTCAAAAATGACCGGTATATTTGAAACGGCAATAAAAACTAAACCAGCAGCGATAGAAATACACCGTTTGTTGCAATATGCTTGGGACAACAGTACATTTTCAGGAAGACAAACTTTCGAAATTACAGTAGTTACAATTTTCAACAACAGCTGGCGCTGCAAGTGATGTGAAAGATATAGAAGACAACGCAGTCTGTGGGTGCGCCATTCTGTACGTCGTCTTTCTGCTGTAAGCGTGTGCTGTTCACAACGTGCAAGTGTGCTGTGGACAACATGGTTTATTCCTTAGAACAGAGGATTTTTCTGGTGTTGGAATTCCACCGCCTAGAACACAGTGTTGTTGCAACAAGACAATGTTTTCAACGGATGTTTAATGTAACCAAAGGACCGAAAAGCTATACAATAAAGGATATGTTTGAAAAATTTCAACTGACTGGAATCGTGACGGATGAACGTGCTGGAAAGGTAGGGCGACCGCGTACGGCAACCACAGAGGGCAATGCGCAGCTAGTGCAGCAGTTGATCCAACAGCGGCCTCGGATTTCCGTTCGCCGTGTTGCAGCTGCGGTCCAAATGACGCCAACGTCCACGTATCGTCTCATGCGCCAGAGTTTACACCTCTATCCATACAAAATTCAAACGTGGCAACCCCTCAGCGCCGCTACCATTGCTGCACGAGAGACATTCGCTAGCGATATAGTGCACAGGATTGATGACGGCGATATGCATGTGGGCAGCATTTGGTTTACTGACGAAGCTTATTTTTACCTGGACGGCTTCGTCAGTAAACAGAACTGGCGCATATGGGGAACCGAAACGCCCCATGTTGCAGTCCCATCGTCCCTGCATCCTCAAAAAGTACTGGTCTGGGCCGCCACTTCTTCCAAAGGAATCATTGGCCCATTTTTCAGATCCGAAACGATTACTGCATCACGCTATCTGGACATTCTTCGTGAATTTGTGGCGGTACAAACTGCCTTAGACGACACTGCGAACACCTCGTGGTTTATGCAAGATGGTGCCCGGCCACATCGCACGGCCGACGTCTTTAATTTCCTGAATGAATATTTCGAGGATAGTGTGATTGCTTTGGGCCACAGACATGAACCCCTGTGACTTCTTTCTGTGGGGACACTTGAAAGACCAGGTGTACCGCCAGAATCCAGAAACAATTGAACAGCTGAAGCAGTACATCTCATCTGCATGTGAAGCCATTCCGCCAGACACGTTGTCAAAGGTTTCGGGTAATTTCATTCAGAGACTACGCCATATTATTGCTACGCATGGTGGATATGTGGAAAATATCGTACTATAGAGTTTCCCAGACCGCAGCGCCATCTGTTGTTGAAAATTGTAACTACTGTAATTTCGAAAGTTTGTCTGCCTGAAAATGTACTGTTGTCCCAAGCATATTGCAACAAACGGTGTATTTCTATCGCTGCTCGTTTAGTTTGTATTGCCGTTTCAAATATACCGGTCATTTTTGAAACACCCTGTAGATGTGTATACGTTCTAGAGTCGTCGGTACAGAATTTGAATAGTTCCGCAGCATCTCGCAAATAAAAGCAATATTACTCTGGGAAAGTTTAATTTTGTAAGAAAAAAATTATTTGCTATTTTGTGAAAAAAAATTCTAATGATCGAAATTCCGAATAGCACCCCAAGAATTCTACAGATAATCCTAAGGACATTTTTTTGTGCAGATGAGAATGTAAATAATAAGGGACCTGTTTTTAACGTGCGTCACCACTGCACTGTAAGAACATAATCATCCACTAAAAACGTGTAAACATGTGCACGCAAATACATTTGAACTCGTTTAATATACTATTAAGGTAGTAGGAGAACCACTTACAAAAGTGGAGCCACGCAGAGGATATTACGTAGCCAACGATTTCGGAAAATATTGGCAGTAATTTAATTTTAAGACGATATACGTCACTACACCGGTATAAATGTCATAAGCATAGTTTCTGGAGTGACAAGTAGGCACAATCGCTGTTACATACACTCATGTTCAGAAACAAACAGCACACCACGAACGACTAGAGATAGAACGTTCATACTCACAAGACACGTACAGTAATATGTTCTGCAGAAATGATTAGCATTAGAACCACGTCTGCCCGTGGGCTCAAGGTCAACATCGATATTGGCGGCGCAACACCACCTACCGGTAAAATGTGCCTGTGGCTCTCGACCGTATAAACCGGAGGTAATGGATCAGTGTGACTTGAGCAGACGTTCTGAAGTCCTTCCCTTGGCCACTAGAAAAATGATTAAGTGTTCCTGATAAGAGCAAAAAGAACAGAGAGGTAACCTCGAAACTTCCCGCTGCAAAATTGGTTGTAACTACTGTTCCCTACTCTTACCAGGTCCTCTTCCCTTCCTAGTATTAAATGATTTAAGTATCTATGTCCTTTGGTATTATTTTTGAATATGAAAACTGAAATTGACCCTTTCATCAAAAATAAAATATTTAGTGCTGTGGATCTTAATTACGGTCTTCTTGGCTGAAAAATAGTAAATTATTAATTTTTCGGTAATGCGTGGCGCCTCCACAATGCAGTCGAGGGCACCCAACGTTAAAGTTCTTCGCCATAGTCAGCGCAAGAAACTGCTTCTCAAGATCTGCGTCGTAATGTAGCTCTGAAAGATTCTAGACGGTGTTATTGGAGAGCAAGTCAGACGGATACGATTCTGAACAACTATGATAGTCTGTGTCAGTAGGGCAAGTTCCACACATTTTCACTTTTCACAAAAGAGAATCTGTTCATTCCAAAAGACCGTGTTATTAAACAGGGATCGCACAGTACTACCTAGCATACAAAATCCCAAATCTTCTGCTCGCTTGCACTTCGTATCGTAATTACAAGGAGAGGAAGGATGGGAATAGTATTCACTTCAGCAGTGAGAAATATTTTACTTTTTAAGATAACAATTATTTCATAAAAACGTTCTTCTCAGTGCTCAACTATTACAGTATATCTTTCTTGATTCAGCTTCTTACAAGAGCGAATATTGGCAAAAATTAATGTTTTCTAATATCTCGCAGCAATGTTCAGACTATACCTGGACTCATCCGTGAACATAACCTGGGACCACTGTTCCAATGACCACGTACTGTGTTGTTGACTCCAGGCTGTGTGTGCGTGTGCGCTTGTGTGTGTGTGTGTGTGTGTGTGTGTGTGTGTGTGTGTGTGTGTGTGTGTGTGTAACTTTATGGGACTTAACTGCTAAGGTCATCAGTCCCTAAGCTTACACACTACTTAACGTAAATTATCCTAAGGACAAACACACACACCCTTGCCCGAGGAAGGACTCGAACCTCCACACAGTCCATGACAGTAGCGCCTCAGACCGTTCGGGTAATCACGTGCGGCTGACTCCAGGCTTAACTGGTTCTCCTGTGATCAGGGATCAGTGTAATGGACCTTGCAGGTCCATGCCTGTTCAGTCGTCTGTAGACTCTGTGTCTGGAGACAACTGTTCCAGTGGCTGCGGTAAGTTCCCGAGCAAGGCTACGTGCACTACTCCGTGGCCGTCTGAGGGCACTGATGGTGAGATATCGGTCTTCTTGTGGTGTTGTACGCTGTGGACGTCCCATACTGTAGCACCTGGACACATCTCGAGTCTGCTGGAATGCCATAATCTTGAGATCACACGGAAGGCTCTAGTATTCTCCCCTCAAAACGTCATCAATGTACATTCTTTGAGCCATTTTCAACACAGTCACCACTAGCACGTCTGAAAAGTCTGCACACTTACTCGCTGCACCGCACTCTGACATGCACCTTCACACCTCTGCGTAAGTGGACTGCTGCCAGCGCCACCGTGCGACGACCGCAGGCCAAATGCACCGCATGGTCATACCCCGAGGTGATTTAAACCCGCCAACCGCCCACCAGAGCGTTGTTTCACCATGTATCAGCATTATCCTTAATTTATGAGCATGAGTGTAGTTGTTCAAGGTATTTCTTACTGAGCATGAGTGTGTTAAACAGGCGACACAAACATGAAAAATGTGTCGTCGTCAGATTCATTTTTGTCGTCAACTGTCGCGGCACGTATCATATCGACGTGGGACTGTATGACACCGCAGCACTGGGCACGTATAGTGCAATCTACCCAAGATACAGTAGGACTAAAATCGGAATGCGCATCTTTTTTTATATTCTGTCTAGGTTGTGAAGCGAGTTGGCCCACTGTGCGGTGCAGCATAACAAGCCAGTAAGACGCCGCAGACACCGCCGCACCTAAACTTCATGAGTTCAGTGTGAATAGGAACGTGTGGACTCCATTCACAGACCGACGAAGAGTCTCGAGAGATGAATTTCCCGTTCATTTACCCAACTTTGAGTGCGGAGTTAGTGTACAGACTGTGGAAGACGTGGTTACAGAAGTTGCAGAGGAAATGTCCTGGAATGAGTCATGGGACCGTATTCCAGTGTGTGAAGTACGATATTGCCTGAAATACTTCTTAACCAACTGATTTCACTTTCAGATCAACTGAAACAAGTGATCCGATGTTTAGAGGCCGCAGCCGGAAACCACCGCATCCCACACTTTAAATTTCTGTTCAAATGGCTCTGAGCACTATGGGACTTAACTTCTGAGGCCATCAGTCCCCTAGAACTTAGAACTACTTAAACCTAACTAACCTAAGGACATTACACACATCCATACCCGAGGCATAATTCGAACCAGCGACCGCAGCGGTCGCGCGGTTCCAAACTGTAGCGCCTAGAACCGCTCGGCCACTCCGGCCGGCTTAAATTTCTGTGTCGACTTCTTCTGGCCCCCGTCACTCCACTCACGTCCATTTGAATGTCACGTCACACTTTGTGACTTCCTACTCCATTAAGTCTAATTCCACTTCTCCATACACGAAAGACAGGGCTGGTTTCGCCTGTCCAATCGACGTCGCACATTGATTCCAGTATTACCAGTCTTACGTGGCAGCAGCACGACCCAAAAAAAGTCGTATCGCTTCTCGACGACTATCCATTGGCTGTTTGTATCGGAAAACATTTATTTTTATTTTTTGTTTCGTTCGTTTTTTAAAGGTACAGTGCAGGCTACTGTAGAATTCTCACTTCTTTTCAGGCAAGTCCCTGCGCCCTGCAAATGGATCACGCATTTGCAAGGTGATTACCGTTTGTGGCTATTACCTCACAACTAAGGGAATCGCCCAAATACTTCGATCGAAGCCGAGGAATTGTTGCTAGTTCAAATTTATTACTTGAGCAATATTGTGAGCCCAATGTGTGTGATGTACCATTAGTCTTTCGAATGAATGTCATCCATACAATCATGAACATGTCAAAGATAGACAAATGAAAAAACTATCTTGCAATCGGCGTAACAACTCACACGTCCAGGCTGACGACAAGAATAAAATACAGAAAGACGCAAAAGAAAACTGAAGGTCTTTTATATGACTATGAATTTTGCTTTAAGAAAGTTAAAAGTACCAGTAGCCAGTTCTGAAACAACTTCATATAAATGGAGGCAATACTCAAGAGAAATAGACACGGTAATCGTACTGGCCATCTTAGACGTAGTGTCGGATAACGTAAAATGGTGCAAGATGTTTCAAAGACGCAAAGGAGTAGGTATGATGAGTAGGTGAAGATGGGTAATATACAATATTTACCAGAACTAAGAGTCAACAATAAGAAGGGAAGACCAGAGTGCTCTGAGTAAAAAGGTCGTAAGACAAGAATGCAGTCTTTCTCCCTTGCTGGGCACTTACATCCAGACCGTGCATCACTAGCTTGGGGGCGCTATAAATTACCTGTAGAAACGTCTATTAGATGTATAGCTCGTAGCCCGCTAAGAACACGGAACTACGCAGGAAGCTGCATTCAGGCCGAAATTATTGCCTTAACCTACTCTCAAGGGGTAGTAATAATCTTGAAAAACCATTTTACGCATCGACACAACAACGTAGTCGTTTATAAAATTATGGAGCAAGTCAGTAAGGTACAAAATCAGCAAGAACTGTTAATCTTGATAGAAGGCCACAGCGGCATCTGCGGCAACGAACAGGCTGGTACACTGGCTAAAAAGGTTCAGCTTCAGGAACCCCATGTCATCCAATGGTATCGCATACAAACTTCACCCAGTGACTTAAAGGGACGATACGGATGATGTGGGATGAGTAATGAAGCAGAAGAACCAATGACAAGGGGAAACATTATAGAGCGATACTTTCTATCATCCCGTCATCGCCATGGTCTATGAAGCAGACGGTGTCAAGAGATTTTTATACAACCATTGCACGAATGGATTTTAATCACGGTCGTTTTGAAAAATGTTTACATTGCCTGGGACTGTTAGACAGCCCTCTTTGTACTTGCGGTGGAGAAGAAGAAAACAATATAATTCTAGTACGAGTGTGTTACGAAAAGAGAACGTTAAATCAACTAAGTACTGTGGGGTACAAAAACTGTCAATGCGTTATCACTCTTTTCGGATCAACAGACGCTAGAGTGTATAAATTTATACAGACAACTGTCGAGGTATTAGGAGTGTCCATATAATCAGGAAAATAAAAATCTAGATCCTGCGAATACGGTAGGATAGAAGAGCAGGGCGGCAACAACACTACTCCATACGCAAAACCGGCAGTTCTGAGGGGGCAGAGCCGTCCCAATTGCCCAATACATCAGAATACAAATGGGCCACAGTGAAATGTTGCGGAAAAGACAATTGGTAGCCTCAGTCGTAAGAAATCGATTTTAGTCACTGTGTGACCATCTTCAGTGTAAATATTAAAGTCTTGACGACTCAAGACAGTAAAAACACATATTACAATATCAACATGGTGTCAATACAGAACAACAATGAGCTAACGAACAATTTCTTAACTCCAAATGGAGGTAAAAATAATCCCTTTTTTTGTTTCAATTCACTTTAACTTAATTTTTGTACATTCATAAGCGTAGTGTGTACACATCACTTTTACAGAAATTTTACTTCCTTTGCTATAAATGTTGTATGGGAGCGAAAGCTGGGTGGATTCAGGTTACCTTATCAACAAGGTTGAGGTTACGGATATGAAAGTAGCTAGGATGATTGCAGGTACTAGTAGATGGGAACAATGGCAGGAGGGTGTCCACAATGAGGAAATCAAAGAAAAACTGGGAATGAACTCTATAGATGTAGCAGTCAGGATGAACAGGCTTAGATGGTGGGGTCATGTTACACGCATGGGAGAAGCAAGGTTACCCAAGAGACTCATGGGTTCTGCAGTAGACGGTAGGAGGAGTCGGGGCAGACCAAGGAGAAGGTACCTGGATTCGGTTAAGAATGATTTTGAAGTAATAGGTTTAACATCAGAAGAGGCACCAATGTTAGCACTGAATAGGGGAGCATGGAGGAATTTTATAAGGGGGCTATGCTCCAGACTGAACGCTGAAAGGCATAATCAGTCTTAAATGATGATGATGTTGCTATAAATGGTTTTAAATTTGCACACGGGTAATAATCAAAACAGACTGTCTCCTTCGATCCAGATTAATACTTCTTGCTGACTTTGTAGCTTACGGACTTGATCCATAATTTTATAAACGACTGGGTTGTTGTGTCGATGCGTATATACTATGGTTGGTTGCATGATCATGAAACCAAAAGCCTGTAAATAAATTTAGAAAAGAGCAATGACGGAAACAAGAGAAAGATCCAAGATTGGGATTAAAATTCGGGGTGAAAGGACATCAGAAGATTCGCTGAAGCCATTGCTATTTTCAGAATGTGAACGAGAATTACAGGACCTCTTGAAAGTGAACCGACTAATGTAACATAATATGGACTGCGCGTAAACCAAAGAAAGGCCAATTTAGTAGTAGAAATGAGATTAGTGATACACTTAACATTAAAGCTGGTGGCCACGAAATAAGCAAAGTGACGGAATTCTGCTTGCTTGGAAGCAAAATAATGCATGACGGATGAAGAAAGGAGCACATAAAAGCTGACTAGTACAGGCAAAGAGGACATTCCTGACTTATAGAAGTCTACTAGTATCAGTCATAGGCCTTAATATGAGAAGAAAATTTCTGGGAATGTACATCTGAAGCACAGCACTGTGCGGGAGTGAATCGTCGACAGTGCGAAAACTGGGAAAGACTAGAATCGAGTGAGTTTGGGGCGTGGTGTTCAAGAATTATTTCGAAAATTAAATTTACTGATTATAAATAGGGAAGTTATCCGCAAAATCGGAATATGCGGAAGTAGGACTGGATGGTAGGATATGTCAGGATATAACATTCATAGGATTAGAGAGAGAGAGCCATTGAGAGCAAAAACCGGAGCGGAAGATTGATATTGGAGGACGTTGGTTGAACTGCTACTATGAGATGAAGAGGACAGGAGGTTGTGGTGGGCCGCATCAAACCAGTCAGAAGATCGGCGACATAGAGAAGTGCGAGTACCTGACGGTACCTCTAGGACAAGAAAGTCAATAACTGTGAAGTTAATGCACTCTCTCTCTCTCCACTTAACACGAAGAACACTCTTCACGCTGTGGCGCACGGGAGTAACTGTTAAGGTTGAAGTCAACGGCTACGGTTGCAACGACAGCTTTCTCGGCGCAGCCAACCTAGTCGATGTTAGCTAGCGGACGACACTTCACTCAGTGCGTCTACTTATTCCTAAACAGAAATATATTATTAGTTCCAAAGACAGGAAAGCGTATTGCTCTGTACGTGGTAGTTATCAAAAGCCGACAGTGACGCGGAAGCGATATGTATGCGATAGTGTCAGTTTACTAGAACACAGTTTTGAAAGCTAACCTTGGTAGCGACCGGAAACAAAAGTGAAGTCACAGTGTAAGACAACAGGCGTGACACTACATCTTGTTTTTGTTACCCACAGCGGGAGTAACGCCCCAAGCGACCAAAAAGCGACACCTCTGAATATGATACCGGATGAATGCGAATACTAACATCAATATTGATTTGCAACATAGTTTTTACAATAACGAGTGTATGTAGCGCCATGAAAATCGACAGGAGCTAAGACACTACATTTGACTTCCTTTAGTTTCCTAAATACTCTGGGAGGTATGAAACGAACATTAGATAGCAGTTTATTTTCGATACTCTTATAATGAATAGATATTAACAGAATAATTTCGTTTTCGTTTAATAACAAGAAATTGCTATTAAACTCCAGAAGACTAGGTGTTTTATACAAAGACGTCGTATATTTCCCCAACAAAGCGGAGCTTTGTACACTTCACTTTCAGCCAAACCCGTGAATAGAGAATGTAACACCTACGTTATTTAATGTCCCAAATAAGCCACGAAGAACCAGACAGAGCTGATAGTAAACCGTCAAAAGGAATAAAACTGTTTCCCCACGCAAAGGAAAGCAATTCCACGATTGTTTGCTAAATCTGAGCTTCGAACGGCAAGAATCTTCAACACATCCGCTTTCACAGCAAAAGTAATTACATTGACCAAATTATTCCTGTGTTAGAAAGCCTAATGACGTATAAGAATGGGCGAACCATTAGACAGCATAAAAAATTGTAAGTGTTAAAGGAAATATAATAACAACTGAAATACATACGTCTCATGCATCAAATGTGTATTTACATTCTCTTACTTTCTGCGGAGTTAAGTTCCAAATGCACAAATTCTTCATGAATAAGTTGTAGATCATGTCTTTGAATCAGCGGGGCTCAGCTGTTTTAACATGTGTTTAATGATGCTTCATGTGTCTTGGTAACTTGCCAACCCATGGAACCCAAAAATATAACAACTATTTCGTTAATAAAGTAGAAAATAACTAGGAACAAACATTATCCTTACGATACTTGTGACTGACTGCTTTCTCACCGCTTGGAGCGCTAGTGTCGCTCCAGCTGTCTAACTGTGACAACTTTCACACCAGATAGTGTTGTGACTATATATAAAACTGAGGTGAAGTTACATACCGTCTTCCGACTCCTGTCGAAGCATCTAGTCCCGTGAGCCACCGATCCAAGTCATTCTAGAGTGAACAATTCATACATACTCTCGACTGCATAAGTAAGCGTCAGATACTGTGTTTGCAGCTCAGTACAGGATGCTTAAATTTACTTTCGCTGTTTTAGAGTGCCTCCATTAAAAATGACTGATCGTAAGAGAGTGAGACCTTGTGGAAATATCTGTAACGACACGTGTAAGAGAAACAACGAATAAACGATTGAGAGACACCCATTTTAATTTCCACGTTTGATGGTGAAATTTGTTAATTGAGTACCACGTTTACGATCCAGGTTAAAAATGGTCCTCACTGTGACGGCCATCTGCATTCATGGCAGCTTGGAACCGCACTAGATTGCTCTTCTGCAGCCCGAAATAGCTCATTGGCTCCAGCATCCTCAACCAAGGCAACAGTAACTTCCTCAACAGTTTGTTTCGCAGTCGGCCGTCGGCGTCTCCCAGGAGAAATTTCCGAATTGCCAGTTAATTCAGACTTAAGAAACTTGTACCTCAGCCCTTGTTTGGAAAGACGAACCAACCGTTCCGTATTCCTTTAATGCGTCGATACTCGACAACAGCAGGAAGCGCTATTGTTGTGGTGATGATGATGTCCCACACTCCGTGACGGAGCGTAGGGGAATGATTTGGGAGACCCGCACCGCCGACTAGGCAAGGTACCAGTGGAGGAGACCGTAATGGGGATGAATGATGACGATGAAGACTACACAAAAACACCCAGTCATCTCGAGGCAGGAAAAATCCCTGACCCCGCCGGGAATCGAACGCGGGACCCCGTGCTCGGGAAGCGAGAACGCTACCGCGAGACCACGAGCAGCGGACAAGTTGTAAAACTGATTTAAGAGTAAAGCCCTGCTCACTTTGTCCAGACCCATGTCGACTGTCCGCAAGTGTAATCCTTACTGATGTCTGTGTTTGAACCCTAATTCTGCGTTACAGTACCGGCGCCTAACGGCATGTCATGGTACTGACACTAGTAACAACGCAAATCCTGCTACGCAGGTCCTGAACAACATTCCTATAAAGTTACCCACACGGTAAATATCGGGTGAGACAACATTGGTCCGGACGAGTGGATACGATGGGCTTACCATTTGTGGCAGCATTGAGGAGGAAAAGACCTGCAGTTACTTCCAACAGGATGGGGCAACTGCCCATACAGCCAGCCGAACTTGAAGCTTACTTACACAGACAGAGTTAGCAGAGGTCAGTCAGGTCACAGCCGTAACTGGCCACCCAGGTCACCTGATCTGTTAGTGTGCGGTTACTTTGAGTGAGGAGCCCTCAAATCCAAGGTGTGTCGCAAAAACCGTCGTAGTCTTCAAGAACTACAACAGAACATTTCGGATGAGACTGCAGCAATTCCGGCAGTCCACCTTCGATCCGCCTTCAGCAAATTGCTGACCAGTTCCCAGAAGTGCCAAGAGATGGTTGATGGTCACTTTCCACGTCTGCTGTAGTCAGGCTAGTACTGTATTTCCTTTCCTCTGCTGCTTGCCTTTGTATCTTGGAACTCTGTTCTCCGGATCAGTTTTATTTGCCCTATCCTGTTGCGTTCCCACTACACTGCGTTAAGTAGCATCTTATTACCTCCGCATCCATAACGCCTTCACTCGCGTGTCGGAGCTGCTGATATCGCTGCAGTTCTTCTAGCCAAGACTTAGCTATTCTGTCTCCTTGGACAATTACAGGAACATTTTATCATCTGGCATGAACGCAGGTCATTTCTCCGCTGGAACAAGCTCAGCAAGCTTCTTCTCGTCCAGCTTATCGCGCGTGTAGTTAGTTTTACCTAGGCTGCGTATTGTTTACTGTCTGTTAAGCGGCCACCCAGCGTCACTTTGGTCTCAGTGAAATGAATCATTGAGGGTGCGCCACTTTCTATTATTTTTAACCTCTTGCGTTTCAATGAGCGTGTGTCATTTGACCTATCCGAGGTCTTAGCAGGTAAAGCATGGACTGCAGAACGCTTTCTAGTATTTACTAGCTTTAGCAACAAGGCGAAGGAGATTTAATTTTCGACCGTGCACGCCACTTGTCAGAGAATTCTTAACAAACGGTCCGTTAAAAAGGAGGGGCGTTCTAAGTGTTCATTTTACCTCTCCACTATGTTCATTGCTTTTTAACTAGCGTTCACCTTCGTTATACAGTTTTACATACGTACTAATCATGTTTAGGCTCCTACCTGTCTACTACCTCAAGAACCGCAGCGTGCTTTCGATAGAAAACGTGTCATTTAAAGTCATGATTGGGACACTAACGACCTTACTGTTTTTCGCCCTAAGCCAAAAGAATCTCTAGATTATGACAGCTCCCCCCCCCCCCCCTCCCGGCCCGACACACACACACACACACACGTGCTGTGCTTCGCGAAAGGCGCGGTGAGTTTTAAGGTCGAGGTTTTGCGCTTGCGGATCAGACCGGTTGCAGCCACCTCGCACAGTTGCCCTCTGCTGAATGACCTGCCAGAACGGTCGTCGCCCCCCCCCCCCCCCCCGCCTCCCACCCTCCTTGCCACAACTGCTTCCCTTTGTTGCTGCTGGCTGCTGGTTGGTCGTGCTTTCGTTAGCCGTCATCCACTTCGGTGTAGTGTGTGTTCCAACTGGGAGTGCTTTTCAGTGTAAGACGGCGCATGTTCAATAGGCAAAATGTTAAATACGCAAAAAGTTGACATACACGGCTGTCTTCTTGACAAGCAATACTGGTTTCCGTACACACCAGCCGTTTGAAACTCGCGTTCCTCGTAATATCCTGAAAGCAAGGACTAGAGCTAACTAGGATGATTTGATATGTTCGATGTTTCAAAATACCATACATTGCTGTGGTGGAGATATTCGTAACTAGCAAAATTTTTTATAACTTTATCGTTATATAGTTTAATGAAGCTTACAAAGTACAGCTGGGATAACATTGGGGGATAGGCTACAGCCTCGCCACTCCATGTCATATTCGACTCTCATAAATGCAGCCCGGATTCTCTGCAAGTTGTGAATAACTTATCATATTCTCTATTTTAAACCTGCTACCTTTAGAATTTCAAAGAGTGTAGCACAGTCAACACTGTCGAAAGCTTTCACTAACCTCTGCAAATGCTATAAATGCAGGTTTGCCCTTCTTTAATCTACCTTCCATGATAATTCGTAGCGTCAGTGTCAGATTGCATGCTTAATTTCCCCGGAACCCAAACTTATCTTCCCCGAGGTCGGCCTCCACCAGTTTTTTCCATTCGTATGAAAATAATTCACGTTAGTATTTTTCCATCTTGACTGATTTAACTGCTGATTCGGCAATATTTACAGTTATCCACATCAGTCTTTTTACGGTTCCGTACCTCAGTGGATAAAAACGAAACCCGTAGGACCATTTCGTTGTTTTTCCGCCTGTCTTTCTGTCTGTCTTCCAACTGTAAAGAACCCTTTTCTACGGGATCGGATAGACATAGCAGGTTAAAATTTGTCATGTACTTTGGTCTACGTTCCTTTGGCTGTGTAAAAAACTGAAGCTTCTAAGTCAATGCAATCAAAAGATACTACCTTTTATGCTACATGTCTTGATACTCATACACTCACTCATCAACACCTGTAGTGTACCTCCCGTTGCCTAGAATCATGAAATTGGACAAGAAGCAAGGTTTACAGTACAACCAAAGAAAGAAAAATCCGAAAATTGTCAATCAGTAATAATTACATACATGAAAATATTGTCATTTGTTATCAGACTCACTCTATGATCAACTGTCTTTTAACGCCTTTTTCTTGGGAGTGGGTAGTCGCTATTGTTGCTTGTTGTTTTTTGTTGCTTGTTTTTTGTTGCTTGTTGTTTTTTGTTGCTTGTTGTTTTTTGTTGCTTGTTGTTTTTTGTTGCTTGTTGTTTTTTGTTGCTTGTTGTTGTTGTTTTTGTTGCTTGTTGTTGTTGTTTTTGTTGCTTGTTGTTGTTGTTTTTGTTGCTTGTTGTTGTTGTTTTTGTTGCTTGTTGTTCTTGTTTTTGTTGCTTGTTGTTGTTTTTGTTGCTTGTTGTTGTTGTTGTTTTTGTTGCTTGTTGTTGTTGTTGTTTTTGTTGCTTGTTGTTGTTGTTGTTTTTGTTGCTTGTTGTTGTTGTTGTTTTTGTTGCTTGTTGTTGTTGTTGTTTTTGTTGCTTGTTGTTGTCGTTTTTTGTTGCTTGTTGTTGTCGTTTTTTGTTGCTTGTTGTTGTCGTTTTTTGTTGCTTGTTGTTGTCGTTTTTTGTTGCTTGTTGTTTTCGTTTTTTGCTTGTTGTTGTTGTTTTTTGTTGCTTGTTGTTGTTGTTTTTTGTTGCTTGTTGTTGTTGTTTTTTGTTGCTTGTTGTTGTTGTTTTTTGTTGCTTGTTGTTGTTGTTTTTTGTTGCTTGTTGTTGTTGTTTTTTGTTGCTTGTTGTTGTTGTTTTTTGTTGCTTGTTGTTGTTGTTTTTTGTTGCTTGTTGTTGTTGTTGTTTTTTGTTGCTTGTTGTTTTGTTGTTTTGTTGCTTGTTGTTTTGTTGCTTGTTGTCGTTGTTTTGTTGCTTGTTGTCGTTGTTTTTGTTGCTTGTTGTCGTTGTTTTTGTTGCTTGTTGTCGTTGTTTTTGTTGCTTGTTGTCGTTGTTTTTTGTTGCTTGTTGTCGTTGTTTTTGTTGCTTGTTGTCGTTGTTTTTGTTGCTTGTTGTCGTTGTTTTTGTTGCTTGTTGTCGTTGTTTTTGTTGCTTGTTGTTGTTGTTGTTTTTTGTTGCTTGTTGTTGTTGTTGTTTTTTTTGTTGCTTGTTGTTGTTGTTGTTTTTGTTGCTTGTTGTTGTTGTTGTTGTTTTTTGTTGCTTGTTGTTGTTGTTGTTTTTTGTTGCTTGTTGTTGTTGTTGTTTTTGTTGCTTGTTGTTGTTGTTGTTGTTGTTGTTTTTTGTTGCTTGTTGTTGTTGTTTTTTCTTGTTCTTGTTGTTGTTGTTTTGTTGCTTGTTGTTGTTGTTTTTGTTGCTTGTTGTTGTTGTTTTTGTTGCTTGTTGTTGTTTTTGTTGTTGTTTTTTGTTGCTGTTGTTGTTGTTTTTTGTCGCTTGTTGGTGTTGTTTTTTGTCGCTTGTTGGTGTTGTTTTTTGTCGCTTGTTGGTGTTTTTTTTTGTCGCTTGTTGGTGTTTTTTTTTGTCGCTTGTTGGTGTTTTTTTGTCGCTTGTTGGTGTTTTTTTGTCGCTTGTTGGTGTTTTTTGTCGCTTGTTGGTGTTTTTTTGTCGCTTGTTGTTTTTTTGTCGCTTGTTGGTGTTTTTTTTGTCGCTTGTTGGTGTTTTTTTTGTCGCTTGTTGGTGTTTTTTGTTGCTTGTTGGTGTTTTTTGTTGCTTGTTGGTGTTTTTTGTTGCTTGTTGGTGCTTTTTTGTTGCTTGTTGGTGCTTTTTTGTTGCTTGTTGGTGCTTTTTGTTGCTTGTTGCTTGTTATTTTTTTTGTTGCTTGTTGTTGTTGCTTGTTATTTTTTGTTGCTTGTTGTTGTTGCTTGTTATTTTTTGTTGCTTGTTGTTGTTGCTTGTTATTTTTTGTTGCTTGTTGTTTCAGTCAAAAGATAGGTTTGATGCAGCTCTCCATGCTCTTCATCTTTGAGTAATTACGGCACCCTACATCCTTCCGAATCTGCTTACTGTATTACCTCATGGTCACCCTGTACTACGATCCCCCCCCTCCACACTCTTCCCTCCAGTACTAAATTGGTGATCTCTTGATGCCTCAGAATTGTCCTACCGACCGACCGATCGCTTCTTCTAGTCAGGTTGTACTACAAATCTCTTATCCCCAATTTTGTTAATACTCGTTCATTACTCGTATGTGATGTACCCATCTAATCTTCAGCATTCTTCTGTAGCACCTCATCTCAAAAGCTTCTATTCTCTTCTTATCTGTCCAGAACCGCGCGACTGCTACAGTCGCAGGTTCGAATCCTTCCTCGGGCTTGGATGTGTGTGATGTCCTTAGGTTAGTTAGGTTTAAGTAGTTCTAAGTTCTAGGGGACTGATGACCACAGATGTTAAGTCCCATAATGCTCAGATCCATTTTTTTCTTCTTATCTAAACTGTTTATCGTCCAAGTTTCACTCCAATACGTGGCTACATTCCATACAAATACTTTCAGAAAGGACTTCGTACTCTTAAATCTATACCCGATGTTAACAAATTTTTCTTCTTCAGAAACTCTTTCCTTGCCATTGCCAGTCTACATTTTATATCCGCCTCTTCGACCATCATCAGTTATTTTGCTTCCCAAATAGCAAAATTCATCTACTACTTCAGTGTCTCATTTCCTAACCTAATTCCGCGAGCATAATCTGATTTTATTACGCTACATTCCATTATCTTCGTTTTCCTTTTGTTGATATTCATCTTATATCCTTTTTGCAAGACTGTCCTTCCCGATCAACTGCTCTTCCATGTCCTTTGCTCTGTCTAACATAATTACAATGTCGTCGGCAATCCTCGATTTTTTTTTTATTTCTTATCCCTGGACTTTAACTCCTACTCCAAATTTTTCTTGTTTTTCCTTTGCTGCTTCCTCACTATACAGTTTGAATAACAAGGGGATAGGCTACAACCCTGCCTCACTCCCTTCTCAACCACTGCTTTCCTTTCATGCCCCTCGACCCTCGCAGGTGCCATCTGATACAAACTGTAAATAGCCTTTCGCTCCCTGTATTTTACCCTTGCCACCTTCAAAATTTGATGAGAGTATTCCAGTCAACATTGTCAAAAGCTTTGTCTAAGTCTACAAATGCTATAAACGTAGGTTCAACTTTCAACAACAACAAAAAGTGTGTGAAATCTTATGGGACTTGAATGCTAAGGTAATCAGTCCCTGAGCTTACACACTGCTTAACCTAAATTATCCTAAGGATAAACACACACACCCATGCCCGAGGGAGGACTCGAACCTCCGCCGGGACCAGCCGCATAGTCCATGACTGCAGCCCCCCCTTGACCGCTCGGCTAATCCCGCGCGGAGTTCATCTTTCCTCAACCTATCTGCTATGAGAAGTTGTAGGGTCAGTATTGTCTCGTGTGTTCCTACATTTCTACAGAATCCAAACTCATCTTCCCCGATGTCGGCTTCCCCCAGTTTTTCCATTCTTCGGTAAAGTATTCGTGTTCGTATTTTGCAACCGTGAATTATTACACTGACAATTCGGTAATTTTCAGACCTGTGACCAGCTGCGTTCTTTGGAATTGGGATTACGTGTAGAATATTCTTCTTGAAATCTGATGGTATTTCGCCTGTATCATACTTCTTGCTCATCAGATGGAAGAGTCATGTCATGGCTGGCACTCCCAAGGCTTTCAGTAGCTCTGTCGGAAAGTTGTCTGCCCCGGGACCTTGTTTCGACTTAGGTCTTTCAGTGCTCTGTCAAACTCTTCACGCAGTATCATATCTCCCATTTGATCTACATCATCTTCCATTTCCATAATATTTTCCTCAAGTACATCGCTCTTGTATAGACCCTCTATATACTCCTTCCATCTTTCTGCTTTCCCTCCTTTGCTTAGTACTGGGTTTCCATCTGAACTCTTGATATTCATACAAGCGGTTCTCTTTTCTCCAAAGGTCTCTTTAATTTTCCTGTAGGCAGTATCTATCTTACTCCTAGTGATATGCGCCTCTACATCCTTACATTTGTCCTCTAGCAATCTCTGCTTAGCCATTTTGCGCTTCCTGTCGATCTCATTTTTGAGACGTTTATATTCCTTTTTGCCCGCTTCATGTACTGCATTTTTATATTTTCTACTTTCATCAATTAAATACAATATTTCTTTTGTTACCCAAGAATTTCTACTAGCCCTCGTCTTTTTACCTACTTGATCCTCTGCTGCCTTCACTATTTCATCTCTCAAAGCTACCCATTCTTCTTCTACTGTATTTCTTTCCCCCATTCCTGCCAATCGTTCCTTAAAACTCTCCCTGAAACTCTCTACATCCTCTGGCTCTTTCAGTTTATCCACGTCCTATCTCCTCAAATTCATAACTTTTTGCAGTTTCTTCAGTTTTAATCTACAGTTCATAACCGATAGATTGTGGTCAGAGTCCACATCTGCCCCTGGAAATGTCTTAAGAGTTAAAACAGGGTTCCTAAATTTCTGTCTTACCATTATATAATGAACCTGAAAGCTTCCGATGTCTCTAGGTCTCTTCCACGTATACAGCCTTCTTTCAAGCCAAATGTTAGCTACAATTAAATTGTGCTTCAGAATTCTACCCGAAGACACAATATTAAATTTTCTTCTCCTTAACTATCTGAATAATTTCTCTTACCTCATCATACATTTCCTCAATCACCACCTCATATGCAGAGCTAGTTAGCATATAAAATTCCTACACTGTGGTCAGTGTGTTTTTTTTTTCTATCTTGGTTACAATAAAGCGTTGACTGTGCTGTTCACAGTAGCTTACCCGTGTTCCTATTTCCATTATTAAACCTACTCCTGCATTACCCATATTTGATTTTGTGTTTATAACCCTGCATTCACCTGACCAGAAGTCTGTTCTTCCTGCCACCGAACTTCACTGATACCCATTATATGTAAATTTAACTTATCAATTTCCCTTTTTTAAATTTTCTAACATACCTTCCCGTTTAAGGGATCTGATATTTCACGCTCCTAACCATAGAACGCCAGTTTTGTTTCTGCTGATAACGACGTCCTCATGAGTATTCCCCGCCTGGAGATCCAAATGGGGGACTATTTAACCTCCGAATATTATACCCAAGACGACGCCATCATCATTTAACCATGCACTAAAGCTGCATGTCCTCGCGAAAAATTACAACTTTAGTTTCCCCTTGTTTCCAGACCATCGTAGTACAAGCACAGCAATTCCGTTTTGGTTGATGTTACAAGGCCATATCGCTGAGGCACCCAAGCCTCCCTACCAACAACAAAGTCCATGGTTCATGGGAGGCAGGTCGATATATTAAACTGAAATTTGAAATTTGTCACAGGCTGATGTGCATGGCGCCTTGATGGTGTATAAAGGTTTAGCTAGTAAGTCAGTGAAATCAAAGGATGCGTTCATTTATGTCACGTTTTGATACTCGCAAACCCTTTCCATAAAATCTATAGCGTACTTCCTGTTGGCCTAGAATCATGAAACTTGGCAACAAGCAAAGTTTCAAGCACAAGTAAAGAAAAAAATTAGAAAACTGTTACTCTGTAATTATATCACGTGAATAAATAGATAGTTTGTAATTTGTTACCCGACATCAAGCCTAAAATAAAACATTCTCGAAAGTCTTGGAATCACAGGGTCCCATTTCTTGCCAGTGCCGGTGTCGATAACAGGTAAAAATAGAGTATTCTCGATTATGAAATCAGATGAACTGTCTATAAACGTACTAAATTTGTACAGAATCCTCAGAGAGCG
Source organism: Schistocerca gregaria (assembly GCF_023897955.1). Lineage (NCBI taxonomy): Eukaryota > Metazoa > Arthropoda > Insecta > Orthoptera > Acrididae > Schistocerca > Schistocerca gregaria. Next base: position 492,910,616 of record NC_064924.1, read on the forward strand.
AGTCCAACTGGCACTTGGCCTGTTTTTTGGAGTTAGAATTAGCCTTCTTGAAGTTTCTTTTACTTGTCTCATATATCTAGCACACCAGATGCAATAGTTTTGTGATGGCTAGCTGTCCGAAGCTGTGAAGGAGACCAAGGAGAAATCTAGAGAAGGGAGGAGAGATAAAAACTTAAGATTGCTAATGACGTTATAGTTCTCTCAGAGATTGCAAAGGACTTGGAAGATCAGTCGAACGAAATGGATAGTACCTTGAAAAGAAGTTAAAAGATGGACATAGACAAAACTAAACCAAGGGTAATGGAATGTACTCAAATTAAATCAGGCAGTGCTGAAGGGGGATTGGATTAGGAATTGAGACATTAGAAGTAATGGATTAGTTTTTCTTTTTGGGCAGCAAAATAGCTAATGTTGGTCGAGGTAGAGAAAATAGAATTGCAGCAAGCAAAACGTTTTTAAGATAAATTCAAGTGTGTGGAAGGTATTTGTCTATAGTGTAGATTGAAAGTAATGGTGAACGTGGACGATAAGCAGTTCAGACGTGAAGGAAATAGAAGATTTTGAGATGTGATGCTACAGGAGAATGCTGATGATTTCTTGCATAGATAGACTACTTAATTTGGAACCACTGAATCTAGATGGGGAAAAAAAGTAATTTGTGGCTTAACTTGACTAAAAAGAAGGGAGCGGTGGATAGGACGCAGCCTGTGGCATCAATGAGTCGTCAGCTAATGGACGGAAGCGGAGGGGGGGGGGGGGATAAAAATTCTAGGAGACCGGTGACGAAATACAGTAAACAAGTTGAACTGGATGTAGGAAGTAGGTTGCAATAGTTACGGAAACGTGTGGAGCTTTATATACTCGTACGATAGACCATACTGGACTAAAGGTAACAACAGCAGTAGTTTCACGAAAGGTAACATCCCTCCCGTCTTGTATATACTTTTAACCTGCATATATATAAGTTGCTCTTTGCAGTCGCGTTCCTTGCGATATTTGCCCTCTGGAATACAAACTGAACCATATTAACTTTCCAAGACAATATTCATCTGAACCAGCTAAAACTTAGTATTACAGCAAATCGTTTGAAGTGTGCTAAGGATGCCTGTGATATTTGAACGCTGACGTAACATGTACAAAGAGGGGTCCTGCTATGAAATGATGTGGCACTAAAGACCATCATTCCTGGTGTCGGGCTGTATGGCGGGCGATGGTCAGGGTGGTAATCCACCGCAACGTCTCCAGACACGTCTTTGCTGGTCATCGAGGCCTAGTTCGAAGTGATACCGAAGAAAGATATATCCCGCTTCGAACAGAGCCCACATAACCGATGAAGACATGCCTGGGGATGACCCAGACAATGGTGGGATACCGACTTGACTGTCGCCCACCATACGTTCTGGAACTAGGATTGATAATCTGAGGTGGCATTGCATTTCATGGCAGGACTCCTTCGGTTGTTATCTGCGACACCCCCACAGCACAGAGGTACGTTGACGATATTCTGTTCCTCGTTTTGTCGCCATCTTGGGATTACATTGCAGCAAGATAATGCGCTCCCGCACACGGCTTGCCAAACCCTACTTTGCCCAGAAAGGTATACGGATCTCTACCCAGTAGAGAAGGTTTGGAGCATTATTGGCAAAGCCCTCCAACCAGCACGGGATTTTCGCGATTTAACGCGCCAGTTGGGCAGAATTTGACACGACATCCCTCAGGAGGACATCCAATAACTCCCTCAATCAATGCCAATCAGTGCCAAGTCGAACAACCGTTTGCACAAGGGGCTAGAGGCGGGCCAACGCGTTATTGACTTACTCAGCTTGTGGAGCTCTTTCTCTTAAATAAATCATCCAGTTTTTCTGAAATTGTAATCAGTTGTTTGTCTGAACATGTTCATCACATCTACCGATTTCCTTCCCATTCGGATAATTGCTTCGTAGTACGTCTTTATTTTATTTTGTTTATCACGCCAGCAGGCGACAGTGAGTGTATATTTCTAATTGTTGAGGGAGGTAACTGGGATTGATAGTGTAGGACAGTGTCACAGGGTGCGCTGGCGATACCGGCAGGTTATCTATCTGCGCAGAGCGCACCACGCAGCTGCCTTTTTACGTGCATACCGTACTAACGTCGTCTTTCTTTGCAGGTACTCCGCAGCCATGGGGGCAATGTTCCGCAGCGAGGAGATGGCCCTCTGCCAGCTCTTCATCCAACCAGAAGCCGCCTACCCTTCCGTCTCCGAGCTCGGTGAACTGGGCATTGCACAATTCCGGGACGTAAGTACTGTGCACCTGTATTTTGTTCAAGAAATGCCGAAATTTTTCGGGATATTTTCATCGCCATCATTATTTTCATCGTCATCATTTCCATTTCCATTGTCACTACCGTCATATCACCATTATCGTCGTCGTCGTGTTGTCCTCAGTTCACAGCACCATTTCAGTGATTGCTCTGTATAAGCCTCCCTTCTATCTGCCTTTAACGATAAATACGATTATTCATCGCAGCGTCCAGTGATCTTCCTCTCGCGGCAATGCCTATCTTTGTAATGTCCATTCACTACGTTCTTAAGCCCGCCCCGGTAGCTGAGTGGTCAGCGCGACAGACTGTCAATCCAAAGAGCCCGGGTTCGTTTCCCAGCTGGGTCGGAGATTTTCTCCACTCAGGGACTGGGTGTTGTGTTGTCCTAATCATCATCATTTCATCCCCATAGACGCGCAAGTCGCCGAAGTGGCGTCAAATCGGAAGACTTGCACCAGGCGAACGGTCTACCCGACGGGAGGCCCTCGTCACACGACATTTCATTTCCATTTCACTACGTTCTTAAATCCATCCATGTTACATGGAAATGTAAGATTTTGCGATGGCCGTACAAATTCTGTAAACAACTCACTTTCCTGCTTCAGTCATCATGTAATATTAATCTTCAGTTTTGCACGAAGCATTTAGGTATCGTACTGCCGTTATCAGTTGGTCATATACTGATCATACATTGTTTTGTTAGACAATTGCCGCTAAGTGCGAGGTTTTTGTTCGTGTTACGATGTGTGCCAGTGACGTAGCGTGGCACAGATCTGTTGGTTCTTTCAAAATATGTGATGTTTGTATTTCAAGTGGCCATTGATGTGTCGTCCTAACGAGACACAGACAGGCCAAAAGCACCACAGGTTCAAAGATGCGGGCTGTGCCAGTACCATGGACACTCGCCACGAGCGGCGCTGAGGATAAAGTATCGACTTCGGCCTCGGCCAGTTGCTGGCGGAGTACAATCTGTCAATGGTCGGGCGTCAACGGATAGAAGCCAACTCGGAAGATGGAAGGGCAGCTCTCGCCCACTTGGTTTCAGATCAATGTTTAGAGCTGACTTAGACAGGGAAAGACGTTTACGGAACTCTTACGAGTCAACAGACAGTTGTTGTAATTGCATTTGCTATGTATTGTGAAGTTTTCCTGATTATTTGCACTTAGCCATTGAGGGTCTTTTTAGTGTTATGTTACATGCGACGTTGCAGACTTAACCATTCAACTGGTCACAAAGTTAAGTAAACCTTTTTAAGTCGTTCGTGTGACATTGTTACTAGTTTTTTTGGAGTGTCATAGAACCTTCGTTCTCCTATCCTGTTACCTGACCCTGGAGCATATCTGTGTAATAGTGGCAGGGAGAAATTGTCTTAGCACGGTACTGCACCAGAAGCCGTTTCACGAACCCTCAAACTCGACTTACCGTAACAACAGTGGTCACTCGGCCTCCACAGCTTTAGCGACGAGGCCTTTACAAAACTGGCGACGAAGGTTTACAAAAGCCATAAGAAATTTAGCCCCTCAGGGGCCCAGCATTCGTTTGCTGAGTATGGGCATGGCAACCCTGGGCTTTCTGAGCTGCCATTCCCCTGTTACACAAGCTCGGATTGTTTAAGAGTAGACGCAAAGGTTGTAACAAACTACAGGGACTCTGGGATGGTACAAATCTCTCTAACAAAGACCCCTCAGTCTCAAGGCGTGCTGCTCGCTGATCATATGCCTAGCTATTGAGGTGGCATAGTAGCGAGTAGCCTCTGGGGAATCTACCTCACCTCAGTTGTGAAAGGCTCACCTGGACATGCGGGGCTCTGTCTAGGTGGGCTTTTATTTCCCTAGCTGCTTGTGGGACCAGCATAGATCCTTCGAAATCTTCTCTTCCTCCTCCCAGTGGAAAGGGCGGGCCACTGGTAGATACCAACACCCAATCAAGAAAGAGGGTTTGTATAGTCAGTCCTCCGGACTTGGGGATTACACAGACTCTTCCAGTATCGAGTAACAGAACACCTGCTGGTGGCCAGAATGTGTTTCTTATAATGAAGCAGAAAGAGGGCAGCTTTGACAAAGTTTCACCATTTTACAAGCGAAAAGGTAGAGAGAGAATCGCTGGAAACTTAAAATCTGTCAAGCGTTTGTAAAACGGGACCCTTTTGGTAGAAACATCGAATTCCCAGCATGTGAACATCCAGAAAGCTCAATACTTCGAGAAGTATGCAATAGAAAGTGAACGGCACAACACCTTGAACTGTATCAGAGGTGTTGTGACTTCTAGGGAGCAACATTCCCCAAAAATAATTGAAAGCTGAGTACTTCCAAGAAGGCGTTGTTGATGTACAGAACATAATGAATGTGAAATCCAACTCATTTATCCTGACTTTCAGAAGCACAGCACTTCCAGAGCATGTTAAGGCTGGTTTCCTCGCCAGTGCTTTGGGCACACCACCTCAGGTTGTAAGGGACCAACCATTGGCAAATTTGATAACTCTATGTTCACCTCCTTCAAAGTGTGTAAACTGCCCTGGCGATCACTCTATCTGGAGTAGTGACTGTAGTGTCTTCTTAAAGAAAGGAAGATACGAGAGATGAAAACAACTAAGTGTGTCTTCTATGGTGCGGCGGAAAGATCTGTAAGACCATGCAACCCCCGAAGTTTGCTACCTCTTTGCGTCTACTCTTAAACGACTTCAGACAGACTGATGCTGCTACCCAAACTGAGGTTGCTAGTGTCAGCACTAGCATCTACGTTTGCCAGTGTACTTGTGCCGCTACAGTACCTTCAAAGCCTACACCTCCTCCCAAAACATCGGACAAGTGTGTTGTCGCTAACGTTGCGGAGCTCCCTCACCATACAGAGGTTCAGCCTGGTCCACCATCCTGTGCTGCCACTAACACTGCCGCGATTTTGGCTCTGAAGCGTACCCAGGACAAAACATCTGGTCCAACATCCAGCGGTTCCTCTACCACTGCCGTCAAAGCCCAAACGTCCACCACCAATGGTGTTGGGAAGTAAACAATCCGATGATGTTGATGTCTTACTGTCTTATGTCTGCCTTAACTCTTCTGTAGAGCTAATAGAGAATGATGTGGGACTGGGGCAATAATTTCACCCAAGACTGAGCCCCTCACGCACTATGGGCTCCCATGATAGATGGCGCCCATATTACTGTGGAACATTAATGGGTTCAGGACACAGGTGGAGAAACTGAAACTTCTACTGCAGGAACGCCTCCTTTGTCCCGCCCTCCGTGACCCCCGAACAGAAACAAAGAGGCATGGACGCCTGACGCTGCTTGGTTTAAGTGCAAAACGCCGTCAATTCTTTTCTGGAAAAGCCATCACGACTGACTTGGTGTTATCAATACAGACCTACCACAAAACGACAAAGTACGGCAATTCACATGAAGGGTCAATGCTTTGATGATGTAACGGACATTCAAGTCGCTGTGACGCGCGAATTGAACATCATCCTTTACAAGACCTTTGTTTTGTGTGAACGTCCTGTGCATATTACTCAAGTGGGGGAGACTATGTAGAACATATGAAGCCTTAAAATCGACTTCTCTCTATTTTTTGTTAACCGGGTCTCGAAACATTTTAAACTGAAGGGGTTTAAGGTCTAGTGTATCGTATCCATACATGGTAAATGTAACAGGAGGTGGCCGAGCGGTTCTAGGCGCTACAGTCTGGCACAGCGCGAACGCTACGGTCGCAGGTTCGAATCCTGCCTCGGCCATGGATGTATGTGATGTCCTTAGGTTAATTAGGTTTAAGTAGTTATAAGTTCTAGCGGACTGATGACCTCAGCAGTTAAGTCCCATAGTGCTCTGAGCCATTTGAACCATTATTTGTAACAGGAGGTATTTATCATTTGGAAAGAAGTGTAATGACACATTCAGACGCAGAGAGAGACAATACTTCAAAGTCTGCGCAAAGATTAAATTGAGGGGAATGCAGAATATAATCTCTGTGATGTTCATATTTGATTCTCTTTTCTTTCATACTCCAAGAAGGAGTTTAGATACACTTTCGATTGTTACCTTGTAGTGGACGTAATTTTTGGCGTGTGCTGAAAGGCAGCCATCTTGTTAGTATTTATGATTTGTGCGACGAGCAGAGCAAGTCTTATTGTCTTGTGAATAAAAAATAGTGAAAAGTATCTAAGTTTTATGAGAATTATTTAAAGCGACGTAGCATTGTATTCCTTTGTTCGCACCGTCTTCGTGAAGGAAACCGATGCCGGCGTAAACTGCTGATGAAATCTTCCTGCGCTTCCATCCGGGTGGCTGCGTAGAAATTCCGTGTTTCGAGGGGTAGTCACCCTCATCACCGTATGACTTCGCCAAAAGAAACATCGTAGTATTTCAACGCAACCAGCCGAATGGAAAAGGTTTGAAGAGAGCACTGATGCAGCCTACAAGTGTGTTCCAAAAAATCTCGCGAATTTCAGATAGAAATCTTTAACAAGGTTGTATTGCGTCATTCTGTATGGTTCTCACATAAGTGGAAAGGTAAGAAACACGAATATTATCCAGTATAAGAGAAAAACACCGAATAATGAATAGGCAAAAATACAAGGGGCGATCAAAAAGTTTCCGTTCGAAGTATATACAGCCCAGAACCGGTATGCCAATCAGGTAAAATCGCCGTGAGCCCTAAGACAATCGTCCCATGATCGCACTAGGTTCGAACCCTGCCTAGGGCATGGATGTGTGTGATGTCCTTAGGCTAGTTAGGTTTAAGTAGTTCTAAGTTCTAGGGGACTGCTGACCTCAGAAGTGAAGTCCCATAGTGCTCAGAGCCATACCCGTTTGGTGAAACCGGTGTCCTGCTGCGTGAAGGAGTCCGAAACTGCCTTCTCCATATCCTATCCGACAGGAATCGTCGACCCTTTAAGGACTTTTTTAAAGGGCTGAAGGCGTGATAATCGCATGGGAAGGGCTGAGGACTATCGCACGGGTTTTCGAATGTCTCCCACCTGAATTTGCACAACTTCTGCATTACTATGATTGTGGCATGGGGACGCGCGTTATCATGAATCAGCAGCAGCCGTTGTCGGAGTTTTCCCGGGCGTCTGCCCTTCGGCGGTCTACAAAAGAATAACAGCACGTTGGTCGTGTTTGGACGCATTTGGTACCAACGCCCCATAGTTCGTGTTTCCACATTTACCACAGCCACGTTGAAAGGACACGAATGCCATAATAACCCCTTGCCTATATGTCGGTGCTTATATACCCACCTCGAAGTCGCAATACGTTGCATATACACTGCAGCAACGCCCTCATACAGTTCTTGATCGCGCCTCATACTACAGCCGGCCGTAGTGGCCGTGCGGTTCTAGGCGCTACAGTCTGGAACCGAGCGACCGCTACGGTCGCAGGTTCGAATCCTGACTCGGGCATGGATGTGTGTGATGTCCTTAGGTTAGTTAGGTTTAATTATTTCTGAGTTCTAGGCGACTGATGACCTCAGAATTTAAAGTCGCATAGTGCTCAGAGCCATTTGAACCATATACGACTACAAAGAAGACACAACAAAGAAACATACGTAACTTGCTTTCGCTAAGGCGACATACTTACTGAAAACTGATGGGAGACCGAAATTTTTGGGGTGACCAAGAACTAGCATGGCCGTTATCATCGTAAAGAAATTACAACTGACGTTAGAAGTGACGCGTTCTTTCGAAAGGAGTACACGCGAGGTGCGACAATAAAGTAACGAGACTGATTTTCTTCGCAAGATGTGGCAACCCTGCAGGCTTGCGTAGCCACAATATCTTTGACGTTGGTCTACAAGCTGCTTCTAATCCAAGTGGCACAACGATGCAACTGCTCAGTCGTGAGTTGTGCTGTGACAAGTTAACACGTGTTTGTATCTCTCGTCACGGAAATGGAAGCGCATAATATTGCACAGAATAAATCCAGAATTGTTGAGCCTTGTTATCACTGGTGATGAAAGTTGGTTTTTTCAGTACAAACCAGAAACAAAACGACGAAGTTCGCAGTGTTCAAGGGGTCACCCAGACCAAGAAAAGCTTGCATGTCAAAGTCAAAAGTGAAATGCATGCTTGTGTGCTTCTTTGATTCCAAGGGAATTGTTCACAAAGAGTGGGTGCCTCCTGGACAAACAGTTAACCAATACTACTACAAACAAATTTTAGATAGACTTCGTGTCTGTGCCAACATTGCTGATAATTGGATTCTGCATCACGATAATGCGCCACCCCATACTGCTCTGTCAGTACAGCAATTTTTAACCTCAAAACAAGTTTCAGTACTACCACAGCCACCTTATTCACCAGATATCGCTCTGTGCGACTTTTGTTTTGTATTTCCAAGAGTCAAAACGGCGGTCAAGGGACACCATTTTCAAACAACAACAGATGTCGAAAAAGCTATAACGACGGTCTTGGAGGATATTACAGAAGATGAGTTCCAGAAATGTTACCATCAACGGCAGAAGCGCTGGAAAAAGTGTGTGCAATCAGAAGGGAACTACTTTGCAGGAGACAACACTAAACTTGACTAAAACTGTAAGCAACATTTTTTTCACATCAGTCTCATTACTTTGTCACCTAGTATAGGTCGATGTATATGGAGCAGTTAAATAATCGATATTTGCAGTTCCACTTAAAAGTTTCAGTTTGAAGTCTTCGAAAGGTTCTTTTTTATTATTAGTGATTGTAGATAACGATACGCTTACTTTATTATAATTTAAAAAAGTAAGATTTATTTCACTAATCACTGGCGCGACAGCTCGCCCAGAACTTAAATGCTGCATCAATTCCATCTCAGATAAGCATCTGCGATATGTCCCACAACACGACAGCATTATTCCAGCTTGTCACCACACAAGTCTGTATTTTGCAGTGCCGGAGCTATTTGCAGGAACGACTGTTTACCGCAATATCTGTGTCTCGCCTTAGCCAATCCATGCTTGAGCTTGTAATATCGGTGATCAGATATTGTGTAAACGAGGAACAACGCTTATCTAATGCAAACAGATAGGCACCCAAAATATCCCATCGGGAGAGAGAGAGAGAGAGGGCAGACCTCTTTAATCAGCTACGCCATAGGCATCATTATACTTTTGTCCTATCTGCGTGTAATCGATATTGGCAGCGTCACAACGGAGAAATATTGATGCTTCTACTTCTACGTCTGTATCCATTCTTTGCAATCAAATCCAGAGTGCCTGGGAGAGGAGGCTTTTCATTGTACCATCTATTAGAGTTTGTTCCCGTTTCAGTCGTTAGAAGATACCGCTATATGCAGATCGCGATCTTCCTTTAGAGGTTGCACACCAAACTCCTGCCGTTCAACGGTTTCGTGTACGCTTCCGTCTTTTCTACGAAAAACGCAGGCGCTCGAAAGAAAGAAAAGAAATGTCTACTGGATGGAGAGATCTGCGTTTGGCAACCCCAACTAGTACCAGAAGACACAGAGATAACGGTCACATAAAAAATAAAACAAAAGTGAAGCATAACTAGAAAAAAACGAAACAAGAATCGGAGGAATAACCGCAGGGTTTAAACTTCTAAAACAGCAGAGAAGGGGAAATACCAATGAAGATCCGACGACGACGATGGAGAATCATTCTAGCGACGATATGGGCCGCAGATGGGGAAATTCACTGACATAAACAATCTTGAGAAAGGGCAGATTCTAAATGAAACTATATGGTTCCAGAGACATTTTAAAGTATCAGACATCTATGATGTATACACTACTGGCCATTAAAATTGCTACACCACGAAGATGACGTGCTACAGACGCGAAATTTAACCGACAGGAAGAAGATGCTGTGATATGCAAATAATTAGCTTTCCAGAGCATTCACACAAGGTTGGCGCCGGTGGCGACACCTACAACGTGCTGACACGAGGAAAGTTTCCAACCGATTTCTCATACATAAACAGCAGTTTACCGACGTTGCCTGGTGAAAGGTTGTTGTGATGTCTCGTGTAAGGAGGAGAAATCAACGTCGGAAACGTGATGGTACGCATAAGGTCGGATTGTAGCCCATCGCGATCGCGGTTTATCGTATCGCGACATTGCTGCTCGCGTTGGTCGAGATCCAATGACTGTTAGCCGAATATGGAATCAGTGGGTTCAGGAGGGTAATACGGAACGCCGTGCTGGATCCCAACGGCCTCGTATCACTAGCAGTCGAGATGACGGCATCTTATCCGCATGGCTGTAACGGATCGTGCAGGCACGCCTCGATCCCTGAGTCAACAGATGGGGACGTTAGCAAGACAACCATCTGCACGAACAGTTCGACGACGTTTGCAGCAGCATGGACTATCAGCTCGGCGACCATGGCTACGGTTACCTTTGACGCTGCATCGCAGAGAGGAGCGCCTGCGATGGTGTACTCAACGGCGAACCTGGGTGCACGAATGGCAAAACGTCATTATTTCGGATGAATCCAGGTTCTGTTAACAGCAGCATGATGGCCGTATCCGTGTTTGGCGACATCGCAGTGAACGCACATTGGAAGCGTGTATTCGTCATCTCGCCATACTGGCGTATCACCCGGTGTGATGGTATGGGGTGCCACTGGTTACACGTCTCGGTGACCTCTTGTTCGCATGGACCGCACTTTGAACACTGGACGTTACATTTCAGATGTGTTACGACCCGCGGCTCTACCCTTCATTCGATCCCTGCGAGACCCTACATTTCAGCAGGATAGTGCACGACCGCATGTTGCAGGTCCTGTACGGGCCTTTCTGGATACAGAAAATGTTCGACTGCTGCCCTGGCCAGCACATTCCCCAAATCTCTCACCAATTAAAAACGTCTGGTCAATGGTGGCCGAGCAACTGGCTCGTCACAACACGCTAGTCACTACTCTAGATGATCTGTGGTATGTTGAAGCTGCATGGACAGCTGCACCTGTACACATCATCCAAGCTCTGTTTGACTCAATGCCCAGGCGTATCAAGGTCGTTATTACGGCCAGAGGTGGTTGTTCTGAGTACTGATTTCTCAGGATCTATTCATCCAAATTGCGGGAAAATGTAATCACATGTCAGTTCTAGTATGATATATTTGTCCAACGAATACCCGTTTATCATATGTATTTCTTCTTGGTGTAGCCAGTAGTGTATATTTAGAACGCTGTACCAAGCGGGTTGAGGGCTGAATGGAAATTTGGATTGTGGAGGGAGGCGTGATAGGGTAACCTACGCAGTTATACAAGGCCACTTTGACAGGGTGGCGTAATGGTTAGCGCATCTGTCTAGCGAGCAGGAGACCCGGGTTCGAATCCCGGCCTTGGTTCAGATTTTCATTTATCGCTTTAGTCTGCGTATTATGTACATCAAATGGCAGACTGTTGTGGTCGGCGCCTGGGAACCCTCGTCTCAGAAACTGCTAACAGTCATCGGATCTCGAGCAGCAATGTCGCGATACGATAAACCGCAATCGCGATAGGCTACAATCCGACCTTTATCAAAGTCGGAAACGTGATGGTACGCATTTTTCCTCCTTACACGAGACATCACAACAACCTTTCACCAGGCAACGCCGGTCAACTGCTGTTTGTGTATGAGAAATCGGTTGGAAACTTCCCTCGTGTCAGCATGTTGTAGGTGTCGCCACCGGCGCCAACCTTGTGTAAATGCTCTGGAAAGCTAATTATTTGCATATCACAGCATCATCTTCCTGTCGGTTAAATTTCGCGTCTGTAGCACGTTATCTTCGTGGTGCAGCAATTTTAATGGCCAGTAGTGTAAATGACAAAATGAGAACAAGTAGAAAGCCGTTCGAAAAACCACGTACACAAGACTTAGATTTGATCAAACTGCAGGCTTCTGTTGGGTTCTTACATTTATCGGGGCGTATGAAATCAGGACAAGAAGATGTGGCATTATTTGCATCGGATAGTACTGGCAACCATGAATGTGACACCGGTTTTATTCATTCTGTCTTGTCTCCGATTTGATGATCATTCCTACAGACCAGAAAGAAAATTCACACACTAACAGTCGTGAGTGAAACATGGAATCTCTTTGTTTCTCACTAGTAGTCTTACTATGCACCACGTGAGAACGTCACTATACCGAAATATTGGTTCCATTTCGTGGACGATACAATTGATTTAAACCTAATCAGAACCGTCATGCCGGTGCAGTACTTTCTCGTCATAACGACAAAAGGCAGTTTGTTCATGTGTTTCTAAAAAGAATCGGGCAGATATGTAGCCGTCTACTATGTACCATGATCAAAAAGTAAGCAAAAATAATGGAAAACCAGAGATTTTAACTAACAATGCTAATGGTGGAGTTCACAGCATGGATCAGCTTCGTGCTCACTATTCTGTTTCCAGACGACCCAGGAGATGCCAAGTGGTCATATTTTTTGCGCTACTGAAGACTGTTGCTACAAATGAATGCCAGAGAAATGCGGACACGGAGATACGCGGACAGCAAGGTTTTCTGGAGATTTAAGAACACCATCTTTGTGGTCTAATGGCAGAGTTCAACAGTGCCGCGCTGCTTAAAACATTTCATTGTTTCTGATGCTCTCATTATTTTTTGTGTACACAGTGTTGCCAATTTAGCAACTTTGTCGCTAGAAATGGCGACTTTTGCCTTCGTCTTAGCGACAAAAAAAGCTTTTTAGCGACAAAAATTATTTAGCGACTTATCTGGCGACTTTTGGAGTACTGACGACTTTTGAAGTTTAAATCAAAACTATTTTGGGCCAGTATTTTCATTAACAAAACTAAGATTTTTAACTATATAATGGGTACTACACTGACTTTGTTCTAGATTTACTAAGTTAAATTAAGTTCTTAGCAGATCATGTAGCATTGTTCCACATTTAGTAAATCTGAATGTGGGAATTTCCTACAGCGTAAGAAAACCTTGACTGTAAAAAAAAAAAAAAATGGTTCAAATGGCTCTGAGCACTATGGGACTCAACATCTTAGGTCATAAGTCCCCTAGAACTTACAACTACTTAAACCTAACTAACCTAAGGACATCACACACACCCATGCCCGAGGCAGGATTCGAACCTGCGACCGTAGAAGCCCCGCGGTTCCGGACTGCAGCGCCAGGACCGCACGGCCACCGCGGCCGGCCCTTGACTGTAGAACAATTCATTATTCATTACTCACTAGCCTGTTATCGTCGATAGCGTATCGATCTATAATTCAGCTTTTGAACTCCCTTCATTTTTCGAATTGACAAAAAACATACATGATCTTAAGTATAATAAAATACATTTCTGTCCAGCAACCTCTTATTTTTCGAAATGTTAACTCGCAGTCAAATTATTACCACATGCACAATGGTAACGCAAGAACAATTCCGTGGTTGTATATCAGACATTATTACGTTTTAAACAATGAACAATAGGACTGATATCGAGTTACCGAGTGAGTAGATTGTTTCATGACCTCTAGTTCGCCTGCGTTTTGATGTATTTTCAGTGATTATAAATTGGTGAAACTTGTCTGGTGGTGGCTTACATAATGGATTTACCGCAAAAGAAGAAGCAGTACGCCCAGAAATATCGGGATGCGTGGGAAGCAGAACGTGAATTCAGTGGGTGGCTGAAACCAGTCGTTGGAGACTTATCCATGCCAAGATGTCAAGTATGTGCAACAGAGTTTTATGCGAAATTGTGTGATGTTAGAAAGAATTCGAAAACTATTAAGCATAAACAAAAAATTGATTTAATTAAAGAAAATACAAACCACCTCACCTGTGAAAATTGTTCCGAAAACTACAGTTAGAATAGCATTCAGAGCGGAAAGCGCTCTTTCTTTATTTATTACTGAACATTGTTCTATTTTAGCTGTAGATCATTTAGGATGATGAGGGCGCTAAAAACATGCAGTTACATCGTACAAAGTGCACTAATATTATAACTGAAGTTTTGGTCCACATTTTACACAATCATTGGTTGAAGATATAGGTAACCAAAAATACAGTGTACTAGTAGATGAATCCACAGATGTATCAATATCTAAAATGCTAGGTATCGTTATACGGTACTATAGTGTAAACAACCAAACCATTAGATCAGCATTTCTCAAACTCGCTGTAGTAGAAACTGCAGATGCAAGAAATCTGGCTCCTGTTCTTGTGAATTCTTTGAAAGATCTCAAACTTCCAATCGCTAATATGGTACGAATTGGCACATATAATGCATCTGCAATGGTTGGAATAAACAATGGGCTTTTCGAAAAACTCCAGAAAGAATATGGTTTGAAGCATTAGGTATTGATCCGTTGCATTTGTCACTCTCTTCAGATTGCAGTTTCCCACGCCTCAGTAAATACCATACCTAGAAACAGTGTTACCTGTACGGGAAACCTACGATTGGTTCTCCATTTCACCCAAAAGACAAGAGGAATATCAAAAGGTTTATGAGACAATAAATTGTGGAAAACAGCCACTAAAAATTTTGAAGGTCTGTGCAACACGTTAGCTTTCAATTGAACCAGCAATACGAAGAATTCTTGAGCAGTGAGAAGAACTAAAACTACATTTGTCACTTGGCATGGTTCAAGACAATTGTTACACTGTCGATCTTTTGTACAAGATGTTTTGTGACCACTCAAATCATCTTTACATGATTTACCTTAAACATGCTTTAAAAGACGTACAAATGGCAATAAAAGCTTTTGAAGAAGAAGAAGACAATGACCCCACTAAATTACTAGATACACTTGTATTTCTCATGCAGTTACTCGGGCAAAACCTAGTTTTTCTATATGTTGATTGCTTGACAACACCAGGTCCAAGCGAATGTATGTACGCAAATCCGAACCTTGGCTTTATGTTTGAACAGAAATTGTCTGAGTCAAGTTTGTCTGAAGAAAATAAATTTTATTTGAAGAAGAGATGCATTCAGTTTAGTCTGAAACTCATGAAAGAAATTCAACAAAGACTACCAAGTAACGTTACGATCCTGAAAAAAATGTCAATGCTGAATGTTGAAGAAACACTAAAAGTGAATAAAAATATTGCTGTAGCTGATGTAGCCAAAGAATTGGGTTTTAGCGGAGATTTCATAGACGGTATGCTGCAAGAATGGCATAATATCAACTTCATTAGGTGGAATAACACTACTAACACTGTTCGATTTTGGAGTGAGGTTTTGCAGTATAAAAATGCCGCAGGGGACAATCCTTTTTCTTTGATTTCACAGCTAGCAATGACTGTTCTATGCCTACCGCATTCAGATGCAGAAATGGAAAGAATATTCAGCTCTATGAACATTATAAAAACTAAACAACGTAACAGATTTTCGTTAAAGACAATTAATGCTTTGATCACATTGAGAGACCAGCTGAAGAAACAAAATAAAGATTGTGCATCTTTTGAAATACCGTCAGACGTATTGGAGCTTATTGGAACGAACAAAATTTTCTGTTTTGCGACAAGACCAGTCCAACTACATCATCATCTTTCGAGCGACGTTTAACCCTCTTCATCAACTACAGTTATGTCAGAGCATGAAACAGAAGAGCTATTCGATCTTCTGAGTGACGACGATGAATATCTCACATACCGATATGTATATATTTTGTAACTTAATTTGAGTTCTTGATTTCTTTTGCTACAAATATAGTCGTATATTTATAGTATATTTGACTACTGTGATTGAAACAACAATTTATGTGTTGCGTCAATTATGATAACATGTTTAATTAAACGTTAGCGTATTTTATATGTATGTATGTATGTTGCGTCATTTAGTTAAGATAATGTAGCAATTACGTATGAGACAATTTGTATTAATATTTTATTACACCCCCCCCCCCGCCCCCCCTCCCCCCTCCTCTGGCTTATTGCACCACTCACAGCACGAAATTTTCAGTACACCCCTAGTAAAAGCAGTTGGCGACTTTTGATATTGAATCTGTGGTGTCACCGCCAGACACCACACTTGCTAGGTGGTAGCCTTTAAATCGGCCGCGGTCCGGTAGTATACGTCGACCCGCGTGTCGCCACTATCAATTGATTGCAGACCGAAAGCCGCCACACGGCAGATCTACAGAGACTTCCTAGCACGCTCGCCCCAGTTGTACAGCCGACTTTGCTAGCGATGGTTCACTGACAAAATACGCTCTCATTTGCCGAGCGATAGTTAGCATAGCCTTCAGCTACGTTATTTGCTACGACCTAGCAAGGCGCCATTATTAGTACTATTGATATTGTGAATCATGTACCATAAAGAGCGACGTTCTCCATGAATGGATTAAAGTTAAGTATTCTGCCAGCTACGTCCGTTTTTCTCAATTCTAATTCCCTTGTCATGTTCCAGACCTCACGCCAGCCTGCGTGAGCTAAAACGCGTGCATTTCAGCCTCCTTTAGAAAAACACGGTTGGCTCTCCTGCCAACCACAACAGAATCTAGCGACTCGGATCTTCTAGAGTTGGCAACTCTGGCTGCATACAGTTATAAACAAAGAGGGATGTCTTGAGCGGCCCCTAGACGGTCAGTAATATTGTTTAATATTATTGACGTCCTCTTTAGACTGCCAAGTAATATTGTGGTTCCGAAAGACGCTGCTGATGTGATAGTATGCTTTATCTCAGATGTTCAAATGTGTGTGAACTCTTATGGTATTTAACCGCTAAGGTCATCAGTCCCTAAGCTTGCACACTACTTAACCTAAATTATCCTAAGGACAAACACACACACCCATGCCCGAGGGAGGACTCGAACCTCCGCCGGGACCAGCCGCACAGTCCATGACTGCAGCGCCTTAGACCGCTCGGCTAATCCCACGCGGCCATGCTATTTTCCTATGTTAAAAATGTTGTTGGGATTGTTGTTGCTCGAAATGATGACAACATTCAAATCGCATTATGGTCAATATTCTCATAAAATCTCCTATCTTTATTTAATTAAAGCTTTAAAATCATTAAATAATCAAAATTGTCACATGAGCGGAAACGCTCTGCGAAGCTCTAGTGACGTCACAGACGAAGCTACACATCTGTTACAGGAGTGTTAGCCGCAGTTAATGGACTTTTACGTACTGTTATGCAAATAGTTTATTTATTTAGTGATGGAAAACGCATTTACAACTTTAAATAACAAAAGAAAGGATTTTTATGAACGATGATAATGGAAACCTTACGAAAATTGATGCGTTTATGCTCTACTCATTTAGGGCGACAATAGGTGCAGAGACAAACATTCTTTTCCCTACTCCTTGCAACGTCATTAAACCGGATCGAAACTAAGTAATTGTGGAACTTTGACAAATGGGCCAGTATCTTATACACTATGTGATCAAAAGTATCCGGACACCCCCAAAAACATACGTATTTCATATTAGGTAAATTGCGCAGCCACGTACTGCCAGGTACTCCATATAAGCGACCTCAGTAGTCACTAGACATCGTGAGAGAGCAGAATGGGGCGCTCCGCAGAATTGGTGCACTTCGAACGTGGTCAGGTGATCGGGTGTCACTTGTGTCATACGTCTGTACGCGAGATTTCCATACTCCTAAACACCCGTAGTCCATTGTTTCCGATGTATAGTGAAGTGCAAACGTGAAGGGACACGTACAGCACAAAAGCGTACAGGCCGACCTCGTCTGGTGACTGACAAGACACCGCTGACAGTTGAAGAGGGTCGTAATGTGTAATAGGCAGACATCTATCCAGTCCTTCACACAGGAATTCCAGACTACATCAGGATCCACTGCAAGTACTGTGACAGTTAGGCTGGAGGTGAGAAAACTTGTATTTCATGGTCGAGCGGCTGCTCATAAGCACACATCACGCCCGTAAATGCCAAACGACGCCTTGCTTGTAGTAAGGAGCGTGAACATTGTACAGTTGAACAGTGGGAAAACGTTGTATGGAGTGACGAATCACGGTACACAATGTGGCGATCCGATGGCAGGGTGTGGGTATGGGAAATGCCCGGTGAACGTCATTTGCCAGCGTGTGTAGTAACAACAGTAAAATTCGGAGGCGGTAGTGTAATGGTGTGGTCGTATTTTTCATGGAGGGGGCTTGCACCCATTGTTGTTTTGCGTGGCACTATCACAGCACAGGCCTACGTTGATGTCTTAAGCACCTTCTTGCTTCCCACTCGTGGATGGCGATTGCATCTTTCAACACGATCGAACAGCTGTTCGTAATGCATAGTCTGTGGTGGAGTGGTTACGCGACAGTTACATCCCTGTAATGGACTGGCCTACACTGAATCCTATAGAACGCCGACTTCGTGCCAGGTCTCACTGACCGTCATCGGCATCTCAGTGCAGCAGTCCGTGAAGAAGGGGCTGCCATTCCCCAAGAAACCTTTCAGCACCTGATAGAATGTACGCCTGCGAGAATGGAAGCTTTCATCAAGACTAATGGTTGGCAAACACTATACTGGATTCCAGCATTACCGATGGAGGGCGCCACGAACTTGTAAGTCAATTTCAGCCAAGTGTCCGGATACTTTTAATCACTTAGTGTATCTACGTTGTCGGATATTAGTCATGAAATACAGCCCAAAGCACAATAAAATTATTCTTGCCAAATCTTAGTGCTTATTTCCGGTATACAAGATACTCAGTACGGATATCGCCTGAAGTATGGGATCAGTGGCACAACACACAGCACATGTAACTACAGAAAAGAATAATACAGGTTCGAATCCTGCACGGTTCATAAATTTTTAAAAGTTTTACACGAAATACGAAAATAGCGCTAGCAAGCATTAGCGTAGCATTTGTGTCGATGGTGGATGTATGTATATAGCTTCACATTAATCTTAGTCTGAGAAATAGACAACTGAAGATAAATGTATCTATTTTGCTTTTCAAACGATTGCATTAGAGTCTCGGTTATCCGACCTGTGCTACCCGTCCCTTTTACGCGCCGGCCGTGCGCCAGCCGACGACAGTTCTAACTTAGATCTGTAGTGGAGTGGACGTGTTGCACTTTCTTTATTGTAAAAATAAGTGGTGATGGCTTCAAAACGGAAAAATGTCGTCGTTTCAATGAAAGATAAACTTAAAGCTTTTAAAAGAATAGACAATGGTGAAACTTAAGTGGCGCAAGATTATAACTCCGGGAAAACAACAGTTGGAGACTGGAAAAGGAACCGCAATTAAATTGAAAAGTGTTGTTCTCAGCGAGCAACTTCGGCTGTTTCTCAAGATCGGAAAACCATGAAAAATGTGATTATGAAAAAGTAAGTGAAGCCTTGTTCCTATGGTCTACTCAACATAGAGATAAAGGTGTACCCATGTCGGAACCTTTTTTGCAGGAAAAAGCCTTGAAGTTTCGTAACGAACTAAACGAAGGTAAACCTGATTTCACAGCTAGTGTAGGCTGGCTCGATAGATTGGAAGAAAAGATACGGAGTTCGGCAACTTAATGTCTGTGATGAAAAGCTTTCAGCGAATTTTGAAGATGTTCGATTGTTCAGGAATAAACTTCACAAGGTATTGGACAAGGAAAACTTAACAGGCGAGCAAATTTTTAACTGCGACGAGACTGGTCTCAATTACAAAATCTTACCGGAAAAACATTAAAGTCAAAGGCCGAAAAGGCAGCGCCAAGCTGCAAACGTAGCAAAGAAAGAGTGACAATTTTTGCATGCAGTAACGCCACAGCTATTTTGAAAATGAAACTATGATAGGTAAGCCAAAAAAACGAGAGCATTTAAAAATGTATCTAAAATTGCTTTACTGGTGCAATATTACAACCAAAAAAATGCTTCGGTAAGTTCAGACATTTTTAAAGAATGGTTTTTTAACGAGTTCGTGCCAGAAACTGAAAAGGTTTTGAAAGCGAACAACTTGCCCCACAAAGCACTGTTGCTTCTAGACAATGCCACTTGTCATCATAATGAAGATGAACTTCAAGATGAAGATGTAAAGGCCATGTTTTTGCCACCAAATGTCACATCCTTATGTCGGCCTATGCACCAAGGGACCTTAGATACACTGAAGAGACACTACCGCAGAAACTTGATTTCATTGTTACGAAAAGTTCCGGGTTGTGCTGAGGCCACAGAAGATGACATAAATGAATGGATTGTCCAAGATGAAGAATTTGAAGTGACAGACGAAGAAATAGTCAACATGTTAAATGAAAAAGAAGACCACGAAGAAGCGGATGTAGTGGAGGAAGTGCTCCCAAGATTTCGCTCAACGAAGGACACAAGGCCTTAGAAACTGCTTTAAAATATGCAGAGCAACTGGAGGAAACATCGTCTACCAAGGTTTTACTTCTTAAGAGACGACGTGATTTAGCGGCAAAAAAAAAAAAAAAAAAAAAAAAAAACACAAAAAAAAACGGCAAACAGCAGGGAAACAAAAGACAATTACTAACTTCCTCACACAGTAAATATCTATTCAGTCTAATTAGGTTTGTATTTAATTAAATGTTTAACTCATTTGGCCTATTTTAGTTTAATTTTTTGTGTTCTTTTATTATTTTCCGTGTTATCCGACCTCGCTTATCCGACCTTGCCGCCGCCGGTTTAGGTCGGATAAGCAAGACTCCACTGTACTAGCAATATAAGGATTGCTAGTAGGATTCGTTATGAATAGGAAGGTAGGACAGAGGGTGTGCTACTGTGAACAGTTCAGTGACCGGGTTGTTCTAATCAGAATCGACAGCAGACCACCACCGACGACAATAGTTCAGGTATACATGCCGAAGTGACAAGCTGAAGATGAACAGATAGAGAAAGTGTATGAGGATATTGAAAGGGTAATGCAGTATGTAAAGGGGGACGAAAATCTAATAGTCATGGGCGACTGGAATGCAGTTGTAGGGGAAGGAGTAGAAGAAAAGGTTACAGGAGAATATGGGCTTGGGACAAGGAATGAAAGAGGAGAAAGACTAATTGAGTTCTGTAACAAGTTTCAGCTAGTAATAGCGAATACCCTGTTCAAGAATCACAAGAGGAGGAGGTATACTTGGAAAAGGCCGGGAGATACGGGAAGATTTCAGTTAGATTACATCATGGTCAGACAGAAATTCCGAAATCAGATACTGGATTGTAAGGCGTACCCAGGAGCAGATATAGACTCAGATCACAATATAGTAGTGATGAAGAGTAGGCTGAAGTTCAAGACATTAGTCTGGAAGAATCAATACGCAAAGAAGTGGGATACGGAAGTTCTAAGGTATGACGAGATACGTTTGAAGTTATCTAACGCTATAGATACAGCAATAAGGAATAGCGCAGTAGGCAACACAGTTGAAGAGGAATGGACGTCTCTAAAAAGGGCCATCACAGAAGTTGGGAAGGAAAACATAGGTACAAAGAAGGTAGCTGCGAAGAAACCATGGGTACCAGAAGAAATACTTCAGTTGATTGATGAAAGGAGGAAGTACAAACATGTTCCGGGAAAATCAGGAATACAGAAATACAAGTCGCTGAGGAATGAAATAAATAGGAAGTGCAGGGAAGCTAAGACGAAATGGCTGCAGGAAAAATGTGAAGACATCGAAAAAGATATGATTGTCGGAAGGACAGACTCAGCGTACAGGAAAGTCAAAACAACCTTTGGTGACATTAAAAGCAACGGTGGTAACATTAAGAGTGCAACGGGAATTCCACTGTTAAAAGCAGAGGAGAGAGCAGATAGGTGGAAAGAATACATTGCAAGCCTCTATGAGGGTGAAGATTTGTCTGATGTGATAGAAGAAGAAACAGGAGTCGATTTAGAAGAGATAGGGGATCCAGTATTAGAATCGGAATTTAAAAGAGCTTTGGGGGACTTACGGTCAAATAAGGCAGAAGGGATGGATAACATTCCATCATTAGGGGAAGTGGCAAGAAAACGACTATTAACGTTGGTGTGTAGAATATGTGAGTCTGGCGACATACCATCTGACTTTCGGAAAAGCATCATCCACACAGTTCCGAAGACGGCAAGAGCTGACAAGTGCGAGAATTATCGCACAGTCAGCTTAACAGCTCATGCATCGAAGCTGCTTACAAGAATAATATACAGAAGAATGGAAAAGAAAATTGAGAATGCGCTAGGTGACGATTAGTTTGGCTTTAGGAAAAGTAAAGGCACGAGAGAGGCAATTCTGACGTTACGGCTAATAATTGAAACAAGGCTAAAGAAAAATTAAGGCACTTTCATAGGATTTGTCGACCTGGAAAAAGCGTTCGACAATATAAAATGGTGCAAGCTCTTCAATATTCTGAAAAAAGTAGGGGTAAGCTATAGGAAGAGACAGGTCATATACAATATGTACAACAACCAAGAGGGAATAATAAGAGTGGACGATCAAGAACGAAGTGCTCGTATTAAGAAGGGAGTAAGACAAGGCTGTAGCCTTTCGCCCCTACGCTTCAATCTGTACATCGAGGAAGCAATGATGGAAATAAAAGAAAGGTTCAGGAGTGGAATTAAAATACAAGGTGAAAGAATATCAATGATACGATTCGCTGATGACATTGCTATCCTGAGTGAAAGTTAAGAAGAATTAAATGATCTGCTGAACGGAATGAACAGTCTAATGAGTACACAGTATGGTTTGAGAGTAAATCGGAGAAAGACGAAGGTAATGAGAAGTAGTAGAAATGAGAACAGCGAGAAACTTAACATCAGGATTGATGGTCACGAAGTCAATGAAGTTAAGGAATTCTGCTACCTAGGCAGTAAAACAACCAATGACGGACGGAGCAAGGAGGACATCAAAAGCAGACTCGCTATGGCAAAAAAGACATTTCTGGCCAAGAGAAGTCTACTAATATCAAATACCGGCCTTAATTTGAGGAAGAAATTTCTGAAGATGTACGTCTGGAGTACAGCATTGTATGGTAGTAAAACATGGACTGTGGAAAAACCGGAACAGAAGAGAATCGAAGCATTTGAGATGTGGTGCTATAGACGAATGTTGAAAATTAGGTGAACTGATAAGGTAAGGAACGAGGTGGTTCTATGCAGAATCGGAGAGGAAAGGAATATGTGGAAAACACTGATAAGGAGAAGGGACAGGATGATAGGACATCTGCTAAGACATGAGGGAATGACTTCCATGGTACTAGAGGGAGCTGTAGAGGACAAAAACTGTAGAGGAAGACAGAGATTGGAATGTCAAGCAAATAATGGAGGATGTAGGTTGCAAGTGCTACTCTGAGATGAAGAGGTTGGCACAGGAAAGGAATTCGTGGCGGGCCGCATCAAACCAGTCAGTAGACTGATTAAACTGACGTCAGTGACTGAAGCAGACTTTTGTTATGTTAGATGATGAAACTTCCCCGGCCGCTGTGATCGAGCGGCTCTAGGCGCTTCAGTCCGGAACCAGGCGGCTGCTACGTCGCAGGTTCGAATCCTGCCTCGGGCATGGATGTGTGTGATGTCCTTAGGTTAGTTAGGTTTACGTAGTTCTAAGACTAGGGGACTGGTGGCCTCAGATATTAAGTCCCATAGCGCTTAGAGCCATTTGAACCATTCGATAAAAGTTCAAAAGTTTAAACAATAAGGATCCTAGCTGGACAGTATGAAGATCAAAAACATTGTTTATAATAAAGTAATAAAGAGTGTGGTCATATTAATTCAAAAATATCTCTTTGAACGTGTCGTGTGAGCAGCTATTGCAAAGCGCATGTAAACGCCAAGGAAATAACACACTGTTTCTAATCGATGTGAAGTTTTGTAATTGTTATTTGGGTTTCATGAACCGGGCAACTAATGATATGCTAGGAAGTGGATATAACCATAATTTTTACTTAAAGTTTAATTTCGTCGACTGACGGTATCCTTGTTTGTAATCTCGGAGATAAATTGATATCAGCCTCAGAGTGCAAGACATTTTCAGTTAAGTAAGGGAACTTGGGGATCAAAGGTGGTAGGGCAACCAATTTTTACGCACCCTCTCATTCTCTGAAACCCTCAAAAATAATTTTTCAAGAGGTTTTCTGGTTATTTGTACAGTGTGGTACTACACACCATTTGTAAACCATCTACTGAAACGCAAAATCCAAAGCAAGACATCAGTTTGACTTAGCTTTATGACAGTAGCAACCGTAGCGATCTAGCCAGTGACGTCACAGGCATCATATGACCCGAATGGAGCATTTTACCGGGCTTTCAAATTATTTGAATTTAATTTCCGCTTTCATAGAAGAATACTGAAATTCAATAATGAAAACAGCACGTTATGACCATAAAATGACATAATTAACCATTTAAGAGGATTTCCAGAAAACAGTCAAATACCCCATTCCTCAACTTTGTTGCAACTGGAAAGAAAAGGTGGATGAAAAACTGGATCAAGGAGCATCGAAGATCACTCACGAAAACTTGAGGGAATTCAGACTGAACGAAAAGAAAAGTTCTAACTTTCTGTGTTTCGATGGTTCAACATCTGATACATCATTGGAAATGGTTGCCAACATACTTAGAAGTCGCCATAGATATACGCTACCCCCTCCCCCCCCCCCCCTCTTCCTCCTGGAATTCATTACCAAATTCATTGCAATATTCTCATACACTTCTAGAAGTGAATTTCCATGATTCCGCTAAACCTCTCGTTTAGCCAGTTACAGCTCTGCCTGCAGATCGCAATGTGACAATATTATGCGTTTAGTAATTACTGTATGATTGTTAGCTGTTTTAAATGTCAAAGTAATGTACGTCTAACAAGTGCTGAGTGGATAAGCATTAGATCACGGGGTATAATGGTTATTGTATCACTCATAATACATTCCTGGAAATTGAAATAAGAACACCGTGAATTCATTGTCCCAGGAAGGGGAAACTTTATTGACACATTCCTGGGG
Organism: Schistocerca gregaria; assembly: GCF_023897955.1. Lineage (NCBI taxonomy): Eukaryota > Metazoa > Arthropoda > Insecta > Orthoptera > Acrididae > Schistocerca > Schistocerca gregaria. Next base: position 492,935,658 of record NC_064924.1, read on the forward strand.
TCAGATACATCACATGATCACACTGACAGAACCACAGGCACATAGACACAGGCAACAGAGCATGCACAATGTCGCCACTAGTACAGTGTATATCCACCTTTCACAGCAATGCAGGCTGCTATTCTCCCATGGAGACGATCGTAGAGATGCTGGATGTAGTCCTGTGGAACGGCTTGCCATGCCATTTCCACCTGGCGCCTCAGTTGGACCAGTGTTCGTGCTGGACGTGCAGACCGCGTGAGACGACGCTTCATCCAGTCCCAAACATGCTCAATGGGGGACAGATCCGGAGATCTTGCTGGCCAGGGTAGTTGACTTACACCTTCTAGAGCACGTTGGGTGGCACGGGATACATGCGGACATGCATTGTCCTGTTGGAACAGCAAGTTCCCTTGCCGGTATAGAAATGGTAGAACGATGGGTTCGATGACGGTTTGGATGTAACATGCACTATTCAGTGCCCCCTCGACGATCACCAGTGTTCGGCCAGTGTAGGAGATCGCTCCCCACACCATGATGCCGGGTTTTGGCCCTGTGTGCCTCGGTCGTATGCAGTCCTGATTGTGGCGCTCACCTGCACGGCGCCAAACACGCATACGACCATCATTGGCACCAAGGCAGAAGCGACTCTTATCGCTGAAGACGACACGTCTCCATTCGTCCTTCCATTCACGCCTGTCGCGACACCACTGGAGGCGGGCTGCACGATGTTGGGGCGTGAGCGGAAGACGGCCTAACGGTGTGCGGGACCGTAGCCCAGCTTCATGGAGACGGTTGCGAATGGTCCTCGCCGATACCCCAGGAGCAACAGTGTCCCTAATTTGCTGGGAAGTGGCGGTGCGGTCCCCTACGGCACTGCGTAGGATCCTACGGTCTTGGCGTGCATCCGTGCGTCGCTGCGGTCCGGTCCCAGGTAGACGGGCACGTGCACCTTCCGCCGACCACTGGCGACAACATCGATGTACTGTGGAGACCTCACGCCCCACGTGTTGAGCAATTCGGCGGTACGTCCACCCGGCCTCCCGCATGCCCACTATACGCCCTCGCTCTTAGTCCGTCAACTGCACATACGGTTCACGTCCGCGCTGTCGCGGCATGCTACCAGTGTTAAAGACTGCGATGGAGCTCCGTATGCCACGGAAACTGGCTGACATTGACGGCGGCGGTGCACTAATGCTGCGCAGCTAGCGCCATTCGACGGCCAACACCGCGGTTCCTGGTGTGTCCGCTGTGCCGTGCGTGTGATCATTGCTTGTACAGCCCTCTCGCAGTGTCCGGAGCAAGTATGGTGGGTCTGACACACCGGTGTCAATGTGTTCTTTTTTCGATTTCCAGGAGTGTATTTAGTTCTTGTGGCTTGATACGTCTCAGAACTGATAAACTCATTTACATCGAAAATGGCATTGTTAGTCTTTCGCATCCCCCCCACCCACCGCCTACCGCGGATAAATTTCTGCTGATGTCCGTATGCCCACATTCCCAACATCATAAAACAAATTCAAATAAAATAGTACACTGAGAGGCGTAATTCCACCAAGTTGGCGTTTATTTATTACACTGCAAAACCTTGACACTGGCAGTTCCTTGGAAGACTTTAAACTTAAAGAACAGGTCCCCTTAATGTTTTTGAAACATAGTAATGTAAACGTGTCATGTCAGTCCAGTTGCAACAAAGTTGAGGAATGGGGTATTTGACTGTTTTCTGGAAATCCTCTTAAATGGTTAATTATGTCATTTTATGGTCATAACGTGCTGTTTTCATTATTGAATTTCAGTATTCTTCTATGAAAGCGGAAATTAAATTCAAATAATTTGAAAGCCCGGTAAAATGCTCCATTCGGGTCATATGATGCCTGTGACGTCACTGGCTAGATCGCTACGGTTGCTACTGTCATAAAGCATCTTTCATGGGATCTGACCGCATTTTATAAGCAAGAAATCTCAAGATTCATTTCTAACATTTCTAGTTTTGTATTCACTTGCCATAACATCCCACAATTACGGCAGTTGTTTATACATTTCAATACATTCTATTCATAACGCTCTCTCGTCTTGTTTTGATCTCATTTTCGACATCACAACACATTGAACAATCAACACACTGATATCCACAGTCTATAGCACGTGAGAGACAGTCTTGAATATTCTCAATACTACTCATAGGCGGCACTATATTTCTGGGTAACACTAAATGTTTCAAAAGTTTTTGCTGTTATCAGTATTATTGCACAATCCCTCAATCTCACTCTTACACGGTTAATATTATTGCGCTTCAGGAAAAACTGTGCAACATTATTGACCGCCTAGGGGCCGCTTTAAATATATACAGATTTAGATTTTCTTCAGTATATGACAAAATATTGCCACAATGTGATGTCCAGATGCCTTTATTATTTCGTAAGACTGACGTGCATTTCATAGACCACCAGTTATTGCATGCAAATGATGTGCTGTTGGAAGTGGGATCAGTTTTCTGCAGTTGCAATGTAGATTACTGCTTTAATTTAACTCGACAAACGACTGCCATATTCCAATATTCAGGATGAAAATAATGGCGGGCCGGTGTGGCCGTGCGGTTCTAGGCGCTTCAGTCTGGAGCCGCGTGACCGTTACGGTCGCAGGTTCGAATCCTGCCTCGGGCATGGTTGTGTGTGATGTCCTTAGGTTAGTTAGGTTTAAGTAGTTCTAAGTTCTAGGGGACTGATGACCACAGAAGTTGTCCCATAGTGCTCAGAGCCATTTGATGAAAATAACGTCCCAGAGATTCATTTATTAACCACATTACAAAGTGTTAAATATAATTATTGTTGTATCGGCTTATGTTACCAGAGAATGTTGTATTAACCCTTTCAGGCCCTGCGCGCACAAATATGCGTTTGTGGTCTTCCCTCCTTCATTTCCTTGTGATTAAAGTTCGGAAGTTCAGACCAGCACTGCGCAATTGTGTTTGGAGGGTTTTAATGTGTGCGACGTCGTTTAGTTCCATGACCCATCACTGGATGGCACCAGAAGTCGGCAATCTTGTAGTTGGAGGTATCGTGGCGGCCAGAAAGTGCACATTCAACTGAATCGGTGATCGCAAAAAAAACCTAAGTCACATTCACCAACTTTCAAAGAAAGTGACAAAAACAATATAAGTACTACATAAGTTACTAGAATAAGGTGAAACTTAAGCTGAAGATGAAGTATCACTCAGCAGGTTTATTGTCAACATCTCACACCTACCTGCTAACCCGTTGGCATTGCAAAAAGCTTTTTATGCTGTGGATTTAGGTTGTTTTGCAATCAATGCTTTTGATGATAAAAAATTTCAAAAAATACGAAAACGAATTAACTGTTTTTATTTAGAATACAGTGCATTGTTCCTATATTTCTTGCAAGCTGTAATACGACATATTGGAATGCTTTCGCTAATTAATACTGTTTACAGAAGAATAAAAAAGCAGGCAACAAAACAAAATAGTATTTAATGTTTACAGTAGAGAAGTCAATCCTACGTTTCTTGCATATTTGCTGTAGGTCAAGTTAATATTTCATTCCAGAAGGATGACACAATTTCACTGTCAGAAACAAATCGTACACATTATTTAATGTCTTCCATTTTCTCCATCCTAACAGGTACTTTGGTATTCTTATAACACTTTTCATCAGGTAACTGTGGTTTCTTCCTTTGGTCAGATTTCAAGGAGAAGTTACTGGTTTGAAACCCATTAATTAATGTTATTGCTTCCACAATTCCTGGCATTGATGATTTATAACGGAAATGATAAAACTTCGAAATATTTAGTGGAACCTTGTCGGCCCTTGCAATATCTCAGTTATGTGACTGGATTTGCTATTTCCTGTCAAAGAGGTCACAGTACGTAGCAACTGGCGGAAAGTCATCTAGTAAAACATAAGTGATTTCTGGCGTTCCTCAAGGTAGTGTTATAGGCCCTTTGCTGTTCCTTATGTATATGAACGATTTGGGAGACAATCTGAGCAGCCGTCTACGGTTGTTTGCAGATGACGCTGTCGTTTATAGACTAATAAAGCCATCAGAAGATAAAACAAACTGCAAAACGATTTAGAAAAGATATCTGAATGATGCGAAAAGTGGCAGTTGACCCTAAACAACGAAAAGTGTGAGGTCATCCACATCAGTGCTAAAAGGAACTCGTTAAACTTCGGTTACACGATAAATCAGTCTAATTTAAAAGCCGTAAATTCAACTAAATGCCTAGGTGTTACAATTAGGAACAACTTAACTTGGAAAGAACACACAGAAAATGTTGTGGGGGAGGCTAACCAAATAATGCCTTTTATTGGCAGGACACTTAGAAAATGTAATAGACCTATTAAGGAGACTGCCTACACTAAGCTTGTCTGTCCTTTTTAGAATACTGTTGCGCAGTGTGGGATCCTTACCAGATAGGACAGACGGAGTACATCGATAAGTTCAAAGAAGGGCAGCACATTTTGTATTACCGCGAAATATGGGAGAGAATGTCACTGAAATGATATGGGATTTGGGCTGGGCATCATTAAAAGAAATACGTTTATCGTTGCGACCGAATCTTCTCACCATATTTTTCCTCCGAATGTGAAAATATTTTTTTTACACCCACCTACATGGGGAGAAGCGATCACCACGATAAAATAAGGGAAATCTGATCCCCCACGGAAGGATATAGGTGATCGTTCTTTCCGCGCGCTATCTGATACTGGAATAATAGAGAATCGTGAAGGCGGTTCGATGAACCCTCTCTGCCAGGCACTAAAATGTGATTTGCAGAGTATCCATGTATATGTAGATCTCGTTTCGATAGAAAAGCAAGTCTTTTTATAAATTGATGGCCATCACTTCTTCACTTCTACTATTTCATCTCCATCCACCAAATGGATTGTGTACAGTCTCTCTCCTTTCTTGAGAGCTCTCTTTCTTACCCCAGATACCCTATCACATGGCAAGAATGAATGTCTGCGGATAGGGTAAAAATGTTCAATCTTTTCAAATCAGTTTAACACCACAAGAGCTAAATGGAAGCGGATCATTGTGTTGTGTTTACTTCTAACCCGGGCAGTTATCTGAAAATAGAAGGAAGTTATTCACATCTTGCGCTATATATTCATTGTTGTAGCGTAATAGAAAAGTACAAACTTCATTGGGTCCTTTCTTCGCATTCTCTTCGTGATAGAGATATAAAACAGATGACCTTGTATGCAGATTGTTTATACAAAATACTGCAAAAGTCAACTGGAGTAAGTGGAAAAGCTCTTGCACCGGGACACGAGGAAGATGAACATTTTACATGTAGTCAAAACAAAGCAATAGTTCTAGGATTAGTCTCCGACTATATTTCCCCATCTTGCAGATCTTCGGATATGGACAATCTTCTCTTCTACTGCTGCTCGTTTTGCTACCTCATTGAATGTTTTTGATTCAATCTTTAACATCAACTCTTCGTGGGTGCAGCAAGTGCCTACATTAGGTCTTCGGAAAGCAAATGTAAAGTTTTCACGAAAAATCTTACGATACTACTCGTAGTTCAGTGGCGAGTTAGGATGTATGGAAATAAAAAGTTGGTGCATTTTTTTCACACACTGTCACAGTCGAGATAGTGCATAGTGCGGCTACCATAATGATTTTCCTTAATGGACAATGATTTGATGTGATCTTTAATTTTGACAATTTCCTCTGACGACATAGCATTAACAGTCTTCCGTCTTTCGTTGTCTACCCACTACACAGCAGTTAGCGAATTCTTTTAACTCTCGCATCAGTTACTGCATAAACACTTAGAAAATGTTCTCTGCATACCTCAAATCATTTATCTCCAACGAGGACACAGTAGCTAAAAGATTTTTCACGCCTGCACCCCTTCTCACTTCTTGGGCGGGGCCTTATAACATCACTAGTTGTAATAAGTCTTTACAGGAAAAGGTCCTGGTCGTTCTTGCATTCCATTTTCAGAAAATGTGCAAAAAAAGCTTGAGTTCTGTTGTCTTGGGCAATAGCGTTACAACAGCTTCCTAGACATTTACAGCCTTCTCCTATCGCCTTTCTCGGAATTTCTTTGCTCTGTAATTCACATGTTCCTCTCCATGAATTTTAGCTTTCGTCATAATATTTCTTCGTTATTCCAAAGAATGTTTCACACTTTTCTTCTCATAACTACTGGTACACGCCACTTCCTCCATTTTCACAAGAATACTAAAATCAACAATGCCAATTTCTTCCGTACAGTTCTGCCGAACTTTACTGTAGTGCCAACAGCTGAGAAGAAAAATAACCGAAGTCCTGGATTTCGGCCGTTTCTGCACTCAGCTCAAACTTCCTACCTCTGTTTGAACGGCAACAAACGATGGCTTTGGGTGTTTCCGTGGACAGTCTGGTGGAGCTACATGCAGACTATGCATTTTTGCACCAGAAGTGTACGGAGGAGGTTTTTGCTATCAGTAATTCAACTGTTTGTCTCTATTGTCGTATATAGAGGACGAGGAATCCCGCCTTATGCAAGGCATCTTTTCAGTTTCGTTTTACCCGGACATGTTTCAGAACTTCTTGTGCTATCTTCAGTGTTTTACGAGGCGTGTTTTTTTAAGTATGTGCTGTACTGAAATAAAAAAAAGACGTGCCAAGATCTCAATTTTATTTTTATATAAAAGCTTGTACCTTAATCTACTTTTCTACATAATTTCCGTCAATGTTGAGGACTTGTCATAACGTTGTACCAGTTTTTGAATACCCTCCTCATAGAAGTCTGCCGTCTGACTTATTAACCACTGCATCACCACTGTTTTGACTTCGTCTTGAAGACGCTGACCGCCCAGGTGTTCTTTGAAGTGCAGGAACAGATGGTAGTCACTGGGCGCAAGATCGGGGCTGTACCGAGGATGACCTAGAGCAGGCTCGTACCCCTGGGGCGCTAGCGGCCGCCAGCGCCCCGGGCGAATTCGTATGTTGCTGCAGTGGCCGAACCGTGCCGCTTAGCTGACTGTGCGGACCGCCCGAACGCCAGCAGATAGATATACACTCCTGGAAATTGAAATAAGAACACCGTGAATTCATTGTCCCAGGAAGGGGAAACTTTACTGACACATTCAGGGTCAGATACATCACATGATCACACTGACAGAACCACAGGCAACAGAGCATGCACAATGTCGGCACTAGTACAGTGTATATCCACCTTTCGCAGCAATGCAGGCTGCTATTCTCCCATGGAGACGATCGTAGAGATGCTGGATGTAGTCCTGTGGAACGGCTTGCCATGCCATTTCCACCTGGCGCCTCAGTTGGACCAGTGTTCGTGCTGGACGTGCAGACCGCGTGAGACGACGCTTCATCCAGTCCCAAACATGCTCAATGGGGGACAGATCCAGAGATCTTGCTGGCCAGGGTAGTTGATTTACACCTTCTAGAGCACGTTGGGTGGCACGGGATACATGCGGACGTGCATTGTCCTGTTGGAACAGCAAGTTCCCTTGCCGGTCTAGGAAAGGTAGAACGATGGGTTCGATGACGGTTCGGATGTACCGTGCACTATTCAGTGTCCCCTCGACGATCACCAGAGGTGTACGGCCAGTTTAGGAGATCGCTCCCCACACCATGATGCCGGGTGTTGGCCCTGTGTGCCTCGGTCGTATGCAGTCCTGATTGTGGCGCTCACCTGCACGGCGCCAAACACGCATACGACCATCATTGGCACCAAGGCAGAAGCGACTCTCATCGCTGAAGACGACAAGTCTCCATTCGTCCCTCCATTCACGCCTGTCGCGACACCACTGGAGGCGGGCTGCACGATGTTGGGGCGTGAGCGGAAGACGGCCTAACGGTGTGCGGGACCGTAGCCCAGCTTCATGGAGACGGTTGCGAATGGTCCTCGCCGATACCCCAGGAGCAACAGTGTCCCTAATTTGCTGGGAAGTGGCGGTGCGGTCCCCTACGGCACTGCGTAGGATCCTACGGTCTTGGCGTGCATCCGTGCGTCGCTGCGGTCCGGTCCCAGGTCGACGGGCACGTGCACCTTCCGCCGACCACTGGCGACAACATCGATGTACTGTGGAGACCTCACGCCCCACGTGTTGAGCAATTCGGCGGTACGTCCACCCGGCCTCCCGCATGCCCACTATACGCCCTCGCTCTTAGTCCGTCAACTGCACATACGGTTCACGTCCCGCTGTCGCGGCATGCTACCAGTGTTAAAGACTGCGATGGAGCTCCGTGTGCCACGGCAAACTGGCTGACACTGACGGCGGCGGTGCACTAATGCTGCGCAGCTAGCGCCATTCGACGGCCAACACCGCGGTTCCTGGTGTGTCCGCTGTGCCGTGCGTGTGATCATTGCTTGTACAGCCCTCTCGCAGTGTCCGGAGCAAGTATGGTGGGTCTGACACACCGGTGTCAATGTGTTCTTTTTTCCATTTCCAGGAGTGTATTTGTCGCCCGTTTTCCGCTCGGGCAGAGGACGTCTCACAAGTGCTTCAACTAGATCTTACTGTCCTACAGTGCCATATCCGCCTGAAGGACCGCTTTCTTATGTGTAAAACATTGGATGACTTTTACAGCTGTCTTCCACGAGAGAAATATTCTCTTTTGCACAAGCACGTTGCCAAAGTTCTATCAATGTTTGGTTCCACGTATATTTGTGAGCGGTTTTTCTCTGTTTTAAAGCTTGCTAAAACTAAGAACCGTTCATTCCTTGGCGATAAAAATTTGAACAATTCCTTGAGGTTAGCAGTCTCATGGAATATTGTACCAAGCCTAGACAAAATCGTTTCCTCGAAAAAGAAAAACGTATAAAATGTTAATTGTCTTCTTTAACAATGTTGACTGTAAGCTTTATAACGTTAATTCTATTTTAATAAGTTTTCAAACTTGGTCAGTTAAAATTATTACGTACAAAACAGCAAACTGAGGATCCGATTTCTAAACTCTGAAAAGGGATACAAAAATTTGTAGCATGAAGTATAACAAAAATACTTAATTGTAACTACTAAGAGTAAGATTGAGACTCTATATCCTTTACATAAAATTATTTCTAAAATATAATATTTTGTCCAGCGCAGAGCAGTGCTCTCTCTCTCTCTCTCTCTCTCTCTCTCTCTCTCTCTCTCTCTCTCTCTCTCTCTCTCGCTCCCCTATGCCGTCACTAGCGACACACGGTCGCGGACGGGGCGCTGAACTACACTGTCTTGCGCCCGCGGGGCGCAATTCTTGGGTGAGCCTGATCAAGAGTTTCCCCCTCTGTTCATTATGCACATTTGTGCGGCCATCTTTAAATGCTCTCACCCACTTTCTTACCATTCCATCACTCATAATGTTTTCTCCGTAAACTCACAGATCACAACGATGAATATAGATCGCTTTTAGGCCTTTAGCACTAAGAAATCTCATAACAGCCCGTACTTCACCGTCGGCGGGACTCAAACGATTATCGGAGGCATCTTCAACACTCAGTACACAACGTAAACAAGGAAGAATCAGACTGTAATGGCGTCTGTGCATAGATTAAGGTACAGGCTTTCATTTAAAAACAAAATTGTTGAGATATCTTATCACGTCTTTTTTAATTTCAAAACGGCACTTACTTAAAAAACACGCCTCGTATATTATTTTCTTACTTACGTGAAGCTATTGGGTATTTATGTTCGTAGCTAGTCTGTCTGTCTAACGGGGGTACCTGATGCCCACCCAAGAAAAAATAAAATAAAATTCGTTAATTGTTGTTGACTTTTCCGTTCAACATAATTTTTAAAAAGAGAATGATGTGTAAGTAAAATCTTGAACCTGAAAATACTGAAGATGACATTCACTGTGGAAAGTGACATCACCAAAAGAATTAAATTTTTGGATTAAGTATAACTGAAAAATTTAAAGCATTTATGTAATATGATGAAAGAATTCATTAAAATATTAAATACTTTTTCAAATTTTAAGATGAAGAGTAACTGGCTGAATTACAATCTTCTCAAAAAAGTGCCCCCCCCCCCCCCTTTGGTGTTCCGAGGGTTAAATCTTCAGTCTAATAGTAGACGTCTGTTAGACCGAGATCAGAAACTTATCTGTATGAACTCTTCTTCATATGGAAATAGCATTCATTTATTTCACTTGAGGGGGAAACTTCACTAAGGACCGATATCGCAGCTGCCTCAAAATCATCATTCTTTTTTCTTGTACACTACTTATGTACTGCTTGTTTAATCAGACGAAAGTAGGCGCCTTTCTTCTTATTAGGGAGCAGGCCAATTACTATAGGAAGAATGTTTGTTTCGTCACTCTGGCCTTCTAAGTTTGCTTGTATGGTGTAGATTCATGCAAACTGCCTGCCGCAGCTCTTAAATGTTTCATCCATAAAAAATGGGAAGATGCTTTCAAGTCTTCTTTTTCTTTGCTTCCACTAAAGGCAGTCCCCATTTCATGCAAATATGTCTCGGATAACAGTGCACAAGAGCGACTTCTCACGTCATTTGAGCAGCGCACACATACATGTCTGTAATAAAGATGGGGTGACCACTCAAGGCAACTTCCTGTTTGTAGCTTACATGTCCACGCTGCAAATTTTTGTGTAACGTGTCCAGAAATCACCGATGTCCTCAAGTCTCTGCGTCCACACGTTTCTGGACACCAGTATAAACGGTGTGAATGTTTTGAAAGTCTTTTTTTTCCTTCGAGGAAACAAAACTGTAGAGAAGCACTAATGCAACTTGGTAAAGATCTACTTGGCCCGCATATGGAACCCAGGGATTTCAAGCATTTGCCTCTAAATCTGCAAGCCATTATACACAGTAGGGATGCATACCTGACATCAGTGAAGAATCGCTGATGGATATACAGATGTGAAATATGCCACTGACAGACCGACACAAAAACTAAAGGGCGGTGTTGAAAGTGTGCTGTGTTCATTTGAGGGCAATATACCCATTTTCAGTAATAAATTTGTCTCACGAGATACTAGGCCCATACTGGCTTATTTCTTAATATTGTGGTTTATAGATTACATGTGTTGTAACGATAGTTTGATAATATTTGATTTGGTTGCCCTGGGACGTCTAACTAATCCTGAATGAAATACAGTTTTTGTGCCACATGCGCTTCGCCTTTGTTCTTTGCAAGGCGTCTTGAGTAGCAGATTTCGGGGATGTTGGTGCACGGTACATGATGTATTCTTGTTCCTTTGTTACAGTTGTTCTTAAAACTGCCGTTTGCTGTATTAGTATTTGTGTACAGTCGGACAGAAAAACTGAAAATTCTACTTGTATTTACCCATTTAGTCTGTGAAAATTGTTAATAGCCTTGTCTCACCAGGAAATGTTGTATTTGTTCATAATATTATGATTTACAAACAGCGGTTGTATTTTACATTTTTATTATTATTTTTTTCATTTGAAGACCGCCACCAGCATAGTAGAGGTTTTAATTAAATCTGAACGACCTCGATGGTGGCCGTTAAAAATTGCTGCTTGAATGACGGACACACATTTATCTTTAGACATGTTAATTTATTAAGTGACTAACAATCACCTTTTGACGAAACTACTTATTAGAGAATACCGTACAACATTTATGAGTAATTACCCTAACTAATACGCCATATGAGCTTTAATCAGTTAAATATCAATGTTGCGATTGGAACGGGAAAAACTATTACATGTATCATGCTGAGTATCCCCTTGCCACGCACTTCACTGGTTTGCTGACTTTTTACATAGATGTAGAAGGGCAAGAGCGAACCTTATTACTCGCAATCTAGCCATCACCGGTCGTCGTTTTCTAGATCTGCTCTAGGACGCAGACTGCCGCAGCCACGTGTTAGAAAAGTATCTCGTATCGTTGTCGGCGGTTGTAGGTTAGTGGTGGACCATTCCGTGTAAGATTCAACCTGTGCAATGTGAACTGGTGTACAGTAGTAAAGAAGTAAGTGAATGCTATCGTGAGCGTGATATACTCTCAAATTGCCCGAGACAGCTTACTAATTTAGATGAGAAAAAATGATTTAAAAATAATTAACGGTGTCGCGCGAGCAATAGTGAAGCTAGCAACTCCTATGCTCCGTCTTTCGAAACAGCGAAGTGAAAGAATATGAAACTTTTTTGATACTGTAAGCGTCCGTCTGACGAGTGTCACATTGTTATTTAGAAACCTCGCAAAATTTTTTTTCTTCCAACGGAACCTAGCACTTCTGACTACGCAGTCATCCGTTCTTTCTCCATGTTTGTAAAGGTCATAACTACCTTTCTGTCAGCTTGTGCTTGTGTTCTTGATGAATGTGGACCTTTTCTACGCAGCCTTTCTGCGATGGCTTCTGGCTATCGACTGAAATAGTCTGAGAGGAAGAATTAAAAATAATTTGGGTTTTCTTCTATTTGCAGCTCAACAATGACGTAAACGCCTTTCAGCGCAAATTCGTCAATGAGGTGCGTCGCTGCGACGAACTGGAACGCAAATTACGATACATTGAGGCTGAAATCGTCAAAGATGGAGTATCTGTCCCAGAAATTGATGAAATACCCAAGGCACCGAACCCCAGGGAGATCATTGACCTTGAGGTGAGTGGCAGAATAAGGTGATATTGGTATCGGGCATGTTTTAAAATTCCATTTTTTTGTCGAAACTAAGCGTTAATGCTGAAAAGTGGAAGGAAAATCAGTTTTTAACGTCATGTGACTACGATTTCATTAGTGACAGAACACAAACTTGAACAGGACTTATATTCTGTTGAGGAGTTCCTTGAAAAATTATGCTAATTCCTGTGTTACATTATTGATTGCGTTTATATGAACATATAGCTTGTCGTCTTTTTAGAATTCATAAACATTTTATTTTATCTGTTATTACTTTTCTGTTGTAATTTTATGTACTGACACGTTTCATTTCCATGGAGATTTCCTCCTCAATTTTGGTCTTACGGAAGTAGACTTGAAAAATAAAATACATAAAAATAAACAGATTAACACTTCAGATACAATTTTTAGCCAGTAGTATACAGGAAAGGTAAAAACTGATCACTCAAAGATAATACTTTTCAACCCTTTTGCACTTCCCATCAGCCAGCTTCTTAATTCATAAGTTACTTAAAACACCAGAATTCCTTAAAACACCAGAATTCGTATACAGTACCAAGCATAGGCCCACAGGTTCAACATACTAAATTAGCTCCATGTTGGTCCACCATAAGCTGCCATAGTAATTAAACAACTAGTTTTGAATGCATGACTGTTCTCAAACTGACTCACATGGTAACAAAACAAAGAGTATGAGCACAGGTGTCAAGGACACAAAAGTAATATGACACCAGTGGAGCCTGCCGAAGTAGTATTTGTGTGGTTTCTGTAGAGTTACGTGTATCACTTACATTTTGTCTACATCCATAGCCGAAGTTGATAATGCGTGCCCGTGTTCCTGGCACTCGATTTGGAGGCAGCCTATTCAAATCCTGGTTGTTGTTGTTGTTGTTGTGGTCTTCAGTCCTGAGACTGTTTTGATGCAGCTCTCCATGCTACTCTATCCCATGCAAGCTTCTTCATCTTCCAGTACTTACTGCAGCCTGCATCCTTCTGAATCTGCTTAGTGTATTCAGCTCTTGGTCTCCCTCTACGATTTTTAACCTCCATGCTGCCCTCCAATGCTAAATTTGTGATCCCTTGAGCCTCAGAACATGTCCTACCAACTGCTCCCTTCTTCTTGTCAAGTTGTGCCACAAACTCCTCCCCAATTCTGTTCATTAGTTATGTGATCTACCCATCTAATCTTCAGCATTCTTCTGTAGCACCACATTTCGAAAGATTCTATTCTCTTCTCGTCCATGTTTCACATCCATACATGGGTACACTCCATACAAATACTTTCAGAAATGACTTCCTGACACTTAAAGCTATAATCGACGTTAACAAATTTCTCTTATTCAGAAACACTTTCCTTGTCATTGACAGTCTACGTTTTATACCCTCTCTACTTCAACCATCATCAGTAATTTGCTCCACAAAAAAGCAAAACTCCTTTATTACTTAAAGTGTGTCATTTCATAATCTAATTCCCTCAGCATCATCTGACTTAATTCGACTACATTCCGTTATCCTCATTTTGCTTTTGTTGATGTTAATCTTATATCCTCCTTACAAGACACTATCCATTCCGTTAAACTGCTCTTCTAAGTCCTTTGCTGTCTTTGACAGAAGTACAATGTCATTGACGAAGTTTTTATTTCTTCTCCATGGGTTTTAATACCTACTCCAAATTTTTCTTTTGTTTCCTTCACTGCTTGCTTAATATACAGATTGAATAACATCAGGGACAGGCTACAACCCTGTCTCACTCCCTTCCCAACAACTGCTTCCCTTTCATGCCCCTCCACTCTTATAACTGCCATCTGGTTTCTGTACAAATTGTAAATAGCCTTTTGCTCCCTGTATTTTACCCCTGCCACCTTCAGAATTTGAAAGAGAGTATTCCAGTCAACATTCTCAATAGCTTTCTCTAAGTCTACAAATGCTAGAAACATAGGGTTGCCTTTCCTTAATCTTTCTTCTAATATAAGTCGTCCCCCCATGAACCATGGACCTTGCCGTTGGTGGGGAGGCTTGCGTGCCTCAGCGATACAGATGGCCGTACCGTAGGTGCAACCACAACGGAGGGGTATCTGTTGAGAGGTCAGACAAACGTGTGGTTCCTGAAGAGGGGCAGCAGCCTTTTCAGTAGTTGCAGTGGCAACAGTCTGGATGATTGACTGATCTGACCTTGCAACATTAACCAAAACGGCCTTGCTGTGCTGGTACTGGGAACGGCTGAAAGCAAGGGGAAACTACAGCCGTAATTTTTCCCGAGGACATGCAGTTTTACTGTATGATTAAATGATGATGGCATCCTCTTGGGTAAAATATTCCGGAGGTAAAATAGTCCCCCATTCGGATCTCCGGGCGGGGACTACTCAGGAGGATGTCATTATCAGGAGAAAGAAAACTGGCGTTCTACGGATCGGAGCGTGGAATGTCAGATCCCTTAATCGGGCAGGTAGGTTAGAAAATTTAAAAAGGGAAATGGATAGGTTAAAGTTAGATATAGTGGGAATTAGTGAAGTTCGGTGGCAGGAGGAACAAGACTTTTGGTCAGGTGACTACAGGGTTATAAACACAAAATCAAATAGGGGTAATGCAGGAGTAGGTTTAATAATGAATAGGAAAATAGGAATGCGGGTAAGCTACTACAAACAGCATAGTGAACGCATTATTGTGGCCAAGATAGATACGAAGCCCACACCTACTACAGTAGTACAAGTTTATATGCCAACTAGCTCTGCAGATGATGAAGAAATTGAAGAAATGTACGATGAAATAAAAGAAATTATTCAGATAGTGAAGGGAGACGAAAATTTAATAGTAATGGGTGACTGGAATTCGAGTGTAGGAAAAGGGAGAGAAGGAAACATAGTAGGTGAATATGGATTGGGGCTAAGAAATGAAAGAGGAAGCCGCCTAGTAGAATTTTGCACAGAGCACAACTTAATCATAGCTAATACTTGGTTTAAGAATCATGAAAGAAGGTTGTATACGTGGAAGAACGCTGGAGATACTAAAAGATATCAGATAGATCATATAATGGTAAGACAGAGATTTAGGAACCAGGTTTTAAGTTGTAAGACATTTCCAGGGGCAGATGTGGACTCTGACCACAATCTATTGGTTATGACCTGTAGATTAAAACTGAAGAAACTGCAAAAATGTGAGAAATTAAGGAGATGGGACCTGGATAAACTGAAAGAACCAGAGGTTGTACAGAGTTTCAGAGAGAGCATAAGGGAACAACTGACAGGAATAGGGGAAAGAAATACAGTAGAAGAAGAATGGGTAGCTCTGAGGGATGTAGTAGTGAAGGCAGCAGAGGATAAAGTAGGTACAAAGACGAGGGCTGCTAGAAATCCTTGGGTAACAGAAGAAATATTGAATTTAATTGATGAAAGGAGAAAATATAAAAATGCAGTAAATGAAGCAGGCAAAAAGGAATACAAACGTCTCAAAAATGAGATTGACAGGAAGTGCAAAATGGCTAAATAGGGATGGCTAGAGGACAAATGTAAGGATGTAGAAGCTTATCTCACTAGGGGTAAGATAGATACTGCCTACAGGAAAATTAAAGAGACCTTTGGAGAGAAGAGAACCACGTGTATGAATATCAAGAGCTCAGATGGCAGCCCAGTTCTAAGCAAAGAAGGGAAGGCAGAAAGGTGGAAGGAGTATATAGAAGGTTTATACAAGGGCGATGTACTTGAGGACAATATTATGGAAATAGAAGAGGATGTAGATGAAGACGAAATGGGAGATACGATACTGCGTGAAGAGTTTGACAGAGCACTGAAAGACCTGAGTCGAAACAAGGCCCCCGGAGTAGACCAAATTCCCATGGAACTACTGATGGCCTTGGGAGAGCCAGTCATGACAAAACTCTACCAGCTGGTGAGCAAGATGTATGAGACAGGCGAAATACCCTCAGACTTCAAGAAGAATATAATAATTCCAATCCCAAACAAAGCAGGTGCTGACAGATGTGAAAATTACCGAACTATCAGTTTAATAAGCCACGGCTGCAAAATACTAACGCGAATTCTTTACAGACAAATGGAAAAACTGGTAGATGCAGACCTCGGGGAGGATCAGTTTGGATTCCGTCGAAATGTTGGAACACGTGAGGCAATACTGACCTTACGACTTATCTTAGAAGAAAGATTAAGAAAAGGCAAACCTACATTTCTAGCATTTGTAGACTTAGAGAAAGCTTTTGACAATGTTGACTGGAATACTCTTTTTCAAATTCTAAAGGTGGCAGGGGTCAAATACAGGGAGCGAAAGGCTATTTATAATTTGTACAGAAACCAGATGGCAGTCATAAGAGTCGAGGGGCATGAAAGGGAAGCAGTGGTTGGGAAAGGAGTGAGACAGGGTTGTAGCCTCTCCCCGATGTTATTCAATCTGTATATTGAGCAAGCAGTAAAGGAAACAAAAGAAAAATTTGGAGTAGGTATTAAAATTCATGGAGACGAAGTAAAAACTTCGAGGTTCGCCAATGACATTGTAATTCTGTCAGAGACGGCAGAGGACTTGGAAGAGCAGTTGAACGGAATGGACAGTGTCTTGAAAGGAGGATATAAGATGAACATTAACAAAAGCAAAACGAGGATAATGGAATGTAGTCAAATTAAATCGGGCGATGCTGAGGGAATTAGATTAGGAAATGAGACACTTAAAGTAGTAAAGGAGTTTTGCTGTTTAGGAAGTAAAATAACTGATGATGGTCGAAGTAGAGAGGATATAAAATGTAGACTGGCAATGGCAAGGAAAGCGTTTCTGAAGAAGAGAAATTTGTTAACATCGAATATAGATTTATGTATCAGGAAGTCGTTTCTGAAAGTATTTGTTTTGAGTGTAGCCATGTATGGAAGTGAAACATGGACGATAACTAGTTTGGACAAGAAGAGAATAGAAACTTTCGAAATGTGGTGCTACAGAAGAATACTGAAGATAAGGTGGATAGATCACGTAACTAATGAGGAGGTATTGAATAGGATTGGGGAGAAGAGAAGTTTGTGGCACAACTTGACTACAAGAAGGGATCGGTTGGTAGGACATGTTTTGAGGCATCAAGGGATCACAAATTTAGCATTGGAGGGCAGCGTGGAGGGTAAAAATCGTAGAGGGAGACCGAGAGACGAATACACTAAGCAGATTCAGAAGGATGTAGGTTGCAGTAGGTACTGGGAGATGAAGCAGCTTGCACAGGATAGAGTAGCATGGAGAGCTGCATCAAACCAGTCTCAGGACTGAAGACAACAACAACACAACAATATAAGTCGTAAGGTCAGTATATCCTCACGTGTTCCAACATTTCTACGGAATCCAAACTGATCTTCCCCGAGGTCGGCTTCTACCAGCTTTTCCATTCGTCTGTAAAGAATTCGCGTTAGTGTTTTGCAGCTGTGGCTTATTAAACTGATAGTTTGGTAATTTTCACATCTGTCAACATCTGCTTTCTTTGGGATTGGAATTATATACTGTTCTTCACGTCTGAGAGTATTTCGCCTGTTTCATACACCTTGCTCACCAGATGGTAGAGTTTCGTCAGAACTGGCTCTCCCAAGGCCGTCAGTAGTTCCAATGGAATGTTGTCTACTCCAGGGGCCTTGTTTCGACTCAGGTCTTTCAGTGCTCTGTCAAAGTCTTCACGCAGTATCATATCTCCCATTTCATCTTCATCTACATGCTCTTCCATTTCCATAATATTGTCCTCAAGTACATCGCCCTTGTATAGACCCTCTATATAGTCCTTCCACCTTTCTGCTTTCCCTTCTTTGCTTAGAACTAGGTTTTCATCTGAGCTCTTGCTATTTATACAAGTGGCTCCATTTTCTCCAAAGGTCTCTTTAATTTTCCTGTTGGCAGTATCTATCTTACACCTAGTGAGATAAGCCTCTACATCCTTAAAATTTCTTCTCTAGCCATCCCTGCTTAGCCGTTTTGCACTTCCTGTTGATTTCATTTTTGAGACTTTTGTATTCCTTTTTGCCTGCTTCTTGTACTGCATCTTTATATTTTCTCCTTTCATCAATTATATTCAATATTTCTTCTGTTACGTATGGATTTGTACTAGCCCTTGTCTTTTTACCTACTTGATCATATGCTGCATTCACTACTTCATCCCTCAGAGCTACCCATTCTTCTTCTACTGTATTTCTTTCCCCAATTCCTGTCAATTGTTCCCTTATGCTCTCCGTGAAACTCTGTACAACCTGTGGTTTAGTCAGTTTATCCACGTCCCATCTCCTTAAATTCCCACTTTTTTGCAGTTTCTTCAGTTTTAATCTACAGCTCATAACCAATAGATTGTGGTCAGAGTCCACATCTGCCTCTCGAAATGTATTACAATCTAAAACCTGGTTCCTAAATCTCTGTCTTATCATTATATAATCTACCTGATACCTTCTAGTATTTCCAGGATTCCATGTATACAACCTTCTTTCATGATTCTTGAACCAAGTGTTAGCTATGTTTAAGTTATGCTCTGTACAAAATTCTACCAGACGGCTTCCTCTTTCATTTCTTACCCCCAATCTATATTCACCTACTATGTTTCAGTCTCTCCCTTTTCCTACTCTCTAATTCCTGGTAGTGAAACTAAATTTCACCTGCGTTATGTAACTGGAAAAGATTAGCAAAGGTGGTGCCATCAAGTTCCCTATTATCAGATTTCGCCCAAATTTACAGGATTTAATTCCAACCCCCCCCCCCCCCTTGCCATTTCATGTGAAGTTAGGCCACATGACACCAGTTTCATAATCTATCAGTTAAATGGGGAGTCCAAACTCGTGTTGTCAACAACATAAGTATGGCACAAAATGTCACATGTACTCATCACAGTCACTCAAACTTGATCAGTACAATAAGACACAACTTTCAGCCTCAGCAAACAGAAGGTGCCAATGTGTGTGGAGAAAGAAATATGTTCCAGTTAAGTGGCTACCTTCTTCCAGCAAAAAATGCGGTAGAGTTATTTTTTCCACGTATATTTACATAACTTACAAATACACTCCTGGAAATTGAAATAAGAACACCGTGAATTCATTGTCCCAGGAAGGGGAAACTTTATTGACACATTCCTGGGGTCAGGTACATCACATGATCACACTGACAGAACCACAGGCACATAGACACAGGCAACAGAGCATGCACAATGTCGGCACTAGTACAGTGTATATCCACCTTTCGCTGCAATGCAGGCTGCTATTCTCCCATGGAGACGATCGTAGAGATGCTGGATGTAGTCCTGTGGAACGGCTTGCCATCCCATTTCCACCTGGCGCCTCAGTTGGACCAGCGTTCGTGCTGCGCGTGCAGACCGCGTGAGACGACGCTTCATCCAGTCCCAAACATGCTCAATGGGGGACAGATCCGGAGATCTTGCTGGCCAGGGTAGTTGACTTACACCTTCTAGAGCACGTTGGGTGGTACGGGATACATGCGGACGTGCATTGTCCTGTTGGAACAGCAAGTTCCCTTGCCGGTCTAGGAATGGTAGAACGATGGGTTCGACGACGGTTTGGATATACCGTGCACTATTCAGAGTCCCCTCGACGATCACCAGAGGTGTACGGCCAGTGTAGGAGATAGCTCCCCACACCATGGTGCCGGGTGTTGGCCCTGTGTGCCTCGGTCGTATGCAGTCCTGATTGTGACGCTCACCTGCACGGCGCCAAACACGCATACGACCATCATTGGCACCAAGGCAGAAGCGACTCTCATCGCTGAAGACGACACGTCTCCATTCGTCCCTCCATTCACGCCTGTCGCGACACCACTGGAGGCGGGCTGCACGATGTTGGGGCGTGAGCGGAAGACGGCCTAACGGTGTGCGGGACCTTAGCCCAGCTTCATGGAGACAGTTGCGAATGGTCCTCGCCGATACCCCAGGAGCAACAGTGTCCCTAATTTGCTGGGAAGTGGTGGTGCGGTCCCTTACGGCACTGCGTAGGATCCTACGGTCTTGGCGTGCATCCGTGCGTCGCTACGGTCCGGTCCCAGGTCGACGGGCTCGTGCACCTTCCGCCGACCACTGGCGACATTATCGATGTACTGTGGAGACGTCACGCCCCACGTGTTGAGCAATTCGGCGGTACGTCCACCCGGCCTCCCGCATGCCCACTATACGCCCTCGCTCAAAGTCCGTGAACTGCACATACGGTTCACGTCCACGCTCTCGCGGCATTTTACCAGTGTTAAAGACTGCGATGGAGGTCCGTATGCCACGGCAAACTGGCTGACACTGACGGCGGCGGTGCACAAATGCTGCGCAGCTAGCGCCATTCGACGGCCAACACTGCGGTTCCTGGTGTGTGCGCTGTGCTGTGCGTGTGATCATTGCTTGTACAGCCCTCTCGCAGTGTCCGGAGCAAGTATGGTGGGTCTGACACACCGGTGTCAATGTGTTCTTTTTTCCATTTCCAGGAGTGTATTTAAATTTTAAATCAAATATAACAGAACCTACAGAAAATATGTTCCTTGAATAAGTTTTCTTCATTGTATAGATCTACAAAAATTCTTTGGTAGATGTTGATATAATGAATCCATTACCACAGCTAAGGACGGATCAGACTTGCCAAGCCCAGCTCTTATCTTTCTTCATATGAATCTTGCTGGTTACATGGCATTTCCTCAGACATCTATCATGTTCATAGCTCACTTCGTGGTTGATGTGATTCTTTTGTGTGCATCAGACCATATCTTGCTGAAATAGAATTATTCTCCAACACCCTAGTTCTGTGAGGACTGGTTTCATATTTCTGATTTTGAAGGCTAGTTCCCTTATTTTTCAAAAAATAAAATAAATGGCAGTGGTCTTTTAACTGGTTTGATGCGGCCCACCATAAATTCCTCTCCTACACCAAAGTTTTCATCTGAGAGCAGCAATTGCAACTTATGTCCTCAATTATTTGCTGGGTGTATTCCAGTCTTCCATGGAGTGTAGCCATGTATGGAAGTGAAGCATGGACGATTAATAGTTTGGACAAGAACAGAATAGAAGCTTTCAAAATGTGGTGCTACAGAAGAATGCTGAAGATTAGATGGGTAGATCACGTAACTAATGAGGAGGTATTGATTGGAATGGGGAGAAGAGAAGTTTGTGGCACAACTTAACCAGAAGAAGGGATCGGTTGGTAGGACATGTTCTGAGGCATCAAGGGATCACCAATTTGGTATTGGAGGGCAGCGTAGAGGGTAAAAATCGTAGAGGGAGACCAAGAGATGAATACACTAAGCAGATTCAGAAGGATGTAGGTTGCAGTAGGTACTGGGAGATAAAGCAGCTTGCACAGGATAGGGTAGCATGGAGAGCTGCATCAAACCAGTCTCAGGACTGAAGACAACAACAACATTCCAGTCTCTGTCTTCCTCTATAGTTCTTACTCCCTACAGCTCCCTCTAGTACCAAGGAAGTCATTCCCTGATGTTGTTGTTGTCTTCAGTCCTGAGACTGGTTTGATGCAGCTCTCCATGCTACCCTATCCTGTGCAAGCCTCTTCATCTCCCAGTACCCACTGCAACCTACATCCTTCTGAATCTGCGTAGTGTAGTCATCTCTTGGTGCCGAGGTAGCAGAATACCATAACTTCATCTGCTTAGTTATTGTCAGTTCTGGTGTTAAGTTTTTCTCTGTTCTCATTTCTGTTTCTTTTCCTTACTTAAGTCTTACTTCAATTTATCCTTAATTCATATTCCATACTCAATAGACCATTCAGTCTGCTAATCATATCCCATAATCTTATTCATTTTCGCTGAGGATAGCAATGTGATCATCGAATCTCATCATTGATGTCCTTACACCTTCAGTTTTAACCCCCCTCTTGAACCTTTCTTTGTATTCCATCATTGCATCTTCGATGCGTAGATCAAACATTAAGGACGAAAGACTACATCACTGTCTTACGTCATTTTTAATCCCAGCAGTTCATTCTTGGTCTTCCACTTGTATTGTTCCCTGCTGGCTCTCGTATATATTGTATATTACCTGTCTTTCCCAATAGTGTACCCCTATTTCTCACAGTACTTCAAACATCTTGCACCATTTTACCTTGTTGATTGGTCATTCCAAATCAACAAATCCTATAAACGTGTCTTGATTTTCGTCTTGCTTTTCCATTATCAACTGCAGTATCAGATCTCCGGGCTGTTTGGTGCCTTTCCTTAAGCCAAACTGATTGTCATCCAACATATCCTCAATTTTCTTTTTCAATAATCTGGATATTTTTTTGTCAGCAACTTGCACTTGCAAGATTTTAAGCTGATTGTGGGATAATTCTTGTATTTGTTGTCTTTTGTTTTCTTCGGAATTATGTGGATCATTTTGCTCTGATAGTTGATGGTATATCACCAGTATCATACGTTCTGTACACAAACATGAATTGCCTTTTTGTTGCCACTTCTCTCTACAATTGTTCTGCCTTATTTGATCTTACATCATTGAAAGCTCTTTTATAATAATGGCTCCCCAATCTTTTCACTGTCGACTTCTTCTTCTTCTTCTTCTTCTTCTTCTTCTTCTTCTATCATACCACATACACATCCTTCCCTTCACAGAGGCCTTCAGTGTACTATTTCCACCTATCCGCTCTCTGCTCTGTGTTTAACAGTGGAATTCCCACTGTATTCTTAATGTTGTCACACTTGGTGTTAATTTCACCAAAGGCTGCACTGACTTTTGTGTATTCTGAGTTAGTCCTTTTTCTTCTTTTTTCCAGCCATTTTGCGTTATCTTCCCTACACTGTCTGTTATTTCATACCTAAGTGATTTGTATTTCTGTAATCTTGAATTTCCCTTAATATTTTTATACTTCCATCTTTCATCAATCAACTGATGTATTTCTTCTGTCACCCATGGTTCTTAGCAGTTATATTCCTTGTACCTATGGTTTTCTTTCCAACATCTATGATTGTCCTTTTTAGGGATGTCTATTCCCCTACAATTGAACTGGCTGCTGAGCTATTCATTAACACATTATCTACAGCCTCAGAGAACTTCATGCACAGTTAGTTAGGATGAATAACATAGTGCCTTACAATATGGATACTCCTCAGTGGCAATCAGTTTGAATAATTGACTCCAGGACAATTTTTTTTAGAATAGTTTATAGGAGATTACATAGAAATAATTTATAATGAACCAAATGCCAACATAAAATTTAATACATTCTATGATAAATTTATATCATTATTTGAAAATAGCTTTCCACACAAGCTAGTCAGAAAGATCACAGGTAAAAAACCATGGATCACAGGAGGGATTAAAGTATCTTGTGAAAGGAAAAGGGAATTGTATCTTTTGGCAAGAATAAGTAAGAGTCCTGCAGTAATTTTACACTACAAAAATATTCAAAATTACTAAGAAAGGTTATTACAAAATCAAAGAACATGCACATTATGTCAGAAATTAGTACTTCTGACAACAGATTTATGGCAATATGGAATGTGAGAGGCTGGACAGCCAGCCACAGAACAGCACAACAGCAGTATTGAACTGAATGTAAGCGCTATAAGTGAGTCGAAGGTAGCAAATGCATTTGATAATGATTTCTTAAATATAGTAGAAAGCTTAAGTACAGAAAGTTAAAGAGCAAAATCGCAGCAGTATGCTGCAAATGTAACTTTCGTAAAATTCAATCATATGAGTGTATCACAAACTTCTCCTTCTGAAATTAAGAAAATTATCCATTCTCTCGAACATAAAACCTCACCTGTTTTTGATGGTGTTTCCAAAAGGGTACTAAAAATTTGCTCCCAAGCAATAAGCCCAGTCTCGTTTGAAATATGTAATGCATCACTAACTCCAGCCATTTTTCCAGAGAGACTGAAATATACTATTGTTAAACCCCTCTGTAAGATAGGTTATAAGACAGATGTCAATAAAGACTGTCCTGTTTCACTGCTAACATCATTCTCCAACATTTTTGAGAAGGTGATGTATTCTAGAATGGTATCTCATCTTAGCATCAATAGTGTCCTTAGCAAATCACAGTTTGGGTTTCAGAAGGGTTGCTCCACTGAGAATGCCTGTTGCGTTTTCACTAACCAGATTTTAGAAGCATTAAATAGCTGTTGGTGTTTTATGGAACTTCTCTAAGGCGTTTGACTGTGTGCATCACAGTATTCTCTTAGATAAACCAAAATTTTATGGGATTGATCATGTAGGTTAGTAATTCAAGCAATATAGTCCAGGGATTTGATTCTGACCGTGGAGAAATCACATATGGGGTTTTCTAAGGTTCCGAGTTACGTCCACTACTGTTTGTGTAAATGATCTTCCATCTAGTATACAACAAGCAGAATTAGTTTTTGCAGATGACACTAGTATTGTAATCAATCCAAGTGTACAAACAAAAACAGAATAAATGGTAAGCAGTTCTTAAAAGTTTTAACTGGTTTTCTGCAAATGGTCTTACACTCGATTATAAAAAGACCCAACACATTCAGTTCTGCACAAATAGAGGTACTACAACACGTCCAGTGTACACATGGTGAGAAGTCCATATTGATGAGAAATTAAATTGGAAAAGATACATTTTGGAAATGCTTACTTAACTTCGTTCAGCCACGTTTGTGCTTAGAATGTGGCTGAACTAAGTTAAACAAGGAATTGCAGATCTTGGGGAGAGACAAATTGTTAAGTTCCATGTTTTGCATGTTTTCATTCAGTAATATCATACGGAATAATAATCTGGAGTAAATCATCTTTAAGAAAGAAAGTAAGCCCTCATTTTACATAAACGTACTGCGAGAATGATATGTGGTGCTCACCCGCAGTCATATTGTAGATGTGTGTTTAAGCAGTAGGTCATTCTGTCTACTGCTTCACATTATATTTATTCACTCATGAAGTTTGTTGCAAATAATTCACTACAATTCAAGAGGAACCATGAGTTACATAATTACAATACCAGAAGGAAAAATGACTTTCTTTAGTCCATGTTAAGGTTGTCTGCAGCACAAGAAGTGGGTAAACAATGCTACAACCAAAATTTTTGGTCATTTACCCAGTGATGCGAAATGGCTGACAGCAAGCAAAGTAAAATGTGATAACAAACTGAGAAAGTTTCTCCTTGACAGCTCCTTCTATTTTGTAGAAGATTTATGTTATTGTAAGGTGTGAAAGGCAGTGGTAAGAACTACTAACTCAAAAAAAAAGAAATGTTCAGAATGTAACCATATGTACAAATTACTTTGCAACATGATGTATGATTACTCACTCGACTTCATTATGCTCTATCGTGCAAATTGATCCACAGAATGTGTTACTAACTAACTGGCACAGTCCATGTCAGTTCAGGCAGCCTAGAAAAAAAATCTTACCTTCATAGTCTTGGATGTTGTTGAGTTTTTCATATGTTAGAATGAAGGACTAAGTAAGGAACACACATTTTTTTGTTTTCTCCATACAAATTTCTGCTTCAAGATACAGCCCCCCAAAGATGACATTGTGCATACCATTTTGAAGATGTAAATTTTTAAAAAATTATTTAAATGCTGATCTCTTGATATTTTGTTAGTTTTATGACTACAAAGAAATCCTCCATTTGGACTTATCTGTCAAATTCTTTTACTAAAGCGGTCTGAACTTTTTTATAATTTATGGAAAAATTTAATAAAAAAGCCAGTCCATAAAATTTGGATTTTTTTTTCTGTTGATTAGTACCATATAGTTCTACATTCCCTGAAAAGGAGAGCTTTCACTTTTAGATTGAACAGGTTTTGTAAACATTTGAAATTTTTGCACTTCATAAAACCTGTTTTATTGCCACATTATCACTTAAAGGGCTCATAAAAATCAAAACCTAGCCTTATTTAACATAATTTTGATGTTGAAAGATGAGTAAGAGACTCATTTTTCAAGCAAAATGTGTGTGAGAGGTCCAAAGACTTAAAGGTTTCAGTTTATACAGCTTCTGTGCACTCTGTTTTGTACTGAAATTAGCCAGTCAATGCACTATAAACGTGTTCCACTGCTTCAGTATCTTCCTTTTATATAGAGTGATGCCTTCCTGTTGAACCAATAGGAACTGGAGCACTTACAATCTTCAAAACACTGTGAACAGGAAGAAGTGAGCACTGATGGTGGTGTTGCTGTACTTCAACTAGAAACTTATTTCCAGCAGCTGGTCCATGTGGTAGCATAAAGTTCACCACAATTTAGTTTCAACTCATAACTGGTGTCTATAATCTCTGCAGTCCACCAGTCAGTCACACACACACACACACACACACACACACACACACACACACACACACACACCACAAACATCCCCCTTCTCAGGTTGTGAGTCTGAATATTATCCTGTTGTCTCTCAGATGTTGTCCAAATGAATGAAATTTCTTCTTTCTTGCATGCAATATGAAATTCGCCCATCACTTTGAGTCCAGAAACGTATCTTCTGAATTCCTTTCACAGGAGTAGTTTGTTTGGACAATTCTTCTTTTTTCTGCTT
This sequence comes from Schistocerca gregaria, assembly GCF_023897955.1. Taxonomy (NCBI): domain Eukaryota; kingdom Metazoa; phylum Arthropoda; class Insecta; order Orthoptera; family Acrididae; genus Schistocerca; species Schistocerca gregaria. The sequence continues at coordinate 492,962,657 of NC_064924.1, forward strand.
TCAGAATTCTTTCAGAACCCGGGGTCAGGGGAGACCTACTGGACAGGACTGATTGTTGGGGTCTGCAACAGATGAGATTTGAAAACCTTTAGAGATTAAAGGTGGAAGACAGGGTAATATGCAAGACAGATATTACCACTAACACATTGTGCACGAGTTGAGTGCAAAGTCAAGTGCATTGTATGTGACATAGATGGGGGGGGGGGGGCAAAAAATAAACAAGTCAGGAAAAGAAACATGAACAAAATTGAAAACTGAAATGGAGTGAAGAAAGTGGTGTGCTCCGAAGTTGTTTTTTGGAGGCTGAAGTGAGAGTGGTGGTGTATTTCTGTAAACAGTCTGCATCCAAACGAATACGTTTGCCTCGAATGCCAAGGTTGTATGGGAGGGAATGTTTGACAGTTGCTTTGATGTATTGGGTTCATCATGAACAATTGTGATCGCGTAAAACATTGTGTGCTGTCTACAGTGGTTAGATTTCATCATATCACAGTAATCTTCCTGTCTTTCATTGATATCATGTTTTTTTTATTGCTCTACCATGCGGAACACCACAAATCTACTGAAGCTCTAAATAGCCAGTACACAATTAATGTAGTGTAAATCTGTGGGCTTTTCCCTGTTACATTATATTTCTTATTCACATTATGTGTATGAATATTTCTTGACAAATAGGGATGATGAGTTGGGCAAACTTCTTAGCTTCTTGTTGCCATTCCAACGCATCCATAAAATGCATGATTCAGACAGCTATGTTGTCACTGTATTAAGGACATATCAACATTATTCTCTCTCTGTCTCTCTGTCTGTCTGTGTGTGTGTGTGTGTGTGTGTGTGTGTGTGTGTGTGTGTGTGTGTGTGTGTGTGTGTGTGTGTGTTGTGAGAGACTCTGAAATGGTATAGTTTAAATTTTCATAAAGAAACAGGCAGGCCAAATAGCCAATGCAGTTTTGCAGAGACGTGGGAGGAATTACCAGTGGCCTTTTTTAATCTGCTCTCCATGCATTGTTCAAGAATTATTTTGAGACACACTTAAATCAGAATTATGGACTAGGATATAATCCTGTCATTTTTCAGTGTTTGTTGTCAAGTGTTTGTAGTATTCTACTATTGCTCACTGCATTGTGCTTGTTTTCAGTAATGTGCATGTATCGGTAGATACTGCAGCAACAATTACTATTGTGATACCATAATATGTTAATTGTATATTGTGAGGATTTTTCCATTTTTCTATATATATTTATAGGTCCTTCATTTGATTGGAGATTTCAAGAGTGTAGCAGTAATTACACACCTGATTTTATTTTTTCTTTTGTTAGGCAAATCTGGAGAAGACAGAGAATGAAATAATGGAGCTGAGTCAGAATGCAGTAAACCTAAAGCTAAACTTTTTGGAGTTGACAGAGATGCGACATGTACTGGAGAAGACAGAGGGCTTCTTCACAGAACAGGAGGGCGTTGGAGCTTCTGACTCACTGACCAGGGCTCTCATCCAGGAGGAGAGCTCCACACAAGCTGGAGCAAGTGCATCAGCCAGGGGCAGACTAGGGTAAGCTTTGTGGCTGTTCTGGAAACTGTGCTATCTGCCTGCAAACATGTCTGAGTAAGACACAGCAATAAATTTTTGGTACGTTTACTAAAATATTTCATTTCAGCCATGACCATTTTATTTTTTACACCTTACAAATGAATATGTGGTTTCAGCCATTGGTTATCACCATACTACCATGGTGTAAACTTTCTGATACTTGAAGGTGAAGATAGTCAATGGCTGACATGTACTGTTACTGTGCGAAGTGCAGGAAACAAATTAGGTACAGACTGAACACTGAAATAAAAATGGTACTGTTTTTGTAAAATTAGCTATTAGCCTTCTACAATGCCAATACCACAGATCAACAATTTGTTGATATAACTGCACACAATCAAATCATATTACATTCATTGTGAAATTGGAAGACATGATATCATAATGTGCTGGCAAAAGTAATACCCACATCACCACCCATATTGTACCAAGCACTGGATGCACCAAATCCAAAATCAAGCTTAAGATGTTTATAAAGAACAAATCAATCAAGAAAACTAATAAATTATGAGGCAGAATTACTGAAAAGTGCCTGAAAAATATTATACTTCCTGAAGATAATTAAAGGCCAGAAGTTCTATACCATAATTTATTAAGATATTTTTACAGGAACAGTACTGTAATATGAAGATCGATTATTGTAAATCTTTGTAAGTGAACTTACACTAATTCTGCCTATCATTCCTTGGGCAGTTTCCTCCTGTAAGCTTCATATTTATTTATTTATTTTTTACCTGCTGAAATTTGTTGTCCTGTTGTCTGTCTCCTGTGAAGTCACCACCAAGGTATCATTTTTTATCATTTCCCTTCCTAATTCTATTAAGGTAAATGCTGATATGGCAGCTGTTTCCTTCTCCAAGATTGTCTAGTCACGCTTTTGCTCTGTCACCAGGATGTCATTGTTGCTGGATATTGATCTCTCTCTCTCTCTCTCTCTCTCTCTCTCTCTCTCTCTCCACTCCTATTCTATGTGCTTGACTGTGGAAACTGGACAATTTGGTCAATATTCAGATTGCTTAAGTTGCATTTGTTAACATATTTTGACAAATGATCGATCATTTAAACACTGCTTTTATCGATTACTTTTGAATCATGTTGAAAGAATTATGTTGGTTAGTCGGTTTTGATGATACTTAACGTAATCTGAAGCCATATTTGTGGAAATTTCAAAAATAACAGTGAAAATATTGTAAATTAGAAGTTTTTCTATCTGCACAGACATTGCAATGTTACAAAATTGTCCTGTCAGCAAAAATTTCGCAGATTTAGCTGACGATGACTGCTGGGCACAGAAATCAGGGAACTGAACCCTGGAAGAGGAAAAATTTGATGTGCAGATCACTCCATGGGAAAGCAGAGAATTCGAGCACAGCATAGAGACTGGAGAAAAGCATGAAATGTGACTTGTGAATGACTGGAACAACTAGCACACAGGATCAAGAACAGTGTGCTATGTGAAAACCAGGTCCATGTTTGTGTCAGGGTAAGGACTGACCGGCCCGGTCTATTGTCACTGGCAAGTAAACATCTTGGTCAGTGCTTCTGCCCATACAATGCTCTTTGCATGCCATTCATAGTAGTTTCCCACATTATTCTGCCGTGAGATTCATGCCAACTCATCTGTGTCCGTACATATGTCTGGTGACAAGGATACTAAATCCGTGCCTGCACAAAATGCCATGTAGCGTGAAAATTTCCTGGTTTCTGCATGACCTCTGTTGCAAAACCAGAGAGAGCACAAGATATGCCAGCATTGGGTCACTATTTAAGCAGGCAACAACAGCTGACTCCACTGGATTCCACTGGAATGGCAGAAGAGTGAGGAGGCTGGCACGACGGTGGGTCCAAGAGCTCTAGTGGGTGCAAGGACTCATCCATAAGACCAGTGAGGTGCTCACAGGTTCCAATTCCACTGGGAGTTGTGGGAGCATTACTTCCAGTGCCCTACTTCTCAGGCAAAATTATGACACTGGAGAATGCTGTGGCAGCTGCAGCAGGTGAGTATACTGTTGATACAATCAGGAGTTTCCTACCAGGCAAATACAATCGTCCATTGGATACAGAGATGGTAGTGCTCTAGGTTCGAATGGCTTGTAAATGCAGCTGATCTGAATGAGAGGTCAGCTGTTCCTGGCTGACATCCACCAGAAAAATGTGCTGACCTGTGTGATCTACCACCACACCTGGCACCCACCTCTCCCAGTGGCTGAAACACGGGGTCCCAAACAGCAGTTCTGCAAGAGAAACTCCGCAAGCTACATCCCATCAGTTCGTGCGAGTTTGAGGGTGACAAATGCACTAGGCCATATGGTTGTCACCCATGTAAATGGTTTGGTGGAGTGAACTCATTAACTGGCATCGCCCAGTATGTGGCTAGAAAGCTAGACAGTGCAGCATCAGGGAATGAAGCAGACACAGACTTCAGAAATTCGGTCTTGTGGGTCCTCATGAACTGCTCCAACTCTGAGTTAGAAGAAGGGTGAAACACGGTGGTGGTTAGATGCTGGATACCATTACAAATGCAAATATCGTCAAACTCTGACAATAAGAGTTGTTGATGCGATACGAGCGTCAAGGGGAAGCCTTCGATAGCAAACAAGACTGACAGTACGTGGATTGTTGATGTTGCTGTTGTGGAGAACAGTGAGCCACATACTGGAAATTGGAAAATGCATCCACCACCAACCACCATGTGCTTTCTAAAATAGGACCCAAGTCAATGTGCACCCTTTCCTAAGGTTGCTCTGGGACTGGCCCAGGGGAAAACTGGCAAGGCAGTGTGGCCTGTTTCTGTGTGCCCAAGTTAGTATGCACCCTTTGCAAAGGTTGCTCTGGGACTGGCCCATGGGAAAACTGACAAAACAGTGTGCCCTTTTACTGTGTGAAACTGCAGACCATATGAGCTTGATACCATTTTGGCAGATACACATGGCTGGGAAATGAACATAGCATAATAAGAAATCTTGCCCAAAAAGAACAGCAGCCCTTTTAGGTTCTTCAGCACTGGTAGATTGATGACTGATTTGATGTGCTCATCTGAAGGAAGAAGGCTATTTTTGCTAAGAGTACGTTACAAAAAGTGCACCTTTGAGGCAGAAAAACGACATTTTCAGTGGAAGCCATTCTCCAGAAGGTGTTGAGAAACCACCTGCAGATTCCGTAAATGCTTATCTTTCATGGGGCCTGTGACCCAGATGTCGTCAAGGTAGTTGAAACAACATTGAATGTTCTTAATCAAATTCTCCAAATACCTTTTATGAATTCCTGGAAGACAAAATTTCCAAGAGCAAGTGATTTAACTGGTAAAGTCCAGAGTAGTGTTGACCACGAAGAAACACTGAGAAGTGACGTGCATTGGCAACTGCAGGTACACGTCATGCAGGTCAATGCGTGAAAAATACTGGCCCTCTGACAATTTCACCACCAATTCCTCTGGATGCAGAATGGGATAAAAGGTGGCAACACATTACTGTTGGATGTCTTCCAAAATTGCCACAAGGGGCATGGCACTGTCTGGCTTTTAAATCACCACAAGAGGTGTGGCTCTTTGACGAGACAAAATGAGAGAAATGACACTGAATTCCTATCAAAATGCAGCTTGGCCTTGGCCTTGTGGCAGAAGGTGAAAGGGTTTGGGCTGGGGTGATGAAATTTAGATGTTGCTAATGGCTGAAAGGAGACATGATCTTCTTCCTACCTAATCCAATGTATTTTCAAACTTCTGTAGTAGAAGGTCTAGATATTGAAAGGGGACTGATTGGGCTACTAAGCAGACTTTGTCAAAGATCTGGAATCAAAAACAGAAAAGACACACAGCCCTAAAATATTGTGCACCTACAGTGAATTTACTATTGACAACAGAATTCGCCATTCCACATGCTTATTATGTGCAGAGATAGAGAATTGCCCCTGCAGTGGAATACACTGTTTACTATAAGATACTACTTGTTATAATAATTGTTTCAATGCAGGGGAAAGCTTGATCAGCCACAAATTCATGTCCAGTGTAACCATAACATGCTGAGGAAAAGCTTTTGGAACATTGGAGACAGCCTCTGAGTCAGTGGAAAACAGTGGGGCCTCCAGCGACCACCCTACAGCTTTCCAAAGGTCACAAAATGTACCAAATGGCCTATTTTCTGGCATACCCCTTACATGGCATGTACACAAAGGCAATCCTGTGTAATACACACCAAATGCGTCGTAAGCCGCACCCGTCTCTGGAGACCCTCATCGCCTTTAAGAAGCTCCGTGCCTTGGCCCGTCGTCTTATTGCACGTCGTAAGCAGGAGTGCTGGGAGAGGTACATTTCATCCTTGGGCTCCTGTGTCTCCCCGTCGCTCGTGTGGTCCCGCATCTGGCGGATTTTTGGATTCCAGACCCCTATGGGTGTCCCTGGAATCTCCCTGGACGGCGCTGTCTGCACGGGCGCTGCCACCATTGCTGACCACCTTGCCACGCACTTTGCTACGAGCTCTGCGACTGCAACTTACCCTCCTGCCTTTCGCTCTCTAAAGGAGCGCGCCGAGCGGACGCCGTTATCATTCCACACACGTCGTTCTGAAAAATACAATGCTCCTTTCAGCGAGAGGGAATTCCTCGCTGCCCTCGCCGATTGCCCTGATACAGCGCCAGGACCGGACTGCATCCACACGCAGATGCTGAAGCATCTCTCCGGGGACTGCCAGAGACACATCCTCACCATCTTTAACCGCATTTGGAGCGAGGGCATGTTCTCGTCGCAATGGCGAGAGGGTGTTATCGTCCCCATCTTGAAGCCCGGTGTGGACCCTCTGGCGGTGGACAGCTATCGTCCCATTACCCTCCCCAACGTTTTGTGCAAATTGCTCGAACGTATGGTGGGGCAGCGTTTGTATTGGGTCATTGAGTCGCGCGGTCTCCTCGCTCCATTCCAGGGTGGCTTCCGTCAGGGCCGGTCTGCTGCGGACAATTTGGTGCAGCTGGAATCTGCTATCCGTACGGCCTTTTCCTGCCGTCAGCGTCTCGTTGCTGTATTTTTTGATCTGCGGAAGGCATATGACACAACATGGACGCATCACATCCTTGCTACGTTGCGCGAGTGGGGTCTTCGTGGTCAGCTCCCAGCTTTTCTTCAAAACTTTTTATTGCACCGCTCTTTCCGGGTGCAAGTCGGTGCCGCCTCTAGTTCATCTTATATACAGGAAAATGGGGTCCTGCAGGGCTCGGTGTTGAGAGTTTCCTTATTTCTAGTGGCCATTAATGGTCTGGCTGCAGCCGTGGGGTCGTCGGTGTGACCTTCTTTGTATGCCGACGACTTCTGCATCTCATTTAGCTCAACGACTACAGGAGTCGCCGAACGCAGGCTGCAAGCAGCCATTCGCAAGACGGCATCATGGGCTCTGACTCATGGATTTCAGTTCTCTGCGGCCAAGACTCGAGTTATGCACTTCTGCAGGCGTCGGACGGTCCACCCTCATCCGGAACTTTACCTCGACAGTCACCTACTTGAAGTGGTGGACACTAGCCGCTTCTTAGGACTCGTCTTTGATGCCCGGCTCACATGGGTTCCTCATATTACTCAGCTGAAGCAAAAGTGCTGGCGGCACCTCAACGCCCTCCGCTGCCTGAGCCATGCGTCTTGGGGTGCAGATCGCAGCACGCTGTTGCGATTGTACAGAGCCCTTGTGCAGTCCAGGCTTGATTATGGGAGCCTGGCCTATGGGTCTGCATCGCCCTCAGTGTTGACGTTGTTGGACCCCATACACCACTGTGGGGTTCGGCTTGCAACTGGTGCTTTCCGTACGAGCCCCGTGGATAGTCTGCTGGTGGAGGCCGGGGTTCCCCCGCTGCGGATATGCCGCCACCGACTGCTCGCCGACTATGCTGTCCATGTGCAGTGCTCACCGGGCCATCCCAATCATCGCCTGCTTTTCCCTGCCAGGGTCCTCCCTCTGCCCGACCGGCGACCTAGGTCTGGGCTTTCCATTGCTGTCCTCGTCCAGTCCCTGCTGTCGGAACTGGGGTTGTTCCCTCTTCTGCCGCCCTTCCGGGCCTGTGCACCCACGCCTCCCTGGTGTATGACCCGTCCGTCCGTCCGCCTGGACTTGGCACGGGAACCCAAGGACTCGGTTCCGCATGTGGCCCTCCGTCACCGTTTTCTTGCGCTCTTCGCCTCATTTTCAGGCTGTGAGCCTGTCTACACTGATGGTTCCCTGGTGGATGGTCGTCCTGCCTACGCTTTTGCTCACGCTGCCCATGTTGAACAGCGCTCCTTGCCGGCTGGCTGCAGTATTTTTACTGCAGAGCTGGTGGCCATATTGCGCGCTCTTGAGCATATGCGTTACTGCTCAGGTACATCCATCGTCATCTGCAGTGACTCCCTGAGCAGCCTCCAGGCTGTCGACCGCTGCTATACCTCTTCTCCTCTGGTATCCTTTATTCAGGAGTCTGTTTTTGCCATTACCCGCTCTGGTCGTTCGGTGGTCTTTGTTTGGACGCCAGGTCACGTTGGCATCCCGGGGAATGAACGTGTCGACAGGCTGGCCAAAGGGGCGGTCGACGCCCCCACTTTGACGATCGGCCTCCCGGCTCGTGATTTGCAGCTGGCGTTGCGCCGTAAGGTGCTTCAGATATGGCGTGACGAGTGGCGTAGCCTGACTTCTCCGAATAAACTGCGGGCTGTTAAGGAGACGACCGATGTGTGGCGGTCCTCCCTGCGGGCTTCTCGCAGGGACTCTGTCATCCTGTGTCGGCTCCGCATCGGCCATACCTACCTGACGCACGGACATCTTTTGCGTCAGGAGGATCCCCCCCTGTGTCAGTGTGGGTCCCGGTTGACAGTCGCCCACATTTTGTTGGAGTGTCTCCGCCTGCGCACCCTCTGGCAGACTTTTAATCTCCCGGGCACGTTGCCTTTGGTTTTATGCGACGATGCCTCCATGGCTGACGACGTTTTAAATTTTATCCGTGGTAGTCCTTTTTATGGTTCCATTTAGGGGGGACCTGTCCCTTTCCCTTTCTGTGTATCTTGTCCTCGAGTGTCTCATTGGTTGCAGATTTTAATGTGTGTATTCGGATGGTTGACTCTCTCCCAATTTTTGTTCCCATGGTCAGTCAACCAGTCTCCGGCCCTCTTATTTTCTTCCGTTTCTTTCTGTCCAGTGTTCGTCTGTACTCTTCTTGTCTGTAGCGTTTGCTGCCACATTGGTGTTCTTTCAGTGACTGGGGGGAGGGGCGTCTCCTCCCCCCTTGGGGTTTTACCTGTTCTGTAAATTTTGTTTCGCCTGTTTTTGGAATGGGGGACTGATGTCCTTAGGTGTTTAGTCCCCCTTAAACATCCCAACAACAACAACACACCAAATGACAATTGGGGCACGACTGCCAACTTGCCCATTGAGCAGAAACAGGCGTGGAAGGATAGTGAGAGTAAGGAGCTCATTGGATTACTTGTACCCATTGAACTGACAGTGGGAAAACACAGGTGTGCCACAAAGTCATCACACTCAAATTGTCAATGGCATCATCCCATGACAGCTCAGCAGAAGGAAAGGTCACCTGGCCAACTTCTTGAGGCACTGGAACTTTCACTTGCATGAGAGACCTCGCAGGTTGGTGATCCAGACTTCATACAACTGCCTGGGCCACTTGTGGTGCTGGTTAACCTGAAACTGTGCCATCACTACATGGGTTTTGAAAGAGTAAGGATGCTGGGATCAGGGATTGGTTAGGTGCCAAGCCCACATTTATCAAAATAAAATTTTGCAATTTATTTCACTTCAGTGGTTTTATGCAACACACATACTGGTTTTCTGAGCACACTTGATTATTAAATTAAATGCTTGTAAAGTAATTACTGAATTGTTTAAAATCACCAACAAGTAAATCAGACACAACATAAAAATACTTTCCCTTAAAAAGATCTCTTTGTCATAGGGTTCAAGAGTTAAATTGCAGTAGGCAACTTCATTACAATATCAAACAGCAAGCCAATAGCCAGTGAAGGAAGTTAAAGATTCATCCAGAAACTCTTCTTTCAGAAACTGATATAAGAATTATTTACATTTTCCATAGATCTCAACAAAACTTCCCACCAGATTTAGATACTTGTAATGAAACAAAGAAAAAAAATCATTATTACCAGGTACGGCATAACATCTTAAAATGATTACAAAAAGCTATCCAATGGCTTTCAAAGATTATTGAATGAAATAAAGTTTCGGAACTTTGAAATAATTACATTCAGCAATATTTCACGCTCTGAGGTAGTAACACAAAAAACATAATCTGCTTTCAGCAGTTATACAAAAGCACACCAACTTTACTTGCAACCATTTCCTGCCAAGACCGTCCATTTACAACTGCAAGCTCTCCCCACCACCACCACCACCATTACTGTGTACAAAGAAGAACAGAGATCTAATGTAAACCAGAGAGGTCTAAAATCGTCAGTAACAATTGCTGGTACAGCCTTTAAAAAATTAATAAAAGGAATTTACAGGATTTTAAGTAAAATGCTTCAACGTTACTTCAGTTATGTAGAATATGAGTAATAAAATGTGAAATAACAAATTTTTATGAGCATGTATTTATATGAAGTTGCTTTTATGTAACCAAAGATATCAGTACTATCTGGTATTGTAGGATTCTTCTTTTGCAGCATGTCCCACATAAAACGGTCCACCTCACACCCGAGATTTGAGTAACAATGAACTAATTACAAAGGTAATAAATAATAGTAATGTTAAAAAAACATGTAGTTACCTGTTGATAAGAGATGCTGGAAGTGGTTGCCATGGGAATCTGTGACACTTCACAAGCAACTCAGTTAGGGATGATTAATCGGTACATGAGGTATACCATGTGGAACACTGTATACCATTGGCTTGATTGCATTGTGTGACGTCCCACATAAGTACTGCTAAACATCAAAGACAGTATCATTTTTTTTTAACATGATGGTGCAGCTGATCTCGCATGAGCACTATCAAGATTTACTCACACAAGTGGTATATTCACACCCTTTTGTACAACTGAGCTCCATTAAAATGTAACTTAGCCAACAGAAGCTCACCATAACATCCATTATACGTTGATAATCCCAGCCATAACAATACAAGCAAGAAGTACTTTTGTGGCAGGATCAGAATCTGGCTCCACTGCATAGAAACGTTCCAGATCAGTCATGGACACACCACAAAAGAATTGAAGAATTTTTATGCTGCTGCAAATCACATAGCCATCTGTAAACTGAAAAACCCACTGCCTTTCCAAGTTGGAAATCATCACTGTTCTTGGGTTATGTTGATGTGCTCACCAATGTTAGGAGATGCCGGAACCAATGTACTTTCAAAGTCCACCACCACTACCAAGCTTGCAACTGCCTTAAAACCCGCCATGCAGAACTCGTGCACTCTTGCAACATGCCAAGGAAAATCCAGATGCCACAAGTCGAGGTGCTCATGCTAGCTTAAAACACATCACAACGAACATTCCAGGTTTGATGCCAAAAATACCGTTGTGATAAACTGACAAAGTTCCACAGTGTTAAGTTTCTCAGGTTCAGTAGAGGGCTTCAAATTTTGAATGATTTTGTACAACCCTACACTGCACGACAATAATCAGACAGCCTTATCAGCAGGTTCAGTGATGCACCATACCTGGCAGTTTGGCAAAACTCAGCGCACATAATTGTCCCACCTTTCTGTAGACTTGTCAAAACCAGCAAACAGCATCAGGGGCAGCAAGGAAGAATGCTGCTCCGTAGATGCCTGTTCTGCCACCAGTGCAACGTGAGAGTGGATAAATTGTGCATGCTTGTTTGGTCAGCTCGTGCAGCTGCTCCTGCTGCAATTGCTTCTGAAGGCACAACTATTTCTGCCAGCACTGCATAAACGCCATGTCCATGGTATCCATAAATTAACACAGTGAAAAAAATAAAGATATTACTAGCACAAGAACATTCTCGGTCACCACTTTTGTATCTCTGAAGGTGTCACATCGTTGCAAAACTATATAGTTGTCACAAATGTCACAACTTGAGTTGCTAGTTGTTGCTCAATTGGAAACTGGTGAGCTAGATCTTGCAAGAGGAAAAACTCAATGTGTGGGTGTATCTACAGAGGAATGGAGAATACAAACACTGCATGTAGACTGGCACAGAGAAAAACACAAAATGCACCTCATCAGTGACTGAACAACTAGCATGAAGGAGCAAGAGCAAGCTGCAAAGTGAAAGCCAGATCCTCATTAACATCTCAGCAAAAGAACTGGCTGATCCAGCCTATTGTGGTAGCAAGTTCTGTTGATACAATGCTCCACACACCCCAACCGTGTTAGCTTTCCACATTACTCTGCTGGGAGACTCATGCCAGCTCATCTGTGTCCATATATACATCCAATGGTGGTGATAGTAAAGAAATATTACATATATTCAATCTTTGTATGACCCTTATCAGTTCTCGCACAGAACCGTATTGCTTTTTTGTATGGTATGTCTTAAACAAGTATCCATAGACAAAGACATTACTCATGCTGCTACCGTCTCTCTTTGAAAGACTCTTTTCCATTATGTTTCTTGCTCCTGGAGGTAGATATGTACCACACACATGCAGCATACTGCTTACATGTTGGTGGTAAGTCCTGCAGCAAATAACTGTGTGTTAATATGCCCACTGTTCCACTTTGTACAGTTGTAGCAGCAACCTGTTGCACATTGTCCTAAGTGAACAAACTCGGACTGCAGTGCTGTAGTCATGAACCAGTGCATGCTGTTTTATTGTAGTGCACTGAATTATACAAGACTAAATTTGACACTCCCATGAAAGTGAATGAATATACATCTTCTTCCATCATTTTACTGTTGTGCCAAAATACATTGTACTGGTCTACAAAGATCAGCTCTGGCATTGTTGCAAGTGCAATATAATACTAAAGTGACTTCAGTTTAAATGAACCATTATTTTCTTGTGTGTTTACCGAATGTTGGCTTATGGCTAGTGGACAATGAGTACACATCCTTGGCATCCTTTCATTTCATTATCAATACATTACATTTACGTCTGTCATTTCTCCCTTCTTCATTTTAGTTTCAGGCATTGAATTTCATGAGATGCTCAACAGCATTAGTTCCTGCTTGAGACAACTCCTGAAACAGATCTGGACAAGAAGAAAATCTGTCCAAATACATGGTCTTTATCCAATAGACAGTAGCCTGAAGACAACCGCTGATGATGTGTTGTTGAACACCTGCTTTCCAGCACCTCAAAATTGAGCACATACGCTTTATTTGCTTCTGCAAAAGTGTACAACTTCAAGCCATACTTGTGTTGTTTATTCTATATACAGGTTCAAAATCTCACACAAACTCAAATTGTGCATGTTTCTTCATCAGTTGTAAGTTCTTCAGCTGGACAATATGCCTGAATACATCTTTCTCTAAGCACATTGAAGACGGGATGAAATCCCGCTTTCCCCAACCTTTTTTTGTGTATGGTCTTCAATAAGATACAGGCAAGAAAGTACCCGATTACACTGCAAATTACTTATTATTTATTGGTAGAAATTGCAACTCGTCTAGATTAGAGCTCCAGTGACGTACTATTCTTGGCCTTCTCGAAACGCACACATGAGAAACAATGGATTAATTTCAGTCAGTGTCTCTGGCTTCCATGGACTCAATAATGAATGAGCTTTTAGGTCATTTTCACAATGTTTCTTTGTTATTATTTGCACTGAAAATTAATTTTTTGTGCTTTTAAATCTCTTGTGTCTTTGTTTGTTAGAAAAACTGTGGTTGAGTGCTGAACTCATGGAATCAATGTTCACAAGAATTTTTCTTGACACTGTTCTCTGGAGTCAAGAAGACTGAAAATTAGTTGCAATCAGAATTTAACTTCGCCAACAGAAGTAGCAAATAGCACATACTGAAATTCACCATTGCTTCCAGCTGTTCAATCACATCATCTGTTGAAAAGATGCTTGTGATTGTGTAGTCCTAGCAAAGCCACCATTTTCTTTTGAATCCTCTTCTGCTTTCTCTAATTAATCTAAAACCACTTCCATTGCTCAGTGTTTTAACTGCAAATTGGCTGATCAGCTCCTTAATCCTGAAACAGTAGAAATTGGAAGGTTTCAGACAGTAGCCCTTAGATTTTGGTTGCAGCAAATATTAGCTTGCTGGAAGTGATACATGAGCTATCATTGTTGCCTGCTGTGTAGCGTCTTCTCTTTTGTAGTTTCTGTTTGTTGCGATAAATGTGAGTTACAGTACTTCTTAAGTATGTCAATAGACAAAAAAATTTTAGTTTTAGTAATGATCAACACATAATCAATCTGTGAATGACGTCCAGTTTCAAGGAAGCATGAAGCACAGGTTAAGATGCCTGCACTGTGGGATGCAGGGATGCCCGCCCACCCCTTCCCCCCACATGGCTCTCACCACTGTGGTGATCTGTGTGGGACCAGGCTGGCTTCCTCTGCTCTCTGAAAACTCCTCGGTCAATCGGTCAACTTAAGCTTACACACTAGAATAAGTCAGCTATTTCCTGATCAAGTAATGTTCCTCACGCCATTTAAAACGGTGTTCAAAACCTACAGTGGGCTTTGGGCTGACTTTATGAAAAAAATATATATATATTATTCCTCAGTTATTTATGATAGAAATATATTTCTCCTGTCATCTGTGAATAAAATATGGGCTTGGCCCAGAGAATGTGTGCATGCGTGTGTGCGCGCGCGCATCTGGATGATACATTTTTAAATTGCAGGTTTGTTGCTGGAGTTGTGCCAAGAGAACGGGTCCCAGCATTTGAACGAATGCTCTGGAGGATATCACGTGGCAATGTATTTTTGCGTCAAGTTGGGCTGGATCAACCTCTAGATGAACCAAATACAGTGAGTGATCTGCCTATTGTACCCCATACCATGATGTGTACTAGTTATGTGCAACAAAAGATACTGTTACCATAAAAGAAATGATGAGATATTGTTTTACTTTATCTTTACTCACAATGATGAATTTAAGATTAGTCTTTAATTGCTTAAATCTAAGTATAGTGCTGTACATGAAAATTTGTAGTTCCCTGACGATCCACATTTTGTCATACAAGGAAGACCACACAGTTGGTAAAATTTGAATTATTTTGTTGGTAATGCTATAATGTAAGATACATACTGACTTGTCTGTTTCTCATTCCATGAAAGTCATGTTACAGGTTGCAGTTTGAGCATTTTACATTATTTTGGATTCAAAAGTTAGCAATGTGTTACGGTGTTTTTTCTCCAGTATGTTGTCAACAGTCATACTGGTTTGAATGCAGCCAAGTTATCACAATCTCTACAGCTGTCTCACTTTGTAGAGTGTTATTTGGGCAATGCACCAGACATTGTAACATTATGTTTTCTGACATAATACAGAGATATCACGTCTATAGGTGTGGTGCGAGCTCCCTTTCCTCTTTAATATGGTACACTAACGAGTACATATTTTTTCTAATTTTTATTTATTTATTTATTTATTTTTTTTTTTTTTTTTTGTTGCACTACCTGTCATTCATGTGAAAATTTGTGATTGTTAGCACTCATACTATATAGTTAATGATATAAAATTGCCTTCACATTAAGATAATACCCTGCCCCTTATAGGACAGAATGTTTTACAAGCATTTCATAATTTAATCTATGGAAATTAAAGAACGTGGATGACAGTAATTTTTGTATTAATTTTCTGTGCTCACTTTTTAGTGACTATACTAACCTGTGTTTTTGCAATATAATGCAACCATTCCTTCTCCTCTCACACGCTTTTTAATAACAGTTCTTTCCATTACTATCACAGTATTCAGCTTGCAGAGCTACATACTCTGGTGAGCCAGAACTGTTCCTTATTGTCCAATTTTAACTGAACACCAAGAATTTTTATGTCTTTAACTTAATCCAGTCAGTCCTTTACATTCCACGTGGTTCATACTGGTGATTCTTTTTATTTTCAGGGCAACTCTGTATATAAAACAGTTTTTGTGGCTTTTTTCCAAGGTGAGGAACTGAAGTCTCGAGTAAAGAAGGTGTGTGCTGGTTTCCATGCATCTCTGTACCCCTGTCCAAGTGTCGCAGGTGAGCGTGCAGACATGCTGGCTGGTGTTCGCACACGCCTTCAGGATCTCACACTGGTATGTACTTTCAAGTGGTTTAGTGCTTCGCACCAAAAAATGCTGTTGGTGTCAATGTGCGAATTGTTGTTGATGCCCAAAGGTAAAGAAAAGTAGGAAATTGGAATAAATGTCAGTGCTTTTACTAACAAGTACATTGTTCTTCAATGTATTTTAACCGACAAAAAAAAAAAAAAAAATGCCATAAAGCAGAATGTGAGGAGAATTACATTACCATGAAAGAGAAAGCAGTTCCCAGCCACACATTTGTGACTTTTCAAAACTGCATCACTTGTTGCTGTTTCATAGGTGTCATAGGTGTCAGTTGAAGTGCACTGGGAACTGCTACACGGAATTAAAGAAAACAGATGAATATATAATGAACACATAGTTAGAAAGAATATTTGCATTTTCAGCATTATTCAAGAAGAAACAGCAGATTTCAAAAGTTTACTTCTCATTAAATTACAAGAGGAAGTAACAAAAATGCAATATCTCTGCTCAGAGAAAGGTTCATAGTTTTATGCACTTAGCAGGAGCACAATATATGGGACAAGTACTACAAAAACTCTAGCCCTCTTCTTTGCAAACCCAAAGTAGATGATTATTAGTTATGGAATCATTGACTCTTCAGTTCAGTGGTGCATATTGTGAGTCATGCCAGGCATGAGTGGAACAAACATAATGTCTCTTACATACATTCACAAATAAAAATTTCTTTAGATAATGTCTGTTGCTGTAGTAGGATTCTGGCAATGAAAATCTTATTTTTTCCCCATCTCCTCCAATTCAGTGTTAAGCAACAACACTGTTTAGGTAGTATTTGAATAATCTATAGGTTGGGGCAACCAACTTTAAATCATTAGTCTCAAATTTTTGTGTGTGATAAACTTCTCATATAGAAAAGGCATAGAAGATGTTCTCTTCAATTAATCTAGTTCATATTTAATGGTGATAATGGTTTCCTATGCTACAGTCATAACACTGTGGCAATTAGTTTAACTGTAGCCTGCTTCACATAGGATGGCGCTTCCATGCTCAGAGGCAGAGCGATAGGGAGGTGTGGTGCAGACGAGGTTTGTGCATGCGTGGTGGCAGAGAGTGGGCAAACAAAGTCTGTATTTTTTATAACTGTGTTGCTGTGGACAACAATCGGGTTCATTTTCCTTCGGTACATCATATTATATGTTCAAATCTATGAGAGAAGAATACAGTATAAAACCAATTTCGATAATTCGTCTACATGAGGAAAATCTTACTTGTGAGTCTTTATGTTAAATCCACTGCTCCACAGCAATTGTCTGTGTGATGTCAGGAGGCAAGAACAGCTGATCCAGCTTTGTGAAGCCGTCAGGAACAATTTTTCTCAAAATTACAATTATCTAATGACAAGATCATTGAAAATACACACATCAAAAAAGAGCTTTGCATCAACCTGGTTCCCAGAACTCCAGAAGATAGAGGTTGACTGTGGATATCGTATCACAGTCCCTTTGACTGTTCAGAGATGTGACTAAACCTGCCCAAAGATCTAAACAACCATGCATGAGCAGTGCCTATTAGACATAGGGGGTACAACAGCACGTCAGTTCCAGTCATTCCACCAGGAAGGAGGTACACTGCTCATGTTGTCTGTAGTTCAACCATGCCTGGACAGTCAATACCGTGGTTTGATTGCATCCCCATTGTTACTTTGTGCCAGGAAGGGCTCTCAACAAGGGAAGTGTCCAGGTGTCTCGGGGTGAACCAAAGCAATGTTGTTCAGACATGGAGTAGGTACAGAGAGACAGGTACGGTCAATGATATGCCTCGCTCAGGCCACCCAAGAGCTACTACTGCAGTGGATGACTGCTACCTACAGATTATGTCTTGGAGGAACCCTGAGAGCAATGCCACCATGTTGAATAATGCTTTTTGTACAGCCACAGGACATCATGTTAAGACTCAAACTGTGCGCAATAGGCTGCATGATGTGCAGCTTCACTCCCGATGTCCATGGCGAGGTCCATCTTTGCAACCGTGACACCATGCAGCATGGTACAGATGGGCAAAACGACATGCCAAATGGACCGCTCCGTATTGGCATCACATTCTCTTCACCGATGAGTGTCGCATGTTCCTTCAACCAGACAATCAGCGGAGATGTGTTTTGAGGCAAACTGCTCAGGCTGAACGCCTTAGGCTGTTATATCCGCAGAGGGTTCACGTGCGGCGCATCCGAATCTTTCCTGTGCTTCGGGAATCAGGTGGTCGTAAAAATCGTCGTATCTCATAAACGGTTCAAGGTATTGCAATGACGATTTTTGGAAATGACAGCATGCAGAAAGGACTATTTTATCGTATGATTAATACTTGATATGTTTTGTAAACGCGTGAGCAGAGCGAAAACAAGACTCCCTATAACTTACACCCTGAGGTTTTGTCCAAATTTTCATAGGCAAACAAAGGGAGAGAAACAGGTACATGGGGTATCAAAGTGACCAGGGTTAGATCTAGTTTGGCATGAAAATGTGTAACTGCTTGAAAGTAATCAGGGTAATGAACTAAAATTGAAATATTTCATGAAAAGCTGCTACAAATGAAGTGTCAAAAATTTCATCTTGTCAAGATCTAGCTATTTTGCACATAAAAAGATACATTGGTGAGGTATTTAAATGTCAAAAAAGGCTTTCTTCAAATCAGGTACGTTAGGACGGCAAACGAGGAGTAAGAAAGATTGTGCTTTCTGAATAAAACTTGAAATTCGGAAATGGAATAAATCAATCAAATATTTTATGAAATGATTTGTGTGAAAGAAATAAGTAGATCAGAGAAATGTTCTACATGCCTTCGAATGATGCTCGAAATCATGAATAGAAAATGAGGTGCACCAATCGTTTACCTAATATTTTTTATTTCATACTTTTAGACAAAGCATTACACAAAACGTTTGACTTTCTTTCAAAAATTTTGGAAGTTTTACTTTTACAGACTACTTGGAATAATTGAAACACTTGGCCTTAACACTGATTGCTGATGAATTACGTTCGCAACATCAAATATCTATAAAATTTCATGGTCCATTGTAATTTATTAGGGATTTAACATTTGTGATATTCTGGGATAGGAGTGAAGATGAAGTTCTTTGGCAATACCTTAAAAATATACTTAGCATTGCACTGTAAACAGTATACATAATACTTAGTATACAGAATCACAACTGAGTCAGTAAAATTATGAAAACGGCCTGGAATTGAACCCAGGGCTTTTTACACACACATAATTACAAAATGAATACGCTACCACTACACCGCAGCAAGCTATTATTCACTGAAATCAATGTGTGTGCTTATGTTCGTATTTAGCATAGTTAGTTATGTAATAGTCATTCCTCCGCATTTATTGGCTGTTGAAAGTTCTTGATCATGTTAAAAAAATTCGCGTGTATTTGAAGAATTTGTCTGGTGATTTTCGTAATTGACGATACCTATGAAATTCTCCATGGAGATTCCTCCCTTTGTAAATTTCATGCACAGCATTCCTTTTCGCTTTATTTCTTAAGTGAACTTAATTCTGTAGCCTTACTGTCCAGCTACAGTATTCTACAGATTAAGGATGCCGTTTTATAGAAACAGCTGGTTGGCTCTAAGCAGCCATCTTGTAGTGCGACATGGTCACTTGCACACAGGACACCCAAGGTTGTCACCCGATAATGCTGCTTGTCGCTGGAGTGTCGCGTATCCAGACGTCGCTCACTTCTGTCGCTCACATAGGACACGGCCTTAGACACACTGTCCAGTGAGTGCAGCAAGGTGGAGGTTCCCTGATGTTTTGAGGGTAGCATTATGTGGGGCCTATGTATGCCACTGGCAGTCATGGAAGGTGCAGTAATGGCTGTACTATATGTGAATGCCATCCTCTGACCGATAATGCAACCATATCAGCAGAATATTGATGAGTCGTTCATCTTCATGGACGACAATTCGCATCCCCATCTTGCACATCTTGTGAACAACTTCCTTCAGGATAACAACATTGCTCGACTATAGTGCCCAGCATGTTCTCCAGACATGAACCCTGTTGACGTGACCCAACAAACACTCTGAGGGATCTACATCAAATCGCTGTTGAGGAGTGGGACAATTTGGACCAACAGTGCCTTGATGAAGTTGAGGATAGTATGCCACGACAACGACCTTTGAAGGTCTCGCTGTATGATGGTACAACATGAAATGTGTAGTTTTCATGAGCAATAAAAAGGGCAGAAATGATGTTTATGTTGATCTCTCTTCCAATTTTCTGTACAGGTTCTGAAACTTTCGGAACAGAGGTGATGCAAAACCTATTTTGGTGTGTGTTGTTGCAATAACTGCCACTTATTGTGATTTGGACTGTTTTGTAAGGAAAAATCTAATATATAAGAAACTAAACTCAAATCGAAATCATTAAATTCGCCTGACACCTGCTTCTACTCTCTCTCTCTCTCTCTCTCTCTCTCTCTCTCTATATATATATATATATATATATATATATATATATATATATATATATATATATATTAAAAACAAAGATTCCAAGACTTACCAAGCGGGAAAGCGCCGGCAGACAGGCACATGAACAAAACACACAAACACACACACAGAATTACTAGCTTTCGCAACCGATGGTTGCTTCTTCAGAAAGGAGAGGGAAAGACGAAAGGATGTGGGTTTTAAGGGAGAGGGTAAGGAGTCATTCCAATCCCGGGAGCGGAAAGACTTCCCTTAGGGAAAAAAAAGGACAGGTGTACACTCGCGCACGCACACACACACACACACACACACACACACACACACACACACACACACACACATATCCATCCGCACATACACAGACACTCACTCTTTGCCTTTAAATATGTCTGCTTGTGTCTGTGTATGTGCGGATGGATATGTGTGTGTGTGTGTGAGTGTACACCTGTCCTTTTTTCCCCCTAAGGGAAGTCTTTCCGCTCCCAGGATTGGAATGACTCCTTACCCTCTCCCTTAAAACCCACATCCTTTCGTCTTTCCCTCTCCTTCCTGAAGAAGCAACCATCGGTTGCGAAAGCTAGTAATTCTGTGTGTGTGTTTGTGTGTTTTGTTCATGTGCCTGTCTGCCGGCGCTTTCCCGCTTGGTAAGTCTTGGAATCTTTGTTTTTAATATATTTTTCCTATGTGGAAGTTTCTTTCTGCTTGTATGTGGGTGTGTTTCACTGATGTTCAATGTAAATCTCTATGTGTAAGGAAGAATTACTGGTAGCAAACACTAATGCAAAAGACTATCATAAAAATTGTCACTATGTTATCATATTTTTCGGTGTCAAGAGGCATTATGAGTTCAAACTAACTCATTCAACATTACCGTGTGAGAACGCATTTATGATCAATTGGACAAGCTAAAAATTGGCCATCTTGTGTGAATAACTTGACGGAATGCTGACCAGTAACATCAAAAACCTATGATATCTTGACAGGCAGCCCTCCATTTCATTTTAAGGCAATTTCAAATTTGTGCCTTGAAAATGACAGGGGTTTGTGTGTCAAAATACTGGAAGTTTTGGAAAATTTATCCAGCCTTATTCTCGCAAGTAATACAACAGGCTGAGAAAAGCTTAACTTTTCCTTGGGCTATGTGTTGAGCATTATAGTCTGAATACTTTACATGCTACATATTCCTAATCAATAAAAGCTAGAAAATTCTCATGTACAGTGTATGCAATTGATATATTAATAAAAAATGGTTTTAAACCACTAGTCTTTAGAACCAAGGAAGATCATTACCTTACTTTGTTTCAAAGTCTACAATGTAATACCATCTGCTATCTGAGTCCATGTCTGAACCATCTGATTGTAAGTTTAGGATTATACATTCAAGGCTTGTGTCTTCACCTCCCTATGAAAGTCTTATTTTTGAAACTTTTCAGTGTGACAGACACAGTATGCACACATAGAAGGGAGGTGCTGTCTGTTGCTTCATGCACAAGGCTTTCAGTGTTTGTTACTTTGAATGTTTAATTTTTTTCCTGCAGAGCTTGTAACTTGTGCACAAATTAATTCTATTGGAGTATATTGACAGTAATATGTGGATAAATGCAAAACTGTGTGACCACATTCACATGGAAGAGAGTCACATTTGTATATTCTGTCATGTGACATTTATAAATTAACAAGCTGCAGGAGTTTAGCACAAGTCTGGCTTATATTGTTTGGAATATTTTTATTTTTCAGCCAGAGCATGATATCCGCTTTTCTCGTGCTCATACTTGGTTATTTCTCCGTAACAGCTGAATGAGAAATGGCATGGTAATTACAATGACTGACTTCAAAGCTAGGTATGGCAAGAATAGTTCAGTGAATCACTTTTTGAAAGTGACGGCATTCATTTCCAAATGGTAGTCACTACTGTTTTTCTTACATCTAAATACAAGTTTACTCTCAGGAACCAAACCAGAAGAAGGGCCAGCGTGCAGAATTAGTATCCAACCACCAGTACCATCACTCATTTTCCAGCAGGTATTCATTAAATGATCTGAGTCACCCTGTTTCATCAAGGTAACATACTGAAGAGCTACCTCCTCCTGTTGCATCATGCATCTTCGTAACAGACGCACTTCGTGCTGCTTTTATGTCACTTCTTTCAATTAAAAACTCTCTAACGTGTTTAAAAACCAATGTATTTTAAAGTTCTTTACATAGATGGAGCACTACCTTTGAAGTCAATTTGCTCAGGCATAATTGTAAGAATTTTTTGTGATGTTGGGTATTCCCTTCTTATATACATTTCAAACACAGAGCACTTTAAAACATCATTCACAAAACCATCTATTTGTGTTAAAGACTTCTTGCAACTTTGATGATTTTCAGGCAATATGAAAAAAATTTTCCTGAGATTTCCACAGCTCTGACATTTTCCTTTACTATTCTCAGTGCAGCTCTCTTGCTGACACGTGCTTTTGCAGTTTGTTTTTGAGTCTTCAAAATACCAAAAATAGAAGTATCTCTTCCAGATTCACATTTGAAGAAGCTATAAATGCGGGATACAAACCACCTCAACTGCTTGTGAAGCATCTATATCTCCATGATTATTCAGTAATTCACAATTAAGTGCCTGGCAGAACCTTCATAGAACCACGTTCAAGCTATTTCTCAACCATTCCCCCCTCGAACAGCACGCATGAAACACGAACGCTTTTATCTTTCCTTCCGAGCTCTAATTTCTCTTATTTTATTATAATAAACATTCCTCCCTATGTAGGTGAGCGCGAACGAAGTGTTTTCACACTCGGAAGAGAAAGTTGTTGACTGAAACTTCATGAGAAAATCCTTCAATAACAAAAAACACCATTGTTTTGATGATTGCCACTGCAATTTGCATATCACATCCGTAGCAGTCTGTCCTGTTTCACGAAAATACAAAACAAGCTGCCTTTCTTTGAACTTTTTGAATCAGTTCTATATACTGTGGATCCCGCACCTGACAGCAATACTCCAGAAGGTGGCGGAAAAGCATAGTGTCAGTAGTCTCTTTAGCAGACACTACTATATTTTCTAAGTGTCCTACCAATTTATTGGTTTGCTTTCCACACAGTGTTATCCATGAGATAGTCGAATTTTAAGTTATTCGTAATTGTAATCCCTAAGTATTTAGTTGAATTTACAGCCCTTAGAATCATGTGTGTTATCCTGTAAACCGAATTAAGCGGATTCCTTTCAGTACTCATGTAAATGACTTCAGACTTTTCATTTTTTAGAATCAATTTCCACTTCTCTCACCATACAGGTATCTTGTCTAAGTTATTTTCTAATTTGTTTTAATCTTGATCACTTTATAAGACAGTAAATCGCAGCATCATCTGCAAACAGTCTAAGAGGGCTGCTCATGTTGTCTCCTAAATTGTTTATTAGATCAGGAACAGAGGAGTGCCTACAACACTTCATCACAAGCAACAGATATCACTTCTGTCATTTCTGTTTTACTCAATGATTTTCTGTCGATTACTACATACAGTGATCTTTCTGACAGGAAACCACTAAACCAGTTGCACGACTAAGACTATACTTCACAGACATACAACGTAATTAAAGTTGCTTGTGAGAAACTTCATGTTTATTGCCATCACATGACTTTTCATTTGGAAATCACGCTAAAACTTTTACAGATACACATTCACAGCTATACTGATACAAGAAAGTAAGATCGACATCTGAGTGAATAATTCGATTGCTCTGTGAATGAAACTGCATTGTCGCAAAATTCAGCAACAGCACAGCACTTGGAGGAGTGATCCTTGCATTCTAGTTTGTAACTCGTGGCTAGCTGCTCGGAAAGAGAATGAATCTTATTGGCTACTAGCAGTTCGTGGTGAGTGATGAGCAGAACAGCTGAAATAGGGCCTCCTTCCGACATGATGCGAACTATAGAAACATGAGACTTTGATTCTCTGGCGTTTCTAATCAATCGTAATTTTCCATGCAGTCTGAAATTTGTATCTTTTATTCTGCTCATGAAAATACAATATTTGACCACAGTGTGTGCAGACATACACACTAACAAGTCTAAACTTCATGACCACTGCCCACTGTGCAATTGAATGCCACGTGGCAGTGTTGCATGTAATGTTTTAAGGAAAGTATATAAGCAGAGCAGAGATAAATGGGGAATCATTCTTGTGGTGATACAGGCTGCAAATGGCGAAATCCTTTGGCATAAGAAACTTTGACAATGTGCAGATTTTTATGGCCCACCACCTGGAAAAGAGCATCTTGGAAACAGTGAAGCTGGTTTGCATCTATGGAAAGCAGTTAAAAGGTGATGAAGCCACTTGTAGGTGAGTAGATGTTGCAGGTTCTAACATCACCATCTGATAAGCTCAGAATAATAATAATCATTTTTGAGATTAGCAAATATTTAAGCTCTAGATTTTTCAGCTGATGCAATCAGAACAGCAAGTCTGTGAGTATCACTGAGAGAGAATTTTTTTAAGAAGCAATGGAGAAAATGGGCATTATTTTATAAACGTACTTAACTTCTGTGACAGAATAATGAAGTCCTGGATGTTATGTTGAAGTTAATAACCAGATGACTAATTCCATATGTTACTCTGCTTATTGTTTCCAGTAACACCAGTCACAAATAGAACTTCATATACTCTTCATTTCACTTTCAAATCCAAGACAATTCATATTACATTTTCAATGTTCAATAAATGTTGTGTGGTGCCAAATGTGATATGGAACTTTCTACATCTACATCTAAGAATAAATGAGCTATGGGTAATTTAACACAGCTAACAACTTAACTGTACTGAACTGGGGGTCACAGCTGCTTGAAGAACTTGTTAAAATGTATCAACACACTTCGATAATTCTGTTGTTGAAACATGCACATAATTAAACTATTAACTAAAAGTTTTGGGTTTACAGAAGTTTAGTTACAGTATTGAGTTTTACAGAAAGGAGAAATATGTTTATAGGGGTAGAATTTTGTTTAACTCTGTTCTTCATATTTTTTAGAAAATTAAATTTGTATACTCCAAAATGAAAATAAAATATTTTGAATTTAACATCCGTTGTAAATATGTACAACAAAATTTTAATAGTAGTTGTAAGACGTTAAGAGTATTTGTAGTTTTGAGTCAACTGCTACACTAGTCCGTTGCATTCTAATATTCATGCCTCGCATCACAGAATGTGTGGGTTGGGAGCTTGTCCAT
This sequence comes from Schistocerca gregaria, assembly GCF_023897955.1. NCBI lineage: Eukaryota > Metazoa > Arthropoda > Insecta > Orthoptera > Acrididae > Schistocerca > Schistocerca gregaria. Next base: position 492,988,083 of record NC_064924.1, read on the forward strand.
GTTTTTAAGGAGGGATAGGAGGCAATCTGTAGCTGAGTACAAAGCTGTTGCAGGCACAAGTGTTTTGCAGGACACCATTCAGTGCATATTCTTGAACATAAGGCTTTCCAGTAGATAGCTCCTACAGGTTCCTGTTGTATCCTGCCTACTCATCAAAAATGGGGTTAGGAAACCTGCTTTCTCAGATTGCTAGATAACAATTCAGGCAAATCATATTAATTAAGTTTATTACAAAAGGAAATGATTACAGTACTTAACATTGTGAAGTATAAATGTGATGCGAGCAAAGGTTGATAGGCAAACTAAGAATACTCTGCAGTATAGACAATGCTACGTTGTAGAAGTGAAACGACTAGTCCTGATGCTATTCTTCAACTCGCTGCTGGAGAACTCATAGAATTGGCTAGTCTTCAACTCAGCTGCGGCCAGTCGGGTGCAGCACTTACGTTCTCTTTGCTTAGAGGGCGCTGCCATTGTGTTGTCATCCTAAAGAGAGGTTGGGCCACGTGCAGTTGGCTTACATCTTCTTCACAGCCCCCTCTGCTCTAACGTTTCCAACTGGTGTGCCGATGCTTGACTTTATGCTGGAACAGTTCCCATGCTGATTCAACAACATTGTCATTATGATTGCAGTTGGTGTGAGATCACCAAGATTTGATCATTGAGCAATGGAACTGATTTGCCTGGACAGATGAATCACATTTCTTGTTGTACCTGGTCAATAGTCGTATATGGATATGCTGTCATCCCAGGGAATGGCTGCTCGAAACCTGCACCACATCACGAATACAGGGTGGTGGTGGCAGTGTTATCCTGTGGCGGATGTTCAACTGAGCATCCATCAGACCTGTGATAGTAATCAAAGGCCCTATGACAGTTGTGCACTATGTGAACATTATTGCAGTTCACCTGCATTCATTTATGTTTGTACTTCTGTGATGGCAGTGGCATATTCTGGGGGATAACTATCCTGTCATAAGGCTAAAAAATGCTGAAGTGTTTCGAGGAGCAGGGTGGTGAATGGTTGGTGATGTTTTCGTCACCAAGTTCTCCTGGTCTGAACCCAATGGAATACATCTGAGACCAGCTGTGCAGTCACAAACCACCAGTCCATAATTTAGCAGAATTTCATGATCTGTGCACAGACATCTGGTACCACATGCCTTTGGAAACCTACCAAGGACTTCTCAGATCTGTGCCACGCAGAATTGCTGCTGTATTGTAAGGCGGACCACCTCACTATTAAGGAGGTGGGAATAATGTTCCGGACCGTCATCGTGTACTGATTGTTTTGGAACAATCAACAATGTCTAATGTTCTGCAAGTGTTTTTCAAACAGATATTAGCAACTTTTTCACCAAAGATGACTTATAGTTTGGGAAGAGTTACCATCTTCCCTGAAGTTTCACTGCTGCTCATAAAGAAATTTGAGGGATTGGATGATAGAATGCAGAGTGCACTTTCACAGCTAATTTACACTTGCCGTTTTCAGTTCACCACGATTTTCTTACAGGCAGGTAACAACTTCACAGTGGCTTCACAATGAAGCTTCTGTATGAAAATTCTGGGATAGAAACAATGGACAATAATGAGTAAAGGCAACCCCTCAACTATTACTGGCCGATGCGTGGTGAACAAACACATGTAACAGTGCAGACACATTCTATCTTTCGAACTAACACTATTTTTCTAGTTCAAGGAAAGAAATTTCTTATGTCTACAGTAAAGGTAAATGGTTTACAAAAGAATATAAGTATGAATATGTCAAATTAATACTAAACAATCAAAACTGAAAAAAGTTGGAACAATTTAGCACATTATGTTTTAACACTTTGGGACCAGCAGGTTAGAACAATATCAGCCCTAGGAAACTGGCCATTTATGTAATTACTTAAAGCATTATTGCCACATATGAATGAATTCAACAATGTTATGAAAAGGATAGTTGCTACTCACCATGCTGAGTCGCAAATAGGCACAATAAAAAGATTGTTACAAAATGCCCAACAAGGCTACCATCAGAGATACGTAAGACTGCAGTCTCTAGCTGCTGAGGCCACACTGTGAGCAGATGTGTGTGACTGGAGATGCAGTTGGGTGGTGGGGGTAAGGAGTAGGGTGGGATGTGTGGAGGGAGGTGGAGAGAGGGTAGGGCAGCTACAGAAAAGACACCATCCTATGCCAACTTATTCATGGGCCATTTAGAGGAATCCTTACTAAACACATAGAATCTCAGACCCCCTCACTTGGTTCAGATTCATTGATGACCTCATCATGATCTGGATTGAGAGAGAGCACACCCTATCTCTATTCCTCCAGAACCGCAACACTCATTCACTGTACCTGGTCCTGCTCAACCCAACAAGCCACCTTCCTCAGTGTTGACCTCCACTCTAAAGATGGCTACATCAGTACCTCCATCCGTATCAGACTTACCAACCACCAGTAATACTTCCAATTCAACAGCTGCCACCCATTCCATACCAAGAAGTCCCTTCCATACAACCAAGCCATCTGTGACTATTGCATCTGTAATGACAAGCAGTCCCTCTCAAAATACACCGAGGGATAGAAAATTCTGGGATAGAAACAAAGGACAATAATGTGTAAAGGCAACCCCTCAACTATTACTGGCTGATGCCTGGTGAACAAACACACGTAACAGTGCAGAGACATTCTATCTTTCGAACTAACGCTATTTTTCTAGTTATGAGGCCTCAACCTTCTACAAAAACAGGTCTTCCATGCCTTATCTCTCCAGTCAACCACCACCTCCCAGAGTCCCACCATCTGGCCACTGTGGAGCATTCTGCTCATGACTTAGTACCACTCAGGAATGAAACAACTGAAACACATTCTCTATCAGATTTTTGACTACCTTTCATTGTGGCCAGAAATGAGGAATGTACTACCCACTATCCTTTCCACCCCACCCACAGTGGGATTCCACCTACCAGATCTACACAATATCTGCATCCATCCCTATACACCTCCTGCTCCCAACCCCCTTGCCTCATGTCTCATATCCTTGTAATAGAACTAGATGCAAGACCTGTCCCGTACATCCTCCCACCACTAACACCACCACCACCACCACCACCACCACCACCAACACCTACTCTCGTCCAGTCATAAGCATCACCTATCCCATAAAAGGCAGGGCTACCTGTGAAACCAGTCATGTGACTTAAAGCTAAGCTGCAACCACTGTGCTGCATTCGACTTGGGCATGACAACTAATGAACTGTCTGTCCGCATGATTCGGCACTGACAAACTGTGGCCAAGAAATGGCTGGACCACTCATTCCTGAGTATGTCTCCCAACACAACGTTCTTTATTTCAGTGACTGCTTCACAGCCTGTGTCATCTGGATCTTACCCACCAACACTAGCTTTTCTGAACTGCCCATGTAGGAACTCCCCCTGCAATATAATCCTACATTGCAATAACCCTCCTGGCCTCGGCCTTGGTTTGCCTTTGTACTTATTCTCTCACCCCTTTCCTGTTCCTATTCCAGCACTACATAGTCCTCAATTTCACCAACACAACAATAATCTTTTTACTTCTCTCCATTTCAGATACCCCCCCCCCCCCCCCCCCCCCCGCCTCCCGTCTCATTCTAACCTCCTGACTGCACCTAACTGCCCTACCCTCTCTCCACCTTGTCCTTGTATACTCCCATAAGCCAGCACTTTAATGCCCCCCACCCCTACCCTGCTATCCTCCCCCTCCCTGCCCAGCCCGATCCTTACCCCACCACCTGATTGTGTCTCCCATCATGCACAACTGCTTGCAGTGTAGCCTCATCAACCAGAGACTTTCATAATACTCAAATATGAACGAATTGTACATAACATATCTGACTGAGAACAGTACCCACCAGTACTTGTATAAGTTTATACTGTACTGATAAGCTGTTCCAGTAATGACTGAACAATTAAAAGAAAAAAAAAAATGGCAGGCAGTGAGTTAGTGATCGTCTACAAGCTGATATGAGAAAATCTGATTTATTTGAAGCTGACAAAGAGATGTGTTTAATAGACTTATCTTGCTGTGTATTGTTTCACTTCATAAAATGGCAGAAAAATCTTTCATTGTTTGAGTATTGTCAGAGTATGAATTTCTCTCTCTTAAATCTTTATATGTCCCTCCTTGTAGTAGATCATCACATGGACTTCAGCTGTTGAGCATGAAATGAAAATTAAAACACCTGCATCAATATCTTTTGCATTTAATTAATTTATGCAACCAATTTTGGCACTTGTTACTCCATATTAAGGCTCCTGCGTAAAAACAAAAATGACAATGCAGACAAGACTACATACATACTAGTGAAAGGATGAGCCAAAAATTGAGAGCAATAATATCCTAGCACATTTACAGTAAATATTTGTCAACAGCCAAATTGTACAGGATGTTGCATCAATGTTAGCGAAAAAAACTAAAATTTGTAACTAATATAACTCACAGAAACAAATTACCACTACACAAACATAATGTAAATATATTATGAAATCTAGATGAGTCCAATAATTTGATACTCTGTCTGTAAATAGTTCACTTAATAGGAGAGACAGTCAATAAATAATGCAACACTTTTTTTTCTGAATTTTTATTCAGGGTTCTAGTACACCATATCTCACTTGTTTGGCTACAAAACCCTATTTTTCCGCCTAATCTCCATTCATTGTGACAGCCTTACACTGCCTTACTGGGAGGGCCTGTATGCTCATATAATAACACTCTACTGGTCAACATTGGAGCGAACATCTTGCCAGATTGGTAACCTCCATGTACTTCGTCCCACAGAGTGCATCCTTCATTGGGCCAAACAGATGGAAGTCGGAAGATGCGAGAACTGGGCTGTAGGTGGATGAATGTGAACAGGCCAGTGAAGTTTTGTAAGCTCCTCCTGGGTGCACTGACTTGTAAGAGGCTTTGTGTTGTCATGGAGAAAGAGAAGTTAGTCCGCGTCTTTGTGACAATGAAGACATTAAAATTTCAACATTGCAGGAGTCACAGCTGTTTGTAACTGGCTGGCACACAGGAGAGTGGACAGGTTTGCATGACTTTATTGGAGTGATGACAGACACGTTGCCCAATAACTCACCATGCTTCTGTTCACTGCCAGGTCTCCCTTGGCTTTCTGCCAGTGCCTATGAATATCTGCTATGCTATGGTCTTCCCCCAAAAGAAACTCATTGGTAGCTCTTGGTTGGGATGCATCTCCATTACAGATGCCATTTTGAAGGCTCCATAGCATGCCACCACATATTGAAACTTCATGAGACTGTAGGGGCTGAAATGGGAATATTGCACATTGCCCCACAACAATTCCCACATTTTTTGAACCAAAATGGGCCGAGATAAAAAATGTGTGGCATTTCTTATTGAATGTCCTGAAGTAAGCCCACACATAAATAAAAAATCATAAATAAATTAAATGAAAAAGACATGGCTGCAGGTTATTCAATTTTAATGTCATGTCTGTGTTAATGTCCATTTAAATAATAGCATGCAGTAGACATGAAAACTAAATTTAGGATTCCTTTGAACAAATACAGCCCTGGCATGTGAAAGTTTGTAGTTCATTATTTATGTTCCCTAATTGAAAGTGTGTCTTGTTTACCGGTTATTCTATTTACATTTAAAACCCTTCTCCTCCTCCTCCTCCTCCTCCTCCATGAGTAATCACTGCAAAAACTTGCATTAGACAGGGCTTGTATTGAATCCTTTAGCAGTTTACATTCATGTACTGAACATTCCCAATGCTGCCAGCTACTAAATGATTTTTAAATTTGTGATAGTACAAACTTGTATTACAAAGAACAACCAAATTGTTAAAATACATGCTGATTATTTCAGATGATTATAGTGAAAGACAAAACACTGTGTTTAGTTCATATTATGTTGCTTGAATTTTTAGGACAAATATTGATCTCAAGATCCCATTATGCCTGCAGTTAATTTTATTTATCTATCCACTTTTTTTCCATTGAAATGCAAATATAGCATCCATGGCCTGGTTAGGAAACATTATTGTTAATAATTGGGTGTATTGATATTGTTCTCTAGCCTAGCTTTTGTTTTCTCTCCAATGTTTTGTCTTCTATCACAATATATTCATACAATTTTCAGGTTCTCAACCAGACACAGGACCACAGGCAACGAGTGTTAGTAGGTGTGGCTCGAGAATTAAACAACTGGATGGTAATGGTACGCAAAATGAAAGCTATCTACCATACTCTGAATAGTTTCAATATGGATGTAACGAACAAGTGCCTTATTGCGGAGTGCTGGGTACCTGTGAGTGACCTCCCAAAGCTGAGGAAAGCACTTCAAGATGGTTCAGTAAGTATTGAAATGCTATACACTATTACTAAGTAATAATAATAAAGATTTTATTGTCTTTAGGCCATTACAGCAATTGACAACGTCAAATGAAGTTAAAATTTATAATACACTGTGATAAGGTATTGACTACTGAAATATTTTAGCTTATATTACAATAAACGTACAGTGGGTCATCTGTTGGATTACTGCATTTTACAGTTGAAGAATTCATTGATATCATAGAACGGGTGGGCAATAAACCATTCATGCAGTCTTTCTTTGAATGTATGTCCAGGAAGATCCTGTATGGCATGTGGCAGCTTATTAAATAGTTTGTGCCCTGTGACTTAATAGCTATTTATTGATTTTGATAGTCTGTGGTAAGGCATGTATATGTGTTTGATGCTTCTTCTGTTGTAAAAATGTACATTTTCTCTATGTATCACATCTTGTAGGTTCTTCTTCGTAAAGATTAAGACATTGTATATATAGAGGTTTATTACAGTCATAACTTTTTGTTTAGTAAATAAGGGTTTGCAGTGGGCCTTATGTGAAGAATTTGTAACTATCCTAATGGCTTTCTTGTGCAATAATAGGATGTCATGTATATGACTACAGTTACCCCACAAGATAATGCCATAGGATATTGTACTTTGGAAAAATGCAAAATAAGATGATCTGATGTATGTTTCAGGTACACAATTTCTGAGTTGTCTTAATAAATAAATTACTCTAGATAGCTTACTACTAATATAGTTTACATGTTGGCCCCAGGATAACTTTTCGTCTAAATAAACTCCCAGGAATTTAACAGAACTAGGGTCATCAGATAGTGGCTTCTCTCTTAGAGTGAAGATTACCTGCTGAGTTTTATTTTCATTTAGCAGGAAACCATTTGCTCTGAACCAATATGCTGCATGAGTGAGTGTATTTTCAGCACAGGTTTTAAGATCATTAAGATTGTTACTGCTATGAAGAAAAGTCATATCATCTGCATACAATACAGTGGTGGATCTAATAAACGAGGGGAGGTCATTGATCATTATCAGAAACAGGAAGGGCCCCAGTACAGATCCTGAGGCACACCTACTTTAACATTTTCTATGTTTGACATTTTCTTACCAACACAAACTACCTGTTTACAGTTATTGAGATAAGCTTTTAATAGTGTGAGACTAGTTTCTGTAGAAGGCCATGCTTAGATCACAGAATGAGACCTGAGCAAAGCCTTTGTTCTCAAAAACTTTGAGGATGTAACTGACTACCGTGTTGATTGCATTAATGGTTGACAGATTCTTCCTAAACCCGTATTGTGTAGCATTAATTATTCCTAGGTTCTCAAAGTGAGATGATAATTGTTGGTACATGATGAATTCTATTACCTTGGAGAATGCGGGTACTTTTGAAATAGGCCTGTAACTAGATGGAGAGTCTGTATATCCCTTTTTGTATACTGGGACGACCCTAGCCAGTTTTAACTCATCAGGAAAATATCCCTCAAGTAAGCACTTGTTTATACAATGGGTTAAAGGGTACAGAATGCAATCACACACTTTTTTTAGCAGGTTGCATGATATGCCATATATATCTAAGCTATCAGATGATCTCAGTTGTTTTATGACCCCTTGTACATATCTAGGCGTTTCTTCGGAGAAGGTTAGCACGCTTGTATTTAGTGACTGTCCACCCCAATTTTGGGAGAGTAACTCTGATGGAATAATGTCTGGTTTGATAATTGCGTCTCCTATTTCTTTCACTGAATTAATAAAAAAACTCATTGAGTGTTTGTGGTGGGATATTAATTTTGTCTTTTTTAGTATCTGTGGCAGCACTGTTAATTACTTTCCAAGCGGTTTTGCATTTTTTGGTGGAATTATGTATGCTGTTGGCACTGTAGGTTTTTTTGGCTTGCAGGATAGCTTTTTTGTATTCATTCCTGCATTCCACATAAACTGATTTAGCACAGTCAGACTTTATACTATTTTATATGTTGTACAGTAACAAAACTTGTTTCTTTAGATATGTCAGCTGTTTAGTGTACCATATATTTTGTCTGTTTTGAGATCTGGATTTGTGGCTGCTGTCCATTATTTTGATTTTCTTTATGAAAATACTATAGTTAAATAGGGTCAAGAATGCATTAAAAAATCTATCAAATATTATTTTGGCTGCCAGGTCATTACTTGATGTGTAATGTCCATCAACACTACAATGGCCAAACCAGTCTCTGTCAGCAAGGAAATTACGAAATGTGTTAATTTTATCCTCAGTTATGGGTCTGGTAATCACAACTGCTGGGATAGGTCTGTTTGCATTGCTCCTATTGAGGGTAATTTTACTTGCATAGTTTAGAGATACGGAGTCATGGTCAGAGAATGGGAACACTGCAACTTCGCATGTGTTTTCAGTGGTCTTGAAGTTTACAAAGATGTTATCTAAACATGCTTTGTTTCTTGTGGGCCTGTTATTAACATGATGTAAATTGTATTGTCTTAGTAAGTTTTCCAGATCTGCAACACTACCCTTACATTTAGTAACATCAAAATCGGCATTCAAATCACCTCCTATTGCAATATCATAGTGTAGCCATTTAATATTACTTAATTCACTCAATAGCATGTTCATTTTTTTCTAAAAATATGTTAATGCTTCCCTTTGGTGATCTGTACGTGGATACTACTATTAGCTTGACTATTAATGATTATACCCATAACTTCAAAGTGCTGTTCATCACACAAGGAATTTAGGCCTAGTTTGGTTATTGTACAATTGAGTGACTGGTTGGAATAAATTGCCACACCACCTCTAATGTGCTCTTTCCTACAGTAGCTGTTTACTATACTAAAATTGTCAAATTTGGCAACTGCAAGTTCATTCTCATTAGCCCAGTGTTCACTCAGACAAAAAATATCGAACTGGTTATCAAGACCAAACTCATTTATGATAAGTTCTTTATCTTTCAGCCTTGAACGTTAAGGTAACATATTTTAAGATCCATGCTCTTATTGCTAACACACTGAACACTATGGTGATTGGTTTTCGAACCTTTTTCAGGGCTTATCTTCTGGATTTCTGCCTCTTGTTGCCTTTTACTAAAAAATTGTTCACTCGAAGTGGTAGCACATCTACTGTTGTATGCCTACTCTTCCCTCCTTGTGATGATATTGTAGATGAGGCTGCTACTACAGGAATTGATGGAACTGCTGTTATGGTGTGTGGAGGCACTGTTGTGGCATCTGGTGACTGAGGAGATAAGGTGAATGCTCCTTCTTCTGCTGCTGTTGAATCTTGCTGGTGAAGTGCGATAGGTGGTGGTGGTGGTGGTGGTGGTGCTGCTGCTGCTATAGGCATTGTTGTGGCAACTGGTGACAGTGGAGATTTGGATGTTGCTTCATCTTCTGCTGCTGTTGAATCCTGTATATGAAGTGTGGTAGGCACTGCTGCTACAGTGTTTGTTATGTGTGTAGGTACAATTGCTGCTTCCACCTCTACTTCTACTGCTGCAATAGAAGTAACTATTTCTTTAGGCTCTGCTTGTGTCAAGCAAGGAGCAGGAAGAGCAGCAATTACTTCTTGGTTGTCAGATGCTTTCAGTATCATGCTGATGTTTTGGCACAGAATCTTCTTGCCTCTGTTATTAAGGTGCATGCCATGTCTCATGTAACAGTCTCTTTGCAAGGAGTCCATACTTATAAAATATGCATTTTGGTAGGCCCTGCAAATCTTTGAGTATTGCCTGTTTGCTTTTATGATTTCCACATTCACACATGACCATTCCGAAAGGTCATGCCTATGTGGAATTCCGACGACAAAAACTGATTTCTCTTGTGTTGAATTTAGTATTGCTTTAAGGTTTCGTGTTGCACTGTGGAGGTCGTTTTTATATACATTATTGGCTCCAGCTATGATGACAATATGACGATCATTTTCAGTTTCTATGTTTCTAATGAGTTCTTGGATGGGTGCACCTGGTTTGACAATACTAGTTGCTTGTATACAATGACTGTAACGTAGTATTTTTGCGATTTCATGTCCATGGCTATCAGAGAATATTTTCACTTTGAGTTTGTCTTCACATTTATTGCGGAAGTTTCTGCTCATGTGCTTGTCACTATATAGATTTGGCGTGTTGTTGTTGTCACAGTTTTCCATTGATTCCACATTTATATCTGAATCTAGGGCACGAAAACGGTTTTTTGTTACCACAGGAATTCTACAGTCACTGGGTTTCACACGACCAACCCTGTTTGGCCTAGTAAACATATGTTGCCATGTTGTTTCTGCCTGTAGGCCTATATCCACTTCAGAGCACTCGTTTATTGTAGGTAGGACACTGAAACTGCTTTTATTGCCGCAGTTCATTCCATTCATTGTATTTATCACCTTTTCGCTTCTTTCTTCTGTGATCATGCTAGTCCTGTGCTCCCAGTTCCGTGTTTTACTTGCTTTGGCGATTGGGATATTACGCGCCTTTTTTCAGTTCGACATTTTCATTTTCTAAATTTGCAATGTCTCACCTTAGCACATCTACAATTAATTGCAGGCTTGGTACATGTTCATTTAGCTTCTCTATTTCACTGTTACAATTTACGTACGTTCCGTTTTTCACCACACAACTATAACTTTTGTTTACTTTCTCACTATAAACAACTCTACCGGATGCCATGTAGTGCTATAAAGCCCTGTTGTATGATGGCTTATATCAGATGTTTCCTGGTGTTACAGACTGCAGCCAGAGAATACTTATGACTACGTAAATAATAGTTGCCTTTTGTATTATGCACCTAAAATTCAGAACTCCAAGGAACTGAAATTTAGAACATCATTGGGTACAAAATGAATATACTCAATGACACAAATGCTGTTCAGCTCTGATGATGATAGCAGTGAGACAGATAAATTTAAATTAAAGTCATGTCATGAAATTCAATAAATTCTTGCTAATGGTAGCTGAAAAAAACTGGGACAAAAATGGGCTAGCAAAAGTAGAGTCTTTAGACCTACTTATTCAGGCATTATGTACTCTACATGCATACTTCATTCTTATGAAATCAACTTTTAAAGAGGTCACTAAAACATTTGCTCATTGGAAGACTGTAACTATTATGGAGATGGTGGTGCTAAAATTACATCAAAAGGTAAATTTACTTCAGAAAAGCATTTAGTTTTGTTATTTGCGTGTGCAGTGCACCGTTATTGGCATCTCTGGCTAAGAAGGGGACTGAGTTGGTTTAACTATTGGGACCCTTTCACGTGGGAGGCCATACATAAAGACGCAGTGAGCTGAAGCAATTTGCTTTACATTGAACCTTATGCATATAGATGTGACTGTTAGAGATATTGCAAAAGTTAAATTAACCCTTTCTTAGATCAACGATTGAATTGAAACTTAGAGCCCATTCCTACATGTTCTGTGCAGGTTTCTCACTGAATCAGTCCTTTGAGCTGTTATTGTAGCTCAGTTTAATTCTTTCAAAGATGCAAACAGGCTTCTTATGTGGCTCTGTAGCTAACCTACTTTAAATAAATCCCAGGATCTCTTTACAGTACATTTATAGACAAAGAACTTCAAATAGTTAATAACCATGCTGCTAACCAGCTATAACATTAAATTCACATAAAAGAGAGCATGGATTGCACAGGGATGAGGTCTGAATTGCATACTAATGCCAGTTGACTAGCTTGGAATGCAACAGAAATCTTTATTCCAACTTATATAACTTTGGAACTATTTGGACATTTTCGAGAAATTAATTATTGTCTTTTATATTCTGATATAAGTACTTTACTGAATGTTGGTATGATAGTAGCAAAGCCTTCATCTACATCTACATGACTACTCTGCAATTCACATTTAAGTGCTTGGCAGAGGGTTCATCGAACCACAATCATACTATCTCTCTACTATTCCACTCCCGAACAGCGAGCGGGAAAAACGAACACCTAAACCTTTCTGTTCGAGCTCTGATTTCTCTTATTTTATTTTGATGATCATTCCTACCTATGTAGGTTGGGCTCAACAAAATATTTTCGCATTCGGAAGAGAAAGTTGGTGACTGAAATTTCGTAAAAAGGTCTCGCCGCGACGAAAAACGTCTATGCTGTAATGACTTCCATCCCAACTCGTGTATCATATCTGCCACACTCTCTCCCCTATAACGCGATAATACAAAACGAGCTGCCCTTCTTTGCACCCTCTCGATGTCCTCCGTCAATCACACCTGGTAAGGATCCCACACCGCGCAGCAATATTCTAACAGAGGACGAACGAGTGTAGTGTAAGCTGTCTCTTTAGTGGACTTGTTGCATCTTCTAAGTGTCCTGCCAATGAAACGCAACCTTTGGCTCGTCTTCCCGACAATATTATCTATGTGGTCCTCCCAACTGAAGTTGTTTGTAATTTTAACACCCAGGTACTTAGTTGAATTGACAGCCTTGAGAATTGTACTATTTATCGAGTAATCGAATTCCAACGGATTTCTTTTGGAACTCATGTGAATCATCTCACACTTTTTGTTATTTAGCGTCAACTGCCACCTGACACACCATACAGCAATCTTTTCTAAATCGCTTTGCAGCTGATACTGGTCTTCGGATGACCTTACTAGACGGTAAATTACAGCATCATCTGCTAACAACCTAATAGAACTGCTCAGATTGTCACCCAGGTCATTTATATAGATCAGGAACAGTAGAGGTCCCAGGACGCTTCCCTGGGGAACACCTGATATCACTTCAGTTTTACTCGATGATTTGCCGTCTATTACTACGAACTGCGACCTTCCTGACAGGAAATCACGAATCCAGTCGCACAACTGAGACGATACCCCATAGCTCCGCAGCTTGATTAGAAGTCGCTTGTGAGGAACGGTGTCAAAAGCTTTCCGGAAATCTAGAAATACGGAATCAACTTGAGATCCCCTGTCGATAGCGGCCATTACTTCGTGCGAATAAAGAGCTAGCTGCGTTGCACAAGAGCGATGTTTTCTGAAGCCATGCTGATTACGTGTCAATAGATCGTTCCCTTCGAGGTGATTCATAATGTTTGAATACAGTATATGCTCCAAAACCCTACTGCAAACCGACGTCAATGATATAGGTCTGTAGTTAAATGGATTACTCCTACTACCCTTCTTGAACACTGGTGCGACCTGCGCAATTTTCCAATCTGTAGGTACAGATCTATCGGTGAGCGAGCGGTTGTATATGAGTGCTAAGTAGGGAGCTATAGTATCAGCGTAATCTGAAAGGAACCTAATCGGTATACAATCTGGACCTGAAGACTTGCCCGTATCAAGCGATTTGAGTTGCTTCGCAACCCCTAAGGTATCTACTTCTAAGAAACTCATGCTAGCAGATGTTCATGTTTCAAATTCTGGAATATTCCATTCGTCTTCCCTGGTGAAGGAATTTCGGAAAACTGCGTTCAATAACTCCGCTTTAGCGGCGCAGTCGTCGATAACAGTACCATCGGCACTGCGCAGCGAAGGTATTGACTGCGTCTTGCCGCTTGTGTACTTTACATACGACCAGAATTTCTTCGGATTTTCTACCAAATTTCGAGACAATGTTTCGTTGTGGAACCTATTAAAGGCATCTCGCATCGAAGTACGTGCCAAATTTCGCGCGTCTGTAAATTTTAGCCCATCTTCAGGATTTCGCGTTCTTCTGAACTTCGCATGCTTTTTCCGTTGCCTCTGCAACAGCGTTCGGACCTTTTTTGTGTACCACGGGGGATCCGTTCCATCTCTTACCAATTTATGAGGTATGAATATCTCAATTGCTGTTGCTACTATATCTTTGAATTTGAGCCACATCTCGTCTACATTCGCATAGTCAGTTCGGAAGGAATGGAAATTGTCTTTTAGGAAGGCTTCTAGTGGTACTTTATCCGCTTTTTTAAATAAAATTATTTTGCGTTTGTTTCTGATGGATTTGGAAGAAATGGTATTGAGCCTAGCTACAATGACCTTGTGATCACTAATCCCTGTATCAGTCATGATGCTCTCTATCAGCTCTGGATTGTTTGTGGCCAAGAGGTCAAGTGTGTTTTCGCAACCATTTACAATTCGCGTGGGTTCGTGGACTAACTGCTCTAAATAATTTTCGGAGAATGCATTTAGGACAATCTCGGAAGACGTTTTGTGCCTACCACCGGTTTTGAACAAGTATTTTTGCCAACATACCGAGGGTAGGTTGAAGTCCCCACCAACTATAACCGTATGAGTGGGGTATTTATTTGTTACGAGACTCAAACTTTCTCTGAACTGTTCCGCAACTGTATCATCGGAGTCTGGGGGTCGGTAGAAGGAGCCAATTATTAACTTAATTCGGCTGTTAAGTATAACCTCCACCCACACCAATTCGCACGGAGTATCTACTTCGACTTCACTACAAGATAAACCACTACTGACAGACACCAACACTCCACCACCAATTCTGCCTAATCTATCTTTCCTGAACACCGTCTGAGACTTCGTAAAAATTTCTGCAGAACTTATTTCAGGCTTTAGCCAGCTTTCTGTACCTATAACGATATCCGCTTCTGTGCTTTCTATTAGCGCTTGAAGCTCAGGGACTTTTCCAGCGCAACTACAACAGTTTACATCTTAATAATATTTAGGGTCACATAAGCATTTAATCTGCTGAATGTGACTTTTAATAATTAATTTATAGCGAAAAGTCTTACCTTCATGGCTAAATGTTGGTAGCTCCCCAGCATTCAGAACCTCCAAGAAGGAAATCCACTTACAAATGTTGTATGTTGTTAACTGCAGAGTCCCAGTAAAGTGTTAAAATAGCGAATAAAATTGTTGTCCAAACAAATGGAATGTCACAACTTTCCCAAAGTTCTCGCAGTAAGCCAGAGCTGATCATTCATCTTCCTTTTACCAGCCTTCTATGCTCGTTCCATTTCATATCACTTTGCAGCATAACATCTTAATATGTAATCAACATGTCGATGTCAGGCAATACACACTAATACAGCATTTAAACATTGCAGCATTGTTTTTCCTACACATCTGCATTAACTTATGTTTTTCTACATTTATAGCAACCTGCCATTCATTACACAGGACAAAAATTCGGTCTGTTGTCTTTTATGCTCCTACAGTCACTTCGGAACATTTTCCCTTGCATCATAGACTGCTTTTCACCTATTTTTCAGAAGATATATGTATATAGAAAGCAAAAGTGGTCCTATTACATTTCCTTGGGGCACTTCTCATGGTAACCTTGTCTTTGGTGAACACTCACCTCCCATGATAACCCACTGGAATTGATTGTCTTCAAGCTGCTTACCTATCTGGAATCCTATTGTCAGACCTTTGTAAAATGTCTATGTTGGGGCATCATGCCATATTCTTTGGGGAAATCTAGGAATATGGAATCTGCTTGTTGCTCTTCATCCATTGTTCGCAGGACATCATGAGAGAAAAGGGCAGGTTGAGGTTTGCACAAGTGATGATTTCTAATTCTGCACTGATTTGTGGGCAGAAGCTTTTCTGCCTCTGTATCTGAACTTTAGAATATGTTAAAGAATTCTGCAGTGAACTGATGTTAATGACACAGGTATGTAATTTTGCACATCTGTTATTTTGCTGTTATTACATACATTGACTGAATGAGAACGTTGTATGAATTTGTTGTCATTCAAGACAATCAAGTTCTTGTTTTAGGGGATCACAGATAGCAGCAGGAATAGGGCTAGCATGATAGAACTAGGGTGTTGCCATGGATCTATGTGTTATGTGTACAGTATAGTATAGTCCTTTGCACAACAAAGTTGAGCATTGAAGAGAGAAAAAAGTCATTGTATGACTCCTGTAACGTGTCTGATGGAATGCATTCTGAAGTATTATGGACTTCATTGTCAATTGGAATACCAGAGGCTTCAAAAGAGTCTAAACCAAAAATATTCTGTGCTCGGGCAGAAGAAACAACCAAGAAGGAAAGATACTTTTTTGACATTGTGACAGATTTGCAACCTCCCTTGACGGGGTATTTTACTCAAAACAACAATGACAATGCTGTGCAGTAGGTCTGATGAATGGCAGTCCCTAATTGTTGTATATAAGATCACTTATTATTGAGACAGTAGCACTCACTTCCAGCTGAAATTGATTTGGAGTCCTATTAATGGTAACCTGGGGGAGTATCTGCTTCGGTTTTTCTGTGAATAGTTGGGACCAATAGACCACATTCTCAAAGTCTGCTACTGGTGTCATTTGATATAGTTTGGGGGTGAGGGTCACTCTCACAGCCATTGTCAACTTTCTCAACGTTGGAGCTGATACTGCTCTTGCAAGTAGCTCCTGATTGGTGCCCTGGTTACAGGAAGCAGAGCTTTGGTTTTCTTCTTTCTGTGAATGTTTCAAGCTGCATGAATACCTTATTCAGATGTTTATGCTGCAATATTCATGACTGTTCCTACTGGGTGAGAGGTAGCTATGGCAGCAGCAACAATGGCTGTGTTGATGATCAAGGTTTGTGACAATAAATGTCAGCTGTGTTTTGGTTTTGCCTTTGTGATCACATTGCTTACCCCAGAAAGGGCATTGGGCATAGAATGGCAACATGGAAAACCTGTTCAGCGTACTGTGGAGGAAATGAATCACACAATGAAGTTTGTACTCTCCATGCAGAAAAGTCTCTTTTTAACAGAACACTGTGCTATATCACTCTCCACTGACGAACTCAACGAATTCCAGCTATACAAGGATCCGAGTGCGTAGGAATCACTGTCTGAAGACTGGTACATCAGCTTCGATCCCAGACACAGAGGATGCAGCATTTTTTAAAAGTAATCAGTCTTCTGGCTGGTTTAATGTGTGGCCCACAACAAACTTCTTTCCTGTGCCAACCTCTTCAGCTCAGACTAGCACTTGCAAATTACACCCACAATTATTTGCTGGATGTATTCCAGTCTTCTCTTCCTCTACAACTCTAAAATTTTTACCGTCTACAGCTATAGTACCATGAAATTTATTCCTTGATGTCATCTACATCTATGTGACTACTCTGCTATTCCCAATAAAGTGACCGAGCAATGTGCCGCAGTGGTTAGCACACTGGACTCGCATTCGGGAAGATGACAGTTCAATCCCACATCCGGCCTTCCTGATTTAGGTTTTCCGTGATTTCCCTAAATCGCTCCAGGCAAATGCCGGAATGATTCCTTTGAAAGGGCATGGCTAATTTCCCTCCTCGTCCTTCCCTAATCCAATCAGACCGATGACCTCACAGTTCGGTCTCTTGACTCAAACAACCTAACCCCCAACCCAGTAAAGTGCCTGGGAGAGGGTTCAATGAACCACCTTCAAGCTGTCTCTCTACCGTTCGACTCTTGAACGTCGGGAAAAAGAGTGCTGAAATTTTCCTGTGTGAGCCCTGATATCTCTTATTTTATCATGATCATCATTTTTCCCTGTGTAGGTGGGTGCCAACAGAATGTCTTTGCAATCAGAAGAAATTTCATGAGAAGATCCTGCCGCAACGAAAAACACCTTTGTTTTAATGACTGCCACTCCAATTCACATGTCGTGCCTGTGGCACTATCTCCCCTATTTTGTGATAATACAAAATGAGCTGCCCTTCTTCAAACTTTTTCAATGTCATCTGTCATGCCCACCTGATGCGGATCCCATACCACACAGCAATACTCCAGAATAGGGTGGACCAGTGTGGTGTAAGAAGTCTCTTTAGTAAATCTGTTGCGCCTTCTAAATATTCCGCCAATGAATTGCAGTCTTTGGTTTGCTCTTCCCACAACATTATCTATGTGATTGTTCCAATTCAGGTTATTTGTAATTGTAATCCCTAAGTGTTTAGTTGAATTTACAGCTTTCAGAATTGTGTGACTTACTGTGTAATCAAAATTGAGTGGATTTATTTTAGTACTCATGTGAATAACTTCACAAATTTCTTTATTCAGGGTCAGTTGCTACTTTTTGCACCATACAGATTTCTTACCTAAATCATTTTGCAATTCATCTTGGTTATCTGATGGCTTTACAAGACAGTAAATGACAGCATCATCTGCAAACAGTCCAAGACGGCTACTCAGATTGTCTCCTGTGTCGTTAATGTAGATCAGGAACAATAGAGTGCCTCTAACACATGCTTTGGGAACACCAAATATTACTTCTGTTTTACTCAGTGACTTTCCTATTACTACGAACTGAAACCTTTCTGACAGGAAATCACAAATCCAGTCACACAACTGAGATGATATTCCATAAGCACGCAGTTTGGTTAGAAGACACTTTTGAGGAATGGTGTTGAAAGCCTTCTGGAAATCTAAAAATATGGAATCAATTTCACATTACCTGTCGATAGCACTCATTACTTCGTGAGTATAAAGAGCTAGCTGTGTTTCGCAAGAACAGTATTTTCTTAATCCGTGCTGACTATGTGTCAATAAATCGTTTTCTTCGAGGTACTTCATAATGTTCGAATACAGTGTATGTTCCAAAACGCTACTGCAAAACTGAGTGAGATGGCGCAATGGTTAGCACACTGGACTCGCATTCAGGAGGAAGATGGTTCAATTCTGCGTCCGGCCATCCTGATTTAGGTTTTCCATGATTTAAGCTGCTTTGCAACACTGAGGATATCTACTTCTATGTTTCTCATTGTGGCAGTTGTTCTTGATTGGAATTCAGGAATATTTACTTCGTCTTCTTTGATGATGGAGTTTCGAAAAGCCGTGTTTAATACCTCTGCTTTAGTGGCACTGTTTTCAGTGACTTCACCGTTGTTATCACACAGTGAAGGTATTGATTACATCTTGCCACTGGTGTGCTCTATATATGACCAGAATCTCTTTGGGTTTTCTGCCAGATTTTGAGACAGAGTTACGTTGTGGAAATTATTAAAAGCATCTCGCATTGAAGTACGCGCTATATTTTGAACTTCTGCAAAACTTTGCCAGTCTTTGGGATTTTGTATTCTTTTAAGTTTAGCATACTTTTCTCACTGCTTTTGCAACAGTGATCTGACCTGTTTTGTGTACCATTGGAGCTCAGTACCATCACTTATTAATTTATGTGGTATATATCTCTCAAATGCTGACAATACTGTCTCTTTGAAATCATTTCACAATTGATCAGATTAGGAGAGAAGACTGTGTCTTAAAAAGGTGTTAAGAGCATTTTTATCAGCTTTTTTGAATAGATATACTTTGCCTTCCTTTTTGATAGTTGTAGGTGTTACAGAATTCAGTCTTAACTGATGTCCTACCATCCTCTCCCTTCTTCTTGTCAGTGTTTTCCATATTTTCGTTTCCTCACCGATTCTGCAGAGGACCTCCTCATTCCTTACCTTATGAATCCAACTAATTTTCAATATCCTTCTGTAGCACCACATCTCAAATGCTAATTTGAACTGTGACCACCTTCTTTTTATTGTGGTCCTAATTTTTTTTTGTAATGCAGCAATTAGAGGGGGGAAGAACATTGTTTACTATCACTAAAATTACAGTTCGGCTCAAAGATGTAGCACATGAAATGTACAGAACTACTTAACATACTTCCACCAAGTATTTTTAAATTGGTCTCATTACTCCTTTTTTTTAGTTGAGTTTTTACTATTTCTAAATGTATATTATATTTTGATACTTAAATGTATAAACTCTACTATGCCCTTCATAGTGATATGTAGATGTATGTTACTGACTGTGTCTATAGACAGTAAACAAATTTATACTGTTTACTTTCAGAAAGCCTGTGGCAGTTCAATTCCATCTTTCCTCAATGCAATTGAAACATCAGAAACGCCACCAACATTCAACAGAACAAATAAATTCACTGCAGGTTTCCAGAACCTAATTGATGCATATGGAGCAATAAGTTACCAGGAGCTTAACCCAGGTAAGTACATAAATATACAGTGGTGTAACTTGGTGGAGGGCCATGGCCCTGCTTAGCTTAGATTTGGGGGGGGGGGGGGGGTATAGTGGCTAAGCTAGCCCTGTCTGTATGGTCATTGTGACTGCATATGTACTTATACAGAATTTCAGGCCAACTGAACAAATAGTAGTGATTCAAAATAGTATCGTAACATCTGATCTAAACAAATGTAATGTGAGTTACTGCTACTTTAGCCATAAGGGTTATCTTCAGCCCAAAAAAGACATACTTTATATCATCACACAAAGTTATCTTAACTACATCTTGATCGGCAAAGCAAATAGTAAGGACATTTTTATCGATAGTTGTAGAAATTCTTCAAGATTCTCTATAAATTACTGGACAAGGAGATTACATCACAACTATGATGCCATTGATTTTAGCCCTATGTAAAGGAAAGTCTGTTTTCTCAGTCAACAGGCTTCTTCAGGTAACTAACACTTCTACAACCTACTGCTTGTCTGGCTTAAGTTAATACATACTCGCTCACAGTAGAAAATCAGAGCTATAAAAAAAGAAAGAAAATGTACCACATGTTTCCCATACCTCACAGGATGTATACTTTATTCTAGATAATGAAATGGTTCCTTATTAGGTCTTCTAAATTTTTGATTTGGAGGACATTTATTTTAGATTAAATGTTTCAGCCAAGAAGTGCTGTGGTAACAGACTAACTGGCATCAGCTTCAGTATAAGGATTCCCATTGGCTCATTCCCCTCTCCTGCTACTGGTACCCCCCACCCCACAGCACTTTCCTCCTTGGTGTCAGTTCGAGGCATGACTACGCATTATTATTATTTTCATCCTATCGTAATGAAAAGTTTATACATCAAGGTAAGTTCTTGTGAGTGGTGAAATTCTTGTGAATTCAAGAAATCCTGAACTCGGACTGTCAGGCAGTGGTAAGACAATGAAGTGGAGCATGACTGTCCATATACAGATTGGATGCATCTTGTGTAATGGGCAGTGGAAATGCCTGCTGAGTTCCTACTGACAAGGAATTATTGTAGATTGTAACATATATAAAGGTACTCCCCAAACTTAAATCAAAACAGCATAATTCATTGCTGTGAAAGCCCATTGACTGTATGTTCAGATGTTACAAATTATTTACTTATCAATAGATTAATTTGTATATATTCTTTGTTGAAACTGTGGTAAACATACGATGGATTTTCTTCGCTGTTATGGATAATTTGTACAAATAACTCACATAAATAACCCCCAAAAATGATTTAAAATGGTTTATTCAGCACAACAAAACCATAAAAGACCCCCAAAAAATTACACAAGGAAAATGAATTTCAAGGATATTGGTAAGTACTTGTCAAATATTGGTACATGTTGTCAGAGATGTGTCTTAAATTTTTTTCTTGGTTGAAAAGGGGGGGGGGGGGGGGACTGATTCAGGGCTCGCACCAGGTGGCAGAACCAGAACTCCACGCTATGGCACTGTAAATGTATTTCAGGTATCTGAATTTACAAGGAAAGTATTGAGAACTTCTTTTTACTGTGCTCATTACTGAAACCATATTGTCACACTGATAAACTGTCATGAAAAGAGACGTGAAAAATCTTTTACGTATTTAGACGTGTCAAATTTTAGAAAGTTGATTGCTTATCAGATACCCAAATTTTCATTCATCTTTATTTCTGTGTTTCATGCTGGTGTATGCAGTCACAGCTTAAATAACAACAAATGAATAAAATTATTATTCAAATATACAGGGTGAATCACCTAAAACGTGCACCACAAATATTGCAGAAACGCAAAGTGCTGTTGATGTGCAGTTTTTGCAGAATGTATTGGTACTCAGGGGCTCATATTGTTAACCAAAAACCACATTGTAATACTACTTAGAAAGTGTGTTTTTTGTGCAAACACACATTTAAAAAAAAATGGAATGATGCCTATTGACATTAACACACTGAAAGTAGGGTCAGTTAAAATATCAGTGATGTTTGTTGTATGACTCTAGTACGAGTCATTTACAAAACATCGTCTTTTGAAAAGTTTCTACATCAACACTTGTTTGTGCCATTCAGTCTCTGTAGTTGCTGGGTAAGATGATGTTAGTTTGCTTACAATGTGCTTGTGTGTTCCTTGGGTGCATTGCAACTTGCTAGTCAGTTAGTGTGTGACAGTCTAAGGTGCAGGTTGTGAGTGGACAATGGGATTTACCAGTGTGGAGAAAGCTGACATTATTGTGTGTGGAGAGTGTAGGAAAAGAATGTAGTTCATTCTTGTTCAATGCATGCGGCAAGATATCCCAAAAGACATCAGTTATTTATCAACCTCTTCAACCAGTTACGTGTAAGTGAAAGTGGCAGTGTAACACCTAGACATCATAATAGGAGAAACAAGTGACAGAAGAGGGGGAAATTATGTTCGTGCTGCTGTTGCGTTGATCTGCACATTAGCTCCTGCACAGTCACATGAGGAAGTGGTAGGAGTCAAGCAGATGTACCATGCATCCCCCACCAACATACGTTGCATCCCTATCACATCTCTCTCCATCAAGAGCTAAATGGAAATGATTATGAGAGTTGTGTCGACTTCTGTACATGGGCATTAAGACAGGATTCTCCAGATGTACCTTTTCTTTTATTTAGTGATGAAACCACATTTAACAAATGAGGCCAGATAAATCATCAAAACATGCACTATTGGCCTGTTGAAAATCCATATTGGCTTCGCCAGGTGGAACATCAGCACCCATGGAGTCTAAACAAGTGGTGTGGGTTAGTGAACCACGAGTGTGTGGGATAGTGAACCATCAGCTCAAAAGGTCTGTTTTTCATAGACGGAATACTGAACACACATCCTCCTAACTGATTGCCTTCCTTGTATGCTAGAAAACATTCCACTGCAGACGAGGAGCAGCCTGGGTTGCAACATGATGGCTGTCCAGCATGTCTTCACAACTTGTTGGGTTGGTTGCAGAGGACCTGTACCTTGGCCAGTCCATTCCCCATATTTGACACCTGTAGACTGTTTTCTGTGGGGAAAGTTGAAAGACTCTATGTACAAGAAATACCAACTACATCTGGTGATATGTAGTGATGTATTACTGTTGTGTGCTTGGACATTGTCACTGAAATACTAGCATGTGTGCAGCAGTTTTGCACTGCAAGTGTGTTTTGCCATTGCTGGTGTTCATTTTGAACACAGCCTGTGATTGTAAGTTATCTCGATACTGGTCAGAGTCCTCAAAATTATTGTATACTCTTGTGTTGTTCTTTAATGTGTGCTACCACAGATATTGTACAAGAGTCAGTGTGGGAACTTTGCAAAATACAGTAGCTTGTAAACGACTCACACTAGAATACTGTAACAAACACTACTGATATTCTAATTTATTAGCTTGTTAATGTTAATAGGCATTGTTCCATTTAAAAAAAGTGTATGTTTGCATGAAGAGTAACTTTGTAAGCAGTATTACAATTTGTTGGTTGGCTAACAATACAAACCCCTTACTACCAATCATTTCTGTGAAAACCACTCATCATTAGCACTTTCCATATTTGCAATGCAAATTTTATGTGATTCTCTCTGTGTTAGGCAGTGTGAGACAGGGAAAGTTAAAATCAGTCATAGTGTTAAAAATTTGGAAACTGAAAATTTTTGCGTAGAGCAACATTTATAAGCATGTGCATGTGACCTTAAACTAAATAATGGCACTTTTATAATGGTGGGCATGTATAGGTCCCCATTGGGAAATTTTCTACTATTTTTGGAAAACTTGGATTCTTTGTTGTGCTGTCTGTCAAACAGAGGAAAGCAAATTATTATTTGTGGGGATTTGAATATAGATTTTCTGAAAGAGTCCAATAGAAAGCTTGACCTTGAAGTATTACTTGGTTCTTTCAATTTAACATTGGTTATTGATTTTTCCTTCTCGGGTGGTACAGGAAAGCAGCACGCTGATAGATAATGTTTTCATAGGCCAAGATAAATTTAATCAAATAAACATTTTTCCTGTTAAGAATGGTCTGTTTGATCATGATGCACAGCTAGTTACAGTATGTGGATGTAGCTCTGTACAGTAATGCAGAACAGTTCTCCAAAATAGTGCACTCAGTTAATGATTAAACAATTCAGAATTTTAGGGAAAGCTTCCAACAGTTAGACTGGGATGAGGTGTACAGGGAACATGATGCTAATTTAAAATTTAATCTATTTCATGATACCTTTGTGAGTATATTTCAAAACAGTTTCCCTAAGAAAATAGTGAGATATAATTGTAAGAAACCATGTAAAAAGCCATGGCTTACTAAAGGGATAAAAAATCTTGTAAACGGAAAAGGGAAACGTGTCTTACAGCTAGGAGGAGTAATGATCCCGAAACAGTGAAACATTATAAAAACTACTGCACTGTATTAAGAAAAGTTATTAAAAAGTCCAGAAGTATGTGCTTTAAGTCTGAGATTAGCACACCTGATAATAAAATTAAAACAATTTGGAATATGGTGAAAGGGAGACAGGGCAACCAACAGCACAGGAAGACTGTATTTCAGTCCAACAGATTAATTCATAGACAGTGTAGGAGCAACATCTGATGGGGTGAATATCAGTAAATAGCATCATTTTCCTTCTCTCTTTTTACATCATGCACGGTAGCCCAGAAGCTTGAACCATATGTAAACTTCATATTTCATTTTTGTTTTAAGACCAACAACAGTCACATTCTTAATTTTGAAAACTGCCCCTCCTTCCTTTACACATGAAAGAAATGAGCCCGAAAGGCCCAAGAAAACTTTAATATGGAATTATTGGTTCTTCCCAAATGTTGTTAGCACATTTTCTTGTGGGGAAAGTATACCATCAAGGAAGAGGTGGGCAAAACATTACCAGAGAAACAAAATAATTATTGTAAGTAAATATGTGAAATAAACTGTGAATTGACAGATGAGCACTTCAGGAAAACCACTTACATATAATCCACTAAAAGTGTCACACTGGGATAAAATAATGTTTAATGTCAATGTATGTAAGTGAAATGATTAACAAAAACCTTAGGCTATAGAATATAATGATCTCTGTAACAGCAAGGGTTTTTGCAGCAGGTACCTTAAATATTGGGTACTGGTAGAGGTGATCTTATTGGCTGGGTGGAGGAAAGGTTTGAAGTGGTTAAGAAACTAGTGAACCAAGTGCCAAAGTGAACCTTGAGTTGCAGAGGTTTCAGCTTGGCCTCATGTATGGTGTGGTTGTGACATTCGCCTGTTTTATTTCTTCATTGATAGTTCTTGGTGTCGACGTACTGCGTTGTTATACTAGCTGCAAAATGGGGGGTGGAAGTTCAACACTGGCTACTGTAAGTGAAGTTGCCTACAGTTGCACAGTTGCATATCACAGTTTTTTTGCTTTCACTGTTTAACCCCCCCACCCCTCCCCCCAATATTAGCCAGTTATATGGCTAGTTCACTGTTGGTAAGTGATATGCCTCATTAATAGCTTGCAGGCAAACCTCAGCATACTGCTACAATAGTTCGCTGTTGAACATGTACAAACAGTAAATACCTAACCACCCAGTTCACTATTTTGCAAATAAGGTGAACAGACACTGTCATTGTTTTAACGTATGGCCTATTTATGTAACACTAATTCCATTGTTCAGTTGACGCATTAGTCTAATTGATACAGACTTCCTGTCTGAAAATTGGATGTGGACTTACTATCTCAGGACCAAACTTCGGACATGTATATATCCTCACAAAAATAGGCACTGAAACTATACATTGTTCAATGTTCAAGTTACAGAAATTACAATTAAAACATAATTCATTCAATTAACTGAATATATAGAAAAATTCCTCCTTTTAAACAGGTACTTCTACCGCAAGGGTTAGGCCAAATTATTTGTTTAAATAATGAAATTAACAGATATAGTTGTACAAACAATAATGTTGACAAACCTGGTAATTATTTTGGAATAAATTAAGAGCTGGCTTTCTAACATGTTTTCGAATAGAGCCAAATAAATAATTTAAGAATCATAGTAGTTCTTCTTCCAAATGTTTATAATTATTGCAGAATTTATATTTGTCTGTAAGTCAACAATAGAATCTAAGTCATTAAACAATTGTTGATTTCACCCTGTAACAAAAGATATTAACTAGGAATAGTCAAAATAAATTAGGAAACTGATTACATACAGAAAACTAGGCACAAAATTAGATACTTAAGACTGAGGGCCAACCTTTCTCTTTTATGGAAAATGCAGATTATACTCATGAATGTTAAAAGTAATCAAGCAAAAATGAAAATATGAATTTAAGGAGTCAAATGGCAAAACAAGAGAGGAAGTAAAGGGATCCCAGCTTGCTTCGTCACATGGTGAAACAATGAAGGGCTAAAACTGTAAATTGACTTCTCTGACTGTTGACATAGTCGACTGTTGATATAGTCACAGACTGTTTCAGTAAACTATACTATATGGTGTGCCTCACACTCATGCTGTTGTATTGTTTTATTCAGTGTATGGTGAAAACAGAACACTCAGTTCTTCACTAAACAGTTTTTCATTGCAATATACCAACTAAACAACGGAAAATCCAGGATAGAATGTAACAGTGTTATGAAAAGGAGAGTTGCCACTCGCCATATAACAGGGATGCTGAGTCATAGATAGTCACAACAAGAAGACTTTCATAAATAAAGTTTCTGGCCTGTTAGGACGAGACACACACACACACACACACACACACACACACACACACACACACACACGACTGAAATCTTGGACAACTGTAGCTACACTGCTTACAATCCGAAAGCTTTATTTGCGACAGTCTTTTTGTTGTGCGTACCTGTGACTCAGCATCTCAACTATATGGTGAGTGGCAAAATTCCTTTTCCTAATGTCAATATACCTATTAAGAAGTTTTATGATGATGAAATGTATAAGAACCTATTTTCACCATTAAAGTGTGTAATGCTCATATTCATAATATGATTATTGTTGCAAAATGATGAATTTGGTTTCAGAAGAGGAAAATTTAGAATAAGCAGTGTTGAAAATTGTTGGATATATTTAAATTTTATTTATGTTAGCTGCAAAAGTCCCAAAGTGATTCTTTCAACAGAAATAATCAATTTTTAATATATCAATGAAAAATCAACAAAAGGTAATACATTTTGTATTTTCTAAGATTGTACAAAACAAACTGAACATTGACAGTGCTCCTACTGATTGACTGACTGACTGACTCCTGCAGTCACCCTTTCTGCCCCATTTATAATATTTTAACAATTCACAAATTATTCACCTATTCATGAAGATGTAAGATATAATTACAGTTCCATAACTGAAGTGCTTTTCCTTCATGATTCCCATTAAAATTTACTTAACATTTTAAATCCATATGATTTTTAATTGGCTTTTTCATTGTATGATGGGAGTACTGGAGTTTACACATGTAATATAGTACAACTTTTTTTCTGTTTACTTTGAGTTTTGACACAAACCTACATGACCCAGAATAATAATAATAACTTCTTTCCAGTAATCCAAAATTTCCAAGACTTACTTAGTTTTAACATTTCAATATCTTACATATCTCTGTTACTAGTTCATCTGGTTTATATTTCATCTATAGACTTGTAGTGTCTAGAAAGCCTGCATACTCGGTTTGCCAGACAAACAATTAAACAAGTTGTACTAATGAGTTTTAGTATAAAAAGAAAATTACAGTGCTTAACTTTTGCAATTTCACAGATGTGTAGCAAGAAAAGTGCGACATACGAAATAATCAATCTTCTTCAGTATAGATAATCCCAAGTTTGTGCTACATAGACTCAACAAGTGAAGTGACTAGCATCGACACTTCTATCCAAGTCACTAATCTTGAAGCTGCAATTGAAATGGGCCATCACCAGTTGGTCTTGGCACTTTGTCCTCATCACATAGGGGCCGATGCAGTAGCATTGTCATCTTGGAAGGGGGTCAGACAGTGTGGGATTAGTTGACCCCTTCTCTCAGCCTTCTCTGCTTTGTCGTTCCTGACTGGCATGCAGGCACTTCACTTAATGCCGTAACAAGACTAATGAATGTAAATAAAAGAACAATTACAGGAAAATGAGTATAATTATAACCACTAACATAATTCTATGAAGCAACATAAGAATTTAAAGATTAGCTATAAAAATGAAATACACAAGTTTATTGTGATTCGTAGGTAAATATCATGTTGTTCATTTGACAAATCACAGTCTGTGCTTTTCCGATGCAGTTTAAATTTGTCAGTCTTTATCACTTTAATTGGAATAGAACCCAAGGGCCATATTATGAAAGAAATGAGGATGATAAGTTTTTTTTTACAGGACATATGGAAACGGATAGATAAATAACTTTGACATTGTGCAGAGTCGTGCTAACTGTTTATCAACAATGAAAATGTCCTGGACTTTTTGTCTCTTTCTTGAAAGGTGTTCACCACTAACTTAGATAAAAAGCAAGTAAGTGACCTTAAGCTTTCCCAGTGAATCATCTGCGTTGATTTCAGGTGTCCAGCCAGTTGCAGTCATTGACAAAATACTGCATTTCAGCTGTGTATTCTGCTGTCATCTTCAGGCAATACATGTAGAATGAGTATTTCCTTTCTTATGCTCTTATCCCTTCCCAGACCTCTCCCCACTGTCTGGCTGCACATCACAGCATGCACGTGTTGGTGGGGTGCGTCGATCCCCTGAGGTCGGGCATAGACTCCGATCTTTCAGTGAGTCTGTTGCCACTGACAGGCAAGGAACTCACTCTCAGCTGACATTGTGACTTCAGATGGCTGAATGCTGGTTCCCATACTTAATGAGAGTGAAGCCACTGTCCCTATTGATCATGCCATCAGCCACTTGTATCTCCATAGCCTCTTTTAAGACAGGATCCCAAAATGACAAGGTTTGTCTTGGCACTTTCATTTGCTCATATATCACGGAATGCCCTATAGATATTATGCAACCAGAGATTTTGTGGGTGGTTGAGTTCATTGTAACTCCTGTGCTCCAACACCTTTCTTCTTCTTTTGCACAGTTAGCACAATGTAAACCTTACACAGTTACACGGGATACAATCAACAGCTCAAAGTCATATTCACACTACCTAATAGCACCTTCATTATTGGAGGTGGATTGAAAATCCATTCATTGTTACACCAAGCCGTGATTCTACTGGTTTTATTTGATACTTTGCTGGCATACAGCAGGTATGCCATTGTCTTATTGTTCTCATTGTGTTCACACTCATTGCATAGATATTACCTGAAGTTGACCGTAAGATACACTGTTGAAATATTGTATTTCACCAAGTTTCGTCAGTTTACACAGTTGGAGATCTGAGATCAATACAAACAGAAAATAGGTAGATGACCAGATACATGACAAACTAAAATTAAAATTTTCTTTCATACTTATGTAGCCGCAAAGTAAGTTTGCCGTTTGGTCACAATTTACTGTCAAGATTATGTCATGTACATGTATTTGTATTACAGTTATGTTTCTCATCTTCTGGGAGACACAATATTCACTAGGCACACTCTTCAGGAACTTAAATTAACTGAAATATTGTTTACAGCTTTATACACAATCATCACTTTTCCATTCCTGTTTGCCATAATGTTTGGTGATGCTGGACATGGCCTTATCATGTTTGCATTTGGACTGTATATGGTTTTAACAGAGAAGAAACATATGAAACAGAAGAGTACTAATGAGGTATGTTACAAAGAAAAATGATGCATCTATAGTTCACTAACAAAGATTAATTAGCTTCATTAACTTACTGGACAAATAATTTGTAAAATAAAGCACATCTGGATACTTTGACAAACTATTTATGAACTCCCTCAATTCTTAAGCAAGTACTTGTGTTTCTAACAATGTAATGTCAGTCTCTTTTTTTTTTAAAAAAAAATTACATACCAATGGCTTCCTGTTATAAATGCTTGTGTCAGCTGGGAGGTTGTTAAAAGGAATATTTTAAGATGTCCATCTGGATTAATGGCTCAGTTTCTATGCACGAAGCCTTAAAGATCTTGTCTTCTTTCCATTCTGTAAGTAAAGGCCTAGGTGCCCACAGCGTAGACTCTTAACTGCACTACGAGGTGGTGTTAGAAGCATTTTGTTGTCTATATGTGAGTTATAATCCGTTCATCATAAGAATAAACCTGATGTAAACATTGCACTATGTATTCTTTCACGTTTGCTGGAACATCATTGGATTTCTGTTTCCCGTGGGCTGCAGCCAAACTGTCTATAGTACTATCAAGTATGATAATAAGGATACGTTTTGTGCTGTGCGTTACGACCACATCGCCTTAGGGATAATACCATACAACAGCTTTACCAGCACATTTAATTTGGACAGCAATGGCCGGTCAGCTGGTACAGCTAGTCTGCAGTGACATGGCCAGCTGCAGTTCTCATGTAAAAAGAGACGAGCAGAGGAGCAATAAAGTTTCGAATGTCATTTAATTTTTAAGCAGAATGAAATAATACACTGCAAATCTCCCACAATATGCTCCGTAGACGACTAGACGAAAGCCGCAACACGTTATCATTTTTAGCTAATGTACTATTGTAATTAAAAACAAGAATGATGATAATTCCTGACTTAACCACAGGGTAATTTTTCTGAATAATCTGTGTGTAACATAAGAGAGTATTGAATTATTTCACCATATAGTTAAAATTGAAGCCACTGAAGGTATTACTTACAGTCAGTCGTCTGGTAATCTCTTAGCTCCTTCCTTATCCGAATCCGAGAACCACCTTTCAGTTCTGGAAGTGTCACCTGCTACATTAATAATGAGCCTATCAACAACATAATCCACGAAGCCAACCACATGCAGCATTTTCTCTTCTTCTTTTATGACCGGCTGTGCTATATCCCCACCAGCGTTCGGCAGTGTCATGTGGAAAAGCTGCATGCGTTAGTTGCAGTACATCTGGCAGCTTAACAGTCTTGTTACTTCTTGGGCCAAATCCTGCAGCTTGTCTCCAGATTAGTACTGTTGGTTTCGTATTATAATGGTACAGTAGCATTTGTATGATGTGCTCGATGCTGTGAAAATGATTATTTTTCATGTTTCTACGATTCTTGTCTACCTCTGTTGTACAAGACAATGGACGTGGTCCAAGTAAAGAGGATTTGGTTTTTCATTTTTGCCTTAACACTCAACTTCTATTGACTGTCTCTTAGACTGCTAAAAATTTTTGTGTCGAGATATTTCTCACACCCTTGCAAAGCCAAATGGTCTCTCCCGTATCCCTTCCTATTGGCTGAAAAGCTACACGTGCCAGCATTCTTGCAATGTTGCTGCTCTTAGTTTAATAATTATTGGCCTTGAGAGGTCTCACAAAGTACCATAATGTTTGCATGCTGCGTTTTTGTTGCATGCTACTGTTCCTTCATGGCAGGGAAAGCTGGACCTTCTATGCAACGTGTGTTATGTGAGACAGATGTGGATGTTCAAGATCGTCCCGTTGAATCTTTGGATGAAGACTTTGATGACAGCGATAATGAGAATGATTTTGAGATATTTAGTGATCATAACACTTATTCAGAGCTGTAAACTGAAAGTGATGAAGATGTGACAGCTGATGACAATGGAGCTTCCTTTTTCGGTAAGCACGGATGTTTTCGGTGGAGAAAGAAGCAGCCACCAGCTAACGTAAGAACAAGGCAACACAACATTGTCTTGTAGCTTCCTGGACTGTGACAGATAGTGAAAAGTCTTAGAGAAAATCTTGCTGATATGGAGGTATGGAAACTATTCTTTACAGCAGACATTCTAGATGAAATCATTCGATGGACAAATCTGAAAATATCTAAGCTTAGAGCTCAGTATGCTCACAATTCCTTATCCTATCTACAAGATGTTGATGCCATTGAATTGAAGGCTCCAATTGGTCTGTTAGTGTATTCACTCATTTTCAAGTCAGGGAACGAGTCTGTTTACAGCTTGTCTGCAACTGATGGAACAGGCAGAGTTGTCTTCAGATGCACTGTTAGCAAAGAAAGATTTCTGTTTTTATTGTCTGCATTAGGGGAGGAAAGAAAGAAAATAGACAAATCAGCAGCAATTTCACAAATCTTTCTGCATTTCGTCAAAAACACAACTCTGCCACTCTGTAGGTGCAAAAGTGTGTGTCGATGAAATGCTTGTTCTTTTTCGTAGAAGGTGTGGGTTTAGAATGGTATGCCAAACAAACCGGCAAAGTATGGACTGACAGTTCACTGTGTGACTGATGCTCGTACAAATTACTTGTACAGTGCATACATTTATTCTGGAAAAGGAAGCAATGGTCACACCCTTCTCAGCCATGAGAAAGCTCACAGTGTTCTCACACAGGCTATTCTTCGGTTGATAAATCCCATTGAAAGCACAAGGAGGAATGCTACTGGTGGCATTTGGTACTCGTCAGTAGAACTAGTCAATGAACTTTCAAAAAAAAAGGTATCACATACATTGGTATGCAGAAAAAGAATAAAAAGGAGATCCCACAGAACTTCTTACCTAATAAGAAACGTGGTGTGAAGACATATGTTTAAGGTTTTCCAGAAGACATGACTCTGGTTTCCTTCATGCCCAAGAAGTCCAGAGTTGCAACACTGATCTCTTCTATGCCCCATTCAGTAAACAATGATCGTGAATCAGGAAAACTTGAGGTCACCCTATTTTATAACACAACAAAAGGTGGTGTGGAATGTCTACACCTAAGGTGTGCAGCTTATTCTTCAAGTCGCCAGACAAGAAGATGGCCTTTGGCCATTTTCTTCACATTAGTGGCATTTGCTTGCGGTGTAAATTGTTATGTGGTACATCAAGCTTAAACAAAGGCAGAAGTAATGACAAGATTGAGCTTCATGAAGACTCTGGCAAGAGACCTAGTTGAACCTCATCTGAAGCGTAGAATTTCTATTGGACACTTGGCACGAGAGTTGAGTGACATCACCAGAAGAATACTTCACTTACAAGATGAGCCTCAGACACCGAAAGAAGAATTTGAAAATCGAAAAACCTGTGCGTTTTGCCTTCCTCATCTGAAGAGGAAAACAAAATATCTGTATCAACATTGTGGTGGTCTGATTTGTTTGGAATGTTCCAGGAAGGTCTGCGTGAAGTGTCTGCAGGTGGAAATTGAATAAAGTATGATTCAGTGGCACATGAGAACACACATTAATTTTTACTTGTAATTATATAAATAAAATGTGCCAAAGTTTTTCCATTCATAGACTTGTGGATTGAAATATTGCCTGTACATTGCACAGAAGGGTTGTAAACTGAAAGTTGACTTCGCACACAATTTATTGTAAGTCTAGTTTGATTTTTCCACGTAGTTATATTGCCAATTTGTAATATAATCTCTCTGATGATAATCTGCGTGTGAGTAGAAAGCTAACTAACAATTAGGTGGTCATGAGATTTGCTTATGAAAAAATATTTTTAACTGCTGCATCAAAATAGAATATTCAGAAACACCTATAAACTGAAGTGGAGATTTCAGTTCATACATGGTTTGTTCCCCTGTAACAGTTTATCAGGTTTTAAAGGCCATAGTGTCTGTCAGACCTGGAAATGATGGGGGGGCTAAATGCTGTACAAATTACTAGTGTCAGCAGTGGAAAGCAATTACATACTGATATAAATAGCAATGAACCACCAATGTTTGCTCATAGTGTGGTAGGAGTCCACGCAGTGAGTAAGTACACCTAAGGCCATTGTTCAAAATATGTGATGGAACAATTTAAATCAGTCACAGAAGTCTCCTCCTATTATCTGTGCCTAACTCCTCCTTCCCTCTTATTGCCTATCTCCTTCTTCCCTCTTATTGCCTTCTCATCTCCTCATCCTCCCTTCTCTCTCCACATTAGCCCACTCACCCCAATAGAAGGCTGATGGTTCTTACACCTGCAATATTTCTTTCCAGATTGTAGCTAACATGTGTACCAAACTTGATTGAAATTGTTCCAAGGGCTTGTCAATGAGCTTTGCTCATATACGTACATGTGGGGAAACAGAGGACAAGGTGGTGAAACTGGAATAGACTTTCTTTAATCTAAACCTAGAAAAAGAGATCCATGTGAATCACAAAGATCATATGCATAGCATGGTTACTGGTTGAGGAACACATTCTATTTGTATTTTGTCTGTTATTTTGGACATGTTCAAAAGAACAGACACCATGGTGGATCATGACAACCATGAAGAATGAATTTTAATTGAACCACAATATACTGCCAAAGCACTAATATATGGATAGTTTTTTTTTAACTACATAACTTTTCCTTTAGCATAATAGCACTAAGAGAAATTGTCTTCTCTCCATTTTATTTTGGCAGCTGCAGTATTCAAATCATAAACCCTTGGGACAACAATCAAAGGATGTTGGTCTGTGTTTTCATCAGTATTGAAATGTATATTTTAACAAAAAAATAGTTATAGATGAAGGCACATGTTCAATCATTGTTTTCTCATTTGTGAGTCTTTAATTGTAACAATCATTCTTCTGTTGCAGATCTGGAACATCTTTTTTGCTGGTCGTTACATCATACTTCTAATGGGTACATTTTCAATGTACACTGGGTTAATCTACAATGATTTCTTCTCCAAATCAGTTAATATTTTTGGTAGCAATTGGAATGTGTCTTATGATGAATCAACTCTCAAAGCAAATCATGAACTTCAGCTAAGTCCCAAAAATGATTATGGTGATTCTATATACCCCCTAGGAATGGATCCTGCTTGGCAGGTGAGGTTTGCAGAAGTTTTACGTATGTATGAATATTTTTATGTTTAATGGTAGTGATAATACAGTACTTTTGGGATCCAGAACATTTAAAGCAGTAAATATTTATTGCCCAATGCTGCACATTCTAAGTAGATAGATACGTTCTTTGTTCCTTGGATCCATGGCTAGGAGATCCGCAAGGCTGTAGAACATGTCAAAAGTATAAAGATATATAATACACATTTATAAAAAAAAAAAAAACACGTTTTAATAACTCTGTATGGTGGAAATTGACATTAAGATCACAAACATACTCATGACATTTTACTTCACATCATTCACATGTGACATTCTGTTTATCTGTGCTATACGTATTAGTTGTCTTTTTAAAATTTCTTTTGACTTTTCACTTTCAGAGGCATATGCATAGAAAAAAAAAATCTTCTGCTTTCAGTGGTAATCTTGTGTGATGTTGTTTCTATTAGAATGTCAAAATATGAGGGACTCCTATACAACCATCTTAGAGGCTTCATCTTTCTTAAAATTTCCCTGTTATCTTTTACATGATCTGCAATTTTCAGCTTCTTTATCACAGTACTCTGTGAAAGTGGCTTAATGAAAAATATGGCGTTTTTTCCCCGTAGTCATTTATGCAGTTGTCTGTTTACAGTACTACTCTTAGTGCCTAGTTTTTTCTTTTCTTTTCTTTCTTTCTTTCCTTAAAAAGATGTGCATTTCTGTAAATGTTACCAGTGGTGATGCCCTCTTTTCATTCTGACAACTACTGTGCATTTTACATAGATTTTAACATTTCTAATGCACTTTTCTCTGTCTCAGAAGCCTAAGTTGACCATGACGCATTGTGTGACTGATAAGGTAAATCAGCATATCTTACTGCTCATCATTCATGAAATGACAAGAGTGAAACAAACATGAAAAAACATCTTGCATTCAGAGAGATTGCAAGTACATAATGCTGGGACATGATTGTTTGGTTGATTTGGCAGAGGCGACTAAATGTAAAGCTATTGGTCTCATCGGGTTAGAGGAGGGTGGGGAAGGAAGTCGGCCATACCCTTTCAAAGGAACTATCCTAGCATTTGTGTGAAGCAGTTTAGGGAAATCACAGAAAACCTAAATCAGGATGTCCGGATGTGGGTTTGAATCATCGTCTTCCTGAATGGTAGTCTAGAGTGCTAAACAATGTGCCAGAGAGAATTTTCAGTCTGTGTTATGCGGTGACCTGCAGTTGTTTCAATTTTATTAGCCTCTGATCCTCATTAGACTTGTATTACACAGACAGACCATCCTGATACAAATGTGTTACAACCATTGTTGTACTTTGCCAAAGATACAGAGATTTTCGAAGACACACCTTAATCTCCAATGTGCAGTTTTATGTTGTTCAAAAGCTGTAGTTCATGTTCTCCATCTGCTGCAAAAGATTTGCAACTTAATTACTTATAAATGCAAAATTAATACAGCACTTTCCTTACATTTCCCCTGTGGAACGACAATACCTCCTACCAAATTCCTTGGTGTTTCGGACATTAATTTCCAAGCAATTCCATATCTAGAGGCATCCTTGTCAGGCTTACACTCTTTTTGTTAGTCAGTTAGTTTCACATTCCATGGATCATTTTGCATGATAAATTGTAATGATATGGAATGAGTCATTTTACACTCACATCACAAATTAATTTGTAAACAAGGCTATCTGCTGAACCTTTATAAGTTTATTTAAAAAACATGCAGATGTGAGTTGGTAATTCCTGTCCATCGCCTTTTACAATAACTGAAATTTTTCTACAGAATAGAAGGAGATGTCAAGGAGAAACTTCTTCAAATTTTATTTTGCTGTCAGTCAGACATTTTATGTTCCTTGATAAGTCATAAAGAATTTTGGATGCACTATTATGCACCACTGTTTAGTGCTAGAGAGAGCCTTAATGTGGAGTAGTGAATGTCATTTTTCCTTTTAGTGTTGTAATTACATACATTAGTGTTCCTTTTGACATGCAGTAGACAATTTACAACAAATGTCTTGGGGAATAAATATACTGTGACGCAATAGTCGGCCAGCCCAACTCCTTGAACAAATGTCTGCAAGAGTTTCATGAGTGATCGCCACATAATATTCTGTTATGGAGCTCTGAAGACTTTCTTTCTTGAAGATAATTTACCCCAAAACATTGCTCCATATGACATTATTGAATGGAAATATACAAAAATATGGCAGCTTACTGATTTCTGTCTCCCCAAGATTTGCAGTTATCCTAAGTGCAAATGTGGCTGAACTAAGTTGTTTTAGAATTTCCAGAATGTGCTTTTTCCAGGTATATTCTCTTAAATATGAACACCTAAAAATTTTCAAGTTTCCTCACTCTATATTATATCTTACCGTGTGTTATACTTATCATTGGTGTAGTACCCCTTTTTACATATTCTCCCTCAAAACCAGTACCACTGGGGAAAAAAATAAAAATTTGAACACCCGTAGTTACCAAATGAATTAGTTCAGTTTCTTGCAGCTAACCATTCATAAATTTTTTTGTGTTACAGAAAGTAATTGCCACATTTTACACCAGTACAACGCTTTATATGTCTGCCTGGTTCAACATATGCAACAACTTTATAAAAATTTGATAAAAAATGTGAAAGACTGGAAAAGTAAACAAAAATCCATGGTCCCCCACCCATTCTCTTATTTGTACACATTGTTATGAAGTAATTTGCAAACTGCTCACTTGAGATCCAGAGTTAGTTAATAAAGGGACAACTGTGTAGTATATTATTCACATGAATAAGCCAGACAAAATATTCTCAATAGCTGCATTAGGTGTTCAATAAAATAGTAAATTGACTTCAAACACACAGTCTGTTGTGGCACCCTTTGACTATTTTTTCATCTTGGAGGATAACCTTTGTTTTTTAGATTGGTTAATAATTTATTTCATGAGTGATAATATTAATTGATGCCAGTATTGTTATTCAATGCTTACAGTCTTTAGGTATTGCAAAGTCAAATATTATTTTGCTGTTCACCCTATTTTGATACCTCTATTCTGCTTTTCATTATAATATTTTAAAAGATGTGCACAAATTTCAGTTTTGTGTTTTCTGTCTTTAGCTGGCTGAAGCAAACAAGATCATGTACCTGAACTCATATAAAATGAAGTTATCTATAATATTTGGAGTTCTTCACATGATATTTGGAGTGTGCCTTAGTGTAGTGAATCATGTGTAAGTACCTACTAAATTAATTTTCTGTACTTCCATATATACAAAAGTTAATATCAGTGTATTTGTTACTTGGAGTTATATTAAAATAAACAGCAGATCATTATATGGAACAACTGAATAATGAGAAAATGGGCCATATGAAGTGCTAATGATAAACCCCACTAAATATCTGCCGTGCTTATATTAGCAACTTCTTCTGTTTTAATAACTATTTGAGTATTCAGTTTTGATTACACTTATGTTATTGTTCCATGAAATATATTATACTTTGAATAGATGTCGGTGTTTAGGTTTTTATGTCCTGTATGCTGTACAAGATGAAATGATGAAATCATATGATCTTTTGCAGTATAGAGTGCCACGGTCGGCAGGT
This sequence comes from Schistocerca gregaria, assembly GCF_023897955.1. Lineage (NCBI taxonomy): Eukaryota > Metazoa > Arthropoda > Insecta > Orthoptera > Acrididae > Schistocerca > Schistocerca gregaria. Next base: position 493,026,672 of record NC_064924.1, read on the forward strand.
GGTTTGACACATTGTTACACAGTGCGCCTGTGAGGGATTATGTATTGGTACATTCTCCCTCCATTTGATCAGTTATGCTACATGTGAAAGAATGTCAACTAGTAGCAATCATAAGACAATACTCACATTTATCTGCTGTTGGTTTCCATCTGTTGCTGTGTTAGCATTTGCTATTGGAATTTTCCACAGGCTCTTGAAGTCCTATTCCTGTAATTAATAAGGATGAGTTAAACTTGTCCATATCCATATTAAGTTGACAGTAGAGCTGGAGATTGAGAGTCAGGTATTTTTTCTGGACCACATTGTGCAAAAAGTAGCAGTTAGCTCTTTTGGATGTATTGTCTATCACAAATGAATACATACAGATTTAATCACTCACCTGTAGTTGCCGTCACCAACCAGAGAAATCTGATGTGTTAAGCTGAAGATAATTGATCACAAGGCTCAATAATTTGGTGAGAAGAGATCCTAAACAGTGAATTATAGCAGCTGAGGGAAGTTTTCTGTAGAGACTTTAGTATACAGAGGATCCCATTAAAAGTGCTTTCCTCACAGTGTTATCAGAAAGGAAGAAACTTGAGTGATGCTAGGAGCTATTGTGTACTTACGAAATTGGAGCAATCTGTCAGTGAAAAAATGAAGGGCATTAGAAAATCATAAGATCACATCAAATTTCATCCCTCCCATCAAGACATTTAGCTTGTTCTGCTCATCAAATATTACCTTCTCATTTGGAAGTCAGTTGCTGAGCACATTCTTTGCAAAGTGGAATAGTGTACACCAGCCAGGGAAACAGCATAGTGAAGGAATGATGTCTGGAGCAATAACTTCAAACATGAAGTCTCCCACCCAATGATTCTGTTGTTTCACAACCTTACATTTCCCAGAAGCATGCAAGTAACTCAAACAATACACGGAAACAGCCTGAGGCCAGTTAGAAGCTCAACACCAGCCCAAAGAGAGAAAAAAAAAGAAAGGAAAGAAAGAAAGAAGGCTGGTGACCAGGACAGAGGTTGCAAAGATTCAATTCCTATGACCTGCTATTGCATTCAGTTGTACAGTTTTGCACCCACAGTGGTTGACAGCCTGATTTTCATTATTTTTATATGCCTTTGCGCATGCACCATATATTAGTATGTGAAATCTGACAAGGAGGCTTGGGCAAAACAATATAGGGTTTTTGTGGTAGCATCTGGCAAATCACACAGGATCTATATGGATATTTAATATGCCAGAAAAGCTTTAGATCACTGATATTGTTATTGAGGTATAAATTTCACAAAGAACTTGTGTCCAGTTTAGGACTGGCGTAGGTGTGGAAGGGAAGGAACAGCAGAGGAGGGAGTGAAGAAAGACAGTGATGGTGTGGAACATGTGTGTACAGATGAGGTTGGAAATGGCCACTGGGATGGAGGGGGTATGTGAAGGACACTGACTACTTGCCCGTAACATGCTGACGGCCGAAGTGTGTGTGTGTGTGTGTGTGTGTGTGTGTGTGTGTGTGTGTGTGTGTGTGTGTGTGGGGGGGGGGGGGGGGGGTGTTCAGTTCAGGAAAGCAAGCTCCTGGCTACAGTTTGATAGGCTCATACATCAGTGTGGATAGTTAGTTTCTTAATGACCATATCCAAACAGAACACCGTGCAGTTATTGCAACAACTTGGTAAATTTGTGGATGCTTTCACAGATTCATGGCATAAAGAGAATTTAGTTGAAGCCCTGGCCGATAATTAATGTGGAATGTGCATTTTATAGGATTCATTGGGCAACTAGATTAGATTAGATTAGATGAGATTAGATTAATACTTGTTCCATAGATCATTAATACGACACTTCGTAATGATGTGGAACGTGTCAGGTTAATGAAAGATGTCTGTACAAGATATTACATTACACAAAATATTGCAGGACACTAATGCTTAAGTTAGTTTTTTTTCCCTCCCTTAATTTATATCTAAAAATTCAGCCAATGAGTAGAAGGAGTTGTCATCTAGAAATTCTTTTAATTTATTTTTAAATGTTGATTGACTATCTGTCAGGCTTTTGATGCTGTTTGGTAGGTGACCAAAGACTTTTGTGGCAGCATAATTTACCCCCTTCTGTGCCAAAGTCAGATTTAACCCTGCATAGTGAAGATCATCCTTTCTCCTGGTGTTATAGCTATGCACACTATTACTTTTGAACTGGGCTGGATTATTAACAACAAATTTCATAAGTGAATATATATACTGTGAGGTTACTATGAGGATCCCTAGATCCTTAAATAGATGTCTGCAAGATGACCGTGGGTGGGCTCCAGCAATTATTCTGGTTACACGTTTTTGAGCAATGAATACTTTTCTACTACTCAACGATGAATTACCCGAGAATGCAGTGAATGAAAGTAGGCATAGTAAGCTAATTTACTGAGATTCTTATCACCAAAATTTGCAATAACCCTAATAGCATACGTAGCTGACCTCATACGTTTCAGCAGACCATAAATGTGTTGCTTCCAGTTTAACCTCTCATCAATGGACACACCTAAAAATTTTGAAAATTCTACCTTAGCTACAGACTTCTGTTCAAAGTCTATATTTATTACTGGAGTTGTGCCATTTACTGTACGGAACTGTATATACTGTGTTTTATCAAAATTTAAAGAGAGTCCGTTTGCTGAGAACCACTTAATAATTTTGTGAAAAACATCATTTACAATTACATCACTTAGTTCTTGGTTTTGGATGTTAGTACTATACTTGCATCATCACCCAAAAAGAACTAACTTTGCATCTTCATCAATATGGAATGGTAAGTCATTAATGTATATCAAGAACAGTAAAGGACCTAAGACCGAACCCTGTGGGACCCCGTGCTTGATAGCCCCCCAGTTTGAGGAATCAGCTGTTGTATTAACATTACATGAACCACTTATTTCAACTTTCTGCATTCTTCCAGTTAAGTATGAATTAAACCATTTGTGCACTGCCCCCTCAAACCACAATGATTTAGCTTATCTAAAAGAATTCCATGATTTACACAGTCAAAGGCCTTTGAGAGATCACAAAAAATACCAATGGGTGATGTCCGGTTATTCAGAGCATTTAATATTTGATCAGTGAAAGCGTATATAGCATTTTCTGTTAAAAAGCCTTTCTGAAAACCAAACTGACATTTTGTTAGTACTTTATTTTTGCATATATGGGAGGCTACTCTTGAATACATTACTTTCTCAAAAATTTTTGATAGAGCTGTCAGATGAGAGATTGGGCGATAGTTGTTGACATCCGACGTATCCCCTTTTTTATGCAATGGTTTTACAATGGCATATTTCAGTCTATCGGGGAAAACACCCTGCTCCAAAGAGGTATTACATACGTGGCTGAGAATCCTACTTATCTGTGGGGAACAAGCTTTAAGTATCTTGCTGGAAATGCCATCAATTCCGTAAGAGCTTTTACTTTTCAGTGAGTTTATTATTTTACTGATTTCAGAGGGAGAGGTTCGTGGAAATACAGTTGTTTCAAACTGCACAGGTATGGCCTCTTCTATTAGAAGCCTTGCCTCTTCTAGTGAAGATCTAGATCCTACTTTTTCCACAACATTTAAAAAATGATTGTTGAAAATATTTCCAATTTCAGATTGTTTGTTAGTACACTTGTCATTCAGTTTTATGGCACTAAAGTCTTCCTGTGCTCTTGGTTGCCCTGTTTCCCTTTCAATAATATCCCAAATTGCTTTAATTTTATTATCAGAGTTACTGATCTCAGACATGATACACATGCTTCTGGACTTTTTAATAACTTTTCTTAGTACCGCACAATAGTTTTTATAATATTGAACAATTTCGGGGTCAGTACTCCCTCTTGCTGTTAGATACAGTTCTCTTTTACGGTTGCAAGATATTCTTATTCCTTTAGTTAGCCAAGGTTTTTTATATGTTTTCTTGGAATTATGTTTCACTGTTTTCTTGGGAAAACAATTTTCAAATACCCTTAAAAATGTATCGTGAAATAAGTTATATTTCAAATTTGCATCGGGTTCCATATACACTTCATCCCAGTCTATCTCCTTTAGTCTTTCCCTAAAGTTTGCAATATTTATATTGTTAATTGAATGCACTGCTTTGAAATTCTGATTTGATATACTGCATGGAGCTATGCCATGTACTGTAACTAGCTGTGCACCATGATCTGAAAGACCATTCTCAACAGGATAAGCATTTATGTCCTTACACTTATCTTGGTCTATAAAAAAGTTATCTATCAATGTCCTGCTGTTCTTTGTTATCCGAGTAGGAAAATCAATGACGGAGCTCAAATTGAGAGAACTGAGTAATACTACAAGGTCATTCTTCCTATCACAGTCTTTCAGGGAATCAACATTGAAATCCCCACAAATGATAATTTGCTTTTCCTGTCTGACAGATAGCACAACAAAGCATCCAAGTTTTCTAGAAATAGCTGGATATTCCCTGAGGGGGACCTATACACTGTTACAATTATGAAAGTGCCATCATTTAGTTTTAGTTCAGTGGCACATGCTTCCATATGTTGCTCTACACAAAATTTTTTAGTTTCTAAATGTTTTGCGCTGTGGAAGCTTTTGACATATATGGCAACTCCTCCTCTCATCATATTATCTCTACTTACATGTGCAGCTAATTTGTACCCATTGATGCTAACCTTTTGCATATCAGTGACAATGTGATGCTCAGACAGGCATAGTACATGTATTACATTCTCAGTTTCTATATCTTCTAAACAAAGCAGAAGCTCATCAATTTTATTCTTCAATCCCCCAATATTTTGATGAAATATACTAACATTTTTCATTTTACTTTTGTGAGTATCTTGAACTTTTTTAACATCTTTAGTACTTGCCTGGCTGAGTTTCCCACTGGACACTGATCTTAAACTAAAAAAGAGTTACCACCATGAGATGTAGTTCCTCTCCCCTTTAAATTTCCTGCTCTAATCAACTTTGTGAAAAGGGAGTATTGGTTCCCTGCTGGTTCCATAGTTCCATCTATTTCTACAGTCTGTTTTGTAGCTGTTTTGAAAATGGTTTCACTTTCTTACATTATCTTTGACGGTATAACTGTTTCATAGTTTCCTTAATTTAGTGGCTGTTAAGAGGCTTTTTTTGTTTCTGATCATGATAATACATGGTGCTTTCATCAGTTGGTTTATTCTGTTAAGCCACTTAAGTTTATCCTGAGGCTACATCTCATGTTAAGATTTCTCTTAGGCATTTATATGTTCTCTGCAATCATTTCCTGTTCTTCTATCGTGATATTTTTAACAAGTGGTGGGTCAGATAATATATTTTCTGTTTTTTCCAAGGTATATTTTGAGGCCAATTTTCTGCACTGTTTTGTGTACCGATTTAACTGGTTTTAGAGTTTTCTGAATGTTGCTGAAAGGGAAAGTGACATCATCAGCAAATCCCATGCAATTCAAATTTGTTGTCTTTGAGTTCTGAAATGAGATGTTCTGTAAGGTAACTAGAACCTTCCTCTCATTATATATTCCAATATACAGTTGAAAAGAAGTGATGACAATCCATCTCTCTGTCTTAAACCTGTTTTTATGGGAATGGCATGGCATAAGAAAATTTTCATCAGAATTTAACTTTATATTCTGTGATTGTTAAGGTAATTTCTATCAATTTGACTAATTTTGTATTCATATTCCGTTATTATTGCAAGTGGTTCATTGTATTTCCTGTAATATATGATCACTAATTTGAAAGTAATGTTTTTTTTTTGTTTTTTTTTATTTTTTTTTTTTTTTTTCCGGCACAGCCTCCCTGGTATTTACTACTTTTGCTGTGGTTGATGGTTAACCCTACCATATAAAATCTTATTTCTTTTTTTATTGTTCAGGTGGAGTATCAGTACTGTGATTTCATTGGTTATGTTGTGCCTGAAGATGATTTCTTTTTTGCAGGCATTTTCGGAAGCGAATCAATATTGTCTTGGAATTTCTACCTCAAGTTCTCTTCCTCGTTCTGTTATTTGGATACCTGGTCTCTCTCATGTTTGTGAAGTGGGTTGTATACAGTGCAAAGAACGGTAAGTATTTCTGCATAAGCACTGCAAATGTAGTGTGGTAATAGTATCAGGAATAACAAAATTAACTGATTATTTTAAAAAGTAACAGCCATTTGAGTTTAAATAACAGAAAAAATGACATCTTTTAATTTAAGTAACAGTGATATATTTCAGACTTAAACAAGAGAGAATTCATATACAGCAAATGTCATTTTTAAGCAGTATGAACTTTTTTCTGTGTGAGAACATACATAACGCACAGTTTCTTCTAGGAGTAACGTAAACATAACATGAAATTTATTTTTTGCCTTATGATCGAAAACATCACCATGAAGAAAGTAAGGTAATTCAACATATTACCAAATTGAGAGACAATAAGGAGGCATATACTTTCCTGAAAGTAGGCCAGAAGCTAAAGCTGCAAGACCAGCCAAAATATGCTCCACCCAGAGAAATATGGAAAATAAATAAGGATAACACAGAATGGATAATATTATTGCTGCCATGTTTTTGTTTTAGTCTTGTTTCGTTGATGATATGTTTTCTTTTTTCTGCTGATGTAATAACATTAGACCTAGAATATTGTTTTATTATTGTATGCAATAAAAGGTTATAAGTCGTCTATGTTTAAGAAAATTTGCCACCCTAACTAACAGATTAGAAAATTAATTGCAGAATAGTTTTTCATAATATGTCAAAGTTCAGGTAAAGGTTAAAGATGTAATGAATATATTTGGGAAATGTCTTTGTCTGCTTCCAGAGCTGCTGACAAGTGAGCACTGTGCACCAAATGTGCTTATCACATTTATCAATATGCTGCTTTTCAAGCAAGCAGAGCCATTGTGCAATAGTGAGGGCAAAGACTGCTGCAACATATATATCTTTGAGAGTCAAGGAACAGTGCAGCAAATTATGGTGTTTGTTGCACTTCTTTGTGTCCCATGGTTGTTACTGGCGAAACCACTATACATTATGTGTTCTCGTAAGAAAAGCAGACAGGTATGTCATATTTGGAAAATATTATTTTTGTAATTGTGTTTATGTACAAAGTTTAATTTAGGTTTTGTGTACAGAGTTCAGGGAATTACGGGGGGGGGGGGGGGGGGGGGGGGGGTTGTTATGTAGTTAACATGAATGATGGGTGTAACCATGTTCAGTGGTGGTTAGTTATCATGAGGTAATGTGCTAAGCATATACACTAAACTTATGCCATTTCTCTTAAAGAGCAAGCCAGAAAGCACACTAAAATTATGCCTTCCTTTTCAAATGTGCACTGGTATGCAAATAACTTTGACAGAAACATGTTATGTAGCACTCTCTTCGCGATAACAAGAAACGCGTGTTGAGTGCTGAAATGATAGTCAGCCATTCTACAATTGACTCAGGGAGGGAGGGGGGGGGGGGGGGGGGGGGAGGGAGATAAACACACACACACACACACACACACACACACACACACACACACACACACACACACACATGTAGTTTTATTTTATTCATCGCAGTGTTAAACTATCTTTATATATAAAAATTCAGCCTGCATACTTTTGTATGTGCAAAACTAAAAAAGTAGTCGTTCAGTTCACTTGAAATTTTGACACCACTTCACATTTGAATATGTGCATGCTTTTATGTATTTGTTTCTTAAATACATATAACATATAAATAAGTATGTAATATATAAATGGGAATTGTTGTTACTAAAAATCTCGAAAAGTGTTTGATATAATTTCTCAAATTTTTAAATGCTACTCTAATTTGGAAGAATATAGGATACATATTTTTTAATTTATGTAATATATATAGGCACACACACACACACACACACACACACACACACACACACACACACACACACACACAATGAATATTAGTGAGATGTCGGTAGCAAAAATGTCAAAGTTCCTGACCAGTTTACTCCAAAGGTTAAATGCTACTCTATTAAAAATTCAGACTTACTTAGACTGTATATCTTATTAAACAACAAAGTAATTTTTTCTGTTAAAACTTATTGTGAGAAAGAGAATGCTCTGCTGTAAAAGTTTGTGATTCTGTTTCCTTTGTCACGGGACGTTTTAACTATGGTAGTGGGGCATTTAAACCATTAGGAAAATTATTTCTCCTGCGTGTATTCTTTCTCATTACATTCTCACATACTGTTTTTACAGAAAATAGGAAAGTTGTTTTTCTGTCTTATCAGCTTATGATCGGAATACTATGAGTACTGTAGAATCTGAATTCGCAGTAACAGTGGACAAGGCTGAAGGTCAGACGGGGCAGGAGGAGGGGGGGGGGGGGGGAGATGAACAGAAGGGTGGGAGGATATTGACAAAAAGAGCAGAAAGGCGAAGACAGGCAGAGAGATGGAGCAGGAGGATATGGAGAGAGGGAGGAGGAGAAGATTGACGGAGGGGGGGGGGGGGTGCGGCAAGGGTGGTGATGGATGTAGAGAGAAGGGAGGAGGAGGAGGAGGAGGAGGAGGAGATGGAGATGGATGCAAGTGAGTGAGAGGAAGAAATGGGCAGGGACAGGGGGAGATTAGGACATATATCCAATTTCCATGCATATAGAAATGGGTGCTTTCTCTTTCCTTTCTATTCCATTTAACCAGACTTAAATACAGCAGTCAGTGGCCAGATACAGCTACTGAACCACATAATTTAAATAGATTTAAACAGTTCAGTTTATAAATGTAAAAGTAATATATTCAATTCTGTTATGAGTACTGCCATTGTAAGTCAGAAGGCAATAGACAGTGGGAAATTTAGTATGAACATGTACTCTGTACATGATCTGCAGATGATCTGCTAAATAGACTGTTTTCCAGTAGAGATTTCGAGGCAAAAGTGAGATTTAAAGAGTTAAGTAGGTCTACTCTAAATGTAAATCTAACAGTAGGAGGGCATGCGATGTGGCTAACCGATTTAGCTCAAATTATGTTAACAGAACCAGATAAATGCCTCTCTCAAGTTACTGCAACTTTCCACTTGAGTGGGCAGTAGTGAAAAGTAAAATGCTCTCTAAAGATTTACATACAGAGATTTGGGTAACCAACATTTTATTATTGTTAATATTGTTGTTATTATTATTGTTGTTATTCTTATTATTTATTTGTTTCACCCTCTAAGGAGCACATGGAACCATTAGTTAGAACTGGTCTTCTTAGCTTTCTTGTTCTTATTTTCTGCCCAAAATGTCCTCATCCTTTCACTATGGGCCTGTCTTCTTTGTTGTGGCCATGCATTTTTCAATTTCAGATTCTTTTCCATCAGGTTTTTGGTTGGGAACTTCGGAGAGTTGTTTTTCTGTCTGTACGCAGTCTGTGTGGTTTCTAGTGGGTCAATACTGAGTTCTGTGAGGTCATTTTGGGTTTCTGATAGCCAGTGTGTCCTGGTTTGGTGAGTTCCTTTGATGATAAGGAAGATTTTCTTGGTTATTCTAGAGACATCCATTCTTGCTAAATGTCCGTAGAATTTCAGTCGTCTTTTCAGTGCAACTGACATGAAACGTTCAGCCCTTCAGTACAGTTCTTCAGAACTTTTGCACATCCAGATATCATCTTGAATCTTGACTCCAAATATTTTACTGAGTATTTGCCTTTCCATTTTCTCAATATCCTTGATGTTGATGGTTAATTACGATGTTTCAGTTGCGTAGAGCACTTCTGGAAGAGTGACTGTATGATAATGGTGAAGTTTGGCTTAGGTGGATAGTGATTTCTTATTGTATGTCATTGTATAAGCTTTAGGAAATTTTTCTGCTCTTGTTTTGTGAGGTACTTTTTCATTGCCAGTGTTGCTGATCATTTCACCCAAGTACTTAACTTGTTTGATGTCACCATCTTTTGTTGCAAGTGGTTTCAGATTTGAACTTTTGGACTCCATGAATTGTTTTTTTCTCGTAAGAAATTTGGAGTCCATCTAGCGGTTCTAGGCGCTCAGTCCGGAGCCGCGCGACTGCTACAGTCGCAGGTTCGAATACTGCCTTGGGCATGGATGTGTGTGATGTCCTTAGGTTAGTTAGGTTTAAGTAGTTCTAAGTTCTAGGGGACTGATGACCATAGATGTTAAGTCCCATAGTGCTCAGAGCCATTTGAACCAAATTTGGGGACCGGTTTTGATGGCAACCTCATGAAGTTTCTCAATGACATGTTTGGCTTACTAAGGAGTCCACATAATTATTGCTAGGTCATCAGCAAAAGCAAGGCATTTTATGTTGATTCATTTGTCCATTGTTCCCATATTTATTCCAGGTATTTCTTTCTCCCACGTCTTGATAGTCTTGTCCAGTACCAGGTTAAAGAGGAGTTGGGACAAACCGTCACCCTGTCTAACTCCTGTCCTAATTTGAAAAGGTTCAGAACTTTCGAAGTTGTGTCTGTTAAAGGGTGCTCAGTTAATGAAGTAAATATTGATACCTGCACCATATTCACAAGGTGTATTGAACAGACTGGTGCGATGAATTGAGTCGAATGCTTTCTTGAGATCTACTTAGCTGACTACTGTTCAGATCGACTGATGGTGTTACAGTGTCATCTTCAGGTTCCAAATCTGTTCTGCGCAGGATCAATGTGGGCGGAAGCCTGCCTGATAGTCACTAATCATATGCTCTGTCTGTTGTTCTAATCTGGTAAGAAGAGCATGTAAGAGCACTTTGTAAGCAACTAGTAGGAGTGAAATGCTTCGATAGTTGTCGGGATCAGTCTTGTCATCCTTTTTGTGTAGAGGGTGAATCAAAGCACTTTTCCAGTCTGCTGGTATGACTTCACTTTCCAATATATTTGCAGTGATAGTTGTTAGTCCGTCAATCAAGAGTTCACCTCCAATCTTGAGCATTTTGGTGCTATGTTGTTTTTTTCGGATGTGAAACGATGTTTCGTACGTCCTCATGCATAGGTAGAGTTGAATCCTGGTTTGGTGTGGCAACATAGAAGTCAAGTTTGTCTGCTGGTGGTTCACAGTTGTGTAACTTCTCGAAATGCTGTTTCAGGATTTCACATTTGGCCTCAAGTGTTCCATTAGGGTGTTGAAAACAAAGAGTGGGTGGCTTCCCTAAATGTTGTATAAAAGTTTCTTATGTTGTTTCTTTTGGAATCATTATAAATATTCTCTAATTGTTTGTGATGGTACATGCATTCAGTTTTTCTGATAGTTTCAATATTTTCTTCGATGTTTCCAAAAAGATCGGCCAATTCTCCAGGGTTTGATGGCTGTGCCAAATCTTCCAGACTTGAATACGTGATTAAAGTACTCTGTTGCAGTCTGTTGTCCACCACCTGTGTTTCCTTTTCCATGGTTATTAATATTATTATAATATTATTATTATTATTATTATTATTATTTTATTCCTTGCAATGTTAAACTCTTAATTATAAATTTTAAATATATCCAAAGAGCTCAATTTAAAGGTTTATTCAGAAAGTAAGTCATTTTGGTCTACTGCATTAGTGGTTGACCACTGTCTTGGTGTACCATAACATTCCTACACTCAGTATGCATCCAGCATGTGATCTGTGTGTCTGCTACTTTTTATGCCTGACATATTAAAATGAGCACTGCTATAGAAAAGCCCATCACTTGTAAGATGTGTTCTGTGGTAAGACATCTTTTGATACAAAACTGCAAACCAATTGAAATTTGTCAAACACCGACAAAGGTATGGTGGGTGATAAAGAACAAGTGTCAGAGAAAACTTAGTGCAAAAGATTTGTTTTTTCATGAAAATGCATTTCCAAGCATGGCTAGTCTTACCTGAAAGCTCCTATGGGGTTTTGGATGGGAGGCCTTCGGTTATCCACCATACAGCCTGGATTTGGTGATGAGTGACTATCACCTCTTCCCATCAAGGAAGACATGGATCACTACACAGCTCTTAGATACTGACGTTGAACTGTGTGCCAGTGTAACCAGTGGTTGTAATTGCAGGCTGCGAATTTTTCTGGAGACAGTATTAAAAAACTTGTGCAATGGTACGATAAATGCCTCAGTTTGAATGGCGATAATGTAAGGAAATAGCTTAAGGGTGTACCTTTAAAATGTATATAATAAAATTTGGTTTTTCCATATTGTTGATTTTTTTTTTTCTTTCAAAACATCTGCTACTTTCTGAATAGCCCTTTTGTATATTTAAAGTGGAGATCAGAATTGGGGACTAATCCACAATCTTTTGCCAATGGAGACATCATGATTTTCCCAGTTATGGGCCTTTTGTCCTGTGGATACACGTAATGTGTTTTAACAGAGTAGTTTCCATTGCCTTCTGCATTCTTATACCATTGGTCATTGCTCATTCTTCTGGCCCTTAAGAGCAGTTTCCCACCCTAAGGACAGGGACTTCTATCTGCTTCCCCACCCTCTCTGGCAAGGCCATTGGCAGTCTTTGCCTGCTGTCAATGACAACATTTGTTCAGAAACAACTGAACACTCAGTTGACCCATATCAGATCTCAAGAATGAGGCTGTACTCATTTGCCTTTGTTTATGAATCTCTTGTAATATTCAGTTCAGGTTCATTTACCAATGATGGCAGCAGATAAAGAAGAGTAATGAATGCTTCCAGTAGCAACTAAGTACAGTTGCTGTGCCATGAAATGCTGTCTTCACTGTTGAATCATATTTTGAATGCACACTGTCATTGAGTCCCATTACGATGCTAATCATTATGAAGTCAGTGTGACACAGTAGCTGTGCATAATTTGTTCTGGAAGCATGGACTACAATATTTACTTCCACGTCATGGTTGGTAAATACAACTGACTATAGAAAAGAAACACTTTTTGCTTTTGGTTCTCTAATTACTAATTTTCATTACATATATTCCAGGTTAATTAGCCCATTGTCTAGTGTTATTGGCAAAGATGTTACTGTGCATACTGATACAAATATTAATAAAGGAGATAATTAACATTGGAGGTATGAATTAAAAAACACCTTCAGTGTCAACTTCTCATGTTTTATTAACTACATGATGTGATCAGTTTATGTGATCTCTCTTAGGTTGTGGTTATAGCTTGACACCAGTGCCTACCAATTTTAATTGTATATTACAGCACTGAGGATGGTCACTAAGTGACCGAAAATCGATTTTGCTGACAATAACAACAAAATATGGCCAATGCTGATTTTCCTTCCAATTCTATCCACTACTTGGTCGTGGTGCACAGAATGCTCCATGGAGTCGCCAATCAGTATTGAATACAGTCACGTTTGAAGCTGTGAAATATAGATAAAATTAAAGAGAATTACGTCATCAAAGTTACTGTTAACAGTAAATATAATTATAAAGTATTCTATTCACTATCATGACTAATAAAATAAATTACTAGCAATTCCATTTACAGTGGTGCACAGCCTAACAAAAATGTATTGCATATGTTTGCCATTGTGTCAACCATTGGGGGCATACTGAATTGTTAAATTACTGTTAAAAATTTGGGTTTACCAAGGTCACATAGTGATGTTGCATCACTTTACAGTAAAAAGGTCAAGGAACATCAGCATGTCAAACATAAAATACCCCAAATATAAAACACAAATCATGTTGCACTGATGTCCTAGCCCACTCATTAACACCACAGTGGTGACTGAGCTAGTACAATGATTGCTCAGATCAGTCTGTATACAGTTGGTAACATTGCAACATCTGACAATCAATATGTACTTGCATAAATTTCAAACTACATGTGCCATAATACAAATTCTTTCTTCACTCCAATATCATTGAAATTACTTTTGTTAGAATATCCTGAAGATGAAGACTTTTGTCAGAATTAGGTAACATATTTAAATTACAAATTTATGATAAAAATTTAGTTCAGGCTACTTATCTACGCACAGTATATACAAGTACATCAACAGAAACTGATCACCATGGTAACTGCTTGCAAGATAGTGTAGATCACAGCCACACAGCAGATTAAATACAAAATACTGTGGGCAAGGTCAAGGCTGTCAGGTTGTAGAGCATGCTCTAAACAGAATATTGTGTGTTGCAATTATACACTCTCTGTATATGCCCATTCATCCTAACGGATAAGTTTTTGGTGATCATACCAGTGCAGAAGAATGAACAGTATTTTCTTAACATCTGGTACACAATGTGCTGTTTCTCCGGTGGCTCTCCCATTGATAGCATATGTTTTGCGTGTTACAGTACTGGTATTGGTGATTGCAGGAGAGTGTCTAAGATAAGTTTTACAATCGGGACAATCACACTAGATTGGGCCATAGGTAGGGGAAATGGGTGCAGAAGGAGCACAGGATCTGATCAGGATGTTCATGGGAGGGAGGGGGGGGGGGGGGCAGAAAGCTGTAGTCTGTTTGTGAAACCCAAATTTATTTGCCAATATTACTACATTAACACAATTAGCGGATTACTGATGTTGACAATACTTCTTGCCATCTTCGTATCCATAAAGCCGAGCAGTGGTAGTTGCATCATACAGTGCTTAAACTACTCTTGTCACGTTAAGACTATACAGAATCCATAAGAAAGTAGAATTGTATGTGTATTGTACAGTCCTAACGTCACAGAGTGGTTTCAGCATTACCACTGCCTGATTTTATGCATCTGAAGATGCAATACATATTGCCAAATTACTAATCAAGTTATTGCATTAACATAGCAATCTTGGCAAATAAATTTGTTTTCACAGGAAGGTTACAGTACAATATGCACTGAATGATCATGTTACGTATCCCTTACCGAAAAGTAGAAGCTTTGAATTGTTGATAAGCAAACAAAGGTGGGAACGAAAATTGGAAGAGGCTGAAAAGATGGAGGAGGGCGAAAGAACTGGGTGGAGGTGTGGGTGGAGCATGTTACTCGCAGTTGCATGCTGTTGTGACATTGGTTGGTCATATTTGTTCATAGTCTGACAGTGGCCATTCGTCATGGTGGGCAGCTGGTTGACAGTCCTGTTTTACTTCCATCAACACAGTCACCATTACTTGATATATCAGTGCACAAAAGGCACCCAAACCTGTACAAAGAAATTAGCATGCTCCTCATGTGAGAAAAGTTTACATTTATGTTTTTCTTTGCTTTATTTTAGTTTTTTAAGTTATTATGTATGTTACCTCACATTCATGATATTATTAAATGGAGAACAAAGCATTTTGTCAATGCTGATTAGTATGAGAAATAATAACGACTTTCTCAGAATAGCTTACATAACATTTGAAAGCTTTCATTGAAGACTGATTTTTGAGTGCAGTTATTTCTTTAGAACTTACTGTATTGAAATTTGTTGTATAGAAAGATTAATTTGTTTTCTGACTCATCAGCAGGTGTCAGCATCTGAGAATGGTGATGTAAATCAAGGCATTGAACTGCGTCAGGAAAATGAGGAGGTTGGGGCAGTTACTCCAGCAGATGGGCATGATGGCCATGGAGAAGATGATATGACTGAAGTTTTCATTTACCAGTCCATACATACTATAGAGTATATTCTCAGCACTATCTCTCACACAGCTTCATATCTGCGACTATGGGCTCTGTCACTTGCACATTCTCGTAAGTTCAAAGAAATAGAAATTTGATAGCTGGCACGTGCATGTACTAAGTTTTAGTATGATGACCATTTTCATACCAGTAAACTGAAGATTCTAATGAGTTTTGGTATACTGAACATTCATAATTTTAAAAATATGGAGTACAAAATGGTATTTTAAGGAAAGGCAAGTCTAGGTTGGAATATCAACGTTGATGAAAAGAATAGATTTGCTAGGCACCATAGGGATGACATGTTGAGTTGCAGACATGAATTACAGTAACACAGTTACATACTGAGCTTTCAGCCAAAGCCTTCGTCAGAGAAGAATGAAAAACGTGCACACATTTACACAAGGAACACACGCCTTATTACACCACTATCTCCAGCCTCTCTGCCCAGAAATTGTGTGTGTGTGTGTGTGTGTGTGTGTGTGTGTGTGTGTGTGTGTGTGTGTGTGTGTGTGTGTTCCTTTCTGTTCTGAGGAAGGCTTTGCCCAAAAGCTCAATGAGTAACAATCTCTTCGTTGTGCATGTCTGTAACTCAGTGTGTCATCTTTACAGTGAGTAGCAATCAATCCTTTTCATAACTGTTAAAATAGAACTACATGTGTAATTATTATTATCTTTCTATTTCAGTATGTGTGTTTCAGATTTCTTTGATGATGTGATTAACTTACTTACAAGTACTCCGTTGCTCTCTTACAGAACTTTCTGAAGTGCTGTGGACAATGGTCCTGCGGATGGGACTGACAGCAGAAGGCTATACCGGTGCAATTATTCTCTACATTATGTTCCTAGCTTGGTCTTTCCTCACTGTTGCCATTTTGGTTTTGATGGAAGGTCTTTCAGCATTTCTTCACACACTAAGGCTCCACTGGTATGTACAGAACTCACAAATATGTAAATTTGCAGTACTTTGAAGTTGTAAACAGCAAGAAGAGTCAATGAGAGTAAAATGAAGACTTTTTTTTTTTGCTTCAGTATTTAATTTGTTAAAGATTTGGGTATGTGTGAGGTATCACCAGGAACAGTAACAAATTTTACTGCAACTTCGCAGAAGTCATCTTCATAGAAGTGATTGTAAAAACGAAAATAATAGGCACTGGTTTATGACCCTACCCTAATGTAACAGAGGAGCTAAAATGGCTTAGAATCATGAGAGAAATTAAGGTTCCTGATGCAAGAGACAATCTTCATTCTTGCCTCAGAATCATTATGCCTCTATGTTGAGGTGCTGGACCTTTCACAAAAAAATCTCTCCTCTTGTGAGAGAGCTAAGGTTGTATGGCTATGTTCATCAATGTTGACTATCACAAGTCTCATTTTTTCTCATCACACACATGTTAATAACAGAAGATATGACATATAACATATATTTTGAGTTTATGGCCAACAGAATCAGCTTGTGCACAATGACCATCTGAAATTCTCTCTACTCATCCCCTTCCTCCTCCTTTCTAGACTTTCTGCACCTAGTATGTTCTAATGTACAGGATGTGCTTTGGGGTGCCTTTTCTACCTGTATCAGTAGTCTAGTCTTTGACAGGCTCATCTAGTTGGGCTAATGTTTCATCAGTACTGGGAGTACGCTCTCTCCCCTTCTGAAGCTAATGTTCAGTGGTAAATTGTTGGAGATATTTATTTAAACGGCCATTTCATCATCTGAATTTATTTATCAAATAAATCAGGATCCAAAAGAAGGCTGGAAAAATTTGATGTTAGTCTGACTAATGAATGCATATACATTACTCTGCCCATTAAAATGGCTACATCAAGAAGAAATACAGATGATAAACGGGTATTCATTGGACAAATATATTATACTAGAACTGACATGTGATTACATCTTCACGCAATTTGGGTGCATAGATTCAGAGAAATCAGTACCCAGAACAACCACCTCTGGTCTTAATAATGGCCTTGATACGCCTGGGCATTGAGTCAAACAGAGATTGGATGGTGTGTACAGGTACAGCTGCCCATGCAGCTTCAACACAATACCACAGTTCATCAAGAGTAGTGACTGGCGTATTGTGACGAGCCAGTTGCTTGGCCACCATTGACCAGACGTTTTCAAGTGGTGAGAGATCTGGAGAATGTGCTGTCAAGGGCAGCAGTTGAACATTTTCTGTATCCAGAAAGGCCCGTACAGGACCTGCAACATGTGGTCGTGTATTATCCTGCTGAAATGTAGGGTTTTGCAGGGACTGAATGAAGGGTAGAGCCACAGGTCGTAACACATCTGAAATGTAACATCCACTGTTCAAAGTGCCGTCAATGCGAACAAGAGGTGACCAATACGTGTAACCAATGGCACTGCACACCATCACTCTGTATGATACGCCAGTATGTCGATGATGAATACACGCTTCCAATGTGCGTTTACCACAATGTCGCCAAACACCATCATGATGCTGTAAACAGAACCAGGATTCAACCGAAAAAATGACATTTTGCCATTCATGCACCCAGGTTCGTCTTTGAGTACACCATCACAGGTGCTCCTGTCTGTGATCCAGTGCCAAGGGTAACCACAGCCTTGATCTTCAAGCTGATAGTCCATGTTGCTGCAAATGTCGTCAAACTGTTCATGCAGATGGTTGTTGTCTTGCAAACATCCCCATGTGTTGACTCAGGGATCGAGATGTGGCTGGTTTACAGTCATGCGGATAAGATGCCTGTCATCTCAAGTGCTAGTGATACGAGGCCGTTGGGATTCAGCACGGTGTTCCATATTACCCTCCTGAACCCACCGATTCCATATTCTGCTAACAGTCTTTGGATCTCGACCAACATGAGCATCAATGTCGCGATACGATTAACTGCAATTGCGATAAGCTACAATCCGACCTTTATCAAAATCGGAAATGTGATGGTATGCATTTCTCCTCCTTACACGAGGCATGACAACAACATTTCACCAGGCAATGCTGATCAACTGCTGTTTGTATATGAGAAATCGGTTGGAAACTTTCCTCATGTCAGCACGTTGTAGGTGTTGCCACTGGCACCAACTTTGTGTGAATGCTCTGAAAAGCTAATTATTTGCATATCAGAGCATCGTCTTCCTGTCGGTTAAATTTCGCGTCTGTGGCATGTCATCTTCATGGTGTAGCAATTTTGATGGCCAGTAGTGTAGTTTGTAGACAAAAGCTAGAGAGAGAGAGAGAGAGAGAGAGAGAGAGAGAGAGAGATTGATTAATGTATTAAGTTAAGTACTGTCAGCACAAGATGAAAGGACAACAATGTAGTGCATTTTTTCATGTCCATTTGTTTTTGTAGTTACAGTTTTAGTAACTTTCATGGCAACAGTTCTGTCACTTGGCACATCAATCATTTTCCCCATATTTACTATTTGGCTTAGTTCCACACTGATTTTCTTTTGTTGTTTAATAATAAAGTGATGGGAGGATAATATCTTCCCTTCATACTCTTGGGGCATTTTATGAGAGATTTTGGTTGTGGTCCGCATGCTAAGTCCATGGCGCTTCATAAATCTGTAGCGCCAACCAACTCCACCCTTAAAGTGTGTTAAGTTCCACTGTAGCACTAGCTTATGGGTGTGTATTTGAATCATTTTTGTATTAATTCCAACACCATTTCAACAGTGTTCTTTAATCCATTTCAATATGTCATCTCCTAGTTTTGGCCATTCTGCATTCAGTCCTTCATTTGTACATTTAGTCGTCCTCATTTTTTTCAGTACTTCTTTACTAGCCCGCCAATCGCAAATGATTTTTTTCTGTTGGTGGAGGGCCAAAGTGCTGATCTGTTTCCATGTTTCTCTGCATATGCTATTACTTCCAGTTAATAGGCCACATCATATGAATACCTTTTATTTTGTTTCATTATGAAACTAGCTACTAACAGTTTGGATTTCTGAAAGATTCTGATGTTGAGAAGGCTATCTACACGTACAGTGAAAATGTGCTTAATTCATTAGACAAAAAAAAAAAAAAAAAAAAAAAAAAAAAAAAAAAAAAAAAAAATTTGCAGGCAACTGGTATATTTTGTGATCTGTCAAAGGCATTTGACTGTGTAAATCACAATATCCTTTTAAGTAAATTAGAGTATTTTAGTGTAACAGGAAATGCTGCAAAATGGTTCAAATCTTGTATCTCTGGCAGGAAACAAAGGGTGTTATTAGGAAAGAGACATGTGTCAAGCTATCAGGCATCATCCAACTGGGAACTAATTACATGTGGGGTCCAACAAGGTTCCATTTTAGGGCCCTTGCTTTTTCTTGTGTACATCAATGACTATCCATCACTCGCATTACCAGATGCCAAGTTCGTTTTGTTTGCCGATGATACAAACATTACAATAAATAGCAGATCAAGCATAGTCTTAGAAAGATCAGATAATAAAATATTTGTGGACATTAATCACTGGTTCCTAGCCAATTCTTTGTCACTAAACTTTGAAAAACACACTACATGCAGTTCAGAACTTGTAAGGGATGTCCCACGAGTATATGTCTAACGTACGATGGCTAGAAGATAGAAGAAGTGGACAGTGTTAAATTCTTGGGATTACAGCTTAATAATAAATTCAAATGGGAGGAGCACACCACAGAACTGCTGAAGCTTCTTAACAAATCTCTGTTTGCAATGCAAATTTTGTCAGACATAGGGGATATAAAAATGAAAAAGCTGGCATACTATGCTTACTTTCATTCCATAATATCATGGGATTATTTTGTGGAGTAATTCATCAAGCCAAGCAAAAGTTTTCTGGGCACAAAAACGTGCAGTGAGAGTTATATGTGGTGTGAACTCAAGAACATCCTGCAGGAGCCTGTTTAGGGAACTAGGGATACTAACTACTGCTTTCCAATATATTTATTCCTTAATGAAATTTGTCATTAAAAATATATCACTTTTTCAAACCAACAGCCCAATTCATGGAATCAATACTAGAAATAAGAATAATCTTCACAAGGATTTAAAGTCACTTAGTCTTGTACAAAAAGGTGTGCAATATTCAGGAACACACATTTTCAATAACTTGGCACAGCCATAAAAAGCTAAACAACAAATGACATTCAGTTTAAGAGAAGCCTAAAGGGTTTATTGGTGGCCAACTACTCCTACTCCATTGATGAATTTCTCAGTAAAACCAACAGATAAAACTTCTGCGCAATTTCAGTGCAGTAATGTGTTCATTGTACACCCGTCAACTCCTATCCCAAATCAAAGTCCTCAATCTTTCCTCTCCCACATCCACACCGGCTGTTCATAGCATCCTCCTACAGGCCAACTGCAAATTAGAACAGCATGCCACCCTCCACCTCAAAAAACTATCCAATCTCCTGGTTTCCCACCTCCGGAAAGGCAACTCACTCACCCTCCACAGCCTTTCCAACAAACCTCAATCGCCTTTTATTGCACAGAGACCCAGTCTCTCCCATCTACTCAATCTCCCACTTCCAGCTACACTCCCCCCAACACCTCAAAATTCTAGTCAACACAATCTGGAACCACAACACCCCAATTCAGTAGTCTCCCAATCCGAAAACCTCTGTCCTATCCAAAGGCCTCACCTTCAGCCCCACTCCCAGATTCAACCAAACTGCCCTTGTCAAAGATTTACTGTCCCACACTCGTAGTCTCTGCTGGAAATATCACTTTGCCACGAAGAAAAATAATCCTGATCCCACTCCTAATGATCCAACTCCCCAAGACACTATCCAGATTGAACCCTGCATGGAACAGTTCCGTCCTCCATCACAGCAGGACCCACCTCCTCTTCCTCAAAATCACCCTTTCCAAACCTTCCAGGAATTTCTCACTTCCAGCCTTGCCTCTCAATCTTTCTTGAAAAACCTTAATCCTACTCCCAACATCACCACAGCTGAAGCCCAGGCTATCCGTGATCTGAAAGCTGACCGATCCATCATCATTCTTCCGGCTGACAAGGGTTCCACGACCGTGGTACTTGATCGTCGGGAGTATGTGGCTGAGGGACTGCGTCAGCTTTCAGACAATTCTACATACAAAGTTTGCCAAGGTAATCCCATTCCTGATGTCCAGGCGGAGCTTCAAGGAATCCTCAGAACCTTAGGCCCCCTACAAAGCCTTTCACCTGGTCCATCAAACTCCTGACCCCACCGACACCTCGAACTCCTACTTTCTACCTACTTCCTAAAATTCACAAACCCAAACATCCTGGCCGCCCCATTGTAGCTCGTTACCAAGCCCCCCACAGAACGTATTTCTGCCTATGTAGATCAACACCTTCAACCCATTACATGCAGTCTCCCATCCTTCATCAAAGACACCAACCACTTTCTCGAACGCCTGGAATCCGTACCCAGTCTGTTACCAACGGAAACCATCCTTGTAACCATTGATGCCAGTTCCTTATACATAAATATCCCGCATGTCCAGGGCCTCGCTGCAGTGGAGCACTTCCTTTCACGCCGGTCACCTGCCACCCTACCTAAAACGTCTTTCCTCATCACCTTAGCCAGCTTCATCCTGACCCACAACTTCTTCAGGCCAGACATACCAACAATTAAAGGGAACAGCCATGGGTACCAGGATGGCCCCCTCGTATGCCAACCTATTTATGGGTCGCTTAGAGGAAGCCTTCTTGGTTACCCAAGCCTGCCAACCTAAAGTTTGGTACAGATTTATTGATGACATCGTCATGATCTGGACTCACAGTGAAGAACAACTCCAGAATTTCCGCTCCAACCTCAACTCCTTTGGTTCCATCAGATTCACCTGGTTCTACTCCAAATCCCATGCCACTTTCCTTGACATTGACCTCCATCTGTCCAATGGCCAGCTTCACACATCCGTCCACATCAAACCCACCAACAAGCAACAGTACCTCCATTATGACAGCTGCCACCCATTCCATATCAAACGGTCCCTTCCCTACAGCCTAGGCCTTCGTGGCAAACGAATCTGCTCTAGTCCTGAATCCCTGGACCATTACACCAACAACCTGAAAACAGCTTTCGCATCCCACAACTACCCTCCCGACCTGGTACAGAAGCAAATAACCAGAGCCACTTCCTCATCCCCTCAAACCCAGAACCTCTCACAGAAGAACCGCGAAAGTGCCCCACTTGTGACAGGATACTTCCCGGGACTGCATCAGACTCTGAATGTGGCTCTCCAGCAGGGATACGACTTCCTAAAATCCTGCCCCGAAATGAGATCCATCCTTCATGAAATCCTCCCCACTCCACCAAGAGTGTCTTTCCGCCGTCCACCTAACCTTCGTAACCTCTTGGTTCATCCCTATGAAATTCCCAAACCACCTTCCCTACCCTCTGGCTCCTACCCTTGCAACCGCCCCCGGTGTAAAACCTGTCCTATGCACCCTCCCACCACCACCTACTTCAGTCCTGTAACCCGGAAGGTGTGCACGATCAAAGGCAGAGCCACGTGTGAAAGCACACAAGTGATTTACCATCTGACCTGCCTACACTGTGACGCTTTCTATGTGGGAATGACCAGCAACAAACTGTCCATTCGCATGAATGGACACAGGCAGACACTGTTTGTTGGTAATGAGGATCACCCTGTGGCACCGTCCGGGTTATCTGGATACTTCCCACCAACACCAACCTATCCGAACTCCGGAGATGGGAACTTTTTTGCCCTTCAATATATCCTCTCTTCTCGTTATCCACCAGGCCTCAGTCTACGCTAATTTCAAGTTGCCGCCACTCATACCTCACCTGTCATTCAACATCATCTTTGCCTCCACACTTCCGCCTCAACTGACATCTCTGCCCAAACTCTTTGCCTTTAAATATGTCTGCTTGTGTCTGTGTGTGTATGTATGTATGTATGTATGTATGTATGGATAGAGGTGTGTGTGTGTGTGTGTGTGTGTGTGTGTGTGTGTGTGTGTGTGTGTGTAAGTACAATCTAACTTCTGCCCCATTTCAGTGCAGTAATGTGTTCATTGCAAATAAGTATTATAGTAGTTGTATTACATGTTTATTACCTTATAAATAAATAAAAACCTTTTTTATTTTAAATTCAGTGCATTAGTATTTGTAAAATGACTTTCATATAGTGTTCATTAAAAATGACGCTCTTTCCACTTGGGACCTGTGGAATGGTACATTAGCTTATTTGTTTTAGTTGTAAATATTTGTCATGTATTGTTGTTTTTCTGACATGTTCCACATCCTGGAAGACCTCCTCACTACGAATCAATTGGAATGAAAGAAAAAAATATTGTAATGTTACTGATAACCTAAACCACTTTCACATTCACTGGTACTGTAGACTGCAATGACACATCGTAGGCGAGGCAGTGTTCTGGGTTTGTGATGGCGTGATGGAGGGAGGGAGTGTTAGGAAGCTTATGAATGCCCATAACTCATGTTTGTTGCATCGGTGCACTGCTGCTTCTAGTTGAATCCAATGTGCCATATAGAGATAGGTTTCCCATAGTATCGAATATATGGCCATTTTGAAGACTGGGAGCAATTTTAAATCAAACACAGGACATTTTTATATTAATTTAGAATATAAGATGCACCAAATTTTGGAGACAATTTTTATAAGAGAAAGTGCATCTGATAGTCCATAAAATACAGTAGGGCTGGAAGTTGGCGTGGCAGTGAAGAACCTGTCACGGGCAGATGCCTGATTGTGTGGCACCAGCCACAGGGGCGTTCTGGTATTGGAATTAGGTCCGAGTGGGCATCCAGTGCCTTGGGGTGAGAGAAGGAACTGGCTGACACAGTAATTGTGAACTATCCAGTTTTCCTGCCTGTCACATAAACTCCTCAGAAACCAGGAACTAACTCTCTTGTGGGAGGCTGGAAAAAATAGCAGGTGAGGTTGTGGTTGAGTAGGGAGCAGGAGGTTGGGCCAAATACAGGGAAGGTGCCCCCACAGAATTCAGGAGAACCCAAAAACTCCGACTCCAAGCTGGCGGAAGGCTTGAGAGGTGTGTGTGAAGGGAAGTGGAGGCTGATCGTCCACTTGCAGGTGTGGTTGGTTGCGACGGAAGGACACTTGTATGTCCTCCACCAGTGTGAGGACTCACTGAACCCCTGAGCATGGATGACCACCAGAATACAATGCTCATGACACCCAGAACTGCAAGCCGAAACAGGGGTCCCCAGAGTGTAGCATGGAGATGGAGGCGATTTAGGTGGGTGTGGGTAGGCAGCAGGAGGTGCAGTGCCATGTGCGGCTGGTGCCTGTGCAGCAGCTCAGACAGGTTCCCCTCACCAATCGGCATCGGCCTGTATGAACTAAGACAACATCAGAGTGCTTTTGCCATGAGGGTGTCTCCAATGTACTCCTTGAACAACATTTTGAAAGCTCTTCATCAGCATTCTGAAAGTCTATACAAGGCTCCTTTTAACTGAAAAGCCTGTGAAATAATATTTTGGCTGTTATCCATCACCAAGGTGTGGGGGAGGTCTTCTGTGGAGAAGATCTGGTCGAAGGCCACACCATCAGTTCCCCATCGTGATTGGGTGCTAATTTTGAATTTTATTTAAAGAAAATTATTGCTCTTTCTACTTTAAGACAACTTGGTGTGGAACAGAAGTTTAGAATGTATGGATGTCAGAAATAGGCTTCTATGACAGTTGATCAATATGCACCCAAAAGCAGCCTCAGAATCCAGTAAGATGCTCTCCGTGGCTATGAAGTTTCCAGCCACAGTCAGTAACATTCCATTCGCCTGCAAACTTTGGACTAGCAGCAATTAAATGTATATGAGGTGTCTTCTCTATCAGACATGTCCAAAAGAAAAAACACCATTTTTGATTCGGCAGCCGTTATGAATTAAGACACAGAGGAAGACCTCGGTTGTGACCGGGCATTGATTGACATTGATGGGAAAAGATGAAAATTTGTCATGGACCAGGATTTGAACCCAAGTCTCCTGCTTACTAGGCAGATGCTCTGACCACTGAGCCATCCAGACACAGTGGTCATTGCAACTGCGTGGACCACCATAACACAACTCCCATCAGACACATGTATCTCCAAGAACAGGCACCACATATATATACAAAATTAAGATGAGACAGCCAATGTCTCTTCAGTGCAGATGCACACCATGCTTGAACTCTTACAGGAATTGGTGAAATGTCATGAGTATGGGGGCAAGGGACACATTTCTAGTGTGTGGATAAGTTGAGAATTTGGATCTTATGGGAGCCTGCTTGATCTGCTGTCCCTTGTGGACAGTTGTGGATATAAACCAGTTATTTCATACACACACAGGCAAACCTTGCATGTGACTGTTCTGCTTTCAAGCAACACATGAGGTGTTTCCAATACTTATTACAAAGGTTGCTGAAAGAGGAAAAAACTACCAAGGTACTGTACTATGGTGTCTGTGTCATGTGGTAAGGTAGTCTCACAGTATTTGAATTTAATTTATGACTAATGTTTGTACATTACCTTTAGACTTCAGTCATATATATGCCTGTGTGTTTGTTGTACTCATGTCAAATTAATATTGCTGACATAGCATTGATGAAAGAATAAAATTATTGTCCTTTGTTTGACGTTCAGATTTTGATGTATTGAGGCGAACATACCACTTTACTTATAGCTTGTCATGAGCCTTCTACTTTTACATGTGCGTGCATGGTAAAGTAAAAGTTTTAATTATTAATGTCCTCTCAAGGTGGCCAGAAAGAGTAGGTGTCAACAATCGCAAATGAAAAATTGTGTCTCAATGCAGTGTATTTAATAGGGAGTGAACAGATAATTACTTTTTGTATTTTGTTTTGTTTGCTGTGAATCAATTGCAGCTGTAAAAGAATTTAATATCTGATGTCATTTTGAATCAAAGTATGCTGATTTGATGAAGATGGATGATAACGAGAGGAAAATCAAGGTGTCGAATTTGCTAAAATCTTTGTCTAGCCAACAGCAATATTTAAAGAAAGGAAAGACAGAGAGTGAAGTGGCTGCAAAAGTAAACTTCTTAATTTCTAAAGAAATTGCTGCCACTGGAAAACCTTTCATGGAAGGTGATTTCTTAAAAAAAGGGAGGGGGGGGGGGGGGGGGGGGGAGCATGATGATCATTGTATCAGAACTATATCCAGAAAAAAAATCAAATTTTTGAGAGTGTAAGCTTGTCCAAGATGACAATTCAAAGAAAAGTGCATGATATTTCTACTAACTTTTATGACCAGTTAAGAAAGAAAGCTGAAGAATTCAAATACTACTCATTAGCCGTGGATGACAATACTGACATAAATGATACTGCACAGCTTTTATTTCTCATCTGTGGCATTGATAACAATTTCAGTATCACAGAACAACAGGCTGGATTGTGTTCTGTGTAAGGGCGAACATCCGGCAGAGACATCTTCAGCAAAGTGAAAATATTTGTCACAAAGAAACTGGGTTTGAGTTTTGAAAATATTGTGGCCATTTGCACCAATGAAGCAGCTTTTATGTGGGGAAATAAGATTGGTGCAGTATCACTGCTGGAAAAATTGCCAGAAAAACAATAAGCAAATTCCACTATATTATTTGTCAACAAGTGTTACATAGCAAAGTTCTGGCATAGGACCATACCATGTCAATTGTGATTTCTGTTAGCAGCTTCATCCAATCAAGAGGGCTGAAACACTGGGTATTTCAGGAATTTATGTGGCACGAAATTTGAGGATTTATTGTATCATATGGATGTTTGTTGGCTAAGTCATGGGAAAGTACTGCAGCACTTTTTTTGCATCAAGAGTGGAAATGATCCAAAGAGCTTTCCTGAATTGAAAAATGAAAACTGGATCAATGACTTACCTTTTCTCCCTTATATGACAGCGCACTTATTTGAGCTGAACTTAAAACTACACAGAAAGCCACTGTTTATTTTCAATCTGTTGCTAACAGGATGTGCTTTCTGTTGTGTTGGCAGAAGAGCCAACACCGTGTTACTAGTGGGAGGCCGAAATGCATGCGTTTTAGCTCATGCAGGCTGGTGTGAGGAGGGAAGGACTATACTGACGTGAGGTCTGGAACATGACAAGGAATTCGAATTCAGAAAGGGGATGTAATTAGTTTGATTCTTAACTTTACTCCATTAATAATGCCGCTCTTGACGGTACATGATTCACAATATTATCTGTTCAGAATACATTCATAGTTATTGAATATGATGCCATACTAGGTCGTAGCAAATGATGTAGCTGAAGGCTATGCTAAACTGTCGTCTCTGCTAATGAGAACGTATGTAGACGGTGAACCATTGTTAGCAAAGTCGGCTGTACAACTGGGGCGAGTGCTAGGGAGTCTCTCTAGACTAGACATGCCGTTTGGTGGCACTCGGTCTGCAATCACTGATAGTGGTGACACGCGGGTTCGACGTATATTAACGGACCGCAGCCAATTTAAAGGCTACCACCTAGCAAGTGTGGTGTCTGGCAGTGACACCACACTTTCAGAATGAAATAGGACTAAGTCATAGTCGGAGCTGACTCTATGTTACATCCCATCACACTGTGTCCTTTCTCCCTGCAGCGGTACCAAGAAGTCTAATGCTTAGACAGGCTGGTAGGTCATGTTGAATGAAAGAAGCAGGGCAGGAAGGCAGGGGCTAGCAGGAACCAATCCACCACGCATGTGTTTCTGTGGAGCGTGGCAGCCAACTGTGCTGCAACACAGCAATGTCTGCTTCCAAAGTTGTACTGGAATGCCAGTGCCAAGTTGACAGTGGCCACGTCTGCCCAAGAATCCAACTGACTGCTGATCACATGAGAAACTTGAAACAGTTGTGCTACAGGGAGGACTTATCCCAAGATAGAATCTTCAAGTTGCAACACCTGTTGGTGGACCTCTTTATCAAGAGTCAATTTAATGATAGCATCCCTAACCATATTACCAGCACAAGACTGCTTATTGAGAAGCAACAAAACAGCAGTTTTTGACTAAGACCTTGCAACTCCTTAGCCCAAGCCTGGTACTATTGATGGAGCTGCTTCCTGCACTGATAAAATTCCCCTCTCATGGAAATAACATGAGTACACCAGTAATAGTAATTGGCATCCATTACCTTGAAGGTGTTTCTCGCATATCTCCCAACCCTAAGCAAACTCATAAAAGGTGGGGAAAGGAGGCAGGTGAGCCAGATTGCTGAGGCCTTTCTAATAGGAACGACTGCTTGTTCCTGCTGTTGCAACTTGAGAAGCCTCTGACTTTCCAGATGCTGCAGTAAAATTTTTGAAGTACAGTCTCTAAGGATGCACCTGATGACAATCACCAAATAGATGAAAAACCCACATGAATGTTCCACTGTGCTTGTCACCTCTTGCGTAGTAACTACACACACAAATAAGTGCACTCCTAGAGCATAATCACTTATTGAGAAAATAGTGTAGCTGTTCCATACAGAGTCATAGTACAATGCCACACCAAGTCCAAAAGAATGCAGAGTGCCTAAAGAGCAGAGTCAAGTTAATATGAGTAAACACAATAGCTAAATGAGACCAGTTGCACTTTGCTCAGGGATCATGTTAGGTATGCTGCTTGTCAGTCCCGATACAATAGTGTCTTCAACGTTCAGTCTTGTCGCCACCTGGTGGCCAGACCTGCACTTCTGAGTGCCAACTCAGGTGAGTTGAATCACGATGGTTCACGCCAGCACATCGCGTCCTGTTACTATAGCAGCTGCTGAGGTCTGAGCATGATAAAAGTGACAACATAGTGTTACCACAAATTTATTTGTATTATGTACAAGTGTATGTAATGAAGGTTCTGCTTTTTGATGGAATCTATGGAACATGGTGAATGAATGAAATCAAGGGTGTTTGTTAGCCCTTTTAGACACTAGGGAAGATGGTGGCATTTCCAGTTGAGTGAGCAAAATTGATGTTAATCATTAAATAAATCAATAAAAATTGTTACTTTATGTTCCTTGAATCATACACCTACCAACAGTTACATCAAAATGTGAACACCTATCAGGAGGATTTTCAACACACAAGAAAAGTTGCAAATACTGATTGTAATCGGGAGTGAGATAGAGGGTGGTTATACTTTAACTTTTACTACTTGAGAGGAGCCCCCATAAAAAAACAAGTGATCGTAGGACAATGAAACTATGTTGAAACATTTGCAAGGAAATGTGCAAGAGAAACAACAACTAAACCACTGAAAGAAACACTTTCAGTTTCCGTAGAAGTGTATGTTGTTTGATAATTGTAAACTATGTTTACATTCCAAGTTACAAACATTCTCAATGTGATGACCACATTGATACATGACAGCCTGCAACCTAACTAGAAATACCATTTTGCAATTGTTTTCAGCATTTTTCAAACGATGGATCACAGAATGTTAAGCCGACACGATATTGTGTCTAGTATTCTCAGCCATGGCAACAGCAATTTCAACAACAATTTGTGGTGCAATTGGCTCTGAGCCTCTTCCTGGAGCAATTCCCAAATCATCAGTTAATTCAAACTTCAAAATCATGTTCTTCAGCCCGATGCAGAAAATGGACCTCTCTATATTTCTTTAATGCATTGATACTCGTGAATAGCAGCACCACTATTGCTATTGCTATTGTTTTGATAAAACAGCTTTATGAGTAAAGCTATGCTCACCTTTTCCAGATCCTATTGATTATGGGCAACTGTAATGCATACCAATGCCTATATTTCAGCCCTGCGTAGCTGTACCAATACTGGCACCTAACATCAGCCATGATAATATCTACTAAGAATGCAAATCCTGCAGCACACAGTCTGAACATCATTCCTATAAAGTTTGACATCCAGATGGTAAATAGTTTTCCATCTACAGTCACTCAAGTAGCGAAAGTGTAATTATAACCACCTTGTAGTTTTAACTGGCCTCAAAGATACTGCACTGACAGTAATGAACATTATATGATTATATTGCCCGTATTTTCACATATACCTAGCACCAAGCCATTTATTAACACCCTCCCAGGGTAAGGGGGGGGGGGGGGGGGAGCATTGAGTACTTGCTTGGTTGCTTGGCCACCATTGCTTCCCGCCAGCCCCCCCCCCCCCCCCCCCACCCCCACCTTGCAGCACTACTTCCCTTTCTGTGCTGCAAGTCTATCTTTATCCTATTTCTTTTTTTTTTTTCCTCTCTACCTTTCCACTGGATGATATTCTTGGTACCAATTGTGCTTGATTCTGATTTGTGTTTTGGACACTCATTTTCTTACCTTCCGGCCTTCTACAGCTGTTAAATATTAATTATATGCTCCCCTTGTTGGGTGTGACTTCCTACTCCTTTTCTAAATTTTACAGACATGTAGCTCATGCAAGGAAGGTCACCCAGTGTGGTGTATATTCTACTTTTTGTGCTTTTTTACCTTTGTGCCCTTCTTTCTTGTAGTGGTACTGTCTATGACCAAAATGCATCATGGTAAACATTCCATTGTGGGGATTTCGACAAATACCTGCACAGTGCTGGGATCACATTGTTGGTGCCTGAGCTGGAAACTCCCCATGCAAGCAAAGGAATATGTGGCCACCATAGCTGGGGCATGGGGACTCCAGGGCAATGTGTACTGGCCAGGTTACTGTTGCTTTGGGTGGGTGGTGCCAGTGGGGAGAGCTCCCATTCAGAGTGGGTGGTACCAAGGCAGAAGACTTGCACATGAAGCAAATTAAACTGTCTTCTGCTGGTGGCCACAAGGCCCCAACAGTCTTTTCAGAAGCTAAGTCATATTACAATTCCTAGAAGAATGACCCCAAAATGTTCCCTTTCCTGGCTATGGCATGTGAGGAACATTGGGCTCAAAGATAAGGTGACAAATACCTCCCCCAATGTGTGGTTTGTTCTAGGGTGGATGGAGATTCTTTTTTGATTACAGAATTATCTTTCTTCATAGAACATCTCAAGGAAAGATTTGGGGATGTGGCAGCAATTTTAAAAGTGAAAAGTGGTTCCATTCTGTTTAAAATGGTCTCCCTTCTTAGTCGCAGGTGCTGTTCGCCTGCGACAAGCTGGGTGGCATTCCTGTAACTATAACCTCCCCCATAAAAATCTGAATATGGTACAGAGTATCATTTTCCACAGAGATTTCCTTTTACAGACTGCTGGCAAGTTGTATGCTAATTTGGAGCCATGAGGTGTGTGCTTTGTCTGGTGTGTCCACTGGGAACAAGAAGTCAACAGGCTGGATACTGGAGCCTTCCTCTTGGCCTTTCAATGTGACACATTGCCTTAGAAGGTGTATCATTGTGATGCCAAACTGTATATTCCTCCTCCTATGCAGTGCTTCAGTGCATGTGATTTGGCCACATGTCCTCACATTGAAACACCAGCCCCATCTGTAGTAATTGTGGCCATCACTTGCATGCAAACATTCTTTGGGTGTCTCTTCACATCTGTGGGGAGCACCATTCCTCCAATTCACAAGACTGCACCATTTTCAAATGAGAAAAGAAAATCCAGGATTACAAGACTCTTGACTGCCTCACATATCAAGAAGCCATGAAGAAATACAATCTTCTACATGCTACAAATGAGAACGCTGTATGCTACTGCTATAACATCATCATCCTCTTTAGTGATTGTGCCATTGACCTCCATGTATTCTACATTTGGTGCTCAGAGCCACTCAACTGCACCCACTCCCCTGCTGGTTGGTTGTACTTCTCCAATTGGTTCCTCTACACCCCCTTTGAGAGTATCAGCTCCCTATCCACTGAGGGCCAGCCACTCCTGTGGCACTCCTTACGAGGAAAGAGTTCCTCAGGGTGCTTCCTTCCCAGGACACTGGCCTGCAACTGGAGGCCAGCAGGTGGCTGAAGGAGCCACAAGAGGAGGTGCCATACCATGTGCCAGTTAAAAAGCTTTTATATAACAATGAGATCGGGGAGGGGGGAAGCAAAAGTAATGGTTTCTGGTTTCTCTAAAACTGAAAGCATATTTACTGCCACTTTGTGTGCTGATAAAAGAAATTTGTCCACTGCTATGCAGTTCAGTGAACATGTTGGTCACCATTGCAAACACCCATCCTGTGATGAGTGATAGGTGATACATACATGTTTGCTCAACATACATGCATAATACATTCATAGGAAGTAATTACACATGGAGGAATTTCAAAGAAGTGTTTAAGCAGCAGCTAAGATTTTCTTTGGTAGGATTTCCTGCTTTAACATAACAAGAAATAGTGCTGATTGTTGTAAAACATAACATTTGTCTTACATAGGTAGTCAGATTAAGCCCGCATGGAGCCTGTAGAAAATGCTAAGAAGATGCCTTTGGTTTTAGGATATAAAATGAAACAATACATTACAAAAATAACTTTTCTTGATTTAATTTGGACAAATTTAGAGAGAATACTAGTCTCATCATTGTTATTTAAGTTGAGATCATTTAGATATTCTTGTCCCATGGCATCCCTTACCTCAATTTTTATATGCTTTAATGTTGGAAAAGGATACTCCCCACTGGAGTTGGTAATCATGCTTAAGACTGTTTCTACATTTGGGAAACATGGTTCTGATGAATTTTTCATTAAAAGTTTATAAAGCTGGAGTTCCAGGGGCTCATGTTTTTTGCTGTCAATAGCAACAGCCACATTTGTTTTGAGCAGCTCAAAAAACTGCGCCAGTTCATCACCTAGGCTTTCTTCTATGTCATCTGGGTAGGCACTGACGATAATTGGAGTTCTTTTCAAGATCTCGTCTGCTGTTAGAGTCAAATTGCTGAAGCATTCCAAAAAACATTAGTCACTTGATGGTATGCATCAATGTGTGTAGCTTATACAGACCGGACATTATCAGTTATGACAGTAAAATCTGAATTTCAAAATTTTGGCCAGGTGTTTGATTTCCTTTAATTTCATTCAGTGTAGTAGAGCCACCAAAATGATCGTACTTTGTAATTTGCTTGTGTTGTCTTGAAGTTTGTTGCTTATATTCTTCACAGCTGGTCAGGACTTCGGCTTTTGCTTCCATATTAGAAAATTTGGACTGCATTGTTTGGGCACATGCACGTTATGATTTATAAAAGGCATATCCCGTGCTGAGGTCTTGATCAGATAACTGCAGCAAAGTACTAGTTAGTTACATATATCCCTTTCCCTTATTTCCATGACTATGTATATGTTGGGCAAGAAGAATGTCAAATTTCATGCCATTTCAACAAAATATTCATGTCTTCCAGTCATCTGGTCTGTCTTTCATAAACCATGACAAATCATCTGAATCTGTAACTTCACAAACAAAACAGAAAAGTTTCCCTTTATATGCTGAGCAACAAAACCATCCTCTCATGTTAGGTTTATTTGTTAGTTTATGACTGTATGTGAAAAATGATTTTTTACAGAACCATGGTTTAATTTCTTTGTTGTACACTTGACAAAAACTTACTGTTCATTTGTCGCACTTTGTTATCACTTTTGTTTAAAGGTTAGCTCATGGAATATGTAATAACATCACAAGCACATGTTATACTTTCCACCTCTCTTTGGCATAAAGAAGATATCTCAGGAGAGAGAGGGCTTGCCAAGCTTGTAACTTCACTTGGGATGGAAGACAATGTGTCTGAAGTGGGAGGACTTGCTATCTATTCATGTACAGTATCACTTGTAGAAAGTGTAGCTAAATTGGAAAAAGTTGCATATATTATGTAGTGAGTCTACTGCCATCATATATACAATGAGGTGCAGCTTCTATAAGTTTTCTACTTGAATTTATTTACATTCGGTAACATCATTCTGAACATTAAAAAACTCATAGTTTAGGTATTATTGATATAACAGGTCTTTTTTCAGCTTTTGCTTTGGACTTCGTCCTTCCAGATGCATAGTGTTGACCAGTATCTCTAAGCCTGCTGTTCATGACGGCTATCTTGATCTGCATAGGTGGGAAAATAAATTACAAAAAATGAAATGGAATTTTTAATTGTGTGGCATCACTCATCGGTATTATAATTTATATCAGTTTTGTACTGAAGCCAGTGCCAGTCGGCTGCATCAGATGTGAGAGTGAATTGGTTCTCTCCGGAGATGACAAATGGCATGAAATATACTTTCCAAACAGTGTTGTAAGGTGGAGTGCCATGCTCCATAGATTTCAGCCATTTACCCTATCAGTAGTGTAGTAACATTATGGAACAAATCAAATGCACCACCGGCAGGAGAGTGCAAAGGCCAGACCCAGTCACACATGGATGCAGCAACATATGTGTAGTCACCTGTGCTCATTCATTCCAGATTGGCAATAACTGTGGTAAAACTACCTGAAAATTACATTCATTGGACAAAGTCCTTGCAGAGAAAGATGTGCCTAGTCACCAATAGGTACAAATATTAAAAAATCTATCGACAGAACAGATCGCTTGAAGTTATGAAGGAGAAGGGCTGGGCCAAAGCAGTTGCATTTGTGTTAAACAACATATGTTTCATGATGGACATTTGTTATGGTAGAAATGTCACACAGAAGTTACAGAGTTCCATGAAAGCTCATTATGAATATGCTTATGTTTGTATGTGGAACTTACTTGTAGTGATGAATATGAAATTATATTGAACATGTCTACCCCCTCAATCAGACTGGCAGCAGTGAGAAGTGACAAAACATCTGCTGAATTCTTTCTACATCCACTGAATAGAAATAGGGTAACTAAGCTCACAAAAAGTTTTTCTAACTCAGTATTTGCCATTCATTGGTCCCAAAACAAAATGTACATTTTATTGGATGGTTATTGGTACACAAACATTTAAAACATAAATTCTTTCCTCATCATGAGAAAATGTAAACACAACCTTACCAAAATTCCATTTTTAATACAAATTCACTTTATTAAATTTGTGCAAAATAATGAAATTAATGCAATGATTGAAATTAGTCATTCAACAATCAGAAGTTAAATTTAAGATAAAGATTTACTTTTAAAAAATTACAATTTTGTAAGTACTGAACATGCAACTTCTTGGTTACAAGTAGAGAGCATTAGTCATTATGCTGTGGAACTGCTGGGTAAACTATTATTTTTTTTAATGGTTTAGCATCTCACGAGAAATTATTTTCATGACAATTTCACAAATGAGAATCCATCAAGGTGCTACTGTGTCCTCTAAGTCCACAGTGACCAGCAGTAAAGAAATATAGAAACTGTAAACTACGAAACGTTATACAACAATAGTTACCCAATAAGAGAGCAACCTTCACTCTAGACAGATTGTATCAAAGGTACTGCAGGAAAAGTACACAGACTGTAGAAGGAATGAATGATTTGTTAATTCTTGCCATAGCACTGGTCTTACGTACCTCTTTACTGTGAATGTTACTTGTTTAATTGTGTTATTGCTGTTTTTGTGATGTCTCTCCCAGCACCCACCTCCCCCCCCCCCCCACCACCACCACCACCAATCAAATTTATGGAAACAGGGCACTTGGGTTTTATAAATCAGGTAAATAAATAAGAATCTATTACAAAATGATTTTACTATTTATACAGTATTTTGAGAAATTATATCTTATTAAATAGAAAATAAAAAGTGTAATTTATTCTTTTTGTTGCAGGGTGGAATTCATGAGCAAGTTTTATTCTGGTGCTGGGTACCTTTTTGCCCCATTTTCATTCAAAAATATTTTAGAGCAAGATGATAATGAACAGTAGTGTTCACTATGATATAGAAATGGTATTGTATATAGTGTTAGATATGTGTAAAATATGTATTTATTAAGAACCATGTAATATAGTAATTAAGTACGAAAACAGATGATATTGGGATGGGTAGTGAAAAAGTCGCTTGGTTTTTAAAATGTAAGACATGATAATTGACATACTGTACAACAACAAGAAAAATTAATAAATTTTAACATTAGTGCTCTTAGCTGAAAGAGAGTTAAAGAAAGGTATACACAAAAAAGAAAAGAATACATCACTGATAGTTATTATTTCCATTTCCAATTTGAAAGCTGATGTTCAGATTGTTTTTCAGCCCCACACAATGTATTTATTTACGTAGTTTATAATATTCATCTCCTTCAGTTACAGTAATTTTACACTTATTTCCTTCACATTCACGCTGCTGCGTAGAATTGGTTTTCAAATCCTTTACGTGATGTGTCATATTAAGCTCATCTAACTTTGCAGGCTCTTTCATAAATCTGTTCTCCTGAGAGAAAGAGTAAATATATATTTTACATTATTGCAAGTTGTTTTTTATTCTGACATGGATTTAAATGAATTTTGAAAATCTAAGAGTAGTTTTTATTTCTTTTATTAAAATATCATGTATGCTGTCCCAATAGGGATTCTAAAAGACTGTTATACATTTCTGCTGTCATGTACTATATGAATCATCTTCCCAGATTTTCACATTGGATATATTTATATACAAAATGCATTTTAGGAATGAATCTCACTGTTCTACAGAACAGAAGACAAATGGAAATAGTCAGAAATCATAATGCTGTTTTAATAGAAGCATGAAAATCATTTTATGATAGGAGTAATTCATTTCCTGTATTGGGGAATATTTGTAAATAATATTCTCATTTTTAAGTGACAAAAATATTATTCGTCTATGTAAATACATATTTTATTGGTTATGTGTAGATTTTATTCACTCATAAGAAAAATGATGTGATAAAATTGCTATATGAATATTTAAACAGAGTTTTATACTGAAAATATGGAAAAAAAGTAGTTTGCAGTATTACTTGGCAACAAATCCGAATAAAATCTGCTTGTATAATTACATACTAGAAGTAGTTACTAAGGAGAATGGAAAACTACAATATGGCAAGTATTATATGATTTCCCAAATTTCTTTTTCAAAATATGGAAAGAAACTGCAGCAGTCCAATCCACTTAAGAAGTGAAAAGGTTCATGAATTGTTTTCTTATTGTTCTGGTAATGTGTAACAGTCCTAGATTAACATGAGATTTTAACACTGAATTGTTTGATAAACAATGTCTTTTTTGTTTCAAATGTTGAATTCTTCATAACATATTAACTGTATTCTCTCTGACATTGCATGAGCCCCAAGTATTGTCCAATTATGCAGATACTTCTATACCATAGCATTTTATATTCTTTTAACATCACATCAGAGATGGTTATTTGAGAGATGCCTCTGTTTCCAGTTTAGTCATACTGTATCTTTGTTGGACAAATTTTGCTCTTGCTGCTATCCAGGTTGCCTGTTTCTTTAAATGTTCATTGTGTTTGCGAAGTATTACTCAGTATAGTACAGTATTGTTAACATTTGAAAGACATAAAACCTACAATGGTTTGCCATAAGTGATGCCATTCACTATGTATATCTCTCTGTGTGTGTGTGTGTGTGTGTGTGTGTGTGTGTGTGTGTGTGTGTGTGTGTTTATGTATAAAGTTGTGAAAAAGAGGAAAGAGATAATGTTGTAAAGATGTATTAGTTTCCAACAAATATTTTCTATGTGCATGTATTTTTATAAAAATACAACAGAAGCAATTATGTTTTAAAATTAACTAAATGGCAGTGTAAAAAAAAGAAAAATAAATATTGTGATGAGTGATCATTTTGCTTAGGAGTTGTGGTTTTTGGAAATTGTAGACAACTTAGTGAAGGTCACAAATGTGCAAATAAAGCAACTGTGATACCTGTATTTTGTCATTAACTTTTGCCCTTCCCTGCTCTTTATATTTGTCTTACAAATGGGCTGTGATAAGCCAACTTAAATGTAGTAACAATGGTCACAACAAGCTGGTCCTTTGTATAGAGTGAAATGCCCAACTGAGACACAAGGAATGCAAATAGTTGGGAACTAAACATGTGATAAAAGGTGTAATGTTTAGCTTCTGTACTGTAATACACAGATGAAACTAGAGAAAACTCTGGAGAAGAGACCAATACTGCAAACACTAGGAAACACATAGGCTCTGTAGAAAATTGTATGATTACACATAAAACAAACATAACATTTTCGATGATTAAAAAAATGTCATCAAAAAAACAAAAAGGGAAAAATATTAGTGCATGCAGCTAGATAGCAATAATCTGTCTCAGCTAGATAGCAATAATCTGTCTCAAAACAGGTAGAGAATGGAAAGAAAACTAAATTAATTTGGAACACTGCAATACACTTGCCTGCTTGTGATCCTTATCTGTCAGTTACAATACACACAAATGTACCTTACAGGGATTAAAAGACAAATTTCCTCTGTAACATTGCACTATCCATATCTGCCAACTACATGTCAGCCCATCCTGGGAAAATCTGCATCAACCAGAAGGTAAATAGCCTGCACTTACTCCAAGTGTTGTCCTGCCATACTGGGTATTGTCCTGCTAAACCAGGTATGCACCCCATCAGGCTTGTGGCCTGCATCTGATCACCTTCGGAGTGAGTGTCAAGACAAAATATGTTTTAAAATATTTAGGCAGTGCAGAAAGTCCACTCCATAGTTGAGGACCCTAATACATTCTTGTGTTTTTGGCACTTGATATGCAGGTAGCAGGTTCGACTCCTGGCAGAGGAAGAAATTTTCGTTACTAGTATTTGGCTGATAAGGGGTGGAGAGGTAGAAGAGTAATGTTCATGATCAACAGACTTTGAACACATGTCCTGGTTAATTCCAAACTTCTCCACAGTGATTCATGAAGGGAGGGCATGTGATGCTGTTGATGGTGAATCTTGGGTTGGATTGGTACATTACACTTGACACCCCCTTTAGTACTATTTGAGAGGAGTGGGCTATGTTCGAGCTTTAGGTTTCATTTTCTCCCTTCTCTTTCATCATTAATGACAATACAAACATGGCACTAAACTCTACACACTTATATCACAGTTATCTGCACTGGAGAGGCACACTTAAGAATACTTGCACTGTGCAGAGGAAATATGTTGCTGTTGTTAGGGTAGAGATATTGATACAGTTCCTGGGGTTTTGAATCCAGCCCTTACTCATATTCTGCCAGAGCAGAGCCCACATGTGGCACCAGGATGCCCCATCATCTGAGTGTAGAACCAGTATGGCACCTGTCAACTTGACCCATGATGGTTGGTGTGAGGGAGTCTGCAGAGTGAGTTGCAGGTTAGTGAAGCATGCACAGTCACAAATCAGAGCATAGAAACTAGGCCCAAAAATTAATAATTGTCTATTCAGTTAGTTTTGTATGAAATGAGACAACATTTAATATTTTGTGGTAAAGAGACCAAATCAGAAAAGCTGTGGCTAACTTGAGAGCAGTTGTGGAATTGTGTGTAGGCTAATTTATTGTGAATGAACTTTGGACATCATAGGGGTGTTTTCTGTGAACTGAAAGTATAATAAATCCAGTGTCTAGTACAAAATGTTTCAGATTTCAAGAGACTTCCCTCTTCATGTTTTACTGACTTTAGTAAAGTTGGAGATTGATAAGGCAGGTGTCACTTCACCGCATGGCTAGAAACTTTACTATGATACTTGTACCATGTGTGTAATGTTACCCACCAATGTTGTCAAGATCAAGAGTCAGATGCCAAATCAATATGACATCAAAATAAGAAGCCAGTATTCAAGAACCAACATTAATTTAAAACCATTGTAGTGTTTTACACTGAATGTAAGGAAGGAAAGCCTCTCCAGTTCAGCAGCTGACAATCCCACAGGGATCTCCAGCCAATAACACTGTATGACTTGAGCTTTTTGTTCCTGCAGATTACAATGTGATACTTTTGAACCCTCTCAAAACATTCATTTGCATATTTATATTTTTGTAAGATAGTTTGGTGTTTTAGTTTTTGTGAACTTGTTTATGCAATTGGAGTACGCTAATATGACTGTTTGAGGGAATTGTAAAATTTTAAATTTTAACAGTTGCAAGATTAGAAAATTAAAAGTTGGATATACCAGTAAAAATCCACTTAAAGGAAATGATTCACTTATGATTCCACAATGGCAAACTGTTCCCATTTCCTTCGCTATCTTGGGTTAAATATTGAAACATTTCCTTAACATAGGGGCTCTAATTTATTATGTTCCATGACAGATTAAAACCTTATGCTTGGTGTTAATAAGCTAAGCTATGCAGATACAATTCAGCATTTACCTTATATCTTCAAACAGCAGTTGTGTTTGGGAAGTAGGAATGAAATAGGGAGGTTAGCTTTGAATCTTTCTAGGATAGTACAGTAGGTAGGAACATTAATCATTAAACACAAAGATCCAGCCGACAGTTTCAATTCATCAAGTTTACGTGAACTTTGCTGAAGCCTGGATACCAGTAAGCACATACATATCAGAAAATGAGGACTACATACTCCAGTCACAGAGCAGAGAATAGCATCAACCAGCAGCAGTAGTAGTAGCTCACATTGCAGCAGTGTAGATGATGTGGACACCAATTTACAATCAGGATGTCCATCTCTTAATCCAGGATGGCATGTACAGGACGGGGGATTGTGTAACATCAGAAACTTGACACTTGTGGAATTAGTGTAGTTCAATTGGAAAATACATTCTTTGTTCATCAAGACACCCATAGAGTGGTTGTGGGTGGTGACTCAATGGTGTGTGTTGACCAGGCAGCAATGGCTATCTTAGCATAACATAAGGTGGCTTGCTCGGTTGTGGCAGTGAGTGATCCCACACCTCAGCCAAGTGGCAGGGTCCCCATCAGCATGTGGATGTGAGGCTGATGTCAAGTGTTCAGCAGGCAGTGGGCACTTGTGTGCTGGAGAGCCAGCTGCTCTGGTAGATGGTGAAGTCCGTGATGTAGGAGCTCCAAACCAAAGATCCCTTGGTGATGCCTACAGACTGGATAAAGTACACCTGGAGATGGCACTCTCTTGGTAGCTCTGGCTCATCCCGAAATCATCAGGTCTAGCAGTGGCTCATAGACTAGTAGCTAACGGATGACAGGATTAGACACTGTCGGACCTGGTTGGCCTGCATGGCTGTCATGAGGTATGTATGGTCTCTGGTAATAGTTGAAATCAAGATGTTGCTAAGGTCTGTGTGGTAAGTAATTATAGTGGTTCTGCCCAATTTTGCTATGACTGGGGCTCTCCTTCAATGCTATATGGGATCAAGGCAGCCCAGCTTCTTGCCATGGCATGATGTAATTTGGCTCCTGCTTCAGCAATACTCTGACCCAGGCAGCACAATTTTACAGGCTGGTAGCTTGGCAACCTGCCACAGGATGTGAAGCCTGTACTAAGGAGTGTTGCCACAACAGTATTCGCCATTTAGTAGTTTTCTCATGTGTTTCTCAGAAGCGAATAATAACTGTTTATTTATGTCTTTTTAGTATGTTATTAATTTTGTTGAAAATGTTTGTGTATTTTGTGAGTGTTAATGTGACCTTAGCTGACTTCATAGTGTTAAAGCAGTGCAGCAATACGAAGATTATTTAATAATTTCTTGTTTTAATCATATACTTCTTATTGGATAGCATGTGTGTATGTGTGTGTGTGTGTGTGGGGGGGGGGGGGGGGGGGGGAGGGATTGGACACTGTCCAGAAACACTTTTTATGTTGTATTTGCTATGATTGGCAGACTTCAGGTTCCTGCTCTGGTTTATGGTGGCTTTGACACATCTCTGTGGTGCCACAGTTCCACTTGATGTTGCAACACTTCATGTAACGTGACCTGGTTGGCTCGCACTCTCCTGAACAGGAAACAGTGATGCACGTATCTCTGGATGGCAGGTGAAAGTTGGTGTAGACCATATGGTTATTCCATTATGTCTTAAAAACAGGCTTTCAAATCTTGTCCATTGCTAACACAGGACACCCCATCAGTTGCAACTAGGTCAAATGTTCATGATGTCATTGAGAGATCCATAATTTGGCAGGTCATGGAGTCCCAATGAGAACAGCAAGCAGAACCAGTTAAATGATGCTAGTTGTGCAGGAGGGGTTTACATCAATGGGGCAAGTTGAAAATTTGTGCCAGGCTTGGATTTGGACCCAGATTGCCTGCTTACCAGAGAGATGCACTGACCACTATGCCATCTGCAAAAAGTGGTAACCATAATCACATGGACTTCCCTAGCACTGTTCCTGTTAGACTCCACTTTTACTGCACACTACTGACGTAGTATCCTTGCTCGTTAGCTTCATTGCTGGCAGCATCTTTCTGATTCCTATAAGAGTTCAAGCTTATTGTACATCTACACTGAAGGGATCATTGCTGCACTTACATATTTACATCTGTTCTTTTGGACGTGTCTGAAAGAACAGACACCACACATATAATTACAGTGATGATGGCCAGTGATCCCTTCAGTGCAGATGCACACCAAGCTCGATTTCTTATGGGAATCGGCAAGACACTGTGAGTAATAAGGCTAATGAGCAGGGGCACTACATCAGCAGTGTGTGGTATAAGTTGACCCGATATGGGTCTGAAGGGAGGCTTGTTGGGCTAGTCTGTGCAGTTGTGGTGACCAGAAAGTGTCTGCACAGCTGTCTAAGAACCAGGAGACCTGGGTTCGAATACTGGTCCAGCACAAATTTTCAACTTGGCCCATTGAGATAAATCAGTGCCCACTGGCAGCTAATGTCCTTGATTCCTACATGTCTTGAGTCATCGTGGCTCTAGGGTCAAAACAGTGTTTGTTCTTCCACATAAATAATTCATTGTTAGTTCTAATTTTTCCTGTGTTTCCTGCTGGAGTTCTATGATGTCATGG
Organism: Schistocerca gregaria; assembly: GCF_023897955.1. Classification (NCBI taxonomy): domain Eukaryota; kingdom Metazoa; phylum Arthropoda; class Insecta; order Orthoptera; family Acrididae; genus Schistocerca; species Schistocerca gregaria. The sequence continues at coordinate 493,069,754 of NC_064924.1, forward strand.
TGTATATTGAGTAGTGTCGTGTCATCGGCATAACGCATTACTGAATTCTCTCTTACATGGCAAGGTCAGTCATTAACTGCAGTGAAGAAGAGAAATGAACCAAGGACTTGGGTCCTGTGGCACTCTAGTCCAAACGCACTTCGACAAAGAGCCTCTACTTTTAAGTGAAACAGAATGTCTCCTGTTACTTAAATACCACGTTACAGTTAAAAATGAGCTGTGAATAACATTCCAGTTTTGCAAGTAGGGTGTTCAGGGTTTTACAGTGATAGACTTTTCTGAGCTCACAAAGTTTACCTTATTGGAATCCAGTGTGTCTGTTGGAGAGCATAGCAGGCTTTGTGAAACAGTTATTTAGAATGTTGTAAATTAGTGACTCGAAAACTTTGGGAAAAACTGGGCCAGCAGAAAATGGTTGGTAGCTTTGGGGCAGACGCTATCTCCTGTTTTCAAGATTGGTAGCACTATAGTGGTTTTGAGTGTATTAGGGAAAACTCCAGATTCTAAACAAGCATAAAAAGGAAAGGAAGAGGTTGACAGATAAGATGTATTTTTTGAATTATTTAATTTGAGAACAAATAACAGTCCATGCTTGTGAAGTTAGAGAACCTTGACACAGCTGCTATTATATCTTTGGGGATGAAAACATTCCAGTGCAAGACATCCTTTCAATGTGGCTCAGCACCAAGGTGATCTAATGTATATGCCCATGCATCATATACAGTGTTGCCCTATCAGTTTGTTTAGACCTAACTATGGCTGCTTTTTAGTACAATTTAGCTGGCAAATGAGTGATTTAGCCTAACCGTTATCCGTAAGAGTGGCATTTTTTACAATCATTTGGCTTCCTTTGTAGATTTTTCCTTTGAGTGTAGGAATTGATTAAAATATATTTGTGTTGTACTAAGACTTCAAAAAAAACTGCAATTTTCCTTTATAATGTATTATTAAACTGATTAAAAAAGACAACAATGCAAACTATACTTGGTGTGTGTTATGTATTTGTGAACATACATATGGACAGTTGAGAGCCTTACTGGAAACAGCATAGCTAACATCATCAAAGTATTGCAACTTCATACTAATGGAGGAAGCTATTCTCAACAAAGCAGACTTTGATACATGCACGATGAACCTGAAATCATATGCTTCACATTTGCAATACAGAATGTGCCAGTGACTGAACTGAGGAGAGGAATAGCAAACTTTTGTTCAGTGCAGTAGTTTGCTAAGTGTGAGAAAAACCTCCGTCCTCCCAAATGCGAATCCAGTGTGCTACCCACCTCACTCAATCGAAAAATAGACTCTTGTAACCAAAAGAGTTGGAAATAATATAATGTTTTGGAATCCTGAATAAAACCAACTTGCATTAAGAAAAAAATATATGTTGCATTACTTATTGAATACAACTTATATAATTTGTTTGGTGTAGTGTACATTACATAAAATATTGCCTTCAGTTGTTATGTGATTTGTAGTGCATTACTCCTTCATCAAAATACCTGGGAACTGTGAGAAAATGGTCTTTTATTCTATGCAAATATGTTGACTTTATTAAAACACATTTTGGCACTCAGTCAACTAATGTGCTCAGTGGATATCCTGATGACACTTAGAAAGGCTACCAAGATCACAGAATGCATCTGCTGAAAGAATACTTATAGAAGCCAATGTGGAATGTGATACGACAATGTCACTGCTAAATGGAAAGAGTAGTTTATCTCCATCAAACAAGCTCATCATGTTTCTGGATCAATAAATGACAGCTGATAACATTACTGTTGACAAGCCACTTGCAATGCTGGCATAATCATCATCAACAAAGCTTCAGAAACTGCTCAATATGGTGCGTGTGATTGCAGTTTAGCAGCACACAGACCTTTTAGTCATTGTTACTGTTCTCACTTGATACAATAAGTGCTTTTTGGCATGAACTCAATAATTCCATTCTACATCTACATCGATACTCCGCAAGCCACCCAACGGTGTGTGGCGAAGGACACTTTACGTGCCACTGTCATTACCTCCCTTTCCTGTTCCACTCGCATATGGTTTGCGGAAAGAAAAACTGCTGGAAAGCCTCCATGTGCGCTCAAATCTCTCTAATTTTACATTCATGATTTCCTCGGGAGGTATAAGTAGGGGGAAGCAATATATTCGATACCTCATCCAGAAATGCACCCTCTCGAAACCTGGACAGCAAGCTACACCGCGATGCAGAGCGCCACTCTTGCAGATTCTGCCACCTGAGTTTGCTAAACATCTCTGTAACGCTATCACGCTTACCAAATAACCCTGTGACGAAACGCGCCGCTCTTCTTTGGATTTTCTCTATCTCCTCTGTTAACCCGACCTGGTATGGTTTCCACATTGATAAGCAATACTCAAGTAAAGGCTGAACGAGTGTTTTGTAAGCCACCTCCTTTGTTGATGGACTACATTTTTTAAGGACTCTTCCAATGAACCTCAACCTGGCACCCACCTTACCAACAATTAATTTTATATGATCATTCCACTTCAAATTGTTCCATACGCATACTCCCAGATATTTTTCAGAAGCAACTGCTACCAGTGTTTGTTCCGCTATCATATTATCATACAATAAAGGATCCTTCTTTCTATGTATTCGCAATACATTAGATTTGTCTATGTTAAGGGTCAGTTGCCACTCCCTGCACCAAGTGCCTATCCATTGCAGATCTTCCTGCATTTTGCTGCAATTTTCTAATGCTGCAACTTCGCTGTATACTACAGCATCATCTGCGAAAAGCTGCATGGGACTTCCGACACTATCTAATAGGTCCATTCTGTTCCACAGGAATATTAAAACACATTAAGCCTTTAGTGGGTGTGAATCTGTCTACCATTTTTAAGCAGACAAAAATGAAATTCACCAAGTCAATATAAAAAAGACAAAGAGGTGTAAATGTCCTCAAAATGAAAACTATCATGCTATTGGGAATGAAATGGATCCTGCTAAAAAAAATTACTTGCAGTTTTGTATGCCTTATCCTTTTTTTCTATTGAGCCCAATGAATAACATGTTCTTCATTCTATTCACCAAGCCATCTGCAATTCACCAACGTAGGCTAAGATAACATCGCTTTTCATTGGGGTCGTTCCTCTAGACACACTTGTGATGCAGGCATGAGCCGAACCCCACTCTTTGTGGCTGTAAGTTTCAGACTGTGAGCTGCTTCTCATCACATCAGATGAGCAAGCTCTGTTTTAATTATTTATTTAATAAGATCCAATTAGAGCCATCAGGTCCTCTCTCACATCAGGCTAGAGATTCACACATACAGTACCTTTTTTACATCATAGTTACCTAAGAAATAACAATTTTAATGTGACAAATAGTATTGAAATGGTCTGATTGACTATGACTGATTGTGAACTAATAAAGGTAATAGTGGCCATACTTCTGCTGCTGCTACTGCTGCTGCTGCTGCTGCTGCTACTATTAATAGTAGTAGTAATAATAATAATGACAGTAATAATAACAATAAATATTATTATTATTATTATTATTGTATCCAAGAGAGTACATTTATTTACAAATTCAAAGCATATCTACAATATATATCACTTTGTACATATCCAGTTGATTTTGAGGCCCAAAATTCAGCAGCCCTGATTGCTAGAACATTTGGTGGAACCAGGTCCTCCAGTGTGCAGGCTTCAGACATCTTGAAGTCCTTCATATTCGCAAGTTACATCTCTGTTAATGTAGTCCCACCACCTCAAGTTTTGTTTACGCTGAAGTTTGCAGTCTGCTCAGAGTCCTATACCTCTGATAGGACACTTGGAATCTAGCAGCAGATTCTTCCTTTTGGTTTTGGTTATTGTTTCCAGTTGTCTTGTTTCACTGCAGTTCTGTTCCACAAGCTTAAGGTGACTATGTAATGGCTTCAGCTGTTTGATGAAAACTTCTTCTCAACTTCAACCTAGGATGTGATACTTAGTATCCCCAAAGTTCACTCCGCTGGTAATATGCTATCACAGACAGTTGGACACACCCTGGGCAATGATAGGAGCTACCCTAGTGACAGAACCTTCCACTACCAGGATAACAACAATTATGATAGTGGCAGATATCAAAAGAATTTATAGATGTACAAAATAGATGTATTGTGATAGCGAGTCCTGGGGAAAGGAAATTTAAGGAGGCTGCACCAGATAAGAAACGGAAAAGAGGAAGACCAGCTAAGAAACTGGGAAAAGACAAAGATGTGGTTCACAAGAACGATGTACAGGGGTAAACAGTATGTACTGGATGTTGCTTTTGTAGATGTATTATTAACTATTTCCTGACGCTACTGGAGATGTTATTCAGTTCTCTAACATAATTCATGAGATTATTCTAGAGGCAGCTTCCTACTAATGCGAAGGGCACTGTGAAGCTGGCTGAATGATGGAGTGGGATTTTCCTCTGATGGGAAGGGATGTTTCTGTCAACCTTCGGTAAATGTTTCAAGGGTTGTAAAGGTACCCATAGTTGCACAAAGTGTTCTGTTATCTGCTGGAGCTGTAGGATGCATTATGCACCAACAATCCATAACTAGCTCAATTTAGTTGTGACAAGACTGTGGCTCATACTTACTACAATATTTGAGGCTACTATGACATGGTTGTCTAGTCTGGAATCTTTCATTATTTTTTTTTCCAACCGTGAAAGCTTACATTACTAGTCTGTGGCTGTAGTCATGGAAGAAGAAATCAAAGACTGTAGAGAAGTGGAAGAGCTCTAGTGCACTGCAGAAGTGAACTAATCTTCAGTGATACGAGAATTTATATTCATAAATCTGTTGTATTCCAAACTAAATACTAATCATCATTTCAATACTCATGATCATTTCATCATTTATCACACATACACAGGCCATTTAGGCCCATGGCACCAGACACAAATGTACAAACACAAGACATACATAGAACATAATGAAATTATTAACACATCAAGTCTACAAACCATGACAAAATAGTTTCAATGTCACAGAAATTTATTACAATGTTTGCCCATTTAATTCTGTCTTGGGCATCTTCAGTGCTGGCTGTTGTATCTGCTTTTTCCAAGGTTAAAAAGGCCCTGTCTCTCCACCTCGTTCACAGAAGACCTCTTGAACGTCTACCAGTTGGCTGGTGTAGAAATACTCTGTTAGGAACAGTGCCCTCTGCTTGTAGAACATGTCCTGCCCACCGTAGACTTCTTCTTTCAATCACTCTTCCAATATCAGTTTTCTTAAACTGCTGATACAGATCTTCATTGTGTCTTCTTTCCTATTTTGCATTTTCTGCATTGTATACTGGGCCATAAATTTTCCTTAAAATGTTCCTCTCAGATGCACAAATGTGCTCTTCCATTGTCTGTGTACTTGACCTTGACTCACAAGCATACAATACAACCTGTCACATTAGTGACGTATCTTGCGTTTGTAGGGTACAATGCGTGACATGTATAGGTGGTTTAAATTGTTGTACACCCAGTTCGCACTTATTGTATTTTGTCAAATTTTCTTCTTTATCTCATTTTTATTCTGCAATATTGATCTCAGGTACCTGAATTTTTCAACTTTTTCAAAATTGTGACTGTCTATGCTGATGGCGTTCATATCATTCTGTTGATGAGAGACTATCATGTACTGTTTTCTCATCATTGACAAGTAAATCTAGTTTGCTCACTCGTAGCACAAACTGAGAGGTATCTGCTATCCTTTCATTCGGAGTTTCTCTCACAATCTCCACATCACCTGCAAATGCAAAGATTGTATCACTTCCAACCATCTGTCCCTCCAGGCAGTGGTTTTAGTCAACTAAGTATTGCAGTGTTACACTTTATATTCTATTTCCAGCAGTGAGATTCCTTGATAATTATGAACTTTTGTGACATCGCCCTTTTTAAAAATTCTGCATATAATTGCCTTTTTCCACTCCATGGGGATCTTCTCTGCACACCATATTTTGGCCATAAAAACTGTCTGAGACCTTCTATTGCTGCTTCTCTCCCATACCAAAACAACTTCGCATTGATGCCACTACCACCTGGAGCCTTACTGTTTTTAAGAACCTCCATGAAGTTTTTATTTGATCCTGTGTTGGCTCAGGAACTTTTTCTGTTGCTTCTAGACTCTCCAGTTTTTTTGTTTCTACCAGATCTTTATGATATAATACTTCATCAAAATATATTACAAAGGCTTCTGTTTGCTCCAGTGAAGGACTCTCTCTTTCCTCATTATCAATTAGAATTAACGTTTGCAGTCTCTAGACCAAACTAAATACTACCTTTTGTGAAGTAATAACACACTCATCAAAATCAAAAGAATGACGAGAACTCATTTTTTGTTAGTTTATGCATACTCTCTCATTTTCTTTTAAAGTATGTAGGACAAAAACTTAGGTATGGAATTCCAGTTTGACTTTAGTGGAAAGATAAACAAATACTTCATTGTTTTTGTTTCCTGGCACAATTGCAGTTGCACATAAAAATAATTTTTTTTTCAGGTATTCTTCTGAAAGTGTTACCTGAGTCTTAATCAAGTGAAAAGCATGAAGTAATATGATGCAATAATTCACATTTATACATTGATACATTTTTACATATTTAAACAATGAAAAATCCAAGATGGAATAATTATAATATTATGAAAAGGATAGATTGGTACTCACCATATAATGGAGATGAGATTTCAAACAAGTAAGCTTTCAGCCAAAACATCTTCCAAATTAGACAAAAAACACACACACACAAACCACTGTCTCTGGCTGCCAAGGCCAGCCACAATATTATTACACCTAAACCATTGCGTCACGGATGACAATCAGTTATCGTCTCTGAACTGTTTCTCTACTATATGCAGTACACAATGCTATTAAATGTGTTCATATTATCCACATTTAGCTTTTTCATAAACATGATAAGGGGACCCCCCCCCCCTCCCCCAACCACAATTAACCACAATAAACACACTCGTATCGTTTTACTCAAGGAATTTTCTGAATCCAAACTTTTACAGCAGATTGCCACAGGGTATAGCATGATTCATCACTAATTTCCAGTAATCCACTGTCCAGTAGAGTCACTCTTTATGTCACCTGAAGTGTCGCTTAGCATTGAATAGAGAAATTTCTGGCTTACGAGGAACTGCTCAACGATTGACCCCATTCTTCCCAACTATATATGCACAAACATTGTGCTAGCTGGACTGTTGGTAGCACTTTGGAATTCACTAGTCATTACTTTGCTGATTTTATAAGATGTTATTTGTTTATTTTACAATCAACTATCACAGTGATCTATGTTTAGTTGTGGTTGTTTCCACTTCGCTATCACGTCAGCAACAATCATTGTGATTCAAATGGAAATGGCTCTTAGCACTAAGGGACTTAACATCTGAAGTCATCAGTCCCATAGACTTAGAACTACTTACACGTAACTAATCTAAGGACATCACACACATCCATGCCTGAGGCAGGATTCGAAGCTGCAACTGTAGCAGCAGTGTGGTTCCAGACTGAAGCTCCTAGAACCGCTCGGCCATAGCGGCCGGTAGTCAACTTGAGTAAGGCTGAAATTTCCCTGGTGTAGGAAAAGGGAGAGAAGGAAACATAGTAGGTGAATATGGATTGGGGCTAAGAAATGAAAGAGGAAGCCGCCTAGTAGAATTTTGTACAGAGCACAACTTAGTCATAGGTAACACTTGGTTTAAGAATCATGAAAGAAGGTTGTATACGTGGAAGAACCCTGGAGATACTAAAAGGTATCAGATAGATTATATAATGGTAAGACAGAGATTTAGGAGCCAGGTTTTAAATTGTAAGACATTTCCAGGGGCAGATGTGGACTCTGACCACAATCTATTGGTTATGACCTGTAGATTAAAACTGAAGAAACTGCAAAAATGTGGGAAATTAAGGAGATGGGACCTGGATAAACTGAAAGAACCAGAGGTTGTACAGAGTTTCAGGGAGGGCATAAGGGAACAATTGACAGGAATAGGGGAAAGAAATACAGTAGAAGAAGAATGGGTAGCTCTGAGGGATGAAGTAGTGAAGGCAGCAGAGGATAAAGTAGGTAAAAAGACGAGGGCTGCTAGAAATCCTTGGGTAACAGAAGAAATATTGAATTTAATTGATGAAAGGAGAAAATATAAAAATGCAGTAAATGAAGCAGGCAAAAAGGAATACAAACGTCTCAAAAATGAGATCGAGAGGAAGTGCAAAATGGCTAAACAGGGATGGCTAGAGGATAAATGTAAGGATGTAGAGGCTTATCTCACTAGGGGTAAGATAGATACTGCCTGCAGGAAAATTAAAGAGACCTTTGGAGAGAAGAGAACCACGTGTATGAATATCAAGAGCTCAGATGGCAACCCAGTTCTAAGCAAAGAAGGGAAGGCAGAAAGGTGGAAGGAGTATATAGAAGGTTTATACAAGGGTGATGTACTTGAGGACAATATTATGGAAATGGAAGAGGATGTAGATGAAGACGAAATGGGTGATACGATATTGCGTGAAGAGTTTGACAGAGCACTGAAAGACCTGAGTCGGAACAAGGCCCCCGGAGTAGACAACATTCCATTAGAACTACTGACGGCCTTGGGAGAGCCAGTCATGACAAAACTCTACCAGCTGGTGAGCAAGATGTATGAGACAGGCCAAATACCCTCAGACTTCAAGAAGAATATAATAATTCCAATCCCAAAGAAAGCAGGTGCTGACAGATGTGAAAATTACCGAACTATCAGTTTAGTAAGTCACAGCTGCGAAATACTAACGCGAATTCTTTACAGACGAATGGAAAAACTGGTAGATGCGGACCTCGGGGAGGATCAGTTTGGATTCCGTCGAAATGTTGGAACACGTGAGGCAATACTGACCTTACGACTTATCTTAGAAGAAAGATTAAGAAAAGGCAAACCTACGTTTCTAGCATTTGTAAACTTAGAGAAAGCTTTTGACAATGTTGACTGGAATACTCTTTTTCAAATTCTAAAGGTGGCAGGGGTAAAATACAGGGAGCGAAAGGCTATTTACAATTTGTACAGAAACCAGATGGCAGTCATAAGAGTCGAGGGGCATGAAAGGGAAGCAGTGGTTGGGAAAGGAGTGAGACAGGGTTGTAGCCTCTCCCCGATGTTATTCAATGTGTATATTGAGCAAGCAGTAAAGGAAACAAAAGAAAAATTTGGAGTAGGTATTAAAATTCATGGAGACGAAGTAAAAACTTTGAGGTTCGCCGATGACATTGTAATTCTGTCAGAGACGGCAAAGGACTTGGAAGAGCAGTTGAACGGAATGGACAGTGTCTTGAAAGGAGGATATAAGATGAACATCAACAAAAGCAAAACGAGGATAATGGAATGTAGTCCAATTAAATCGGGTGATGCTGAAGGAATTAGATTAGGAAATGAGACACTTAAAGTAGTAAAGGAGTTTTGCTATTTAGGAAGTAAAATAACTGATGATGGTCGAAGTAGAGAGGATATAAAATGTAGACTGGCAATGGCAAGGAAAGCGTTTCTGAAGAAGAGAAATTTGTTAACATCGAATATAGATTTAAGTGTCAGGAAGTCATTTCTGAAAATATTTGTTTGGAGTGTAGCCATGTATGGAAGTGAAACATGGACGATAACTAGTTTGGACAAGAAGAGAATAGAAGCTTTCGAAATGTGGTGCTACAGAAGAATACTGAAGATAAGGTGGATAGATCACGTAACTAATGAGGAGGTATTGAATAGGATTGGGGAGAAGAGAAGTTTGTGGCACAACTTGACTAGAAGAAGGGATCGGTTGGTAGGACATGTTTTGAGGCATCAAGGGATCACAAATTTAGCATTGGAGGGCAGTGTGGAGGGTAAAAATCGTAGAGGGAGACCGAGAGATGAGTACACTAAGCAGATTCAGAAGGATGTAGGTTGCAGCAGGTACTGGGAGATGAAGAAGCTTGCACAGGATAGAGTAGCATGGAGAGCTGCATCAAACCAGTCTCAGGACTGAAGACCACAACAACAACATTTTTTACCCTGACGACATATAATGACTAGATCACGATCCACTGAGTTATCCTAGCCGATTCTGCTGTTACTGATTTTCGGCTGGCAACAAAAAAAGACAACAGGGACTTCTTCAGGGGCTACACAATTACTGCAGAGTCAGCAGATTGTTGTTGTTAAAAACTTCATTAGTTGCAGTGTCATTGCAGGTTCCTTCTCAGGTGCGCCTTCATGTTGAAAGCAATGCTGACAGCTTGTAGACATTGTATCGCTGCACTTTGATGTTGTTGAGTGCAGGTTCATCACATCAACTGGGGAGCAGCCGACTTGACAACCTAGACTTTCTGCAGCATCTTGGCAATGTGAGAGACATTGTCAGTGACAGCAGAAAATGGGGTGACAAGAGCAGGAGCAGCCAGGTTGTTGGTAACTGCAGCTGCTTGGGAGGGGGGGGGGGGGGGGTTACTGGGTGCAGCACCGGCACATATGTCGGCTGGATCGTTTCCCTACCTGCAGTCTGCCACTAAGTTGATCTCTTTTGCATGGGTGTGAAATTTTTCACTGGGGGTCGACCCGCTGCCCTCCTGGTGTGCCATCTCGAGGACGCTTTTTGGCAGGCAGTGTTGGCAGCATCATTGGCCATCATCTGGTCGATGGCAGTCGCCCTCTGCTGTCTTTGCACCTGGGCTGGTGGAGTTGTCGGCCTTCTTCTTGTACGGCACATGGCCCTGGCGAGCTACCATTAAACTTCTCAAAGCCACGATAGCTCATTTCAGTTCGTATGTCTTCGGTAGCGGGCAACTGACACGGTAGTTACCAACACACGTCACGCATGCTTCAGGGGAAGTGACTGTGGTGTTCACCGGCCCCTTCAGTTGGAAGAGCGATGGTGATAACTAGGATAGATGATGACTTTTTCTGTTTTGGAGGATTTTATGCGTGACACAGTGCATATGCTAAATTCCAGCTCTTCCTTTAGAAACTCTGCTGATAGTGGGAAACCCTTGAACACTGCCTTGATGAAACATTCCAGATCGATTACACGAATGCAGAATGGCGGCGAGACTACTGCTGCCTCGCTTTCTAGAAATTTTCGCATTTCGTTAGCTGTAATCGCACAGTGTCGATAACCTGCAGAGACCTCACAATGTATTCATCTACATCTACATCTGCATCTACGTGATTACTCTGCTATTTACAATAAAGTGCCTGGCAGAGGGTTCAATGAACCACCTTCAAGCTGTCTCTCTACCGTTCCACTCTGGAACGGCTCGCGGGAAAAACGAGCACTTCAATTTTTCTGTGCGAGTCTTGATTTCTCTTATTTTATCGTGATCATCATATCTCCCTATGTAGGTGGGTGCCAACAGAATGTTTTCGCAATCGGAGGAGAAAACTGGTGATTGAAATTTCATGAGAAGATCCGGTCGCAACGAAAAACGCCTTTGTTTTAATGACTGCCACTCCAATTCACGTATCATGTCTGTGACACTATCTCCCTTACTTCGCGATAATACAAAACGAGCTGCCCTTCTTTGTACTTTTTCGATGTCATCCGCCAGTCCCACCTGATGCGGATCCCACACCGCACAGCAATACTCCAGAATATGGCGGACAAGTGTGGTGTAAGCAGTCTCTTTAGTAGGCCTGTTGCACCTTCTAAGTGTTCTGCCAATGAATCGCAGTCTGTGGTTTGCTCTACCCACAATACCGTATTATCTATGTGATCGCTCCAATTTAGGTTAGTTGTAATTGTAATCCCTAAGTATTTAGTTGAATTTACAGCCTTCAGATTTGTGTGACTTATCTTTCTTTTAGCACTCATGGGAATACCTTCACACTTTTCCTTATTCAGGGTCAACTGCCACTTTTCACACCATACAGATATCTTATCTAAATCATTTTGCAAGTTGTTTTGATCATTGATGACTGTACAAGACGGTAAATGACAGCATCATCTGTAAACAATCTAAGACGGCTACTCAGATTGTCTCCTATGTCGTTAATATCGATCAGGAACAATAGAGTATCTATAACACTTCCTTAGGAAACGCTGGATATTACTTCCGTTTTACTCGATGACTTTCCGTCTATTACTGCGAACTATGACCTTTCTGACAGGAAATCACAAATCCTGTCGCACAACTGAGGCGATACTCCGTAGGCACGCACTTTGGTTAGACGACGCTTGTAAGGAACGGTGTCGAAAGCCTTCTGGAAATCTAAAAATATGAAATCAATTTGACATCCCCTGTCAACAATCGTCCTCTGCTTGAGACGCTGCAGGAATCCTCGATAATCATCTTTCACCTCAATTATTACGGGAGGGGGAGCCACTCTGTGGCTATGAGTGGCGGGTGGGAAATGGCTACTTTCGGCAGCTGCCTGTGATGCACGTGTTTAGGGCTGCCTTCTTCCTGGGTAGCAGGCGGGGTCGGTTCCAGGACGTTTTTCCACATAAGCGATCATTTGGCCCACCTAAAATCGTAACTTCTCCCTCCCCTCATACAGTGACTGCAGGTTCGAGTCTGGGTGAGCGCACGTTTTAGTAACTTTCAACGACTTTTGAAGTATTGCGTAAGTGGCAGTAGGTTTCTTCAGGACGGACCTCTCCCAGTAATTCTGGATTCTAGTTCTGGCGATGTCATTTTTTCACAGTTTTCGCTAACTTCGTGATTTTTGCGTGCGCCAAGCATTGCACACGCAACACGTAGTTTTCCTGCTCGGATTTATGAGCAGTCTTTATTACACGTGGCCTTGTTGGTAACTACGAAGGGTAACCATGGTATCACGGGTGTCCGCAGAAATTTATCCTAGAGGGGGCAAAATTCTAAAACAGCCATCTTACTGATCCGGTGAATTGGAAAAAGCATCTTGCCTCAAGCATTAATAGTAACTCGAAATATTCGAAACTAATTTTACGGTGTCTAAAAATCAATTCAACAATCTGAAATTACTTGTATTTCTTCATATGATGACATCCAGTGTAATCAGTGACTAAAGAAACATTGGTAGAAAGTATTTACAAAAAAGTTATTTCATTAAAGTACTGTTACTTTGTCACTGATATTAATAACCTGAGATATAAAAATGTATTTCCACTGAGAAAATACTATCAGATATAAACAAAAATAACCGACCAAAAAGTGCCACGCTAATGTTCCACGAAGCGAGGGAACACAAAATATTCTTTTGACGACACTTATGATTATAGGTTTGTTTACAAACATCACATCTGATTTCGTTACTGGATTTATTGCTTTATTTCCATATTTTCATTATTTTTGGCTGGCACAACTAAAGTTGAATGAAATCTGTTTTGGAAGCTACATGTTTTGAGTTGGCTGGAAAGAGTATAATCCACGGCCAGTATTCGACTGGATGAATGTTGGAAATCTCCCAAAACAAACCTCTATTGGCGGTAGAATCGACTTTTAACAGTCTAGCACTACCACGCAAGGGGGCCCAGGTTCGATTCCCGGTAGGGGACTGGGTGTTGTGTGTTTGTCCTTCATCATTTTCATCATCATTGACACGTAAGTCGCTGAAGTGGCGTCAACTAAAAAGACTTGCAATTCGGCGGCCGAACCCCGAAGGGGATATCCCGGCCAGTAAATACAGTACGATCATTTCATTTTGTCCTCTTCCATTTAGTTTGTCTCATTATTGTGCAGTCAGGTACTGCGTTTTTAGTAGCACTATGACTGCGTTTGGTGCTGTATTGCAGCCCATAAACCTGAGAAGATCCCAGTTTTGTGAACGGATTTTGAATAGGATGCAGGACGGAGAAATTGACCCTGAGCGAACTCTTTTTTTTCGGACGAATCTTGTTTCAGCCTAAGTGGATACTTTGATCCACAAAATAACCGTTATTGGGGTTCTGAAAATCCTAACATAGTAGACGAAGCAGCCCCGTATGATCAAAAAATAAGTGTGTGATGCGCTATTAGCGGTGAGAGAATAATAGGTCTTATTTTTTTTCGGGGAACAATTAACAGTAAGAGACATGCTGAAAGTGTTTTGCGCCCGTTTTTGGCCAGTTAGCTGAGAGAGAACATGCTTGCCGGACATTAAGCTGGACTGTGCGACGACGCATACAGCCGACTGCTAATTACAGGAAATTCGTGACGCATTTCAAGATAGAGCTATCACTGACAACATCTGGCCGCCTAGTTCGCCGGATTTAACCCTCTGCAGTTCTTATCTCTGGAGAGAGGGGGGGGGGGGGGGGGGGCAGCAGTAAAAGAGAAAGTGTACAAATCAGATCCACGCACTTGTTGTTGTTGTTGTGGTCTTCAGCCCTGAGACTGGTTTGATGCAGCTCTCCATGCTATTCTATCCTGTGCAAGCTTCTTCATCTCCCAGTACCTACTGCAACCTACATCCTTCTGAATCTGCTTAGTGTACTCACCTCTCGGTCTCCCTCTACGATTTTTACCCTCCACGCTGCCCTCCAATGCTAAATTTGTGATCCCTTGATGCCTCAAAACATGTCCTACCAACCGATCCCTTCTTCTAGTCAAGTTGTGCCACAAACTTCTCTTCTCCCCAATCCTATTCAATACCTCCTCATTAGTTACGTGATCTATCCACCTTATCTTCAGTATTCTTCTGTAGCACCACATTTCGAAAGCTTCTATTCTCTTCTTGTCCAAACTAGTTATCGTCCATGTTTCACTTCCATACATGGCTACACTCCAAACAAATACTTTCAGAAACGACTTCCTGATACATAAATCTATATTCGATGTTAACAAATTTCTCTTCTTCAGAAACGCTTTCCTTGCCATTGCCAGTCTACATTTTATATCCTCTCTACTTCGACCATCGTCAGTTATTTTACTTCCTAAATAGCAAAACTCCTTTACTACTTTAAATGTCTCATTTCCTAATCTAATTCCCTCAGCATCACCCGATTTAATTTGACTACATTCCATTATCCTCGTTTTGCTTTTGTTAATGTTCATCTTATATCCTCCTTTCAAGACACTGTCCATTCCGTTCAACTGCTCTTCCAAGTCCTTTGCCGTCTCTGACAGAATTACAATGTCATCGGCGAACCTCAAAGTTTTTACTTCGTCTCCATGAATTTTAATACCTACTCCAAATTTTTCTTTTGTTTCCTTTACTGCTTGCTCAATATACACATTGAATAACATCGGGGAGAGGCTACAACCCTGTCTCACTCCTTTCCCAACCACTGCTTCCCTTTCATGCCCCTCGACTCTTATTACTGCCATCTGGTTTCTGTACAAATTATAAATAGCCTTTCGCTCCCTGTATTTTACCCCTGCCACCTTTAGAATTTGAAAAAGAGTATTCCAGTCAACATTGTCAAAAGCTTTCTCTAAGTCTACAAATGCTAGAAACGTAGGTTTGCCTTTTCTTAATCTTTCTTCTAAGATAAGTCGTAAGGTCAGTATTGCCTCACGTGTTCCAACATTTCGACGGAATCCAAACTGATCCTCCCCGAGGTCTGCATCTACCAGTTTTTCCATTCGTCTGTAAAGAATTCGCGTTAGTATTTTGCAGCCGTGGCTTATTAAACTGATAGTTCGGTAATTTTCACATCTGTCAGCACCTGCTTTCTTTGGGATTGGAATTATTATATTCTTCTTGAAGTCTGAGGGTATTTCGCCTGTCTCATACATCTTGCTCACCAGCTGGTAGAGTTTTGTCATGACTGGCTCTCCCAAGGCCGTCAGTAGTTCTAATGGAATGTTGTCTACTCCGGGGGCCTTGTTTCGACTCAGGTCTTTCAGTGCTCTGTCAAACTCTTCACGCAGTATCGTATCTCCCATTTCGTCTTCATCTACATCCTCTTCTATTTCCATAATATTGTCCTCAAGTACATCGCCCTTGTATAAGCCTTCTATATACTCCTTCCACCTTCCTGCCTTCCCTTCTTTGCTTAGAACTGGGCTGCCATCTGAGCTCTTGATATTCATACACGTGGTTCTCTTCTCTCCAAAGGTCTCTCTAATTTTCCTGTAGGCAGTATCTATCTTACCCCTAGTGAGATAAGCCTCTACATCCTTACATTTGTCCTCTAGCCATCCATGTTTAGCCATTTTGCACTTCCTGTCGATCTCATTTTTGAGACGTTTGTATTCCTTTTTGCCTGCTTCATTTACTGCATTTTTATATTTTCTCCTTTCATCAATTAAATTCAATATTTCTTCTGTTACCCAAGGATTTCTAGCAGCCCTCGTCTTTTTACCTACTTTATCCTCTGCTGCCTTCGCTACTACATCCCTCAGAGCTACCCATTCTTCTTCTACTGTATTTCTTTCCCCTATTCCTGTCAATTGTTCCCTTATGCTCTCTCTGAAACTCTGTACAACCTCTGGTTCTTTCAGTTTATCCAGGTCCCATCTCCTTAATTTCTCACATTTTTGCAGTTTCTTCAGTTTTAATCTACAGGTCATAACCAACAGATTGTGGTCAGAGTCCACATCTGCCCCTGGAAATGTCTTACAACTTAAAACCTGGTTCCTAAATCTCTGTCTTACTATTATATAATCTATCTGATACCTTTTAGTATCTCCAGGGTTCTTCCACGTATACAACCTTCTTTCATGATTCTTAAACCAAGTGTTAGCTATGATCAAGTTGTGCTCTGTGCAATATTCTACTAGGCGGCTTCCTCTTTCATTTCTTAGCCCCAATCCATATTCACCTACTATGTTTCCTTCTCTCCGTTTTCCTACACTCGAATTCCAGTCACCCATTACTATTAAATTTTCGTCTCCCTTCACTATCTGAATAATTTCTTTTATTTCATCGTACATTTCTTCAATTTCTTCATCATCTGCAGAGCTAGTTGGCATATAAACTTGTACTACTGTAGTAGGTGTGGGCTTCGTATCTATCTTGGCCACAATAATGCGTTCACTATGGTGTTTGTAGTAGCTAACCCGCATTCCTATTTTCCTATTCATTATTAAACCTACTCCTGCATTACCCCTATTTGATTTTGTGTTTATAACCCTGTAGTCACCTGACCAGAAGTCTTGTTCCTCCTGCCACCGAACCTCACTAATTCCCACTATATCTAACTTTAACCTATCCATTTCCCTTTTTAAATTTTCTAACCTACCTGCCAGATTAAGGGATCTGACATTCCACGCTCCGATCCGTAGAACGCCAGTTTTCTTTCTCCTGATAACGACATCCTCCTGAGTAGTCCCCGCCCGGAGATCCGAATGGGGGACTATTTTACCTCCGGAATATTTTACCCAAGAGGATGCCATCATCATTTAATCATTAGGTGAACTTAAAACTAACTTCGTCAAGAAATTGCTGCCATTTCTCAGGAGGAACTGCAGAGTGTAATGAGCAATTTTCTATGCTTGAAGAACGAAGGGAGGCGGTTCCATCATCTCTTTGGTTAATATACGCGAGTAATTTGCATTCCCTTTTTAACTGCTTACGTTATATATGTTAGAAATAACTGACGCGACAAACCGTACTGTTCTTACTGCAGAAGCCCCATACAGGTACAGTAATGACGGCCGGTAGTAGTGGGCAGTATTAGCCGTTAGTAATTATCCCTCAACTGTCCCCGTGTGTAGATGCCTCAACGTCCAGTAGGCTACCGGTGGCTAGCAAACTCAAGCAGGTTTGAGCTAAAGTGGACGCCAAAGGGCCAGTAATACGGTCACGTGATCCAGTGACAGCCACTAATGGACGTCTGTTGAAGGTACTGGCCGCCAGTAGAGCACTAGACGTATTTGAGGGAGAAATTACCGTTGTACGTACTGTTGCGAAACGTCTTCAATACCTTAAGAAGCACAGTCAGAACCAACTGATAGGGCACAATGGAGTGCGGAGACTGTAGGTATTATTTTTGGAAACTTGCATAAACTGTGAACTGTTAAGGAACTATTTTTTAAGAGCCTATATAAGGCTATAAAGGCCACGAATAGAGGCGAACTCTTGAAAATGAGTTCAAGGCCAAGCGGAATGGGCGCTGACTGACGATATGCACGTACCGAGTGCTACCGCAATTCACTGTAACCGATAGCTTCTTGAGAGATATAGTCAACACCGAATTTGGTTTTTTTTATCCTTGTGTGTCTCAAATCAGAACCATGAGCCCAAGCACATCAGTAAATGGGTATTCAATTAATTGTCACCTTCTAGTCTCTAGGACATGCGTACCAAAATGAAAACACAAGAAGCAAATGCATTTGTAAAAACAAGGAGAAAAGGATAATAACAGTTACTTCGGAAGAAAACACTCTCCAGAGTGTGTGATTTAATACGATACTAGGCTACCATCAAACGACTACCACTACGAAGCCATTGTCTTCTAAAATATTTTGCAATGTTGTTAATGTTACCACCTATTAACTTTTAAACAAACTTTGTGATTCACTGAACAATAACACCAGAAAGATGTTAAGAAAAAATTATTTTACAGAGTTCGTCATTAACTAAGATGGGTCCATGTACATTTGCTGTGCCATTTATTACATGCCAGTAGTCTTCATCTGCCAAGATACTCGACCTTCTCCACAGTTAATTTCTCCCTTCTTTCCAAAGCAGTTTTAGAATATGTGTTTTGTCGAGCGAGTCCCTCTCAATGACGGAACTTCTCCCCCAGCGAAACGACACTGGCTGGAGCGGAAACCTCCGGCATCAGTGTCCTCATTGTCAACCGACCTCTTCCAAAGCACTTCGATTCCTTTTCCAAAGATTAGAAATTTTGCTGTCATGTCCGTGCACGCTATAAACGACAATCGTCAGCGCTTCAAGTGATCGGGATGATTTCCCAAATCATATATATATATATATATATATATATATATATATATATATATATATATATATATATATATATATATATATATATATATAGGGTGAGTCCGTGATAATGTTACAGACTTTGAGGGATGATAGAGAAGGGTAAATGTGTCTATCTGAGGTAGGGAACCATTGTCTGTAAACAGCCGAGTCGAACGTTATGAGGGAAAATCGTTCTGATGTATCTGACAGTTGAATACATGTGCCAGCACTGTCGTTGATAAGATCGTAGGGTGGGCAGCCTTCACAGGTGGTGATATGGACCAAAACAAGACAATTTCCGGTAAATAAGGCTCGCCTTGGGAGCTATGGGATTTGTTCAGTAGAAGGGCTGTGTTTCACAGTACCGAATATGAACAAGTCCCTGTAGCTCTTACGGCATGCATTTTAGAGCCCATGTTTAATTGGCATTTATTCTTGTTTTGGTCCATACTATACCATTTCTGAAAGTTGCCTACCGTATAATCTTAGCAACAATACCGGTACAAATGTTCCACTGTGAGAGGTGTCCGAACGATTGTAGCTTATAAGTTTCGACTTGGTCGTTTCCAGAGCAGGGTCTTTTACCTCAAGTTGATACATTTACCATTCTCCATCCTCCCTGAAAGTATGTACGGTCATCACGGAATTACCCTGTACAGTGACTGCTACTAAAGTCACAGTATTTCCCAGTAGGCTCAGCACTGTTAAATCAGCAGTTCTGTAGAGTCACTGGTAATCATTGATAGAAACGCGTGAGAATTCTGTAATGAATAGACGGGCTGTATACTAGACACCAGGAGGGGGAAGTCACCCCTTTTGTACCCCCTCACCCCACCCCCACCCCCAGCCCGGGATTAGTATTTCCCGGGCAGTTATCAGTTTATATCCTGTATCTGGTAGAAAGAACTAGCTGTGTATGAGGGTGGTTTCATAAGCCTGGCAAATTTCCATGAAAGAATGGAACATCTGTGTTCCACTTTCATGGTTGATGTGCTTGATTATTCCAAGCATCGTATAAAGAATTTCAACAATGTACAGATTGCAGTTCATTGTTGACAGACGTCCTAATTGGTCAGTGTGCAGACTACGATTGTAGATGGAGAAAACTGAGCTTCGTACTGTTACGAAAGTTTTCATTTCAACAATTGGACTGGCGCACAAATCAGAACAGAATTGGATGAAGTTCGCGCGGACTCTTCACCATCATTGAAGACCATTAATGAATTTAAACGCGATCGGACAAGCACCGAAGACGAAGCGCGCTCCGGCCGGCGAACTGAGATCACCAAAAAGGGAACTGCCGACAAAAACCATGATACGGTAATGAAAGGCGACCGAATAAAAATTAGTAAAATTTCTGGGGCTGTAGGCATCTCAACTGAGCGAGTGTATAACAACCTGCACGGAGAATTTGTGTGTGCGAGGCGAGTTCCGTGACTGCTCACAGTCGACCAAAGCATCCGGCACACCTTTCTGCACAATGTCGGCGATGTTTAATCGCAATCCTCAAGACTTTTGCGCCGATTTGTGACTATCAATGAAACCTGGATCCATCAATACACCCCAGAGTCAAAACGCCAGTCAAGAAATGGACTAAGGCTGGTGAAACTGCAGCGAAGAAGCCAAAGATCATTTCGTCAGCTGGTAAGTTTATGCCACTGTTTTTTGGGATTTCCGAGGAATAACCGTCTTAGATTAATTCTAAAAGGCTGAACCATCATAACTGGATCCTATTATGCTTCATTGGTGGATCGCTTGAGACTTGCGCTGGCTGCAAAAAGACCAGATTGGCAACCAAAACAGGGTAACGCACCACTACACACATCAACGATAACAATACAAAAGTGCATGAACTGGGATTTGCACTGGTTCCCCATCCACCGTCCTCAGCAGATTTATCCCAAGTGAGTTCTTCCTGTTCCCAAACTTGAAACTTTGGTTCGCTAGGATGAAATTTTCATGAAATGAGGAAGTGGCAGTCGCAGTCAACGAGTATTTTGCAGAGTTTGACAGAATCTATTTTCCGATGGGATGAAAAAGCTGGAGAATCGCTGGGTCAAGCGTATATCCGTGAAAGGAGACTATGTCGAGAAGTAAGGTGGGTTGCTTACAAAACAAGCGTTTTTTCTTTCTTTTTTTCCCGCACTTTTCAAACAACCATGGGTAGCTCCTTGATAAACACAAGGAAATTTCCGCACAATTCACGCACATGGTGCATGTAAATTTAATGGTGTACGGTTTCATTCACAGGTGGTGGGGAGTGGCTTTTCCACTTCCGTACGACACTGGTAACTGGATAGCAGCAGCCTGTTGGCCGAGGGGATTATTTCCTTTTTGCAGTCTATGTCACGGATCTTTTACCTCGTAACGCGATACTGAGACGGTGCTCCTTGGAGTCTCACTACTGTCGCCAAGTGGATTCGATCACCGGAGACTGACGATAACTACTTTCAATGGGACTCTGTCAACAACAGGAAGGACATTAGCACGTACACTTTACTGGCCCTATGTAAAATCGCTAAGCGGGTCGAAGGCATCCGTTCTGCCCCTTGTTGACCAGTCTGGTGTAACAGCTGATGATTGCTAAACGAAAGCCCGAGATTTAAATTTCACATTCAAGAAATAGTTCGCACACGACAATCATACCCTCATTTGACCATAGGACAGATTCCAGTATCGACGACACAGTAATAAGCATCCCTGGCGTGGAGAAACTACTGAAAGATTTGAATGCAAATAAATCACCATGTCCGGATGGAATCAAAAAATGGTTCAAATGACTCTGAGCACTATGGGACTTAACATCTATGGTCATCAGTCCCCTAGAACTTAGAACTACTTAAACCTAACTAACCTAAGGACAACACACAACACCCAGCCATCACGAGGCAGAGAAAATCCCTGACACCGCCGGGAATCGAACCCGGGCGCGGGAAGCGAGAAC
Source organism: Schistocerca gregaria (assembly GCF_023897955.1). Classification (NCBI taxonomy): domain Eukaryota; kingdom Metazoa; phylum Arthropoda; class Insecta; order Orthoptera; family Acrididae; genus Schistocerca; species Schistocerca gregaria. Next base: position 493,091,480 of record NC_064924.1, read on the forward strand.
GCTACCGCACGACTACGAGATGCGGGCCCAGATGGAATTCCTTCTTGGTTTTACGGCATTGGCCACTTATGTAGCTTGCATTTATCGTGAATCTCTCGCAAAGTCTCAAACGACTGGAAGAAAGCCCAGGTGACTTCAGTGTATAAGAAGGGTAAAAGAACAGACCCGCAAAATTACTGGCCAATATCCCTAACTTCGGTTTGCTGCAGAGTCCTTGAACATATTCTCAGTTTGAATATAATAAACTTTCTTGAGACTGATAATCTACGAATCAGCATGGTTTTAGAAAGCATCGCTATTGCGAAACTCATCTTGCCCTGTTCTTACATGATATACTGAGAACTACGGATGAATGGCAACAGGCAGATTCCTTATTTCTAGATTTCCGCAAAGTATTTGACACGGTTCCCCACTGCAGGCTGTTAACGAAGGTACGAGCATATGGAATAAGTCCATAGATATGTGAGTGGATAGAAGATTTCTTAAATAATAGAACCCAGTATGTTGTCTTCGGCGGAGAGTGTTCATCAGAGACAAGGGTCTAGAATGAAATTTTTACTGTACAGCGAAGTGTGCGCTGATATGTAACTTCCTGGCAGATTAAAACTGTGTGCCGGACCGAGACCATGTCTCCGCAATATCCTTTCTTCCAGGAGTGCTAGTTCTGCAAGGAGAGCTTCTGTGAAGTTTGGAAGGTAGGGGACGAGGTACTGGCAGAATTAAAGCTGTGAGGAAGGGGGCGTGAGTCGTGTTAGGGTAGCTCAATTGGTAGAGCATTTGCCCGCGAACGGCAAGGTCCCGAGTTCGAGTCTCGGTCCGTCACGCAGTTTTAATCTGGCAGGAAGTTCCAGAGACAATGGAATCATCCGGAGTGCCCCAGGGAAGTGTGATAGGACCGCTGTTGTTCTCTATACACACAGATGATTTGGTGTACAGTGTGGGGTAACAGTCTGCGGTTATTTGCTGACGATGACGTGGTATACGGTAAGGTGTCGAAGTTGAGTGACTGTAGGAGGATACGATATGACTTGGACAAAATTTCCAGTTGGTGTGAAGGAATAGCAGCTAGCCCTAACTGTGTAATGATGCAAGTTAATGCGGATGAGTAGGAACATCAAACCTGTAATGTTCGGATACAATATTACTAGTGTTCTACTTGACATAGTTCGTTTAAATATCTGGGCGTAACGTTGCAAAACGATATGAGGTGGAATGAGCTTTGATGAGATCTGTGATCTGGAAGGCGAATGGTCGACTTCAGTTTATTTGGAGAATTCTAGGAAAGTGTGGTTCATCTGTAAAGGATACCGCTTATGGGACGCTGTTGTGACCCATTCTTGAGTATTTCTTGAGTGCTTGGGATCCGTTCCAGGTCGGATTGAAGGAAGACTGTCGAAGAAATTAAGAGGCGGGCTGCTGGATTTGATACCGGTAGGTTCGAACAACACGCAAGTGTTACGGAGATTCTCCAGGAAGTAAAATGGGAATCTCTGGAAGGAACGCGAAGGCGACGTTCTTTTCGAGAAACATTACTAAGAAAATTTAGAGAACCGTCATTTGAAGCTGATTACCGAACGATTCTGCTGCCGCCAACATATACTGTGCGTAAGGAGCACAAAGATAAGATTGAGAAATTAGGGCATATACACAATCGGTCTCCCCTCTCACTGTATGCGAGTGGAACAGGAAAGGAAATGGCGAGCAGTCGTACAGAATATCCACCGGCATACACCATATTGTGGCTTGCGGAATATCTATGTTGATGTAGATCTAGTTGTAGATGGAAAGTGTTAAGTCACAATGTTAATGAAAATCACGAAAAAATTGCATCACCAGGACTGAAACCTACAACCTCTTGGATGTAAATCAATGAGGAGTGGATGGGGTGGGGGTAGCAAAAGTGAGATTGTTTGCCGTCAAAATAAACTAGGAAGTGAAAAATTAACACATTAAAAAAGTACTGTCACCAAAAACAGGATCTGCAACTTCCCAGGAATGCAGATGCGGAGGGAAGAGTCATGGCAGGTGTCGTTAGAAGTGTAGGAGCGGAAATGAAATCTGTGGGTAATTAGTAGCTATCACTTTTTGATACTTGTGCCATCAGCGCGAGGAGAAAGAGCAGTTGTTTTGGGTCAGAAATTTGTATAATATATATACTTTAAAGACACAATTTCCTCTGTTTGCATTGTCTAAAATCGAAGACCAGCATTTGAAAATTTTCATTTAAATTATATATCATTTATTTTCACAATTATTTCAGTGTTGTTTAAGTACTTCTCGGTGACTTTATTGCGCTAAATATAGCCTACAGTATTTTCCTTTTTCCCACATAAAATTACACACTTTCGTGCGGATTTAAAAAAAGTAGAAATGGACAAACTGAAGGAGAATTGAATTTTACATTCTGAAAAATTATGGTAACTCTTTAGTAGATAAATTTTCACGTTAAACTAAATTCCATGATTTTAAGCTTGCGCATATAAACTGCACTCGATAGGACAAAAAAGCAAGTCTGCAAAATTGACATTCACTGCTGGGATCTAGATTTTCCTTTACCACTACTCAGAACACGTTTATATTAACTACTGCTTTAAGTATCAGTTTGGAGAAACATGAAGGTTCCCAACATCACTGTTCCAAAGTTCTTCCTCTAAATGATAGTCTTGTTCGCCAGCGGAATTGTGAGCACTTGCTAGTGCAAAACTTCGTTTTTCTTTAACTATATCAGTGTCATGTTCCTCTATTCATTGACTGATATCTTCGTCAAACACAGGATCGTTAAAACTGACAAATTTCTGCGCACAAGTTTTGTGCTTTTATGTAGATCACGAGGCGCGGTCTTGGAGACCGTGACACGTGTCAGTAACAAACAAAAAACGCAATAATGCAACCGACAATATAACATTATAGAGTTGGTGAGTTAAGGAGGATAGGTGGAATACGGAAGCAATTCGCCAGAATTTTCCTTGGAGAGTGAGTTGTCGCGCAATCTGCGACACCACACCTCGTGAGTTTAGGGATTTTGTTTTTTCAAAATGGTAGTAAATGTACGGCAATGAACCAGTCGAAAGGCACGATTTTTAAAAAATCGCATAAAGTACCTTGCTGTCAATATGCAGGTTATTGTGCTGTTCGTTTGAAAATGTTCCATATGATGAACAACGGTTTTGGTTTAGACGGGCAGGTTTGTTGTGATTTGAACGCTGTTGTAGCGCCCAGCACAAACCGCTATCTTACAGCTCTCTGCACATCTGTCCCGGTTATCGCGTGTCTTGGGAAAACTGGAACATGTTAGTCCACAGAATTGTTAGCGACATATCGGGAGTGATACAGCCAGATAGGCGAATAAGAACGCGTTATCTTCGTCTAGATAATACGGACGAAAACCGTATTACGCCACACTCCTTGCTAGCACTTCAGCAATCACGTTGGTAATCTCATATTGCCGACGAATGATAGGTACTAAACGCTAAAAGATCTGTGAACAGCAAGCAGCTATTACTGTCGCGTCGCATCTAAATACTGCCGCTTCTGCATCGGACGGTTGTGGAAGAAATCATCGCTCAGTGAAGCGCACGGAAGAAAAACAGGTAAGTTGGAAGTAACATCATTCATATTTTTCATTATTAAGAATTGATCATATCATGTACCATAAACCATAAGGTGTGTAGTGGGATGCTGTGCTAGTACCAGTGATAGCCGCCCCGCCCCCAACCCTCCCCTCCCCTTTTTCTTTCTAACGTTCCAATCGCGGGAGATGCGAGTGACTGCGGTACGACTTTGGTAAGTTTAATTTCTTGGTTTCACCACAATGGTCCTTATGATGGGCTTACGTGGGAGCAAGTAATAGGTTTCTCCGCTCAGCTTTGAAGGTACATTCTCGAATTCCTAAGAGTACGCCTGGGTGTGATGAACATCGTCATATTTGAAGCTAGGCGCGCAGTCCGGAACCGTGCGGCTGCTACGGTCGCAGGTTCGAGTCCTGCCTCGGGCATGGATGTGTGTGACGTCCTTAGGTCAGTTAGGTTTAAGTAGTTCTAAGTTCTAGGGGACTGATGACCACAGAAGTTGAGTCCCATAGTGCTCAGAGCCATTTGAACCATATTTGAAGCTGCTGAATAAACAAACATTTGACTAATCACGCAGCCCTTTTTTGGGCTAAAGTGCGATTTTGGACCGCTATCTCCCCTCACCTGCCCGGCACCTCATAAGTCTTAGTTGTGCTGATGACAGAATGATCTGTAGCGTAGCCCGAGGTCTAGGTGAGGTTGGAAGGTAATAATTGCTTGACAATCACGAAGTTAGCGAGTACGAACGCCATATAAAGTCTGTGGTCAGAGTTCCCCATGCAGAGTAGCTTAACGTACTTTGCCATATTTAACGCGGCTTTGGTTATGGAAACTAAAACTGCAAGATAAATTCAGAAAACCAATATCAGATTGTGGAGAAGTTTCTGGCGAGAATTTTTGAGATATATTGTTAACATGCGTCGAACTTAAACTACGAAATTGGGAGGATGGTCTACTACGTTAGTTTTGCCCTTGTTTGAATTTGTCTATATCTTCTGTCAACAAATCCGCGTCCAGCACAGGCGAACAATACTCTAGAACCGTTCGAGCGTTTCCTAGATTGTTTCTTTCTTGAATTACTTAGACCTGACAATGAATCTCTGTCTGCCATTTTCTATAACTAGAGTTGTATGGTGGCTCTCCTTAAGCCTGGTCATACAAATTTCCTGCCACTTTCCCTTTAGACGAATGTTGGGATGGTTAGAAGAGACGATCTTCAACCCATCCACCAACAGTCCAGAGTTGTGATGTCTCTAAAGATCTTGACGTCGAAAGGACATGTTCCTCCATCTCTTCTTTCACATGGAAAACTCTACATGTTTGTGATGGCTTAACCGATTCCATTGAATGTTAGCAAACGATTTGATCACTCAGTGCCAGAATCTTTCATCTGTCCAAATGCAAGAAATTAATTTGTTTACCTTGAGGGTTCACACAAATGACGAGGTTGCCATTTCTTCAAGTACTAATCGCTGCTAACGGACAAGATATTAGCTGTAGGCGTAGTCTCGACAAACATGACTTCAGAAACACACTACCCTTAATTAAATCGCACATAGTGTGTATTTACTACATTCGTTATATTAGCTTACTAACGTTGCCTGTCCTGTAGGCATTTTCTCTCATTTATAGATGTAAGAAGATATGTTTCATGAGGAGAGTTGAAAATTTGTGCCGGACCAGGACTTGAACTCCGATATTCCGGTTCTCCAGAACGGTTGCCTTAACCGCTCCGTCTTTATTTTAATCTCATTTTGTTCTATATTGTTCGTTGCATTTGTTGAGGGCGGACGCCCCATGACACCAGTTCAAGTTCACTGTTGTTCATTTCACCCAGGTTTTTATTTATTTATTTATTTATTTATTACAGAGGACAGCTAACCCTCTGACCGAACACCCTGAGCTACCGTGTCGGCAACCGCTTCGGCCATCCGGACAGCTATCCCTAAGACTCATATTCCCAACTTTCCGGTCGCCATGCCGCAACGAACCCTGCCCATTAAGCCTCTAATCGCAGATTTCTGATTCCAGTACCAATGTACGAACTCCTAAGGGAATCAGAAATTGGCGAGTAGAGGGTTAATGGGCGGGGTTCTGATTCCAGTACCAATGTACGAACTCCTAAGGGAATCAGAAATTGGCGAGTAGAGGGTTAATGGGCGGGGTTCTGATTCCAGTACCAATGTACGAACTCCTAAGGGAATCAGAAATTGGCGAGTAGAGGGTTAATGGGCGGGGTTCTGATTCCAGTACCAATGTACGAACTCCTAAGGGAATCAGAAATTGGCGAGTAGAGGGTTAATGGGCGGGGTTCTGATTCCAGTACCAATGTACGAACTCCTAAGGGAATCAGAAATTGGCGAGTAGAGGGTTAATGGGCGGGGTTCTGATTCCAGTACCAATGTACGAACTCCTAAGGGAATCAGAAATTGGCGAGTAGAGGGTTAATAGGCGGGGTTCGTTGCGGTGCGGCGATGGGGAAGTTGGGAATTTGGGTCTTACGGAAAGTGTGTCTGGGTGGCCGAAGCGGTTAAGGCAACCATTCTGGAGAAACGGAGCATCCGGATTCAAGTCCCAGTCCAGCACAAATCCCAGTCGGCTCTCAGCCGTGTTGCGAAGCGAACGTGCGCGTGGCTGTGCTCGGCGTTGTTTACTCGCGCGGGTAGTTGTACGGTTCAAAATGGCTCTGAGCACTATGGGACTTAACATCTATGCCATCAGTGCCCTAGAACTTAGAACTACTTAAACCTAACTAACCTAAGGACATCACACAACACCCACTCATCACGAGGCAGAGAAAATCCCTGACCCCGCCGGGAATCGAACCCGGCCGCGGGAAGCGTGAACGCTACCGCACGACCACGAGCTGCGGACTAGTGGTATGATATTGCAGTGTAAACAGTTCACCCTGAACGACGATGGCGCTTTCTTATAGAAAGGCGACGATTAAATTAACGTTCCATGCCCAGTACGCAAGACCTAAGGCATGCGAAGTAGCGCGTTTCCTGCGTGAAGTAATGCACGTCGACCCACAGGAATTTTTCGGTATACATCTTTCGGTCGTCTCGAGCACAGTTTACCTGAAATTTGTCGATGAAGCAGCGTGCGAACGGCTTATTCGCCGTTCCACCGATGGATATCTTTCCACCACTCGGACGGCAACGTGGGTATAGTGACTGTCGACCATGCAGGACTCGGTGTTCGGAACATCCGAATCTTCGAGCTGCCGTTTGAAGTTCCGACCACTCTTGTGAACGCGCTGCGGCCTTACGGGGAGGAACTAAGTCACGCGGAAGAAAAGTGGCGTACGTTAGAGACGTATCCTGTACTGAATGGAGTGCGCGGACTTGTTCAGTGTGCGGGCAGGAAGGGCATGTACGCTCCGAATGCCTGCAGCGATGCCTCGTCCAGATACTACGTGCAGACGCGATGCCTACATCGCAACTGACAACGCTGCCTGTTGCATACACTGACGCAGCGAGGAACATGACGGACGCTGGAAGTTGTTCCGTTCCAGTTACCGACTCCGGCGGGCTCGATTTCCGTGACCACTACGACGCAGCCTCCATCGGAAACGTCGCCGTGCTCGACAGCAGCGACCACGTCTGCACTCCAGCCGTATAAGGAAGGAGAGCACTCGAAGATCGACTCGAGCTCGGATGTGGAAATGCGGGATGTGCCTACTGTTTGTCGCGATCCACAGGACGCGAACAAGCGTTCCCGCAAGCGGAAGTCGCCCAAGCGAGGAAAGAAGAGGAGGCTGTCTGCAAAGCAATGTTTCACGAGATGGTGACTCGCTGCAGGAGGATGAGGAAAGTCCATCTGCAGCCTGGGCTGTGGATCTCACTCCAACGGTTCCTGGTTCGCTGCTGGCAACGTCCGCCCAAGGAGAAAGCCACGTTTACGATGCTCAATTGACCGACGAGCCACCTGGCGATTTTGCGGCTAAGACATCAGATGAACGTCATGCGTCGCCTAACGTACCATCCCTCAAGCTTGGTGATTGGACGTCCGAGCTGGACATGGAATGAATTACATGAGACTCGAGCGACAACCAGATGCCCGCGGCCAGCGGATTATCGGACGGACATCGTCTCAGCCGATCAATAATATATCCGGTGTGGGTGGCAGTGGTGGTCGGACGGACGACATGGCGCTTACTGGCTTAAACGACAGCAGGACACGTCATCGTACTAGCAAATGACCCAGATGTATCGGATAGGTACAGTCAATGTCAACGGCGTTAGTTGTTAAAGGACATGATTCAGACGGCGGACATTGATATAGTGTTCTTTCAGGAGGTACGGCCTGATCTGAATCTGGATGTTTATGGATACGCGTGGTGGTGGTGGTACGGCCATACTACTACGCGATGGCACTGAACCAACGGATACTCAGTATTTGCCATAAGAGAGAGGCATTGCGCTCACCATCGGCGCAGTCGGCCTTTTGAGTCTGTATGCCTAGTCTGGTACTGCGAAGCGTTGAGACCCAACACACTATTACTCCAGTGAGGTAGTTCCATTGTTTCAACGCGATGCAGAACACTTCGTGGTGGGCGGGTACTTTAGCAGCGTCTTACGCCATGACGATCAGATTCCTCATAATGTCCCAAGTCCAGCCCTTCATGTTATGGTCAGAGGTCTCGCTTGGACACTAATCCACGGTGACCGGCGCGTGTATACACACTTCACCAGCCACTCGGCCAGCGGATTGGTCAGGATTTATGTCTGTCAAGGTCTTCGGGCAGTGACTGTCGGTGCTAAGCTGTGGCCCACTGCATTCACTGACAATCAGGCCTTCATCTGCGCCGTGACTCAGCCACAACAACAGACGAGCCGTAGTAGAGGACCTACTTAGCGTCAACATTTCCAGGAAGAGGCTTGCCGCGTAGCCGTCACTGCTGCCTGGCACAAATGTGAGAGACGCCGTATGATTCCACAACACGATGGTGGACATACTGCGCCAGACCAGCTCTTCGCCGCACGCTCATAGCGTGTGGATGAGACAGGGCGCTTTGGCTTCGACCGACCTCTGAGTTTTACTACACGGTCTTGCGAGACCTAGCGTCGCCAGAGCGCCAACTGGCCGTCCACCAGACACAAGGCTTCTGCAGATCACGGCTGACAGATAGGACGGCACAACAGTTCGAGCGAGACTGCAAGATTCCGCCCCAGAGAAACATGCTTCTCTTTATCACATCGCCAGAGAACGTAGACACCGTAAGAGACGACTCATCATGGCAGTTATTTCTGCGTACAGGCAACGCGCAGAGACACACAACGCCATCTCCCGTGCCCTCACAGATTATTACCACACTCTCTATCAAGCAGATCAACAACGTGGCAATGACATTTTATATCCGAGGAGCCTCTTGGTATTCCTTTATTTTTGTCCCATCTTAGGTCTTGCACATTCTGTGTACCCGCAAAGAGAACATAAGAAGCAGTCAAATCCACTTAAAGAGAGCATTCCTCTTCCAAAAAGGTCTACTAGTATCAAACATAGTCCTTGATTTGAGAATGAAATTTCAAAGTATGTAAGCATCGATCACATCATTGTATGAAAGTGAATCGTGAACTGTGGGAAAACCAGAAAATAAGATAATCGAAGCTTTTGACATGTGGTTTTATCGAACGATGCTTTGAATGATAAGGAATGAGGAGGTTCTTCGCAGAATCGATGAGTAAAAGAATGTGTGGAAGATACTGACAAGAAGAAGGGATGACTGATAGGAAGTATGTTGCGACATCAGAAACATTTTTAATCGCTTTAGCTGCAACCGCTAAACCTTATGCTAAGCATTTCTAAATGCCACGAATCATGTAAGAGTTACGTGACAGAGAACGCCGTGGATCCGTAGAGCGAAAACGTTGTAGGAGAAGACAAATACTGGCATATATAGAAAAATATTTGGGGACCGTTTCATTATGCAGGGTGGGTATAATCAAATTGACTGTCTTCCAAGTGCTGCAGTGCGGGGTGTATGCTTCGCAGGAAGCCGAAACATCGTAGGTATGTTCATTAATCGGTGTCCTCACGGAGTGCGCTGGAAAAAAAAAACTTTCACCCTCTGCCATTAGGCGAAAATATGGCACTGCAACCAGTCATAATGTAATGCAGGTGCAGGAAAAGGGGAGGAACGATCAAACACATGATAACGGTGGATCTGGAACGTTTATTAGGATCTGAACATAAGTTACAACATGGTCTCCCTCTGCACCCATAACACGGCACGGTCGACAGGTGCCTGCAGCCGTGATGTAATGAGAGTGATATGTCGCAATATGTTATCATTCAGATCAGCACGAGTCCGGATGCCTCCCTGATAGACAAGATCTTTCAGATATCCCCACAAACAGAAGTCACATAGATTTACGTCGGATGATCTGGAAGGCCGAACATCTTGAAATTGCGTAGAGATGAAGCGGTCGTTACCGAATGTTTCTCGAAGCAAATCTTTCACCTGGAAAGCGACATGTGGTGTAGCCCCCTGTTGCATGAAAATTGTGGCGTGGGTACAGTTGCGTTCCTGCAAAGCTGGAATCACGCAATAAGGTCCTTATAATGCGCAAGTGTCACTGTCAACCTAACAGGCCCGCAGGGTTTCATCCCGAAGGAAAACGGACTAAAATGAAAGACCTTATGAAACCACACCATACAGTCACATAATCTGATTACAGTGAGTGTTCCTGCACAATATGTGACGGAGTAAAATCCCATATGCGACAGTTCTGTGCATTCACGGCACCGCACAGAATAAACTGTAGCTCTTCCGTCCAAAGCACACCACGTGACAAATGACGAAGGACAAAGTCAAGGCGTTGTAGTTTACACTCCTGGAAATGGAAAAAAGAACACATTGACACCGGTGTGTCAGACCCACCATACTTGCTCCGGACACTGCGAGAGGGCTGTACAAGCAATGATCACACGCACGGCACAGCGGACACACCAGGAACCGCGTTGTTGGCCGTCGAATGGCGCTAGCTGCGCAGCATTTGTGCACCGCCGCCGTCAGTGTCAGCCAGTTTGCCGTGGCATACGGAGCTCCATCGCAGTCTTTAACACTGGTAGCATGCCGCGACAGCGTGGACGTGAACCGTGTGTGCAGTTGACGGACTTTGAGCCAGGGCGTATAGTGGGCATGCGGGAGGCCGGGTGGACGTACCGCCGAATTGCTCAACACGTGGGGCGTGAGGTCTCCACAGTACATCGATGTTGTCGCCAGTGGTCGGCGGAAGGTGCACGTGCCCGTCGACCTGGGACCGGACCGCAGCGACGCACGGATGCACGCCAAGACCGTAGGATCCTACGCAGTGCCGTAGGGGACCGCACCGCCACTTCCCAGCAAATTAGGGACACTGTTGCTCCTGGGGTATCGGCGAGGACCATTCGCAACCGTCTCCATGAAGCTGGGCTACGGTCCCGCACACCGTTACGCCGTCTTCCGCTCACGCCCCAACATCGTGCAGCCCGCCTCCAGTGGTGTCGCGACAGGCGTGAATGGAGGGACGAATGGAGACGTGTCGTCTTCAGCGATGAGAGTCGCTTCTGCCTTGGTGCCAATGATGGTCGTATGCGTGTTTGGCGCCGTGCAGGTGAGCGCCACAATCAGGACTGCATACGACCGACACAAACAAGGGCCAACACCCGGCATCATGGTGTGGGGAGCGATCTCCTACACTGGCCGTACACCTCTGGTGATCGTCGAGGGGACATTGAATAGTGCACGGTACATCCAAACCGTCATCGAACCCATCGTTCTACCATTCCTAGACCGGCAAGGGAACTTGCTGTTCCAACAGGACAATGCACGTCCGCATGTATCCCGTGCCACCCAACGTGCTCTAGAAGGTGTAAGTCAACTACCCTGGCCAGCAAGATCTCCGGATCTGTCCCCCATTGAGCATGTTTGGGACTGGATGAAGCGGCGTCTCACGCGGTCTGCACGTCCAGCACGAACGCTGGTCCAACTGAGGCGCCAGGTGGAAATGGCATGGCAAGCCGTTCCACAGGACTACATCCAGCATCTCTACGATCGTCTCCATGGGAGAATAGCAGCCTGCATTGCTGCGAAAGGTGGATATACACTGTACTAGTGCCGACATTGTGCATGCTCTGTTGCCTGTGTCTATGTGCCTGTGGTTCTGTCAGTGTGATCATGTGATGTATCTGACCCCAGGAATGTGTCAATAAAGTTTCCCCTTCCTGGGACAATGAATTCACGGTGTTCTTGTTTCAATTTCCAGGAGTGTATGTTGGTGTTACATTTGGTGCACATTCTGAATGTTGGTGGGATACCAGTGTAAAATTCGCCGCAAAATCATGTGCGGCACGGTCGGCTTTAGCTACAGCAACTTCATCAACAACTACCATGGGAATGCGCAACACCCTCTCCTGCTGCGCCACCTAAATCACCTGTTTCTTTACATTTCTTGATCATATTTTGTAGTCCACTTAATTGATATGGGACCTATTCGCAGCTGCTCCTGTCGGCGCTATTCCCCCCATGCAGTGCTGTTATTTCTGCCGTCCTGATAAAACAACTTTACCAGCAGTGCACGATCGTCGTCCTCAATAGCCACTGCGTTTCGTACGAAAACTTCAATCTTCTTAATCCTCTACACCAACAATCACTTCAGAATAGAAATCAAAACGCGATGCCAAGCGTTAAACAAACGACTGACGTCAAAACAAAAAACATTTCACATTGTGACTGCTTACAGCACCGTCTTTTCACCTGGTGGCAGAAAGTGGAACTATTACTTCTTTAGCATAATCCATGAGCGCACCGATTAATAGACATACCTACGATGTTTGAGCATCCTGCGACGTACAGGGCTGATACTGCAGCACTCTTAACATCATCAGTTTAATCATAACCACCCGATACTTTCTTAATGAAGAAATCATCAATTATTTCTCTATATATTCCAATTTTTTACTTCCCTTTCCCAGACCGTTGGTATGCAGCAGAAGTAATCTCTTTGTTCAAGAAAGGGAAACGCAACGACACCTAAGACTATCGTGGTATCAGTCTTACCAGAAACACTGGCTCAAAAAGCATCAGTAACTGCACGAAGACTATAACTGAAGCTGCTATTTCTAAGGAGCAAAGTGGATTTAGATCAACTCGTTCGTGTACAAAGAACATGTTTTTAATTAAGAACATCATGGAAGGACACAGAGAATTTAATACAGTAATTTGTATGACAGTTATCGATCTTGAGAAGCCTTTTGACCATGTGAACCGTGTTAGCCTGTGGAAGATTATATGTGAATGCGGATATATTTATCACCTTACAGTGAAAAGTCTTTACAAAAAATATACGAATTCTAACAAACACAGGTAGTAATCAATTAGCAGAAATAATTATTAACCAAGATATAAAACAGGAGTATGGACTACCACTTACGCTTTTCAATATTTACACTGACTACATTCTTCATAAAAGGAAACGTAAAGTAAACAAAGAAATTAATATAGTAAACGAGAAATACCAGAATCTGTTGTCATTGTAGATGATATTGCTGTTATTCAAAAGAATGAAGATGAATAATGCCACTCCGAGGAAAATATCCAGTCAGATCAAAAGTTGTTTTACATCTACCAGTTTTAGTACGAGCCTGATAAATCCCTTATTTACACTTGATGTAGGTTTTGATTTTGAGACTGATACCGAAAACAATATACACAAATTCTAAGGTATCTGTGTTTCCATTAGCAGAACATTGAGGCAAAAAGTACCACAGGAGACCTTCATGAAACTCTATAAAGTGACGGTGACGGTGGTTCCTATGTTATTTTATGAAGGAAGAAGAGCTGCAGAGTAAGTGACATTATTAAAAATGAAGATATCACAACATAATTAAATACTTTCAACATGAATGAAAAAATTCAAAAGTATCAGGGAAAATGGAGATAACACCTCATGAGAATGCCAGGTCACAGAATTCCCCCGAAGACCCTGAACTTCAAGCCGAAAGGGAAAATAGATCTTCCAGATTACGCTGATACTATAGCTCCCTACTTATCACTCATATACAACCGCTCGCTCACCGGTAGATCTGTACCTACAGATTGGAAAATTGCGCTGGTCGCACCAGTGTTCAAGAAGGGTAGTAGGAGTAATCCATTTAACTACAGACCTATATCATTGACGTCGGTTTGCAGTAGGGTTTTGGAGCATGTACTGTATTCAAACATTATGAATCACCTCGAAGGGAACGATCTATTGACATGTAATCAGCATGGCTTCAGAAAACATCGCTGTTGTGCAACGCAGCTAGCTCTTTATTCGCACGAAGTAATGGCCGCTATCGACAGGGGATCTCAAGTTGATTCCGTATTTCTAGATTTCCGGAAAGCTTTTGACACCGTTCCTCACAAGCGACTTCTAATCAAGCTGCGGAGCTATGGGGTATCGTCTCAGTTGTGCGACTGGATTCGTGATTTCCTGTCAGGAAGGTCGCAGTTCGTAGTAATAGACGGCAAATCATCGAGTAAAACTGAAGTGATATCAGGTGTTCCCCAGGGAAGCATCCTGGGACCTCTACTGTTCATGATCTATATAAATGACATGGGTGACAATCTGAGCAGTTCTCTTAGACTGTTTGCAGATGATGCTGTAATTTACCGTCTAGTAAGGTCATCCGAAGACCAGTATCAGTTGCAAAGCGGTTTAGAAAAGATTGCTGTATGGTGTGTCAGGTGGCAGTTGACGCTAAATAACGAAAAGTGTGAGATGATCCACATGAGTTCCAAAAGAAATCCGTTGGAATTCGATTACTCGATAAATAGTACAATTCTCAAGGCTGTCAATTCAACTAAGTACCTGGGTGTTAAAATTACGAACAACTTCAGTTGGAAGGACCACATAGATAATATTGTCGGGAAGGCGAGCCAAAGGTTGCGTTTCATTGGCAGGACACTTAGAAGATTCAACAAGTCCACTAAAGAGACAGCTTACACTACACTCGTTCGTCCTCTGTTAGAATATTGCTGCGCGGTGTGGGATCCTTACCAGGTGGGATTGACGGAGGACATCGAAAGGGTGCAAAAAAGGGCAGCTCGTTTTGTATTATCACGTTATAGGGGAGAGAGTGTGGCAGATATGATACACGAGTTGGGATGGAAGTCATTACAGCATAGACGTTTTTCGTCACGGCGAGACCTTTTTACGAAATTTCAGTCACCAACTTTCTCTTCCGAATGCGAAAATATTTTGTTGAGCCCAACCTACATAGGTAGGAATGATCATCAAAATAAAATAAGAGAAATCAGAGCTCGAACAGAAAGGTTTAGGTGTTCGTTTTTCCCGCTCGCTGTTCGGGAGTGGAATAGTAGAGAGATAGTATGATTGTGGTTCGATGAACCCTCTGCCAAGCACTTAAATGTGAATTGCAGAGTAGTCATGTAGATGTAGAAGGCATCGGAAAAGATGGGAATGATTTTGTTTGTGAGTTCGGAACAGGCAGTACCCTAATCCTTGAAAGAAAGATTATTATTATTATTATTATTGACTACATTGGGTGTGACATTATTCAGAGGTGAACATTTTGGCACAGGGGAAGTAATCGTGACGGGTTGTGTCAAACCTATCTGGAGACCGAAGATCCAAAACAAATTACAGAATAATATAACTTATCACTTGTTATTTTCTGTTCTGTTGGAAGTCTTTCTGAAATTGCGATGATTTGGACACTTCACAGAAAACTGACTATGTAGAAACAAAAAACGAAATTCAGTATCAGTGTCACAAATTTCTCTGTCAAAGATGTAATTAAATATTTATTTTTCGTAATCTCTTGCTGTTTATAAGATTTAAGTTAGATTGAAGGATATTCAGTTGTTGCTCAGATAATCTTTTATCAAGAAAGAACGTGTACAATAAGCATTTTGTGCTAATAGACTTTTTAATATGCGTTTTCTGTTTTCGACGTTACTCGCAATCTGCATCGCTCAACGCACCACTGTTAGTACATGTTTACTGTACACATTCCAATCACGTTAATGTAACCACCGCCTATTTTCGATGTCAAAATGCTGTAAGCACTCACAGACGGCTGGTGGAGCACTAACAGTGGGGATATACAGGGTGTCCGAAAAGTCTTTCCCTGGTTACATAAATTGATAACTCAGGCTAGAAGTAAGATACAAATATGAAACTGGTGCCTAATTGTTTACAAACTATCAGAGTTTTTTTTCACACATCAGTAAACTTCCACATGAGCATCCTTGGTAGCACGTAACACATCTAGGCGATATTCAATTTCCGCCCACACATTAGCCAACATCACTGGAGGGATCGATTCAACGACTGGGGTTATCCGTTGCCGCAGGGTTTCAAGATCTGGCACGTGTGTTCGGTAGACCTAGTCCTTGACATAACCCCATAGAAAGAAGTCTAATGGGGTTATGTCAGGAGAGCGTGGAGGCCAAACCGTTGGCCTATTACGACAAATCCATCGCCGAGGAAAGGTCATATCGAGATAGGCACGGACGTCCAAACCCCAATGAGGCGGTGCACCGTCGTACTGAAACAAGACATCGGGGTGATACTGAAGTAGCTTAGGAACAGCATACAGTTGCAACATGTCCAGATACACTGCAGATGTGATAGTAGCCTCAGCGAAGAAGAATGGCCCTATAATTTGATCGTGCAATAGCGCGCACAAACATTCACCTTTGGACTGCCTCTGATGCATTCCATGACTTCGCCTAAAACAGAAAAAAACTATGATAGTTGTAAACAATTCGACTTCTAGCCTGAGGTATCAATTTATGTAATCAGGGAAAGACTTTTCGGACACCCTGTATAAAGTGCGCCTGGGGGGACTCGCAAAACATCGCAGTCGCTGTCGTAATGTGGAAACGGAGCGATTTCTCTGGCGTCCAGGAGGTCGTGATAACTGGTTTTCGAGACAAGTGTGGAAGCGTTTCCGGAACGGCTCAATTTGTAAACTATTCGCGTGTCGCCATGTTTAAAGTGAACTGTGGATGACAAAATGGCGCTATCCAAAGCCGGCGTGAAGACAGCCGTGGTGCACCATGGGACACTGATGACAGGGGTGAAAAACGGCTGTGGAGATGTGTACTGACTAATAGTCGCGCAGCTGTTGACAAACTGACAATCTAGATGAACCAAGGGGCTACCAACAGTGTCTCCTCAACGACCGTTCATCGATGGGCCTATGCAGCAGGTGCGTGATTCAAGCACCCATGATGCTACTCATCCGCCACGAAGGCTGTAATTTGCATGCCAGTGCCACAACTGAACGTCCATTGAATGGCGACAGATGGTCTCTTTAGATAAATCATATTTGATGCTCCAAAGGACAGGTGGCCGTTGGCGTGTACGGCTTGAAACATCTGAAAGCGGACGTTCTCCAACAATTGTCGAAAGCCGTGCGAGGTATCCGCACGGTGTGAGACGCCTTGCCACGGTTCGCGCTGTTCCCCCAGTGGGAGTTTCGAGTCCTACCTCGGGCATGGGTGTGTGTATTGCCCTTAGCGTCAGTTAGTTAAAGTTAAGCCTAGTTTACACCACGACAATGGGTTGCACCACCCGTTGCGTGGAATAAGTTGCACGCAAGTGGTTTCATATATGACTGTAGACATGGCGTCAGCAGTGTACACTTCAGTTTCGTCTTTTTGTAGGTCCCTGAGTCGTGTCTTAAATGAAAGTTTTCGCAGCTTTACGTCGCACGAGTTGTG
Source organism: Schistocerca gregaria (assembly GCF_023897955.1). Lineage (NCBI taxonomy): Eukaryota > Metazoa > Arthropoda > Insecta > Orthoptera > Acrididae > Schistocerca > Schistocerca gregaria. The sequence continues at coordinate 493,108,769 of NC_064924.1, forward strand.
ATGGAGTTAAAGCTTGTTGTGTGGAATCGCTCCATAAGAAAAAAATAAGAAACGTGTTTCGATTCGTGACTGGATGATGAAAAGAAAGCTCGCTTGCTCAGCATCCTTGCTGATATAATTTATAACGGAAGATCCAAGAAGTTCTTTTAATTACCTTAGAATGTCACCAGAACTGTTCACATTTCTTCTAAATAGAGTTCAATATGCGGTAAGGAATAAAGGTACTGTAATGCGTGAAGCACTGTCGCCAGAACTGAAATTACATATCATATTGCGTGCATTACAATCGAGAATACTCGGCATGCTATAATATACGATTTTAGATGAGTGATAACGCTATTTCATTAACACCAATAGTTATTAAAATTAACAGTAATAATTATTAACGTTAGCAACAATAATTATTCGAAGCAGGCCGCAGTAAGAAGAGAATGGTTTGCAAACTACTCTCTTGAAGATAGATCTGTACAGTGGCAATATTTCAAAATTCTAACATATGTGAATGGGGAGCACTGCAGCGACGTTTTAAATAGATTAATATTGAATAAAGAATGCAGCTTCTTGAATTTGTATAGCCATCCCACTTCTCAACAGTATTCGTTAACAAAGAGTTGACTAACTCGAACGATGGGATTTTAGTCCTGTGCACGAGAGCATTGCCACAGCTAGAATTACACTTGCTTTTTTTTTCTTAATTCAGTTGTATACGTGCTCCTAACTCAATAAATTTTGCCCTGCAGCTCAGATACTAACAAACCATCTATGTTATGATCGCACATGATGGTATCAGCAGCAGTAATATCGTGCTTATTTTTGTAATCAGCATCACTGAAATCCCACAAACACCTATGAAAAGCATAGATATCCAAAAAGCGAACATTATCCTCCGTTACTCACTTCATATTTCAGTTTGTCTACACTCTACGAACACACGTAACCTCAAAACTCATGCAACTAGTGTCGCCAAGGTTGGAACACGCATGCACAGTGGCCGGTAGCGCAGTTGCGTGCAGCCTAGAATCGTCGTGTAAACTAGGCTTTAGATTAAGTAGTGTGTAAGCGTAGGGACCGATGACCTCAGCAGTATGGTCCCATAAGATCTTACCACAAAAATCGTCAGAAGGACACAAGCTGGATGGCATTGCCTGGGTGATCTTGTCATTATTGAAGGAACAATGGATGGACACAAGTATGCATCTATCCTTGAGGACCATGTCTACCCCTACATGCAGTTTATTTTTTCTTGACACAATGACATCTGCCATCTTGTCACACAGCTCGCTTGCGTACACGAGTGGTTCGGAAAGTTCCAGAATGATTTTAAGGTACTGCCATGTCCACCAGACTTCCCGGATTAAAACCCAGTCGAGAATCTGTGGGACCACTTCTGCTGGGCTGTTCGCGTTATGGATCCTCAGTCGCAAAACCTAACGCAGCCGGCCACAGCACTGGAGTCACCAAGGCTCCACATCCTTGGCGGCACCTTCCAGAACCTCTCTGGCACTCTTCCTGAGCCTCACTGGCACTCTTCCTGAGCCTCTCTGGCACTCTTCCTGAGCCTCACTGGCACTCTTCCTGAACCTCACTGGCACTCTTCCTGAACCTCACTGGCACTCTTCCTGAACCTCACTGGCAATCTTCCTGAACCTCACTGGCACTCTTCCTGAACCTCCCTGGCACTCTTCCTGAACCTCACTGGCACTCTTCCTGAACCTCACTGGCACTCTTCCTGAACCTCACTGGCACTCTTCCTGAACCTCCCTGGCACTCTTCCTGAACCTCACTGGCACTCTTTCTGAACTTCACACAGCAATCCATGCTGCAAAAGGTGTTTATTCAGGCTGTTGACAGATGGCGACATTAATGTGTCTGGACAGCGGATAAACAAGCTTATCACTTGTGGTTGTTGCCGTCTAACAAGTGATTGCCATCAAGAATGAGAAGCTACGTTCTTCGATGCGCTTAGCCCATTTTGACAAAAACAGGCATGCCTGAAAGGTATGTCATCGTTGCGCTGTAGAAATCGCAAAGCGCATGCGCAAAGTGGGAACAGAAGCAGCCTTCATGTAGGCGCCCGTGTATGGAAAGAACCGGAAACCTAAATCAGAATATCAGTCCAGGTCCTCATCGCTGCTTGTTAAGACATTTGTCTTCCAGTTTACAACGTTTGGGACCTTTCCCCCGCTTTCGAGACTGGATAGTGGGGTGCGTAGACTACAGTAGCGACAGCAAAATGAGGCGTTTTTAACCATTGGAAAAATACTCCTGTCGGAGCACAAAAAAGGCAAATATGTTTCCTTTTGAAATACTCTGTCAGAAAAGTGGAACCCGCTGCCTCTACCTCCTTCCGCCTTCCTCGTCAAAAAGTCTGGCATGTGAACATATCAATGCTCTTTTGACTAACCCATCACACTTAGCATCTCCCTCTCACTGCCACTGTCTACATATGTCACTCTCGCACCGTCTCCTTTTTCTCCCATTTATTTATAGTATGTAGCACTGCAACTGTATTCTCTCTCACTTATACTGTCTCCTGCTTTCTTCCTTCCTCACTGCAATTGCCTCCATCATCTCTCTCCAGCTTAAAAAAACTCTGGAGATTACAACTTATTTTTTCTTCTACACCCTGGTGTTTAAACTTGTGGTCCAAAATGCGCCCTCCGCCGATCTGGGAGGGTAGAACCTCAGCCGCCTGGGGTGGCCGAGCGGTTCTAGGCCCGCTACGGTCGCAGGTTCGAATCCTGCCTCGGGCATGGATGTGTGTCATGTCCTTAGGGTAGTTTGGCTTAAGTAGTTCTAAGTTATAGGGGACTGATGCCCTTGGCAGTTAAGTCCCATAGCTCAGAGCCATTTGAACCATTTGAAATTTGGTAGAACCTCACCCCCCCCCCTCCCACCCTCCCCTTCTCCCCCCTCAAGCCTATGTATGGTCTCCACTCATTTTCCACTGTTTCCTCTCTCTTTTGCTTTCACTGACTCTATCTCCATTTATCTCTCTTTGTTCTATATCACTGCCAGTTCCTTTCTCCCATCATTACTGCTTCGTCCTTCTTTCTCTTCCACTGACACTGTCTCCTCTCTATTCCACGGTGTCTGTTTCTCTTCTGCTCTCAGCACAAAGAGCTTAAACGTCCGCATGCAAAAATTGGTCGTGAGGAAGACGGAATGAGGACTGAGTCAGCTGGTTCCTCATTTTTTTGATAGAGTGTTTTAAAGAGAAATATTTCGACTTTTTATTCTCGGACAGGAGCATTTTTCTACAGCTTCCCTTCTTTTCCCTGTTACACCGCGGTGTGTTGCTTATATAAAACGAATTCTGTGAATCAGAAATATTTTGACACTTCACTTACGTACTTCGCCACATATGTATACTTTCGCGCATATATCAACAACAAATAGGTCGCATATTATAAGGTTAGCTCTGAATCGTTTGTTTTACATTTCTTCTTTATACTTTTCTCATCGACTGTAATTCATCGAAAACGAGCGGCTTATGATCTATATCTTAAAAAAATATTTTACTGAATTTGCAATCTTTCCAATTGTAGACAACATTTGCCAGTCATTTTAAGTTCTTTTCAAAAATATTAAGACTCCTTGTAGACCATTTTTTGTCACTGCAATGCCACTTCGGGCATCTCTGTATAAGTGTGAAGTGCCCATTTATAGAAACAAACCGCCATAAATTGTTATTGTTGAAAAAATGCTGCCTAAAAATTGGTTTGGTGACCTCAGAACCCTCGCAGTGACCTCAGAATCCTTGCCGTATATCCACTACATCAATTAAAAATACACTTACGCTTCAGAGCGGATGTTCCACGCATATTTTACCTGCGTAAGTACGCTAATAGAACCCGAGATATGACCGTCCGAAAAATCACATTTTCGAGCGCGGCTTTTTGGAAAATAATAGTATTGCGCACTGTCGTGCATGGACCGATACTGGTAGTAAGCTAGGGGCAGTTTTGTACTCCTCTGCAGCTGTAGCACCGTTTTCATTTCTTCGTATTCTGTAAATAATTCAGCCAAACATTTTGCCTTTAGAATACGGTATACCATAAGACGTCCTAAGAGGTCAAACAAAATCATTGAGAACAACTCCGAACTGTTTCCGGTTCTGAATAAACTCTTTGCCTGTTATCTACTGATTACCCATCGATATCGAATGGATAGCCTTTATCTTCTTATCGTACATCTGTAAGCTCAGCGTATAGACAGAATGAATTACAGAGACAAAGACAACACGAGCATTAGTGCAAATTTTGCAGAAGTATTAGAAAAAATATATATTCTACGAGAAAATGGCGTAGAAAGTGTTTTGTTGGGAGAGTAAAGGGAAGTGATGTAATAGCGCTGAAAACATTAAGACATACAAAGAGAATGATGAAAAGTGGTAAGAAATTACGTACTGCTGTGCAGTGGAGCGTTCTTCGCAGCTTGTGGTCAACACCGTTAGGATCCCAGGTTCGATTCCTGGTCTGTTCGGACATTTTCTTCGCTCAAGGACTGGGTGTTTGTGTTGTTCTAATCATATTATGTCATCTTTATCGACGCAGAAGTTGACGAATTGGTGTCAAAAGCACTGTCCATTCATATTAATGTGACAACCAGTCAGAAGCCTGAATATCTACATCTACATCCATACTCCGCAAGCCACCTGACGGTGTGTGGCGGAGGGTACCCTGAGTACCTCTATCGGTTCTCCCTTCTATTCCAGTCTCGTATTGTTCGTGGAAAGAAGGATTGTCGGTATGCTTCTGTGTGGGCTCTAATTTCTCTGATTTTATCCTCATGGTCTCTTCGCGAGATATACGTAGGAGGGAGGAATATACTGCCTGCCTCTTCGGTGAAGGTATGTTCTCGAAACTTTAACAAAAGCCAGTACCGAGCTACTGAGCGTCTCTCCTGCAGAGTCTTCCACTGGAGTTTATCTATCATCTCCGTACCGCTTTCGCGATTACTAAATGATCCTGTAACGAAGTGCGCTGCTCTCCTTTGGATCTTCTCTATCTCTTCTATCAACCCTATCTGGTACGGATCCCGCACTCTTGAGCAGTATTCAAGCAGAGGGCGAACAAGCGTACTGTAACCTACTTCCTTTGTTTTCGGATTGCATTTCCTTAGGATTCTTACAATGAATCTCAGTCTGGCATCTGCTTTACTGACGATCAACTTTATATGATCATTCCATTTTAAATAACTCCTAATGCGCACTCCCAGATAATTTATGGAATTAACTGCTTCCAGTTGCTGACCTGCCATTTTGTAGCTAAATGATAAGGGATCTATCTTTCTATGTATTCGCAGCACATTACACTTGTCTACATTGAGAGGATTCGAAACTGCGACCGTAGCGGTAGCGCGGTTCCAGACTGTAGCGCCTAGAACCGCTCGGCCATCCCGGCCGGCGGCTATTCAGAAAGTAGGGAACGTTTTGGCATTAAAAAAAACTACGCACAGGAAATACATTTTATTCTATTCATTTGAAAGAGCGACTGACTTACTACTTTTCCACATTGAGGCACTTATCACAGTGGTGGACAAGCTTTGAAAGATCTTCGTTGTAAAATTCTGCCACCTGAGACTTCAACCAGTGAGTCACGCCCGCCTGGAGTTCCGCGTCGTCGTCAAAGCGCTACGTTGCAAGCCAGTTCTTCATCTTGGGAAAGAAGTGGAAGTCGCTTGGTGCAAGATCGGGGCTGTAGGGAGGATGAGGGAAAATTTCACATTTGATTGAATTAAGGAGTTCTTCAGTGCGGTTTGCGGTGTGAGGTCGGGCATTGTCGCGCAAAATGAAAATTTTGGACGTCAGCATTCCTCTGTGTTTGTTTTGAACTGCTCTTATAAAGCTGTGCAAAGTTTGACAGTGCCGGACAGAACTGTGAAGCGACAGTTTTCACGAATCGTTTCTTCAACTTTAGCGACAAGACTGTCAATCACAATGCTCGGGCGTCCACTCTTCCCTTCATCATGAACGTTGGTTCGGCCGTTTTCGATCCGAATGCACCATTTCTGGATGGAACAGTCACTCATTACGTTGTTTCCGTACACTTTGCACAGTTCGCGATAAATTTCTGTAGGTTTTTTGCCAACAAAAGCCGTATCACAGACGGCACCTCACAACAGGTGGGATTTTCGATTGTAGCTCACATTTCAAATTCGAATATCGAAAAATCCTGACGCGCAGAGACGTTCCTGCTGTCACGGATGGATGCCGACTGAGCTGATGAGCTGCCCAGCACGAACATACCAAAATACACGCGATCGGCGCGCGTCAGGCGCAAACGTTCCCTGCTTTCTGAATAGCCCTCGTATATGGGTGGACATGGTCCCCAAGGGTAGACGGATGCTTTCGTTGATCCATTCTGCCTTCCAGAATGATAAGATCGCCTAGGGAATACAACGATAACCTTCCCCAGACAATAACTTGGCCTGGACCCCTCTGCTTTCAAGCATTACATGCTGACGCCAATGGTCATATGTCCGATGGAATATAAAACGTGGTTCATTTGGAAAGGCTACCTTTCGCCTCACAGGGGACATCCAGGTGCGGTACTGGTGTACAAATTCTTTCCTTTAATCGCAGATGAACAGCAGTCAGCATGGATCCAAGAAACAGGCGCTTGCTGCGAAGGCCCATACGCAGCAACGTTTACTGAGCGGTCGTTGAGGAGACCCTGCTGGTTGCCCCGTGATTAATCTGCGCGGTCAGTTGATCGACAGCTGCACAACTACTCTCCTGTACACATCTGCGCAGCCGTTGTTCATCCGTATCATCTTTGGCCCATGGTGCACCGCAGTTAACTCGGCGGCGGTTTTCCATAGCACCATTTTGCTATGCACGATACACTTTAACAACGGCCGCACGCGAACTGTTTGCAAATATAACTTTCTGGGAAATGCTTCCACCCTTCCACCTTTTCAGAAAGGCTTTTCAACAGAAAATGCTATATACGCTTTCACTGATCAAATATTAAATGCTCTGAATAACCGAACATCACCCATTGGTATTTTTTTGTGATCTCTCAAAGGCCTTTGATTGTGTAAATCATGGAATTCTTTTAGATCAGCTAAATCATTATGGATTGAGGGGGGGGCAGTGCACAAATGGTTTAATTCATACTTAACTGGAAGAATGCAGAAACTTGAAATAAGTAATTCATGTAATGTTAAAACAACAGCTGATTCCTCAAACTGGGGGGCGATCAAGTACGGGGTCCCACAGGATTCGGTCTTAGGTCCTTTACTGTTCTTGATATACATTAATGACTTACCATTCCACATTGATGAAGATGCAAAGTTAGTTCTTTTTGCTGATGATACAAGTATAGTAATAACACCCAAAAACCAAGAACTAAGTGATATAATTGAAAATGATGTTTTTCACAAAATTATTAAGTGGTTCTCAGCAAACGGACTCTCTTTAAATTTTGATAAAACACAGTATAAACAGTTCCGTACAGTAAATGGCACAACTCTAGTAATAAATATGGACTTTGAACAGAAGTCTGTAGCTAAGGTAGAATTTTCAAAATTTTTAGGTGTGTCCATTGATGAGAGGTTAAACTGGAAGCAACACACTAATGGTCTGCTGAAACGTCTGAGTTCAGCTGCGTATGCTATTAGGGTTATTGCAAATTTTGGTGATAAGCATCTCAGTAAATTAGCTCACTATGCCTACTTTCATTCACTGCTTTCGTATGGCATCATATTTTGGGGTAATTCATCGTTGAGTACAAAAGTATTCATTGCTCAAAAACGTGTAATCAGAATAATTGCTGGAGCCCATCCACGGTCATCCTGCAGACATCTATTTAAGGATCGAGGGATCCTCAATAACCTCACAGTATATATATATATATATATATATATATATATATATATATATATTCACTTATGAAATTTGTTGTTAATAATCCTACCCAGTTCAAAAGTAATAGCAGTGTGCATAGCTGTAACACCAGGAGAAAGGATGATTTTCTCTATGCAGGGTTAAATCTGACATTGGCACAGAAAGGGGTAAATTATGCTGCCACAAAAGTCTTTGGTCACCTACCAAACAGCATCAAAAGCCAGACAGATAGTCAACCAACATTTAAAAATAAATTAAAAGAATTTCTAGATGACAACTCCTTCTACTCACTGGCTTAATTTTTTAGAAATAAATTAAGGGAGGAGAAGGAAAAAAACTAGCTTAAACATTAGTGTCACGCAATATTTTGTGTAATACAATATATTGTACAGACATCTTTTATTAACCTGACACGTTCCACATCATTACGAAGTGTCGTATTCATGATCTATGGAACAAGTATTAATCTAATCTAATTTAGTCTAATCTAATCTTGGCCCGAAAGCCACTGATCGGTTCCTTTGGTACGTCGAATGAATCACTCAGATCTTCGCTTCGTTTGTGACCACATTCATATCGAATTTTTGGAAAGAAATTTGCACCATCTGCTGTTAAGTGTTCACTTATTTTACGCATTAATAATTCCAATCCCAAAGAAAGCAGGTGTTGACAGATGTGAAACTTACCGAACTATCTGTTTAATAAGTCACAGCTGCAAAATACTAACGCGAATTCTTTACAGATGAATGGAAAACCTGGTAGAAGTCGACCTCGGGGAAGATCAGTTTGGATTCCGTAGATATATGGGAACACGTGAGGCAATACTGACCCTACGACTGATCTTAGAAGCAAGATTAAGAAAAGGCAAACCTACGTTTCTAGCATTTGTAGACTTAGAGAAAGCTTTTGACAATGTTGACTGGAATACTCTTTCAAATTCTAAAGGTGGCAGAGGTAAAATACAGGGAGCGAAAGGCTATTTACAATTTGTACAGAAACCAGATGGCAGTTAAACGAGACGAGGGACATGAAAGGGAAGCAGTGATTGGGAAGGGAGCTAGACAGAGTTGTCGCATTTCCCCAATGTTATTCAATCTGTATATTGAGCAAGCAGTAAAGGAAACAAAAGAAAAATTCGGAGTAGATATTAAAATCCGTGGAGAAGAAATAAAAACTTTAAGGTTAGCCGAGCGACCGCTGCGGTCGCAGGTTCGAATCCTGCCTCGGGCATGGATGTGTGTGATGTCCTTAGGTTAGTTAGGTTTAAGTAGTTCTAAGTTATAGGCGACTGATGACCTCAGAAGTTAAGTCGCATAGTGCTCAGAGCCATTTGAACCATTTTTTAAGGTTCGCCGATGACATAGTAATTCTGTCAGAGACAGCAAATGATTTGGAAGAGCAGTTGAACGGAATGGATAGTGTCTTGAAAGGAGGATATAAGATGAACATCAACAAAAGCAAAACGAGGATAATGGAATGTAGTCGAATTAAGTCGGGTGATGCTGAGGGAATTAGATTAGGAAATGAGACACTTAAAGTAGTAAAGGAGTTTTGCTATTTGGGGAGCAAAATAACTGATGATGGTCGAAGTAGAGAGGATATAAAATGTAGATTGGCAATGGCGAGGAAAGCATTTCCACGAAGAGAAATTTGTTAACATCGAGTATAAATTTAAATGTCAGGAAGTCGCTTCTGAAAGTATTTGTTTTGAGTGTAGCCATGCATGGAAGTGAAACACGGACGATAACTAATTTGGACAAGAAGAGAATAGAAGCTTTCGAAATGCGGTGCTACAGAAGAATGCTGAAGATTAGATGGGTAGATCACATAACTAATGAGGAGGTATTGAATAGGATTGGGGAGAAGAGGAGTTTGTGGCACAACGTGACTAGAGGAGTGGTTGGTAGGACATGCTCTGAGCCATCAAGGGATCGCAAATTTAGTATTGGAGAACAGCGTGGAGGGTAAAAATCGTAGAGGGAGACCAACAGATGAATACACTAAGCAGATTTAGAAGGATGTAGGCTGCAGTACGAACTGGGAGACGAAGAAGCTTGCACAGGATAGAGTAGCATGGAGAGCTGCATCAAACTAGCCCTGTTCTGAATACCACAACAACAACAACTATTAAGTGTTTATTTATTTTATGCGTTCATTATTTAGGTTTTGTAGTCATGTTCAAGGACACGTTGAACTGAAAAGTAATAAAGCATGCGTATCATGCAGTGGAAGGCATAGGATCAAACAGTTATTATATATTTGAGAATATTACTCACAAATTACATTGTGTCTGACCTTTCTGTGACACATCATCGCCGAAAACACGTATTTCTGGTCTCATAGACCAGGATATGTGTACATATCCAAGATACATAATTATCCTCTCATTGTACAGAATGTGAAACCGTTAACGTACAGTATGGCGTGTTTAACAGCAGATACGGGTATATTCCTGTGACCTGCATTCATCACTTATCTTTATCAACTGACGTTGACGTATGTCAAAAGAGTGGCAGAGATGGAGTATCATATTACACTGGATAAAATGACTTCAGAAATCCGAGAATATATTACACCAACATGATTCAATTTATTTAAATTATGTACCAATATATGTTGCAATTATTCCAAACACATTTTAACAAAAGAATCAGAGATGCAAATAGCTTACTACCTAAGCCAATAAATATCATTTAACTTAAAGCAGGCTTCTTATTATTTATTGATACACATTTTTTACCCTTAACTCCAAAACAGCTACCAAAAAACTACTTTAAGCAACATGAAATTTTACCAATTTGTCGGTAGAGGACCCCAACTCTCCTTTTGTTAAGCCGTATACCAATCCCCCATACTCCTCCCCCCTCCCATTAGCCCCCCCCTCCCTTCACCAACTTCTAGAGCGCCCCTGAATACAATTATTTTAGATGCACAATAAAGTTTCAATCTCACCACAATCGCATGGCTGCAATATTATATAATCGTAACTTACTGGTTTGTGAAGACACATAGAAGACGTCACACATATGCAACAACTTGCACGACGCATGTGAAGTGGTGTGACTGCCACAGAACTCAGAAAATGAAAGATTACGAGCCAGAGCGGCCCCACAATATAACGAGTAGGAGGTGTTGGGGTAGCTGAGGGACGAAACAGATTTGGGAATGTACGAATAATCGGGACTATATGGAAGGGGTTAGGAATATTATAGGGCTAGGAAAAATTATTCTATGCTTTAGGTCCTACTTAAAAACATTTTACCAGCATATTAAAAATTAATTTCTATTTAAATAATTATTTATGTGGTAATCATCGTATTTTGGATTCTACAATTTCGGTTGTTCACGGTAGAGAACTATTAAGTTTTCTATTTTCTGATGATTCCACTCGAAGTATAGAATGTAAATTAATTTACACTTCTTCTGTCGGTACACTATCGTCTATTTCCGTTCTGGATCGGTGACAAGAAACCTCGCTTCGATACAGGGTGAACGGTCGAACCGTTTCCTTTGGTGTACTGTGCACGGAACCTGTTTGTCGTTGGTCGAGTATGTGCGTAGCTCGGTTTTCCACGGCGCAGTGCGCTCCGTGTGGACGCGGCTTACAAGGGGATCACGGCTGCTCGTTATTATCTGTTTCGCACAAATTTACCGTATATGCTTATATGCTGGGTGCGGCCGGAAACGAAATGAAAGTGACGGAAGTGTGAGCACCAGACGGCCAAGCGTTAAAAAAAAAAAAAAAAAAAAAAAAAAACATTTTCGGCGTCGGTATGAGGGATGATCCATTTATGTTAGCATAGTCTCCACAGAGAGTGTGGTGGAGGGGTAAGGGTACGAAAAGATAATTTTCAATTTACTTCCGCTGTAAATAAACCGGAATAATTTGGAATATATTTTATTTGTTGGCAACGGCCTTGCCGCAGTGGATACGCCGGTTCCCGTGAGATCACCGAAGTTAAGCGCTGTCGGGCGTGGTCGGCACTTGGCACTTGGATGGGTGACCATCCAGCCGCCATCCACAGTTGCCATTTTTCGGGTTGCACTCAGCATCGTGATGCCAATTGAGGAGCTACTCGACCTAATAGTAGCAAAGAAAACCATCATAACATCCGGGAGAGCGGTATGCTGACCACACGCCCGCATATCCGCATCCACAACTGAGGATGATACGGCGGTCGGATGGTCCCGATGGGCCACTTTTGGCCTGAAGACGGAGTGCTTTGTTTTATTTGTTAATGTTTTTGTAAAAACTATGAGAAGGAAAGACAAAAGAAAATTTGGGATTGCAGATTAATTTCCAGGAAAGGATTGTCAGGCCTGCACAAGTACTTTGTCTTTATAATTAACTGCTTGTATTATTTTACAGGTGATAATTTGCTTGTGCTGGTGTGATATTCATCGTAAAAATAGGGGAAGCAGTAATTTTCTCGGCGTATTGCACATATAATAAACGCCACATTTCTACAATTACGTGGTTGTTGGTAAGGAGACCTAGACGTCATGTGGGCGGAAAAAATGGAATTTTTTTATTTAATAAAATTCTGTGATTCTTTCTGCGTCTAAAACTATGCACTATATGTATGGTTCCTCATCATTTTCATGTTTAAATGCCTTTCTAAAGCAGATGCAGCTCGTGAATACCTACCTGTCACAGAGCTGTCAGAACATATCGACTGTATTACAGTCTATTCTGTTAGACTGTGACTTTATTATGAGTAGACATTTATTGTAATCGAACTTTCTGTCGATATAAGTAGATTACTTAGGTTAACTTAACATTATCGCGTGCGTTCTTGTCGTCAACTTGTTGTGACTGTATTTCAACCATTTTACATTGTAAAATGCCATAAACGAAGTAGTTTAGCAGCAGTCGTAAATTTTACAGTAACCAACGCAAGGGTGTTGTTGGAAACTGTAAAAATGAAGAAACTTTTATGCCACAGCGAAGTGAGATAAGGCCTAAAAGTTCACCAGGCAGTGCTTCAAAACCCATGTCGAAACATGGTACTGAAAATGAACAAGATATTGGTGTTGTAAATATTGAAAATAACGGCCACATTTTAATTAGTAAGTGCAAGCTTTCAGAATTGCTTTCGTCTGCTGCTAAAAGTGCTATGATAGAGAAAAATCTCTTATGTTTAGTGAGGACATAAGCATGGGAAGAGACGTATACAGTAAAATTGTAGTGGAATGTCAAGAGTGTAAAACAAGAAAATGGACAATGATATTTCCTGTAAAATGCACAAAATATATTGAAATGAATATTCGCCTTGCTTATGCTATGAAGTGTATTGGGAAAGGAAGAAAATCATTACAGATATTTTGTGCTACGATGGATCCCTAACCGCCACTTATAAAATTTGAGAGGTATTATAGTCTTGCATAGCGCCCTAACAGAAGTCATTGACGCATCTATGCAGAGGACAGCGAAAGAAACTGTAGCTATTCTAATCGTACTGTGCTGCATTGGGCAGTTCCTTGGCAGAAGAGAGGCCATATATCACTGAATGGAGTTGTCACAGTTACCTCTGTAGATACAGCCAAGGTGCCGAACTGTCAATGTCTGACAAAACATTGTCATGGTTGTGCTAATAAAATAGATGACACAAATGCGACAAAAACTTTGAAGGTGTGAACACTGCCACGGTTGTGCCAATAAGGTAAGTGAACACAAATGTGATAAAAACTTCCAAGGTTTTAGTGATGCTTTGGAATGCAAGAGGGCAGTCTATTTTTAGTAGGTCAATTGCTACATGTGGTGTGCGATACACTCACCACTTTGCTGATAGTGACTCTAAACTCTAAAGGCTTCAGTATTGTTGTGCCTGCTAAACCATAAGGTGAAACTGAAATTTAAAAACATGGAATGTGTAGGACATGTACCGAAGAGAACGGGGCCAAGACTTACGAAACTCTGCAAAGACATGACAGACGAAAAAAAAACCTCTGTGATGACAAAGCAATTGGTCGATGAGGCAGACTCACCAGATCGGAAATAGAAAACCTCATAGAATATTATGGTCTAGCCATAAGGAGAAACAGCGAAAGTGTCAGTGAGATGAGAAAAACGATTTGGGCAAATCTGTTTCATTGAATATCCACTGATGAGCATTCACAGATGGCCTCTGCCAAAAACGAAACACTTCATAGTGCAAGTCTGATAGGTGATAATAGATGTGAAGCAAACGGATGAAAACATACACATCCACACACCATGCCAGATACTGGTATGGTAGAACTGAAGCCAGTGTACAGAGATCTTTCGAATTATAAACCCCTGGGAAAATGTTTACACGGCAAAATACAGAACCCAAATAAAAGCTTCAGTAGTTGCATTTGGGAATACTTCCCAAAACTGTTTTTGTTGGCATGTCATCTTTTGACATGGGTGCGACAGATACCATAATATGTTTTAATGATGGAGTAACAAGCAAACTAGGCATCAAAACTGGGGACAACATGAAAAGTGGGCTGAATTGGCAATGTGACGCTGAAGCTGAAAAAGCTGCTGAAAGCATGACAAAGGAGGCCAGAATAACAATGAAAAGAAAGAAATCTAAAAAGATAAAAAGGACACTCAGGATCAACAAGATTATGGGAGTGGAATGCTTTGACATACAGGTCTTTAATTTCAGTTTCCTGTAATCAAAATTTTTGTATACTTAGAAATCATTACCTCATCCAATACTAAAAGTAACAAAAACAAAATTTTGCGTCAATAATCAATGTAGATCGAGTCTACTGTAATGAAGCTTGCCTCCTCAGACCTTTCGTACTTCAATTGAAACGTTCGATTGCGTATAAGTTGCTGCCTGAATTGAGTTAATTTTTATACTTAGATTACATGTTCCACATCTAAAGACATTTTTCCATTATTTCTGACCACCAAAACGCTTTCTTTCTGATTTATTTTTGCATATCGATTAATTTAGCAGCAACAGTCTTGAACCATGAAAATTAGTAATTACAATTGTTAACTTAAATTAATCAAAAACCACTTCAGAGTGAAACTAATTTTATTATACTTTAGTTTTCATGTAAACAAAATTTCTGTTTTCATTTTCAATTTTTCTAATTTTACTATTGCTCATCCAGTCGACAGGAAGCTGACAGTTTTTACAGTGTCAAGTTCTGCAATCTTCATTATTAATTATTCAAAGGCGCACAAATATTTATATAAGTAATTATTTCCACAAAACATTATGTAAATCATACCTAAAAAGTGATTTCAAATAAGACAGTCGTAATAAAATTAATTTGAACAACATCTTATTCTAGAAGGATATGCAAGCCACGCATGTAATATTTGTAGAAGCTTTAAGCGGCAAACGCGCCATAATAGTTTCAGTTGTTGTAGAGTTTGGGCAGTGTAACTATCAAATAGTTAGTGTTGTGTTGAAATGTTGTACAAGGCATTTGCTTAACATGTGGTGTTGTAGAAAGTGTCAAGAGGTCACAATATATAAATTATTTCGTTAAAGTTTCATTCCCATGTCTATTAATGTTGAGTTATTAAATTTCAAAATACTAGTAAAAACTAAAGGCAATGATATCCAGGTCCCCGTAAGTTTCTATAAAAAAGCAAACGTGGATTACATTATTAAAACATTCTCCCTCGTCAGTTTGGTAGGAAATCACACGTGACGCATCATTTCACCATGGCAGTGCAATGTGTTGTAATGCAATCTTCTCTGGTTGTAATTTCTTTTCCTCTCTCGATGAGATAGGAGCAATTTTGAATCTTTTTGGAAAAAAAAATTTACCTGACCATAAAAATAGACATCACAGAATTGCAGTAGGACATCGAAGAGTTGCAATAGCAACGTAGATTTGGGGTAAACCATTTTAATACTGCACGATGACAAGCTTTGTTTACCTTTAAAAAATCTCGTCGTATAAGTGTGGACTTGTTTGTCCTCACTACGAGTCAATTAACAGAAGAAATTTGATATAAATGTAGAACTTCATCACGTAAATAAAACAAAAATCTGTATAAGGCTGTTGCAAGTTTCCCACATTCCGATGTAATGACGAATTCCTGTACTGCGGCACATGCTAATCCACCGTGTTTTGAATCCTCGGTCTACTTGTAGGCATATATAGACCGTAGGCAATAATTTTCCAGAAAAGGTTATAGAATATGGTGTTGTATACAAATGGATTACTTTGTTCATAATCTGTAGTTTCACGAGTACTGCTTTTGCCGCTCGATGGTTCATGGTTCAATTATAAATAGATTGCTATTCGCAGCTTGGAAAGAGCCCATACAAATGAAAATGTCTTGTTATATGTGACGTTAAAAAGAGTATTTGCATTGACATCGACGAACGAGAGTTCTCGATTTACCTGTCAGCTTGGACGTTTTAATTATTCTCTCCTTGGAATTTACAGAGTCCTATTAAACGCTACAAGTACATCCGTTTCTTGGAAATTGATTTACAATCCTAAATTTTCCTTTCGCTTTCTTTTTCATGCCTTTCATGAACACAATATATTGAGCATGTACCAAAACCAGAATCTGAAGTACAATTCTCTCGAATATAAGTCCAGTGGCTTGCCACTCGCCATGCCGCGTAGTATTCAACGTCGAGTTTTTGTAAATGTTATCCTTGAAATGTGTAAATAGTAGACGTCCTATATTGACAGCACCGTTTTGTTGAATTACGCTAGGCGCTACAGTCCGGAGCCGCGCGACCGCTACGGTCGCAGGTTCGAATCCTGCTTCGGGCATGGATGTGTGTGATGTCCTTAGGTTAGTTAGGTTTAAGTAGTTCTAAGTTCTAGGGGACTGATGGCCTCAGAAGTTAAGTCCCATAGTGCTCAGAGCCATTTGAACCATTTTTTGTTGAATTACTGAACGCGTTCTATGCTGTATTTAACAGGTCGGTAGGAATTCGTATGTATTTCGCAAGCACCGACTGTGTGGAACTTACTGGCTAAGTTCGTACATCAGATCCCGAAGCTACAGAAAGCAGTACTGGTACTGATTCCGAAATTTTTAATTTTTTACTCTTCGATATACATCCTTCCTGTTGCATACCAAACAAGAAAGTTGGTGACGAAATATTTTAGTAGACTACATCAAGATCTCTCGTGAGCAAAAACTAAGCAGGTCGTCCCCAATTGTAGACTTTTCCAGAAGTGAGTGAAGCTTTGAGTGAATGATAAACATGCATAACCTAACAGCGTCAAGACCTGGAGGTGTTTCTATTCGATTCAGTATTTCACACAAACATTATGTTTCGCCTTAAGGGGTTGTTTTTGCTTAAGGGATATTTTGATATCTACACTCTAGAAGCGCTGAAGACAGATTTAAAAGACTTTTTCATTAAGAAAACGTTTCAGAGATGGTGAATTGTACTAGAGGAATGGAAACCGTATCGTTGCGACGGGAGCTAACGTTGCATAATCCATTAAAGTAATTGATTATCGAAGCTTATGTGATCAAATGAGATCTTAATCCGAGTCGAGCAGCAAGTGGTACTACTTAAAAAGCCCGTAGCTCAGTCGCATTATGTCCGATTGCTTCAATCAGATGATAAATTTTTTACGACTCTTTGTGCCAACTAAATGTCACCATCTGTTCATCTGGATTTGCCGAAGAATCTGTTTTACAGTGATGTAATATGTCACGATTAACACCACTTCTTGAATTTGCTGCTAATGATGGCACATCAGTCGTGTGTGTGTGCGTAATCCGCTATCACGCTGGACGAAAGGACCTTAATTTATAACTCTTGGATGTCACACTTGGATAAACGATCAGCAACGATTCGGCTGTTATGTCGGCTGAAATGACTACCAGGGTCTCAAAGTATTCTAGCTCTCACTTAATTTCCTTGCCTCATTTTCAATACACTGATTAAAAAATTACTTTGAATAGTTAATTTTAATGTCGACTGGAATACTCTCTTTCACATTCCGAAGGTGGCAGGGGTAAAATACAGGGAGCGAAGGCTATTTACAATTTGTACAGAAAGCAGATGGCAGTTATAAGAGTCGAGGGGGTATGATAGGGAAGCAGTGGTTGGGAAGGGAGTGAGACAGGGTTGTAGCCTATCCCCGATGTTATTCAATCTGTATATTGAGCAAGCAATAATGAAAAAAACAAAAGAAAAGTTCGGAGTAGGTATTAAAATCCATGGAGAAGAAATAAAAACTTTGAGGTTCGCTGATGACATTGTAATTCTGTCAGAGACAGCAAGGGACTTGGAAGAGCAGTTGAACGGAATTGACAGTGTCTTGAAAGGAGGGTATAAGATGAACATCAACAAAAGCTAAACGAGGATAACGGAATGTAGTCGAATTAAGTCGGGTGATGCTGAGGCAATTAGATTAGGAAAAGAGACATATAAAGTAGTAAAGGAGTTTTCCTATTTGGGGAGCAAAATAACTGATGATGGTCGAAGTAGAGAGGATATAAAATGTAGACTGGCAATGGCAAGGAAAACGTTTCTGAAGAAGAGAAATTTGTTAACATCGAGTATTGATTGAAGTGTCAGGAAGTCGTTTCTGAAAGTATTTGTATGGAGTGTAGCCATGTATGGAAGCAAAACATGGACGATAAATAGTTTAGACAAGAAGAGAATAGAAGCTACAGAAGAATGCTGAAGATTAGATGAGTCGATCACATAACTAATGATGAGGTATTGAATACAATTGGGGAGAAGAGTGGTTCGTGGCACAACTTGACTAGAAGAAGGGATCGGTTGGTAGGACATGTTCTGAGGCATCAAGGGATCACCAATTTTGTGCTGGAGGGCAGCGTGGAGGGTAAAAATCTCGATGGAGACCAAGAGATGAATACACTAAGCAGATTCAGAAGGATGTAGGTTGCAGTAGGTACTGGGAGATGAAGAAGCTTGCACAGGATAGGGTAGCATGGAGAGCTGCATCAAACCAGTCTCAGGACTGAAGTCCACAACAACAACAGTTAATTTTCGTTGTAATAATTTGCAGAAAGAAAATTTATGTCAGTAGGATGAATTTATAGCTTACCTCATATTCGCTACATGTCGGGAAAACAAGGTCATTCGTCGAAAAATAATGTCTGACACCACAGAGAGCTATGTAAAGCTAAAAAAAGCTCTGTAAACGTGTACACAAATACTTGTAAAAACATGGACCATTTTATTTGTGTCGAGAATGGCTGGTGTTCAGTCCTGTAGGCTGTCTACCTCTTGTAGTTCATTTCTCGTTTCTTATTACTAGCGTTTGCCTCTGTACTTGGTTCCTGACAGTGATGCTGTTTTCAGGCATATACTGTCTCAGCGGCTCCCAACGTTTCGTAGACCTTTGAGTGCAATCAAATATTAGCTTAGCACACCACCCTCGGCAACGAATTTCTTTTCAACATTTGTTTTTAAAATGATGAGAGATGAATAAAATTGAGTTTTTATCGGAGGTTTTATCAAGACACTAAGAAATGAGTCAGTCAGACAACTGGTATTAGTTACAGTATTTCGCACAACCTTTTTGGTAGTTGGTCTGTTCTCAGTCAGTGCACGTCATCATAAATCATGCTCCTAAGCCATTCAGTCCCTTGTTTTTATTTTCCTGTGTTGAAGCAATTCGCGATCATCGCGAGTGCTACCTTCTACTCCTTTTCATATAAGGAATGCAACTATCCACAGTGATTGCTAACAAACATGCTCCCTCTGCACTGCTCCTGTCTGTAGCGGCAAATACATCACCTGCGCCCTACACCTCCATTTACAATCAACCAAGCTGAAATATGTGTACTTGGTAAATCACATGCTTACTGGACTCCTTACTTCTGAGCTAGCAGAAGCTGGACAACTTCAGGCTGTTAATGCTTTATGTCTGGTCACTCCAATAATGCTCTCTCTCTCTCTCTCTCTCTCTCTCTCTCTCTCTCTCTCTCTCTCTCTCTCTCTCTCTCTCTCACACACACACACACACACACACACACACACTCTCGTGGCAGCTCGCCGCCGACTGAGTCTTTTTATGTGATACCATTTAGACATCTTGCACGTCAGTGATGATAAAATGCTGATGAGGACAATTCAATACCCACTCTCCAAGTGGGGAAATCTCCTGTCTGGCCAGGAATCGAACCCAGCCCTTCTGTTGGCATTCCTCCATGCTGATGTGCAACTACCGAGGCAGAGAGCACTGTACCAGCTTTTAAGTAGTTACTGTTGTGCCACGCTATCAATTAATTTATTTATCTGCTTCGAAGTGAGTAATGAAGCAAATTCTAGTGTGTTGGAGGAAGTATTCCAACTTGGAGAAGACGTTTACCGAGATAATTAGCGTCCGTTTGGTACGAGCGTTATTCGGAAAGTAAGGAACGATCGGTCGCGAAATGGAAAATACAGTAAAAATCTGACGAAGTTTTGCACAGATGTGTTGGACACTGTGTCTAGTACGCCCGTCGATCGCATCATGTCGCTCTTTTAGTTCTAAACTCACAGTGAGAACGCAAAGATGGCTAGAAATTAGCGTCTCCCGCCAAGTATGTGGGCCCGGCGAAAGATTTCGCCTGAAGCTATGCAATCCACATAACATAACTGTCATGCGGTTCATTCTACACGACAATTCTGGGCCGCACTCTGCAGGGGCAATGAAGATGCTCCTGCAGCGGTTTCGATGGGAAGTGTTTGATCACCCACCATACAGCCCGTAATTGGCTACCCCTGAGGTTCAGCTCTGCTCAACTGAACCGCTGGCTATGAAGACAATAAACAACGAGCTGCAGTCCAGAGTAGAAAATTTATCTAAAAGGATATTCAGCTGTCTTCCATAACGAGGGAATTGAAAAGTTGGTACAACCTTATGACAGAGCGGCGACAGTGTAGAGAAGTAACTGGAAGGTGTAGCTAACTGTTGCAAATAAAACAGTTTTGATTTTCATTGTGGTTTCTATTTCGCTACCTATGGTTCCTTACTTTCCGAATAGCCATCGTACATGACTCACTTTACCGTCACTGATGTATCGTACAAAGCACATAGTATCTGAGTAGTTTGAGGACTATGTGATGAATCTGTAAACTCCACCCGACAGTGCCACCCATTAATGCTTGTAATTGAGAAAAGGAATTATTGATAATTTATATAAGGGAGTAAAAAAAAAAAAGGCCCCGGAGTAACATGTCCTTGGGTGGAGCTTACGTTACGCATTTCTGTCGATCGACGTGTAAAGAACAACTCATTGTCAGTCAGTGCCACCTGTGTTGTCGACCTGGCTTGTTTTGTTCATCTGCAACGACTGTTTCTGCTAGCGCTGTTTTGTTCCTGTTTCGGTTTCTATGACGACAAGTATTAGTGAACAACGTGCAACTGTGAAATTTTGTTTTCTACAACATAAAAATGCTGCTGAAACTGTTTTAATGTTGAAGACAGCTCACCGAGATGACGCTGTGGGAAAAACTCAAGTTTCCGAGTGGTTTGCTCGATTTGAAAATGGCGACATGTCGATTGATGACTAACCTTTGGACGTCTATTAGCTGCCCAGATCGAAAGTATTGAAAAAATTCGAGAGCTTGTGCTCACAGACCAACGACAGACAATTGATCTGCTCTCGGAGATTAGCAAAAAATTGTGTTCTTCAAAAAAGACCCGATTTGTGGCAGACAGGAAACTGGTTCTTCCACCACCACAACGCACCTGCACGCACAGCCATCTCTGTTAGGCAGTTTTTGGCTAAAAATGGCAAGGTTCCGATGCCTCACGGATCTTATTCGCCTGACGTGGCTCAGTGCGACTTTTTCTTGCTTCCGTGCGTGAAAAGGGGCATGACAGGACACCGATTTGAAAAATATTGAAGAAGTCAAGAAAAAAACGAGGGAGGAGTTGTCAGGCATTTCTAAAGATCACTACAAAAAATGTTTCGAATAGTGGAGGCACCTGCGAGGCAAGTGTATTAGTTGTACTGGTGAGTATTTTGAAGGGGATAAGATTGCTTTGTAAACAGTTAGAAAATATATAGCTTTTAAAAACTAATTCCATATTTTGGATGCCCCCTTGTATAATTGGTAATAAAGTCTTACAAAATTATGATAATAGTGATAATATTTCGTAAATAATTTGTTTCATGACAAGCACAGTTAAACCCTTTTGGATTTTACCCCTCAGAAAATGTTCATTAACCGCGGATTGGGAGCCACTGCACTATCCGGGCAACTACTGGTGGAAATTAACATGGACTGTGTCCACCTTTCACCGTTGTGACGACGTGAACTCTGTTGGCGACAAATTCAGTGATGTGTCAGAATGTCTGTGGAGAAAGTGCAGCCCGTCCTCCTTCAACAGCGAAAAGTAGAGAAGATAGTGTTGTTGAACGCTGAGATATCTAGCAAACCGGCGTCGTAACACATCGCATTAGTGTTTCATTGGGCTGAGGTCGCACTCTGGGCAGGCCAGTCCATTTCAGGTGTGTTATTGTCCACAAGCCATTAGCCCACAGACGCTCCTTTCTGACAGGGTGCATTGTCATGCTGATAAAAACCACCATCGTCTCCGAAATGTTCTTCTATTGTACGCTGCACACAATGTTGTATAGTATGTCCATATCCTTGCACTTTTCTTTCAAGGCAATGATATAAATTAGAGCACACTGTTTCCGTAGTCAATTAGTGAATCTTCCTTAAATTTCACGCCCTTTGCCTTGCACTTGGTGTGTTGAACCAACAACATGTAGCCAAGGTGAATAGTATCAGTTTTAAATCGAACTTTTCTCCACTGTTCCGCTTTTGTAAGCAGGGAGTCTTAGATGCGTCGAGCTGGAACACCCAATCCGCCAGGCGCGACGCTTCCGTGTAGCAACACTAACTTCCGCAAGTTGTAAATATTGTAATTTTGTCCGAAACTGATATCCGAGTTTTGAAGAAGGAAACACCGTTGAATTCATCTCTTTTAGAGGTACGATACCAGGAACAGAAATTACTGTACTTCTTTTTAAAAAAAAGCGAAGTTGATAATAATAAAAAAATGGCTCTGAGCACTATGGGACTCAACTGCTGTGGTCATCAGTCCCCTAGAACTTAGAACTACTGAAACCTAACTAACCTAAGGACATCACACACATCCATGCCCGAGGCAGGATTCGAACCTGCGACCGTGATAATAATACATTTGTAATTAGGATAGCTATCAGAAGGACTTTGCACCGCCTAGTGAGGACGTATTCACAATTCATTTGGATGGAAAGAGAATTACGATATCTTAAACGGCTCGGGAAATATTTGAGGTGAACGGCTTAGCTGAATCAACTTGTATATAACGAAAATTACAATGAAATGAATACCCCTAGCTGCATACAGGCGTTGATATAAGTCAACGGGAACAGTTGAAAATGTGTGCCCCGACCGGGACTCGAACCCGGGATCTCCTGCTTACATGGCAGACGCTCTATCTATCTTTTTTTCTTTTTTTTAAATCGTTGTTTTTGGTCCGCGCCCACCAGTCCCACTTCTGGGTGTTCCATCTTTGGTCTGGTGCGCCTAGCAGTCCATCAGGGGCTCGTTTTCCATCTCCATGTCTCTGGTTCTTCTGTTTGTGTAGTGTTGCAGCTGGCCCCGTTGCTCCTACATTGGCCAGACGACAAGAACTGTGGATATCAGGTGCAAAGAACATCAGAGGCACACTAGATTAAGACAGGTGACTAAGTCAGCCATTGCTGAACACTGTCTAGAACTAGATCATGCCATGAAGTATGAGGATACCAAGATTCTAGCACAAACACCCAGATTTTGGGACAGTGTTATAAGAGAATCGATGGAAATAAAAATGGCTGACGATCTTATGAACTGTGACACAGGGCATCAGCTAAGCAGAACCTGAGATCCGGCTCTGGAATTGTTAAAGGAGCAACGGGGCCAGCTGCAACACTACACAAACAGAAGAACCAGAGACATGGAGATGGAAAACGAGCCCCTGATGGACCGCCAGGCGCACCAGACCGAAGATGGAACACCCAGAAGTGGGACTGGTTGGGCGCGGACCGCAGATGGAACATCCAGAGCCGCAGTGGACGAAAAACGGAGCGACAACGCTCCAACAGGTCGTGGTGAGCGGGCGCGGACCGCAGGCGGAATGCTTGGTACCCCAGACCGTAGATGAAACCCCCAGGAGCGGGTTTGGTGGGCGCGGACCGCAAAGGGAACACCTAGAACCGCAGCGGACGGAAAACGGAGCAGCAACGCTCCAGCAGGTCGCAGGGAATGGGCGCGGACCGCAGAGGAAGCGCCTGCAGCCGTTGGTGGAGGGGGGAGGCCATAGGCATAAATACTGGACCAGGTCCACTCGAGGAGCAGTCTCAGGTCGCACCTGATGAAGGTTACGAGCTACGTGACCGAAATATCGTGCAAGTACGACGCTGATATCCGGCAGAACACCCGACAACTCAAGATGTCATTAGATCGCCGGGAAAGCCTAAAGAGTTAAAATGATTGTGGTGTTGCTCACGTTGCTAAATACTGCATTTTAGGGCGACAACAAGGTTATTATGTGGCAGGTGTCATTAGAGCACAGTTAATAAAATCATTTCATATAATAATGAATAAACTAGGCACTCATCTTTTCGTGTTTCCCACACTGGTCTCGTTGTAAAATCATGGCTCAATCGTCGAAAATCTAGGTGCTGACGATTCCAAGCTCGGATGCAAAGAGGCCTAGGTTTTATTCTGCTATATTGAAAAGTTTTATAGATGTGTTTCACAAACCATTCTTGAAGATTACATTTTTGCAGGACAATGGTGATATAAGAAAAGTAATCAGCACTCCGAATTTAAGTTACACTTCTTTATTTATTATATTTGCTGCTATATCGCGTAACACACAAAACATCACTTCACAATACAAAACATACATCTTCCTCACTGTTAATGTTCATATTTTATAAGCTGACTACAATATGCGTCTTTCCAACATGACGTCCAAGACTTGACTTAACAGTCTCCAACTCTCTAAGTAACTCGCTTACGCGCCCAAAAATCAGAGTTACAAGTACGACAAAGATCATAGTGGCAAAAGAAAGAATACACATACGAATAATATCATTTCAATATAAAAACATCGATGAATCGAAGTATCTCTACATTAATGAAATCAAATCTGAATGTTGTCTCAGAAATATGTTAAATACTTTACAGAAACACAGTAGAATATTGCTGGTATCGAGAGATTCAGGTGAGGTGCAGTAATGGTTGCGTAATTCAATTACCATTACAGCTCCATATGCACTGCTGCAACAATAAATCTTGTGTAAAGTGGAAAAATCTAAAATGGTGTACTAATATTTTTTATGGCATTGTATTTCCTTATATTCAAGAAAGCAGTCGAAATAAAGTGTCGTTTCCTGAGTGCGAAGTAATAATCTACAATACGGTGAGATGACTGATTAACGCTCTTATCAGAGATTTGTGACCAGTTCTTTCACGTGCACGATATATTATTTGTAATTGAGTGGATTATCAGTGCTGATTAATTTCACCTTCCTTTTGAAGAACTATCTGCTGATAAAACGAACGAGATATTGGTCATTGTTCTTGATGACACTTATTTGCGATAATACCGGCAATACCAACATGACGCACTCGTAAAAATTTTTACTTGCATCGGAAATTGTGAGCAGGACAGTTGTACAGGGGACTAAAAGAAGATAGGCTATAGTTTACTGACAGAATACTTCACAAAGCACCAGCGTCTTCTAACGGTAAACCCCCACATTACTTTTTCTTTCAATACTTGCAGTGGTTATGTCAGTATGGATGTTAGAGTAAGTGAAAAAAGCAAAAACATAGTAAAATTAGATTTGATGTTCAGCTATTGGGCAAAGATTGTGACGGTCGATATTCGAAATAGAGATAAGTGGAGAGTAAATTACTACGTGTAGCCATTATGACGTAGGAAGGCCACAATAGCTTACACTGTCGAACCCTACCCTCAATTGACCGTCTTCTATATCTCTTTACTACATAACGTGACACCACAGCCTCGCCAAATAATAGGTGCAGGGAAAGTTCTTCATAATCAAGTGTGTACTGCCATTAAATTTATGTTGGAAGACGTAAACAAGGAAGCAAAAATCTAATTAAAAATCAGCTAAAAAGAGTTGCAGGAACTTCTAGGTACTCCAGTTGCACACTGAAAAGAATAAAGGATGACCTACAAGCATTCCTAAGGTTTCATTAGTAGAGGAAAGAAGCAGAAAGAGAAGAAGAAAAAATTATACTTATGTAATACTACGAACACGTCATGGGGCTTTTTTGTTTTGGTTTGCTTTGCTTTAGGGCGCAAAAAAACAACTGGGGTCATACGCGCCCAAGTCAAAACTATAGAACACGAAGACAGAGAGGAGTTGAAAAACGACTATACGTCAGTCCCAACTGACATAAGACAGCTATAAACAGGCACGTGCAGAAAGTGCTAAAAAAGACACCAAACAGAAACGGAGGTCCAAAGCTAAAAATTAAATGGCCTTCGCCATATTGCTTTGGAAGATAAAAAGTAAAACGCTGTCAACAGCCCGGGCGTCATTTGCTAAAAAGATCGATAACTCAGACGGCAAATGCAAGCGGGAACGCAAACGGTTAAAAATGGGCATTCGGTCAGGAAGTGGCGGACAGTGAAAACTTGGGCGCCATGTGTACAAAGTGGTGGAGGAGCGCCACTTATCATACACTCCTGGAAATGGAAAAAAGAACACATTGACACCGGTGTGTCAGACCCACCATACTTGCTCCGGACACTGCGAAAGGGCTGTACAAGCAATGATCAGACGCACGGCACAGCGGACACACCAGGAACCGCGGTGTTGGCCGTCGAATGGCGGTAGCTGCGGAGCATTTGTGCACCACCGCCGTTAGTGTCAGCCAGTTTACCGTGGCATACGGAGCTCCATCGCAGTCTTTAACACTGGTAGCATGCCGCGACAGCGTGGACGTGAACCGTATGTGCAGTTGACGGACTTTGAGCGAGGGCGTATAGTGGGCATGCGGGAGGCCAGGTGGACGTACCGCCGAATTGCTCAACACGTGGGGCGTGAGGTCTCCACAGTACATCGATGTTGTCGCCAGTGGTCGGCGGAAGTTGCACGTGCCCGTCGACCTGGGACCGGACCGCAGCCACGCACGGATGCATGCCAAGACCGTAGGATCCTACGCAGTGCCGTAGGGGACCGCACTGCCACTTCCCAGCAAATTAGGGACACTGTTGCTCCTGGGGTATCGGCGAGGACCATTCGCAACCGTCTCCATGAAGCTGGGCTACGGTCCCGCACACCGTTAGGCCGTCTTCCGCTCACGCCCCAACATCGTGCAGCCCGCCTCCAGTGGTGTCGCGACAGGCGTGAATGGAGGGACGAATGGAGACGTGTCGTCTTCAGCGATGAGAGTCGCTTCTGCCTTGGTGCCAATGATGGTCGTATGTGTGTTTGGCGCCGTGCAAGTGAGCGCCACAATCAGGACTGCATACGACCGAGGCACACAGGGCCAACACCCGGCATCATGGTGTGGGGAGCGATCTCCTACACTGGCCGTACACCTCTGGTGATCGTCGAGGGGACACTGAATAGTGCACGGTACATCCAAACCGTCATCGAACCCATCGTTCTACCATTCCTAGACCGGCAAGGGAACTTACTGTTCCAACAGGACAATGCACGTCCGCATGTATCCCGTGCCACCTAACGTGCTCTAGAAGGTGTAAGTCAACTACCCTGGCCAGCAAGATCTCCGGATCTGTCCCCCATTGAGCATGTTTGGGACTGGATGAAGCGTCGTCTCACGCGGTCTCCATGTCCAGCACGAACGCTGGTCCAACTGAGGCGCCAGGTGGAAATGGCATGGCAAGCCGTTCCACAGGACTACATCCAGCATCTCTACGATCGTCTCCATGGGAGAATAGCAGCCTGCATTGCTGCGAAAGGTGGATATACACTGTACTAGTGCCGACATTGTGCATGCTCTGTTGCCTGTGTCTGTGTGCCTGTGGTTCTGTCAGTGTGATCATGTGATGTATCTGACCCCAGGAATGTGTCAATAAAGTTTCCCCTTCCTGGGACAATGAATTCACAGTGTTCTTATTTCAATTTCCAGGAGTGTATGACGATGGCTAAAAATGCAGTGCCTAATACGCAGCCTAGTGGACACATAATTTCCAACTAACACAGATTCTTTATTTTATATTGTCATTATTCTTGTAAGTAGCATTGCCCATTACCCGACACCTCTTTGGCTGACCCTTTGTTTTTGCGACTATTTCTTGTTAAGTAGTCTTTGTGAGAAACTCGCTACCTGCAGCTTACAAGTTACGCGAGGTACGTGTCTCTATATAGGCTGCAGCTGCCATAATGCATCTCCCCTACTGCGCAGTGCCATGCGGCTGGTCCCGGCGGAGGTTCGAGTCCTCCCTCGGGCATGTGTGAGGTGTCTTTGTCCTTAGGATAATTTAGGTTCAGTAGTGTGTAAGCTTAGGGACTGATGACCTTAGCAGTTAAGTCCCATAAGATTTCACACACTTTTGAACATTTTTTTTTTTTTTTTTGGACTGCGTAGTAGCCGTTCCTAACGGACCCCACCATTATCATTCGCTACTGTGCCGACTGCGCAGGTACTGGTCAAGTTACTGCGTTCAGGTTCTAGAAAGTGTGCCCAGACTCATTTATTTTGAAATTTCAAAACTTTTCGCGATCCGCCACTGTTCTTCTTGCAACTGAAAATGAGAAATGGCTCTGGATTCTAAAAGCTTCCTGTTATGTTTGCTTTGAGGTAGTGATGCTTTTTCTTGTGTTAGCACCTACTACACTACTGGCCATTAAAATTGCTACCCCAAGACGAAATGCAGGTGATAAACGGGTATTCATTGGACAAATATATTATACTATAACTGGCATGTGATTACATTTTCACGCAATTTGGGTGCATAGATCCTGAGAAATCAGTACACAAAACAACAACCTCTGGCCGTAATAACGCCTGGGCATTGAGTCAAACAGAGCTTGGATGGCGTGTACAGGTACAGCTGTCCATACAACTTCAAACGATACCACAGTTCATCAAGAGTACTGACTGGCTTATTGTGACGAGCCAGTTGCTCGGCCACCATTGACCGGGCGTTTTCAATTGGTGAGATATCTGGAGAATATGCTGGCCAGGGCAGCAGTCGAGCATTTTCTGCACCCTGAAAGGCCCGTACAGGACCTGCAACATGCGGTCGTGCATTATCCTGCTGAAATGTAGGGTTTCGCAGGGATCGAATGAAGGGTAGAGCCACGGGTCGTAACACATCTGAAATGTAACGTCCACTGTTCACAGTGCCGTCAATGCGAACAAGAGGTGACCGAGACATGTAACGAATGGCACCCCATACCATCACGCCGGGTGATACGCCAGTATGGCGATGACGAATACATGCTTCCAATGTGCGTTCACCGCGATGTCGCCAAACACGGATGCGACCATCATGATGCTGTAAAGAGAACCTGGATTCATCCGAAAAAATGACGTTTTGCCATTCGTGCACCCAGGTTCGTCGTTGAGTACACCATCGCAGGCAGTCCTGTCTGTGATGCAGCATCAAGGGTAACCGCAGCCATGGTCTCCGAGCTGATAGTCCATGCTGCTGCAGACGTCGTCGAACTGTTCGTGCAGATGGTTGTTGTCTTGCAAACGTCCCCATCTGTTGACTCAGGGATCGAGACGTGGCTGCACGATCCGTTACAGCCATGCGGATAAGATGCCTGTCATCTCGACTGCTAGTGATACGAGGCCATTGGGATCCAGCACGGCGTTTCGTATTACCCTCCTGAACCCATCGATTCCATATTCTGCTAACAGTCATTGAATCTCGACCAACGCGAGCAGCAATGTCGCGATACGATAAACCGCAATCGCGATAGGCTACAACCCGACCATTATCAAAGTCGGAAACGTGATGGTACGCATTTCGCCTCCTTACACGAGGCATCACAACAACGTTTCACCAGTCAACGCCGGTCAACTGCTGTCTGTGTATGAGAAATCGGTTGGAAACTTTCCTCGTGTCATCACGTTGCAGGTGTCGCCACCGGTGCCAACATTCTGCGAAGGCTCTGAAAAGCTAATCATGTGCATATCACAGCATCTTCTTCCTGTCGGTTAAATTTTCCGTCTGTAGCACGTCATCTTCGTGGTGCAGCAATTTTAATGGCCAGTAGTGTATTATCGCCACCATCTTCAAGTAGTTGGCCTTTTTCTTGTTTTGCCTGTTACAGTATCCATCGCTTTCTCAGTCTTCTTGACTTCTTCTCCTAACAAGCTTTAAACTTAACTGGAGAGGTAATCTTTCTCCACTCATTCTTTCAAGATTATCGTTTCAGTTTCTCCTGTTTCCTGTATTTTATTGAATATGTTAAATATATTCCATTTTCCCTAATTTCTGTGTGTCGAAATCACTAGGTTCTTGAGCATCCCTTTACTGCTCTTAGAAATCTCATCCCTGTTGATGTATGCGACTTCCTTGATGTTTACTTGTAACCTAAGATTCGCTTCCGTAAACAAGCACTGGAACTGCTGTTGTCTATAAAATTTCAATCTTGGTTCTTTCCTCGTTTCATTTTTTAGATATGTTTATTGTTCCACATGTATTCCTAATTTTTACTAATTTCTTCTCTACATCTTCGTCATACTCATCAGTTATGTCACAACCTAAATAGTTAAAATGTTTAACCTGTTCTATTGTTCAGCTGTTGATCACGATTTTTGTTCATATAGTATATTTCACTTCAAAAGCCACTGATTTTGTCTCCTTCTTAGAAATCATCAAATGGTACTCTTCACAAACCTTATGTAGTAAACGTATTTCCCTTTGTAGGTCATTTTCAATCCCTGCCAGGAGTGTGGCGTCGTTCGCATTAAAAGACAATTCAAAGGGGAAATATTGTTAATTTTAATTCCCCCCTTTAAAAAATCTCCTTTCATTTCCGAATTGCGTCGTCTAAATAAATGTTAAAAGTGTGGGTGAAATGCTGCACCGTTGTCTTACGGTTTATGTGTAGCTATAGGCTGTGTTAGGGTGCCATTTACATCTAAAATTACAGTCGTGTGTTTGTACAGACATTTCAAAATACTGGGTGATCAAAAAGTCAGTATAAATTTGGAAACTGAATAAATCACGGAATAATGTAGATAGAGAGGTACTAATTGACACACGTGCTTGGAATGACATGGGGTTTTATTAGACAAAAAAAAAAAAATACAAAAGTTCAAAAAATGTCTGACAGATGGCGCTTCATCTGATCAGAATAGCAATAATTAGCATAACAAAGTAAGACAAAGCAAAGATGATGTTCTTTACAGGAAATGCTCAGTATGTCCACCATCGTTCCTCAACAATAGCTGTAGTCGAGGAATAATGTTGTGAACAGCACTGCGAATCATGTGCGGAGTTATGGTGAGGCATTGGCGTCGGATGTTGTCTTTCAGCATCCCTAGAGGGCGTCGGATGTTGTCTTTCAGCATCCCTAGAGATGTCGGTCGATCACGATACACTTGCGACTTCAGGTAACCCCAAGACCAATAATCACACGGAATGAGGTCTGGGGACCTGGGAGACCAAGCATGACGAAAGTGGCGGCTGAGCACACTCTCATCACCAAACGACGCGCGCAAGAGAGCTTTCACGCGTCTAGCAATATGGGGTGGTTCTAATAAAACCCCATGTCATTCCAAGCACGTGTGTCAATTTTTACCTCTCTATCTACTTTATTCCGTGGTTTATTAAGTTTTCAAATTTATACTTGCTTTTTGATCACCCGGTATTTATTAGGTGGTGTGGATATTCTCTTTTCCCCTCAAGTCTTCAAAGTTTCTTTGTATCAACATATCGAATGACTTAATAAAATCAATGATCTACCAATATTAACGGGTTTCCCTGTTACATTCTCTCTGTTTTTCGATTATTTATTTGATAATAAATATCGCATCCCTTGTCAATCTCCTCCTCCGAAACCCTATTTGTTCTTTCCCTAACAAACAGTCAGCTTTATCCTTTAACCTCTTATTCACTTGCATAAATTTGTATATGGTGTCCAGTAAGCTAATTTCTCTAAGGCTCTCGCAGCTACTGCGGCCTTCTTTTTAAATAGTGATATCACCTTTGTTTCTGACCATGCTTCTAATGTTAAAATCTACTAAAAATGTGAGTACAGAAACTATTCACATGTATCTGAGTGCTACCTGCCTATCACCAAAATAATACGTGCAAATTTTATACAAACTATTTCGTCTCACTTAAATAAACAGCTGGTCATTAAAATGGCAGAGATGTGATTTATGTGAAATACTTGTATCTGAAATGCAAATCCAAAATGCAAAATACTTATTTTTATTTCGAATTTGAAATCTTATTTTTCAAAAGACTCATATTCTATTTTATTTGAAATACTTAAAATATAGATATTTTATATTTGTCAAATGTAAACGCTTCTCTTGAGTTTGTTATTTCATACTTCATAGCTTTCAGTCATTTAATGGCCCGCTTATTTAAACAAAAATAGTTCCATGACAGGTAAAGATGGAGCAATAAGCGCCAAAGGTATACCCGTCAAGTGAATGAGACCACGAAACTAATTATTAGAAGAGACAGTTAGGCGTGAGTACACTTTATATGTTTACTGTTATTGTTTGTTTAATGTAAGACCTACCGAAATCAGGTGATAATGCCTAGTGCTCTCAAAAGGAAGGAAAGGGAGGAGAGAGTGCAGTCACATATATTACATTTAATAGCGTCAAGACATATGTGTAAGGACAGATCACGGAGTAATTAATACAAAACATTTTATTATGCAATCACGTCAGTACATCAAGCACATTAGAATATGTGATCAATGCATCCTAAGTCTTGTGAGACTTATTTAGAAACATCTGGAAAATCCCCTACTCATCCTTACCAGCACGAAGGAATAAGTACTGTAATTCTATTCAGGATCTACCCACAGTCAAGGTACTCTAAATGGAACGTTAAGGAAATTCGAATTAGCAACTTTTAAAGAAAGTGAAATGCAGTTTCGTAAAGAATACATAAACTGTCGAAACCTACTGCTGACGGCATCAGAAGTTTAGAAGGGACAAAAATACCTACGAATGCACGTCTTCTGCCAGAACTAACAAGAATGAAAGAATGCTAAGCAGCTTGCAAATCGATAAACCTACGTACTGCAGCGTCTTCATAGTCACATTGAGAGATCCTATAAATTAGAGGAGCGAAAAGCAAAGGAAGGGTTATTAGCATCCATATCTTGTCCTTTTATTCAAATTAAAATGGGGACTGAAGACTAGCGGAAAATACGTTAACGAAATGGTTATTTCAGAAGTGTGAAAGTTGAAACAAGAAGTAGATGGAAAGAGTTTGCAACATTCTGTTAAAAAAAAGTATATTTATTATATGATTGTTGAGGACTTCGATTCTTCTGTAGCCAGTGGTAGCGCAAATACAACAAATCTGGATGTGCAAAATATTTGAAAGATAATGACAATAATTTTGATTCCCTGAACAGATATCCTTCTGTAAGAATAGTTTCCCTCAGTGCCGGTATAACACTTGTTTATCATATTCTACTTCTGCTGAAGGACTATTTTTCTTTGGTGGAATAATAATTGAAAAATTATCGGTGATAAAAATCACTGAAACAAATTGCACGTAAAATGGTATTTTATTTGAATAATGGTATTTTGAAAGTACGTCTGTTGCACTTTGTATTTAAGTACTTATACTTAAAACCATCTTGTATTTACATGTTGTTGTTGTTGTCTTCAGTCCTGAGACTAGTCTGATGTAGCTCTCCATACTACTCTATCCTGTGCAAGCTTCTTCATCTCCCAGCACCTACTGCAACCTACATCCTTCTGAATCTGCTTAGTGTATTCATCTCTTGGTCTCCCTCTATGACTTTTACCTTCCACGCTGCCCTCCAATACTAAACTGGTGATCCCTTGATGCCTCAGAATATGTCCTACCAACCGATCTCTTCTTCTGGCCAAGTTGTGCCACAAACTTCTCTTCTCCATAGTTGTATTCAATACCTCCTGATTACTTATGTGATCTACCCATCTAATCTTCAGCATTATTCTCTAGCACCACATTTCGAAAGCTTCTATTCTCTTCTTGTCCAAACTATTTATCGTCCATGTTTCACTTCCATACATGGCTACACTCCATACAAATACTTTAAGAAATGACTTCCTGACACTTAAATCAATACTCGATGTTAACAAATTCCTCTTCTTCAGAAACGCTTTCCTTGCCATTGCCAGTCTACATTTTATATCCTCTGTACTTCGACCAGCATCAGTTATCTTGCTCCCCAAATAGCAAAACTCCTTTACTACTTTAAGTGTCTCATTTCCTAATTTAATTCCCTCAGCATCACCCGACTTAATTCGAGTACATTCCATTATGCTCGTATTGCTTTTGTTGATGTTCATCTTATACCCTCCTTTCAAGACACTGCCCATTCCGTTCAACTTCTCTTCCAATTCCTTTGCTGTCTCTGACAGAATTACAATGTCATCAGCGAACCTCAAAGTTTTTATTTCTTCTCCATGGATTTTAATACCTACTCCGAATTTTTCTTTTGTTTCCATTATTGCTTGCTCAATATACAGATTGAATAGCAGCCGGGATAGGCTAAACCCTGTCTCACTCCCTTCCCAACCACTGCTCCCCTTTCATGTCCCTCGCTCTTGTAACTGCCATCTGCTTTCTGTAGAAAGTTTCAGAATTTGAAAGAGAGTATTCCAGTCAACATTGTCAAAAGCTTTCTCTAAGTCTACAAATGCTAGAAACGTAGGTTTGCCCTTCCTTAATCTGGCTTCTAAGATAAGTCGTAGGGTCAGTATTGCCTCACGTGTTCCAACATCCCGGAGATCCGAATGGGGGACTATTTTACCTCCGGAATATTTTACCCAAGAGGACGCCATCATCTTTTAATCATACAGTAAAGCTGCATGCCCTCGGGAAAAATTACGGCCGTAGTTTCCCCTTGCTTTCAGCCGTTCGCAGTACCATCACAGCCAGGCCGTTTATGTTATTGTTACAAGGCCAGATCAGTCAATCATCCAGACTGTTGCCCTTGCAACTAGTGAAAAGGCTGATGCCCCTCTTCAGGTACCACACGTTTGTCTGGCCTCTCAACAGATACCCCTCCGTTGTAGTTGCATCTACGGTACGGCCATCTGTATCGCTGAGGCACGCAAGCCTCCCCACCAGCGGTTAGGTCCATGGTTCATGGGGGGTGTATTTACATATGGAGTAGAGAAATATAACCAAGTATTTCCATTCTGAAATTAAATACTTTTAATAAACTATTTTGCGCATCTATGTTAAATTGCATCACCATGATGGCGGAATGCAATAAATGACAAATTGGCATAGAGTTTACGACATGCTTGGATATGTAAACTATCAGCATACCAGCGCAACTGGACATAGTAGGTAGGAGTTGTTCATTTATAGGTAGTTCAATACGCAATGCCCCACTTTTTTTTAAAAGCCATTAATATATATATAGACAAACTTCCTTGTTGGTGCTTCACATTTGATGCTTGTTCTGTGCGCCGGTGAAGTTTCGAACCGTTCTGACAGATGGCAGAGCAGTAGTACAGCCATAAAATGGAGTCTACATATGGCTGACGTTACAAGCAGCGTGTAGTTACTGAATTCTTGTGTGCGGAAAAAGAAACCGTGGTGAACACTGAAACGTCCCCTTAGAAAAATTTATACACGACTGTGCTTAAACTGACACACAATAGTTTTTTAGCGCAACGCAATCTGACTTCCAAAAGTCCCTACGAAAGAATGGCCCTGACTAGCATTAAGCTATACGTTTCACAAATCACTTACCTCACAAAAATCTTCGTTACTCGAACTACTGCAATACAGCGAGCGCCACTACTGCCAGCTAAATAAAAGATTCAAACTACTGAAGGCACTAACTACTGATAGGCATAGTTAGCAAATGAAAGATTTTAATAGAGAACAAACAATGTATTTACCTCACTAGTCATAATATATATAGCAGTTCATGACACCAATTCTTACAAATTTCAAAACTCCGCCATCTCTCTACCCACGTCCACCACTGCTGGCGGCTCACCTCCAACTGCGCAACGCTACGCGCTGTTAGCATCCAGCTGCCGCTGCCCGACACTACAATGGCAGACAACAATGCAAACTAGCCACAGACTGCGCACAGCACAGTCAGTGATTTTTCATACAGAGCGCCAAGCGGCGTTACCAATAAGAAAATGTAAACAGCCTACTTACAACACCCATAAGCGTTTGTATGCAGTGTATGGTGATGCTGCACTTGATAGGAGTACAATTAGGCGATGGGTAAAGAAAGTCACAGCCTCAGGAAATGCAGAAACAGAGCTCCATGATCAGCCACGCGCTGGATGTCCTGTCTCAGCCAGTTCTCAAGACACGCTGAATCCTACGGATGCCATTACACGCGCCGACCGAGGCTTCACGACTCGACGATTAACTCTACAGTTGTCGGTCAGCATTGGATATTCAAAGAGGTGGTCGCGATGGGCTCCACGAATACTCACAACGGGCCAAAAGATTCAAATAAAGGCCATTTCATCTGTATTGTTGGAGCATTTTTAGACTGACGGAGAGGCCTTAGAGGCCTTTCTGTCGCGGATCGTTGCGGGGGACGAAAGCTGGATACACCACTTTGAGCCGGAAACAAAAAGGCAGTCATTGAATGACATAATCCTCATTCGCCACAAAAGAAGAAATTCAAGACAAACCCCTGTGCCGGAAAAGTAATGGTGACAGTTTTCTGGGATTGTGATAGCGTCATTTTCGTGGATGTGAAGCCAAGAGAGCCAGCCATGAATTCAGAGGCACACGTGAAGGCTGAATAAACTCAAGAACCGTTTCCGACCTGATAGGACTAGAATCCAGCAGAAACCTTGCTCCAACACGGTAATGCACGCCTACACACAAGTCTGAGAACCCAGGAACACATCGCCAAATTGGGTTGGACATCATTGGCTCATCCACTATACAGTCCAGACCTGGCACCCTAGTGGTTAGACACTGGACTCGCATTCGGGAGGATGACGGTTCAATCCCGTGTCCGGCCATCCTGATTTAGGTTTTCCGTGATTTCCCTAAATCACTCCAGGCAAATGCCGGGATGGTTCCTCTGAAAGGGCACGGCCGACTTCCTTCCCCATCCTTCCCTACTCCGATGAGACTGATGACCACGCTGTCTGGTCTCCTTCCCGAAACAACCAACCAACCAACCTGGCACCCTCAAACTTCCATCTCTCTGGGCCGCTTAACGATTCTCTATGGGGAGCACACTTTGAAGATGACGAGAGTGTCAGTTATGAAGTAAAAACATTGCCACGCCTACAGCACAAGAGCATTTACCAGCAGAGAATACATGCTCTTCCACAACGTTGGCGTACTGCCCTAGAAGGTGATGGAGACTACGTAGAAAAATAGGACATGGACAAGACATATTGATGTGTACTGTCACCAAATTCTGACTCTTAACAATAAATATGTTCTGAGAAAAAAATGTGGCGCATTGCTTATTGAACGACCCTGGTACATTCTGTACATAAGGAAAGATAACGAGGAGGGGGGAAGGGGGTTTTTCATTCAGAAACAGCTTTTGAACGGCAGGATTATAGCCTAACGAGTCTACATTTTATCGTTCTCAGTAACTGCTGTTGTCGTTAGTTGGGTGTCCCATCACTGTCATGTGAATATGGAATAGATGGGTTCAGGAATGCCATATTCAACGGCCCCACGTGACTAACGCCCGAAAAGACAGACATATGCCAAACAATCCTAAGCTAAAAACGAGCATCAAAATGGATACAAGAATTAGTGAACACAGGGATGTCACAGCGAAACTGAGTACCACAACTCCCAAATCCATCAAAAATAAACGAAAAATATATCTGTTCAAAAAAAACAAAAAAAAAACAAAAAAAAAAAACAGATAAAAATTCGCTTGACGCCTTCTTGAGAGACAATGTGCATTCATTCCAAATTGACAGTGTAAGTGTGGACCAGATGTGGCTTGAATCCAAACAAATAGGATCGA
This sequence comes from Schistocerca gregaria, assembly GCF_023897955.1. Classification (NCBI taxonomy): domain Eukaryota; kingdom Metazoa; phylum Arthropoda; class Insecta; order Orthoptera; family Acrididae; genus Schistocerca; species Schistocerca gregaria. The sequence continues at coordinate 493,146,700 of NC_064924.1, forward strand.
TAGCAGTTGAGAGATTTATGCCAAATAAATTAGCAAACGACTGAGCTGATCCCCATGATACACAAAACTGGTCAGAATACTGTCGCAGAAACAACGAAAAAAGAACGCCAAATTCAAACGAATGCAAAATTCCCAAGATGGGGGTGCTTTACAGAAGATAGAAATCAAGCGCAGACTTCAATGCCAGATGCTTATAATAGCTTCCACAACGAAACTTAGTCTCCAAAACTGACAGGAAATCCAAAGAGATTCTGCTCGTATGTTAAGTATGCAAGCGGTAAGGCAAAAACTCTGTGCGATAGCAATGGAGATACTATTGATGACAGTGCTGCTAAAACAGAGCTACTAAACACAACCTTCCGAAATTCCTTCACCAAAGAAGAGGAGTAAATCTTCCAGAATTCGAATCAAGAACAGCTGTCAACATGAGTACTTTGGAAATAGATATAGTCGGAGCAGTGATGCAAATTAAATCACTTAATAAAAGCAAGCCTTTCGGTCCAGACTGTTTCTTTCAGAGCATGCTGATGCAATAGCTCCATACTTAACACTCATATACAATCGCTCGCTCGACGAAAGATCCTCAGCGAAAGACTGGAATGTGGCACACGTCATACCAATATTCAAGAAAGGCAATAAGAGTAATCCGCTAAATTACAGGCCTTTTTCATTAAAATCGATATGAAGCGGGATTTTAGAACATATATTGCGCTTGTACGTTATAAATTATCTCGAAGAGAACGATCTATTCACAAACAATCAACACTGATTTTGAAAACGACGTTCTTGTGGAACACAACTAGCTCTTTACTCACGCGAAGTGTTGAGTGCAGTCGACAATTGATCTCAAACTGATACCACATTTCTAGATTTCCCCAAAACTTTTGAAACAGTACTTCACAAGTGGCTTGTAACCAGATTGCGTGCTTATGGAATATCGTCTCAGTTATGAGACTGGATTGGTGATTTCCTGTCAAGAGAGATTGCAGTTCGTTGTAACTGACAGCCAGTCACCAAGTGAAACAGAAGTGATTTCTGGCATTCCCCAAGATAGTGTTAAAGGCCCACTGTCGTTTCTTATCTATATAAACGATTTAGGAGACAGTCTGAGCAGCCGTATTAGGTTGTTTGCAGATGATACTGTCGTTTATCGTCTACTATCTGTATGGTGCGAGTCTAAATAATGAAAAGTGCAAGGCCGAGCTCTAAAAGGTATCCTTTAAACTTCGGTTACACGATAAATCAATCAAATAAAAAGGTCGTAAATTCAGCTAAAACCAAGGAATTCCAATTATGAAAAACTTAAATTGGAAAGTACACCTAGACAATCTTGTGGGGAAGAAAAACCAGAGACTGCGTTTTATGGGCAGAACACTTAGAAGATGCAACAGATCTACGAAAGAGACTACCTACATCACGCTTGTTCGTCCTTATTTGGAGTACTATTGTACGGTATGGGGGGGGGGGGGGTTCTTATAAGTTAGCATTAACTAAGTAAATCGAGAAAGTTCAAAGAATGGCACCACGTTTTGTACTATCGAGAAATATGGGAGAGAGTGTCACGGACATGATACAGGATTTGGGGTGGTCATTATTAAAAGAAAGGCATTTCTCGTTGCGGCGGGATCTCACGAAATTTCAGCGTGCAGGTTTCTCCTCCGAATGTAAAAATATTTAGTTGACACCGACCTACGCATGGAGAAACGATCATCATAATAAAATAAGGGAAATCAGAGCTCGCACTAAAAGGTATAGGTGTTTGTTTTTTCCGAGCCCTGTTCTGGAGTGGAAAAATAGAGAATTACTGCGAAGGCGATTCGGTGACCCCTCCGCCAGGCACTCAAGTAGCAGAGTAGCCAAATAGCTGTAGCTGTAGATATTTTACTGGTAAAAACTCGAGGGGCTGCAAAATTTCCTGGTCGTCACTCTATAGTTGGCTTATGTACTGCAAACTAGCACCCGACTATATCTGGACTCCCAGACATACGAGGGGCGTTTGAAAGGTCCGTGCAAAGTCCGAGAGATGGCACCACCGGCGGGTAGCGAGGCCATGTTTAGTTAGTAGCATCTTTGGAAAGAACGCACACCAAGTTTCATCCATATTGGTCTATTTCTTTGTGTTTGGCATTGGTGTGAATCAAGGAAGTCGAGTGATTATCAAAAAATGGACGAAAAAGAATTTCGTGTTGTGATTAAACATTATTTTATGAAAGGCAAAACGACTCAGGAGACTAAAGAGAAGCTTGATAAACATTACGGTGACTGTGCACCTTCGATTAGAACAGTTTATAAGTGGTTTCAGAATTTTCGGAGTGGCCATATGTGTACAAATGATTCTGAACGTTCTGGACGACCTGTGGATGTTATGACTCCAGAAGTCATTGATAAAATCCATGATATGGTGATGGATGACAGAAGAGTTAAGGTGTGTGAGATTGCTAGCGCTGTGGTCATCTCAAATGAACTGGACATAATATTTTGCATAAACATGTGGACATGAGAAGGCTAGCCGCGAGATGGGTTCCGCAATTGCTCAAGCTTGACCAAAAACGGATTCGTGTGAAGTGTTGCAAGGATGGTTTGCAGCTGTTTAGGAAGAATCGGCAGGACTTTAAGACAAAAATATGGATACATTACTATACTCCTGAGACCAAAGACAAATCTAAACAATGGGTTACCAAGGGAGAATCAGCACCAAACAAGGCGAAGACCATTCCTTCAGCCAGAGAGGTTATAGCGACTGTCTTCTGGGATTCACAAGGGATAATCCTCATCGACTATCTGGAAAAGGGTAAAACTATTATAGGTACATATTATTCATCGTTATTGGACCGTCTGTAAACTGAGTTGCAAGAAAAACGCTTGCGATTGGAGCGCAAAAAAGTCCTTTTCCATCACGACAATGCACCATCACACATCTCAGCAGTCATGGTCTCAAAATTAAATGAAACAGGATTCCAACTCATTTCACATCCCCCCTATGTTCCAGACTCTGCTCCCTCAGACTACTATTTGTTCCCCAATTTGAAGAAATGGCCGTCTGGACCAAGATTTTATTCAAACTAGGAGGTGAGCAAATATTATTTTGCAGACTTGGGCAATTCCTATTATTCGGAAGGGATCAACAAATTAGAACAGCTTTGGACGAAGTGTCTAAGTCTAATAGGAGACTATGTCGAAAAATAAAAAAGGTTTACCCCAAACATGTAAGTAATTTTTATTTTTGCACGGACTTTTCAAACGCCCCTTGTATATGGTTAGTACCTACACTGACCCTGTCAGTACCCAAAGCACAGCTGTACTTGCCCATACAGCCATTAAATAAAACAATCTTACAGCCCTACCATCACTTTTGACAATTAGTTATTATTAAGAATGGTCTCCAGTTCATCTTCTAGTGGGCACCTGTCGCGTGCTCGCTACACGAGATGCTTCTGTGATGTAGGCAATGGATAAGTGATTTTGCTGCGGTACTCGTTCATTTTGATGTACAACATACATTTGAACAATAATGTGTAAGCAAACATTTATAACGACATACGATAAAGAGCCTTTTTATGCCAATATACACCCACTTGAGAGCAGTTGAACGGAATGGACAGTGTCTTGAAAGGAGGGTATAAGATGAACATCAACAAATGCAAAACGAGGATAATGGAATGTAGTCGCATTAAGTCGGATGATGCTGAGGGAATTAGATTAGGAAATGAGACACTTAAAGTTGTAGAGGAGTTTTGCTATTTGGAGAGCAAAATAACTGACGATGGTCGAAGTAGAGAGGATATAAAATGTAGTGTGGCAATGGCAAGGAAAGCGTTTCTGAAGAAGAAAAATTAATTAACATCGAGTATAGATTTAAATGTCAGGAAGACGTTTCTGAAAGTATTTGTATGGAGTGTAGCCATGTATGGAAGTGAAATGTGGACGATAAATAGTTTAGATAAGAAGAGAATAGAAGCTTTCGAAATGTGGTGCTACAGAAGAATGCTGAAGATTAGATGGGTAGATCACATATCTAATGAGGAGGTATTGAATAGAATTAGGGAGAAGAGGAGCTTGTGGCACAACTTGACTAGAAAAAGGAATCGATTGGTAGGACATGTTCTGAGACATCGAGGGATCACCAATTTAGTATTGGAAGGCAGCGTGAGGGTAAAAATCGTAAAGGGAGACCAAGAGATGAATACACTAAGCAGATTCAGAAGGATGTAGGCTGCAGTACGAACTGGGAGACGAAGAAGCTTGCACAGGATAGAGTAGCATGGAGAGCTGCATCAAACCAGTCTCAGGACTGAAGACCACAACAACAACAACAACAACAACAACAACACCCACGTGATGACCCAACAAGTTATGGCGATTATATTATCGTCGAGCCAGTTATTATCAAATGTTTCGACTCTTCACAAACTCTGTGTACTAAATATCACGCCCTTTATACCACTAAATCATCTACAGTACAGAGTTAATTATGATTCCTTCCTACTGTACCGTATGTACAGAATAATTAGAATTCGTTGTTTGCTATCTACATCTACGTGATTACTCTGCTATTCACAATAAAGTGCCTGGCAGAAGGTCCAATAAACCACCTTCATGCTGTCTCTCTACAGTTTCACTCTCGCACGGCACACGGGAAAAACGAGCACTTAAATTTTTCCGTGCTCGCCCTGATTTCTCTTATTTTATCGTGATGATCATTTCTCCCTATGTAGGTGGGTGCCAACAGAATGTTTTCGCAATCGCAGGAGAAAACTGGTGATTGAAATTCCATGAGAAGATCCGGTCGCAACGAAAAACGCCTTTGTTTTAATGACTGCCGCTCCAATTCACGTATCATGTCTGTGACACTATCTCCCTTACTTCGCGATAATACAAAACGAGCTGCCCTTCTTTGTACTTTTTCGATGTCATCCGCCAGTCTCACCTGATGCGGATCCCACACCGCACAGCAATACTCCAGAATATGGCGGACAAGTGTGGTGTAAGCAGTCTCTTTAGTAGGCCTGTTGCACCTTCTAAGTGTTCTGCCAATGAATCGCAGTCTGTGGTTTGCTCTACCCACAATACCGTATTATCTATATGATCGCTCCAATTTAGGTTAGTTGTAATTGTAATCCCTAAGTATTTAGTTGAATTTACAGCCTTCAGATTTGTGTGACTTATCACGTAATCGAAATTTAGCTGATTTCGTTTAGTACTCATGGGAATACCTTCACACTTTTCCTTATTCAGGGTCAACTGCCACTTTTCACACCATACAGATATCTTATCTAAATCATTTTGCAAGTTGTTTTGATCATCTGGTGAGTTAACAAGACGGTAAATGACAGCATCATTTACAAACAATCTAAGACGGCTACTCAGATTGTCTCCTATGTCATTAATACAGATCAGAAACAATAGAGAACCTATAACAATTCCTTGGGGAACGCCGGATATATTACTTCGGTTTTACTCGATGACTTTCCGTCTATTACTACGAACTATGACCTTTCTGACAGGAAATCACGAATCCAGTCTCACAACTGAGGTGATACCCCGTAGGCACGCAGTTTGATTAGAAGACGGTTGTGAGGAACGGTGTCGAAAGCCTTCAGGAAATCTAAAAATATAGAATCAATTTGACATCCCCTGTCGATAGCACTTATTACTTCATGAGTATAAAGAGCTAGTTGTGTTTCACAGGAACGATATTTTCTGAATCCGTGCTGACTATATGTCAATAAATCGTTTTCTTCGAGGTACTTCATAATGTTCGAATACAAAAAAAGTCTCTGAGCACTATGGGACTCAACTGCTGTGGTCGTTAGTCCCCTAGAACTTAGAACTACTTAAACCTAACTAACCTAAGGACATCACACACATCCATGCCCGAGGCAGGATTCCAACCTGTGACCGTAGCAGTCGCACGGTTCCGGACTGCGCGCCTAGAACAGCGAGACCACCGCGGCCGGCTGTTCGAGTACAGTATATGTTCTAAAACCCTACTGCAAATCGACGCTAGTGATATAGGCCTTTAATTCAGCGGATTACTCGTACTTCCCTTTTTGGGTATTGGTGTGACTTGAGCAATTTTCCAGTCTTTAGGTACGTATCTTTCTGCGACCGAGTGGTTGTATATAATTGCTAAATATGGAGCTATTTTTTTGGGTACGGCAGTACTAATTGCCACGAATAGATATGTGTGTGTTTTTTATTTAAAAAAATCATACGAGTCAGTCGACAGTCGAGCGCTTTTTTTCCTCTTCGAAGAACGAGGACTTGATCCGAAAATTCAGAAGCTAAAAAGTATCTCATCGGGATTAGTTCAATAGTGGAATCCATGGGCGATATACCTGACCCCGTCCTGATTAAAAGATAACTCGGACAGTACGAAGGTCCACCACCACTTCGCTCCAGCATCATACTGAAAGAAATCATCCGAAAGTGGAAAAAGAACTAAATTTGCTGAACCGTTGGAAACCTATCCACGTAACTAAGAGTCTAGAACGATTATAGCAAAATTGTATGCATGACCGTGGCTGACGACTCGGCCCTTTTAATAAATGACGAGACCACCGCAATCACAACAGGAACCCTTAAAACCTACACTGTAAAAGTTGTCTTACCGATTTCTTACCGAAAAAACTCAATTTGTTAAAATCCCGACATTCAAACATTGTCCACATAAAACTTCCTGGAAGATTAAAACTGTGTGCCTGACCGAGATTCGAACTCGGGACCTTTGCCGTTCGCGGGCAAGTGCTCTACCAACTCTTTTTTTTTGTCACAAGGCATCCATTCAAGTTGATCGTTGATTCCTTTACTCAGTTTATTTTTTATTTTTATTATTATTATCACAGAGGGCGAGCAGTACCTCGACTCCTACCTTCCAAACTTTACAGAGACATCTCCCAGGCTGTGGCTAAGCCATGTCTCAGCAATATCCTTTCTTTCAGGAGTGCTAGTTCTGCATGGTTCGCAGGAGAGCTTCTGTGAAGTTTGGAAGGTAGGAGACGAAGTACTGGCGGAATTAAAGCTGTGATGACGGGTCGTGAGTCGTACTTGGGTAGCTCAGTTGGTAGAGCACTTGCCTGCGAAAGGCAAAGGTCCCGAGTTCAAGTCTCGGTCCGGCACACAGTTATAATCTTGCAGGAAGTTTCATATCAGCGCATCCTCCACTGCAGAGTGAAGATTTCATTGTCCACATAGTCTGGCAGATCGATAGAGTCCTGTGCTTTACGTATCTAAGCGAGAATCCGGAACCTACCGGTGCAGATAAAAATCGTACAGAAAAATCACCTGTAGAAACTGAAGATGGTCTGCGGAAGAATTCCGAAAAGCTACAGTAAAAAAGGCTGTCCACACACACACAAGCACGCGCACACACACACGATGTCACGCATTACGGACACTCGCATCAGAAGCACTTCATGCCACCTAAACTGACTTCTTTCACAAAAAAGGTGGTATCGAAAACATCTGAAAGAGGAACCCAAAATTATGAGAAAGATTCTCGGCCCAAATGGAACAGACATTGGCTGCGGATTAAACTTCCGGAAAACAACACAAAAATTATCCAACCTCACGGCAGTAATCTGAAAAATTGCATTAAAACTGAACCGGCACATCCATAGATTCTCAGCAAGAAGAGTTATTCGCAAAATTTTAAGGTACCAGGGGCAGCTGAAAAATATGCACTGGATTCTACAGGTCATAAAAAATCTAGAAAGAGCCCAGAAAAATCCCTCGGAAGCTCTGGGCAGAAACTACTACAAAACAGACTATTGATAGACGGAAAGTGCAGTCGAAGAACGAAACTACGAAGAAAACAGTAACAAAAGGGACTGCAAAAAGGAAGAGAGAGCACGGCGAAAAATTGGGAGCTATATGGTAATTAACAAAACTGAATTATAAAATTTTGCAGATCAGATATTCTCCAGTTGCACCCAACAACTAATAATAGGACGAGAAATTGCGATGTCTTGACATTAACCGTATATTCTCAGTTGAAAGAATTTTTACAAGCAGGATTCACTCACTTTTAAATACTGGACATAAATGCATTACGAGAGGTCAAACAAGCAAAAAATTTGAATTTCAGTTTGTCGTTCTTCGGAGGTATGGATCGCTGAATAGTGTTCGCATATAAGGACGTTCATCGAAATTAGAATCAAACACGCTAGTTTAAATTGATTTTTCGTCCCTTAAGTGTTGTACTACTGTCTAATTACACACTCTATATTACGTGCTGCAGAGATTTTGTCGTTTCTCGCAATGAGTAGAGCTTGTACAGAATAATGTGGCACTTGCATAAGTGCTGGTCGAATCCATCGCATTTTTTCAGAAGGGACAACCGCTCCAATTGACCGTCGCCTGCCGGCCCGTACTTTCCAGCACTCTCGTTTGCCATCCCCTTGCAATATAGTCTTTGGATATCGCAGGTACAGGGAAGAATTTTGTAATCGGGCACACGTGATTATGTCGAATGCCATTAAAATGTTGTCTGAAAAGGCAAACGAGGAAGCAAAAATCTTATTAAAACCTGTGCTTGTGGGGGGTTACGGGAACCGCTGGTATTTCAGTCGCACAATCAAGAGAATAAAGAAGGATGGGGAAACATGCGTACAAGCACCTCCCAAGGCTTCACTACTGTGGAAAATGTGGAAAAAGGAAAAGGAAATTTTATCTTTAGGAAATTGGAAATTTGTGATAAGTTCTATGGGACCAAATTGCTGAGGTCATCGGTCCCTAAGCTTACACATTACTTAATCTAACTTAAACGAACTTACGTTAAGGACAACACACACACCCATGCCCGATGGAGGACTCGGACCTACGACGTGGTGAGCCACAGGATCCGTGGCAAGGCGCCCTTAGACCGCACGGCTAACATCTTTAGGTAACACTGTATTGCCAAACGATTCGTCAGAAAAACAATCTTCTAGTGACAGATATTCTTTATTTTACGTTGTCAATGTGGTAGTAAGTGACATTTGCTACACTACATATTTTACCATGTTTGTTTTATGAGATTTCTTGTAGTGCCTGGTTCCGATTTGTTCTGCTTTGCTTGATCCTTTGTTTATCCAACTATTTCTATTTCAGTACTCCAATGAGAAACTATTGAGTCTGAACGTAAAAATTGGTCGAATTGCAGGTAATACTAAAATAACCAGTTAACATGATCGTTTATAGGCTCGCTCTTTGTAGTTTACAAATTACGCGAGACAATTCATTAGTGTCTAGGCTTCAGCGTCTAGGAGCTGCGGTCTTTCACAGCTAGGCCCCAATCACTACCACCATTTGCTCTCCTAACGCGCCGTTTGCACATATGTGGGTTAAAGTTACTTTGTGAGCACCCTACGTATAAATTTCTGGAATCTGTCTGAATCAAAACTGCACTCCTACTTGTTGAGCTAAATCACAGAATACTATAAATATATTCCTTCTCCCTTTCTCTCTAGGCGCTTCAGTCCGTAACCGCGCTGCTGCCACGGTCGCAGGTTCGAATCCTACCTTGGGCGTGGATGGGTGTGCTGTCCTTAGGTTAGTTAGGTTTAAGTAGTTCTAAGTCTAGGGGACTGATGACCTCAGACGTTAAGTCATATAGTTCTCAGAGCCATTTTGAACCTTTCTCTCTCCCTCTCTCTCTTCCTATCTTTCAATGCACCTAATTCGTTTTTTAATACAGCTTTTCTCTGTATGTGTTCACAGCAGCCATGGGGGCGATGTTTCGGAGCGAGAAGATGGCCTTGTGCCAGCTCTTCATCCAGCCTGAAGCCGCCTACGCTTCTGTGTCCGAGCTGGGAGAATTGGGCATCGCTCAGTTTCGGGATGTGAGTATAACTACCTCTATACAGTATCACTGTGCAAACTTATAGGGGTCCTGACTTCACAAACGTAAAAAATTATACTTTTAACGTATAATATACTGAGCAGTTTATGCCTTTGAGAACACTGACAGCAACAGTGCGATCTGTCAATTGGCAACATTATCAGCCATTTGACATCCACTACGGGGTAATGCCTCCCTTATGCTTTTCTGTGCATTACGATCTCGACGTGTAAGGTTGCGTTGGGTTGTTTGGAGGAAGAGGCCAAACTGCGAGTTCATCGGCCTCATCGGATTAGGGAAGGACGGGGAAGGAAGTTGGCAGTGCCCTTTCAAAGGAGCGATTTAGGGAAATAACGGAAAACCTAAATCAGGATGGCCGAACACGGTATTGAACCGTCGTCCTCCTGAATGCGACTCCAACGCGAGGTGTAAGCATCCTTGTTGCTCTACATGTTATCCGTCTTCTGTTACGGCATCGTCTTGGAATTAACTTATCTCTGGGAATCCAGCAAAGAACTTCGTAGGCCGTGAAAATTTAGTACTTTCCCTTCGTACACTTTCTTTCATGAAATTTCTGGCGAATTGTCGGATGTCTGTGATTTGTTGCCATGGTATTTCGGCGCAGAGAGTGTTCTGGTCGTCCTCAGATGAATACAGGCGAAATTACACTGAGCTTCCCTATTTAGGACGCTGTCAGAACATGCATGGTGTTCCCATCTGTCACACCGCATGCACCGCTTGAGCGCATGCGCAAGTGCTGCAAGGTATTGCGCTTTGCCGCGTGTCCTTCGTGGTGGAATATTGCCTCATCGATATCAGATCGATCTTGTTCATTTCGTAAAGTTACATTACGACGCTGGTTATGCGGAGCACGCATTTTTTTATGACAGGGCTCCATGAAGAATATTACTGGAAGCTTTTTTCCTGACTGATACGGGACTTAAAGACAGTTGTATTTCCACTGATTCATTGATTATGGAGCTGCGAAAGTTTGAGGTATGGGCCACAGTTTTTGTTTCAGTGTTTTTCATCGAATGATCAGTAGAATTATAGTGCTATGTGACTGCGCAGTTGTGGTGTTGAAGTCCGCCCCCTTGGTTGAGGGGGTCAGCACATCTGGCTGCCATGTAGCAGGCCCGGGTTTGATTCCCGGCCGGGTAGGAGATCTTCTCCGCTCTTGTCTTCATCATCATTTCATCATCATCATCGACAGCGAGGAGAAGTGGCGCAGTGGTTAGCACACTGGACTCGCATTCGGGAGGACGACGGTTCAAACCCGTCTCCGGCCGTCCTGGTTTAGGTTTTCCATGATTCCCCTAAATCGTTTCAGGCAAATGCTGGGGTGGTTCCTTTGAAAGGGCAGAGCCGGTTTCCTTCCCCATTCTTGCCTAATCCGAGACCATGCTCCGTCTCTAATGACCTCGTTGTCGACGGGACGTCAAACATTAATCTCCTCCTCCTCCTCTTCATCGGCACGCTAATCACCCAATGTGACTTGCAATTCGGAGGCCGATCTTTACCTGGACTACTGTCAACGATTGCGGTGTTATTCATCGGCACTGAACACAAAGGGCTTAAGACATGAGCTTTATATACTCTAAGACAAAAAACGACGTACCATGAACTAATTATCCGAATGGGGCGATAATCGAGCGATATAATGTACATGTGCAGACAAACGAATAATCACGATTTAAGAAAACCTGGATGATTTGTACAAGGGAAAGAGTTTCAGAACTTTAGCAACTAAATAACGCGTTGGCGCACCTGTGGCCCTTATGCCAACAGTTATTCGGCTTGGCATTGATTGACAGAGTTTTTGGATGTCGTCGTGAGGGATATCGTGCCAAATTCCGTCCAAGTGATGTGTTACATCGTCAAAACCCTGAGCTGGTTGGAAACCCCTTTCCATAGTGCTTCCAACGTTCTCAATGAGGATTGAAACCTGGCGACCTTGCTCGCCTAGGTAGGGTTTGGCAAACACGAAGACAAGTGACTCTCGCCGTGTACGGGCGGTCATTATCTTGCTGAAATGTAAGCGTGGGATGGCTTGCCCTGAAGGGCAACAAAATGAGGCGTAGAATATCTTCGACGTATCGCTGTGCTGTAAGTGTCCTGCGGATGACAGTCAAAGGGGTCCTGCTATGAAATGTCGGGCCGTAGGGCAAGTGACAATCAGGTTGCTGTCCCACCGCTGTCCGAGTACCTCCAGACACGTCTTCGGCCTGGAATCTCATTGACTGGAGTGGAATTGTCTTCAGTGATGAGTCCTGCTTTGAAATGACCCGCCGATGACCAGGTAATATGTATGTCCAGATGCCCCGGACAGAGGAGAGATACGTGGGGTGCCATTTCTTTCCATAGCAGGATCCATTTGGTTGTCATCCGCGACACCCTTACACTACAGAGATACGTATGCGACATTCTAAGCCTCATTTTGTTGCTGATCATGGCAAACCATCCTGCCCTTACGTTTCAGCAAAATAATGCCCGTCCGCACACGGCGAGTGTTTCTACTTCTTCTCTTTGAGCTTTTCAAACATTACCGTGGCAGGAAGGCCGCCACATCTCTCCTCAATTGAGAATGTCTGGAGCATTAGGGTCAGGGCTCTCCTACTAGCTCGGGATTTTGACGATCTAATGTGACAGCTGGACAGAATTTGGCACGACATCCCTCACGAGGACACTCAACAACTCTGTCAATCAACGCCAAGCCAATGACAGCTTGCAAAAGGGCCAGAGGTGAACCAACCTGTTATTGACTTGCTCCATTTGAAGCTCTTTCTTCTGAATAAATCATCCAAATTTTTCTGAAATTGTATTCATTTGATTATCTGTACACGTACAGCACATCTAAAGATTTCCGTCCCATTCGGATAATTCCTTCGTGGTATTGTTTTTACTTTTTTGTCAATTTGAAGTATTCCACACTTGCCCAGACAAACTTCAGATATTATTCTCCTGTTACCCTCCACTGACTATCGGATTTCGATTTGATAATTAAAGAGACCTTTGGAGAGAAGAGAACCACGTGTATGAATATCAAGAGCTCAGATGGCAACCCAGTTCTAAGCAAAGAAGGGAAGGCAGAAAGGTGGAAGGAGTATATAGAAGGTTTATACAAGGGTGATGTACTTGAGGACAATATTATGGAAATGGAAGAGGATGTAGATGAAGACGAAATGGGTGATACGATATTGCGTGAAGAGTTTGACAGAGCACTGAAAGACCTGAGTCGGAACAAGGCCCCCGGAGTAGACAACATTCCATTAGAACTACTGACGGCCTTGGGAGAGCCAGTCATGACAAAACTCTACCAGCTGGTGAGCAAGATGTATGAGACAGGCGAAATACCCTCAGACTTCAAGAAGAATACAATAATTCCAATCCCAAAGAAAGCAGGTGCTGACAGATGTGAAAATTACCGAACTATCAGTTTAATAAGTCATAGCTGCAAAATACTAACGCGAATTCTTTACAGACGAATGGAAAAACTGGTAGATGCGGACCTCGGGGAGGATCAGTTTGGATTCCGTCGAAATGTTGGAACACGTGAGGCAATACTGACCTTACGACTTATCTTAGAAGAAAGATTAAGAAAAGGCAAACCTACGTTTCTAGCATTTGTAGACTTAGAGAAAGCTTTTGACAATGTTGACTGGAATACTCTTTTTCAAATTCTAAAGGTGGCAGGGGTAAAATACAGGGAGCGAAAGGCTATTTACAATTTGTACAGAAACCAGATGGCAGTCATAAGAGTCGAGGGGCATGAAAGGGAAGCAGTGGTTGGGAAAGGAGTGAGACAGGGTTGTAGCCTCTCCCCGATGTTATTCAATCTGTATATTGAGCAAGCAGTAAAGGAAACAAAAGAAAAATTTGGAGTAGGTATTAAAATTCATGGAGACGAAGTAAAAACTTTGAGGTTCGCCGATGACATTGTAATTCTGTCAGAGACGGCAAAGGACTTGGAAGAGCAGTTGAACGGAATGGACAGTGTCTTGAAAGGAGGATATAAGATGAACATCAACAAAAGCAAAACGAGGATAATGGAATGTAGTCCAATTAAATCGGGTGATGCTGAGGGAATTAGATTAGGAAATGAGACACCTAAAGTAGTAAAGGAGTTTTGCTATTTAGGAAGTAAAATAACTGATGATGGTCGAAGTAGAGAGGATATAAAATGTAGACTGGCAATGGCAAGGAAAGCGTTTCTGAAGAAGAGAAATTTGTTAACATCGAATATAGATTTAAGTGTCAGGAAGTCATTTCTGAAAATATTTGTTTGGAGTGTAGCCATGTATGGAAGTGAAACATGGACGATAACTAGTTTGGACAAGAAGAGAATAGAAGCTTTCGAAATGTGGTGCTACAGAAGAATACTGAAGATAAGGTGGATAGATCACGTAACTAATGAGGAGGTATTGAATAGGATTGGGGAGAAGAGAAGTTTGTGGCACAACTTGACTAGAAGAAGGGATCGGTTGGTAGGACATGTTTTGAGGTATCAAGGGATCACAAATTTAGCATTGGAGGGCAGTGTGGAGGGTAAAAATCGTAGAGGGAGACCGAGAGATGAGTACACTAAGCAGATTCAGAAGGATGTAGGTTGCAGTAGGTACTGGGAGATGAAGAAGCTTGCACAGGATAGAGTAGCATGGTGAGCTGCATCAAAACAGTCTCAGGACTGAAGACCACAACAACAACAACAACAACATTTAAATCCTATGGTAGGAAATGCCATTGGCAGCTAGGTGGAAAGGATGAGGTGGATTCTAGGATTCAGCTCTTAAACAGAAAATACTTTATTTTGTCGCACTTGCAGTGTCTACTCCTCCACTCATCCATCGCCGACTGTTACTATTCAAGGACGCTAGCCTACATTTGATACTGGATAAGTTCATTCTCAGATTAAGACTTTGACAACATGGAGAAAAAAGTTCTCGACTTGTAATTGGTAGACTTTTTTCTTCATCTATTTTTTCAAAAAGGAAAATGCACTTACTTTTTGATATACTGCACACTGACCAACACTTTTCCAGATATTAGTGCCCACACTTTAAGCGCGACTATGTAGCTCCTACGGCCAGACAAGATCTCTCACAGTTAACGCGGGCCTGGCGCGGCTGCTTCTAGCGTCTGCCACGACGAATCACGTCACGCGTTTCTGTTTGCATTCCTAGGGCAACGTCTCAGTGTTATAGCTATGGATTTCAATCATTATTGCGGCAACAGTTTGCATTTCGCTGGTGTTAGCTGTCGGAATCTACTTTCGCCGTAAGTTGTCTAATAGATCTGCAAAACACCTTACCATGGCTGCGAAAACATCTTCCCTGGCGTCAGAACGTCTACCAACTATATACGTTTCGTTTGACCTAGGATTAGGTGAAAATATGGTGAACAGGCTGCGTGGACTACAATTAAAACACTGCCTGACAAGAAAAAGGCTCCCAGAAAGGTGGAGGAAACGAAACGAACTTTCACACGTTGAAGGGGTAAGCGATGATATTTCAGTGATTACAAAATCGAATCAAATTTACAAATATTTCGGCGGTATGAGCCCAGTCATCAGTATGAATTTGTATCCCACTGGCCTGGATGCATGCGATGATTCGGTTGTGAAGGGTGTCTTAAAAAACCCTTGTATCTTCTCATGTGGCAAGCTGGCCCACAAAAGTTGTGTCTGGTTCTTGATACCCGGATGCCAGTATTAGGACAGAGAGTACAGCCAAGCTGGTCCTACACGTGTTTATTGGGGACAGATCTGGGGATCTTGCTCTCTACAAGAGTCAGCCACGTATTGAGGAACATTGTCCAGTTGAAAAATGGCATCGCTATATTGTCGCTCGAGAGAAAACACATGAAGGCGCAGGATGTCTATGACGTACTGTTGTGCTATCCGAGTTCCCACATTTGCTACAAGCCGTGGCTCGCCACACCATGATGACATTCCAAAGCATCGGTAGAATGGGCCGCTTTATTCACCGACGATGAGTATCTGATGTAGTACAGAATCGCGATTCATTTCTGAACACGATGCTACACCATTATCAGCAGTCCAAACGGAACTGTTTGTGTTGTGGTGCTAGTGGCAGCCTACACTTGGAATGGTTATTCCCTAGTCCAGGAAGTATTGTTAATGACAGACTATGCTTGGTGCAGCCATTTCTAGACCGAGTTCTGATAAGTCCCTGACCAATAGGGCAGGATGACATTCAGTGTTCAGGAACTCCATTACGTGCTTTCAGATAGCAGCTCCAGATGTGAGGGGGTGACAATGTGCTTGGTGCCCAATACGGTGATCCTGCCTAGTGATGATCAGGCATGGTGGACAGGAAGCATGACGAGTAAGCCTACTATTACTTTCCCATACAGTCTAAGATTGGGCCACTGTTGCATCTGAATACCTCACGTAGCTGTATGTTGCACAATTAACCAGCTGGCCAAACGGAATCCAAAAATGGTACCCTTTCAGACTATGTCATAAGCTGATAACGCTGTCTCACAGAAGTATGTGACATCTTCGTGTCTTCCACAATGATCACTCATGATTTGGGCTGTTCGCGCGTTATTTACACTATGATACCTAGTAACAACATTAAAGACGAACATCTTTAATATACTCTAGTGACCGTTCTCCCTGTCACAGAGGATTGCAACTCTAATCATTTACAAAAGGTCTGTGCAGGATAACGTGGCTGATGCACAGCGACCAATTTTCGTCCAAAGCGCTGGGAGAGTTCATTCGTTGGTTTGGAAGGGGAGGCCGTGAGTGTTTGCCACCTTTCGGCCATCGGCGATTACGGAATCGAGACGCACGCGTTGCAATCTTCCTCAAACGATTTTACAGGAATTATACAGTAAAAAACTTCATTTTTGCATTATTATTAGTTGTATATGTGAGGTTCATGATGATGTTAATGGTCATACTTCTTGTGATACTTACATGGAAGTAAGACACTGCGCGAAATTCGAAAAAAGTTTGCAATGAAAAATAGGGGACGCAGTGATTTTGTGTTCGCTTCATGTTACATTATACGTGCTTTGTATGAAATTTAGCTAACGTACTGAATTTTTCCTTAGACTTGGGTGTAGGTCTGTACCTGTCACCAACTTCGAGAAATTTTATGTTTCCATTTGCAGTCACGCTCCGCCAATGATAAAGCCAGTGTGAAATATTCGCAACATTATATTTCATAAATGGTGTGAGATATCAGAATGAGAGTCTGGCAAATGATAGCACGCGAAGATGATAGTATTTTGCCTTACGATTATTACGAAAAACTTAATTAATTATCTACCATGTTACTCCACCAACTATTACTTTCGATGAAAGAATGTAATTTTTAAGGGCGATCGATATCTGGTGAAACGAGAAATGCTATGTTTTGGAGCAACATAAGTGAAGACTTACACCTTTAATTTGTGGTGAGGATGTGATTTTTCATAAGCTGCTGACCTTACTTTTCCTCCGCTCGTCACTTAATAAACTTAATAAACCATTGTTTCAAAATTCTCTCGCAGTTGCGTCTGCACAACTTGTTAGTGAGGTGACATTGTAAACTCCGCCGTGTTTTGGCAAAAGAAGCAATTTTTAACATGGCTACAAGACAAATGTGTATGTCTTACTCAAAATTCACCAGCGCTCGGCATTTTACCTACAGCGCCTGCCGATAACTCCCACAACCACCACTCTCCACGTATTTGCCCTGCCGACTGCGCATCTGTCGTCCACGGTATTTTACGCGGTCTCTGTATGGCATGTACATGTACGAAGTTACATTCATATCTAACCTTTTCTTCTAGGTGCTTCATTTTTTTTCAGACAGTGTATATCAGTCAGCCATTTTTGTTATTCGTTTGGAATACGCAGTGCCAATTACTGTCTTTGTTCCGCAATAGCTAGACAATCTAAAGCCATGCATTTAAATTGCAGGTGGAGTGTTGGTGTTCCTGCTCTTTTGCATTCTCTTATATTTTTTTAAGGGCACTTTTGAATAGTAGTAGGGATATGCCATCTCCCTGTCATACTTCCAAAATGTCTCTGCCAATGTTTCGTTTACGACGTTGGTGGGCTTTTGCTCCGAATTCAGCAAGTATTTCGAACAGTGGTTCTTTGGTTTCACAGTCATACACATTTTCGAAAGCTACAAACATGATGTGCGGTTCTAGCGCTACAGTCTGGAGCCGAGCATCCGCTGCGGGCGCAGGTTCGAATCCTGCCTCGGGTACGGATGTGTGTGATGTCCTTAGCTTAGTTAGGTGTAATTAGTTCTAATTTCTAGGCGACTAATGACCTCAGAAGTTAAGTCGCATAGTGCTTAGAACCATTTGAAAAAACATGATAACAAACCCTTTGTTTGCTGTATTAGAGAAATACTTCATTGAACTTTTCAGGTTAAGTATTTGTTCTATTTGTAGCTGTTTCCAGCATATCTGTGAAACAAGGTGCTTAAAAATTTTGTCTGGTAGATTCTACAGTATTCTGCTTCCCTTTGTGTCTCCTACCGAGCAAGATTAAGAGAAGAGCTAGAAAAGGTTAACAGTACAGTTGATTAATTTTTCAGGAATTTTCTTATTTGCAGTGAGAGTGCCCCAGATACCTGTACGTTCGACATCTCCTCTGGGAAGAGCTACAACGAAGATGCTGTACATATTAAAAAGGATTGTTACTAAAATTCCAAATCTTCTCATTTCCCGGAGGAGTCATGCTTCTGGCTTGCAGATTAATGTCCACGATTGCACAATTAGAGATATTCGAACTCACACAGAGGGGAAGATGCAGTTGTTCTTTCTGCACGCAGTGTGTGGATGGAATAGGAAAAGGAAGCAAGAAAAACTACGCTTAAACGTCATGTCGATGTCGAAGTCGCCAGAAGGTAAACCCAAACTAGAACTGGGTAAAGATGAGACAGAAACCCCGGGTGGTCCTTTCAAGGAAGCATCCGCCACTCATCTTTAGTGGTTTAAGGAAACTATAGGAAGAGTAATAGAAACAACATTAGAGGCAAACGTAACATCAAAACTGATCACAAAATAGAGTAAGTAAAGGAAGTCTTCTGCCTTGGAAACAAAATAATACAGGACGAACGATGCGAGGGGGATGTAAAAGCAGGTAAGTACAAAGAGGACGTTCCTGGCTAAAAGGACTGTACCAGTATCAGAGATCGGCATTAATTTAAGGAAGAAATATCTGAGAATGGCTCTGAGCACTATGGGACTTAACATCTTAGGTCATCAGTCCCCTAGAACTTAGAACTACTTAAACCTAACCAACCTAAGGACATCACACAACACTCAGCCATCACGAGGCAGAGAAAATCCCTGACCCCGCCGGGATCTGAGAATGTTTAGAGCGCAGCATTAAATGGAAATGAATCGTGGGGAAATCGGAAAAGAAGAGAATCGAAGCGTTTGAGGTGTGGTGCTTTAGAAGAATACAGAAAATTAGGTTTAATGATAATTAATGAGGAGGTCAGTCGCAGAACTAGAGGAGATGAACATGTGCAAAACACTGATAAAGTGAACAGGATGATAAGGCTTGTGATAAGACATAAAGGAATATCTTTTGTGGCAGTTGAGGGAGCTGCACAGGCTAAAATCTGTAGAAAAAGTCAGAGATTGTGATAGATCGAAGGACGTTGGGCGTAAGTGATGCCTCTGAGTTGAAGTGGTAGACGAAGTAGAGGAACTCATGGCGAGTCGCATCAAAACTCCAGATAACAGGGAGGCCCCCCCCCCCCCCCCCCCGCACCCACACACACACACACACACACACACACAAAAATTTAAAAAAGCATGGCGAGTATTAGAACCTCATTGCTCCTGACTGCAGGGCAAGTCGATAGCGTTCGTGATTGTTGGAGCGAATACTCTGTTTACACTATGCTACTGTGTATGGTAGCTTTCCAAATGGTCCAAATGGCTCTGAGCACTATGGGGCTTAACTTCTGAGGTCATCAGTCACCTAGAACTTAGAACTACTTAAACCTCACTAACCTAAGGACATCACACACATCCATGACCGAGGTAGGATTCGAACCTGGGGTCGCGCGGTTCCAGACTGATGCGCCTAGAACCACTCGGCCACACTGGCCAGCGTAGCTTTCCAAGTGCAGATGTACACCGCCTGGTCACACTAATGTGGTCACCTGTCAAAAGCCTGAATAACCACATTTTGGATCGCAGATTGCTGTGAGACGTACAGGAACAGAATCAGTGAAGTTGTGGAAGAGGCGATGGGAATATGGAGCCATGCCGACTCCAGTGCTGTGGTCAGCTGCGCTAGGTTCCTGAACTGAGGATCCATGGCACGGTCATCCTGATCGAGGGGTCTAAATCCGAGGAGTTTGGTGGTCAGTGAAAGTATGGTAAACTCATCCTGGTGCTCTTCAAACCACGCACAGACAGTGCCAGCTGTATGCTGAGGAAAAACAAACTGCATGTAAGTGTGGACATGGTCCCCGATGGTAGATGCATACTTGTGTTGATCCATTGTGCCTTTCTGAATGACAAAATCATCCAGGGGATGCCACGAAAACATTGCCCAGACCATGGAAATGGACATGAGCGTTTGGCGTCATTGACCAGGAGGCCCCTTACGGGGCACATCCGGCCACCTTGGTGCAGGTCTTGTTACAGTCTACGCCATATTGGGTGACCTGCGCGCCTTATGAGGATGAAATGATGATTAAGAGAACATGTTGTCTCCACGGACCCAACCAATCAACCAACCAACCAACTCGGCGCACGCTCGCCCTGACCGTGACATCGCTGGCCACAGTTCTTGTCGCGGCCGTCGGCGTCTCAGGGCGTTACCGCCGAGGGAAGAGATCGCGCCATGGCTGAGCTCGGGTCCGAAGCGCCCTCTGCCTTTTGCATATAAGGAGGAGCGCTGGCCCTGAGGCGGACAGTCTATTGTCGATTATCTATTGCTAGACTTTCGTGGAGTTTATAGCGGAGACATTGCAGTGTGATATTTGCTATTTTATTCGACTAGGCTGAGTATACGGATTACTCTTTGATATTACTTGGACTTGTATTGCTGGTGCACGTTTCGTCAGAAATCAAGATAAGTTATCTCTTCATTCTAGCTGGCGCAATCCTTGTCATTAATTATTTTTCGGCCAACAGACGTAGCTACATTCTGGTCACTACCCACGCTTTATACAATTTGTGGTGGCTACCCCCAAAAGTACTGTCGAGGACCTTGGGTTTCGGAGCCGTCACAAAAAAACACAGCACCCAGTCCCTGATCGGAGAAAATCCCCGACCCATCTGGGAATCGAAGCCGGGCCCGTAGGACTGCAATCCGTCACGCTGACCGCTTTTTTTTTTTAAAATCTCATTTTGTTCTATATTGTTAGTCGAATATGTTCATGGTGGATGTCCGATGACACTCGTTCAGGTTGTTCGTTGATCCGTTTACTCAGTTTTTTTTTTTTTATTACAGAGGGTAGCTAAGCCCTCTGACCGAACACGCTGAGCTACCGTGCCGGCGTACTGAGCTATCTGGGCGGACTCCACAGACCATTACGGATGCAGAGTATTTGCTTCCCGACGTTTCACGTTGTGCACGTCAACGACCATCTGTCCGATGGAGCATCAAACGTGATTCATCCTAGAAAGCCATCTGTGGACATGCAGTTGCGGTACTGGTATGCAAGTTCCAGCTTTCGCCCCGATGAACAGTAATCAGCACGGGTGCGTAAACGAGGCGCCTGCTGTGGGAGCCCATCAGCAGCAACGTTCGCTGAACGGTCGTCGAGGAGACGCTGTTGGTAGCCCCTTGATTCATCTGGGCGGTCAGCTGCTCAACAGTTGCACGTTCTATTCGCCCGTATACATCTCTTCAAGCCGTCATTCACCGCTGTCATCTATGGCCCCTGGTGCACCACAGTTGCTTCGGCTTCAGTTTTGGACTGCGCCACTTCGTCATGCACAGTTTACTTTAACTACCGCGGCAAGCGACCAGTGTCCAAGGAATAGAAAAGCAACTGGAATCACTCAACAGAGGAAAGTCCACTGGACCTGACGGGATACCAATTCGATTCTACACAGAGTACACGAAAGAACTTGCCCCCCTTCTAACAGCAAGTCTCTAGAGGAACGAAAGGTTGCAAATGATTGGAAAAGAGCACAGGTAGTCCCAGTCTTCAAGAAGGGTCGTTGAGCAGATGCGCAAAACTATAGACCTATATCTCTGACGTCGATCTGTTGTAGAATTTTAGAACATGATTTTAGCTCGCGTATCGTGGCGTTTTTGGAAACCCAGAATCTGCTCTGTAGGAATCAACATGGATTCCGGAAACAGCGATCGTGTGAGACCCAACGCGCTTTATTTGTTCATGAGACCCAGAAAATATTACATACAGGCTCCCAGGTAGATGCCATTTCCTTGACTTCCGGAAGGCATTCGATAGAGTTCCGCACTGTCGCCTGATAAACAAAGAGCCTACGGAATATCAGACCAGCTGGATTGAAGAGTTTTTAGCAAACAGAACACAGCATGTTGTTCTCAATGGAGAGACGTCTACAGACGTTAAAGTAACCTCTGGTGTGCCACAGTGGAGTGTTATGGGACAATTTCTTTTCACAATATATATAAATGACCTAGTAAATAGTGTCGGAAGTTCCATGCGGCTTTTCGCGGATGATGCTGTAGTATACAGAGAAGTTGCAGCATTAGAAAATTGTAGCGAAATTCAGAAAGATCTGCAGCGGATAGGCACTTGGTGCAGGGAGTGGCAATTGACCCTTAACACAGGCAAATGTAGTGTATTGCGAATACATAGAAAGAAGGATCCTTTGTTGTATGATTATATGATAGCGGAACAAACACTGGTAGCAGTTACTTCTGTAAAATACCTGGGAGTATGCGTGCGGAATGATTTGAAGTGGAATTATCACATAAAATTTATTGTTGGTATGGCGGGTACCAGGTTGAGATTCATTGGGAGAGTCCTTAGAAAATGTAGTCCATCAACAAAGGTGGTGGCTTACAAAACACTCATTCGACCTATACTTGAGTATTGCTCATCAGTGTGGGATCCGTACCAGATCGGGTTGACGGAGGTGATAGAGAAGATCCAAAGAAGAGCAGCGCGTTTCGTCACAGGGTTATTCGGTAAGCGTGATAGCATTACGGAGATGTTTAGCAAACTCAAGTGGCAGACTCTGCAAGAGAGGCGCTCTGCATCGCGGTGTAGCTTGCTGTCCAGGTTTCGAGAGGGTGCGTTTGTGGATGAGGTATCGAATATATTACTTCCCCCGACTTATACCGCCCGAGGAGATCCCGAATGTAAAATTAGAGAGCTTTGAGCGCTGACGGAGGCTTTCCGGCAGTCGTTCTTCCCGCGAACCATACGCGACTAGAACAGGAAAGGGAGGTAATGACAGTGGCACGTAAAGTGCCCTCCGCCACACACCGTTGGGTGGCTTGTGGAGTGTAAATGTAGATGTAGATGTACATACTTAGCCGTTTTGGAAATGCGTCCACCCTTGGCCCGAAAGCCAATGATCGTACTCAGTTTTACGTCAGATAATTTGCTGCTTCCGCATTACGACAACGCCTGCACTGTTTTCGGAGTCCCCCCTCCCACCCGGCACGTTTACATACTCCACACTGCTAGTGTTGCCACCTGCCGTCTGTGAGCGACTATTGCACGCTGACGTCGAACGTAGGGGGTGGTCACGTTAATGTGACTAGACCGTGAAAATATCAGTGCGTAGCACAAAGAGTAAGTAAACTATAGGAATTATTTTCAGCCATAATGGCTATGTTTCTGAACCGTGACTGTGCGGGTTAATTATTTATTTCAAGTTTTTGCTACCAGTCACTTTTTATTTTATGCTTAATCTAACATAATGCAACGCGTTTCGAACAAGTTCTGTTCAACTTCAGGCGTTTATACATACATACATACATTGAGAAATGTTACTTAAACAGTCTTAAACTAATCTAGAACACTTTGTCCATTGTTTTTCTACTGTAGCTACTGGTGTGGCATTTTGGGGAAGGAGGGGGGGGGTGGCAGTGTATGGCTAGAAATCGAAATCGGTGATGTCTTCTGCTGGTTTTCTTCTTTGTGGTTGACTTTGTACATCACAGCATGTAGAGGAGGCAGATAGATTTGCATCAGTTATGTGTTACTAAAATAGTGCGGAAGGCTTTTATATGACAGTTGATCACTTACGATTTCATCAACTGTAGGAGGTACCAAGTCCGTGAATATTTCGAAAGCTAACTTTTGATTACTGTGTTGTTTCACATGCGAGCTTATCTTTTATCTCTCTAATTGATCACCTGTAGTGCTACCTCGTGACACTCTCTGGTATCAGCTGATGTAAGGTATATGAACATCAAAAAGCACTTGTAACTGTCAGAGTTTCAAACCAGCTTGCCTTGGAATGAATTTACGTAATTCTGCGTAAAACTGAGGCTTCGACTAACAAATAAGATCTTTTGACGATGTTAGTACTGAAACAATACCATAACCAAACAGAAGAGGCTCTTAATGCTTTGTAATATTTTGTAGGGTCCACTGCACAACCAATGCCTTTGCCTCAATGCAGAGGGAAAATGTCTTGCTGGAGTCAGTGAATGATAAGATGGTGGTTTGAAAAGTTCTCGGAACACAATAGAAAAAAGTACTTACATCACTGAAACTTTTTTTATTTTACAATGTAGTCTCTTTGTAGATTATGCAGTTGATCCAATGACATTCCAGTGCCTTGATCCCATCTCGAAAAGGAGTTTCCTCCAGGCCTGCAAAGTAGTTGTCAACTTCGGCTATGAATTCTTTGTTTGAAGTGAATCTTCGTTCACCAAGAACATTTTTCAGTTTTGGGAAGAGATGAATTCTGACGGAGACGTATCAGCTGAATAACAATTCATACCTTAGTTCGTTGCCATGGCGACGGCACGTGTGTGCGGACGCTCATTGTCTTGACGGAACGTGACCTTCTTCCTTGCTAAATCTGGCATTTTTTCGCGTATCTTTTGTTGCAATTTGTCCAGGAGGCTAGGATAGTATTCTCCAGTAACTGTTTGCCCAGTGGGGAGATAATCTACAAACAGAATCCCCTCCGCATCCCAGAACACTGATGGCATGACCTATCCCGCCGAAGGAATTCTCCTTGCTTTCTTTGGTGGCGAAGAAGCATGCTTCGATTGCTTTGACTATAGTTTTGTCTCTGGGATATAGTATTGCACCCAAGTTTCATCTGTGGCCACCTATCAGCGCAAAAAATCGTTTCTCCTAAAACGGACCGAACATTGTTCCGATTTGTCCATTCTCATACGTTGTCGATCCAGCATCAAAACTCGCTGCGCCCATCTTGCAGTTATTTTTTTTTTCATTTCTAATTCATCAGTTAAAATGTGATATACCCTGACATCTGGTAAGCTTGAACAATTTCACGCACTTTCAGTCGGCGATGTTCCATGATCATTTTGTGTACTTTTGCAATGATTTCTGAAGTAGTGACACTTCTTCGCCGACGATTGCGCGGATCATCATCTAAGCTCTCCTGACCAAATTTAAATTTATTTGTTCACTTGGCAACAGTTGAATATGAAGGAGCAGACCCCCAGTGTATTCTGGAAATGGGCATGAATGTCCTCTGCTTTCATACCTTTCTTTACGAAGTACTTAGTAACTGCTCGAATCGCCACAGCTCTCTTCCAAGAGCACTGACGTGGCACGTGTTTACAGGCAACAGCCCAATGAACATCACGTGAACAACTCGTTGCGCTAGCGCTGACTTCTAGTGGTGATTCCGAGAACTTTTCAAACCATCCTCGTATATGCAGAGTACATTATCCAATGCTCGATCTAAGTATCAGTTAATTTTAAGTAAGTTCAGTTACCATCTGGTAAACCTTCGTGGCCGCCAATCCAACAATCTACAGAAGAAATATTGTCAGCGTAGTATACTGTGAAATCCATTACGTCACCGTCGATTCAGTTTCGTAACGAGGATAGACGCACGCTGTTTTCCCAGTTCAGTAAATATAGCAACACGCAATCTACACGAATACGGTGTTAGCTTCCTTTGAATATGCTCTAGCGTTTCTCCTGAAGGTTTTCCAGTTATGAGCGTCCTCAAATCCCCTGAATTAGGCCTCGGAAAACGGTGACTAAACCAAGTACTTGGAAAGTGCTGTGAAGAAACGCGTGCTGCATCAAGATGATATCACAGATCTCTACATTCTCTACATTCACAAGGGCAGACCACTATGGATGAACCTAGCAGAAATTGTTTCAAAACTTCGTCGGTTACGAAAAAAAAGACGAAATACGTAGACTGTTTGGTATTTAGAGATAGGAAAAATTGACAAAGAAAATAAAAAACTAAGAGGACAGTTATGCTCGAAAAGCGAAGTAATCTTAAAGGAATGAGAAGAGAAACAAAGTCTCTGGTGGGTGTTATTCGAAAGCAGTACAAGTTAGACCGGCCAGCCTGTTGGCTAACGGTCCCGAAATCAAGTTTGAGGCATATCCGTGACTTCGAAGGAATGTTGTAGCATTGAAATAACTCAAGGAAAAACCTGTCATTTGAAGGGACAAGGTCGCATAACTAAATGGGATTTCCCCTATAAGTAATTAGTTCTATAGTGCGTTTAAAATTAGTTGCGACTTTTGATGTTTGGCTCACCGGACACCGTTGTACAGGTAACCCCAATGGCAAGTCGGCTTTCCCTCCCACGCCGCCAGCGGTTCGATTGGTAAAGCGCCCCTGTAGATAAATAGTACCACGTGGTGTCGCGCGTTAGATGCAAGTCTGCGTTCTTTAGCTCTCGTAGTGAAGTGGTATATTCTAGCATTGACGTGTACGAGGCTATGCCGAAAGTTTTTAGCAGCCCGTAAACCGTAAGGCGGAGGACAATGGGGTTGTTTTCATTCGAAAGAGCGATGTTTTTCGACCTTTGGACGTGCGCGCGCAGCCCCTGGCTAGCGGTGATCCCCCCACGGCATGGTAAGAAAGCACAAGCAGTGCTGAGTCAGAGACGGTACAGGATGGAGCTGCCGGGCCGCGACTTCCGCGCCATGATTTTTTACGATTATAAAAAGGGTTTAAGTGCTGAAGAATGCCATTCTTCTTTGCTGCATGTTATTGGTGAAGCTTCCCCTTCTAGGGCCACAGTTGGAAATTGGTTTCGCGAGTTTTCGAGGGGTCGGCAGTCAATTGAAGATGAACCTCGTCCTGGTCGGCCAGCAACAGCTGTGACTCCTGAAAACATTGATGCTGTGAGGAACATGACCAAAGAAGATCCACATCTTACATTTTGCGACATTGAAGGGACCCTAAATATTGGATCAACAGCAGCACAGACCATCGTTCGTAGTCACTTAGGCCTTGCTAAGAGATTTGTCCTTTGGGTGACACATTCCCTGACAGAAAGCCAAAAGGAGGCCAGAGTGGACTGGTGTCGTTTCATGCTCGAAAAATGCAATGGAGGGAAGTCCCAAGACACCTACAATATCGCCACAGGTAATGAAACGTGGGTCTAACATTATGACCCTGAAACGAGGATACAGTCTTCAGTGTTGTGCTTTCCAGGGGAGGAACCACCCACAAAAGTTCGACGAAGTCGGAGCTCTGGAAAAAAGATGGTGGCAACTTTTTTCACAAAGATCGGGCATCTCACCTCTGTGGCCTTGGACACACGTCGTACAGTCAATGCTGATTGGTACGTGAACGGCTGTCTTCTAAATCATCGCCACATGGAAGTCACAGCATCCAAAGTCCAAGAGTGGGCACCTTCTGCTGCATCACGACAGTGCATCTGCGCACAGGGCTGCCAGAACGATGGACTTTCTGGAGAAGGAAAAAGTGCGAGTGCTACCCCATCCCCCCTATTCTCCTGACCTGGCCCTCTGTGACTTCTTTCTGTCCCCTAAGACTAAGGAAAAGCTTCGAGGGCAGCAGTTTTCATCAGATGAAGACGCCATTGCGGCGTACGAGAGTGCACTAAGTGAAAACCCAAAAGAAGCTTAGACTGACACATTTTCTAAGTGGTTTCAGAGAATGGAAAAATGTATATATGCTAATGGAGAGTATTTTAAAAAGTTGTAAACGTTTTTTTGTAAATAATTTTTTTTACACATTCGGCTAAAAACTTTCGGCATAGCCCTCGTACTCCAGTTTTCAGGTATTGTGAACCAGTATTTTGTGTTGGCGTTGCATTCATAATAACGGTGTAGCACGTCTGAACACGAAATTCACAATAAAAGTGGTCGTCCAAGAACATGTTTACCAACTGCAAGATAAGTTTTTTCTGCTAAATATTCCTCCAAATCTGACAATAGTAATGGACTGAGCGCCGTACCACTCCGTTTTCGTGGATAAAGCTCCCACCATGCAATGGACGAAGGCGAATATTTTGCTCTAGATACAAAGAAATGTTCCACTGGATAAATTTGACCATAGCATGTATAAGGCGAGTACCACAGAACTAGTCTCGAGGTGTCAACCATACTAATAAGGTAGTTGAGCAGACATGGATTACATGAAGGACTGTGAGAGTTTTGAGTCATATGACAACTCCTCTTGTTGCCATGTCAAAATCTGCTGTTTTTGCCAAAACAGGCAGAGATTACAAATATTCGTCTCACTAACATTCAAATACATTTGAAATTGTGACTGAATTCTGAAATAGTGTACTATTAAACTAGGAACTGAGGGAAAGACAGGCCAATAGGCACGAAAAAGCCCATTGTCAATACAAAAATAAATACGCAACTTCTTCGCTTATACTGTTGCTAACGCACAGTTAATTCTCGTTTCACCAGCTACTGGTCGACCTTAAATATTCCATTATTTTATTGAAAAAACATAAGTCGCTTGAATATCGCGGTAGAGATCGAAGATTCGCATGTTAATAATATGGAAAAATACTCTCCTCTTTGTGCGCTATCTTTTGCCAAAATCTTGTTTCCATGTTTCAGCCCGTTTATGAGACACGAAGGATTTATGAATATTACATTGTTGCTTTTTCACTGACGCATGCGATCGTGACGGAGACATTGGAGATAGGTAGGGATATCCTTCCAAGTTTAAAGAATAATGCAGGATGTTATCTAAATTTCTTATGGAGCTTCATATGACCAAATACACACCAAACGCAAATTCAAATTTTTCACTGCAAACTTCAAGAATTTCTTTTAGGAGTTTACTAACATCGAAATATCACAATAACTATGACCATTAACGAAATGATGGGCGGTTCATCATGAAGATGACAAATTAAGCAATAAGATGTGCGAGAATCAGAGTTTATTAAAGAATAGTTTCTTTAAAATAGTTTGAAAAAGACTGCAGATCGGCCGGCTTGCGAGGTTCGCTATTAATACAGTAAGGCGAGCCTGGCTGGTTGTGCACCAAGGAGGCATGGCATTATCATGGCCTGCTGCCGCGTGCAACACACGCTGGCATCTACGCTTCCATCCACACCCTCCCTACTTAACTGTCAAAAGTCGTAACTACCTGAAACTAAATGAAAGACGAAATTGACATCTGAGGAAATCCACCTGCAAAATAAAGAAAGGCGATGCAATATTGTCCCAGGTGCCATGTCAATGCCATTGCTTAAGCTCCGGAGCTCTTCGTAATGTATTATGATGTGACGATTATAGAATATTGGAACTACACACGTCAAAAAGAGTTTTGCATCACCTCGGTTCCGAGAGTTCCGGAACCTGTACAGAAAATTGGAATAGAGAGCAACATAAACATCATTTCCGCCCTTCTTATTGCACATGAAAACCACACATTGCATTTTGTACCACCGTACAGCGAAACCTTCAGAGGTAGTGGCCCAGACTGCTGTACACACCGGTATCTCTAATTACCAGTAGCACGTCCTCTTGCATTGATGCGTGCCTGAATTCGTCGTGCCATACTATACACAAGTTCATCAAGGCACTGTTGGTCCAGATTATCCCACTCCTCAACGGCTATTCGGCGTAGATCCCTCAGAGTGGTTGGTGGGTCACGTCATCCATAAACAGCCCTTTTCAATCTATCACCGGCATGTATGAATGCAGAGTCTCGCGGCGATAACATTGAATAAAGTGTTCTCGGGTTTCCAACCGCGTCAATTGGTTAAAACTACACGAGCTTTCGGCCAAGTACTCCTTGGCCATTGTCAAGTGTTATGACTTCAGTGGTCTGTTGGTTCCCCCTTATATACGATAGCCGCCGGCTGTGACGTCACTGCTGCCCGTGACATTGCCATATGGGGGCATGTTTTTAGTCGGCGTTCGATGTGCCCTCTTCAACCGCGCGATCACTGGATCCCACGCAGCGATCAGCTATAAGCCACCGTCTTTATTCAGGGTGTTTGTGGTAATTTTTATTTTCATAGCTTCCCGTATTAAACTGTCCCAGAAGCCGTTAGTGCAAGCCACGTCAGAGGTATCGTCAAATTTTATGTGGTGACCGTTTTCTAACGCATGCTCAGCTAACGCAGATTTCTCTGGATAGCGTAGGCGATAATACCTCTCATGTTCTTTCCTGAGTTGTTCCACAATGAGCACTGTTTGTCCGATGTACTTCTGGCCACACTCACAAGGTATTTCGTAAACACCAGGTGTTCTGAGACCTACAGCGTCTTTAACTGGTCTCAGTAATTGACGGATTTTCGTTGCAAGCCTGAAGATCGATTTGATCTTGTGTCTTTTCAACAGGCGGCTTATCTTGCCCGTCACAGAGCCACAGAATGGCAGCAAAGCTAGTTTCTTTTTCTGCTCTTCGTCGCTGGTCTTATTCTGATATTTCCCAGAAATCACTTCTTTCACTTGATGGGTGCTGTAGCCGTTATTCCTGAAAACCTTGCGTAGGTGGCTCAGTTCGTGGGGCAGGTTGTCGTCGTCTGATATTACTCTTGCACGATGCACCAATGTTTGTAACACTGTGCGCTTCTGTGCTGGATGATGATGGCTGGTGGCGTGCAGGCACAGGTCTGTGAGGGTGGGTTTTCTGTAGGCGCTGTGGCCGAGGCACGCATTTCGTTTACGGTGGACAAGGACGTCGAGGAAGTTCAATGCATGATCTTTTTCCACCTCCATGGTGAACTGGATATTACTGTTGATGCCATTGAGGTGTTTCAAAAACTCGTCTAATTCCTCGCGTCCGTGTGGCCAAATGATGAACGTGTCGTCAACGTATCAAAAGAAACACTTAGGCTTCAATGGTGCAGTATCTATGGCAATATCCTCAAAATTCTCCATGAAGAGGTTTGCAGCAGCTGGAGCCAACGGGCTACCCATTGCTACGCCGTCTGTCTGGGCGTAATACTGGCCGTTGTACACGAAGTAGGATGACGTAAGAGTGTGCCTAAATAACTCGACCACGTCACTTACAAAGTACTGGGAAATTAGATCCAGAGAATCTTTGATAGGCACATTCTTCTCCCACAGGCGCCTAGACCACCTACTGCTTATGGTTTACCGAAGATACACAAGGACGGGACGCCATTTCGCCTTATTGTGTCCACAACAGGTTCTCCAACATACAAGCTGGCGAAGAACTTGGCCAAGCTCCTCGCTCCACATGTGGGACACTGCGAACATCATATAAAAAACTCAGCAGAATTTACCAGCAGAATCAACCGTCTACGCCTTAGTGAGGACGATATTATGGTCAAACACCCTGAATAGAGACGGTGGCCTACAGCTCAGCGCTGCGTGGGATCCAGCGATCGCGCGGTTGAAGAGGGCACATCGAACGCCGACTCAAAACATGCCCATATATGACAATGTCACGGGCACCAGTGACGTCATAGCCGGCAGCTAGCGTATATAAGCCCGCACCAACAGCCCACTGGCAGTCATAACACTTGACAATGACCAAGGAGTGCTTGGCCGAAAGCTCGTGTAGTTTAACCAATTGACGCTGTTGGAAACCCGAGAAGATTTTATTCTATCACAGGCATGTCCGATAGGGTTCATGTCTGGAGAATTATGCTGGCCACTCTAGTCCTGCGATATCGTTATTCTGAAGGAAGTCATTCACAAGATGTGCACGATGGGGGCGCAAATTGTCATCCATGAAGACAAATGCCTCACCAATATGCTGCCGGTATGGTTGCACTATAGGTCGGAGGATGGTATTCACGTATCGTACAGCCGTTACGGTGCCTTCCATGGCCACCAGCGGCGTACGTCGGCCCCACAACATGCCACCGCAAAACGGCAAGGAGCCTCCACCTTGCTGCACTCGCTGGACAGTGTGTCTAAGGCGTTAGGCATGACCGGATTGCCTGATTGAAAGCACATGTGACGCTCATCGGTGAAGAGAAAGTGATGTCAATCCTGATCGGTCCATTCGGCATGTTGTTGGGCCATCTGTGCTGCACTGCATGGTGTCGTGGTTGCAAAGAGGGACCTAGTCATGGACGTCAGAAGTGAAGCTGCGCATCATGCAGCAATTGCGCAAAGTTTGAGTCGTAACACGACGTCCTGTGGCTGCACAAAAAGCATTATTCAACATGATGGCGTTGCTGTCAGGGTTCCTCCGATCCATAATCCGTAGATAGCGGTCATCCACTGCAGTAGTAGCCCTTGGGCGGCCTAAGCGAGGTATGTCATCGACAGTTCCTGTCTCTCTCTCTCAGTATCTCCTCCATGTCCGAACAACATCGCTTTGGTACACACCGAGACGCCTGGACCCTTCCTGGCACAAAATAACAATGCGGGCGCGGTCGGACCACGGTATTGACCGTCTAGGCATGGTTGAACTACAGACAACACGGGCCGTGTACCTCCTTCCTGGTGGAATGACTGGAACTGATCGGCTGTCGGACCTCCGCCGTCTAATAGGCGCAGCCCATGCATGGTTATTTACATCTTTGGATGGGTTTAGTGACGTCTCTTAACAGTCAAAGGGACTGTGTCTGTGTAACAACATCCACAGTCAACGTCTGTCTTCAGGAGTTCTGGGAACCGGGGTGATGCAAAACTTTTTTTGATGTGTGTATTGTTTAGCTACCATTCCAAATGCTTCCACGACTTCTAACCACATTACACACGACAGCTGGCACAACAGGTAAACTTAACTTGTGACTTATTCTTCACTGGTCAAGGAAATGCAACAACAAACTGCCTCCACTACGATTTTGCTCGGTACTGGAATAAGAAATGTCTTGTCTGTTATAGTCAAATAAAGGCTATGGAATGTAAGTAATAACATGAAATTACTGGCGGTGAAGGAAGGCGGAACGTAACTACTTATAGAAAGGAGGACCGAAACCTATAGCAAACTAGGTAACATAGTATTATGTGTCTGAGCTCAGTTAATCCTTTTATTCTCGTGCAGTAACCTGCTCTGCTGAGATACGAATCTGTTAAGTATGTGAGACGAGTTAAGAACTCCTCGATTCCCCATATTTGCTGAGAATACTTCAGAAATCGTATTATGTAGCACCGTAAAATGCTGTTGAAATTTCTCTTCAGTACGCAGTTGGTTTCGGTTAGAGACTATTATCCAGCACCTTTTGTACAAACGTCATGAATACTGAGAAACTTAAGGTGAAAAGGATATTTAAAAATTGAAATTAAAATTCGAGCAATACTTAAAAGTTTGAGTCGAGAGCAAGAGGTACATATATACGTCGAAAAAGAACATAATATTAAAAATATAATATTTGTGTATGATTCTTAGTCGTACAGAGGAAGAGACACGTGTTTCTCAGTTGTTCGTTCAAAATGGAATATGGTTCTTTAAAATGATCTGAAAAATATATATATTTACCTTCGACCGGCTTACCTAAATTAGTAACACTGTTTCAGTTTCATCGACTATGTGTTTTTCATTCCTTATATTGCGTAGTAGACGCCGATGGATTTTTTTTTGTCCATGTTACGCTATTCTTAGTATCGTGTACATCTTTTTCTACCTATTTGTCCAAAGCAATAGTTACCAGAACAGTAACACTGCATTTTTGACGTATGTATGTAACCCTTGCCGTTAACCCAAACTGTAAGTATTGATTGTATCTTTACTACAATTTTGAAATTTATTTTTCACCTAAAATTGTATTCATCATATTCGTACAACAGATGTTGGATAATGTCCTTTGACCGAAAGCAGTCTCACCTTAAGGAATAATTTAAACATCAGGATATGACATTACGTAATCTCATTTCTGGAGTTTATCAAAGATCTAAAATAAAATTAACAGAAAACTATTGAGAGTCGTTTGCGTTGATTTTCTGTTTCCGCCCCACATACAAACTGCGGAAACAACTGAAATATTAACGCAGAGACAAGGATTCCATGAATAAGAAGTAACCTCTTTCGTCATTATATCTTCCTCTCACTTCCATTCAAACACTTTAAAGCAGTTGTCATAGGGTCTTGTTCACATGGTTTGTTCAGAGTCATACGTTATTTTGGATTTCTGTGTAGCAGATCTTGTTTAATAGCATACAATCGATCATACTTCTGCTAATCCCATCTGATACGCTGTATGCATGTATTTATAGCTCGAGTGGCTTCATAACGCCTTTTGTACTGTAGGAGTAAGTGATCGTTCTCTTGCTCTCCTTGTGACTTTCTCGTAAACCTTATTATCTTGCGAGCATCAAATCCATGAACAGTTCAGCTAAATGTCGTTTGCAAAAAAATAAGCATTGACTAGTCGGTCACGTTTTTCACATTAATAAAACGAAGATTGATGTATGAATAAAACAAGTAAAAATGCAAGCACCAGAATAAAAATTTGAACTAATAATTTACTGACACTTTGTTCTGAATTGAACGTTCACATAAGTTTAGTATAGGTCACAGAATTTCTCCAAAAAACTACGTCTGGTATGAGAAATATTACGTCTTGAAACCACTAACAACGTGACTGATATTAACATTCATTTCATAGGAATAACAGATAAGAGTAACTTGCTGTCGACATTTAGATTATTAGAGAAGGCAACTCTTCAGAATTAGATAACGTGAGGCAAGATGTTGCATAACATTAGCAGACATGGATGAAAAAAAAAATGAAGAATGGAGCTTGACAGTTAACCGACCAATGACTGAATAGCTACAAGTTGCTGAGGATGAAGACATCGAGAAGAAACAGAGAAAATAAACGTATGTCTGAGACTTTAAAGCACTGACAGTAAAATAGGTGCCAAGTTTTTCGCGACAGAGTCCCTGCACAAAAAGTTCTCGGATCATTTGCCGCGTCAAATTCGGATAAAGTTCCAAGCTCTCGATGACTGCCTCCATAATCAACGTCACTGGCAAGGGTAAATATCAATCAAATACCATGTTTGCATCAGCACCCGCTCGTCGGCCTTTGAGATTCTGTAAGTGCTATAGGGACTTCATTGCTGTACGTCAGCGGCTACGTAGACTACAACTATGTGAACCAAGCACGCTATTGCAACATAAATCGGGTTGGGTGGTAGTAGTTTCTTAATGTTGCTACTTCGGTGTGAAGACATTATAGCGTGCGTTAACAGTCGCCGGACGAGGAAAAGCTTTTTCATAATTCTTTGCTCTAAAAAGGCGAGATGGAATTCATTTGATATTTTATATATGAGATTTCATATATAGAATTAATGTGATATTTGACTCGGAATTTGGAAAACTAAAATTCAGTCGAATGTTTGGAATTCTCAGGGTGTTCTCAAGGTGTTCATCTGAGATATTCGTTCTTTTTTACTCTTTGTGTGCTTTACTCTTGACAATAAATGTTCACAAAGTACACGCTTCCAAACAAAGATCACATAATAACACATGACAGTGCAGCGAGGGGTACGATTTGTAAGACTGCAACTCTATGCACTCTTTCTGTAATCTTCTGGTAATGTCCCTATATTGTTTGTAAAAGATGCCGCATAAATACATTTTAGATCTTGCAAGTTTTCTCTGTTTCCTACGTTGTAAGTGAATAAGTACGGTCATCACAGATTGTATCATAATCAATCATGTGCCAGTGTTTTGACCGTGGATGTTACCATGATGTTCTAATTTATCCTTCTGCCTGAAGATGGTATTAGTGATAACTAAGTGTGCTCTGAGAATTTCGTGAGCAGAAGAGTTCGGTTAGAACTGCACTTCCCTATCCCCTCTTTTCCAGTTAGTTTGGGCCATAGCGTTGAGTCTCTACCAACTCGTGCATTGAAGTCTCCCAAGGGAATTATTTTGTCAGCTTGAGGTACTCTTGTTAGAAGCCTTTCAAGTTGGGGGTAGAAGGCTTCCTTTCTATCGTCTTCGCAAGTGAGGGTTGGGCCGTAAGCACTGATAACTGTAATGCGTTGGCTATTGGTGAGTTAAAGGTATAGGCTCATGAGTCTTTCGCTTATGCCAGAAGGTAGTTCGTTAAAGTGAAGAACAAGTTAGTTTGCGATAGCAAAGCCAACACCGTGAACGTGGGGTTCATGATTTTTTTTTCCTTTCCAAAAGAAAGTGTAGCCACCTCCTTGTTCTTTGATTTGTCCTTCGCCTGGTCTTCCGGTTTCACTAAGTGCTGCAACATCGATCGTAAATCTTTTAAGTTCACCAGAAACGGTACCTGTTTGCATTTCTAGTCGATTTACTATATCATTATCCTTGAGAGCTGGGATGTTCCACATAGAAAAGTTCATTTTTATTTTCTGTCAACAGCATGTGGTGTGCCCTCTCAGTGCGACTTCCTAGTCCTGTTAATATTTAGGCTGATTATGTTAGGTTGCCTTTTATAGCACCGATCCCTTTCGGGGTGACTGAGTGGTTCCCGAATACGCCTGCTCAGTCACGAATCCAGCACACGAGTTGCTTCACATCCTTGAGGATGCAAGATATTTTTTTCCCCGTTCGCTTGACATAAATTCCTTTAGACGGTAGCACACTTCTCAACATGCCAGTTCACTCACTATATAGTAAAATTGTATCGGACGGGTTAACAAAAAAGCAAATTATCAGAAAACGTTAGCTGCAAACACCAGACCAGATTCGTTGATTGAGAGAGTCACGAAATCAGAGTGACTACAAGCGAACATTCAACAAAAATGTTTACAGTACGCGCAAGTGGTTGTGCGGGTGCAACGTAAGAACGTCAGATTTTGATCCCGGACTAATACAGGTAGGGATGCTGCACATTTGTCCGAAAAAATAAAGTACCAAAACTCCTTCTTACGTGAAAATGCGAAACGGAGAGTACAAAAGCTTACACATTATTTCATTCTTGCCATAAACAGTAAAAACAATTGAACGTGCTTAACAAAGGCCTAAAGTGTAACATCTAACCAAGACTAGACATCACTGCCACTTCCTTGGTAACAGACGTTTTTTAAAAGCTCTTGATGCTTCAACTTTTAGCAAATCCGATAAATTGAAAGTCACTAGTAAAGCCAGTGAATGAGAAGGGCACACATGCCAAGTGCGATAATAAAGACCGTAAGATTGTGGTATCTATTAATAAAAGGCTTCATTCGGATAATGCCATTATAGTCTGCTCTGATAAAGGGAATATCGCTGTCGTTATTTTAAAAGTGACTACATTGATATAACCCAGCGGTTATTCCAGGACAATAATATTTAGGAAATATATAATATTATCCTATCGAGATTTAAGCTAAAGACCTGGACGCCCAATATCATCCTCCCTGAGCTCTTACCCAGTTTTACAGTGATGAATCCTAATGCCCCTAATATGCGTGCACATGTCAGAACTCACAAGGCGAATTTTCCTACACGTCGTGTTATTGATGGGATTGGGAACCCAGGCGAGCTTGTCTCTAAACATTTACTTAAAGTGATTCGCAATCAGTTCACATTTTGCGAGATATTTACCAATTCTAATAGAAAAGAATTTGTACGACTCTTATGTGATAACTCTTCCTCTCCAGGCTGCACGTTACTGTCACGTGATACAAAAAAATTATTTACAAACGTTCCGCTAGAAGAGACTATTTCAATTGATAAGGGTAACCTTCTTGGGCACCGACGCCTGTGCCTCATGAAATTCTCGACGTTAAAACTTCTCTTAGGCTGTTGACTTCGTACAATTGCTTCACTTTTAATAACAAATTCTATAAGAAATCGGATGGCTTGGCCACCGATAACTGTCTTGCGAGGTGTCTTGCTAAACAATCCGCGAACTACTTGTAGTGTGAATATTTCACCCGGGCCTCAACCATTTTCAAAAAACAAAATTCGCTTTTACAGGCAATATGTAGATGACATTATAATTGTTTTTGACGGTGAAGGATCGGATATTATGCTTCTAGTCGAAGAGTTTAAAAATCTTCGCCGGCCGGGGTGGCCTAGCGGTTCTAGGCGCTACAGTCTGGAACCGTGCGACCGCTACGTCGCAGGTTCGAATCCTGCCTCGGGCATGGATGTGTGTGATGTCCTTAGGTTAGTTAGGTTTAAGTAGTCCTAAGTTCTAGGAGACTTATGACCTCAGAAGTTAAATCCTATAGTGCTCAGAGCCGTTTGAACCAAATCTTCATAGCGAAATGATCTTTACGCATGAAGTCATGAATAACAATGGTATTCTCAACTTCCCTGATATACAGCTTTGTATCACTAATAATGTCATCAAATTTGACATTTGTCTCAATCCTTCTACAAGCTGCGCCATGTCAGCCCCATAAGTACAAGATGAGCAATTTTAGATAATTGATGCACCGTCATCACTGAAATTCCGCTTAGCGCTGAATCTATTACAGAGGAACTGGAAAACTTGGAATATGTCGCTTTCTGTAATGGCTACAGCCCCTCCATAAATGACAAATTACACATGCAAAAAACATCACAATGCGACCGTGAAACCACTTTCTGTCCTGCACCTCAAAGTTACAATTTTGCTAAGCTTCCAATTTCAGGTAATGTGTCCCACGCCATACCTAACTCTTTTGTGGTCGCAATATAATAATGGTGCATACCACTTCCATCAAAATCCAATATCAGTACATTCCTCAGAAAGATAAATATGCTGCCTCTGGCATGTATACGCTCGAGTGCTGTGAATGCCAAGCAGTTTATATTGGCCAGACATGAAGAGTTTTTAAAATTAGGTTTCAGGAGCATTTACTCACCAATAAGGGGCAGATTATGCATAACTCCACGTTCTCTGAGCACCTTTACTCCAGCGGCCACCAGCCACCCACGCTCGTAAACTTACGGCTCCCAGAGGTAAGGGGCTCAGTATGCTTGAAGAGACCGACATTGTTAAACATTCACACTCTAAGGATATGTTACTCAATGTTCAGTTATCAAGCAAGAATCACGTTTTCTGTGATTGCATGTTTCCCACTTTTAAACAATTTATTAGTTTTTAGCTTTTTATTACCAGGGACTTGGTCGCTTGTCATGTGTATGCAGTTATATTTCATCTTTTTCGGATTGTTATCTTCTAGCCATACATTTGTAATCTTTATTTTATTGCTCTAATTATTTTATTTTATTTCATTATTCCTTCGCACTGCTTTTGAGCATAAGGGTTTTTTATGTCTCGGTACATAAGTTTCGATCTAACATGTCCTGCATTGTGCATATTCCCGTATGCTCTATCACGTTTTATTTATTTCTTACTTGAATTTTACTCCGTTATCACACTGTACACCCGAAAGTAGCGACTATCATTATTTCTAGCTCGACAGTTTGCATGAACTCCTAGCATTCATATGTATGCTCTACGTTAATACGGACGGAAAGTTGTAGTGTACAGTCTGCGCGCGACGTGCTGTTCTGCGCTGTTATGCCTATCTTAGCCTCCGTGAGGTGATACGTGTTTATTGGTTTCTCCTTCGCTCTCTACTCAAACCTGATACCGGTGATTTTATTTCATTAATTTTTAGTATTTTTTCCATATAGGTCGCCATTTAGTATCTTTTATTCGTTTTCATGCTTTTTTGACGGACGCTTTTTGGCAGAAAATCTTATTTTTAACACCAGTTACATTACTTTTTCCATATAATTTTATTCCGTCGGTTTTTGAAGTTATTGTGCTTTTATAGTAGTCCAGGATAGGACTAAACCGGATTTATTGTAATACCGTCGTCCCCTTACATTTTCAGATAGCCTGATGATGTCCTATCCGGGCGAAACGCGTCGTTCTTAATTTAATACAAAAAATATTCTGCAACTTACTGCTGTTTCTTATTAAACAGTAGCAATAGAAGGTTTCTGCACCACCTCGCCGAGTTGGAGTGGAATAATTTTTGTAATTAATTGTGTACAAAACAACAAAATTCCACAAAACAATTCTTTCTCTCGTCAGACATGCTATGCATATTATTATTATTATTATTATTACTATTACTATTCGCAGTCACTGTAGCTGTACAAATTTGATGCTCATTTCACACTCACAAATTTATCTGAATCGACAAATTTGTGAACACCCAAGACGTACACTCACGAGCCGCCACTGTTAGTAAACATTAACAGTTCTACGGGTATTTATTATTAGTGGTTACAGCTTTCAACAAATTTTTGTTGTTACCTTTATTTTCTTTGTTAAAGTCGTTGCATGTTACAAACTTCAAATTACCACGAATGCACAATTCCACTTTTACCATATCGACAGTCAATTTATTTCTTACCGTCAGACCATAAATGCTTCATGTGACTGATGACCCTTTCCACAGATGCATTAATGCATGAAACCACCATTATCTTTTTGATAATTTTTTATGTTAAGCCTTTACTCAACTTTTACACGAAAACGAGTTTTTGACTTGATAATTATTCCAAAGTTTTAGTTTATATCTAGATCTCTTCGTATAAACTATCTTTATCAATGTCTTCTTCAATACCCACCACCTTGATGCTTGTACATATTTATATATGTAAGAGTTATTTTTCCTACATCGACGTAACCAAAAATCTGTAAGAGAGAGTTTCAGAGTCAAACAATTTTTTAAAAAAATAATCTTCGGCTCTTTGGTAGGCTATGAGTGCTTTATTCTTGAATGTGTTTCACACAATCTTATTTAGTTTTAGGCTAGCATTTCTTTGTTAGATTTTGCTCTGAAGGAAACTATCGTTCTTATGTGATTCAGTATCCACAATTATTGAAATCAATGGAATTCTAAAAATACAAGGCCAAACACCGAATGCGGGGCTGAAATACCAAACAGATTGGTAAGAAACCAAACATCTGGCAACCCGGGCTGGGAGAACTGAAGTTAGCTCGGATGGTTGATGCGGTAAGTCATTCCATGCTGCTTCAACTTTGTGTCAGGGATAGTCTATCGTAAGGTTGGCGAGCGGTGACGTGCCAGTTTCTTGGCAGTCCATAACCAAAAGTGTTCACAGGTTGGGACACTTGGAGAATGTGCAGGCCAGGTCAGTAGTTGAAGAATACCTTCAAGGTACAGCACATCAGGAAGGCATAAAGAACCTGCAGTCATGATTTACTGAAAGATAACGTCACGCATACCTCGAAAATAGGGCACATCTGCCACCCTTAAGGGAGGGGCCACACGATCAATTCTCTGTCACCAACTATTTTGTCGGTTGTAATAGATATCAAGTATTCTAAGAGAGGCATGCACACGACCTACAGTGGAGTCGGATCGACAACAAAGATGAGGCATATTCTATTTACCCACCGACTCCACCCGATCCGATTGTCAGTAATGACAATGAAATGTACGCCTTTAAATGTCCTTAAGCACACGACCGTCAGTTTTGTAGTCATATTGTGTTAATGAGTTTTGTTAATAATGGATACTGATACCGAGAGCCTGGTTAGTGAAGCGCAGAAACGTCGTCCTTTGTATGACACTCCCAGTGAAGAATATCACGACAGAGACATAAAAAAAAAGGTATGGGAATAATGTGTGGAAATGATTGGTAACTGTAGTGGTTTGGAGTTGAAGGATAAAGTAAAGCGAGACAAGAAAATCTAACTTCATTTATTTATTAGTTTGCTACACTTTATCATATTGCCAACGAACTGACCCTTGTGGTGACGTAAAGTAACTGGCGAAATATACCGTAACCATCGTGTAATGTATTAAATTGCCCCTTAATTAATCGTTTGCTCACAGTTGGATGGATGAACAATTGTCGATTTTGTCTTCTTCATCGATACCTTAAATAAATAGCTACGCATCGCAGTATTGTGAACTCACCTTCATCCATAACTATCCACAAATTGTTTGACTTCTGAGTTTATTCGCCCACATCCCCCCCCCCCCTCCCCCCATACGAATCTGGCAACGTCCACTTAGGGTGACCATATTTTCTTCGGACAAAAGTGGGACTTCCATACATTTTCTGGCCCAAAAAGTGGGACAATTTTTATTTCTCGTTAAATATCACTTTTAATGCTAACATTTCTTCTTCCTCTGCAAATATAGCCTTCACTGATATTTGTGTGTGTGTGTGTGTGTGTGTGTGTGTGTGTGTGTGTGTGTGTGTGTGTGAAGAATGGAAAGAAGTACATTTCAAGTTTCCAGAAATTTACTTATTAAGAAATGTAACATTTAAAACACAGAATGTAGAAAGACATACAGTAACAATCACTACAAAAAAGTTCTTAGTGAACACAAGGAATTTATGGTTTTGTGGATTCCACACTGCAATCATATTTCTTCGAAGATGAAATTTCATTCAGCAACTCAGGTTTGCCTAATAGGTATGAATAGAAGTCAGTGCACCTGTATTTACTGAAGTTTAAACAGGTCAGTAAAATACACTTAATGCTTCTCGCCGTAAATCTATTCCTCTCATCTGTTCACTATGGTGATAGTAAGCTGAAAACTCTTTCAACATTTGCATTGTGGGCAGGGAGTGAAAAGAAGTACTGCGCTATATTAAGCGATTCTCTGAACTGTTCATTACACTGGCAAGATCTGAAAAACCTACGCCATTTTTCAAGTGCCATCAACTGATTCCACTCTTCACTGTCTGTTTCCACTCGTTGTTTTACAAATGACTGTATATGAACTATTTCATCAAATAAGAGGCTGTCATTTACTAGGATGCCCTTTTCATTTAGCCACATTAAAGTATTTTCAACTACTGACCATTCTGGTGGTTCTGTGAGCATCATCCATGAGAATACAGAAAACTCAGCTATTCCCTGTAACTATGAGGATAAATAGTCTACTGAAGCATCATAAAACGTTGATACTGCTATGTCAAAAATCTTAACAGACTGGTCATCACAATCATTCAGCAGTTTTTTTACACTTAGTGGTACAAAATGTTAATGTTTCCTTGAATTTAGACTTGTCAAAGCTTTATTTAAGACTGCTAATACTTCACATATGGAATTATTCTGTTTCTCAATGTTCAGAATGGATTGTTGGAAAACACTCATTTGTGAATGTACAAAAAGTAAATAACATTCATTTACAGGATCACTGAAAACTCTAAGATTGCAGGGCACTTTGAGTTAGACTGTAACAAAAAATAAGATTTCAAAGCTTCATACTTTTCAAGATCCATTCTATGTCTGGCAACAATGAAAGCCACCTTGTTTTGGAAAAGGAAAGTAAATTTTTGTAAGTAACACCAATAAATTCACAGAATTCAGTGAGTTCTGCAACACGAATAGAAAAAATATGAAAATGGTTATACAACTTTATGACAATGCAGTCGCGAAAGGCAAAGGTCCCGAGTTCGAGTCTCGGTCGGGCACACAGTTTTAATCTGCCAGGAAGTTTCTATGCCAACAATGTTAGAGTTTTTTAATTTTTCTTTCAGATGTGTGAAAACATTATTACCCTCTTTTTTCATTAACTCCCCAAAATTACAGTCAGAATTGTATGCACCAAATGCAACATACTTTGAGATGATACTGAATGACTGTATAACATGAGACAAATAATTGGAAATTGTTTAGGACTTTTCGTTCTGCAATTCATCAAGATCAAGCAATTTCGTCTGCAGTCCACCCTCACTTACAGAAAAATACTGTGCTATCACAGGAAAAAATTTCTGAAGCCCATGGTTGCTAGCATCAGTAGATATTGAAAAGTATTTTGTACTGTTGAGCAGCTAAAACCTGTTTCTGGGATTGCGGAGCTATAACATTATTGATAATTGCTTCACACTTTGTTCTTCCACACGAAACATTTTCTGCAATCTTAGAATCAGGAATTTTTGTTTTTGTTTAGTTGAACACTGCAGTCATTAGAACGATAGCTTTGGTGGTGTTTAACAACATGAAATGACAGGGTTCCTTCTGCTGCAGCTAAGTTTTTCTGTTCCTGTGGTTTTGAAGTTACAAAATATCTCGTAATTTTTTGTGAGGAACCTGCCGATCGAA
This sequence comes from Schistocerca gregaria, assembly GCF_023897955.1. NCBI lineage: Eukaryota > Metazoa > Arthropoda > Insecta > Orthoptera > Acrididae > Schistocerca > Schistocerca gregaria. Next base: position 493,190,742 of record NC_064924.1, read on the forward strand.
GATTCTTCCTGTATTTCTCTGATTCCATAATCTTGAGATCTGCAGCACCACCATGAGACACGGATACAGCACAGTTACATACATTACATTTTGCTGAACAGACATTGTCTGTAGCAGTGAACCAAGGAAATTTCCTCTGAACCTCTTTCAAAACTTTGATTTTCTTTTCGGCATCGCCACGACGTGCTAGAACTTCACGAAACTGATACTGAATGCCGACAACAATGGCAAGCAAAAGCAAAGAAAATAAGAGTACGCAACAATTATAGTGCTTAAGCTGTACATTATCAGGGGGTACCAACGTACGGAATGTCAGCTTCAATTGCTAGTTTATAAAATCGACACTCAGAAAATATTTTAACCACTTTGTAAATGTCTGAAAATAATCCTTGAAAATCGGGACAAATTGCTTGTTTAAAAAAAAAGTTGGGACAAACTTTTGAGCCTTAAAAACAGGACAATCCCGATTAATCGGGACGTATGGTCACCCTACGTCCCCTCTCTGTGGAGCCTCCACACATTGATACGTCCATTGTGGTGATTTACAAATGATGAGGTAACACTCCTGTGTCCGGAGTTGGTGGACGCACCACTGCCGGTGTGCCTCTCTCTGCTGCCGCAGTAAAGGAAGCTGCAACAGTGGTCGCACTGGTTGGTTGGTTGATTCGGGAGAGGGGACCAAACAGTGAGGTCGTTGGTTCCATCGGATTAGCGAAGGATGGGGAAAGAAGTCGGCCGAGTCCTTTCGAAAGAACCATCTCGGCACTGCCTGACGTTATTTAAGGAAATCACGGAAAACCTAAATCTGGATGGTCGGACGCGGATTAGAAGCGTCGTCCTTCCGAATGCGAGTCCAGTGTGCCACCCACTGAGCCACCCTATTCGGCTAGTCGCCATGCTGGCAAGTTGTGGTGCTCCCATCACAACTACACTACTGGCCATTAAAATTGCTACACCAAGAAGAAATGAAGATGATAACTGGGTATTCATTGGACAAATATATTATTCTAGAAATGACATGTGATTACATTTACACGCAATTTGGGTGCATAGATCCTGAGAAATCAGTACCCAGAACAACCACCTCCAGCTGTAATAACGGCCTTGATGCGCCTGGGCATTGAGTCAAACAGAGCTTGGATGGGGTGTACAGGTACAGCTGCCCATGCAGCTTCAACACGTTACCACAGTTCATCAAGAGTAGTGACTGGCGTATTGTGACGAGCCAGTTGCTCGGCCACCATTGACCAGACATTTTCAGTTGGAGAGAGATCTGGAGAATTTGCTGGCCAGGGCAGCAGTTGAACATTTTCTGTATCCAGAAAGGCCCGTACATGACCTGCAACATACGGTGGCGCATTATCCTGCTGAAATGTAGGCTTTCGCAGGGATCAAATGAAGGATAGAGCCACGGGTCGTAGCACATCTGAAATGTAACGTCCACTGTTCAAAGTCCCGTCAATGCGAACAAGAGGTGACCGAGACGTGTAACCAACGGAAACCCATACCATCACGCGGGCTGATACGCCAGTATGGCGATGACGAATACACGCTTCCAATGTGCGTCCACGGCGATGTCACCAAACACGGATGCGACCGTCATGATGCTGTAAACAGAACCTGAATTCATCCAAAAAAAATGACGTTTTGCCATTCGTACACCAAGGTTCGTCGTAGAGTACACCACCGCAGGCTCTCCTGTCTGTTCAAATGGCTCTGAACACTATGGGACTAAACATCTATGGTCATCAGTCCCCTAGAACTTAGAACCACTTAAACCTAACTAACCTAAGGACAGCACACGACACCCAGCCATCACGAGGCAGAGAGAATCCCTCACCCCACTCCTGTGTGTGATGCAGCGCCAAGGGTAACCGCAACCATGGTCTCCGAGCTGAGAGTCCATGCTGCTGCAAACGTCGTCGAACTGTTCGTGCAGATGATTGTTGTCTTGCAAACGTCCCCATCTGTTGACTCAGGGATCGAGACGTGGCTCCACGATCCGTTACAGCCATGCGGAAAAGATGCCTGTCCTCTCGACTGCTAGTAATACGAGGCCGTTGGGATCCAGCACGGCGTTCCGTATTACCCGCCTGAACCCACCGATTCCATATTCTGCTAACAGTCATTGGATGTCGACCAACGCGAGCAGTAATGTCGCGGTTCGATAAACCGCAATCGCGATAGGCTACAATCCGACCATTATCAAAGTCGGAAACGTGATGGTACGCATTTGTCCTCCTTACACGAGGCATCACAACAACGTTTCACCAGGCCACGTCGGTCAACTGCTGTTTGTGTATGAGAAATCAGTTGGAAACTTTCCTCATGTCAGCACGTTGCAGGTGTCGCCACCTGTGCCAACCTTGTGTGAATGCTCAGAAAAGCTAATCATCTGCATATCACAGCATCTTCTTCCTGTCGGTTAAATTTCGCGTCTGTTGCTCGTCATCTTCGTGGTTTATCAATTTTAATGGCCAGTATTGTAAATTTCGCTCGGAACGGTGTCCTGGCACCTTCCAGGGCATTGTTTGAGAATTCACTGGAACAACTCGTCACCGGAGATTTAAAATAGTACACGTGTATTAAATCTGAACTTTAATTTCCCGCTGCGTCGGCGCCAGTGAAGGTGACAGTGGGTGACAGACGCCGCAAGGGAGGAGTACAGAATTCTTAGACGTTACAGTGTTTCCATACACTTCTAGAACTGCTTTCCCGTAATTCCGTAAAACCTTTCGTTTAGCCAGTTGCAGAACTACGAGGTTAATCGCAGTGAGACAATACTTTTGCAGTTACCATAGTGTCTTCAGAAACTGCACTTATTATCACCAGACCCTTGATTACGGAATTGCGGCATTCAATTGTTCTCCTATCCATAATAATGAGGACACTTCTGTGCAGCAGATGAAAAGCCGCCTTTGCGAATCATGCCAACTTCCTTTATTAGTTTCTTCGAACCATTGTTGTCAAGCTGGTTACGAACCGTACTCCAACTGTAGCCCCTCTCAGCGTTCTCAACGCAGTCAACAATAGATAAACGCAGGGCTTTCTGGAGCATTGTTTGGTTTCATAGAACGCCACATGGGGTACCGTGTGGTCCTCACGATTGATTTCACTGCAGCTTTGTCGTCTTCATCTCGAGAAGACATCCAATAAAACGCCACGCGATTTCATGGTGCTGGAAGGAAGCGTAATTACGTAACGTAACTTGGTGAGTTACTTTAGTGTATTATGTTTAAATAACAACAAGGGAACTCTGCTTCCGGGTTCAGGCATTCAGAATCGAATTATAGCTAATCCTGTGACTTCCTGTACTAAAACCGGAAAAACGACCATTCCAATTTTTCAGCACTGGCGGCAGTTAGTGATTAATGGTTTAGATTGTAAACATTTCGTCTGATTCAGACTTTGTGGAAAAAGTAAGTATTCCTCTAGCGTGGGAAGGCGGCAGAGCAGTCAGCTTTATACTCTCTGGTGGGTTCTTCCCCACACACGTCATCTGATATTCTGGATTAAATTTCGGATGAAGATGGCTATATCGCTTAACTCACGAGGTGTGGTCTCTCAGACCGCGCGAAAATTTTCGAGCGCTCTCTGCAAGGCCAGTTGTGGTGGAATGCTACTATACTCCCCCTGCCCTCCTTAAACTTCCAAGCCTACGATGTTTGGTTGGGTTGGGTTGTTTGGGGGAAGATACCATACAGCGAGGTCATCGGTCTCATCGGATTAGGGAAGGAAGTCGGCCGTGCCCTTTCAAAGGAACCATCCAGGCATTTGCCTGGAGCGATTTAGGGAAATCACGGAAAACCTAAATCGGGATGGCTGGACGTGAGATTGAACCGTCGTCCTCCAGAATGCGAGTCCAGTGTGCTAGCCACTGCGCCACCTTGCTCGGTGATGTTTCGTTGTTGGTTGCGTTATCGCCATCTGTGTTTATTGTTGACAGGTGTTACTGATAGATGTTGGAGTCTCCTAGACTGCGCCTTGTGAACTAACCACCTGTTTTCTTCAGTACGGCACCGTACAACTCAAGATGTGTTGGCACGAATGTGTCATTTTTAACTTCCCCGAGCCTTTGATGAAATTGTTAGTCGGTCTATGGAGGAAGGTGTCAGTGATATAGATCAAGAAATAAACGAAAAAGAACGACGATTTTACAATTAGCTAGTGATCACAGTTCTGCTCTCGAACAAAAGTATAATTCAGAGGAAGAACTTAAGAAAAGTTGTGATGGGGATCTGTCTGTTTCTTCAATGAAATATTTAAAGTGCCTGTTACAATCGAATGTACTCGAATGTACAAAAATGTCGTTACCAGCAATGAATGTCAATTTGACAGACTTTCTTTTTGTACCTGTCGGGTGGAATTTTTTATGTGCAAATTTCAACCCTGGAAATTAGTTTTATTTGGAAATTTATTTGCTACAAAGATTGAATAATTTTTCGGAATGTATAATTCAGTACTCCAACAGTATATTCATGTGTACTATTTAAAAGAACAATACAAAATTGTGTCCTTTGTGTGATGAATAGTAAAATGCTGCAGGCTTTGTTTAGTGCAATAAAATGAACTAGAAACATTTAAACAACACTTAAATAACTGTAAAAATAAATGTCATATAGCATAAATTAAAAATTTTAAATCATTTTTGTCTTAAATCTCAGTTTAAAACATAAGTGTCCCAGAGACTCCACCTCAAGGTATACATTACAGAAAAGTCAGTTAGTGAGTCGTGTTAAGAGAAAAGAGAAGTATCTATGTGAATATAAATAACTCAGATGGCAAGCCAGTGTTAAAGAAAGAAAGGAAGGCTGAAATGACGGACAGAATATATAGAAAGGCTATGAAAGGGAAACAAATGAAAATAGAAAAACACGAGGAACTAAATAGAGATGTAACGATGATGTAACACTGTGAGCAGAATATGACAGGGCACTGAAAGGCCTAAGTTGAAACAAACCCCCTGGAATAAAATAATTGAGATCCTTGTGTGAGCCAGCTATGACAGACTATTCAGTCTGGTATGCAAATATACGAAATAGGCAAAATACACTATGACTTCACGATAAATGTAATGAATGAAATTCTAAAGAAGTCAGGTAGCTTAGGCAAACAACTTTTGCTGGCCAATAAATATGCGCAGGCTGAACATAATTTTAATCGACGTTATGCATCCCAAATATAAGTTAAATGAGTTGCGACTATTTATGGCTTGTGCTAAACTTTTGAGGACCGAAAAACCATGCTATTTTTGGGCATTTTTCAGTTTTTCGCTTGTAACTTGAAAACGATACAATCCACAAAAACAAAAATAAAAAAATCGAAAAAATGGAAAAGGATAACATTTCGCTTAGAATGACTTACTCAGAAGTTAAAATCAGTTCAGCCGTTTAGCGACACTCAATGGAGATAGTTTTAACGAAACTGGCAGAAAACAGCTATGCTCGTGCTCCAACGCCTGTAACTCAAAAGCGGCTACTCCAAATGAAAACTGTCGTGCATGAGAGTTTAAAATTCATTCACACCTGCGCAAAAATACAAGTAAAAACGTGATTGTATTCATAACAATAAATTGCAGGTAAGGCGTTTTTGTGAAGTCAAATTACTTTTGACCTCGAAAATTTTAATGTTTGGGCGACTTTAGATGTAAAGTCGCCCAAACATTAAAATTTTCATATTTAAGGACAATTTTTTTATGTACCTACCAACGTTGATAGTTAAGTCTATGTACTGATGTTTATTACCGTGCTAGCCCAAGATGTTATTAAATGGGATTAAAGATGAAATGCCTACCAAATGAAAGATTTTGAAAATGCTACCTCAATTACAATACAAAATTGATAATAGATATTTTTTTTACAAACATTATGTAACCAATTAGTCTGTGTTTGTATTCACTTAAATTTATTTTTTGTCGTTTTTCTGAATTTTGGGGAAGATGGTCCTGGAAGGAAACATTGTCGTCCAGTTATTTTTCTTCCAGCAAGGGATCTAAATCGATTTGCTCCTCGACTATGTTAATCTCATCTCTGATCTGAGTCGAATCAAGGAAGTATTTTCCTGTTGGACAGTTAAGGCATGAAAGCGATTTGCAATCATTGCATATAACAGAGCACATTACATATGCCTTCCTGCAGGAACAACATACTTGTCATCCCTCCTTGCACGTCCAGGAGGGAGGTTAACGTGCGAAACTGAAGTTACAGTTTTTCGATAAACCTCTCTGGAAAAGTAGCAGACGGATTTCATTCAAAGGTTTTGAGCTACCACCCATGGGCAAACACACAATGAACTTTGCTCCTGCCTCACAAATCTTGCCAGGAGTGGCGTTGGGATCCATTAAGTCTAAAGCGAATTGTTGAAGGTTTATGAGCTTTTGAAATGTGTTTATAAGTTTGATTTGATTTTGACGGAAGATCTGGATCAGTTTCAAGCTGTTGTTTCAAAGCATGACATCCTTTAGCTCGACGTTCCTTTTGAATGTCAGTCAGAATCAAAGGAACAAACTTGGCAGCAACCCCTTCCATTCCCAATCTTCCGATAAAATTCGTTGAACCAAGCTGCCAGATAACCCACTAATCTCCGACAGTTGATCAATTACCTGTCGACGATCTGTGAGCACAAGCTTAGGGATTTTTTCAATATTTTCGTCAATTCGGACAGTTGATGGACGTCCAGAACGAAGTTTGGCATCAACCGACACGTCGCCATTTTTAAATCGAGCAAACCACCCATACAGTACACTCGGGTTTTTCCCATAGCGAAATCTTGGTAAGCTGTTTTCAACATTAAAAAAGTTTCAGCAGCAGTTTTACCAAGAAGATAACAAAATTTCACAGTTGCAGCTTGTTCATTTAAATTTGCCATCATAAAAAAGGAAACAAGAACAAAACAGCGTAAGCGAGAACAATTGCCGCAGATGAAGAGAATAAGCCAGGTCGACAACACAGACAGCACTCCACTGGCAGTGAGTTGCGCTGGACAGTAGTTGCGACAGAAATGCGTACTACTCAAGCTCTGCCCAAGGCAATGTTATTCCGCTTTTCTTTCTATTTTCTGGGGTGGGGGGGGGGGGGGGGGGTGGGGGGGGGGACCTCCTCGTATGATTACCATAAACACAAGAAATTAACACAAACACTCTAACTTATCTACTTGTATAATTAAATTAATAAATAGAGCTAAGTACCTAGATAGGTAGGTACCTAACGAAATTGCCCTTGTATTTGAATATTTGGACCAATATGCATGCATTCAAAAGTACCTTAACCTGACTTCACAATAAAGGCTTAGCAGGTTGAGTGAATCTTAAAATTTAGGAACTGTTTTTATGCAGAATTTGATGCTCAGATTTCATGCATGACACTTTTCATTTGGAGCAACCGAATTTGAGGTACAGGAGCATGAGCATAACTCACTTTGCCGCCAAGTTGATAAAAACTGCCGATTTTTGACGATTGATTTTCACTAAACGGGTTAGCCGATTTTAATTTTTGAAAAAGCCATTGTCATGATAATTTAAGCGCTTTCCTTTTGCTGTTTTGGAAATTTGCTGAAGGAGTTATAATCGAAAAATGCGAGTAAATGCAAGAACTACTACACAGCCTGCTTAACAAAATGGTTCAAATGGCTCTGAGAACTATGGGACTTAACATCTGAGGTCATCAGTCCCCTAGAACTTAGAACTACTTAAACCTAGCTAACCTATGGACATCACACACATCCATGCTAGAGTTAGGATTCGAACCTGCGACCGTAGCAGTCGCGTGGTTCCGGACAGAAGCACCTAGAACTGCTCGGCCACCGCGGCCGGCTCTGCTTAACAGCTCATACCTCCAAGCAGAAGAATAGAATATAAAATCGATCTGTTAGATGAGGATTAGTTTGGCTTAAGAAAAGGTAAAAGCACTAGAGAGGGAGTTCTGACATTGCTTGTGATAATAGAAGCAAAACTGAAGAAAAGTCAAGACATGCTTGTAGGATTGGACGACCTAGAAAAGCGTTCGATGATGCAAAATGGAGCAAGATGTTTGAAATTTTGAGAAAAATTGGAGTAAGCAATAGAGGAAGATGAGTAATATAAAGTACATACAGGAGTCAATGCCCGCATCTCGTGGTCGTGTGGTAGCGTTCTCGCTTCCCGCGCCCGGGTTCCCGGGTTCGATTCCCGCCAGGGTCAGGGATTTTCTCTGCCTCGTGATGGCTGGGTGTTGTGTGATGTCCTTAGGTTAGTTAATTTTAAGTAGTTCTAAGTTCTAGGGGACTGATGACCACAGCAGTTAAGTCCCATAGTGCTCAGAGCCATTTGAACCATTTGAACAGGAGCCAAGACGGTACAATAAGACCGAATGACCAAGAACAAAGTGTTCTTGGGTATAAGACAGCAATGCAGCTTTTCACTTCTGTTGTTCAATCTGTACACCAAAGAAGCAATGACTGAAGTAAAAGAAAACTTTGAGAGTGGGATTAAAACTGAGGGTGAAAGGTTATTGATGATAAGATTCGCTGATGACACAGCTATCTTCAGTGAAATTAAGGAAGAATTACAGGAGCTGTTGGATGAAATGAACAGTGTGATGAGTACAGAATATGCACTGAGAGTAAACTGGAAAAGGGCGAAAATAATAAGAAGCAACAGAAATCAAGAGACTTAACAGAAAAATTGGGTACCTGTATCAAGAAGTAGACGAAGTTAAGGGATTCTGCTACCTTGGAAGCAAAGCAACCAATTATGGATGAAGCTATGACGACAAAAAAGCAGACCAGCACAGGTAAAGAGGGCATGATGATGTACAGTGAATGATGTACAATGGGACAAACAGAACAGAAGAGAATTGAATTTTATTGCCGCCAACTTACATTTCACAGAAAGACCACAAAGTTAAGATAAGAGAGATTAGGGCTCGTACAGAGGCATATAGGCAGTCATTTTTCCCTCATTCTGTTTGGGAGTGGAACAGGGAGAGAAGATGCTAGTTGTAGTACAAGGTACCCTCCGCCACACACCGTATGGTGGATTGCGGAGTATGTATGTAGATGTAGATGTAGATGTAGATGTAGAAGTGTTTAAGATGTGGTGCTACAGAAGAGCGTTGAAAATTAGGTTGACTGATAAGGGAAAAAGGAGGTCCCCCACAGAATCAATGAGGAAAGGAGCATATGGAAAACTCTGACAAGAAGAGTGTACAGGATGGTAAGACTTGTTAAGACATCTGTGGTACTAGAGGGAACTGTATAAGGCAGAAACTGCAGGGGAATACAGAAGTTGGAATACATCCAGCAAGTAATTGAGGACTAGAGTGCAAGGGCTACTCTGAGATGAAATCATGATATTTTGGTCCTAAAAAGCTTAGCACAAGCCAAAAGCCATTGCAAACTCATGTAACTTACACTCCTGGAAATTGAAATAAGAACACCGTGAATTCATTGTCCCAGGAAGGGGAAACTTTATTGACACATTCCTGGGGTCAGATACATCACATGATCACACTGACAGAACCACAGGCACATAGACACAGGCAACAGAGCATGCACAATGTCGGCACTAGTACAGTGTATATCCACCTTTCGCAGCAATGCAGGCTGCTATTCTCCCATGGAGACGATCGTAGAGATGCTGGATGTAGTCCTGTGGAACGGCTTGCCATGCCATTTCCACCTGGCGCCTCAGTTGGACCAGCGTTCGTGCTGGACGTGCAGACCGTGTGAGACGACACTTCATCCAGTCCCAAACATGCTCAATGGGGGACAGATCCGGAGATCTTGCTGGCCAGAGTAGTTGACTTACACCTTCTAGAGCACGTTGGGTGGCACGGGATACATGAGGACGTGCATTGTCCTCTTGGAACAGCAAGTTCCCTTGCCGGTCTAGGAATGGTAGAACGATGGGTTCGATGACGGTTTGGATGTACCGTGCACTATTCAGTGTCCCCTCGACGATCACCAGAGGTGTACAGCCAGTGTAGGAGATCGCTCCCCACACCATGATACCGGGTGTTGGCCCTGTGTGCCTCGGTCGTATGCAGTCCTGATTGTGGCGCTCACCTGCACGGCGCCAAACACGCATATGACCATCATTGGCACCAAGGCAGAAGCGACTCTCATCACTGAAGACGACACGTCTCCATTCGTCCCTCCATTCACGCCTGTCGCGACACCACTGGAGGCGGGCTGCACGATGTTGGGGCGTGAGTGGAAGACGGCCTAACAGTGTGCGGGACAGTAGCCCAGCTTCATGGAGACGGTTGCGAATGGTCCTCGCCGATACCCCAGGAGCAACAGTGTCCCTAATTTGCTGGGAAGTGGCGGTGCGGTCCCCTATGGAACTGCGTAGGATCCTACGGTCTTGGCGTGCATCCGTGCGTCGCTGCTGTCCGGTCCCAGGTCGATGGGCACGTGCACCTTCCGCCGACCACTGGCAACAACATCGATGTACTGTGGAGACCTCACGCCCCACGTGTTGAGCAATTCGGCGGTACATCCACCCGGCCTCCCGCATACCCACTATACGCCCTCACTCAAAGTCCGTCAACTGCACATACGGTTCACGTCCACGCTGTCGCGGCATGCTACCAGGGTTAAAAACTGCGATGGAGCTCCGTATGCCACGGCAAACTGGCTGACACTGACGGCGGCGGTGCACAAATGCTGCGCAGCTAGCGCCATTCGACGGCCAACACCGCGGTTCCTGGTGTGTCCGCTGTGCCGTGCGTGTGATCATTGCTTGTTTTATTTATTTATTTATTTATTTATTTCGTATTCCATTAATCCGTATTGTGATAAATCACAAGGATGTGGAATGAGTCATGATTACATACAACAGATATAATACACATATATAAAATGACAAAAATGTACCATAAGATTATGAATAAGTTTGTAGGTTAAAATCAAATCAAAGGTATAGCTCAAGTAATATAAAACAATACCTAAAAAGGAAATATAGTACATTTTCCAAATTAAACAAATAATATACATATATAAAATGACAAAAATGTACCATAAGATTATGAATAAGTTTGTAGGTTAACATCAAATCAAAGGTATAGCTCAAGTAATATAAAACAATACCTAAAAAGGAAATATAGTACATTTTCCAAATTAAACAGTTAATGTGATCTATAGCAAACAAATTTTTATCAGTATAAAAAATCATTGCTTTATCTGTAGATACTCATCAAGAGAATAGAAGGAATTTACCATTAGGTATTCTCTCAATTTACATTTAAAAGTAGGTAAGACATTAATGTGATCTTTAATACCTGATGGAAGGGAGTTGAAAATTTTTGTGGCTGAATAATGAACACCTTTCTGAACAAGACTTAAATGTTTCAGATCCCTGTGTAGATCAGTTTTAGACCTAGTATTATGATCATGACAATCACTATTAGTTTTAAAAAGAGATAGGTTGTTAGAAACAAAAATCATCAAAGAAAATATGAATTGAGAGGTAAGTGTTAATATTTGTAACTTATGAAACAGACTTCTGCAAGAATATCTTGGATGAACACCACTCATGATTCTAACAGCTCTCTTCTGTGCAGTAAATATTTTTTTGGCTAAAGGCTTGTTGCCCCAAAATATTATGCCATACGACATGATAGAATGAAAATAACCAAAGTAGGCAGCTTTAGTAGCGTCCTCATCACCAATGGGGGTGATTACACGCAGAGCATAAGTTGCCACACTGAGCCTTCTATGTAGGTCTAAGATATGCTCAGACCAGTTCAGCTTGCCATCAATTAGAATGCCCAAGAACTTAGATGATTCACAGTGTAGTATATTTTGGTTACCACAGTTTAAGTGGCATACTTCATTTTCTTGTTGAGATGTGTGAAATTGCATATACTGAGTTTTCTGAATGTTTAGAGTTAGTCCGTTGCACTTAAACCAGTGTAGGATGTCAACGAGTACAGCATTACATTTATTTTCTAGGTCACTGTTATTTCGACTTTCAAGCAGAATAGTGGTGTCATCGGCAAAAAGAGTAAATTTACACTCGGTGTCTGTGCAAAGTGGGAGATCATTGATGAAGATAAGGAAAAGCAAAGGTCCTAGGATGGACCCCTGAGGCACACCACACTTTAATGTGCCCCAATCTGAAGAAATGGGACTATCATTGGCACCATTAATTATCACCTTCTGTTTTCTGTTTTGCAGATATGATTCTATCCATCTACCAATGCTACCTCGCAAGCCATAAAAATTAGCCTTATGTAAGAGAATGTTGTGGTCCACACAGTCAAAGGCCTTAGACAAGTCACAAAAAATTCCAATAGGTGACATTTTATTATTTATTGACTCTAAAATTTCATTTGTGAGAGAAAAAAATAGCCTGCTCAGTTGATCTACCTTTTTGGAAACCAAACTGGTTTCTGTTGAGTATGTTGTGGCTGTTAAGATGTTCTACAATTCTTGTATACATTAGTTTCTCTAATACTTTTGAGAAACTACTTAGTAGTGACGGTAGTTAGATAAGTTAGTTTTGTCACCCTTCTTGAAAAGTGGTTTCACAACGGCAAGCTTTAATCTCTCTGGGACAACACCTTGCTGGATAGACTCATTAAAAATGTGACACAGGACTTGACATATGTGGTCACTACAATGCTTCAGTATTTTTGGTGAAATGTTGTCAATACCAGTGGAATTTTTATTTTTTAAGGCCTTGATGGTATTTTTAACTTCAGTAATAGTAACTGGGGCAATACAAATTGGGTCATACGTGTTAGGGTTAGCTCTGTGTAATAAATGCGTAGCAGCATTTAAGGAACCGTTACAACCTACTTGTTCTGCTGCAGTTATGAAGTGATTGTTGAATATGTTGGAAACTGTTACAGGATTATGAATAACCTCATCCTTATAGCTTATCTCTGTGGTATTAACATTCTTGTTGCTCTTGCCACACTCTCTCTTTATAACATTCCAAACTGCTTTTATTTTGTTCTCAGATTTATCAATTTCAGACTTAATATACAGGCTCTTGGATTTGTTTATCACCCTTTTTAAAATTTTACAATATAACTTATAATGAGACCTTTCAAGGGGATCATTTGATACTCTTAGTGACGCATGTAACTCCCTCTTAGTCCTGCAAGAAATTTTTATACCTCCAGTAATCCATGGTTTACTGGAAGAAACCTCATTGTTCTTTCTGACAGTTTTTTTTGGGAAAGCCATTTCAAATACAGATATAAATTCATTTAAAAAAAGGATAAATTTATCATTAACATCTGATGTGCTGTACACTGGCTCCCAATCTATCTGTGACAAATAGTCGTTAAAGGCAGACACAGTTTCAGTGTTTATACATCTATAGGACCTATAGGTGTGAGAGATTTTATTGCACAAACTGATGTTATTTACTTTCAGAAGTTGTCCATCATGGTCAGACAGGCCATAAATTACTTTGCTCACACTAGCACTGTTGACTCTATTCTTGTCAATGAAAATATTATCTAGAAGGCTCTTGCAATTTTCTGTAGCTCTAGTGGGCCAGGTAACCATCGCAGCCAAGTTGTAAGAATTCATTAAGTGGTCCAGGTCAGTTTTGAGGTTGTTATCAGTTAAGAAGTTGACATTAAAGTCACCTACAATTATTAAATTTCTAGTTTTAGAGAACAATTTGGTCAAAAGAGATTCTAACTTATTCATAAAGATGCAAAACTTCCCTGCTGGAGCTCTGTAAATTGCAAGCACAGTAAGTAACATGTCCTTTGCAGAAATTTCAGTCCCGCAAACTTCAAAATGTTGATCTACACAATACTTACTTAGATCTAAAGATTTATAAATGATTTTACTGTCTATATAAATTACAGCACCACCTTTCTCCTTACTTGTTCTGCAGTAATGAGTAGCTAGATCATACCCATCAAGCTGCAGCCCATCAATTCCAACTGTTACATGATGCTCAGTAAGGCATAAAACATGAGGACGGTCAACAGTGTCCATGTCCCCTAAATTTACAGATAAAAACTCTAATTTACTTTTGAGACTTCTGATATTTTGATGAAGAATAATAAGATTCTTATAGCTACCTCTACTGTCCTTCTGCTGGTCTGCTTGTCCATTAACACCGTTAGTCCCCGTTGCACTCAAAACTGTGTTGGATACATTAAGACCTATGTCTTGTACAGCCCTCTTGCAGTGTCCGGAGCAAGTATGGTGGGTCTGACACACCGGTGTCAATGTGTTCTTTTTTCCATTTCCAGGAGTGTATTTTGGATGTCTACACTCAGTTAAAATTATTTCAAGCTTGTACATATTTATTGACCAGTGCGACCTTTTTTGTGATAATCATCCTCAGTTAAGGTATTAACAGGTAAAAATAGTACAGAATCATCAATTTAATAACTAATGGTGCAAAATACTGAATCTGAATTAATTACAAAAGAACGGAAAAACTGATAGCAGCCAACTCTGAAAATGATTAGATTGAATTCTAATGAAATAAAGTAACACATGGGGTGATATTGTCCTTACAACGTATCTGACATCTACTTTCTGTGTCTACCATGCAGTTCACGGTTAAGTGCATGATAGATGATTCATCGAAACAGCTTCAGACTGTTTCTTCGCCACTCCACTCTCAAACAGCGAGTGGGGAAAAAGAACACAAAAATATTTCTGTGGGAGTTCTGATTTCTCTTATTTTATTACAATGATCATTTCTTCCTAAGTAGGTGGGTGTCAACAAAATATTTTCACATTTGGAAGGGGAAAACTGGAAATTGAAATTTTGTGAAATAATTTTGCTATGACAAGAAACACCTTTGTTTTAATGACTGCCACATCAACTCATGTATCATACCCATGACTCTCTCTCTTGTTTTGTGATAATTCCAAACTAGCTGTCCTTCTTTGAACTTTTTTAATGTCCTCTGTCAACCCTATCTGATATGGTTCCCTTACTGTGCATCAGTAATCTTTAAGAACAGAGATAACAATTAATGGAAAATACAGTATGGAATGTAACAATATTATCAAAAGGAAAGTTGATACCCACCGTATAGCAGAGATACTGCGTCGCAGATAGGCACAACAAGAAGACTGTCACAAATACAGCTTTCACACACACACACACACACACACACACACACACACACACACACACACACACACACACATACACAATTGTTGGCGAAGGCCTTACTAGCCAAAAACTTTATTTGTGACAGTCATTTTGTTGTGCCTATCAGTGACTCACCATCTCCGCCGTATGATGAGTAGCAACTTTCCTTTTCAGAAAACAGATAACTGTAGTGTAGACGTCTTTTTAGTGGACCTGTTGCATGTTATAAGCATTCTGTCTGTAAATTCCCAAAGTGTTATGTATGTAGTTGAGGCAATTTAAATTATTTGTAATTGTTATCCATAAGTATTTAGTTGAGTTGATGGCCTTTAGATATGTGTTATTTACAGTATAAATGAAGTTTACATATTTGGATAGCCTCACACTTTTCACTATTTAGAGCCTGTTGTACCTTTTTGCACCGTAGAGAAATATTGTCTAAATTGCTTTACAATATGTTTTAATCTTCTTCTGACTTCACTAGATGGTAAATAACAGCATCATTTGGAAACAGTCTAAGAGGGCTCCTAATATTGTCTCCTAAATTGTTTATAAGGACTAGAAATATTAGAGAGCCCATAAAATTTTCTTGGGGAATGCCAGGTATCACTTCTGCTTTACTTCATGACTTTCCATTAGTTACTACGACTTGCAACATTTCTGACAGCAAATTGCAAATCCCATTGTGCAATTGGGATGATGTTCTAAAGGCATGCAATTTAATTAGAGATCACTAATGAGAAATGGCCTCAAAAGCATTCTAGAAATCTGGAATATGAAATCAACTTGAGATCCTCTATCGATATCTCTCATTGCTTTATGTGAATAAAGGGCTTGTTGTGTTTCACAAATATGATGTTTTCTGAACCAGTGTTACCTTAAAAGATGGACTGAAGAAAGGCAAACCTATTTTTACAGCATTTGTAGATGTAGAGAAATTTTTGATAATATTGACTGGAGACCACTTTTTGATATTCTGAAGGTACCAGGGGTAATATACAGGGAGAAAAAGGTTACCCACAACTTGTACAGAAACCAGAATGTTGTTATAAGAGTCAAAAGACGTGAAACGGAAGCAGGAACTGAGAAGAGGGTGAGGCAAGGTTGTAGTCTGTTCCCAATGTTAATCAGTCTGTACTCTAAGCAAACTGTGAAGGAAGCAAGGAGAAATCTGGAAAGTAACTTCTGTTGCAAAGTTAAGGATAAAAACTTTGAGGTTTGCTGATAACATCATAATTATGTCAGATATGGCAAAGGACTTGAAACGAGAATTTGAATGAAATGGATAGTGTCTTGAAAAGAAGTCTGAAGTTCAGTATAAACAAAACTAAAGGAAAAATAACATAATGTAGTCAAATTTAATCATATAAATCAGGGAATTAGATGAGGAAATGTCACATTAAATGCAAGAAATGAGTTATGTTATTGGAGTAGCAAAATAATTGATGATGTGCTAAGTAGAAAGAGTATAAAATACAAATTCACAGCAGCAATAAAAACATTGCTGAAAAAGATATATTTGTTAAAACTGAATATAAATTTAAATATTAGGAATTATTCCTGAAGAGATTTGTCTGGAATTTAGTCATATACAGAAGTGAAATACACTTAAGTGAGGGGACTGATCACCTTAGCTGTTTAGTCCCCCTTAAACATCCCAACAACCACCACCATGACTGAGGTGACAAAAGTCGTGTGATACCTCCTAGTATAATGTCAGACCTCATTTTTCTCAACATAGTGCAGCATCTTGATGTGGTATGGACTCAACAAGTCATTGGAAGCCTCCTGCAGAAATATTGAGCCATGCTGACTCTACAGCTCTCCATAACTGAGGAAGTGTTGTCAATGCAGGACTTTGTGCACGAACTGACCTCTCGATTATGTCCCATAAATGTTCAATGGAATCCATTTTGGGTGATCTGGGTGGCCAAATCATTTGCACAAGCTGTCGAGATTGTTCTTCAAACCAATCATGAACAAATGTGGCCTAGTGACAAAGTGCATTCCATCCATAAAAACTCCATCATTATATGGGAATATGATGTACATGAATGGCTGCAAATGGTCTCAAAGTAGCCATTCATAACCATTTCCAGTCAATGATTAGTTCAGTTGGGCCTGAGAACCCAGTAAATTCCACGTAGACACAGCCCACATCATTATGGAGCCACCACCAGCTTGCACAGTGCATTGTTCACAACTTGGGTCCATGGTTTCATAGGGTCTTCACCACACTCCAACCTTACTGCCAGCTCTTACCAACTGAAATCAGTACTCATCTGACCTGTTCACAGTTTTTCAGTCAACTAGGGTCTAACCGATATGGTTACAGACCCACAAAAGGTGCTGCAGGTGATGTAGTGCTGTTAGCAAAGACACTTGTGTTGGTCACGTGCAGCCATTGCCCATTAACACCAAATTTTATCACTCTGTTCTAATGGATATGTTCTTTGTACATCTCACACTGATTTCTGTGGTTATTTCATGCAGTGTTGCTTGTCTGCTAGCAGTGACAACTATAGTGTCCCGAGAGGGAGTGAGAAGGGACACATTGGAACTATGAGGGCTTTCCTCGATCAATGTAATTGATTGGTGAATTTTGCATAGGCAGCTTGTGGAACTCCCCCTGTAAAGAATCTACAAGATAAAGAGGGTGTTCAGGGACACAGAACTTGGTGTCCTCAGGTCTAATCAAACTCATGCTGATAAAGTTCATTGGAAGTTCACTTCTGGTGTTACTTACATTAGACTCTTCTATTCAATGCACAATGTTACGATATATGGCTTCGTGTAACTCGAACTGTGAGCTACCTTTTATCTTACAGTCCTGAGACTATCTTCTCAGTATTATCTTGAGCCTGACATGACTCTAACTGTTCCAAATCCTCAGCCTGGCCATGCCCGGCACAGGGGTAGTGTCCCAGATGACTACCAACTGTGGTCTTCCTTCGGTTGTGGCGGGTCCCCTTTTTATAATGCTCATCAAGTTTCTAGAACATTCCCTCTGATGCACATGCCAATGAGGAGTGTACATTACCATATATAGAAAACTCACGAGGCACTTGTGTCACAGTCATGAACTGCTATACAGGACCTCGATCACGCGCTTGCCGACTAGAGGCTGTTTCCATGTGTACTTAGCCTGTGTACCGACAGTTGCCAGCCTGCCACTGTTTGAATACCTGATTGCGCCAGCTTCTCTGTCATCTTCCCAACCAGAGTCTCGCTTACAACTTTGAATTTAATGCTGTATTTCATCCCTTAATAGTGGATTTCACAACACAATGCTATGCACATGCTGCTGCTTTCGGTTGTTAAGTGAAGGATGTCGGCCACTGCGTTGTCCATGGTATGAGGTAATACCTGAAATTTGGCATTTGTGGCATACTCTTGACACAGTGGATCTTGGAATTCCCTAATGATTTCCAAACTGGAATGTTCCATGCATCTAGCCCCAACTACCATTCTATGTTCAAAGTCTGTTAATTTTTGTTGTGAGGCCACAATCACTTCGGAAACTTTTTCACATTAATCAACTGAGTACAAATGACAGCTCTGACAATACACTACTCTTTTAGACCCTGTGTGTGCAATACTACCGCCACCTGTGTATGTGTTTATCGCTATTGCATGACTTTTGTCACCTCAGTGTATGGATGATGAACGGTTAAGGCAAGATGAGTGTAGATGCATTGATCTATAGAAGAATGCTGAAGATCATATGTGTAGATCAGATGACTAATGATAAGGTCCTGAATTTAATTTGGGAAATAAAATGCACAACTTGAGTAAAAGACAGGATTGGTTGATATATGAGTAATACATTCCGAGTGAGAGAGGAAGGTCAGTTTGGTAATGGAACTGTGGGGGTACAAATTATAGAGGGAGACTACAGTACTATAGTAAACAAGTTCAAATGGATGTAGGTTGCAATAGTTATGAGGAAGTGAAGAGTCTGGCACATGAAGGAAGGAGTAACATGGATAGCTGTATGATACCTGTCTTTGGGTTGGAGACTACAACACCACTGCATGCTTACACCTTTGCTCACAGCACCTTGCTGTTAGTGTTGTCTGTCACTGCCTTTCACATCTTATAACATTAGTTTTTAGCCTTCTGCTAGTGTAGATTTATATATTTCAGAATATCTGTAAACATTTATTATGCTCATTTACATCAATCATTCAAAATGCACTAACCCATTGAATTTTTACTTTTTCCCTTCCTGCAGCTAAATCATAATGTGAATGCCATGTTGCGCAAGTTTGTTAACGAAGTTCGACTATGTGATGAGCTTGAACGCAAGCTACGATTTTTTGAGGCTGAGATAATCAAGGATGAAGTACCAATTCCTGATGTAGAGGACAACCCAAAGGCACCTAACCCAAGAGAGCTTGTCGATCTGGAGGTAAGTGGTTGTGCTATACCATCAGACAGCGTCCAGTGTCATTTGTCTTACAAAATATGCAGAACCCAGTTTATTGGCTCACAACAATGTCTGCAGCAGATACAGATGTTCCATGACTTTGCTTCAGTATCATAGTATCTGTTCCTGCATCTTATCATATGCTGACTGCACTAGATGTGATATTGCTAGTCACTGCTTCAGCCAGTTTACTGCTCCAAGCTCTCTTATTTCTAACTATAATGCTAGTAGTTAAAGTGTGTGTTATTTTGTGACATGCCCGTTATACAACAGTTATTATCCTTTATAGCCTTATAATTCTGGTATTAAGCAATATGAAAAACCCTGCTGTTGTAAACACATTATATTGGTGTTTGGAGTATGAACTAAAATGTGTTGATTTAAAATAGAATTCCCCAATCTACTCTATTTCAACCAAAATAAACACATAACAAAATAATAAGGAGATTGGCCAACTCCTCATGAAATTTGGATTTACAGCACCTATGGAAATCCCCTTGTTAGATCCCAGAGACTCCAGACATGAAAAGTCCCACTTCCGTGTGCTTGTCTTGGTTTCATTTATATTTGTCAAGAGGAATGAATGTTTCATGTTTCACAGTGTACAGTGTCTATCGTGTAGTGAAAATGGAACAACATGTGTCAATCAAATACTGTTTGTTAAAAAGAAAAAAAGACTAGTGCTGTTTGGCATGTTGTGTACTTCCCAGAATAATGATTGGAACTATTTGGGAGATCAGAAATATATGCTGGACCATCACCTGAACCTAGAATTTCGCCTTTGAAGGGCAATACTGTTACCAACTGAACTATTTAAGTACAATTCATTACCCACCTTCACATCTTTACTTCAGTCAATACCTTTCTCCTGCCTTCCAAAACTCACAGATCTCTCCTATGTACCTTACTGGACAAGCACTCCAGCACAGAAGAATATGTGGAGAAATGGCTTGGTCATTGTTTTCAGAATGAACATATTGCTATGGTAACTTAGTCAGTAAGAGTATTGCCCACAAAAGGCGAGGTTCTGGATTTTAGTAGTAGCAGAAAAAAGTGGAACAATCACACTTGATCTTATATCACTCCTGACATCAGTATTATACTTCTCCATTTCTGATATCATGTCATTAGTAATAAACATACAATAGTTTCACAAAATATCCCATTTTTATTCAGGCAGGAAATTATAAATCTTTATCATTTATTGTATAATTTTCCATTTACTTGCCACAATGCTATAGTTAGTTCACATGGAAATACCAGTAATTTACTATATATACAAACTAAGTGAAAGTGAAACTTTTGATGAGCAAAAACTTGTTTGTTTCTAATCGATTTAGCTCATTTGAAAGTCCTCAGTGTTGTCTTTTCAACAACTATTTTACTTTTTCCAATCAACTTTATATTTGAAAAGTTATACGTATTCAAAATTCTTATGCTCTAGACTACAAGGACAGGGGAGGACACTTGTACTTAGCACAAGCGTCACACATGCTTAGAACAGCTAAGCAAACATGCCATTGAAGAATATTGTGTTGACACCAGTCATCTGTGGAATATAACAAGGAGAATTTTGCATGCACTTCCAGCTATTGAGATAGTGTTATGAAGGAAGCAGTTGAAATTAAATTATCAAATAGTCTTATAGAGATGATGGTTGTTGTTTAAATTCTGTATGGCATCCTGCTCTCTCCCTTGTCAGAAAACAGAGGGACAGAGTTAATGCTACCTCATCCATTGATTATTAGTTTCACTATAACTGACTTCTGATGTAAGTCCTCTTTGGTTTGTGTGTTTATATATATCAAAACAAAGATGATGTAACTTACTAAACGAAAGTGTTGGTATGTTGATAGAGACACTAATATATATATAAAATAGAAATAAACTTCCACATGGGAAAAATATATTAAAAACAAAGATTCCAAGACTTACCAAGTGGGAAAGCGCCGGCAAACAGGCACATGAACAAAACACACAAACACACACACAGAATTACTAGCTTTCGCAACCGATGGTTGCTTCTTCAGGAAGGAGAGGGAAAGACGAAAGGATGTGGGTTTTAAGGGAGAGGGTAAGGAGTCATTCCAATCCCGGGAGCGGAAAGACTTCCCTTAGGGGAAAAAAAGGACAGGTGTACACTCGCACACACACACACACACACACACACACACACACACACACACACACACATATCCATCCGCACATACACAGACACAAGCAGACATATTTCTATATTTGAAATATGTCTGCTTGTGTCTGTGTATGTGCGGATGGATATGTGTGTGTGTGTGTGTGTGTGTGTGTGTGTGTGTGTGTGTGTGTGTGTGTGTGTGTGTGTGTGCGCGAGTGTACACCTGTCCTTTTTTTCCCCTAAGGGAAGTCTTTCCGCTCCCGGGATTGGAATGACTCCTTACCCTCTCCCTTAAAACCCACATCCTTTCGTCTTTCCCTCTCCTTCCTGAAGAAGCAACCATCGGTTGCGAAAGCTAGTAATTCTGTGTGTGTGTTTGTGTGTTTTGTTCATGTGCCTGTCTGCCGGTGCTTTCCCGCTTGGTAAGTCTTGGAATATATATATATATATATATATATATATATATATATATATATATATATATATATATATATATATATGCGGATGGATATGTGTGTGTGTGTGTGTGTGTGTGTGTGTGTGTGTGTGTGTGTGTGTGTGTGTGTGTGTGTGTGTGTGCGAGTGTACACCTGTCCTTTTTTTCCGCTAAGGGAAGTCTTTCCGCTCCCGGGATTGGAATGACTCCTTACCCTCTCCCTTAAAACCCACATCCTTTCATTTTTCCCTCTCCTTCCCTCTTTCCTGACAAAGCAACTGCCAGTTGTGAAAGCTCGTAATTCTGTGTGTGTGTTTGTGTGTTTTGTTCATGTGCCTGTCTGCCGGCGCTTTCCCGCTTGGTAAGTCTTGGAATCTTTGTTTTTAATATATTTTTCCCATGTGGAAGTTTCTATATATGGTCTTTGGGCTTTGGCCTTCATTTGGAGGTGACCTTATAAATTGTTAGAAAGCCTCAGAGGGCATTAGGTGCATTGTTAGACAACCTTTCCTTTGCTGTTGGATCTTGAAGCTCCAAACAAAACAATCCACATGAATGTTGGAGGATGGGTGAGTTGGATCTTGAAGCTCCAAACAAAACATTCCACATGAATGTTGGAGGACGGGTGAAAGGGCATGATACAAAAGTATTGGAGCTTGTTATGAGCACAAAATTATTTGAAGTCATGGGAAGTAAATGCTGTCCTGTTATCTGAAACCAAAGTGCATGGGGTGGCTTCAGTCACAAATGTGGCACATCTAGGAGTATGTTTGCTGAGCAACATAAAGTGGAATGGTTACATAAAATTAGTTAGAGGAAAGGCAGATCTCAGAATGATACTCAAGAAGAATCTTAACGAGATTATACTCATCCACAAGAGAGATAGCTTACAAAACCATTGATGAATGATTCTCCAATATTTATAAGTGTACATATAATGACAGAAAAGAAATGACACTCCTTGAATGACTAATGCAATATCCCTCATCCTGTATTAGTGCATGACTTTTACGTAAATCTTGAACTCTGTCCTTCAAATGTGATAATTTTTTTAAAAATTGACCACCTCAGTGGTAGTGGGCAAGCAGTTAACTCTATACGTACTTTTTGCGACGCACAGCAAGGCAAGAACTGTGCACCTCAAAGGTAGCTTCAAGCAAAAGCACATGCAGGTTGTTTTGTGCAGTGGAAGGAACAAATGCAGATGTGTGTGGATTCAAATGGGTGTTGCTTTGAAGGTGACCACTGTTAACTGAAGACATTTGGCAAGTAGGCCTACGAATATTTGCAGCATCATTCATTTGTTTTGTGTCAAACCTCGTACATATCCTGGCAAAGTGGAAATGACACATCTGTAGTAAATTGCTTGACCACTGCCACTGAGCTGAATGATTTTCATGAATCTTGTCACAGCACAGGTCACTGATCAAGGTCAAGAAACAGTCATGCAATAATGTAACATGACAAGTAGCATAGTAGTAGTATGAGCAGTGTTGTTTCTTTTTTGTTTTGAAGTTTAGGTGATTGTAAGAAATGTGTTGAACAAGTTTCTCTACAGTTTTATCTTCTGTTCCTTTCAGGCAAAATTTGAGCAAACAGAGAATGAATTACTGGAACTGAGTCAGAATGCAGTGAACCTGAAGCAGAACTTCCTAGAATTGACAGAACTGAAGAATGTGCTGGATAAGGCAGAGGGATTTTTTAAGAATCTGGAAGTTGCAAATGCCTCTGACCTGCAGACTAGGGCACTCATGCAGGATGAGCCTGACAGTGGGAACCCTGATAAGGGTAGCCTGGGGTAAACTTCTAATAGAGTTTAAATATTTTCCTAAACTTTATATCAGCTGAAATTGAATTAAAATTTACAGTTGACTTAACAATAAATATTAGTATTTAATCCAGTGATAACTGTGTTGTGTTGCTTCCCTGGATCTGCACACATACGATTTGAAAGATATTTTTTCATAGATATTTGGCAAACAGTGAGGGAGGAGCAAGGGAGAGGTAGATGGGTAGTTTGATGTGAAGGAACATTGATTCTGATTATCAAAGTGGATGCCAATGCCCTTGTTCAAGTTCCTATCTCTCTACAGTATCATATCCATTTACCATTAATTAATTAATTAATTCATTGTTTTCCCTGTGTCTCTTGATGGATAAGACTGAGTAGTGTGGAACAAATCAAGTTATATTAATAAAGTGAAATCAGTATTGCAAACTGCACTAGTAGTTAACTATTGTTGTCAAGGATGTTGGTAATCTGTCTGGTATGGAGAGGAGTGAAAGCATTAGACTATCAAGTTTCACTGCCTCCTTTCTCTTAATTTACACAACAATCAATAGCAACACACATGTTATAGTACTACTAGGTCAGGGATAATAATAGGTCAAATTCAGACCAGGACACTTCTCCACTATTGCTTGAAGTTGACAACTCAACTAATTTTCTACAGGAACTGCCAGTATGGTTATAGACAACTAATGAGAAGTAAGAAAACATACTATGTACTTTATGCCAAGACTGAAAGTTTGTGTATGTTGAATATTAAAACAGCTGGGGTTGTGGTTGGCTTATGACATGAAGGATTAATTATGCAAATGGAAATAAATTTTGCAGCATCTGTCACACATTTATGCATTTTTTGTTGGATAGCTTTGTTAGGTTGGGACATGAATAGACACATTCATTGCACTGTTACAAAATACATAATTTACTTCTTATTGTCTCTCCGGTGACAGACTACTTTACAGTAACGTTATATTTTATACTTCACACTGAACACTACCATCATTGCTCTTCAAAACTTGTATGTAACAAAACGGACTTTGTTCATAGCTTATACATTACACCACAATTGCACACAAAGCAGTCATCCATACAATTTTAATAATTTTTTATGTAGTCCACTGTCTAGTGGAAGGCGAGAAATATTTAACTACCAATAGCAGATAAACAGAAATTGTCTAGCACAGCTGAGCATGAAGTATCTTTTTTCCAGAGTCATAATCTTCTTTTAATTTGCTTGTTTAAATTTAGCTGGCTTAAGCATGAACAGCATGAACAAGTGTAGTGACAGTTCATTGTTAGTACAGTATACAGATTATGTTTATGTGACTTTCTTGTCATTCGTTAATGTACTTCTTCATTCATTCCACAGCCCTTATCATTCTCCTTCTTAACAGGATCTACAGAACTCTGTGAATGAATAAATAGAATGCTTCATTAACTGCATTCACTTGTTTTAGACTATGCTGACATGACAGAAATGTGACACACACATTTGAAATGTTCATTTAGACAGCTAGCATTGAATTTGCAACTGATGAAATGCGTATGTGTTAATGCAACATCTATGGAAAAAGTCTGTAGAAGCAGACAATGGAAACTCCATGTAGGAATATCAATAATGTAGGAAAAGACAGATTGATACTTACTGTAAAGACAACATGCTAAGTTGCAGACAGGCACAATTA
Organism: Schistocerca gregaria; assembly: GCF_023897955.1. Taxonomy (NCBI): domain Eukaryota; kingdom Metazoa; phylum Arthropoda; class Insecta; order Orthoptera; family Acrididae; genus Schistocerca; species Schistocerca gregaria. The sequence continues at coordinate 493,216,279 of NC_064924.1, forward strand.
AAAGATATCTACATAAACATGATACAGTGTGTTCTAGGAGAAGACTAATGTTTGTTGTTTCATGGTTAGTAGATAAGTGGCACCTGTGTACTGATCAGTTGATTACATGCTTCTGTCATGGCTAGATGAATTTTCTGTGTGTTTCTGTTACTTTTCTTTGTTGGACATTGTGAAAAGGAATGAACCTGACTGTTGACATTGAGTTAACTAATTGATGAAGTAGCAAAAAGGCCTGCATTTTGGAACATAGCATCAGAACTGCATAAAAATAAAATTTTGAGATGGTGAGCATGAGAAGAAGTGGTGTTGATCTTTTGTGAGGAAAATGACTCAACAAAAAAGTATAAGTAAGAAAAGCTTTATCAATAGTAAGTATACTTTTGTTCATGTCACATTTTCAAGTCTACTTTCATTAACAAAACAGTTGGTGAATTTAGCAGAAACATTATCCACTGATGAAATGGGTCATCCAGTGTGGGTAGCATCTATACTTGTGAAACTGCCTTCTAAGACATCTTTGTGATTAAAGCTATCTTTCATTCCAACATAGTTGTGAAGTACGGTACCAGTAATTGCTTTTACAGTGTGTTTGGTGCAATCCACACTGACATCTCATGGTCAATAATAGTATTCTCCACTTATTACATACCCTACCAAAAGTACACCCAACATAGCTATATGTTCCAGTTACGCAATAGATAAATACCTTCTTACGTATGTCAGCTGCTTTCTCATTAAATTTTCAATCAGCCCAAATGCTTCATCACCTACAATCATGTAAGGAAGTGCTACATTGTGGTTTTCTGTTAAAGATCTTTGTTTTGGCACATCGTAAGATTTTTCCAGTGAGTTTTTCATATAGAATGGAATCTCTGCAAATTCTGGAGTCACTGTCTTTTTCATAAATGTGAATACCTAGCCCGATAAAGTGATAGCCAATCAAATAACACCAACAGCACTGGAGGAGAATACGTTTATAAGTATAAGAATCTCAGTGTTCTGTATTTTGTATTCTGGCATGTTTACTGTTGAGAGAGCTGATGTAATGACGAACTATTGCATACTGTTCAATTCCTTGAGGGACTTCAGTCAGTTTTTCTTCATACAGTTTTAGCATGATAGGTTCCTTTATTTCATCCAGTTAACTTTGCATTCTTCACTAATTATCCCAGATACGGTCGATCTTTCACTTGTGCATGAATAGTGTAGCTCCAACACTGTATAAGCACTTGCAAGATGTGTCAAACTGAAACAGATTGCAAGAAAGTAACCTTAGTGACTAAAGCACTGTACTGCTTGTTATCTGAACTCTTTTGAAATTCAATCATACATTAGATGCGTGAATGTGCATTATATCTGGACTTGGGTTTATACTGTAGGAAGTAGATCATTTTTGCAGTAATTTTTGTTTGTTAGCAAGAATCAATATTAACTTGACTGCCATTATCAATTCAGACATTTTTTGTCTTATGCATTGCATTACTGTTGGTATGAGTCAGTAAAAAAGTTAAGTTTCCCAATTATTTAGTGGTATAAAGACAAGGTCTCAGTAAATACAGGATAAGCAAATAAAGATGTTACCTTCATTCAGTGGAGTTTAAAAGCATCAATATTAGTTGTCAGTGCAAAAATCCGAAGAATAGTTCATATTTTTCAATATGGTCATCAATAGCTGTACAGCATTTTGTGCACTGGTGCTCAAGGGATCATCAAAGTTGTTGTGATAGAAATCAACAATTTTTTCACAGCTGCTATGATGGTATCTTTGTCATAAATATATTGTTCACACAACATATTTTCATTTGTCTAATGGGGCAGATGGTTAAAGAAGAAAGGGTGAGAAATTATCAGTGAAACACACAAACTGGTGTAGCAAAGAAGGATAATTTTATAGCTCCTGCTCATTTTTTAAAAAAATTATGTGCTCATACATTATTTTATATATAGATGTTATGGCATTTCAAGCTGACTGAACGTTTTCAGGGGTTTTGTTTTTTCTGATTCATAGATTTGTTGCTGGAGTTGTACCTAAAGCGAAGGTTCCAGGATTTGAGAGAATGCTATGGAGAATATCACATGGAAATGTGTTCTTGCGACAGGCTGACTTAGAAGAACCCTTAGAAGAGCCAAAGACAGTAAGTTTAACTGACTAGAATGTTTTGTTTCAAACTGAATTGAACAGAAATTTGTTGTTGTAGTGAATCAAAAATACTATTGCATCAAAGGTTCATTTGATGTAAATGTTAAAATTATCATCAAATGTTAGATTTAATGTTGAATTACCAAGGAAAATGTTGTTTCTATTGAACACCAAATGAACTACTTAAAATCAATGCTTTTAACAACATTTATGAAACTGACTGATGTGTTTCACGTTTCCTTTGAATTTGTTTAACTATACAATAAAACTGAGCTGTAATGCACAGTTGAAAAAAAAAGTAATACTGCAGTCCACAGTAAATTTAATGATTTGTGTGTTACATGATGTGTGTAAATATTACACATCAATGTAATAATGTTTGCTTTTCAGAATTTTAAATTATGAACCTGTAGTGCAAGTGTACAATTCAGTACCTTTTATTTCACAGCAGAATATTCTCATTCTGTTCATATACAATTATTGCTCAGTAATGACCCTGGGGTTGAATTATTCTTTTTCTTTCCCTTGTAAATGAAGGCTACACCATTATACACTCTACTCTTATTACCAACAATTTTCACCACTTGGGTGTTAGATATTCAGCAAAATAAATTAAAAAGATTGATATATACCAGTGTACAGTAGTGTCAGACAGAGCCAAAAGGCACTGTAATCAATTATGACAAAAATTTTAATTTTCTGAATTAATCCCCCAAAAATTACTTCATTATGTACTACAGAAGAGACGATGTTCCAGTTACAAGACAAGCGACGTGTTACATAATTAAGAGCAAAGAAGAACAATGTATTACAACTTCTAATTTCTTTGAAAGAAAAGAGGAAGATTAGGCTTTAATGTCCTCACTATAGAAGGTCATCAGAGGTGGAGCATAAGCTTGGATTATTTCAAGGATGGGGAAGGAAATCACCCATGCCCTTTCAAAGAAACCATCCAAACATTTGTCTAGAGTGTTTTAGGGAAATCATGGAAAACTCAAATCAGGAGGACTGGATGCTGGTTTCAACCATCATTCTCCCAAATACGAGTCCAGTGTGCTAACCACTGTGCCACTTTGCTTGTTTTGATTGCACCTTTTATTTCTCTAATATTTAGAGTACATAACTTGCATACTTATTTTAATCATGAACAGTTGAACTGTAATGGTTTTCTTACAGGGCAACATGGTACAGAAGACAGTGTTTGTGGCCTTCTTTCAAGGTGAACAGTTGAGACTCCGGGTGAAAAAAGTGTGTACAGGTTTCCATGCAGCACTGTACTCATGTCCAACTGCTGCAGAAGAGCGTGCTGATATGTTATCTGGTGTCCGCACCCGCCTTCAAGACCTAACAGTTGTGAGTATCCTTGCTTATTGAAAATAGCTGAACAAATATGGAAAACAAATTTAAAGATACAGTTGAATATCAACACTTCCAGAATTTTAAATATTTGATTCATTAGGATATGCAGAAAATTGCCAGTGCAGAGTATTTTCCATAACTTGTCCAAAATCTTTATCTTACTCCCTGTATTATTTCCCCTATCTGTCATCAATTTTGTTGGTTCTCTTTTATAATTTTAATTTTAAATAAGTAAAACATGAATAAAAAAGGAAACATGAAAACTATTAAAATTATATGAAAAATTTTGTAAATTCCACAGCAGACTTTAACACTATTTTTGGGAAGCAAAGAAAATGAAAAAACTTTCATAAAAATTAATTAAAAACTTAAAAGTCAACAAATGGACAGAAATCTCCATTCCCTATGCAGAAGATTAATCATGGGAACTATTCCTCATTATTTTGTACATTGTATAACCTTGGCTTCAGCTTGGGGGTTTTCAGTGATCTCAAAAAATTCTAGGAAACAGATAACTAAGAGATGGCATAACATGAAATATGAACATTGTTTTTTACTTGTAATGGGAAACACCTCCACAAATAGTCTAACAAGTACCACTACTTCCACTGTTGGACATCACTCCATAGAACTAGAAACTAGTGAAAGGAATTTCAGTATGTAAAATATGTATTATTTTTATTTTCTTCTGAAAAGAGAAAGTTAGAATGATGTTTACAGCTCTAACAATACAAATGAGGAGTGTAATAAATTTATTGCTACATATTACGGACAGCACATCCTGTCACGTGTGGACATTGCTGGACTTCCAGTTTAATAAGTCATGGTTGCAAAATACTAACACTGATTCTTTACAAAAGAATGGAAAAACTGGTAGAAGCGACCTTGGGGTGAAATTAGTCTCAAGTGGAGAAATCCAATTATCACTGGAATCACAGAATAGTTGCCAGTTTGGGTGAATAATACCATAATCAAATCTGAGAGCTATTTTAATTTACCACTATGTATTTGACTGGTACAGTTTGTATCTTGATGTAGTAATTTTATCAAAGTACTCAGGTACACAGATTATATTTTCTCACCTAATATGGTAACTTTTCATCAGTTCCTGCAATCAAGACTGAGAAATAAAAAGCTTAGAAGTGAATATATCTGTCTTCTATACTTATAGTTTTTTATTAAATAGTTATTGTAGATTAGAATAAATAATTTAGAATAAATTGCTTCAGTTTAGATTTTAAATTTTATTTGTCATTTGTCAAGACAGTTTTATGATATTGGACAAATGATAGAGCTTTTCGTAGAAGCCTGTAGAATGCCTTTCTAATTCGCTTATAGCTTTAGTGATAAGCAATCATTCTTCCTGCTGGTGCTGAAACATGTATCTTCTTGAAAGGAAACCTTCTAGCTAACTGTGACTGACTCCAAAAATTACCACTTATTACTATCACTGACAAGTGGAAATATGCAACATAGTGTGACTGGTTATGATAATTTTTTGGTTTTAATTTTATGTGTGGCTACACTGCTTATCTGAAAGTATTATGAGAAAAAAGTGTAGACTGTGTTAGACTCCTTTGTTTAATTCTTTCGTGTATATTGTGGATTTATCTAAAAACCAAAATAATAGTCAGTTTCTGGTGGAATTTTAATTTCCACACATCCAATTCAAAGCATGGATGCAAGATAAAATGCTTTTCTGTCACTCCACTGGGTATTTCCAGCATTTGAGAGGACCAAAGACCTCACCATTATTGATAATAACAAAACCATTAATTGTTTAATTGAAGACTTAACCTATAATGTCATCTCTGTTCATTGCTCTCTATCCAGGCTACGTGAGAGTGCATATTTAATAACTGAAAAGACAAGAATAACCATATTTTCTACATCTACATCTACATCTACATCTACACTTATACTCTGCAAGCCACCCAACGGTGTGTGGCTGAGGGCACTTTACATGCCACTGTCATTACCTCCCTTTTCTGTTCCAGTCGCGTATGGTTCTCGGGAAGAACGACTGTCTGCAAGCCTCCGTGCACGCTCGAATCTCTCTAATTTTACTTTCGTGATCTCCTCGGGAGGTATAAGTAGGGGGAAGCAATATATTCAATACCTCACACAGAAACGCAAAGTCTCAAAACCTGGACTGCAAGGTACACCGCAATGCAGAGCGCCTCTCTTGCAGAGTCTGCCACTTGAGTTTGCTAAACATCTCCGTAACGCTATCACGCTTACCAAATAACCCTGTGATGAAACGCGCCGCTCTTCTTTGGATTTTCTCTATCTCCTCTGTCAACCCGACCTGGTATGGTTCCCACACTGATAAGCAATACTCAAGTACAGGCTGAACGACTCTTTTGTAAGCCACCTCCTTTGTTGATGGACTACAGTTTTTAAGGACTCTCCCAATGAACGTCAACCTGGCACCCACCTTACCAACAATTAATTTTATATGATCATTCCACTTCAAATTGTTCCGTACGCATACTCCCAGATATTTTTCAGAAGTAACTGCTACCAGTGTTTGTTCCGCTATCATATAATCATACAATAAAGGATCCTTCTTTCTATGTATTCGCAATACATTACATTTATCTGTATTAAGGGTCAGTTGCCACTCCCTGGACCAAGTGCCTATCCGCTGCAGATCTTCCTGCATTTCGCTACAATTTTCTAATGCTGCAATTTCTCTGTATACTACAGCATCATCCACAAAAAGCTGCATGGAACTTCTGACACTATCTACTAGGTCATTTATGTATATTGTGAAAAGCAATGGTTCCATAACACTCCCCTGTGGCATGCCAGAGGTTACCTTAACGTCTGTAGACGTCTCTCCATTGATAACAACATGCTGTGTTCTGTTTGCTAAAAACTCTTCAATCCAGCCACACTGCTGGTCTGATATTCCGTAGGCTCTTACTTTGTTTGTCAGGCGACAGTGCGGAACTGTATCGAATGCCTTCCAGAAGTCAAGGAAAATAGCATCTACCTGGGAGCCTGTATCTAATATTTTCTGGGTCTCATGAACAAATAAAGCGAGTTGGGTCTCACACGATTGCAGTTTCTGGAATCCATGTTGATTCCTACAGAGTAGATTCTGGGTTTCCAAAAACAACATGATACGTGAGCAAAAAAAATGTTCTAAAATTCAACAAAAAGCAGCTTGTGCCCTCTGTCTTAAATAGAAAGTTGTGTCTTGGATTTGTTAGCATTCACTGTTTGATTATTAGCAGTTGCATGTGGTAAGTGTCCTGTAATCTTGTCTGTGACAGTGTGCTGATTCAGTTTAATGTATAAAAATAACTCATGTCCAATCTTACTCAACATATCCACAGTACACTAGTTCTGGACTTATTTGGCCCAAACCAAGGTACCGTAATTGTCATCTTGGACCATTAAAGATTGCTCCAGCAGCTCATGTATGTATCATTCTTATTGTTTGCAGATTTATTGGTTGCTGCATTGATAAAGGCATAATTAAAATGATAATAATGTCAACCCTGCCAAATATTGCAGTTTTTTGTAGTGGTAATGGGTTTCAGAAGCTCTGTTGACGTTATCATGTTGGGTCTAGAAACTGAGAGGCTGTGGGTTTGAGTCCGACCAGGCTGAAAATTTTCAGTCTGTCTTTAATCTAGCCTTCACCTTTTGACAGAATGAGTATTTATGAGGAACAGCATGTGGTTCAGTTTCCATGCTTAACTGCAGGCTCTCCTAAACTGGTTGGATAACTGTAATGAATTAGGGACATGCAAATTCCAGAAGTAGTATCCAGTTGCAAGATTTTCACTCATTTATTGAGTGACATGAAATTATTATTTACTGAAACAGTGTTTAATTTTCAGATTTGTAGCTTACTTTGACAAAAATGTAACATCAAAGAACACCATTTGTAAAAACATCTTGCATGTATGAATAGTTTTAAAAAAAATATTTTGACTGTGCCATTTATCCCACATGTAGGCCAGGGTCCTTAACCATTTAGAGAACTTGCATTGCTTGCATTACAGATGCAAGTTGTAACTTGTGTATTTCTGTCAAAAGTCTATAATGACATAATAGAAATGGTTTATATTGGAATGATGAAACATTTTATAATGGCTGCAGGTCTGCAAGTGAACCAGACAATTAGCTATATTCATGCAGAAAATTTAGCTTAATTGATAACCTAGTTTAAGTGTCTTTGACCGAACACACTCACACACACACACTCAAAATAACATTTTATATTTTTGGGAGTGAATATAAGTGAATAGTTAATATTTATTAACTCAAAGATTCCATCAACTAAAAACCCGTGCCTCTTCAGTTAGAAGCACTTAATCAGTAGAAGCCCCCTGCAAAGTAATGTGTAAATGAACTGAGTTTTTGAAATAATTTGAAGATACTTCATTCTTCTGTTCCTTTAAACTGCAAAAGAAGGCATCGAGGATAACAGGCAGCATGGTGCCCAGACCTCATTGTAGAGCCTGCATCAGAACACTAAAGATTATGCCTCTGTCATCACTGTATATCATGCAGTTTGTAATGCATTACAGGGTGAACTACTGTAGATTCCAGGTGTATGGCAAATGTCGTAAGTAAAGTGCCGGTAAATAGGTACAATGAATAAAACACACAAACACATACAGAATTTCGAGCTTTCGCAACCGGCGGCTGCTTCGTCAGGAAAGAGGGAAGGAAAAGGAAAGATGAAAGAATGTCGGTTTTAAGGGAGAGGGTAAGGAGTCATTCCAATCCCGGGAGCGGAATGACTTACCTTAGGGGGAAAAAAGGATGGGTATATACTCGCGCGCGCGCCCACACACACACACACACACACACACACACACACACACACACACACTCACACATATATCCATCCATTGGTAATGTTGGTAATGAGGATCACCCTGTGGCTAAACATGCCTTGATGCACGGCCAGCACATCTTGGCACAGTGTTACACCATCCGAGTTATCTGGATACTTCCCACCAACACCAACCTATCCGAACTCCGGAGATGGGAACTCGCCCTTCAGTATATCCTCTCTTCTCGATATCCGCCAGGCCTCAACCTCCGCTAATTTCAAGTTGCCGCCACTCATACCTCACCTGTCTTTCAACAACTTCTTTGCCTCTGTACTTCCGCCTCGACTGACATCTCTGCCCTTACTCTTTGCCTTTAAATATGTCTGCTTGTGTCTGTGTATGTGCGGATGGATATGTGTGTGTGTGTGTGTGTGTGCGAGTGTGCACCTGTCCTTTTTTTCCCCTAAGGGAAGTCTTTCCGCTCCTGGGATTGGAATGACTCCTTACCCTCTCCCTTAAAACCCACATCCTTTCATTTTTCCCTCTCCTTCCTTCCTTCCTGACGAAGCAACTGCCAGTTGCGAAAGCTCGTAATTCTGTGTGTGTTTGTGTGTTTTGTTCATGTGCCTGTCTGCCGGCGCTTTCCATATATATATATATATATATATATATATGTGTGTCTGTGTATGTGCGGATGGATATGTGTGTGTGTGTGCGAGTGTACACCTGTTCTTTTTTTCCCCTAAGGGAGGTCTTTCCGCTCCCGGGATTGGAATGACTCCTTACCCTCTCCCTTAAAACCCACATCCTTTCATTTTTCCCTCTCCTTCCCTCTTTCCTGACGAAGCAACTGCCAGTTGCGAAAGCTCGTAATTCTGTGTGTGTGTTTGTGTGTTTTGTTCATGTGCCTGTCTGCCGGCGCTTTCCCGCTTGGTAAGTCTTGGAATCTTTGTTTTTAAGATATATATATATATATATATATATATATATATATATATATATATATATATATATATATATATATATATATATAAAACAGAAAGAAACTTCCACATGGGAAAAATATATTAAAAACAAAGATTCCAAGACTTACCAAGCGGGAAAGCGCCGGCAGACAGGCACATGAACAAAACACACAAACACGGAATGACTCCTTACCCTCTCCCTTAAAACCCACATCCTTTCATTTTTCCCTCTCCTTCCTTCCTTCCTGACGAAGCAACTGCCAGTTGCGAAAGCTCGTAATTCTGTGTGTGTGTGTGTGTCTATATATATATAATATATATCTCTTAAAAACAAAGATTCCAAGACTTACCAAGCGGGAAAGCGCCGGTAGATAGGCACAATAAATAAAACACACAAACACACACACAGAATTTCTAGCTTTCGCAACCGACAATTGCTTCTTCAGGAAAGAGGGAAGGAGAGGGAAAGACGAAAGGATGTGGGTTTTAAGGGAGAGGGTAAGGAGTCATTCCAATCCCGGGAGCGGAAAGACTTCCCTTAGGGGGAAAAAAGGACAGGTGTACACTCGCACACACACACACACACACATATCCATCCGAACATACCAAATATGTCTATGTGTGTGCGAGTGTACACCTGTCCTTTTTTCCCCCCTAAGGGAAGTCTTTCTGCTCTCGGGATTGGAATGACTCCTTACCCTCTCCCTTAAAACCCACATCCTGTTGTCTTTCCCTCTCCTTCCCTCTTTCCTGAAGAAGCAACCGTCGGTTGCGAAAGCTAGAAATTCTGTGTGTGTGTGTTTGTGTGTTTTATTTATTGTGCCTATCTACCGGCGCTTTCCCGCTTGGTAAGTCTTGGAATTTTTAATACATTTTTCCCATGTGGAAGTTTCTTTCTATTTTATATATAATTAAAAAAAACAGAAGCGCTCTGTAAACAAATTATCTAAACTTTTCAGTGTAATAAACACAATTTATCAGGGAGCTACCAGATTAGCAATTTGGAAGAAATTTATCAGGGAGCTACCAGATTAGAAATTTGGAAAAAATATTGAAGAAATTTTTAAATGAGAGCAAGAAAATTTAGGTATTGTAACATATTTGTTATTCAAGAGCATCCATATGATAGTTTGTTGGGGGAGGGGAGGTGCAAGCCTGGGAAGTACGGAGTATTTTTAATATTTTGGAAGACAACTTGGGATTTATAAGTACCAAAAAGAGTTCTAGTTCTGACACTGTTAAAAATTTCTTGAAAGAATAACGCCTCACTACAGTATATTGTTTTCCTTTCCCTGAGAGCTAGGGGTGGCAAAGGGATGCAAGGCCCTCCCCCTCCCCCCCCCCCTTCCCCCCCTCTTTCCCGCCGGTAATGCGTGCTCTTGTTATTATTGTATTATTAGTATTGGGAAGTGATGATATATCACTGAACAGTAACATGACACATACCTTATTTTAATGTTGTGATTATTAATATCAGTAATATGATGACATATGTAGTGCCACAATGATAACTAATTTGTTGTGTGTGTATGTATGTGTACTGTAAGTGTATTGATGTTTGCAATGCCACAGATGACCTTACAGGTCCCTACAATAATAAAAATTCAGTTAAGTTCAATGCAATCCAAATCGTTTAATCTTCACAGGTTCTAAATCAAACTAAAGATCACAGGCAGAGGGTACTACAGTCTGTTGCTAAAGAGCTGAACAGATGGACAATGATGGTACGCAAGATGAAGGCCATTTACCATACTCTCAATGGTTTCAATATGGATGTCACAAGCAGATGCCTTATTGCAGAGTGCTGGGTGCCTGTGAATGACCTACCAAGGATGACTCAAGCACTGCAAGATGGTGGGGTGAGTGCAGAAAAATTCAAATTCAATACGTTTTGTAACATAAACTGTCTATTCCACTTTTGGAATTATGCAGCACATTTTAGTTGCTGCAAAGCTTTATTTTTATTATTATTGACAAATAACATTGTTAATCAGTTGAAAAGGTTTCCAGGGATGTGGAAATGGGAAGATCTAGCAACAAAAATTGCTGTAAATAATAATAAGATCTGACACCTTGATAAAATACTTTTAAAAACAATTAAATTAATAAAAGCTATTGAGCTGGGGTGTGCCTTCTTGAACATAATTTCTTTTCTACCTTCTTTCAGAGCTCACACATTTCCTAAATGATGTTAGCTTCAGCTTTATTCAAACTGATGAACTTTAAAGGTGTTTCAGATCCTTTTTCAGCCTTCTATTATGACACGAGAGGAAAAAACTACTTTTTAAATATTTGTGTTCTGTATGAAAGAAAGCTGTGTACTGCATATTTATCACTCAGCATTTAATAAAAAAGTATTATTTTCAGGTTGCTTCTGGAAGTTCTGTAGCTTCATTTCTTAATATAATTGAAACGTCAGATACTCCACCAACATACGTTAGAACAAATAAGTTCACAGCAGGATTTCAAAACCTTATTGATGCATATGGATCCATAACATACCAAGAAGTTAATCCAGGTTAGTACCACCTCTTTAGCAATATTAGTTCTGTTCACTGTGGTCACAAAGCTAGTTTAGTCATATTTTTTATTTATATTTTTGTTTAGAGGCATCACCAATCATCATCCCGACACCTCCCCCCCCCCCCCTATTATCCCCCCCCCCCTACTTACCACTCTTCACTCAAACCCACATACACATACTCTTTTTCCATGCCTACAAGCTACAAAACGTAGACAAGGCAGGTAAATAATTACAAATATCTATAAAGTGCTGAGAAGTATGTGGACATTAGTATAGGACTGAATTGTCTAAAAAATGCAACAAGTCTTTCACCCTTTCTTTTTATTCTTCTAAGTGGTGGGTAGTCCCCCAGAACTATTCTGTATTTCTTTTCTCTGCCTGTGTCAGCATTGAAGTCTCCAAGCAAGACATTAACATAATGTTGAGGGACTTTCAAGTTGTATCCTCAAGAGTTTCCCAGAAGTCGTCCACCTTTTGAGGGTCTCTCTTGTTGTGTTCATTTATCAGGCCTGTGTGTTGATAAGGTTGTAAGCCTTATTTACAGATCAAATGGACAGAAGTGAGATCCTGTTTGATGGGGAGGTGAAATTTATTATGGATCCAATTATGTTACTTTTGACTATGAAGGCTATCCCTAGGATCATTGAACTGGATTTTTTTTATCACAAGGTTTCCTTTATATATTCTGAACTCTTCTGATTCAAATGGATTCTCATCCAGATATCTGGTCTCTTTTAGTGCCAGTAAGTAGAAATTTAAAGTGTTGACCAGTTGCTTTAATTTTCCTGTCTTCAGAAGTGTATTGATGTTTAGTATTCTAAACGAGTGTTCTTTCTTGGATTGTATCTTTTGTGTTGAGGTTCTGGGAAGCTCCAATCTTCTCTGTATGATGTTAGAGGCTCTCCAGAAACCCACAGCCTGGTTGTGCCACTCACAGTAGCAGAGGATTTCTGTTTCCAGTTACCTACTGTATTAGTGTCTACTGAGTGTTCCCCTTCATGCCTTAAGTTTAAGATAGTTGGGGGGGGGGGGGGGGGGGAGGGAGTGTAGCCCATCCACAGAGTTAAAACTCAGGTTGTAAGCCCCAGATTTTAGTTAAGGCCGCTCCTAACCTGGAGTACAGATGCCTTTTACAGTTGCTCCTAACCTGGAGAACACACTATGAATGCTGAATTCCAATGGAGTTTCCTCCACTGAAGAGTCCAGCGCATACTGAGTGTTTATATTATCCATAAAAGCAGCGTTACCTCTTCCGCCAGTTCTCTCATACTAATGATCTTCATCTCTGCCTTCATTTCCATCGAGGTTTTCACCATTAAACTGGCAAGATGCCCTCACAAAGTACTGTTACATGGACCAGGTGAACCTAGGTTTTTAATGAGGTGCTACTCCTCCCCCTCTTCCTTTCCTTTCTCAACAATGCTGAGGACCAGCTTAACAAACTTAATTTAAGCAGAAAAAATGGAGGCATTACTTTCCGGCTGATTCTCATACTTGAGTGGCCGTGGTGGTCTAGCATTAGACTCTGCCCCCGGGGATCCTAGAGTGGTGATTTCCCTTCATTCTGTTCCTCCAGGATGGCTCCAGGTCCACTCAGTCTGCTATCAAATGAACTCCTGGGAATTTTGCCTCAGCCAGGGCCGCCACCCTACCCCTCCTAGTGCCGTGACAAAGAAGGTTGTTCCTTACCTACAGTCAGACCAGTAGCCCAGTCATGGGCAGGTGTCACTGATTTTACCTTTAACTTTTGAATAATTTCTTTTACCTCACCATACATTTTTTCAGGCTCTCCATCATCTACAGAGCTAGTAGTCATATAAACTTATACTACTGTGGTGCGGAATATTTTACTTGAGAGGATGCCATTATTACAAAGTGATATGGAAGAGCTGCATGCCACCATGAAAAATAATTTATGCATTTCCTCCTTGTTTACCAACACTGCAAATTGGCCAACATTACAAGGTTATTTAGTCATTCATCCAGACTGTCAACCCTGTAACCAGTGAAAAGGCTGCTGCTCTTTCCAGGAACCACAGGCTGTCCTATCCTCTCCACAGATACATCTCCATTATAGTTGCATCTATAGTACAGCTATCTCTATGACTGATGCACAAAAGCCACCACACCTTGGCAAGATCCATGGTGCATGGAGGATACAACGTGTTGCACCTCAATAACAGTTGCCTTCTTCCATTTATGATGTTGTTTTCTTTAGTTTCCTTTGCTTATTTACCACATTTTGCTGTCTGAAAAAATAATTTGCTGAACATTTAATATTGCACTACTTTTGCGATATAGAGACAGATTTGGAGAGTGGCAATGATAATATTAAACAGGCTTCACTTGTTCTAGAATACTTCCATCTCTTTAAATGTGCTATCATGATGTACATTTCTGATTTTGTGCCCTATGATTCTGTTTCAGTTTAGTTATGTATCTGTATTTTACTCTGCATTATGCAAGCTAGTGATGATTGGCAGTTCAAAAGTGATTTAGAAACACCACAATCTATAAAATTTCTTCATTATTGTTTTGTAAAATATAGTCTTATCTCCTTCTATTTACTTTTACTTGTTGCTTGCCAAATTCAGTTTATGTGATCTTCTAGAGGAATAGTTGTTTGTTTTGATAAATTCTGCTAAGGTGTGATCACTGTCATTTTCAAACATATGAATAACGAAACGTATAAGGTCATCCACATGAGTAATAAGAGAAATCCATTCAATTTCCATTACATGATAAATCGCACAATTATAAAGGCTGTCAATCTGACTAAACACCTAGGGATTACAATTATAAGTAACTTAAATTGGAAGAATCACATAGATAAAGTAGTGGGTTAGGCAAACCAAAGACTATATTTTATTGCACACAACACTTTGAATATGCAACAGCTCTGTGAAAGAGACTGCCTGTTTGTCCTCTGCTAGAGTATTACTGTGCTTTATGGGATCCTTACTAGATAAGATTGATGGAGGACACTGAAAAAGTCAATAGAGGGGCAGTACATTTTGTACTGTTGTGAAATAGGGGAGGGAGTGTCACAGATATGATAAATAATTTGAGGTGGCAATCTTTAAAGTTTGTGAAATTTCATTACCAACTTTCCCCTCTGCATATGAAAATATTTTCCTGTCATCAATATATGTAGGAAGAAATGATCATCATAAGAAAATAAGAGAAATCAGAGCTTGTACAAAAAGATTTAAGTGCTCTTTCTCCCACAAGCTGTTGGAGAGTGGAATGGTAGCCTGAAGATGCTTTGTAGAACCCTCTGCCAGGCACTTAAATGTGTATTGCAGGGTATTCATGTAGATACAGATGAAGATATCCAGATCTTTCCACTGAAAACTATTCTTCTATTTAAATCCTCATTTTATTTTAAAATCTTCCATTACCACCTTGTAGTGGGATTTGCTGCCAGTCAGCATTTTATGTATCTCTTTTTATAGGTATTCTCTCTCTTTCCATCAAAATGTGAGTAAGCTGGTGCCTGATTTTCAAGGAATATTTTCTCCTTATTTTTAAATCAAGTCTTGTTCTACTCTTTGATATTCAGTAACTATATCTATAACAATGAAAACAATCAATTATTGACAAAATTATTTAATTGAATGGATAAAAAATCTACTCACCAAGTGGCAGCAGAACACACACAGAAAAGACTGTTGTAATTCTCAAGCTTTCAGAGCCAGTGGCTCATTCTTCAGGCAGAAGGGTTGAAGGAGGAGGAATAAAGGTGAAGGAAAAGGACAGAAGAGGTCTAGGAAAAGTGGTAGATTTCGGAAAAGTCATCCAGAAATGCAGTTCAGGGGAGACTTACCATACGGGAGGAGAAGGAAAGACTGATTGTTGCGGGCTGTATTGGATGAGATTTGAAAACCAGAGAGCTTCAAGGTAGAAGACAGGGTAATATGCAAGACAGAGATGCAAGACAAAGATGCAAGACAGAGATGCTGAGATGGAAGAAATTAACAAAAATTAAGGCCATGTGGGTGGTGGGAACCAAGGAAATGTTGTAGTGCTGGTCCCCACATGCAGAGTTCTGAGAAACTGATGTCTGGAGGAAGAATCCAGATGATGCGTGTGGTGAAACATGCACAGAGGTCACGAATGTTATGTTGTAGAGCATTATCTGTAACAGGATATTGCAAGTTGCCAATATACACCCTCTGCCTACATCAGTTCATCATAATTGATAATTTGGTGGCAGTCATGCTGATATAGAAGGCCGAACAGTGTTTACATAATAGCTGGTATATGACGTGCCGTTTTGCAGGTCTATTTTTTGCCACCCTCCTCCCACTTCCGTTACATACAATGCACTTAGCTTTTCACTCTTATTAATTAATGCACAATGTTTTAGTAGTAATTTCTGTCTTGCATATTACCTGTCTTCCACCTTTAGGCTCTCAGGTTCTCAAATCTCGTCCAATGCAGCCCCCAGCAATCAGTCTTTCCTTCTCATCTTGTACAGCAGTCTCCCCTGACCCACGGTTCTGGGTGACTTTCCCAAAATCTACACCTTTTTCTAGACCTCTGCAGTTCCTTCACCCTTCTTCCTTCTCTGCCAACCCTTCTGCCTGAAGAAGGAGCCACTGGCTTCAAAAGCTTGCCAGTTGCAACAGTCTTTTACATCTGTGTTCTTCCACCGCTTGGTGAGTAGATTTGTTTATCTATTGTAATCTTACCCTCCCACGCATCACCATTAATTTTCTCTCAGTCTCTTCACTATTTTCAAAATCTTCAAGAGGTGTATGATACACAAAAAAACTTTTTACTTATCTTCTTTATCTTGTTGATGTTGGCTCCAAGTCTTGCATCTAGGGTACATTCTTGTGGCTGTAATTTTTATAACGTTGCGGGATGTTGTTGAACTTAATAACTGATGAAGATTTGCCTGTTGCTATGAGTATCTTTTTATTTTATCCCATTCTTTATCCCAATAAATGATGATGATTCTTCTGTATCACACTGACTTTACAATTCCACTTCAGAACATGAATTCACATTGTTGTTGACAAAATTAGAAATATACATGCATGTACATCTGCGGCATGTCAAATACTACTTACATTCTGTGGTACTCAGAATATTCCAAAGAGTTTATAAAGCAAAAGAGTTTACAAACTTTCATGTCAAAAGAAGAATCTTTACTAACTTATATCATTATTTTATAATTGGGTCCAGAAATAAATTCAATAATTAGAGTTAGATTGTGCATTTAATGGTACTAATTGTAAATATATCAGAAATTTTATGATTTCTATTATGTTTAAAATGAGAATTGTTTTAACTGTGCCCACACAGTGTAACAAATTAATTTCTTTTTACATATTTTAGTTTGAAATGTAACACATCGTATCAAAATCATATGAAGTTCATTCAGTTAAACAGCTGAGATAATTTGAAACTGTACAAGAATCGACAGTATACATGGTATCAGTTAGTTCTATAAAAAAGAGATAAAGTTAGAGGAAGGTGACCCATTACAATATTCCCCTCACAAATTTTGTAAACAGAATGTTTACACTATTTTGTGACAGGCTATATGGTTTGCCAAATGGTGTACGAAATGATGCCCAGGATAGAATATAGATGTATAGAAGTATCTGATACATAACTTATTACAGAAAATACAAGAAAAATATCTACTACACAAATCATAATCTATACATGTATCAGGATATGGCACTCAACTTTTCAGATCTGTGAAACATACTGTCACAAGACAAATAATACAAAATGAAAACTACAACATTGCGCCACTAAACCATAGGGATAATTACAGAGACCATGTAAATTACTAGAATTTATAAATTTTAAGTTAAGATCTATACAATGAAACCTTCAACATCTTTGAAAGAGAAGAGAAAAAATTCCAGAGCTGGAAGTGTATCATGAGTGAACCGACTTGAAAAACTCACAGTGACGGGTACAGACCAGAAGAATATACTCAACCATGAATAGGAATCAATCAGTCACATAAACCAGAATATTTTGGGAAATGTTGACTCATGAAAGAACAAAATAATGGAAAAATATTAGGGCCAAAGTTTGTGGTGTGGGGATCAACCCATGCTGGGTACAAACCAGCAAAAGAGTTTCGTCACAACAAAATGAATAAAGCTCATAATCATATCAATAAGTCCAATTATATGCAAAAAGTTACTGTAAGAAGCATCTAGCCTTAATCAATGGTTGTACACTCTCCTTGAGTACACACATACACTGTCCCGATGACCAGGGATATCCAAAACACAGCTCAGCTTGAGTTTGTCCACAACTCAACTTCCAATCAGATACAATATTGCAATACTCAGCATAAATACAGGTAAACAGAGTCATACTTAATGAACCAGAGGCTGTAGAGCGTTTCAGGGAAAACACTAGGGAACAATGGACATGAATGGAGGAAGGAAATACAGTAGAAAAAAAAGTGGGTAGCTTTGAGAGATGAAACAGTGAAGGCAGCAGAGGATCAAGTAGGTAAAAAGATGAGGGCTAGTAAAATCCTTGGATAACAGAAGATATATTGAATTTAATTGATGAAAGGAGAAAACATAAAAATGCAGTAAATGAATCAGGCAAAAAGGAATACAAACATCTGAAAAATGAGATCAACAGGAAGTACAAAATGGCTAAGCAGGGATGGCTAGAGGACAAATGTAATGATGTAGAGGTGTATCTCACTAAAGGGAGATAGATACTGCCTACAGGAAAATTAAAGAGACCTTTGGAGAAAAGTGAACACCTTGTATGAATATCAAGAACTCAGATGGAAACCCAATTCTAAGCAAAGAAGGGAAAGCAGAAAGGTGGAAGGAGTATATAGAGTGTCTATACAATATTGATGTACTTGAGGACAATATTATGGAAATGGAAGAGGATGTAGATGATGATGAAATGGGAGATATGATACTGTGTGAAGAGTTTGACAGAGCACTGAAAGACTTAAGTCAAAACAAGGCCCCAGCGGTAGACAACATTTCATTAGAACTACTGACTGCCTTGGGAGAGCCAGCCTTGACAAAACTCTACCATCTGATGAGCAAGACATATGAGACAGGTGAAATACCTTTGGACTTCAAGAAGAATATAATAATTGCAATCCCGGCTGCAAAATACTAACGTGAATTCTTTACAGATGAATGGAAAAACTGGTAGAAGCCGACCTTGGGGAAGATCAGTTTGGATTTCGTAGAAATGTTGAAACACGTGAGGCAATACTGATGCTATGACTTATCTCAGAAGATAGATTAAGGAAAGGCAAACCTATGTTTCTAGCATTTGTAGACTTAGAGAAAGCTTTTGACAATGTTGACTGGAATACTCTCTTTCAAATTCTGGAGGTGGCAGGGGTAAAATGCAGTGAGCGAAAGGCTATTTACAATTTGTACAGAAACCAGATGGCAGTTATAAGAGTCGAGGGGCATGAAAGGGAAACAGTGGTTGGGAAGGGAGTGAGATAGGATTGTAGCCTATCCCTGATATTATTCAATCTGTACATTGAGCAAGCAGTAAAGGAAACAAAAGAAAAAATTTGAAGTAGGAATTAAAATCCACGGAGAAGAAATAAAAACTTTGACGTTCACTGATGACATTGTAATTCTGTAAGAGACAGCTAAGGACCTGGAAGAGCAGTTGAACGGAATGGATAGTGTCTTGAGAGGAGGATATAAGATGAACATCAACAAAAGCAAAACAAGGATAATGGAATGCAGTCTAATTAAGTTGGGTGATGCTGAGGGAATTAGATTAGGTAATGAGACACTTAAAGTAGTAAATGAGGTTTGCTATTGGGGGAGCAAAATAACCAGTGATGGTCAAAGTAGAGAGGATATAAAATGTAGACTGTCAATGGCAAGGGATGCGTTTCTGAAGAAGAGAAGTTTGTTAACATTGAGTATAGATTTAAGTGTCAGGAAGTCGTTTCTGAAAGTATTTGTATGGAGTGTATCCATGTATGGAAGTGAAACATGGGTGATAAATAGAGCAAGAAAAGAATAGAAGCTTTCAAAATGTGTGCTACAGAAGAATGCTGAAGACCGGATGGGTAGATCACATAACTAATGACAAGATATTGAATAGAACTGAGGAGAAGAGAAATTTGTGGTACAGCTTGACTAGAAGAAGTGATTGGTTGGTAGGACACATTCTGAGCCATCAAGGGATCACCAATTTAGTACTGGAGGGCAGTGTGGAGGGTAAAAATCGTAGAAGAGAACTAGAGATGAATACACTAAACAGATTCAGAAGGATGTAGTTTGCAGTAGGTACTGGGAGATGAAGAAGCTTGCACAGGATAGATTAGCATGGAGAGCTTCAGCAAACCAGTCTCTGGACTGGAGACCACAACAACAACAACAACACTGTCTTCAGAAATCTTGGCTAACAATTCACAAATAACAGTCACAACACAGATCCAGTCAACAGATGCTTGAGAACATTACCCAGTGCCCACACTCTCTTGACAGTTGACTGGTCCAGCAGGTACAGACATACAGCAGAGTGAGGATTGGATGGATCTACCCACATCTTTCAGTTTCCTCCTTAGAGTACTCATTACATGCTCCAACAGTTATGTTACTTCCTGTCTTGTATTCACATCAAATCCTGAAACATTGTTTTGTTTACTAAATATGCTGTTCAGTACCTCCTTAACATCATACAAAATATGCTCGCTTTAGCAACTTTTTGTAAAGTCAATTATATGGGATTTATATCAGTTGAGATTAAAATGTGTTCACATATGAAACATTGATAAACAGAGTTAAAGGCAACAAAAATTGGACTAATAAGGTGTTACACACAGATATGCTCAGATACTTTTACTAATTTTTGCAGTACAATTTATGAAAATTGTCCCATGTCAAGATCTACTCATTTAGTCTCATGGCATATATATGTCAAATTCTAAAGCATACATCCATTACAGAACACAACTATATAATGTATCACAGATTTTAACTCAGTCAGTGGATAAGAGAAAATTCTAGAAATCACATCACGTTACATACTAAATTCATGACAATGGAAAAAGAACAAACAAACAAAAATCAGATACTTATGAGCCATGTCTGCATGCTTTCAGTTCAGTGACATTGTGTAATCAAGACAACTTCTTAGATTTTGGATACACAAGTCTGTATGCATTAGAATGTGGATTTTCACAAATTTCAAGTGGTCCAATATAAATATTGAAAAATTTCTTAATCTCAGATGTCAACATTTAAGATTTCTTTTTGGCCTTCACCAACACTAGATCTCCTAATTCAAATTTAGAAAATCTACCTTTACCATCATGTCTCTGCTTTCTCCTATCCCTCTGTTTTGTCGTCATCTCCCTAACACATTGTTCCCTCTCTTGTGGAGACAGAATTTTACTTGGTGGAAACCCAACATTTTCAGAAATAAAGTTAACTGGTCTGTGATGAAACATGGTTTCAAATGGTGGAAAACCTGTTGAGGAATGTTGTAAGCTGTTCATAATATCCTCAAAATCATTGACATAATCTATCTAACTGGTATGATTCTTAGTACAATATGTTCTAAACAGCATTCCAATCTCTCTCATATATCTTTCTGCAGGATTACTCAAAGGATGGCAAACCGAGGTAAGAATATGTCCTATTTTTGCATGATCAAAAAAAAAAAAAATCTCTCCAAGCTTGTGATGTAAACTGAGAATCATTTTCAGATGAAATTGTCTTAGGAATACCCACCTGATGAAAATATGTGTTTTCAAACTTAGAGATGATTTGCATACTGGTAGCTTTCTTAAGAGGAAACAGCTTTATTAAGTTCCAAAAGACATCAACTGCCAAAAAAACATAACAAAATTCATTCGTACACCTAGGTAAAGGTCCATTAACATCCACAGATATGAGGTCTAGGTTACTATTAGGCAGTATGTTTTGCATTTGGCCTCTACTTGTTTGGTTACTTACCTTCACTCTTTGACATCTGTCATAGCTGGCAATCTTCTTCTTGACTCTTCTATCTATGTTATAAAAATAGATGTTTTTCTGAATCTTTTGTGTGCATTTGTTTGATCCACAATGACCAAAACTCCCACATGTATAAGTAATTAAAGTATCAATACACTGTTCCAGCCAACATAGTTTCCAATACTCTGAGTCAGTCTTATGTCTCCTGAATAAAATACCCTTGTGTATCTTATAATACTGTTCTGTCATTTCTCCTTGTTTCTTACGCAACATGCTCTTGACCAATTTCCAATTTTGATCATGATTTTGAAACCTGCGGATGTCTTTGCAAATTTTCAAGAGATCCTTTTCCTGTTTCACACCTCTCAAGGACATAATTTTAAACTCTTTTTCTTCTTCTCCAAAGTTGTTAGATGACTCACTTCCTAAAATTAGTCTAGACAAAGCACCAGCAACTACATTGCCTGTGCCCTTAATGTATCTAATTTCATAATTATAAATAATAATGCAGTGTGGCTAGGGCCTCCTGTCAGGTAGACCGTTCACCTGGTGCAAGTCTTTCGAGTTGACGCCGCTTCAGTAACTTGCGTGTCGAATTTCATAATTGAGCAGCTGTTAAAACAAGCCCCAATGAGTAATTCTGTTATGGTGCAGCTTACACGCCTGAAGATAACATAATGATTTGTGATCAGTATAGATGATGACTTTGTGACCTAGTAAATAATTTTTAAATTTGTTGAAAGCCCAATGTGCAGCTAAAAGGTCTTTCTCAGTTACAGTATATGTCTTTTCATGTTTCTGCAATACTGTACTAGCAGATGCAAGAGATCTATGTTCAATACCAGCATCAACTTCAACCTCCTGAAATAAATGAGTACCCAGTCCATCACTACCATCTGCCATAATACAAAACAGAAGTGATAAATCTGCTCTGAACAATATCTAACTTTGACACAACTGTCATTTGATCTCATCAAAAGCATCCTGACACTCCAGATTCCAATCCCAAATGATACACTTCTTCAAAAGTTCATACAAGCATGGAGCATTCAAAGCTTGGCTGATATAAAATTTTATATAAAATCCAGTTAACCCAAAAAAGATTTAAGCTGTTTTTTGTTACAAATGATTCTAATTTTGAAAACACATCTCTTAACAGATTCAAATTTTGTTCCCAAGTCTTTTCAGTGACCAGAATGTCATCTGTATACACAATTAATTTTGAACTCACTTCACTTCCTAAGACAGAACCCAGAGCTCTTATGAATTCAGCTACAGATACATTTAGCACAAATGGCACCACACAATATTGAAAACACTTTCTAGAATTAATTTCAAGTGGTATCTCATGAAATCCAAAGGTCAAGTCCAAACTACTCATCTACTTTACATAATCAAATTTGTGTTGTCCATGTTCTCAGGATGCTCATTCTCTCTGATAGAAATTTATTAAGATGTTTAGAGCTCAAAACAATTCTCACTTCATCTTTTGTCTTACTTACCACTATTGTAAGCACTCCTACTTCTCTCTATTACACCTCATGTTTCCATTTTCTGAATTTCTTCCTCTATACCTCTCCTTCTTGAGAATGGTATATTATGTGGCCTGAGAAAGAAAGGTTGATTATCTCTAAGGTAAAGTATGAACTGATAGTCGTTCACTTTTCCTGGTTTTTCACTAAAAACATTTCTAAACTCCAATAACAAATTCCCAAGTTGTTCCTTTTGTATGTCATTAAGAGACATATCTCCCCTTACTTAAGAATCTACTACACTTTCAAAATCCTGATCCTTAGTCTCTTCAAATCTATATCATCAAAAACCTGGTACTCACCTTGGTCCACAATGTTTTGCAAATAGTTACAACTTTTCCCATAGCTTAAGATATAGAAATTAGTTTTCACATAAGTATTACTTTTTAGTTCCAAAATAAACAATTCTTTAGCATTCCATTCAAAACAAGCCTCAACTCTCACTATCCAATCCACAGCAAAAATTATAGTTTCTTCCAGTCTGGGGATCACTAAGCATCCATGTTCAAAGGTTTTGCCTTCTATACTAAATGTTAAAAATACCTGAGATTTTACCAATTTGCTTTGCTTACCTGTAGCTCCTCTTATCTTTACACCTACAACAGGCGTTTCCACAAAATTCTTACTATATTTAATCTTGTCTCTAAATTGTTCAGATGTACCACAAATCAGGCTACCTGTATCAATCAAACAGTTCCCTTCCCACTGGTCAATCTTAATCTTAATGTAAGGACATCCAAAATCTGAATTGTATCTGTTATTAGACACTTCTGTAAAAGATCACTTTAAATTTCATCAACTGG
This sequence comes from Schistocerca gregaria, assembly GCF_023897955.1. NCBI lineage: Eukaryota > Metazoa > Arthropoda > Insecta > Orthoptera > Acrididae > Schistocerca > Schistocerca gregaria. Next base: position 493,240,354 of record NC_064924.1, read on the forward strand.
TACATCTACACTATTCTTACAGAGTTTTATCATCTTTACTGGTATCATAGCATTACTTTAGTCACACATGTTGTCCAGTAAAAATTGAATACACTAAATGGGTTCCATAGCACAACTAAACTTACTTATTACAGAAGGAACACAAAGTATATTACTGTCAAAATTACGTTTCATCCTTAGATCTTCTTTCACTTTATTCCACCAATTTGGATGCAAATTTCGACTAACCACAGCTAACTTATTGCAAAATGCACATTTATGTAGGTTATCATCAATTTGGTCCCAAACAAATTTCAAATACATTCCTGGAAATGGAAAAAAGAACACATTGACACCGGTGTGTCAGACCCACCATACTTGCTCCAGACACTGCGAGAAGGCTGTACAAGCAATGATCACACGCACGGCAAAGCGGACACACCAGGAACCGCGGTGTTGGCCGTCGAATGGCGCTAGCTGCGCAGCATTTGTGCACTGCCACCGTCAGTGCCAGCCAGTTTGCCGTGGCATACGGAGCTCCATCGCAGTCTTTAACACTGGTAGCATGCCGCGACAGCGTGGACATGAACCGTATGTGCAGTTGACGGACTTTGAGTGAGGGAGTATAGTGGGCATGCGGGAGGCCGGATGGACGTACTGCCGTGGGGCGTGAGGTCTCCACAGTACATCGATGTTGTCGCCAGTGGTCGGCGGAAGGTGCACGTGCCCGTCGACCTGGGACTGGACCGCAGCGACGCACGGATGCACGCCAAGACCGTAGGATCCTACGCAGTGCCGTAGGGGACCGCACCGCCACTTCCCAGCAAATTAGGGACACTGTTGCTCCTGGGGTATTGGCGAGGACCATTCGCAACCGTCTCCATGAAGCTGGGCTACGGTCCCGCACACCGTTAGGCCGTCTTCCGCTCACGCCCCAACATCGTGCAGCCCACCTCCAGTGGTGTCGCGACAGGCGTGAATGGAGGGACGAATGGAGACGTGTCATCTTCAGCGATGAGAGTCGCTTCTGCCTTGGTGCCAATGATGGTCGTATGCGTGTTTGGCGCCGTGCAGGTGAGCGCCACACTCACGACTGCATAAGACCGAGGCACACAGGGCCAACACCCGGCATCATAGTGTGGGGAGCGATCTCCTACACTGGCTGTACACCTCTGGTGATCATCGAGGGGACACTGAATAGTGCACGGTACATCCAAACCGTCATCGAACCCATCGTTCTACCATTCCTAGACCAGCAAGGGAACTTGCTGTTCCAACAGGACAATGCACGTCCGCATGTATCCCGTGCCACCCAACGTGGTCTAGAAGGTGTAAGTCAACTACCCTGGCCAGCAAGATCTCCGGATCTGTCCCCCATTGAGCATGTTTGGGACTGGATGAAGCGTCGTCTCACGCGGTCTGCACGTCTAGCACGAACGCTGGTCCAACTGAGGCGCCAGGTGGAAATGGCATGGCAAGCCGTTCCACAGGACTACATCCAGCATTTCTACGATCGTCTCCATGGGAGAATAGCAGCCTGCATTGCTGCGAAAGGTGGATATACACTGTACTATTGCCGACATTGTGCATGCTCTGTTGCCTGTGTCTATGTGCCTGTGGTTCTGTCAGTGTGATCATGTGATGTATCTGACCCCAGGAATGTGTCAATAAAGTTTCCCCTTCCTGGGACAATGAATTCACGGTGTTCTTATTTCAATTTCCAGGAGTGTAGTTTTCACCTTTGTTCTTAACAGATACCTCACCTTCACTGTTTGTATCATTACTCTGCATGACATTAATGAAAAACTGCTTTGACTGGACTGGTATGCCATGGCTCTTACTTACGTCTTCACATACATCACTTACCTTACCTGTATTCAGAAATAACTCTGAAACTTCATTATTCTTAAACTTCACAAAAACTTGATACTCATCATCATTGTCATCATCATCATCATCATCATCATCATCAGTATACTCTTCTAAAATTATCTCATCAACAACAAGACTAACAACACAAGTTTCATCTCTATTAAAGTCACACACCTCATCTACATTCATTGCAATAAGCTACCAGTCTCAGACTTACCAACGTCAGTCATTTCACAGCTCTCATTCACATTTACGTAAAAAATGCCACCTAATCCAGATCCAATATAGTCATAATCTGTTTTACATATATCAGTAACACTGTTTTCTGACCAAGGGAAGAAATCATTAGCACATTCTACATCAAAATTCTCATTACTCTCACATTCTGGTTTGTGATTATTATTTACATTGCTATAATTAAACATAGTATTCCAAAACTCTTGATCAAAACATAAATGAGAAATCTGATGTTCCTTCTGTCTAGCTTCAGATACCTTTGCCACATTATTAATGCTGTTATTATTGTCTAATTGTGAGTGTAAATTGGGGTTCATGTACTTCTTGTGTTTCCTTGCCCCAAAACTGTGTATCTTCTTCGAGGCAGACTGCCATTTCCTGAATAGTTACCTCTATTATTGTTTCTCTTATTAAATTGCCCATGGTTATCACCATAACTCATATTTTGCTGATGTTCAATGTTTCTGTCTGTATTACCATTTTGACTATGATAGAAATTACAATTATCACTGTTTCTGTGGTTGTTACCATTGTGATCTCTGTCATTTTGACTGTTATGGTACATGACTCTTTCTACTGCCCTATCCAACCTGTCAACATATCGTAACAGTTGTTCAAGGCAATTGTCAGGTCTGTGTACTACTGTATATCCCACTGCAACATTTCTGGTAATCTCATTTTGAGTGCTTCAATCAAAATCATTTTGTCAAATGGCCAGTCAAGGTGTGCTGATTTCTTAAGCTGGTTCTTACAAAACTCTTTCAGTATACTGTTCCTGTTCCTGTAATTGAGACCATTCAGAAATTCACTTTTAATTCTCCCTTGTTCAGCTTTTGATCAAAATTTATTTAAAAAACTTTTTTTGATTCTTTGGTATGTCTCCCACTAACATAAATGTAGATTTACCAAAGACAGACCTTCACCTTCACGACATCTTTTAACAAATTTAATCTTTTAGTCACAGAACTATCTCTACAGTGGTGTAGAAAATCCACTGGATGTAAATTGTCTGATGGAAAATTTTGATTGGAATGTTGGACCACACAATACCACTGTTTGTGTACAGATTGTTGTGAATGCAATTTTCCTGAACTACTGAAATTTTTTGATCTAGAACATACTGTTTTCAACCTTTAATATTATTTGACCTAAACTACTAAAGTTCTGTTCCATTCTTTCTACTACAGCTTTCTGTTCAACTCTGATGTCATCAACATTTTTTACTTGTTGAGCAGATTGGGCCATGAACTCATTTTCCAAAACAGTAAATTTATTTTATAATACATCAACTTTTTCATTCACACTTTTTAATCCATCTGACAACACATTTTTTAGTTCCAAACCCAGGTTATTTAGTTGGTCTATTTGGTGTTGTACAATGTCCATTTTACTATTATTTTCAGATTGTATTTCCATTAACTGATCATTGATTGCTCTAAATTTGCTGTTGTTATCTGATTTTATTTCTGTTAACTGATAACAAATTACACTAAATTTGCTATTGTCTGTTTTTATTTATATTAACTGATCATTAACTGTACCCAATTTGGCCAAAATTAACTGCATAATATCGGTTTTCACTGTTTCTTTGCTGTCTACACCTTCATTTGGTTCAAACATATCTAGGCTGGGTCCTCCATTCACATCTACATCACTGCCCTCATCTCTATTCATTTTCCTAGCAATCATACAAGTCCACCAAAAAAGAAAATCAATTTCACAAGTGATTTGTACCTACCTTTTCTGATCTCCTTCATCGTAGTTATAAAGTCCTCTTTCAATTCGTCCGGTCTGTCAATGTTGATATTATCTCGTTACTGTTGATATAACTTTGTTGGGCAGTCCACTGGTCTTCTTTCATCGAGTAATTGAAGTTCATTTACATAAAAAATTGCAAATGCATACATAATTGTTCTTTCTTCTTCTGCAACAGACAAAACTTCTTTATCAGTCAACAGATTACAGCTGACTCCCACACTTGTAATCTTACCCTCCCACGCATACCATTAATTTTCCCTCGATCTCTTCACTGTTTTCAGAAGCTTTGAGAGGTGTAAGATATACAAAAGAAATTTTTTATTTATCTTCATTATCTTGTTGTTATTGGTTCCAAGTTCTGCATCTAGGGTTCATTCTTGAGGCTCTAATTTTGATAATGTTGCGGGTTGTTATTGAACTGAATAACTGATGAAGATCTGCCAGTTGCTATGAATTTCTTTTTATTTTATCTCATTTTCTATATCACACGGACTTTAAAATTCCACTTCAGAACATGAATTCACATTGTTGTCGCCAAAATTAGAAATATATGTGCCTTTCCATCAGAGGCATGTCAACTATGACTTACATATATTCCAAAGAGTCTACATATATTCCAAAGAGTTTACAAAGCAAATGAGTTTATAAACTTTCACCTCAAAAGAAGAATCTTTACTAATTTATATCATTATTTTATAATTGAGTCCAGAAATAAATTTAATAATTAGCATTAGATTGTGCAATTAATAACACAAATTTTAAATATACCAGAAGTTTCACAATTTCAATTATTTTTAAAAGAAGAGTAATTTTAACTGTACATACAGAGTGTAACAAATTAATTTCTTTTTACATATTTTATCCTGAAACATAACACATCATATAAAAAACCGTATGAAGTTCATTCAGTTAAACAACTGAGATAATTTTAACCTATACAAGAATTGACAGTACACATGGCATCGCTAATTTCTATAAAAAAAGAAATAATGTTAGCGGAGGGTGACCCACTACACTATGCAACTAAATATATGTAACAGTTCTTTTGATTTATTAAAAACAAAGATTCCAAGACTTACCAAGCGGGAAAGCGCCGGCAGACAGGCACATGAACAAAACACACAAACACACACACAGAATTCTGTGTGTGTGTTTGTGTGTTTTGTTCATGTGCCTGTCTGCCGGCGCTTTCCCGCTTGGTAAGTCTTGGAATCTTTGTTTTTAATATATTTTTCCCATGTGGAAGTTTCTTTCTGTTTTATTTACATCATCAGTTCTTTTGATTTTATTGTTTATAAAAAATACTTTATGAGATTTTCTTCATTATTTTGTTACCAGTAAAATGTGTGCTGATTTTAGTTACAAATACAATCAGATATTTAATATTGAATTTATGTTTGCCATTCTGTACTTTTCCTGTCCATTCATGCATGATGCCTTTATTTCTATTCATATTCAAATTTAATATTGCAATTCCTTTAAGAGATAAACATTTAGTAGGTGTTTTACATTGAAAAATGTAAGAAATGTAACTGTGAAAATATTCTTTGCAGGGTTGTTTACAATTATTACATTCCCGTTCTTGTTTGCAATAATGTTTGGAGATTCTGGACATGGACTCATTCTGTTTGCTTTTGGATTGTATATGATTCTCACTGAAAAGCAGCACTTGAAAAAGAAAATTACAAATGAGGTATGTTCCAGTCACAAAAATCATACTTTTATTGAATTGTCAGTCCACTGATCACTGTTGTGATACACTTCCAGAATTAAATTATGCTTGTAGATTTATCTTGACAGCATTAATAATTGAAATACTTATCATCAGAGGGGACAGCAAAATTCTTTTTGATTGTCTTCGCGTAATGTTTTGAATAACTTTCGTTATGTTGTTAAAAGACATTGGTATGAAAAGATCACCCCCATATCAGTGTACTACTGACGAACGTGAATCTGAGGACTGAAATATAGTCACCTTCAGTCACAACTATTAATTACTGCAAAATCAGATTTTTGCTGTGGGTGATGTGATTTTCAGTTATGGTATGTATTAAGCAGTGCAGTCTTATCTTCAAATAACATAGCAATGAGTTATCTTTTAGATATAAGTTAGTGATTGCAATACAAAATGTAGTAAACTGAGAACTAAGAACAAGGGTGCACTAGCTCCAGTATTCTTCAAAGAAGAATTTTTATTTCTGAGACAAATAGTTAGCTATTGCTAATACCACAAAATTCAAATTACAGAGTGTCTTTCCGCTCCCGGGATTGGAATGACTCCTTACCCTCTCCCTTAAAACACACATCCTTTCGTCTTTCCCTCTCCTTCCCTCTTTCCTAAAGAAGCAACCGTTGGTTGCGAAAGCTTGAATTTTGTGTGTGTTTGTGTTTGTCTATCGACCTACAAGAACTTTTGTTTGGTAAGTCACATCAACTTTGTTCAAACAAAAATTCCAAGACTTAGCAAGCGGGAGAGCGCCGGTAGATAGGCACAATGAATAAAACACACACACAGAATTTCGAGCTTTCGCAAGGAAAGATGCAAGGATGTGGGTTTTAAGGGAGAGGGTAAGGAGTCATTCCAATCCCGGGAGCGGAAAGACTTACCTTAGGGGGAAAAAAGGATAGGTATACACTCGCGCGCGCCCACACACACACACACACACACACACACACACACACACACACACACACACACACACACACACACATCCATCCATACATACACAGACACAAGCAGACATATTTTAAGGCAAAGAGTCCTTGCCTTTAAATATGTCTGCTTGTGTCTGTGTATGTATGGATGGATATGTGTGTGTGTGTGTGTGTGTGTGTGTGGGTGCGCGCGTGCGAGTGTATACCTATCCTTTTTTCCCCCTAAGGTAAGTCTCTCCGCTCCCGGGTTGGAATGACTCCTTACCCTCTCCCTTAAAACCCACATCCTTTCATCTTTCCTTTTCCTTCCCTCTTTCCTGTCGAAGCAGCCGCCGGTTGCGAAAGCTCGAAATTCTGTGTGTGTGTTTGTGTGTTTTATTCATTGTGTCTATCTACCGACACAATAAAAAACACACAAACACACACACAAAATTTCAAGCTTTCACAACCAACGGTTGCTTCATCAGGAAAGAGAGAAGGAGAGGGAAAGATGAAAGGATGTGGGTTTTCAGGGGGAGGGTAAGGAGTCTTTCCAATCCCGGGAGCAGAAAGACTTACCTTAGGAGGTAAAAAGGACAGGTATACACTCGCACACACACACATATCCCTCCACACATATAGACACACAAGCAGACATATTTAAAGGCACCTAACCTTCATAACCTCCTAGTTCATCCCTATGAAATCCCCAAACCACCTTCCCTACCCTCTGGCTCCTACCCTTGTAACCACCCCGGTGTAAAACCTGTCCCATGCACCCTCCCACCACCACCTACTCCAGTCCTGTAACCCGGAAGGTGTACATGATCAAAGGCAGAGCCACGTGTGAAAGCACCCACGTGATTTACCAACTGACCTGCCTACACTGTGAAGCTTTCTATGTGGGAATGACCAGCAACAAACTGTCCATTCACATGAATGGACACAGGCAGACAGTGTTTTTTGGTAGTAAGGATCACCCTGTGGCTAAACATGCCTTGGTGCACAGCCAGCACATCCTGGCACAGTGTTACACCATCCAGGTTATCTGCCCTTCAATATATCCTCTCTTCCTATTATCCACCAGGCCTCAACCTCTGCTAATTTCAAGTTGCCGCCACTCATACCTCACCTGTCGTTCAACAACATCTTTGCCTCTGTACTTCCACCTCGACGGACATCTCTGCCCAAACTCTTTGCCTTTACATATGTCTGCTTGTGTCTGTATATGTGCAGATGGATATGTGTGTGTGTGTGTGTGTGTGTGTGTGTGTGTTCGCGAGTGTATACCTGACCTTTTTTTCCCCCTAAGGTAAGTCTTTCCGCTCCCGGGATTGGAATGACTCCTTACCCTCTCCCTTAAAACCCACATCCTTTCGTCTTTCCCTCTCCTTCCCTCTTTCCTGATGAAGCAACCATTGGTTGCAAAAGCTTGAATTTTGTGTGTATGTTTGTGTATCTATCAACCTGCCAGAGCTTTTGTTTGGTAAGTCACATCATCTTTGGTTTTAGATGTATTTTTCTCACGTGGAATGTTTCCCTCTGTCATGAAACAAAGATTCCAAGACTTACCAAGCGGGAAAGCGCCGGTAGACAGGCACAATAAAATAACACACTAACACACACACACATAATTTCGAGCTTTCGCAACTGGCGGCTGCTTCGTCAGGAAAGAGGGAAGGAAAAGGAAAGATGAAAGGATGTGGGTTTTAAGGGAGAGGGTAAGGAGTCATTCCTTTCCCGGGAGCGGAAAGACTTACCGTAGGGGAAAAAAGGATAGGTATATACTTGTGCACACACACACACACACACACACACACACACACACACACACACACACACACACACACACACACACACACACACACACACACCACACACACACATATCTATCCATACATAGCAGAGGCAAAGATGATGTTGAATGACAGGTGGTGTGTGAGTGGCGGCAACTTGAAATTAGCGGAGATTGAGGCCTGGTGGATAACGAGAAGAGAGGATATATTGAAGGGCAAGTTCCCATCTCCGGAGTTCTGATAGGTTGTTGTTGGTGGGAAGTATCCAGATAACCCGGACGGTGTAACACTGTGCCAAGATGTGCTGGCCATGCATCAAGGCATGTTTAGCCACAGGGTGATCCTCATTACCAACAAACACTGTCTGCCTGTGTCCATTCATGCAAATGGACAGTTTGTTGCTGGTCATTCCCACATAGAAAGCTTCACAGTGTAGGCAGGTCAGTTGGTAAATCACGTGGTTGCTTTCAGACTTGGCTCTGCCTTTGATCGTGTACACCTTCCGGGTTACAGGACTGGAGTAGGTGGTAGTGGGAGGGTGCATGGGACAGGTTTTACACTGGGGGCAGTTACAAGGGTAGGAGCCAGAGGGTAGGGAAGGTGGTTTGGGGATTTCATAGGGATGAACTAAGAGGTTACGAAGGTTAGGTGGACGGCGGAAAGACACTCTTGGTGGAGTGGGGAGGATTTCATGAAGGATGGATCTCATTTCAGGGCAGGATTTTAGGAAGTTGTATCCCTTGCTGGAGAGCCACATTCATAGTCTGATCCAGTCTGGAAAGTATCCTGTCACAAGTGGGGCACTTTTGGGGTTCTTCTGTTTGAGGTTCTGGGTTTGAGGGGATGAGGAAGTGGCTCTGGTTATTTGCTTCTGTACCAGGTCAGGAGGGTAGTCGCAGGTTGCAAAAGCTGTTTTCAGGTTGTTGGTGTAATATCAATGACAATGATGAGGTGGTTCACACAGGAAGCACTGGCTCTGGCCACCAGGACAAGGACTGGTACTGACAGGGCATACACGCCCTTGTTTCACACTGGAGGAAGGCCATAGAATGCAATGGAGATTGTGTGGAAAAATAGGGTGTGTAGATAAAACACCTTGTAATTCACACTATGTTCAATAAAGAATTGTTGAAGGAAAAAAATTCTGGTGCTTTACTTTCTGGGCAACTCTCATAACATGACGGAATAATCAACTGAGCCTGTACCTCAGTCTCTCAGCTCACTGTGTCCTTACCATCGTTCTACATCTGCATCTACATTCATACTCCAGAAACCATCATGAGGTACATGGCAGAGGGTATGTCCCATTGTACCAGTTATTAGGGTTTCTTTCCATTCGATTCTGTATGGAGCACAGGAAGAGCAATTGTTTGAATTCCTCTGTGCATGCAGTAATTATTCTAATCTTATCCTAATGATCCCTTTGTAAGCAATATGCAGGGGGTTGTGATATATTCCTAGAGTCATCATTTAAAGCCAGTTTTTGAAACTTTGTTAACAGACTTTCTTTGGATAGTTTATGTTTATCTTCAAGAGTCTTTCAGTTCTTTTTCTTCAGTGTCTCTGTGGCATTCTGCCATGGATCAAACAAATGTGTGACCATTCATGCTGCCCCTCTCTGCATATGTTCAATATCCCCTGTTAATCCTATTTGGTATGGGTCCCACACACTTGAGCAATATTCTAGAACCAGTTGCACTAGTGATTTGTAAGAATCTCCTACTTAGACTGGTTGCACCTTCCCAGCATTCTATACTCATACGATACTATGTTTTTTCATTTTGTGAAGTGCACAATTTTGTATTTTTGAAAATTTAAAGTAAGTTGCCAATATTTGCAACACTTTAAAATATTATCAGGATCTGACTGAATATTTATGCAGCTTCTTTCAAACAGTACTTCATCGTAGACAACTGCATCAACCACAGAAAGTCTGAGGTTACTGTTAATATTGTCTGCAAGGCCATTGACATACAACATGGACAACAACGGTCATAACACACTTCCCGGGGGCAAACCTGAAGTAATTTGTACATCTGACGATGACTCTCCATCCAAGGCTGTGCCCTCTCTATCAAGAAATCCTCAATCCAGTCACAAATTTCATTTGATACCCCATATTATCATACTTTTGACAATAAGCATAGGCATGGTACTGAATCAAATGGTTTTCATAAATCAAGAAATACTGTGTCTACCTGACTGCCTTGATCAAAGGTTTCAGTATGCCTTGTCAGAAAAGTGTGGCTGGCCACATAATCCAGCAGTGTGGTTCATGCAAGTGGAAGCAAGTTTTCTCTGTGTGGGCATTACAGTGGATTTCACCAAATTTGTGATCATGGGAAGCCAGTTAGACCATAAATACACCATGGAAATTGAAGATGTGATTGCTTCAAGGTGCTTAAATATACTATGCCTTGCACCACCCAATTGCCACTGGCAATCAGATGTAGGCATGTCAGTTGACTGCCAGGCTGTGTTGTGGCACCTGTTCATAAGTGACTACAAGTCCAGACAAAAATATCTGATGGACACTGTGTTGGATCTATGCATATTTCTGCACATGCAGTTACACAAGTGACCACCAACCAACTTCTGCCTGAACACAACTAATAAGCTAGCACACTAATGTATGGTATACTGTGGATCAAGCTGGATCTCTGATTGCAGTATGACCTGGTGTGGGCTTTACAATTGTGGAATTGTGGACATGTCAAAATCCATAATAGGGGTGGATTTTGTAACCTATTACCAACTGTTAGCAGTCATGGTGAATGCTCAGCTAGTTGACAGCGTTACCAGCTTAACAACCTCAGGTTTCTGACAAACTGAAGCAATGCTTGTGGCCATGCTGAAGCTTGTATAAGTCATATGCAGTGAGTACTAGGACTTACTGCAGAAATTTCCAGCACTGATGCAACTGCCTGGAACGCTGAGTAAGATATATCACAACACTATGCATTATATTAAAACTACCAATAACCCATCAGTACCCAGTTGACCTTGTCATTTGTCTCCAGAGTGTCTGCCCATAGAAGAAGCTAAGTTTGACAGCATGCTTCAGGAAGGTATTACGTGCCCATTGAACATTCCTTGGTTGTCCTCACGTCACTTAGTGCCTAATATGTGTGGTGCATGATATCCATGCAGGAGTTATTGAGCCATCAATGCAAGAAATGTGCTGGACTGATACCCTTTAGCCTTACTACGAGACTATAACTATGTGTTAAGTGATGTGACCTTATTAAGTGTCCTAGTCTCTCCCAAGGCATACACTCAGACTCCAGCAGCAGAAGCAGACATACCAAAGATGGCCATAATCACTTCATTTGGTTTATTTGAGAGTTGTTTCACAATATCTGGCCTCCAAAACACTGGACGGAGTTGGTAAAAGTTTATAGATGTGGTATTACAAGGTCTCCCCTTTTGCTTTGAGTACCTGAATGATCTCCTGGTTTCCTTAGCCTCACCAAAACAGCACTGTCAGCTTATAACTAAAGTGTTTAAACATTTAGAATAGTAAGACATAGTTTTAAACACTGCCAAATGCATCTTTGGTCAGACACCAGTTAAATTCCTGGACCATAAGATCTCATTGTCAGGTTCACTGCCTTTACATAAGAAATTTGAAGCCATCTTGTAAGTCCCACAATCAAGAAACCTTAAAGAACTGCATATTACTTGCTACTTTTAATTTCTATTATCAAGACCTTCCACATGTGGCTGAGTTGCAAGAATCATTAACGGCAGTGTTCACTGGCCCAAAGAGCAAAGGTAAGTGTCAGTTTTGTGGACAGATAACATGATCTCCACTTTCTAGGCAGCCGAGCAGAGCATAGTGGATTGTGCACTGCTCACACACTCTGAACCGAGTATTAATGGTTGATGAGAGCCAGGTAGTAATTTGTGCCATACTACAGCAACTGTGTGGCAGTGGAGGACAGCCTCTAGCTTTCTTCTCCCTCAAGCTGTCACAAACACAACAGAAATGGAGCACTTATGACAGAGAGTTTCTGGATAGCTATGAAGCCATAAAATACTTCCAACCACAACTAGAAGCCAGGGGTTTTACCATTTATACTGATCACAAGCCATTTACACATGCTTTCTGCCAAAACAATATAATTTGTTCATTGTAACAGCACAATCAATTGACGTACATACCCCAGTTCAGCATGGATGCATGAGACATTTCTTGGATCAACAACATAGTCTCCAACTCTCTTTCTCAGGTCAGCAGCCTCTCATGTTCAATTTGAGTTTACTCAGCTCACCAAAGCACAATAGACTGACCAACAGCAGTGCAGTCTGCTTAGAGATATGTCATCACTGTTGGAACTTCAATTAGTCCATGTGCATGGAGTCGACATAAAGTTATAGTGTGACATGCCAAATGGTAAACATCAACCTTTCCTGCCTACCATATTCTGAAGAGGAGCATCTGACAGCCTACATAATCTGTATCATCTTGGAGCTTTGACCAACAGCTCACCCAGTCTCGAACTAACTCATGTGGCCAGGTTTTCACAAAGACTGCAGAGTGTGCACATAAATGTGCATTAAATGTCAGGACAGCAACATCAACTGACATGTCCACACATCAATCATAGACTTTCCCTATATGACTGTTCACTTGACACACAGCCATATTGACATGGTAGGCTCATTACCGCCATCAAATGGCCAACAATACTTACTAACAATGATCAACTGATTCAACCACTGGCTAGAAGCAGAGCTGGTAGATAACATTCTAGCAGAGACTTTATATTCCACCTTTGTTTCCAGCTGATGTCACATTTTATCTCTTCACTACATGTCTGAGAAGACTGCAGATTGCAATTCAAGTCCAAACTGTTCACCTAGCTTGTTAAATTCTGCAACACAATGCATCATAGAACCACAAGCTACCACCCAGCGGGTAGTGGTATGATAGAATGCTGGCACCATTCTCTGAAGGCTGCCCTAATGTGCCACAGTTCAGATTGGACCACTGCCCTGCAAATGGTTTTACTTGGCCTGTAGAGTACCTACAAAACCAGATTTAGACACTACAGCAGCCAAGTTGATATATAGTGTAATATAACAATCACCAGGAGAGATTATGAATGCACATTCACTACAAGTGCCCGGCCATGTCAGTTAATTTATTTAGAGGACAAGTTTCCTGCATTTGTCCTCAGTAAACATCAAGACATGGCATGGCTTCCAGCTATGTACGTCAGAACCTAGACAAGTGTAAGTACATCATGATTCATTCTGATGGTGTTAAACGTGCACTGCAACCATGGTACACAGGGCCACACAAGATCATACTATGGGAAGTGCATGTTATCAACATACTTGTTAACAACAGACCCACTACTGTCTCCCTTGACTGAGTGAAACCTGCAAATGTGTTACAAGAAGAGCCACTTACCACTGTACCAGCACCAACAACAGCAGTGGTATCTTCACCAGGCAGCACAAATGGACCTCCTGAACATAAAACAAGATTAGTTCAACATGTCCACTTTCCAGGATGCTTCTGAAATGATAATCCACTTCCCCTGGAGGGGGCTGATGCAAAAGCCAAGACCACTGCTTCCATGTAGTGCACCATCATCTGGTATTGTGAGGGTGTATTTACATCATTCTGTCAAATATTTTGGCACCAGCCACCAGAGGTGCTGTGTTCTGCAACAGCATTATGCTTATACTTTGGCTGAATATTGTACCTTCCTTGTAATAAATAGTTACATGCTGGAGATTAGTTAATGCTTTTAGGGATAACATTACCATAAGGTGGAATTTCTTGAAGTTGTATTCTTCAATGACAAACACTTCCTTCCTGTATATAATTGTATAAAGTTTGAGAATTGCTCTCATATAAGAGTGTGGCATTTTGTGTGGCATTCATCATGTTTACAACATGGATGGTAATTGAGCAGATATCTTCTTATTGATGGCTAATCTGACAGAGCAGTATATCTTACCATGGCCCTGGGAGTGTTCATTTGGGCATCTATGTGATTGTGTGTACTTTTGCTAGAAAAAGAGCTAGTGCTCAAAAACTACTGTGGATGTGTTTTGTGTCACATGTTCCTGTGCTTTGCATATAAATCCATTTATTGATTTATAGCCCAGTTATAGAACATAAAAATATTAGCAATGGTATTGAGTATTTTTTGTGCTCAAGTCAGAGGGCCCAGTGAGACCTACATGAGGGCTGTGCTGGCTCTTTAAGGGCCTTTTCCTGATATATATCTTCTTCTTCTTTTGCAGAAATAGAAAGTCACAGCCTTGTTTTGTTTCTTCATATTTAATTACAATATCTTGGAAAATACAAATCATATTATTCATACATCTGATCATAAGGCAGCTGAATGCTGCTTCAGAAAGGGTGGATATAATTCCTGTTATTCAGTGTTTGTTTTTCTTGATGAAGTAATGTATTATATTTCAAAAACAGACTTCAGTTCAGTAATTAATCTTCTTTTTTTCAGATTTGGGGCATCTTCTTCGCTGGACGTTACATTATAGTTTTAATGGGAATATTTTCTGTTTATACTGGACTAATATACAATGATGTTTTCTCAAAGTCTGTGAACATCTTTGGTAGCAATTGGAAAGTCTCCTATAATAGTTCAACTCTCAGATCAAATGATGAACTTCAGCTCAATCCAGCAACAGATTATGGTGATAACATATATCCCTTAGGCATGGATCCAGCTTGGCAGGTGAGGTGTTACACAACTTACATGTTTTATATGTGTACAATGCTTATGGTTTCTAAAGGAGTTACCAGAATTTAACAATGTTGCTGTTGTTGCCACTGCTAGTAAAAATAGAGTGATTGATAAAAAATTTAGAGTTTTGAGGTGGACTACAGATTTCTGATTACCATATGCTGAAACAGAAATAAATACAAAATATGACAAAAGATAATGTAAAGGTCTTCCTCTGTAAGAAGACTGTCGTGAAGAATTGGAATAATGATACAGATGCCCTTATACAGTGTCACACAATATTAAGTTTATTTTTGAAATTTCTGTTGTGAAAATAAGCCATCAAATATCAAAATTGTTTATAGATTTTTCCCAAAACTAGTGTAGTAATTCATAGTCTGAACAGCCAGCATCTCTGGCTACTTCACAGAGAACTTTAAATTAATTTCCTCTATAACTAATGAATTTTCCTTGATGGGCATAGTTAGATGCTGCTCACTTGACTTCCTGTGGGCTACTGAGGATTTTGTTGAGAGACAAATACTGTCTCTAGTTTTAAAAGCTGATGTTAACTGTCAGAGGATGCCTTGTTAACTAAATGGTTCTCCTCCACCTTTAGTAGAGCATGGGACATAGTAAGTCAGGAGCTCAATTTTCTACACGACTGTAATACCATTAAATTTTAATTTAGGTTAGAGTGACTTACTCCTCTTTTTTCTGACTGCATATGCAGTCAGGTAAACACTATATTGCTAGCACAAAAAAGCATCACTTTGATTAGTAAATGCAGTAATCTTTAAAGTCAATGGTGTATACAGTAACTAACCCATTACTATGGAAATGGTGGTGGATTTTAAAAGCATGATTTGCATTTAATTGAAAAAGATATATCAAATATATTTTTATCATAATAAAAAAATATTGAGTGACAGACAAATGCAACAAAAAGACTGCTAAACATGCAAGCTTTTGACCAGAAGACCTTCTTCTGAAATAGAAAAGGAAGAAGTCCTTCTGGTAAAAAGCTTAAATGTTTAGTAGCCTTTTTGTTGTGTCTGTCTGCGACTCAGCATCTCCATTATATGGTGAGTAGCATCTACCCTTTTCATCATAATGTCTTTATTTCATCTTGGATTTTCCATTGTTAGAAAAATAATAGGTGGACATATCATGGGACAAAACTTGCGGTAGACTGTGATGCATAATTGTTATTAAAATGTGCTATCTCCAGTATACTACATCTGAAGGGTATTAAAGGAAAAGAATTAAATGCAGTATGGGTGAAGAATATTAATTCTTATATTTCAGCTCTATTTTTAGAGAGAAAATTCTTTTTAAATGCATTCAAAAATTGTTTAACTAAATTTCTCATAGTTCTATAGAATGATTTCTACAACCTTAAAAATATACTTAAAATTCGGTTTTAAAGCAAGATTCCTAAGCAAACTGATTCTTGTTTCAAAGGCTATCATAATATGTATAAGGTGTAAAACTATGCTTCTGCTGTTTGCTGACAGGTGGTGACAACGTTAAGTAGTGATCATAAGAAAAAGATCACAGACTTCAGGCAGTTAGCTTGCACCTCATTCAACATAACCTCATTCAAAAATTAGTCCATGTGTGTCTGCATCATGAAGTTGTTCTTGATTGAAAACCAGTTTAGGAGCCTAATTCTTGTCATTTGCGGGAGGTGTTACTGTTTTGTTTCAATATGAAGAAAACAGCAGCTGAGTCTCATCAAATACTCTCATGTACATATGGTAAGGGCGCTATTAGTGAAAGAACATGTCATGAACAGTTTCAACACTTCAAGAATGGTGATTTTAACATCATAGACCAGCATAATGGTGGAAGAGAGAATGTTTTCGTAGATGCAGAAGTGGAGACATTTGTGAGTGAAGACTCTTGTTAGACTCAAGAAGAATTGGAGCAATCAGTGGGAGTGACACAGCAAGCCATTTCAAAACATCTCAAGGCTATGGGCATGATTCAAAACGAAGGAGCATGGGTTCCGTGTGAGCTGAAACCAAGAGATGTTGAACTGTGTTTGTGAAGAGTTGCTTCAGAGACAAAAATGGAAGCGATTTCTGCATCGCATTGTGACTGGGGACAAAAAATGGGTTCATTATTATAACCCTAAGTGCAAAAAATCCTGGGGATATCCCAGCCACACTTCCATGTTGACACCCAAGCTGAATATTCATGGCTCCAAGATCATGCTCTGCATTTGGTGGGACCTGCTCAGTGTCGTGTACTATGAGGTGTTAAAACCAAGTGAAACAATCCCAGGTGCTCGTTATTGAATGCAATTAATGAGTTGAGCAGAGCATTAAAAGACAAACGGCCACAATACAACAAGAGGCACTATAAAATGATTTTACAGCATGACATTGTTTGACCCCACGTTGCAGAAGAGGTCAAAATGTATTTGGAAACGTGAAAATGGGAAGTCCTACCCTACCCGCCATATTATCCAGACATTGCTCCCTCTGACTATTACCTGTTTAGATCAATGGCACATGGCCTAGCTGACCAACACTTCCGATCTCATGAAGAAGTCACAAAGTGGATAGATTCATGGATCACTTCAAAAGATGCACAATTTTTTCGATACGGGATTCATACACTGCCCAAAAGAGGGGAGAAAGTAGTGGCCAGCAATGAAAAATACTTTGAATACATGTGTAACCAATTTATTTCATTAAATCATCAAAATACTTTGAATACATGTGTAACCAATTTATTTCATTAAAGCCTCAAATGTTGGTGAAAAATGGCGGAAGCAAAGTTGTAAACCTTGTAATAAAATACAAATGCAATTTTCCAAAGATCATATGAAGTATTGCGGACAGTCCCAAGTAAAGACACTGGAGTGTATGTCAGAAAACAATGCTGAAGAAGGGAAAATAATGATGAAAAAAAAAATGGATGATGTGAAGTAATATGGTGAAATTTGATAAAATAATAAGAGATCAAACGTAGTAACAGAAGAGGTTAGTGCATATACTAAGACTGGCCACAAGTAGCTCTGATGTAACACTGTGCCATTAACTTGTTTCTAGCTTTAGTTGAATCATTGCTTCTGGCTTCATTTGATTCATTATTGTAATATGTTAAATACAGAGATTTACATTTGAGCACTTTGTATAGTAAGTTTGTATAGCATTTTGCAAGCACATTTCACCGTTCATCATGTAACACATGTCATGATTATAGATTTGACAGGATATTTATTATGATGATTTTTACTTGCTTGGATAATAATGATCTAGTGAACATTGTTTTGCAAGTATTTGGAACACAGTCTTGGCAATTAAGGACACAGCAGTGTCACATGTTGAGAGATATAAGAAAAGGAACATTGCCAATGTCTCAGAGAACTTCCTGATGTTGGCACATTCTTGAATAGCTACTACAATTTGCTGCTCTAATCATTTAGAAGGTTCTGTTTAAAGGTTTTAGTGATTTTTAGTGTGATTACAGTTATAGAATACACTGATGAGTAAAAACATTATGACCACTGCCCACCATGATGTTGAATGCCACCTAGTGACATTGCAGGCATTTGATGTAATGACAGAAGAATGTTAGCAGAGCAGACACAGACAGAGGCTCAGCCTAGCAGAGATATGGGCTGAAAATTGGGAAATCCATTAAGATACATGACTTTCACAAAGGGCAGATTATTATTATGTAGAGCCTGTGAATGAGTAACGAAAACAGCAAAGCTTGACAGATGTTCATGTACTACTGTCATGAGCATCTATGGCTCAGTAAAGTAGGATAGATGGTGGTGTGTGGTATCTCTTCTGAAGGAGCACAATGCTGGCACATGCACAAGTATTTTGGAGCCCATTGTCCATTGTGCCTTGTTGAACACAGAGCTCTGCAGCAGACCACCCCTATGTGTTCACACATTGACCCAACAACATTGTAAATTACTGTTGCAGTGGGCATGGGATCATCAGGATTCAACAGTGAATCAGTGAAAATGTGTCAGCTCTTCAGATGAGTCACATTTTTGCTACACTAGGTCGATGGTTGTCAAATGCCATCATTGAGGTGAATGGTGATTAAAAATATTCAGCATACCACAGATGCAGGCTGGTGGTAGCAGTATTATGCTATGGGAGTCACTCTCCTGTGCTTGCATGGGACCTGTGATAGTAATCAAAGACATGCTGACAATTCTGAACCACCTGCATCCCTTCATGCTAGATTTCTTCCCCAATGGCGATGTCATTTTTGAGCAATATAATTGTTCATGTCTTGGAACCTTGCTGCAGTGGTTTGAGCATTGAGCTGTGTTATAGTGGACTCATGTTGATCACTTGGTGACCAAATTTGCCTGATGTAACTGCTATGGAAGCCATCTGGGTCGCTATTGGGTGCCATAACCACATACACAAATCAGTAGCTTGTTAGTTACGTGAATTACATGACCCATGTGTAGACATCTAATGCCACTTACCTCCACAAACCTACCAACAAACTGCTGGATCCCTGATATGCAGACTCACTCACGCATTTTGTTCCAAAGCTAGATGAACGTGCTATTAAACAGGTGATCATAATGTTTTGGCTCATCTGTGTATAAGCATGTAACTAGAAGTGTACTTGCTAAGCAGTGAGAAAAGGAAGGTTGCTATATGCAGAAATAACTATTAACCAATGGGTGTCCCAGAAAGGACCCACAAAATCAATATGAAAGCACTGCCAAGCCACAGTATGAGTCGGCCATGCAAAGAAGCATTGGTGGGGAGCAGAATGATGCTCCACGCAAGGGCGACAATTAGCAAGCAAAGTCTCAATTTGTTTATCAATGCTGACCCAAGTGCAGTGATGACACACTAATTGCTTCATCCGCACTATACCCCAATGACCAGCATGCAGTAAGCAGAGGATTTCCGACTGCAATGAATGAGTTACAACCACATGAGACTGATCATTGTCAGTTCATAACATAATAACACCGTGATGTACAGACAAGTTGTTCCATTGCGCAAAGTAACATCAAACAAGGGGATCACCAATCTGCATAGCAAATGGAGGCCATTGAGTAAGAATATACTTAAAGAATCTGCAAAGAAGCATTGGCAGCTGTCACGGAAGCAATGCGATGAAAATCCACTGGAGAACCATCAGCTAATTCCTTATCCAGTGAATCAATTAACATGCACGACAATTCAGAAGAATCAGGACTGATAGGTAGATGAGACATAGCATCGGCATTGCCATGCTGGGCTGTAGGCCAAAACAAAATTTCATAATTGCAGTTAGACAAAAACAAAGACCAACTTTTGTGCAGTTCGGGCTGGAACTGTCTTTGACGGGTGAAACGATGACATCAAAGGCTTATGGTCGGTGCCAAATAAAACTTGCAACTGTACAAAAAATCATGAAACTTTGTCACTCCATAGACAATAGCTAAAGCTTCTTTCTCGATTTGAGAATAGGTTTGCTGGGCACAGTTGAGCAACTTAGATGCAAAAATGACAGGGCAATCAACAAATGAATGCAGTGTGAGAGATTCAGCTCGATGCCATGAGAAGACACAGCGACGGCCAAAACAAATGGTTTGGAGGGATCAAACAGAATCAAAGAGCAATCACTCAAATAAGCAGATTTGAGCTTGTGGAAAGCAGCATCACATTCTAAAGATCAAACAAAAGGAATGTTATTACGCCTAAGGCAATGCAAAGGCACTGCAATCTGCACTGCATTTGGTATAAACTGAACATAATATGTCATTTTGCCCAATACAGACTGAAGTTCTTTCAAGTTCCTGGGTGCTGGAATGTCTCTAATAGCACGGAGATGTGACGGTGAGGGGTGGATACCCTGTCTGTTAATCATTTGTCCTAAATACAGAATCTCAGTTTGAAAAAAATTGCACTTGTCTCTTTTACACTTTCGTCCTGCCTGCAAAAGTACAGTAAATAAGGCACACAAATTCTGCAAGTGTCCATCAGGGGTGCAATCCAATACTACAATATCATCAAGATAATTGGAACAACCAAGGACAGTGGCACACAACTGCTGCAAGTAAGACTAAAAAATAGCAGGAGCTGAAGCGCAACCAAATGGAAGGCAGTGAAACTTGAACAATCCAAGGTGGGTGTTGACCACAAAACAGTGCTGTGACTGTTCATTGAGCATAATTTGAAAGTATGTGTCCCGCATGTCAATCGTGGAAAATAATTTTCCCCCACCAAGCTTATCAAAAATGTCTTCAGAACGCGGTAAGGAAAACATAGCAACCACTGTCTGGGGATTGACCATAGACTTAAAGTCAGCACAAATACAGAGACGACTGTTTTGTTTCCTCACATACACACTATAGGCGTAGCCCATTGTGAATCAGAAACAGGTTCATTGACACCACTCTCTTGCAAAAGCTTAAGTTCAGCAGCTATGGTGTCGTGCACTGTGTGCGGTACCGGGCGTGTGTGCAGGAAAATAAGCATGGCATTGTCTTTAACTACAACATGCGCTGCAAAGTCTGTGGCTCAACCAACGCTATCAGAAAAGAGTTCAGCAAAATCATCGCATAGTGTGGCAATACTGTCTGCATGGTCACTAGAGTTGTGGCAAAGTACATTGTCCTGAATTGTGAGGCCAAAAAAAAGTTTAAATGCGACCGTGCCAAAAATGTTCATAGCATCACTAGAGTGAAGCACATGGAAAGACACTGTTTTCATCATTGCACTATACATGGCTTGCAAACTACACATTCTGAGCTCTGAGATTTCTTGTCCAGTAAATGCAGTCAGAGTGGAATGTGAACAATGAAGTGGTGTGAGCCAAGCAAGTCATACGTTGATCTGTTGAGTAAAGAAGCAGACACACCAGTGTCCAGCTGCATGTGAACAGAACGTCCACAAATGTTCAAAGTTACAAAAAGTTTACTCGCATTGTGCTGAATGTGAGAGGAAGTGTCTGGCAAAACTTGTTTATTCACACAATGAGCTGTAGAAGCACATAAAGCAGTAAAGCAGAAGGCCTTGAAAAAATGGCATTGATTTCCATAGGCTGATGATGTGGATCATAATCATGGCAGTTTCCATTACTGTGACGCCCACACGAGTCATGCAATTGGTAAACAGGCTGTGAATTAGAGTTTCTCTTACTACACATAGCTTGCACATGTCCTTTCTCATTACAAAAATAACACTGTGCTTGACGGGATGGGCAACTGTCCTGTGGATGGGCACGAAAACAGTTCAGACATGATTTCAGTTTCTTAGTGGGTGCCTGGGTGGAAAATTGTTTACTTGCCCATGCGTGGCGGAAGTAGCCATATCTAATGTATCTTGTCTATCTAGCAAGTCCACTACTTCCTGCAAAGACTAGTTTTTAAATCTTTAAAGATGTGCTCATGGATGTGGTGGTCCACCACATTCTGCATAAGAGTATCTCTAATTATGTTATCTGCATAAGAGAGTCCATATGAGCAATTAAAGTCACAATCTGATGTTAGTCCCTGAAGGTCTGCTAACCAAGATTTATTTGACTGAGTAGGACCATGCCAGAGACGAAAGAATTTGTAGCATGCAGCTACCACATTTACACTGTCATGGAAGTGGGAGTTCAATGCATCAATCACTTCTGTGTAAGTTTTAGTCTCTGGGCAGGTGGTGGGGAACAATTTTACCAGCACATGGTATGACACTACACCTGCATTGGCAATGAAGAAGGCAAGCCGGTCTGTACCTGGTATGTTGTATGTGGTGAAGTGTGCCTCGAGCTGGGTGATGTATTCTGGCCAGTGTTCAATGTCCAGACTGAAGGCATGAAATGGCGGCACTGTAGGCGTCGTCTGTGGTACAGGTGGGGGTGTCGGAGGCATTGTAGTAGCTGCAGTTTGTGTGTGACCAGTCCATTTACAGCAGCAAGCACTGCATCATTTGCTGAGCTTGAGCCAACACCCTCTAAAGTTCAGATGATGTATCCAGGCCATCTGCTGTTGATGAAATGGGCAGAAAGCAGAGTGGCGCTCGTTGAGCTCCACAGCGTCTACTAGAGGACGGTGTGGTTCACGTAGTGCCAACCTACGAGTGTGCACCTACACTGTGTCATCAGAACTATTGAGATCACATCTACCAATCTTGAGAACAGAATAAAAAATTTGGAGGCATTGTTTTTCACTTCACTGTTTACCAAGAAATCCACAATGCAGTCTCACATTTTATTTTATGCCTCATGTTATCGTACTTTGGTTAAAAAAGAAAAAAAATGTGTTGTGCTGAGTCAAATGGTTTTCAGAAGTCAATAAAAACTGCACTGACTTAATTTCCTTGATCTGTGTCTTCACTACGTCATGCAACAAAAGCCCAGATTGGGTTTCATACGATTGGTGAGTTTCATTGCCATATTCAGGTTTGTTTTCTTATTTACTTGTGTGCATACCCTTTCTTGTTCTGAATTGTCCTCACTATCCTATTTATTTTCTTGTGGCTTGCAAAAACTACATAGTGCTCTTCAACAGTCTATAGTATAACTATATTGAAGAAGTTGTTGTGCACAAAACGTGTTCCTTTCACAGATTTCTCACTTTCTGTTTGTGGCTATTGAACTTTACTTTTTCAGGTTTTCCAAAAGGGTCAAACTGTCATGTGGAAATTTTAGTATGCTCAGTTCAATTTTTCCTTCGTATAGTTTCATGCTATCCCTTTTCAGAGCACCAATTATAAACTGTAAATTAGTTACACATTTGTTAATTTTGTCCTTACAGTTATCATCCTCCTTTTTTCCTTTCTTGTCCCTGAAAGGTTCACATTTTTTTGTGGAGGGACAGCCACCTAAATTTTACCCTTACTGCCATCATTAATGTCATGTATTAGTTCACAAAAGTTGAGTTTTAGGTTAAGAACAAAATACTGTATCACAGGCCCTAACAGTTATTAATTTTTGTGTCATTTCAGTGTACAGGATTTTAGCAATTGTGTGTAATTTACCTGAGACATTTTTTATGAACAGTTATGTACATGTATAGCGATCTTGAACTAATTTAGACATAGCTTCTGCAGCAATAATCAGGTCATGAAAGCATCTTCTTTTGTCAAATAATTTCCTTAGTCAACCAATTTAGGACAAACAAGTTGCATTTACTAATGAAGATAATATCATGCATATGCAATTAATCTGGAAATTGGAGTTCTGGATTTGGAGATTCCCATTGACACTTAATAGAAAGAGATTCATTATATATAAGACTACATCATATATGGTATAATAACTATTTTCCTTTAGTAGCAAGTAACTCATATCATAAAGTGTGGTAATAGTAGTAATATGGTGTTGTCAGTTGAGATTTCTAGAAGTGCAATATTTAACTTACAAGAAATCAAGAATGTACATCAGCACTATAATGGAGGGGAAAATGATACAAGAATAGCCACCACAAAGCTCTAAAAATTAATTCACCCCCTTTTTAAGAAAGTGGCTGACAGGAAATAGGAAAAGGTAGTGAAAAGACATAGATGTGATGAAAACAAAGAAAGATTGAAGTGGTAGATGGTTAGTGAAGTGAAACAAATACTAAGATCCCACTATTATGATGCAGATCATGTTCAGTGACAAATATTGCTGGTTACCAGCACAGCCATTTGTTTGCAGTCGCAGACTAGAGGGTAGTAATTTCATTGTAGAACTATGAGAATAATTGGTAGGTCAGCTGACAGACAGAATATATACTTGAAGATTAATTACACATTTTATCTCATTGGGAGAGGGGGATGACTGGAGTGTGTCATATCTGATGGAGTGGTGGGTAATGGTGGAATGAGCGCATAATCTACACAATCCATGTTTGACAAGTTTGAAAACAATATCATCTGAAGCAATATCCTTTTGCTGTTCTCAGTTGGCTGAAGCAAACAAGATTATGTTCCTGAACTCATACAAAATGAAGTTATCCATAATATTTGGTTTCTTTCATATGGGATTTGGAGTGACTCTTGGTGTTGTGAACCATATGTAAGTATATTGACATCACTATGTCTTCTCAAATAATTGACTTTCCATAAAAAAAAATTCAGTACCTATTTTTTCCATATAAAGATGAAATTTTAATACTTTATTAGCTCTACAACAAGAGAGAATTATTTTTTGTAATGTAGATCTAAACTTAGCCTCTTAGTCTCTTAATTATGCATATGACAGTGTAAATGTGTCTTCAGGACAGAGATACAATGTCTCACATTTTCTTCCTTCTCCCCTTGTTACTTTTGTACACAGCACTATTGTAATTCAACTGCTGCCACAGTAAAAATGTAGAGTTTTGCCTCATCTGAATTAAAATTTTGAAACTTATTTTCTTTGACTGATTTGAGCTGTACCCATACATATAATACATGATAGTAGAACTATTTTTATTGATAATCCCTCATTTTTTCATTTAATTTCAACATATTTCCTAAGGTGATTAACTTGATTATAACATACTATGCTAACTGGCTATTTCATCACAGAAGCAGCAGTTAGAATGGCTTTCTGCCCATTTTCATTCTTTAGGGAAAGGAAAAATTTTTGTGTTTTGAAAAAGACATAATGTTGAAATACATGGTAGTTGTTTGGTACTTAGTGTAGAAATTCACAGTGCACCAGCACTACTTGTTGTTTGATATGATGCAGTATGATTAATTGGACAGTGATGTAAGAAAGCAACTATTTGTAAAGCTGTAGGGTAACATATAGGTAGGTCTGAAATTTGGGCACAGAAATTTTCACTGTGAACACCATTTCTCTGCTGATGACTTCATCTTGGGTTACTAGTTGAGCCAAGTTCGATGTTTTAAATTTTACTTGGATAACAATGATGAAACTACTTGAAACATTGTTCTAAAACAGTGATATTACTCAGCCAATAAATCTTAAAGATTACATTGGTCAAATGTGGTGAGCTTGCATACCTGTTCAGCTTTTTATGCTGTGAATATAATGCAAAAGAGAAAATACTCATTTTCAAGAACAAACACTGGAAGCACTTCTGCCTCTCACAATAGACTGATATTTCATCACTTGTGGATAAACAGCAATGGAAAATTGGTAAAGTTAACAAAAGTTTGAATTTTTTCCATTAATTTGAATTTTTGTGTTACCACTGCCTCTCACAATCATATTTTCTTGGCCACAACTCTCTTGTATCTCTTCTTTCTAACTACCTGGTGAGACAATGAATACTGTCTGGACTGTCCATACACAACTTACGCTTGATCATCTGTACTAGATTATGTGTGGCAGCTAATACATGTATGCTCTAGCTGGAACAACTTGCACTGGACAATATTGCACAATATTTTCTTTTGATTAGAAGACAAATTCCTTGTGCCACAGTATAGTGGTGATATTTCAGGAGTTGAGAATGACCTAAAGAAAAATGCTGCTTCAGTGAATAACTTCTACCTGTTGCATTAATTACTGCCTGTCTTGAATGATATTATCATCAAATCAGTCAAGTTATAATCAGTTTTAATTTATCTGACATATGAAAATTCTATGCCAAATGAGAACTCAAACACCAGATCTTTGTCCTAATTAAAAGCATCCACACCACCCAAGTATCTTCTATAATGTGGCTCACAGCTCAAGTCTGCCAGATTTGTTCTTCTACAGTTTATAACTCTGCCAAGGCTCTCCCACCTTGTTGTGGGATTGCAAGTTTTACTTAAAAGTGTTGTAAATATCTATTATTGTACTCAAAGAGAGACTCATTACACTCCTTCCAAAGGCAAGCAACTGACAAAAGGTGGGGCCTCCATTCTCATGACCCACCTAGTATATGGTTATTGACAGCCACTAATCATAAATATTAAATTTCTGTACCGTTTATGAGTGTGAATCAGTGGCTTTTGTGGTTGCCCTTGGTGTTTCTTCTTTCAAAGTCATGGCCTGCTGTTGATACTTAGAAGCCAGACACATAAAATAAATTGTCTTGAAGGTTAATTTCAATTCAGAATCCCAGCGATAGTTGTCGCTAAAGCATCCCTCCCCCCCTACCCCATTCCTGCCAATGAATGGGGTGGGTAGGCTTGCATGCCTTTACTGTGGTTGGCCAACCACTTCAGAGGCATATCTGTGAAGAGGTCAGACTAACATATGGCTCCTGAAGAAGAGCAGCAACCTTTTAAGTAGTTGCAAGATGACTGATTGACCTGGTGTCATAACATTAGTCAGTGTGGTCTTGCTATCTTGGTATAGGGATTGGATGAAAGCAAAGCAAAACTAAAGAAATTATATTTCCAAGCATATGAAGGCATACTGTATTGCTTAATAATGATGGCATCATCTTGATAAAATTGTTACCCATTTGGATCTCTGGGTAGACACTACTCAGGATTGTCTTGAGGAAAAACAAAAATGGTGTTCTATGGGCTACAGTTCAGAAGGTTTGATCACTTTATTGGGTAGGTGTGACAGAGAATTTAAAAAGAGAAACAGATAGAATTAAGTTAGATACGGTGGAAAACAGGACTTCTTGTAAAGTGAGTACAGTGTTATAAATACAAAATCAAATACAGTAGGTTTAATAGTGAATAAAAAATGGGAATGTGGGCAAGCTGCTATAAACAACATAGTGAACACACTATCATAGCCAGGTAGGCAAGAACCCTACACCCATCACAGTAGTACAAGTTTATATGCCTTCTAGTTCCCCTGAAGATAGAAAGATTGCATGAATGTGTTATGAGATAACAGAAATTATTCAACTAGTTAAGGGTGATGAAAATTATTCAATTGTGATGGGTGACCGAAACTCAGTAGTAGAAAACGGAAAGCCAACAGCTTTACCACAGTGGTAGCACTGGCACCCATCTGTTCACCAAAGCTAAACGCTGTGGGGTTTGGCTAGCACTTGCATGGATTACTGTCTGAGTTGTCTGTGCACTCAGTCCTTGTAAGGCCAGTTGAGGAGCTACTTGATTGAGAAGTAGCAGCTCTGGCCATGTGAACTGACAATGGCTGTGAGAGTGGTGTGCTGACTACATCCCCTCCATATCTGCATCCACTGGTGCCTATGAGTTGAGGATGACATGGAATTCAGTCTCCACCAGACCTGTTTGGTCAGAGAGAGAGAGAGAGAGAGAGAGAGAGAGAGAGAGAGAGAGAGAGAGAGAGAGAGAGAGAGAGAGAGAGAAGGAAAAGGAAGTGAAGGAAAAAAGTAGGAAAACATGGAGTGAGGGAAAAGAATGAAACGGAAAGCTGCATGGTAGAATTTGGTACAGAGTATAGTTTAATCATTAATATCATTTGGGTTGGGAATGATGAAAGCAGGTTGAATATGTGAAAGAGACATGGAGATACCAAAAGGTTCCAAACAGATTAGGTAATAGTAAGACAGATATTTGAAAACCAGATTCTAAACTGCATATGGGGAACTGTGGTGGCAGCGTTTACTGTGAAGACCCCAGGGCTGCATCAGTAGGCACTGTGCTTGCCCATGCCATGCTGAGCATGACATACTCAGCTGAACTGCCATTTAAATGCTGGTTCCCATTGCTGAATTTGCAGAAGAGCTGTGTTTGTGAGCCACTGCGAACCACCTGGAGCAGGACAATTGCCAGTGTGTGGTGTAATCAGCAGCACACATTCATGATGCAGAAGTTGGTTAAGTCAGAGTGGCTTCTCAGAGGATACCCCCAGGGCATTGACACCCAGAGCAGTGCTGCTGAGTGGTGCTGATCAAGCAGAAGTTATGTCTGGCTGTGGCTGATGTCCATAGCTCACGGCCTGATTTTGGTGCTCCAAGTTCTGCTACTTTCATTCCACTACAGTTCCTAATACATATATATAGTTAATTCCTACTGAACCCAGAAGTAGGTCTTTGAAGAAGATTGCCATGGTTGTTTCTTCTTGTTGATGTTCATCATCCAGCTGTTGGTGATAATTTCTTGACAATATCTGCAAGAAGAAATGATGATGGAAGTTGTCTTCGAATACCTGCTTCAAGGTTCAGTAGTGTTAACCATATGTGTGTTATGAAACTGTTTGCACTGCAGAGTTGCCATTTCTGAACTTTTCTGCTGTCTTGTGCTGTTGCTGCATGAGCAGATATGTCTGCTACAACCAACCAAAAATTGAAAATTTGTGTTGTGTTCACATATGAACAGTTGGTGAGGTGGCTTATCCTCCTCACACTGTGCTGTGCCCGGTGGGAGCATAGTAATTTTTTGTCTGAGAATAATGGACTGTTGAGGAACAAAGGAACATGGTGATGTCCATTTCATTGTGCTTTGCTTCAGTTTATAAATCTATTAGCACACGGGGTGTTTCTCTGTATGCCATGGTGATTCTGATTTGGTTCTCGATCATATCAAAGTTTGTATCTTCAGAATCTGGCTCAATAATTCTTAAACCTGCTTTTCCAGTCTATCATCTTCAAATGAAGGCAAAACTATTTCAGCATTGTACAAGTACTGACTAGGTATCATATTCCCTGAGATTTTGTCAGCAGTAGAAGCCACTACATCCAGACTTAAATATCGACTATTTGTTAAGAGAGAATATGCATTGGTTGGTAGTCATTGAAGGAATATTGTTCAAAAAAAGGTCATTGGGTATCTGCAGTCCAGAAACAGCATGCACCTATAAGCATAGTAAGAGGGTTTTTTGTCTCCTAGTGCTGCTTTTTACTTTATGTGACTCTGAGTTTTCCAAATCTGGGATGAGGCTTGTTTCTAAGTCTGTATACAGAGAAGTAGATAATGTTTTCCATATAAAATCTGAAATTAGCTCAACAACTTCCCTATCTACTGATCCCAAAATATACCAATATTAGAGAAGGAAAGGCAAACCTACGTTTCTAGCATTTGTAGACTTAGAGAAAGCTTTTGACAATGTTGACTGGAATACTGTCTTTCAGATTATGAAGGTGGCAGGGGTAAAATACAGTGAACAAAAGGCTATTTACAATTTGTACAGAACCAAATGTCAGTTATAAGAGTTGAGGGGCATGAAAGGGAAGCAGTGGTTGGGAAGGGAATGAGACAGGGTTGTAGCCTCTCTCCGATGTTATTCAATCTGTATATTCAGCAAGCAGTAAAGGAAACAAAAGAAAAGTTCGGAGTAGGTATCCAAATCCATGGAGAAGAAATAAAAACCTTGAGGTTCGCGATGACATTGTAATTTTGTCAGAGGCAGCAAAGGACTTGGAAGAGCAGTTGAACGGAATGGATAGCATCTTGAAAGGAGGATATAAGATGAACATCAACAAAAGCAAAACGAGGATAATGGAATGCAGTCGAATTAAGTCGGGAGATGCTGAGGGTATTAGATTAGGAAATGAGACACTTAAAGTAGTAAACGAGTTTTGCTATTTGGGGAGCAAAATTACTGATGATGGTCGAAGTAGGGAGGATATAAAATGTAGACTGGCAATGCCAAGGAAAGCGTTCCTGAAGAAGAAATATTTGTTAACATCGAGTATAGATTTAAGTGTCAGGAAGTTATTTCTGAAAGTATTTGTATGGAGTGTAGCCATGAATGGAAGTGAAACATGGGCGATAAATAGTTTGGACAAGAAGAGAATAGAAGCTTTTGAAATGTGGTGCTACAGAAGAATGCTGAAGATTAGATGGGTAGATCACATAACTAATGAGGAGGTATTGAATAGGATTGGGGAGACGAGAAGTTTGTGGCTCAATTTGACTACAAGAAGGGATTGGTTGATAGGACATGTTCTGAGGCATCAAGGGATCACAAATTTAGCATTGGAGGGCAGCATGGAGGGTAAATATTGTAGAGGGAGGCCAAGAGATGAATACACCAAGCATATCCAGAAGGATGTAGGTTGCAGTAGGTACTGGGAGATGAAGAAGCTTGCACAGGATAGAGTAGCATGGAGAGCTGCATCAAACCAGTCTCAGGACTGAAGACCATAACAACAACAGAGAAGAAAATTTGCTACTCACCATATAGCGGAGATAGGCACAACAAAAAGATTCACACAATTATAGCTTTCGCCTATTAAGGCCTTTATCAGCAACACACACACACACACACACACAAACACACTTCTGCAGTTTCAGACAACTGAAACTACACTTAGTTGTCTGAGACTGCAGGCATGTGTGAAAGTTGCATTCGCGTGTGTATGTGCTGACAAAGGCTTTAAAGGCTGAAAGCTATAACTGTGTGTAATATAATGTTGTTTTGTCACTTGACTGCTTATATTTGTGGTAACACTTTAAGTTTCTACTTGTAAAAAACCTCTTTTTCACTTTTTTTCACCATAAAAGTGGTATTTTCAAAGCCACATATGATATTTCATATTGGCATTATTTGATGATGGATTTGCCTTGGAATCATCTGTTACTTACTGACTCTAAGAAGAGCTACAGTGCAGTGGCTTATGGGAGTAGCCATTTCAGTGGAAGGTATGAGGTCAGTTCAAAAAAATCCCAGAACTTTTCCTTTGAAATACTCTCCTCCACAATTGATACACCGCTCCCAACACCTTTACCACTTCCAGAAGCAGGCTTGGTCCACCTCTTGCTCCATCATGTGAAGTGCCATCTGCAAATTTTCTTTTATTTCATCTATCATTGCAATTCTTCATCCTTTCAATGTGGTTTTGAACTTTGGAAATAAAAAAAAAATCTACAGGAGCCAGGTCTGGAGAAAACAAAGCATAAGGCAACACAGTGATTTCATTTTTTGCGCTCTTCACAGATTGCAGGGTGAAGATCTTCCTGGTCTTGACTCTTGAGCTGTGGGATGACCTTGGTGGCGACACAATGCATTCTAAGATGCTGTGTCAAGATTTCATGACACGATACAACTGAAATGTTATGTTCTTCTGCAATCTCTTGGACAGTCAGTCTTAGATTGGCACGCTCAGTTTCGTTGATGTTTCTGGCATGAGTGTCATCGGTAGACTTCTGAGGGAATTCTGAACAAGGGTCATCTTTAACTTTCATCTGGCCATTTTTAAACCATGTGAACCATTCATAACACTGAGTATGGCTTAATCACTCACCACTGTAGGCTTCCTGCATCATTTGAAGTTTCTCTGTAAAGGTTTTTTTGAGGTTCACAAAATGTTTAGTGCAAGCATGTTGCTCCTCTAACTCTGCCATCTTAAAACTCACAAACTGTGCAACACAACATTCTACTCAATACAGCATTGAACAATAACTAACAGACATACAACAATGAAACTGCTGGTAGTTACACATTAAACATAGGTATGTGCTGGGATCCACTCCCTTCACTCCAACACACCATTGGGGAAAAATTACAAATGTTCCAGAATTTTTGAATCGACCTCATATATGACTTCAGGTTGATTTTCATTTGATTCTGCTCCCTTCAACTTTTGCTGTCAATACTATGTGCACAGGGTACCTTCATTGAACATATTAACAAATTCAAACCATTTTGGATTCAATTACGTACAAGATTTCTGTGATCTCTAATTCCAGTTACTGTTATCACTTTTGCTTACGACTATGTAGTTATGCTGAACACATTGTCATCTGTTAACTGTAGCTTACAAGGTTGGCTCCACCATGAAATCTATCACCACTAACCAAGACCATTCAGCTTTTGTCAAGATGGCTACTTCTGTCAGTCACTAAATCGTAGCTCTTATTATGCTGAACAAGTAACAGAGTTTATATTTCTCTGTCATGATTACAGCCACATGGTGAATAAAGGTAAATTTATGCTTATAGCATTAGTATATTTAGAGAAAGCTTTTGGCAGTATAGCCTGTAATATACTTTTGGAAACTGTGAAAGTAGCAGGGCTAAAATATAGGGAGTGATATGTTGTAACATGGACATACAACACAACCAAGAACGTTAGTACAACTTTATTGGGCCCTGGTATGCACAGCAATCACCATAATAGACATTGAACACAATAAGATATGGCAAATGCATGCAAGCAGTAATAATACACTCCTGGAAATTGAAATAAGAACACCGTGAATTCATTGTCCCAGGAAGGGGAAACTTTATTGACACATTCCTGGGGTCAGATACATCACATGATCACACTGACAGAACCACAGGCACATACACACAGGCAACAGAGCATGCACAATGTCGGCACTAGTACAGTGCATATCCATCTTTCGCAGCAATGCAGGCTGCTATTCTCCCATGGAGACGATCATAGAGATGCTGGATGTAGTCCTGTGGAACGGCTTGCCATGCCATTTCCACCTGGCACCTCAGTTGGACCAGCGTTCGTGCTGGACGTGCAGACCGCGTCAGACGACGCTTCATCCAGTCCCAAACATGCTCAATGGGGGACTGATCCGGAGATCTTGCTGGCCAGGGTAGTTGACTTACACCTTCTAGAACACGTTGGGTGGCACGGTATACATGCGGACGTGCATTGCTCTGTTGGAACAGCAAGTTCCCTTGCTGGTCTAGGAATGGTAGAACGATGGGTTCGATGACGGTTTGGATGTACCGTGCACTATTCAGTGTCCCCTTGACGATCACCAGAGGTGTACGGCCAGTATAGGAGATCGCTCCCCACACCATGATGCCGGGTGTTGGCCCTGTGCGCCTCGGTCGTATGCAGTCCTGATTGTGGCGCTCACCTGCACGGCGCCAAACGACGCATACGACCATCATTGGCACCAAGGCAGAAGCGACTCATCGCTGAAGACGACACATCTCCATTCGTCCCTCCATTCACACCTGTCGCGACACCACTGGAGGCGGGCTGCATGATGTTGGGGCGTGAGCGGAAGACGGCCTAACAGTTTGCCGGACCGTAGCCCAGCTTCATGGAGACGGTTGCGAATGGTCCTCGCCGATACCCCAGGAGCAACAGTGTCCCTAATTTGCTGGGAAGTGGCGGTGCGGTCCCCTACGGCACTGCGTAGGATCCTACGGTCTTGGCGTGCATCCGTGCGTTGCTGCGGTCCGGTCCCAGGTTGACGGGCACGTGCACCTTCCGCCGACCACTGGCGACAACATCGATGTACTGTGGAGACCTCACGCCCCACGTGTTGAGCAATTCGGCGGTACGTCCACCCGGCCTCCTGCATGCCCACTATACGCCCTCGCTCAATGTCCGTCAACTGCACATACGGTTCACGTCCACGCTGTCGCGGCATGCTACCAGTGTTAAAGACTGCGATGGAGCTCCGTATGCCACGGCAAACTGGCTGACACTGACGGCGGCGGTGAACAAATGCTGCGCAGCTTGCGCCATTCGACGTCCAACATCGCGGTTCCTGGTGTGTCCGCTCTGCCGTGCGTGTGATCATTGCTTGTACAGCCCTCTAGCAGTGTCCGGAGCAAGTATGGTGGGTCTGACACACCGGTGTCAATGTGTTCTTTTTTCCATTTCCATGAGTGTATGATAACTGAATGTGAGCATAGCATGTCAGGGCTTAAATACGCACTCGCCCATGGGCGGCTCTACGCACTCGCCCATGGGCGGCTCTACGCACTCGCCCATGGGCGGCTCTATTGGAAGTTCACAATATTGCTCTTTTATGGCATACCCTCACAAATATAACACACTGCTATTACATGTGGCTTTCAAGTGTGTGTGCATTACAACATTACAGCTCAGATTTGTGAGATGTGCATGGCGTCTTCCTCCTTGAGGTGCTCAGATGATATGGTGATACTGGGGCATATGGTAGGAAGTACTTGGCATACGGGCAGTGTTTCGGTCTGCCTTCTTGTGTCAGTTCATACAACAGGGTAGTTGATGTCAATGTGACCTCCATGTTCATATCAGGTCCAGCACCTGGTGGTTGTGGTGTCCGTGCAAGTGGCAGCCGGAGTGGAGGAGATGGCTTGGGATGGTGACTGCTTTGGTACTGGTAATGGTTTTGCAGAAGCTGTGCCAGGTTCATCCACTGGTGATGGGGGCCCCCCTCATATGTCATGACAGGGACCCAGGAACATCAGGTGATCCATCGAGCGATGCAGACAGGCATGACATTGCTTGATGTACTGGTTGAGGTTGTCTGGTCATCCATGTTCAGGTGCAACTTATCATAATGACGTGCACAGAGGCCCTCCTCCATACAGAAGTCATGGGGATGGCAGCCAAGGCATTGGGAGATGATGGCCCTACTCCAGTTTGGGCGACGAACGAACCCAAGTGCCCAGACAGATACTCTGGGCTGGAAGTGGGATGATGGCTGCATGGGTTGGCGTCCCTGGCTGGGCTGCAGGAGATCCGGGAGTATCCAAGGTTGATGCCCATGGTGCAGTTCAGTGGGGCTGTTGTTGTTGACTGGCGTGAACAGATAGGAAGAGAGAAATTGCTCCAAGACTATGCTGGATGGAGACCAAGTCACGTACGTTTTCATTTGTGTTTTGAATGCTCTAACTAACCTTTCAGCATCACCTTTTTTGACAGGGCTGCCATGTTATCAGAGGTCAAAGGTGGCACGCAATGAGCAACATATGGGAACAGAGAGAATGCATCAATTACTATTAGCCAGTATGCATTAAGGAAACGGATGGCAAAATTGATGTGGAGATGGTCACAGGCCTGTAAAGGTTAGAGTCATAGAGACAATGTTGTCCACAGGGCAGCTTGCTGTTATGCACATTGAGAACATGCTGTAACCAAATGAGTGATGTCACCTTCCAAACCAGGCCAAAAAATATGACGGTGGCCAATACCTTGGTGTGTGATACCACCCAATGACCAGCGTGCAGCATTTGCAGGATCCCTGAATGGAGAACTGAGGTAACCACTAAGCAAGGAGCTGATAGTCCATATCAAGGAGTTGAACACCGTCAACAGCAGATAAATGGTGCCGAAACACATAGTATTTATGGGGGTTGGATACCTGTGATGGAGGTGTCTCAGGCCAAGCATGCTGTAAGCAATGTATCACTTTATGTAAAACTCGATGAGTAGCATTAGCTTGCACAACCCGGGTGCTTGTGATAGCAAAAATATTGACAGTTTGTTGAGCGCATTCATCAGTGTGGAAAGAGAGTAGCTCCTTCCGATCAGAAACTGGGTCAGGTGTGGCTAGAAAATGGGAGAACAGAATTCACATGTTTAGCCATAGGATGGAAGTGAATCACATAGTTGTACCAAGAGAGAAACAGTGCCTAACTTTGAAGGGGATGTGGTGCTTTGTCTGGCCATGACACTGAGGGGTTAAATGGCGAAACTTACAGCTTGTGATCCGTGATGAGATGGAATTTTGCACTATACAGGAAAACATGAAACTTTTTTAAGGCATAAACAATGGTGAGGGCTTCTTTCTTTATTTGTGAATATCTAGTCTGAGCCAAATTAAGCACCTTTGATGCATCTCAATAGACTGCTCAGAGCAATTATAACATTTATGAACTAACACCGTCCCCAGCCCATGTTGGGGCACACCTGTTGCTACCACTAAATGTTGACTTGGATGGTAGAGTATAAGGCAAGGTGCAGATTGTAACATAGATTGCAGTTAGGAAAACAATGTTTCACATGCTTGTGACCAGTGGAAAGACATCCTCTTATGCAGCAAGGATGTAATGGTTGTGCAATCAATGTTGCCCCCAGCATTAACTGATG
This sequence comes from Schistocerca gregaria, assembly GCF_023897955.1. Classification (NCBI taxonomy): domain Eukaryota; kingdom Metazoa; phylum Arthropoda; class Insecta; order Orthoptera; family Acrididae; genus Schistocerca; species Schistocerca gregaria. The sequence goes on from NC_064924.1 coordinate 493,276,847, forward strand.
ATAGTAAGCCATCTTAACTAAAAGAAACCTGGAGTTCCATGACTGATGAAGGATGTGGAAGAGGCATGACAGAAGAGTCATTCTGATGATGGGTTTTGATACCAGCACTACAGACCTCAAACCCAAGACAAACAATAGACTGAAAGAAATGGGACTTTTCCAAACTGCATTTTAACCTGCCGGCCTGTAACACCAAAAAGAGCATAAGCAAGTTGTTGAGATGTTCAGCAGTGGAGGAGCTGCAGACTGCAATATAATCAAGGTAGCTAACACAGACAGGCACAGTCCTCGTGAGTTTCTCAAGAAACCATTGAAAAATTGTTGGGGCACTAACTGTGCCAAATGGTAATTGCAAGTAATGATACAAACCAAAAGGCTTGCTAATAACTGAGAGCTGTTGAGTCAGCATCAATGGAAAGCTGCAAATATGCATCAGAGAGGTCGATCTTGGAAAATAATGACTACCAGTGAGCTTAGCAAAAAGTTCATCAGGGCGCAGCAAGGGATACATTTCAATGACAGATTGAGCATTGACAGAAACTTTGAAATTGCTGCAAAGGCATAACTGCCCATACAGGTTCTTGACAATGACTGAGGGAATAGCTCATTCACTGGATGTGATCAACTGGACTGTGCGGATGCTTTGAGGCAGTCGAGTTGACTTGGTCATGGAGTGCCATTGGCACTGGGCAAGCCCAAAAGAAACAGTGTCTGGCTGAGGTTTCATGGTGATGTGGGCTTTGAAATTATTAGCACTACTCAAGACTGTAGAAAATAGGGCGGAAAATTTAGAGCATGGAGTGTCTAATTGCATATAAGGCACTTGATCAGAGATGAGATTAACTTCATTAGAAATAGTTAACTGGGAAAGGTTAAAGGCATCCAAACAAAAGAAATTTTCAGTGTGCGCATTGTTCACCACCAGAAAAGGCAGTGGATGAAACACAGATTTATATCTGAAATGGGACTGAGAAACTATCTAATATCAGAATGCACTGTTTATTGTAGGTAACTTATGTATGTGACACTGGTACTAAAGGGGGAGAAACCAAGTCCATGTATGCTTGCAAGTTGAGTAATGATATAGCAGCACAAGTGTTGACTTGCATGTGCAAAACCTTCTGATAAACCTTGACATCAATAAAAAGCTTATTGGTTGCAACAGAGATTGCTGACACACAATTGACATCCAAGTCAGTGTCTGCAATAGGCTGTTGGAAATTAACACCACAAACAAGAGCAGTGTGGCCCATTTTGTAGCACTGGCGGCAAATGATGCACCTCTTAGGACAATCTGGCCTATCATGAATGACAAAACATGACGGACAAGAGGGCAGCATGGAGTTCTTGCATTGTTGTTCATTACTGGGCTTCCTGTTCTGCTGCTGCACCCATGGCTGCCACAGTGAAATGAGATGGCTGCTGTCATGTTTTGCTTGCCCACAGACCTCTGTCAGTATAGTCCCAGTATGAACCATTTTACAATAGGTGGGGGAAAGCAGGTTGAATATCTGAAACCTCACATCATGACTCAATTTCAGTACCCAAAGCAAACAATTGTGCAATAGTCAGAACATCTGAGAGGGAGGGTGTTTCACATTGAAGGACCCGCTCATGAACCTCATGATCGGGGGCCAACTGATGATTGCATCACAAACCATGTGGTAAGCATACAACTCCTTAAGTACATCAATGAGAGTGTGACAATGGCAGCTTAAACCGTAAAGCTCAGCTGTCCAAGTCTTATAGGAATGTTCCAGTTTTTGCACCGATAGAACTCAACTCAATTGGCAATTATTTGCATCTGTTTACAGCAGCAATCTGAAAGAAGGTCACAGATGTTACCAAAAGGAGTGAAGATGGATCCTGCAGGAGGGCCCTTTGGCAATGGAGTTGATACATGCGAGGTGATAACCAAACTGGAATGGCGGGGAGGGGGGAATAACTGGAGTAGTGACAGGCAAAACAGGAGATACAAGGGGCAACATGGCAGATGACGTAGATTGAGACAGACCCAAACTGGCCAAAGCAGAGGCAAGAATTTGCAATACCTGGTGTTAACTGAGTTACTCTGTGGCAAACACCTCTTGCTGTTGACTGAGATGCTGCAACACCACAGTAAGGACTATTTGCTGACCAACCTGCCAGCTTAAAGACTCATCAGTAGCACTGTTAGATGTTGTAGACACAATGGAAGACCAACCAGAGACTGAAAACTGTGTGGAGAACAATCCCACACTCTTTGTCACGTGTTGTAACTTGGGCACACAACACAACCAAGAATGTTAGTACAATGTTATTAGACTGTGGCATGCACACTAATCACTGTAAGGTACACTGAACACAATAAGATAAGGCAAATGAATGCAAGCTGTAATAACATGACAACTGAGCCTGAGCATAGTGTGGCAAGGTCTATATAGGTACTCATTGGCAGGCTCTATCAGAAGTTCACAGTATTGCTCTGTCATGGCGCACTCTCATCATGAAAGTTATCTACAACTCATATAGAAAGTGAACTGCAGTTACAAGAGCTGAAGGACATGTAATGGAAGCTGTAGTTGAGAAGCAATTGGAGACAGGGCTATAGCCTGCCCCTGATGTTGTTCATTGAGGATGCTTTGGAGGAATTCAGGAAGGAATTTGAAAAGAAAATTAAAATTCAGGGACACAAAATTAAAACTTTTAAATTTGCTGATGACATTGTAACTCAGTGCTAGACGGTAAAGGATTTGGTGAAACTTTTCAACAGAATGGATTGTGGAAGGTAGGAGACAAGATACTGCTGGAAATTAAGCTGCAAGGACATGTTGTGAGTTGTGCTTGGGTAGCTCAGTTGATAGAGCAGTTGCCTGTGAAAGGCAATGGTCCCAGTTTCAACTCTTGGCCTGGGACACAGTTTTAATCTGCTGGGAAGGTTCAGGTTCAAATGTATTTGGTTGTAGTTTGAAAATACAGGCATGACACATAATTACTGAACAATCTTATTTATAGTTTAATGAACAGAGAATAGTACAGAATTAAGAACAACAGACTTGAAAATGTGAGCATAGTGACGTCTGTAGACACCAGAGATATTACTTAGGAGTAAAATTTGAACCCTAACAGGATCCATTCATTTTTTTCAGACAGTTATAAATTAAGAATTGAGTCTTATGTTAGTGCCTCTGTGACTGAAGTGCAAGTCCTTCAATACATGTCTTGTGCTTCAATGCAAGAAGAGGCTACACTAGTACATCTGCCGTCATATCTTCTGTTGGCTGATCTTCTATTTTCAGTGGGTACTCTTGTAGAGCTTGTTGTATGAAGTGATATTTTACATACATGTGCTTTGCCTTTGAGTGAAAAATTAAATTATGTGGTAACTTTCCAACTGACTGATTGTCAGTGATCAAGGTGATGTATGACAGTTGCTTTAAACTCAGCTCCTTCATGAATGTTGACAAATGAATTGCTCCCTTTGCTGATACAGTGAGGCTCATGTACTTAGCTTCAGTTGATGAAAGAGCACTGACTCTCTGCTTGTGTGAAAACCATCTGCATAAGGTGGAGTTGTTGTCTGTATATGATTTCCCGCATGAGAACTTCCTCAGTCAGTATCTATGAAATTGAATATTTATTCCATATCCTTGATGTACATTACTTTCTTACCTATGGTTTCTTTGAGTCATCTAAGGATTCATGAACAAAATTATGGTTGTTATTGTAATGGCTTAGCTTACTGACTACACAGCATGTGTTGCTTCGAGTACTGTTGATGATGTACATCAATGCTCCAAGTAGTTCTCTGGATGGATAATGAGTGCCATCTTCATATTTAAAGCTCTTGCATCCTACTTTTTCCCAGTTGCCAATGAAGCCTTGTCAGCATGCAGTCATCTGTTTTGAATCAGTGTAAAACTTTTTTGATATAACCACTTTGATACAATGTAATAATGTCAACAGACTGATTTTCCTCAATGCCCAGACAGCATGTCATCAAGATCCTTGACATCAAATCTGGGAGATAACAAATCATTGGTTTGTTTTGTCCCTTCTGGTTCTGCTGAAATTTCTATAATGTCATTTACATAAATGAGTAAGAGGACGGACAGTTTCCCACACTGTCTTCAAAGACAGGTGAATCTGATTTTGAGGGTTGCAGTACAACTGATGTTAGAGTTGCATTCAATTTGGAATACCATTGTCAACCAGCATGGCACAGCCTGTAAATGACCTTTTTAAGCTTGCACACTTTATTTCTGGATTTCAGTGTTGGAGCATGTCACTTGCCTTCTTGATTATGTGATTATCTTTCTGTGCATCTCTCATTTTATGTAATAATTCAACCATTGAATCCACATGAATATTTACAAAGAATGTGTCAGCTACACCATTGTGAAATGCAGTGGTAATATCCAGTTGTGAGACACCCAAGTCAAATTTGACTGACAGAGCCATAAGTAGTCTAAATGAATCAGATTCTGCAGCTCGCCCACTGCTGCTGTACTTATTCCTGAAAACAGTCCTACTGTCAATTACCCTTTCATTTCTTTGTCTTTCTATAATGTCCCAGGTATCATTTTTCACCAGTGACTAGATTTCATCATGTATAGCTTCAAACAACTGTTGATGATCTGGACCACACAATGCATTATCAACAATGACCTCTGTTGTTGCATTATGAAAGAGAGAGAGAGAGAGAGAGAGAAAACTACACATTGATCTTCCCAAAAGCCGAGAAGTGATTCTTCTTTGTGTTAGGGCACCCTGGAATGCTCTCTGGGGCACCCTGTGATGCTAAATGCTCATTAATATTTGTTCATATGGGCGAAAATCTCATCTTGAAAGTGTTTTTCATATGGGCAAAAAAGCTCATCTCGAAAGTGTTGTAGCTGGTTGCCTATCTGCCGAGCCAAGCCAGCTCTAATTTTAACAAACTGGCCGTAGCACTAAAATCAAAACTTCCGGTCAATGCCCTTCTGCTTTCGTTGCCAGTGCGCCGCAGCCCAGAAGTTGTGGTTTGATAACTGGCAGCTATATAAGTAATGAATCTGGAAAAACAGTGTCAGTCGTCGAGCAGCTGCATGTGCAGCAGCATCGAGATAGATTAGTTATGCCGCGTTATTCCATCTAGGCTAGGTGACTTGAACGGTTGGAATGTTCTCACCGCCCACTGGATTTTGTTGAAGTTCACACACTCCTTGGCCAATTCCCAGTCCTCTCATTAAGTTTCTGATTATAAACATACAATAAAATTGCAGACAGAAGTGAGTATTAGGAAGGAAATTATACACATTTTCTGTGCTGCAAGTGAACTCGTTTGAATAATTATAGCATGCTGTCTTAAGGTTTTTAAAAACTCAGTGACAGCATCTTAAGATTAAATTTTGTACATTATTATTTGACCATGGCAGAATGGTTGCTGAGGAGACAGTCAAAGCACAAGCAATTTTTGGTAAACCTTAAATTCAGACAGTTCTGTCTAGATCCAAGCCCATGTGATTTCTTTCTCTTTCAAGAAGTGGAAGAAACAATTTGTGAATGTATTGTTTTGAGACCCTTAAAATGAAAATATTGTGCTATAGTTAATTCACTGGACACACATTTGTTGGGTTTTCTTTAGATGTCATCATTGGAGTGTTCTGTTTGTTTCTTTTTCAACAAATGGCAGAATATGTCACCATCACTTTCCCATCTGCATCTGAGCCGGAAAGTGTAGGAATAAAAATCTGACAGACAGACAGACAGGGCATGAGCTGAAACAAGATATCTATTTAAATGGTTTGGTATCAATTGGCAAATTTCCACATACGAATTCTAGTGTAGCACATAGTTTAATATGTCATTTGGGTATAATATTAGTATAGTTCTTAATAATAAATGAGAATTCACCCTGTGAGACTTCTGATGTTGCATTATGGGTGTGCTTGTGAACTATTTGAGAAAAGAAGTTTTGACACAAAGCATAGGCATTTTCACTGTTGGTAGGCTGCAAAAAGAAGAGAGAGATCTCGAGAGATTCATTGACTTGTCAGAGAATTATTACATCACTTTAGAGTGCACAGTTTACTTATTCTATAAACAAATAACAGAATTTTCCATATAATTTTATATAGTTTCCACTTTGTGACTGCTTAAGCAAACTTATAAATACACATGTAAATAAAATAGAAAGAAACTTCCACATGGGAAAAATATATTAAAAACAAAGATTCCAAGACTTACCAAGCGGGAAAGCGCCAGCAGACAGGCACAATGAACAAAACACACAAACACACACACAGAATTACTAGCTTTCACAACCGATGGTTGCTTCTTCAGGAAGGATAGGGAAAGGCGAAAGGATGTGGGTTTTAAGGGAGAGGGTAAGGAGTCATTCCAATCCCGGGAGCAGAAAGACTTCCCTTAGGGGAAAAGAAGACAGGTGTACACTTGCACACACACACATATCCATCCGCACATACACAGACACAAGCAGACATATTTAAAGGCAAAGAGTAAGGGCAGAGATGTCAGTCGAGGCGGAAGTACTGAGGCAAAGAAGTTGTTGAAAGACAGGTGAGGTATGAGCGGCGGCAACTTGAAATTAGCAGAGGTTGAGGCCTGGCGGATATCGAGAAGAGAGGATATACTGAAGGGCGAGTTCCCATCTCCGGAGTTCGGATAGGTTGGTGTTGGTGGGAAGTATCCAGATAACTCAGACGGTGTAACACTGTGCCAAGATGTGGTGGCCATGCATCGAGGCATGTTTAGCCACAGGGTGATCCTCATTACCAACAAACACTGTCTGCCTGTGTCCATTCATGCGAATGGACAGTTTGTTGCTGGTCATTCCCACATAGAAAGTGTCACAGTGCAGGCAGGTCAGTTGGTAAATCACGTGGGTGCTTCCACACGTGGCTCTCCCTTTGATCGTGTACACCTTCCGGGTTACAGGACTGGAGTAGGTGGTGGTGGGAGGGTGCATAGGACAGGTTTTACACCGGGGGCGGTTGCAAGGGTAGGAGCCAGAGGGTAGGGAAGGCGGTTTGGGGACTTCATAGGGATGAACCAAGAGGTTACGAAGGTTAGGTGGACGGCGGAAAGACACTCTTGGTGGAGTGGGGAGGATTTCATGAAGACTCATTTCGGGGCAGGATTTTAGGAAGTCGTATCCCTGTTGGAGAGCCACATTCAAGGTCTGATCTAGTCCCGGGAAGTATTCTGTCACAAGTGGGGCACATTTGGGGTTCTTCTGTGAGAGGTTCTGGGTTTGAAGGGATGAGGAAGTGGCTCTGGTTATCTGCTTCTGTACCAGGTTGGGAGGGTAGTTGCGGGATGCGAAAGCTGTTTTCAGGTTGTTGGCGTAATGGTCGAGGGAAAAATCCTCCCCACTCCACCAAGAGTGTCTTTCCGCCGTCCACCTAACCTTCGTAACCTCGTGGTTCATCCCTATGAAGTCCCCAAACCACCTTCCCTACCCTCTGGCTCCTACCCTTGCAACCGCCCCTGGTGTAAAACCTGTCCTATGCACCCTCCCACCACCACCTACTCCAGTCCTGTAACCCGGAAGGTGTACACGATCAAAGGGAGAGCCACGTGTGGAAGCACCCACGTGATTTACCAACTGACCTGCCTGCACTGTGACACTTTCTATGTGGGAATGACCAGCAACAAACTGTCCATTCGCATGAATGGACACAGGCAGACAGTGTTTGTTGGTAATGAGGATCACCCTGTGGCTAAACATGCCTTGATGCACGGCCAGCACATCTTGGCACAGTGTTACACCGTCTGAGTTATCTGGATACTTCCCACCAACACCAACCTATCCGAACTCCGGAGATGGGAACTCGCCCTTCAGTATATCCTCTCTTCTCAATATCCGCCAGGCCTCAACCTCCGCTAATTTCAAGTTGCCGCCGCTCATACCTCACCTGTCTTTCAACAACTTCTTTGCCTCAGTACTTCCGCCTCGACTGACATCTCTGCCCTTACTCTTTCCCTTTAAATATGTCTGCTTGTGTCTGTGTATGTGCGGATGGATATGTGTGTGTGTGCGAGTGTACACCTGTCTTTTTTCCCCTAAGGGAAGTCTTTCCGCTCCCGGGATTGGAATGACTCCTTACCCTCTCCCTTAAAAACCACATCCTTTCGTCTTTCCCTCTCCTTCCTGAAGAAGCAACCATCGGTTGCAAAAGTTAGTAATTCTGTGTGTGTGTTTGTGTGTTTTATTCATTGTGCCTGTCTGCCAGCGCTTTCCCGCTTGGTAAGTCTTATAAATACACAGTTTAATGAAAGTTTAATTAAGTGGAATTATGCTCAAAGCAGTGTGTATTTATGAAGGTGAGTTTACATTTGCAACAAAGATAACAATATCCATTTTTGTTTACAGCCACTTTCGTAAGCCAATCAACATCCTCCTTGAAACTGTACCCCAATTTCTTTTCCTACTGTTGCTGTTTGGATACTTGGTCTCACTTATGTTTGCTAAATGGATTCTATATGGAGCAAAAAATGGTAAGTTTTTGTACACACTATATATGTCATAATGTTTTCAACAAACCACAAATCACATATTCAGTGAAAACGATCCTTCTGTCACCACTTATTAAATGAGTGTTATAATGATTGATTGTCAGAAGTTACTAGAGTTGGACATTCAGTAGCACATGGAATTTCTCTTATTTGGAATCTGTATGCGTATACATATTCTACCATGTAGAAAACAATGATTAAAAATGAAAAAAATTGTCTACTGTTGAAACACTTGTGTTGAATCTACAGTAGTCTCAAATTTCTAAGAATCATCTGTCTTTCTCACTAATTTCTAAAATAAAATCTCAGGGATTGAGACATAAAAAGGAATGTAATGGTTATGAAATAAAAGGTTTGTTTTCAAATTTTATTTGTTATGGCACACTTTGAAATTCAATTTCTTCATATAAAAAAAAGGTCATAATATAAACAATCTAGTTATACTTTGGTGTGAAATTGAATACTTTTCTGATATCAAATTTGTAATTGATTGTATGTTAAGATAAATGTCCAATTCTCTTCAAAGACAGTAAATGTTTCAAATAGAATTCAACCTGTAAATATAAGCATGTGAAGCAGCACATGAAACATTTTTATTTATTTATTGATGTTTTATTAGTTCACACCCTGAAAGGAACCTGTAAAGACTGGGAGATAATGAGCAACATCTACAACAGTTGATGTATACAATAAAACTGATGGAAAACAGTCAGTTAGCGCTAACATAGCCACTTAGTCACATTCTGAGTACTTGCTAGCCACAAACCTGCACAGATTGATATATCAACTTTAATAGCAGAACTTTGCAAATTGCACATTATTTAGAAGAATTATCAGTGCATGCCTTCATCTAAAACTATTTCAGTTATGACATAAAAATGTGTTAAAATAGCACATAAGGCAGGCTAAGAATAATCATCTGACTCAACCATACTAAAATGAAGTGCTAGAGTCTCTTCGTTTTACTTTGGCCTCAGGATACAAAGATTTTCCTAATTGTGCAAAAATTGAGGAGAATGGCATTCATTGCTAAGTGACTTGGTTCATTCATTTATTAATTGATTCATTGTGTTCCATAGTTCTCATCAAAAAGGAGAACCTTAATACACTCCTGGAAATTGAAATAAGAACACTGTGAATTCATTGTCCGAGGAAGGGGAAACTTTGTTGACACATTCCTGGGGTCAGATACATCACATGATCACACTGACAGAACCACAGGCACATAGACACAGGCAACAGAGCATGCACAATGTCGGCACTAGTACAGTGTATATCCACCTTTCGCAGCAATGCAGGCTGCTATTCTCCCATGGAGACGATCGTAGAGATGCTGGATGTAGTCCTGTGGAACGGCTTGCCATGCCATTTCCACCTGGCGCCTCAGTTGGACCAGCGTTCGTGCTGGACGTGCAGACCGCGTCAGACGACGCTTCATCCAGTCCCAAACATGCTCAATGGGGGACTGATCCGGAGATCTTGCTGGCCAGGGTAGTTGACTTACACCTTCTAGAACACGTTGGGTGGCACGGGATACATGCGGATGTGCATTGTCCTGTTGGGACAGCAAGTTCCCTTGCTGGTCTAGTAATGGTAGAACGATGGGTTCGATGACGGTTTGGATGTACCGTGCACTATTCAGTGTCCCCTCGATGATCACCAGAGGTGTACGGCCAGTGTAGGAGATCGCTCCCCACACCGTGATGCAGGGTGTTGGTCCTGTGTGCCTCGGTCATATGCAGTCCTGATTGTGGCGCTCACCTGCACGGCGCCAAACATGCATATGACCATCATTGGCACCAAGGCAGAAGCGACTCTCATCGCTGAAGACGACACGTCTCCATTCGTCCCTCCATTCACGCCTGTCGCGACACCACTGGAGGCGGGCTGCACGATGTTGGGGCGTGAGCGAAAGACAGCCTAACGGTGTGCTGGACCGTAGCCCAGCTTCATGGAGACGGTTGCGAATGGTCCTCGCCAATACCCCAGGAGCAACAGTGTCCCTGGGAAGTGGCGGTGCGGTCCCCTACCACACTGCGTAGGATCTTACGGTCTTGGAGTGCATCCGTGTGTCGCTGTGGTCCGGTCCCAGGTCGACGGGCATGTGCACCTTCCGCCGACCACTGGCGACAACATCGATGTACTGTGGAGACCTCACGCCGCACGTGTTGAGCAATTCGGCAGTACGTCCAGCCTGCCTCCCGCATGCCCACTATACGCCCTCGCTCTAAGTCCATCAACTGCACATACGGTTCACGTCCACACTGTCGCGGCATGCTACCAGTATTCAAGACTGCGATGCAGCTTCGTATGCCACGGCAAACTGGCTGACACCGACGGCGGCGGTGAACAAATGCTGCGCAGCTAGCGCCATTCGACGGCCAACACCGCGGTTCCTGGTGTGCCATGCGTGTGATCATTGCTTGTACAGCCCTCTCGCAGTGTCCGGAGCAAGTATGGTGGGTCTGACACACCGGTGTCAATGTGTTCTTTTTTCCATTTCCAGGAGTGTAGATATGGAACGATTCAAGGTGTACAAAAGCCAAGCAAATTGTAAAAACTTAATCTCTATAATATTGTAGTAATAATAAATTATCATTATACTGCTTAATGCTATTCATGGTTATGCCAGCAAAACTTTGTAAAACAAATTAGAAAGAAAGCAGCTACTGCTTGCTACCTCTTCATCTATACTAAATGGTTGTTGTTTATCTCCTGTTGGAAGCTTAATATTTATTTGCATACATTGGCATTTTTCAAAGACATTTGTTACATCCATCTGTAAATACTGAGTTCTGTTTGTATTAAATTACTACTGTCATGCAACTAAACAATAAACACAGCTAGTTTTAAGTCCATGAATATAGATATTTAGATAATTTATTGAAATAGTGGCTAATGAGGTATGTTTTTAGCTTCCTTCCCAAGTGGTAGGGATTTACAGTTTCATGATTTGTGTTAGATGGGGGCTTGCTGAATATCTCTGCAGAAGAGTACATAACTTCACTCTGAACCAAGCTATTTATTTGGTTCAGGAAATGACTTTTTAATACATTATTCATACATATGTTACAGGAAAAGGCATAAACAAAATTAATTTATGATTTAAGCAGTCACTGTGATTACATGATGTACACAAACTACATAATAATATAAATTAACATACTACATTTCACAGGTAGACCTGCCTTTTCTGGGATAGGTTTGATTAAAATTATCACCTATACCATCAAAGGCAGGACTATCTGTGAAACCAGTCAAGTTATCTATAAGCTAAGCTCCAACCATTGTGCTTCATTCTACTTGAGCATGACAACTAACAAGCTGTCTGTCAGCATGAATGGCCACCAACAAGTTGTTGTCAAGAAACAGCTGCACTACCCAATTGCTGATGATTCCACCCAACACAACATTCTTCATTTCAATACCTGTGTCACAACCTGTGGCATCTGGATCCTTCCCACCAACACCTGCTTTTCTGAATTGTAATACATCCTACATTCCCATAACCCTCCTGGCCTCAATCTTCACTAGTCTTTGTCCTTACCCTCTGGCCTCTTCCCTGTTACGATTCCAGAAATACACAGTCCTCTATTCCACCAATGCACCCACATCTTCTAACCTCTCTCCTTTCCCATTATCCCCTCTTCTTACTGCACCTAGCTTTCCTACCCTCTTTCTCCACTTCACTCCTGTATGCTCCCACAAGCAGCACTTTACTGTCCTCCACTCCTATCCTGGTATCCCTCTGCCTCATTGCTACAGTCTCTCCTTACCCCCATCAGCCGATTGCATCTCGCATCATGTGCAGCTGCTCGCAGTGTGGCCTGAGCAACTTGTGACTGCAGTCATGTGTTAGCGAGTTGTGTGTGTGTGTTTTTCTGTGTGTCTGTGGTCTGGTTTCCACTGCAGAAGAAGAACTTTGTCCCAAAGCTTTAACATTTTAGCAATCTTTATCATTATGCCTTTGGGCGACTCAGTACCTACAAGGGGGGGGGTCGAAAAGTTTCTAACCTAACAAATAAAAAATGACAGAAGTTTCATAATACCAATTTATTTTTGAGCATAATACCTGTGTACACTAATACACTTGCGGGCATGCTCAGATAACTTCTGCAAACAATTTACATAAAAGGTCTCCAATTCCGAGTCCAACTAAGTGTTCACAGCATAAATCACTGAATCATCATTGTCAAATTGTCGTCCTTTGAGGTATTTTTTTTAGGTTTGGGAAAGGAAAACAGTTTGGTGGAGCCAAATCTGGAGAATATTGTGGATGACGTAACAATTTGAATCCACATTCACACCAATGTTCCAGTGCTGCAACGGCTTTGTGCCTCGGTGCGTTTCCTGATGCAAAAGTACTCCACACACCAATTTTCCGTGCCTTTTTTTATTTATCTCTTCTCTCAAATTGTGCAGGAAGGTGCAATAGTGTGATGCATTGATAGTTACATCCTTTTGCAAGTAATTCACCATAATTACGCCTTCAGCATCCCAGATGACATGCCATCACCTTACTGCACCTGGATTTTTTTGGGCTAGGGGATGAAAGACATTTCCATTGTTGTGACTGTTATTCTATCTCAGGACCAAAGTAGTGAACCCATGTTTCATTCTGCACACACTCCCATCTCTGATCTCCTTTCAAGTCTTTTGAGATGCACTGAGATGAAACTTCACACATTCCCAGAATATCCACAACAATATCATGAGCATACCTGTGGGAGATTCCAATGTGCTGAACACATTGTTCTACTATCCTGCAAAATCGTATCATGAATTGCAGTTACTGTTTCATCAGTGGCAATGGTGACAGGCCTTCCACTCCTTGGCACATCTTCTGCACTTGTTCTTCCACATTTTAAGTCAGATAACCAGTTTTTCACTGTTGCATAAGACAGAGCACTGTCCTTAAGTGTGTTCCACATGTCCTCTGCAATTTCCTTGGGCATAATTCCCTTCAGATAAAGATATTCAATCACAGCATGGTTCTTGATTCACCATTTTGCTTACACTACAGTGTACTACACATCCTAGTGGCAAAATTAATGGAGCTGAAGCCACAAACTTTGATTTGCATACACACAAAGGGTCACCATAAAAACAGATGGTGTTGTTTGTACGAAACATTGTGGTAACTATCTCGGCCTAGAAACTTTTCTACTGTCCCTCATACACTACATGGTGAATATTAAATTGTCAGATTATATTAAACTGATAGTTTTGTTAATACTGCAGTTATACAAAGTTATTTACTGCACAAATTTACTGACTTTTTAATGCTACACACTCAGATACTTTTTTTTGTCCAAGATGGTTGCAACACATTTCCTCACTGTAACATGTATTATCTCCTAAAGTATACTAACATTGCTAAATCTGTAAATACATGGAATTAAAAAACTGTAACTATGAACTTGTAAACGGCTGATTATAAACCATTAATTTCAGTATACAGACACCAGTGAAACATTCCTTAAGTGTAGAACTCAAAAGTCAGATGTTTATTTGACTGCAACATTCACAGTTGCCCAATGATACCAAACTCATGAAATATCCTCTCTGTTAGATATGTTTATGTTGTGGTTTTATAGCTCGTTAAACTCTAAAAGGTGGAGTTAATACCATCTTGTTCATTGAGTGGTGAGTCAGGTTTTCTTCTTTTGCAGCAAATATTTATAGCCTTTCAAACACATCAAATAGTTTATTTTTTATCCTGTACGGAACTGTTAAACTTTCTGTAGACTCTACCTCCAGGGCCATTTCTGAAATTCTTGAAGTGAGCACAATCCATAGATTTCTTGGACATTATGCCTTCCATATGGTCTTTTACTGTGCTAAACTCTTAAGCTCCTTCCAGTTTTGTAAATTTATGTCTTCTACCATGTCCTGTATTTTATCCCTATACCAACCTGATTGCCATAAATCATTGTTTCTTATCTTGGCAACAGTAAGAATATTGTTGCCTAACTTTTGTGGTGTGGAGGCTTTAAACCTTAAAGGCATGTTTCTAAAGAGTTTGTATATCTTATTACTTGCTTTCCCTAAGTAGTTGAGGTACACATATGTCTCTTTTATTGGATCCTTTCTTTGCTTTGTGGTCTGTACTATTTGATTCTTTTACCCTATATACAGTTTACCTATATCCTTCCCCTTCTCCAATTTAGTTGTTACCAGCCATCACTTGTTCAAGGATCTGAATTTATTTCTGCTTGTTACGGTTGCACCTTCCACATCAGACAAGTTAGGCATCAGGCTATTGAATGATGCAAAGACAAAAAATAATGATAATTTTCAACAGTAGTGTAAAAGGTAGCGCATGTTCAAAGGTATATATTGGAACTGGACATAGAATATAGCACACATGGGTGCTAAGGCTGAATAATATGTGCATGAAGCTCAGGATAGGAACTTGGGTAATAAGAGTTCAAAGATGTAGAAAGGTTTAAAAGTTCTGCTCAGGATAGGAAAAGATGAGCTATTGAAAGAAGGAAACATGGATCACTACTCACTGAACAAGCCATGTGCAAACTATGTTTTTAATTCCACCCTCCGTAGGTTACCATTGTGGGGAAAAACATGTACGCCTTCAGGCTCAGCATACAAACACACACCTTAAAAAGAATGTTACTTGAGCAACTAGCAAGAAGGAATACACAGGTACTTGTAGCCTGTTATTCCATGGCAATTGTGGATGCCATAGTCGAATAAACATATGTAGCAAGTCACTTTGGGATGGCCGCCAGTCTCTTAACATCTATGGACAGTAAGGGGTATCTTTGTATTCTTGAAGACAATAGAAAATAAGATCATCAACACTTCATTGTTTTGTCAAATATGTGTATCCAATCCCCATAACAACCTATTGTTTAAATACCATGAGGGAAACAGTAATATGGAAGTCTTTAGAGTGGTATTTGCAAAAATCCCAGATAGAACATGACCAACAGATAAAATGTTGAATTAAGTTCATGTGGGGCAGGCAGTTATCAGATCCATCATTGCGATGAAGGGTTAGGTCAGTGTTGATGACAGTGCAAGAACTTCCTACGACACAAAGCTAAAACTCTGTTAGATCTATAATTGCTCATTAGGGGCTTTGTGCCAGTTTCTGTAAACAGTACAAGAAAGCATTAGCAAGGTCCGACATGTAAACTAGAGGGAAACATTTGTAGGTATTCCAGGTTTGTTTGAAGCTGTAATGTATAACTATTATAGAAGTTTTCCTTAAAGCAGCCTTGAGAACAAACATCCATAACACAAATATTTACTTCATTGGAAGAAGTAACATTTTTAAGAAATTCTAGTGTTTATCATGAGATATCAAGCCAATTGAACAGTGTTCTTGTCAGTTTAGTAACCTTCCAACGTGTGAACGTCCTTACAGTTTAAAACTTTGAGCCAGTTTGGGACTCACACTACCTTCTGTGGGATTGTTCTTACTCACTAAGCTATCCATGATGATTCATGAATCACAATTACAGTTTCAGTCCTAACAGTACTTGTCTCCTACTTTCCAAAATTCACACAAGCTTTCCTTCATATCTTGCTGGGCTACCATTCCTGGAAGAAAGGCTATTCCAGACAGAAGCAAGTCCCAGGCTAGGTTTGTTTCCAGAATAAATTTTTTGCTCAGGAGTAACTGTGTTTCCTGTTGTGTAACTTCCTTAGAGTTTAAAACTGTCTGCCTGACTTGGGCTTGAGCCTGAACTCTACCCTTTTGTGAACAGTCTTCTAACTGAGCTTATGTTATTATAACGACCAGTTGTTTATGACTGGAACATTTCCAGTTGCTTAAGATATCACAATGTTAAGTGAGAGGGTAGAGAATTCTCATCACTCTTCCATCTAATTCCAGTTTTGCAGGAAGCCACAAAATTATTAGAGACATATTGGGCACTCATAATATGTTGCTTATTTCACACTTCGGATTTCTAAGGCATTTGGATATTGATAAGACAATTTACACATATAGGAAGAATGTACTTATCCATTAGACAATAAATTACTATTGTTAGTGTCTTCTGCGAATTGTCAGTGGCATTTTACTGCATATACCACAGTAGCCTTTCAAGTATATCATAATATTGTGGTGGCACTGAAAGTGCTGCAAAATTGCTCAAGTACTCACTCAAAAGTTCAGTTCACACAATCAGTGCAAGGAATAAGAACAATCTAGATGCAGGCCTAAAATTAATGAACATAGTTTGGTCTAAAATATTTCCATTATTCACAAACACCAATTTTCAGTAACTTGGTACCAACCACAAAATGTTTTACCTATGATTTAATAAGAACCTGTAGAATTTATTGGTGGAGAACACATGTTGCTTCATTGACAAATTTCTTAGCAGAACTAATTGATGTATTTGCTGATGATTTGCAGTAATCCTACCAGTACAAGTAAATACCATACAATTTTGTTGCATAATATGTAGCTTTGATAGTTTAGGAATTATTATATGCACTTTGTTATGACACTTTTTTATTGGCACAGGTGTGACAACACAACAAACTATCTTGGCATTATGAGTGTCATTATTCCAGGAAACTGGTTCAAATGGCTCTGAGCACTATGGGACTTAACATCTGTGGACATCAGTCCCCTAGAACTTAGAACTACTTAAACCTAACTAACCTAATGACATCACACACATCCATGCCCGAGGCAGGATTCAAACCTGCGACCGTAGCAGTCCGTGGTTCCGGACTGAGTGCCCAGAACCACTAGACCACTGTGGCCGGCTCCAGGAAACTCAATGGGCAGTCAAAAGACACCTTGTGATCAGTGCAAATGATTGAAACAGCGAGTATGTGTAACTCAGAACATGGAGTGATGTGGAAGTCATGTTTGTGTTAATTGGTCTCGGTGTTAGAATTGAACTGGCTGAGCATATCGCCAGTGGAAAGTAAACAACAGGGTCAGTGGTTCTGCCCTTATTGCACATTGTGTGAAAAGTCTGTGAGAGCATTCTGAACTACTCTGCTGCAATATCTGTGCCAGCTCAACAACATCCATATAAAATGGGGGTACTAAGATTCTCTCCACTGAAAAGACAAAGTAGGGACAAAAATGGCCTAGCTTCTGCCACAACTTCCGCTGCAAAATCCAGCAGGAGGTCTACCATCAAAGTAGGCAACACCAATGCAGCTGTCTCCGCCAGAATGGCAGAAAATTGCTAAGGCTGACATAACAAGTGGTCTGTGTGCATCAGTGGGGACATGGACTCATACACAGTTAAGTGGGCAAAGGAGGATGCAGCTTCCAAGTCTATGAGCTCGGCATTGGGTGCTGCAGGAGTGATTGTCACTGGATACCCTATTCCACAGATGAAAGGAGGACAGGGGCGAGCGTAGTGGGGAAAGCAGCTGATGTGCATGGTGCCACAGTTTTTGAGATTCTTTCTGGAAAACAGTACAATGGACCCCATTGCCTGTCTGGCACAGAAACGGAGGCACTGAGGGCCAGTGAGTCATGGATGGAACTGACTAGAATGACGGGTCTGCAGCATCTGACCAATATCCACCACAAACAAATGCCACCATTTGGGACCCACCACAACACCCAGCAGCAACACTTGATGCCAGCTGAAACACAAGGCCCAAATGGCAGCCCTGCAAGGAAAATGGAATCGGCTAATGGGCTGCTTTGTTCTGCAGCATGTGACTCGGTGTGTAAGAAATGCAATAGGCCCTGCTGCTGGCACCCATGCAAATGATCCACTGGACTGCAGCTGTTCATGGGTATCACCTGATATGTGGCTAGAAAGCTGCATGATTCTCTGGAGCCTGCCAGAAACTGTTTAATGCTTCCTCTAATCATCTCACCTCATTCTGCAGCAGTTCATCCCACCCACATTATACATTATTCTATACTTATACCTAACAAGCACAAAATATAAATTTACTCTTATCTTATAGGTCTCCACGCACACAATCTTCTTCCCACTGGTTCATCCAACACTTCCTGCTTGCTCCTCTGCCCCTTCTTTTCCACATTTTCCCTTTGTTCCAACCCCACAATTCCTGGAATAACTTCTGGACTCCCATGAAACGGTATCAGATATTCTACTTGTACAATTGTTGTCCTCACAGGCAACTGGACCTTGGTGACATAGTTCCCACAACTTGATATGGCCCTTGTTATTTTGCAAAAAAATATCTTTCTCTTCTTTAGAGTATAAGCATTCAATAACATTATCCATTGGCCAACATTCTATTGCGGAATCCTTGCTGTATGGTTCCACTTCTGACACCAATTGTAATAACCTGTAGATTTGTGGAGCAAGAGGACACTGTGCAGTGCCAATCAGCCAGACTAAAATTCGAAATTGCTGTAATATAGCCCTCCAGTACAGGAAGCAGCAGCATGGCTGGGACATCCAGCTGCCACGTGTGTGTTGCCGTCCAACATAACTGATGGAACACAGCAGCATCTGAGCAGTGTCTCATGACACAGTTGCCTCCACCAATGGTAATATCAGGTCTGCAGCATATGTCATGGAGTGGCTTGCACACCCTGCACTGACCAGCAGACAGAAGGCAGGTAACGTAATGGCAGTGACCTGCCCTGGGTCAAAGGCAGGGCTGGTGCTTGCCTGACGTGGTTGTGGCTCCAAGTTCTCTGATTTCAGGTCTGAGTGCTCTGATGCAGAGTCAAACTACGGTTTGTAAACAGCATTCTGAATTGTGCCCAAGCATCACAGCCCCGTAGTGATAGAGATATTAGTGTAAAATGGCTTTTATATGTTTATACATTTCTGAGCTGTGCTTGCTATACCTTGCAGCATATAGGCCTATACTAAACATTTTGATGGTCACTGGTATGGTAGGCTTCCATCCTCTTCTGCAACGTTGTGACAGCTGTGTTATATTTTATATGGTATAGCATCTGTACTTGCCTGTAGCTAGTGCTATTGCAAACCACTTCCTTAATTTGAACGTTTCTGACCAAATATGGTTGGTGAGCTACACAGAGAACAGAGCACAAACACAGTTTGATAGATTGAAAAGACTGCTTACAGTCTGAACAACACATGATGTCTGTTTGATGAAGCAAGTTAAGAGGATGGTAGATATGCACAGCCTATGGAACAAGCTTAGCATAATAAGAGGTCCTCTTGCATGGAGCTCATGAACCAGACATCGTAGAGATAATTGACACAACAGAGAATGTCATTAATCAAATGCTCCAAATTTCTTTGATTAATTTCTGAGGCAGACAAAATTCCAGAAGGCAGACACTTAAAGTGGTAAAGCCCAAAGGGGGTATTGAACACTAAGAAATGCTGAGAGGCAGCATCTAAGAGAAACTCCAGATGTCTATTGCGCAAGCTGATAGAGGAAAAATATTGGTTTTGTAATCTTACCCTGCCACATATCACCATTAAAGTTCTATGTCTCTCCAAAAAGTTTAGAAAGCTTCAAGAAGTGTAAGACATACAAAAGAAAAAAACCTTTTTAAATATCTTCATTATCTCATTGTTGTTGTTGTTGCCTCAAAGTCTTGTTGTACATTCTTGCAGCTGAAATTTTGATTTAACATTCTGAGTTACTGAAGACGAAATAACTGATGAAGGTTTGCCTGTTGCTACGAATATCTTTTTATTTTATCCCAGTCTTCTAAATCACACTGACTTAACAATTTTCACTTCTGTCACACCACAAATTACAGTGTTGTTGACAAGTTTAGGAAAATGTGTGTGTTTCCATCAGTGGCTTGCTCACCATTACTACTTACATTCTGCGGTACTAAAATTTCCAAAGTGTTTACAAAGCAAAAGAGTTAACAAACTTTCCTGACAAGGAAGAATCTTTACTAAAATATATCATTAGTTTGTAAATGAGTCCAGTAATAAATTTAATAATTAACAGTAGACTGTGAACTAAATAATATGAATTTTAAGCATGCTACAAATTTTGTAATTTCAAATATTTTTATAAGAAGAGTAATTTTAGCTGTACATACAGAATACTAACAAATTAATTTCTTTTTACGTATTTTAGCTTGAAACATAACACATCATATACAAAATCATATGAACTTCATTCAATTAAACAGCTGAGAATGTTCACCTATACCAGATTTGAGAGCATACAAGGTATTGGTTATTTCTATTAAAAAAAGGTAATGTTAGAGAAAGGTGACCCATTATTATCTCATGACAACATCAACAACAGCTCCTCTGGACACAGAACCCAATGACTAGGTGAAATGTGAGAAACGTTGCTGAGTTTCAGCCAATGCTGCAGCTTGGCTTTAACCTTGTCATGTGTGGCAAAGGGAATGGGGTAGGGGTAACAAAATTTAGGTATTGATGATGTTTTAAGGAAGATGTAAGCCTCTAAATTTTCCACCTGCCCCAGTGTATTATCCCTTAGTATAGGGTCCAAATCCTGAAACGGGGCCGATTGTGGCAGTAAATGGACTTTAAATGATCTGAAACCAAAAACACAAAATCCATCTTGAACACAAATATTTTGTGCCAACTTTGACAGTGCTAAGCACTCTAACAGTGTAAGTTGCCGTTCCACATTCTTATAACACTCCATGATGGAACACTCTATTTATTATAAGATACTATTTGACACATGCAGTCATTGCAATGCAGGACAGCCTAATAGCCAGTAGTGTCAAAATAATTACACTGACCCATAGCCCCCTTGTCTACCAGAAACTCAGTTGATCACCCGTACATCACCAGAATTAGTGGGGTGGTTTGAAACTTGGGGTCGGGTGCTTATTGAACAATCAAGTCCCTAATTAGTTGGTCTTTCACAAGAGACTTTTAGGTTCGGTGATACAGTCCACATATGACTGCCCAGGGTGCTTGTGGTACTTGTTAAACTGCAACTGTTCCACCAGCCCTTGGGTTTGACTTCCAAAATACTGCATGAGCAACCAAAAGAGTTCCTCAAAGCTGGGCTCAGAAGAGGGCTCCAAATTTTGTATGATTTCATACTACCCTATACTGCTGGACAGTGACAAGGTAGCAACATCAGCTGGACCAGTGATATGCCTTACCTGACAGTGCAGCAACACCCAGTTCAGGTAATTCTCCCACATTTCTATAGACTTACTGAAACTAGTGAGTAGCTTTTTGGGGCAGGGAAGCAGACTTCTCTTCAGACACCTGATCAGCAATGCTTGAGACCAGAACAATTCCATGTTCTGTTTGAGCATCTCCTGAACCTGCTCCTGCTGCAGCTTTTGTTGTTCCTTGTGGAGGTCCAACTATTCCTGCCAGCAGAACAAACATGCCAGGTCCAGGTGACCACAGATGAACACTGCTAAACAAAGTAAATGTGTTACACATGTAGGAGTGCCCACATTGCCACTTTTATCATATCTGCACATCCATGACAATGCTACAAACCATACTGGTGATACAAATGTCCATATACAAGAACGCAGAGAATATGAAACCACACAGAGACTGGCATGGAGAGGAAAATAAAATATGATTAGTGTGAATGACTGATATGACTAGCATGTGGAACCCTGAGCACAGCATGATGCTAAAGCCAGATCCATGTCAGATGATCTCAGCATTAGAAATGAACTGGGCCGGTCTATCCCACTCCACCAAGCATACAACAGAGTTAACAGTTCTGCCCATGGCACACTTTGTGCCTGCCATCTGTGACAGCGTTCTGTTCTTCTCCCAGCATCAGCAGTTCTATACAAACCACACTGCATGCCTGCCATCAGTGACAGCATTCTGCTCTACTCTGACATAATATAATACCCATGCCACTCCATCTGTGTCTGTATTGATGTCCAGTGGGGGGATACTAAATATACAGTTGTAATATAACAATTTTTGACAAAATAATTTAACTGAAGAGATAAAAAATCTATTCATCAAGAGGCAACAGAACAAACACATAAAACAAGGTTGTAATTGGACAAGCTCTTGAAGCCAGTGGCTTCTTCTTCAGACAGAATGGTTGAAGCGGAACAAAGAGGAGTCAAGGAAAAGGGGTGGATTTCAGGAAAGCCACCCAGAACCGCAGATCAGGGGAGACTTACTGTGCAGGATGAGAAGGAAAGACCAATTCAATTGCCTTGCCCTTCTGGCTGAAGAAGGAGCCACTGGCTCCAAAAGCTTACCTAATTGCAACTTTGTTTTATGTGTGTGTTCTGCCACTGCTTGGTAAATATACATTTGTTTGTTAACAATAATCACTGTGTTAATTTACAGTTTTTTACAATTTATTTGTCTTGTTCCACTTCTTCAGTTGGTTTCTATAGACTAAACATTAATTGTAAACATCTATACTCTTATCTAAAATGTGTGTCTCTAATTTGTTTTTCTGATCTGTTCCACATTTGTGAGGAATTTTTCACTGTGAATTTATGGAACACAGACTGTAGTTAATATAAATGCATATAGTTTTATGCTTTTGATAGTTACTTTCCTTCTCTCTGTTCAACAAAACATTCATGTAATACAACTGTCTACTTACAGAACTGTTGACAAGTGAACATTGTGCCCCAAATGTGCTCATCACGTTCATCAATATGCTCCTTTTCAAGAAATCTGAAGCAGTGTGTAATAGTGAAGGTGAAGACTGCTGTGATCCATACTTTTTTAATAACCAAAGAATGGTACAGATAGTCATGGTACTTGTGGCACTCCTTTGCATTCCGTGGCTTCTTCTGGCCAAACCAATATATATAATTCGTTCCCAGAAGAAAAACAGACAGGTATGTTATAAAATATCAATATCATTTTGTGCTTTCTCCAATTTTGTATTTATTGTATGCCTATTATGTAGCTCTACCGTTCATGCAAAGAGACTTCATTTTCAGGAACGCTGATGTACCTATCAGCTATCAGAGTCAATATTATTTTCTCAGGTTAGGAGCCATGACAGATACTTAAATATGCAGAAGGTGTGGCTAATTTGTCAGCCATTATCAGGTATTTAGATTCCCATGTTACCATTATCACCATTCCCATTTCTATACAAGTTAATCTTACACTGCTGTGTAATCTATCTCTTCACAAGAACTGAGCTGCACAACACCACATTTATTGAGAATGTTATTTATAAATGAAGTCATTAATATATGCTTGAATAATTACATGATGCTGAATTCAGGGGACACAGAGGGCAAATCAGTGGAACCTTTAATGGAGACAGGCATAGGACTGAACCAATTTTCAAAAATATGTAAATGCTGAAGTCAGATGACAAAGTTATTCAAATTCTTGACCCAATAGGGGATAATGAACACATACATAAAAGGCATCACAAATGGTCACACATTTGTTTGATCTATGGGAGAGGATTGAGGAAATGCTGAAAACATCTGAACTGGCAGGCATTTGAAGATAGACACCAGGTATTCCATGAAAGTCAACTTACAAAGTTTCAAGGACCGTCATTGTGTGAGGAATCTTGGGCAGCCTATACTGTTGTTGTTGTTGTCTTCAGTCCTGAGACTGGTTTGATGCAGTTCTCCATTCTACTCTACCCTCTGCAAGCCTCTTCATCTCCCAGTACCCACTGCAACCCACATCCTTCTGAATCTGCTTAGTGTATTCATATCTTGGTCTCCCTCTACGATTTTTACCCTCCACGCTGCCCTCCAATGCTAAATTTGTGATCCCTTGATGCCTCAGAACATGTCCTACTAACCGATCCCTTCTTCTAGTCAACTTGCGCCACAATCTTTCTTCTCCCCAATCCTTTTCAATACCTCCTCATTAGTTACGTGATCTATCCACCTTATCTTCAGCATTCTTCTGTAGCACCATATTTCAAAAGCTTCTATTCTCTTCCTTTCCAAACTAGTTATCGTCCATGTTTCACTCCCATACATGGTTACACTCCATATAAATACTTTCAGAAACGACTTCCTAACACTTAAATCTATATTCGATGTTAACAAATTTCTCTTCTTCAGAAACGCTTTCCTTGCCATTGCCAGTCTACATTTTATATCCTCTTTACTTCGACCATCATCAGTTATTTTACTTACTAAATAGCAAAACTCCTTTACTACTTTAAGTGTCTCATTTCCTAATCTAATTCCCTCAGCATCACCCGATTTAATTTGACTACATTCCATTATCCTAGTTTTGCTTTTGTTGATGTTCATCTTATATCCTCCTTTCAAGACACTGTCCATTCCGTTCAACTGCTCTTCCAAGTCCTTTGCCGTCTCTGACAGAATTACAATGTCATTGGCGAACCTCAAAGTTTTTACTTCTTCTCCATGAATTTTAATACCTACTCTAACTTTTTCTTTTGTTTCCTTTACTGCTTGCTCAATATACAGATTGAATAACATCAGGGAGAGGCTACAACCCTGTCTTAGTCCCTTCCCAACCACTGCTTCCCTTTCCTGCCCCTCGACTCTTATGACTGCCATCTGGTTTCTGTACAAATTGTAAATAGCCTTTCGCTCCCTGTATTTTACCCCTGCCACCTTCAGAATTTGAAAGAGAGTATTCCAGTCAACATTGTCAAAAGCTTTCTCTAAGTCTACAAATGCTAGCAACGTAGGTTTGCCTTTTCTTAATCTTTCTTGTAAGATAAGTCGTAAGGTCAGTATTGCCTCATGTGTTCCAACATTTCTATGGAATCCAAACTGATCCTCCCTGAGGTCCGCATCTACCAGTTTTTCCATTCGTCTGTAAAGAATTCGCATTAGTATTTTGCAGCTGTGACTTATTAAACTGATAGTTCGGTAATTTTCACATCTGTCAGCACCTGCTTTCTTTGGGATTGGAATTATTATATTCTTCTTGAAGTCTGAGGGTATTTCGCTTGTCTCATACATCTTTCTCACCAGCTGGTAGAGTTTTGTCATGACTGGCTCTCCCAAGGCCGTCAGTAGTTCCAATGGAATGTTGCCTACTCCGGGGGCCTTGTTTCGACTCAGGTCTTTCAGTGTTCTGTCAAACTCTTCACACAGTATCTTATCTCCCATTTCGTCTTCATCTACATCCTCTTCCATTTCCGTAATATTGTCCTCAAGTACATCACGCTTGTATAAACCTTCTATATACTCCTTCCACCTTTCTGCCTTCCCTTCTTTGCTTAGAACTGGGTTGCCATCTGAGCTCTTGATATTCATACACATGGTTCTCTTCTCTCCAAAGGTCTCTTTAATTTTCCTGTAGGCAGTATCTATCTTACCCCTAGTGAGGTAAGCTTCTACATCCTTACATTTGTCCTCTAGCCATCCCTGCTTCGCCATTTTGCACTTTCTGTCGATCTCATTTTTGAGACGTTTGTATTCCTTTTTGCCTGCTTCATTTACTTCCTTTTTTATATTTTCTCCTTTCATCAATTAAATTCAATATTTCTTCTGTTACCCAAGGATTTCTAGCAGCCCTCGTCTTTTTACCTACTTTATCCTCTGCTGCCTTCACGACTTCATCCCTCAGAGCTACCCATTCTTCTTTTACTGTGTTTCTTTCCCCCATTCCTGTCAATTGTTTCCTTATGCTCGCCTTGAAACTCTGTACAACCCCTGGTTCTTTCAGCTTATCCAGATCCCATGTCCTTAAATTCCCACCTTTTTGCAGTTTCTTCAGTTTTAACCTACAGGTCATAACCAATAGGTTGTGGTCAGTGCCCACATCTGCCCCTGGAAATGTCTTACAATTTAAAACCTGATTCCTCAATCTCTGCCTTACCATTATATAATCTATCTGATACCTTTTAGTATCTCCAGGATTCTTCCATGTATACAATCTCCGTTTATGATTCTTGAACCAAGTGTTAGCTATGATTAAGTTATGCTCTGTGCAAAATTCTACCAGACAGCTTCCTCTTTCATTTCTTACCCCCAATCCATAATCACCAACTATGTTTCCTTGTCTCCCTTTTCCTACTGACGAATTCCAGGCAACCATGACTATTAAATTTTCGTCTCCCTTCACTACCTGAATAATTTCTTTTATCTCATCATACATTTCATCAATTTCTTCATCATCTGCAGAGCTAGTTGGCATATAAACTTGTACTACTGTAGTAGGCATGGGCTTTGTGTCTATCTTGGCCACCATAATGCGTTCACTATGCTGTTTGTAGTAGCTTACCCGCACTTCTATTTTTTTATTCATTATTAAACCTACTCCTGCATTACCCCTATTTGATTTTGTATTTATAACCCTGTATTCACCTGACCAAAAGTCTTGTTCCTCCTGCCACCGAATTTCACTAATTCCCACTATGTCTAACTTTAACCTATCCATTTCCCTTTTTAAATTTTCTAACCTACCTGCCCAATTAAGGGATCTGACATTCCATGCTCCGATCTGTAGAACGCCAGTTTTCTTTCACCTGATAACTACGTCCTCCTGAGTAGTCCCCGCCCGGAGATCTGAATGGGGGACTATTTTACCTCAGGAATATTTTACCCAAGAGGACACCATCATCATTTAATCATACAGTAAAGCTGCATGTCCTCGGGAAAAATTACGGCTGTATTTTCCCCTTGCTTTCAGCCATTCACAGTACCAGCACAGCAAGGCCGTTTTGGTTAATGTTGCAAGGCCAGATCAGTCAATCATCCAGACTGTTGGCCCTGCAACTACTGAAAAGGCTGCTGCCCCTCTTCAGGAACCACATGTTTGTCTGGCCTCTCAACAGATACCCCTCCGTTGTGGTTGCACCTACGGTACGGCCATCTGTATCGCTGAGGCACGCAAGCCTCCCCACCAACGGCGAGGTCCATGGTTCATGGGGGGGGGGGCAGCCTATACCACAGCCCCAATACCTCACTCTGTAGGGACCACAAAGACAAGATTAGACTTATTAAAGCATGCACAGAGGCATTTAAGCAACCATTCTTCATGTGTTCAGAAAAAATCTTAACATTTGGTACAATGTATTTGAAGATGTAGGACAGTTTCAAAACTGACTTGAACGAGTTTTCAGTAAACTTACAAAATGTTTCAGTAATCTGTTCATTGATGAATCAGAAGTGTTCAGTCCATGACAGCAGTGTCATGCTATTGTGGTTTTAGGTAGGCAATAAATTATAGGTGATTTAATTTGTTTGATTGTTGCAGTAGAGGGACCATATTGATTACTTAAAAGGTACTAAAATCAGGTAGATCAATCTTTAAGACAATTCTACAGAGCAGTTCATAGCAATAAAGAAGTTTAAATTTATTGCATTTTTTATTGTATTAATGTTACTGTACTTGCATCTGAAAATAATAGCCATCATCATTTCTTCCATCAAGTCAACTTATTGGGATTTTTCTGCATTTTGTCTTGCCTAGTCATTGGTTGTGTTTGTACATTTGATGCCACCTCTAATTCTCAGGTCCTTGAAGATCTTTCTTTTTTCTGGGCATCATTAACATTGCCTCGTGGAATCTTCCTGGAGTCATTCTCGTTAAGGCCTAGTTGATGGGTCCTTTGAGGAGCCATTCTCTTTCATTTGACCATATCATCAATGTTACTTCGGTGTGAGAGTCACCAGCTGGCTACTTTCCAGTCGTTAGGTGTTGTTGGATATTCCCATTCTTTACAGTATTTGGTTTTTGTCTTTTGTAGGCAGTAATGAAGGAACATCATTTCTGTTGCCTGGAGAGGGTTATTGTTTGGTCCAGCATGTGTCGCTGCTTCCATTCCAGACCACATTATAGATACAAGGTATGTTCTGATCTTGGAAGTTTGTGGCAACATTCCATCCCAAAGTTTCTAACATACTGCGTTGTAAAATTTGGAATCTTTTTGTGTTCTGTACTCCTGGTACACAGTATCATCCAAGGAAAATAATGGAAGTTGTCAACAATATAATTCATTGCTGGTTATTTGGATAACTATTGGGAAGTTTCTACTTAACATCATACCAACTATTCCAGTTTCATTGACCTTAAGTCTGTGTATCATAAATTCTAGTTTAGACAGGACCTTTACATCCATCTCACCTTGCATAATTACATCTTTGACTAAGACTTAGGCAACAGTTGTTGGGACCTTTCATTTGACTGGTTGTAAAATTTCATCAGCCTTGATTGGTTGACTCCACTCTTTGCTTCCAAAATTCCTTTCTGTACTGCTGGCAATTGCAAGTGCAACACCCTGAAGGATAACAAATAACAATGTGCTACTTATTGTGAATATACAATATGGTATGAAGAACAGATGATTAATTTGTAAGTGTTTTGGGGGTTGTGCAGGATGTAAAATTACTACACAGAGTGGTTTCATCTGGTAAAAAACAATGGCTCTGACTCAGCTGGGCACTGGGTCAAACTGAACTTGTACACTCTTTTCCAAAAAAGTTCCAGGATTTTTTTAAAAGTAGATAATTGCACTTACCAAGTCATGAACCTAGCTTCTTTTGAAGAAATCACTTTTGCTGTCTATACATAGTTACCAACGTTTCTGGTGGTCTTGGAAGCAAATAGAGAAATTTTCAACAATGATGATTGTAAGCTCCTTTGTCACATCTCGTTGGAGTCTGTGATATCCTCATGAAGCTTTCCTTCCAGTCACCTTTTCACTCATGGAAACAAGAAAAATATTGCAAGCATTAGGTTGGATGAATATGTCGGATGTAGGATGGCAATAATGGAATGTCCGGCCAGATACACAGTAACAGATAAAGCAGTACGATACGGAATCTTACATTGTCATGCAATAAGAACCAGTCCTGAGAATGCCACAAATCATGGTGGTGATGTTTAGTTGTTTGTCACAAAAATTTCAAAACTTCATTGTAAAAAGTTTGGTTCACTGTTTGACGTGGAGGAACATACTAATGGTGCACTAATCCTTTACTACTCCATGTCAAACAATGTGATCAGTATTGTCTCTATTCTTGAAGGTTGTTGTTTTTTCAAGCCTGGTGATCCAGACTCCACCATTCAGCCCTTTGACACTTCAAGCGAGTGTAATACTGATAGCACCGGCTTTCGTCCCCAGCAATAATCATCGACAGAAATGTGGGATCATGTCTGGCTCTATCCAGTAGTTCAGCAGAAATTATTCATCTTTTCTCTTTCTGTTCATTTGTTAGTGTGTGAGGGATGAGTTTTGCATTAAGATCTTCTGACATCACAAGCATAGTTACAGGATGGTCTTCTTGCAATAACTACCTTAAGTGCTCCACATTTGCATTGGTATGTGCTGTAGATGGACAACCAGCTCTGAGATCATGATCTGCTATCCAGTGACTTTGTGCAAAAACACGGCTAAGGTCATTTCAAGGGAGTACACACAAAAAGGTAACACAAAACAACAGTTGTTTCTGTTTAGTACTGCAAACTCAGAAATAAAAAAAAAACTGTCCTGGAACTTTTCTGACAAAGGGATATGTTCTATATAGGAACATCATTCCATGCTACATCACCTCTATGCCAAGGTTAATTGATCATAGTGGCTCACAAGTGGTGGTGTGAGTTTTTCGGCAGTCTATAACCAGATGTTTTCAGTGGGTGAAAGAGCTGCAGAATGTGCTGGCCAGAGCAACAGTTGAACAGTCACTGCAGTGAGGCAGCTCAAGTCACCAGGGGCTACATGGAATCTTGCGTTAACTTGTTGGAAGATAATGTTGTGAAGCTCTTGAAGATAAGGCACAGCCACTTACATTAACATGTTATAAATGTAATGGCTGCTGTACAAATTATCAGCTATGTGAAGTAATGTGATTATGGTGTATAACCAGTGGTACCCCATACCATCACACCAGCTGCTGGACCCATACAATTATGATGAATGCACTCTGGAAATGTTCATTCTTCTTGGAACCTTCCCATGTGGATATGTCCAGCATGATGCCATACAGAGAACTGGAACTTATGTGAAGAAAATAATGTGGTGTCCAGAGTTGTTGTTGGGTACACCAATGTCAGCTGTTAGTGTGCCTCTGTCTGCTGCTGCATCAAGGGAAACCGCAATAGTAGTTGTCATGCTGAAAGTCCATGGTGTTCCAAACATCATCACATTCTTCATACAGATACTTATCTTGCTGCAAGCAAAGAAGCCAATTTCCTGCCACAAGGTGCATAATGTGGCTGTATGCTCCTCCATGACCAAACAAACAATATGCCTGCCCTCTCAGGCACTAGTAATGTAGGACCACTGAGGTCCTGCATGTGTTGAGTATGGCCCTCCTGAACTCATTGATTCCAATTTTGCTTTCGAGTCACAGAATCCTGAGCAATGTGACCAACAAAATCATGGAACAATAAACTGCTGTCCTGATAGGCCATGATCCTACAACTGTCAAATTATGGAACTTCCTGGTAGATGTTTCTCTTTCTTATATAAGGAAAAATATAATCTTATCTCAAACAAGCAATATTCATGCACAATTTCTAAATGGGAAACCTGTTCTGTAATTTTCCCTTATATACAGAATACAGATGGAATTACTGTTACACAGTTAGTGGGGTTGTGCTGAAGTGCTAATCATAGGAATATCCAAGCATTCAGTACTCTACATGGTAATTTGATGTTTGTTGCATATTGTCTTCATTGTGTTGCAATTTTTGCAGCATGTAGTGTGTTTGAATCAATACACAATATTTTACTGTTTTAGATAGCCATTGTATTGTTATTATGAAGTTGTCAAATATTTTCCTTCATCTCAAACCTTCAAATATACATACAAATTATATGTTCATTTGTATTATCAATACGTACTGTCTCCTCCTTGATGCACTATGCACTAAACTCACTCCCATGCATCTACTATATTACAGCAATTATTATCTGGCTGTAGTACTGAAACGACATGTCTCTTTGATGTATATTTGAATTACTGGCAACATTTCTGCACTGTAACTAGGATATATGATTTCATTTATGTATTCTTCCAAGGTCTCCATTTCCTTACATGGTGCCATTAAATATCTTCTCGCCAAGCTGCGGCTCTCCTATGTCTCAGACACATTCCCAGAGTGGTTGCTACTGATCCAGTTCCAGTGTTTCTTCATCCTAGAAGCTACCCTTGTTTGGTTACTGTTGTACATTATGATTGGTCTGTGTTTATTTTCATGTTCAGTGAACAAGCTGCTTGCTATCCTTTCTTGGGTAGAGGACATGTGAGGTGGGTGTTGCAATCAACTGTTTTACAGTTTGAGGTCATATCAGTACCTTGATGAAGAGTCTTGGGACCTGGACATATTCATGTGGGGTATTGATCAACTGCTCAAGTTCTTGGCTTATCTGAGATTTTCTGCTTCCATTTAAATGCATGTACATGCTATCTCTGTATTCTAATTTTTCATCATCATTCTAGGTTCTTTGTCTGCTTTTTGTATTTTTACAGCGAGAGATGCAGTTGTTATCACACAGTTTGTTGCAATTTTTACAGATTCCTCATGAATTATAATAGACTTTAAGTATATTCATTGCATTATCAAGAAGTTTCCATCTGCCAACACTACATGCAGTAGCATTTGGAACTTTCAACACACTGTATAAATTTGGATAGTATGGGTAGACAGTATGTGCTATGGAATAATGTTAAAACAATCATGCTCTTTGCTGGCGTGCCACATATGTTAGAACATGAATTTTTTTCTAAGAAAATATTCCTAACTATGTTATTTGGAATAAAAATTACAGTAATTACAAAACTCAGCTATAGGAAATGTGATCTCTTATGAGTGTGTAATGTTGTCTGAGAGCAGATAACATCAGGCATAAAACATCAACAGAGAACTGCAGATTCCACTAAAGGCTAAATGTAATGGTTGTTGAGAGATGAGTATAGTGAAAAATGTTGAAAATGATAGTGATACATAATTGAACAGAGCTTGTAAATTTAAAACATGAATGACACAGGTAGGAGGGAAAGATTACCACTTACGGCAGTGGGAACATTGCTATGGTAGATGATTACATCATAGCCAATACTGTCCTTAATGTTACTGGCAGCAGGAAGGAAATAAGAACGCTAAATGATAGCTGAAACCATGAAAGCTGATAGATATTTAACCACATGTTTCTAAATTCAGTAATATCTTTATTGATTATTATGTTGTTGTATCATTCTGTCCTCATCAATGTGATCCTTTCGTTATTGCCACAAAATGGTTAAACTGTTATTAGAATAAAAGAATGGAATATCCACAATCTGGCCTCAGTCACTGGAGACTGTGGTCATGCTTGTGTGAATTGTGTTTGCATGTGCGCGTGCACATGTGTGTGTGTGTGTGTGTGTGTGTGTGTGTGTGTGTGTGTGTGTGTGTGTGTCATTATTGAGTTATGGGTTTTCCATCATTTGAATTACGTGTTTTCATGCATGAGATACTTGGAGACTGAATAAAAGCATTGTTGTGGTAGGTAGGAGGTCACAAAATTTTTAAAGGTGTGTAGTTCAGAAAGACTTTTATAATTTTGTTACGGCATGATATACACCTGTTTGCCACAATGTGGTGTTGCAATGACTAATATGCATGTCATTATTTGGTTTGGTAGGTGGATGGGGGGAGGGTGGGTGGGTGAAATTTTGTAGAAATAGATGGTACTGTAAGCATCCTAACATAAATGGGGTTGGCTACAAATGACAGATGAATTGCAACATGACAGCTATGTTTTGAGTTGTGCATTACACCACACATACTGTTCAGAGTGCACAACTGCACAAATTGGCAGTCAACAGTTGTGGCACTGTTTGGCAAGCTGATCCACCATGGCAAGGCTGTAGTGTATTGGGTGGAAAAAATTGGTTTTTAATTGTTCTGAGGCCAAAAACTACATAAAAAGCAAAATGACATTGGTTTTTAATGATTCTGTGGCCAAAAACTGCATAAAAACAGAAGAACATCAGCTTCTAATTGCCATGAGACTGGTGCAGGACACGTCCAATATGCTGTCCACTGTTTTTGCCACAAGTTGAAATAGAGAAACAGCATGTTCCACAACAAATGGGAGTGTCTCAGGGCTTACATTCAGAATGAGTTTGCTGCAATGCCTTCAGTTCAACTACGTTTTCAATTTGAGCAGTGAACTCAACATCTTTCAGATAACCCCACAGCCAGAACTCACACAGTTTACAATCAGGTGATGTGGATCGAAAGGCTCTAGGGAAATGACGGTTGATAATTCTAGCATTTCCGAAATGCCTCTGTAGCATCGGCTTTACAGGTTGTGCAATGTGTGGGGGACTGCTATCTCACATATAAAACTCCTACCCACATAGCCATGCTGTTGAAGGGTTGGATTGACATTGGTGTGCAGAAGGCTCTCATGGTGTTAACCAGTGATGGTACAGCTAACAGGACCCAAAGAACTTGTCTCCTCAAAAAAATGTGGCCCTACAATAAATGAAGCCATGAACTCGCACAACACAGTCACCTTTGCAGAATGAAGTGGTACTAGTTGATGTGTGTGTGGATTTTCTGTGGCCCATATTCTACATCTCTGCATACTGACATGTCTTTGGAGAAGGAAATGAGCTTTACTTGTTCACAGAATGTTCCATGGCTGTTCATTGTCCACTTACATGAGAGTAAGAAATTCCATACTGAATGTTTTCTTGCTGGCAGGTGAGGAGGAAGCAACTCCTGAATGTCGGTGATTTTGTATGGATAAAAATGCTTGATATTTCATAGGATCCTAATGGCCCGTATTCAATTCCTGGCTGGGTCGAAGATTTTCTCTGCTCAGGGACTGGGTGTTGTATTGTCATAATCATTATCATTTCATCCCCATTGACGTGCAAGTGGCCGAAGTGGCATAAAATTGAAATACTTGTACGGGGCAAACAATCTACCCGACAGGAGGCCCTAGTCACACGACATTTGCATTTTACAGGCATGTCCAATGTTTGGGCAATTCCCCATGCACTGCATGTGTGCACACCACCTTTTGACTCCTCCTGCAATGCTGTGGCAGTATCTTTGAGACATGGCTGACCAGCTGCTGTTTCTGCTCTGCCACATTGCACTTCAAAAGAACCTGTGTTTTAATCAAGCAATGGAAAATCCAGGATGGAATGTAACAATACTAGAGAAGGAAAGTTGCTACTCACCATATAGCCTATTGTGACTCAGCATCTCTGCTATATGGTGAGTAGCAACTTTCCTTCTCTGGTATTGAACCTGTGTTTTAGAATTTTGTTATCTCCAGACCATTAGTGGGCATCAGATCAACGTCTTTTTTTCATACTCTTTAGTGTCCAGGACTTCTGCAGGACTACTGGTGCACAATCACTATTCTCATAAAAGAGCTGTACATGCAGTGTGTGAGTCTTCATGGAGACAGTCTTGTTTGGTGTCTTGGATGCCAACTGAGGAACAGTCATGTTCTGTGTGTCTGTTGGTGTGCATGTTTTGATGCTTACAGGGCCCTCTGTTGGGCAAATTTTCATTACTTTGTTTGTTCCTTGACTTTTTCCCCTTGTGGAAACACACTTGACCTCTTAGCAACAAATAATCTTGAGTTAATAACGAGCATCAAAACTGATTCAGGATTAGTGAACACAGAGTTCTCGTAGCGAGATTGAGTATTGTAATCCCCATATCCTAGAAAAATAAACAAAAAATATACCTATTCAAAAAATCAGATAAAAATTCATTTGATGCCTTCCTAAGAGACAGTCTCCATTCATTCTAAATTAATAATATAAGTGTAGACCAGATGTGGCTTAAATTCAAAGAAATAGTATTGGCAGCAGTTGAGAGATTTATACCAATAAATTAACAAATGACGGACCTGATCCTTCTTGGTACACAAAACGGGTTAGAACACTGTTGCAGAAACAACAAAACAAACATGCCAAATTTAAACAGATGCAAAATCCCCAAGATGATTCTGGTCGTATGTGAAGTATGTTAGCAGCAAGAAACAATCAATACCTTCTCTGCATGATAGCAATGGAGATACTATTGAAGACAGTGCTGCCAAAGCAGAGTTACAAAACACTGCCTTTTGAAATGCCTTCACAAAAGAAGATGAAGTAAATATTCCAGAATTCAAATCGAGGACAGCTGCCAACATGAGTAATATAGAAGTAAATATCCTTGGAGTAGTGAAGCAACTTAAATCACGTAATAAAACCAAGTCTAATGGTCCAGACTGTATGCCAATAAGGTTCCTTTAATAGTATGCTGATGCATTAGCTCCATACTTAACAATCATATACAAACATTCGCTCGACAAAAGATACATACCCAGAGACTGGAAAGTTGCACAGGTCACACCAATATTCAAGAAAGAGAGTAGGAGTAATCCACTAAATTACAGGCCCATTTTGTTAATGTCGATATGCAGCAGGATTTTAGAACAGATATTGTCTTCGAACATTATGAATTACCTCGAAGAAAATGGTCTATTGACACACAGTCAGCATGGGTTTAGAAAACATTGTTCCTGTTAAACACAACTAGCTCTTTATTCACATGAAGTGCTGAGCACTATTGACAAGGTATTTAAGATTGATTCTGTGTTTTTGGATTTCTGAAAGGCTTTTGACACTGTAACACACAAGCGGCTCATAGTGAAATTGCATGCTTATGGAATATCATCTCAGTTATGTGACCGGCTTTGTGACTTCCTGTCAGAGAGGTCACAGTTCATAGTAACCAATGGAAAGCCATCAAGTAAAACAGAAGTGATTTCTGGCATTCCCCAAGGTAGTGTTATAAGCCCTTAGCTGTTCCTTATCTATATAAATAATGTGGAGACAATCTGAGCAGCTGTCTTCGGTTGTTTGCAGATGACGCTGTCATTTATCGACTAATAAAGTCATCAGAAGATCAAAACAAACTGCAAAATGATTTAGAAAAGATATCTGAATGGTGCAAAAAGTGGCAGTTGACCCTAAATAATGAAAAGTGTGAGGTCGTCCTCATGAGTGCTAAAAGAAACTCGTTAAACTTTGGTTACACAATGAATCAGTCTAATCTAAAAGCTGTAAATTCAGCTAAATACCTAGGTATTACAATAATGAACAACTTAAATTGGAAGGAACACATAAATAATGTTGTGGAGAAGGCTAACCAAAGGCTGTGTTTTATTGGCAGGACACTTAGATAATGTAACAGACCTACTAAGGAGACTGCCTACACTACATTTGTCCGTACTTGTTTAGAATACTGCTGCACAGTGTGGGATCCTTATCAAACAGGACTGATGGAAAACATCAAAAAAGTTCAAAGAAAGGCAGCACGTTTAGTATTATCATGAAATATGGGAGAGAGCATCACAGAAATGATAAAGGATTTGGACTGGAAATTATTAAAAGAAAGGCATTTGTCATTGCAATGGAATCTTCTCACGAAATTCCAGTCACCAACTTTCTCCTCCAAATGGGAAAATATTTTGTTGACACTGACCTACATAGGGAGGAATGACCAACACAATAAAATAAGTGAAATCAGAGCTCGTACGGAAAGATATAGAGTTCATTCTTTCCGCGTGCTATATGAGATTGGAATAATAGAGAATTGTGAAGTTGGTTCAATGAACCCTCTGCCAGGCACTTGAATGTGATTTGCAGAGTATCCATGTAGATGTAGATCAGTAATATGTTGTTCAAATTTGATATCATTCTGAGCAGTGGTTGTCTTTCTACAGCATTTTGAAACTGGAACATCAATTACGGACACCTTATAAATGGGTTAAAAAAGCCCTTACCTTCTAAGAAATAAGAAAAGACCTAGATGATAGAAAGTGGGAAACAGGTAGACAACATTAGAAAACATGCAGAAGCAATGTGGATGCATATGTTCTGATGAACTGTTCATCTTCCAGTACATATACATAGAAACATTAGAAGTGAAAGTTGGAAGTATTCATAATAAAGCT
This sequence comes from Schistocerca gregaria, assembly GCF_023897955.1. Classification (NCBI taxonomy): domain Eukaryota; kingdom Metazoa; phylum Arthropoda; class Insecta; order Orthoptera; family Acrididae; genus Schistocerca; species Schistocerca gregaria. The sequence continues at coordinate 493,314,092 of NC_064924.1, forward strand.
TTTGGGGTGGGGGGCAGTGTTTATTAGCTCTAACCCCACTACAAACATATGGACACTTTGAATTTGAAACAGTCCTTCATGATGTACAACATATACCTTGGATTATTTCTGCAAGTATGGGAATAAACAACAATACTAGTCCCCATAAATTTGAAAATTAGCAGTAGATGGTTCATCAAATGACAAAACCTCAGCCCATAAAGTTCAGTAGCTCTTACAGAATGCGAGAACAGGTAGTTTGAAGTTTGAGATTCCAACCCAGATCTCAACTTTAACTGGGAAGTCCAAAGCTTAGTCTTGGCAAATAATTTAGTTTGTCCTATGTTTCTTTTATTAATTTAAATATGAGAAACACCTTATTTCACATATTGCCATTCATGAATTAGGTATGGAGTTATTTTTGTGACAGTTTTTTATAAAGACAGCTGTGAGTTTTAAGAATTATGTTTGATGTTGACCTTAGAATGACTTACACAGAAAAACTTTAAGAATATCTGTATTTTGAGAGGTATTCTACAGTGACCTTTGTCATTAGCAATATTTCTCTTTCTTTGGAAAATAGTAGATAGTATGGTATAATATAAAGAGTAAAATCAATATCTATGGATAATTCAGTGTTGCAACATTAGTATAGTAAGGAGTTAAATACAGGAGTATACAAGTGTTGAAGAACCTGCCAGAATATATTAAATTGCTTGTTGTAGTATAATGAAATTTAGGGATGGATCCAAGAATTTTCTGTTTTCCAGTGTCCTTAACTCCATTGATGAGTCTCTTCACAGAGATTCTTAATGTATTCAGTTGCTGTGTAATTCATATTGTCACTGACATATAATATTTCATAGCTTTAAGCCGACCTATGGCATTGTAATGTACATGTTTGCCTTCTTCTCACATCCCACTGACAGGTATCTGTATAGCAGGAACAGTAAACTGTTTGGAGTAACTTCTTTTGGTTGCTGACAAAGACATTCATTTGTATCTTATTTAAATATGGACGAATGAAATGACATTGAGTGATATGACATAATACATAGTCCATTACTAACAACTGTAAGCTGTTTAAGCAATATAATATAAAAAACCTATTCTTATTTAATCCAGTAATTGACTTATAACACACTGGTTTTTCTCCGGGGATCTGTGAAACACTGCATATGAATGAGTGTAAATGTAAATGAAAGAGCTTTAGAGGGGGGGGGGGGGGGGGGGGCAACTAAAGCAAATATGTACATGGTTATTGTTTTAGACAAATATATTAGATGAGGCAAGCAGACTACTCTGGGTTTAGGCAGGAACCCAAGTCAGTGGAGATACAGACACAGTAAGCCAGTCAGAGAGAAATAAACAATAAAAAGCTTATCATGATGTAAAAAACAAAAGCAATGTAAAAAATGATAATGAAAATTCCTGGCTAGATTATAACTAATGGGAGAGAGTCAGGGTAAAATTTCACTTTGCAGTTGAGGCACTGAGTGGTCAACAGGCTCACAAAGAAGACATATAATTTTCAAAGCTGATCAGTGCAGAATTTCATTTACATTCATACACTTTCATGACTACATTATACTGGTTGACCACCTTTTACTGATGCTGCAGTTTGACTGCACTGTAAACTACCCACTGCCTCAACTGTATGTTGAGTTGTAACCCTAACACCTTCCATTATATGTAATAAAAATAATATGTAAGATAAAATAAATGTCACTGTGCTGTTAGTTTGTATCTTCTTTATAGAATGTTGACAGTTGTAAGTGAAGCTCCAATCTATAGACTCTATTTACAGGAGGCTTAATCAATTCCTTACTGAAGTGAATATAAATATAACAGTCAAACATATATCTTCTTATTCATGAACTGATAATAAGGTGTTACCATCTTATGGCAACATCTCAGTGACATTAATTCTATATTTTACTCATCAGAAAGTCCCCTCATCAGAAAATGCTGAGGAAAATGGAACCATTGAAATGGGGCATAGAGATGAAGAGGCTGGACCAGTGACTTCTTCAGAAGGAAATCATGATGATCACGAGGGTGGCGAAACTAGTGATATCTTCATTTACCAGGCCATACACACAATTGAGTATATCCTTGGAACCATATCACACACTGCCTCTTACTTGCGGCTGTGGGCTCTTTCTCTTGCACATTCCCGTGAGTATAAAATATTTAATGGAGATGGATAAATAAATAATTATGGGATAAGCACAATAAATTTTATTTTTGTCTGTTTGTAGGTTTTCTGTTCCGTCATTGGTACTAGATGTTTGTTGTTCATTTTTCACTTATTCCAAGAAAATGAAGAGTGTGATCTGTTTATTTTAGAAACTTTTTATGAAAAATCAAAAATAGTTGACAATGTTAATGATTCCAGTCTGTGTAAAAAGTAAGATGAATACTTTGCATCAACATGGACCTGAAAATATTTAGTTCATGAGTTATGATTCTGTTACATACAGCATGTCCATTGAAACAACTGCTCATTAGACTTATCATTTGCTATGTTTTACTAGTTGTTGACACTACTTCAAAAAAGTATTCAAAAAGTGAGTTCTCCACACAATTGAATATGCCTGACACAATTCATACTCTCTCATATACTGCCACAGTTCACATTGCATTTATGCAATACTTATCATTGACATAATGTCATTATTAATCAGACATAATACCACAGAAACAAGTCTGATGGGTTTATGGCAGGTGTGTGTTGAGGGCTAGGAATTGATCCACCTCTACTTACCCCTGACTAAGGTTCTCTCACATATACAATTGAGATGCACTCATATTTACCCACTGAAATATACAGGCATGCCATCATTGCATGAAGTATATCTACCAATCACTTACTGGCACGACATCATCTTAATCAGGGGATGCGTTAGAACAAACAAAGCATCTGTACTGGAATGTGTGACAATGGACAAATTCAGATATTTAAGTGATATAACTCAATTCTGTTTCCATTGACCAGGAAATAAATAAAAAGCATTAGATCACACTCTTATTGAGACCACAACTATTGTCAGAAAAGAAGAGAACACTAACACAGCAATGATGCCTCACAAGACCTGGACGGGCATTATGGGAGTAGATGGAGGTAGTGGTGACAGATCTGTGGCCCTCACAGTGGTGTGAAAACACAGATGACTGGCATAGCATGCCACCAGAATCCATTTTGATTGACAGCCAGACCCCCACAACTAGACGGCAGAGCGAGAAGAAAACTGTGATGAGAGCCACTTTGATGGATGCAAGTGAGGTGGCATGAGGAGATGGGTGAGGTTGCAGGGTTGGTTACCATGTAGCATGTCAGGCAGACTCTGATTCCCCACTGGCATAAACTTGCAGGCAATCAAGAAGCATTTCAAGGTGTCATCTGTGGAAGACTCGATGACATATTTCTTCATTTGAACCTTGAATGTGCAGATGAGATGTTCTACCTCACCATTAGTTTGGGGGTGGAAAGGAGGAGTAGTTACACTGTGAATACCTTGATGGGCACAGAAATCATGGAAGGTTTTAGACTCAAGCAGCATACCAGTATCGTAGCAAGGGTATACAGCAATCCTTGAACAGTAAAAAATCTTAGAAAGGGTGTGAACCATAGCTGTGACTGACATCAAGGGACAGCAGACAATGTATAAAAATTTAGCGAAGGCATTGATTCCCAACTATCAGTAACAACTTTGGAAACATCTCACAAGATCAACATGAACACATTCCTATGGATGTGTGGTGTGGGCCGTGGAGAGAGCAACACCAATGGTGCCACTTGTTTGTAGCACACTGAGAGCAACCCACAACAAGTTACACAAATTCACCATCTAAACTGGGCCAAAATACATGGCATCAGGCCAGCAACTTGGTATGCAAGACTCCCCAATTTCTGTGACATAGGAGCTGAAGCACATCTTGCCAGAGGGTGGCTGTGGTCACAACCCTGGGTGACAGCCAATCAGTAGCTAAGAGAAAATCACCCTCCTACACTGAAAGACTGATATAGGGCAAAATAGTTAAGTAAAGTATTAAAAGTCCTGGCCAGATCCTTGCCTGGCCAACCATGGTGAACAAGGTGAACAACATGGTGCCAAATTGGATTGGCAGCAACTTCTTCCACTGTACATCTACATGAAAACAAAGAAGGTCATCCTGATTAAAGGTAGCATCTGGCCCCACTGGAAGCCAGGACAGCACATCAGTATTGGCATGCAGTGTGGTAGGCTGAAAGTATATTTCAAAGTTGTAGTGAGATGGAAACAAGGCGCAACACTGTTGGCAAATTCACAAGTCCTTGTGTATAAGTAAAGGGAAAAAATTTCTTCCTTCTTCATAGAGTTATTTTAGAATCATTGCTTTAGTACACCAGATATTAAACATTATCTATTTGTGACAACAGTGATTGATGTGGCATGGATATTAAACATTATCTGTTTGTGACAACAATGATTGATATGTGACAGATAAAATTCCTGCTTAAGAGGTAGTGCTTTCCACATTGGAATGGAGCATAGTACTATGCTCTTTTTGTTAATATCTGCCACTGTGCAGTAGTCTGTGTAGGTATTTAATGAGCCAGAAACAAAATGAAAATATGATCAGATCTAAAAAAATCCAGGCAGTTATAATGAAACAAAATGACACAGGAACTGAACAATACTTCTAGATACATCACACTTGGAGCTGCCACATAACATCCAAAGAAGAATGTCAGAAATATCAGTTGTGCTGTCTCAGTTCTGGACATATAACTGTGAGAATGAAAACCATTAATAAATGTCCTAGCAATCTTGTTTTTAAACTCTTCAAATAATTACTACCTGAAAGATAAATTCAAATTTGAGCAATTCTGTCACACATAGTGGGTCATTTGATTTGGCAACTCAGTGTGTACTTGGTAAAAAACATTACACAACATACTGTTAGGAAGAGGAGAGAAATTGTACACATCTACTAGCAAGGTGAACGGGAGAATTTCTCCCTACATCAGTTAGTAAAGACAGCAACATGCAACAAAACATTTTCTGTGTGCTATGCCTTACTGCGTGTAAATCCAGTATAATAATACAGTTCAAATTTAGTTGAGAATTTGGTGTTGAACTTCTACCACTCAAAGTGTTCTGACATTGGCACAAACATTTCAAAGACACAGTTTGCCTGTGCAAGGGGAAATCAAGAGGCTGTCCCCACATTTCTCATGAATCATGGAGGGCATTCAACAATGCAATGATGAAGCAACTTTTCGTCTAAGTAGGGAGGTGAACTGTCAAAATGTGAGAACCTGGCTTTCATAGGAGCCTAGTAAAGTTGTTTAACTTGCGAGAAATTCGCCTAAATTGTATGTTTTTTGTACCATTCTTCTAGTAAGATGTATGACTTTTTGGCTGAATCTGTTGCGTGATTGTCATACTAGGAGATGCCTCAGTGGCATGTGTCAATGCAATGCATATATTCATCTGACGTAAATGCAACTATACAGGCAGAGTATTAGAAAGATTATGAAGATTTTAACCATTTTTACATAAAAATGTGTTTAAGTGTTTATTTTAAAAGCAATTCCATGTTATTTATCTGATTAAAAGTATAGCCTTATGAAATTCAGAAGTTTTAACACTCTGTATATTTGTAACCCTCCAGACTACAATTCATTCAGATAATACATAAACTCAACAATAACATCTATATCACTCCACAAGATAGTGTACAGCACTTGTCAAAGATTCTGTGTCAATTGTGCTACCTAGGAAATTCATATTTTTGTTTTATGTATCTGCAAGAAACCAATGAAAAATCAAGGGTAGAATAATGACAATATTATGAAAAGGATAGATACTGGGGTGCAGACAGCCACAACAAAAATACTGCTAAACAAATAAACTTTCAATCAAAAGGCCTTCTTCTGAAAAACGAGATTCTGTTATTGTGTCTGACATTTGTTGGTTATTTTTCTAATAAGAGTTTTAAAGTGAACTATTCCCTTGAAAAATTTTACGAAACTGCAGTCATAAATGAACTCAAGACATCAGGGTATAAATTCAAGAACTTGTATGTAGCACATATAGTTTTATTTCAAAACTGGACTTACAGAAACAATCTCTACCTTTCCCAATAGAAGTAAACACTTCTGACCATGCTGACACACCTTTCTGAATTGGACTGTCCATTAGCTGCATGGCAGAGGGTAAGGAAGCAGCCCAACTTTTCACTACCTTCCACCTTCATTGCCCTAAATGACTGTTTAGCACAGTGCTGTTCCCTGATAAATCATAACAAGTGTGCAGTAACCCCCTCCCCCCCCCCTCAAATTACCATATCACATTCAAAGAACCCCCCAGAAGGGTACTTTAAATGCCACCAGTATTTAATGCACAGCTTTCACCGATTTGCTTATTTTGAGATAACAGCAGCTCATCAGTGAATTATTAGTAACTGTGGATTAGCTTGAGGCCACAGATGTCTGAAAAAAATTTATTTATCAGTTTGAAACATAGCTGTGGGTTGTTTGAGGTCCGTCAGTTTAGAAATGGTGGAGACCACATGAGGCATTGTGCACGTTGCTAAATTTTGTGTACACTTGCAGTTCTACTAGTGATATGCAGTGGATTCACCATTCTAAGTAGTAGATCAGGTAATGAGACAACTATGAGACAGTGTAAATACCATTCACATCCTGATTGCATTTTATGCTCACTCAAGACTGTGAATATGAAAAAGCAGTATTAATAGGTAAAATAATGTCCCAGGTTTGTTTGGATGAGGATTTTTTAAATGACAGATAATATGTGGCTGCTTCTTCATTTGAATCCAAATGAGTATTTAGAAGATATGATAATGACATATTTTTGCCCAAATGCTATGGCATACAGAAACTAGGGAACTATTGAAATAGTATTGCTTGTGATTTCTCCAGAGGTATGCTACCAACTGTTGCGTATGTGTGCTGGGTTAATTTAGTCCAGTATCTCTCTATAATTTCTATTGGAGTGTGGTCATGAAACAATAGTGGCGGTGATATGTCCATTGGTTGGGGACAGTTATCTTGGCATCTTACTCACCATATGAGTGACGTAAACTACGTAGAGGTGCTAGATGTCACTCTGTTTCTTTGACTAATTTCCCTAATAATTCATGGTACCACAAACACAACAGTAAATTGCAGACACCATTATTTGATACATCCATATAACAGAATTAAACAACAGTGTTCCAGAAGTAAACATACACGCACAAACACTAAAGGGACAACATTTTGTAAACGTATGGTCGGTGCTCACTACTTTATGAGAGAGAGTTATTTGAAAGCATCAGGCATGCAGTTGAGAGTAACACAACATCTTAAATGCATTTGACTGCTTCCATAGATTACACTACTGAACTATGTTGCTAGATGGAGTTGGTGGACATGATAACAAAAAGTTAAAATATCTATGAAATGCAAAATGCATTTAAGCTGTTGATAATATTTTTGAACATGAGTAGTTACACTAAAACATAACGAGTAACAATCTGTTATTTTCTTATCTACCACAATGTTCTTATACTTGTTTGTGGAAACTGTAGCGACATCAGATTATGTTTTCCCTCCAGGATGATCAATACTGTCACATTTCAAAGTAAGGCACAAAAACGCTATATGACTCATTGATTATGGAAATGAGTGAGGCAACTACAATCCATCTTCACAAATGTTCAATACAGAGTATGCAACAATGTCACTCAGTGCGTTCATAAATCTTTTAAATTACTGGAAAGTGTCTACTTCATAAGCTCATGTCATACAAAAACTGAAAACCTTTCTTATGGGGCAATGCTGACTGACAATAGATGAAGATAAAATAAAATTAGTGGCCTTTTGTAAGTGTTTGGGAGAGGGGGGGGGGGGGGGTTGCTTGATTTTTTAATGGCTCTCCTTGTTTTCAGTAAGAGAATTTATGAGGAAAAAATGTACCCCAGTGAATTAAAGGAATGCACTTTGACTACTGATGGAGTACTGTGATTGGTGTACTGCCAGTGAAGATGTGTTATGTCTCAAAATAAGCAAACAAAAAATAGAAGGAAATGATTTTTAAGAGTGACAAGCAGACAAATTATGTTTGGTTCAATTAATATTTATTTATTAATAATTGGTCTTGGGATTATTAGTCCTCATCAGGTTAAGTTATGACTTACTTATTTGATAAGAAAATTATATTCATGTATTTCACCAACTGTCTTACAGAACTGTCTGAGGTGCTGTGGTCCAAAATTTTCCACATAGCTCTAGCGATGGATATAGGCTATGGTGGGGGAGTTTTAATATATGTACTATTCTGGGCATGGTCTTTCCTTACTCTTTCCATCCTTGTACTGATGGAAGGCCTCTCAGCATTTCTTCACACATTGAGGCTGCACTGGTAAGTGATGTAACCATGTGGGCTTATTAAAAAGGTATTATGAATTGTACTAATATATGAGAAATATGTTTCAATAAAACAAATAAAAGAAAATTTTAATTTTAAAAATATATTTGTGAAATACTTTGTACAGTAGCAATGAACTTCCATTGTATCTCTTAAACATGACACCAAGAGCTACATTCTTACATACTTGTAATTGACTATATTTCATCCTGTAAAATGCAAACCAGGTTCCATAATATGAACAATGTGGAATATACCAAAGCTGTATGTGTTAAACATATAGTTTATGTAGGTGTTTTTTGTTTACTTTTCCATCTTAAGATGAAAATATTTTCCTGTTATTGCATGGTTACTTCTAGAATATCACAGGCTGATTAAAGGAAAATATTGTTTCTATTCATCAAAACTGTGGCAATGAGCCACACTATTAATTAAGATATTGACCCCAAATTTTAAGCAAAAACAGAACTATGCATAAAAACTTTTATATGTTGCCAGTTCACATGTTTCAAAGCATTATTAGTACAACTATAACACAAATTCTTTTATAAACAATGTAGAATTAGCCAGACCTATTATACAGGCATAAAGTATTCTCTGTCTCAAAATAAGGTTTATTTTTCAATTATCTAATGAAATTATGTTGTTACTGCTGCATGGTTACTACATGCATTTTGAAAATGAGAATATTGAATAAAGTATGATTTCATTTTAGTAAATAAAAACAAACCTTAAAAATTCTATGTAGCATCAAGAGAACTTTTATTTTGAAATGAAATGAAAATTATGCTTACTCATCAGCTTCTAGATAGGGACCAGCATCAGCATCTACATACATACTCCATAAGCCACCGCATGGCATGTGGTGGAGGATGCCTTGTACTGTTAGTAGTCATTTCCTTTCCTGTTCCACATGCAGATGGAGTGAGGGGAAATGACTGTCTACATGCCTCCATACTAGCTGTAATTTTTCTTGTCTTATCTTCATAGTCCTTATGCAGAATAAACACTAGCAAAAGTAGAACAGTTCTGCAGTCAACCTCAGATGCTGGTTCTCCAAATTTTCTGGGTAGTGCCTCATGAAAGGAATTTAGACTTCCCTTCACAGACTCCCATTTAAGTTAACCGAGCGTTTCCACAGTACTTGTGCCTTGATCAGATATGTTGCTAACTAATTAGCAGCATGCCTGTGAATTGCTTCATTTCAATGTCTTGCTTTAATATGACCTGGTTGAGGACCAACACACTTAAGCAGTATCAAGAAATGGCCATACTAAAGATCTCCCATATAGATGGGCAACACTCCCCTAGGATTCTCTCAATAAGCTGAAGTCGACCATTAACTTTCACTATCAGCAATCTTATGTACTCATTCCATTTCATGTAACTTTGCAACATTGCACCTAGATATTTAACTGATGTGACTATGTTGAGCAGCACAATGTTAGTGCTGTATTCAAACATTACAGGATTGTTCTTACTACTCATCTGCATTCTCTTACATATTTCTGCATTTAGAGCAAGCTACCACTCATCACACCAGCTAGAAATTCTGTCCAAATCATCTTGTATCATCCTACAATCACTTAATGACATTGTCTTCATGTACATCAGAGCATTCTGTCAGCAAGCAAGAGCTGCAGAAGCAGAAAAGTATTAATATGAGCACATTAATTTACAGCATTTGATAGTTTATACAGTTAGGAGTGTCAGTTTTCTAAGGGTACGGTAAAATATGCATATGGGAATGTAATGTGTGCAGGATGAAGATCATGGGAGGGAGGAGACATTTACGATTGGGCAAAAGAAAGAGAGAGGGGGGGGGGGGGGGGGGAAGAAAGAGAGAGAGAGAGAGAGAAAGAGAGAGAGAGAGAGAGAGAGAGAGAGAGAGAGAGAGAGAGGGAATGAGGAAGAGGGTGTGAGAGAGGGGGGGGGAGGGGGGGGGGGGGAGAGAAATTCCAATCTTTGTACCGGAGTATGAATTGTACATTTTGATGTGCTGCTCCTTATTCACCTACACTGTGTCTACATCTATATCGGTCTTAATACAACTACAGCATTAGAGTTTCTCTTTTGTGTTTTTCTATGATTCTTACATCTCACTGCCAGTGAAACCTCAAACATTTTGACATATCATTTATTCCTTTTGACAATTAATGTGAGAAAATATTATTTCTTGTATGTGAGGCTCAGATGTTATTTAATTATTCTTTTGTGTCCCAACTGCCTGCTTGATTATCTCTTGGAACACATCTTTCCATTTTGTCTCCAAGTATATAATGGCATGAAAGTCTAATTTCATAATTATTGTACTAACACAAATGCAGTTAACAAACTCTGCACTTTATTAGTATTTGTTTCCATCGCTGATCAAGTGCATTAAAATCAAATAGCACATATTTTTAGGTCACTATGGAGTGAACACTGGTTATCCAAAAATATAGAACAGTTCATTGTCTATGACAGCAGGCACAAAATGTAATTAAAACAGTCTCCCAATTATCAAGGATAATGCAAATATCTGAAAAACATGTTTTTAGTGGAAACTGCTATTTACTGTACAGTATCTCTAAAATGTCCAGCATGTCACATTTGAAAAGCCCCTGTATTACTCTTGCATTAGTTGCCAGAAACTGACAACTTATTGCAAAATTATTCTTAAAACACACTGTATTTTGTAACACCTGATTTAACCTCACTTCCAGAATATTACTGTTCAATTTTTTTTCTGTTTCTGTTTACATTCACCTTTTCCTGGACAATAGTTCTCGTTTTCTGTGAAGTCAAAACATTGGTATAGTCAAATGAATCATGTACTACATGCACTACTAACAGATTAGTGAATTTAAGTACCTCGCTGTGACTAATAATGAGTTCCTTAGTTACTTAGTCCTCTGCCTCTCGTTCTTTTGAATATGCTTCTTTCACTATATATGTGTCACTTAGTTGCTGAAATCCCAGTTCACAGGCATTATTATTTAAGCACCTGAATCCACACTACAACCAGAAATTTTTATTCTATATGAAAATCTTTATTTTAATTATAATAATTCCTTCATGTCTCACATTTTAGTTTTTCAAAAATTGCTAACCTACCCATGGATAATCTGCTAGCTGGATAATCCATTTCTGGATAATTGAGAGTTTTATGTTGTATCTTCATGAGCATGGCATCATCTCCATTGTCACACATTGATAATGAGAAGTTTATCTCATATACAGCAACTCTCTCTCTTTGATTTGGTCCTTGCAACACTACCTCATCTGATGTGATCCTTTACATTTCCTCATGTCTCGACTTTTTCCATTGCATTATATAATTTTACTGGCTAATAATAAGCTTTTCTTCAGTGTGGTCTATATAAAGATATATATCAAGTGAATCAATGTTATATGTATATACATTCTTCATTATATTGTGCACTTCTGTATATTGAATGATTGAGTAAGAATACATGTGTAATATATCTTCTGTGTGATGTAGACTATATGTAACAATGTTGTATGTGTATGTGTTTTCATCATCTGCTTGACTTGTCCCATATCATGTACAGTTCTGTACATTCAATGATTGAGTGGATCAATAAAAATACAAGAAAGATGAAAGTGACCATAGTGTACCCTTTCAGAGATTAAGCAGATTAGATTAGATTAGATTAGATTAATACTTGTTCCATAGATCATGAATACGACACTTCGTAATGATGTGGAACGTGTCAGGTTAATAAAAGATGTCTGTACAAGAAATTACATTACACAAAATATTGCATGACACTAATGATTAAGTTTTTTTTTTTTTAAACTTAGTTTATATCTAAAAATTCAGTCAATGAGTAGAAGGAGTTGTCATCTAGAAATTCTTTTAATTTATTTTTAAATGTTAGTTGGCTATCTGTCAGGCTTTTGATGCTGTTTGGTAGGTGCCCAAAGACTTTTGTGGCAGCATAATTTACCCCTTTCTGTGCCAAAGTCAGATTTAACCCTGCATAGTGAAGATCATCCTTTCTCCTGGTGTTACAGGTATGCACACTGCTATTACATTTGAATTGGGTTGGATTATTATCAACAAATTTCATAAGGGAATATATATACTGTGAGGTTACTGTGAGGATCCCTAGATCCTTAAATAGATGTCTGCAGGATGACCGTGGGTGGGCTCCAGCAATTATTCTGATTACACGTTTTTGTGCAATGAATACTTTTCTACTCAACGATGAATTACCCCAGAATATGATGCCATACGAAAGCAGTGAATGAAAGTAGGCATAGTAAGCTAATTTACTGAGATTCTTATCACCAAAATTTGCAATAACCCTAATAGCATACGTAGCTGAACTCAGACGTTTCAGCAGACCATCAATGTGTTGCTTCCAGTTTAACCTCTCATCAATGGACACACCTAAAAATTTTGAAAATTCTACCTTAGCTACAGACTTCTGTTCAAATTCTATATTTATTACTGGAGTTGTGCCATTTACTGTACGGAACTGTATATACTGTGTTTTATCAAAATTTAAAGAGAGTCCGTTTGCTGAGAACCACTTAATAATTTTGTGAAAAACATCATTTACAATTACATCACTTAGTTCTTGGTTTTTGGATGTTATTACTATACTTGTATCATCAGCAAAAAGAACTAACTTTGCATCTTCATCAATGTGGAATGGTAAGTCATTAATGTATATCAAGAACAGTAAAGGACCTAAGACCGAACCCTGTGGGACCCCGTGCTTGATAGCACCCCAGTTTGAGGAATCAGCTGTTGTTTTAACATTACACGAACCACTTATTTCAACTTTCTGCATTCTTCCAGTTAAGTATGAATTAAACCATTTGTGCACTGCCCCACTCAAACCATAATGATTTAGCTTATCTAAAAGAATTCCATGATTTACACAATCAAAGGCCTTTGAGAGATCACAAAAAATACCAATGGGTGATGTCCGGTTATTCAGAGCATTTAATATTTGATCAGTGAAAGCATATATAGCATTTTCTGTTGAAAAGCCTTTCTGAAAACCAAACTGACATTTTGTTAGTACTTTATTTTTACAAATATGGGAGGCTACTCTTGAATACATTACTTTCTCAAAAATTTTTGATAGAGTTGTCAGAAGAGAGATTGGGCGGTAGTTGTTGACATCCGACGTATCCCCCTTTTTATGCAATGGTTTTACAATGGCATATTTCAGTCTATCAGGGAAAACACCCTGCTCCAAAGAGCTATTACATATGTGGCTGAGAATCCTACTTATCTGTGGGGAACAAGCTTTAAGTACTTTGCTGCAAATGCCATCAATTCCGTAAGAGCTTTTACTTTTCAGTGAGTTTATTATTTTACTGATTTCAGAGGGAGAGGTTGGTGGAATTACAGTTGTTTCAAACTGCGCAGGTATGGCCTCTTCTATTAATAGCCTTGCCTCTTCCAGTGAAGATCTAGATCCTATTTTCTCCACAACATTTAAAAAATGATTATTCAAAATATTTTCAATTTCTGATTGTTTGTTAGTGCACTTGTCATTCAGTTTTATTGCACTAAAGTCTTCCTGTGCTCTTGGTGGCCCTGTTTCCTTTTCAATAATATTCCAAATTGCTTTAATTTTATTATCAGAGTTACTGATCTCAGACATGATACACATGCTTCTGGACTTTTTAATAACTTTTCTTAGTACCGCACAATAGTTTTTATAATATTGAACAATTTCGGGTTCAGTACTCCCTCTTGCTGTTAGATACAGTTCTCTTTTACGGTTGCAAGATATTCTTATTCCTTTAGTTAGCCAAGGTTTTTTATATGTTTTATTACTATATAATATGTTTTATTAATATATTAATTAGTTTAGCTACATTCTTTTTTGGTAGAAAGAAAAACATCTTAAAATTCAAGTATCCTATGGATGGCCATAATATGTTAAATGTAATACAGTAGTTTCTATGATCTTATGCCTTTCCATAACAGTTATAAATGCCGATTTATTTGACTGTTATTAGGAACTACTCTTATCATAGACTGGAAAACACGTAATTGGTTGGGGCATATGTTTTTTTTTATAGAAAGCATTGTGTTAGTAGAGCATTCTTTTTGATAATGCAATCATGAGTATTAGGTAAGACTGCTAGTCAGAAGATACATATCATGCATATCACATCTGCAGACCATACATTCAGTACTGTAACAAAAGAAACTCGACTCATTTAAATGTATCATACTTTTCTGCACCTATTTTTATTTTGTTTATATACATGGTGTATAGAAGATCAGGTTTAGTATCCAGGTATTGAATTGTTCCTGCAAAAATAAGAAAGGAGATCTACATTAATGTGTTCAAGGCATGAGAGATTCAAGTAGGGTACTGTCTGCATTGCATGTGGCTTTGAATGGATTCTTGTCCAGACAATATTTTAATTACTTGGATGACATACCACTATCAATGCACTGAAGGATTATCTTTGTCCATGATGGCACTACTGCATATTTAAGGATTCGTGATCAATGGCACGTTCGTGTAAAGTTACTAGCTAGTATACAGGTTGAAGAGGGCAAATTCTGTGGACTCCATCCCCATCTGATTTAAATAATTGGAATTCCTTCTAATGGATTATTTCTGATAGCTGATGTAGCACCTATCAATAATAAAAAGCTACTGTGGGCTGTGAAAGGATTTGAGACAACAAATACTGTGCCTAGCATATTCCAACACATCTACATCTACATTCATTCTCAGCAAATTACTGTGCAGTGTGTAGCAGGGGATATGTAATTGGATTACATGTTAACATTTCTTCCTAATCCAGTGCCATATGATGTACAGGAAAAATGAAAGCTTTAATGACTTTACACATGCTGTAATTAGTCTACCTTTGTCTTCACAGTATGTAGGGGAGCAATACAAAGGGGGTGAAGACTTTATCAGGATTCTTCACTTAATACTGATTCCCAATTTTTTAAGTGGGCTTTCAAAAGATAATTAATATCTATCTTTAAGAATCTGTTCAGGTTTTTAACAGTTTTCTGACATTCTGCTTTGAGTCACACAAACCTGCGACCATTCTTAGAATCCTTCTTCCCATACATTCTGTGTCCTCCTGTTAGTCCTATTTGGTATGGCCCCCACATACTTGAGCAATATTATAAGATGCCATGCACAGTTCTTTGTAGGATGCTCTTCGAGGCTATTTGCATGTGATGCAGTTGTTTATACTAAAGTAGTAATGCCAGAAGATAGTAAGAATTTGCTTAATGACCTGCAGGGAATTGATGAATGGTGCAGACTCTGTCAGTTGACACATACTGTAAATAAATGTATCATATTGCGCATACATAGGAAAAGAAATCCACTACACTATTGATGACAAACAGCTGGAGACAGCATCTGCCATAAAATATTTAGGCATAACTATCCAGAGTGACCTTAAGTGGAATGATCATACAAAACACTGAAATCTGTCTCCTG
Organism: Schistocerca gregaria; assembly: GCF_023897955.1. Classification (NCBI taxonomy): domain Eukaryota; kingdom Metazoa; phylum Arthropoda; class Insecta; order Orthoptera; family Acrididae; genus Schistocerca; species Schistocerca gregaria. The sequence continues at coordinate 493,329,948 of NC_064924.1, forward strand.
CCTTATCTATGACTGCTCCAATATGACAGTTCCATTTCATTTATGTAGATATTGTTTTGCCCACATTTTTGTATGAGTCGGTTGATTCTAGTTGTGACTCATTTGTCTTGAAGTCACAGGATACTTATTTTATGTGTGTTTTGAAGTGCACAATTTTTCATTTCTGAACATTTAAAACAAGCTTTCCACCTTTTTAAAATCTTATCAAGATGTGAATGGATACCTGTGCAGCTGTTTTCAGATAGTTTCTCACAACTGGTAACTGAATCATCACCAAAAAATTGTCTGCCAGGTCTTTACTATACAGCTTGGGAACTAATAGTTTCCAGGACCATTACTGTACATCATTCCTCTTAATTTTACATGAAGTACCAGTATCCAGTTGTTGCCTATTATTTTAGTTCACCTACTTTATGAAATTTTAGCGCAGATGTAAATACCTACAATCTTCTTTTGTTACAGGGTGGAGTTTATGAGCAAATTTTATACAGGTACTGGCTACATTTTTACACCATTCTCCTTCAAATCTATTTTGGAACAAGAGGACAATGAAGGACCATAGAGAAATTCGCTGTATCAGTGTAAAATATTGTTTTATTTATTCCATGTAAGATGTTATGGTAAAATGAGAAGCAGTTTCAAATTTTTGGAACTGCGTAGAGAAACTGTTTATAAGAACAAAACTGTAATATAAATATCTGCATTTGATAACTCCATACTTTGGAATTCTTTCACATTAAAAGAGTAACTGGCACCGATGTAAGATAACAGGCACATCAAATAAACAAGAAAAACTTGTAATGTAATAAAAAAATAGAATAATTTTATTTGTCAGAATATTTTGTGTCGTTATACAATTTACTTAATTATTTTCTCTTTAACAACTTTTTTAACTCAGCACAACATTATACAATATGTACTACATAAAAAGTGACCACACTCAGCAAGCAACAACACATCATGATTTTACTATCCCCCCCCCCCCCCTCTCTCTCTCCTGATTTTTGAACCACACATCTCCTATCATTATTTGTTTTGACTTCTGATATTGTAATTGTTAAAAATATGAAACATGGACCTTGCCATTGGTGGGGAGGCTTGCATGCCTCAGCAATACAGATAGCTGTACCGTAGGTGCAACCACAATGGAGGGGTATCTGTTGATAGGCCAGACAAACGTGTGGTTCCTGAAGAGGGGCAGCAGCCTTTTCAGTAGTTGCAGGGGCAACAGTATGGATGATTTACTGATCTGGCCTTGTAACACTAACCAAAATGGCCTTGCTGTGCTGGTACTGCGAACGGCTGAAAGCAAGGGGAAACCACGGGGGTGAAAGCTATATGGGCAAAGAGGCAACAAGCCACGTAGTTCCATTCCAGACCACTAAAGGTGCTAGGGGTCAAACGAAGCTGGAATTGATCAATGAGAGCTGTCTAAACTCCAATGGTGGTTGTTTTGAAATATTCTATCATCTTGCTCTGCACTGAAGTCTGTGATCCTTGGTTACAGTCGTCTTTGTATTTGTTTCATATTTACATACTACTCATTCTCATTATAAACAGATTTTTTACTTTAAATTCATAAAGCTCACCGTGAAATTGAAGAAATTTGCTGCTGATAAATGTCCACAATTAATTGTAAGGTAAGACATTTTATTTTTCATTAAATAATCTCGTAGCTTATAAATGAAATGTATTCTCTGCCATCATGAATTAAGCATTGTGGTTTCCGTTTGTTTATTTAAATAATTTTGATATGTCTGTAGTAGTTCTATTTAATGGAGACGTTTATGTTTTTTTCAGAATATTCAACACAAAAGATTGACATTGAAATCTCCTGCAAGTTCCCCAGCTGCTCATCTGGCTATTACGTGGGTTCAAAGGAGGAAATTTGCAACAAGCATTTCTACAGGTTTCCAAAACCACCTCAAGAGTTGCTTCTAAAGTGGAAGAGTGTTTGTAAACTGTCACCAGATGTGAACTGTGCTTCTGAATTTGTTTGTGAAGATCATTTTTTCGAAGAAGATTTTATGAAAAAAATAGGCATAGGCTAAACAGGGGTGTGTTTCCAAAACATGTGACAGGTGTTCCTTGTAACATTGCCAAAATCCATTGTGAACCAGGTGACACTGTTGTTAATATTGAATTGGGCCTACGAAGCATTAGTGGTGCTATGGCAACTGTTCATTTTACAGCTGATAATGCCAAAAGTGAAACTGGTGTTAATGAACTACAAAGCTTTTGTTGTGTTGTGGCAAGTAGTTCTCATGTAGGTGTTTGTACCAGAAGGGATCAGGTGAAACTGGTGTTAATAGTGAATTAGGCTTACCAAGCACTAGTGGTACCATGGAAAATCTTTATTATACTGGTGCCAATACCAGAGGTGATACTGATGTTAAAGAATTACCTAGCACTAGTTGTGCTGAGCAGAGTAATTCATTGAGTGATGCACCTCTTAAATTTTTTATCTCCCCTCAAAATGAATCTGCAGATGGTGAGTACACATTTTTATCTGAAACATTTTGTAATGAGGAAAATGGGGTTTTAGGTACAAGGGTTTCAAAAGCAGACTTAACTCCAACAAAATCAAAAATGTACAAGATTCAGGAATACTCTAACAAGGCTATCAAAACTGTAAACAAAGCTACATCATGAAAAATCAAAACTGAAAGCACTTAAAGATTTATATGACAGCAATGCTTTCTCTGTCATAGAATCTAATTTAAACTCTGTTGCCAAAGATTTCATAAACAGCCAATTATGAAATCCTCATCGATCAACAAATGCAAGGCGATGGACAACTGAGGACAAAGTATTTGCTTTATCCTTATACATACAAAGTCCCCACCTATACAAATATTTGTCAGTTCATTTTTATCTTCCTTTTGTGAGATATCTGAAATGTCTGTTGTCTTCTATACCTTTTGAACCAGGATTGAATACTTTGGTCATGAATGTAATGAAAGCAGAAGTTGAAGTAATGAACAACAGTATTGTGCTTTGTTGTTTGATGAAATGTTAGAAAGAGGGTTGTATTATAATGCAAGCTAACAAGAAATTTCAGGGTTTCAAGATTTAGGGCATTTAGGGAGATTAAATGTTCATGTAAATCATGCATTAGTTTTCATGGTTAGAAGCAGACATAAAAGCTGCAAGCAGGTTGTTGCTTATTATTTCACTCAAAACTCAGTTTCAAGTATCACATTAAAAAGTCTTATTACCTATGTCATAAGGCAATTGCACGAAATAGGGCTAAAGATAGTATGTACAGTTTGTGACCAGGGTGCAACCAACCAGAGAACACTGAAGGAACTCTGCTGTGAGAAATCTGCTGAGTCCAGTCCATTTCATTTTTTAGTCAGAGATGAACCTGTTGCAGTCATTTATGATGTCCCACATCTATTAAAAATACTAAAAATGATCTGCTAGGAAATAAAATACAGTTTGGGTTTAAAAAAGAGGCCAGTTTTGAATATATTCACAAGGCTTTTCTTCTGGATCAGCAGAAAGTGTTAAAGACATTGCCAAAACTACATAGGAATCATTTTGAATTAGAGGATTCTTTTAATTAAATGAAAGTCAAGGTAGCTGCAGCCAGCTTAGTCATACAGTTGCTGCAGTTATTGAAACTTATGTGGCATTTAATATCTTACCTGCTGAGGCAATATACACTGCAGAATTTGTTGAAAAGATGGATTGTTTATTTGATTCACTGAACAGTTCCTATTGTTATCCACAAGGTGGCAAGTCTTATAAGTGTGCCCTCTCTGCAGAGTCCCCACATATTGAAATGTGGTACAGTCTGTTAAAGGAAATGGAAAATTGGAAAGTGTTGGAGCTAGGCACAGGGAGAAATAAGACAAATATGTTCAGTTTCATAAGTGGGTGGCAAACTACAATAAGATCATTGATGTTCATTTGGAACAGATTTAAAAAAATGGCTTTAATTTTTTAAGCATTGAGGGCTTTCAATCAAGACCCAGTGGAGAATGTATTTTGTTGTGTGAGGCAGCATGGTGTTGCAAACACCAACCCAACTTGCTTTCGTTTCAAAACAGCATTGAAAATATTTATAGTCAATAACATGTCCTTACCTACAAAGTCACTAGGTAACTGCGAGGATGATAGATGCGTGCCATTAAGCAATTTAAGGCAATTTTTGAGAACTAGTTATGACAACTTTCTTGATTCCACAACAGACCATTCCATTATGGATCCAAGTGCTTTATATTTTGCCCTTGCTGATAATGAAGCAGCTGCTGGTAGTGGTGGGGCTGATGTAAGAAATGACAGACAAGCACTAGCATATGTAGCTAGTTACATTCTACAAAAGATGGGTGTAATACCTGAAACCCACTGTAGTAACTGTAAAACAACTGTGTTCTCACCAACACCCACAGAGCATCATTTATTTACAAGTTTCATAGAATATGATGCTTTAAACCCAAAATTATTGTATGCTAGTGACAGCTTAATGTCCTTTGTAGCAAATGTTCATAGTCAGTTGTATTCATTCTTAGATAAATGTGGACACCAGGAACAATTGGAGAATACATTCTATTCACATTATTTCCAGAGGAAATAACATTTTGCAAGGCCTATTTTTCTGAACAGTATATTTTAAGACGATGTTTACCTCTATTGATTTACAAGTATGTGAAAGATTGGAAACACACCATCAGTAATAAAAGACTTGATATTGTTAAAGACAAATTCAGTAAATTGTTTAAAGCTTTATAACAGTTAAAATTAAATTTTTCTTGTGTGCTTGAGAAATAAAAAGTATGTTTTGTTTTCATTTCACTGTTTTTATTTCACTCTTTTTATCCATCTATCCTGCTTTTGGTACTTGGGATTGATGTTTTCTTTTTTGTGTTGAAGCATTTACAGTAGTAAGATGTAGGAACCTTTTTAAGAAATTAATGGTCAGTAGTGCAAGTTTGCTGGGCAGTTACTCAGAACTTATAGTCCTGCAACATAGTTGTAACAAATTTCAGAATTCTTCATTAATTAATACTGTGATAAATATTTCTTAATTTAACCTCTTTAACTGCTGCTTATTCTCTTAATAATAGGCTTTTTTTTCTCCATTGATCCAGCAGCTTGTATGACATAACAATTATGACATTATTCAGGAATATTTGTAGTCCAGTTTAGCTGCTACAATGTTATTTTTCTTTTGCTTCAATTATTTACACCACAAGCTTGTTTCATCTTGCTCTCAGTTTCAAGCGTTGCATCTAGTTCTTATGAGCCATAAAACATGCTGGAGTTTTTACATGTTGATAGATAACAATATAAGCATGTCAATTTAAACGTCTATTTTTGACATTTGTTCCTGAAAGTTGCTGCTCCTATCACGTTTTCTTGTTTGTCAAAACGTCAAAAATAGACTGAAAATATCATTGAACAGGTTTCTCTCTGCTGTAGTACAGTGTGCTATAGCTGTGTTTCAATTATTTTATTATGATGCCAGCCAAAATAATTACATTCCACACCCAGAAAAACAAGATAACAGAATGAAAATAAAAATAAAAACCTACAATGTAAGTAAACTAGGGGGGAGGATGCAACCCGCAATATTTTCATATTTTAGTTCGTCTCCGTACTACTTGATGTGCTGCTGTCAGTCTGTTTTACCCACTTTTAATACGGGAGTTGCGTTTCTCTTTTTTCTTGTTCTGTGGGGGAAACTACAGCCATAATTTTTCCCGAGGGCATCCAGCTTTGCTGTATGGTTAAATGATGATGGTGTCCTCTTGGGTAAAATATTCCGGATGTAAAATAGTCTCCCATTCGGATCTCTGGGCGGAGACTACTCAGGAGGACTTTGTTATCAGGAGAAAGAAAACTGGTGTTCTACGGATCAGAGCGTGGAATGTCAGGTAGGTTAGAAAATTTGAAAAGGGAAATGGATAGGTTAAAGTTAGATGTAGTGGGAATTAGTGAAGATCGGTGGCAGTAGGAACAAGACTTCTGGTCAGGTGAATACAGGGTTATGAATACAAAATCAAATGGGGGTAATGAAGGAGTAGGTTTAATAATGAATAGTAAAATAGGAGTGTGGGTAAGCTACTACAAACAGCATAGTGAACACATTACTGTGGCCAAGATAGATACGAAGCCCATGCCTACCACAATAGTACAAGTTTATATGCCAACTAGCTCTGCAGATGACGAAGAGATTGATGAAATGTATGATGAGATAAAAGAAATTATTCAGGTGGTGAAGGGAGATGAAAATTTAATAGTCATGGGTGACTGGAATTCGAGAGTAGGAAAAAGGACAGAAGGAAACATAGTAGGTGAATATGGATTGGGGCTAAGAAATGAAAGAGGAAGCCGCCTGGTAGAGTTTTGCACAGATCATAACTTAATCATAGCTAACACTTGGTTCAAGAATCATGAAAGAAGGTTGTATACATGGAAGACTCCTGGAAATACTAGAAGGTATCGGATAGATTATATAATGGTAAGACAGAGATTTATGAACCAGGTATTAAATTGTAAGACATTTCCAGGGGCAGATGTGGACTCTGACCACAATCGATTAGTTATGAACTGTAGGTTAAAACTGAAGAAACTGCAAAAAGGTGGGAATTTACGGAGATGGGGCCTGGATAAACTGAAAGAACCAGAGGTTTACAAAGTTTCAGGGATAGCATAAGGGAACAATTGACAGGAATGGGGGAAAGAAGTACAGTAGAAGAAGAATGGGTAGCTCTGATGGATAAAATAGTGAAGGCAGTAGAGGATCAAATAGGTAAAAAGACGAGGGTTAGTAAAAACCCTTGGATAACAGAAGAAATATTGAATTTAATTGATGAAAGGAGAAAATATAAAAATGCAGTAAATGAAGCAGGCAAAAAGGAATACTCATGTCTCAAAAATGAGATCGACAGGAAGTGCAAAATGGCTAAGCAGGCATGGCTAGAGGACAAATGTAAGGATGTATAGGCGCATTTCACTAGGGGTAAGATAGATATTGCCTACAGGAAAATTAAAGAGACCTTTGGAGAAAAGCAAACCACTTGCATGAATATCAAGAGCTCAGATGGAAACCCAGTTCTAAGCAAAGAAGGGAAATCACAAACGTGGAAGGAGTATAGAGAGGGTCTATACAAGGGCGATGTTCTTGAGGACAATATTATAGAAATGGAAGAGAATATAGATGATACTGTGTGAAGAGTTTGACAGAGCACTAAAAGACCTAAGTTGAAAAAAGGCCCCGGGAGTAGACAACATTCCATTAGAAGTACTGACAGCCTTGGGAGAGCCAGGCCTAACAAAACTCTACCATCTAGTGAGCAAGTTGTATGAGACAGGCAAAATACACTCCAACTTCAAGAAGAATATAATAATTCCAATTACAAAGAAAATGGGAAAATTACTGAACTGTCAGTTTAATAAGCCATGGCTGCAAAATACTAACATTAATTCTTTACAGATGAATGGAAAAACTGGTCAAAGCCAACCTCGGGGAAGATCAGTTTGGATTCAGTAGAAATGTTGGAACACATGAGGCAATACTGACCCTATGAGGTATCTTAGAAGATAGATTAAGGAAAGGCAAACCTACGTTTCTAGCATTTGCAGACTTAGAGAAAGCTTTTGACAATGTTGACTGGAATACTCTCTTTCAAATTCTGAAGGTGGCAGGGATATAATAACATAGGGAGTGAAGGGCTATTTACAATTTGTACAGAAACCAGGTGGCAGTTATAAGAGTCGAGGGGCATGAAAGGGAAGCAGTGGTTGGGAAGGGAGTGAGACAGGGTTGTAGCCTATCCCTGATGTTATTCAATCTGTATATTGAGCAAGCAGTGAAGGAAACAAAAACAAAATCTGGAGTAAGAATTAAAATCCGTGGCGAAGAAATAAAAACTTTGAGGTTCGCCGATGACATTGTAATTCTGTCAGAGACAGCACAGGACCTGGAAGAGCGGCTGAATGGAATGGACGGTATCTTGAAAGGAGGCTATAAGATGAAAATCAACAAAAGCAAAACATTAATACAATAATAATGGAATGTAGTCGAATTAAATTGGGCAACGCTGTGGGAATTAGATTAGGAAATGAGACGCTTAAAGTATTAAATGAGTTTTGTTATTTGGGGAGCAAAATAACTGATGATGATCAAAGTAGAGATGATATAAAATGTAGACTGGCAATGGCAAGAAAAGCGTTTCTGAAAAAGAGAAATATATTAACATTGAGTACAGAGTTAAGTGTCAGGAAGTCGTTTCTGAAAGTATTTGTATGGAATGTAGCCATGTATGGAAGTGAGACCTTGACGATAAATAGCTTAGACAAGAAGAGAATAGAAGCTTTCAAAATGGGGTGCTACAGAAGAATTCTGAAGATTAGATGGGTAGATCACATAACTAATGAGTGGGTATTGAATAGAATTGGAGAGAAGAGGTGTTTTGTGGCACAACTTGACTAGAAGAAGGGATTGGTTTGTAGGGCATATTCTGAGACATCAAGGGATCACCAATTTAGTATTGGAGGCCAGCATGGAGGGTAAAAATTGTAGAGGGAGACCAAGAGATGAATGCACTAAACAGATTCAGTAGGATGTAGGTTGCAGTAGGTACTGGGAGATGAAGGAGCTTGCACAGGATAGAGTAGCATGGAGAGCTGCATCAAACCAGTCTCAGAACTGACGACAACAACAACAACAACAAAAATATCTTGTGATTTTAAATAAAATGATACTTGTCTGCTGTACAACAGCATATTTGGAACACAATTTCTTCAAGCATTTTGTTGCAGCCTGTCCACCATCTCCTGAAAGCAGTGCTTCATATCTGATATGTGTCTTAGTGATTGATGTATTTGCATCCACTGGTATCTTGACAGTGTGGACTGTAGGAGAAATTTACTATTTGCACTTGGATATGTCACTCCAATGTGTGTGTGTGTGTGAGTGAGTGTGTGTGTGTGTGTGTGTGTGTGTGTGTGTGTTTGCCAACTTTACCTCATGAATAATTTCCAGTCACTGTGTTCAAAGTTAATTACTTTCATTGCCGTGCTATGCAGTGACACGGATCTGTGCCTTTGGACTTCTTCACTTTGTTGCAATGTGTAGGTGTTGGAAAGAGAGCTCCAATTTGTCCAAGCTGCTAGTGACATAAACAGTTTTTTGTCAACTCATCTGTATTTTATTCACAATGTTGTTCTTATACAGTTTCAATTATGAGAACAGGTGAACAGGTCTATCTTACTTTGTACCTCATGATAGATAAGAACATATATGTGTAGTGCTTTGACATTAACAATTTTCAGATGTTTGTGATCATTTAAATTTCTGCACATCTCTTTTTGTTCTTTGACCTCAAAGACACTGGCAAGTCAGCTGCTCAAAGAACAAGTGCTCTGTCACAGCAGGTGGAGAGGTTTATTCCTCATCATGCCTTGCTGATGTCAGTCACAAACTGGGAATAGAATATGAGACTGTGTGCATCTACTACATCTGCATTTACATCTATACTCTGCAGACCACTGTGAAGTACATGGGAGAGGATACGTCCACCATACCAGTTATTAGGGCTTTTTTCCATTCCATTCACATATGGAGTGCAGGAGAAATGAGTATTTAGATGCCTCCCTGCAGACTGTAATTAATCTAATCTTATTATCATGACCCCTTTGGGAATAGTATGTAGGGAGTTGTAGTATCCTCCTAGAGTCATCATCTAAAGCAAGTTCTTGAAATTTTGTGAGTAGGCTTTCTTGGAATAGTTTCTGTTTATCTTCAAGAGTCTGCCAGTTCGGTTCTTTCAACAGCTCAGTGGCACTGTTCCTTGGGTCGCACAAACCTGTGACTATTCATACTGCCCTTCCCTGGGTACGTTCAGTATCCCCTTCTAATCTTACTTGGTATGGGTCCCACACACTTGAGCAGTATTCTAGGATGGATCGCATGAGTGATTTGTAAACAGTCTTTTTTGTAGAGTGATTGCATTTCCCTAGTTTCCTACCAATAAACTGAAGTCTGCTATCTGCTTTACCCACAACTGAGCTTATATGAGTGTTTCACTTCATTTTCCTGCTAAGTGTTACAACCAAGCATTTTTATGAGTTTGCAGGTTCCAGCTATGACTCACTATTATTATATTTATAGGATACTATGTTTTTTCCCATTTTGTGAAGTGCACAGTTTTACATTTTTAACATTTAAAGCAAGTTGCTTGTCATTGCACCACTTGGAAATCGTATCCAAGTCTGACTTTACAGTTTCGTTCAGAATGCACTTTGTTGTAGAAAACTGTCTCACCTGCGAAAAGTTTGAGGTTATTATTAATACTGTCTGCTAGATAATGTACTATGTGAACAGCAAAAGACTCAGCACACTTCCCTGGGATTCACCTGAAGTTACTTCTACATCTACTGGTGACTCTTCATCCAATATAACTTGCTGTATCTTCAGTAGTAGTTTTGTCTGATACTCCATATGACGGGTACTTTTGATAATAAGTGTAGGTGTGTTTCTAAGTCAAATGTGTTTTGGGATATAAGGAAATACCGCATATCCATGGCTTTCAGGATGTTATGTAAGAAAACTACAAGATGAGTTTTTGAAATTCAAGCTGGTTGGCACGGAGATATCTCATTATGTTTGAGCTCAGAATATGTTCTAAGAGTCTACAACAGATGGATGTCAAGGTAATTGGACCTTACTTTCATGGATCAATTCTGCTACCCTGCTTGTAGACATTTGTGACCTGTGCTTTCTTCAAGCTACTGGGCACAGGATCTTGTTTGAGTGATCTATGATAGATTGTATTTAACATAGGAGCTAACTAAGCCACAAAGTGGGTGTAGAATCTAGTAGAGATCCAATTGGGACCTGGGGCTTTGTTCAGTTTTAATGATTTAAGCTGTTTCTCAAATCCACTGACACTGATATCTATTTCATTCATCTTTTCAGTAGTACAAGAATTAAAGGAGACAATAAACCTGGGTTTTCTTTTGAAATGAACATTTGATAACAAGAGTTAAGGATTTATGCTATTTCTTTGCTCCTCTCAATTTCAGTTTCTGTCTTGTCCATGAGTGACTGGGCACTAACTTTAGCGCCATTAGCAGTCTTTACATATGATCAGAATTTTTTAGGTTTTGTAAAAGGTCATTTGACAATATTCTGATACAGTAGTCATGGAAGGTTTCATGCATTGCTCTCTTGACTGCTAAACACATTTCATTAAGCATCTCTCACTATAGCTGTATGCTTTATTTTATACCTGTTGTACAGTAATCTCTGTTTCTTTAGAAGTTTCTTTAGAGTTTCTGTATACCATAGAATATCCCCCCTGTCATGAATTGTTCTACTGGGAACATATCTATCCAAAGCATGGTCAACTGTTCTTTTAAACTTGATCCATAGTTCCTCTACATGCTCCTCCAATGTGCTGAATGTTTCAAGTCCCTCATTGAGATACAATACACTTGTTTCTCTGTCTATTTTGCTAAACATTTAAATTTTTCTGCAACTATCTGTTTTAGGTAGTTTTCAGAGAAGGCATTTAGTAACATTTCACAGTATGTCTTGTCATACCGACCACTAATAAAACTATTAATTTCCCAACTGATTGTTGGATGATTAAAGTCTCCTCCAATGATTACAGTATGATTAGGGAACTTATGTACAAGTAAACTGAGGTTTACTCTAAAGTTTTCAGTTACATCAGGAGGAGAATCTTGTGGTTGATGGAAGGATTCTATAATAATTTTATGCCCACCCTTGATACTGAGTTTTGCTCAGACAGTCTCAAATACAGCTCAGTTTCCATCTCAGTGGTTTTTAGTTTCTTGTTTGCTGCGACAGATACACTACACCCACTTCTCGTTTCTCTATACTTTTGCTATAAGCTTAAATTTTCTCATAAGATCTACTACTGCCAACTTCAAGTTTTCACCAGCTATCTGTACCTAATATTACTTGAACTTTAGTGCTTTTTATGCATACTTAAGACTCTGGCACTTTATTGCAAATGCTTCATCAGTTAACCACCAGAGTCTGATACTCTCATCTGCTGGAGGCATTTCTTTTCAATCTTACACTGATGCTTCTGTTTCCCACAGCTACTACTATTTGGATTGGATGGAGAGTTGCCCCTTGTGTGCATCCCACACACAATCAGCTACTTGGGTAATTGCTTCTGATGTGTAGTGCTCACCTGGCAGGTTGGGCAACTTTGCAGCTCTCAATCCTGTTGTGCAAGTCTAGGAAGTAACAGCCTAACTTGTTACAGTGCTCTTGGAGTCAGTGGTTCAAGCCTTCCACTTGACTCAGAACCAGCAGCCATGATCTGTTCTGGGGACAATGCAGCAAACTGTGAGCTTATACGGGGTACTTATAAATAGTGAAAAAATTGATATGTTTTTAAGACTTTATTAAATTCTGTCATATATGCTGCCAGATCCCATTTATTTCTGTTACAGAAACCAGTATTATTTCGAAAAGAACTGTGGACTTCCTGTTTCCAGTGATTATACGTATGATATATTGTATATGTTGGTAACAGTGCAGGTTTTTAGTGTCTGTAAATGATCATCTTTGCTACTATTTACTTTTGTTTCACTGAAGCAGTTTGTTCATGTGTTACTGAATGTTTGTTGCCCAAATGCTACATATTTGTGGGAGTACATATTCTTTAGTGGGCAATAAATATGAACTATGCCACGCATCAAGATATTCAATAAAAGGAAATTCTGTGGTAACCAGTTCACAAACAAAGCAAGCCACACTGTTGAAAGTAACCTTTGTTTCAGTTCTTCCGGGAAGAAACTCCCACATGGCACACCTCATGGTGATTCAAATTTTTGTGTTAACAATGACACCATTTGTAGTGGATTTGTTGTAGTCAATGTGGGCATCTTATTTTCTTTGATAAAGGAAGGGGCAAAATGTAAACAATGTGATGGTGTAGGTTGTCTGGAAATAACTGAACAACAAAGTGGCAGGAAGGGTTTAGCTTCAAAATTAGTTGTTCTGTGTAGATCCTGCAATAAATCTACCTTGAAAATGACATTTAACATTATGAATAATTAATATGATTTGAATTTGAAGTAATGTATGCAATGCATGCAATAGCAAAAGGGAAAAAGGCTGCTCAAACATTTTGTGGTCTGATGGACCATCCTCCTCCTCCTCCCGGTAGGTTCAGCAAGTACCTAAAAATACTTTTAGGTGCCTTGACAGTTGTGTATAAAGCATCTATGAAACATACAGCACAAGAAACTATAAATATTAGTGGGATCAGGGACATTGCTATTGCACTTGATGGGACATGGCAAAATCGAGGACATTGTTCCTTGAACGGTGTTGCAAATGCTACTTCTGTGGAGAATGGAAAAATTGTTGATGTTGAGTGCTTATCTAAGTACTGCCACACCTGCCGTGGTAACACTGAAGGACTTATTGAACATCAGTGTTCTAAGAATTATGATGGTTACAGTGGAGGTATGGAGTGTGAGGGAGCTCTAAAAATATTCCAGAGGTCAGTGCCCATTCATAATGTTAGATATATGAAGTACCTAGGCGATGGAGACTCTAAAGATTTCGATAAAATTAATGAGTTCAGTGTTTATGGTGATAGCTTGGTAACAAAACTGGAGTGTTGTGAACATGTGAAAATGAGGATGGGTGCTTGATTGAGGAAGCTATGAAGAGAATGAAATGAAAGTTGCTATCTGATGGAAAATCTCTGTCTGGCCGAGGCAGACTGACAAAAACTGAAATAGACCCTCTTTGAGAAAAACTTTATGGGCCACCTACTTTCATAAGTTGTCCATGGATTACCATCCTGTTCACGGACTTTGCCGTAAAGGAGCAGATTTTTGGTGTGGTTACCAAAAGTGCAAAAGAAAGTAATCAAATATACCATCATAAGCTTTCTTTTCCTGAACCTATTATGAATGAAATAAAACCAATTTTTAGAGACGTGAGTGACCCTGCTTTGCTTAGTAAATGTCTTCATGGGGGCACTCAGATTACAAATGAAAGTTTCAACCATTGTATATGGGAAAGATTACCCAAGAATGTTTTTGTGGGACAAAATACATTAAAAGTTGGTGTACTAGATGCAGTGATATGTTTCAATGATGGAGTGATAGGAAGTCGTGAGAAGTTTAGGCAAAAATGTGGCTCTAATATGGAAGATCAAGTATTTGTGTGTGACAGACAACAATCTGAAAGATTCGCTCTTCAAGTTGCCAAAGAAGCAAGAAGTGCTAAAAGGAATGCCAAGAGGAAGCTTGAAGATGAAGAAATGCTACAGGATGAATACTATGCTTCAGTAATGTTCTAAGGCACAGTTTCATTGGACTCACATCTTCAATCGCAATTTTGTGCAAGTTGTATTTTTCAGAATTCAGGTACAAATATTTCCTAAAGTTTATAAAGCATTGCTCTAAATTTTTTCCTATAACTTGAGATAGTCCATACTTATGTAGTAGACCTAAGCTTCATTGCACACTCAACTAAAATTTAGAAAACATAACATTTTTACTAGGACAAAATTATAAAAATTAAAATGTAAGATGTGATATTTTTGTATCCTTGTAATATACATAATAGGTGGAATTAAGTAGCTCTAGTACCTCAGCCATCATGTCATGCATATATGGTACAAATTTCTTGAAATGTAGGGATTAAATGGTACCTGAATTTGACGAAGCATTTTGGTCAAAAATTGCATCAATTTCTTTGTAATTTTTTTAATACCCCTAAGCAGGTTCAAAAATGTTCAAAATACTTTTAATTTGTGTAGAAAGTCTGCTGCATTACCTGGTATCAACAAAATATCTGTAAAACACGTACATTATAAACAGGACCTGAAAGAAATAGGTGTTGATTTTTACATAATATTGAGCCAGAAAAGTACCCTGTATCCTTAATCTCATTGATGGAATTGTCCTTCTCTTCATCCATCCGCATGAAAAAAAATGGTACAGGTCATTCGTTCTGTGTATTTACTGACCTTGGCATAGGCCATTCCTATTATGGGTTTGCCTACCCTGTAATCTATAATACCTACTCAAAATCGTGCACACCCCATCTTAAATCTTTAACAGTGTGCACAGCCTCTGACCCCCCTTTTTTTTATACATTCTCCATAGTAAGTCTATGCCAACTTTATTCAGTTATTCCAAACATGGTTGTACTAACTCCTCCTTTTATAATATTGACCTATTCTTCTTGCACTGTTATAAGTTAATTATCCGTAAATACTACCTGTTAATTATTGAAATCATAAGGCACGGCACATCTACTTAACATCTCATTGATTCATCAGTTTTAGGTTAAAACACATAATATATTAATAATTATTGCCTTTTCATTGTATTTATTTAAATAATTTATATACTACCTCTATCTGTTCAGAGATAACTTGAGTCCCCTACATTAAATTCACAGATCATTTTTTATTCAGTTTGATAGTGCTCTTTCTTCATCGATAAGTACATGCTCAAATATGGCCACCAAATAATTTTCTTTCTTGGCTCCTGCTTTACCTTTAATCGTTTGTTTTTCCATCACACCTACCTTCATTCTACAGAATGGACTTGTCTCAGCTTCACCTGTACATGCCCTGAAAATTGATCCTAACATATCCCTTCTGTAAGTATGATGATACAGAGTAACAACACAAGTATGTGCATTGTCATCTGTTGTGTCTTGTTTCCATACATAACTACTAGCTGTTGGAGGATAGAGTCTCTTACAAAAAGTCAGGGACACCTAATCATAATACATCATAGTATACAAAAGGTAAATACTTTTCCATACCCCTAATATATATTATACCAGTCACCTGCTAGGCATCAACTTGTCAAATCTGCAAAGCCTGCAGATACTCATGAGGCTCTGAATTTATTTAACATATCAATATTGTGCAACTGTTTTTCTTGATTCAACTCAGGATTTACAAAAACACAGCCTTAGAATGTGAAAAAATACTTACATTTATCTTTTTGTATTTAGATTACAGTAATGTAACATAATCCCAGAGATTACACAGTGCTCATGTGTTATGCTTGTAGCATAATTTGCTTAGCTTGAAGGCATGTGTCCATTACACAGACATACATTATGTCTATGGCCCACTTGCAAGTAACTTCTGCGAGCACGTGTTGAAGTTTTTACACTAGGTTACATGCAACTGTGCTACCAGCCACTGCACATGCATGGCTCACGTTTGTGCAACTCGTTGGTGAAACTAAACAGCTTAGGTTTCTCGCAACTTTTGTGACTCTAGCTGCATGAGTATTGACGTTAGGTGTATTGGTGGCGTGTAAGAAAATTGAAATATGAAGTAGGGAATGAAGAAAATATTCACTTTTTGGGTATCTCTGCTATGTATTTGTATTTGTATTTCTTTATTGGTCCTGTAAATCGTATTTAGATACTATTTTGCACAAACTATATAGGACAAGCCAGGTTTGTACAGTATATACATCATACACATTGGTATTTTGAAAGGATAAATAATTAAAAATTATTCAATACATGTTGAATATTGATGACAAATTTAATATAATGAAATAAAATCATAGACTTATTACGAATATTTGAGCAGTTACATTAAACTTTTCTGGTACCCTGAAACTGCAGAAACAGAATAGAAGCAGTGGTCAAGCAAGTACTCTTTCAGTTTCACTTTAAACTATTGTAAATTTTGCATATGTTTCAAATAGGATAACAAGTCATTGTACAGCATTATGCCAGTATGATACACTCCTCTCTTACAAATATTTGTACTTACTGTATCGACATGCTCCTGCCTAGTATCATGAGGTTGGTAATCACAGTTATACTTGAAGATATTTCCATCTTTTAAAATACTTCCTTTTTGTGAAATTTAATTTTCATACATATATAAGCAATGAAGAGGCAGTATATTGATATTTTTAAATATTGGTCTACAGGAGTCTCTGTACTTAGCATGGTTTATTATCCTAACAATCTTTTTTCTGTAGCCTAAATGTTTCGTTTGTACCTATGGAGTTCCCCCAAAAGATAATGCTGTACATCAGCAGTGACTGAATACTGCCATGGTACATTGTGACCACAGGCGCACGGTTTGTATTTTGTGTGAGAATTCTTACTACATATGTAAATGCGTTTAGCTTTCTATTTACATGGTTAAGATGTGTCTCCCATTTTAAGTTTTCCTGAATATGTATACCTAAAAGTTTTGTGTCACTCACAGATGAGACCGTTTTTCCATCAATTTTAAAAATTGGTCTAGCAGGATGTAGTTTCTGTGATTTGTGGAAATTGACTGTCACTGTTTTTTCATTATTTATTATTAGCTTGTTTGTTCTGAACCATTGTGTCAAATTTTGTATTATACCTGTAGCTGTTTTTCGTAGGCTTTCCTCATAATGTGATTTGATTAGGATAAGTACTTGTGGGATTTTAATTATGGTTACTACAAAAACAAGCAGCAACATGTTGCTGCACTTGAGGCCACCATATGTGATTTGAACATGGATGGCCTGACAATATCTTAGCTGCTGAGCCAAATTCATTTAATGAGAACAAAAACTTGTTCAAGTTTACTTCTGCAAGTCACTTGGGCAAATTGATTTCAGGAACTTCTTGCAGCTACTTGCAGAAGTGTTTCCACTAATCTTGTGCTGAGGCTGGCAAGTGAATATTTACACTATCATGGTTAAAAACCAGAGCAGCCACCATTGTTGCTGCATTATTGCTACTGAAGAAAAATATTTAAGAAAAAAATTTGAGGAAAGAAAAAATGTGTGTGTGGAGAAACAGAAACAGAGGTAAACATGTTGAAGTCATCAAGGAACACTGCTGAGTGAACAAAAATCAGATACTTCACTCAGATTAAAAACTTTCTGAGAATTTAAGGCTGCAAGCTACATGACCAAGAGATCACCTTTTAATTACTCTTTGACCCTTGCAAACAATATTTATTACTTTTATAACAAACTAATTTAATTTGAAAACAAGATACAAAAACTAGTAGCGACTAGTAGATGCAAAAACAGTAGCAATGATCCTTTTCAAAGATTTATGTTTATGTCAGAATTTGTAGATATCTCTACTGTCATTCTAATTGCCCTTCCGGTGAAACAAATTACATCAGTGAAGTCATTTCACTCTTCCTTGACTGATGGTGGCTAGTTTTTTATGTTTATGGGTTCCAATGATACATTTATTTCGATGCATCTGTGATGATAAGCGTATGGCATTGGTGTCCAGGAGACCCCTCGCAGGGCGGTTCGGCCGCCGCTCCACAAGTTCTTTAATGCCACTACGGTGAATTGCGAGTGAATGGGGATGAAATGATGATGAAAGACACACAACACCCAGTCATCTTGAGGCAGAGCCCTGACCCCGCCGGGAATCGAATCTGGGACCCTGTGTGTGGTAAGCGAGAACGCTACCGCAAGACTACGAGCTGTGGACAATCCATCTGTCTTTGTGCCAGTCTCCTATTTGACACTGACATTTTCATATTGGCATTCAGCACATAAAACTTATGCATGTTTAAGAAAAACTTACAGCAACTTGCGAGTTCAAGAAGTACTTGCAGCAGGATGCTAAGAACTGTTTCCACCAACTTGCAGAAGCTGTTTCTGCATGTTGATGAAACTTGCAGAAGTCGACTTGGTGGGGATGTTTCAATGTCAAAGAACTTGCAGAAGTAGCTTCTGCAAGCGACTCTGTGAAGTTTACTTGCTTTTGGAAACATGCCTAGTCAGTGAACCATAACAACTGAAAGCACTGCTTACTTTATTCATTATAGAGCCTCAGGCAACTAGTAAAATTAATCAATAAGGTAACAAAGTAACAAACATGATGAAATATAATCACACACTCTTAGCAAAAAAAGAAATTCGTACTGTCTTGTATCATGCGATGTGGGAGACATTGTATCACTAATCATCAGTGATGTCCGTTGGTCAGAATAAACTGACTATAGTTTGACCGATTTTTAGATTAATGTGATTAACATGACTATTTGTACTCTGTGGTAATTATGTTAGTGAACATAGGAGCTTGTATGAAAGGATTAAATACTAATTAGAACAATACATTGTCTAAAATGCAGATGAAGTAATCGAAAAAATTGTAGGTGGTCAAAGTTATCATAGATTTGGGGATACACTGAGTGTATCCCCCAGCTGTCAACCACCATTCCATTTGTGGTCAAAATTTCAATAATATAATGAAACTTTGGCCACCCAGATATAAATACATTGATTTAAAATTTTCATACATGCTTTATTCAGTCTTTCAATAGAAAAAAAACCTACTACAATACGTGAATCATACAGTATGATTTATCATCAAAATTATAATTGTACAGAAAGGTACTAGGATGGACTAACATGCAAAGCTCCAAATTTAGCTGAGCTTGATACCTTACATTTCATCCATCTTCAATGCAAATCCTCATTTTAAAACATCCTGTGCAGTTAGAACTAAGATTATCCGCCCTTCATTTATTGAGTCAACATCTGGCACTTGTTAAAGTCACCACATACCAAAATGTTAGGATATTTGGGAGTTGTAGAATCTAGTTTTGAGATTAAATTATGCCAAGGACAGCTTTCTTATTTTGCATTCCTTATGGGCGATAGGATAAGATAAATCAATTTTCCTAAGCACAATAACTCCAATGTCCTCTCCAAACAACATGCTGCAGAGCTGCACATGGTCATGTGATGCTCCACTAGGCACGAAATTCCAAACAGAAATTTGACAAAAGGCCTACAAGCAGAGCAAACACTATACATGGGTTTCCTACGTCATCATAGCTACACATGGGCAGTGATGCCTGTCTTCTGGCACTCTCTGGCAACTGCTCAAAGGAACCTATTTGTGACAGGTCAGAGGAAAATGAGAGAAGTGTTACCTCCAAAGAAAATTCCCTTTTATGCAAAAAGAATTATGTTAAGTGTGATGCACTGTGAGGATGAGCCAATTAGAAAAATTTTGGGTCCATAAGATCAACCATTTATATCTTTTTTAAAAATGTTACTGGCTCATTTGTGTTTGATATTACGTAACGGGTAAGGCACGCCAAAAAAAAAAAAAAAAAAAAAAAAAAAAAAAAAAAAAAAAAAAAAAAAAAAAAAGAACGAGAGAGAGAGAGAGAGAGAGAGAGAATATTGTATGTGAAACCTTATCTTTGCTCTTAGCTATACTATATGTATATTAATTTAAATAATTAACTTCTCTTTTTTTTTTTTTTTTTTTTTTTTGCATTACAACAGCGATGTTGCTATTGGATGACTACATCATGTGCCCTATGATCTGAATATCTGTTGTCATTGGCTGGTGAGATCAAGTGACTTGAACTGTGGCTGACTCGCTGAAGTGCATCACAATCTCAATTTAAATCCATCAAAAACTAATGTGCTGTATTTTGTGGAATTATACTCTCAAAATAAGAAAATACACAGTTTGCATATTGCTTCACATCCAAGGTCTTTCCCGAACGTGTTTTTTGCTGTGTTTCATTCCCCAAAGTGCTGGGAAGTTCTACACCAGTGTATAAAACTATTAGCTTTTAAAGGATTGATAAGTTTTGCAGCTCCAAGGGAACGTACACTGTCACTTAACATGAAAATGTCTATTTTCACCTGAGAAAAAGTGTATTTTTAAGTGATAAATCCAGGGTTTTTTTCATGTCCATGTATACACCCTGTCCAAGATAGTGACCCTTTTGCTGTGGAGCCTTATTCAATTCACTAACTAAGAGAGCTGCTGTGGAGGAAGAACTTAGAAAGATGGGGCAGTGTGGAGTGATTGTATGAGCAAATTCACCTAATAGCACCTATTGGTAATAGTAAGCAATGAAGATCATTCTGTATGTATGGTTCTAGATGCCAGATACACTAATAAGGTCACTGCGATGGAAAAGACATGCCAGAAAACACATCAGAAATTCTATAAAAGTCCAGAGTGAGGTACTTGTCTAGGTGTGTGTGGGTCCTGGCAGGTACCACTGGCAGAAGATAGTAGAAAATACACAGCATTTCTATTCAGTGGAAGATCCTACCAGTATAAAGTGATGCATTTTGGTATTAACAAATCCATGTCAGTGCCTATCAGAGCTCTAGATACTGTTTTGGGGCCTGAGTTGAGTTCTAGATCAACCATATACATTGATATAGGAATGGAAGTTAGCACTGAAACAATCAGTTTTCGGTTGTATCAGTTACTTTACATGCCACTTTAACCTGATTGTTAAAACTGCTCAAAGTATCCAGCTTCTAAAATAACTGATTTTCAGTTTTTTATTCCTTAAATTTCCTGTAATAAACATAGATATCCAATGAAGACTGAAAAATTTTGATTCCATGTCAAGATGCATAGAATCTAAATATTAAATTAAATAGGCAAATAAAGGAAATCTTAGACCAACCACCATTCACTGCTTTTTTCAGAAAGTGATAAGTGGCTGAATACTAAAGAAAAAAAACCTGTATTTTCCTATTGATTCTAATTCGTCTGTTTTTGAGGGCTACAAGCAGGTAAAGGCATATTATGTACATACAGAGAGCAGATCAGCTACTTTCAGTTTTTATTGTGTACTATGAGTGCATTATTTTTATGTTTATAATTTATTACTATTACCAAATACCTCCTTCTTTTGTTATTTCATAGAAATGGCAGACAAATCTTGACTCTTTTAAAGCAAATGAAGCATTGTACTTTGTTGCTACATCATTTTGTAAAAATATTTCCAGATTAGGGTTGGTCCCATTCTGCAATATAACAGATGTCCGGCAATGACAATAAGAAACTACAATGTATGTGAGGTGGACACAAGTGTTACACACTACACGGACACATGTGCATTAAGCCATGAAAACATGGGAACAGGGACATTTTTGTCTCTGCAATGCTGTACTAATTTTTATGCCAAGTGTTTGTTACTAATTTCTTTCATTGTTTTGCATTTCTCATTTTCTATAAGAACACAATATATCAAATCAATGCAAATTTTTTTATGAATAAAAGGTACTCCTTAAAAAATATTTAAAAATGAAAAATTTTAGCACTGCTGTTATGACTAACTGATATTTCACTTTTTTAATGAGTTATTAGTGAAAAATAAGAAATACCTGTTATAAATGAGACCAAACAAATATTGAAAAATACTGGTTATTCAGAAACAAAATATTGGTATTGGTTTTATCCAGCTGGTTTTTCCCATCCCTATGTCCATGACTTCTGATAACCACGGAACAATGAGACGAACATTGTCAAATCCTAGAAGAGCTATTCAAGGCACTTAGAAAGGGTGGAATGTAACTGAAAATTCTAAGTCCAAATTCTTAATAGACAGAATCAAATTTTTAGGGTATCACATCTGAACAGAAGAAATACAGCCAAATCCAGAAGAACAGTTCTGGACAAGCCCCGAAAGAACAAGTAGCAATTAAATTCACCATTTGACCTATGGGATTCCATCACAAATTTATTCCAGATCAAAGTCTGAAAGACCCAAATTCAATGACACTATGTAGGAAGAATACCATTTGGTTATGTACCCTAGAACGTCATCTAGCATTTGAGAGTATAAAGAGAACTTAAGCTAAAGCAATAACCCTGCACTTCCCAGACCTGACCTTAGCACTCTACCTAGCAACAGATTCCAGGTGCCATCTTTTTCAAGAAACCAGGGAGAAGGAAGTGAAGCACCTAAAAACAATAGTCTCTGGCTGCTGCAGCCTAACTAGTTGTAACTAGCTTCACAGTATAGTAGTTACAGATCACAAGGCCTTAAATCACCTAAAGAAATGCTAATTATTAAATGGGAGATTGGTCAGATGGTCTTTATTCCTACAACAGTTTGATTAGCAAACAAAATATGTCAAAGGGGAGCATAATGTAATATTAAATGGCCTCGTTAGATTGCTGTTATGTGGTGAACAAGAGAAGTTTAAAAACGTGTGTCATAGGAACCCCACTAGAACTGATAATATGAAGAATTTGTAAGAGACTTTCCCAGATACTAGAGGAAGACCCGCTTCTAAAGGTGGTTTGGAACCAAGTTGGATGAGATGATGATAAACTTTCTAAGCATTATCTGATCTGTTGTCAAGTTTTATTCCAAATGTTAGGTGACCCATGGCTTGTCACTCACGGAGAGTGAAACGTGATGTCAGGATGAAAGTAAGATTATTTAACTAACCTCTTTATTCTGGCCCTCGGCTGATGTACACCAGTAACAGCTTGGTGGAATGACTCTAGGCACTATGGGACTTAACATCTGCGGTCATCAGTCGTCTAGGCTTAGAACTACTTAAACCTAACTAACCTAAGGACATCACACACATCCATAGCCGAGGCAGGATTTGAACCTGCGACCTGGCTTAGTGGAGGTGTCCAGTTGCCTCTCATGTGAAACAATAGATGTCTGGCACTGCTGACAGTGCAAAGAGTGAGGCCGAGTGTGTCATCACTCGAATGCTGCTGTTAGCGACATCTCCACCTGTGACCATGATGACAGCGCAGCACCACAGTTTATGATACCTGATCCCTCCAGCGAGTGGGTGGCTCTCTGCTTCAGCGGTGGCTTCTCTCACAATTCAGGGCAGGCTCGCTCCTCCCATGGCTGAACAGAGGATCCTGTACTGAATTCCAGGATGTCACTCCAGGTGTCATCGGTTCATGGTGTAGGCTGTGATACTGACATGAAAATATTTTAGTACATGAATGGCTGAGCACTTGTTGTTGTTGTTGTGGTCTTCAGTCCTGAGACTGGTTTGATGCAGCTCTCCATGCTACTCTATCCTGTACAAGCTTCTTCATCTCCCAGTACCTACTGCAGCCAACATCCTTCTGAATCTGCTTAGTGTATTCATCTCTTGGTCTCCCTCTACAATTTTTACCCACCACGCTGCCCTCCAATACTAAATTGGTGATCCCTTGATGTCTCAGAACATGTCCTACCAATCAACCCCTTCTTCTAGTCAAGTTGTGCCACAAGCTCCTTTCTCCCAAATTCTATTCAATACCTCCTCATTAGTTATGTGATCTACCCATCTAATCTTCAGCATTCTTCTGTACCACCACATTTCGAAAGCTTCTATTCTCTTCTTGTTTAAGCTATTTATCGTCCACATTTCACTTCCATTCAAATACTTTCAGAAATGACTTCAAAAATGGTTCAAATGGCTCTGAGCACTATGGGACTTAACATCTATGGTCATCAGTCCCCTAGAACTTAGAACTACTTAAACCTAACTAACCTAAGGACATCACACAACACCCAGCCATCACGAGGCAGTGACAATCCCTGACCCCGCCAGGAATCGAACCCGGGAACCCGGGCGTTGGAAGCGAGAATGCTACCGCATGACCACGAGATGTGGGCTCAGAAATGACTTCCTGACATTTAAATCTATACTCGATGTTAACAAATATTTCTTCTTCAGAAACGCTTTCCTTGCCATTGCCAGTCTACATCTTATATCCTCTGTACTTCGACCATCATCAGTTATTTTGTTCTCCAAATAGCAAAACTCCTTTACTACTTGAAATCTCTCACATTCACTAATCTAATTCCCTCAGCATCACCCGACTTAATTCGACTACATTACATTATCCTTGTTTTGCATTTGTTGATGTTGATCTTATACCCTCCTTTCAAGATACTGTCCATTCCGTTCAACTGCTCTTCCAAGTCCTTTGCTGTCTCTAACAGAATTACAATGTCATCAGCGAACCTCAAAGTTTTTATTTCTTCTCCATGGATTTGGATACCTACTCCGAACTTTTCTTTTGTTTCCTTTATTGCTTGCTCAATATACAGATTGAATAACATCAGGGATAGGCTACAACCCTGTCTCACTTCCTTCCCAACCACTGCTTCCCTTTCATACCCCTTGACTCTTATAACTGCCATTTGGTTTCTGTACAAATTGTAAATAGCCTTTCGCTCTCTTTATTTTACCCCTGCCACCTTAAGAATTTGAAAGAGAGTATTCCAATCAACATTGTCAAAAGCTTTCTCTAAGTCTACAAATGCTAGAAATGTAGGTTTGCCTTTCCTTAATCTATCTTCTAAGATAAGTCATAGGGTCAGTATTGCCTCAGGTGTTCCAACATTTCTACGGAATCCAAACTGATCTTCCCCGAGGTCGGCTTCTATCAGTTTTTCCATTCGTCTTTACAGAATTCGCGTTAGTATTTTGCAGCTGTGACTTATTAAACTGATAGTTTGGTAATTTTCACATCTGTCAACACCTGCTTTCTTTGGGACTGGAATTCTTTCTTTGAGACTGGAATTATTATATTCTTCTTGAACTCTGAGGGTATTTCACCTGTCTCATACATCTTGCTCACCAGTTGGTAGAGTTTTGTCAGGACTGGTATCTCCATAGGCTGTCAGTAGTTCTAATGAAATGTTGTCTACTCCGGGGGCCTTGTTTTGAGTCAGGTCTTTCAGTGCTCTGTTAAACTCTTCATGCAACATCATATCTCCCATTTCATCTTCATCTACATCCTCTTCCATTTCCATAATATTGTCCTCAAGTACATCGTCCTTGTATAGACCCTCTATATAGTCCTTCCACCTTCCTGCTTTCCCTTCATTGCTTAGAACTGGGTTTCCATCAAAGCTCTTGATTTTCATGCAAGTGGTTCTCCTTTCTCCAAAGGTCTCTTTAATTTTCCTGTAGAAAGTATCTATCTTAACCCTAGTGAGATTAGCTTCTACATCCTTACATTTGTCCTCTAGTCATCCCTGCTTAGCCATTTTGCACTTCCTGTCGATATCATTTTTGAGACGTGAGTATTCCTTTTTGCCTGCTTCATTTACTGCATTTTTATATTTTCTCCTTTCATCAATTAAATTCAATATTTCTTCTGTTATCCAAGGGTTTTTACTAACCCTCGTCTTTTTACCTATTTGATCCTCTACTGCCTTCACTATTTTATCCATCAACGCTGAACACTTATATATACTAATATTATGTTTGTTTAAGGCTACAAACACTTCTGCAGTGGTAAGTGAGGAAGGACTTCTGTCTTTCCACTAATGTATTGCAGCATCAGCTGTTATACTGCACCAGCTTGCTCTAATTCTCAACTCCTATCAACCATGTTTTGCAATGTGTAACACTCTTGCCTGCCTGCAGCTGGCTCTGTTGAAACTCACTTGCGCTCTGGTATACTTTTTGCCCGAATACGGTCGATATGCTACATTGCCCTCATTTTCATCAAGACCCTGTCCCTTGGGATGACTAAACTTGGTTATCCTTTGCACTAGAGTTCCTTGTCACTGGCCCTTCTGTTCCATCTCTTAAGAATTATTCTAACAATTGGTTTGCTTAACCATGTCACTTAACTTTACTCATTTCTACAGGGCCCTTAACGCAAATGTCCTGGAACTTATTTCATTACTACGATTCTTGCACAGTAACTCCTAATTCTCTATTCCAAACTTAGAGGCTAAAATGACTGAATTATCCTTAATGCTACCCCTTGTGCTTTCATCTTCCCCCTACTGCTTTTATGCTCAGGATATCCAGTCCACTGGAATCTCAATGTCTGTCTCAACATCAATGTCTCGAGGTCTGAACTCAGTCGTGTGCTTCGTTTTCTATGTACCAAAACAATGACTATGCTCAGCAGGACATGTGTCGCAGTGGTAGTTGGTACGACATTAATCAGTGTTGTCTCTTTCCAGTACTTATTTTTCCCGATATAAATTTACTTGCTGCACTTAAGTTTCCAAGGAGACTCGTTCCTGCCGCTGTTTCAGAAGCGTGTTTATAGACTGCATTAATTTTGGCCCTAGAGTTTGATTTAAGCTGGTTAGATCTGCGGCAATACAAACGAGGCTGTGAAACATTGTGGTACGTTATTCCTGAAATCGCAGGGACAGATGGAAATAGGCCCAATTATCTCTCGCGCTGTTCCATTTAATAACAGACCACTCCCATTTAATTCTATATTCTTTGTTGACGTAAGCTTCCCATGCTCGAAACAACTAGCCACTACTACCATCTTGTCAAATGTAGAATACAATCGATGCGCCTCAACCTGCAGAAAGTACAGTTCAGGTTCGGTCACTTCTTTATTGCATTCTCCTACCTTATTTTGTAATATTAGCAATTCCACTGTAGAGGAATCCTGTCCCTCTCTTATTATCATATTCAGACAGACTTGATTTCCCTTCGGTAGCATTTTTCTAACTTTTCTTCCTGCATTTCTACATACCTTACCTTTTCTCTTGCAATTAATAATAGTCGTTGCATGTTTACTCTTACAAATTTGTTCAGTATACCCCACCTGACAGGACAAACTGTGTAGCACTCGTAATGTGATACTGCGGCTACTTAGAAATAAAAAGGTAAGTTTTTGTGCTCGGGTTCTAAAACCAATCCAAACTCTACTGGTAGTTCCTTCTATACTTTCCTTAGACCTTCTAAATACTGCTCTGGCGACAACATGTTTACCCCCAGCTGACTTCTTAAGCCTGCTGTATAGCCTCCTGTAGTTCTGTTACTTTCCCTATCTTCTAGAGACTGCAACCATTTTGTCATTACTGCTTCCCTGTCTAAAACCTATACTTTGATTTGTAGTTCTCTGATATTTTCATTAACCGCCACTTCTGTAGCTCTGGCATACTGCATTAACTCTCCAGTCAGTTGTCTTAGTAGTTGTGTGTTATTCAATACGTCCTTCTTTAAACTTGGAGTCTGCATAGTGTGCCAATCACTCACGGCTTTATTAGG
The DNA here is from genome assembly GCF_023897955.1 of Schistocerca gregaria. Lineage (NCBI taxonomy): Eukaryota > Metazoa > Arthropoda > Insecta > Orthoptera > Acrididae > Schistocerca > Schistocerca gregaria. The sequence continues at coordinate 493,357,686 of NC_064924.1, forward strand.
TTCTGCCCACTGCCTAATCTCTTCTGCAATTCTGTTCACCCTTTGAATGTCTTCCTTATCCGCAGTGCCAAATATTGTTTTCATAAGCCGACCTCCAGCATCGATCCAACCCCTCTTCCTTCGCATATGTGGAGTAACCAGCAGTACCTGGGTCATCTCACTTCTTAATTTCTCGTACATTCCATGTATTCTGTCACATTCCCCAACACTTCCTTTGAATATCCCATGTCTTTCTGTTCCCTGTAGAAATTTTTCGAATGCTCCTTCCATTCTTCTCACCTCATAACGCATCTCCAATTCGTTGAAGATCACCTGCAACAGCCAGCGGTGACTGATGATCACTACATCTTCCTGCTTGGAGAACAGCACTCCCCCTTGCAGGTGCTGGTTCCATAACGCTTCCACACTGACAAAGATGAGTAGACTGCTATGAACCATATCATCTTGCCTTCCCTGCATCTCACCTACCGGCAGGAACCTTCGCCCCCCCCCCCCCCCCTTAAAATCATAGCTACTATGCAGCTGTTTGTACACTAAAAATCATAGCTGCTATGCAGCTGTTTGTACACTAAATCTATACGTAACCTAAAGAAATATTAAATTACTTTTTCCTAGGTCTTCATCCATATGGACACCTTTCTCCTCACTCTCCCTTTCCAGTTCGCATCTCCTAGCCCTGGAATAACTTCGACTCCCTTGAAAAGGTTTCAAGCACTCTACATGTGCAATTGTTTTCGTAGGCCATTGAAGCTTGAAATTTACTGGAGATGTAGTCTCTGCCACATGGTATGACCCCTCATACTGTGCAAAAAAAAAATTTTGTCTTTTCCGTCAGCATTTAGGAAGTTGATAGCATCACCCACTCACCAACCTTATACTGTGCTATTCTTTCCATATGGCCCACTGCTTCTTCCTTTTTCTCCAGTGCTCATGTATTTGCCCTCTGTACTCTGTTCCAAATTTCGCTAATCACTCTGACAAATTCCTTAACAGACTCTCTGGTTTTCCCTTCCTTCGTTTTCAATATGCTGAATGGTGATGGCATTTTATGGCCATATAATACTTCATGTGGTGATAATTCTGTATTTGTATGCTGTTTTGAGTTGTAGGCAGAGACGACATGCTTCAAATAGACATCCCAGCTGGTGTGATGTAGGTCAATATACTCGATTGTCCAGTGCACCTTTCAGTTCTTCCTCTGGCTTGTGGATGGAGAGGACTGGTCCTTAACTTCTTCACATTCAATAACTTACACATTTCCTTGAATAGATTTGACATGAAGTTCGTTCTCTGGTCTGTTACTGTAGTTTCTGGAACTTCAGTACCCATTTATTCACAAGTGCTTGTGCCACTGTTGCTGCCTGCTGGTTTGGAATCGTGACATTTTCTAAGTCTCTTGAAAAATGATCTAGGATTGTGAGTACATACTTATTACCTGCAGGTGTTTTAGTGCATGGACCTAAAACATCAATCCCTAGAAATTGGAATGGTGTTAATGCTTCACGTAAACTCTGCAATATTACTCTTTTTCTACACAAACCCGTCCTCTGTGTGCACTGTATGCAATTCCGCAGATACTGGTTTAGTGTGCCTATTCCTTCACCAACACCTTTCTGCTGCTCTTCTGTTATAGCTCAATTCTTTTATCTGGGCGGTTCGCGCATGCCTGCCCAGACGCGGAAGATTGCTGTGTTGCCAGTTGTACGCGCCAAGAGAAGCAGCGCCATCGTATAGTATAGTTAGCAAACTTACGTTTAGGGGAGAGCGCGCAGTTTATGAAGTAAAGCCACCACGGCCGCATTAACCCTTTCGCTGCTTCAGAGACGTGCTCCCCGCATTTGTCATCACTGCACTGCTCGCCTGTGCAGACACGTAGTGTTCTGACTGCTTTGACACACTTGTCATTCGGCTTCACAAAAACTATTTGGCCCAAAAATTTAATTTTTACACATCTTCTTGACTGATACCTTCCCCCCATAAATGACTTAATATTGTTTCGATGTTCAACGCAGTTATTGCGCAGCAATAGGTGTAGTAAACCACTGCAGAAAATTTTGAAGAGTTTGCAGAGGTAAAAGTCCAGAGCATATACTTTCCATATGGTCGATTTTAGTAACCACTAGAAATTTCAAAAAATTACATTCAAACGAATAAAATTCATGAAGTAAGACACTTCGATATTGTTTTTAAATAAAGAAAATATTAAGCACCAAACAAGGTTTGAACTCAGAACCTCTCGCTTAGCAGCCATACTCTTTTTACCATTATGCTAACGCAACTCGTAAAGCAATAGCTTTCCCGGCGGAGGATTTTAAAGTATCATGCAAAATACCGACTAACACTGTTGGTATGGCTATGAATTATTCACGTTTCGTCGCAGTACAATAGGAAATAAACAATTACCGCTGTTCTTTATTGCGAAAAAGCGGTTGGTGAGAATGATACAAACACCTTTCCTTGTTATTGGCGGAATTAGGAGGCTTATTGCTTGTTTGTTTTAATTAATTAATAGAATATGAAGCGATTGGTATGAAGAATGATTTTTTCAAACTTTCTATAAAAGAAAGTCTGCTATCAAAACATTGCTTTTGTTCCATTACTTTATTTATGACTGAACGTTTTTAAAACTGAAGACACTCGTCCGTGCTCTGCACTGCAGTCGAGCTCTGGTAACGTCATTCTCTGTTCATTGGCTGACTGTGTTTTGTGACGTCAGATGCGCAGAACGAACCTAAACTCGGCTTCCGTCGTAAATGACGCGCACTTTAGTGGATTTTGAACCTCCGTGATCCGCTAATATGTGATTATGAACTCCTTGTAGCACCCTATTCCTTAGCTTCACTGGCACCACTACCTGCAGTCCCAACCTGGTTTCTCTGCATAGCAACCACCCTACATACAAAACTGTACTTAAAATACTGCTTACGTTTTTCGACCACCTTCTGGCAGTTTTGCCAATCCTCATTACCCCCAATATGTAATATTGTTACTTTTAAATTTAAGCCATCTGCATTTTCGTGCTTCTTCCTAGGTTTATGTGTGACTTCGAAATCAAATACTCTTAGTGTTACTGCCCATCACGTTAGCTACTACAAGAGTCCCTTAACCCCAACAACAATGCCGCATGGTCTGTTATTACTCTAAACTTTTTGACACACAGATAAAATTTGAAATATGTGATTCCGTAAATAAGGCTTAACATCTATTTCTCCATTGTGGATTGTCTTGAAGTGTCATTTACTAGATGCTCAGTGCCTTCTAACTCTTGTGACAATACACAGCCAAGTGCATGGTTTGATGCATCACATGATAAAACAAATTTTCTATTAAAATCCAGAAACACCAATATCGGACTCGATGTTAAGGCTTCCATTAGCTAATCATAAGCATGTTTTCTCTCTTCTGACAACACAAATATAATACCCTTTTCTAACAAATGTGTGAACGGTCTGGAAATATCTGCAAATCCTTTTATGAACCAGTCTCCTAAAAACGATTGCAACTCCTTTACAGATTCTGGTACAGAAATTTTGCGTACAGCTGCCTTAACCCTATCTTCACTTATGATATGACCTAGAATGCTACCTCTTCCATCACAAAATTACACTTTGCTGTACTTAGTGTTAACCTCGCTCCTTTTACCCTTAGGAATACTTCCCTCAATCGTTGCATATACTGTTCCATACCTTTCCCACAGACGATTATGTCATCGAGATACACTAAGGATTGCGATGGTTTTAAACCTCTGAGTACTCTGTCTAACAACGTCGGAAACGTTCAGGTGCATTTTTTAGTCCGAATGGCTTTCCTCTGAACTGGTAATGTCTCCAGGGTGCAGAAAAGGCTGTTTTGTGTGGATCTTGTGGTGCAACCTGTATCTGGTGATGACCACCCTGCAAATCCGTTGTTGAAAAATATTTTCATTGCCCTCTGTGGTACAAGGCTTCTGAAAAGTTTAGCAAAGCTTAGGTTTCTGGTATGGTTTGCACATTTCGATGTCTGTAATCACAACGAAACCAGCTTTCGTATTCCATCCATTGATTTTTTCACATAGCGTCTGTTCCTGCCCCCCTTGCACAATTACTTTCTTCAGTTATTCCACCTTTCAGTTGTTGATCGATAAAGTCCTTCAAAATTGGGTGTAAGTACCTAGCTATTCTGTACGGTTTGTGGCAGACTGGAAATTCATTTCCCTTTGGTATGCGGTGCTGTGTAAGACACGTAGTTGTTAATAGCCCCCTTTGGAACAAATAAATCGTCAAATTTAAATGTAATTTTTCCATCCATTCCATATTGTTTCCCTCTAGCTGCTTCACCTTTCCTCTAATGCAGTTTCAATGGCGTTCGGCGATTGTCCGTGGCTGACACCATTTGTGTCTCATTCTTCTTTCTCGAGGGTACCCACATTAGCCATTGACAACCCCTTTGTTGCCTTTGTTGGTCCTATGTCGTCTGTGCTCGAATTATCTATAAAACCAGTTATCTTCTTTTCAGTCTTGATTTCTTGTACGCGTACAGCACCTCTTTTTAACTAAGTGGCCATTAAATACTGGCCATTAAAATTGATATACCAAGAAGAAATGCAGGTAATAAACGGGTATTCATTGGACGAATATATTATACTAGAACTGACATGTGATTACATTTTCACGCAATTAGGGTGCATAGATCCTAAGAAATCAGTACCCAGAACAACCACCTCTGGCCGTAATTACGGCCTTGATACGCCTGGGCATTGAGTCAGACAGAGCTTGAATGGCGTATACAGGTACAGCTGCCCATGCAGCTTCAACACGATACCACAGTTCATCAAGAGTAGTGACTGGCGTATTGTGAGGAGCCAGTTGCTCGGCCACCTTTGACCAGGCGTTTTCAATTCTTGAGAGATCTGGAGAATGTACTGGCCAGGGCAGCAGTTGAACATTTTCTCTATCCAGAAAGGCTCGTATAGGACCTGCAACATGTGGTCGTTCATTATCCTGCTGAAATATAGGGTTTCGCAGGGATCGAATGAAGGGTAGAGCCACGGGTCGTAACACATCTGAAATGTAACGTCCACTGTTCAAAGTGCCGTTAATGCGAACAAGAGGTGACCGAGACGTGTAACTTATGGAACCCCGTACCATCACGCCGGGTGATACGCCACTATGGCGATGACTAATACACGCTTTCAATGTGCGTTCACCGCGATTTCACCAAACACGGATGCGACCATCATGATACTGTAAACAGAACCTAGATTCATCCGAAAAAATGACGTTTTGCCATTCGTGCACCCAGGATCGTCGATGAGTACTGGTGTACTGCCTGTGAAGCAGCGTCAAGTGTAACCGCAGACATGGTCCCCGAGCTGATAGTCCATGCTGCTGCAGACGTCGTCGAACTGTTCGTGCAGATGGTTCTTGTCTTTCAAACGTCCCCATCTGTTGACTCAGGGATCGAGACGTAGCTGCACGATCCGTTACAGCCATGCGGACAAGATGCCTGTCATCTCGACTGCTAGTGATACGAGGCCGTTGGGATCCAGCACGGTGTTCCGTATTACCTTGCTGAACCTACCGATTCCATATTCGGCAAACAGTCACTGGATCTCGACCAACGCGAGCAGCAATGTCGCGATACGATAAACCACAATCGCGATAGGCTACAATCCTACCTTTATCAAAGTCGGAAACGTGATGGTACGCATTTCTCCTCCTTACAGGAGGCATCACAACAACGTTTCACCAGGCAACGCCGGTCAACTGCTGTTTGTGTGTGAGAAATCGATTGGAAACTTTCCTCATGTCAGCACGTTGTAGGTGTCGCCACAGGCGCCAACCTTGTGTGATTGCTCTGAAAAGCTTATCATTTGCATACCACAGCATCTTCTTCCTGTCGGTTAAATTCCGCGTCTGCAGCACTTCATGTTCGTGGTGTAGCAATTTTAATGGCCAGTAGTGTACATCGAAGAACGGAAGATTCCCATCAGATGCAAATGTGAGAAGGAAGCGTTAAGGAGGAAAATTCACCGTGATGATAGTACGAAACCCATGGAATTCCAACGAGGAGAGTGGGTTTTCGCAAGAAATCATACGAAGAAGCGGGTGAAGCTGAGAAATGTTTTTTATTTTCTCGAGGGTCTGCTTGTGATAACGAGGAAACAGGTGCCAAACGCGTACGGATTGTAAAAACTCCACTCAGTCGAGAAATGTGGTGACAGAAACATCACTGAGTTAAGGAGACTTTATAGGAGAGAGAAATGGAGGATTGTTGATTACGGGAAGTATTATTTCAAGATAAGAAGTTTTTCCCTCATTTTAGTCAGGAACTTTGCGTTGTGTCCACGCAATTATGTGAGGCTATCTAGTGAAGTTAATGAGTCTACACGACAGCTACAACACTCGCTCAGTTACGTATGTGAGTAATTATTGTAGGAGGCAAATTTGGCTGTCGAGAAGGTGGCTTCTCTGTGCGCCGGTGAGCTGACGGCTATTGCAAAGGAATGTTTGTCAATAGAGGGAAAATACGTGAGACTATGCTGCTGCACAGCGTGGAAGAACAAGTAATAGTTGCCACGTTACCCGGTATTTGTAAACAGTGCAGTGTGCACCCGGTTTTAAAGTGGGTGTAACCCATTGGCTTACGTAACAGCAGGGACATGTATGTATGTGTGTGTGTGTGTGTATTACATTAAATCTTGCAAATATTTTATTAATGTCAGTAGTTAAATATAGGGGAAATTCTATTTATAACTATTTATTACCCTAGTTCGGGACTCTGATGTATCAGGCTTTTTTGACATATGTTATTGAATGTACTCATACTCCTGCTAATAGTTTAGGCTTCTGTAAAGACATTAATGAAGTTTTCATGTGTTTTTTCTTTCTCTGTTGCTTATACTTGTAATAGCTTTGTGTGTACAGCTGCTATGTAATGTGTTATGCAAAATCCATATTGTTGTTTATTGTGTAATATTGTTCCTATGTAGCTATGTATGTAATTTTAAGACCTTTGGCCCAATAAGAAAATGAGTATGTGTGCATAACGTTACGACAGGAGAGGCAGTCGAGGAGCAATTATGTTCAAGGGGAGACAAGGATGTATGCTAATGTCGCGGTAGAGTAAGCGAGATTAAGTTTGGGAAAGTTTATGAAATGCTAAGTGGTAGAAGGAGCAGAAGTTTTTTGAGGAAGTTTGGTCACTGAAGCTGTGAGACGGAGAATGTTTTACAGTGCACAGAGAAGAAGATACGAAAAGGAGAAGAAAGAAGAATGTAAGAAAGAAGACTGAAGAGCTACTACACTCCTGGAAATTGAAATAAGAACACCGTGAATTCATTGTCCCAGGAAGGGGAAACTTTATTGACACATTCCTGGGGTCAGATACATCACATGATCACACTGACAGAACCACAGGCACATAGACACAGGCAACAGAGCATGCACAATGTCGGCACTAGTACAGTGTATATCCACCTTTCGCAGCAATGCAGGCTGCTATTCTCCCATGGAGACGATCGTAGAGATGCTGGATGTAGTCCTGTGGAACGGCTTGCCATGCCATTTCCACCTGGCGCCTTAGTTGGACCAGCGTTCGTGCTGGACGTGCAGACCGCGTGAGACGACGCTTCATCCAGTCCCAAACATGCTCAATGGGGGACAGATCCGGAGATCTTGCTGGCCAGGGTAGTTGACTTACACCTTCTAGAGCACGTTGGGTGGCACGGTATACATGCGGACGTGCATTGTCCTGTTGGAACAGCAAGTTCCCTTGCCGGTCTAGGAATGGTAGAACGATGGGTTCGATGGCGGTTTGGATGTACCGTGCACTATTCAGTGTCCCCTCGACGATCACCAGAGGTGTACGGCCAGTGTAGGAGATCGCTCCCCACACCATGATGCCGGGTGTTGGCCCTGTGTGCCTCGGTCTTATGCAGTCCTGATTGAGGCGCTCACCTGCACGGTGCCAAACACGCATACGACCATCAATGGCACCATAATTGATTACAGCTGCTGTAGTGTCCTAGAAGTGCGAGTGGGTTTCCAGAGTACGAATCTCGAGGGCACTCTTCAACAATGTGACCTACTGTCTTGGAAAGCCATAAGTGTATCCGCAGTGATTACCGTTCCCCAATCGTACAATGGGTCACGGTATTTCCCTTGGTTAGGCCGGATTCCCTTGGGTGTACTGCACGTCCTTCGGAGCAGATCAAATTCACACGGTTTGTTGTTGACTTGGATAAAGCTATGGAACTCTGACGGATGTTATTGTATCATTCTTAAGTCAAATCTTTGCGGAGGTTGAAGTTATGGTCTATCAGGTTCCTAGCAGTTTTGATTGGGAGATGTCTGGTTGATTCTGATGACGGGTATGTCCTCATGCAATGGCAGCTGCTGGTTGTTACAGATTTTTTTATACTCTCTACTATGTAGCTTGTATAATGCAGACACGCCAGACTCTCAGTCCAAGAAGTTTGGTTACGTCGACGAATGGGTGATAGCAACACAGTACAAACAAATCGTGGTCACTGAAAATACACTCCTGGAAATTGAAATAAGAACACCGTGAATTCATTGTCCCAGGAAGGGGAAACTTTATTGACACATTCCTGGGGTCAGATACATCACATGATCACACTGACAGAACCACAGGCACATAGACACAGGCAACAGAGCATGCACAATGTCGGCACTAGTGCAGTGTATATCCACCTTTCGCAGCAATGCAGGCTGCTATTCTCCCATGGAGACGATCGTAGAGATGCTGGATGTAGTCCTGTGGAACGGCTTGCCATGCCATTTCCACCTGGCGCCTCAGTTGGACCAGCGTTCGTGCTGGACGTGCAGACCGCGTGAGACGACGCTTCATCCAGTCCCAAACATGCTCAATGGGGGACAGATCCGGAGATCTTGCTGGCCAGGGTAGTTGAATTACACATTCTAGAGCACGTTGGGTGGCACAGGATACATGCGGACGTGCATTGTCCTGTTGGAACAGCAAGTTCCCTAGCCGGTCTAGGAATGGTAGAACGATGGGTTCGATGACGGTTTGGATGTACCGTGCACTATTCAGTGTCCCCTCGACGATCACCAGAGGTGTACGGCCAGTGTAGGAGATCGCTCCCCACACCATGATGCCGCGTGTTGGCCCTGTGTGCCTCGGTCGTATGCAGTCCTGATTGTGGCGCTCACCTGCACTGCGCCAAACACGCATACGACCAACATTGGCACCAAAGCAGAAGCGACTCTCATCGCTGAAGACGACACGTCTCCATTCGTCCCTCCATCCACGCCTGTCGCGACACCACTGGAGGCGGGCTGCACGATGTTGGGGCGTGAGCGGAAGACGGCGTAACGGTGTGCGGGACCGTAGCCCAGCTTCATGGAGACGGTTGCGAATGGTCCTCGCAGATACCCCAAGAACAACAGTGTCCCTAATTTGCTGGGAAGTGGCGGTGCGGTCCCCTACGGCACTGCGTAGGATCCTACGGTCTTGGCGTGCATCCGTGCGTCGCTGCTGTCCGGTCCCAGGTCGACGGGCACGTGCACCTTCCGCCGACCACTGGCGACAACATCGATGTACTGTGGAGACCTCACGCCCCACGTGTTGAGCAATTCGGCGGTACGTCCACCCGGCCTCCCGCATGCCCACTATACGCCCTCGCTCAAAGTCCGTCAACTGCACATTCGGTTCACGTCCACGCTGTCGCGGAATGCTACCAGTGTTAAAGACTGCGATGGAGCTCCGAATGCCACGGCAAACTGGCTGACACTGACGGCGGCGGTGCACAAATGCTGCGCAGCTAGCCCCATTCGACGGCCAACACCGCGGTTCCTGGTGTGTCCGCTGTGCCGTGCATGTTATCATTGCTTGTACAGCCCTCTCGCAGTGTCCGGAGCAAGTATGGTGGGTCTGAAACACCGGTGTCAATATGTTCTTTTTTCCATTTCCAGGAGTGTATATATCAAAGCCACAGAACTTTTCAGAGGCAGCAGCAAGAAAGCTATTCAGCAATATTGCAGCTCAACATGAACTATGTAGTACAAACTACCTATTAGGTTGATTCGTTAAGTTCGTAGGGTCTTTGTTTTACATGTTGGTATCCGGTTGCCATGGGTTTAATTATCGATTGTCATTTTTTGTTTGTAGTTCACTGTTGCTGTTTGAGTTTACGTAGTGTAATTTTATCACCTCGTGGTAGTGAGTGGAGCTATCGACGCTAGAAAATGGAGTGCCAAGTGGAGAAATCGGAATATTTCCGGTATATTCTTCGGTTTGAGTTCAATAGATTGGTGACAGCAGCGGAGGCAGCTTGATAAACACAGTAAGAGCCTACGGAATATCAGACCAGCTGTGTGGCTGGATTGAAGAGCTTTTAGCAAACAGAACACAGCATGTCGTTCTCAGCGGAGAGACGTCTACAGACGTTAAAGTAACCTCTGGCGTGCCACAGGGGAGTGTTATGGGACCATTGCTTTTTCACAATATTTATAAATAACCTAGTAGATAGTGTCGGAAGTTCCATGCGGCTTTCCGCGGATGATGCTGTAGTACACAGAGAAGCTGCAGCATTAGAAAACTGCAGCGAAATGCAGGAAGATCTGCAGCGGATAGGCACTTGGTGCACGGAATGGCAACTGATCCTTAAGAGAGACAAATTTAATGTATTGCGAATACATAGAAAGAAGGATCCTTTATAGTATGATTATATGATAGCGGAAAAACACATGTGTAAAATGTCTGGGAGTATGCGTACGGAACGATTTGAAGTGGAATGATCATATAAAACTAATTGTTTTTAAGGCGGGTGCCAGGTTGAGATTCATTGGGAGAGCCCTTAGCAAATTTAGTCCATCAACAAAGGAGGTGGCTTACAAAACACTCGTTCGACCTATACTTAGGTATTGCTCGTCGGTGTGGGATCCGTACCAGGTCGGGTTGACAGAGGAGATAGAATAGATCCAAAGAAGAGCGGCGCGTTTCGTCACATGGTTATTTGGTAAGTGTGATAGCGTTACGGAGATGTTTAGCAAACTCAAGTGGCAGACTCTGCAAGAGAGGCGCTCTCCATCGCGGTGTAGCTTGCTGTCCAGGTTTCGAGAGGGTGTGTTTCTGGATGAGGTGTCGAATATATTGTTTCCCCCTACTTATAACTCCCGAGGAGATCACGAATGTAAAATTAGAGAGATTAGAGCGCGCACGGAGGCTTTCCGGCAGTCGTTCTTCCCGCGATCAATACGCGACTGGAACAGGAAAGGGAGGTAATGACAGTGGCACGTAAAGTGCCCTCCGCCACACACCGTTTGGTGGCTTGCGGAGTATAAAAGTAGATGTAGATGTAGAATAATTTAAGCCTCGTATGAGGATAATAACACTGGACACATCACGGAAAGAAAATGGGTATTCTCGTGTTAAGGAGGATCGTTTTGGCATTAGTGATTTTCCATATTCAGGAAGACCTTTGGGGGTTGATGAAGATCATTAATACACAATTATCCTCGTCTCTGTAATCGAGAAGTAGCAAATGAGATGTCAGTATATAATTTTATTCTGTTGAAAAGATTAATGACATTCGAAGCTATATTGCTTCTCTGCTCATCTCTCTTTACGCCTTAACTGCTGCTGCTCATATGACTGCAAGTTAGTTGCATCAGCCGGCTAGCCAATGTGTCCAAATTGAGTGCATCAGTAAAGCTGTTATGTCGTATTATCGCTGAGTCGATGTGCGCGTAACGCAAAGCGTGAAACGTATCCTTATTATCGTATTTGACTGTGTGTACTTCCGACAGTATGGCTTCCGCTCCAAGTGAAACTAAATCCAAAGAGATTCCAGCAATCGCGGAGCGACACATTGTCTAATATTTACACCCATTTATTCTGATAATGAACGGAGTATAGAACAAATGTCTCTCTTGGGAGACAGTCCCTCTGGCTCTGCGTTCAATACCGGCCACCAGCAGAACTTCACATGTAGCGTCACCTCTCTCGTTGCCTATTTCTTTTGTTTATTCAGCCACCTGTAACTTCCTACCCCAAGCGCGGGCAAGCGCGCCCCATGTATTCCATATAATGAATAATATGCTCTTTATTTGATCAAACTCCCTGTTCTCATTCAACATCAACCTGGCCTCACACTCCCACGTCCTGACCGCTCGACTACCTGCACATAACCTGGGACGAAATGTATTTGAAGCTTCACTATTTCCTCTATCATTCCTACCTAGTACTGATCCCAGACTGAACAGCGATCGGGCGAGGGTTTTGTAAGCTACCTATCTCATACGTGATCATCTTCTCCTGAAGATTCTTCCAATGAATCTCACTCAGTCTGGTTTCTGCCATTCCCACAACTACGTAGTTTTATGTGCGTGTTCAACGTTAAATCACTTTGTACCCGTGCACTTGTGCAATCGTGTTATCAAATTGATGCAGCAACGCTATTTACCACAAATATATCCAGAACCGTATAAGATATTGTAATTCTGTTTTTGTTAGTATGAATTTTTCGATACGGAACGGGACGGGACTAATCGGGTTAATTCAACACAGTATTATGAACACTGACTTTCAGGAACACCTATGAAAGGCTACTTGAATATTAATTATGTCGTGTAGTCCGCTCATTCATTTGCATGTCACAAAATTAAATTGTTTAGAAAATCGGCCCTCACACAAATTCAGATACAATTCTGAGGTAGAATTTTTATATATCGGTTTCGCACTTTCAAACATTGCAGCACAACAAATCGAGAAAAGGGCATCTCTTGGATAGGTCTTTAATGTGCTATAGCATTGAAACTGCAAATTTGCGCAATAAGCAAGAATGAATGCGAAATCCATCAAATACGGCACGATACCCTTGGAATCTGAAATCGTGATTACGCAGTGCTATGTGTTTTTGTTACATTACCTGGGCACAGGTCGTGTGATCCCAGCCAACTGCAACACCGAGTGAGAGCCCATTATACGATACGCAACCAGCCAATCATTTACACTCATGCTCATAAATTAAGAATAAGTCTGATACATGGTGAAACAACGCTCTGGTGGGCGGTTTGCGGATTTACTTCACCTCGGGGTATGGCCATGCGGTGCATTTGACCTGCGGTCGTCGCACGATGGCGCTGGCAGCAGTCCACATACACAGAGGTTTGTTGGTGCATGTCAGAGTACGGTGCAGCCAGTAAGTGTGCAGACGTTTTCAGACATGCTAATGGTGACTGTGTGTTGAAAATGGCTCAAAAGACACATATTGATGACGTTATGAGGGGTAGAATACTAGGACGACTGGAGGCTGGTCAAACACAGTTGGTCGTAGCACAGGACCTCCGTGTGCTACAAAGTGTGATCTCAAGATTATGGCAATGATTTCAGCAGACAGGAAACGTGTCCAGGCGCTACAGTACGGGACGTCCACAGTGTACAACACGACAAGGAGACCGATATCTCACCATCAGTGAACGCAGACGGCCACGGAATACTTCAGGTAGCCTCTCTCGGGACCTTACCGCAGCCACTGGAACAGTTATCTCCAGGCACACAGTCTACTTACGACTGAACAGACATGGGTTATTCGCCTGGAGACCTGCAAGGTGCATTACACTAACCCCTGGTCACAGGAGAGCCCGTAAAGCCTTGTATCAAGAACACAGTACATGGTCATTGGAACAGTGGTCCCAGGTTATGTTCACGGACGAGTCCAGGTATAGTCTGAACAGTGATTCTCGTCGGGTTTTCATCTGGCGTGAACCAGGATCCAGATACCAACCCGTTAATGTCCTTGAAAGGGACCTGTATGCCTGTATGGAGGTCGTGATTAGATGGTGTGGGGTGGGATTATGACTGATGCACTTACACCCCTGCATGTCTTTGACAGAGGAACTGTAACTGGTCAGGTTTATCGGGACGTCATTTTGCACCAGTATGTCCGCCTTTTCAGGGGTGCAGTGCGTTCCGCCTTCCTCCTGATGGATGATAATGCGCGGCCCCACCGAGCTGCCGTCGTGGAGGAGTACCTTGAAACAAAAGATCTCAGGCGAATGGAGTGGCCTGCCTGTTCTACAGACCTAAACCCCATCGAGCACGTCTGGGATACTCTCGGTCGACGTATCGCTGCACTTCTTCAAACCCCTACGACACTTCAGGAGCTCCGACAGGCACTGGTGCAAGAATGGGAGACTATACCCCAGCAGCTGCTCGACCACCTGATACAGAGTATGTCAGCCAGTTGTGCGGCCTGTGTACGTGTGCATGGTGATCATATCCCATATTGATGTCGAGGTACATGCACAGGAAACAGTGGCGTTTTTTAGTACATGTGTTTCGGGACGGTTTTCTCAACGTATTACGAATACTTGGACTTACAGATCTGGGTCGTGTGTGTTCCCTATGTGCCTATGCTATTAGCGCCAGTTTTGTGTAACAGCACGTTGTGTGGCACCACATTCAGCAATTATCCTTAATTTATGAGCATGAGTGTACATCTAGATCTGCACTCTGAAAACCAGCGTGAGGTGCATAGCAGAGGGTACGTCACATTGTTCCAGTTATTAGGGTTTCTTCCTGTTCCATTCACGTATGGAACACGGGCTTCTGAATGCCTCTGTGCATGCAGTAATTATGCTGATCTAGTCTTCACGACTCCTATGTGGGCGATATGTAGGGGATTGTAGTAAATTCCTAGAGTAATCATTTAAAGCAGATTCTTGAAACTTTGTTAATAGACTTTCTCTGGATTGTTTACGTCTATCTTCAAGAGTCTACCAGTTCAGTTCCTTCAGTACTCCTGTGACACCCTCCCACGAATTAAACAAATCTGTGAACATTCGTGGTGCCCTTCTCTTTATACATTAAATACTCCCTGTTAGTCCACCTGGTATGGACCCCACACACTTCAAAATATTCTAGAACCGTTTGCACGAGTGATTTGTAAGCCATCTCCTTTCTAGATTGATTGCACTTCCCCAGTATTCTACCAATAAACTGAAGTATACCACCTGCTTTACTAACAACTGAACCTAAGTGATCATTCCGTTTCACATCTCTACATAGTGTTACACATAGGTATTTGTGTGAGTTGGTCGATTCCAACAGCGACTCATTGATATTATAGTCTTGGATACAACATTTTTTCGTTTTGTGAAATGCAGAATTTTACATTTATAAACATATAAAGCAAGTTGCCAATCTCTGCACCACTTTGAAATCTTATCAAGATCTGACTGAACTTTATACGGCTTCTTTCGGACAATACTTTATAGTAGATAAGTGCATCATCTGCAAAAAGCGTGATTCTACTATTAATATTGTCTGGAAGGGCATTAACATACAACATGAACAGCAAGGATCCCAACATACTTCCCTGGGGAACACCTGAAGTTACTTCTGCATCTGACGATGACACTCTATCCAAGATAACGTGTTGCGTCCTTCCTACCGAAAAGCCCTCAATCCAGTCACAAATTTCACTTAATGCCCGATATGATACTTTAGACAATAAGCATATGTGTGGTACTGAGCAAATGCTTTTCGGAAATCAAGAAATAAATCAGGATCTACCTGACGGGCTTGATCCAGAGCTTTCAGTATGTAATGTAAGAAAAGTGCCAGTTGGGTTTTACATGATCGATGTTTCCGAAATCCATTCTAATCTATCCTAGACCACTTGCTACGCTAAGGATAAGTCCGTCATCACAACCACGTTTTTTGCTTACAATTCAAGCTGTGCTCTTATGCTCCAGCCTAACAACAACACAGCAATTCGCAATGTTTTCGGAAAATATAACCGAAAACAGCTTAACCACACTCCTAGAAAAAGCATCCTATTCATAGAAGAACAGCAAAGTGTTTGTAACAACAAAGAATATAAAAGTCACTTCTTCACTCCCAGCAGTTAACACCAGATCACTAATCCGTCCGAGAATTAACGACTGCAGTTGGTACAAATTCGTGGTTCCCGCCAACACTTAGACCAGTTTATTTGTCAGTAAAGAGCGTAAAAAAGAGTATTTTCTACGTATTTTGTACGTGATGTTCCGCTGGAAACCTTTAATTGTAATTAACTAGTGCGTAAACTGTAAATTATGACTTCCTTTGAATAAAACATGGAGTAGTAAAATTTAAGATGGTTTATTTTTTTTGTCCCACCCTCCTTCATTGTTCTAGGATTACGTTTTGTTTATGTCCAAGTAGTACCATATCCTCGGAAATCGTGATAAGAAAATAACGACATATTCAGAATAAAAAAGCCATTTATTTCTCGCAAACGCGAGCAGCACTGTCATTGCATCAATTTGAGATGTTGTCTTACAACCTAGCCTAATCATATCTCTGACAAAAACAAAAGCAGAACCAAAATTATCTATGAAGAGAGAGCTCTATTGTTTCTTAATTGCATGTGTTTAGTGTGGGAGCGACGAAATAGTCACGTTGTCGTTGGCTGAATATTTCACATGTGCTATTCTCGTTCTAATTAGTTAACTAGATCACGTGTTCTGTGTTCAGATTGCTTGAGAAAAGCACATAGTACAGCGCAATCTCGATTTTACAATTTCCGATGCTATTGTATTGTATTTGGTGGATTTAATATTCATATTTGCTTATTACGCAAATATGCAGTTTCAATGCCAACGCAGTAAAGATCTATCCAATAAACGTCCTTTTCTTTCTCGGTTTTTTGCACTGTGGTGCCTGAAACTGCGATACCGATATATAAAACGTTAACCAA
The DNA here is from genome assembly GCF_023897955.1 of Schistocerca gregaria. Taxonomy (NCBI): domain Eukaryota; kingdom Metazoa; phylum Arthropoda; class Insecta; order Orthoptera; family Acrididae; genus Schistocerca; species Schistocerca gregaria. The sequence goes on from NC_064924.1 coordinate 493,374,394, forward strand.
TTTAGAGGATACTAGATCAGACGCTACACAGTTTTCTGCTCCAAAAGACGACAGTCCGTTTCGCTCGTAACAGTGTGTTTCACTTGTAGTTGCAATGCAACGTAGCTCTTAGTCTCAGTCCAATTACAAATAACACGTACCAGGTTGGTGTATAAGTTTAATAAACACAGCAGTAAGACTTTGGTCACGGTTCTAGGCGCTACAGTCTGGAACCGAGCGACCGCTACGGTCGCAGGTTCGAATCCCGCCTCGGGCATGGATGTGTGTGATGTCCTTAGGTTAGTTAGGTTCAATTAGTTCTACGTTCTAGGCGACTGATGGCCTCAGAAGTTAAGTCGCATAGTGCTCAGAACCATTGAACCATTTTGAACTTTGGTCATCAATAATACAGGGTGTTACAAAAAGGTACGGCCAAACTTTCAGGAAACATTCCTCACACACAAATAAAGCAAAGATGTTATGTGGACATGTGTCCGGAAACGCTTAATTTCCATGTTAAAGCTCATTTTAGTTTCGTCAGTATGTTCTGTACTTCCTCGATTCTGATTATCAAATTTAAAATTTTCACAATCAACATGTGTAGGCTGACGAGAAACCGCACGCAATTGTGCAATCACGTCATCAATACAGATTTTCTTTGAAAGTTTGGGCAGGCGTTGTTGGTGATGTCTTGATTGGGATCCATGTTCTTCCACCTACGCTCAATGGAGCACGTTATCACGACTTCATATGGGATACTCTACCTGAGCTGCTAGAACATGTGCCTTTACAAGTACGACACAACATGTGGTTCATGCATGATGGAGCTCCTGCACATTTCAGTCGAAGTGTTCGTACGCTTCTCAACAACAGATTCGGTGACCGATGGATTGGTAGAGGCGGACCAATTCCATGGCCTCCACGCTCTCCTGACCTTAACCCTCTTGACTTTCATTTATGGGGGTATTTGAAAGCTCTGGTCTACGCAACCGCGGTACCAAATGTAGAGACTCTTCGCGCTCGTATTGTGGACGGCTGTGATACAATACGCCATTCTCCAGGGCTGCATCACCGCATCAGGGATTCCATGCGACGGAGGGTGCATGCATGTGTCCTCGCTAATGGAGGACATTTTGAACATTTCCTGTAACAAAGTGTTTGAAGTCACGCTGGTACGTTCTGTTGCTGTGTGCCTCCATTCCATGATTAATGTGATTTGAAGAGAAGTAGTAAAATGAGCTCTAACAAGGAAATTAAGCGTTTCCGGACACATGTGCACATAACATGTTTTCTTTCTTTGTGTGTGAGGAATGTTTCCTGAACGTTTGGCAGTACCTGTTTGTAACATCCTTTATATTCTCCTTCACTACTCACAACAGTCTGCCAACGCTGGCTAACTTTTCGATTCTGCGACTGTAAAAATCACGTGGTTTTGACGAGAAGAACTCGTCGATCCATTTTCGGAGCGCATTTTCATCCGGAAAGGAAATTCATTGAAGGTCGTTTGATACAGAGCAGAAAAGGTGAAAATCTGAGGGCGCAAAATCAGGTGAATAACGTGGGTGTGGAATGCCGTCCCAACCCAACTCCTGTATAGAGGTTTTTGTCAGTCTAGTAGATTCATCGTTATCGTGGAGTACAATCACTTGACGCATTCTTCCTGGTCGTCGATCTTGGATTGGGTCTCAGTTGTTGACAGTAAATGTCAGCAGTGATGGTTACACCTCGCCGAAGCAGTTCGCAGTACACCACACCGTCGCTGTTCCTCTAGATCCATAGCATTATCTTTTGTGGATGTGGACGGGTCTTTATAGGGGAGATGTTTCTTTGTTTGGGCTCCATCATTCTTTTCTTTTCCTTATGTAAGCATAACGAAACAATTTTTCGTCACCGGTAACTGATGAAACGTAAGCTGAGGCGCATGTATGCCCACTTGCTGATTTTTGTGGTTTTGGCTTAGTACGTGCAGTGCCCATAGACCCGACTTTTGAACTTTCCCCAGTGTATGCAAATTTCGCACGATGGTAGAATGAAGGCAGTTCATCTCATTTGCTACTTCTCGAGTACAGAGACAAGGATCATTGTGTATTAATGATATTCATTGAACCCCAAAAGCTCTTCCTGAATATGGAGAATCATTAATATTTTTACAGAAGCCTAAACTATTAGCAGGAGTTTAAGTACATTCAATAACATTGGTCAAATAAGCCTGATACATCGGAGTCTCAAACTAGGGTAATAAATAGTTATTAATAGAATTTTCCCAACATTTAACTACTGACATTAATAAAATATCTGCAGCATTTAATATAATACACACACACATGTCCTTGCTGTTACATATGCCAATGGGTTACACCCACTTTAAAACCGGATGCATACTACACTGTTTATAGCACCAGATAACATTTCGTAGGACGACAGTTCAATGTGAAGTAATAAAACCCGTAACTCCAGATCGTGGTTTCGTCTCGAATAGCAGTAGTCTATAAGATAACAAGTATGACCTTCTGTAGATGAAACCTTATACTAGAACTAGGATCCTTTGACCAGGCCTTTTTGCCTGGGATGTTACCTCGCATAGCTTGTGGAATGAGGAAGAAAGTATAATGTCCTAGCCGGCGGCACGTCTCGAAGATGAGCTGAAAGAAAATTACTAATTAATTTCTAGTATGGCGCCTAACAATGGCCAATGTTCCGTTAAGGCCACGTCTATTCATGACAATCAAGGTTTACGTTAACAAATAATGATGTACCTTACGCAAGTATGAAGTCATGAATAATTATATTTAGTTTCGTTTACAACATACATAGACTGTTACAGCAAATGCGTGTGAAGTCTTATGGGACTTAACTGCTACGGTCATCAGTCCCTAAGCTTACACACTACTTAACCTGAATTATCCTAAGGACAAACACACACACCCATGCCCGAGGGAGGACTCCAACCTTCGCCGGGACATACAGCAAATGAACCTCAGACAATCGTTCTTTCCGCGTCGAGTCATAGAACGGAAGAAGACAAAAGAATAGAAAGTTCAGACACAGAATCTGGAATGTCCATGGAATTTATTGTAATTCAATTCAATTGTTTATTCTTCAGCTTACATCGCCAGCATCTCATTAAATAATTATCACTACATGGCATTTACAAACATCGAATTCATGACCACTCCAAAGTTACAGTACAACCAACGTGTTCTGAGGGGCCTAATGACGGGTCTCGCGGCAGCCCCCGGCGGAGGTTCGAGTCCTCCCTCGGGCATGGGAGTGCATGTTGTCCTTAGAGTAAGTTACTTTAAGTTAGATGAAGTAGTGTGATATATATTTATATGTGAAAAATATGGTTAAGACTCATGTGCTCATGTTGTTGTTGTTGTGGTCTTCAGTCCTGGGGCTGGTTTGATGCAGCTCTCCATGCTACCCTATCCTGTGCAAGCTTCTTCATCTCCCAGTACCTACCGCAACCTACATCCTTCTGAATCTGCTTAGTGCATTCATCTCTTAGTCTCCCTCTACGATTTTTATCCTCCACGCTGCCCTCCTATACTAAATTGGTGATCCCTTGATGCCTCAGATCATGTCTACCAACCGATCCCTTCTTCTAGTCAAGTTGTCCCACAATCTTCTCTTCTCCCCAATCCTATTCAATACCCACTCATTAGTTATGTGATCTACCCATCTAATATTCAGCATTCTTCTGTAGCACCACATTTCGAAAGCTTCTATTCTCTTCTTGTCCAAACTATTTATCGTCCATGTTTCACTTCCATACATGGCTACACTCCATACAAATACTTTCAGGAATGATTTCCTCACACTTAAATCTATACCCGATGTTAACAAATTTCTCTAATTTTTCCCGAGGGCATGCAGCTTTACTGTTTGGTTAAATGATGATGGCGTCCTCTTAGGTAAAATATTCCAGAGGTAAAATAGTCCCCCATTCGGATCTCCAGGCGGGCACTACACAGGAGGGTGTCGTTATGAGGAGAAAGAAAACTGGCGTTATACGGGTCGGAGCGTGGAATGTCAGATCCCTTAATAGGGCAGATAGGTTAGAAAATTTGAAAGGGGAAATGGATAGGTTAAAGTTAGATAAAGTGGGAATTAGTGAAGTTCTGTGGCATGAAGAACAAGACTTCTGGTCAGGTGACTGCAGGGTAATAAACACAAAATCAAATAGGGATAATGCAGGAGTAGGTTTAATAATGAATAGGAAAATATGAATGCGGGTAAGCTACTACAAACAGCATATTGAACGCATTATTGTGGCAAAGATAGATACGAAGCCCATGTGCTCATAGCACCAGATAATATTTCGCAGGACAGTTCAATGTGAAGGAACACAACATGTAACTCGAGATCGTGGTTTCGTCTCGAGTTGCAGTTTAAGATAGTAACTATGACATTCTGCAGATGAAATATTATACTAGTACTAGGATCCTGTGACCAGGCCTTTCTGCCTGGGATGTTATCTCCCATCCTTGAGAAAATCTGAAAGTGAAATTTATTAAATTATTCGTAGCGGCCGCATAACTCGTGGAATCAGAAAGAAAGTTTGGTGTCGTAACTGGCAAGCACGTCTCGCAGATTAGCTTTAAGAAAAATACTAATTAGTTTCTAGTATGGCGCCTAACAATGGCCAATGTTCTGTTAAGGCCACGTCTACTCATGACAAGCAAGGTTTATGTTTACAAATAATGATCTACCTTACACAAGTTTGAAGTCATGAACAACTATATTTTAGTTTCATTTACAACATGCTTAGACTATTACAGCAAGATGAACCTCTGATAATCGTTCTTTTTGCTTCGAGCTCTAGAACAGAAGAAGACAAAAGAATAGCAAGTTCATACACAGAATCTCGAATGTCCATGGAACATATTGCGATTCAATTCATTTGTTTATTCTTTGGCATACATCGCCAGCAACTCATTCAATAATTATCACTACATGGCATTTACAAACATCGAATTCATGACCACCCCAAGAGATGCAGTACACTTGCTCCTAGACACGAAGGCTTTTGTCCACTAGCAAGTGCCGCGCGGTATAGCCGCGCCGTTTAGGCCGCCCTGCGATGGGCAGCCATGGGCCGCCGGCGAAGGTTCGAGTCCTCCCTCGGGCATGATGGTGTGTGTTGTCCTTAGCGCAAGTTAGTTTGAGTTAGATAAAATATGTGTGTGATGTCCTTAGCGTAAGTTAGTTTAAGTAGAGCGTAAGCTAGAGACCGATGACATCAGCAGTCTGGAAATTTACCACCACCACCACTACAAACAGTGAATTGTTGCTTCGAAAAGCACGCAACCAATTTACTGCCCATTCGTTCCCAGAAGCTTGGTTTATTCTCTGTCGCTAATGATCTCTGCATAGGGGTAATTGAACCCTAATCTGGCGGTAACTTATCTTCTCGCCCTCTTATGTCAGTTATGGAGAAGATGTCATTACTTCCGTTACAAATCTCGTACATTCAAAGAAGTGCTTCTCGTAGCACTTGCTTGCCGAGAGGAGCCGTGTGCCGGAGACGAGAAAGACGTGCGTGGCCACCTGCTGATCTCGGGGGAGAGGATATTACCATGGCAAATGGAAGGCTGCGCGACACGGAGAGGCGCGGAGTGATTTATCGCGTAACGTGCGGTAGCGACAGGCTCGCAGCCCACACGGCGCTCATAAAGGACTCGTCGTTTCGTTGCCTCGCGGCCGTCTCCAGGCTACGTCTGTAATGAAAGAGCTGCGCCGGCCTCTCTCACTGGTGGCAGCGAGGAATCTGGCCACTTTTTCCTATCCATTTCCCTCTTTTCCTGAGGCAGGTTAAGCCACGAAGGATGTTGTGGTCGGCAACGTCGGGATGATTCTTTGAGATGGAAGCTGTCAAAAAGTTTATATTCCATTTAGTGTTTTCAACCATTTTATTATAAACATCATATAGCAATTGTCATCTATAGAGAGAGACAGAAAGAGGGGTAGGGGGGGGGGGCGGCGATAGAGCTACCAATATTCATAATAATACAAATATTTTATTGGATGTTTATAAACTGGTTTCATAAATTACAAATGAACTCATTACTGTAGTAAAATTATCGATTTAATAAACACATACTTTTCAATTCGACATTCAGACAGATAAAAAAAAGAGGAAAATCTCCCTGTATTTTCAAAAATATGTGGCATTCTTTTGCCAATGGTAAAGTGTCATATGGTAAAGCAGGTACAGTTTCAATAGAATAACGGGAGAAATAGCCTATCAGAATACGCTTTGCCTGTACTGCCAATTAACTCCGTCGGAACAGGCTTTGGAAGGCCCAATGGTACCGACTGGCCGCCGTGTCATTCTCAGCACATAGGCGTCACTGGTTGCAGATATGGAGGGGCATGTGGTCAGCACACCGCTCTCCCGGCCGTATGTCAGTTTACGAGACCGGAGCCGCTACTTCTCAATCAGATAGCTCCTCAGTTTGCCTCACAAGGGCTGAGTGCAGGGGCGGTGGCAAGGAGGGGGGGGGGGGGGCTATGGGGGCTATAGCCCCCCCCCCCCCCTAGTGGAGTATCATATTACACTGGATAAATGGCTTCAGGAATTAGCGAATATATTACTTCAACAGATTCAATTTTTTTTAATTTATATAGCAATATAGGTTGCAATGTATTTCAAACACATTTCAACAAAAGGATAAGAGTGGCATAGACCAATAAATATCATTTAACTTAAAATGGGCGTTTTATTATTTATTAATATACACTGGATATATATTGATGTACGAGTAGCACTTACAATAATCAAGAAAGCTAAATATGCCGGGTATGCCAACCAACACTTTAATTGTTGACCCCAGACAAAAACTTCCAAATCGCCGGATATCTGGGTCAAATCGTATTATTTTCCTGGGAACACACATTCTGTAGACACGTTTTTACCCTGATCTCCCAAACAGTTACCAAAAACTACTTCAAGTAAAACCAAATTTTACCAATTTGTCCGTGGAGGACCCCAGCTCTCTTTTTGTTAAGCGATATTACATTCCCCCAAAAACAACCTCCTCCCGCAATTAGCACCCCCCGTGACCGACTTCTAGAACCGCCCTTGGCTGAGTGCACCCCGCTCGCCAACAGCGCTCGGCAAACTGGATGGTCACCCATCCAAGTGCTAGCCCAGCCCGACAGCGCTTAAGTTCTGGTGTTACCACTGCGGCAAGACCGTTGGCCTCTGCCAGCTAAAATATTCATTAATTTTGCAGAGGCTGAGTCAACGTTATCTACTCGTACCTTAATTCCTCTTCAAAATAATTCAGTCTTTTTAATCCTTTGATTATGTTTTCTTTCCGGCAAATCACTGATCAGAGTTTTGAAAGATAGAGTGCGCTTTCCTGGTACAGAGATTTTGTATGAATGTTTCTATGCAAGTCATTTATTTTTGGTGTCATAGCTATGAACTTTAATGTGTAGTGTACTCAATTAGTGATGTCATGTACAAAACAGGAAGAGCGATGATTTTAAATTTCTATTTTCCTACGTGGCTCTAAGCCGGATGTTAGCATGGTTGTCGTTGAAGCTTGAAAGAGGAGGAGGAGAAGGAGATTAGTGGCTAACGCCCAGTCGACAATGAGGTCATTAGAGACGGAGCACAAGCTCCGATTAGGGAAGGATTGGAAAGGAAATCGGCCATGCCCTTTCAAAGAAACCATCTCGGCAGTTGTCTGAAGCGATTCAGGGAGATCACGGAAAACCTAAATCACGATGGCCAGAAGCAGGTATGAACCGTCGTCCTCCCGAAAGCAGCTTGAAAGAATTTTCTCAGTGCATTTATTACCCCCAGAATAGTATTCCATATTTTAGCTGACTGAATAAGAAGATGTGGGCGCAGTGGTCTAGAGGGTAGAGAACTACACTCCTCGTTCCAGTTTTTCCAGGACGACTCTGGTCCACTCTGTCTGCTGTCAAAGAGAGTAGCACGGATCTTTCCCATGAGTGAAAGATGGCCAAGATAAGGAACCGTCACCCCTCTGGTGATACGGCCATTGAACTTTCCGTCGATACCTGAATGTTGATCTCGTGGAGGGTGTCGGCGTTCAGTGGCTGTAGGAGGATATAAGACGACTCAGACAAAATTTCTAGTTGGTGTCATGAATGGTGGCTAGCTCTTAAGGAAGAAAAATGTAAATTAATGCAGGTGAGTAGGAAAACAAACCCGTAACGTACGAATACAGTACGAGCAGTGTGCGGCTGTACACAGTCACGTCAGTTAAATATCTAGGCGTAACACCGCAAAAGAATATGAAACAGAAAGAGCATGTAAGGATTGTACACTACTGGCCATAAAAATTGCTACACCATGAAGAAATGCAGATGATAAACGGGTATTCATTGCACAAATATATTATACTAGAACTGACATGTCATTACATTTTCACGCAATTTGGGTGCATAGATCCTGGGAAATCAATACCGAGAACAACCACCTCTGGCCGTAATAACGGCGTTGATACACCTAGGCATTGAGTCAAACAAAGCTTGGATGGCATTTACAGGTACAGCTGCCCATGCAGCTTCAACACGATACCACAGTTGATCAAGAGTAGTGACTGGCGTATTGTGACGAGCCAGTTGCTCGGCCACCATTGACCAGATGTTTTCAATTGGTGAGAGATCTGGATAATGTGCTGGCCAGGGCAGCATTCAAACATTTTCTGTATCCAGAAAGGCCCGTACAGGACCTGCAACATGCGGTCGTGCATTACCCTGCTGAAATGTAGGTTTCGCCGGGATCGAATGAAGGGTAGAGCCACGGGTCGTAACACATCTGAAATGTAACGTCCACTGTTCAAAGTGCAGTCAATACGAACAAGAGGTTACCGAGACATGTAACCAATGGCACTCCATACCACCACGCCTGGTGATACGCCCGTATGGTGATGACGAATACATGCTTACAATGTGCGTTCACCGCGATGTCGCGGTTGCGACGGTTGCGACCATCATGCTGCTGTAAACAGAACCCGGATTCATCCGAAAAAAATGACGTTTTGCCATTCGTGCACCCAGGTTTGTCGTTGAGTACACCATCGCAGGCGCTCCTGTCTGTGATGCAGCGTCAAAGATAACCGCAGCCATGGTCTCCGAGCTGATAGTCCATGGTGCTGCAATCGTCGTCGAACTGTTCGTGCAGATGGTTGACTCAGGGATGGAGCCGTGGCTGCACGATCCGTTACAGCCATGCGGATAAGATGCCTGTCATCTCGACTGATAGTTATACGAGGCCGTTGGGATCCAGCACGACGTTCCATATTACTTTCCTGAACTGACCGATTCCATATTCTGCTAACAGTTATTGGATCTTGACCAACGCGAGCAGCAGTGTCGCGATACAATAAACTGCAATCGCGATAGGCTACAATCCAACATTCATTAAAGTCGGAAACGTGACGGTACGCATTTCTCCTTCTTACACGAGGCATCGCAACGTTTCACCAGGGAACGCCAGTTGTCTGCTATTTGTGTATGAGAAATCGGTTGGAAACTTTCCTCATATCAGCACGTTGTAGGTGTCGCCATCGGCGCCAACCTTATGTGAATGCTCTGAGAAGCTAATCATTTGCATGTCACAGCCTCTTCTTCCTGTCGTTAAACTTCGCGTCTGTAGCACGTCATCTTCGTGGTGTAGCGATTTTAATCGCCAGTAGTGTAATAGGGAAGGCCAGTGGTCGCCTTCGGTTTACTGGGAGAATTAAAGGAAAGTGTGATGTATGTGTAAAGGAGACCGCGTATAGGACACTACTGTGACCCATTGTTGAGTCTTGTTTGAATATTTGGGGTCTGAACCAGACGTCGAAGCAGTTCAGAAAGGGGTTGCTAGATTTGTTACCGGTAGGTTCGAACAACAAGCAAGTATTACGGAGATGCTTCGGGAGTTCAGACGGTAATCAACGGAGGGAAAGTGACGTTCTTTCCGATGACCATGGTTGAAAAAATTTAGGCAACCATCATTTAAGGTCAACTGCAGACCGATCCTACTACCACCAACGTAAATTTCACGTGGGGACCGTGAAGATAACATTAGGGAGTCATATAAATAGTCGTTTTTCCGTCGCTCTATTTGCGAGTGGGACAGGAAAGGATATGACAAGTAACTTCCGCAACGCATCATATGGTGGCATGCGGAATTCGTAAGTAGTTGTGGACGTAGATGCAGAAATACGGCTGTAATATACCTGGCTAAGATCTACCCTCCTATTTCGACAAGGACGTTTCCCCCTACCTGCTGTACAAATTAATGACAGTGTTCCTTTTGCACGTGCGCATACAACCGTCTGTTAAGTCCACGTTCAGTTTTATGCGACAGAGTGATTTTAGTAGACACTGATAAATACCATCATTTTATTCTGTAGGTAAGGTCATCTGTTCTACATGTGTGGACTCAAATGCAACAGTTGGAAACGGAAAATGCCTTTTACTTCGCCAGAGAAGTGAGGAAACGAGTGAAATGTCAGGGTTAAATAAGATGTGAACTCTAGGAGTTCGCACATTCTTTAATTGTAAGGAGTGCAACAAAGCGAATTTGAACTTGACAGCCCATTTCGCTAGGCTACACAGTAATGTGCCAACGTGGGGAGACAGCTCTAGACTGTTCGATCACTTCTGTCAGGCAATGTGAGGGTTATTTTGGGGAGGGACGACATTCGCTTGAAGGAGGTTCTATCCTGGATACACCCTGTGCTTTCGGTAGGTGGAAGAACGTTCCAAACGAGCGTCCAGTATTGGATTTCATCAAATCGTAAAGTTAACGCTGGTGTGGCACAGGAGTCTGTGCTGGCGAAGTTCTCTAGACTCTTTAAACAACAGAAATGTCAGTCACAGAGCCCATCCAGGTCGCACTTCGTACAGAACATAACTGATGTTTTTGGACGGAGCATGAACGCCCGCTTATGTACAGATCTCTCTAAGAGGCGACTGATCGCATAACCTTCTGGGCTCTGAAGTGGGGCCTGGCTTTCGACGCTGAGAAAAATCAAGAGGGCATTCCCCCTCCAAGGAACACTGCACGATCCTTTTATGAGGGAAAGCAAGGCAGTCTCTAAATAATCATAACCAGGTACACAAAAAACATATCGTGGTGTCAATACAAGATGGCTACATCTGTTGACAAGACACTGAAAAACATGAAAAACGAGTTACTTAAAGCGATCATAACAGAAAACCAACAGTAAAGCACAGATTACACGCTAAATAAACAGGTGACTAACCATTGCGTTGTAGACCGCAATACAAGCAGGGCATATACACTCCTGGAAATTGAAATAAGAACACCGTGAATTCATTGTCCCAGGAAGGGGAAACTTTATTGACACATTCCTGGGGTCAGATACATCACATGATCACACTGACAGAACCACAGGCACATAGACACAGGCAACAGAGCAGGCACAATGTCGGCACTAGTACAGTGTAGATCCACCTTTCGCAGCAATGCAGGCTGCTATTCTGCCATGGAGACGATCGTAGAGATGCTGGATGTAGTCCTGAGGAACGGCTTGCCATGTCATTTCCACCTGGCGCCTCAGTTGCACCAGTGTTCGTGCTCGACGTGCAGACCGCGTGAGACGACGCTACATCCAGTCCCAAACATGCTGAATGGGGGACAGATCCGGAGATCTTGCTGGCCAGGGTAGTTGACTTACACCTTCTAGAGCACGTTGGGTGGCACGGGATACATGCGGACGTGCATTGTCCTGTTGGAACAGCAAGTTCCCTTGCCGGTCTAGGAATGGTAGACCGATGGGTTCGATGACGGTTTGGATGTACCGTGCACTATTCAGTGTCTCCTCGACGATCACCAGAGGTGTACGGCCAGTGTAGGAGATCGCTCTCCACACCATGATGCCGGGTGTTGGCCCTGTGTGCCTCGGTCGTATGCAGTCCTGATTGTGGCGCTCACCTGCACGGCGCCAAACACGCATACGACCATCATTAGCACCAAGGCAGAAGCGACTCTCATCGCTGAAGACGACACGTCTCCATTCGTCCCTCCATTCACGCCTGTCGCGACACCACTGGAGGCGGGCTGCACGATGTTGGGGCATGAGCGGAAGACGGCCTAACGGTGTGCGGGACCGTAGCCCAGCTTCATGGAGACGGTTGCGAATGGTCCTCGCCGATACCCCAGGAGCAACAGTGTCCTAATTTGCTGGGAAGTGACGGTGCGGTCCCCTACGGCACTGCGTAGGATCCTACGGTCTTGGCGTGCATCCGCGCGTCGCTGCGGTCGGGTCCCAGGTCGACGGGCACGTGCACCTTCCGCCGACCACTGGCGACAATATAAATGTACTGTGGAGACCTCACGCCCCACGTGTTGAGCAATTCGGCGGTACGTCCACCCGGTCTCCCGCATGCCCACTATACGCCCTCGCTCAAAGTCCGTCAACTGCACATACGGTTCACGTCCACACTGTCGCGGTATGCTACCAGTGTTAAAGACTGCGATGGAGCTCCGAATGCCACGGCAAACTGGCTGACACTGACGGCGGCGGTGCACAAATGCTGTGCAGCTAGCGCCATTCGACGGCCAACACCGCGGTTCCTGGTGTGTCCGCTGTGCCGTGCGTGTGATCATTGCTTCTACAGCCCTCTCGCAGTGTCCGGAGCAAGTATGGTGGGTCTGACACACTGGTGTCAATGTGTTCTTTTTTCCATTTCCAGGAGTGTAGTAGAAGAGAAAGAGCACATCGTGAGGGTCATAAAATTCGCACTCCCCTCCAAAGAACACTTTACTAAGAACACCTATGCCTCACCTCTACCCTATTTACACACTCAGATAGCCTAACGCTGCAGATCAGTATTCACAGTCGTAGTGCTAAGTGAAATGTCGATAATGGTTACTGCAAAACATTATGAGACTTTGTTGCTGTTATACACCGATGAGTCAAAATTATGATCAATTGTTCAATAATGCGTAGTTCCACATGTCAAACGAAGTACAGCAGAGTTTCTGCATGACATGGATTCTTCAACTCCTTGACAGAGTTCCAGAAGTATGTGGCACCATATATCTAGGGAAAGGCCAAGCAATTCCCTCAAATTTGCGGGATGGTGGTTTACAGGCATGCAGCTGGCGCTCGATATGCGGTCCGAGGGGTACAGGTCAGGCACATTTACTGGTCGAGGCATCAGTATGACTTCACTATAATGCTCCTCAGACCACTGTAGCACGATTCTGACCTAGCAACACCGGCGGTTATCCTGCTGGAAGATGTCGTGGCCATAGGGTGTGACTTGAAGCATGAAGCGATGCAGGAGTCCGCAATAACGTTCACATAGTTCACTGCTGTCATGACGCGTTCGATTATCACCACGGATCCCATGGAAACTGAACTCAGTGCACCATATATCACAATTCTGCCCACACCAGCCTGCATCTGTGGCGGGGTGCACGTCACGTGCAGCCATTCGCCTGGACGACGGAGTGTAATGACCCAACCATCGACCTGGTTTAACAAGAAATGCGATTCGTTCGACAGGCGACGTATTTCTATTGACATGGCTGAGGAGCATACATGTAAAAGCTACAAAAGTTTTCCTGGGAGGTGGGGATCAAATTTTTGTGTTTGGATTTGTTTCTGGGGAACACTAAAGCAATTTTTCTGGTTTCTAGGTGAGGGGGGGGGTTGATTTTTTCCCCGAGGAGGCCATTTCACCCCCAATTTCACTCCCTGTTACATGTATGCTGAGATATAAATTTACTTGCTTCTAGAGAATGGGATGCATCTACAATAGAAAGTACATCTATAATAAAAGTATCCGAGAGTGGTGCTGCATGCACCCTAAACTTTAATGAAACGTTGCGTTTTACTTTACGACATGACAAATGCCATGTTGCATGAGACGATGATGTGTATCATTTATACCACATGGCATCGTGTACCATGTTGCTTTACTTGACACGATGCGTTGTATTACATGAAATTGGCACTAATAGTAACAAGTAAGAAATCGCAAAGTCATGAAGTTTTTATTTAAACGTCTCTGAAGCTGCCAGATAAGACGAAAACCTAAATCCGTGCTTTTATATCCGTAACTGCACCCAAGATATATTCGCGTCTTTGTGCTATTGTTGGAGCATTTTTACTCTGGTTATTTACATACTTGATTACAGCTGCTGTAGTGTCCTAGAAGTGCGAGTGGGTTCCCAGAGTACGAATCTCGAGGGCACTCTTCAGTGGGTTCCCAGAGTACGAATCTCGAGGGCACTCTTCAACAATGTGACCTACTGTCTTGGAAAGCCATAAGTGTATCCGCAGTGATTACCGCTCCCCAATCGTACAATGGGTCACGGTATTTCCTGTCGTTAGGCCGGATTCCCTTGGGTGTACTGCACGTCCTTCGGAGCAGATCAAATTCACACGGTTTGTTGTTGACTTGGATAAAGCTATGGAACTCTGACGGATGTTACTGTATCATTCTTAAGTCAAATCTTTGCGGAGGTTGAAGTTATGGTCTATCAGGTTCCTAGCAGTTTTGATTGGGAGATGTCTGGTTGATTCTGATGACGGGTATGTCCTCATGCAATGGCAGCTGCTGGTTGTTACAGATTTTTTATACTCTCTACTATGTAGCTTGTATAATGCAGACACGCCAGACTCTCAGTCCAAGAAGTTTGGTTACGTCGACGAATGGGTGATAGCAACACAGTACAAACAAATCGTGGTCACTGAAAATACACTCCTGGAAATTGAAATAAGAACACCGTGAATTCATTGTCCCAGGAAGGGGAAACTTTATTGACACATTCCTGGGGTCAGATACATCACATGATCACACTGACAGAACCACAGGCACATAGACACAGGCAACAGAGCATGCACAATGTCGGCACTAGTGCAGTGTATATCCACCTTTCGCAGCAATGCAGGCTGCTATTCTCCCATGGAGACGATCGTAGAGATGCTGGATGTAGTCCTGTGGAACGGCTTGCCATGCCATTTCCACCTAGCGCCTCAGTTGGACCAGCGTTCGTGCTGGACGTGCAGACCGCGTGAGACGACGCTTCATCCAGTCCCAAACATGCTCAATGGGGGACAGATCTGGAGATCTTGCTGGCCAGGGTAGTTGAATTACACATTCTAGAGCACGTTGGGTGGCACGGGATACATGCGGACGTGCATTGTCCTGTTGGAACAGCAAGTTCCCTAGCCAGTCTAGGAATGGTAGAACGATGGGTTCGATGACGGTTTGGATGTACCGTGCACTATTCAGTGTCCCCTCGACGATCACCAGAGGTGTACGGCCAGTGTAGGAGATCGCTCCCCACACCATGATGCCGGGTGTTGGCCCTGTGTGCCTCGGTCGTATGCAGTCCTGATTGTGGCGCTCACCTGCACTGCGCCAAACACGCATACGACCAACATTGGCACCAAAGCAGAAGCGACTCTCATCGCTGAAGACGACACGTCTCCATTCGTCCCTTCATTCACGCCTGTCGCGACACCACTGGAGGCGGGCTGTACGATGTTGGGGCTTGAGCGGAAGACGCCGATACCCCAGGAGCAACAGTGTCCCTAATTTGCTGGGAAGTGGCGTTGCGGTCCCCTACGGCACTGCGTAGGATCCTACGGTCTTGGCGTGCATCCGTGCGTCGTTGCGGTCCTGTCCCAGGTCGACGGGCACGCGCACCTTCCGCCGACCACTGGCGACAACATCGATGTACTGTGCAGACCTCACGCCCCTCGTGTCGAGCAATTCGGCGGTACGTCCACCCGGCCTCTCGCATGCCCACTATACGCCCTCGCTCAAAGTCCGTCAACTGCACATACGGTTCACGTCCACGCTGTCGCGGCATGCTACCGGAGTTAAAGACTGCGATGGAGCTCCGTATGCCACGGCAAACTGGCTGACACTGACGGCGCGGTGCACAAATGCTGCGCAGCTAGCGCCATTCGACGGCCAACACCGCGGTTCCTGGTGTGTCCGCTGTGCCGTGCGTGTGATCATTGCTTGTACAGCCCTCTCGCAGTGTCCGGAGCAAGTATGGTGGGTCTGACACACCGGTGTCAATGTGTTCTTTTTTCCATTTCCAGGAGTGTATATGAACAAAAGACCTAAGTAAACGGAGACAATATTCTCGTAAATGTGAACTTCAATCTAACCCTAACAAACCTGAATCCACACCCGTATATCAGAGTAATATCCAAGCCAACTGTTACCTGGACGTGTATTACGAGGGTAATCACCTGGCACAGTACAAGTATCCACGGGAACTTGGAGTTATACGGAATGTAGCACGGACTGTAAAAAACTAAGGCAAAGAAATAATATTCTTGGAAAAATTATGTTGTGCAACATAGAGTTCCTCAGCTTTGACCTTACGATCGTCTGCCACAGGCATTGTCTACTCAGTTGGAGAATATTACAGCCTTCCCTAGATAAACAGTAGGCACATGATGGTAGATGCGCAACTAAATCAAACAATAAGGACTGTTACTGATACAGTTAAGCCTATCCCAATCTTCCGGTTACGTGCTCTGAACTGCAATCGACCATCTAACGATCACTGTTAAAGTTTCAGTATGGCATGCAGTTTGTCACTGTAATTTGACGAATATTCAGACTTTCAAATGAAAACTTCAAAGCTTTCTCCTTTCTACAAAATTTATATATGGTTGGAAAAAATTAGATTCAGCAAAAAGAAGATATTGATCGAAACAACCTTTTCAATGAAACGCAACTTTTACCATTCATTCTTGTGATTGCACAACTCCACTATATATATATATATATATATATATATATATATATATATATATATATATATATATATATATATATCAAATGATTTAATTTGAGTATTTACAAATTAATGACAGCATTTAGAATTTACACATCACTGGTCGAAGTAGCTCATAGTGGAATTCATTTTTCTAAATTAAAATAATGAAAAACCTCAGGCTAACGTTTATCACGAAGCAGATTAACCAATTTACCCTCGATTAGTATTGAACACGATATCCAATGTGAAATTAATGACACTGTCAAGGATTTTGCGAATACTAAATTTTGGAAAGTCCTCATGTAGCATGAAACCTTCCCGTCTAATATTGGATGAACGTTTGCTTGCTGACTGAACGCTGCGTCTCTTAAAATCTTTTAACTGCTGCTCTGTCAAGACTACCTGCTGATTATTACGACGAAACATAAAATGTGTTGTCGCCGTGGCCCTCAGTCGTTACCTGAAATTATTAAGACTGATTCTTACCTTTAATTATTTGTACTGGATCGCCATCTGACTGCTACAGCAAACTGTGGAATGAATATACTTACTTCTCTTTAACATAATTATAAGCTGCTGGTGGAGTTTCATAATACTTTGTGACTGGAATTCTTTAAGTTGAAGTTAATTTAGATTTGATAAAAGCTGAAGCTCAGTTTAGACTTTTCTTTTAAGATAACAATAAATTCCGTAAAGCATTTACGTGAATGATTTTGGGATAGAAAATTCTTAATGCATTTAATCTGGTAGAAGTTAACTATATTCTGAGAACGATCTTGACAAACAATTACAAGGGGTATAGTTCTTTACAAAAATTCTTAAAAAGTAGCGTTGCGCTACATACCTAATTTTCCATCAAAATTACATAACTATATTCTGAGAACGATCTTGACAAACAATTACAAGGGGCATAGTTCTTTACAAAAATTCTTAAAAACTAGCATTGCGCTACATATAGCGAGTGGCTGGCGAGCACACCGCTTCTTTCAAAGTGTTAATTCATACCTCGCTTACAGCGACCTCCTCTCATGTCTCGCTAGCTACGACTGCCTCGTCTCACATCTTACTCGCAACTGCTCGCTTCCAACGCTTAATGCTACAAAAGTGTGGTCTCGCCGCCAACAATGGTTTTTGGTGCAGACAATCCCTGCTACCATTACAGATGTATTACTGCGCGCTGTTTCCCGCTCTTTCTCAAAATGTATCTATGCGCGGTTTCCCGCTCTTTCTCAATAATACACAATGCAATTTAATTAACAAAACAATTTAAATAAGAAACAGTTCAGATAATTACATGCTAAAACAGTTTAAATACGCCTATTACATAATTACAAGCATAAATGCTAAATCCAATTTTTATTTTCTTGTTGCTCAGGCAATGAACTAAAATTTCTGCGACTGATTGTAGAGTGTAATTCACAGCGAGTGCTTCCTGTACATCACTCGTTTTCAGTTCTGGAAGCTCCCAGTAGGTTTCAAGATCTGAGATGGAGATAGCTGTTTAACACAATGTTAGCATAACTTCAAGGAATGAAGATAATTCCTGCTTGTTTTTAATATTTTTGAACTAGAATTCGTTTAGAATAAGGTGTAATACGCTAATATACCCTGCACTAGCGAATGAGTTATTTCCTGACAACGATACAGCAAAACATTTTTTTTTCTTTTGCGCTGTGGCAGTGGGTTTACATTAGGCAACACCCTATAATTTCACAGTCACAAACTAATACAAGACGAAGAATAAAGTGAAGAAAAAGAGGATGAATATGATGGCACAGACACAAATGAACTACACACCCGGGCTGCTAGCGGGCATTGATGGAAATTAGTGGGGAAAGTTGAAAATTTCTGCCTGACTGGAATCAGAAATCAGGACTCTTGCTTACTAGGCAGATGCTCTGAGCACAGCCTTCGGTGCACAGTGGTCTCTGTAACTGTACTGACTACCCTATCATGCCTCCCGCCAGTGACTACCATGTCCGGAAGACTCAGAGGTCGGTCAGGTTTCGGCCGTTGTCGTGTGCAGACATACGCTGATCGCCGGACAGCGCTCCGCTAACGGAATTATTTATTTCCGTTTCGCGGAACTACACACCCGGGCTGCTAGCGGGCATTGATGGAAATTAGTGGGGAAAGTTGAAAATTTCTGCCTGACTGGAATTAGAAATCAGGTCTCTTGCTTACTAGGCAGATGCTCTGAGCACAGCCTTCGGTGCACAGTGGTCTCTGTAACTGTACTGACTACCCTATCATGCCTCCCGCCAGTGACTACCATGTCCGGAAGACTCAGAGGTCGGTCAGGTTTCGGCCGTTGTCGTGTGCAGACATACGCTGATCGCCGGACAGCGCTCCGCTAACGGAATTATTTATTTCCGTTTCGCGGAACTACACACCCGGGCTGCTAGCGGGCATTGATGGAAATTAGTGGGGAAAGTTGAAAATTTCTGCCTGACTGGAATTAGAAATCAGGTCTCTTGCTTACTAGGCAGATGCTCTGAGCACAGCCTTCGGTGCACAGTGGTCTCTGTAACTGTACTGACTACCCTATCATGCCTCCCGCCAGTGACTACCATGTCCGGAAGACTCAGAGGTCGGTCAGGTTTCGGCCGTTGTCGTGTGCAGACATACGCTGATCGCCGGACAGCGCTCCGCTAACGGAATTATTTATTTCCGTTTCGCGGTATTTTTACTGTATGGCGTCCCGTACTATTGTACCCCATGGCGCACTCTTACCGCCGAACATTCACGATCACACGCTCATGAAATCGAACAATTCATTCGCGAAGGGGTACGCTTGGAACCAGAAGAAGTGAATGGCATGTACTTCTCTATCACTGCCAGCATCGTCTAAATTAAAATGACGACGGAGGAAGCATGCGCTGACGCAGTGCGACAGCACGTACATGGACTACGATCCAAACATTCTGAAGGGCATATTGGGGAGGTGGTGGTAGAGCACGCCGGTTTCGGTCTTCGAACTAGCGGGTGTTTGAGCTCCCTTTCGAGGTGTCACAAGATGGGGTCGTTGAATTCTCCCGACCCTATGGCGACGTTGCAGGCCACATCGTGGAAAAATGGCAGTCGCTTATGACATATCACGTGTTAAATGATGTCTGGCAGCTCGAGCTCGCATTCTCCAAATACGCACCATCTTATTGCTGATAAGTGGTGTGTGAGCCATCTACGTCTGTGAAGGACGACTGCAGACATATGCAGGATACGGATGACAGGGCCATGGTAGGTCCGACTCTCTCCATCGCCGTTCGTAGCAAGATCCTGACCGGTGACACAGCTCTCAAAGTGACAGTCACTTCTTTACCAGACTCATAAGCACTGGCTGTGCACAACGCGCACACATCACTTCAGGTTGCGCCTATTCTCCCGCTGGGACTCCCCCTCAGGAAACTTAAATTGAAAATGATAGTGATCTCCCTTTGGACGCCCTGATGACAGGAGTGGTCACTTCCAATGTCCCACGTGGGGAGCATCCTATCCACCACCTCCGATCCCACCCAACTCACTATAGAACCCGTGGATGGAGTTCCCTGGATCCAACTGTGGCAGTGTCATCGCCCCTAATCATTGATGGGCGTGACAGTAACCAGTCACCGATTTCGGTCTCATCAGCTGATGATGTAGAGGATGGAGCAGATTGGGATGCTGGTCCACCTGATAGAGAGTGCCCGACAGTGATGCCCAACCCATCTTCCATCCAGTAATTGTGGCCATAGTGGCTGTGCCGGATGTTTCATGCCAGCCAGACATCTCAATCCTCCATGCAATTACGGGGAGCACGTTCACAACACTACTATATCATGATGATCAATCTAGCGACCATTTGGGCGGTGTTCAGAGACATCATTTACACTGCTGGTGTGGACATTCCCTTCCTCCAAGAAGTCATCATCGCTGATTTCTATGCTCCCACTGCCTACATGGCCCATATCCCCAATGACCTTCACAGTGGTAGCACCCATCCTCCTCCCTAAAGGGCTCCCTGTACCTTCCTAAAGTTACAGGTATGGTCTTCACGGTTTTTGGCGTCGGAATCCTAAATTTATATGCAGCATCTGGATCCAATAGACGTCGCGAAGGACACACCTTCTTTGCTGATTAGGTTGTAAGAGGTCCATGATTAAGGAATTTGTTGTTAGCACACTCGAGCAGATGTAATTTCGATGGACTGCTCACGCACTGCCTGCGATATGTAAGCTATAAGATAATCTCAGACCAAAGAGCAGTTTTGACTGCAGTAGGAACTGTGTGTTAGCAGCAGTAAGTAGTTGCTGGCAGGCTGGTGTATCGTGTAGGCTGGGCCGGTCATGGTGGAGCGTTATAGTATAAGGTAAAAGCAGCCTCGCGCATATGTAGTATTGGTATATCAAGTCCCATATAAGTGTTTTAAAAATCTCTTACTAATAATATTTCCCATAAAAAGTAACTTTTGACAACCATTCATTTCAGTTTAAAGAATTTACTACTTTCTCCAATCCTTGGTCATCCCGATTATTGAAAGGAAATATCAGTTGTTTCTTTTTATACATGACAAATTTGTCGGCCATCATTGCACAGAGCTGCGCCAGAAAAATTTCTTATAGGAGCAGATATATACGCGTTACCCAGCGACCTAATTGAGGTAAGATTTTTCAATTTATTCAGAATGAATTTTCAGGGCCATGACGCAGCACTGCTGACGTTCAAAATATACCAGTTTAAATTCACGGTCAAGTATTGAAAGGTTATAAGTGAGTCGCAATTTCATTGAGAGATTAGTCGCATTTTATTATTGATAGGTTCGCAATTTACCTGTTAGTAGGTTACGCTAAATGTCAATGCTATACATATTTCCACTGTTGGGTAGTTACCCTAAATGAGAATATTATAAATATTATTTTTTGCTGTTGGGAGGTTACGGAATAAATCTGTTGGAAGCTTACACTAAATGTGAATGATATAAATAATTATTGTTTTTACTGTTGGGAGTTTACGGAAGTTATTTTTTAAGGCGGTTACACTTGGCGACCCTGCCAGGATCATTTTTTCTTTGTGAATTTCTGAGGAGTGGTCAGATATATATCTGCTCTTATTTACCTAATATTAAATGTTGTTTACATCTGGCGTGACACATTTACTAACTTGTCACTCTTTCTTTCACAGATCATCGGCAATTTATTGCTCTTTATTGTTATTGTATTTGTTCCATTTTTGCTTTGTCCTTGTTTGATTTTGTGCTTAACTTTGATTTGAGAAAACGCCGCGAAAAACTGCTAACAGTACATTGCGATGTGCAATGATTGAAAAAGCCGACTCGAATAATTTGACTGATAATACTAGCGACACTCAGTGTAATAGCGATAATCCTCTAATTACTGACAATCAGTGCGTGCTGATCACTAGTAATGATTTTGATCCTAACGATGAACAAACAAATTCAATTACACTCCTGGAAATTGAAATAAGAACACCGTGAATTCATTGTCCCAGGAAGGGGAAACTTTATTGACACATTCCTGGGGTCAGATACATCACATGATCACACTGACAGAACCACAGGCACATAGACACAGGCAACAGAGCATGCAAAATGTCGGCACCTGTACAGTCTATATCCAACTTTCGCAGCAATGCAGGCTGCTATTCTCCCATAGAGACGATCGTAGAGATGCTGGATGTAGTCCTGTGGAACGGCTTGCCATGCCATTTCCACCTGGCGCCTCAGTTGGACCAGTGTTCGTGCTGGACGTGCAGACCGCGTGAGACGACGCTTCATCCAGTCCCAAACATGCTCAATGGGGGACAGATCCGGAGATCTTGCTGGGCAGGATAGTTGACTTACACCTTCTAGAGCACGTTGGGTGGCACGGGATACATGTGGACGTGCATTGTCCTGTTGGAACAGCAAGTTCCCTTGCCGGTCTAGGAATGGTAGAACGATGGGTTCGATTACGGTTTGGATGTACCGTGCACTATTCAGTGTCCCCTCGACGATCACCAGAGGTGTACGGCCAGTGTAGGAGATCGCTCCCCACACCATGATGCCGGGTGTTGGCCCTGTGTGCCTCGGTCGTATGCAGTCCTGATTGTGCGCTCACCTGCACGGCGCCAAACACGCATACGACCATCATTGGCACCAAGGCAGAAGCACTCTCATCGCTGAAGACGACACGTCTCCATTCGTCCCTCCATTGACGCCTGTCGCGACACCACTGGAGGCGGGCTGCACGATGTTGGGGCGTGAGCGGAAGACGGCCTAACGGTGTGCGGGACCGTAGCCCAGCTTCATGGAGACGGTGGCGAATGGTCCTCGCCGATACCCCAGGAGCAACAGTGTCCCTAATTTACTGGGAAGTGGCGGTGCGGTCCTCTACGGCACTGCGTAGGATCCTACGGTCTTGGCGTGCATCCGTGCGTCGCTGCGGTCCGGTCCTAGGTCGACGGGTACGTGCACCTTCCGCCGACCACTGGCGACAACATCGATGTACTGTGGAGACCTCACGCCCCATGTGTTGAGCAATTCGGCGGTACGTCCACCCGCCCTCCCGCATGCCCACTGTACGCCCTCGCTCAAAGTCCGTCAACTGCACATACGGTTCACGTCCACGCTGTCGCGGCATGCTACCAGTGTTAGCGACTGCGATGGAGCTCCGTATGCCACAGCAAACTGGCTGACACTGACGGCGGCGGTGCACAAATGCTGCGCAGCTTGCGCCATTCGACGGCCAACACCGCGGTTCCTGGTGTGTCCGCTGTGCCGTGCGTGTGATCATTGCTTGTACAGCCCTCTCGCAGTGTCCGGAGCAAGTATGGTGGGTCTGACACACCGGTGTCAATGTGTTCTTTTTTCCATTTCCAGGAGTGTATGTCCACAGTAAATGTAACAATTGATGACGTGGCACGTTCTGTTACAATGAACGCTGTCCAGTTTGACACACCTGATTTGCAAAATTTACGTAGCGAACAGATAATTGTTTCTAACGAAGGTGACTAAGATACACAAAACACGTCAGATTTGTTTGATTCCGATGTAGTGGTCAACAGTGCACATGCGATTAGCGAACCTTTTAGTGAATCAGAAAATGACCAAATGGTTATTCAAAACGTGCCACATGCAGATACACCATCACACATCATAGAAAATATAGTCGCTACTTTTGGCATGGGTCAAGTTATGGCAGTATTGCTACAACTTTATGAAAAACTCAGACAGTCGAATGAAAAACAAGACAACAATAACAAACAACTTAATGAAAAAGTAGACAACTATTCCAAACAGTCGAATGATAAACAAGACAACAATTTCAAACAATTTAGTGAACAGATTAGAGCCGTTGCCGGGCAATGTCATGATAGTAAAGAACAATTACGTGAGGAAATTAATGATTGTGCTAGGAACAGTAGTGAAGAAATTAGATCTGTGACACAAGAATTAAGTAATACACATGCAGCCACAACAATTATTTAGAGATGAAATTAGTGCAGTCGCTAAACAATGTTCTGAAAACGCAACACAGTTACGCGACGAGTTTAAATTAATGTCATCAGAACTTTCACGCACACTGGATGCGAAAGTAGACACAAAATTTGACCAACAGAACAGCCAAATTGACGAACGTTTTAATCATCACCTACAAAACAGTGAAACGCGTTACTGTAAATTTATACAGGAACAGAATAAAGTAAAGAAACAAGTCATGGAAACAATTACGGCACAGAGACAGGAAGACAAGCGTAAGTTATTTACGAAAGCAAAAACATACGTAGACAACAAAATTGCTACAGTATCAGACGAAATCAATAGTATCAAACGGTTGAACACTGAATTGCATGGTGAAATATCCGATCTAAAAACAAAAACAGATACTAATATTCAGACTTTGGAAAATAAATATACAGTAGACTTTCAGACAATGACCAACAGACTTGAACAGTTAGAATTAATACAGGATCCTGATGCCATTAAAGCAGATGTTAAGAAATTAAGCAAAACCACATGTAAAATCCAAAAACAAATTAATGCTTGTGACACTAAAAATGATGAACAGGTTAAAGCATTGACTGAAAAATTTGATGAATTGGCCAGTCGTATTGACGTTATCGAAAATAACAATGACACCAAATCAGACGATACGTCGCCAATTTCGTTCAATCAAACACCCGAATTCGAAAACTTACAGCAGACAATCAGTGAGATAGGTACGTCCAATAATACATTACGTAGAAAATTGTCATCTTTACAGCACGAAGTGACAGAAATGAAAAATGTCTTAGCCTCTAACCCTACACAGCATACGCCATATTCCGAACATTTGTCACACTCACTCAGCCAGTGTAACGTAGGTAATTTACAGAGAGTACGTGACTTGGATTCCGGACAGATACAGACAAACAGATTATCATACAAACCTGTACCTGCTCAGTCATGAAAAGACGATAATGTTGATTGTAAGCAATTTCTATCCGTGAGAATATTTAAGGTTTTTAATAATGACAGAACACAGATTCACCCTTTGGATTGGATACAACGATTCACTTTTGCATTTTCACCGGCATTTCCTGTTACGCAGAAACTAAAATTTATTTGCAGCGCGTAAGAAACCTCAGGGGATTCATTACACTTCGATGAATATGTGCCGTAGCGTGCACAGGGCCCCGAGCCGTAGTAGTGCTATTTCATATTTAGTTTTCTGCACTGCTGCCTTCTCTTCTACAATCCTTTATATCTATCAAAATAGCTCTTCAACTATCGATCTATCTAGGATTAAGAATGAGTAAAAAAAAAGCAGATATGACAATTTTTACGGAAAATGACAATGTTCACTAGACACTCCTGAAATGACGAGAAATACCAGCATAATTTTAATAACAGACAAAATTTTAATCATCAGTATGTACAAAATTTCAGCAACAGCAAACATATTTTGGCAACAATAGAGGTTTTTCCCCACAACAAGAACAAAACCAGCCGGTTAGCAAACCTAACCAAAAGTGTGGTTTGCAAGGTCAACCAAGCTTTAACGTTTCGTCGCCTACACGCATAGCTTCGGCCACACCAAATAGTAAAGCACAGCAACAAGGAAATCACTACGTACAGAAGACACATCATTTCAGCTCGTATCGCAACGCGCCGTATAGCAATGACTATCATGACAGACGTAAAAGTAATGAGCACAGTTTTCATCGTGACAGTCGGTCTTACCAGCAGCAGAATCAACCACAACAACAGATTATCATAAATGAACCAGACAGTAGGTATCATCCCGAACCTAATACGTCAGGACGAAGTAACAGGACAGTACAAATAGTCGAAATGGCATAGCATCTTCTTGCAAATAACAGCACGTCAGATAGAGTTTGACTAGATACAGTACAGGTTGCATCCTCCAGCAACGTAAGCAGTACTTCAGATAGAATAATGTTCACGAAAATGTTATTACTTTTGACGGCATCCGAGGCATACATTTGCATGAAAAACCAGTTATTCAGAAAACCATTCCCAACCCTGTCATTGAAGTAAAGATCGGATCATCCACATTTTCAGCAGTAATCGATTCTGGATCACGTATGTCAGTTATAAATGAAGAAACCTTCAACGAATGCAACACAGAGAATATTTATCCTACGTTACCATTAGGCAAAACTAAAGTAAGGAGCAGTATCTGGTAAAGGAGTAGATGTAAAATTACATACACACTTATCATTTTGTATTGCATGTCATACGTTCCACTCAAATTTTTGGATTGTTCCCTTATTGACAACAGACGTTATTTTAGGTACGAATTTTCTGGTACAACACGACGCAATTACTGACTTTCAAAATTCCTATTTAATGTTAAAGGATGAAAATGTACAGCTGGCATTAGACTTTCAGCACTATTTATCTGCAGAGAACAAACAATGAATCGGACCGAGGTCATTTCTGCATCACGTAACATAAACTGTCATTCCACATTGTTCACAGATACGTATGTTCACAACTACAATACACCAGACAAAGCCGACGATGACGTTATGTAAATGATTTCTGATAAAGTTAAACAGAGCACTGCAAATACAGACGACGAACGTACAGAGCTACCCAAAATTCTAATACAGCAAGCTCCAGGTTTTGACAACTTCCCTGGTACTATGTCCGGTTTCATGTATGAATTTCAAGTTAAACAGCACGACACGTTTAAAGCCAAACATTATCCCATTTCATATACTCACAGAGAACAAGTTAAGAAAGAATTGCAAGCTATGCTTGACCAAGGAATTATTGAACCTGCAGTTAGTCCGTACATAAACCCGCTCCATATTGTTAAGAAAAAGGATGGCTCACTTCGGCTCGTACTTGATTCGCGTCACATCAATGACATTATTATTAATGAAACAGATCGTCCTCAAGCACTAGAAGAACTACAGAAATTTCATGGTACTGCTGTTTATTCAACATTAGAATTGAAATCGGCATTTTGGCAAATTCAGCTCCATCCGAACTGCAGAAAATACACAGCATTTCTCTATTTTGGTGACTGTTATGAATTTTGTAAATTACCGTTCGGTTTAACAATTTCTTCAGCAGCGATTATTCGCGGTTTGAATACTATACTTCCGACAGAATTAAAAGACAGAATCACAACGTATGCAGACGACATTCTTATTGCAGAAGCTAACTGGTCTGAACAGAATCTGATTCTTGAACAATTGTTGCAAACTTTTCGTGCACAAGGACTCACAGTTAATCTTCACAAATCGCACTTTGGCAAAACTTCCATAAAATTTCTTGGACATGTAATTTCAGCAGAAGGTATTGCGCCTGACCCGGAAAAACTTCAAGCTTTACGTGACATTACTGTTCCAACGACGAAGAAACAACTGCGCAGCTTTTTTCCGTAAATTTATTCATTACTCTGCTTTAGACACCCCTAGATTATGCCAATTGAAGGGTAAAAGCGCTATTTGGTCCTGGGATAGCCAAGCACTGTCTGAATTTGTCAATCTGAAACAGGCCTTGTTGAATGCACTACTTTTATCACACCCAGATCCTACCAGAAATTTTTCCATTGCCACCGACAGTTCTAACACAGCTTTAGGCGTACACATTTTTCAGGAAATTGAAGAAGACGGTACTACAGTAATTAAAAACATCGCCTTTGCAAGTCGCATTCTGTCACCTGCTCAACGCAATTATTCTGTCACAGAACTTGAAACATTATGTGTTGTATGGGCATTTACGAGATTTAGGCATTTTCTTTATGGAAGACATACTACCGTTTACACAGATCATAGAGCTATACAGTTTTTACTTTCAGCTAAATTTACACATGACAAGTTAAGCAGATGTAAACTTTATTTACAGGAATTTGATTTTACAATTATTCACATTCCCGGTACA
Source organism: Schistocerca gregaria (assembly GCF_023897955.1). Taxonomy (NCBI): domain Eukaryota; kingdom Metazoa; phylum Arthropoda; class Insecta; order Orthoptera; family Acrididae; genus Schistocerca; species Schistocerca gregaria. The sequence goes on from NC_064924.1 coordinate 493,402,503, forward strand.
CAAAACGTTGTAGCAGACGCACTATCCCGTTCTCTCAGCAACAATCTGCAAGACATCGGAACCAACTTCTGCCAAGAAAATTTTAGCGTCATATATATTCAACAAGTTGCATTCGAAAATTTTATTTCGGCATCAATACGAGACATAGCACAAGAGCAGAGCAAAGACAACGTGTGTAAAGAAATTAAACACCTTTGGCAAGATAGGAATAATGTTACCATCAGAAACCATTACACTATACGCAGTAACATTCTGTTTCGACGCTCTCATCCTGACAACAACAATTGGTTATTATGTATTCCTGACGAATTTGTTAACGAATTAATTTGGTATACTCATTTAAGTTACGCACATTACGGATCCAAAAAATGTTTTCTTATAGTAAGACAGAATTGTTATTTTCCCAACATGGAGAATCGTATTCGACGAGTTTTAGCGTCATGTAAAATCTGCCAGAAAGCTAAATCAGACACGACTTCACATATTCCTCCGTTACATCCCATTGTACCTGTTAAATTGAGACACATGGCCGCTGTAGACATTTTTGGTCCGATTCCCAGATCTAATAGAGGTTTTTGTTACATCTTTGTCGCTGTTGAACTCACTTCGAAATTTGTTACCTTCACTCCGTTACGCAAAGCTACTGCTAAAACTATTTCGAATGCATTTGTAAAAGATTTTTTATTTCATGTAGGGCATGTATTGAAAGTAATTTCCGACAACGGACCGCAATTTCGATCTGCTATATTGACGTGTATGTTACGAGCTAGAAACACTTCTCCGATCTATGTATCCAAGTATCACGCTTCTTCGAACCCTTGTGAACGACTAATGAAAGAAATTGGTAAACCATGTAGAATATACTGCCATAAAAACATATTGAATGGGATACACACATACTCTCATTCCAGGATGTAATTAACTCCATACCAAATGAATCTACTACGCTATCTCCGACTGTTATACTCAACAATGTTGAAGCACCCAACAGAATTAAAGAATAAGTATCCTTTACACATCTCGTCGACTAAGCCACTATGAAATAATTGACATTGCGCTGAACAACATCAAACGTGCCGTACAGCGCCGGAGAAGACAGCAAAAACAGGTTTGTACACGCCGTGACTTTCACATAGGACAGAAGATATTAGTACGTACACACTATTTATCCAACAAAGGAAAGAGTAGATGCAGTAAATTTGAGCTTCTATACGCAGGTCCATACAGAATTCGCAACTTTCCCCACCCCAATGTAGTACATGTTGAAACTTTGAGAACCAGAAAAAGCAAAGGCAATCACCATGTCTCCAATATTAAATCCTTTATTGAATGAACATACTTTCTGATTTATCACATTGTGATGCCTTTTCCAGTATTGATATGAACACTTACTGATGATTATCATATTTTTTCCTGACAAGTGCCCGGCAAGGTAGTGTCTATTTTTTGCAGATGATAATAAATGATGATGAATAGTTATATGAAAAATATGGTAATTTGAATAATGAAGTTTTTCTTTGCAGATGATGATAATGATAAGCTTTATATATTTTGTATTAGTTAAGAAATGCTATGTAGTTATTTAAGTATTGCTTGCAGTTCCTTTTGACAGTATGTCTTATGTCGCATAGTATAATGACTGAATGTTTTGGGAAAGACAGCTAGATTATATACATATTGGGTACACGTTTTATTACCTGCTAATTCGAGGGCTTCTACTTTTCAGCATAATATACATTTTTTCTTTCAGGGCAATAATCCATTTTGTATTTTTTTCCAGGAGAAGTTTTCATGATATTAGTATGCTATAAGCAGTTAATTATTAAATCTGTTCTAGTACTTGCATTTTTTTTACCCAGTTGTGTATCATTCATGAATGTGATCACATATACTCTACTTGTTTGATAACCTTGGTACAGCTGACTCATGACGAATGACGTTATTACTCCTTATTTCCAGCAATAAGTCAAAAGCAAATATTTTTATTCCCCAGCAATTAATTATCGATCCCAACGCAATGCATTGCTATAAAAAAATTATTACCAGTCCCAACTATTACCGGTATACAACTAAATAATGCTACCAGTTTAAGATATACTTCCAGTCCTAAATATAATGCAAATTTCTCTGATGTATTGATCCATTATATCTATGTATTATTGGACTACAGACCTTGAGTAATAGTTACTGTGTGTTACATTTTAAATATGTCCTATGTCACTTGAATGATGACCTCTGAACAATACTGAATGATGTTTTGTATACTCTATAAATGAATGCCAATAATTATTGTAATGAGTTGTCTTATGAATGGTAATGATTACTGTAATGTGATAACTTATGCATAAATGCTATGCCAATAATTAACTCTTGTTTTGAATGATGACTTCTGAATAATGCATACAAATGCTTTGCAACTGGCCAATGAGTGCCGATAATTACTGTAATGCGACGACTTATGATGCCAATGATTACTGTAATATGATAACTTATGCATAAATGCTATGCCAATAATTTCTGTAAATAATATTTTGTTATTATAAATGCTATGGCAATAATTACTGTAATTAGATGACTCATACGTAAATGCTGTGCCAAAGATTACTGTAATGAGATGACTTATGAATAATGTTGTGTAATACTCCATATATATACTACTTAAATGCTGTGTAAATAGCCAATGAATGCCAATAATTATTCAGATCGGTTGATACACTAGTGTAATTCTGAATGATGACTAGCATAAGACTTAATGTATCCTTTACATTCTGACCTAATTACCAGCAATTACTGCAATATCCGTATGTCCTGTCTACCCTCATGATCATGGAGCACTATATTTGGTTTTTGCACAAATTATACGTTGATGAAAGAGTATGGATTCTACAAGAATGTGGTGTTGACATACCAAGCTGTCCATCTTGAACGATGGAGATGTTATTATGGGCCTATTGTTTGGTGTACCTAATGTACTACCAAAATGACAACATACAATATTAATACAACATTTCAGTGTCTTGGCTACACTGATAAATACTTCAGAGAAGAGAACTTTAAATTGTCTCATTTGGTGTTGTGCTTCTGTAGAAAGATAAGGACTTTCAGTGCAGCTACGTGCAATCTACTGTGCTACAAACATGATGCAATCCTTCCCATTCCTTTCCTAGTTCTTGTAAAATGATAAAGACTTTTACAGTACGTATGCACTTTATTTCATTAGTTAATGTTTTCAGTTCTCTTAAAAAAATGCTAAGAACTTATACAGTGCGTGTGCACTTTATTTCATTTCTTAACGTATTCAGTTGTTGTAAAAAATGCTAACGAGTTATACAGTGCGTGTGCACCTTATGATATTTGTTAATATATTTTGTACTCGTTGCGTATACATTTTGTCTTTTCTTAATATGTTCTGCACCTATCAATAATGTATGTACTCTATGTTGTAACCTTAGTAAACTAAATAGATTAAAGAAAAATTTGTTGCTCATGGCAAGTCCAATTGACTCAACATCGCTGCCAAATTTTTGCCTCCCCCCCCCCCCCCCCCCAGTGGAGGGTTATGAAAGAGGTCCATGATTAAGGAATTTGTTAGCGCACTCGAGCAGATGTAATTTCGATGGATTGCTCATACACTATAAGAGAATCTCAGACCAAAGAGCAGTGTTGAGTGCAGTAGGAACTGTGTGTTAGTAGCAGTAAGTAGTTGCTAGCGAGCAGTCTGGTGTATCGTGTTGGCTGGGCCGGTCGTGGTGGAGCGTTGTAGTATAAGGTAAAAGCAGCCTAGCGCATATGTAGTATTGGTATATCAAGTCCCATATAAATGTTTTAAAAATCTCTTAATAATAATATTTATCATAAAAAATAACTTTTGACAACCATTCATTTCAGTTTAAAGAATTTACTAATTTCTCCAATCCTTGGTCATCCCGATTATTGAAAGGAAAAATCAGTTGTTTCTTTTTATACATGACAAATCTGTCGGCCATCGTTGCACAGAGCTGCGCCAGAAAAATTTCTTATAGGAGCAGATATATACGCGTTACCCAGCGACCTAATTGAGGTAAGATTTTTCAATTTATTGAGAATAAATTTTCAGGGCCATGACGCAGCACTGCTGACGTCCAAAATTTACCAGTTTAAATTCACGGTCAATTATTGAAAGGTTATAAGTGAGTCGCAATTTTATTGAGAGATTAGTCGCATTTTATTATTGATAGGTTACGCAATTTATCTGTTAGTAGGTTACGCTAAATGTCAATGCTATACATATTTCCAGTGTTGGATAGTTACCCTAAATGAGAATATTATAAATATTAATTTTTTCTGTTGGAAGGTTACGGAATAAATCTGTTGGAAGCTTACACTAAATGTGAATGATATAAATAATTATTGTTTTTACTGTTGGGAGATTACGGAAGTTATTTTGTGGGGAGGTTACAAGGTAACGCTACTTTTTGAGGATCCCCTGGATGGCTTGATCCTCAGAGGCGAGTTCAACTCCACACAATGGCCTACTGTTAAACTGCCACGAAATTCCCCGTCATCTCTGTCATCATCGACTGATTCAGCTTATTGACATATGGACGAAGGTTCATGACATCTACGTGGGTTGCATAGATGATATAGCGCTCTCATCCAGTCACCTAGATGTTATGTACCTCACACGTTACCTTGCTGTCAGCACTCATTATGCCGAAGTTTGGCCTTGACTTTCTTTAACCATGAGGCCTACATCTGCGATGTCGCCCTCGCCCTCTAGCTTGTGGGGCACAGTCATGGCCTGTGGAAATTAAATGTTCGCACCTGACTGCCCCTGACTGCCGACGGATTGTTGAGGGCACGCGGGCTTCTGTCATCGACATTGCCCCAACTGTCCTGGTGGCTACACTGGGTGAAACCATCTCTACAAAGGCACTGATGGGATATGGAAAAGATGATAGGGCTTGGCATGCAAGCATCATGGACTTGTATTACGTGATCGTGTGTGACTGCACTTCAGTAGCATTTTCTCCTGTCCATCAGGTGATAGTGCATCGTGCTAAGGTGCGGACCACTTCACTCATATGACGATACTTGGAAGGGACTCTTATCAGTTACCACATCCATGACCGTATGCATCACGAAACGCTGTCGATGTACTACCTTCTTACAGAAGGCTGGCGTCATCGTCGAGCTCTCATACACAAGCTTACCAGTGTAAAAGGATGACGGTACACTACGCGATGTGCCATTGGTCATGCTTTCCATTTCCACTGACCCGGCTGTATTCTACCCCCCTCCCCCCCCCCCCCCCCCCCCCACATCACCTGATCTTAATTGAGGAAGTGTTAGCACTCATCATAAACTGGAGGAGGTGGCTTAAGAAATTCGGCAGTATGTGGCCATGGACGCAATGCTGGATGCTATCAAGGTGGGAGGAACCAACAAGTCCCCTGAACGTGACGGCCTGTTTTAGCTGTCTATTGGCATCTATCTGGACGTCTTTGTGTCGTGAACTGATGTCCCCAACAACAACGATCCCAGTCACTTTCCTAGATGGGGTCATTATCCCACTCCCTAAGCCACATTGTCGCTCGTGGATACTGCTCCATCACTCTGACTCAACAACGACAGTGAAGACATTGAAACGCCTGCAAAAGGAGCAGGGCAGAGCAGGTGATTAGGATTGTGGAAAAGGCCAAATAAGGTGGCGGTCAGTTTATACAGGGTGAGTCACCTAACGTTACCGCTGGATATATTTCATAAACCACATCAAATACTGACGAACCGATTCCACAGACCGAACGTGAGGAGAGGGGCTAGTGTAACTGTTTAATACAAACCATAAAAAAATGCACGGAACTATGTTTTTGAACACAGACCTACGTTTTTTCAAATGGAACCCCGTTAGTTTTGTTAGCGCATCTGAACATATAAACAAATACGTAATCAGTGCCGTTTGTTGCATTGTAAAATGTTAATTACATCTGGAGATATTGTAACCTAAAGTTGACGCTTGAGTGCCACTCCTCCACTGTTCGATCGTGTCTATCGGAGAGCACCGAATTACGTAGGGATCCAAAGGGAACGATGACGGACCTTAGGTACAGAAGAGACTGGAACAGCACATTACGTCCACATGCTAACACCTTTTTATTGGTCTTTTTCACTGACGCACATGTACATTGCCAAGAGGGGTGAGGTACACGTACACACGTGGTTTCCGTTTTCAATTACGGAGTGGAATAGAGTGTGTCCCGACATGTCAAGCCAATAGATGTTCAATGTGGTGGCCATCATTTGCTGCACACAATTGCAATCTCTGGCGTAATGAATGTCGTACACGCCGCAGTACATCTGGTGTAGTGTTGCTGCAGGCTGCTACAATACGTTGTTTCATATCCTCTGGGGTTGTAGGCACATCACGGTACACATTTTCCTTCAACGTACCGCACAGAAAGAAGTCCAGAGGTGTAAGATCAGGAGAACGGGCTGGCCAATTTATGCGTCCTCCACGTCCTATGAAACGCCCGTCGAACGTCTTGTCAAGGGTCAGCCTAGTGTTAATTGCGGAATGTGCAGGTGCACCATCATGCTGATACCACATACGTCGACGCGTTTCCAGTGGGACATTTTCGAGCAACGTTGGCCGATCATTCTGTAGAAACGCGATGTATGTTGCAGTGCTTTCCGATACACACGATAGAATAGCAGAGGAGTGGTACTCAAGCATCAACTTTAGGTTACAATATCTCCGGATGTAAGTAACATTTTACAATGCAACAAACGGCACTGATTACGTATTTGTTTATATGTTCAGATGTGCTAACAAAACTAACAGACACACACAATATATACTGTGGACTACAAATATCTACATTAATACAATGCTACATGTACAACTAGTATGATATCTTGCTATAAATTGTTTATTAATTTAACATTATAAAATTCTGTTTTATTCTGAGAGGTATTCATCTACAGAGTAGAAACTATGGTTCATCGGAAATGATTTCCGTTTTTTTTTTTTTTTTTTTTTTTTTTTTTTTAACAAGCTGTCTTGGTTTACCAACTTGATGTTGTTAGGAAGGTGGTTATACAATTGTGTGCCTCTATGAAAGACACTCTTCTGGTAGCCTGATATTCTGGCATATGAGACATGAATATTATTGCCATTTCTTGCTGTGTAATTGTGCACAGAGCTGTTCATCTGATAGGCATTGGAGGTTCTTAAATGTTCTCTTACAAAGACTGTTATTTCAAATATATATAGGCATGGAAGGTTCAGTATCTTTAGAGTAGGAAAAGAGAGCAACATGAACCTTACCTCTTTATGTTGCAGATGATTCTGAAAGTCCGTTTCCGGGTTTCGAAAATATGTTGACTACAGTGTGCATTCCCCCAAAATATTATTCCACATCGGATTGCTGACTGGAAATGTGTATGATATGCCTGTATTACTATTTCTCTATTATAGCTTGTGCTTAGTATCCATAGTATGTAACAGATTGATGATAGCTTGGTTGTAAGAGCTTTAATGTGTGTATTCCACTTGAGATCATTCTGCAAATATATTCCTAGGAACTTAACATCATCAACCAATTTTACAATTTTGTTTCTTATTTTCAATGTGCATTCATTTTGTTGTTTATAGTGGGATATTTGATAGATAGTTCATGGCCACTGTTTCCCGAGTGTTAATTATAAATTTACGTTTTTCAAACCAGGGTATTATCTCCAGCAATGATGCATCTGTAGTTAATTGAAGCTCTTTTTGGTCTGACCCTGTAATCAAATTACTGGTATCATCTGCAAATAAAGTTTTTTGTTTGGCATGGACAGTGTCATTCAAGTCACCAATCTACAAAATAAAGAGGGTAGGAGCAAATGTTGATCCTTGTGGCACACCATATATGATGGTAGTTTATTCTGTTGTGTATGTTGTTCTTCTTGAAATGTTTTCAGTTATTGTGTCTTGTCTGAGAGCAACTTTTTGTTGCTGGCTAGTAAGATATGTTCTAAGCCATTCATTTGGAATACCTCTAATTCCCTTTCTTTCCAACTTACATAGTAGGATACCATGATCTAAAATGTCAAATACTTTGGATAGGTCCAAGAATATTACAGTAGTCATTTCCTTTTCATCTACAGCTTTTAGAATGGAGTGCAAATATTTATAGACTGCTATGGTTGTGGATCTAGATTGCCTGAATCTATACTGATGATTTGATAGTAGCAACCTACAGAGCTTCTCAAAGATCTTTGAGAAGACACTAAGCTGTGCTACAGGTCTCTAATCGTTAACATTGTCTGTGACTCCCTTTTTGTGCAAGAGGGTTACTTTTTGCAATCTTTAGAAGATATGGAAAGTACCTGTGGAAAATTAGTGATTAACAATATGCTTCAGCTGTTCTACAATATGATATCATGTTTGGTTTATAATAAAATCTGCAATCTCATCAAAACCACATGAATGTTTCTTTAATGAGCTCACTGCCAGTATGAGCTCACTCTGTGTTACCTGCTTGAGTAACATAGACCCCATGGGAGGTTTACAGTTCTCAATGCAGTGCATATTAGTATTCTGAAAGTTGCTTTGGATGAGATCATCTGCAGTACTCATTGAAGATATTAGCTACAGAGGTAGCATCAGATACTTGTTTGTTTTCCAGCTTTAATTTAATATTTTGTTGCCACTGGTTTTGTGTGTGTTTCAGATCTGATGATATTCCATGCCGCCCATGCTTTGTTTTTTGATTTGCGGATATATTCATCATTTCCCCTTTTCTTTGCCTCTTTAATAACTTTGTGGTAGTAGGCCTTAAAGTATTCTTTTATATAATTTTGCATTTCTAATGATATATTATTTTGTTTTTTATGCGAATGTAGAAATTTTTTCCTTGCAATGGAGATTTTTATGCCCTTAGTAATCAAACTTTTGTTTGTGGTTGGTTTTAATTTAGGTTGCTTTAATGGGAAGACTGTCAAAATAGTACTAATATGATCCATGGAAGTTTCACTGAACACTTCATCCCATGTTTCTCGCCTTAAAATGTTGCAAAAGTTTGCTATATTGCCATCACTGAAACCCCTGCACTCAGTTATTTCAATGGGAGATATTTTCTCTGAACATAATTCCAGAAGAAGAATTGCACCTTCACAGGCGTTGGCGCCTATCTATGCTTATCCCAAAAGAATTAATGTATTACCAAAGTCGGATTAGGAAAGGAAGAAAATAGAGGAAAATAACACATTGGGGAGCGACGAAAATGAAAGGAGTCATGTAGGGGCTTTTTTATTTTCGTGTATTTATTTTTTGTTTTTGCTTTTTTATGTGGCATTGTTCTAGGAGTCGTTCGCACCTTCGAATGGTGGAACATCCAAAAGTTTCTTCTCGAAATGTTTATGGAGATTCTGTTTATACTTCGTTCAGGGCATCATGTCGGCAAAATAAGCGTCATCATCTCATGACTTAGACGTTCCAACTGGAAGGTGAGTCATGACAAGCACCCCATAGAAAATTTGAGTAGAATTGCTCGTATCTGGAGTTTCGAACAAGTGCACAGTCATTAAGGTACGTCCAATAACCCAATTTGGATTTCTCGTCAGGGCCAAAAAGGGAGCGGATCGTACGGCCGCTTATGTAATTCACAACGTTAATTTTCGTTGCGGGGTAATTAATCACGTCACGGAATAAAAGCGTCCGGAAAGCGAACTGAGTGGGTGTCTGTAGGGTACGGAAAGCCAAGACACGTAGGGTGGGCCACCAGACGTCAGACGACGGACCATACGAGATCCAGTGAGCGTCTACGTCGCCTACACCACTATGAACACATAGAGGTGTGCCAGCGAGGATATGGTGCAAACGAAACTGGTTGACCTGTTTGCATTGACAGTAATATCCCAGGTGGTTTACACGCTGGTGCCAAGAAAGCCTGTATGCACCGCATTCCACACACGACGCCATATGATCTGAGGAAAACTTGAATCCGATGGGATTGGGAGGCCTATGCATTTGTAATGCATTGTGCACAGACTTTGTCCGGAGTATTCGTGCAAGTGGTAAGGAGTGGAGGATGTAACTTACTTCCAGAAAGAAACGCCGGCAGCTAAAAAAGGGGGTTGGAATATCTGGTAACATGACTGGGCTCGTCAGCCAACGGCGCCGGACTTTCAGCTGGGAGCTATAGAAAAGTGCCGTAACTCTTCTGCTTGTACAAGGATACCCCTCAAATCACACCTAAGTGCCTCGCAGGGGCTTCATCGAACCACCTTCACGATAATGCTCTATTATTCCAACCTCGAAAAGCGCGTAGAAAAAACGAAAACTTTATCTTTCCGTGCAAGCTCTGATTTCCCTTATTTTATTAAGATGATCGCTTCTCTCTGTGTAGGTCGGCGTCAACAAAAAATTTTTTCATTCGGAGGAGAAAGTTGATTATTGAAATTTCGTGAGAAGATTCCGGCACAAGGAAAAAAGGCCTTTGTTTTAATGATGTCAACCCCAAATCCTGTATCATGTCAGTGATACTCTCTCCCTGTTTCATGATGATGGAAAACGCGCTCCTCTTCTTTGAACTTTCTCGATGTACTCTGTCGTGAACTGATGCCCCAACAACAACGATCCCAGCCACATTTCTGGATGGGGTCATTACCCTGGTCCCTAAACCACATGGTGGTCTTTCCGACACATGGAATTAGCTAGCCCCACCACGCTCCCCCGAGAGGGCAAGGGAGGCATATAGAACTTTGAATAACATCCCAATACAGACAAAGGATCCCATTGCCATCTTCATACGACGAGCGAGAGTAATCGCGACCAGGAACACTTGTGCCACATGAGGCCTGCGAGAGTCGTGGTAGACAACCATGTATCGTCATTCTGTATAATGTTGATTAATCTAAACCGGTAATCAAAGAGGCAAGCCATGATAGTTTGGAGGAAACATCTGCTGTTTGTTGTTGCTGAACAATGAAGGTCATTTGTAAAACCAGTGCCCAAGCAGCAGACAGTGATGGCTACACTTGGAGCAGAGAGACATCTCTCAGGTAAGTCCTCACCAATGTGAATCTGCGATTTGGAAACCTTAATAGAACTTCCCAGTGCCTCACTATATGTCGCCATTCATGTCAGAGCTGTGTGAACATCATCTTCATTGCGTAGGTAGAGGACAACATCATCAGCATAGGCTGTTCAACAGAAGCAGTGTCCATGCAATGAAAGGCCCACCAGGCGTTAGCGAAGTCTCTGGACCAGGAGCTCTAACGCCAAAGCATACAGTATCGTTGAAAGAGGGCATAACTGTCGGAGGGAGCGCTTGATCGCTAGAGGCGCAGTGAGACGTGCGTTATATTCTTGAAATCGAGCTGCTCAAGAGGCGCATTGCCACTGTTACAATATGAGCCGGAAAACCTATGTGCTGGAGGACCGTCTTCAAAAAGGCGTGATCGCCATAGTCCAATGCTTGACTGAAATCAAGCGATGTCAATGCACCAGGCAGCTGTCACAGCCTGCAGAGTGCGATCATGTCCCTGTAACGCCAAAGGGCTGTATGAATATTGTTGTCGCCACACAGGTAAGTCTGATCAAGGAATGTGACAAATCGTGCTGCCTTCTTTAGTCGTGAAGCCAATAAAAGTGTGAAAATTTTCATGTCTGAGTTGAGCGCTCACACCTAACTATGCGTTTCCTTGAACATGGCTGTCTATCTGCGTTTGGTTTCCCGCAGTTGTTGCGGTTATGTCGTGGTTCTTCCTCCTTCTACGTGTGGCAGCAGCGATGTGTATCAATATTTGTGCCGTGTACCGTCTTTGGTGGTGGGTAAAAATCGTAGAGGGAGACCAAGAGATGAATACACTAAGCAGATTCAGAAGGATGTAGGTTGCAGTAGTTACTGGGAGATCAAGAAACTTGCACAGAATAGGGGAGCATGGAGAGCTGCATCAAACCAGTCTCAGGACTGAAGACCACAACAACAACAATACCGTCTTTGGTGTTGTGCATATAGTTTCGGTTAGGGTGTGTTTGGGCAGTCGGCCGGTTGGTGCGTTCCAGGGAGGATATCTCCAAGCGGTGCAGTTGGCTGGGTCCGCTGGTGGTCCCTGTGCAGTGTCGGAGCGTGTCTGGAGCTGTCCGATCACTACGAGCTTCGTGGCTCACCGACCCAGGAGGTCAAAGTTGAGTGGTGTCTTAAGAACCCAAACCATGTCCGTTCATGTTGTGTCGTTCGTTTCGGTGGTTCGCTGTTGGCGAGCTTTTCCTGTGAGCAACACCGAGTGGTTGTAGTGGTGAAATCGAGCCGCTGTGCGGTGGAATTAACTATATTGGTTCACTGCAATTCAAGTGCACTAGCGTAGTTTTCTGACTTATGGGCGTTAGTGTTCCAGTCACCTGCCCTGGCCACTAACGAAATTTCAGGCAGTGTCCTTTCCTCACCTATTGTCGCTGTCCAACATGGTGTGAAGTTTTGACATCATCTTAATACATATTTTATGGTGGATAATCATGTCCGTAACAGTTTGTTCTTTGAGTTTTCATGTGCCGATTGGTGGCTAACAAGCCGTTTGGTCAGTCGGTCCATGACTGTCTCTTGGTTGGGTTACCGACGGAACAAATGCAGTTGGGCCCCACCACCTGTCACCTAAGTGGACATTAATGTTTCGAGGGCAGCCCCCCCTCCCCCCCTCCCCCCCTCCCCCCCTCCTCCCCCCCCCCCCCCCCAGAGGCGTCTGAGTGCCGTTGTCTATACTGTCCTTTTCATGGATGTTCAATGGTTCTGTTGGTAATCTATTATAGCCAATGCTTTAAAAAAATGTATTGTTTCATGTAAATAAATTGTGGGCCTTCAGCTGATTAAAACTTTATTCTCAAATTTAGTTATTGTCGTTGCGTTGGTTTTTCATTTATTGTGCTTTCGGCCACTTAAAACTAAAGGGTTTATGGTATATCTGAATTTTTGGAAAATAAACTGTGGGCCTTCAGCCGCTTAAAGACTTATTCTTAAAATTTCCCCTTAAGCGAAAACATTGCGGCCTTCTGCCTTAAAAGGTTACGGTAATATATTTTTTAAAATTTTGAAATTTATTTGTGGCCTTTAGTCGTTTGTATTGCACTTTGTCTGTTCTATCCACTTTTGCCTTGAGGCTTTCATCCTAGCTGTGATATATATACAGGGTGAGTCACCTAACGTTACCGCTGGATATATTTCTAAACATCATTTGGTGTGTCCCTAGAAAGATCTTCTTGAGTTTCTCTGCAATGTCGAAATTCGCAAACTGTGCGAAACCAAGTTTTTACTCAAAACAGTACTGAACAATAACTAACAGAAATATAACAATGAAACTTTCGACAGTTAAACACAGGCCTGCGCAGGGATGGCAACCACAATTCGCTCCAACACGCCATTGGCGTGAAATTACGATTGTTCCGGAAGTTTTTAAACTGCCCACGGATATGAAGCATATGCGATCTTGGGTCCAGCCGTACTTGAATGGTGCCAGAAGTTTGACCAAAGCTGCACAGACGAGGGAGATGCAGATCTGGAAGGAAGGCTGTCAGTATCGACATCGACCACAGACGACGATGTCCCGACAATTGAGAAATTGATTCGCCAATTTTCCGAGGCTATATTTTACTGTCGAGGAATTGAACGAAAGGTAGAGCGGTTCGACTGTTGTTTATAGAGACGTCGTGAGTATGTCGAGAAATAGTATCATGCATCTGCGTCATTTTGAATTTAGACCAGCATTCAATAAATCTTACTTGGCCTATCATAATTACGTGTAACTTACTTTTTAAAGGCCTGGTTGCATTTTCAGATACAATAGTATCATTTTGTAGTTCTTGCGTATATATAGAGTCCGCCAGAAAAATATATGCACTCTTTGTCAGCTCTATCGATATTGTCGTTTGATTTGAGTTACGAGTGTGTTGTAGAATTGTCTTTGGTTCAACAGACGTTAGTACTTTCGTCTCGATATTGAGAAAACAAGATGGCTGGACCACGCTTGACATTCGAGAAACGGAAATGGTTTGTGAAGTGGTTTTTCCAGTTTGGTAATTACGTTGAAGTGCAACGTCAGTGGAGGCGGGAGTCTGAAACAGAACCGCCAACCCGCTCAACCGTTAAACGCATCATTGACAAATCTGAATTCTATGGAACGATTTGTGATATTCACAAAGGAAGATCAGCAAGACAGCGTACAAGTCCAGCTTCGTCGTCTGTCCTGCTGGAAACGTTTGTTATTTCTCCACAGAAGTCTGCTACACAATGTGCACGTGACGTAGGGGTCAGCAGTGCAAGTGTATGAAGAATCCTGAAATCTGCGAAGTGGAAAATTTTACATTCCACGATTACTGCACGCGATTAATGACGACGAGCCTGATCGCGGAATTAAATATTGCGAATGGTATCAGCAAATGGTAACTCGTGAGAACAATTTGTGACGAAGGTAGTGTGGAGTGACGAGGCACAATTTAAACTAAGTGGAACTGTGAATCGGCATAAGAGTGTGTACTGGAGTCCGGAAAGTCCGTATGTTTATGTGGATAAAGCGGTTACTCTACCAGGGGTTCATGTGTGGTGTGGACTATCATCTAGGGGGCAGTAGGAGCCTTTTTTATGCTACTCTCACTGGAGTAGTGTATCTGGAAATGTTACACAGGTCAATTTTGCCAGGTATACGAACGCTTTATGGAGATGATGAAGAGGTCTTTTTCCAACAGGACGGGGCGCCAGCACACTACCACCTAGCCGTTCGAGCTTTCCTGGATGACAATTTTCCGAGGCATTCGATTGGACGAAGAGGGCCCATTGAGATCCTTCCACGGTCACCAATCTAGCACGTATGGCCTCTCTTACTTGTGGTGAACTGTGAAAGATAACGCCTATCGACGTAAGCCACGCACGCTGGAGGAATTTCGCCACTTGATTACAGCGGCATGTCCAACGATCTCCACTGTAACATTGACTGACGTAGTTGCGGCGACCACTCGTCGTTCTGTTATGTGTGCAGCTGCCAACGGTGAACATTTTGAACATTTAAAGTAACCATGTGCAAAACGGAAAGTTGTACAACATGTGTGATCAATTATTAAATGTAAAATAAACATATAAGTAATACTTTTCGTTCCTTAAAGTGTGTGTACATTTTTCTGGCGGACTCTGTATTTATGTATTTAAGTTGTCAGTTTATAAGTAAAATCTATCACAGGAATCCTTGGAAACATGTCATTACTGCTCGTAAAACGTAAATGAGTCCTAATGTAGCGCATATGCTCCATGCCCTAATATTTTAGCGAACCACAACAGTTTTTTAAGTTCAGTATTTCGGTCTTATATAGTCCCAGAACAATGCTTTGACCACCAATATAAACTTTTCATTCAGAAAATCTAAGCGCAGGACTGAAGAGGCTATTCCTGCCACCCGTTGGGAGAACCTATAGTTGCAGTGCTCCGAAGTCGTAAGAGGAATTGTAGCAGCAATGAGACTTTGAATCACGCCGGGAGACACGCTAAGATATTCTGAGACTGCTCATTAGAAGCGGAAAATCTGGGTTCTGGTTCTAAGCTTCAGATGCTTTCATACCACTCACACAGCTCTAAATTTCATCTGAGATGCTGCTGATCGAAACGAAAGTATCAGGGAGATTCCCGAGATAACATGTTCGTGCATTTTACTGCGCACCTGCTATGAGCATTTGTGAGAATTTACCATAAAACTACGTGAATGAATAGGATTCAAACTGACGCCTCTACCTTACGAAGACAGAATGCTGCCACTAACTGCACTGTTTGGGCATACCATAGCAATACATCAAGTTTCTATTAGTAGCAGTGCACCAAATTCTCGTAAAAACGTACTTCCACACAGGTCCGATAGACCGAACATAGTCTTGAAGCGATAAGCGTGTTTGGTCTTCATCTTAGTTCCATGGAACACTCCAGACAAAGAATACACTGAACATAATTTTGAACCGATAAACGTGTTTCGTATTCATCTGAGTTCCATTGAATACTGCAGAAAAGGGTAAAACTCGTTTCACAACACTTTTCGCATGCGTCATATCATTTTGTCGCAAGGTGCAGTATCGACGATAGTGCGATCGTTTATCGGCTTTGTGACAAGGAAGAATATGAGCGTTATTGCTCCGCATTTCACTGGCAGCAATTTAAAGTGTTTAAAGTCATATACTAGGAAACTGCTAAATATTAATTCCATTCTTTCTTCTCTAATCAGACGGAAACCTAAATAACATATAATATTGGAGAAGGTACTTGTATTGCATTCATAAGAGAGTCCCAGAATCTTTTAACAACGCTATCATGCAAAAAAAATTCACATTTCGCGCAATGTGAACATTATCATGGTATTTCTTGCAGGCTTATATCATTAATGCGTTATTAACTGACATTTAATGATAGTGAAAAAGTGTTTGTGATAAATTTTCTGTGCTTTGTTACCTTCAAACGGTATATTGCAAATTATAACGTAAGCGTGTTTTATGTTTAATTTGTAAATTATTGACGGATAACAAGTCATTTTTGAGGGAGCAGTCTTACATGAACGAATTAACTGTCGATAAATCATTATGTGACTTTTCATTATAGCAATAATTATAAGAAATCATTCCAAGAATTACGTGTTTTTATAAATCTCGATACGCGTGCGGGATCATCTACGAAATTTCAATCACCAACTTTCTCCTCCGAATTCGAAAATATTTTGTTGACGCCGACCTACGTAGGAAAAAAACGATCATCGTAATAAAACAAGAGAAATCAGACCTCTCACGGAAGAACATAGGTGTTAGCCTTTTTTTTCCGCGCCGTGTTTGAGACTGCAATAATACAGAAATATTATGAAGGTGGCTCCTTAAACTCTCTGCCAGCCACTTAAATGTGATTTGCAGAGTATCCATGTAGGTGTAGTCTTATGAGAGGCCCGTTTCGAACGCCAACGAAAGTCGACAGCAGTACCCGTCATCTCACGTATGCGGGAAGTGCTGTGAAACGAGCGTTACCTCCCGCAAAAAGATCTGGACGATGCTCTTCAAACACCTGCGGACGATTTTCTACCGAGCCCCCGGAACTCCAGCGGTCTGACCCAAATGACCTGACTCTCGACTGGTCGTTAAACAGCAACAACAGGAAGAGGACTAAACATATTTGTCACAAAAGCATTTAACTAGTGACCTACAGAAAATATTGTTTTAATTTATTACTTTGTGTTAGAAAACAGTAGCCGAGCAAGCGTTACGGTTTCAGCGCCCTATACGCCTCTTCTCACTGCCCTTTTTAATTCGACAAAACAAGCCGGCGTCGGTTTTAGTTGGTTGTTTTGCTCCTGCAGGCTATCATAGCTAGCGGTGGCTAGTAAGCACGTAAAGGAAATGCGTAAGGTGGTTTCTCTTACATTTACAGCTTAACTGTCTCACCCGGTGTATTAGTGTAGCGCTCGCCGACTTCTTTGCATACGGTAGAATAATTTACATGTAGTTACGCCAATATAAAACTACGTAAAGTAAGCAGTGAATGAAGCCTCTTTGTTATTTACAACTTCCAACAGCACCTACATCAGTGGCTCATTCGTCAAACGAAGAGTTATTGCTCACAGCAAATAATGAGTCTGTAACATGTGCAAACACTCATGGTAGTAATAGCTGATAACTGAAGACACAAGTGAATGTACTGCCACTGGAACATCAGGATTTTTAGAGGAACTACACTACTGGCCATTAAAAATGCTACACCACGAAGATGACGTGCTACAGACGCGGAATTCAACCGACAGGAAGAAGATGCTGCGATATGCAAATGATTCGCTTTTCATAGCATTTACACATGGTTGACGCCGGTAGCGACACCTAAAACGTGCTGACACCTGGAAAGTTTCCAACCAACTCTCATACACAAACAGCAGTTGACCGGCGTTACCTGGTGAAACGTTGTTGTGATGCCTCGTGTAAGGAGGAGAAATGCGTACCATGACGTTTCAAACTTTGATAAAGATCAGATTGTAGGCTAACGTCATTGCGGTTTATCGTATCGCGGCATTGCTGCTCGCGTTGGTCAAGATCCAATAACTGTTAGCAGAAAATGAATTCGGTGGGTTCAGGAGGGTAATACATAACGCCGTGCTGGATCCCAACGGCCTCGTATCACTAGTACGACGACGTTTGCAGCAGCATGGACTATCAGCTCGGAGACCATTGCTGCGGTTACCCTCGACGCTGCATCACAGACAGGAGCGCCTGCGATGGTGTACTCAACGACGAACCTGGGTGCACGAATGGCAAAACGTCATTTTTTCGGATGAATCCAGGTTCTGTTTACAGCATCATGATAGTCGCATCCGTGTTTGGCGACATTGCGGTGAACGCACATTGGAAGCGTGTATTCGTCATCGCCATACTGGCGTATCAACCGGCGTGATGCTACGGGGTGCCATTGGTTACACGTCTCGGTCACCTCTTGTTCGCATTGACGGCACTTTGAACAGTGGACGTTACATTTCAGATGTGTTACAACCCGTGGTTCTACCCTTTACTAGATCCCTGCGAAACCCTACATTTCAGCAGGATAATGCACGACCGCATGTTGCAGGTCCTGTACGGGCCTTTCTGGATATAGAAAATGTTCGACTGCTGCCCTGGCCAGCACAATCTCCAGATCTCTCACCAATTGGAAACGTTTGGTCAATGGTGGCCGAGCAACTGGCTAGTCACAATACGCCAGTCACTAGTCTTGATGAACTGTGGTATCGTGTCGAAGCTGCATGTGCAGCTGTACCTGTACACGCCATCCAAAAGCTCTCTTTAACTCAATGCCCAGGCGTATCAAGGCCGGTTTTTTTTTAAGTTGGGGGAGGGCGGGGAAGGCGAAGTGATCAGGGGTCGTAACCCGAGGCCTGGTCACAGTGTCCCCCTCGTCCGTCAAGGAATCAGGGATGGGAAGGGGAAATCTTTTGTGGGAATCTTTATTTATTTATTTATTTTTATTTACTGTTTTTAATACAAATTAATGTGGTTTCACTTTATACCATAACAAAAATAAATATATTTAGCACCGCATATATATATATATATATATATATATATATATATATATATATATATATATATATATATATATCGGCACGTTCCTACACCGAGGTAATGTATATAGGGAAAACGAAAAGAAAAAAGAGTGCTTCATACAGGATGCAGAAGGGCGTGTCGCTACTCCCCCTCCCCTTACGCTTCATCATCCAGGTACGTCTTCACATATATCATGTTATTCCACCGAGAATCGAACTTAGTCTTGTCAGCTCACTCAATGGGTGTCTTCTCCTACCTGTTGATGATCCAGCTGCCTGGAGGGTCGCGTAGGGCACTCCCTAAGTAATTAGAAAAATACTGTCTGTATTTTGGGTTCCGTACGATCTTGCAATGACGTTCTTGTAGGTAGTTCCAAAAGTCGAATACATCTTTAGGTCCATCATGAAATAAGTAGTGTACCGCATGCGCACGCATCCACGTAACAGCGTTGGTCTTGGCACGCGGGAAATACTGTTGATCCGGAAATAGTAGAAACCGAGGTGTAATTTGTTCCGGAGTCACTCGTAGAAAACACGACAAAATTTCTCTCACCAAGCGCCATACGTCTTCTGCCGCGCCACATGTGAGACGGTGTTCGCCCGTGTCTGGTACCCCGCAGTCTACGCAGAGAGGCGATTCCGCCATGTTTATATTGTGGAGGCGTGATCGGGTGATCTGTTTACTATTGACTGTGATATACCATGTGGATCGTACGGCTGTGTCCAGCGTAACCGCGTGAATCGTCTTCCACACCACCTTCCAATTAACCTGAGGGCTTTTGGTCTCCACGATGTTTGGTGGGCGCCTCTGCTGTAGGACATGATATACCTGTATATCCCGCGCCGACGCCTGTTTCGTCGGTGCTACTGCGATACGGACATAGCTGTGTTCAATGTAAAAGTTCCCGAAGTAGTAGAAGGGTGAGGGTATGTCTTGCGTCGTCAGTGGGGGCGTAAGGGAGGGCGGAGCTAAGGACTCCAACAGCAAACCTGTCAAACTTTCCGGGTGGTGGCGCCACAGCTTGATGTGTGAGCTTACATACAGGGCCACAGCTCTGTCGTGGACATGGACTAGACCAAGACCTCCCCTTTCTGGGGGAAGGGTCAGCGACTTATAACTGACTTTGAAGAGCATTCCTGTACTGACGTGGGCTCTGAATGCCGCTAATAGACGTCGAGCCATCAGTAACGGTATTGGAAGAGCACGCGCTATGTGTGGAAGGCGCGATGCGAGGTAAACATTGACGAAGTGTGTCCTTTGGAGAATGTCCAGGGTCCGCAGACGAAGGTTGAAGATCTGGATCCGAATTTGTTGTAATAAGCGGCGGTAGTTAAGAGCCGCAGTGCGCCGTATGTCGTTGTGAAACTCTATTCCGAGACATTTGATAGTGCCACGAAGCTGTAGGGGTTCGACACACGCTGGGGTCAACCCGTCTCCTATGGCCATGGCGACGGATTTGGCGACGTTGAGACAGCTGCCGGAAGCCACACCGTACCTGGTAATCCATTCTAGTGCTCTGTTGACATCGTCGCGATTGCGGTACACGAGAATCAGGTCGTCTGCATATGCTGTACAGCGAAATGTGACTTCACGTAGGGTAAGGCCAGTGAGGCGTTGACGGAGGCCACAGAGGAGCGGTTCCAGTGCCAGAGCATATAGTAACGTCGACATGGGGCAGCCTTGACGCACGGAGCGGTAAATCGCGAGGGACTGCGAGAGACACCCGTTAACGAGCACTTTGGAAGTCGCCCCTCGGAGGAGGCGCATCACGACGTCTGTGAATTGCTGCGGGTACTGCATATGCTGGAAAACGGACGTTAGGTAAGCGTGATTCACTCGATCAAAAGCTTGGCTAAAATCTAGTGATGCCAGCGCTCCCGGGATGAGGCGTGCCCTGGCTAGGGCTATTAAGTCACGGTATGGACACATTGCTGTGTGGATGTTGTTGATACCCCCTAGGGAAGTCTGATCTGGCGAGATGACGTAAGGTAGGGTCGGTCGTAGACGGTTTGCTAACAGTCTGGTGAATATCTTCATGTCGCAGTTGACGAGTGTTAGCGGGCGGTAATCTTGTATTCGAGCCCCACCATTAGGTTTGTGAACCGGTATAATTATTCCTTCTACGAAGGTCGCAGGGAGCGGCACCGCGGGGGACATAAGTTCCCGAAAGACGTCTGTTAACTTGGGAGCCAGTAAATAATGGAAAGTTCTATAAAACTCTACAGGGAGCACGTCCGGGCCAGGAGATTTATTCGCCGCTCCTTTACCGATGGCATCGATAACTTCGTCTTCCGTAATGTCGATCAATAATTCAGTTTGTAAATCCTGTGGGACAACGCCGTAAACCAGTTGTGAGACTGCTGTCACCGTCGTCGGGTCGGAACATTGAGCAGAATAAAGTCGTGCGTAATGGTCGAAGAAGGCTGCAGCAATATCGCGTTGTGTGGTGTGATGACGGCCGTCCTCAGTGGTGATGGCATGTATCAGCGCCCGTTTTCGCAGTGTACGTTCTCGGATGACGTGGTACATGGTGGGTCGTTCCGTTGCAAGTCTGTCTTGTGTTCGCGCTCGGACGATCGTCCCTTCGAGGTGGCGGCGCATATGAGCTACGATCTGAGCTTTCGCACGCTGAACTGTCAACTGTCGTTCCGGTGTGGGTGGCAAGGAGGCGCATTCGCGAAGGACGGTGAAATAAAAATCAAGGGTCTGCCGCCTCCAAGCAGCAGTCTCACGACCATACGTAATAAAGGTTCGCCGTAGGGCCGGCTTGGCGCAGGTTAACCACCAACTAATCGACGTAGGATACGTTGGGAGGCGGCGGACGCACAAACTCCACGTGTCTTCGATGGCGCGTCGACAATCCGGAGAAGCGAGATGAGCAAGGTTTAATTTCCAGGGATGTCGGCTGCGCCACACCCGTTGGCGACGAAGGGTGGCGGCACATATATAGGCCTCGTGATCAGAAAAGGCTACTGGCCACACCTCCGCGTCACTCACCGTTGCCGCGAGAGAACGGGAGACGTAAATCCTATCGATGCGACTAGACGAGTGACTCGTGAAATGGGTGTATCCTGGTCTATTTCCTCGAACATGTTCCCATGTATCTACCAGCTGGAGATCGCCGATGAGTGTCCCAAGTTCGGGGCACGGTGAATGGCGTGGCAGCTGATCTTTAGGTGCTTGGGTGCAATTGAAATCGCCCCCTAATATCAAGTCATCGTGCCTGCCCTGAAAAAGCGGTGCTATTCCTTCTGCGAAGAAGAGCGATCGGTCACGACGGCGATTCGTTCCGGAAGGGGCGTACACATTGATAAAACGGACGCCTTGCACCGTTACGGCCATTCCTCTAGCGTCGGGGAGATATCGGACTTCGTCCGCCTCGAGGCCCTCTCTGAGGAGAATTGCGACTCCACTGTTAGTTGGCGAGGCGTGGGACACATGAGCCGTATAACCATACATCCCCGGGAAATCGGCTACGAAGACTTCTTGGAGAAAGACAATGTCAACGTCTGCTGCATTGAGCATGTCTTGGAGCAGCGACAACTTCGTACGTGTCCGAATGGTGTTAATGTTGATGGTTGTTAAGCGATAGGTCTGTAGATCGTCTCCTGCGGTGGGGGCCGCCGTCAGTGTCGCCGTAAAAGGTGGGGCCTGTAAGCTGCTGGACGCGTCCGCGCCGTCATCTGTTGCTACTCGGGAGGGGCCGAGGTTTGGGAGGAGAGACCCCTCTCCTCATCCACCACAGCGGCTGTAGAATCGTCTTCAATGTCATCCGTCCAAGGTCCATAAGTTAACGGTGGCTGCGGTAGACCACTTGTGGGCTGAGTGACTAATTGTGAATCCGCAGTTGTTTCCGGTTGTGTACCAACGGCGGGTAATTTGCTGGCCATCAGTTTGCCCGAGAGAGCGGGATCGGGTTTGTCAAAATCAGACAAAGTGACAGGTGAGGGCGATCTCGTGTCATCCATTTTCCTCGTCGTTTCGTCGGCCGTCCGGTCGTCAACTGGAGAAGACGTCCGCTGGAGGCAATCGTCTGAGGGTATGCGACGTCGCTTTTTATGTTTTCTCGGTGACCTTTGTTTGCGGACGTGGGTTTCTGTGTCCGAAAGAGCTTGTGGCTCCCGTATAGCATCCCCCTCAGGTAGAAAAGCAGAGTTCCATTCTCTCGTCCGAATCTTCATGTGGAGTCGATGGGCGGCGTTCTGCAACCTCTGCAGACACCGTAATGGTGTTGGTCAATCCAGGACCGGCGACAGACGCGCATTCTAACGCTTCCTGCCTTCCGGGGGGCTTGTCGTCTGTCATGACAGTCGATCGTGTCACCTCTGCGTAATTGAGGGGGAGGGTCGTGAGCGTTGGAGGTGGCGTCGTGTCATGTAACGGAAGTTTTGTAACCCGACGTTGAATACACGCCGATCGCACATGACCCTCCTGGCCGCAACCAGAACAAGTACGAGGTTGTCTATCGTACATTACTATTGCTCGACAGCCACCTATGACTAAGTAGGATGGCACGTGCCTCTTTAATTCAATTTTCACTTGTCGGACGCCGTTGAGGACCTGGTACGGCTCGAAGGTGTTCCATTTTTCGGCCACGTGGCTAATTACCGTCCCGTAAGGGCGGAAAGCTGAGGTAACGACGTCCGGTGGTACTTCGAAAGGGAGTTCGAAGACTCTTACTGTGCGCAATCCAAGTCCAGCATGGCCAACAGTAACCTCTTCGATGTGACCATCGGAGTGTTTGAACTTGAGAGTGTTCGCGCATCTGTTCACAACTGCGTGACATAACTCGTCAACGACCATCTTGACGTAAACGACGCTACTTGTGATGGGTAGGTGGATACCGATGATGTGCTGTGTTGGTATTTGAACTTCGTCACGGATGAATCGTTCTACTTCAAAGGCTCGTGGTCATGCGTAGTCGGGCTGGAAGGTGATCTTGATGGTAACTTTTCTGTACGAATGAGCCATGGTGACTCAGTGTCAACGGACGCGAGTATTAGCTGCGGCGAGGAAGTAAACAAACTACGCGCGCTCGCGACCTTGCGGACGGGACGTAAACAAGACGTCCTCGCCGCTCACCGGTCGAAAGCAGACTGAGGCCGTTATTACGTCCAGAGAAGGTTGTTCTGGGTACTGATTTCTCAGGATCTATGCACCCAAATTGCGTGAAAATGTAATCACATGTCAGTTCTAATATAAAATATTTGTCCAATGAATACCCGTTTGTCATCTGCATTTCTTCTTGGTGTCGCAATTTTAATGGGCAGTAGTGTACCTATGATTTAACAAAGCTAACGTACACTGCCGGAAAAAAGTAGTACACCGGAGAAACCATGTCGATTTTAATCCAATGACAGCATATACCACCTGAGGGTAGTAGATGTACTGATAATGGCTTACATCTCTTCCACCAACAAATACCGTGGTGGCGCAGCTACCAGAGCGCCGTTTGTGTCTACGCTTTGATAGGGAATGCTCACACCCAGAAGGCTCAGTGCGGTGCAAACGTGTGAAGCAAGCAGGCAACCCTGCCACGAAGTCGCACTCGTGCTTCCTGCAGGCAACTGAGCGAATTTGAAAGGGATCAAATGGCGGCCTTCCGAGTGCCGGGATGGTCCTTTCGGAGAACTGCCACACAAGTTGGGCAGTGGTCGCGTGAACATTCTCACACCCGTAGACGAGGTCCTGGACGTCCACGTAGCACAGATGGCCGCCAGGATCGTCGTCTTGTAATGGCACCAGTGGCGTATCGTACAGCTACCACAACACATATAAGAGGAATTGTAAGCCTAGACGTGTCAACACGAACTGTTACGAGCCGGTTATTAGCAGTGGGTCTACGGGCATGCATACCTCTAGTTCATCTTCTACTCACGCCACAGCATCGACGGGCACTGCTGGGCTGGTACCATCAGAGGATCACTTGCAAGACGGAATGACGCGCCATAGTCTTCAGCGATGAAAGAAGATTCTTCCTGCACTCAAGTGATGGTCGTTTGCGTGTACGACGTAGACCTGGTAGAGTGCATTCGTCCAAGACACACTGGCTTCTTACCAGGCCTTATGGTTTGGGGCGCGATAAGTTTATCTATTTCACCTTTGGTGGTTTGGAGGGGACATTAACAAGCACTCGGTATGTGCAGAATGTTGTTGCACCCGTTCTTTTGCCGTCATAGTAGCAGGAAGGTGTTGTTACAACACGATAACGATCACCCACACAGTGCTCTTGAAAGTCAAGGTGCTCCGCAAGAGTTCTAGGCGCTCAGTCCGGAACCGGGTGACTGCTACGGTCGCAAGTTCGAATCCTGCCTCGTGCATGGATGTGTGTGATAGGTTAGTTAGGTTTAAGCAGGTCTAAGTTCTAGGGGACTGATGACCTCAGAAGTTAAGTCGCATAGTGCTCAGAGCCATTTGAACCATTTTTTGGAAAAGTAGTATACAGAAGAATGGAAAAGAAGGCTGAGGATCTGTTAGATGACGACAAGCTTAGCTTTAGGAAAGACGACAGAGAGGCAGTTCTGGCGGCTGGATGTTGGGAGCAAGACTTAACAAAAATCTAGATACGTTTTTAGTATTAGTCGAGCTAGAAAAAAGTTTCGGCGATGTTAAATGGTCTAAAATGGTTAAAATTATCAGAAAAATGCGTGTAGGCAATAGGGAAACACGGGTAATATACAGTGAGGTGGCACAAGTAATGGAATACCTCCTAATGTCGTGTCGGAGGACTTACCTTTGAGCCCGTAATGCAGTAGCTCGACGTTTTATGGACTCAATAAGTTGTTGGAAGTCCCCTGCAGAAATGTTGAGCCATGTTGCCTCCATAGATGTCCATAATTGCAAACGTGGTTCCGTTGCAGGATTTTGTCCCATTAACGTTCGATGGAATTCATGTAGGACTATCTGGTGGCCAAATCATGCACCTGAATTGTCCAGAATGTTCTTTAAACCAATCACGAGCAATAGTGGACCGGTGACATGGCTTATTGTCATCCATAAAAATTGCATCATGCGAAAAAATTCCGTGAAGTCACTGATGGCTGCAAATGGTCTCCAAGTAGCCGAACATAACCATTTCCAGTCAACGAACGGTTCAGGTGGGACATAGGACCCAGTTCCTTCTATGTAAACAGAGCCCACACCATTGTGGGGCCACCACCGACTTGCACAGTGCCTTGTAACAACTTGGGTTCAAGGCTTCGTGTGGTGTGCCCACTCTCAGACCTTACCATCAGCACTTTTTTTTTTTTTTTTTTTTTTTTGTCGTCAGTCTACTGACTGGTTTGATGCGGCCCGCCACGAATTCCTTTGCTGTGCTAACCTCTTCATCTCAGAGTAGCACTTGCAACCTACGTCCTCAATTATTTGCTTGACGTATTCCAATCTCTGTCTTCCTCTACAGGTTTTGCCCTCTACAGCTCCCTCTAGTACCATGGAAGTCATTCCCTCATGTCTTAGCAGATGTCCTATCATCCTGTCCCTTCTCCTTATCAGTGTTTTCCACATATTCCTTTCCTCTCCGATTCTGCGTAGAACTGATAAGGTAATCACTCCACCTAATTTTCAACATTCGTCTATAGCACCACATCTCAAATGCTTCGATTCTCTTCTGTTCCGGTTTTCCCACAGTCCATGTTTCACTACCATACAATGCTGTACTCCAGACGTACATCCTCAGAAATTTCTTCCTCAAATTAAGGCCGGTATTTGATATTAGTAGACTTCTCTTGGCCAGAAATGCCTTTTATGCCATAGCGAGTCTGCTTTTGATGTCCTCCTTGCTCCGTCCGTCATTGGTTATTTTACTGCCTAGGTAGCAGAATTCCTTAACTTCATTGACTTCGTGACCATCAATCCTGATGTTAAGTTTCTCACTGTTCTCATTTCTACTACTTCTCATTACCTTCCTCTTTCTCCGATTTACTCTCAAACCATACTGTGTACTCATTAGACTGTTCATTCCGTTCAGCAGATCATTTAATTCTTCTTCACTTTCACTCAGGATAGCAATGTCATCAGCGAATCGTATCATTGATATCCTTTCACCTTGTATTTTAATTCCACTCCTGAACCTTTCTTTTATTTCCATCATTGCTTCCTCGATGTACAGATTGAAGAGTAGGGGCGAAAGGCTACATACAGCCTTGTCTTACACCCTTCTTCATACGAGCACTTTGTTCTTGATCGTCCACTCTTATTATTCCCTCTTGGTTGTTGTACATATTGTATATGACCCGTCTCTCCCTATAGCTTACCTGTACTTTTTTCAGAATCTCGAACAGCTTGCACCATTTTATATTGTCGAACGCTTTTTCCAGGTCGACAAATCCTATGAACGTGTCTTGATTTTTCTTTAGCCTTGCTTCCATTATTAGCCGTAACGTCAGAATTGCCTCTCTCGTGCCTTTACTTTTCCTAAAGCCAAACTGATTGTCACCTAGCGCATTCTCAATTTTCTTTTCCATTCTTCTGTATATTTTTCTTGTAAGCAGCTTCGATGCATGAGCTGTTAAGCTGATTGTGCGATAATTCTCGCACTTGTCAGCTCTTGCCGTCTTCGGAATTGTGTGGATGATGCTTTTCCGAAAGTCAGATGGTATGTCACCAGACTCATATATTCTACACACCAACGTGAATAGTCGTTTTGTTGCCACTTCCCCTAATGATTTTAGAAATTCTGATGGAATGTTATCTATCCCTTCTGCCTTATTTGACCGTAAGTCCTCCAAAGCTCTTTTAAATTCCGGTTCTAATACTGGATCTACTATCTCTTCTAAATCGACTCCTGTTTCTTCTTCTATCACATCAGACAAATCTTCACCCTCATAGAAGCTTTCAATGTATTCTTTCCACCTATCTGCTCTCTCCTCTGCATTCAACAGTGGAATACCCGTTGAACTCTTAATGTTACCACCGTTGCTTTTAATGCCACCGAAGGTTGTTTTGACTTTCCTGTATGCTGAGTCTGTCCTTCCGACAATCATATCTTTTTCGATGTCTTCACATTTTTCCTGCTGCCATTTCGTCTTAGCTTCCCTGCACTTCCTATTTATTTCATTCCTCAGCGACTTGTATTTCTGTATTCCTGATTTTCCCGGATTTTCCCGGAACATGTTTGTACCTCCTCCTTTCATCAATCAACTGATGTGTTTCTCTTACCAACTGAAATAGGGACTTACCTAACCAAGGTACGGTTTTCCAACCGTCTAGGGTCCAACCAATATGGTCACTAGACCAAGAGAGGTCTTCAGGAGCAGTTAGTAAAGGCAGTCGCATCGGACGTCTGCTGCCACAGCCCATTAACGTCCAATTTCGGCACACTGTCCTAACTGATACGTTCTTCGTACGTCCCTCATTGATTTGTGGTGTCATTTCAAGCAGTGTTTGCTTGTCGGTAAGCACTGAAGACTCTACACAAGCGCCGCTGTTCTCGGTCGTTAAGTAAAGGGCGTCGGCCACTGCAGTGTCCGTAGTGAGAAGGTGATTCTTGAAACTTGGTATCCTCAGCACTCTACCGACACCGCTGATTTCAGAATATTGAACTCCCTAACGATCTTCGAAGTGGAATTTCTCATGCGTCTATTCCACGTTCGAAGCCTGTTAATTCCCACCGTGAGACCTTAATCATGTCGGAAACTTTTTCACATGATTCATCTGAATACATATAGTAAATGACGGGCCTTAACCCTGGTCCGAGTCATAGGAGTTTAAGCTGTTGGGAGCTATTCCTCTTCAATTCCTGACTGGTCGAATTGTTGGTACCTCTGGGCCTGAAAGGGCCTCTGGGTTATTTGTAACAAAAGAGACTATCTGACAGATGTCTCTGACGGCTTCTTTCTTTTTGTTGTTGTTTCCTGGCTGTCCTAAATCTGTTTTTGTCAGACGGGAGCAGTCCACTGGCGGCGAGTTCTGTTTGATGTACAGGACGGCTTCCTCCGTCATCTACCTCCAGTCCGCGTCGGTGAAGACCGGGTAGTGATTAATTGGCTGCAGATGCGCACGCCGGACGATTTCCCTCCCTTTAATCTTCTGGTTTAGGGGTTCACACTATAACGATTCATGGTGAATGTTACTTAAGTTTCTCCTACCTGGTGCATTGATGAATGAACGCGAAATTTTCGTGTTTAACAGGATTTATTCACATTAATTGACATCCGAACTGCACACTCGTCATGTAAACAAAACACAGACTTCACAGATCTCTTTGACTTCCAAACAGACTCTCTAGCAGACTCAAAAACAACTAACTGACTGATCTACAGCCTTGCTGCTTTCCCTTATATAGAATTTTACCAATTGCTCACAAAACTGATGTTACAAAAATGGTTCAAATGGCTCTGAGCACTATGGGACTTAACATCTGAGGTCACCAGTTCCCTAGAACTTAGAACTACTTAAACCTAATTAACCTAAGGACATCACACACATCCATGCCCGAGGTAGGATTCGAACCTTTGACCGTAGCAGTCACGCGGTTCCGGACTGAGCGCCTAGAACCGCTAGACTACCGCGACCAGCAACTGATGTTACAGCCGAATAAGGTATAAAATACACTGTTTGAATAAAATTCTCTTTTAGTAATATCTTTAGTTCTCCATATGAAAATCGTTCTGAACTTTAATTAAAATAATGTCTCTTGTATCATTTTAGTTATGTAATTAATTAGTTTGGATTTGGTTACTAACATGTAATGGTATTACAAATCTTGTGTTTTATCCGATTAAATACATAGAATGTACAAACAAGCCCTCAATTTCTGCAATCGGAAAACTGTGAGATGTAAACAGTTGGAGAGATAATTAGGAATGTAATTACAAAGGATATTAAGTACAGAGGCAGTCATAAAAATAAATAACAAATGAAAATACATCGCTTGGTAATAACTTTTAAGCCGATTTTCAAGATAATGAGGTTATTTGTGTTAATTCGTTACTCGATTGTAATTATGGTAACTAGAGACACAAGCCACCTATGCCAACACATCCACAGCATTTTGTTACCTGTTGCTTTTTATTTATTCCTTCAATTTGTTCATTAATCATTTAATTTAGCATTTGTACGTAATTTTGTTACTGAGAACATCTCTTGATAATGATGACAATATACATTTTTCCAGAACCTTCTACTTGCTTTCAAAATGAATATCAAGTATTATTAACAAATTGGACAGTATGATATACATATAGACACACACATAAGTAACTAGGAAGCACTAAATTGTCCGATAACTATCCGAATGCATATAAAAAAATAGGTGGTATGAGACATTTCATATTACAACCCAGACCCCCGTGGAATGTATAGGGTTTATGTGGGAGGGGAGGGATGTCGGTTACTGTGAAAGGATATGGATCTCCATGCTGCGGATAGCTGCCTCCTCGTAGGGAGTCTGCGATCTTGGTGAGTACATCCCTCACGAAAAATTTGTTTGGGAGGGGCAGGCACTCTAAACACGGCTCGACTTCTTCTCCCGCGGTCACCATGGGAGTCACTTCCGCTGTCTGCGTATTTGCAGAGGCTGATGGGGTATTTCCAAGAGGGCTGTCTTCTTGTGGTCGGCGGGTCTCCCCGATTCAATGGCCGCTTCCCCAGGACCCTGTGTTTCGCATCGGCCAGGGAGACGGTTGTTTGAGTTTCCGCGTCTACCCCCTACTGTTGGGGATTGGCGCCTCTTCAGGTGTCACGCGAAATGCGAGGACCAGGGTTGACCTCAGTTGTGTCACCTGGCCACGCATCTCGTCCAGTTCGGCCCTCAGCATGGCCCCCTCCTCCGCAGCGTCATCGGTGCCTTTCCGCAACGTTTCGCGGAACGCACCGTCGTCGTCTTCGCGGCGGCGCGGCCCGCTCCCGCTGTATGTGTGGCGACCCCTTTCTACCGCTTCCATGATTCAGGTAGCCGCAGCTGCGAGAATTTGTAGCGTTCGCGCCGCCACAAGTCACGCACGCGGCAGTGGTGCCCCTGGGTTGTCGCAGTGGCTTGTGTCATAAGGTTTCCAGCACTTTACACACGCAACCGTGCCCTCGCAGGTCCTGCTGTGTGTCCCATCTTCTGACACATATAGCACTGTAATTGTGTCACGATCTTCTGCTTCTTCTTATTGTTGCCGCGACCGTGGCTCCAGACTGCCTTTAGCAGGAGCCGGCGACGGTAGCAATCTTGCCTCTTCCTCCCTTTACGCGTCCGGACATGATTGTGTGCGTGACGAGCCAGCGACGAAGTGAGCTGCAACAAGTCGACAAGTCAAGCAGCCGAGTGCGTGCGTCAAAAATTGACAGCTCCACTAATGCACTGCCATTACATTATGTGATCAAAAGTATCCTTACACCCCTAAAAACATACGTTTTTCATATTAGGTGCATTGTGCTGCCACCTACCGTTAGATACTCCATTCAGCGACCTCAGTAGTCATTAGATATCGTGAGCGAGCAGAATGGTGCGCTCCGCGGAACTCACGAACTTCGAACGTTGTCAGGTGACTGGATGTCACTTGTGTCACACGTCTGTACGCGAGATTTCCACACTCCTAAACATCCCTATGTCCACTGTTTCCGATCTGATAGTGAAGTGGAAACTTGAAGGGACAGGAGACCAACGACAGTTGAAGAGGGTCGTAATGTGTAATAGGCAGACATCCATCCAGACCATCACACAGGAATTCCAAACTGCATCAGGATCCACTGCAAGTACTACGACAGTTAAGCGGGAGGTGAAAAAACTTGTATTTCATGGTCGAGCGAATGCTCATAAGCCATACAACACGTCTGTAAATGCCAAACGACGAATCGCTTGGTGAAAGGAGCGTAAACATTGGACAATTGAACAGTGGAAAAACGTTTTGTGGCGTCACGAATTACGGTACACAATGTGGCAATCCGATGGCACGGTGTGGGTATGGCGAATGCCCGGTGAACATCATCAGCCAGCTTGTGTAGTGCCAACGGTAAAATTCGGAGGCGGTGGTGTTGGAATGTGGACGTGTTTTTCAGGGAGGGGGCTTGCACCCCTTGTTGTTTTGCGTGGCACTGTCACAGCACAGGCGTACATGGATGTTTTAAGCATCTTCTTGCTCCCAACTGTTGAAGAGCCATCCGCGGATGGCGATTGCATCTTTCATCACGATCGAGCATCTGTTCATAATGCACGGCCTGTGTCGGAGTGGTTAAACGCCGACTTCGTGCCAGGCCTCACCGACCGACATCGGTACCTCTCCTCAGTGCAGCACTCCGTGAAGAATGGGCTGCCATTCCCTAAGAAACATTTCAGCTCCTGATTGAACGTATGCCTCCGAGAGTGGAAGCTGTCATCAAGGCTAAGGGTGGGCCAAACTATATTGAATCCAAGCATTACCGATGGAGGGCCCACGAACTTTTAAGTCATTTTCAGTCAGGTGTCCGGATACTTTTGATCACGTTTTATATATAATTTGTGAACTCGATACTACAGCTATCTGCATATATGCATATCGCTATCCATATGCGTATAATATGCACAAGAACAAAGAGGGAAAGAAAGAATGGAAGACTAACAAAAAGTTACTCGGATTAGGAAGAGTATAAGACAGGAATGTGGCCTTTCTTCCTTATTGTTCAATCTACAGGGTCCGCCAAAAGAATATATGCGCAGTTTTATGGACGAAAACTATTTATTGCGCGTTTGTTTTTCTTTAAAATACCCTTTACACATGTAGTGCTGTCTTCAGTTAAGCACAAGGTTATGTTTTATCTTCAAAGTTTCCGCCACTGGCAGCCAGACACGTAGTGGGACAGCGAACGTACGCTGCGGCTACATTAGTCAATATTTCAATAGAGATCGCTGCTCATGCCCCTGTAACCTCCAAAGGAAGGTCCTCCAACGTGTACGGGATGCGTCAAGAGACGTGATCTTTCGCAGTTCCCCCAAAAGTGGAAATCCTTAAGTGTTAGTTCTGGAGACCGTGGTGCCAACTCGATTGGTGCTCATCGTCCAGTCCAGTGTTTCTGCAGAGTGTCATCCAGGTAAGCTCGTCCAGCTGTGTAGTGGTGTGCTGGCGCCTTGTCCCGTTGGTAGAAGAAATCATCATCATATTCATGAAGCTCACGTACGCCTGGGGTAAATTAATTAGCGTAACGTTTCCAAATACTCTTCCCCAGTGCCAGTATCATCAAAGAAAAAGTGTCCTAGCGGGTCCCTATATGACAGTGCACATCACACATGAACCCTGGTAGCATAAGTTCTTTATCCACATAATCATGCAGATTTTTCGGTGCCCGGAGAACGCAGTTACACAGATTCACTGTTCCATAAAATTCAAACTGTACCTCATTAGAGCACAGTACCTTCGTCATAAATTATTCATCTTCAGTTATCATTTGCAAAATATATTCGACGTTCAGGATCGTCATCATTGATTGCGTGCAGTACTCGTGAGTTGCAAACCTTCCACTTAGCAGCTTTTAAAATTCGTTGTATGCTTCTACTGCTAATCCTCACTTTATGTACACATTGCATAGTAGACATCTGTGGACAAGAAGCAAACGTTTCCACCACGAAAGCCGACGAAGCAGGACTTGTAACTGTAAGCGGTCTTCCAGATTTTCCTTTGTGAATATCACAAATCGTTTCATGCGCCTCAAAATTACCAGTAATGCGTTTAAGTGTATGCGGTTTGTGGGTTCTGTTTGGAACTGCGGCGTCTAGTGACGCCTCGTTTCAATGGAATTATCAGACTTCACCGATCACTTCAGAACGCATTTTCGCTCCTTGAAAATCAATCGTCCTCCAGCCATTTTGTTTTATTCCTTTCGTGATAAAAGTACCGAAACCTATTGTGCGAAAGGGAGTACTTAATTCATATCGATTGACAATATCGATATCCCAATAAAACCTGACAAAGAGTGTAATATTTTTTGATGTACTCTGTACATCGAAGACGCAATAACGGAAATGAAATAAATGTTTGGGAGTGAAGTTAAAATTCAGGGACTAAGTATATCAATGATAAGATTTAGTGACGATGCTGCCAGCCTCAAGAATGAGCACATATTATGGATTGATAGTAAACCGAAGAAAGACGAAACTAATGGCGAGTATCAGAAATGAGAATAGAGAGATACTTATCTTCAAAATTTGGGACGACATAGTAGGCGAAGTGAAGGAATTGTGATATACTGGGAGCAAAATAATACAAGGCGGACAAAGTAAGAACTTATAAAAAGTATACGCGTACGGGCAAAGAGGGGATTCCTGGGCAAATGAAGTCTATTAGTACAAATCTTGGCTTTAATTCGAGGAAGATATTTCTGAGAATATACGTTGGAACAAAGCATTGTAAGGAAGTATATCATGGACTGTGCAAAATCTGGAAAAGGCGAGAAATGAAAGGTTTGAGATGTGGTGATATAGAAGTATACTGAATATTAGATGAAATAATAAGCAACGAGGTTGTTCACAGAATCGGTGACTAGAGGAAAGTGTGGGGGACATTCGTATGAAGAAGGGACAGTATGGTAGAACATGCGTCAAGACGCATGGTACTTACGAGGGTGATCCCATAAGTACCCGACCGAACAAAGAAAACACATACATTTTGGAAAAAATGTATTTATTTTTCAATATAATCTACTTCCAGCTCTATACACTTTTCCCAGCGATGTGCAATAAGTTAGATACCCTTTTTATAAAGAGAACTGTCTAACTCCTCAAAGCCGGCCGCTGTGGTCAAGCGGTTCTAGGCACTTCAGTCCGGAACCATGCGGCTGCTATGGTCGCAAGTTCGAATTCTGCCTCGAGTATGGATGTGTGTGACGTCCTTAGGTTAGTTAGGTTTAAGTAGTTCTAAGTCTAGGGGACTGATGACCTCAGATGTTAAGTCCCATAGTGCTTAGAGCCATTTGAACTATTTTTTAACTTCCCAAAACAGCCATTCACTGCCGACATCACGTCTTCATTTGTTGAGAATCTTCGACCATTGAGCCATTTTTTCAACTTTGGGAAAAGAGAATTCATCTCATACCTAAGTGACTAATACACTCCTGGAAATGGAAAAAAGAACACATTGACACCGGTGTGTGAGACCCACCATACTTGCTCCGGACACTGCGATAGGGCTGTCCAAGCAATGATCACACGCACGGCACAGCGGACACACCAGGAACCGCGGTGTTGGCCGTCGAATGGCGCTAGCTGCGCAGCATTTGTGCACCGCCGCCGTCAGTGTCAGCCAGTTTGCCGTGGCATACGGAGCTCCATCGCAGTCTTTAAACACTGGTAGCATGCCGCGACAGCGTGGACGTGAACTGTATGTGCAGTTGACGAACTTTGAGCGAGGGCGTATAGTGGGCATGCGGGAGGCCGGGTGGACGTACCGCCGAATTGCTCAACACGTGGGGCGTGAGGTCTCCACAGTACATCGATGTTGTCGCCAGTGGTTGGCGGAAGGTGCACGTGCCCGTCGACCTGGGACCGGACCGCAGCGACGCACGGATGCACGCCAAGACCGTAGGATCCTACGCAGTGCCGTAGGGGACCGCACCGCCACTTCCCAGCAAATTAGGGACACTGTTGCTCCTGGGGTATCGGCGAGGACCATTCGCAACCGTCTCCATGAAGCTGGGCTACGGTCCCGCACACCGTTAGGCCGTCTTCCGCTGACGCCCCAACATAGTGCAGCCCGCCTCCAGTGGTGTCGCGACAGGCGTGAATGGAGGGACGAATGGAGACGTGTCGTCTTCAGCGATGAGAGTCGCTTCTGCCTTGGTGCCAATAATGGTCGTATGCGTGTTTGGCGCCGTGCAGGTGAGCGCCACAATCAGGACTGCATACGACCGAGGCACACAGGGCCAACACCCGGCATCATGGTGTGGGGAGCGATCTCTTACACTGGCCGTACACCTCTGGTGATCATCGAGGGGACACTGAATAGTGCACAGTACATCCAAACCGTCATCGAACCCATCGTTCTACCATTCCTAGACCGGCAAGGGAACTTGCTGTTCCAACAGGACAATGCACGTCCGCATGTATCCCGTGTCTCCCAACGTGCTCTAGAAGGTGTAAGTCAACTACCCTGGCCAGCTAGATCTCCGGATCTGTCCCCCATTGAGCATGTTTGGGACTGGATGAAGCGTCGTCTCACGCGGTGTGCACGTCCAGCACGAACGCTGGTCCAACTGAGGCGCCAGGTGGAAATGGCATGGCAAGCCATTCCACAGGACTACATCCAGCATCTCTACGATCGTCTCCATGGGAGAATAGCAGCCTGCATTGCTGCGAAAGGTGGATATACACTGTACTAGTGCCGACATTGTGCATGCTCTGTTGCCTCTGTCTATGTGCTTGTGGTTCTGTCAGTGTGATCATGTGATGTATCTGACCCCAGGAATGTGTCAATAAAGTTTCCCCTTCTTGGGACAATGAATTCACGGTGTTCTTATTTCAATTTCCAGGAGTGCATTTCCGTGTTTCTGAATTTCCCTTAACATTTTTGTGCTTCCTTCTGTCATCGGTCAACGGAAGTAGTTCCTCCGTCAGCGATGGTTTCTTCCCAGTTACCTTCTTTGCATCTATATTTTTCTTTCCAACTTCTAGGATTGTCATTTTTAGAAATATGTATCACTCTTCAACCGTACTGCCTACTGAGCTATTCCTTATCGCAATATCTATAGCCTCTGAGAACTTCAAGAATGTCGCTTCATTCCTTAGTACTTCCATATCCCACTCTTTTGCACATTGATTCTTCGTGAGTAGTTTCTTAAACTTCATCCTACTCTTCATCACTACTAAATTGTGATCTGAGTCTATATTGCTCCTGGGTACGCCTTACAATCCAGTATCTGATTTCGGAATCTCTGCCTGACTATGATATAACCTAACTGAAAGCTTCTCGTACCTTCTGACCTTTTCCAAGTGTATCTCCTTCTCTTGTGATTCTTGAACTCAATATTCGCTATTACTATCTGATTAATAGTGAACTCAATTAGCCTTTACTCTCTCCCATTCCTACTGTCAAGTCCATATTCTCCCATACCCCTTGCTTCTCCTGCTTCCCCTACAACTGCTTTCCAATCCCCCACGACTATCAGATTTTCACCTCCCTTTACGTACTGAATTACCCGGTCAATATCCACATATACATTTTCTGTCTCTTCATCTTCGGATTACGACGTCGGCACGTAAATCGGAACTATCATTCTCGCTCTGTTGGTTTGCTGACGATTCTGACGAGAACAATCCTGTCACTGAGCTGTTCACTGTAACTCACTCTGTGCCCTGTCTTTCTATTCATATAGAATTCTACTCACGTTATACCATTTTCTGCTGCTGTTGATATTACCCTACACTCATCTGACCAGAAATCCTTGTCGTCTTTCCGTTGCACTTGACTGACCCCTACTATATCTCGATTGAGCCTTTGCATTTCCCTTTTCAGATTTTCTAGCTTCTCTACCAGGCAGTCTCTTCAGCATGTCTGCTGCGTCTTCCAAGTGTTCTGCCAATAAAACGCAGTCTTTCGTTCGCCTTCCCCACAACGTTTTCTGTGTGTTCTTTCCAGATTAAGTTGTTCCCCAGGCATTCAGTGGAATTTACGGGCTTTAGATTTGATTGATTTATCGTGTAAATGAACTTTAACGGATTCCTTTTAGCACTCATGTGAATGACCTAACAAGTTTAATTATTTACGGTCATTTTCCAATTCTATCACCATGCAGATATCTTTTCTAAAACGTTTTGCAATTTGTTTTGATCTTCTGATGGCTTTACTAGACGATAAACGACAACCCCATCTGCAAACAACCAAAAGCGGCTTCTAAGATTGTCTACCAAATCGTTTATGTAGGTAGGGAACTGCACAGCATACTTCACAAACGAACGGAATCTCTTGTTTTAAGGATCTCGCATTGAAGTCCGCCCTAAATTTCGAGTTTCTGTAAAATATCGCCAATATTGAGGATTTTGCGTTCGTTTAATTTTTTCGTTGTTTCTGCAACAGTGTTCTGACCCGTTTTCTTGTACGAAGGGGGATCAGCGCCGTCGTTTGTTACATTATTTTGATGAATCTTTCAATTGTTGTCGATACTATTGCTTTAAACTCAAGCCATATCTAGTCTACACTTGCATTGTTAATTTGGAACGAGTGGAGATTGTCTCTCAGGAAGGAGACAAGCGAATTTTTATGTGCTTTTTTGGATAGGTAAATTTTTCATTTATTTTTGGAAACTTCCAGTCTCGCTACGATGTGTTCACTAATCCCTGTATCAGTTTGAAGCTTGTTATTAGCTCAGGATTATTTGTTGTTGAGAGGTCAAGTGTGGGCCAATGAACTAACTGCTTGAAATAATTTTCAGAGAATGCTAAAAAAAAAAAATGGTTCAAATGGCTCTGAGCACTATGCGTCTTAACTTCTGAGGTCATCAGTCGCCTAGAACTTAGAACTAATTAAACCTAACTAACCTAAGGACATCACACACATCCATGCCCGACGCATGAGTCGAACCTGCGACCGGAGCGGTCTCTCGACTCCAGACTGTAGCGCGTAGAACAGCACGGTCACTCGGGCCGGCTTCAGAGAATGCTTTTAGCACAATTTCGATTAACGTTTTATGCGTACTTCCGGATTTAAACATGTATTTTCGCCAGTATATCAAGGGTACATTGAAATCACCACCAAATGTGATTGTATGAGTGAGCTGCGTGTTCGAAATTAGACTCAAGTTTCTTTGAACCTTTCATAAATTGCATCATCTGAGATGGGATGTCGGTAAAATGACCCAGTTATAATTGTATTCCAATTGCCAGAATGATTTATACCCGTATTAACTCACAGGAACCATCTACTTCAATCTCGCAACAACAAACTATTTCTAACAATAACAAACACGCCACTGCCAACACCGTTTGGCATATCCGTTCTGGACACCATTAGATCTTTCGCAAAAATTTCGGCTGAATTTATCTCCGGCTTCAGCCAGCTTTCAGTGCTTATAAAGATTTGAGCATCATTGTTTTTTATTAGCGCTTGGAGTTCTGGAAACTTCCCCCTCACAGCTACGACTATTTACAATTATTGTACCGATACTTTCTGTATCTACGTTCTTCCTATGTTTGGCCTGCACCCTTTGTGACTGAAGAAATTTTTGTGTTTTTCCAAGACACTCTAACCTAAAAAACCGCCTAGTCCGCACAAAACAGCCCTGTTACCTGTGTAGCCGCCTCATGTGTGTAGTGGACTCTTGACCTATTCAGCAGAACCCGAAACCCAACCTCCCTACATTCTACATTCATACTCCGCAAGCCACCCAACGGTGTGTGGCGTACGGTTCGCGGGAAGAACGACTGTCTGAAAGCCTCCGTGCGCCCTCGAATCTCTCTAATTTTACATTCGTGATCTCCACGGGAGTTATAAGTAGGGGGAAGCAGTATATTCGATACCTCATCCAGAAACGCACCCTCGCGAAACCTGGATGGCAAGCTACACCGCGATGCAGAGTGCCTCTGTTGCAGAGTCTGCCACTTGAGTTTGCTAAACATCTCCGTAACGCTATCACGGTTACCAAATAACCCTGTGACGAAAAGCGCCGCTCTTCTTTGGATCTTCTCTATCTCCTCCGTCAACCTGATCCGGTACGGATCCCATACTGATGAGCAATACTCAAGTATAGGTCGAACGAGTGTTTCGTAAGCCACCTCCTTTGTTGATGGAGTACATTTCTAAGGACTCTCCCAATGAA
Source organism: Schistocerca gregaria (assembly GCF_023897955.1). Lineage (NCBI taxonomy): Eukaryota > Metazoa > Arthropoda > Insecta > Orthoptera > Acrididae > Schistocerca > Schistocerca gregaria. Next base: position 493,442,266 of record NC_064924.1, read on the forward strand.
TCTCAACCTGGTACCCGCCTTACCAACAATAAATTTTATATGATCATTCCATTTCAAATCGTTCCGCACGCATACTCCCAGATATTTAACAGGAGTAACTGCTACCAGTGTTTGTTCCGCTATCATATAATCATACAATAAAGGATCCTTCTTTTTATGTATTCGCAATACATTACATTTGTCTATGTTAAGGGTCAGTTGCCACTCCCTACACCAAGTACCTATCCGCTGCAGATATTCCTGCATTTCGCTACAATTTTCTAATGCTGCAACTTCTCTGTATACTACAGCATCATCCGCGAAAAGCCGCATGGAACTTCCGACACTGTCTACTAGGTCATTTATATATATTGTGAAAAGCAATGGTCCCATAACACTCCCCTGGGGCACGCCAGAGGCTACTTTAACGTCTGTAGACGTCTCTCCAGTGATAACAACATGCTGTGTTCTGTTTGCTAAAAACTCTTCAATCCAGCCACACAGCTGGTCTGATATTCCGTAGGCTCTTACTTTGTTTATCAGGCGACAGTGCGGAACTGTATCGTACGCCTTCCGGAAGTCTAGGAAAATAGCATCTACCTGGGAGCCTGTATCTAATAATTTCTGGGTCTCATGAACAAATAAAGCGAGTGGGGTCTCACACGATCGCTATTTCCGGAATCCGTGTTGATTCCTACAGAGTAGATTCTGGGTTTCCAAAAACGACATGATACTCGAGCAAAAAACATGTTCTAAAATTCTACAACAGATCGACGTCAGAGATATAGGTCTATAGTTTTGCGCATCTGCTCGACGACCCTTCTTGAAGACTGGGACTACCTGTGCTCTTTTCCAATCATTTGGAACCTTCCGTTCCTCTAGAGACTTGTGGTACACGGCTGTTAGAAGGGGGGCAAGTTCTTTCGCGTACTCTGTGTAGAATCGAATTGGTATTCCGTCAAGTCCAGTGGACTTTACTCTGTTGAGTGATTTCAGTTGCTTTTCTATTCCTTGGACACTTATTTCGATGTCAGCCATTTTTTCCTTTGTGCGAGAATTTAGAGAAGGAACTGCAGTGCGGTCTTCCTCTGTGAAACAGCTTTGGAAAAAGATGTTTAGTATTTCAGCTTTACGCGTGTCATCCTCTGTTTCAAAGCCATCATCATCCCGGAGTGTCGGGATATGCAGTTTCGAGCCACTTACTGATTTAACGTAAGACCAGAACTTCCTAGGATTTTTTGTCAAGTCGGTACATAGAATTTTACTTTCGAATTCACTGAACGCTTCACGCATAGCCCTCCTTACGCTAACTTTGACATCGTTTAGGTTCTGTTTGTATGAGAGGTTTTGGCTGCGTTTAAACTTGGAGTGAAGCTCTCTTTGCTTCTTCAGTAGTTTCCTAGCTTTGTTGTTGAACCACGGTGAGTTTTTCCCGTCCCTCACAGTTTTACTCGGCACGTACCTGTCTAAAACGCATTTTACAATTGCCTTAAACTTTTTCTATAAACACTGAACATTGTCTGTGTCGGAACAGAAATTTTCGTTTTGATCTGTTAGGTAGTCTGAAATCTTCAGGGATGCTGCTACGGCCTTATGATCACTGGTTTCCTGTTCTGTACTTACAGAGCCGAAAAGTTCGGGTCTGTTTGTTATGAGTAGGTCCAAGATGTTATCTCCACGAGTCGGTTCTCTGTTTAATTTCTAGAGGTAATTTTCGGATAGTACACTCAGTATAATGTCACTCGATGCTCTGTCCCTACCACCCGTCCAAAACATCTGAGTATTCCAGTCTATATCTGGTAAATTGAAATCTCCACCTAAGTCTATAATATGCTGAGAAAATTTATGTGAAATGTATTCCAAATTTTCTCGCAGCTGTTCTGCCACTAATGCTGCTGAGTCGGGAGGTCGGTAAAAGGAGCCAATTATGAACCTAGCTCGGTTGTTGAGTGTAACCTCCACCCATAATATTTCGCAGGAACTATCCACTTCTACTTCACTACAGGATGCTCTACTACTAACAGCGACAAACACGCCACCACCGGTTGCATGCAATCTATCCTTTCTAAACACCGTATGTGCCTTTGTAAAAATTTCGGCTGAATTTATCTCTGGCTTCAGCCAGCTTTCTGTACCTATAACGATTTCAGCTTCGGTGCTTTCTATCAGCGCTTGAAGTTCCGGTACTTTAGCAATGCAGCTTTACAATTACAATACCGATTGCTGCTTGGTCCCCGCATGTCCTGACTTTGCCCCACACCCTTTGAAGCTGTTGCCCTTTCTGTACTTGCCCGAGGTCATCTAACCTAAAAAACCGCCCAGGCCATGCCACACAGCCCCTGCTACCCTTGTAGCCGCTTGCTGCGTGTGGTGGACTCCTGACCTATCCAGCGGACCCTGAAACCCTACCACCCTATGGCGCAAGTCGAGGAATCTGCAGCCCACACGGTCGCAGAACCGTCTCAGCCTCTGATTCAGACCCTCCACTCGGCTCTGTACCAAAGGTGCGCAGTCAGTCCTGCCGACGATACTGCAGATGGTGAGCTCTGGTTTCATCCCGCTAGCGAGACTGGCAGTCTTCACCAAATCAGATAGCCGCCGGAAGCCGGAGAGGATTCCCTCCGATCCATAGCGACACACATCATTGGTGCCGACATGAGCGACCACCTGCAGATGGGTGCACCCTGTACCCTTCATGGCAACCGGAAGGACCCTTTCCACATCTGGAATGACTCTCCCCGGTATGCACACGGAATGCACATTGGTTTTCTTCCCCTCTCTTCCTGCCATATCCCTAAGGGGCCCCATTACGCGCCTGACATTGGAGCGCAAGTCGAGGACTCTGCAGCCGGCATGGTTCCAGAACTGTCTGAGCCTCTGATTCTGATCCTCCACTTGGCTCTGCTCCAGAGGTCCGCAATGGGTCCTGTTGACCATGCTGCAAATGGTCAGCTCTGCTATCATCTCGCAAGCAATACTGGCAGCCACTTGAAACCAGAGAGAATCTCTTCTGATCCAAAGTGACACACATCATTGGTACTGACATGAGCCAGCATCTACAGTTGGCTGCACCTTCTGCTCCTCAAGGCATGCAGAAGGACCCGTTACACGTCTGGAATGACTCCATCCGGTATGAATACAGCGTGCGCATTGGTTTGCTTTGCCTCCTTGGCAGCCATGTCTCTAAGGAGCCCCATAACACGCCCAACATTGGACCTACCAAATACCAAAAACGCCACCCTCTGTGATTTCACTGATCTTGCAGCCTGAGAAGTTTCCTCTGAAACAGAACAGGCGACTATATGTGGCTGAAGGACAGTGTCAGCTACAAACAGCATCTGGAACCTATTTGTCAGACTAACTGGCCACCGGTGAGGACCGATCAGTGGAGTCGTGAATCGTGCTGGATGTCTGTTCGATCCCACAGCTGGCCCACATCACTGCGGCCCATCCACTACGGCTTCAAGCTGTTTAACCAAAGCCATCACACACTTGAGCTGAGAGAGAAGTGTCACCAACTCAGCTCACATCCGCACACAGCATTCACAGGCCCTGTCCACAGTAAAGAACGTGGAAAACTACAACACACAGACAAACAAAGGACTATCGACGCACGCTACAGGACATGTAGCTGTAGACATCAAGGAAAACGCAAGAACTGTGAATAATAAAATAAATTAATAATCAGAGATTCAAAACCTGAACTATCAAAGCAATCAGGTGAGACTAAATAATTCGCTCTTGATTAGGTTGGTTGGTTGGCATGTGGGATTGAAGAGCCAGTGTCAGTGTCGCCCCAACCGCCGTCTGCTTCACGTCTGCTGTGAAGCGAGCTACCTTAATTTAAGTTTTAACTGTATTTTTCTTACTTGTCACTTCTTCTTCGGTGTGTTTTTGCTTTTAGGAAGCTTTAATTGTCGAGTGCTAGTAATAGTGTTCCATAGATTTCGTGTTTGTTTTGAATACAGTCAGAGAGAGTCCCTTTAGTCAGCCACAGAGCCAGTAGTGCTAGTGTTTGTTTTCAATACAGTCCAGAGACAGGTAGTGCTATTTTCATTGTTTTCTACAAGAAGTGGTTAGCAATCACAGTTTAGTCAATAATCAGCCGCCTTTAGTGAATTAGCAGTCTAGTTAAAAGTTGATTAAGTCTCTTCAGTAAATTGATTCCTTAGGATGGATAGGATGTGTGACTGCTGTGTACGGACGCAGGAGGAGCTAGCCACTCTTCGCGAACAGCTGAGCGTGTTGATGGCCGCGGTCAGCCGTCTTCAGGCTGCTGCCTCGGAGTGTAGCGGCAGTGGGGAGTCTGGTGCGTCGCAAGGTACACCCCAGGTGTTACATGCTTCGCCCAATGTCCCTGCTGTCGAGACATCTTCGCGGGTACCGGGTGCGGTTGGGCCACCCTCTCCCCAAGGGGAGTGGCGGGTTCAGCGGCGTTCGCGGCGCACGAGGCGGAGGGTCAATGTGGAGGCTGGCCGTGTGGCATAGCCCGCTCTGCCTGTGAGTTGACATGTGGTTGCTCCTTCAGCAAGGTCCGAGCAGGCACACGGGGGGAGGGGTTTATTAGTTATTGGGAGCTCCAACGTTAGGCTGGTGATGGAGCCCCTTAGGGAAATAGCGGAAAGGTCGGGGAAGAAGGCAAGTGTTCACTCTGTCTGCTTGCTGGGGGGTCTCATCCGAGATGTGGAGGAGGCCCTACCGGCGGCGATAGAGAGCACTGGGTGCACCCGACTGCAAATTGTTGCTCATGTCGGCACCAATGACTCCTGCCGTCTGGGTTCAGAGGTCATCCTCAGTTCGTACAGGCGGCTGGCGGAGTTGGTGAAGGCGGAACGCTTCGCTCGCGGGGTGGAATCAGAGCTAACTATTTGTAGTATCGTTCCCAGAACCGATCGCGGTCCTCTGGTTTGGAGCCGAGTGGAAGGCTTAAACCAGAGGCTCAGACGATTCTGCGGAGAGCTGGGGTGCAAATTTCTCGACCTCCGCTATCGGGTGGAGAAATGTAGGGTCCCCCTCAATAGGTCGGGCGTGCACTACACGCCGGAAGCGGCTACGAGGGTAGCGGAGTACGTGTGGAGTGCACATGGTTTTTTTTTAGGTTAGATAATTCCCTCCCTAGGCCCGACAAGACGCCTTCTGAGACGCGGCAAGACAGGAGTAGGCAAAATGCAACAGGGAATAACAATATTAATGTGCTAATAGTAAACTGCAGGAGCGTCTATAGAAAGGTCCCAGAACTGCTCTCATTAATAAACGGTCACAACGCCCATATAGTACTAGCGACAGAAAGTTGGCTGAAACCACATGTAAACAGTAATGAAATTCTAAACTCAGATTGGAATGTATACCGCCGAGACAGGCTGGACAGTGAAGGGGGAGGCGTGTTTATAGCGATAAGAAGTGCAATAGTATCGAAGGAAATTGACGGAGATTCGAATTGTGAAATGATTTGGGTGAAGGTCACGGTTAAAGCAGGCTCAGACATGGTAATTGGATGTCTCTATAGGCCCCCGGGCTCAGCAGCTGTTGTGGCTCAGCAGCTGTTGTGGCTCAGCACCTGAAGAATAATTTGGAAAATATTTCGAGTAGATTTCCACACCATGTTATAGTTCTGGGTGGAGATTTTAATTTGCCGGATATAGACTGGGAGACTCAAACGTTCATAACGGGTGGCAGGGACAAAGAAGCCAGTGAAATATTTTTAAGTGCTTTATCTGAAAACTACCTTGAGCAGTGAAACAGAGAACCGACTCGTGGCGATAGCATATTAGACCTTCTGGTGACAACAGACCCGAACTATTTGAATCAGTTAATGCAGAACAGGGAATCAGCGATCATAAAGCGGTTACTGCATCGATGATTTCAGCCGTAAATAGAAATATTAAAAAAGGTTGGAAGATTTTTCTGTTTAGCAAAAGTGACAAAAAGCAGATTACAGAGTACCTGACGGCTCAACACAAAAGTTTTGTCTCAAGTACAGACAGTCTTGAGGATCAGTGCACAAAGTTCAAAACCATCGTACAATATGCGTTAGATGAGTATGTGCCAAGCAAGATCGCAAGAGATGGGAAAGAGCCACCGTGGTACAACAACCGAGTTAGAAAACTGCTGAGGAAGCAAAGGGAACTTCACAGCAAACATAAACATAGCCAAAGCCTTGCAGACAAACAAAAATAACGCGAAGCGAAATATAGTGTGAGGAGGGCTATGCGAGAGGCTTTCAATGAATTCGAAAGTAAAGTTCTATGTACTGACTTGGCAGAAAATCCTAAGAAATTTTGGTCCAATGTCAAAGCGGAAGGTGGATCAAAACAAAATGTCCAGACACTCTGTGACCAAAATGGTACTGAAACAGAGGGTAACAGACTAAAGGCCGAAATACTAAATGTCTTCTTGCAAAGCTGTTTCACAGAGGAAGACTGCACTGTGCTTCCTTCTCTAGATTGTCGCACAGTTGACAAAATGATAGATATCGAAATAGACGACAGAGGGATAGAGAAACAATTAAAATCGCTCAAAAGAGGAAAGGCCGCTGGTCCTGATGGGATACCAGTTCGATTTTACACAGAGTACGCGAAGGAACTTGCCCCCCTTCTTGCAGCGGTGTACCGTAGGTCTCTAGAAGAGCGAAGCGTTCCAAAGGATTGGAAAAGGGCACAGGTCATCCCCGTTTTCAAGAAAGGAACGTCGAACAGATGTGCAGAACTATAGACCTATATCTATAACGTCGATAAGTTGTAGAATTTTGGAACACGTATTATGTTCGAGTATAATGTCTGTTCTGGAGACTAGAAATCTACTCTGTAGGAATCAGCATGGGTTTCGAAAAAGGCGGTCGTGTGAAACCCAGCTCGCGCTATTCGTCCACGAGACTCAGAGGGCCATAGACACGGGTTCACAGGTAGATGCCGTGTTTCTTGACTTCCGCAAGACGTTTGACACAGTTCCCCACAGTCGTTTAATGAACAAAGTAAGAGCATACGGACTATCAGATCAATTGTGTGATTGGATTGAGGAGTTCCTAGATAACAGAACGCAGCATGTCATTCTCAATGGAGAGAAGTCTTCCGAAGTAAGAGTGATTTCAGGTGTGCCGCAGGGGAGTGTCATAGGACCGTTGCTATTCGCAATATACATAAATGACCTGATGGATGACATCGGAAGTTCACTGAGGCTTTTTGCAGATGATGCTGTGGTGTATCGAGAGGTTGCAACAATGGAAAATTGTACTGAAATGCAGGAGGATATGCAGCGAATTGACGCATGGTGCACGGAATGGCAATTGAATCTCAATGTAGACAAAATAACAGGTCAGAAACTGGAAGCAATTAATTCCATAAATTATCTGGGAGTGATTTAAACTGGAATGATCATATAAAGTTGATCGTCGGTAAAGCAGATGCCAGACTGAGATTCATTGGAAGAATCCTAAGGAAATGCAATCCGACAACAAAGGAAGTAGTTTACAGTACGCTTGTTCGCCCACTGCTTGAATACTGCTCAGCAGTGTGGGATCCGCACCAGATAGGGTTGATGGGAGAGATAGAGAAGATCCAACGGAGAGCAGCGCGCTTCGTTACAGGATCATCTAGTAATCGCGAAAGTGTTACGGAGATGATAGATAAACTCCAGTGGAAGACTCTGCAGGAGAGACGCTCAGTAGCTCGGTACGGGCATTTGTTAAAGTTTCGAGAACATACCTTCACCGAAGAGTCAAGCAGTATATTGCTCCCTCCTACGTATATCTCGCGAAGAGACCATGAGGATAAAATCAGAGAGATTAGAGCCCACACAGAAGCATACCGACAATCCTTCTTTCCACATACAATACGAGACTGGAATAGAAGGGAGAACCGATAGAGGTACTCAGGGTACCCTCCGCCACACACTGTCAGGTGGCTTGCGGAGTATGGATGTAGATGTAGATGTAGATGTAGGAACTGGTAGAACGCCACAAAATCCGTTTACTTTCCGACACAAACTGAAATACGAGAAGTGTCTAGTGGATATTAAACAAACATTCATAAAGTCAAGAAACTATACTACGAAAGCTAACAGGTGAAAGTACATAATTCGCTCCTGGTCAGGAACTTGCAAAACGTCACACTATCGGTTACTTCCCTGTTGCTGCTTGTATCTGGGGCGGCTGCTGCTGCTGGCTGACTAATGCCAACGTGCTGCCACTATGTGTCAAAACGAACGAATATCGCTATCAGGGACGCTGAAAGACTTCTACGCTATGCGATTACTGTTTGTTTTTGTTTAATTTGACTGGTGACACATGTTACAAAAGAAAATCATCTCCATCCCGTTCATAGATCACATTACAAATTTTGTAATACATATAATCTCACGTGTGGTGGTCAAGTTGTAAGTTCCTGCACCGAACAGGCAGTGGGCCACATGTCCAAGTTTTTAAATAAGCAGGCACAGCACGGTTGTTGATCTTTGGTCTCCGTGTCTTGGTCAGTGAAGTTGATTTTGGTAAGGTCTTGTGCAGCTTAAGTGTTATTTGGTGCTTAGAAGTATTTCGATGTGCACGTGCTTGGGACTTAAAATAATTTGCAATTCGGTGCAAGCTCACATCGATTCATAGTCGGGCTAACAGTAACTGAACATTTTAACCACTGTGTACATGTTGCTCTATGAAAACCTGTACGAACGGGCTGAACAATTGTTTTTCTTTTTTTTTTCTTTTTTTTGCAGTTCAATTAATCTGACGCATGGCTCCATGTGTATAGTTCACAGTTGTTACTGCCTACGAATTCTCTGCTTGCACTGCAAATTAATCATTCTGATTTCTTGTCTCGAGATTGCGTTCATTAACAACGTATTTGAGGCTAGTATTCGAATAACCTTCAGTATGATTAGAAAAACAGACTAATTAAGGTTAATCATTCGGTTGTAGCCCACATTATTATTTAATGCAATTATATTCTTAATGTATTTTCCTTTTTATAATCTCAATCCTCTTATTGATTTGTTTATTTATTTCACTGTTTTGTCACTGGTTAATTAAGCTGTATCGCGAATGATCTATATTTCTACAAAGGGCTAAAGCAACAGTTCATGACTGAACCACTTTTGATCAGATGAGTCATATTGAAGGTCATGCACTCGCCCGCTGGTTGTTAATTAACAACGAACAAACGCTGACTGGTTCAAGTCTCGGTCTGGTACACTCTACAGTTATAGTTAATTCATTACTTTTCTCTCTCCCAGTCAGAAATCAGAGATTGTCCTTTGTGCAGAATTTGTTAGTTGTCATTGCCGATGACACAGCACTATATACCATTGGCCATATCACTGATGTCATCATTGCCTGCCCCAGTGACAAGTGGACACCACTATCGCCTGGTGCCAGACAAACAAAATAGCTCTCAGTGCCGCAAAACTGCAGTAGTACATTTCACCAAGCGGCACCCAGCCCTCCAACACAATATTTTGATTGCAGGCATGCAGATGCCCTGGTCCCAGACAAGCACCCATCGCGGGATCCGGATGGACCACAAGTTGTTTCCGCACTGTCATGTGGAGTATGTTACCAACAAGGGGCAAAAGCTGACCAGGCCCCTGTACCCACCCCTCCACAGTAGGGAACTTAACCTGCATACCAAGCTCCACATCTACTGAACAGTTATCCTGTCTGCCCTCACGCTTGGCTGTGCTGCATGGGTCACAACTAGCGTCACCAGGATGTGGACGTTGCATAGCTAGCAGGTCCTCAGGTGGAGCCTGCACGCCCCACCACTCACGAGAATTGTGACTCTCCACGAGGAAGTGGATATCGTCCCCCTCAAGACTACCATACACAACAATGCGCGGCCGCTCTATATGAAAGTGAATGCCATGCAGGACACTGACCATGGGTTACACCACGTTGGGACCACACTCCCCTGCCACTGGTCTCAACATCCGGTTCCTTTAACCATCATAGAGGGATCAGATTCCGACCACGGCTAACGACAGGGCTGGCACACCCACCACGGATGCATCCTTTGGCGGGGCTAGCCACCCATTCCACGTCCACTACTTTCCCACCCTATCTGCCCATGTAGGGCTAAGTTTTTCTGTCTGACTGATTTAGTACTGTCACCGTTGTAAGGTGGTACGGGGCTCCAAGTACCACTGCCACACCTCAAAACTGTATTGCAGTGACACAGCGTCACTGCCCTGTGGATAAATTTACTGCCTCACCAACTCAGTTAGACCGCGAAAGACCGGCGATGCTGTATTGTAACATATCACATACGAAAAAAATTTCAAGTGTGGATTTGATGTATAGGAGAACAAACGCTTGAACGATTGCTTTGGGATACAGTGCTGGCCTGAATCGACGTGACTAGCGGAAACACTAGGAGAGCGAAAGCTGGATGATGCAATATTAGATAGAAGCGGTAGGCCTAGGAGCATCACTGATAGAAGCGGTCACGCTAGGGGAACGGCTGGAGCATTGATTAAAATGATAACACTAGGAGCATGGCTGCTAGGGGATACAATGTTCGCCTGAAGCCGTACAACTAAAGTGCGCATCATTTACGATGGCGGCCGAGTTTAGCTTCGTTCTGCGCATCTGACGTCACAGAACACAGCCAGCCAATAAACAGAGAACGACGTTGCCAGAACTCGACTGCAGTGCAGAGCACGGACGAGTGTCTTCAGATTTAGAAACGGTCAGTCATAAATAAAGTAATTGAACAAAAGCAATGTCTTGATAGCAGACTTTCTTTTATAGAAAGTTTGGAAAAAGCATTCTTTATACCAATTGCTTCATATTCTATTAATTAATTAAACCAAACAAGCAATAAGCCGCCTAATTCAGGCGATAGCAAGGAAAGGTGTTTGTATCATTCTAACTAACCACTTTTTTGCAGTAAAGAACCTCGGTAATTGTTTATTTCCTATTGTACTTCGACGAAACGTGAGTAATTCATAGTCATACCGACAGCGTTTGTCGGTATTTTGCGTGACATTCTGAAGTCCTCTGGGGAATTTTTTTTGATGACGAACTGCGTTAGCGTAATGGTTAAAGTGTGTAGCTGCCAACCGAAAGGTTCTGAGTTCAAACCTTGTTGGTACTCAATATTTTCTTTATTTAAAAAAAATATCGAAGTGTCTTACTTCATGAATTTTATTCATTTGAATGTTATTTTTTGATATTTCTAGTGGCAACTAAAATCGATCATACAGAAAGTATACACTATGTACTTTTACCTCTGCAAACTCTTCAAAATTCCGTGCAATGGTTTACTGCATCTAATGCTGCACAATAACTGCGTTGACCATCGAAACAAAATTAAGTCATTAATGCGGGGAATGTATCAGTCAAGAAGATGTGTAAAAATCAAATTTTTGGGCCAAATAGTCTTTGTGAAATCAAATGATAAGTGTGCCAAAGCAGTCGAAACACCATGTTTCTGCACCGGCGAGCAGTGCAGTGATGACAAAATCGCGCACAGCGCGGAATGCGAGGAGCACGTTTGTAGCAGCGAAAGGGTTAATGCGGCCGTGGTGGCGCTCCCCCCCTGAACGTAAGTTTGCGAGCTATACTATGACCATGCTTTTCTTGACGCGTACAACTGGCAACGCAGCAATATTTTAACATACAATATAAGTTTATGCGTTACACAGCCTTTTATGAAGTATTTTTCTGGAGTGCAGCATTGTAAGGTAGTGATACATTTAGAATACCGTAAATACTGCGGACAAGAAGAGAACAGAAGCTTTTGGAATGAGGTATTACGGAAGAATGCTGGAACTTAGATGAGTATACCAAATAACAAATGAAGAGAAACATAATAGAATTGGAGAGAAAAGAGCATTGCGGCCAAATTTGACTAACAGACGATATCTGTTGATAGGACACATTGTGATGCATCAATGAGTAGTCAGTTTGGTGATGGAAGCAAGTATGGGGAGGGAGGAAATAAAAATTATGGGTTGAAACCACAGTGAACACTAACTAGTCTCAAATGAATGTAGGTTGCAGTAATTAAGCAAAATGAAGAGGTTTGAACAGGAGAGAGTGATGTGGCGATTTGCATTAAACCGATCTTTGGTCTGAAGGCAACAACAGCATAGCCCAATAGCTAATGTTCACAGTGACGACCTATAGAGTAAAATGTGAGTCCATTTGACATGGTACAGCACTGGAAAAGATTTTACAATCACATCTGGCAAAATATTTTCTATAATCACTGCTGTACAGTTTCATTATACTTAAAGAACGACATCACTAAGCGACCAGAGGCTCCTGTCATTGTATTTATTTAGTGACAATCAGCTTAAGTCAAGCGACCACCTTCAAGTAGGCCTTACCAATGCATCAAGTTAAAGGAAGATTCCTTGGCGTCAAGAGCATAATCATTATCAGCATCTCACATACATGCATCCATTATCTTACCTTTTTCTATTAATAAGTAAGTGCTCAATAACATACTAAGTATTTGACGCCAAGGAACCTTTCTTCAAGTTGATGCAGTCCATTCGTGCCTTGAAGATGGTCACTTGACCGAAACTGATTCTCGACATACAAACGCACATTACAACAGCTTTTGGTGGTTTCGTGACGCTGTTCTTTAAAAAACATCTGCCACAGATGGTACCTCAGTGAAAATTAGCAGTTGAGCTACAGTAAAAACTACCAATCACATCGTAGGGAACTATTAGAAAAGAAGAACCTTAGGCGACTTGGAATCATTCTGTGCTGCTAAGACAGAGCGAGCAGCATAAACCGAACCTATAATGAAATCGATACCCGACACTATGAAGACTCACACAGCGAGCACGACTAATGGACGTATAAATGTGGCTTTTGGAACTCCGCCTTCTGCAAAACACGATGTATTTCTTTTTCTATTTACCCAAACATGTTTCGACATATTGTCGCGTCCCAAGCGTGGGTTTTGCGAGGGATTGAGCGACACGGTTCGTAAACGGGAATTAGCCGGTTGACCTAATTGAGAGGGAGTCTTTTGATCTGGCTAAGATGTTAAATTCCCTGGTGTGAAGGTACAAGGCTAGGATGTTGGTAGAAGTAAACTCGTATGGACGTTATAAAAGTTCTAATTTATTCATAAAGAATACAGATCACCCTAACTGCGTAGTGATTGTACCTAAAGAATAGCCAAGCCCATTACAGAGACGGTGACTGACTTCCACCGTTCTGGCTGCCTGATAGAACTTTCCAGCACTTTGCTGCCCACACTAGCACCCTACGTCAGAGTCCCGCGGTCGCTGCCTAAACGCTCATCGGCGACTATCTCCAACTGTCTGCCTGCAGCCCGCCCTCAGCCCAAGTCAGCTGCTACTCACGCTGACTACCGTCGCTGCCTAAACCCGAGAGAGAGAGATCCCCGGAGCGGCGTGCCTCCGAGTTTTGTTAGCTCTTCCCCTTCGACCCCATCAGCGCTTGGCATGACGTAGCGTCGAGTGCAACTTTTCCTTATTAGGGATTGTTTTAGTATTAACTTCAGTACTTTTCTTCAGAAGCTGGGTGGAGGGGTAGAGGGGCCTCTCCCTATATGGTCACGCACTGCGTCCTGAGCCCTTCATTGGCTCCTCATGACGTAGTGCGGTCCCCACCTAGGGCCCTCTTTCTTTCTCTCTCCGCTCCCAGACTTCTCCCTCTAGCCAAGAGTGTTGATACTGCAAGTTATTGTTTATTAAGGGACCTGCCCAGAGCGCCCTGTTTATCTTAATAGCTGAGTCTGCTTCCTTGCTTATCGCGCGCAGCTGCCTGGCCGCTTGGATCGCCACCTCGGCTATCTGGCTGCGTCGTTATCTTTTGTGACCCCTCTGACACGCCTGGCGTCCCCTGTTAACTCTATCTCCCCGTATGATTTCTGGTGTATCGTCTGAGAACAACTGCATTTAGACTTGGCTTTTCTGCGGTTACAACAATATGTGTGTCATCTTCTCTGGGTCTATGTGAACCTACAAGGTTCATGGATTTTTTTCTATTTTAGCCCAGTTCACAACTGATCGATTAATCAACTGAAACTACATTACTTGTGAAAACGCATTTCCTCAAGTCGGCTGCTCTTTACATCTTTTATTGTTTGAGAGCGTCATCTCCAAGGTAATCTAAAGGAATTTGCTTATTTTTGAAAATTTGGAAATTTGTGGTAAGGTCTTATGGGACCAAACTGCTGAGGTCATCGGTCCCTAAGCTTACACACTACTTAATGTAACGGAAACTAACTTACGCTAAGGGCAACACACACACCCATGCCCGAGGGAGGACTCGAACCTCCGATTGGGGGAGCCGTGCGGTCCTTGATAAGACGCCTAAGACCGAGCGGCTACACCGCGCGGTTCTTATTTTTGAACGTACTGTTTCGCTAGGGGTGGTTGTGTATGTCTGTTGTGTATGTCCTACACTTACAGTACATGTTTCGTCTGGTTGTTTATCTTTGGTTGTTTTCTACTTCTGTTGTGATTATATACTCTATCTTCCATATCCTACATTTCTCTGAATTGCTGTTTCTTAGACGTTATGCTACAGTGCTTTCCTAATTATTACGTACTATTAGGTCCATATTATTTTTTTAATTATTTTACTGTAATTAAACTAATTATTATTACTGAAGTAAAACAGTTGATGTATTGTCATTATTAATTCCTTGGAGATGTGGTCCATCTATGTGTAACTGAATAAATAACTGCTGTTACACTATACGCATTTCGCTTCTTTTTATTTACGAAGCATCGTATCTGTAATACCTGGCCGGCCGGGGTATCCGAGCGGTTCTAGGCGCTACAGTCTGGAACCGCGCGACCGCTACGGTCGCAGGTTCGAATCCTGCCTCGTGCATGGATGTGTCTGAAGTCCTTAGGCCAGTTAGGTTTAAGTCGTTCTAAGTTCTAGGGGACTGAAGACCTCAGAAGTTAAGTTCCATAGTGCTCAGAGCCATTTGAACCATTATTGTAATACCTGTTTCTTGTATGCATATTACAAATATGTTGTATAATGTTTACAGATTTGTTACTATGTTACAGTTTTCTCTTTCATTATAATTTTGTAATTTATCTATAAACATTATAGAACACATTTATTATGTGCATAAACCAAACATGTATTACAGATACAACACCTCGTAAGTAAAAGTAAGCAAAACGCGTATGGCATAAAAACAAACAGTATTTCAAGAGAGCCAGGCAAAACGCAATGCCTTTTAACTTTTCTTTAATTAATGAAAAATAAATGCCATGTACATAGGCTAACAGCTACAACATTCACCATTAATTTCTCACGTTTCAACGTAAACACCGTCTTTGTTCACAGTTTTTTTCCACCTTGAAATAGGATCATTTATACCCATGTGGTTGTTCCGTGGTCCTACTTCCTCAGTCGCTGGCGCACAGAATTATTTCAAGATCTGTGCATCTTCGAAGTGATACCCTAGGATGAGATTCTTTGAGTGCACGGCTGATTGGTTACAATTGTTTCCCTTGCCTCCTTATTCTAGTCGGTCAGTATTTTAGGTATTTATAGTACAAAAATATTGAAGTAGCCCAGTTTTTCAATAATGGTCATCACTCTAACTATGCCGAAGGACAACTGAAAACACAGTTCAATTGTTATTATCCTGAGGTAGTCACGGATTTTGACCGACATGCAGATGTTATGTGAAGAAGCCACTGCAGTCCGACTCTGCGTTGCAGCAGCCATCTGTGTTTGCCTTTCAGCTTCCCTATGGCGACGAACCTATCACTGAACGGTGCTGGTGTCCACTGTGGTATCTCCCCACTCCTTCTTCAGCCTTTCACGAAAGCGATTGGGAATTCATCACAGTACGCTATCTTGTACGTAAGTTGAAGTCGGCCATTTTCTAAATTTATATAGTGCTGCCATCTGTTGAAGTAGGGCGCTGTTACTCGAGTGAGATGTAGAAGAAGATTTGAGGAAATGTGTCAGATTGATTAGTGCTTCATTACCAACTTAACCAAACAGAAAAAAGGAGGCAATAGTTTTTGACTGGCCGTCCTATTTAGTTGCACAGATGCACTACATATCCAAGAAGATGACGATAAAAGTATGCAATCAGTTAAAGAGCAACAGAAAACATTAAAATTACCATTTTATCCATGTTATTATTAATAAAGTCAGACGCGTTTAAAATGTGTATGCCACTATCCTCCCCAAGGGCTACCATCGCGTCCTGTGGAGAACCTCCAATATGCTACTTTTCTTCAAACTGAACAAACCACCCTCTGATACCTCCTCGTCCCACCCCATCTGCCACACCTCAGTGTTTACCAAGATCTTTCAATCCAATCTCTCCTGATGCATCCATCAGCATCTGTACCATCTGCTTCTCATTATCTAGTGATTATCCGACGTAGTTTCTGTCCTTTCTTCTGTGCTGATGATCAACTCCTGAACATACCCATCTCTTATTCCAACAGCTCAACAACCATAAACCCGCTATATTTGTCTCCTTTGACCTAGAGAAACCATACGAATGCGTATGCCATTCTGGTCGCCTTTTCAAATTCCAGATTTATGCACTTCCAATCAATGATGTCCGTCTTATTGTATTCTTATTCTCAAATCGACTATCCTATGTCATTGTTAAGAACACCAATTCCCATAACTTCCAAAGCACTGTAGGAGTGCCTCAAAGTTCCATTCTTTCGCCTCCTCTTTACCTCTAATAAACTGCTGAAATACCCAAATCACCTCCTTCAGTATGCTGATGACATCACTTTCCTCGCTCTCATCCTCTCCTCCAGAAATCCCAATGATTCCTCCAAATCCATCTTAGTCAGTTTACCTCCTGGTGTAATCAATGGCTCCTTAAGATTAACCCCTCCAAAATCCTGGAAATATTTACAGAATGCATCACCCACATCTTCACGAATTCTATCTTAATATTTACAAATGTCCTATCCAGCTAGCTAATGCACTAAAGTGCCTTGGACTAACCTTTGAATGGCATCTAATGTGGAAACCTCAGCTACTAACCATCCAGCAGGAAGCTCACAATAGACTAAAACTACTGAAACTATTAACTGGCGAAACTTGGGGATTGCACCTGTCCACTGTCTTCCACACCTATAAAATCTTGATCTCACTCCTCTTTCGCTATATGACTGCTGCATGGACCTCTGCCCCAACCAAGTTCTATCGGTTCCACAAGATTCTGGAACGCTATGTACTCCACCTCACGTTCCACATCCGCTAAACTTCCCCCATATGGATCCTTTACCAACTCATCAAATTCCCACCTATACTCACTCACACTGAACACCTCTGCACAATCTATACCATCTGCAAACTAGACTCCAATAAACCTATCGGTTCAGCTCTACTTTCCAATCCTCATATGCTGCCGCGCTGTGAGTCCACCCCACCCATTCTCCCTCAACAGAGCTTCCTCTTCCTCCACTCCCCGCATTTCCTTACCCCCTTTTCCCCATCTGCTTTTGTTTCCCCTTTTTCAAACAACTGTTAGCGTCAATAGTTCTTCTCTCTACTCCGCCCCCTTTTCTGCCCCAACAGCCACTGCTAGTCCATCGCCGCTATGCACCAGTCCTCCGTCCTTATTCAACCACATTCCCACTCTCCTCACTGGCCAACGTTTTCCCCTTCAACAACAGATTCCCCATCCCAGGGCAGGTTCTTCCGGTTTTTATGACAGGGAAGTGCTTCTTTCTTATATCAGTGTAACCCTTCGCGCAAGAAGAAATTAGGCAAATAATTTTGAGACCGAAAAGGAAAAAATCTACAGGAACAGACGGGAGCCCTGCTGAAGTAATGCAAGCATTATGTGACCATAGCTTCTTGCACGAACTATACGAGTGTCTGTGGCAAGGAAGAACGCTGAAGTGGTAATAATCAGTAAAGGGCAAGATAAAGATCCAGTGATATCCAAATCGTACAGAGAAATTTGTCTTTTGAACGTTATCAGAAACATTTCTGAAAAACTATTACGCAAAGGATTAGGAAATCATAGACTGATACACAGGATGAGCCCTCACCAGTACGCCTTTAGAAGAGGCAAGTCAACTGAAGACGTAGTTAAAAGCGATTTCGTTAGCGAGAGATCCTCACTCTACATAGGCTCTAGCAATGACGATCGATGTTGCTGGCCCTTTCGATAACCTGTGACTGCCGTCCTTTATTGGTCGACTTTGGAATTTGAAGTGTCCAGAAGCGCTGTGCTACTGCCTGAGATATTATTACCATTGGTAACATGCTTCTTTACCATGGCTAGGAAAGGAAATGACGAAGACGATACAAAAAGGCTGCCCACAGGGATCAGTGTGTGGTCTAGAGTTTTGGGATGTAGCCCTGGAGACCACACTACAGAAGTTACATGGCAGAGCTAACGTATGCTGACTGGTTGCATTTGCAGATAACGTGCTGTTCGTTGTAAGCTGTGAGCCCAGGAGAATTGTAGAAGACAAATGCAGAACTCCACGAACTTGAGGGATGGTGTCGAAGTGTTGGGCTGTCACTAGCATCTCATAAAACAATGTATCTCCTGCTGAAAGAGAGCCTAGTAAGAAGTACTAAAATAAAAATAGTGTAACGATTAGGAGAAGCGCAGTAACGAGATTCCTATAGGCGTTGATGGACGAACGTCGTAATTTTGTGCCTCATGTAGGGGAAGTGGGCAGAACGGTACAAATGTAATGAATAAAATTGTAGACATTGGAAATAGGCAATTCCAGCTTCCTGGAAACAGTCAACCACGAATCTATGTTAGCGTCAGTCGTAGGATGTGGTGCGAGCGTTTAGACTCATAGATTGCAGCTAGTGAAGTCAGCCTCATTAGTGACAAGAGTTCAACGAAGAATGCGGGTAATATTAACGGGTGCCTACTTCACTACCCCAAAGGATTTGTTAGTAATTCAAGGAATATGCGCATTGGACTTGGAAATAAGGAAAAGCAGACCTTTTACTGGTTAAAGAAAGGCAATGAAATTGCAGTATGAAGGGTGCTTGGTGAAGCCAGTTCGAGAAAGGTAAGGAAAGGTAATAAAATATCGCGTATTACAACTGTGACAAAATGAATGGGACACTTCAGGCAAAGGCAGGAGAACATACGAATTTATCCTTAACATCAGGGAGAGATTAAAAATGCGAAATTTCTTAGCCGGTCGAGTGGACTGATACATTACCACACTGGCCAGGGACCGGATGCTACGTATCTATACAAAATAAAAAGACAGATGAATGACAGCTGAGGCTGTGGCAGTGTGGACATATCAGAACACACATTGTGGGACTGTGCGCTCTGTGAATATGCGAGGGGTAATGGACGACAGGTATTGAGGATGTTGGATCACAAGGCAGCACTAAGGAGCGAATCGATCCGGCGCGTCTTAGACGATACTGCAGCCGCAGTATCCAGGAAGGGCAATGAAGACTTCACGAGGCGTTCAACCCGTAAGTTAGCATGCCGCAATCAAGTCTAGACAACATACTCTTCAGATGGAAAGAAGACAGATGAGGTTGACGATCACCAAATGAAAGTGTCCCAAGAATCTAAATTGCGTTGACGCAAGTAACCAAGGAAGTGTGGACTTTAATACGTAACAGTGATGGGTGGAATTTATTGCTTATAGTGGAAACACTGCCGATGTGCTGCCCGACCCCCAAGGAATCCAGTAGACTGTGTCTGGTGACCAGGGTAGTATGAGGTCGGATCCAGTAGAGAAAATAACCATGTACAAGTTAAATGTACCTAGATAAATGAACAAAGAGAGACCTGAAACTTCGTGGCAAGTGCTCTACCAACTTTTTTTTTACTGTGCCTATTTTAGTACGAATTGGTAGGATGTTACCGACTTTTGAGTCCGATAATGTATGTATGTACTTCATGTCCTGTATCATACTCAAGTATTATGAAAATCTGGCAGATCATAGATAAAATTACGTATTCACCACAACAAAAAATATGTCGGCAGAAAACAAAAGTGGTATTACGATTATTTGCAGTACCATAAGGTTTGCGCTCTCACACTAAGGAGTACTGAAAGTAGGAAGACGACCTTTGCTCCAGCGTTGTCTTACGATTGCCTTATTGAGTCTCTACCTGCCTGCTTGTAGCTCTGCCACAAAAAGAATTAAAAACCTGGCTTTCACCGAATCTCGAAAGGGGAATGAAAGCAACTTGCACCCGGTAGGCAAGCAATTTACCTTTTCTTTCTTTTTTGTTTGTTAGTAACAATAATTTTTATTTATTCATTTAATTTTAATGTTCCAAAAGAAAAATCATATATAAAAAATAAGGGAAAGAAATATAGGGCCGAAGTGACATCCTCATCACTTCACTGGGAGTACATCCTATCCCTCGAAGCAACGTAAACCTGGGACTCCCCACCGCTTCGGGGGGTTATGAAACATGCTGCCTAGAAATTCGCAAAATGCGTTTTATATTTAGAGTGGCGTCGGATGATTTCGTGTTGTTCTAGTAGATACTGCCAATAGTCCATGCCCGATATCAAGGTCCGCGAGAGCACGTGGTGCGATGCGTGTCCTCCAATCCATCGGATTGCCGAAGTTTTTTGTGAGGGGAAAAGACAGCGTCAGGGAAAAATAAAGCGTCCATCGTGATCGTTGATTCGTCGGTGCGTCGGAGGACGGCCATGATGCGTTGCGTCAGCCGCCAAAAATCCGTTGCCTCACCGCACTGCAGAGAATGTTCGTCGGTGTCCTGCATGCCACATATAAGGCAGAGCGGGGAATCTACCATGCGAGTGTCGTACAATTGTTGGCGGTTGACTGTCTTGTGGTTGATTAGTGTATGCCATGACGATCGCGCTGCTGTGGTGAGGAGAGGTGTATGGACAGCTCGCCAAATCTGTCGCCAGTTTCGTGTTGGGTAAGTAAGTTCGACAACATCGCTGCCAAGATGACGCCGCAAGTATCGATATATCTCACGGGTAGTGGGGATTCTTGTAGAAGGTATCTGTGACTGAACATAACTAAAATCAACAAAAAAACGCGCGACGTGAGAAAACGAGGGCGAGATTGTGCCTACCGCCACCGGTGGTTCAAAGGACGTGGGAAGAAGCACATCCAGGATGGCCGACGTGATGGCGTGTTGCCGTTGGTTCCAAGAGCGTAGCATCGCTCGCAGGTATAGAGCTAAAGCCTTGTTACGCACATCCGTGAGGTAAAATCCTCCAGAATGGTGTGGGAGAGTTAAAGTCTCGTATTTGATCTTAAACAACATTCCTTGGCTGACACTGTATCCAAAGGCCGCCATCAATCTGTTAGCAATACCATGTGGCATTGGCATTACCTGTGCCAGGTGCGGCAGTCGCGAGGCCAGATGAACATTAGTGTAGTCCACTCTTTGGAGCAGGTCGTGCGTTCGAAGTGAATTGTTGCGTATGTGCAGTCGGACGTTCTGGAGGAGACGTCGATAGCTCGCCGCCGCTGACTGCCGTAGCGATCGGGTGAACAATACACCTAAGCATCGCAAGATGCCCACCGTCGCAAACGGACTGCACAGCGACCAGCCCTCGACCGATGTGCATGATCTTGGTTTCATTCATGTTGACCCAGCTTCCCGCAGCTACTCCGTACGTAGTAAGAAGGGTAACCACCTGACTTACTTCGTTCTCCGACCGAACGAGTATCATCAAGTCGTCGGGATATGCACGACACGTGAAGGAGCTCGCACGGAGTCGGACGCCTGTTAGAGTCCGTCTAAGAGTCTGCATCAATGTAAACAGTATCATCGACAAGGGACATCCTTGCCTAACTGAGCTGCAAACAGGAATCGTTCCTATCTCCTTGCCATGACGAAGGAGGCGCATGAGGACGGTAACAAAATCCTGTGGTATCGCCATGCGTCGCATGGTCGAGTCAAGGAAATCATGGTTGATCCTGTCAAAGGAACGATCAGAATCCATCGATACGAACGCCGCATGCGACAAGCTGGCGCCAGGGAAATTACGTCACGGTATTCGCCGATGATAGAATGTATGTTGCTCCGAACCCCTAGACAAGCCTAGTCTGGTGGTATCGTCTTGGATATTACAGTCTTGATCCTTGCCGCCAGCATTCGCGCAAAGATCTTATAGTCAGTATTGAGCATTGTGAGCGGTTTAAATTGATGGGCGCTGACACTCGCTGTCGATTATGTTATTGGTATAAGCGGTCCCTACATGAACTGCGACGGAACGTCCGTGTCAGGGCTCAATAACTCATTATACATCAATACCAACTGGGACATCATTAAATCCGCAAATGCGCGGTAAAATTCGAGTGTCAATCCATTTGGCCCAGGGGATTTATGCACCGCACCCTTCGCGAGTGCGCCTCGGATGTCATCTTCCGTTACGGGTTCCAATAGTGCTTCTGCATCCGGACCATCCACCTCCGTTTGCATCTGTCACAAAATTTCTTCTCCTGCCCGATTGTCCGTCGGCGTCCCAGTGAAAAGGCGGCGGTAATGCTCCAGAAACTCAGCAGCAATGTCTTGTTGTGACGTCAAGGGCTGACCATCGTCATCATGGAGGACTGTGATTAGGGATAGGCGATTACGCGCACGTCCCTTGGATACATGATGCATGCCAATACGTTCCCCATCGACGTTGTCCAAGCACCGAGCACGGATCGAAATTCTCTCCAGTCGACGTCTCGTGATCGCTAAAATGCAGGCCTGAATGCGATGGACTTCCGCGTGACGCTCGGGCGATGGAGCCCTGGAGGACAGGTGGCGGAGTACCATGTAGTAATAATCAAGTGTATCTCGGAGCCATTTCGCTTTTTCCTTGCCATACGTTATGAGAGCTCTTCGTATCGCCGGATTTGCACACTGCAGCCACCACGAAAGAACCGTACGGTGCAGCGGCAGTAGGCGAGTGCAAGTCTGCTATGTTTCTTCGATCCGCTGGCGACATTCGAGAAGCAACATTATTTCGACGTGGCTGCCGGGACATTGGTGTCCCTGACTCCTTCGTCGGCAGCGCTGCGTCAGTCGGTGTCAATGAAGAGGGACCATCTGAAAGGCAGGACATCCGGTCACCATCTGACGGAATCCTGTCACCGTCCTCTAAAGGCACGTGTTCTGTGTCAGACAGTTCTTCGGCTAGGATACCTTCCGTGTCCCCTAGGCTAGGGGGGGGGGGGGGGGACGTGTCACCCCAACTATGGCGACGCTTTTTGCGACGCTTCGGCGATCGCTGTTTGCGTGCCCTGCCCTCTGCTGCCTCACTGTGTTCGTCGATCGTTCGTTGGTCCTTTGCCGACGCAACTGTCTCGACCTCCACTTTCACGCCGCGTGCTACATGTGAGTTTTAGGAAAGGCTCCTCCCTCAACTGACGTGACGAGGGTGTAGGGACATTCTCCGAGTCACCTCCATGCTCCCGTAACTCGGTCTGCTCTTGCATAAACACGTCCTTGTCACGCTCCGAACTTGGAAACACCTCCCGGCGGGCCACCGACACGTACGTCATCGGCATTTGCGTGGGAACTTCTCGGTGTGACGCTTCTCCATGTGGCAGCTGCACGACGCGGCGTTGTATGCACTCCGAGCGGATATGTCCTTCTCCACCACAGCCAGAACAGGTGCGTGGCTGGCCATCGTAGATCACAGTAGCTCTACATCCGCCAATGTATAAATAAGAATGTTTAGTAAGGACGATCCGCACCTGTCGCACGCCGTTTTGCACAGGATAGGTGCTAAAACCTGCCCAGCGTTCAGGCGTATTACTAAGTACCGTTCCGTATGGTCGCAGCGATTCAGTAACCATCGATTCTGGCACCTTAAACGGCAATTCAAAGATCCGAATGGCCCTCACACCCAGTCCTGAAGGAGCTACTGTTACATCGCTGATATGGCCATCAGTGCGTCGAGTTTTAAATTCTCTTTGAGCAGCGAAGAGTGTTCTTTCCCACGCAGCTTCATCGGTCATCTTTACGTACATTGTACTGCTTACAATGGACAGGTGTATTCCAATTATGTCTGCAGCAGGTAAACGAACTTCTTCCCTCAAAAAACGCTCTATTTCGAAAGCTTTGGGTCTGGCAAATTCGTTGTCGAACGTAAATTGGAGCGTAGTCTTTCGAAAATTGTGTGCCATGGCGATCGAGTGAGACAACACGCACGAGTACCGGCGGTGTGAACACTTCCTCGTCCACGCGCGCCCGCGGCCGGGACAGCAGGTCCGTGCCGCGCCACCGCCTAAAGCAGACTGAACAACTGAGCCACAGAAGCACGACTCACGCCCCGTCCTCACAGGTTTAATTCCGCCAATACCTCGTCTCCTACCTTCCAAACTTCACAGAAGCTCTCCTGCGAACCTTGCAGAACTAGCACTGCTGGAAGAAAGGATATTACGGAGATATGGCTTAGCCATAGCCCAGGGGATGTTTCAAAATTGAAGAGTGGAAATTTCATTCTGGAAACAGAGAGCTGATTCTGTGGGGCCTGTAGTAGTGTTAGTATTTGGGTAAGTTATTAAGGGTGATAGCCCACCCTGCCCGTATGGGGTGTGGGGGATGAAATATCAAAAATGAAAAAAAATAGAAGTGTGGGGGTGGGGGAGGGGAGAGACGACAACGACGACAAACCTTGACGCAACGTCTGATACTGACAGTAAACCAGCTTACGAATACAAGTTTCAGGCTGTCTCTAGACGACCCGTCTTCGTCACGACTGCTCCGTAATATTTATTCTGTCGCAGCGCAAAGGCCGTGCTTCAGCTGCTGATGAACTTTACAGATATCAGAAGCGTATTCTCAACATGTTGGATTCCTGACCACGAAAGTGAAGCGGCTCGGAATACCGAACCGTAATTATTGTTACGAGAAAGGAACAGAGAGATAGAGAGAGAGAGAGAGAGCAGTGGGAGAGGAGCGCGTTCTGGATGCTAATGAGCAGCTGCTGCTGCGTAGCGCTAGGTGGGAAGCGGCAGGCGAGCTATAAATCACTGTGCAGAAGCCAGCCGTCAGCCGCGGCCGCCTCTCGTAACTGGCCGTGTAATTTCCTGAGTGGCCCGTGGGCTGTCAGCTCCAGGCGCGGCGGCTCTGCGGATCCAACGGCTCAGCACGATGTGGAGAAATGAACACAGCTTCAGCGCCTTCCGTGAACGGCCGCTATCAAACTGTCCGTTAGGAAGACGTTCTACGCAACTACACAGGTGGAACGTACATGCTACTGAACAGACGCGGAATAAGCGGAGGCAGTGGTTTAGTTTCATTAGAAATTTTCATCATTTAATGTCAGTCAAACGAGGTTCGCAAGCCAATGTTACCGGATTTTCCTGAAGTTTTAGTTGTTCACTGTTGTATGTTACCGGGGACCTAGAAACGAAGGAGAGGCTCCGTCCCCGCCGCAGCCAGCGAACCCAGGGATATTGTGCGGTTCGGCCCCCGGTGGACCGCCCAGGGAACGTCTCACACCAGACGAATGTAACCCCTATGTTTCCGTGCTAGAGTAAAGGTGGTGTATGCGTACGTGGAGAACTTGTTCGCGCGGCAATCGCCGACATAGTGTAACTGAGGCGGAATAAAGGGAACCAGCCCGCATTCGCCGAGGCAGATGGAAAACCGCCTAAAAACCATCCACAGACTGGCCAGGTCACCGGACCTCGACACAAATCTGCCGGGCGGATTCGTGCCGGGGACCAGGCGCTCCCGGTGGCCGAGAGGTTCTAGGCATTTCAGTTCGGAACCGCGCTGCTGGTACGGCCGCAGGTTCGAATCCTGCTTCGGGCATGGATGTGTGTGATGTCCTTAGGTAAGTTAGGTTTAAGTGGTTCTAAGTCTAGGGGACTGATGACCTCAGATGTTAAGTCCCATAGTGCTCAGAGCCATCTGAACCAGGCGCTCCTTCCCGCCCGGAAAGCCGTGCATTAGACCGCACGGCCAACCGGGCGGGCTTGTTCACTATTACAACCATCTGAAATGAGAGTCCCACAGTTTGCTTTCACATGTCTGAAATTTTCTGAACAGTGACGTGCTGTAATTATAAAAAGACTGACGCACATCTTTCGTTCCCCGTCTTATTTAAGTTACCTGTGTTCTATAGAAGTCTAAAAGGCTCATTTACGGAAGAAAGTTTGATAATATAGCGCGATGCTGCTTTAAAAAAAACTTGAAACAGAAGCTTAAACATACACACATCAACAAATGTTTTGTATCACCCCGATGCGTCGTGCAGGTGCGTTGCTATTGTGAACGACGTGGGGTGGCAGTGCGGTTTGAGGCGCCATGAACGGATCGCGCGGCCCCTCCCGCCGGAGGTTCGACTCCTCCCTCGGGCATGGGTGTGTGTGTTGTTTTTAGCATTAGTTGGTTTAAGTAGTGTGTAAGTATGGAACCGATGATCCCAGCAGTTTGGTCCCTTAGGAATTCACAGAAATTTGAATATTTTGTTATTGTGACTGTTCCTGGAACTATCGAGAGGTCATCCCCGACGTTAAATACACTGACGGAAAAAAACCGCGGCACCAAGAAAGAGTTGTACAACATAAATGAAAGTTTTTATTAAAAATGAAACTCCTCCAGCTGTACTTAAGATTTCATATTTATTTGGCTACTAGTTACGCCTGCCATCGATGTGGAGCAATTATTGGTCTCACCGCGGACTTCTAGTACTCAGCCACATACAACTGATATCATCAAAGTGCACGGACCTGAAGATGGCGTTGACGCAACGTCGAAACTAGTAGCCAAATAAATATGAAATATTAAGTACAGCTGGAGGAGTTTTATTTTTAATAAAAATCATACCAGCTGTTTTCCCACCGTCAACCAATTTAAATATGGATGTACGAAGGCTAATCGAAAGTTGGTAGGCATGTTTACACCCGTCTATTCATATTTCGAGCCAGTTGCGTAAGGGTGGGACTAGTAGCGCCACCATAAGGAAGAAAATCATGTTTTTTTTTATATGCACGCTGTAACTGTCGTGAACGTTAGTTAGCTCTTAGATTGGACGTGTTGAGTTGATGTTAGTAAAAATGCGGTTAAGGAGACAAAGACGCCATTATCAACATCTCAATAAGATTGAACGAGGTCGTGTAATAGGGCTACTAGGAGCTGAAAGTTTCCTCTGCGATACTGCGGAAATATTGGCAGGAATTTGGCCACTGTAATAATAGGTTTGTTTGTAAGTAAATGTTCTGCAACCAGTCACCATTTTTCTTTACTTTACTTTATGCACAACGCGTTTAGGGAAATGATTCCCATTTTCAAGTGCGTCTTGTGTATGTATTAATCCATTTCTATTGATGTTGTCATTGTGTGAGAGTCTGCTTCATTTTGTTGACTCTTAAGTTTTCTAATGGTCCATTTGTGCAGACTCTCACACACACTAAATGTTGTGGTTGGCAGGAGAGCCAACCGTATGGTTAAAGGAGGCCGAAATGCACGCGTTTTAGCTCACGCAGGCTGGCGTGAGGTCTGGAACATGACAAGGGAATTAGAATTGAGTAAAACGGACGTAGCTGGTGGAATACTTATCTTTAATCCATTAATGGAGAACGTCGATCTTTATGATATATGATTCACAATATCAATAGTATGAATACTGGCGCCTTGCTAGGTCGTAGCAAATAACGTAGCTGAAGGCTATGCTGACTATCGTCTCGGCAAATGAGAGCGTAGAAGACAGTGAACCATCGCTAGCAAAGTCGGCTGTACAACTGGGGCGAGTGCTAGGAAGTCTCTCTAGACCTGCCGTGTGGCGGCGGTCGGTCTGCAATCATTGATAGTGGCGACAAGCGGGTCCGACGTATACTACCGGACCGCGGCCGATTTAAAGGCTACCACCTAGCAAGTGTGGTGTCTGGCGGTGACACCACACTAAACATTACAGGCAACTTGTAGACTTAACAGATCGCAAAAATCTTATATAAACAAAACAGTTACAAAGATCTTCTTACAGGTACCTGTTTATATACGATATTTTAGATGTGTAAAGTGTATAACAAGTTGTGTGTGATGTTAAGTGTGTTTGAGACTCTGCACAAATAGACACTTAGAAAACTTAAAAGTCAACGAAATGAAGCAGACTATCACACACTGACAACATCAATAGTAATGTCTTAATACACGCAAAAAACGCACTTGAAAATGGGAATCATTTCCCGAAACGCGTCGTGCGAAAAGTAAAATTAAGAAAAATCGTGACTGGTAGCAGATTTATTTATAAACAAACCTATTGTTGTCACAGTCGCAGGCTTTCAAAAACCATTTGTAATGGATCAAATCAGATTTGACCACTGTAGATGACTGCTTTCAGCTATGATGGGGTCGCAAGATGAACGGTCTCTGAACGACCACGTGGCACTGCCGAGAGGGAATACCATAGAGTTCGGCGTAGTCTACAGCTCTCGGGGATCATACTGCGTCTGCACCAGCAGTTGACACAAGGCAACTCCGAGCCAGACGCCCTGACTTCAGTGGTGTCAAGCGAGAGCTCATTGGAGGGCAGGGTGGACGTCTGTTTTGTTATCTGATGACGACTGGTTCTACCTCAGTGCCATTGATGGTTATGTGTTTGTTAGGAGGAGGACAACTGAGGGACTGCAACCAGCCTGTCTCTGTGGCACACCTGGAGTTATGGTCCGGGGTGTGATTTCATATGACAGCAGGAGCACCCTCACGCTCTCTGACTGCAAAACTGTACGTTAGTTTGGTGATTCGACCTGTTGTGCTGCCATTCATGAACAGCATTCCACGGGTGTTTTCCAACAGGATATCGCTGACCCACATACCGCTGTTGTAACACAACAACCTCTACGGAGTGTCGATATTCTGTCTTCTCCTCGATCACCATATTTATCTTCAAATGGTTCAAATGGCTCTGAGCACTATGAGACTTAACATGAGACTTAACATCTGAGGTCATCAGTATCCTAGAACTTACACTATTGGAAATTAAAATTGCTACACCACGAAGATGACGTGCTACAGACGCGAAATTTAACGATAGGAAGAAGATGCTGTAATATGCAAATGATTAGTTTTTCAGAACTTTCACACAAGGCTGGCGCTGGTGGTGGCACCTACAACGTGCTGACATGAGGAACGTTTCCAACCGATTTCTCATACACAAACAGCAGTTGAGCGGCGTTGCCTGGTGAAACGTTGTTGTGATGGCTCGTGTAAGGAGGAGAAATGCGTACCATCACGTTTCCGACTTTGATAAAGGTCAGATTATAGCCTATCGCGATTGCGGTTTATCGTATCGCGACATTGCTGCACGCGTCGGTCGAGATCCAATGACTGTTAGCAGAATATGGAATCGGTTGGTTCTGGAGGGTAATACGGAAAGCCGTGCTGGATCCCAACGGCCTCGTATCACTAGCAGTCGAGATGACAGGCATCTTATCTGCATGGCTGTAGCGGATCGTCCAGCCACGTCTCGATCTCTGAGTCAACAGATGGAGACGTTTGCAAGACAACAACCATCTGCACGAACAGTTAGACGACGTTTACAGCAGCATGGACTATCAGCTCGGAGACCATGGCTGCGGTTACCCTTGACGCTGCATCACACACAGGAGCGCCTGCGATGGTGTACTCAACGACGAATTTGGGTGCAAAACGTCATGTTTTTGGATGAATCCAGGTTCTGTTTACAGCATCATGATGGTCGCATCCGTGTTTGGCGACATCGCGGTGAACGCATATTGGAACCGTGTATTCGTCATCGCCATACTGGCGTGTCACTCGGCGTGATGGTATGCGGGGTACGGGGTGCCACTGGTTACACGTCTCGGTCTCCTCCTGTTCGCACTGACGGCACTTTGAACAGTGGACGTTACATTTCAGATGTGTTATGACCCGTGACTCTACCCTTCATTCGATCCCTGCGAAACCCTACATTTCAGTAGGATAATGCACGACCGCATGTTGCAGGTCCTGTACGGGCCTTTCTGGATACAGAAAATGTCCGACTGCTGCCCTGGCCAACACATTCTCCAGATATCTCACCAACTGAAAACGTCTGGTCAGCGGTGGCCGAGCAACTGGCTCGTCACAATACGCCAGTCACTACTCTTGATGAACTGTGGTATTGTGTTGAACCTGCATGGGCAGCTGTACCTGTACACACCATTCAAGCTCTCTTTGACTCAATGCCTAGGCGTATCAAGGCCGTTATTACGAACAAAGTGGTTGTTGTGGGTAATGATTTCCCAGGATCTATGCATCCAGATTGCGTGAAAATGTAATCACATGTCAGTTCTAGTATAATATATTTGTCCAATGAATACCCGTTTATCATCTGCATTTCTTCTTGGTGTAGCAATTTTAATGGCCAGTAGGGCAGAACTACTAAAACCTAACTAACCTAAGGACATCACACGCATCCACGCCCGAGGCAGGATTCGAACCTGCGACCTTAGCAGTCGCGCGGTTCTGGACTGAAGCGCCTAGAACCGTTCGGCCAAAACGGCCGGCTATCTGTCTTCAGTGGAGCACATATGGGACATGAATGGACGACAACTTCGGCATCATCCAAAAACAGCATTAACTGTCCCTGTCGTGTCCGACCAAGAGCAAAAAGCATGAAGTCCATCCCATAAACTGACATCGAACACCTGTACAACACAATGCATGCACATTTGCCGTCTTGCGTCCGGTTACTAACGTACAAGAATTCAACATTTCCAATGGCTTATCTCGCTCTCACATTAACCTGTGATCATGCAATGTTAATCAATATGTCACCAAGACAAATGTATTCCCCTAAATTTCATTTCTCTGTGTTAACTATCTTTTGGTGCTGCGATTTTCTTCCGTCAGTGTATAGTTACCATGAGCGTTACCTACAAGTAGAATCTCACACTCGAATGGATTGCAGCAAGTCAGTTCAAACTAAAACAATCGCTACCAATGATCGGGTCCGCGTCATCACACTATACGAAGAAGGCTTGTCAACCAGGGAAGTTTGCTCGACGAGTGCACTGGAGTCAAAGTCATGGGGTGCAGAGGACTTACAGGTATGACAGGTGCACAGGAAGGTCGATATGTACGACTTCTGAGTCAAAGGAACGGTAGGCTGAGACTTCCAGAACTGAAATCGCCGTTCGAAGAGTCTACAGGTCTTTATGTATCGCACCAAATTGGTAGTAACGGTTGCATGATGGGTATCCTCATACCCGACAACCATGGAGAGCACCAGATCGTACACCGTAACACCATGGACTCTGTTGCAGATGTTAAAAAAATCATGCAAAATGGACCCTCCAGGATTGGCTTTGGGTGATGTTTAAGGACGAAACTCTTATCTGTTTGTAACTTGATCATCGCACACAACATGTCTGGAAACAAACCGCTAACATGGAAATCCTCCACCTCTGTGTCCCACATATGAAATAGTGTGGTGGAGAAATGATGTTCTGGAGTGACATTGCATGAGGCCACCGTTCCCCTCTTCTGGTTGTTAAGCGCAAACCCACTGTCCTTGTGCACACTGACAAGACTCTACAGTCAATAGTGGAATCGTACCACCAATATTTTTGTGACAATTTCAGCTTGACGGATGAAAAAAGTGCTCATTGTCTTGTTCTAGTGAACACGTTCTTCGGCGTGATGGGATCACCACAATGGAATAGCTTGCCTGTTTCCCGGACATGAACCAATCGAACATATTTGGGATCGATTGAAACAAGCTGTTTTTGAACGTCGACAATGAATATGTACTCTGAGCCATGTAAGAGTGGCACAATTTGCACCAGGGCTGATTTGATGGTGTGGAACGACGGACTCAAGTCTGCATCCGAGCAAGGGAACATTGCACCACGTATTGACTTTGTTCAGGAGAGCTGCGAAATACCCTCCATGTGAAGCAGACGATTATATAATTATACAAATGATTTTTTTTATTTAGAGATCTCTACACATTGCAAAAGGATAATGCACATGTCTCAGAGCCATCATTGTTTTCTGTAGCATGAATTTCGTAATAAAGGGATAATGCAAAACTTTCGTCGATGTGTGTAAAATAAATTTAGTTAACACATTTAGAAAAAGCTGTCCTTTGATTCCATAGAAAAAAAATTGAATAACATTTCTTATTTACCAAAGTAAATGTTCAAGCTTTATCGTGGGACCATTATGGGAATAATCACTATAACATTTTCGTCTTTGCTTTTTTACCCTCTGCGTTCGGATAAAAATCTTTGTTATTTTGATCTGGTAAGGTAACAATATAATGAGTCGAAAGAAAGAATGTTTATTAATACTATATTTACTTTTAGATAGTGACTTATATCAACGATTGTAGTCATGTGGGTTACATTCTACATCAAAGAGAAGGATACGAAGCGTTATCCCTGTGTAACATTATAAAGAATATAATTTCTCCCACTGACCAGTCATGCAATAACTTCATAAACTGAGCATGACTATTACAGACAAATTTTCCTTCTAGGAGCATGCTCAATGAACAGCAGTGTGACTGTTTTTTCATATTACGGTCTTTGTAAGCAAGAGGCGAAGAAGCTATATATATCAACATATAATGTTGATGAAACAATATATTCATTATACATTCAGTTTCCGTTGCAAGGTCAGTCATTACCAACTTCGCAGATTCCCTCCCGCTGTGAGTATGAAGATCGTGAAGTCCTGTAGTCGAACGCCACGAGTTTCTCACTACCCTACTCGCCTGTCCAGCTGCCGAGGTCACGATTAACAAGCGAGACTGATGTGTGTGCTGAGCGTCCCTACCTGGAACACTGGTATTATCTTTCATTTATAAACAACAGTTAAGCTCACGTTGCGTGGTAATCCTTGTCTTCTACTACACAGGATACGGAACCAAATGTACCTGTAAAACAAAAACAGATTTATTTTATTTATATGCTTTAAATGGTATAATTGTGTACAAAAAATTGAATAGTATGTACAGGGTGTTTCAAAAATGACCGGTATATTTGAAACGGCTATAAAAACTAAACGAGAACCGATAGAAACACACCGTTTTTGCAATATGCTTGGGACAACAGTACATTTTCAGGCGGACAAACTTTCGAAATTACAGTAGTTACAATTTTAAACAACAGATGGCGCTGCAAGTGATGTGAAAGATATAGAAGACAACGCAGTCTGTGGGTGCGCCATTCTGTATGTCGTCTTTCTGCAGTAAGCGTGTGCTGTTCACAACATGCAAGTGTGCTGTGGACTACATGGTTTATTCCTTAGAACAGAGGATTTTTCTGGTGTTGGAATTCCACCGCCTAGAACACTGTGTTGTTGCAACAAGACGAAGTTTGCAACGGAGGTTTAATGTAAAGGACCGAAAAGCGATACAATAAAGGATCTGTTTGAAAAATTTCAACGGACTGGGAACGTGACGGATGAACGTGCTGGAAAGGTAGGGCGACCGCGTACGGCAACCACAGAGGGCAACGCGCAGCTAGTGCAGCAGGTGATCCAACAGCGGCCTCGGGTTTCCGTTCGCCGTGTTGCAGCTGCGGTCCAAATGACGCCAACGTCCACGTATCGTCTCATGCGCCAGAGTTTACACCTCTATCCATACAAAATTCAAACGCGGCAACCCCTCAGCGCCGCTACCATTGCTGCACGAGAGACATTCACTAACGATATAGTGCACAGGATTGATGACGGCGATATGCATGTGGGCAGCATTCGGTTTACTGACGAAGTTTATTTTTACCTGGACGGCTTCGTCAATAAACAGAACTGGCGCATATGGGGAACCAAAAAGCCCCATGTTGCAGTCCCATCGTTCCTGCATCCTCAAAAAGTACTGGTCTGGGCCACCATTTCTTCCAAAGGAATCATTGGCCCATTTTTCAGATCCGAAACGATTACTGCATCACGCTATCTGGACATTCTTCGTGAATTTGTGGCGGTACAAACTGCCTTAGACGACACTGCGAACACCTCGTGGTTTGTGCAAGATGGTGCCCGGCCACATCGCACGGCCGACGTCTTTAATTTCCTTAATGAATATTTCGATGATCGTGTGATTGCTTTGGGCTATCCGAAACATACAGGAGGCGGCGTGGATTGGCCTCCCTATTCGCCAGACATGAACCCCTGTGACTTCTTTCTGTGGGGCACCTGATAGACCAGGTGTACCGCCAGAATCCAGAAACAATTGAACAGCTGAAGCAGTACATCTCGTCTGCATGTGAAGCCATTCCGCCAGACACGTTGTCAAAGATTTCGGGTAATTTCATTCAGAGACTATGCCATATTATTGCTACGCATGGTGGATATGTGGTAAATATCGTACTATAGAGTTTCCCAGACCGCAGCGCCATCTGTTGTTGACAATTGTAACTACTGTAATTTCGAAAGTTTGTCTGCCTGAAAATGTACTGTTGTCCCAAGCATATTGCAACAAACGGTGTATTTCTATCGCTGCTCGTTTAGTTTTTATTGCCGTTTCAAATATACCGGTCATTTTTGAAACACCCTGTAAGTGCCACAAACTAAAATTTTCAATATTCAAATAAATGTGTCTTAAATATTGGATGATTATATTAATTTTATGAAAAAATATGTGTAATTCAAAATACCCCCAGAAAACATAAAAACAGTTTTGTTATGAATATGTATAAAGGGAACAAAACTTATATGGATAAAGAAGTAAGCGCCATCCTTTCGTTTTCTGGAAAACTCTGTAAGTGCCTTACTAAGTTTGTTGAATGGATGTAAGTCAAGCGTTTATGTTAAAAAAAAAGATGGTAAGTCCACTGTAGTTTTGAGACTTTACATATAATTTTACTCGTTCAATGCTAGACTAATATAAATATGTTGTAAAAAATGTTTTGGATGGTTTTTGGAAGCAAAGTTGTTTGTCTTCCGTTTATTCCGCTTCTTCTTTCATCGGTAAGTTTAAGCCACCTGCAAACCAAAAACTGAAACAGATGTCTAAATTTGTTTTGGGAGACTTAGCTATATCATAATATTTTGACTTTTTATTCACTTTCGAAATTCGTTCTGATACAGTTGATCGTTTTTGACTGAATCAGTTTTATTTTACACACACGTATATATACGAGAAATGAAATGCAAAGTTATCCGCATTTAGTAATCGAAATAAAATTACAGTACTGTACTTCTTTCCTCCAAGCAGTCCTATTCCTCATCTTCTTCTTACAATTCCATGTTGCAGGCCTCTTCATCTTTGTTCTCTAACAGGGCTCTGTAGAAGTTGTTGTCTTCTTTTTCCAAAAGATTACTCTTCTTTTCTTTAGAGATTTTGTATTTAAAGTGTATTTTTGGCAGGTCATGAACATCTGGTACATTGTAAAGATTAGCATCTTCCTTTAAAACATCAGCGTTTTCCCAATTTACCATAACATCACCTTCAAGACTCAAAACTGATGCCACTTTCACTGTGCTAAGATTCTTGTGGGAAACGAGGAAGTGGGAAATTTTACTTATTGTCAGTTCTTTTGTATTTAGGTAGTCTTTAGCAAGGCCTTTAAAATCTACAGTAAAAGGTCTTGTCAATTTTGCACTACCAACTAACACTGCAAGATCTTTAGGTGTTATCGCTTTCGCAGCTTTGCGTTTTTTCTCAGCCACTCCAAAATCACGGTCACAGCTCATGTAGCTGTGTCCACTTATAAGATATTTCACATCAATTGAACGATAAATTCCTTTGTGGACAAAATACATAATAGACATTAACATTATATGGTTTTTGTTTTGTGCTCCTCAATTGTCGCGCCATAACACAAGCCTTTTCACGATGAAAATTTCCTCCAGTAGAAGCAACTTAGAACAAACAAGAAGCTATTTCGTTAGCGCCAAGGTCTCCAATCCCTTCATGCCACATACACATATATGAAGAGCTATTGTCCCCAACATGTATTCGTAGATTGTAGCAAGATACCTGTCTACAATAAAACATAGTGCTATGTGTAAGCAAGGTCCATGCATAAGGTTGTACTGGCTCGGGCATGGATGTGTGTGATGTCCTTAGGTTAGTTAGGTTTAAGTAGTTCTAAGTTCTAGGGGGCTAATGACCACAGCAGTTGAGTCCCATAGTTCTCAGAGCCATTTGAACCATAAGGTTGTATAAATAACCGTTGGAAACTGTGAAGATGTAATATCTTGTTTCATACACTTATGAGCCTTTTCCCATTTTCGGTGATGGAACTCTTGCTGGGCTTTTACTTCCCGTTTTGCCTTTTTGCTGGTCGTAGATTGCAACTTTGCCTTTAAAAAAGTCACACTTTTTACAGGTATCAACTGCAAGAGCTTTAAATTTTAGGTTTGGAAAATCTTATTGTAACAGTTTTGCGTAAAACCTGTATGTAACATCACTTGCAGGATTTCGTTTTTTAAAAGCCACGTACATTTACTGTTTATTTAGATCAGGTGACAAAAACTCATTACTTGATTTTTTTTGGTTGTAGTGACTTTCGTAGCTGGGGAATGCGTATATATAATATCTTACAAGAATTCGACCATCTTATGTAAATTTAAACTTGTGTGCATTTGATGCACGTGTTTTCCCTCTTTTGTCCTCAGAAACCAAGCAACATGATTTCTTTTTTGTTTGTAAAACAATCAATTTCGTTTCTGATGTAGAAAAAATTTCTTTGAAGGTTTTTTTGCACACTTGCACATTTTCACCTGTACCATTGAAGATGTCATAAGCAAAAGTACAAGTCCACCTACTCTCTGCTGCACATTCGTACGTCCCATAACATCTGCGACCAATAGGTAACATTTGAATATGATTCAACAAATATGTTCCTTGGCTTTCTTCATCAGCTTCATAAAACTCCAAAAACAATAGCTGTTTTTGTTCACTGCTTATGTTTTTTACACTTTTACTTACAGGAGCAGCTTGCCTGATCCGCTCGTGGTTGTTTTGCAGGTATCTCTTTCCCACGACTGTTAATGTATCGCTTTTCCATTTTCTGGTTGGTATATTAAACACACAATCGAAGAACACTCTAAAACACACACGTGAAACGACCGAAATCACTGCCATGTCAACGTACTGTCACCAACTAAAGCAAATGTGTAGCTGAGGCACATACATCATGGCATTGCCTCTTACATCTCATCTCAGGCCCGCTGGCGCTTGCACAGTGCTGCTATCTTCGAACTGCTCTTGAAACTAGTAGCAACTTTTCTGGCACTTGCAACCTTTCTCATTTCATTACGCTTGGCTTATACAACTCTTTTCACTACAAAGGTCATTTTTTTAAATTTAAACGAAACACGATTGTAAACAATATTTCCAAATTCTCCACCAAAAGCAAAAAATTAATTAATACTTTGGCGACCATGTACGAGGTTAATTCAATTACTAGACAAAAAGCAGTACAGTAAAAATTAGATATTAATTCAACACAATTTTTCGCCTGATTTTCGAAGTAATCCTCACCATCCCCTAGGCACTTATTTTCTGCCGTATTTTTGAACGAATAAATATTGACCTTGATCTTCAAGCAACTTTTCTTCTTTCTTCTTTAGCTCTTGTTTGCTGTTGTGTTAACGACACGCAAAATTTCTTCCATCGGACCTACCAGATAAAAATCCGAGGTGGTGTAAAGTCATGGCTGTAAGGAGGATGAGATAGAAACACTTTGCCAATAGTTTACAAGTAGTACAAGTTGTTGTTAGAGTGCTGTTCCTTCAAACAAATCACAGAAAATAGGACCTTGGGCACCCTGAAAGACCGTCAACATGATCTTACCAGCCGCTGGTGGTATTTTGAATTTTGTACGGACAGATTATTAAGGGTGTTCCCACTAAATACGTTTTCGCTTGAACTTCGGCTCAAACCCGGGGCCTGGGTGTCAGAGTTGTCCTCATCATTTTATCATCATCGTCATCATCATTCGTGACAGTGGCTAGATTGGATTGTGTGAAGATTGGACTTTGTCAAAATTGAGACTTTGTACGGGTGCTGACGAATGCGCAGTAGAGCGCCCCACAAACCAAACATCATCACTCTGGCCCAGGACAACATATAAACGTTTTATCGCAGGTTGAAATCCTGTCAAAAAGTGCACCACCTTCGCTACTGAAACGATTTTAGCGCTCGGTGCAAATAACAAATCTCTGTTCTTTGTGGTGAATGGTAAGCTCTCTTGGGACCACCGTCCACAAGCCTTGCGGTAGTTCAGTTTGTTTAGAATGATCGAATGAGTTATTCCAACTCTTACTCAACATTTTTCAGCAGTTAGTTCAACTGGAACTCGTAGTCCACTCAACCAATTATATCAACACGAACTTGTAACTCCAAAGTCGATATTACTAAATACCCGGAGCGGTGCTCGTCGGACACAGTTTGGCAGCCATTTAAAAACTTTTTTTACCGACGCGTGTAAACTCGTAAGATTCATATAACTACTGATAACGTCTCCAAATTTGGACATTAAAGTCTGCCTGAAGTTTGTAACTTATTATTAAAATGTCTGAAGTGCACAATAATTATTTTTCATCATATACATAGTCTGAACAA
This sequence comes from Schistocerca gregaria, assembly GCF_023897955.1. NCBI lineage: Eukaryota > Metazoa > Arthropoda > Insecta > Orthoptera > Acrididae > Schistocerca > Schistocerca gregaria. The sequence continues at coordinate 493,480,639 of NC_064924.1, forward strand.
TATAGTACCATTGCTGGCAACTGCAATTGTCGATAATAACAGCTTTTCTTCTTCTATAAAAAAGCTGACGTAATAGTTGCCGTGTCTTATGTGTGTCTTACGTTTGTTTTCATCGTTCTTGGAAAAAGAGTCATTTACATTAAGGAGGTGCATACGTTGTAATTGTGTAAGTAGGCTGTTTAGGTTTTCTTATTGGTAACGCGACATAGCGCTCTGTATGAAAAATCACTGACTGTGCTGTGCGGAGTCTGTGGCTAGTTTGCATTGTTGTCTACCATTGTAGCGTCGGGCAGCGGCAGCTGGATGCCAACAGCGCGTAGCGTTGCGCAGTTGGAGGTGAGCCGCCAGCAGTGGTGGATGTGAGGAGAGAAATGACGTAGTTTTGAAATTTGTAAGAATGGATGTCATGAACTGATATATATATTATGACTATTAAGGTAAATACGTTGTTTGTTCTGTATTAAAATCTTTCATTTGCTAACTATGCCTATCAGTAGTTAGTGCCTTCAGTAGTTTGAATCTTTTATTTAGCTGGCAGTAGTGGCGCTCGCTGTATTGCAGTAGCTTGAGTAACGAAGATTTTTGTGAGGTAAGTGATTTGTGAAACGTATAGGTTAATGTTAGTCAGGGCCATTCTTTCGTAGGGATTTTTGGAAGTCAGATTGCGTTGCGCCAAAAATATTGTGTGTCAGTTTAAGCACAGTCGTGTATAATTTTTCAAAGAGGACGTTTCGCATAGACCAGTCTTGTATAATTTTTGTAAGGGGACGTTTCAATTGTTAATATATGTATGAAATGATAACCTTGTTACTATTGAAAGTAACCTTCCGATCTCTCATGTCAATGTTTTGAACATTTAAACAATTTCTAGCGAGGTATAGCTGTCGCGCCGCCAGAAAACAGAACATCGCTGGTGTGCAACAATCATCCGCCATTAGCCGACAGTTCTACGAATAGAAAAAAATAGAGAATATTTCTTGTCTTTTTCCACAGCAGAAGCCACAAAGCTATTAATAAATGGAAATGCCGTGTGGCTAGGGCCTCGCTTCGGGTAGACCGTTCGCTCGTGCAAGTCTTTCGAGTTGACACTTCGGCGACTTGCGTGTCGATGGGGTTGAAAGGATGATGACAAGGACAACACAACACCCAGTCCTTGTGCGGAGAAAGTCTGCGACCGAGCCGGGAATCGAACCCGAGCGGTTAGGTCTGACATTCCGTCGCGCTCACCACACAGCTACCGGGGGCGGACACAAAGCAATTTAAAACATTTCATCTAATGACAGATTGCATAGCAAAGAGTTTATTTTATTACAGTGTCAGTAGTTAAAATATTTAATATCCAAGTTATATACAGCAGCTTTGGCCTCGACTAGGAGCGAAAGACTCTTAAAATATGTAAACTGCTTAGGCGTATCGTATTGTACAGGAGACCCCAGCAACAAAAAGTAAATTCAAAGCCAGTATTTTTATTCTCTTTGCATATTCTTCTTTCATTGGCGTGCCTGCTGAAGTCTGACCTCTGTTATATGCAAGTTTACGTAATTTATAGGCAGGCTTGGTGTCGGAATATCAATTAACGGACCCGTAAGCAAGAATAATGTGAAATATACTTCCGTACTGTTTGTTCATCCGAGAGAATATTTACGACAGTTTTACGCTTTCAGAAAGTAAAAATCGCATCACAGACGCTCTTCTTCAAAAGTACTTCTTTCGAGTGTGCACGTCCTATTAACTCAGATCTTAGGCCTTATCTTTACGTATATATTAATCGAACAAATGATCAACACTCTTCAAAAAACTTCTTACTAATACTTGCAAATGTTCCAATATCCTGCATCTCACGGTGCCTCCACTATAAATGTTCGTTTGATTATTGAATGACCCTTGTTCATGTAGGATGTATCGTAAATACTAACGAAAACTGATACGAGTGGAAGTATATTTATTTATTTTTGCCAGTTACCTATAATTTAGACTCAGGGTCTATTGATTCTTACACAAATTATGGCGTATACGTTAATACTTACTTTTATCCTACACAATACTACCTTCCATCACAATTTTATCCTACGCAATTCTACCACCCATCACAATTTTATCCTACACAATACTACCTTCCACCACCTTAACTATTTCTGATATTGATAATAATTAAGAAATATTATTCTTCCTATGAATAAAAACTACGCCAACGACTATTATACCAACTTCAGTTCTTGTCTGTGACATTCCACAATGCTCTCCATCACATCTCAGCTCATAGGCATGCCCTGCCGGTTCCTTGGGCGCTATGAAGGGGTTGTGATTCCATCTGCCTCTTCCATTGATTGTTGGCCCCCTTGCTACAGAGAACCAGTCCCCTTTTCCAAGTGAGCGTTGTTGTTGCTGGTAACGTGGGCAGCCACACGTCGGCTCACTTCACCCCGGTTCTGGTTCTATGCTTGGCGAGACACAGATCACGGCAGCGGTTCTCTGTGGTGTTTTTACGATGGCTGCGCATGCGATGTTGGTAGTTCTTCCGCTGCAGCGAGGTGGCGCAGTGGTAGCACACTGGACTCGCATTCGGGAGGACGACGGTTCAATCCCGCGTCCGGCCACCCTGATTTAGGTTTTCTGTGATTTACCTAAATCGATCCAGGCAAATGCTGGGATGGTTCCTTTGAAAGGGCACGGCCGACTTCCTTCCCTAATCCGATGAGACCGATGACCTCGCTGTTTGGTCTCTTCCCCCAAACAACCCAATCTTGCGCTGCTACTGTTGACCTCACCTGCCTTCACTGCATTGCTTCTCCATCTTTGGTCGCAGCCTCTCACAGTGCAGTAGACACGGGTTAATTCTGAAGATAACGCGCTACCAATGACTTCCTTGAAATGATGTTGGCAGTGTTGTCCAAGATCTGCCATTCTGTCTCATAATACCGCGTCCCCTTGACAACGAGTCTTCCGTACCGATACAGCTGCTGCCGAACACTATCAGGACCAGCATGCAGCGGACATCCCAGATAGTATGTTCTGCGCCCGTCCACCAATGAGGTATTGCATATTGCACCCTGTTAACTATCCGTGCTGGCGTTACGAGCAGAAGTCTGTCGGCGCAAGCAGAGTGAAAGTGAACCATAATGTTCTAATAAACATAGTCCCATTAAGTAGCCACTTGCAAGATCACTGTGGTGTGTCTTTATGGGCCGTCACTGACTTTCGTATCACAGTCTTATGTACGAAATATTGTCCTAGTTGGTATCAAAAAATTTGAAAGGTACCCTTTTCAATTAAGTCACCATCTAACTGCACGCAAATTTCACCCATTACTACTTGTGCATGGTAAATGTTACAGGTATGTACATAATCACAAGCTATTAAAGATGAAGATTCATGTCCTGGCATTTGGATGCAACACTACAATCGTCTCTGCAGGAGTTTGGAAACTAGACGTGTGTTTGATATCGTGGGACCTTTAGCTGATATGCAACCTAGGAGGCAGAATCACGATGTTACGCAAATCGCAGCCGAGGTGGTTAATATTGAATCTCCACAAGATACGTGCCGCAGTCTTATAATGGCCCTGATATACATCCTACGGGATTTAACAAATAAAATAAAATAATAATACAACAATAATAATTGTTTGGATAAGTAACTGAGAGATTAAAGTTTGTTTCGCCTTTAAGATTAGAATTGAATTTCTTAATTTTTCATAAAATCTTAGCTACCATTGTTCATAGAGGTCACACAATAAAGTAAATGCAATTTACGCCTTGAATTTATCGAGCTTCGCACGTCCGAAGATGTACGGTACGTAGCCAGGGCTCATTATATATTTTTTGTAGACAAAGTCTGATGTCTGACCTCAGCTTGAATCATGACAATGGGGTGACGAAAACTAATATAACAGAGAAAAGCATACGATTAAATAAAACGTGTATTCATTTCAACATATACATTACGAAATGGCACTTAAGTAAAATTGTAGATAAATAATTGCAGATAATTCACAAATGAGAGCGACTTATTAATTCTTATTAATTCTGCGCCTCTTTTCTGCAAATAAGTATCAATATGACTAACAGTGGAGCCACACAGAATATTACGCCCTTCTAGGACAACGAATGACATAAGAGTGTTGATGCCTATTGACTGCGACAAGAGAGCGGTGTTAATTCCTTTGCTTTGCTTTCTCTTGTCTTAAGTAATCGATACATATAATCTAAGTTCAGTATATTAAATATCCTCTGTGCTCAAGTGCAAAGGGTTTCTTAAAAGTAGGTGGCTAGCCTCTCATATAATTTATTCATTAATTTAACTGGTCAAAGGTCCCCCATAAAAGTGATGACGGGAAATGGTTCAGTTGAAAAAACTGGAAATTTGTGGTAAGTTCCTGTGCGACCAAACTGCTAGGATCATCGGTCCGTAGGCTTACACACTACTTAATCTAACTTAAACTAACTTACGCTAAGGACAACACACACACACACACACACACACACACACACCCATGCCCGAGTGAGGACTCGAACCTCAAACTGGGGAAGCAGCGCGAACCTTGACAAGGCGTTTTAGACCGGGCGGCGATTCACATGAGTGTGACTGTTGGATTGATAATTGTCCTCTTAAAAATTTACAGCTCAATTTATTTTCTTTAAATGTAACACAAAATTGATCACGAATTTGTAGAAGGAACATTCATGTATATTAATGCAAACCAAACATGCAAATAGTCATCAGTTGATAGAGGTGTTGGCAAGAACCTAGTGCAAAAGGCCCCGCATGGAGTCTAGTGTTCTTCTCTACTTCGAGAAGGACGAAGAAAGAAAACAGGTGAAATGTGTAATATCAATCAACAAATGGATAATTGGGTGCAGTACCATGGTATCACGAAAGGAGGCAAAGTTTTTCTACACATGGCACCTCTGAGAAACCTCAATTCGAGTTTAGGGCGGCTGAAAAAGCAACTGAAACCCTACAGGCCGGAGCCGCGTTCATTACCGACAGTACGGCGCTTGGCTGGGTGCTGATGGCGGCTGCTGCTAGTGGTCGGCTGCCCTGGAGACCGATCGAAGCGAAAACTAGCTATGTTTTTGTCTGGGTGGCCAGACAAGTGAAACCTGAGTGAAATTAGTCTGCAGCAAGGATGGCAAAGGGAGCGATCGACTCATGCAGCGGCCACGAACCAACACCTCCACTCTCTTCCGCCCCGCGCCCAGAGAGCAACCACTACGCTTGTGCCAGAACCTGGCCAATCGTCAGCGATGAACAAAGCTTTCGGTAATTGTAGCCTTACAACAAATACATCTAGACTCTTACTACCGTACTCCGTAAGCCTAGGCGCCAGTACCATACCTTATCGCCATATCCCGGTAGAGACCGTGAACGTCTGCTGAGGTAAAAATCGAGCAGTCTGTCATAGCCTCCGCCAGGACTTTGCGCGGAAAGCTTTACGGCGAAGGGCGGCAACGGAGTGTGGTAATTGGGATATTAGACGTGGCGAACGCTTTTGGCTATCCCGTGGAGCTCGGCGACCAATTCTCCGAAACGACACAAACAATAACACAGCTGTGGCGCCGAGCTGCTCAAAACATGAGGCTTTCGTGAGAAAACTGCCCCCAGCTATTGTAAAAATTGCCATTGCTGTGGTCGCTGGGACCTGACAGCAAAGAGAAAGCCCCCCCCCCCCCCCCCCCCACCCCTGACAGTTCAATGCTATTGTGAGCTGTTGGCCTCCTCAGCCCAAAAATTCCCGCTCGTCTCTTACGTGAAATGAACAGAATTGTGGTATGCAAGCACCCTTCTGCCGATCATATACACGCCGGTACAAAGCATCCTATTACATAATTTGCAAGACAGAGTAATACGGTATCAAATGACATAAATTTGGATGTACGAAAATTCAGATTTTAGAAATGCAAGATAGACTGGTTTGATGGCCCTAAAATTGCGAGGACCCTCGCCTTTAAAACGTACGCGATTGCCGGCCGGAGTGACCGAGCGGTTCTAGTCGCTACAGTCTGGAACCGCGCGACCACTACGGTCGCAGGTTCGAATCCTGCCTCGGGCATGAATGTGTGTGATGTCCTTAGGTTAGTTACGTTTAAGTAGTTCTAAGTTCTAGGGGACTGATGACCTCACAAGTTAAGTCCCATAGTGCTCAGAGCCATTTTGAACTTTCGCGTTTAATCGTGTGTCGTGCATTTTGCTCACAGTCTGGAGTGTATCTGTTATTTATAAATTAGTATGTATCTTGTTATTTTTGTAATAAAACACTCATATTTTACTAATTAAAATATTTATTTGCATTACAAAACAATCTATATATCTATATTATTGGTAATCATCTTAGGACAATTAATATCGCGTCTTCTAAGGCACTTATGAAAAAAATTGAAAAGAAAGAACAAAACATATATATCTTATTATTTAACTTTTGTGACATGATCTTCGTCATATATTTGATCTTTGCACATATCACGCAATGTTACAGAATGTTCATTACACAAAAATTTTTGAAAATGAATACAAGCATTTTTGTCGTCTCGTTTTTCCGCCCTGGACCCGACCCGATGGTATGAGCGCATCAGGACCAGGAAGTGACTTACTACGCTCTTTTCGACTTTCGCGAGTGAAATATTTTATGATTTCGTTCAAATGGCTCTGAGCAGTATGGGACTCAACTGCTGTGGTCATCAGTCCCCTAGAACTTAGAACTAATTAAACCTAACTAACCTAAGGACATCACACACATCCATGCCCGAGGCAGGATTCGAACCTGCGACCGTAGCAGTTGCACGGTTCCGGACTGCGCGCCTAGAACCGCGAGACCACAGCGGCTCGCTTTGATTTCGTGTGAAGCTTTGGATCGAGCACGAAGGGCTAGTGTTAGTTACAACCCATTCGCTTGGCCATCTCATGAAGTCTGTGGCGAGTCTTGTACCTACTCCTTCCTTCAGATTATCAACTGTAGTTAAGATAGCGAGACACTAACCCCAGAGTACTTTGGGAATAGTGCTAACGTGGAATCGATTATCTTGTGGTCACGGGTCGCTGTCGTTACGGCAATACTTCACATAATTAAAGTGAGCCCTGGATTTGTAGTTTAAGGTGTGGCAACTTCCCATGCATCCAATATTTTATTGATGGCTTTACTGAAATCTTTTGCAGTTGTTGTGATCACTTGTGTTCCCAGTTTGTCTGCACTGACCCCTTTGGTTGTGTGCATGCCCGCTCTCCTATCATGAACACCCAGGTGTATGATAAGAGCATCCCATGCTGAATTCCCATAAGGAAATAACTTATCCCTCTGTTAATACGCAAGGGACTACAGTAGGTAACTGCTATTAAATTTCCGTAACAAATGACCAGGAAATTGAATACAAATTAGTTCTCATGTTAGTTGATTTCATATCCCGTTCCATCAAAGACTACCCTACCAATACCAGTGATTTATTCAATAAAATTCGCACTGAGTAAAATTCATCACTGTACTCTCATACTGACTCTTAGCATTTCCACTGCGTGCATTTATCCTTTTTATCTTCAAATATGACTTGTCTGTACTCATCTGGGCCCGCTGTCACATAAGAAAATTACACATGTATTATGCTATGAGACCAAGACACTGCTGTGTTCGATAGTATTTTTATTACAATAGACCTATTTCGGCATGATTGTCATTTTCAGGTTATCTGTGGAAATACATAGTATGGTACAATATTTCAGTGTAAGCACGGTCTAATACCTCCCGTGCTTCAATTGCGTAATGCGCTGGGCAAGCCTTATGCTGAAACCACCTAAGTTATCGAAAGTCCAGGGTAACAATCTGCAGTAGTACCGGTAGTTCCTGTTCCAAAAACGTTCGATATTTGCGTCCATTCACCGTACCATCGATGAAATATGGACAATGAGTTAGTTCCCCATGATGTCACACTTTACGTTAACCGACCAAGGACGTTGATAGTCATGATAGTCAACATGGTGTAAGCAGAGGGGATTGTTTACACTCATGTTGTACTGGTTAACGTTACCGTAGTTAACAAATGTAGACTCATCGGAAAATAGTATCTCGGCAAGGAACGTGGTGGTTTTTAGCATTTGTTGACGCGCACCTCCACAAAACACTACCCGGATGTGAAAATCGGTGCCACTAAGTTTTTGATACATTAACTCGTGGTAAGGTTCACACGACAATGTCACGAAAACACCAGGCGCTTATCAGAATGGCTCTAAGCACTATGGAACTTAACATCTGAGGTCATCAGCCCCCTAGACTTAGAACTACTTAAACCTAACTAACCTAAGAACATCATACTCATCCATGCCCGAGGCAGAATTCGAACCTGCGACCGCAGCACCCACGCGGCGCCGGACTGAAGCGCCAAGAACCGCTCGACCACAGCGGCCGGCAGGGCGCTTATCCCTGGGTTGTCGTGCACAGCGGCTAGTACAGCTATTTCATTAGCTTCTCCTATAAAACGCTTGCTTCGTTTCCTTTGCCGGTCTGTACGCTGCCATCAGAATTAAAAGAGTTGACAATATTGCATCATCATCATCATCATTTAAGACTGATTATGCCTCTCAGCGTTCAGTCTGGAGCATAGCCCCCTTATAAAATTCCTCCATGGTCCCCTATTCAGTGCTAACATTGGTGTCACTTCTGATGTTAAACCTATTACTTCAAAATCATTCTTAACCGAATCCAGGTACCTTCTCCCTGGTCTGCCCCAACTCCTCCTACCCTCTACTGCTGAACCCATGAGTCTCTTGGGTAACCTTGCTTCTCACATGTGTGTAACATGACCCCACCATCTAAGCCTGTTCGCCCTTACTGCTACATCAATAGAGTTCATTCCCAGGTTTTTTGATTTCCTCATTGTGGACACCCTCCTGCCATTGTCCCCATCTACTAGTACCTGCAATCATCCTAGCTACTTTCAAATCCTCAACCTTGTTGATAAGGTAACCTGAATCCGCCCAGCTTTCGCTACCATACAACAAAGTTAGTCGAAAGATTGAACGGTGCACAGATATTGCAAAAAAAAAAAAAAAAAAGACTAATAGCGAGCTTTCTCTGGAAAACGCTCGGCATACACGGCAACAGCAGGCTCAACATTTCTCCTACATCCTCCGTAAATCAATATCATTTCAATTTTTTCTTCTGTGGGTGCAACATTCATCGTCCACTTGCACGTCTGTTCTTCAAATGCTAGATAGATGTCCAGGCAATAAACACAGTGCAAGTATTGTAAGTATAAAGAAGATATCTGCATCCTGTTGATGTACATCTAGAACCAGAGACTCAAGGAGGCAACAATTTGATTAAATTTGCAAATGTGTAAGGGAGTGAAAGGGGGTATTAAATAAAGTTGATTAACTTACATTATACATTGAGCAAGCACGCATCGTCAGCAACTTGGATCAATGCCCAAGGTCTTGAGAGCACGTGTCTCTTATCTTATCGCGGCGACCGGCTATAAGAGGCGCTAGCGCCATATCTATTCATGTATATATGTTGGGTGCATAGAAGACTAGTGATAAAAGTATTACACGTAGAATTGTGGGCCCTCTCCACTTCCCCGAATTTGCTGGTCTATGGCAGAAACATGCAGATTTACTACTCATCACTGATAGCAACAAGCAGCAATACTGATGGATAAAGAACATGTTTCGCCTTACTTCATCCCAGTTAAATAAACATGGTCATGCACAATATATCTGTCGTAGATGATTGAACTCAGTTTAGACAAGCAGTATACTAAGAGTGTAACAACACAACTGTGCTACAAAAGCTCCTGTCTGTATACACTCCTGGAAATGGAAAAAAGAACACATTGACACCGGTGTGTCAGACCCACCATCCTTGCTCCGGACACTGCGAGAGGGCTGTACAAGCAATGATCACACGCACGGCACAGCGGACACACCAGGAACCACGGTGTTGGCCGTCGAATGGCGCTAGCTGCGTAGCATTTGTGCACCGCCGCCGTCAGTGTCAGCCAGTTTGCTGTGGCATACGGAGCTCCATCGCAGTCTTTAACACTGGTAGCATGCCGAGACAGCGTGGACGTGAACTGTATGTGCAGTTGACGGACTTTGAGCGAGGGCGTATAGTGGGCATGCGGGAGGCCGGGTGGACGTACCGCCGAATTGCTCAACACGTGGGGCGTGAGGTCTCCACAGTACATCGATGTTGACGCCAGTGGTCGGCGGAAGGTGCACGTGCCCGTCGACCTGGGACCGGACCGCAGCGACGCACGGATGCACGCCAAGACCGTAGGATCCTACGCAGTGCCGTAGGGGACCGCACCGCCACTTCCCAGCAAATTAGGGACACTGTTGCTCCTGGGGTATCGGCGAGGACCATTCACAAACGTCTCCATGAAGCTGGGCTACGGTCGCGCACACCGTTAGGCCGTCTTCCGCTCACGCCCCAACATCGTGCAGCCCGCCTCCAGTGGAGTCGCGACAGGCGTCAATGGAGGGACGAATGGAGACGTGTCGTCTTCAGCGATGAGAGTCGCTTCTGCCTTGGTGCCAATGATGGTCGTATGCGTGTTTGGCGCCGTACAGGTGAGCGCCACCATCAGGACTGCATACGACCGAGGCACACAGGGCCAACACCCGGCATCTTGGTGTGGGGAGCGATCTCCTACACTGGCCGTACCCCTCTGGTGATCGTCGAGGGGACACTGAATAGTGCACGGTACATCCAAACCGTCATCGAACCCATCGTTCTACCATTTCTAGACCGGCAAGGGAACTTGCTGTTCCAACAGGTCAGTACACGTCCGCACGTATCCCGTGCCACACAACGTGCTCTAGAAGGTGTAAGTCAACTACCCTGGCCAGCAAGATCTCCGGATCTGTCCCCCATTGAGCATGTTTGGGACTGGATGAAGCGTCGTCTCACGCGGTCTGCACGTCCAGCACGAACGCTGGTCCAACTGAGGCGCCAGGTGGAAATGGCATGGCAAGCCGTTCCACAGGACTACATTCAGCATCTCTACGATCGTCTCCATGGGAGAATAGCAGCCTGCATTGCTGCGAAAGGTGGATATACACTGTACCAGTGCCGACATTGTGCATGCACTGTTGCCTGTGTCTATGTGCCTGTGGTTCTGTCAGTGTGATCATGTGATGTATCTGACCCCAGGAATGTGTCAATAAAGTTTCCCGTTCCTGGGACAATGAATTCACGGTTTTCTTATTTTAATTTCGAGGAGTGTAGATAAGCCTACAGATAATAATAAATTCTTAGAATATAAGAATTTTCTATGCAAGGAGCCAGTACTGTTTGTCATATATGCTGACGTTGAGTTTCTGCTCCAACCTGTAGCTTGTTGTGAGGGTAATCCAGATATTTCACATAGCACCATTACAGATCACCATGTACCTTTTGCAGTCGCATATAAAGTTGTGTGTTCATATGATCCATCTCGTAATCATTTCGAGTCATACAGGTAAAGATCTGACGACATGATTGCTCTCTCAGCTTGAAGATCGAGCACAGAAAATGGATGGGCTTTATAACACGATTGTTCCAGTAGTTAAAACACCTCAAGTTCAAACATTGTACGAGAATGCAGTTAAATGCTATATATGTGGTATACCATTAGATGGAACAGCTGAAACACCTCATATTGACCGTTTACATCTCATCGCTAAATTCCATGGTGCGGCACATTATTTGTACAGTTTGAATTGTAAGTTTCCCTAGCAGATAGCTGTATTTTTCCACAATTTGAGAGAGTATGCTGCTCACTTCCTTGTCGAAACCCCTGAATGAATTCAGGTTATCCCAAGGCAAGATTAGTGTTGTAGCTGAGAGTACTGATATGTATGTCTTAGATTCAAAGAGGATGTCAGAGAATGTTACACTCTATTTCCTCGACTTGCTAAGGTGCATGCAGACACCACGGCAGAAGTTTGCTGAATCCATGCATTAGGAAGATTTACATCTTACTAGGGCAACACAGCCGTAATGTTAAATTTTAGCTCGCAAGGAGGAAAGGAGTCTTCACCAATGAATATTTGGGTCCTGAGGAAAGTCTCCATGAAACCGTGTTGCCAAACAATGCTGCATTTCACAGTAAACTTAGTAGGAACGGCGTAATGGATGTGGAATGTGAACAAGCACTCTGTGTTTGAAAGAAGTTAAATGTCTTTCATTTAGAGAAGTATGCAATGCCTTAGATGGATATGGATGTACATTTAGTTGCAGACATTTTTAAACAATTCCAGAATGTACGTATGGAAATGTACGTGTTATCTCCCTAATTCTAGTACACTGCATCAGGGCTTTCATGGGATGCAATGTTAAAAAAGACTAAAAACATTAGAACTATTAACAGATGTTGATATGCTATAATTTTTTGAATTTGTAGCTGATTACTTCAGTGCATACATAGACATGAAAAGACAAATAATCCGCAATTTGGTAGTACAATATACGTCTATTCAAATTACATATTGTATGATATAGCCTGTGATATGACATATCCTAGTAGTTTGCATGATGAGCACAGTGATTTACTACTATGTACAGAGCATCGAGCTCTGACGATTCTCAGCACAAGCTGATGGCAATGTTGGAGGTGAAGTAAGATACGTCTTACATGATAGAAACTTTCAGGCGTGCGTAAATCTGTGGATGAACTGGAAAAAATCACTATGTTATTAAAACCGATCAGTTCGCTTGGTTGAAGGAATACATTGATTTAAACACTAAAAAGAGAGCTTCTTCAAAGCGGTCATTTGAAAAATATTTCTACAAACTTACGAATTTGTATTGTAGGGAAAACGATGGGAAATCTTCTAATGCACCATGATTTTATTTGATAAGTAAATGAGATGGATGCTGTAGATGAAGACCGCCACGGATGACTTTAAATGGGATTTCACGCAGCTGATGAAACCTGTTTATGTACGTATGTGTATATGAGGCCTGACTAAGCTTTACATGTACAGGTTTTTTGTGGCTGTGCTCTCCTGAGATATTTTGTGGTTGAGGAGAGGGTGATGTGACAGGTGGCTGGCCGGTTTCCTCTCACTATAACACAAAATACACACATGGATAAAATACACGTTATTATAGGAACCAAATGAGTACTTAACTTCGATTACGTCCAATCTGAAGTTCTTTAGGTAACAGCAATCAACTATATACAATGACTAACGTTCCCTCGCATATAGCTGAGGTGCGAGGCGACAGCTATCACTGTGGAAGACTGGAGCTCAGTGCGACTTATTGAGGTACAATGCGAACTAAGTCCCGATGCGACGTTTGGAGTTATGGACAGTGAGATACTGAGCCATTGTGACAGCTTGGTCCGCGGCGGCGGCCTATATGCACGCTGCCCAGGTGCTTATAGGAGCGTAGTCTGAGGGGCGTGTCTTGGTCTTCTCTTGTCATTCGTACGCTTAGTTCAGCACTTGCTATAGGATGATTCCTAGTGCCGACAGCTGTGTTGCTGAAGGCGTATGCCAGCACAGGTTGGTTGCATTATATGTAGCCAAATCTCATTTTAAACACCCTGAGTAACTTTTTAGGGATACCGACAGCTTCATTTATTGGGTAAAGGGTTGTCATACGTAAGAAGTGATAAAGTATTATTCTGATGTATCAGACATGTCTGGGTATGGGGTATGAGGCTGATAATTGTAACGGCGTAACACGTGCAAAAAATAAGGTTATCCCTGTTACGAAAGACGAGATGATTTGCTCGCAGATCGAAGAGTTCGTAGATCTTCATTCGAAAATATACAGGGTGGTCCATAGACCGTGACCGGGCCAAATATCTCACGAAATAAGCGTCAAACGAAAAAACTTCAAAGAATGAAACTTGTCTAGCTTGAAGGGGGAAACCAGATGGCGCTATGGTTGGCCCGCTAGATGGCGCTGCCATAGGCCAAACGGATATCAACTGCGTTTTTTTAAATAGGAAGCCACATTTTTTATTAGATATTCGTGTAGTACGTAAAGAAGTACGAATGTGTTAGTTGGACCACTTTTTTCGCTTTGTGATAGATGGTGATGTAATAGTCACAAACATATGGCTCACAATTTTAGACGAACAGTTGGTAACAGGTACAGAACGTAGGTACGTTTGAACATTTTATTTCGGTTGTTCCAATGTGATACATCTAAATTTGTGAACTTATAATTTCTGAGAACGCATGCTGTAACAGCGTGATTACCTGTAAATACCACACTGATGCAATAAATGCTCAAAATGATGTCCGTCAACCTCAATGCATTTGGCAATACGTGTAACGACATTCCTCTCAACAACGAGCAGTTCGCCTTCCGTGATGTTCGCACATGCCTTGTCAATGCACTGACGCATGTTGCCAGGCGTTGTCGTTCGATCACGATAGCAAATATCCTTCAACTTTCCCCACAGAAAGAAATAAAGAAATCCGGGGACGTCAGATCCGGTGAACGTGCAGGCCATGGTATGGTGCTTCGACGACCAATCCACCTGTCATGAAATATGCTGTTCAGTACGGCTTCAACAGCACGCGAGCTATGTGCCGGACATCTATCATGGTGGAAGTACATCGCCATTCTGTCATGCAGTGAAACATCTTGTAGTAACAACGTAGAACATTACGTAGAAAATCAGCATACATTGCACCATTTAGATTGCCATCGATAAAATGGGGGCTAAAGCAGATGCCAGACTGAGATTCATTGCAAGAATCCTAAGGAAATGCAATCCGACAACAAAGGAAGTAGGTTACAGTACGCTTGTTCGCCCAATGCTTGAATACTGCTCAGCAGTGTGGGATCCGCACCAGGTAGAGTTGATAGAAGAGATAGAGAAGATCCAACGGAGAGCAGCGCGCTTCGTTACAGGATCATTTAGTAATTGCGAAAGCGTTACGGAGATGATAGATAAACTCCAGTGGAAGACTCTGCAGGAGAGACGCTCAGTAGCTCGGTACGGGCTTTTGTTAAAGTTTCGAGAACATACCTTCACCGAAGAGTCAAGCAGTATATTGCTCCCTCCTACGTATATCTCGCGAAGAGACCATGAGGATAAAATCAGAGAGATTAGAGCCCACACAGAAGCATACCGACAATCCTTCTTTCCACGTACAATACGAGACTGGAATAGAAGGGAGAACCGATAGAGGTACTCAGGGTACCCTCCGCCACACACCGTCAGGTGGCTTGCGGAGTATGGATGTAGATGTAGATGTAGATGTAGATGTAGAATTATCCTTCCTCCCATAATGCCACACCATATATTAACCCGCCAAGGTCGCTGATGTTCCACTTGTCGCAGCCATCGTGGATTTTCCGTTGCCCAATAGTGCATATTATGCCGGTTTACGTTACCGCTGTTGGTGAATGACGCTTCGTCGCTAAATAGAACGCGTGCAAAAAATCTGTCATTGTCCCGTAATTTCTCTTGTGCCCCGTGGCAGAACTGTTCACGACGTTCAAAGTCGTCGCCCTGCAATTCCTGGTGCTTGGAAATATGGTACGGGTGCAATCGATGTCGATGTAGCATTCTCAACACCGACGTTTTTGAGATTCCCAATTCTCGCGCAATTTGTCTGCTACTGATGTGCGGATTAGGCTCGACAGCAGCTAAAACACCTACATGGGCCTCATCATTTGATGCAGGTAGTGTTTGATGTTTCACATGTGGCTTAACACTTCCCGTTTACTTAAACAACGTAACTCTCCGGCGAACGGTCCGGACACTTGGATGATCTCGTCCAGGATTCCAAGCAGCATACATGTCACACGCCCGATGGGAATTTTGATCACAATAGCCGTACATCAACACGATATCGACCTTTTCCGCAATTGGTAAACGGTCCATTTTAACACGGGTAATGTAACACGAAGCAAATACCGTCCGCACTGGCGGAATGTTACGTGATACCACTTATACGTTTGTGACTATTACAGCGCCAGCTATCACAAAGCGAAAGAAAGTGGTCCAACTAAAACATTCATATTTCTTTACGTACAAAACGAATATGTAATAAAAATGGGGGTTTCTATTTTTTAAAAAAGCAGTTGATATCAGTTTGACCTATGGCAGCGCCATCTAGCGGGCCAATCATAGCGCCATCTGGTTTCCCCCTTCAATCTAGACCAGTTTCCGTTCTTTGTAGTGTTTTATTTTGATGCATACTTCGTGAGATATTTGGCCCGGTCACTATCAATTGACCACCCTGTATATTTGTCATACAGCCACAGGTTCGATCCTTAGACAGGCTAAGGGTGCGAGCCGTGCAGTCTCAAATAATTTTGTAGTTGACCATTACTTGAAGTGTCTGTATGAGAGTGCTGGTAGTGCCTTCGCAAATTTTGAGACAGGAAGAGGTATGATGCATACTGTACCGCAACTGAGGATCAGCCTGTCGGGTTATGACGACAAATGAGTAATTTGCGAGAATGGTATTGACACGCTGAGATACTCACACTGTTAACTAAATGAAAGAATGTTTTTAATGACGCTAAATTCACCTATGATTTCCATTGAGTTTGTTTGTTGCAACCCTTAATACATTATATAACAAATACAGATTATCTACACTTGAATGATGTAAATAGACACAGTGAAAGGGTCGTCTGATGTGTATGAGCTTCACACATGTCGATCATGGATCCCTTCTTGCTAAAGATGCTAATGTCTGGAGGAAAATGAAGTGAATCTTACTCTGTCGTCATCAACCTAAAGATGTACATCGTTTGCTTGCTTAGTTAACTGCACTCCGCCTCGGTAAACTGCGCTTTCGTATTAGGATGAATATTTTCAATTTCCACTGCTATCTGGCAGACATTATCTGATGATAAACCAGCATTTACCCATTTATAACTGCACAGTGTTAGCATATATGTACTGTTAAAGGGTAGCATTTTGAAATTAAGTGGTGCTATCATCTCAGTGTAGGGTTTATACACTTCTTCAATGACCTCGAAGACCCAGAGCTTACAGCAATACACATGGGCCTAAGACCTCAAAGCACTGAAACTTAGAGTACTTGGTACAATTATAGTGTTGTTTGCAAAATGCAGACAATTACGCTTACTTGTGACTTCAGAGCGTATGAATTACTGGGAGACTGCCCTGCTCCTTGAAATTACATGTAAATAAGCTGTTTACATATGTAAGGAGTTGAACTCAAGACCCAAGAGCTGTGAAGCTTAGAGCTTAAAAGCTGTTGTGAAAATTACGAGACGTTTGCAGTGTCGAACCTAGGGCCTTTAGGGAGGGGCCTAGACACAGAGGGGACTCAACGTAAGGTCATATGGGTAGAGACCTGTGCGGCAGAGGGCCTGGGGTCTGTGAAGCTTCGCGAAATTGCCTGTACTAAACATTGTTGCGAAATATTTGATTAAATTACACGAAAATTAAAATATTTGCACATGCTGGGGGCCGAACCCAGAATCTTTAGAGGTCAAGAGCTTAGGTGTTGTTGCGAAATAATCTGTGATGTCATATGCCCTTGGGTACTTGCGCTGACACAAGACGCATGGGACATGCCATTTTGAAAACTGCTAGCGAATACAATATTTTGAGAGTGTGTAGAGAATACCATATTTCAGGCATTACCTCTCACAACAGACAACAAATAGTTCAAATGGCTCTGAGCACTGCGGGACTTAACAGCTAAGGTCATCAGTCCCCTAGAACTTGGAACTACTTAAACCAACTAACCTGAGGACATCACTAATATCCATGCCTGAAGCAGGATTCGAAGCTGCGACCTTAGCGGCAGCGCTGTTCCAGACTGAAGCGCCTAGAACCGCTCGGCCGCCCCGGCCGGCACAACAGACAACACGTGGACGATGGCCTTCACTTAACGACTGAGAGAAGCAACATCGAATAGTTGTCTGTGCTAACAAACAAGCAACAATGAGTGAAATAACTGCAAGAATCAGTGTGGGATGTCCAAGGTTAATGGGCTATAGCAGTAGACAACCGACGCGAGTGCCTCTGCTAACGGCACGACATCGCCTGCGGCGCCTCTTCTGGGCTCGTGACTATATCAGTTGGACCCTAGACGCCTGGAAAACCGTGGTCTGGTCAGATGAGTCCCTATTTCAATTGGTAAGAGCTGATGGTAAGGTTCGGGTATTGCGCAAACCCTAAGAACTGATTGGCCGCAGTTGTAATAACTGGTAATTTGTGTTAAGGTCTTATGGAACCAAACTGCTGAGGTCATCGGTTCCTAAGCCTACACACTACTTAATCTAACTTAAACTAATTTACGCTATGGACAACACACACACTCATGCCCGAGGGAGGACTTGAACCTCCGACGGGGGGAGCCGCACGGACCGTGACAAGACGCCCTAGACCGTGTGGCTACCCCGCGTGGTTGGCCCCAGTTGTCCACGCACTGTGCAAGCCATAATGGTATGGGCTGTGTTTACATGAAATGGAGTGGATCCTCTGGTGCAGCTGGACTGATCATTGACTGGAAATGATTTGTTCGGCTCCTTGGAGACCATTTGCAGCCACTTATGGACTTCATGTTCCCAAACAAGAGTCTGAAGAAAATTCTGGAAAATTAGAGCGAATGGTTTGGCCACCCACTCAGCTTGCCCGACATGATGCCCACTGAACATTTTTAGGACATAGCCGAGATGTCAATTCGTGTACAAAATCCTGCTCCAGCAACACTTTCGCTCTTATGGACAGCTATAGAAGCAGCATTGCTCATTATTTCTGCAGGGGCTTCTAACGACTTACTTAGTGCGTGTCACATTGAGTTGCTGCACTACGCTTGTATCAGGTCAGACGAGGTGTAGAAACATCCCCTTAGAAAAATTAATGAATTGCTGGGCTGATTATCCTCTATGTTATTTGATTTTCAAACAACTGAGCAAAACTGAACGTACTCAGACATTCACTAAACTGACACACAATATTTTCAGCGCAACGCAATCTGACTTCCAACAATCCTTACAACAGAATGGTCCTGACTAACAATAACCTATACCTTTCATGAATCACGTATCTCACAAAAAATCTTCGTTACTCGAACTAATGCAATACAGTGGGCGCCAGCTAAAGATTCTAGCTACTGAAGGCACTAACTACTGATAGGCATACTTAACAAATGAAAGATTTTGAAGAGAACAAACAATGTATTTACCTTAATAGTGTTCAAAAGTCACTGAAATGGAAAAAAGAACACATTGACACCGGTGTGTCAGACCCACCATACTTGCTCCGGACACTGCGAGAGGGCTGTACAAGCAATGATCACACGCACGGCACAGCGGACACACCAGGAACCGCGGTGTTGGCCGTCGAATGGCGCTAGCTGCGCAGCATTTGTGCACCGCCGCCGTCAGTGTCAGCCAGTTTGCCGTGGCATACGGAGCTCCATCGCAGTCTTTAACACTGGTAGCATGCCGCGACAGTGTGGACGTGAACCATATGTGCAGTTGACGGACTTTGAGCGAGGGCGTATAATGGGCATGCGGGAGGCCGGGTGGACGTACCGCCGAATTGCTCAACACATGGGGCGTGAGGTCTCCACAGTACATCGATGTTGTCGCCAGTGGTCGGCGGAAGGTGCACGTGCCCGTCGACCTGGGACCGGACAGCAGCGACGCACGGATGCACGCCAAGACCGTAGGATCCTACGCAGTGCCGTAGGGGACCGCACCGCCACTTCCCAGCAAATTAGGGACACTGTTGCTCCTGGGGTATCGGCGAGGACCATTCGCAACCGTCTCCATGAAGCTGGGCTACGGTCGCGCACACCGTTAGGCCGTCTTCCGCTCACGCCCCAACATCGTGCAGCCCGCCTCCAGTGGAGTCGCGACAGGCGTCAATGGAGGGACGAATGGAGACGTGTCGTCTTCAGCGATGAGAGTCGCTTCTGCCTTGGTGCCAATGATGGTCGTATGCGTGTTTGGCGCCGTACAGGTGAGCGCCACCATCAGGACTGCATACGACCGAGGCACACAGGGCCAACACCCGGCATCTTGGTGTGGGGAGCGATCTCCTACACTGGCCGTACCCCTCTGGTGATCGTCGAGGGGACACTGAATAGTGCACGGTACATCCAAACCGTCATCGAACCCATCGTTCTACCATTTCTAGACCGGCAAGGGAACTTGCTGTTCCAACAGGTCAGTACACGTCCGCACGTATCCCGTGCCACCCAACGTGCTCTAGAAGGTGTAAGTCAACTACCCTGGCCAGCAAGATCTCCGGATCTGTCCCCCATTGAGCATGTTTGGGACTGGATGAAGCGTCGTCTCACGCGGTCTGCACGTCCAGCACGAACGCTGGTCTAACTGAGGTGCCAGGTGGAAATGCATGGCAAGCCGTTCCACAGGACTACATCCAGCATCTCTACGATCGTCTCCATGGGAGAACAGCAGCCTGCATTGCTGCGAAAGTTGTATATACACTGTACTAGTGCCGACATTGTGCATGCTCTGTTGCCTGTGTCTATGTGCCTGTGGTTCTGTCAGTGTGATCATGTGATGTATCTGACCCCAGGAATGTGTCAATAAAGTTTCTCCTTCCTGGGACAATGAATTCACGGTGTTCTTATTTCAATTTCCAGGAGTATATATATATATATATATATATATATATATATATATATATATATATATATATATATAAGTTCATGATATCCAATATTACAAATTTACTCTTTCTGATGGACACACGTCCAGATGGTCCGCTCTCAAAATTATGCCATCTCTCTCCCCACATCCACCACTGCTGGCGGTTCACCTCCAACTGCGGAATGCTACGCGCTGTTCACATCCAACTGCCCAACACTACAATGGCGAATATTCCAACAATGCCAACCAGCCACAGACTGCTGCACGACCAGTGATTTTCATACAGAGCGCTACGTGACGACACCAACATAAAAACCTTAACAGCCTACTTACAGTATTAGGTAGTATTCCAAGACTTTTGTCACGTCACTGTTCAGCAGAGTTCTGCACCCGATGCCCACCGCGCCCTTCGATACTAATTTGTTTCTCAGAGTCTGTACTGATATTCCGCAAAATGCATGTTCTCTCGGCGTTTTCCAGCTCTGGTGGTTATGATGGCCGGAGAGTTCTTAATAAGGTGAGTGCCGGATCCCAGGAATTCTGTATAAAATGGAAAGAACAGCGCACCTCGGAGCATACCAGAAATCGAATTTTGCCCATCCGACGGGATTAGGTTGGCTACCACATACGTGAACAGCAACGTATTACCGAGGGTTAAGGACCTCGGCTAGAAAGCCGCCTGGAATAACATGAAAGTAAAGAAACAGCAAAACCGAGAAGATGCACAATAGAATGCGGCTCAACTTCAAAGAAAAGAATACAGTGCTCGCCTCCTTTCGTCACGTCAAAGTGGCTAAGCACCTCCGCGCCTCGATACACGGACAGACACTAATTAAAGCGGCGGCCGTTGTTGTCGTCGGCTGCCAGCGGGGACCGCGAGATCGCCTGCATCGCATTATGATCGCTCCCGCTAATGGGAGCGCCCTGCCGTCTCAACTACAACGGGGCCACTCTAATTGGCTGGCTCGCTAATCGCCTCCTCTCGACAGCTCCACTGTTGCGACGCGAGACGAGTTAATCAGACCGACCGCGGGTGACTGCCCTTCCGTAAGTCTCCCGGCCACCTGAAGCTTGCGCCTGATACAAAAAGCACAAATATCTTAGGGGCGCGGCTCACGTCAGTTCGGCAACGTTATAGTGTGGAAAGTACTTCCGTCTTCGCCGCACAATGTTATTTGTTTTTGTTCTATTAGGTTATGCATTACAAACACATGGCAAGATTACGACCTTCAAATTCTCTTACACATCTAACTAGGCATCCTAGAAGAGAACGAAACAAACACTGTCCGAACAGGCCGCGAAGGCCAGAGGTACCAACCGACCGCCATGTCATCCTTACCGTTAGACGAAGGGACATGTAATCAGCACACCGCTCTCTAGGCCGTTGTCAGTTTTCGTGAAAGGTGTTGCTACTTCTCAATCAAATAGCTCATCAGTTGGCCTCACAAGGACTAAGTACACACCGCTTGTGAACAGCACTCGGAAGAAGTGGACGGTGACCCATCCAAGTTCTAGCCAAGCCTTACATTGCTTAACTTCGGTGATCTGACATGAACCGGTGTTACCATTGGGGCACGGCCATGGGCGCACCCTTAGAAGGGATGGCGAAAATCGTACTTTACAGAGATCGAATCAGAGCCGCTCACTCACTGGAATGAACACCTATATCTACATCTACAGGTTGTCTCGAAAGAAAGTGAATTTTTGATGGTCAAAATAAAATACAGGTTGAAGTCTATCGACTAAATCTTTATTAATTATTGTTATATATATGTTAAGAACATACTTATTAAAAATAATGTCATTTAAAGGCAATCCAGCCAGCCTACGTCACTCATTTAAACGATGAATAAAATTTTGCATGGCGGGTCGGCGTGTAGACACTGGGTTGGCTCCCAGTTCGCCATGGATATTTTTTTCGGTTGCTCCAGAGAAGACGGATTACTGACATACACTTTAGATATGACTTATTCCTCAAATCTAGACTGCGTATGGGCCGATTTGTGTCACCCCCCCCCCCCCCCCCCCCCCCGCCCCCCGAGACACCTACTTATTCCCTAGGTAATTGGCATCGTACACGCTATTTGGCTGGAATAGGGCATACGTTGTTGCCCTCAAATCGCTTGCAAGCATTCTCTGTACTAGGAGACTTTGCCGTTTAACTCTCCATGAGTTAAGACGGGCCTGTGAAAAAGTGCACACATAATGACTGTCGCAATCGTCTCAGCGTGGCGCGAATAGCCTTTCTCAAACAATCAACGATTTCTCCGAGAGAAGAGCCAGTTACTCTGACCTCAATTTGTCTGTATCAAAGATGGTGGCCACGTGTTCTCTTTATGGCCAATCAGAGTGTTCGTACTAGAGGTTTTATATCCCATCACAGGCGTCGTTTCTTTCGTAGGACAGAGTTTAACTTTTGCTATGTAATAAACAGCTTCATTCGAGTTTTTAACGCAGGTGGCTACAATGAGTCACCTACGTTTTTAGTTGGGTTTCTCCGGACGTTTTATCTCCTGACATTTTATGTGGTATTTCCACTGTGCTCCTGTAGAAAGGCTTTCTGAAGGGTTGTCGTTAAAAGCATGGACAAGGGGCGGCTTTGCCGATGGTCTGCAAAGTGGCGGCGGGCGTCTCATGGTGTCCACTAGATACTCCCTGGTGAAAGCAGTCAGCCTACATGCGACGGGCATTGCCGTCATGAAATTCTCTTTCCCTCAGAACTGCGTCTCATAGCTTGGGTCGGGGAAATTACTTGCATGCAATTATTAGTGTGAGTGTTAGTGGTTTATATTCAAGAAATGGTGGTTTGTTTATTACACCAACATTTTAATAACATTCTTTCAGTTTCAGGGAAACTATGTCGTAGGACGTAATGAGTTAACCGGAATTGTGTCAGGAATTCTATGTAAGGTGTGTTTTTTTGTTTGATACCTTACAAAGTCTCTCTTCCGTCATAGAACTTGAAAACAACTCCATTTCTCGTAAAAAAGTTTTCATAAGCCCGTTATTTACGAATGCTCTCCATTGCTGCTAAATCACCATCCTTCTCTGGAGCTTTCCTGATGATTGTGATTCAATCGTCTGCAAAACCAAACAGTACGTTCCCACAACGACTTCAGGCATCTAAAAGTTTCAGTGTGGAACCAGATCAGTGTTCACTGGTGTAGGAATACTCTTCGAAAACTAAAGGCAATCTTGCTATTATTGGTGACAAGTCCTTCTCATCCAGCTTTAAAACATATTCCTAGCAAAAACACCCGGAATGTACTTAAGGCATTAAAAATAGCTAAAACTTCAAGCTCATAGCTACTGTACTTTTCATCTTGAGATATTGGTTTTTTACTTGTATACAAGACTGGTCGGAAACTGGAGAATTCTGTAATAGTACGCCTTCAAAACCTTCTTTGCTTCCGACTTTCTGTAGTTCTGTTTCGCGTTCTGTGCTGTAGATTTTAAAACCGGATCCAATGAAAGAATATCTTTGAGCATCTTCAGTGCTTGCCTCTGCTCTTCTTCAAACTTATATTCTCCATTATTTCTCAGTGAATCGCTCTGAAGTTTGCTACTTGTAGAGTAATTTGAGATAAACTTCCTAAAGTACCCTTTTAGATCGAAGTAACTTTGTATTGTTGCAATAGATTTCGGTTCTGGAAAGTTTTGAACAGATGTGTTTTCTGAAAAAGGTCCAGTTTGTGTATACTGTATAACGTACCCAAGAAACTCAACAGTTCTCTTCAAGAACTGGCATTTTGCAAAATTAATTTCCAAGCCATGTCCCACTGCAGTTTTTGACACTAAACCAAGTCGTTGAAATGCCTCGTTATTATTCTTTGTTGATATTTCAATGTTGTCCATGTAAATAAATACAATGTTCTCTCAAGCCAATGCCGAAAAATAGTGTTTATACAATGCTGGAACACATCAGATGGCTTTGATCAGCCAAATGGAGCTTTCCTAAACTGGAACTGCCCTGAGTGTGTTAGTGTGTCCCAAACAAGGTATATTTTAGGCTTTCTTCTTCAACAGCAAGTGAAAAAAAGCGTGGAAAACCCACAGGCGTCTTGCAGTTTATCTGAAAGAACTTCTATGAGAGGCAATGGGTAATAATCTTTCACTGTGATCTTGTTTGATTTTCTATAGTGTATACTGATGCAGTAACCTCCATTTCCTTCTTTTTTACGTCTATAACCTGGCTAGCATATTTAGACGAACTTGGTTCTATTATTCCTTGATCAAGTCACTTGTTGACTTGGTTGTTAACAATTTCTTTCTCTCCTGGAGAAAATGTTCTGAATCTACTATATATCGGTTGTTGATCCCTCACAATAATCTTCAGTCTGACAACAGTGGACTTTGTCTTCGTTCGTGTATAATTAGTCAATAAATCTTCGATGTGTTCCTTTGTTTCATCACTAACAAAACTTTTAATATATAATTCTAGTTTGTGTGCGCACAGACGCACATTTGAAGAGTTTCCCCATCTGGTTTCCTAATATAGCTGCAACCTTGTTCATCAAAATTCCAGTTAGATCTAGAAAATCATTTTCAACTATCATTTCTAAATTCAAAGTGTCTCTAGAAACTACAGAAATATCTATTTCAATGTTCATATAATGAATCTCAACAATGACTGCAAAATGCGCTTGTGGAGAGACGAAGTTTTTCCCAAATCCTGTCAAGACTACACACGTTTTTTGCAGACTTGGAGCATCTCATAAACATCCTGTCGTAGTAAAATGATTAACCTTCCATTAGCACCTTCATCTGTCGGTTACTTATTCGCACATTTTTAAATTTACAGTTCTTAATACTCGTCTTAACAGTGTTTGCATTCATAGTCACTTTTTGATTATCCTCCTCCGTCGTGCATTCACATGAGATATGGCCAAACTCGTTGCAATTGAAGCATCCCTTTCCATTGCTCATATGGTTGCAATTGCTTGATTTAGGACCACTTGCACCCCGATTGAAACACTTCTTGTTTGGATGCCAAGCTGTACTTTTAGTATTTCTGTTACTTTAGTCTTTGGCGTCTTTCTTGCTGGAGTTTAAATTTTCATTGCTTTAAGTTTTGTTATTTCTTTTCGGCAGTTTCACAGCTCTCTCGTAATGCATAATTTTTCCTTTAAACTCTTTCACACTGCCAGAGCCATAAAGTAGAAGTTTTGTGCCTGAGTCGTCTTTTATCCCGTCAGTCAGCTACTGAAATAACAACTCGTTATCAGTATTGGCAAAGCTGACAGTTTCCTTCATTACGAGAAAATATTATTGAAGAGACCCTTCGTGTTTCTTCCTTCGCCGAGCCAACAGTTGTTGGACCTACTCAGGATTTGTTTTCACGTCGATTTCTTCCTGCAGAGCTTTCTACAGTGCAGTCCACGATGTAAGACACTTCTCACCCTGAATAAACGCTTAGACAAGTTTTCAAATGAATTTTTTTCCGAAAACAAGCGTTAGTAGCCCACTCCAACCCATTAAAACGCCGTTTCTTCGAAGTTCCATGATCCATCCGTCACTGCCGCTAGATGGCCTAAACGACTCCTCGATATCACGAAAGGAAAGAGAAAATTCACATTGGTCTCATGAATGTCGTGAGAGTCGTCTATTGCTTTTATCGCCTGCTTCTAAATCAGAATCTTTTTCCATCTTCCTTTCGAGTAAACTCGATCCTTTATTTATACCCATTTGAATTGCCCCCTTCTCTTCAACATCGCTATCATCACCCCATCCTCTTCATATTCTATGTCGTTGTTAATTTTCACCCGAAGTTTGTCGATGTTGAACAAATAATAACAAATCTCGGTAGTCATTTCATTGTTCGTCACACTATCTATACACAATACATTGGAGATTGCTCCTAACTCCGCATCTGAAAATGATGCTTCTGTGAATGAATCCTTAGTTTTAAGTTTACCAAATGGTGATTGAAAAGTAAAACCACAAAGTCTCCCAAACTTTTCCTATTTATTCTGTCATCTGGAACTGTTCCGAAAACTAACTTACGTAGATATTTATTGGTTTGAACCGGCGCAAGTGTTATACTTTTATTTATTTTTTCTGATTTCATCAAACGTTGCCGTTTCCAGATTTTTATTCATTTTTCCTTCGTCGGCTATTTCTCCTTTCGTCACGTTTAAAATTTGTCCTTGCGTCGCTGTGCTGCTGCTAATCGTCGTTACAACGTGAATCCTCGTCGTAGATCCAAAAGCACCACTGTTTCAAGTAGCAGGCAAAACGGCGCTCTGAGAAGTTCGTCGGAAAAGTATTAAGAGTAGGCGGCAAAACTACGTCCTCGCTCGTTCAGCTGTTCTTGGACGAGCCCCCAAAATTTGCAGTAGAAACATTTCCGACTTTCATTTATTAATCTCTTAGTTACAATCTTTAGTACTGAAATGCCAAAATAAACAAAAGAACTTAAGCAACAGACTCATGTTTCGTTTTCGGGAATACCGTTTCTCCGTGAACACACAAAACAACCGTGCAATATTCGGCGTCTCTGGCGTGTAATATATATATATATATATATATATATATATATATATATATATATATATATATATATATATGTGTGTGTGTTTTTATTGTTGACAACGTACGGTCTACTGAACGACATTGCATCAGTATTTACTTTATTTGTCGTCTAATAGTTACAGCCATTACAACTCAAATGTCTTTAGCTTGAGTAGTACCAGGTCAGTTGTTGAAGTGTGGCTGCATGGACACATAACGTGTAGTCTGTAGTGGCAGGAATAATCCACTTGGTGGTACAATGATGACCATGTAGGAAACATCAGGTCGTAATGTTTGTGACGTGTTGTGGAAAGACTACAGAGAAAAAAAACACCAACATAGTCTTTTGTGTACGTATTAAGGGGGGGGTAGGACGCCAAACGGGCTGACTTGGAGCAGGAGAGGCACCCCAGGACATTTTAATTTCCACTGGCTATACTTTTACAAATAAACCCATAAAACTTTGGCAGCATGGCCAGAAAGGATTCAGGATTCACGCTCACAGCTGAGGATGTTCAAAAACGTAACAAAATAAATTTTCTCATCATTTTTGCGCTTACTATTTGCTGCATTTATTGCTCCAGGTACACTTTCCTTCATAAGTAAGAGAGATTCTGCGAAGAATTTTTCACAGCATACAAACCATACGCAGTGGTGTATGAAACTCTAGAATTTATTTAATTTATGAAAAAACGAATGAGCTGTTACATTTTAAACTTCATGTTTTGAAAAAAAAACTCAAATTTTATCGTTACTTGTCTCAATTTTTAACACAGTTTGTAACAGATTTGGAAAATTCTAGAGTTTCATATACCTGTAAGTATAGGTTTATGTGCTGTGCAAAATGTTTGGAGGAATATCTCTTACTTATGACGAAAATTGTACCTATAGGAAAAAATGCAGCCAATAGTAAGTGAAAAATGATGAAATTTCATATGTAAAGAAAATTTATATTGTTTTGTTTTTGAACTTCCACTGCTTGTAGTGTGAAACCTGAATCATTCCTGGTCATGCTGACAAAGTTTTATGAATTTACTTGTAAAAGTATAACCAATGGAAATTAAAATATCCTATGGTACCTATCCTGCTCTAGTCGGCCCCTTTGACGTCCTACCCCTCTTAAGGTACCACACATAAAAATATTACAGTTATACGCATTAAACGCTGTATGTGTATACACTCTAAGAGTCTAAGGCAAAAAAAAAAAAAAAAAAAAAAAAGTGGACGAACCACAAAGCAATTATCCAGTTGGAAGGAAATCGGCAGATCTGATGCGTATGTACAGACAAACAAATGATAATAGTTTCAGAAAAACTGAATCATTTATTCAAGAGTAAGAGTATACTGAACAACTCAATAATGCGTTCGTCCACCTCTGGCCCTTATGCAAGCAGTTTTTCGGCTTAGCGTTGAACTTGTCGATGTTTAACTCACGTTTTATTCTAAAAGTGTTGATTTGTAACGTGAAACAGAGGGATGTTTTAACAAAACTAATGAAAGCAATATTGATTTATCATGTAGCCCTAGAAAACGCTATTTTCTCAGCAAAAAGGAAAAATAAAGAAAACCGCAAAACAAAAATATATAAAACACTGCTTCAGTAGTTCGACAAACTTATATAAAACATGTTTCTGTTATTTATAAACAACTCTCACATTTATCAATAATAACAGGTAACTCTTGCCTTTGATCATGATGAAGAACGTTGTATTGAGTACAAGAAACGACAATTATATAGTTTTTTTTATGTTCATGCATATACATCATACTTACATTAAAAGTAGTTGCTTTGGTTACAAAGAAGCAGAGAAGTGACGCAATTAATTAATTTTTATTGTTTACAAAATACAGTTAATATTCCGTAAGGGTATAAAATACACAATGGACTAACGCTTAATGATGTGCAGTTCTTATTATATGCAAAAGACAAAAGAAAAAAAAAGACATCATCGTCTTTCCTCACCAGTGCTTCCAGTTGAAACGTCAACTTAGAACAATTACACAAGACTGTGCTTAAACTGACACACAGTACTTTTAGCGCAACGCAATCTGACTTTCAGTAATCGCTACAAAGAATGGCCCTGACTAACATTAACCTATACCTTTCACAAATCACTTACCTCACAAAAATCTTCGTTACTCGAACTACTGCAATTCAGCGAGCGCCACAACTGCCAGCTAAATAAGAGATTCAAACTACGGAAGGTACTAACTACTGATAGGCATAGTTAGCACATGAAAGATTTTAATAGCGAACAAACAATGAATTTACCTTAATAGTCATAATATATATAGCAGTTCATGACATCCATTCTTACAAATATACTGTTTCTGATGGACACACCTCCAGAGTATCCATTCTCAAAAATCCACCATCTCACTTCCCCACATCCACCACTGCTGGCGGCTCGCCTCCAACTGCGCAACGCTACGCGCTGTTAACATCCAGCTGCCCAACACTACAATAGCAGACAACAATGCAAACTAGCCACAGACTGCACACAGCACAGCCAGTGATTTTCATACAGAGCGTTACGTGGCGTTACCAATATAAAATCCTAAACAGCCTACTTACACAGTACTACCTGTAATACTATCATTTACTACATAATTTAGATAGTGTACCAAAAGTACTGAGCCATACTTTTGACAGAGTGCAGATCTTATTAATAGCTAACAGTCAAAGTTTCCGCAATTTTGTAATATCAGAGGGTATATCGTAGTTCATAATACTTCATCTTCGTAAAGTCAATGGCTTGTAATAAGGGAATGGAAAGTTTCATCTTTCCCTTAGTTAGGGGGACAGTACAGTTTCAGCTTTTTTAGTGTTGAGAGCATAATGTTCATACCTTTATTTTAAAGTCATGTGTGAGTGGCATTAAGAATATGTGGTGTTAAAGATGTCATCAAAAGGTAAAAAAACGGTAACATTCATTCGGGTAAAATGGTAAATGTTGTATAAATGTGAAAAGAGACACTATCAGTCAGTTAGTAATCTTGCATGTGAAAGGTGTGTATAGTTGTCTGCAGCGAGCGATCGAACGGAGAAGCGACTTACACAGGACCGGGCTTGGCGCAGGACTGGGCTGCAGCGCGAGATCCCAGTGGATCATGGCCCACAAGTGCTGTTCTCCCAGCGGTGCCTGGCGGACACGAGAGGGACCTCAATGGCAGCCGTACTGGAGCGACAGCGTTCCAGGAAGCTCAGCGTGATGCACACGCTGATCCTTCGGCAGGGTGGGGCTAGGCCCTTGAAGGCACCACAACAGCGGCAGATGCAGTCCCGTCAGAGGGCATCGGCGGGGTCCTCGACTGACAGCAGACAACATAATAAAAGGACATGGGACCAGCACTAGAGAAAAAGCGGCGGGGTGAGGCGATGGGCTGAATGGAAGAATGTTTACGAAGCTACGTGGATGGTTTTGGCTATTAACTACGCCCATGCAGCACTTCCATCATGTCATGAGCATGAAGATATTCCTTATTTCCTCTTACTTTTCGATGAGAGTGATAGCTGACCGGCTGGACGACTAGTCAGAGACGAACATGGCGTGACATTTGCTAAGTACAATGGCAATGTCTGGACGGCGGAAAATCTTGTAATTTTTTTTTTTTTTTTGTTCTTCTTAAGAGAATCATCTTTCCGATCTTTTCGTATAGAGATACGACCACCATGGCATTCCACAGTACAGCAAACCTTGAATTTCTCTTTGAGAGACCATGACCTTGTGTTTCCTGTAATGATTAGCCGATTATGCCTGCAGTCTGAAGACTGGTTTGATGTAACTATTCTCCCTGGATTCTACTCTATTCCGTGCAAGCCTCCTCGTCTAAAAATATGTACTATAACTTACATCCTTCTGAATCTGCTTAGTGTATTTTCGTCTCATCAAAACTAAACTGTTGATCCCTTGATGTCTCAGAATGTGTCCCATCAACCAATCCCACGTTTTAGTCAAGTTGTGGCACAAATTTCTTGTCTCACCAGTGCCGGTAAGCACCTCTTTATTGGTTAAATGATCTACCCTTTTAACCATCAGCATTCTTCTGTCGCGCCATATTTCAAAAGCTTCTATTCTCTAATTGCCTAAACTATCCATCATCCATGTTTCACTTACAATCAGAACACATACCAAATCATTAATCTAAATCTCTTTCTTTCGCCCATTATGATTTATCAACAGAATCGGCAGCTCATGCCCTAACTATCTTGCCAGTGGACAATGCAGCATAGCATCCATGACTTCTCCAGCTTTCACCACTGATGTGCATGAACAGTTACTTGCTGTCACACACTGCCAAAACAGGGAACCACAGGCGACTATGTGTAGTGACAGTGCAAAACCACGTGTGATCAAAGGCAGAGCTCATTTGTTTAGGTAGTGAAGTGTAATTTTGGACCTCCAGATCTTGAATTTTCATGTTTTTCAAATTCAATTTTCCTTTTTTCCGTGGGCATTCACTCTATGCGACGGGATTGGCATTCCATTTGTAAGTATAATAATGTAACACAACTGTCTTGTGAAACACTAGATTTAGATTATCATTTTTGGGGGAAGAAGTAGCATTACGTCAGTAGGAACGTGAACAATATGTTTAACTGAAGTTCCCCACCTTAAATGTACTTTTATGGGCATTAGTTATTCGATGTAAATTTCTCTCTTTTATTCTCAGTTATCAGATATCAACATCGTAGCTAATTTCGTAGTATTTATGTTGCTTTACTTCGAGACAATTGTTGATGGTCTGCATTACTGAGTGAAGGATAATTACTGAAACATTTTTCTATATTTTTGGGTAGATAGGCCTAATCTTTAATGATGGATGAGGTTTGTATTATGTATTAAGAATGTTTTCTTTAGTTTTTCGCGTTAATCTGCTAATCTGAAGTTTTGAGTATATGAAAATGTGGCGTCTATTCTTAAGGACATGTCTGATAAAACGTATTACGTAGGTGTCATACATTTTATGGGAACTGATGGTGGAAGGGTGAGAAAGGAAAGGAACTGGTAATATCACCTACACTGAGACTTCATGTGGAATTGGCAGTGATGAGTGAAAATATGTGCTGGACTGGGATTCGAAGCCAGGACCTCTTGATTACCAGACAGTTGCGTTCACTACTCTACCATCTGGACACAGCGTTAATCACAAATGCACATACTTTCCTGGCATGCTCTCCGGTCGTTCCACATTCCCAACTAACACCACCTATCCACAATCCCTGTTCATGCTTCCAAAGTTTAGATTCATGCTGGGGCCGAACAATTAACAGGAGATTATGGGTACAAGTTATGGTCTGGTACACATTTTCAGTCGTTGGCTCCATTTACGCATAAAGTCCTGATGCAGCTGATATCATCATTTCCTTCCCTTTCTTTCCCTGTCTCCCTCCTCCACCATCAGTTTACATAATGCCTAAACTTTGGATTTTCATGTCTGAGTTTATAAGAGCGAATGTTAGGTAAATGGAGTAGCATGGCATGGTCGACGGAGTGGATGATAAACCAATATTGTAAGAGTAGCGGTATGAATCCAAATAATCTGGAGCCACCATAGGATGACTGGATACTAAGATGTGAAATCCAATACTGTTCTCCTACCTCTGTAACCCAAAGCAGATGACTGATTTAATAGGAATACCTACACTGTTGTAGCTAATGAGGAATGAATGGCGTTTCAGAGCTAGAATCTATAATAATAATTTATAATAATTAAATAAATAATCAATTAAAAGGAAATATACTAAATGAAAAGAAAAATGAACCTAAATATTTCACACGCCCACACACATGACTTTCTCATTCTCTATAGTAAAAATTATTTATTTCCGAAAATGCACTCGATATTATCAACTACGTAAAAAAAACCAGTTCACTCCTTAGTTAATAGTGTTCCTTTTTTACCTTTTTTGTTGTTTGAAGTGGAGGTCGGTAGACTCGTGGCGTGCTGAAAAACGTTTAATTTGGGTTTCTATAATCTCAGGGTAATTACTGTCTTCTCGCCTCGCTAGAAAATTCAGAATAGTTTAATTTAATTTCTTGGTTATCACGTTGGCAACGTAAGAAAAAATGTAGTAATGCAAAATGTGGTACATTTATAAATTGGAGATTGATGATCGTTACTATGAAATGAAACCACAAATGCCAAATTTAACAATTATTAGTTAACGAAAGAAGCTTTTTATACAGACATCTAACATATCGTGCATTTGTAAGGTAGCTGTAATTTCGTACCTTACAAGTACTCATCCACATACTTTCCCGTGATCTACAAACACAATTACGTATCATGTGATAAGTTGTACGTCGTATATATGAATATATAAAGGAGACTGACATTGTCATCGACGTCTCGTAAATAATTGCTAACGCTTATTGCATGAAAGGTCACCGAGTGTCTTTATTATAAAAACGGCGTAATGAATGATTGCCTATACTAGTAGAGGTTCGAACGCCAGTGGAGATGAAACGGCAGGCAGAACTCAAGCTCTGGGTGGAATGGTCCACACAGGAGTTGGTCCTGCTTAAACACAGGAAGTAGCGTGACGGACGTCGTGGCACCTGAGCTCTGGTGTACAACAGGGTGACGGCTGGCCGCTATTGTAGTAGGGGCCGGGAGGATAACCGGATAATACTTCCGAACGGTCAAAATCTTGGACGCAGGTGAGAGGAACGAAGAAGCGGTACCTCGGAAACCACGCAGGCTGGTTTATTTCCAAGGATTTTTACTCAGAAGCGTACCATTGTAAGAGTATAGTTTTTTCCCCGCAAACTTTACGCGCTAGACGACAAAAGACTAAAGTAGTAGTAGTAGTAGAGGGGTTTTGGGAGCACGACAGCAAGGTCTTCAGCGCCCGTTCAGTAACATAGTGAGACGGGTGTCAAGAAAAATCACAGAACAGGAATATAAAACGGAACAGAAAACATGGGTAACAATCGTTGAAAAACATGTGCTCCCCCACACCAAAGCGTGGGATGAAGTAGAGCGTCAGCAGTAAAACATGGACAACACAGGAAGAAAATGATAGAGGGAGCTCAAACAATGTAGCAGATGGAAGTGGCTGGCTGACCGCAAGGAAAAAAAGGAGAGGAGTCAGCAACTTTGCAATACACTAAAAGCTTCAGCCTAAAATACGGTTGGTCGGCGTTCAGAAGAATCTGTAGAGGGGACAATATTCCGTGTTTTCGGGAATATGACTCGTTTTCGGAATTACAAGGGTGGGGAGCCGAGCCTTGCTGGGAAGCCATCGCTGGAGAGACGAGGTCTTCCGTTGTGGGCGCCCGTGTCTGACAGTCGCTCGATATCAGCTTTTGTTGGTACGGACGAACTTGCTGTCTTTACTCCCAGTAGAGTTTATAGTTAGAACAGTTAGGCACTGTACTGTTGCGAACCTATACGATTCTGGACTTCACCTCCGAGTTGGAAGTCGTCGTTGGGTACGCAGCGTTCAGTAATTGAGAGGACTTCCTCTGCTTCTACTTATGTTAAGACGTTATCCGAACTCCGTCCTTGTGGTTGGGAGTTCACGTTTCTCGTCTGCAGAACCCAGAGAGGAGAAGACAGTATTAGAGTATATTAGTCAGAGGACCGCCTTCTGCCGTCCTAGTGTTTGAAATAGTTAATTTGTGGCTGGAGTCCTTCCATCGTCGAGACGAGTACGAGAACCATCACTTCGACGCACCGGACACTGTACATACGGTGATATCGCAAATTGCTTCGGCTTATTAGGTTCAAATGGTTCAAATGGTTCAAATGGCTCTGAGTACTATGGGACTCAACTTCTGAGGTCATTAGTCCCCTAGAACTTAGAACTAACCTAAAGACATCACACACATCCATGCCCGAGACAGGATTCGAACCTCCAACCGTAGCGGTCTGGCGATTCCAGACTGCAGCGTCTAGAACCGCACGGCCACTTCGGCCGGCGCTTATTAGGGCTATACGGTGATATCGCAAATTGCTTCGGCTTATTAGGTTCAAATGGCTCTGAGCACTATGAGACTCTACTTCTGAGGTCATTAGTCCCCTAGAACTTAGAACTAGTTAAACCTAACTAACCTAAAGACATCACACACATCCATGCCCGAGACAGGATTCGAACCTGCAACCGTAGCGGTCTGGCGGTTCCAGACTGCAGCGTCTAGAACCGCAAGGCCACTTCGGCCGGCGCTTATTAGGGCTATAAAAGCTAAACAGCTGTGATCACGTTAGTTTATTTCCACTGAGGTGCCACAGCACTGTAGATCATCTTTGAAAGAATTGTCTTCTTGTGTTTGGTACGTAGATGATGTCAGTCATTTCGCGTTATTGATATTTGACCGCGCAGTCATAATAAGGGGCAGAGTTGGGCAACTGATTAGTAATTTTACTTAGGAAATGTTAACTTTGTATTCAAATTTTTTTAAATCTACAATAAATATATAAGCGGGAACAACGTTTATCGTTTAGTAGGATTTGCCTTCATTATTCATTTATGTTTAGATTGTATAGAATAAAGAGATCCTAAGCTCTGCTTCAGGGTGTAGTCAGACAGGGCCAAATTTTCGTTTTAGCGTTTGTTATTTTCCGTTGCGCACACTCATTTTACACCCGCCTGGAGTGGCAATCTTAGCTCGACTTCGGAGCGAAAGAAAAAAATATTCATAGCACAGTCAAATCAGTAATAGCAACTGGCGACAATAACTGCACAATTAAACAAATTCCTAACACGAATAAAATTTCAGTACATTTGAACAAAATGTAACAAAATAAGAGTCTAGTAGCTTAAGGTGCTGTCGGAATGGCACGCGACTACAGAAGAAGAAAGAGAAAACGACGAGCGCGCATTCTTATATAAAACGAAATACAGAAGATAATGACGCCACTATCATTATCCTGGGCGTACATATTCGCTTACTTGCAGACTCAGACTCAGTCGTTAACTCTCGATATTTCGATAGGAAAGGAAAGCAATATCTTATTACGTCTCGGGCAGGACAGTATTACAAATCCTGGTTATTGGGTAACAAATTGTGTTAGGAGTCCACCAACGTTGAGTAT
This sequence comes from Schistocerca gregaria, assembly GCF_023897955.1. Lineage (NCBI taxonomy): Eukaryota > Metazoa > Arthropoda > Insecta > Orthoptera > Acrididae > Schistocerca > Schistocerca gregaria. Next base: position 493,516,745 of record NC_064924.1, read on the forward strand.
GAGTGCGTAGATGGCTCCAGCTGAATGAGTGTTGGGTGAACGCTTAAGTGGAGGCGAGAACAGAAAACCTTGCCCGTCATCTATCAACATTTTTTTTTAGTTTTCATGATCGGTAGCTTTGTAAGAAATAGACTGGGAAAGGCTACATGGCGTTTCTGAACGTAACTATCCCGACGTCGATTTCATTCGCGATAGAAGACGTAATGTGGGATCGCGGTGGCAAGTGGCCGGCAGGATGTGAAGCCATTCAGGTATACACCTAGGAGACGTGCAAACTGGCGCAGCAGCCGCCGATGCCCTTGCAGGCAAAAGGTGGTTATTGTTCTATTTGTGCTTGGTCGCACCAGCTGACCAGCCTTTCTTTCAGACGCAACACGGAACAGTACTAATGGGTGGAGATATGACATTACTTTAGCTTTAGTTTGATACCGTTCCTTACAAGCGACTATTAATCAAATTGCGTGCATATGGAGTATCGTCTCAGTTGTGTGACTGGATTCGTGATTTCCTCTCAGAGAGTTCACTGTTCGTAGTGATAGACGGTAAATCATCGAGTAGAACAGAAGTGAGGTCTGGCGTTCCGCCAGGTAGTGTCACAGGCTCTCTGCTGTTCCTGATTTATATAAATGATTAGGTGATAATCTGAGCAGCCCCCTTCGATTGTTTGCAGATGCCGCTGTAATTTACCGTCTAGTAAAATCATCAGACGATCAATTCCAATTACAAAATGATCTAGAGAGAATTCTGTATGGTGCGAAAACTGGCAATTAGCACTAAACAAAGAGAAGTGCGAGATGATCCACATGGGTACTAAAAGAAATCCGATAAATTTTGGGTATACGATAAATCGCACAAATCTAAGGGCTGTCAATTGGACTAAATACCTAGGAATTACAGTTACGAGAAACTTAAATTTTAAAGACCACATAGATAATATTGCGGGGAAGGCGAAACAAACACTGCGCTTTGTTGGCAGAACACTTAGAAGATGCGATAAGCCCAGTAAAGAGAAAGCTTACATTACACTTGTCCATCCTCTGCTGGAATATTGCTGCACAGTGTGTAATCCTTACCAGGTAGGCTTGACGGAGGACATCGAAAACGTGCAAAAAAGGGCAGCTCGTTTTGTGTTATCTGTCAAAAGGGGTGAGAGTGTCACCGATATGATACGCGAATTGGGATAGCACTCACTGAACCAAAGGCGGTTTTCTTTGCGCCGAGACTGTTTACGAAATTTGAATCACCAACTTTCTCCTCCGAATGCTTAAATACTTTGTTGACACCCACCTATGTAGGGAAAAATGATCATCATAATAAAATAAGAGAAATCGAAGCTCGAACGGAAAGATTTAGGTGTTCCTTTTTCCCACCTGTCATTCGAGAGTGGAATGGTAAATAAGTAGTATCAAAATGGTTCGATGAACCCTCTTCCAGGCAGTTAAGTGTGAATTTCAGAGTAACCATGTAGATGTGGATGTGGAGGCCAGACGCATAGGCGCCAGTGTGCTGCCACACAAGAGAGAATATTGCACATCCTTGGCCAGTACCACCTTCCTTCCGTGATGCGGTTCGATGCGTGGTTTGTGGTAAGAACTCTTGATGTACGAAATATGTAATATTCGAATCAAAGGGAATGTGATTAAGCTGTATCGGGTCATAATAGCAAAATGAGTATAATTTGTGGTACGTACAATTTTATGTTAGATATACTGTGTACTGCACGTTGTTGTTTCTTTCGGTTACATGGGGAGGCTGGAGCAACAGCGGCGGAGTCGCTGCAACAAGATACAGCGTCATTGGATGCTGGTCACCATATGTGCGAAGACGACGGCCGTGCCAAGCTGAAAGCTGTCGTCAGTGGCCTTTGATTGTTATTAAAAACAGATATTGTATTGCACTACAGAAATAAAAAAGAAGCAACGTTTTGTGTGATCTTCATTCGTGTATCAGTTCTTGCTTGGTTGTCTTCAAAGCATTAAGGAGCACTCATACGTGTGAGCAACGAATGTTTGTGTTACTACATTGAAGATAGAGAAGTATGAAGAACGAATAAAAACTGAATAGAATTACTATTAACAGAAGTTTAAAACCTGTGTTCAGAAGTTATTTGTCGCATGAGCGTTTATGCTAGATACTCATCGTGTTAAATGTTATACATTTGATGTTACTGAGTGGAAGGCGAAGCATTAATTGAGTGAGGCTGAGAGAAAAGAAAGTGGGCTGTCTTCGAAACTGATGATTTTAGATGAAGTGACTTTGGTGTTCGAGACAGTATTAATATCCACGATCAACTTTGAGAGGCTATTACTAGCTCCATAAGTGATGTACAGTTTTTAAAAATTGAAAAGATAACGTTAGCTCAGCGATACGAGTTACGCAGTTGAGCTCATGAACGATTAGATGCATGTGCCAATATCGCTGGTCACCTTAGCAACGGATGACAACTTCTATGTGATGAGGTGCGAAAAATGCGTTATTTCTTGCGATTATGACTAGAATTACACTCCTGGAAATGGAAAAAAGAACACATTGACACCGGTGTGTCAGACCCACCATACTTGCTCCGGACACTGCGATAGGGCTGTCCAAGCAATGATCACACGCACGGCACAGCGGACACACCAGGAACCGCGGTGTTGGCCGTCGAATGGCGCTAGCTGCGCAGCATTTGTGCACCGCCGCCGTCAGTGTCAGCCAGTTTGCCGTGGCATACGGAGCTCTTTAACACTGGTAGCATGCCGCGACAGCGTGGACGTGAACCGTATGTGCAGTTGACGGACTTTGAGCGAGGGCGTATAATGGGCATGCGGGAGGCCAGGTGGACGTACCGCCGCCGAATTGCTCAACACGTGGAGCGTGAGGTCTCCACAGTACACCGATGTTGTCGCCAGTGGTCGGCGGAAGGTGCACGTGCCCATCGACCTGGGACCGGACCGCAGCGACGCACGGATGCACGCCAAGACCGTAGGATCCTACGCAGTGCCGTAGGGGACCGCACCGCCACTTTCCAACAAATTAGGGACACTGTTGCTCCTGGGGTATCGGCGAGGACCATTCGCAACCGTCTCCATGAAGCTGGGCTACGGTCCCGCTCACCGTTAGGCCGTCTTCCGCTCACGCCCCAACATCGTGCAGCCCGCCTCCAGTGGTGTCGCGACAGGCGTGAATGGAGGGACGAATGGAGACGTGTCGTCTTCAGCGATGAGAGTCGCTTCTGCCTTGGTGCCAATGATGGTAGTATGCGTGTTTGGCGCCGTGCAGGTGAGCGCCACAATCAGGACTGCATACGACCGAGGAACACAGGGCCAACACCCGGCATCATGGTGTGGGGAGCGATCTCCTACACTGGCCGTACACCTCTGGTGATCGTCGAGGGGACACTGAATAGTGCACGGTACATCGAAACCGTCATCGAACCCATCGTTCTACCATTCCTAGACCGGCAAGGGAACTTGCTGTTCCAACAGGACAATGCACGTCCGCACGTATCCCGTGCCACCCAACGTGCTCTAGAAGGTGTAAGTCAACTACCCTGGCCAGCAAGATCTCCGGATCTGTCCCCCATTGAGCATGTTTGGGACTGGATGAAGCGTCGTCTCACGCGGTCTGCACGTCCAGCACGAACGCTGGTCCAACTGAGGCGCCAGGTGGAAATGGCATGGCAAGCCGTTCCACAGGACTACATCCAGCATGTCTACGATCGTCTCCATGGGAGAATAGCACCCTTCATTGCTGCGAAAGGTGGATATACACTGTACTAGTGCCGACATTGTGCATGCTCTGTTGCCTGTGTCTATGTGCCTGTGGTTATGTCAGTGTGATCATGTGATGTATCTGACCCCAGGAATGTGTCAATGAAGTTTCCCCTTCTTGGGACAATGAATTCACGGTGTTCTTATTTCAATTTCCCGGAGTGTACATAGCTGTGGTGCAGGTTCAGAGAGAGATGTTTGCATAGCAGCTAAAAGGTTTGCAGTGTTATACTGACGTCACATGTCTATCTAAATAAGCGCCAACTCACCCTCTTGGCCGCTCGCACGAAACCTCTCTACCTATGGATACTAACATCACAGGTTGCGCTATATAAATCTCTTCCAGTGCTTCCCAGAATAACATCGACTGCTTTCTCCCTAGCGATCCTAATGGGACAAACAAGCAGCATCTAGTCATGCACACACGCCCAGAATGGCTGACGCATCTCCATGAAATGTTCGTCCCGCTGTCATCATACGTTAAACGTTCTCACCCCTAAAAGGATTCATCATGTCTGTGCACAGTCACACTCAAGAAAATACCGTTAATCATGAAAGCATTCTTGTTTTTTTGGAAAGAGAACACTGTCTAAGAACAGATTGGAAGCACTGTCCACCTTTTTTTTCTTTCTGCAGATGAGACTTTTCAGAGACCGAAAAAGAAAACCTATTCTGTTCAGATCACCATATTGCACCGACAATTAAACCCTGCAAACTGGCCTACAGATCATCAAATACTGAGAGACTCTTATCCGATTACACTGCTCTTCCACTGAGGATGGGGAGCTTGAATATTAGAGTGTCCAACCGATCTCCAGCCCCGCAAAATATCACCGTATACTGTGTCGATGTAGTAAACGTACAGTTCGTATCCTGCGCCATACAAAATCGCCCCTTTTACACCATTTGTACAGCTATCGACCACCACATACTCGTACATATACCGCGAAGACAGACAGCAAAAGCACATACACTGTAGGCACACTACTCGCTGCACTAGATTTTAGGAAACAAAATTTCATTTACAATCAGTCATTTATTTAACCACCAACTTCATTTAATTTTTCTTTCAAAATTTAGTATTTTTAATATTAAACAATTGGAAACGACACCACGATTGTTTTTTTAATTTTCATAGCCATTACCCATTTTAATATTCCAGATGTTCATTGCCCTAGTGGGCTGGCGACCATTTAATTATCCCTTTTTTGCTAATCAATATTTTTTGTATTATCAGTATTTTCTGTATTAAAATATTACGTGGTACCCTTTTCCCTCCTGTGAGGTTCGTGAGCGACTGCACTAAATTCCAACCTTATCGTAATTATTATCGGTATTTAGATTCGATTCTTCCTTCAGAATTGCCAGTTATGCACTTTCCTCCTACTAACCAGTATTATTTTCTTCGGTAACGGTAGCCTTACTCACTTTAAAATTTCATTAGGCATACAGAATAACAATCAATTACGACGCAATCCAACAGGCCTACTAGTAAGGGGAAGATTACACTACCTAAAGGCGTTTTTATAAAGCGAAGTCGTCCACTTTCATCATAAGTCTAGATCACTTTTAACATTAGCGCATTACGTTCAGCGAACAGTTTATCACTTAACTGTACCAAAATTCAGAGCACACATTTTCGTGCACGAAACTCCTGTAAAGGCGAAATTCTATTGTCCCACGATCTACCATGTTTAATTCTTGGGACTCAGGGTAGATGTAAGACTTCTTTGGAAATACCTGTTCAAGATCTTGTACAGAAACTGATGTCCTCTGTGTCTTTCATTAGTGCTGACACATGATGGAGTGTTCACACTCAGATTATTCAGCATAAAAATACAAAACAAGAAACAAAAAAAAAAGAAGTCAACCGCTACAGAAACCAGTTTAAACAACTGTTGCTATTGATACAAATACTTTCAGTGTACTGCAATCATCTAAAGAATTGTGCTGTTGCGGCTATAGATGTATTGAAGTTAATTATGTACCTTGTTCCTGGATGTCGCCAACCAACGGCCTTGTAGCAGTGGTAACAACGTTTTCCGCCGGATCAACGAAGTTAAGCGTTGTCGAGCCTGGCTAGCACTTGGATGGGTAACCGTCCAGTTTACCGAGCGCTGTTGGCAAGCGGGTTACACCCAGCCCTTGCGAGGCAAATTGAGGAACTAGTTGATTGAGACAGCCGGGAGAACGGTGTGATGATCACGTGCTCCTCCGTATCTATACCCAGTAACACCTATGGGTTGAGGATGTCGTGGAGTAGGTCAGTACCGTTGGACCTTCCTGTTTGGACGGAGTTTAGTTTTAGTTCTTAGGTGTGACGAATAAAGAGCAAGGGATAGCGCGCTAATGTAAAAATCTTTAAATCAGTTCTTATGCAGTACTAAACAAAACTACAAAGTAGTTATTAAAAAATACAAAATTCAGACATTGAAATTGGTAAGGTTCAAACCTGCAAGCTTTTGCAATTGGAACTAGAACGTTATATTTCAGCTACGACGAGTAAAACTACACTCCTTATTGTCCAGGTTTGCAGAGGTTTTCTGCCAAGCGATAAATCATTTTGAGAAATAGTTTTATTTGCCTTAAAATTAAATGATAAATGGAATACTGAAGAACTTGAGCGGAAATTGCAGGACACTCTAAGGATGAAAAGACCCTAAAAACATGTAATTTTTATCAGTTTACACGCCTTTTTAATCAGATGGAAGCTATTTTTGAAAAAAATTATGTGTGAAACAAAAGTGAAGTTTTTATGAAACTCGTGCATATTTTTTTAGGAATAGCTGTTTTCCTCCAGGTATGTCATAATTTTCGAGGTTACAATATGGAGGAATCTTCTTCAGACGGAATCTAGGGATAGTGGGTCGGACTTGTGTGCATTAGTTCTTTTAACTGTGTGACCATCGATTTTTTCTAGGCACACGGTGAAAGGTCTCTGTTAGAGTCCTTTCATGCTATTTTGCTCGATTTGTTGTTGTTTACGTCATACATTTGCACTTCTAAATTTTCTGTTGTATTTCTAAATTTAATTGGGAGGAGACTGAGGAGTGGAATGTGTTATATTGACACGAACTACTTGTCATAAAACACTTTCAAACACATTTTTATATGTAATTCTTATCATACAGAGTTTTCTATGAAACCCACATCCAACTCCTTTACGTAGTGTATATTATGTTCTTAATAAATTGTCATCTCCTTCCCTTCTGGTGTGAAAGGATGAATAAGTGTGAGTAGTTGTAGTTGCATGCTCGGTGGTAACAGAGAATTCTGTCTGCTATAGAACCGCAGTACCAACGACTGAGTAGATAGATACGATTTCTAAGGCAAAGAGGTTTGTCTACTTGGTGCGGTTCTGTCCGTCCTTTGACAAGCTGGTGAAGGAAGCTACCTCTCTGGTCACTTCCTATTGTATCTGTGGGATACCTTCGGACGTGCCTCACGCTAGCAGTCTGAGGGCAGTTTCTCAAGTGGTAACATCGTCGGGTAAGCGCGAGTCCGACGGATAATGAAACTCTTAAGTTTTCGGCCTAAATGAAATACTAATTTCCTTTCTTACAGATTCATATCGAAAATGTTTTTTTATATTATTTTAAATCACGATGCAGTGGGGTTTCAGTGTTTGTTGCTAAGTGTATTGCGGTAGTTGCTTTGTTTACACCCGAATAAGGAAAGTGGAAGCCCGTTAAGTCATGAGGCGTGATCCTAATTAAAACCATCGCTCTTTAGTGTGAATATGCGTGTGATTGTAAAGTTTTCTGTCGTTGAAATTCTTCAATTTAAATATTTATCTTTGTGTTCAAACCACGTGGTGTGTGCTTTGTAGTAACATTACCAAGTCCTCGTAAAAAAAACCGTTTAAGAAGCCATCAGGTCAGTACTATGCCGTTATTAACGCAGTTCGGAAGTTTTCTGTAACTAATGTGTTTGGGTTTGGTTTAGTTACAGAATTTTCTGTAAATGTACTTGTGCATGCGGAACATGTGGTGTAGTAACTTAACTGGGCCTCATCTACTCTTTTGCATAATATTTCGCGTATCCAAACGTAATTAATCTCTGTTGCAAGCAGTTTTACTATTCCACAATTTATAGAGCACTTTGGTAACATTGTGGGTACATCTAACCCTGTGATCTTTGTCTAAACTTCCAATACCAGTCTGTAGTTATCCATTGGCAACACGACTACGCGAAGAGCGAAATTTCTTTGTCTAAATAAAATGATTTGCTGACGTTAATTTCCTTTTTTGTGTAGCCTTGAACTATCTTGTTTGAATGCGGTATCCCATCCTGTTTCCTATTCTTTCGGCTTCCTATTCTTTGAAAATCACATTTTATCCAAATTGAACCCCCTCTGAGTAACACTTTCCTCAATTAATTTACAATAGTAAATAAGGCGCCAGCTTTGAGACAGACTTAGCATGTGTTATCCGTTTATACAACACTGCTGAATTTTAAAATAAGTGTAATAGTTTAAACTTACTTTTCTTTAATCTAATTTTCAAAATCTGTTTACATATAATAAAAAAAGATAATGAGCTGATAGTGTGGGTGACTATTGCATAGTTTTAAAAATTTATAACAGTAATAGAAAATTTTATGTCAGTCACCCACGCATACTCTCCACTCTAAGTTCGGAAGGTTTTTTTTTTTTAAAAAAAACTAGGCTCGTTATAAAGGTATTAGTCGCTGTCGGAGATATTGTCGATAAATTCGAGCTATGAAGGGACATATCGGCAGTATTTCGAAGAAAAATCTCTAGTCATTCCTATGAGGCGTGGAAAATGGTTTGCTTTCAGTTTCAGCAGTACTGGCTGCGCCAGTTTCAAATTGTCCATATCTTAAATTCTGCGGCGAATAATTTTTGGTACGTTGTAGGATACAATTGTGTGAATGTAATTTTAAATATAGTTTGATACTTAAGCTTACTGCCTAATTTCAGTATCATCACGACAGAATTCTAAAAAAGGCCTTATTTGGTTTCATTGGTTGATGATTATGTACATATGCACTGCTCCTCACCAACATAAGATATTCAGTAAGTACGGGTGAAGTCGCATTATGCAAACACTTGCGTAGTAAATTCTTGTCGAGTATTCCTGAAAGGCAATTAACTGTATGATTAACAACGATGCTTATTTTCCTAAGACGCTTATACATGTTTGACGACAAATGGGAATGTAAATCGCGCCATTCCAGAAATAAGTCGTTTCATTTACGTAATTCAAATGTCAAGAACCAGTCCGAAAAACAGGTTTTTTTCTAGAGAGATTCGTGGAAACTGGTAATGGCTTCACGCATCGGCAACGTACATTTGTCTTAGTTACATCTTCATCTACACTAGCACAAATCATTTCGTAATCTCTGAAATACACCGTACTCGTAAAAAAATTCACTGGTGGGAACATTTCCTCAGGTTTTCGGGGCAACTTAACGACGTTTTTACTGTTATTTGAGTATAACCCTCCCCCTACAAATTTTACTACCATGTACGTGGTACTGACCGTATTTTATTGAATCTACAGTCTGTGTGGAGGTCGCGGGAGAACTCTGTAAGTTGTGCTAACCTGTCGTTTCACTCCAAGTAGTTTATCCCAGTGTACTGACAGGCAAATCGTTGGATTTTATCAGGTTGTCCTGGCTCAAATGCGTTGCTAACTCTGATATTCAGACTCCGGCAGACTATTGACACAATCGAAATTCAAAACCGGCGCCAATAATATTTTATTCACAACGTTGCTGTTGGTTAAAATAACTGGACAGTCGTCACAAAGTTCTGTGCTCACGTAGTAACTGATCTACAAACAACTTGTAAAATAATCGAAACAAGTTAACAATATACTTTTCATACATAAAGAAACAACAAATAACATTTTGTTAATATGTAGTTGGTATGCGCTACTCGTAGGCTCACGGCAGTACTTGAACTGTAAACGCCTTGCCCACATATACACGACTTCACAGGCCGCTGGCAAGACCAGAACTCTTCCGAAAGCCAGCATGATTTTATCTTACGTGGGGCATCGTTCTGGATGGAGTGGTTATATTAATATGGACATCAAATATTTCAGAATATGCAAACATTACGAACATAAGAACTTTCGAGAATTGTGCAAGGTGTCAACCCTTTGAGCACGCTGTCTTCCACCCTTTGTTAATTACATAGTTCCTGCAGTGGCACTGTAGCCATCTGAGGTACGTAGCGAGACTTCAGGAAGAATACTTGTTGGTATGACAGGGAATGAAAGAGTGTTTGCCGGTAGCAATAATAGTTGTCGCACTTGATTTTTTCCGTGTTGGCGAGGACGGCAGGGAGACGTGGCCAGAGTGGCAGAAGTCAAAGAAATAGGCATGTTCTTCCAGCAAAGCATATGCACTTCTACAAAGGTGCGACCGCTTTACTTGTGAGCCCAGGAGGTGGCATCTAGCCATACAGTCGGCCCGCGGCGCGGCTGATGGGTCCTCCCGCAGCACTTGTCTTTGTGCTAGTGATGTAGCCTCATAGTATGTATCGACATGTCGCAATACATACTCTTTTCTCCTTCCATGATCATGGGGGATGCTGCCGTACCTGACCATGATTCTAACTACGCAACCCGCTTACGTGCTTGCTGGACATCTTTTGCTAGCTCGTTTTGCTGTAAGGCGATCCGAGTCTGCTCTTCTTTAACTTCTGATATTTCCGCCTGTTTGTTCTCGATCTGTTCGATGAGCTTTACGTTCTCGCTAATTTTTTCTTGCATTTCCTGTGCGATCCTTCTTCCCCGTATTTGGAGCGTGGCATTAACCTTTTTGGTTTTGCACATTCCGGTTTTGGCCTGTTTTACTTGTTCTTTAGCTGACAAAACGCCGTTGCGTGCCCCTTGGGCTACTAATCTTGAGCTGGCCGCGGTGGTCTTGCGGGTTAAGGCGCTAAGTCCGGAGCCGCGCGACTGCTACGATCGCAGGTTCGAATCCTGCCTCGGGCATGGATGTGTGTGATGTCCTTAGGTTAGGTTTAAGTAGTTCTAAGTTCTAGGGGACTGATGACCACAGCAGTTGAGTCCCATAGTGCTCACAGCCATTTGAACCATTTGACTGATTCCTTTATCTCATTTGAAGTTAATACCTTCGTCTCCTTCGTGGCTATATTCTCTCTCTCCTGCCTCTTCCTCTCCGCTTCCTGTCGCTTCCTGTCCGCTTCCGGCATAAATCGCATGGAGGCAACAATTTGAGATCATTCACTAACACTTCCAGGAATAGACGAACGGGATTCCATCGCTCTGCGAAGTTTTGTTCGTGAGTCTGATCTGCCGCTCTATCTACATCTACGTACATACTCCGCAATCCACCATGCGGTGCGTGGCGGTGGGTACCTCGTACCACAAGTAGCATCTTCTGTCCTTGTTCCACTCCCAAACAGAACGAGGGAAAAATGACTGCCCATATGCCTCTGTACGAGTCCAAATCTCTCTTATCTTACCTTTGTGGTCTTTCCGTGAAATATAAGTTGGCGGCAGTAAAATTGTACTGCAGTCAGCCTCAAATGCTGGTTCTCTAAATTTCCTCAGTAGCGATTCACGAAAAGAACGCCTCGTTTCCTCCAGAGACTCCCACCCGAGTTCCTGAAGCATTTCCGTAACACTCGCGTGATGATGAAACCCACCAGTAACAAATCTAGCAGCTCGCCTCTGAATTGCTTCTATGTCCTCCCCAATACCACCTGATAGGGAGCCCAAACGCTCGAGCAATACTCAAGAATAGGTCGTATTAGTATTGTATAAGCGGTCTCCTTTACAGATGAACCACAGCTTCCCAAAAGTCTACCAATGAACAGAAGACGACTATTTGCCTTCCCCACAACTGCCATTACATGCTTGTCCCACTTCATATCGCTCTGCAATGTTACGCCCAAATATTTAATCGATCTGCCGGGCGCGGTGGTCTCGCGGTTCTAGGCGCGCAGTCCGGAACCGTGCGTCTGCTACGGTCGCAGGTTCGAATCCTGCCTCGGGCATGGATGTGTGTGATGTCCTTAGGTTAGTTAGGTTTTAGTAGTTCTAAGTTCTAGGGGACTAATGACCACAGCAGTTGAGTCCCATAGTGCTCAGAGACATTTGAACCATTTTTAATCGATCTGACTGTGTCAAGCGCTACACTACTAATGGAGTATTCAAACATTACGGGACTCTTTTCCTATTCATTTGAATTAATTTACATTTATCTATATTTAGACTTAGCTGCCATTCTTTACATCAATCACAAATCCTGTCCAAGTCATCTTGTATCCTCCTACAGTCACTCAACGACGACACCTTCCCGTACACCACAGCATCATCAGCAAACAGCCGCACTTTGCTATCCACCCTATCCAAAAGATCACTTATGTAGATAGAAAACAACAGCGGACCTACCACACTTCAATGGGGCGCTCCAGATCATGCCCTCACCTCCAATGAACACTCACCACTCTCGCTAAAGGTACGTACTGCCATTCCTGCAGATTTTACAAGGTGCTCTGCTGCAGTTTCACCTTCGCGCTAGTTGTCTGAATTTTCTCGTCATAATCAGATAATTCTGCATTTGACATATTCGCAAAATCAGGTACTGCATTCGACTGAAAATTCTCGGCAACTTCCTCTTCCTCAGTGCTACCACTCTAACATTGACCCATTTGTGACGAGCTTCTACTATCGTCACAACTTTGGAGAAAACGTGCCGTATTTCCAGTGAGCATGCATTCAGGTTTCTGCTACCGCGAGCTTTCAACTGCTCCTCGTCGCTGTGCCACATAATTCTACTCTGAAGGCTGCTCTGGCAAGCCACTAATTTTATATCCCTGACAACGCATATCAAATAAAAACAACCCTAATCTACGATAAAATGCAAGAGCCACAAACAATCTACCATCCCACACGTTAACATAACGCATTTCTCCGTCAGGAATAATCCACAAGTGACACAAAAATCAACAACAAATGAACGAAAATACAAACAACGCATAGAAATTTGCAAATCATCAATGTCTTTAGCGCCAGCAGTTCGTATGACTGCGCGAAACTAATTTCCTTCAGTGCTCCAGCTGAATTTCAACATGGGAAAACAGAAACCATGTTGCGGAAATCCCATCCGACAGTTACAGAAGATACCATCAATTCAGGATCCTCGCAGCGGTCGTCAGATTAAAAGACTATAGAGGACTTGCGGTATGATTTGAAAGGCTTCAAATGGTTCAAATGGCTCTCAGTACTATGGGACTTAACATCTGAGGTCATCAGTCCTCTAGAACTTAGAACTACTTAAACCTAACTAACCTAAGGACATCACACACACCCATGCCCGAGGCAGGATTCGAACCTGCGGCCGTAGCGGTCGCGCGGTTCCAGACTGAAGCGCCTTGAACCGCTCGGCCATACTGGCAGGCATTTGAAAGGCTACAGGGGACTGAGTTACTCCCTGATAGCAATCACTTTAACTAGTAAGCCTTCCCCTTGGCTACCTGGCCCATGCGGCTGCTAAATTGATTTTGTCCTTTGACTGTTGTTGTTGTTATCCTGCATTAGAGGTTATCACATTTATTTTAATATAAATTAACTCAGAGCGGTCTAAGGCTCTGCAGTCACGGACTGTGCGGCTGGTCACGACGGAGGTTAGTCCTCCCTCGGGCATGGGTGTGTCTGTTTGTCCTTAGGATAGTTTAGGTTAAGTAGTGTGTAAGCTTAGGGACTGATGACCTTAGCAGTTAAGTCCCGTAAGATTTAACACACATTTGAACATAAATTAACTTGAATGCTGAAGTAGCTTAATGAAATGGTGGCCCTGTTATTATTGCAGTCAACTGTAGATGGGAGATGAATATATCAACTCAGGATTGATCTCATAAAAATTACGGCACAGGTTCATTGATCATAAGATAGGACAAAAAATACAAGTTAATCGTGTTGGCAACACAAATAGACGAAACAAATAGTTAACACTCCACTAATTGGGGATTGTTTGCAAAGACTAAGGTTTGTCTGATTAAACTATTTCAACGTAAAATATGGATTACGAAACGTGAAATTATCTAAAGCTGAATGGATTTATTCTACACGGAGGTTATACTACATAGATGCAGATGAGAACAAGTGGTGACACTGTTATTCTGTTTGCCCTAACAAGCCGAAGCAGCAATACTGTATCTTTTCTCTGCACGTCGCTGTCCCAGGATGACAGTCGTGACTGCAGTGTGTGCGCAGGAGCAAAGTGTGGTGCCTCCAATTCGTTATCGTGGGCACGAAATGTGCAAAGTTGCTGCTGGTGATCTGTTAGACGGATTGCAATTACTCTCTAAAGGAGCCCTGACATCTCGGCAGATTCCAGCGTGTGACACTCCCATTCAACAGTGAATTGAACTTGTGAATCATCATGTTTACCTTGTGCAAGGGCACGGGGAGAGCTTGTCCCGATACATTGAGCAGATTAGAATGGCAGTTACCACGTCGTTTCTTAATGAACCCGGAGTGGAGGCGTTCTACGGATCGGAGCGTGGAATGTCAGATCCCTTAATCGGGCAGGCAGGTTAGAAAATTTAAAAAGGGAAATAGATAGGTTAAAGCTACATATAGTGGGGATTTGTGAAGTTCGGTGGCAGGAGAAACAAGACTTTTGGTCAGGCGAATACAGGGTTAGAAATACAAACTCAAACGAATAACAAATAGGAGCTCGGGTAAAGTGCTACAAACAGAATAGCGAACGCATAATTGTAGCAAAGATAGCCACGAAGTCCACGCCCACCACAGTAGTACAAGTTTATATGCCAATTAGCTCTGCAGATGACGAAGAGATTGATAAAATGTATGATGAGATAAAAGAAATTATCCAGATAGTGAAGGAAGACGAAAATTTAATGGTCATCAGTGACTGGAATCCGATAGTAGGAAAAGTAAGAGGAGGAAAAGTAGTAGGTGAATATGGAGGCCGCCTGGTAAAATTTTGCACAGAGCATAACTTAATCATACCTAACTCTTGGTTCAAGGATCATGAAAGAAGGCTGTATAATTGGAAGAAGCCTGGAGCCACTGGAAGGTTTCACATAGACTATATAATGGTAAAACAGAGATATAGGAACCAGGTTTTAAATTGTAAGACATTTCCATGGGCAGATGTGGACTCTGACCACAATTTATTGGTTATGAACTGTAGATTAAAACTGAAGAAACTGCAAAAAGGAGGGAATTTAAGGAGATGGGACCTGGATAAACTGAAAGAACCAGAAGTTGTAGAGAGTTTCAGAGAGAGCATTAGAGAACGACTGACAAGAACTGGGGAAAGAAATATAGTAGAAGAGTGGGTAGCTTTGAGAGATGAAATAGTGAAGGCAGCAAAGGATCAAGAGGGTAAAAAGAGGAGGGCTAGTAGAAATCCTTGGGTAACTGAAGAAATACTGATTTTAATTGATGAAAGGAGAAAATATAAAAAAGTAGTAAATGAAACAGGCAATAATGAAAACAAACGTATGAGATCCACAGAAAGTGCAAAATGGCTAAGCAGGGATGGGTAGAGAACGAATCTAAGGATGTACAGGCATATATCACTAGGGGTAATAGATACTGCCTACAGGAAAATTAAAGAGATCTTTGGCGAAAAGAGAAAGACTTGCATGAATATCGAGAGCTCAGTTATAAGCAAAGAAGGGAAATCAGCAGGGTGGAAGGAGTATAGAGAGGGTCTATACAAGGGCGATGTACTTGAGGCAATATTATGGAAAAGGAAGAGGACGTAAAGATGAAATGGGAGATGTGATACTGCGTGAAGAATTTAACAGAGCACAGAAAGACAAAGGTCAAAATTTGGCCCCGGGAGTGGAGAACATTCCGTCAGAACTTCTTAAAGCCTTAGGAGAGCCAGACATGACAAAACTCTACCATCTGGTGGGCAAGATGTATTACACAGACGAAACATCCTCAGACTTCAAGAAGAACATCATAATTCCAATTCGAAAGAAAACAGGTGTTGACAGTTGTGAAAATTACCGAACTATCAGTTTAATAAGCCACTGCAGCAATATACTAACGCGAATTCTTTACAGACGAATGGAAAAACTGGTAGAAGCCGACATCGGGAAATATTAGCTTGGATTCCGTAGAACAGTTGGAACACGTGAGGCAATACTGACCCTACGACTTATCTTAGTAGATAAAGGCAAATCTACTTTTCTAGCATTTGTAGACTTAGAGAAAGCTTTTGGCATTGTTGAGGGACATGAAAGGGAAACAGTGGTTGGGAAAAGATTGAGACAGGGTGGTAGCCTCTCCCCGATGTTATTGAATCTGTATATTGAGCAAGCACTAAAGGAAACAAAAGAAAAATTCGAAGTAGGAATTAAAATCCATGGAGGAGAAATAAAACTTTGGGGTTTGCCGATGACATTATAATTCTGTCGGAGATAACAAAGGACCTGGAAGAGCAGTTGAACGGAATGGACAATGTCTTGAAAGGAGGATATAAGATGAACATCAACAAAAGCAAAACGAGGATAATGGAATGTAGTCGAATTAAATTGGGTAATACTGAGGGAATTAGATAATGAAATGAGACGCTTAAAGTAGTAGATGAGTTTTACTATTTGGGGAGCAAAATAATAGTCGAAGTAGAGAAGATATAAAATGTAGACTGGCAATGGCAAGGAAACCGTTTCTAAAGAAGAGAAAATTGTTAACATCGAGTATAGATTTAAGTGTCAGGAAGTTATTTCTGAAAGTATTTCTACGGAGTGTAGCCATGTATGGAAGTGAAACATGCACGATAAATGGTTTAGACAAGTAGAGAATTGAAGCTTTCGAAATGTGGTGCTACAGAAGAATGCTGAAGATTAGATGGGTAGACCACATGACTAATGAGAAGGCACTGAATGGAACTGAGAAGAGAAATTTGTGGCCCAACGTGACTAGAAGAAGGGATCGGTTGGTAAGACATGTTCTGAGGCATCAACGGATCTCCAATTTAGTATTGGAGGGCAGCGTGAAGGATAAAAATCGTAGAAGGAGAGCAAGAGATGAATACACTAAGCAGATTCAGAAGGATGTAGGTTGCAGTAGGTACTGAGAGATAAAGAAGCTTGCACAGGACAGAATAGCATGGAGAGCTGCATCAAACCAGTCTTTGGACTAAAGACCACAAGAACAACACATCTGATTACAGGTATCTGCTAAGCATCTATCAATCTTTTGTAACTTAATGTTCTTCGCAATACTATTTTAAAATTTCATTCAGTCATTTCTGAAAGTTATGTAATTTATACCAACTGTTCTGTCGTTGGAAATTAATTTAATTAATTCGAGCGGTATGTGCTCAGATTTTATTGCATAATTTTCTGTGTTTTAATAAAATGGTTGTGTTTTTAACAAATATTTTAGTAAATGTGTGGCCTAGTATCCTTCCACACGGAACTAACTCCCTACCACATTGCGTTATAATAATGAAATTTTACAAACTAATGCTAATTTTAGAGTAAAAACTACTCGTTAATTAAAAGACGAAAAATGTTGGCTAATTGGTATTTCGGTTTTTTACTTCGTTCTTAGGAAAAAATAAAAAAATTCTCCTGTTATAAATGAGACCACATAAATAGGAAAAAGATATTGGTTTTTCGGAACCAAACCACCGGCATTTACCCGGGTGGTTTATCCCATTCCTAACTTGGGCCGCGCTGAGTGCAGCAGCTACTGACATCTTCACGACAACACTTCGTCGCTGAGGTCCGTGTGTCGATGGCCACCTTCCACTGCACGCCATATATGGGCTTAGGCTACTAATACGAATTATTGAAGTGTAATAAAGACATTTTGCTGTCATAAAGCGGCTTCTCACACACCTTGACTCACAATCATCACCGGAGCACACTCGTTTCATGTACATCAACAATGATCCAACAATTCGAACACTGAACCTCACCGTAATCACACTAACGCAAATTCCTGAACACTAGCCACAAATATGTACACCAATACCGAAAAGGATAGATGCAACGTGACATTTCATCAAGTCATATTTCATAATCATTTAAATATGAGTTCATAACACATAGTAACGTGGACATCACTATTACTTCTGTTTAAAATTTTTCACACACAAATACTTGATTTCACTGACAGATTCTCTTTGTGGTCGGTTAGTTTAATGCAGTAAACACACTGGCATTAAAATGGTTCAAATGGCACTGAGCACTATGGGACTTAACATCTGAGGTCATCAGTCCCCTAGAACTTAGAACTACTTAAACCTAACTAACCTAAGGACATCACACACATCCATGACCGAGGCAGGATTCGAACCTGCGACCGTAGCAGCAGCGCGGTTCCGGACTGAAGCTCCTAGAGCCGTTCGGCCGCAGAGACCGGCTACAGTGGCATTAAAATCATGTAATACTGATATGTGTGTTCTATCTTCTGTCCACGCTAAACCCGCTGTAATATTTATAGAAGTCCCTGTTGTCATCTGTAAGTTTAAACACAATAGCCACAGTGCAAATTAATTGAATTTCTGCACAACAAACAAGCTCGCATTTCGCAAGAAATACGGGTCTGACTTCATCTAATGGAATTGTCTCATGTTCTTATTGCAAAGCTGATGTTACAGTTGGAAAATCAAAAGCTAAAAGAATTCAGAGTTTATTTTTACGAGTTTTTATTATTTATTGCCTTTCCATTACCATTTCTACAATGCTGCAGTGTCAGGAATGATCTTGCATGTTACAGATTTTATCATGCAGATCGTATAAAAAATTAAAATGGAATTTTCCAGGAATTGAGAAAAAAATAATCTGTGGCACAACTTGATTTAAAGAAGTGATCTATTAATAACAAAAATTGCGAGATATCAAGGGATCGCCAAGCTAACACTGGAGAGAAGTGTGGGGAAAAATTGTAAAGTAAGACAAAGAGGTGAATTTAGTAAGGAGGTTAAGAAAAGTAGTTGCTTGCAGCAGTTATTCGGAGATGAAGAGGTTGTACGGGAAAGTCTACCAGCGAATGTTACATCAAACCAGTCTTCCGACTGAAGACCGTCATCATCACCACAACCACTACCACAACCCTCACAACAACAACATTCATCGTTACAATACGACCACTTGATGGTATCCAATCTTACCAACATTCATATTTAATTAGTTATTGTACAATATATTCAGGATTTCGCCAGAACTTAACTTCATTGAAAATTTAAGTAAGTGCTATATAAGGCTCAGCTGATCCTATTTTACATAGCCTGATGATGGACCGACATAGATCGGAACAGTGAGCCACCAGCAAAGGTGGATGTGGGGAGAGAGATGGCAGAATTTCGAGAGCGGACGATCTGGACGTGCGTCCGCCCGAGACAGGAAATTTGTAACACTGGATGTCATGAGCTGATATATATATATTATGACTTTTGAACACTATTAAGGTAAATACATTGCTTGTTCTCTACCAAAATCTTTCATTTGCTAACTATGCCTGTCAGTAGTTAGTGCCTTCATTAGTTAGAATCTATTATTTAGCTATCAGTATTGGCACTCGCTATATTGCAGTAGTTAGAGTAACGAAGATTTTTGTGAGGTAAGTGATTCATGAAAGGTATAGGTTATTGTTGTCAGGGCCATTCTTTTGTAGGGATTATTGAAAGTCAGATTGCGTTGCGCTAGAAAAATATTGTCAGTTTAGTGATCAGAATAAGTAAAGACAGAAATGTTTGAGTACGTTCAGTTTTGCTCAGCTGTTTGAAAATCATATAACGTAAGAGGTTTACCAGCACCGTCATCCTTAATTATTCTAAGGGGATGTTTCAACCTGTTGTACATACAATGGAAGTCCCAAGTATCTCACAGCTGTCTATGACAGATTACATGAAGTAGTAAACAAAAATACTTTGTGTACCATTAATGTGTTACTAAATCCTATGCAGATGCGATCTAGCCTGAAAACGGAAACGTTTATACGTGGACGTCATCAAAAATCTTGCGGACTATTGCTTATTTTTTTAAAATTTGAGTTTTGTAATCATGTCATCTGCAGCCATGAACCCACGTATCAAGCCAGTAAGCAAGAATATTAGCAAAGAACACGCACACTGAATACTACTAAGATGCCATGGTTACACAGCATATTTTCTACAAAAAACGCTCGTACTTGCATGTACATTAAATAGCGTTTTCTAGTAATTATTCGTGTGGTTAGCAGGTTCTTAGTGTTAATTTTGCAGAAGACAAGGTATGTCACTTTTATTGCTGTATGATGATGAAGCATCTTGCGGATTGTGTGTGTTTCAAGCGAGTTTTATTGGATATTTGCTACTGTGCTTCAGTTTCCGCCTTGTGTACACCTGGTGACGTCCAGCTTCGTAGCTTTGAGATGATAATCTGCCTTCATAGACGCTAGGCTATAATTTTCAAAAGAGCAGGTGCAATACAACTTGCGTTGTGTTATTTATTACATACGACAGCTTTATTACGTGCCTGAGAGGAACGCAGCTCTGTCAGGTCTGCGCACGCAAACTCTCGAGCGAGAGTTGATTTGTGCACTGCAAATTGGTTGGCTCACACCGTGACGTCAGAACCGCTATTACGTTTGCTGAAAATATGAAGCTACAAAATCAGTTTTGCGAAATACTGGAATGCTGGGCGCGAGGAATGAACAGGAGGAATTCTTTCTGACAGTACGAGGACGAGGTGCAAGGCATGACGCACAGATAACTCAAGGAATCAAATAGTGCAGCCTTCACGGCCAGTAGTTACGTCCTTGGTGATTAGTGTTTTGTGGGGTTCACAACATGGTCAAAGACATATTCATCTACCTGACGTGCGACTCAGTGCTAAAGACATCATCGGAGGCTGTAAAGAGTCAGAAAACAATAACAAAGCTACGGAGGCAGATTCGTAGTGGTAGTTGTAGGGCTTGTAGTAACACAAAGGCCAGAGAAATACGGAACCACAAAACACAACTTCATCTGGATAGGACTGGGGTCGGACAAATCAAGGATCGTACTGCTAAGTAATTCACACAGCGCCAGGTACACTGATGTGACAAAAGTATAGGATAACAAAAGGAAATTGTACAGATGTATGTATCACATGTCTATTCAACAGCACGCACGTCGTCAATACTGCTATACATTCGTTCATTCGTGGTTTAACGTAGGTCTTAAGACATGTGGGATGTATTCGCTCTCACTGTACACAGGTGAAGGCGATCGTTCTTAAATAACATTCAGGGCAGGAAGGAGGTCAGCATAGGTCGTAATATCATCTGTATTTATTGCATTGCAGATCTAGATTTCAACTGACAGTGTAGTCATCAGTGCGTTGTAAGTAGTTATGTGCACTGAACGTAATTAAAGCAGTACATATTCCAATGTAACTTAGGCATGTACTACCATACCCAAAAGTATCCGAATGGTGTGAATTGCATATCGGATGATTTGCATGCAGCTCACATAACATAGCTGTCTTTCAGGTCCTCTCCTCTCTCTGCAGTACAGCCATTCGACTATAAAAAAATGAATACTACACGAGATCACAGTATTGCCTTTAAGACAATCAGTCCCCATGTAAATCAACACCACGGTGTTGCAAATACTTGGAATCACGTCATTATAGGTGGGCAGTCGTTCATGCTTGTAAACTCAATTTTATTAAAGTTCAAAAATGGTTCAAATGGCTCTGAGCAGTATGGGACTTATCTTCTGTGGTCATCAGTCTCCTAGAACTTAAACTACTTAAACCTAACTAACCTAAGGACATCACACACATCCATGACCGAGGCAGGATTCGAACCTGCGACCGCAGCGGTCGCGCGGTTCCAGACTGTAGCGCCTAGAACCGCTCGGCCATCCTGGCCGGCTTAAAGTAAGTGACCTTTCAAAATCACTGCTACACTTATTAGAATTTGAGCTAGATAACTCCGTCACATAGGTCATTCGAACAGTATTTAGGTAAAATTAAATGTTTTTGTGAACAAGAACAAGAAATTTCAAGACAATATCTTTACTCCTAACGTACTACGACAATGTGAGTTATTTTTGTTCTTTAAAACGTTTTCCCACACGCGTGAAACGTCGTTCCTGATACGAGTGGTTTCTCATAAAGCAGTTGATGAGCAATTAGAAGTAACGCGATTAATAGCTTTAAGTTCTCTATGGAAACTTCAGAATTAGCCATTCATTTCTCTGTACTCATGATTGAGCCATCATTCTTGGACATATTTGAACTTTAAGCGACATGACGAACTGTTTTTGCTCTGGATTGAAACCAAGCACCTATAGTCACTTTACCTAAGCAAACCTTTCATGCCTGACCGATACTCGATACAGTATCGTTCGTCACTGTTGAGTAGACACAAATAGTCGTGAAATATCAAAGTTTTCACCAGGTGTCAGTTAGCAAATTTGAACATAAATAATTTTATGCTCTGCCTAGGATCCTGTCAAGACTCTTATCAAGTTGTTAACTAACCACAAAAAAACGTTTACTGTAATTTTAACTAACAAAGGTTGCATGTGTTTAAAACGAAGTTCCACGATGTAAAGTTTTGTGACAGGAACTCGGACCCAGTACGTAATCAGATTGTTAAGTAGGTAAAATCAGCTGTTGGCTATCTAATTCTTTCACGAGCAGCAAGATGTCTGAATTTGAAATGAACATTCAGTTTTTTGCCTGTCCAAGAATCGAACTCGGCGCCTACAATTTTTGATTTCTATCCTTGAACTGTTTTCTCACCAGTAGTGAGATATGTGCACGGTTCACTAGAAATAACGACACCTATCGCTATTGTTGACAACACATGAAGAGACATTATAATTCCTTATCACTAGTAGTTCGGTGTGCATATGTTAGGACTTGAAATAAAATCGTGAATATTTTTGAGGTGGACCGTCCCTTTCTTGGAGACCAAGAGGAATTTGCATTATTGGGGAAAACAAGGAAATGGTAGAACTACACAGTTCCGTGTGGATCAGATATCGCGAACAAAGGGAGACACGGTTCGATTCCCAGTCCAGCACCAAATTTTTCAACGTTCCGAATTCAAATAATATAACAGTCTAGTACCCTTAAATGAACATTGGATCATTAAATAACGTAAAGTTTGTGTACGGAAGCTCACTGGCGACAGGGTTGTGTTTGCCGGGACTCCCGCCTTCGCTAATGCGCAAACTAAACTGCCTCTCTCTCAGATGGTAGCGAAGGGATGTGATATTTATAATGCGCATTTTGAACTATGTTGCAATCTAACATTCTTTGCTTCGCATTACTAGAGCTGAAGGGGATCTGTTCGTGTGTGTTTAAACTACACGCCGGAAGAACGAATCGAACCCATGACTTGCAACTAAGAAATCGGGGTCAATCCACCAGGTCAATGACGAGCCCGTTTTCTGCATTTATGGTTGTGTCATAACACACGATGCGCTTAGCTTACAAATTAGATACGGTTAAAAAAAATCAATTCTCTATTAATCGGTTAATTATCAGCAGGCTTCTGACAGGAAATTATGTTGGTCTCATGTTAGTGGGATGTAAAGACACTACTATCATAGCCACTATTCGATGCCATTTTGAGATTTTCGGTATTTTAAGAAATTTCTTAGAGCTACCGTTTCAGACTATGAAGCTACCAAATACTTCTGTTATTACTGCCATTATCACTATTAACTTCTTCATTCTGCTTCTGTTACACTCCTGCTTAAAGGAAGCATTTTTAGAAGCAGTTGCCCAAAAACAGGTAAATATTATAGTTCATAGCATATGGCTGCAGCGTTCTGTGGCAACGGGATCGTAACAAGTAATTATTTAGTTCTTTCCATGTCTAGAGGTTACTTTTCAAGTTAATATTGAACATCTCCTACTATTCGTGGACGACACTAAAAAAATTAAATGACGAAGATATTACTTCATAGCAAGATTTGTGTTGTACTACTTCATTTACTTGCGATTAGCAACGGCGATTGTAAAATGCTAAGAGTGGCGACAAACAGCACTTTCAGAGCCAGAGGATGTTAATGTCTTGTATTAAATGCCACCATAATTCTTAGTCGACGTCACCTAGTCCAAGGACTACAAGGTGGTATATAGACTATGTAATCGAAAGTATCCGGAACCTGGCTGAAAATGACTTAAAAGTTTGTGACGCCCTCCATCAGTAATGCTGAAATTAAGTATGGTGTTGGCCTACCCTCAGCCTTGCTGACGGCTTCCATGTCGCATGCATCCGATCAATCAGGTGCTGGAAGGTTTCTTGAGGAATGGCAGTCCATTCTTCACGCTGCGCTGCACTGAGGAGAGTTTTCGATGTCGATCGGTGAGGCGTGGCACGTAGTCGGCGTTCCAAAATATCCCAAAGGTGTTCTATAGGATTCAGGTCAGGACTCTGTGCAGGCCAGTCAATTTCAGGGATGTTATTGTCTTGTAACCACCCCGCCACAGCCATTGCATTATGAACAGGTGCTCGATCGTGTTGAAAGATGCAATCGCCATCCCTGAATTGCTCTTCAACAGTGGGAAGCAAGAAGGTGCTTAAAACATCAGTGTAGGCCTGTGCTGTGATAGTGCCAAGCGGAACAACAAGGGATGCAAGCCCCCTCTATGAAAAATACGACCACACCAAACACCATCACCTCCGAATTTTACTGTTGGCACTACACACGCTGGCAGATGATGTTCACCGGGCATTCGCCATACCCACACCCTGCTGTCGGATCGCCACATTGGGTACCGTGATTTGTCGCTCAACACAACTTTTTCCACTGTTTAATCCAACCTAAGGACATCACACACATCCATGCCCGAGGCAGGATTCGAACCTGCAACCGCAACGGTGGCGCGACTCCAGACTGAAGCGCCTAAAGCCGCTCGGTCACATCGGCCGGCTGGCACAATCATATGTAGTCATATACAGAGATATGTAAACTGGTAGAATACGGCGCTGCGTTCGGCAACGCCTATACAACACAAAAGGTGTTTGGCGCAGTTGTTAGATCGGTTACTGCTGCTACAATGGCAGGTTATCGAGATTTAAGTGATTTGAACGTGGTGTTATAGTCGGCGCACGAGCGTTGGGACACAGCATCTCCAAGGTAACGATGAAGTGCGGATTCTGCCGTATGACCATTTTACGAGTGTACCGTGAATATAAGGAATCCGGTAAAACATCAAATCTCCGACATAACTGCCGCCGGAAAAAAGATCCTACAAGAATGGGACCAACGGCAACTGAAGAGAACAGTTCAACGTGACAGAAGTGCAACCCTTCCGCAAACTGCTGCGATTTCAATACTTGCCCATCAGCAAGTGTCAGCGAGAGAACCATTCTACGAAACACCATCGATATGGGCTGTCGAAGCCGAAGGTCCACTCGTGTACCCTTGATGAGTGCACGACACAAAGCTTTACGCATCGCCTAGGCCCGTCAACACCGACATTGCACTGTTGATGACTGGAAACATGTTGCCTGATCGGATGAGTCTCGTTTCATATTATATCGAGAGGATGGACGTGTACGGGTCTGGAGACATCTTCATGAATCCATGGACCTTGTACGTCAGCAGGGGACTGTTCAAGATGCAGAGGCTCTGTAATGGTGTGGGATGAGTGCAGTAGGAATGATATGGGACCTGTGATACGTCTAGATGCGACTCTGACAGTGGACACGTACGTAAACATCCTGTCTGATCATCTGCATCCATTCACGTCCATTGTGCTTTCCTACTGACTTGGGTAATTCCAGCAGGACGATTCGACACCCTAGACGACCAGAACTGATACAGTGTAGCTCCAGGAACAATCTTCCGCTGGCCGCCAAACTCCCCAGACATAAACATTATTATATTTTACCTAAAGTTCAGTCTTGATCACAACACTTCCGTCTCAATAACGTAGGTGACCGGTTTCGGTTATATTTACATAACCATCTTTAGACCCACGGCTTCCTTGAAGGATGGTAGGTGGAGCTCTCCTCACGATGATCAGTTGACTTCGCAGCATCTCAGGAGAGCTCCTCCAAGGAAGCCATTGGTCTGAAGATGGTTATATAAACATAACCGAAACCGGTCACCTATGTTATTAAGATATAATTGTTGTGATCAAGACTGAACTTAAGTTAAAATATAATACTCTATTGATCACTGTTTCCAAAATTTTTTTTACGAAACTTGTATTAACGTTATTGAGCATATCTGGAATGCCTTACAACGTGCTGTTCAGAGGAGATCTCCACCTCATCGTACTCTCACTGACTTGTGGAGAGCCCTGTAGGTTTCATGGCGACATTTCCCTCCAGCACTACTTCAGAGATTAGGCGAGACCATGCCGCTTCGTGTTGCGGCACTTCTGTGTGCTCTTGGGGGCCCCTACACGATATCAGGATGGTGTACCAGGTTCTTTGGATCTTCAGTGTAAGATATTGTTAGTTAACTCTGTCGACTGTCTTTGTAAAATCAAATGATACTAAAGCACTACTAAGGAACTATCAGTTTCAAAAGTCAAAGCTGCAAAATACTAACACGAATTCTTTACAGACGAATGGAAAAAGTGGTAGAAGCCCACCTCGGGGAAGATCAGTTTGGATTCCGTAGAAATATTGGAACACGTGAGGCAATACTGACCCTACGACGTATCTTAGAAAATAAGGAAAAGGAAACCTACGTTTCTAGCATTTGTAGACTTAGAAAAAGCTTTTGACAATGTTGACTGGAATACTCTCTTTCAAATTCTAAAGGTGGCAGGGGTAAAATACAGGGAGCGAAAGGCTATTTACAATTTGTACAGAAGCCAGTTATAAGAGTCGAGGGGCATGAAAGGGAAGCAGTGGTTGGGAAGGGAGTGAGACAGGGTTGTAGCCTCTTCCCGATGTTATTTAATCTGTATATTGAGCAAGCAGTAAAGGAAACAAAAGAAAAATTCGGAGTAGGTATTAAAATCCATGGAGAAGAAATAAAAACTTCGAGGTTCGCCGATTCCATTGTAATTCTGTCAGAGACAGCAAAGGACTTGGAAGAGCAGTTGAACGGTTTCGTAGGAATCTGTTATTTAAATTAGTTGCGATCTTTATCGGTTAAGGCAGAGGAGGAAGAAAATGTGTGACTTTAAATATATTATTGCAGCGGGATTTGAGCCCATAGCTACACTTTATCACTCAGCTACTGAGGAATCAAGAATGTGAATATTCTATCATTCGTTTGAGTTTAATTATTTACTTTATGTTTAATTTACCGCATTTCAGGCATACTTTGTTCATCATCAGGCGCTTAACTACTATATAAATATGAATTATTTGAACCTAACTTAACACAGAAATGTTTTGTGTAGTGTTTGCTGCCGGAGTGGCTATTGGAGTTTTTGGGGTAGAGAGTCGCAGTGGATGGCCAGGAATCAGCGTTCGGTGGTGGCTTCTTCTGGCGTGGAGCTGTGTCTTGTTGTGATTGACACCACAGCCTGTGTATGAAGCAGCAGTTATTGTGGCGCGGTATGATGTGATATACTTACTATATGTCAATTGTTTATTTACGATTTAGGCTTACCAAACTTCATTTGCTTTTTTCGATCTCTGGAGAAGCTCTGTTGTAACGTAACACTGTTGCCAATTTTAATCTGACGCTGATTTGCACGTAATTTTTCCATGGAATCCTGGTTGTCCACAGCTCATGGTTGTGCGGTAGCGTTCTCGCTTCCCACGCCCGGGTTCCCGGGTTCGATTCCCGGCGGGGTCAGGGATTTTCTCTGCCTCGTGATGACTGGGTGTTGTATGATGTCCTTAGGTTAGTTATGTTTAAGTAGTTGTAAGTTCTAAGGGACTGATGACCATAGATGTTAAGTCCCATAGTGCTCAGAGCCTTTTGAACCATTTGAATCCTGGTTCCTAAACTTAGTAAGCTTGGCAACAATTTATGAAGAAAGAAACATGTTTCCCACAAAGTAATTGCCAGAGACATTGTAATTATCCCGTTAAATAATTTTCTTGCAGTCCAAAACTTAAAAGTTTCCAACCTACGCTACGAATCGAGCAGAATATTTCATCAAAATCACAAGTAAATACCCAGTAAACTCAGAAGGGTAATTCAGTTCCAGCCCTGTAAGTCCGTCGATTTTCACTGAATGGCTAAGAATTTTCCTATGGCATTTTCTACGTAACTGTTTTATGAGAAAATACAAGTGCTTTGGGAACATTTATTTTGCCATTTGGGGCTTTAACGGCATTCTTTCGTTAGACATTGTTTTGTGATGACGCTACAACATGTGGTCCAGAGTGTAGCTCCTATTTATCGCAATAACTAATTGTCATTATATTTCAGAACAGTAGAAGCAACATTACAGCAACTTGATAACTAACTGTAACATACAGAACCTGTGTAGTGGCTGTCATTTTAATTCCATAGCAGACGGTTACATGTTAAAGAAATATCTGCAGAATTTATGTACGTATCATAAGAATGAAATCTGTGCCTGCTTGATGCTTATGAGACAGCTGTTACATATATCACATTGAACAGATTGACTGGTGTTTGTCTTCTTATGTTAGGAGCTTTTGGCTCCATTAACTGCTTGTTCTTGAGGGTAACATGAGGCTGCATATCAAGACAGATGTTCATAGGCGTCCATCAGTGTGTAGTGTATGCTAGCTAGCGGGGCAGAATGGCATAGCTAAAGGCTAATCAGTTGTTGGGTGCACAAAGCGACAAAACCACCACGCCATTTTTATTCAGGTAGGCAGTGTTACATTAAGTGCACAACCACTAATGTCATTCAGAACACGTGGACCATGTACCATCACTACATTGTCTGAGTGCCATACCATTCTGATAATACTGTTGTTACTATTATCTGCTTGTGATTACAATATAATTGCTGCTGATGCTTTGCAAAGACAAGCGAAAAGCACCATTTGAAAAAGAATTTTCATTTACAGTACACCTAGATTTTTTGTAGTTCGATCTTAATTGATGCCAGATGTTTCACACACTAACCGGTCCTTTCGGCCATCGGAACATTCCTATGGGAGTTGTCAAAATGTAATTGCTGGAACATGCGACTGTCTTAAGTAATTCTTCGTTAACAGTTGAATATCTCTTGGAAAGCAGTGTTAATTTTACTTTCATTTCATTTCCTGACTTCTTACTGAAAGATGTCAGGAAAGGTTTGGTAACGGTATTCCCTGCGACGTCAGTTCTGTGAAGGATTGTGTTAGCTGTCAATAAGTACCGAATGCAGACATACACAAAGATCTTGACTGCTATAGGGACTACTCTCCTTTTCTATATGTCCTCCATACCGTATTTAGTAACATAAGATAAAGCTGATTCTGCTACAAAACTTGGTGTATGCATGTCCGTCAGCAAGAATCTGCGAGCGGTAGTGATGCATAAAAGGAAAGAGACTGTTGATTCGTGTGACGCTTCCGATAGGGGCTATGATAAGGATCTGGTGTCGTACTGAGCTTCAGAATCCTAAAATGTTTATTTTCGTACTTCACATTCAAACAAGCGCTATGATATGAGAGGAAGAAATGAATTATATGCTTCTCGGAAAAACTATTTATTTGTGTCGTACTATTGAGGGCATAAAAGTTCATTTTGTGTATTGCGTATATTTTGATGTCATCTCATCCTACTTTGTGACAGGTTCTTTCATTTTATTGGGGTCAAAAGAGTGGACACTAGCTAATTTTTTGATGACTGTGATATGCCGAGCCGGCCGATGTGGCCGAGCGGTTCTAGGCAGTTCAATCTGGAACCGCCCGCTACGGTCGCAGGTTCGAATCTTGCCTCGGGCATGGATGTGTGTGATGTCCTTAGGCTAACCCCGCGCGGCTATGTCTACCGTCTACTGCCATGTATGCGGTCAGCCAACATAAACACACTGGGCTGTGTTGATCGTGGCGCTTGTCGCGATTCACGCTCTCAAGAGCGCTCTGTGTGTGCAAAATATATTACAGACGTAATACATCCTCCAAGAATTTAATTAATGTAATATGAAGAAAATAGGTTGAGAAAAAATTAATTTGAAAATTTGGTGTTTCAATAAAATAATGCATATTGATACTTAATGATTTTTTTTATTGTTGCGTGTCTTGTAAACCGAAAACACGCACAAAAACAAACACACGTAGCCATTATATCCAACGATAAAGACGATCAATGTCTGTTCGACAACTTATGCAGCAATCCATTTCTCAGTTACCGTTAACTGAGAGAGAATTCTCAGTTTCTTGACATTGCATGAACTGTGTGAAGGAGAATGGAAAAGAAAGGACTTTTATTCCAAAGAGCTGCTAAATAGCAACGTTTGTCTTTTTATAGGAAGATCGCCTGCATGGGTTTTGCTGAAGAATATATGGGGTAACAATTATTAAACTATATGAAATAAAATCGTGATAACTTCTGAAGTGTCTGCGATAGGGCGTTCAAACTGCACTGTTGGACGCGGGGTATGATGGGAATTATTATGCTCATGCATGGTTTAGTTTAGCGACGAATCCACTTTCGTTTGGATGGGTTCTTCAGTAAGCAAAACTTGCGCATTTGAGGGACTGAGAATCCGCATTTCGCGATCGAGAATTCTCTTCACCCTCAACGGGTGACAGTGTAGTGTGCAATGTGCAGTCAAGGAATAATCTGGGGTTGATGGCACGTTGACCACTGAACGGTACGTGAAAGTTTTGGAAAATGGTTTCATCCCCATTGTCTGAACACATGCGACTTCTTTTTGTGGAGCTTTATTAAATACAAGGTGTACAGCAATAAACTCAAAACCGTTGCTGACTGAAAATAGACATTCAGGAGGTCATCGACAGCATCGATGTTCCGACACTTCAGCGAGTCATGCAGAATTTCGCAGTTCGTCTGCACCACATCATGGCCAATGATGACAGGCATATCGAACACGTCATAACCTGAATACGAATATCTGTAGTGACGTTTACCTGTTGAATAAAGTGAATGCACACCGTAGTTTGTGACTAATTTACGTTTTTTTTCTTATAGTTTAATAAATGTCACTCTGTACTTCTATACATTCCGGATAATGCGCTGGCTCTATCCCACAAACAACTTGCACACAAAATAGCGCAGCTGGAATGAAAATACAACAAAAAAAAGTATGACCGCAACATCACATGACCGGAAGTGCCGCCATGTTGGATTTTTAGAGTATAAAAGGAAGCCTGAGAACTGCAACCGATCTGTCTTCTCTGTCAGCTGAAAGTGTTAACATGGATTCCTCCAAAGTGCTTAAAATCTCTCCGCTATCAGGGAGAAGGACGAGACCAACTGACTAACGCTTTGGATTATGGTTATTACTGGAGAACCTAAACAATCTGGTTTCTGACAATGGCAATATAAATTACACTGAAAATGACACACTCCTTAGCAAGAAGAATTGAAATGCACTTACTCCTATTACAGAACCGTTTTGCTACATCAGGGTAGTTAAAATCTGGACCGTCAGGATCAGTTAGAAAAGAGACAATCCGTAATGTTAAAGAAGGAGATATATGGCTCATTTAACTATAATCTACGTAGTAAATTCTCCAAGTTCGTTAGTGCAAGACGTGATGTCCTACACGGGAATGACTGTGTAACAGCAAGGGGACTAAAATCAGGTATGCACTGGAAACTATTTCGAAGAAATGTAAAATTCCGTGGCTATGCCACATAAAGTGGAATTAGCTGACGTTAAAATGGATGTTCCAATGGAAAAACTGCCTGGAATATTGCAGCAGCTATGTGTAGACGACTCTTACCAATTAAATTTGGATATAACGGAAGAATTCTGCGGAATGTTTGATAAAATGGACAATTACGTCTACCTAATATCAACCCACGACTACCAGCGAAACATGAATGTTATTGTGGACAACGACTGTTTAACGTGGACGATCTCCAATATTAGGGTAAACATATATAACAAATTTCTATGTCAAGTCACAAGCCCTGGCGCGAGCAAAAGTGTCCAGACGTGCGACTACGAAAAATCTTTACGTCCTCTTCGGCTAGGGAAGACGGTATTACCAAATTGGAGGCAACAATATGCAACTACAGAACGGATCGTGTGTTTGACCCTGCCCAAAATTGTTTAAATGTTTACAACTGTAGCAAGCAGTGTTTACAATGTGCCCCACTGTTCTACATGTCAATCTCATCCATGTGGTGTCAACTAGATAATAACTTACAGAACGGCTGGTACGTGGTATTCAACAACATTCTGCAGTTTTTCTACTTGGGTAATAAGAATACTCGAAAACTGACTGGTGTGCATGTAAGTCAGCCATACCCACAAGATCGAGAAAAGCTTATAAGTTATGCTCTGTCTGCATTCAGTTATAATTATCTACTTCTAAACTATGTGGAAGACTGACTCCAACAAAGAAAGTGTAAGTATTACACAGAAGTGCTATATTAAAGCAAGAGAAACATATTTGTCTAAATCCAGACTACTGCTCTCCACAACATCCCCACATACAGAAATCACTGAATTTGGACTGGTACCCATAAACAATGTTATTCCATAAGTCCTAAGGAAAAGAGTAAATGACTGATGACAATAGATATTAAGTCCCATAGGGCTCAGAGCCAAAAGAGTAAATCTCTCACACAGATCTCAACCATTCCTCATTAAGGAAATTACGCCTTTAAATGCCGTTATTGTGTTGTGTATATGAGAAGCAAGACTGGATATGGAAGATATCAGACAAAAAAAAAAAAAAAAAAAAGAAACGGAAACTGGTGTATATGGAAAAGACAGCTGTGTAAAGGAAGAATATAAGCTGCAACTGGAAAAAAATAAACTGTATCAAATGTGCAGGCAAGGCTTACATGTTGCTTTAAACACAGTTGGGGCGAAATCAGGCTAGCGCTGGGAAATATAAAATTTCTCAGTTACCTGTTTGTAGCACTGGTAAATGGTTATATGTTCGTATCTTGGCCGAAAATGATGGATTGGAGTACATTTACTACATTAAAGGACACACGAAATACTTGTTTATAAAGCTCAATTCTCACCTGCATCTGGTTACATTGTATCGAAGTGGGCTGGACTGAATGTTGTGCATCCAGCAACAGACCAACCGTTTGGAGAGCTTAAACTCAACTGCAAAACATGATTTAATGACTACTCTTTTGAAAAAGTGGTAAAAATAAAGTTCCATACGGAGATTTCTCATGAACACGCAGTAGAAGAGCTGGTAGCATACGCCAGGAAGATGTGGGGTATTGTAACAATAGTGTCGTGCAATAAATAAGATGCAAGATTAATGTCACTAAATTCTCTCTCAGAAGAACTGCGGAAGAAACAGAGCTAATTGTTAAAGTCGTAAAAAAAATACTTTACAGGAAAAGAGCTCAGAAATATTCCTGTCAACGTACTCGCTGGAGAAAGAACTGGAAGATTCCAACGTAGTTTTAAATCACAGGATTAAAATTAATCTGGATGTTATAAAAAATACACCAAACGAACATAAAGAAATGGTTTTATTCTGTATATAAATTTATACGTATGTGTAGAAATTAAAGTTTTTTTACGAGAATATTTACTTGTCTTATTCACTAACATAATAAAAATTTTCTTATTTGCGATGACTTACATGGACGTATTTCGGATGTGGGTAGTGGGTAGATGGATGACAATGAAAAGTAGCCGAAAGTGGGTCCTGTATGGAGTCCGAGGTATTGAATAATAGTAACTGTGGGACGATGGATGGTGAATGTGGAATGATGGTCATCGACACTTGCATGAAATACGACGGCGGAGGGAATGATTAGTCGATATAGCGAGACATACTGACCGGGTCGGCCGGTTGCAGCCTTGAAGCCGGTAGTATTGGGTGCGAGCGGAATGACAGGTCGTTGCCAGATTAAGGCGCGGGCCACTACTGAGCTCCTTCGAACCGGTCAGGCGGGCTGCCAGTGTCCTGTTGACCTACGAATGTGTTTCCGCGATCTCTGCGGTCTCCGACATTCAACCGTGACAAGTCCAGAGCCGGCCGCGGTGGCCGTGCGGTTCTGGCGCTACAGTCCGGAACCGTGGGACTGCTACGGTCGCAGGTTCGAATCCTGCCTCGGGCATGGGTGTGTGTGATGTCCTTAGGTTAGTTATGTGTAAGTAGTTCTAAGTTCTAGGGGACTTATGACCTAAGATGTTGAGTCCCATAGTGCTCAGAGCCATTTGAACCATTTTGAACAAGTCCAGAACGAATCGATTTTCGAAGTCCTCTGTTAAAAAAAACCGGGTTTTTAGTTTCATAACTGCAGTGATTCTGTGTCAGTGACAGGGGTTTGTGGGGTCAGCAACCCTGTGTACACATTTGCTTGACAGTTGTTATGTGTGGTGAAGACTGTGTTCTGTTCATCGTTTCAATGTAGCATGGTATATCGTTAGGCACGTCAAATATGCCCGCCGCTGTGACCGAGTGGTTCTAGGCGTTTCAGTCCGGAGCCGCGCGCCTGCTAAGCTCTCAGGTTCGAATCCTGCCTCGGGCATGGATGTGTGTGATGTCCTTAGGTTAGTTAGGTTTAATTATGGGACTGATGACAGCAGATGTTAAGTCCCATAGTGCTTAGATCCATTTTGAACGTCGAATACCTCTGCTACGCATTTTTCTATTTCCTCATAAAATGTCTTTGTTTTATTCATTTTCCGTTGCTGACGATTATTTTGTAAGGAATGACGCGAGCAAAGCATAATTTCCGAACTGTAATCGGATGTGAACAGTGTAGGATGTTAGGAACACATTTCCTACAGTGGAATATTAACAAGGTCGTATTCACAAGACTAAGCGTCTTTAACATTACAGCATGTTAAAGTGCAGTGCCGTGTAGCCTTAGGACTGTGTTTGTTTTACGATCATTTCTCACATTCCAAAACCTTATTGGCATAGACTCTAAACGCTGGAACAATACGCCAGAATTGACAACACAATTGATTTACGTAAAATGTTTCAAACTCCTTCCGTCTGGAGCTCCATCATGCATAAGCCATATGTTTCTTCTTCTTCTTTCTTCTTCTTAACTGTGTTATATCCCCACAACACTCAAATGTTTCAGCCTCATGTCTACTAGACACCAATAAAGAGTGCTAATCTTCTAGGGATACTCACATCTAGAGAGATAATATGTACTTGGAAGGGTGCTGCAAGTAAGACTAATACAGAACAGTCTTCGAAGAACGTCAGTATGGTACTGGAATGAGAACACCAGTTATATCACTTACATCGGTCGACTGTGCAAGGTAGAAACACGTGTTATTCGCTTTCCTAAAGCAAAATATCAAAGTACATTGATTACGTGGAACTCAGCTTCCTCCCTTCCACCACAAGACCTCAGATGAAGTGGCTGCAGTACCCTCCTACCTCTGGTCAGTTCAAAACTAAATCGGAGACAACGTTGCAGGGAAAGCTGGTTGAAACCGGAGGAAGAGCTGTGAGATGTAAACATTATTTATATATATATATATATATATATATATATATATATATATATATAGAGAGAGAGAGAGAGAGAGAGAGAGAGAGAGAGAGAGAGGGAGAGAGACACTGTCTAGAGTTTTGCTCAGGATCCTTAGACAATAGGTCCAACGAAGGGCAGAATTGTTTCGAAACAGAGGGGAGAGTGCTGCCGATATAGTTCGTACTTTTACTCCGTTGGACGTTAAAAAATGACGCGGAGAGATGTAGAGATGTCCATTGGAGCCTCGCTGTCGGTGGTAAAATTGACTGTAATTTTTTTCTTAGATGTGCAAAAGACACTGTTCTGTAGCGATATTCATGCATCTCAAATGTTTATAATATCCACATGCTTGACATTTTATTTACAAGACATTCACAGATACTAAGTATAATTGTGAGGATCGTTCCCAAACGATACTAATTTGTCCATGAAACTGAAATAAATTGGTTGTTTATAATATCCACATGCTTGACATTTATTTACAAGACATTCACAGATACTAAGTATAATTGTGAGGATCGTTCCCAAACGATACTAATTGGTCCATGAAACTGAAATAAATTGGTTGTTTCTGTTCTCGTGGAACAATGACTGCTTTATAATCATTAAGTTTTTTTTTTAATAGCTAATCGCTTGTAAGAGGTAGGTTGACACTAGAATTGACTGTTCCACTGTAAATTTCCGTCACGCAAGAACTAGTAACATAGATTTTTAATTGAAGGCCTGAGAGACTTGGGTTGTTCACTTCTGTAATAAAATGGGACATCTACAGCCGTTCTTACGATGTTTGTTACATGGCCACCAGTATTGGTGCTTCACTACGCCATCTTCAGGCCTTAAGTGACGCTGAGGGGGTTGACTCCGGTCGTATAAACGATTCGTCAGTGTCTATAAGGATGGCTGAAGGTGTTCCATTGTATTATGTAACACAGATGTTTCAGAGCTTAAAGTGTGAACTGAAATAGTTCTCATTTTTACTCAGAGGGATGTTCCAACATAACAAGGACATTCTGTGGTGATCGGTTGTTTACACACCAAAATAATGGAAGTTTTCGATTCATCTAGAATGTGTTATCGATTTTACACATGGTGGACATGTGCAAGAGATGTGTGATAAGTTAATACATGAATGCAGCGGAGGCGGCGGGGGCGGCAGGAGGCAGTGGAGTTTAGAGACAGCTGTAGGCTAACACTCTCGAAAGTAGGATTTTTGCTGAGTGTTATTATGGTTTAGGGCATACAGCAGTACCGCCTTCCTGCCTGTTACAAAGAATCGATGTTTGTTTGGTGTACAAGGTAGCTGTTTCATCACCTTGAAGTTTGTCACCATAGTGTATCGCAAAGAAACTTGGAGGATGAATGTATGTCAGACGCTGCAGGCGGCCACTGTAGGGTAATACCTTCAAAACTAAATAAAGACACCACCTCTCCTACCCACAGACCAGAACAGGCGGAAAGGGGTAGAATGCTGCGTTCCCGCCAATTTCGAACGCCCTCTGTGGACTAGTTCAGTTGAGACGTCTACAACAAGGCGAGCCCTCTGGGGCAAGCAGTGGAAGGACCGGCAGATGTTGTGTAAGGCTCACACAGATCGTTATCGTCAGCAGTGGACCACTCACATGGTGAGCCTTTGTCCTGCAAACATAGACCTGTCCGAGAATCCCCACAGCAGCAGTATGGGTCATCAGAAAAAGTGGAGGCTGCTTATGACAGTCCAGCAGGATAACATGCTCAAAAATAAATAAAGTAAGTAATTACCTTATATTCTGCATCTACAGTAGCTCAGCACAGACTGAATCTTTCCCTCCAGTTCACAAGAGGAGGAGGGAAGGGGAAGTGGGAGAGGGCAGGATGGCTGAGAACACCTCGGTCAGTGGGTTTGAAGTGCAGGTTTTACAACAGGAAGTAACCACCTGAGAGAGAGTGGAGGTAGTTTCGAGTGAATTTCTCGGGTATTGAATACCAAAGCGGTCGCTGGATTGAGAGATCAAAGGGAGCCGACACCTTGCGGCTGCCTGTTAATTGGGCGGCCCCAAAACATTTTGTTTGTGCCCAGTATTGAGGAGACCTCTGGGTGGGTGGATTATGAACTGCTAAACGTATGCATTTGGCTGCCTTCGTGATCGAATGTTTTGTATGGATTGCGGGGAGTGCGTGGAGGAAGGTGGTTGTGTTCTCAA
This sequence comes from Schistocerca gregaria, assembly GCF_023897955.1. NCBI lineage: Eukaryota > Metazoa > Arthropoda > Insecta > Orthoptera > Acrididae > Schistocerca > Schistocerca gregaria. Next base: position 493,554,102 of record NC_064924.1, read on the forward strand.
ATGTCGCTACATACTAGGCCACAGATATATTTAGTGCTGTGGTGCTGTGGTGAGTGCTTATTTTTTCGAAATTTAATTACTTCCTTTACAAAATGTGTGTTTTACATTATGATCCATTGGCTACAAGTGGTTTCTTTTCATGACAACTCTGATGTGTAATTAGAGCAGTGAAGTATTTTCCATCACTAGTGTTACTATGTATTAAAGCATGGTCTGCGTGTGTTTGATGCCCCAGTACTGTAGGGTAATTATCAGTTCTGTTTTGAGTGAAATGTGACTTTTTTTAACCGATGATCTGCCAGCTTTTTCTGCGAAGTGGATGAGGGTGCACTGCTGCATTCCACCAATTTCGAGCCTGTACTGGCCAGCAGCAGTGGCGCATGGAGCCTAGGGGAGATAGGCTCCCACTGCAGTCAGCAGATGGTGTGTGCAACCATGGAAGTGCGGTTTTCTTTTGCCAGATATGTTTAGTGGTGGTGAGTCTTCTAAGTGAGCTTTTTACCCACAAACTGCAACATTCCACACAGTCAATGAATATTTCCTGTCCAGTACGCAAACGAGCTGCAGCGATAAATGCAATCGAGCCCATCAATCAAAAGTGTCATTATTTCCAGAAGGGGGTGCAATCAAGCCAGTAAAGGATTTTGACCTGATTGCACCTCTATCCACGAATAGTTAAGAGTGAAGGTACCGCCACTGAGCTATTTTCCAACAATTGTTTTGATATCAAAGAAGGCACAGGGCTTTGTTGTTGGGGAGGGGTCGAAAGGGAGGAAGGCTGGAGGATTTCACAGAGTGGACAAGTGACTCAGAACTGAAGTGAGGAGGAAGTGACAATAGTGAGTGTCCCAGGATCGGCATCCCATTCCCAGAGGTGCAGGAAAGGAATAGGGGGAGGGGTGGGTGATTTCTCAAAAGGACAGACTATTCCCAAGGGTCATAAATCAACTCCCTAGGCGTCCTAAATCAATTAACATAACAATAGGTTAAGGGGAGGGGGAGGGGTATAATTTGCCTCTTGAATATATGCTTGCCCTGAATATATGCAACTTTCATGAACAAAATGCACCAGCTCTCTCTTTGACCCAACATTTTTCAGAACCACAACAGGATACCCAGTCAGAAAAGTTGATAAGAAGCTGGTCAATACAGATATGTAGCCACATTAGGATTCCTAACTATAAGACACCAACAGTGGGTATAGTGGATAGGAGGGATAGTGAACACTGCTGTAATGGACCAAAACACCTACTTATCAACTCAACAATGGGGTGACAGTCCTGTGACAGAAATGAAGTCCTTGGCAGAAAAACTTTAGCATAGAGAATTTTGCAGTGATTAGCAGGTATATGTTGGGACTGTGTTGTGTGTGGGGTCAGGGGTTTGTGGTGTTGATGCTATTCTGCCACTGGAGAGCAATTCTTTCACAGGTAGGAATTAATGGCCTATAATCTGAAGTAGTGGTAGTTTGTCTTGATAATTCAGCTGCATATGGATAGTCTCTGCAAATTCTAGAACCATCTGATGAACTCTGCCACTGCAATAGGACTCGATAATTCACATATGACTATTGTGGTAGCCCAGAGGTAACATTAAATCTAAAATATTAGAAGCTAAACTAACAACATTCTGTGCAAGCAATTCATAGAATATCAGTACTGCACTAAACTTGGTTGACTTATTGTTAGTTTGGGTTCTCTCTGTCTTAAGCATACTGCACATTGTTTTCTTACAGTTGGCGCAACTAAGTATTATAAGTGATGATGCACTGGTCACTAAACTTAGTTACAGAAATGCAGCCACTCGCTGTGGCCGAGCGGTTCTAGGTCCTTCAGTCCAGAACCGCGCGACGGCTACGGTCGCAGCTTCGAATCCTGCCTCAGGCATGGGTGTGTGTGATGTCCTTAGGTTAGTTAGGTTTAAGTAGTTCTAAGTTCTAGGGGACTGATGACCTCAAATGTTAAGTCCCATAGTGCTCAGAGGCATTTGAACCATTTTTTGAACATAAATGCAAATAATTCTCATTGACAAGTACTTTGGATATTTCAGCGTCCGGCGTCACGTCTTTGTTACTCAAACTGTACTCTTTTCCTAGATCACTCAAAACTGGAATCTTCTTGCTAGAAGTATAGCTGAATCTTGACAACAATGCAGGATGTTTCTTAAAAGACATCATAGTCGCCGTTGACTGCATGAAATATTTATTATTACGATTGCAATTTTGGCCTTAGAGCCATTTTCAAGTAACACTGCAAATATTACATTCTATGAGAAAATAACGCTATCTGACATGAGTACATGTCTTCGTCAAAATGCAGCATTTTGACTGCGAGAGTCCCACAAGATCCAATGAGTATGACACTTATTGCATCATAAAATGTTGTTAAATATGTGCTGTATTGTCAGGGTCAGATAGCCTTATATTCTGACACAATGTAGATTTCGCAGTGTTATTTGAAAATGGGCGTAAGGCCGAAATTGCAAGCGTAATAATAAATATTTCCTACAGTTAACGGCGACTATGATGTCTTTTAAGAAATATTATATGACTGTGAATCCCAACCATGAGAAGTTAATCAAATGCAGGATGTCTTTGGCAACATTGTCCCAAACAGTTACTTCCTAGATGACACAGAAATAGCCTACAAAATTCACTTGATATATTTGCATCATTTCCATTAAATAATCTGAGTGATTGTCACATAAGGTGTGAAATAAAGTTATCAGTTTATGGAAAGTCATCCCAGTGTGGAAATTGCACTTAATTACGAGTACGTCTTTTACATTGGGAGCTTATCTCTACTTACAAGCACTGGAGCAATATGGAGAGCAAAACGCTGAAGTACTCCGCTAGTCGTGAGGTAATGTTGTTGCCTATGTGGTGGGGCTTGATTTGGTTCCCGGTTCGAGTCAGAGCTACAAGCAGTGAGATCAAAAATCAATAAGGATACCTCATAGTGGCACAAGACAGCAAGTAATCACAGATCGTTTCGAAATCCAGAATGAGTAATATCTTACTAATTCATGCTGATGTAGGTGAGCAAATGTTACAGGTATTTTATGTTTTATTAAAATAGTCTTTCAACATAAGGCTATCATTGTATAATTAATTTTATTTAAATTACTATCGAGCATATTTTAATAGCGTTGTCCATTATTCTATAGAATACAACAACATATATCAGATAGAAATTAGTCATCAATGTTATATTATCTTGCATTGTCTAAAACTGTCTGTCAATGATCAGGTAGTTACTCTTAGCAACCTACTGAATCTGATTTAAAGATGTCGCCAAACGTACATATTAGTCCAGAGAGGGATCTTTTTGGCTGTTTTTCGATAAGAAGCTTGAAAGGCAAACTTTTTAAGGCATAAGATCAGAAGAATATGCATGTGAAGACGAATTTTCAAACTCCTGGAAAGTTTTGTTAGCGAAATCGGTAGAGTGCATTATCGTGTAGGACCAACACGTGATTACGTTTTGTAGGTCGTTTTATCTTACACTGCGATCAATATGTGTCTTAATTGCTGACAAAAAATACCAATTGAGGTATATTCTCCTCTGAGGAGATTTTTGTAATGCACAACACCATTTTTGGGGCCACTAGAGTAACAGTGTTATGTTCACACAATCCTTTGCTTGAGTATATGTCTTTTGTTAAGGGCAGGTACTAATCCTTGTTAAGAAGTTATATAAAGAGCTCATAACTAGTCACCAGCAGGAGTAATGTATGAGAATTCTCATTAAGACAATTGATGACGATCAAGCAAAAATGCACATACAGTCACCTCTTTGAGTTCTGTTGTTTTGAATTAGAGCATGCAGTACTACTGTACCGAACTTCTGAATCTTGCCTATTGAATGCCAACATCACACAGTTCTTAAAAGGATGCACTTCATCACATACGTCTGTAACCGAGGCTTCCTAAATGCTCAAAATCATTCACGCCAGAATGATCAGTCTTGAAGCAAAATATCTTTTTCTGATTTTTTTACCCCAAATCACTCTCCCCATTCACAATACAAAGGTTAAGATCTGCCTTTGCTCCCTCCCCCCTAAACCAAAACAAACAATGTGTCATTCGTTAGACCTTTTTCCACTGGCGACTATATTTTATTACACTTTAATAAATGTTCGTAAGTTCGAGGCATGCAAATCGAAATCGTAAATGCGAGATAAATACAAGATCTTCAAATAAGAAAACTCATAGCGCCGCGCCACGTTCACCTGGTCATAGCCTGACAATGGCGGCAGGGGGCGTTGGTAGCCGTTGGTTGGTAGCCGGTAGCTGCTGCGGAGTAAACAAACTCTGGAGAGTAAACTGTTGTGATCTTGACGCTGCCACGAGCTGTTTGGCGGAAATATTTCTGGAACTTTTTGCTACTGCAGGTGGGTTAAAAAACGTAGCGAATAATATCTGAGGCTCCATCAGATTGATAACTTTAGCACATGTCCGAAATGATATAAACTGGGGAATAGTGTGGAGTCGAATATGCGACCTTATGTTACAGCGGGCGAGACTTACCTTTAGACCATGAGCAGATACGTTTCCGTACAGTTCGAGAAGTCTGACAGAACACTCTACATCTCTGACCATATGTGCCCTGAGAGAGAGACCTAAGGAGGACAGTCGAACAAATCACCGTCTGTTCATTTGAAGCCACTGTTTTGTATAGTCCGCTGTGTGAACACGTGAACGGTCAGGTTAGAAGATTATTCTGCCTGCCGAAACATTCTGACGGTCCATTTGCAATAGAACGCCACAATCACATGCTGATATCCATCCCCAATCTGTGATGGCAGTTAGGCCACACGTTTCCCCCTGATGGACATATTTGCTGTTGAGTCTCGCCCCACTTGGTCAATGTACATGGACTGAAGAATTTGGTGCAGTAGGAAACACCTTCTCGTCCGTAAATATTTCTCCGAGTACTAAACCGGTTTCCTTCTCTACGCCAGTGCGAACTTTATATCGCAGGTTTATGTTGGTCCTTCGACATTCCCTTAACCTCAAATTTTCTTCCATATTTTCCTTTCTCGTTGAGACACTTAGCTGGAGAATGTTCCTAAGTTCTGTCGTAGTCCTGAAAGGTTCTTCGTCACTGCAGTGGCGTGTACTATTGTCTTGATCCTCGGTAGTAGTCCATGGTCGTCCAGTGCGACAACCATCGCTGACGAAGTCTTCCTCCGCCATCCTCTTCACCCAGATATGTATCGTAGATTAGATGTATCCTAGAGCACGGGAAATAATGCTAATACAGCATCCGTATTCAAAACGCCAAGAAAGCGACCTCTTTCAATTTCCTTCATCTACATCTACATGGATACGCCGCAGATCACATTTAAGTGAATGGCGGGGGTTTCATAGAACCACCTTCACAATTCTCTATTGTTCCAATCTCGTATAGCGCGCGGAATTTTAAGTGAACTTTGCAGCATCTGATACCCAAGAATTGTGTAGGAGGCAGAAGTCAGTCGTGATTTTTTAAATTGAATATGAATTTGTTATCCTCACAGTTCTACTAGTTATAGCAGCAATGAAGTATTTCTGTATTCGCATAACAACAAATAAAATGTGGTGCCTCTCAATTAACAGCAATTGAAACGAAAATATTCTTTTTGACGTTTAGAACCAGTCAGCTGCCAAGCATGAAACTTCGAATGTTTTTAATAAATTATCTATTTTATAATTTATCTCTTTTTTTGCAGTGACGAAGTGAGCAATATAATTGTCTGGTATCAGAGTAGCTGTTCAGTTTTTTTAATACAATTAAATTACGCACAAAAAGAGACCTATTGCAAGACGACTCACCACTGTGCAACAAAGAGTTATCGAAAAACAAGTATGCACATACTAGGTTTATTTTGCAAACGGATATATTATTACAGGTAACTGAAGGAGACGGTACCGGTATGCAGAAAATAAAATCAGATAAAGACGTCATTTGGTCAGAGACAGATGCCACTTAGACCTCCTCACTGGAATGTTCCGAAGAATCTGCAGTGTCACTGCCACTGCCATTATTATCTTGCTCTTTCCCCACAGCACATCATCTTCATTCCCATCTAATGCATTTCTTACAAAGCACTTCTTAAAGCCAATACAACTTATGCACTGGATGTGCGCGTCCAAGCAGTCTGGATCCCTTCCATAATCAGATATGTCCGCAGCTCGTGGTGTAGTGGCTAGCGTTGCTGCCACTGGATCACGGGGTCCCGGGTTCGATTCCCGGCCGGATTGGGGATCTTCTCTGCCTGTCGACTGGGTGTTTGTGTTGTCCTCATAATTTCATCATCATCATCATCATCATCATCATCATCATCATCATTCGTGACAGTGACCAGATTGGATTGTGTAAACAAACTGGACTGTGGAAAAACTGGGACTTTGTACAGGCGCTGATGACCGCGCAGTGGAGCGCCCCACAAACCGATCATCATCATCATCACAAGCAGATATAGTGAAGGCTTCATAAACTTCCCATTAGGGGTGAGGGCTCGACAAACTTGAAGTAACCTATGGCTGTACCCTGTTTCAGATGTCTTTAAATGGCTAACTCACCATTACATCTAACACTTGTGGCTGCGACGTCATGCCTCCTGGAATGGCGGCAAGATCTGTGTTTCACTTCAGAATTCTGCCTTCCTTGCTGCTGTCAGAAGCTCTCATTTCCCTTATTTTATCGTCGTGATCGTTTCTCCCTATGTAGGTCGATGTTAACAAAATGTTTTCCCATTCGGAGGAGAAAGTTGGTGATTGGAATTTCGTGAGAAGATTCCGCCGCAACGAAAAGGCCCTTGTTTTAATGATAATTCACCCCAAATCCTGTATCATTTCACTGACACGCTTTCCCCTATTTCGCGGTAATAAAAGACGTGTTGCCCTTCTTTGAACTCTGTCGATATACTCCGTCAATCCTATCTGGTAAGGATCCCACACCGCGCAGTAGTATTCTAAAATAGGACGGACAAGCGTAGCGTAGGCAGTCTTCTCAGTAGATCTGATTTTCTAAGTGTCCTGCCAATCAAACGCAGTCGTTAAAATGGTTCGAATGGCTCTAAGCACTATGGGACTTAACATCTGAGGTCATCAGTCCCCTAGACTTACAACCTACGACCGTAGCGGTCGCGAGGTTCCAGACTGAATTGCCTAGAACCACGCGGCCACTCCAGCCGGCAGAGACTGATAAGTCAGATTTTGTCTGACACTGAGAAACCAATGGTTACAAGACTAATCCTTCCCCTGTATCTACTTCTTAAATTATATGTACAAGGTTGCTTTGCGTGTCTTATCTTTGCCCCACCCCCCTCACCCCCACTTCTGTTTGTTCCCCAGTTGCCGGCCGTGGTGGTCTCGCGGTTCTAGGCGCTCAGTCCGGAGCCGCGCGATTGCTACGGTCGCAGGTTCGAATCCTGCATCGGGCATGGATGTGTGTGATGTCCTTAGGTTAGTTAGGTTTAAGTAGTTCTAAGTTGTTGGGGACTGATGACCACAGATGTTAAGTCCCATAGTGCTCAGAGCCATTTGAACCATTTTTTTTTTTTGTTCTCCAGTTCCGTTCCTGCCCTCTGTACGTTCACTCGAGCTTACCATTAGGCACTCTTTGTAGAGTTTTAATGCGTGGTCTGATCTATTCTGTTGTAAGAATGTTAGTAGATTACTGCTAGTGGGATGGTTCTGGTTCGTATGAATGTACTTTATGAGCATGACGTTTTACGTTTTATTGCTATAATGCTACAAATGTGATCCGTGTTCATAATTTAGGTTCGTACTGTGGCGAATGCACTGCAACATGTTGTATTGGCAATAAAAAGTATAATGTAGCTTTGTCATGATCCTGCTTAAGCGGTATTGGACTTTTTAGTTAGTGTGATTAAATAATTCGGATTGTGTGTCTTCATGTCCGTTACATTCATTTATTTTTAAACTGACTGGTTGCAGGTGGAGCTACGAAATATAACGCGGAGAAAAATATAATGCGGAGGTGTTCGAAAAATTCTTTTTGTACGTCCTAGCTTTCATGTTATGACGCAATATTTCTATTTCTGTATAAAAAATTTGAATTGTGTACCATTATGTACGTTTTGGTTTATATTAACTGGCCACAGGCGGCGCTAGGAGGAGTGACGCTTATGTGGTTCAAATGGTTCAAATGTCTCTGAGCACTATGGGACTTAACATCTATGGCCATCAGTCCCCTATAACTTAGAACTACTTAAACCTAACTAACCTAAGGACATCACACAAGATCCAGCCATCACGAGGCAGAGAAAATCCCTGACCCCGCAGGGAATCGAACCCGGGAACCCGGGAGTGGGAAGCGAGAGCGCTGACGCTTATGTGTTCACAAATTTCTTTCGTATTTGTACATGTTATATCGTGACTGTGTTTTAATTTCGAGCTAAAGTAAATATTACGTATGGTCATGTGTAAACATTATTTTGTAACTTTCTAAAATAAAACAGACAACCTCACTGTGGCGTAATCTCTTCGGCGCCACCTATCTGTTTACTGAACGACATTCAGTACTCACGTAACATAGTTTTCCTGCTCGCAGCACTGGACTGTTGTAAGCAAATAGTACCTTCCACTTAGCAACTCATACAAGCAATATGGCAAGCGTATACATATTCTGGTTATGGTACGTCTTACGTGGTATGTAATCATCTTTTCCAACGTACTTCTACTTTGACTTACCTTATATACTGCAGGTGTTAACTGTAATACTGTACACTGTGTTGCAAAGGTTGGCTTGGAAATGGCCGCCATTTTACTAAAAAAAACTTCTGTGCAACTTTGTCGTTTTTTTAATTTCATTGAATCGCATTATGTTGCTGCTTACTGCCATTAAGCAAACTGGAAGTGAGGATTAATGGAATCAGCGATAACATTGATCTCTTTGTGGAAGCAAGAAAGAATTACAGGACCTGTTGAATGAAACAAGCAGGCAGCTGTGTACAGTGTGCGAGCTAAGGGTAAATCGAAAAAGGGCAAAAGTATTAAGGAAAAGCATAAATGTGATTAGCGGTGAACTTTAAAGTTTGGGACCTAATAATAGACGAAGTTAAGGACTTCTGATGCAATGGAACTAAAGTAACGGAATACGGACGAAACAAGGAAGGTGCAAGCAGCAACTGCCGCGTAATAGCCAAAGATTACATAAAAAGCAAGAATCTAGTAGGATATAGATACATGAGAAAAGAGGTTAGACATGCAATGCACGGATGATAAAGATCGTTAAATTATGCTGAACGCATAAAAAATTAGAGATGAGAACATTAGAAAAGCCTAATCCCTCTATCCCGACCAGGACCACTGGCTGTACAAATACGTTAATTTCCAATGTTTTCACCAGGTCTTTTTTTTTTTCAAAAGAGAGCTATAGAGAGGAGTTTAGTATGTCTTGGTTTCCCTCTACAATTTGTACCTCCCACCCGTCATTCTTTGACACCTCAGGAAGTGTACTATCAGCCTATACCTCTTTTAGTCACGTTCTGCTTCAACTTTCTTTTCTCTCCAATTTCATTCAGTATCACTTCTTTAGTAAAGCAATGTAACGCTAAAATCTTCCACATTCTTCTGTAACACAAATAAAAACTTCCTATTCTCTTTTTGTTCGTACCGATTATCGTCCATACTTCACTACCAGACAAATATTATCGAAAAAGGATTCCTGAGGCTTACAATTACTTTCGATGCCAACAGATACGGACAGAAATAAAACAACGTTCATCTCATATACAGGGTGGTCATCTAACATTCAAGGTGGTGTCTGTTTGTTCTATATCGTGTCTCCCTACCACTTTCGCGCAACGACGCTCTGACCGTGTTTTTTAGGGAATTGACCAGTTTGAACCTGGGACCTGTTGCTGGTAAGGAGATGACAGACCACACATGACATGTAGAATTCAGAAGAGTTCAGTGAGACTAGCGATGATATAACCAAATACTTAATGATTTCAGCGTCAGCTCCACTGCACTCCCTGTAAAAGAATCTTAATACTAACTAAATTTAGTGGAAGGGGTTCAAGGCTTTCCTATTTTTATTTAGCTGGTAAAATAACGTCGAAAAAGCAGTTAAGTTTAGCAATGGAACTTTTATTCTACTCACAAAACATTGTTTATAAATTGCTCTATTCATAAAAGGAAGTGTTTTAATACAGGATGGTAAAAACCAACTGCGTTCAACAAAAATGTGTACGAATATTCCCTGAATGGGTTTCCAAGTTCTACAATGGATCGAAGGATGACCAATGCCATATCACATCTATAATCTAGGTTTAAATTAAGTTTCACAAAAGAGAAAACTATCAAAATGGTCTATAGTGACCCTCAATTATCTTTAATTACTTATCTAACTCTTCGTAAATTACAGTGGCTGATGTGGCTTCTCAATAACTATATAACAGAAAAATCATCGTGTTTCAGATTTTTACTGCAAGTGGCAAATGTGAACACCATGAGATTTAATTGACGATCGACACTAGTATTACGCAAAAAGGGGGTGTAACAGATGAGACTTCAGCAGTTCCGAGTGAATCCTTATTCGCTATTATGCGGCATTGCGTGCGTTCATTACCTTGTTGGTGTTCGTCAGGGGGCGGCGGCCGGTGCAGTAGCCATCCAGCTCGCCATCTCGGAACTAACTTCTCCTTACTACCATTTACCGAAGTTGGTTTAAAAAAACTATCTGGCTGTGTTTTCACCTGACCAATCAGGGTCTCAATGTTAACCTTAAGCTCCGCCTACAAAAATTCTGTCTATCCAATGAGAAACGTTATACTTTTCGTGGTGGGGCAATGTTTTTAAAGTTTGCAACGTGACAGAGACGCGAAATAGTCTCACGCTAAAACTTGCAGCTGGTGTGGTCCTTTTAGCGTTATCGTAAGATCTATACTGTTCTTCTGGAGGGCTGTATCTTTTAACATGGGCTGGGGGGTGGTCCTAACGTAACAGAGACGGGAAAAAGTCTCACTCTATAACTTGCGGGTGGTGTGGCCTTTTTTGTGTTATCGAAAGATCTATACTGTTTTTATGGAGGGCTCTAGCTTTTAACATGGGCTGGAGGGTGGTCCTAACGTAACAGAGACGCAAAAAGTCTCACACTAAAACTTACAGCTGGCGTTGTCCTAGTGGTTAGCTAGCGACGTGGGTGTCCAGTCCGTCCCTTATCGTAGGGCCTTCTAGCTTAACACGGTTCTGCTCTCGGCTTCTGTTCTCGTTTCTCCCCTCGGAACTGCGTCTGTCTCACGGTGGAAAGGTATGACATGCATTTAGGCATTCTTGCGTTAGTCTGTGGTATTCCATTTGCTCACTAGTCCTAGTTCTCGTATTACTTTGGTTAATTTAATGTCACGATTTATTCGGAGCAATGTGACATACTCTTGGATTTGCTTATCATGTCAGGGTTTTCATGGAAGGTGTTGGATTTGCCTGACACCTTACAATCATTAATACAAACCGACAAACTGCAGTGATTGATTCCTGAATGGAAATGGAGGAAAAAAGCTCCTATGAACGTGTGTACCGAGATGGACAGGAAAACAATAGAGACCTGTATCGCATCCACGTCACAACAGATGTCAAAGTGTTCTCCATGGGGTATGGTTGTTATGCAAGATACACACAATAGTACTTTCGGCTTACATCATGTTGGATGGCCATTTATCTTGTTTGTACTAGGGCTCGTATCAATAACCTACAGCCCCGACCCCCCACAGCTGGTGTATGCACAATCTGCCGCCTCCCTGCACGTTCGTCTGTCTGAAAGGAACCATGAGCATTCAAACAGCTAAAAAGGGCTTAAAGTGTTGTGTGACGTTGTTGGTGTCTGTGAAGGTACTTGTTTTGGTATAGCCGCGCTGCCTCCCGACAGTTGCCACCTGCTTGGCCGAACACAATCTCGGCTTGTTCCCGACATGAATACCGGACCATTCTGCTGCTTACAATACGCTACCTCGATCACACAGCGTGCAACATACGAGGAACATGTGGCACGTGGTCGGAGGATTTTCCATTCGTCAGCCTATCTACAGTGGCAACGAGGCATATCCAGACAAATGTTCACAGTACCTTTTTCCCTCCGTTTTCAGTCAGGAATTCGTTCCTTCAGTTTGTCGGTTTTATTAATGGTCACCCAATATTGCTTCGCGCAGTAATAAAATCAGAAATATGTCTTTTGTAAATAAAAACGCCTTTTCTAGCTGCACTCTGTTTTATTTCCCCAGACGCGTTTCACCTGTTTTCACTTTAAGGCATCATCAGTGGGATGGTTCTTCCTGTTTATAGTTAGCATCGGTGCGACCTCTCATCGTGTCACATGGAGGTAACACTACCGCTCTATTTACGAAACGTAAGTATGTTTTTTGTATTTTGAACTTTTTTCTTCCCACTTTTCATTTCGTTTGCACCTGTCGTTGTGATGAATTATCAGTCTTCTGTCCCTAGTACAGACGTAACACAGACATAACATTATTATAGACATAACTACCTTAAAGCGAAAAAAAAGCGAAACGCGTCTAGGGAAAAAAAACATAGCAGCGAGAGAAGGCGTTTTTATTTTCAAAACAAATATATCTGCGCTTGCTGCGGAGGATGGCCACGCAAAGAAACTCGTAAAGTAAGAAATTTGAAAAGCTCACAAACACAATATTATTCTTAATAGCTACTCCTTTTATAATATTATGTCCGCAGCTCGTGGTCTTGCGGTAGGGTTCTCGCTTCACGCGCACGGGGTCCCGGATTCGATTCCCGGTGGGGTCATGGATTTTCCCTGCCTCGAGATGTCTGGGTGTTGTGTCACCTTCATCATCATTCAACTTCGTTATGGTCAGAGGAAGGCAATGGCAAACCACCTCCGCTAGGACCTTGCCTAGTAGGCGGTGCGGGTCTCCCGCATCGTCCCCTATGGTCCTCGGCATATGGGACCTCATCCTTATGATTATTATAATATTATGATTATCAAGTTTCAAAGATTTAAAACCAACGACACTTAGAGAAACGTAAATCTTAATCATAAGGGTGCCTTTGTTCTTACAGAATGAAGGTAACAGTTTGGCATTGAGAATGATGGTTGAAATGACTCTGAGCACTATGGAACTCAACTTCTGAGGTCATCAGTCCCCTATAACTTAAAACTACTTCAACCTAACTATCCTAAGGACATCACACACATCCATGCCCGAGGGAGGATTCGAACCTGCGACCGTAGCGGTCTCGTGGTTCCAGACTGTAGCGCCTAGAACTGCTCGGCCACCCCGGCTGGCCTGAGAATGATGGATGACAATTGTTGTGGTTATCATTCCGAAGACAGATTTGATGCAGCTCTCCATGCAGGTAAAGCCTGTGCAAGCCTCTTCATATTTGCATATCTATCGAATCCTACGACCACTTGAAACCGTTTAGTGGAGTCAAATACTGGTCTTGTAATGTCCACAGTATGCTTATCGTGAAGATGTAGGAAAAAAGTTAACGCCCGAATACTGAGAATCTGAAATAAACATCCTCGTTCGTGTTCACGGTTACCTGGACGGGTAGATCGAAGTAGTGGTACGAGAAACACCCCAAAGACATCACAGACCCACACCCTCTCTGAATGACATACCCCACAAGTTGCCGTCTGGGTCACTCGGCAGTCGGTGCAATTGACGCCTTATATCTTTTGACAAGAAGCAAAAGCATGATTCTTTGGACCACACTGTATGCTTCCTGTCAATTGTTTTACAGTTCGGTTATTTGGTCCATTGAGGACATGTAGCGTTGATGTGCTGCTGTGACATCAAATGTCCTTAACATGGACTTCAGTTCGTAACGTTCGCTTGGAAACTGCATAAGATGGAACTGCATTCACTCAAAGCTGCAGTTCATGTCGCAACTGAAACGGACTGTTATTGACATCTACATCTACATTTATACTCCGCAAACCACCCAACAGTGTGTGGCGGAGGGCACTTAACATGCCACTGTCATTACCTCCCTTTCCTGTTCCAGTCGCGTATGGTTCGCGGGAAGAACGACTGTCGGAAAGCCTCCGTGCGCGCTCGAATCTCTCTAATTTTACATTCATGATCTCCTCTTGAGGTATAAGTAGGGGGAAGCAATATATTAGATACCTCATCCAGAAAAGCATCCTCTCGAAACCTGGACAGTAAGCTACACCGCGATGCAGAGCGCTTCTCTTGCAGCGTCTGCCACTTGAGTTTGCTAAACATCTCCGTAACGCTATCACGCTTACCAAATAACCCTGTGACGAAACGCGCCGCTCTTCTTTGGATCTTCTCTACCTCCTCCGTCAACCCGACCTGGTACGGATCCCACACTGATTAGCAATACTCAAGTATAGGTCGAACGAGTCTTTTGTAAGCCACCTCCTTTGTTGATAGACTACATTTTCTAAGAACACTCTCAATGAATCTCAACCTGGTACCCGCCTTACCAACAATTAATTTTATATGATCATTCCATTTCAAATCGTTCCGCACGCATACTCCCAGATATTTTACAGAAGTAACTGCTACCATTGTTTGTGCCGCTATCGTATAATCATACAATAAAGGATCCTTCTTTCTATGTATTCGCAATACATTACATTTGTCTATGTTAAGGGTCAGTTGCCACTCCCTGCACCAAGTGCCTATCCGCTGCAGATCATCCTGCATTTCGCTGCAATTTCCTAATGCTGCAACTTCTTTGTATACTAAAGCATCATCCGCGAAAAGCCGCATGGAAGGAGTAACTCATCTTTCTGGTCCTTGTGGGTTCTCCTTCAGTCGTGTTCCATATCTCCGTGTGATACACCATTCCTTGTAAGCACGCTGGACAGTCTATGTAGCTACGTCAATAATTCGGGCAACATCGTTCGCAGTTTGGTCTATCCACAACTTCTTTCTTTCTGTTATGTCTCCACGTCGACCTAAATTATTCTGACGATTGTATACAATCCAGTGCCAGATGCACACTACTTCAGTGGCATAACTTAAATCACATGACCAGTTACATACCATCTGCAGCGCTCCAAAGTGACCAGCGTACTCTATTACGACTATAAAACGGAATTAAGCTAGTAACAAGAAATACACCGAAAGAGATGAATTTAATGCTTCAAGAAGGTGACTTCGTATGGGACGAGACTGAGTGCCTCTTTTCGTTAGTTGAAAGACGTAACAACATATTTATTGCCTTGTTTTTTTTTTCTGGAATGGTTTTTCAGCGTAACACTTAAACGAGAAGCTCAGCTGTCAGAGGTCTTAAGGAGACATGGAGTGGGAGTGAAGTGGGACGGTCCCCCCATTCTCACACCATTCCGCACACTCATTAATCATTGTTTCCGCACCACACTGTTCTCACGCGGAGGACGAGACGCCAACAAGTTCTACACTGTAATTACCTCGTGGATCCGCACATTGTGTCGGGTGCTTCATCTACATGTGGCGTAGCAGCCCTCACGTGGAATTCAGAGGGAAAGAAAAGGCTGGCCTGCATCATGGAGAAATGTTTACTACGTCCTGTTCTCCATTTCATCCAGTGTTCCACTATTTCAGAACGAAACAGGGTAATTTTTTATTTAATTTGATTTTTTTTATTTTATTGGCTTCTAGCGCATAAACGTTTTGGCCGTCACAATTTAAATGTATTGGTACACATACACACAGCAAAGTAGCATTTGTTCTTGTTCATATACGTGTTCAGATTGACATTGTTGTACTTGTATTACAAAGACGCAATTGAACGGTAACTACTTAATTATTAATTCATTTCTTTAATTGTGTTGACTGGTCACAATTCATTTTAAAATGTTATGTCTTCTGTAGCTATAAATCTGGATATGGTGTCTTAGGTTCTCCTGGTTGTGGGTCCGAGAACTGGGATCGTACTAAGCGGGTAGCAGTGACCAAGTTTTAAGAGATCCTTTAAAAAGTTGGCTCTCTCTTTCTCACAGTGCCTGCGCAGAAATAAGATGTGGTTTATATTACCAATAGTGTCTTCTTCACACTGACACTAGGGTATTTCCGATAAGCCGATTCTGTGTAAACGTTCAGGACATGATCCATGATTGAGAAGCATTCTTACAGTGGATGTTGTAATTTTCCTTGAATGTTTGAACTGGTAAACCATGGCTGTCTTGGTATGAATGTCTGTGTATGTGCATAGCTTTTGCTCTTGTTTGTTGTCTTTTATTCCATTCTTCCTGCCACGAGAGAAACGCTTGTTCTTTTACTGTTGGGAGCTATTTTGTTCAAAATGTGTGTGAATTCCTAAGGGACCAAACTGCTTAGGTCATCGGTCCCTAGACTAACACACTACATAAACTAACTTATACTAAGAACAACAAACACAACCATGCCCGAGGGAGGACTCGAACCTCAGGCGGTAGGGACCGCGCAGTCCGCGACATCACGATTATTAATGCCGTCGGTATTTTGAGAGACTTGGTTACCTTGGTTACCTCTATAACAGCGTAAGTTTCTGCTAGAAATATGGAAGCGTCATCTCTTAGCCGAAACTTGCTTCCTTCTGTATATGATTTTCCGTTCCCGTTTCTAAGTCATCCGTACCGAACTGAAGATACCCTGCCCATTGTTCTGTCAGCTATGATGCATGTGAAAATGACTTAGAGAAAGCTTTTGACAATGTTGACTGAAATACTCCCTTTCAAATTCTGTAGGTGGCAGGGGTAAAATACAGGAAGCGAAAGGCTATTTACAATTTGTATAGAAACCAGGTGGCAGTTATAAGAGTCGAGGGACATGAAAGGGAAGCAGTGGTTGTGAAGGGAGTGAGACAGGGTTGTAGCCTCTCCCCGATGCTATTCAATCTTTATATCGAGCAAGCAGTAAAGGAAACAAAAGAAAAGTTCGGAGTAGGTATTAAAATCCGTGAAGAAATATAAACTTTCAGGTTCTCCGATGACATTGTAATTCTGTCAGAGACACCAAAGGACTTGGAAGAGCAGTTGAACGGAATGGATAGTGTCTTGAAAGGAGGGTATAAGATGAACATCAACAAAAGAAAAACGAGGATAATGGAATGTAGTCGAATTAAGTCGGGTGATGCTGAGGGAATTAGATTAGGGGAGCTATTTGGGGAGCAAAATAATTGATGATGGTCGAAGTAGAGAAGATATAAAATGATGACTGGCAATGGCAAGCTAAGCGTTTCTGAAGAGAAATTTGTTAACATCGAGTATTGATTTAAGTGTCAGGAAGTCGTTTCTGAAAGTATTTGTATGGAGTGTAGCCATGTATGGAAGTGAAACATGGACGATTAATAGTTTCGACAAGAAAAGAATAGAAGCATCCAAATGTGGTGCTACAGAAGAATGCTGAAGATTAGATGGGTAAATCACATAACTAATGAGGATGTACGAGGGTCGGTCAAAAAGTAATGCCTCCCATTTTTTTTTACTTAAAAAAATTAAGTTAAGTGAAAAATTTGAATTTGGCGCCATTCCTCAAACCTTCTTCTGCAATCCACTGCAGTAGTAACTTTCTGTGTCAACAGGTGGCAGCACAGCAGAAGTTTGTAAGATGGCCGACATCGATGTTCGTTTGAGACAGCGTTGTGTGATTGAATTCTTGAATGCAGAAGGTGAAACGCCCATACGCATTCATGAAAGACTGAAGGTGTATGGTGTTGTGACAGTGGATGTCAGCACTGTTAGACGATGGGTTCGTCGTTGTAAGGAAGCTGAAGGGCAAACACCGTTGACTGACGAAAAGCGGAGCGGCAGGCCGGTGAGTGCAGTGACTCCACACATCATTCAGCAAGTTGATGACATCATTCGTGGTGACCGTCGGGTGACTGCAGATGAAGTGTGTCGCATTATTTCTCTTAGTAAAGGCAGTGTGATCACGATTATTAAACAATTGGGGTACTCAAAAGTTTGTGCACGGTGGGTTCCAAGAATGTTAACCGATCAGAATAAAGAGGCTAGGAAAACAATAGCCTCCCAACACTTGCAGCGCTTCTGTTTGGAGGGAGATGAGTTTCTGAAAAAAATTGTGACCGGGGACGAAACATGGGTGCATTTTTTGAACCCGAATCAAAGAGGCAGTCAATGGAGTGGCGTCACACAAGCTCGCCGAGGAAGAAAAAAATTCAAAACTGTGCGATCGGCAGGGAAAGTTATGGCAACAGTTTTCTGGGATACAGAGGGTGTGATTCTGATTGATTTTTTGGAGCAGGAATGCACAATTAATTCTGTTCAATACGTCACAATCCTCAAAAAACTTAAAGCACGTCTTCAGCGAGTTCGCAGATGTTCTTCTTTTGCATGACAATGCAAAACCACACATCAGTCGTCACACCTCTGACGAGATTGTCAAAATTGGATGGGAAGTTTTGCCTCATCCCCCATACAGCCCTGACCTGGCACCATCAGACTTCCATCTGTTCGGGCCACTAAAAGAAGCTCATCGTGGGATTCATTTTGAAGATGAGGAGGCCGTCAAAACATCCGTGCGTCAATGGCTTAGGAAGCAGAGCTGTGATTTTTACCGTGCTGTGATACATGCCCTTGTTCAAAGATAGACCAAAACTGTAGAGATGGGCGGAGATTACATTGAAAAATGACAAAATGATCCTCAATGTTGTGGTTTTCAAACTATGTAATTGCATTTAAATTTCCTGACAATTAAACGTAGAAAAAAAAATAGGAGGCATTACTTTTTGACTGACCCTCGTATTAATAGAATTGGGGAGAAGAGGAGTTTGTGTCACAACTTGACTAGAAGAAGGAATCGGTTGGTAGGATATGTTCTGAGGCATCAAGGGATCACCAATTTAGTACTGGAGGGCAGGGTGGAGGGTAAAAATCGTAGAGGGAGACCACGAGATGAGTGCACTAAGCAGATTCAGAAGGATGTAAGCTGCAGTAGGTACTGGTAGATGAAGAAGCTTGCACAGGGTAGAGTAGCATGGAGAGCTGCATCAAATCAGTCTCAGGGCTGAAGACCACAACAACAACAACCACACACTACTAGTGTAGTGTTCCTTGTCCATTATCCACAATGGTATTGAACGTGTAGTTCAGTACGTGTGACCATGATGTAACCTAAGTGAAATCTTCCTATCATCTGGCCTTTTCCAAGTATACCTCCTACTGTTGTGATTCTTGAACAGACCATTTGTTATTACTATCTGAAATTTATTGCAGAGCTCAATTAGTCGTACTCCACTCTGATGTCTAGTACCAAGGCCATATTCTCGCTTGACCTTTTCTTCTACAACTTTCGCTACAACCGCATTCCAATCGCCGGTGTTTATTAGACATGTCCGAAAGAACAGACAACACGGATTCATATATTTGTTTCGCCTAGGTGGACAGTGGATCCACCTTCTTCAGTGCGGGTGTACAAGTACGTCCGATCTGCTGCGAGGATGTCAGAGCAGGTAGGTTAGAGGAAATGGCTAGGAAGCGCAGATAGGTGGCACTCAATGGCAGAGTGCGCCGCGCCGGTCGTGAAGCGTGCAGAGTCAGTCTGCATAGCGGCGATAAGCAGTGACTAACAAGCAAAAAATATAAAATAAATAAAAAACTCAGTTCATTAGTAAGAAGATACTGGGGTCGAATTCCGGTCTGGTACACATTTTTAATCGTCGCCGCTGAATCCGCATGATGTCTCGATGCAGCTGACATCAGTAACCCCGTCCCTTCCCTTTCCTTTATCTTCCCTCCACCATCAATTTACATAGAACGTATCACAGCTAAGAATTCTACGTGGTGTCTGTTCTTTCGGACATGTCACAAAGTACAGACACCAAGCATTCATATAATTCCAGTCATCTGTCCTGAAGAAACTTGTGAACTCGTCTCGCCAAATTAATCCTCGAACGGGCGCGTGTATGGATAAAATATGCCAATCACAAGTGAAATTGTCTTGTACCGTTCCATTACTGTTTTACAATTGCGAGCCTGTACTCATTCCTTCATTATTGCCTCAACTAACGCTGCTGTCATGCGTCGAAATGAGCTACAGTAACATGAAATAAACAGCGAGTTAGATGCAAAAATATTTACTATCCGTGCTGTAAAATAACCCATGCTTATTAATGCTTCGAATGCGTTATTACTATGGGGTAGCACTTGTATGCTACAACGGACTGATATAATGAATGTTTGTTGTAGTACCGTATAATGAAAGATCGTGTAATGTAAGTTTATTTGCTCGTCGTGTAATTAAATTAAGATTAAACCGCGATTTTGCTCATACGTGTTTGAGTACCCCAAGCACCAGCTCACGTTATAAAAGACGCGGCGGCGCGTGGGTTAAGGACAATACAAACGCCCACAGGCGACTCTGCCCCGTATTAGCGTGATTGCTCCTGTGGGGGTGACTAAGTTTTTGCCCTTCGTGCTAATCAAACGGACATGCAGGGCACGAATTGTGACTGAGGTAGGTAATAAAGGGGCGAGGAGTATGCACTGGCGGTCGAGTCGCTGACCTCGTTTACATCTACCAGTTGCGCCTCCCACGCTGTCAGCTGAAAGAGTGCGTACGAAATGTGCTGCTGCTTCCGTCAAAAGTATCTAACAAGGAGTCGGCACGACCTTGGGGTCGGGGATTTGTCCGAAATCCCGGGAAAAAATCGATCCAAAGTTTCTTAGGTGACTTATAAGTACAAAATGTTAGTTTATTGCGGAGCCGCCGTGTGGCCTAGATGTCGCTGTTTGGGACTTCTCTTCTGTCCATGTAATTTGCCCTGGAAGGAACACACACCAAGGATTTACTGAATGATTATTTTGGGTCTGGGAAATGATGATGAGGAACCGGCTGCAGAAGAAGAAAACGTGCTGCTGGACTGCCACCAGTTGAAGGTGACAGTGAAGGTGCTAAATTGTGCTACTGCTAAAGACTCATTTTTTGAATGCTGTAATTTATTACTGCAATTATCTGGCACCTTATTTATGTCATTTCATTGTAGCCATTTTTGTTACTGTTTTTGGTGAATAATAAAAAAAGAAAAGATGTTTAGGCCTCGGAGTCGTACGCCAGAGGTCTCAGGTTCGATTCCTCCTCCTGCAATTTTCTTTCATCTGTTTCAGTTTCTTTTGTTATTCCACCAATTATTCAGAAAGTTTCCCAAACCTACATTATCTTTAACAAATTAGTTACATTATTGAATAAAAAATATTTTCTTTCTGTCCAACAACACAATTCGTGGCGGTGGGTTTTCCATTTTTAATTGTAAATTATATGAGGGGAAACACTGAATTTTTAATCAGAATAACAAAGTCGATTGGGAAACATTTCGTTTTTATACATATAATAATTATAAACAAGAACCGCAGGGGTAATTATCGTAAAAACAAAGAAAGCAATAATTTTTTCGACTTCTTGCGCAACATATAAAGGCGGAATTTTTTTCAGTCACAGGGCGTTTGCAACAGATCTGTACAAAAACATGCCCCATCAACATTTACGAAAATGTTTTGAGTTTCTGATAATTTTGAGGCAAACCAGGCATATTGAATCATGTCTCGGAGTATTGGTGACGATAATTGTTGGAGAATTATAGAATGAATTTTTATACAATCTTCCCGGGAATTAATTTCACGATTATTCTGTAGCAATACGCTTAAATTTTGCAAGCAACAGAAGAAAAAAAAGGCCGGAGGTGGAATCGAACCCGAGACCTCTGGCGTACGAGTCCGAGGCCTTAACTTTCTTCCTTTTTCTTTTCGAAATCTTATTTTGTTTTGGATTGTTCGTTGAATTTGTTCGCGGCGGACGTCCGATGACACTCGTTCAGGTTGTTCGTTGATCCGTTGACTCAGTTCTTTTATTACAGAGGATAGCTAAACACTCTGACCGAACACGCTGAGCTACCGTGCCGGCAAACATCTGGGCCAGACGGCAGCTGCGCAATGGACTAACATTTTATACTCATAAGGCACCTATGAAACTTTGGATCGATTTTTCCCGGGATGGTAGTGCGTCATAATATTTTAGCCACTTGAGCTGTTAGGGAACCCCTTTCATCACACAAAATTTCGGACAAATCCCCGACCTCACGGTCTTGCCCTCTCCTTGTAAGTACGTTAACCGTCACAAATCTTTCAGGAGGTCATATCATTCATAACATAGATTTAAAGGAGTTCTCCAAACCTGACAAGATAAAATTGATAGAATTACTGTTTCTCACCTACGAAAATTCTGCGCAGGAAATTCACTGAAAAGATTTTTTATACACTGCCAGAAAAATATAATACCCGTAAGAACAAGGTCATTTTAGTGACAAACGAGGTGAAACGTAGTTCGTCTTTGTAGGAATACAAGGTAAATTCAGGCCAAATGAAACACACTTGTCATAGTAAAGGGTGCAGACACAGTCGCAACAGAGCACAGTGCACTTCCCTCTGTGGTGACAACGCAGGCGTATATTCTAGCATGCGAAAGATCATAAAGATGCCGCATGCCGTCCTGCGACAGATTGTCCCAAGCATTTTGCTCCTTTTGCTGCAGTTGCGCAATGGTTCTTGCAGGAGCTGGAGAACGCTTCATCATGTGCCACATCTGTTTCATTGGCAACGCATACGGCTATCCGGGTCGCTAGGGCAGTTGTTGTACTCTAAGGAGAGCACGTCGCGTTGTTGTTGTTGTTGTTGTCTTCAGTCCTGAGACTGGTTTGATGCAGCTCTCCATGCTACTCTATCCTGTGCAAGCTTCTTCATCTCCCAGTGGTTACTGCAACCAATATCCTTCTGAATCTGCTTAGTGTATTCATCTCTTGGTCTCCCTCTACGATTTTTACTCTCCACGCTGCCCTCCAATGCTACATTTGTGATCACTTGATGCCTCAGAACATGTCCTACCAACCGATCCCTTCTTCTAGTCAAGTTGTGCGACAAACTCCTCTTCTCCCCAATTCTATTCAATACGTCGTTAGTTATGTGATCTACCCATCTAATCTTCAGCATTCTTCTGTAGCGCCACATTTCGAAAGCTTCTATTCTCTTCTTGTCCAAACTATTTATCGTCCATGTTCCACTTACATGCATGGCTACACTCCACTGCAGGCATATTTAGAAGTGAATTGTTTAACTGCAGGAGCTCTATCATCTTCAGGTCGCCGCGCGGAGTGGCCGCGCAGTCTATGGCGCCATGCTACGGATTGCACGGCCCCTCCCGCCGGAGGTCCGAATCCTCCCTCGGGCATGGTTGTGTGTGTTGTTCTTAGCATAAGTTACTTTAAGTAGTGTGTAAGTCTAGGGACCGATGACCTCAGCAGTTTGGTCCCTCAGGAATTCACACACATCTGGACATTCTTCCTGTCGAAGAAATGGGAATATCACGAGAATAACAGCCTGTGCATTGTAGTGGGCCTTGGTTACTTTACCCTGCAGAAACACCAAATGTGACCGCGTCTTGTTTAAGGCCCTCCACGCCACGAAGCCCACGAAGGGACCTGTGTGTCGTGCAATCTTGAATAGGCAGCTCACCAGGCTTACGCTATGGACTTGTACGTTCATCACCTACATACAGACGAAACCCACTGTCCTCACTAATGACAACAGAGCGCCATTCCACCTGAGGCGTAGCGCCGTATAACGATCCTGCCTTGGAGGCGGTTAAGTGGGAGATGTGTCTCAGAGCTGGATAGTGACAGATGGTGACGCGAGACTGGACGCGCACGTAGTTTATGTATCAGGCGATAGAGGACAATATTGGGTAGGGGACTGATTTAGTTTAGATTGTGCCAACTAGAGTGCACTAAAGTAATAGAATGTTTTCCATAAACTGTTATAGTATTTTCATAAAGTGTTATTATGTCTTTTTGTGTATGTAAAATGTTATAAATGTGTTTTAGCAGTATGAATGATGCGTGATTGTGGTTTAAGGTTAATATGAAGATAATTGTTTAACGAGTTATGTTGTAGCATTTAGTGTGGGAACATTTCGAAGAAGTATGAATATGGACAAAGGAGATTTTTGTAGAACAGATTTGAAAGTAAGTTCATGGTAAAGGGAAAGTTAATTCAGGTGTAAATAACAATAGTAAATAACTTTATGCATAAACAAAACTTCAGCATATTAGATAATTACGTCGGTAAAAAGTGCAGTCGTTAGGTTTATTATTTTGCGATTGATTATTGATGAAAAGCGCGGACTGACGCGGGAGAGTGTTGTTTTGCTATTGGCTGTTGAGTAAACTGACCAATGGTAAAGCAATATTCTTCGCACGCCTTTCTCTGCTGGTAGAGAAGACTTAAGAGTATTCTAGAGAGGAGTGGAAGCCTAGCCATGAAACAGTTCGGACGTGTGTAGGATTAGTTCCGATGGAAACGATAAGTTTCTCGATCTATCAGTGTTACATACATCAAAATTGTGGTAAAGTGACGGCACTATTATTCCGATTGGTGTGTAGAAATTTCGGAATTTTGAAGTGAATTTGGTGACGAGGAAAGACATACACTCCTGGAAATTGAAATAAGAACACCGTGAATTCATTGTCCCAGGAAGGGGAAACTTTATTGACACATTCCTGGGGTCAGATACATCACATGATCACACTGACAGAACCACATGCACATAGACACAGGCAACAGAGCATGCACAATATCGGCACTAGTACAGTGTATATGCACCTTTCGCAGCAATGCAGGCTGCTATTCTCCCATGGAGACGATCGTAGAGATGCTGGATGTAGTCCTGTGGAACGGCTTGCCATGCCATTTCCACCTGGCGCCTCAGTTGGACCAGCGTTCGTGCTGGACGTGCAGACCGCGTGAGACGACGCTTCATCGAGTCCCAAACATGCTCAATGGGGGACAGGTCCGGAGATCTTGCTGGCCAGGGTAGTTGACTTACACCTTCTAGAGCACGTTGGGTGGCACGGGATACATGCGGACGTGCATTGTCCTTTGGAACAGCAAGTTCCCTTGCCGGTCTAGGAATGGTAGAACGATGGGTTCGATGACGGTTTGGATGTACCGTGCACTATTCAGTGTCCCCTCGACGATCACCAGAGGTGTACGGCCAGTGTAGGAGATCGCTCCCCACACCGTGATGCCGGGTGTTGGCCCTGTGTGCCTCGGTCGTATGCAGTCCTGATTGTGGCGCTCACCTGCACGGCGCCAAACACGCATACGACCATCATTGGTACCAAGGCAGAAGCAACTCTCATCGCTGAAGACGACACGTCTCCATTCGTCCCTCCATTCACGCCTGTCGTGGCACCACTGGAGGCGGGCTGCACGATGTTGGGGCGTGAGCGTAAGACGGCCTAACGGTGTGCGGGACCGTAGCCCAGCTTCAAGGAGACGGTTGCGAATGGTCCTCGCCGATACCCCAGGAGCAACAGTGTCCCTAATTTGCTGGGAAGTGGCGGTGCGGTCCCCTACGGCACTGCGTAGGATCCTACGGTCATGGCGTGCATCCGTGCGTTGCTGCGGTCCGGTCCCAGGTCGACGGGCACGTGCACCTTCCGCCGACCACTGGCGACAACATCGATGTACTGTGGAGACCTCACGCCCCACGTGTTGAGCAATTCGGTAGTACGTCCACCTGGCCTCCCGCATGCCCACTGTACGCCCTCGCTCAAAGTCCGTCAACTGCACATACGGTTCACGTCCACGCTGTCGCGGCATGCTACCAGTGTTAAAGACTGCGATGGAGCTCCGTATGCCACGGCAAACTGGCTGACACTGACGGCGGCGGTGCACAAATGCTGCGCAGCTAGCGCCATTCGACGGCCAACACCGCGGTTCCTGGTGTGTCCGCTGTGCCGTGCGTGTGATCATTGCTTGTACAGCCCTCTCGCAGTGTCCGGAGCAAGTATGGTGGGTCTGACACTCCGGTGTCAATGTGTTCTTTTTTCCATTTCCAGTAGTGTAGATCTCGCCGCGACGAAAAACCTCTTTGCTTTAATGACTTCCATCCCAACTCGCTTATCCACACTCTCTCCCCTATTACGTGGTCATACAAAACGAGCTGCCCTTTTTTTGCACCCTTTCGATGTCCTCCGTCAATCCCACCTGGTAAGGATCCCACACGGCGCAGCAATATTCTAACAGAGGACGAACGAGTGTAGTGTAAGCTGTCTCCTTAGTGGACTTGTTGCATCTTCTAAGTGTCCTGCCAATGAAACACAACCTTTGGCTCGCCTTCCCCACAATATTATCTATGTGGTCTTCCCAACTGAAGTTGTTCGTAATTTTAACACCCAGGTACTTAGTTGAATTGACAGCCTTGAGAATTGTACTATTTATCGAGTAATCGAATTCCAACAGATTTCTTTTGGAACTCATGTGGATCACCTCACACTTTTCGTTATTGAGCGTCAACTGCCACCTGCCACACCACACAGCAATCTTTTCTAAATCGCTTTGCAACTGATACTGGTCTCCGGATGACCTTACTAGACGGTAAATTACAGCATCATCTGCGAACAACCTAAGAGAACTGCTCAGATTGTCACCCAGGTCATTTATATAGATCAGGAACAGCAGAGGTCCCAGGACGCTTCCCTGGGGAACACCTGATATCACTTCAGTTTTACTCGATGATTTGCCGTCTATTAATACAAACTGCTACCTTCCTGACAGGAAATCACGAATCCAGTAGCACAACTGAGACGATACCCCACAGGCCCGCAGCTTGATTAGAAGTCGCTTGTGAGGAACGGTGTCAAAAGCTTTCTGGGAATCAAGAAATACGGAATCAATTTGAGATCCCCTGTCGATAGCGGCCATTACTTCGTGCGAATAAAGAGCTAGCTGCGTTGCACAAGAACGATGTTTTCTGTAGCCATGCTCATTAAGCATCAATGGATCGTTCCCATCGAGGTTATTCATAATGTTTGAATACAGTATATGCTCCAAAACCCTACTGCAAACCGACGTCAATGATATAGGTCTGTAGTTCAATGGATTACTCCTACTGCCCTTCATAAACACTGGCGTCGTAAACGGACGGAAAGAAGCGCGCCGCCGCACACCCTCCAACCGACACTTTCACGACATCGGAGTGTCCATGTGTAGCGTTGTCGTAGTGTCGGTGGCAGAGGTACATGTGATCTCGAACCTGCAGCATACCGACGAATCCAAATTTTCCCTGATGACACAGCAGGTGCAATACATATCCGGATTTCGTCCCTGGATGACATTTGGTTGCCAGCGCTGCTCACACAATGCATCGATCTGGAGGAGCGTCTGTACCACACGGGCTACAGAATCTCCCACAGACAACTTTTGAAGGCAGCGACACACAGCCGGTACATTGTCCCCAACATACCCAGGAGTCGGTGAATACTTCCATCCGGGGTCTTGCAGGCCCACAATGAGACTCCGTCCAAATGACTGTAACTTTTCAACAGGAGTACATACTCGTCAGTGGGGCATGGATGTGTCCTGGAATGAATGTTGCAGTCTCAGTTCACCACTAAACTCTGCGCTGAAAAGACGTTTGTAGCAGTCGATTTGCTTCGGACGAAGCAGTGCACGCCAGGTTACAACCATGATTCCGTAGTGTAATGGTACTTGAATTACTTAACCATTGCGGCAGCTCACCTGAACCTTTCGATACCAACAATATTCTGAGTTTCTGTGAAGTGGTTAACATATTTCTGAGACAACATTCAGATTTGATTTCATTAATGTAGAGGTACTTTGATACATCGATATGTTTATGTTGCAATGATATTATTCTTATGTGTATTTTTTCTTTTGTCACTATGATCTTTGACGTATTTGTAACTCTGATTTTTGGGCGCGTAAGCCGTTATTAGTAAGTAGTTAGAGAGTCGGACCTTGAAAATGTCAAGTCTTGGACGTCATGTTGAAAAGAGGCATATTGTAGTCAGCTTATTAAACGTGAACTTTAGTGAGGAAGATGTTTTCAAGTATGTTTTGTATTGTGAAGTGATGTTTTCTGTGTTGCATGATACTGGATCCAAAGTAACAAAAAAGAAGTGTAACTTAAATTCGGAGTGCTGATTACTTTTTTACATCACCATTGTCCTGCAAAAATGTAATCTTCAAGAATGGTTTGTGAAACACATCTATAAAACTTTTGAATATCGCAGAATAAAACCTAAGCCTCTTTGCATCCGAGCTTGGAATCATCAGCACCTAGATTTTCGACGATTAACCCATGATTTTACGAGACCAGCGTGGGAAACAGGAAAAGATGAGTGCCTAGTTTATTTATTATTACATGAAATGACTTTATTAACTGTGCTCTAATGACACCTGCCACATAATAACTTTGTTGTTGCCGAAAATGCAGTATTTAGCAGCGTGAGCAACTCCACAATCATTATTAAATTTTGACCTTTGTTGTGGTAGGGTTGTTAGAGTAGGCAGCCAGTTAAATTTTTCCATGAAAGTATTGGTCGTCTTGTCGCACTGTGGGATAAACGCATTAATAGCTATGGCGCTTACTTTTGAAATAAGAAACAGTTTTCTCACATTTTTTTCCATCTGTCTCGTTTTCATTGGACTTCGCCTTATACGTTGATGCCCCACCCCATCCAAGTGGCACACATGTCCTTATTAATGGTTCAAATGGCTCTGAGGACTATGAGACTTAACGTCTGAGGTCATCAGTCCCGTAGAACTACTTAAACCTAACTAATATATCACACACATCCATGGCCGAGGCAGGATTCGAACCTGCGACCGTAGCGGTCGCCCGGTTCCAGACTGTAGCGCCTAGAACCGCTCGGCCACTTCGGCCGGCTGTCCTTATTACTTCTCTTGTGTTGTTACATATGAACACCACATGATATGCACCACAGTACGTTTTTAGCTAATGACCCATCCTTTTTGTACTGTAAATTTGATTACTGTTTATTAACGAACAAAGGGCGAAAGATGTTGTTCGTATGCAGGGACTACGACAATGAGGAGCTAAGCGCTTTCTAGATTGCAATGGCACTATTTCCTACTTGTGATTTCATCAAGAGGCAGTGGATGAGGTCTCTCTAGTTCTAGTCTATGATAACGGTTGCATGTACTTTTATGTAACGTGTATTATTGTGTCACCATTGAAGTTCATGTAAATGTGAAAGTTACTTCCGAATGTGGGCGAGAATTAAATTGCGGTTGGAAAATTAGGAAATTTGCGGTAAGGATTATGGGACCAAACTGCTGACGTCGTTGGTCTCTAGGCTTACACACTACTTAATCTAACTTAAACTAACTTACGCTAAGGACAACACACAGACCCATGCCCGAGGCAGGACTCGAACCTCGGATGGGGGGAGCCGCTCGAGCCGAGCCGTGTCAAGACGCCCAAGGCCACACGGCTACCCCACGTTGAAAATTGCGGTTGACATAAGGGATGGAGAAAGGTGTAAAGATTCTTGGAGAATGTAATACTTAATAATTTTGTTTCATTGATGTCGTTACATATTATTGTCGCCAGTTAATGGACTCCAGAAATAGGCGAAGGATGGGTGTGTAGTAAAACTCGGCATCACAGTCATTGCCCTGCTTGGAGAATTTATTATTTAATTGAATTTCAATTTCTATACACACGACAGCTACCATCTAACCTCCACTTATTTCTTTACTAGCGCATCTATACTTTGCAGACAATATTAATAATAAAGTTACACTTTCTGCGGATCTCTAGTGAAGAACTATGACAAAGAGGCTGCACAAATATTCACTCAACTCCTGATATGGTATTAAAGTGGTGCAAAGATTAGCCACTTGTTTTACGTCCCTAAATTGACGATCTTTTTTTTCACATTTATGTTCCAAAACAAATTTCTTGTTAATGAAATACATCCCATAACGAATGACTTTACATACAGACGTATAAAGACAGCTTTTAAAGCTCAGAATAATGGGTTACAAAATTTTGCACTTCACCAGTAATAAAACCGTGAGTATACATGTATACCGGATTTCGACTAAATTATCCTGAAACTTGAAGACACGTTTTACTTTCTGTGTAGTTATGAAATCTAACAATGCATTTCACAACAGTTTCAAGGGAACAGAAATATAGCTGGCTTTTAAAGCTGAAAATAATGAGTTACAAATTTCTGAAGAAAACCAGTAATAGAATCCCTTCTACACTCGTGCACTGGACTGTGACAAAAATGTCCTCAAACTTGAAGCAATTTTTTTGTTTCTGTGTAGTTATGAAGTCTACCAATTGATATCATAACGGTTTCCTGTGAACATAAATCTTGAGGAGCTGGATGGAGCACGGTGAATGTATTTGTCTCGTACCACTGGCGAGCCGTCGTCACTTTCAGTCTCTAATGACGTAACATCACATTTCTTCTGTGCTGGATGCACACGCATTGCCAGATCTCTTACGGGACTCGGTAAGATTGTCTGCCGTGAGTAATGAGTGTAATGGGCAGGGGCACTACGAATGTAGTGAGTGGAGATTCCCAGCCGCTGTGGCCGAGCGGTCCCAGGCGCTTCACTCCGGAACCGCACTGCTGCTACGGTCGCCGGTTCGAATCCTGCCTCGGGCATGGATGTGTGTGATCTCCTGAAGTTAGTTAGTAGTTCGAAGTCTAGGGGACTGATGACCTCAGACGTTAAGTCCATAGTGCTAAGAGCCATTTGAACCATTTTTGTGGACATTAAGTAGGGAATGTGGGTCTCACAGGGATCGTGCAAGGGATAAATCCCTACAGTCGCACTATCCTCTGTGCCCTCGGTGGCTCAGACGGATAGAGCGTCTGCCATATAAGCAGGAGATCTCAGGTTCGACTCCCGGTCGGGGTACACATTTTCAACTGTCCCCGTTGATGTACATCAACGTCTGTCGACAGGTTAGGGTCTTGATTTAGTTATCATTTCAGTGCAGATATGTAGTGACAACCACTTCAACCAAAATATGACAGTCAGGCTACAAATGTAGTACCAGATGCTCTCTAGCAGCCGAACACTTTAGTACCAGCGTTGAAACGGATGTCAGCGGGGTTTTACTTTTTGAAATCTTTTTCCTATGTTGCCCGAGTATTCGAGGGATCTTGAGCTACTGTCAAAATAACAAAAACGGGATGACCTTGGGTTTTAAGTGAAGGGATTAAATGCTCAGAATGTAAAGTTGAGCGCTTCAAAAAAAAAAAAAAAAAAAAAAAAAAAAAAAAAACAACTAAGAAACGTAGTATCCTATGGCTATAATTTCAGTGAGTCACAGTAGAATCTTCCAGCTCACACAAACACATGGGTGTGTCAATTTGTAGGTATATGAAATGGAAGGATCACATAATCCTAGGTAAAGCAGGTGAATGCTACAGTTCGGTGGTAGAATACAGGGGAAAAGCATTCAGTATACAAAAGAAACTGCATATAAAACACTCATGCCCTGACCTAGAACACTGCTCAAGTGAATGGGACCTGTGATAAATAGAACAATAAGAGACAATATAGAATGTATACACAGAAGGGCTGCGCGAATGGTCAAACTGCAGGCGGCTGAAGATAGACGCAAACTATCCTGTGAAAATCTACTTAAAAAGTTTGTACAACGAACTCTTAAGTGATGAACCTAGGAATACACCACATCCCGCTACGTATCGCTTTGCACAGGGTTCACGAAGACAAAATTAGAATAATTACAGCACATTTAAACACTCATTCTTCCCGTGCCCGGTACGTGACTGGAACAGGAAGAAACCGTAATAACTGGTACAGTGGGACGTACCTTTTGCCATTCGCTTTACAGCGGTTTGCAGACTGTGGATGTAGTTGTTGTTGGAAATTTGTGAAAGTCCATATTTAGGCGGGATCTCACATACATAAACTCATGAAGTACGAGATCATCCTTCACAGAACAGAGCTGGGCGCAAGGCTTGGATGTACAGCTAAAGATCAGTTTCGCTGTATGCTTCCTAGGATTCGACCTCTTTGGGAGGACAGATTGCAGACATATACCTGGCAGACTGTCAATTGATATCATCCCTCTTCAGCCTCTTCAACTGGACATTAACCCTTGGTTTTTACTGCAGTGGCTTAGCGATTCATTGACTAGATTAACCATTATTTTCAAACTTACTCCTAACAACTCAGGCAGATTATCCCTATCTGCAATAATCTGTGCTCTATGCACAAGTGATAACTATATGCCTTTAGATACAAATCCCTAGGACTTGATATTTGTGCTATTCTTCTGCGCCACTTACACAAATCTTTTATAGCTGTCTGTAATCAAAGGAGGAAGGAGGTATATATTTAAATACCTCAGTGTTTGTTTCTTCTCATTTCGTTTCCAAATATTCTTCGAACAGCTGAGCCCATAATAGGTCTCCCTATAGTGGGACATATTATCACTACGACTTTCGGTCTTAACGTTGAACAAACGAATGATGAGCGCTCGCAACGTCTAAAGGTAATCCACGGACCCTCCCGTAACAATAGTTAATTACTATTTTTGACACCTGACAATAACCAACTTCTTAGTTACTTACTTAGACGGTGTCTGTTTTCGTTAAGTGTCGGTTGAGGACACAGCAGCTGCAACTGAGGTTGACGACGACAGTGTTTTCTGGTTTAAGACCTGTGAGACGTACGCATAAACACCTGCAGTAATATAACCTGTCGCTAAAAACTGTGTTTAACGTCGCTAGGTTGCTAGGAAGGGAAAACGGTTATTCACAAAAGTGAACGTTTACCTACAATAACAACGGGTTCTTCTTATAAATTATCCACCATTTTGCCGTATAAGTATCTCCAACGCTGTACAGTTGTAACGCCGAAAATGCAGGATGCATAGCACCTGCTACAGATATATAACTTTTTTTGAATTGTAATTTAAATGCTTTCTTTTAATATGTAAGGACATCGATTCGCCGGCCGCGGTGGTCTCGCGGTTCTAGGCGCGCAGTCCGGAACCGTGCGACTGCTACGGTCGCAGGTTCGAATCCTGCCTCGGGCATGAATGTGTGTGATGTCCTTAGGTTAGTTAGGTTTAAGTAGTTCTAAGTTCTAGGGGACTAATGACCACAGCAGTTGGGTCCCATAGTGCTCAGAGCCATTTGAACCTCCTTTTTTTTTTTTTTTTTGACATCGATTCACTGTATGTGCACATATGGTTAGAAGACTGTTGACGTTTCATTGTATTTATCTGTGTTTTACTGTGAAACTTATAAGCTCTGGGAAAATTCAAAGGAATTGTTATTTGTATCGACTAGCAACGATAATAGCAGTGCTTGTACGATGTTAAATCTTTGGGTAGGGAGTTGTTGCGCAGAGCGCGGAGAGAGCGAGAGACGGGTTCCCGCGCTTGTAATGTGCGGAAGTGTGGCGTTAACGCTCTGGCAGTAGAGAGTAGCATTTTCGGCGGCAACATGTACGCGCGCCGGCCAGATGTCTAGAGCAGGAGTACGGACAGTGGAGGGGCGGGAGAGGCTGTATTAATTTCGATTGCCCGTTCCTATAATTAACCGTGGCTCCACAATATGCTACTGTCTTTAACAACAGCAACACAGTTTCGTCGTCGGCTCAGAGTTTCGTCGTATGCACAGCACTGAAGTAAGACTGTTCATTGGTAGAAAGTATTGACGACTAACCCAGCAGCACAACTGAATGTGATTTGATTGATATGATTTATTTAAACAATAATCAGTTATACTCAGGGCGATTGTGTCCTCATTGCCCCCAGACATTGTTACCAAGCAGGATCCTTGTTCCTTTTTTCCCCTAATATGCTAACTGAGTTTCATAAGAAAGAAATTGAATAGTTACAGCCAGTCTATTAATGAATAAATTTTCTTTCAATAATTTTAGCCTCAGGCTACTTTCAGTTAACTGTTGTACAATAGAGGCTTCAGTATATGACTAAAGTAAAACAATTTCTTTTTTCAGGTTTGAGAATCAATCATTGGAAAAAATCCAAATCTAAAGAAATGCACAAATTAAGAGTGGGGAAGTTTTATTTATTTTACATATAGCTTGGAGCACATGGCTGTTTGGTTTGGTGCGTATTCTAGTATTTCAGTAAGAAAGTATCAGTTATTCAGACATTAATATGAAATCCAATTTGCAAAATAAGTACGGCAAAGCAAAAAGTGCTTGCGTTTTTTTCTAAATTTCTTTGATGACGTTATGCTGAGGTAACTAAAAGTCATTGTTCACGTGACGAACTTCAGTACTAACATACAGTTTAATTGCATATTTTCAAATCATTACTCGATTCCCTTTTTCAAACTTTAATGCCAAACATAACGTAAGAGTGACTTCTCAGTTTTCTTTATCATTACATGTTCGTTGTTGTTAATTAGTGTCAAAAAACGTGACAACCTTCAGTTGCCACGTCAGTGTTTAATAATGCATGTTTTTCCATCCCATCATGTTGTACAGGATTTTGGACGTAAATTGCCCTAGTGGGCTGGCGACCATTAATTATTTTTTTACTTTTCGTTCATTAGTGTAACTTTTGAATTCATGATCAGTGGTACCCCTTTTCTGTCCAGTGTTGCCCGTGAGTGAATGCACAAAATAACTTTCATTTTCCAAATTATAACCCTGTTCGGTTCAATTACTTTTTATTTTTAGCAGACTTCCCATCAGAAGGGTCGGTTGTACACTTTCCTTCTGCTTATCGGTATCAGTTCTTCGGTAAATATGGCCTTATACAATTAGAAATATCCATTAGGCATACACGCGATCCGCGGTCGTATTTTAAATCGCAAGCAGGATAGACCGATTAGTAAGAGAGAGGTTATACAATTACCGTATATGCGATACGACTTAGAACGTTAATAGCCCAGAATGTTTCCCGTCAGTAATTTGTTTTTAACATTTACCGATTTTAAATGCCGTTTTATAACAGTAATGTAATTTATATGTTGTAATTTTCTACTAGATAATGCAGAGAATTAATGGAAGCCTGGCTTATAAGTTCTAGGAGTAATAGGAACACATGTGAGATGTAATGTAAAATTGTAGTTGTAAAATGCAACAGAAGTGCAGAAAATGCTTTCGGAGAATTTCCATTTTTCATACATAAAGTAATGTTTATTTGCTATAAACATATAACATTAATTTTTTTTTAATTTTCACCTACGCGTCCTTCGAGGAGACCACTTTCTGCGCTGAGTGAATGATAGAAGCCAGGTGATTCAAAGAATTTTGGTAAAATCTGAAACGGTGATTTTCTACAGGTACATCCAAGATAAATTTTAAGAATGAGCTCAAGGTTCGTGAAGTGAGAGTTGATAGAAAAAGGAACCAAATACTCGTTTGAATGTGATTAGACAGTCTAGAATAACGGGTGCTCAAGTTAATCATAAACTTCAGTTGGTTTTTGTTACTTGGCTCGGCTAAAGCACCTTTTTAAGGGGCTTCATTGAAAATAGGCTGAGAAAGCATACGTCAACCAGTATAAAAAGCATTCCTGAGACAATAGATTAGCGTCACACTGGATCAGAGACGTTCAGCCGCCACGATGCCGCTAACGAACAAATAATTTAAAAATAGCACTTCCAAGGATTCGATAACTGTCGAAACTTCACGCACCGAAACACGTCCAACTTTCTTCCATAATACGCTACTGGCCATTAAAATTTTTTACACCTCGAGGACGACGTGCTACAGACGCGAAATTTAACCGACAGGAAGAAGATGGTGTGATATGCAAATGTTTAGCTTTTCAGAGCACTCACAAAAGTTTCCAACCGATTTCTCATACACAAACAGCAGTTGACCGGCGTTGCCTCGTGAAACGTTGTGATGCCTCGTGCAAGGGGTAGAAATGCGTACCATCATGTTTCCGACTTTGATAAAGGTCGGATTGTAGCCTATCGCGATTTCATGTAAACTTGCGCAGGACACAACTAGAAGGCTAAGATATATACACTCATTGGTCTTGCAGATCACCCGTGACTCTTGTCAGTGATTTGAAGGGCAAAAAGTTGGATGATGGGAAGGGTACTGGTGGACACAACAGACTCACAAAGAAGATGAGACACACCCTTCAAGTCTATTACGACAAGGTTATCAGACAGAACCCATCCAATGTAAGTGGTATAAGAAGTGCAGCATGGGTTACATGTTTCCACATGGTGTCATCATCTGTACCACATTAGCTGGTGTAAATATCTACTTATTCAGATGGTTTACAACCAATACATTCACAAGGAGAGGCTTCCAAATTGTATCTTGAATGTTTCCAAGCTCACTTTCAGGTTTCTGGCCGATTCTGAAGTATATTCATGGCAAAACACAGAATCCAAATGAGTCTCTAAATTCACTCTTGTGGAATAGATGCTCTACAACCAAATTTTCATCTCCTAAAATTGTCAGAGTTGCAGCTTATGATGCAGTTCTTGTATTCAATAATGGGAACGTAGGGAAGGTGGAGTTATTGGAGAATGGGTTTTAATTAGAAATTTCTCTGAAGGTACCTTGAGAAAAATAGATTTGCAGCGTCTCTGTGCAGTTGAAAAGCCAGTAGAAGACCTGGTAAAGTAAAGAAGTCAGAAAACTGAAGAAGAAGCCTTGAAAGAAAAAAGGACCCTTAGTGCAAATTTGGAATCTTCTGAAGAGGTGACATAAGAAAAAACCTTGGGTTGAACTTTAAATTGCCTTTCCTGAAAATCTAGTTTTTTTTAAAAGTTTATGTTCCTTTTTCTCAGAGTTTGTGAAGGGTAGAAAAATGACAATTTGTACACTTCTTTCTATACACCCATCAAATGTCACTGCATGAGTAAATTTAGAAATTCTGAGTGTAAACTGAGATATGGTGCAAAGTACTTGGAATTTTGCACGAATTTTATATTATACTTGCAGAATAATAACTGAAAAATTATTAAAATTCTCCTATTTCATATATTTGAAAAATCTAATAAGATAAGCTTACTATAGACAAAATATTAAATAGAGAAGATTTTATTGAAATCTCTTTAATAATTTATGAGAAAAAGCTATATAGGAAAAGGTACATACAAAAGTTCTTGAAAATAAAATTTTTAAGTCCCGTAAGAAAGTTAAATATGTATAATCCAAAGCTAAATATATAGAGTGGTCTATTGATCGTAACTGGGCAAAATATCTCACGAAATAAGCGTCAAACGAAAAAACTACAAAGAACGAAACTTGTCTAGCTTGGAGGGGGAAACCAGATGGCGCTATGGTTGGTCCGCTAGATGGCGCTGCCATAGGTCAAACGGATATCAACTGCGTTTTTTTAAAATAGGGATTCCCATTTTTTATTACATATTCGTGTAGAACGTAAAGATATATGAATGTTTTTGTTGGACCACTTTTTTCGCTTTGTGGTAGATTGCGCTGTAATAGTCACAAACATATGGCTCAGAAATGATAAGTTCACAAAGGTACATGTATCACATTGGAACAACGAAAATAAAATGTTCAAACGTACCTATGTTCTTTTAGACGAACAGTTAGTAACAGGTAGGTTTTTTAAATTAAATTACAGAACATAGGTACGTTTGAACATTTTATTTTCGTTGTTCCAATGTGATACATGTACTTTTGTGAACTTATCATTTCTGAGAACGCATGCTGTAACAGGGTGATTACCTGTAAATACCACATTAATGCAATAAATGCTCAAAATAATGTCCGTCAACCTCAATGCATTTGGCAATACGTGTAACGACATTACAGCGAGAAGTTCGCCTTCCGTAATGTTAGCACATGCATTGACAATGCGCTGATGCATGTTGTCAGGCGTTGTAAGTGGTTCACGATAGCAAATATCCTTCAACTTTCTCCACAGAAAGAAATCCGGGGACGTCAGATCCGGTGAACGTGCGGGCCATGGTATGGCGATTCGACGATCAGTCCACCAGTCATGAAATATGCTATTCAATACCGCTTCAACGCACGCGAGCTATGTTCCGGACATCCACCATGACGGAAGTACATCGTCATTCTACCTTGCAGTGAAACATCTTGTAGTAACATCGGTAGAACATTACGTAGGAAATCAGCATACATTGCACCATTTAGATTGCCATCGATAAAATGCGGGCCAATTATCCTTCCTCCCATAATGCCGCACCATACATTAACCCTCCGAGGTTGCTGATGTTCCACTTGTCGCAGCCATCGTGGATTTTCCGTTGCCCAATATTGCATATTATGCCGATTTACGTTAACGCTGTTGGTTCAAATGGCTCTGAGCACTATGGGACTCAACTGCTGTGGTCATCAGTCCCCTAGAACTTAGAACTACTTAAACCTAACTAACCTAAGGACATCACACACATCCATTCCCGAGGCAGGATTCGAACCTGCGACCGTAGCAGTCGCACGGTTCCGGACTGGGCGCCTAGAATCACGAGACCACCGCGGCCGGCGTTAACGCTGTTGGTGAATGACGCTTCGTCGCTAAATAGAACGCGTGCAAAAAATCTGTCATTGTCCAGTAATTTCTCTTGTGCCCCGTGGCAGAACTGTTCACGACGTTCAAAGTCGTCGCCCTGCAATTCCTGGTGCATATAAATATGGTACGGGTGCAACCGATGTTGATGTAGCATTCTCAACACCGACGTTTTTGAGATTGCCGATTCTCGTGCAGTTTGTCTGCTACTGATGTGCAGATTAGCCGCAAGAGCAGCTAAAACACCTACTTGGACATCATCATTTGTTGCAGGTCGTGATTGACGTTTCACATGTTGTAACCTCCCCACAAAATAAATAATATGAATAATATTCACATTTAGTGTAACCTCAAAACAGAAAATTTCCTAAACCTCTCAACAGTAAAAAATATAATTATGTCGTTCACATTCAGTGTAACCTACCAACAGGAAAATTGCGTAACCTATCAATAATAAAAAAATGACTAATCACTCAATAATAAAAATGTGTACTCACTTATAACCTTTCAATAATTGACTGTGAATTTAAACTGGTAAGTTTTTGGACGTCAGCAGTGCTGCGTTATGGCCCTGAAAAATCATTCTGAATAAACTGAAAAATCTTACCTCAATTAGGTCGCCGGATAACGCGTATATATCTGCTGCTATAAGAAATTTTTCTGGCGCAGCTCACTGCAATGCCGCTCGATAGATTTGTCATGTATAAAAAGAAACAACAGATTTTTCCTTTCAATAATAGGGATGACCAAGGATTGGGGAAATTAGTAAATTGTTTAAATTGAAGTTAATGGTTGTCAAAAATTACGTTTTATGAGAAAGATTATTATTAAGAGATTTTTAAAACATTTGCATGGGACTTGGTATAACAATGCTACATGTGCGCGAGGCTGCTTTTACCTTATCCTACAACGCTCAGGCACCGCCATCGCTCGCCACGACCGGCCCAGCCAACACGATACACCAGACTGCTAGCTACTAACTACTTACTGCTACCACAGTCTAATTAGACTGCGCTGCTACTACCACACAGTTCCTACTGCATACAACACTGCTCTTTGGTCTCAGATTCTCTTATAGCTTACACATCGCAGGCAGCACGTGAGCAATCCATCGAAACTACATCTGCTAGAGTGCGCTAGCAACAAATTCCTTAATCATGGACCTCTTACAATGTGGCTGAACACTTCCTGTTTCCTTAAATAACGTAACTATCCGGCGAACGGTCCTGACACTTGTATGATGTCGTCCAGGATACCGAGCAACATACATAGCACACAACCGTTGGGCATTTTGATCACAATAGCCATACATCAACACGATATCGACCTTTTCCGCAATTGGTAAACGGTCCATTTTAACACGGGTAATGTATCACGAGGCAAATACCGTCCGCAGTGGCGGAATGTTACGTGATACCACGTAAAAGTCGTAAACACGTTTCTTTACGTACTACACGAATATGTAATAAAATGGGGTTTCCTGTTTAAAAAACGCATTTGATATCCCTTTGATCAATGGCAGCGCCATCTAGAGGGGCCAACCATAGCACCATCTGGTTTACCCCTTAAAGCTAGACGAGTTTCGTTCTCTGAATTTTTTTCGTTTGATGCTTACTTCGTGAGATATTTGGCCCGGTCACTATCAATGGACCACCCTGTATAATCCAAAGATATTAACATCAAATGTGTGATTTTCATGTAAAGCATGGTACAGAATTTCACTGCCTCATCGCCAAATTGTGGATTTGATGCAGCTAATAAATAAGGTGTGTTTTTGATGAATGACCCCTCTTAATTCTCGAGGAAGTAACAGCTGGTTGTTTGTACAGTACCTCTTTTTCGTAGGTCAAGATTCTTCGCCTTCACGGCATCCACATTTCTTACAAATGTTGCATACCCCAGTTCCACCTTCTCTTCAGACGTCACGTGTCCTGTGTCCAGTATTGTCGGTGGGTCCACCACTGAAGGCACGCCTCCCTCTACTGCTGCGCCAAGTGAAGCTGCAGTAGTGGTAGTCATCTTGGCAGTCAGTGCTGTTCCAGTCTTCGCATTTTCAGTACGTCATGGAGCAACAACAGCCAGTTTCCTGACTCAGAATACTTCACGAGGCTGTATACTCTACGCAGCCAAGCAAACAGTATCTGCCTTGTCGGGTGCTTGTCATATGGGGCCAACGAGATGTAGAATGGTGTTGAATACGACCCATTGACTCCATATTTGAATGACAGCCGTGGGATCACGACCAATTTGAGGAGCAGTGCTGTGGAACGATCAACCACCGCCTAAACAGACCACGATCTTGCCACTGCTGAATTCCGAAAAGTGTTGCTAGAAGGTTCTCCTTTTCAAACGAGGCATAGCATTATCTTCCCAAAAACAATATACATACAATGCGCTTTCGTCATGAAAGCCTGTTGCACAATTATTCCTTGCATATACATATAGATACACACGTTGTTATACACTCCTGGAAATGGAAAAAAGAACACATTGACACCGGTGTGTCAGACCCACCATACTTGCTCCGGACACTGCGAGAGGGCTGTACAAGCAATGATCACACGCACGGCACAGCGGACACACCAGGAACCGCGGTGTTGGCCGTCGAATGGCGCTAGCTGCGCAGCATTTGTGCACCGCCGCCGTCAGTGTCAGCCAGTTTGCCGTGGCATACGGAGCTCCAGCGCAGTCTTTAACACTGGTAGCATGCCGCGACAGCGTGGACGTGAACCGTATGTGCAGTTGACGGACTTTGAGCGAGGGCGTATAGTGGGCATGCGG
Source organism: Schistocerca gregaria (assembly GCF_023897955.1). Classification (NCBI taxonomy): domain Eukaryota; kingdom Metazoa; phylum Arthropoda; class Insecta; order Orthoptera; family Acrididae; genus Schistocerca; species Schistocerca gregaria. The sequence goes on from NC_064924.1 coordinate 493,595,148, forward strand.
GAGGCCGGGTGGACGTACCGCCGAATCGCTCAACACGTGGGGCGTGAGGTCTCCACAGTACATCGATGTTGTCGCCAGTGGTCGGCGGAAGGTACACGTGCCCGTCGACCTGGGACCGGACCGCAGCGACCCACGGATGCACGCCAAGACCGAAGGATCCTACGCAGTGCCGTAGGGGACCGCACCGCCACTTCCCAGCAAATTAGGGACACTGTTGCTCCTGGGGTATCGGCGAGGACCATTCGCAACCGTCTTCATGAAGCTGGGCTACGGTCCCGCACACCGTTAGGCCGTCTTCCGCTCACGTCCCAACATCGTGCAGCCCGCCTCCAGTGGTGTCGCGACAGACGTGAATGGAGGGACGAATGGAGACGTGTCGTCTTCAGCGATGAGAGTCGCTTCTGCCTTGGTGCCAATGATGGTCGTATGCGTGTTTGGCGCCGTGCAGGTGAGCGCCACAATCAGGACTGCATACGACCGAGGCACACAGGGCCAACACCCGGCATCATGGTGTGGGGAGCGATCTCCTACACTGGCCGTACACCTCTGGTGATCGTCGAGGGGACACTGAATAGTGCACGGTACATCCAAACCGTCATCGAACCCATCGTTCTACCATTCCTAGACCGGCAAGGGAACTTGCACGTCTGCATGTATCCCGTGCCACCCAACGTGCTCTAGAAGGTGTAAGTCAACTACCCTGGCCAGCAAGATCTCCGGATCTGTCCCCCATTGAGCATGTTTGGGACTGGATGAAGCGTCGTCTCACGCGGTCTGCACGTCCAGCACGAACGCTGGTCCAACTGAGGCGCCAGGTGGAAGTAGCATGGCAAGCCGTTCCACAGGACTACATCCAGCATCTCTACGATCGTCTCCATGGGAGAAAGGTGGATATACACTGTACTAGTGCCGACATTGTGCATGCTCTGTTGCCTGTGTCTATGTGCCTGTGGTTCTGTCAGTGTGATCATGTGATGTATCTGATCCCAGGAATGTGTCAATAAAGTTTCCCCTTCCTGGGACAATAAATTCACGGTGTTCTTATTTCAATTTCCAGGAGTGTATTATACTGAAGAACCAGAGAAACTGGTGCACGTGCCTAATATCGTGTACGGCCCCAGTGAGCACGCAGAAGTGCCGCAACACGACGTTGCATTAACTCGACTAATGTCTGATGTAGTGCTGGAGGGAATTGACACCATAAATGCTACAGGGCTATCCATGAATCAGTAACAGTACGAGGGGGTGGAGATCTCTTCTGAACAGCAGGTTTCAGGGAATCCCAAATGTGCTCAATAATGTCTTGGGAGTATGGTGGACAGCGGAAGTGTTTAAACTCAGAAGAGCGGTCCTGAATCCACTCTGCGGGTTGTCGCATTGTCCTGCTGGAATTTCTCACGTCTGACGGAATGCACAATGGACATGAATGGATGAAGATGATCAGGCAGGGTGTTTACGTACGTGTCACATGTCAGAGTCGTATCTAGACGTATCATGGGTCACACATCACTCCAACTGCCCACGTCCTACACCATTACACAGCATAAACCAGCTTCAATAGTCCACTGCTGACATGCAGGGTCCGCGGGTTCATGAAGTTGTATTGATAGCCGTACACGTACATCCGCTCGATGCATTTTGAAACGAGACTCGTTCGACCAGGTAACATGTTACCAGTCATCAACAGTCCAATGTCGGTTCGTTGCTGACGGACCAAGGCGAGGTGTAAAGCATTGTGTCGTGCAAAGTGTATACGAATGGGCCTTCGGCTCCGAAAGCCCATATCGATAATGTTCGCATGCTGTGTTGATGGACCAACATTGAAATCTGCACCAAATTGCGAAAGGTTTGCACTTTCGTCACTTTGAACGATTCTCTTCAGCCGTCGTTTGTCCCGTTCCTACAGGATCTTTTCCCGGACTCAGCAATGTCGGAGATTTGATATTTTACCGGTTTCCTGATAGTCACGATTCACTCGTGAAATGTGCGTTCGGGAAAATCCCCACTTCATGGCTGCCTCGAAGGTGCTGTGTTCCATCGCTTGTGCGCCGACTCTAACACGACGTTCTAAGTCACTTAAATCTTTATAACCTGCTATTGTAGAAGTAGTAACCGATCTAAGAACAGCTCCAGACACTTGCTGTCTTAAACAGGCGTTTCCCACTGCCGTATTCTGCCTGTTTACATATCCCAGTATTTGAATACGCACCCATATATATCAGTTTCTTTGGCGGTTCAGTGTTCTGGAATCCGCCGAACAGTCACATTAAAGTGTGAACAGTCACACCCACTAAATACATATTGACATTCGGATGACTAATGTGGAAACGAGGAAGCCGTTGCACTCCATGATTAGATTTCTGTTTCTGGGATATTTCCGTTACATTTTGGACGGTTTTGTTTTTTTATTCTCCTTCTTTCCTTTAAATGCGGGACATTCGTTATATTTCCGAAAATCCTTAGCTCTCTCGGATTTTGGAAACATTTAGTTAGGGGATCTAAGGGTATAGATATCTATACTGTTCCGAACAGATCGAGTCTACCCTTCTGCATCTTTGATCTAGTGAGTTGGCGTCACTGCATGCATTGCACTCATTGTCAGAGCATGTGAGTCGATAAGTGCCGATGTGATAAGAAATACCACTCAATTCATGAGAAGAAGATTGTAGCACTGCATTGTTACCAGTGGTCATCAATCCGAACGGACGTTCATACCACCTTTGTGACCTTCGTTGACCTTCAAAGACCTTACTGTTACACATCATTGGATTCGTCTCGATAGCCGCTATCAGAAAATGAGTACCAAACTGCAGAATCCCATTTAAAGAAACAAAGTTGACCTTCGTATCTCTGAAGCGACCCCACCCGGCAACAAAAAAGCAACGTCATATTATAGCCCCAGTTGTCCCATACAACTCAGGTTCCACAAACTTTTCAGCGCCTATGACATTTTTGGAGTTATTCTTAGTGGCAATAGTTAGTGACTCACCCTGTATATACAGATATTTACAGCTTTGATCAATATTTAATGAATGCTATCTTTGTATCTTTGCTTAATGGTAATCTTTGCACTGTGAAGAAATAAACGAAGTGAATAACACATGTGCAATGCTCAACACTCATTTTAAGAATAGTGTGACGTGTGCCACAGAGATTTATTTACAACAAGTTTGCTACCGTGGAATTCAAGAACATATGCAGCGAGCCAAGCAGGCCACAAGGACCACAATAAAACATATCACCATGTATTGGAGCGTATTAAATGAATACAATGATTTTCCATCATATATAAATATAAAAAATGCAAGCAGGTTGGCGTATTTTTTTTTATGAAGCAACTGATAAAGTGGCACTAAATACTCAAATGTTCTTATGCAGTGTGGAGCAGACGACATGCCGTTGGTCAGAACATCTAAGTAACGAAAAATATTAATCATCTGAAGATGGGAATGGTAGCCCAAAACCAGTTACGTAACTAAAATAAAACATTTAAAGAGTATTTATGGCTGGTTGTGTCATTCACCAAATATCGTTAATGGCCACGTAGTTAACAAGCTCCAACATGGATAAAATAACATAGATATGTTTAATACTGCAGGAAAATTGTCCCATAAATGTAATAAACAGAACTGTAAACAAGGCAGTTGTACATTGGAGTACCATCAAAAAATACTTTTGAGCATGACAATGTTTCCATTCGTGTCAGTACTGTATGGAAGCAGCCTACTCGCGCCATATAGAATTCATATGCTTTCCATTGTGTGCCAGCCTAGTCTGCTGTAACTAGCTATAACGTCACGAATGTTGCGCAATACCTTAAAAGTAAATAATCTGAAAAGTTAATAGCATATTAGGAGTGATGCTAAAATAATAGTGTGTTAAGCTTCAGTTTAATAACTTTAACAGTTTTCGAAATTTGGGTGTTTTACGTAAAAATCATCGACGCAACAGGAAGGAGCAAGAAACTTCAAAATTTATATTCGGATTTCTTTTTCATTGTAATTTAATTGAAACAGCATGCTGGATCTCACAAAGTAATATTTTGGTTGAAATTCATGATTTTCTGTTTTTGTGTCCTAAGAGTGTGGAAGCAAGGTAGATTAAGTAAGTGACTAGATAAAGCTAGGATGTTTAGATTTAGATAGAATGGAGATAATCTATAATGACAAAGATGTGAGAAGTTTCCAAAAGGTAGCTATAAAACTATAGCTGTAGCGTCTGTCAAAAGGGCAAGTCAGAGCTGATCTATTGCGTGCAGTGCAACTAAAATAATTCTCTCGCAAAAAGTGTTTAACCTAGCCACATCAGAATTTTATTACAGGTTCTTACCTGTGGGCTGATAGCACAATTAAGTTGAGAGCTTCATTGGCCTTGAGCGAATGAAGCAATTAATTATTTAGTAACTTGAAATGGTGCTTTACTAGTCCTAGCGGCTAGTTAGGAAGGCAAATTTTGTCAGCTGCGCCTTCGGCAATCCGCACCGCGGCTATATAAATAAGACTGCTGCGAGCTAGTCAGGCCCCAGTTCTCTTCTAGATTTGTATGACTGTGCACTCCGTGTCGGAAGCCGCGTCGCGTCTGCAAGAAACAGCCTTGGATGCCATATTACGTAACTCAGTATGCACATAACAATGAGTTCGCATTGGGGTCAAGTGTTAATTACGGAACGATTCCAGTGAATTAGTCTCAGTTTGCGTATGTCATATTTTCACGTGTCGCCGCAGGACAGACCCTTTATCACTACCAGCGTGGTGTTTCATGAGTATTAACATCAAATTTTGAACATTTACATCGGTAACGGTTATTGAACAGTTTCGTGATCTAGGAATAATAGGACCCATTTATTTCTATTGTTGCCGTTCTCAACACAGGCTCTAGAACTACAATGTTGGTGACCAGAAAGTGATTAGCAAAATCGTGATGTCTGTAATTAAAGTTCACTGTGCCCACTCTGACTGAGAAATAAAGTTGCTGATCATTGAAGTTCATTACGCTGAGGATTTAGGATGATGTCTGGGATTCATAGAAAATGCAGTTTACTATAGCAATTTTCGCTATATTTTGAAAACCATAAAACGTAAAATTCCAGACAAATGCTGATATCAGCTGTTGTACTACCAGAGCTGTTCTGGTCGCCAACATTGTAGTTCTAGAGCCTGTCTTGAGAACGGCAACAATATAAATAAATTTTCCACCAGCCGCCCCACAGTACAGGTTTAAAATTCAAATGTGAAAATAAAGTGCTGACAAAGGAAGGACACATCACAGTCTGCACAAGAAGGAAAACATGTTATACAGGTAGTAATGGTGCTCTGAACTGTGAATGATCCTGCTGCATCAATTGATTTGTACTCTCGTAACATACCTTTTCTTACCATACAAATAATAGCATCTGAGCCAGGACTCATCACTGGAAAGCAGTGAGTTTAGTGACACAAGATGTGATGTTGTTAATTGTTAATGCAAGGAAATAATTTTCATAACCATGATAATTACGGTCGAATTTCATTAAAATCATGGACTGCAGGCTCGATTTACAGATACTCTAATGTGGTAACAATAACGTACTTATGGTGCGTCACCAAATCAACCACTTCTAACTTATTTTGAAGGCTGAAAAATGTGCAAAAACTTCTTTATTAGACGAAAATAGGAATATACATGATACTACCAATAAAGATGTAAAACATTTTAAATATATTATTTTTTTCACAACATTTAATGTACAAAAACGAAACAACCTTTTAGTAACAAGACTCAAGGAACAACAACAAAAACTGCTGCTAACCTGTTTTAGTATGTAACAGCAGAGACACGAAATGCCGTAGATGGATAAAATTTAAACGAGAAGTTAACTCTCTGTGATACAATAACGTTTCTAATATAACTGAATTACAATGGTTTTCTTCTCCGACACTTCGATGGCGGAGTGATGGCTATTACAGCACATAGAGAAGCCATTCAACATCTTATCATTCAGGTTTGAATACATGACATACAATGACACACAAAGTTAGTAATCCCTTTTCCTCAGTTGAAGCAACATGAATTAGTTTTGTTAAAACAATTGACTGTTTGTAGGTTTCTTGAAAACAGTTGAGTTAATAAATGTGACTGAGCTCTTTGTTACAACATTCATGCAAGTGATATGATGAAGACATATATGCTAAAGTTTTGGAGTAAAATACTAGTTGTCACGACTTAGGGCTTAAGTTTGTAATTTCTATACTCAGGACTATTTAAGTGAATTTTGCCTCATTCTCTTAATTTTGGGATTAGTCAACAGCAAACCCAAGGAAACAGCGATGGCGCATTCAGACTTGAACAATTTACTGGATTAACTAACGTTGCAGACCATCGCTAAATAAATTTGGTACAAGATGCAGTACAAATACTGAGACTTTTAGGCATTGCAGTTCTCAAATTAATTTAACTAAACATGTTACTTAGTAAAAATGTACTCATTGTATATGTTAAAAGCCTCTTCTTGTACTGTTTATATTTGTTTCAATATTTTTCTTTTGTTAGCTCAACATAGATCTGGTTCTTTTGTAAACTGGCACAGGTAGTATTGTATAGGTATACAAAATTTATTTAGTTAATTTTTCATAACACTGGGTGACATAAGTTAGGAGAATCGATCATTCGGCTATTTATGACGAGGCGAGATTGGCGCAAAGATAGTTTGCAGCCCACGCTTACAGCTGTTGTGTGGCATATCTCAACGGGAAGGATACGCACAGAGAGGTCGTTGACCAAGGCAGCAGTTGGGACACTTCATTGCAGTTTGGGCTGCATCTCAAAGAGGCATCAGGTAGTCTGTTATTTCCTTGTTACAGGCAACAATTGTGCAAAGGGTTCAGAACTATTTAAAGCACGGCTATGATAGCTGTGCTGAAAAGAACTTGATTAACACACAATCTTTCACAGAAATAAAAACGACAAAGAATTACTCACATACATGAAATAGATCTATTTTTGGCTTCGTAGGTGAGGGATATTTTATATTTCATTTCTGAAGCATTGCTCTTTGTTAGTTGTCATTCATGTTTACTGTCATTTTAAATCAATAATGACAATACGTACGTGCTTCGAATCGACAATCAGGTTTTGCTGGAGGCAGAATTGTCGGTCAATGCATGCCAGAACGCAGTGTGAGTTACGTGTGATTATTATTATTATAGCACAGAATGAGCCTTTGCGTATTTGTGTCACGACAAAATCTTACACGAAAACACGACAGAGAACGAAAAGAGCAGAAAACAAGCTCAAATCAGAACAGATCTCGCGAAGTGTCAAATCAAATGTAGTAATTTAAATATCACCTACATTTAACGATGAATTAAATTAACGTATACTCAGATACTCATCTTTACATTATAGCAACAAGTTAGATATTTACAAATAACCAGTAATGAAGACTTTTTCCTGACATGCCAGTATCTGGCTTAATCTATTCGAGGTACTTGTATGAGCAGACTAGTAAATGCTTCATACAGGTAAGTAGTTAGAATGATAAAAAGGGGTGTAAAATTATTTACTCAGTGAAGGGTCTACGTATACATCCATAAAAGAATCTTCTACCAGATGAAGTGGATCTTCTTGCTTAGATCATACAGGATACACATTAACACTAAAATAAATATTCTTGTATTTCTGATGTAACTTACTTATTTACATTTCATTCATTCATTTTGAGACACAGCCATTAGAGCGCCTAGTAGTATTCGGTTTGTCTGACAAGTATAAATAGTGTATCAAGATTTGCTTAATCTAGGCACTATTATCTAAATTATCTGGGTACCAACACCATTGATGATCTAGGCTTCTGTCAATCCATATGGATTCAATGTATAAATATGATCCCAAAGTTTATTCTAGTATCACCACTTCTAGTTATTAATATGCCAACAGTTATTCATATATTTGCAAACATCAGTTTAACAGAAACAATATTCATCATCAGTGCTGATACTTCTTAATATCATGATGGGAATAAAATCCCTTTATTTTGTTGGTTGCAGGATAGGCTGAAAAGTAGATTCCTTTTTGAAGAATCTTGATTATTATGTAAGGAACTGTGTAAAGAGGTTGACATTTATGCTCTTATGATGTAGAACGGAAAGATTTGGGACGGTTTTCAAGATTATGCTGTCGCCTATGTGATAGCTTTCAATCAATGTGCTTGTTCTTCCTAAGTGTAACCAAAAATTAACTTACTTTCTTTATCTTTCTGAAAACATTTTTCTCTGGGAGGCCATGGAAGAAGATCTATCCATTCATTTCATTCATTTACCTTACATAGCTGCTATGTATAGTGTCGTATATAGCGGCAGATTGTTTACTTTTTGCTTGAATAGATCAAGATACTGTTTGCTCGTTAGCTGCATAAGTATGCATAAATGTATCAAATTTTCTGCACAGGATGCACAGGATTACTTTCTGAATGAAATTTCGATAGTATAATTTGTGTGATTTGGATTTCATACAAAAATATTTTCCATTTTCTGCCAGTTAAATCTGATGCATTGTCAAAGTGCATCAAGCTTGCTGACAGCTGGCCTGCAGTTACTTTGAATTTTTTGATAACATTAGCTGCTGTGGTAGATTTATTGGCATATAATCTGTTATTATTAATGGACGCAGTCATATTTGTACATATTGTCCCTAATAACTGCAGTGTTGCTTTCATCAGATTTTATACCAATGGTTCTTCATGTTTAAATGTCTTACACTTCTTGCTTCCCCTTAACTATGAAACCAAATTTCTTTTGAATTTCTTTATGTAAAGTTCTTTTGATGTTAGTAACTATAACATTTCCTTTGTGGATTGAAAGCTACGGTAAAATACGTAATATCGTAACTTTTTCTGAAATTATAGTCAGTCTGATCGTTTTGTTTCACTTCTTTGTTTAGCAGATCTGGTTTTAGGGTTGGCAGGTTTATATTAGTTCACGTCACCTCACAATCAAACCACGTACTTATTTCGGCGCAAGTACTTAATCCAGTAATTTAGTGTTCGCATTATTCCTATTTGATCTCACGTCTGACGTACTCAGATTGTTACAGAGCAAAATTACTCTGGAGGTAGATGGCACGTATATATTGCCGTATCCACTGCTCGTTATTCTGTGTATGCGCTTCTGATTTCCAACCTCACAAGCTTTCTTCAGCCTTTCTACGTACTGAAATGTCTGTTTCTGATTCCCAACTGTGATTTTCGTAATTTAGGGATAACACTCAGTATCAGGCTCTGTTTTTTAAACTCCATTTTTATACTTAGTTTCATCAGTTTGAGATTCAAAACAGGACTATATATACATTATCCAAACCAGCACTAAGTATAAACTTAGAGAGCCTAGACCTACTGTGTAAGGGGTAACTGTAATCGTCTTACACCGAAATTATTTTATTATATTTCACAGTTTAGAGACATACAATGTTGATATTACACCCAGAATGAGATTTTCACTCTGCAGCGGAGTGTGCGATGATATGAAACTTTTTGGCAGATTAAAACTGTGTGCCCGACCGAGGCTCGAACTCGGGAACTTTGTGTTTCGCGTGCAAGTCCTCTACCATCCGATCTACCGAAGCACGACTCACGCGAGGTCCTCACAGCTTTACTTCTGCCAGTATATCGTCTCCTACCTTCCAGACTTTACAGAAGCTCATTTGCGAACTTTGCAGAACTTTGCCCGCGAAAGGCAAAGGTCCCGAGTTCGAGTCTCGGTCGGGCACACAGTTTTAATTTACCAGGAAGTTTCAAGATATTACCTCATTTATAAATCGGGTACTTTTCTGCATTTTATAACAATTTTGATGCGGTTTGTGTAAACTATGACGTAGATACATATGATAATCTTTCGAGTCATGCAGTATAATTACTGTCCTTTTTACAAAGAACCCCTTGAATGTAATGCCGCAAAAGATGAACGATGTTTACGGTATTCGAGGCCACACATATTGTCCACCAAGCAACCACAATATTGGTTGCTAATGGGAACAGGGGCCGGGACTGGAGATATCCAATGGTGAGCGCAGCATGAGGCTACGGAGCGTAGTTGACGAGAAACTCACAACAGTGCCAGAGTGCTAGTGGTGTTGATCCAAAGCAGAGCAATGGCAACGACAGATAAGGCAAACATTGCAGCGTATCTACAACAATATTTGCCAAAGTTGGCATTTTGTCTGAAAGGAAAACAAGGAATTTTACAGAATGAGAATGAAGTAGAAGATGAAATATTAGCGTTTCTGCAAGATGAGTCAATGAAATGCGTAGTGTCGCATACGCTTGACTCTCTAGGAAATGTGGATAAAGAGTGACATTAAGTCGATGTGTGCTTAACAAGTGAAAGTGATACTAGAACAGGTAATTCATCATTCTTGTCGGGGATGGAACTGCAGCCCGCATCTCGTGGTCGTGCGGTAGCGTTCTCGCTTCCCACACCCAAGTTCCCAGGTTCGATTCCCGGCGGGGTCAGGAATTTGCTCTGCCTCGCGATGGCTGGTTGTTGTGTGATGTCCTTAGGTTAGTTAGGTTTTAGTAGTTCTAAGTTCTAGGGGACTGATGACCATAGATGTTAAATCGCATAGTGCTAAGAGCCATTTGAACCATTTTGAAGGAGCTGCAAATCCGATCTCCAGTAAAACGTAGTAAGGGACAATCGTTGTTCAAGGGGCAAGTAGCAAACATAATTAGGTACATGGAAGATCATCCGTAGCCTAATAAAAAATTAATTATGAACAGATTTGGAATACGTCTGCAGCAAGATGGTCGTATAGTCTATAACACGTTTTACAAATACTGCCTTCTGCGCATTTCGAGGATACTCGATACAGTTTACAGAAGGTGCATGATAGTGACGTGCTACTGTATGCACATCAAACTGCGAGCGACACAGTTACAGTGATTTCGAGGAATCAGTAGGTGGTTGCATAACTGCAAACAGTGCTAAGAATTGGGAGTCAGAAGATAACGAAATTTCAAACAAAGCTTCGACTTGACGATGCACAGCAAACTGCGGAATCGGCCAGAAAACTTGTAGATGAGATAAACAAGCTTATACCTTGTTTCAGTATGGAATCTGTTTTCAACTCTGAGCAATCGGGATTTGAAGAGCAAATGCAAATGCAAGGAACCCTGGAAAGTGGAAGTAACAAGAAATGTTTATCAAGATCAACTAACATCAGTGCCTTAAGGCATCCGTATACAATTATGCCAACTGTTAATCTGGACAGTAAGTTGGTTGGAAAGTTATTAATTGTGCTGCCAGAAGTTGAAGCTGTTCTGCCCCCCTATGATTCTTTCTCGTATGCGTCATCTTGCAAGGGCAGTACGGAATATTTGTGTCACAGCAAACAAGAGTGGGGAAAAGGGCGTAAGAGAACTAAAATTATGGTATGACCACTGCTTTTGGTCAATAGCTGGTCATAGTAACTTGCTTTTGATTGACGTCTGGTCTGCGTATGAAAATAATACTCCTTTACATCAAACTATCGCTACTGAAAAGCGTGTGACATTACAGTTCATATCACCTGGAACCATTTGACAAAATACAGCCCCTGGATATTTATTTTTTCCTTGCCTATGAAACATATCATCGCACTATCTGCAGCTACGCCTTCAAGTATAGTCAGTTTCGCAACAAGGTCCGCGACAGATCGTTTCGCATTCGGTTGCATGCCATAACGTCCCATTAGTTCTCATCACTCCGTTACACCAATAAGACTCTGTATGCATTCTTTGAGAGTGCATACCTTGCTGAACGTCCTGCGCTGTCTGTAATTCCCAAGGAGTTTGCCTTGGATCTTAATGGTGCGAACTTCTGTGATCACTGTGGCGCGTCGTTTTTCATTCGTTACTCATGGTTTGTTCTGAACGTTTCTTGAATGACGAAGATTTCCATTTTGTGAAGTGTAATACGCTCATCCATAAAAGGTTGATCTCTCCGCGTCCGCCGGCCGCGGTGGTCTCGCGGTTCTAGGCGCGCAGTCCGGAACCGTGCGACTGCTACGGTCGCAGGTTCGAATCCTGCCTCGGGCATGGATGTGCGTGATGTCCTTAGGTTAGTTAGGTTTAAGTAGTTCTAAGTTCTAGGGGACTGATGACCACAGCAGTTGAGTCCCATAGTGCTCAGAGCCATTTTTTTTCTGCGCGTCCGGGACACTTATTTTCTGTCGCCCTGCTGAAGCAATTGGTGAGTCATTAGAATCTAATATTTTTCCCATAATAATCGTTAATATCACACTTTTAAACGAGCCCTACTAAAGACCGAACTTGAGGCGTCGCACTCAGGGAGTTCCTTGTTAGAAAGTACAGCATATATGATGAATGTTTTGTGGATTTGTGTTTACGGTTTTTGGTTTGCAATCGTCGTGCTCAATAATGATCTTTTGATTGCATATTCATATCTGAGCGTAGTCCGTTATTTAACTGAAATTGTCACTTTTAATAAAGAAGTGGTAAACAACTATTGTGCCTAATCATGATTTTTCAGTAACCATTTTTGTAAATCATTGGCGTCTTGAAATTTGTGGGCAGACATTAAAATCTTTCGGTCATAGCATATCTGCCTTGAAGTTACGGAACCGGCAATGCTTGCTCAGTGATGACGTTTTTAACAATACTAATAGATTCAGGTATTTCGAAAGTTAATATGATTCGACGCATTCTTGAAATGATGAATTGACACGCAATACCATGTGTTGGAAGCTACAAGTAAAACTCGTGTACTTGATCGTTTTGCATCAACCGGTCTTAACCTTATAAGAGCTCTTTTAGAACTGTCATAAGGTACAATGAAACGTCAGCTGCAACCTTTCGTATTTTTTCCGCAGTTTTCGTTACTGCTTATGGAAACTCAGAGCTACGTAATTGTAATTATACTCGTACGACCGCAGATTTTCCGCCCTCTGTTTGTTGGAAGGCAGCGACCGCTCCACCTGCAAGCAATTGTCGTTTTGCCCCGATGTCATTGTATATCACGGCTTGCTAATGGCGCGCCTGGCTGTCGGCATAAAACAACTGCAAGGCGTTATGTTGCCACAAATCAACGGCCGTCACCTCTGGCTCTGACTGCAGCTGCGCTTGCGCATGCGTAGTGCGGCAGGCTGCCTCGCCGCACAGGCGTGCACGAGCCGGGCGGGAGAGATTTGCTAACATTTTTGAAAATAACCACCAACGTCCTGTTATAAGCGGACACTTTACTCTTAGTTTTCTTTTCTTATTCTGAAATGGGTAAACAGGTTATTCCAGTACTATTACCTGGTACAAGTATTACTCACATTATCCTAAAAGTGATTCGCGATCACAGTCAACGTGTGTCGGTTCTGCTTTCGCAGAAGACCAGATATCCAGTATAGACTGAAAGACCAGGGACAGGTAGGTGGGGCATGTTCCCCGTACGTGTGCTCTCTCTGTGGGTGTCTTAAGTTCTCATTTCTTTACGCTGCGGCTGACTGCCACGTTACAGAATCCGCACATGTCTCGTTCTCCTTAGAGAAAGAAATCAACAGAGTGTGTTGGTAAGAATGTACAGAGCGTGCCATTTATGGATCCCTACTTTGAAATGAATTAACTTCAGAGCGTCATTGTAGCCGTGGGGTGCGAGATTAAGTACCTGTAATCTGTTTTCACCTTCTCCACCTTCTCTAACCTACCGAACAATAGCACATTTCATCCCACACAATATGGTCTACACCACTTCATCAACCTGCTCATTCCCCCTCCAACTCGGATCAAGAAAACAGCTAAGCAGGGAAAAATTTTTCAGTAACAGTATATTGCTTTTTTGCATTGGCACAATGAAATAAAAGCTTAACAATATTACCGCTCTTCATCAGTGCAATAAACCGGACATACTTTGACCGCCGTGATTACTTCGACCACTCATGTACTAAACGTTTTACAGCTCTCTTCTGGCTCTCAACTGGAAGTTAAGTATATAAAGTTTCACCAATATACGCCAAGTGGTGCAATGTAGTGCCAATTTTCTTGCGCAACATTTGGTGAACCTGTTCAGACTGATAAATGTGATTTAAAATTAGGTTGTGCAAAATCCACCAGTATCATTTAACTGCAAAGCATGAAGTAAATCACCTACGTTACTCCATTAATTCACAAACCGGACCATTGATTAGTTTTTTGTTTCTATGTATACAGGGTGGTCCATTGATCATGACCGGGCCAAATATCTCCCGAAATAAGTGTCAAACGAAAAAAATTGAAATAACAAAACTTGTCTAGCTAGAAGAGGGAAACCAGATGGCGCTATGGTTGGCCCGCTAGATGGCGCTGCCATAGGTCAACCGGATATCAACTACGTTTTTTAAAATATGAACCCCCATTTTATTACATATTCGTTTAGTTCGTAAAGAAATTTGGAGGTTTTATTTGGACCACTTTTTTCGCTTTGTGATAGATGGCGCGGTAAGTCACAAACATATGGCTCACAATTTTAGACGAACAGTTGGCAACAGGTAGGTTTTTTGAATTAAAGTACAGAACGTAGGTACGTTTGAACATTTTATTTCGGTTGTTTCAATGTGATACATGTACCTTTATGAACTTATCATTTCTGAGAACGCATGCTGTTAAAGCTTGATTACCTGTAAACACCACATTAATGCAATAAATGCTGAAAATGATGTCCGTCAACCTCAATGCATTAGGCAATACGTGTAATGACATTCCGCTCAACAGCGAGTAGTTCTCCTTCCGTAATGTTCGCATATGCATTGACAATGCGTTGACCCATGTTTTCAGGCGTTGCCGGTGGATCATGATAGCAAATGTCCTTCAACTTTCCGTGCAGAAAGAAATCCGGGGACGTCAGATCCGGTGAACGTGCGGGCCATGGTAGTTACTTCGATGTAGTAGCTTCGATGACCAATCCATCTGTCATGAAATATGCTAGTCAATACCGCTTCAACTGCACGCGAGGTCTGCTCCGGACATCTATCATGTTGGAAGTACATCACCATTCTGTCATGCAGTGAAACATCTTGTGGTAGCATCGGTAGAACATTACGTAGGAAATCAGCATACATTGCACCACATAGATTGCCATCGATAAAATGGGGGCCAATTATCCTTCCACCCATAATGCCGCATCATACATTAACCCGCCAAGGTCGCTGATGTTCCTCTTGTCGCAGCCATCGTGGATTTTCCGTTGCCCAATAGTGCATATTATGCCGGTTTACGTTACCGCTGTTAGTGAATGACGGTCCGTCGCTAAATAGAACGCGCGCAAAAAGTCTGTCAAGTCCCCTAATTTCACTTGTGCCCTGTGGCAAGACTGTACACGACGTTCAAAGTCGACGCCATGCAATTCCTGTTGCATAGAAATATAGTACGGGTGCAATCGATGTTGATGTAGCATTCTCAACACCGACGTTTTCTAGATTCCAGATTCTCGCACAATTTGTCTGCTACTGACGTGCGGGTTAGCCGCGAGAGCAGCTAAAACACCTACTTGGGCATCATCATTTGTTGCAGGTCGTGGCTGACGTTTCACATGTGGCTGAACACTTTATGTTTCCTTAAATAACGTAACTATCCAGCGAACGGTCCGGACACTTGGATGATGTCGTCCAGGATACTGAGCAACAGACATAGCACACGGCCGTTGGGCATTTTGATCACAATAGTCATACATCAACACGATACGACGTTTTCCGCAATTGGTAAACGGTTCATTTTAACACGGTGATGTATCATGAAGCAAACACCGTCCGCACTGGCGGAATTTTACGTGATACCACGTACATATACGTTTGTGACTATTGAGGACATGCAGCTTTACTGTATGATTAAATGATGATGGCGTCCTCTTGGGCAAAATATTCCAGAGGTAAAATAGTCCCCCATTCGGATCTCTGGACGGGGACTACTCAGGAGGACGTCGTTATCAGGAGAAAGAAAACTGGCGTTCTACGGATCGGAGCGTGGGGTGTCAGATCCCTTAATCGGGCAAGTAGGTTAGCAAACTTTAAAAGTGAAATGGCTAGGTTTAAGTTATATATAGTGGGAAATAGAGAAGTTCGGTGGAAGGAGGAACAAGACTTCTGGTCAGGTGAATACAGGGTTATAAATACAAAATCAAATAGGGGTAATGCAGGATAGGTTTAATAATGAATTTAAAAAATGGGAGTGCGGGTATGCTACTACAAACAGCATAGTGAAAGCATTATTGTGGCCAAGGTAGACACGAAGCCCATGCCTACTACAGTAGTACAATTTTATAAGCGAACTAGCTCTGAAGATGATGAACAAATTGATGAAATGTATGATGATATAAAAGAAATTATTCAGGTAGTGAAGGGAGACGAAAATTTAATAGCCATGGGGGACTGGAATTCGCTAGTAGGAAAAGGGAGAGAAGGAAACATAGTAGATGACTATGGATTGGGGGTAAGAAATGAAAGAGGAAGCCGTCTGGTAGAATTCTGCACAGATCATACCTTAATCATAGCTAACACTTGGTTCAAGAATCATAAAAGAAGGTTGTATACATGGAAGAATCCTGGAGATACTAGAAGGTATCAGATAGATTATAAAATGGTAAGATAAAGATTTAGGAACTAGGTTTTAAATTGTAGGACATTTCCTGGGGCAGATATGGACTCTGACCACAATCTATTGGTTATGGACTGTAGATTAAAACTGAAGAAACTGCAAAAATGTTGGAATTTAAGGAGATGGGACCTGGATAAACTGACTAAACCAGAGGTTGTACAGAATTTCAGGGAGAGCATAAGGGAACAATTGACAGGAATGGGAGAAAGAAATACAGTAGACGGAGAATGGGTAGCTCTGAGGGATGAAGTAGTGAAGGCAGCAGAGGATCAAGTAGGTAGAAAGACGAGGACTAGTAGAAATCCTTGGGTAACAGAAGAAATATTGAATGCAATTGATGAAAGGAGAAAATACAAAAATGAAGCAGGCAAAAAGGAATACAAACGTCTCAAAAATGAGATCGACAGGAAGTGCAAAACGGCTAAGCAGGGATGACTAGAGGACAAATGTAAGGATGTAGGTGCTTATCTGACTAGGAGTAAGATACTGCCTACAGGAAAATTAAAGATACTTTTGATGAAGAGACACCCACATGTATGAATATCAAGAGATCAGATGGAAACCAAGTTCTAAGCAAAGAAGGGAAAGCAGAAAGGTAGGAGTATATAGAGATTCTATACAAGGACGATGTACTTGAGAACAATATTATGGAAATGGAAGAGGATGTAGATGAACATGAACTCGGAGTTACTTCTTGAAGAGTTTGTCACAGTACTGAAAGACCTTACTCGAAACAAGACCCCGAGAGTAGACAACATTCCCTTAGAACCACTGATAGCCTTGGGAGAGCTAGCCCTGACAAAACTCTACCATCTGCTGAGAAAGACGTATGAGACTGGCAAAATACCTTCAGACTTCAAGAAGAATATAATAATTCCAATCCCAAAGAAAGCAGGTGTTGACAGATGTGAAAATTACCGAACTATCAGTTTAATAAGTCACAGCTGCAAAATACTAACACGAATGGAAAAACTGGTAGAAACCGACCTCGCGGAAGATCAGTTTGGATTCCGTAGAAATGTTGGAACACGTGAGGCAATACTGACCCTACGACTTATCTTAGAAGATAGATTAAGGAAAGGCAAACCTACGTTTCTAGCTTTTGTAGACTTAGGGAAAGCTTTTGACAATGTTTACTGGAATACTCGCTTTCAAATTCTGATGGTGGCAGGGGTAAAATACAGGGAGCGAAAGGCTATTTACAATTTGTACAGAAACCATATGGCAGTTATGAGAGTCGAGGGTAGATCACGTAACTAATGAGGCAGTACTAAATAGAAATAGGGAGAAGAGAAATTTGTGGCATAACTTGACTCGAAGAAGGGATCGGTTGGTAGGATTTGTTCTGAGGCATCAAGGGATCACCAATTTAGTATTGAAGGGCAGCGTGGATGGTAAAAATCGTAGAGGGAGACCAGGAGATGAATGCACTACGCGGATTCAGAAGGAGTTTGCACAGGATGGAGTATGATGGAGAGCTGCATCAAACCAGTCTCTGGACTGCAGACCAGAACAACGACAACAATAAAGCACTTGAGAAAATTTTAGATCAAAATCTTTTTTGGCTGGGTGGTCAAAGTGTCATAGTGTTTTTGCAATATAGACCGCAATTGGAATGGTAGGTGACAGTTTTGGTTTAAGTATAGGCCAGTCAATGTATCCCCATATCCTTGCTAACTTCCACCCACTACTTTCTTTGAATTAATTCCTGTGTATTTTAGAAGATGTATTGCACGAATACTAATTGGTATGTAATCCTTTCATACAAGCCTCTACGTTCACTAACATGAATATCACAGAAGTTAAATAACAGTCATGATAATCACATTTGAATCTGAAAATCGGTAAATGTATACGACTTACTTTACTATACAGAGCTAATCATTGTTGCACATGGCACATAACACATTTTCACAAGGGCATTATTTTAATTAAGTACAGAGTGTTACAATGAGATTCATTGATTACACAAGACTACCGTTTGGTTAAACGTGTAGATCCACCGTTGTGAAACAAATGCAGGTGGATCACCAGAAATTTGAAGCCAAGTCGTATGAGATGGGAGAAGTCTGTGTGGCTATGTAACCAACAGTGCGGTCATTTTGGAAACCGCCATACTTGTAATGTTCAAAGGGAAAGGCGAACATGTGAAATATCAGTTGGATAGAGTATTAGACGAGAAAAACAAGGATGCCTTTCATTTGAGCGCAGCTATGTCCATCCATGAGTTACGTTGCACCATTTTTGCCCAATTTTTCCGTTACTGATATACTGCTGAGCGACGTTACTACTAGAAGCGGCGAATACAGATTTACGGACTCTTATTGAGCAATTACAGTACAGCGGCTGACGTTGCTTCATCTGTAGCCGTTACGACCCTCCCGCTTTCCGGTTGCCAACCACGGAGTCAGTTCCACAGAATTTCGCGAGTAGTTACGTCACCAGTCTGTGGGTGGTCTGTCCAGATAGCATTAGTTGAAATGATCTTCCATAACTCAGGTGCTCTTCTCATCTAATATTAAGAACGATCCCAAGGCATTTGGCTCAGCGCCATCCCATCCCAGTCACAACTGGATCATAAGTAAAGCTCATGTATTACAATGCGCAATGCATTTGGCAAGCAGAATAAATTGTAGTACTGAGCCGCGTCGGCTCCCTTTCCTTTTACGGTTTCCAAGCGTCGTCCTCATGAGTTCGCAGCCGCGGAACAGAGTGTACTGTTTATCTAGAGGCGTGGTGGTGGTCTCATGAACGGGCAAACGAGGCGTTGCCTCGGGGAGTAGTGAGCTGCAGCCAGTGGTGCTTGGGCAGCGAGGTTGTTCTCCTCTCTAGGTGTCAAGGAGATCACGTGGCTCGAAACTGGGGCAAGGCATAATGACTTTTAGCACTGGGAAGTTTGTGTGTGTACAACGGATTTCTTAGTGTAGAATTCACTCAAGTCTTACGGAAATGATAAATCTGCCGTGTGGTAATCTAGTTGAGCATCGTAACTGATTCGTGGCCGCGGAATTCAGCCCCTTGTTACTCGTTCACCTAGTGCGAAATGTTGCTCCCAGAGACCCATTTCCTGTCTGAAAGGGTAGATCGAACTTTTACCAATGGTTGTGAGTGTTCTGAACGTGTAAGTCTCACTGCTACCCTTATCTCGCGTCCGGTGCCTTGGTAAATCGGAAAGGAACCAAATTCAGTTTCTTAGTCCTTGCTCGGCAGTATGTCTAGAATTATTTTTCTGTTCTTTCACCATCTTTTGTGGTACCCACAGTACGTGTGTACCTTAACGTTGACTCAACTTTACCCTTCCCGTTGAGCGCTGTAACTAAGACAGTGTTGAGCCTGTAGTGGTGCCCCGAACTTAGATGCGCCTTTAGTCTGTTCCAGAATCACGAAAAATGTGGTATGTCGCCTTATGCGGCTCTTGGATCGTAGTGCATTCGCACCCGTGTTTCTGCAAGCCAGTGCAGTGTTTATTTGCCGATATGGTTTCCACTTACCAAGTTACGTAATTGTAATCTATTAACTGTTTCAGTAATTGTTGTTTTTCTCATGAGAAAGGCCTAAGCGATCAGTAGAGGTCGCCAATCGCTAACCCACGTAATTTTAATCTAGTATGTAGGTATCTATTGAACTGGGGACCTAGAAACGACGGAGAGGTTTCATCCCCGATGTAGCCCTCAGTGATACACCAACCCACAACAGGCTACAGCAGTCCACCCACCCCGCCGCCGCCCCACACTGAACCCAGAGTTATTGTGCGGTTCGGCCCCAGTGGACCCCCTCCCCCATCTGAATGAATGAACAGTTTACAAAAGGAGTAGCTCCCCACAGTACTAAAGAATAATTTGGACAAATTTAAAAACACATCACACTGTTTAAACGAGAAGGACAAAATGTGGCACAGAACTGGCGAGTGGAACCCCAATGTTTGCATGGTAGAGTAATTATGGTGTATGTGTACGTGGAGACAGTGTTTGAGCAGCAATCATCGACATAGTGTAATTGAGATGGATTAAGGGCAACCAGTTCGCATTCGCCGAGGCAGATGGAAAACCTCCTTAAAACCATCCACAGACTGGCCGGCACATAGGACCTCGACACTAATGCGCTCCCCGGCACGCCTTCCCGCTCGGGGAGCAGCGCGTTAGACCGCACGGCTAGCCGGGCAGGCGTAATCCAGTAACTCTTTTACGTAACTGCTGTTTTCCTCATTCCTAAGGGCCTAAGCGGCCAGTTCTGTGCCAAGTTTTGTCCTTCTTGTTTAAACAGTGTAGTGTGTTTTTAAATTTGTCCAAATTATTCTTTAGTACTGTGGAGAGCTACTCCTTTTGTAAACTGATCATTCTTTTGGTTTAGTAGTTTATTTAATGTTGCAGTCCCCCCACCCCCTTTTCTCTCAGTGTCAGGGACATTAACAGCTCTGGCTTTTGGGACCTTGCACTTGGTGTGGCTACGGTTGACTGTATTTCGTAGGCGCGGTGTCTAGATGAAAACAGATACTTTTAGTTGTTCCTTATTTGTCTGCTCATCATCTTATTAGGTTGCGTTTATTGTTATTGCTGTTATCGGTAAAATTAGGCCGCGCATTGTTGACTGCCACCTGACTAGTGGGGTAGAGTTCCTTGTCACTTGAGAAAACAAAAGAATTTGTTTCTCACTGGAGATAAAGAGGCAGAGCCTGTTAGTTATCTGTTTAATTCTAAAATCCATTCCTTTCTCTCTTAGTTTCATGGTTGTTGAAATGTTGAGTCAGCTCAGTGGGGCAAGTTTATAACGTTGTCAAACATAATCGAAAATTGTGTTTAACTTATTTGAGCTCGTTAATGTTCTTCCAAGATATGCCCCTTGCGAAAATATTAGAGTGTGCGGTTTAAATGAGAACATTTGGTCGTGAAATGAAGTTAACGGCCGGCCGGAATGGCCGAGCGGTTCTAGGCGCTACAGTCTGGAACCGCGCGACCGCTACGGTTGCAGGTTCGAATCCTGCCTCGGGCATGGATGTGTGTGACGTTCTTAGGTTAGTTAGGTTTAAGTACTTCTAAGTTCTAGGGGATTGATGACCTCAGAAGTTAAGTCCCATAGTGCTTAGAGCCATTTGTACCATTTCTTGAAGTTAAAGATTTCCAGTTTATCGGCTTGTCTGTAAGGAAATGTAGTATGGTAAAAGACCCGGTTTCATTTTAAAACTGTTTTCGGTATCCAAACTGTTGTTTCCTTTTTAATTTCTGTTTAACATGAATGTTGCTGATCTCAGAAATTCTCTTGTGGAAAGTAGGCGTGGCCCAGACGAGTGGACGATACGACTGGACGGGAATGTAGGCATATAACCACACTCCATCATGCGCATACCACGTTTACACCCGCCACGCGAACCACACCAATTTAGGTGAAGTGTGGGCTATGTCATTGCGAGTGGAGCGGTGCAAAGGGGTCGATGATACTCACAGTGGAGCAAGTCATGGAAGCGGCGTGGTCAGATACTTACTGAGAAGTTTAATAGTGTAAAAGTGCCAGCAAAAATTGCCATTCAACGCTCAGTCCGAAAATGACGTCGGACAGAATCTGTCTCGAACAAGTCGAAAAACGTCCCAAAACGTCCCCGCACACCGGAAATTGTGGCTGCAATTATATGAAAACGCTTCAGAGTCCTATCAAATCAACCGGACGCTGTCGCAAGAGACCGGCATATCATTCGATCACGCGCAGGAAAATTCCACATGGACCTGCAGCCTATTTGCAGCCCTAGCCCGCCTCCCAGGTCATATGAACTCTCAGTGTATCGGGAGACCTCGGGTCTAAGGTGTATCGCAACAACCCTCACACTCCTCAATGACTGCAGCAGAACATTCCGGATGATACTGCAGCAATTCCAACAGTCCAGCTTTGATCCGCCTTAAGCAACTTGCTGACCAGAGCCCAAACGTGACAAGAGAGATGAATAATGGTGGTCACTTTCATCATCAGATGTAGTCGGGTTAGTACTGTATTTCCTTCCTCTGATGTGTTTCCTTGTACCCTGGAGATCTATTCTCCAAGCCACATTAACTTGCCCCGCCATTTTAATGTTAACGAAGTTCGTCAAATGGTGAATGACGTGCACTTAAAATGCACTCTGAAAGGTAGCATTTCAAGTATGTTTGATTTCTCTACTTGGCGGCATGTGACATGAAATTATATCGTTAGCTAAAATTAAATGTGATCTCTGAAATCTATCACAAAGAGCAGATTTGATTTCGCAGCATAAAAACGAGTGCATATGGCCTCAATTTTAAATGCATTACACGCCACAGTAATTTAATCCTGCCGAAATTCTCTGTGAATAATGAATATTATTACTTACATATTTCAGATGAACATTAATGATCAAAGGTTCAAACTGAATTGCAAATTCAGTCTTACAAATTTCCACAAAATACACTCCTGGAAATGGAAAAAAGAACACATTGACACCGGTGTGTCAGACCCACCATACTTGCTCCGGACACTGCGAGAGGGCTGTACAAGCAATGATCACACGCACGGCACAGCGGACACACTAGGAACCGCGGTGTTGGCCGTCGAATGGCGCTAGGTGCGCAGCATTTGTGCACCGCCGCCGTCAGTGTCAGCCAGTTTGCCGTGGCATACGGAGCTCCATCGCAGTCTTTAACACTGGTAGCATGCCGCGACAGCGTGGACGTGAACCGTATGTGCAGTTAACGGACTTTGAGCGAGGGCGTATAGTGGCCATGCGGGAGGCCAGGTGGACGTACCGCGAATTGCTCAACACGTGGGGCGTGAGGTCTCCACAGTACATCGATGTTGTCACCAGTGGTCGGCGGAAGGTGCACGTGCCCGTCGACCTCGGACCGGACCACAGCGATGCACGGAAGCACGCCAAGACCGTAGGATCCTACGCAGTGCCATAGGGGACCGCACCGCCACTTCCCAGCAAATTAGGGACACTGTTGCTCCTGGGGTATCGGCGAGGACCATTCGCAACCGTCTCCATGAAGCTGGGCTACGGTCCCGCACACCGTTAGGCCGTCTTCCACTCACGCCCCAAAATCGTGAAGCCCGCCTCCAGTGGTGTCGCGACAGGCGTGAATGCAGGGACGAATGGACACGTGTCGTCTTCAGCGATGAGAGTCGCTTCTGCCTTGGTGCCAATGATGGTCGTATGCGTGTTTGGCGCCGTGCAGGTGAGCGCCACAATCAGGACTGCATACGACCGAGGCACACAGGGCCAACACCCTGCATCATGGTGTGGGGAGCGATCTCCTACACTGGCCGTACACCTCTGGTGATCGTCGAGGGGACACTGAATAGTGCACGGTACATCCAAACCGTCATCGAACCCATCGTTCTACCATTCCTAGACCGGCAAGGGAACTTGCTGTTCCAACAGGACAATGCACGTCCGCATGTATCCCGTGCCACCCAACGTGCTCTAGAAGGTGTAAGTCAACTACCCTGGCCAGCAAGATCTCGGGATCTGTCCCCCATTGACCATTTTTGGGACTGGATGAAACGTCGTCTCACGTGGTCTGCACGTCCAGCACGAACGCTGGTCCAACTGAGGCGCCAGGGGGAAATGGCATGGCAAGCAGTTCCACAGGATTACATCCAGCATATCTACGATCGTCTCCATGGGAGAATAGCAGCCTGCATTGCTGCGAAAGGTGGATATACACTGTACTAGTGCCGACATTGTGCATGCTCTGTTGCCTGTGTCTATGTGCCTGTGGTTCTGTCAGTGTGATCATGTGATGTATCTGACCCCAGGAATGTGTCAAAGTTTCCCTTTCCTGGGACAATGAATTCACGGTGTTCTTATTTCAATTTCCAGGAGTGTATTTCTATTACTCCCTAAGCAGAATACAGCAACAGTACCTTTCCAGAACTACCAGTTAACATTAAGGAGAGACTGTACATGAAATTGGTTGAAATTTTACACTCCATAATGTACTTTGGACTTTAATGAACATTTTGGTAGATAATACATTAAAATCAGACAATTGTGAGACTTTCAACTAATATTTTGAATGTTGACTTGTGACTGTCAAATTTCATGGCTACGTATATGCTGCCACAGTTGAGCAGTCATATCTTGGGAACTACACACTGTAGGAGGCTGTGAATTGCTTTGTTTTGTGCCTAGTGTTACGTCTCAGAAGTTGGCATTACGAATAAACAAATCAGTCCTTTGTTTCTGATACTAGTTTTCGTTTAAAGTAGTGTGATCATCGGATATTTTTGTAGTAAGTTAACTTCTATTGATTTGTATACATAAAGAAAACGACTAAGAGTAAAAGTAATTTCAAGAAACGCAAATTTGCGGGTAAGAGATATGTGAGACCTCCATTTTCTTCTGAATCACTTGAAAACTCGTGTGCTAGCAGTGAAGGAAGTGACCACGCCCTCTAGTCTATCGAAAAGGAAAGTAACTTTAGAAATGGATGACAGTCGTAAAAGTAATGATATTATGGACAACGTCGTTATTGATCTGCAAATACTTGCACAAGTTCTTTCTGAAACTGTCTCTTCCTTTCTTTGTGGTAGTGAAGTTAAACTTCATGAGGATATTGGAGCTAGAATAATTGTTGTTTCTAAATTAATTATTAAATGACTGAAGTGCAAAAACGAAAAAGCATTTCATACTTCATCAAAGTGATCAGGTAATGAATTGCATGAAAACAGTAAGCCATATGATGTTGTTATACAAAAACGTGAGTGTGTAGGACATGTCAAGAAAAGTATGGGAACACTTCTGCGTAACTTAAGAACCAAGATGGGTAACAAAAAACTGATGGGAGGCGAATAAAGTGTGCTGGAAAACTAATGGACAAAGCAACTGGTGAATTACAGGAATATTATGGGAAGGCCATTAGAGATAACTGTGACAATTTAGAGAAGATGAAAAGAGTTGCGTGGAGCGCTTTCTTTCATCGAACATCAACCGATAAAAAGCCATGTCATGCTTTGTGTCCACCTCCACCAAACGCTTGGTGTAAATATAGGCAAGCTGAATTTTCTGGCACGCTGAATGAATTTGCACATGAACATTCTCTTCCTTTGGCAGTAATGGAGGCAATCAAACCTGTTTACACAGATTTGACAAATCCTCAGCTGCTAAAGAAGTGTTTACACAGGAAGACCCAGAAAGTGAATGAGTCCTTTAATAATGTTATGTGGTGCTGTGTGCCTAAAAATGTATTTGTTGGCCTTATTACTCTAAAATTAGCAGTGTCTGATGCTGTAATAACTTTTAATCATGTGAACCATGAAATACTTAAGGTTCTGGAGAAGTTAGGAGTAAGATTTGGACTGAACACAGCTAAAGGACTGTGGGAACTGATTGACCTTCGTGTACGTGAAGCAGAGTTAGCTGCTCAGCAAAAGACAAAAAAGCAAGAAAGAAAAGGAGGATGCAAGCACTAGGCTGTTGTGACACTGAAGAAGACACAGACTATGGGCCAGGGTAATTCTAATGCATAAAAGACACAGAAATGTAAGCCTGTATAAGAATTTGTAATAAAAACGTTTTAAATCTCAATACCTCTGAACTACATTTTTTGCAATAAATGACCCATTTTCTACAAACGTACTGATGGTAGAGACACGAAATTTTCACAGCATGCTCAGTGAGAGATTCAACACATATGGAACTAGAATAATTAAAATATCCTGAATTGTTTTGTTTTTATGTTCATTTACTTAAAAAATTCTGTCAAAAAATTGAGTGTTTTAAAAAAAAGAGATAACATGCCCCACAACACAATTTTAGCAATAATTCTACTTCATTGTACCTAGAAAGGTGTATTAAATAATTATGGAAAATCGTAAGTTGTGTCTTAAAAAGTTTCCAAGGTAATGGGTCACAAAATTCGATAATTTAACATTGGTGGCATAGGACGTACAATGTCCTCTTCGGAAAAGAGACAGAAATGCGGTGCTAAAGAGATGGTTGCTTGATTTTATTAATTCTTTGCAGCAAACAGTAAAGCAGAGTTTCGCGGTTTCCCCGTGCATAGTGCGTCTAGATTCTTATGTAAACATCATCAAAGATAAAATCAATGCAAAATACGCGATCTCAATATGATATTTTACAATGCCTGTAGTGGCATTAGACTTCATTCAAGCAGTAAATTTTACTTATCTTTACAGTAAGTCATTTTATTTATCTTTGAATGGTTATCTTATTTTTTTCTTTCTGATTGGATTAAATTTTATCTTTGTTTGGTAAATGAATGTTGGGATGTGGTTATCTTGCGATACAGATTTTCCTGGCCAGATTGTGTTACATATATGCGAACATTGCGTGTTAATATGACCTTTCTTGCGTTTTACATCGAATACTAAAGTTTTAACGTACAAAGAGCAATAGTCACATAAGTGGTACGTTGTTTCATCGTCATTTGGTTACATCAGCGTAGTTGCTCTTACTCCGCTACTCATGATGTCGGGGTTCTTTCCTGCCGTGGATAACTTTAGTAATCTGCCTCACCATTAGTTCGAGTTCACCGGGTTACCAGGGGAAAAACTCTGAAAAGTCCTTCAGATTTGCAAGATGTCAACAGAATCACATGAAGCAGTTTTCAGTACATAGTTTCTTCAAGTATAGTCGAATATTTATTATATAGTTATTTTTAGCACATTAACGTTGTTCTTTGTACAAAAGTTCTATGATCTGTTTACTAACAATTTTAAACTCTTTGTATAGCATTCACAGCGAGGGTAGAGTACGCATGGGTTACAACTTTTATTTCGCTTCTAGGTTCGTTTTCGAGTGGAGAGATACCTTCTTAAATACAATTTCCACAGAATTTCTTTGTTTGGCTGTTTGACATGTCGACAAAGTGTTTTTAAAGATGTAATTGCTAAACAATAAGAGTGTTTCAAATTTTGTTCTTGTGGATGACATTTACAGTTGTCAAATGGAGCAGCATTTCGTTGCTCCATGTTCAGCCAGGTGTGTAGGAGGGGAAGGTTTATACATCTTATGGCCCTCGCTGCTTATGGACTCACCATCTGGCATCAGATGGTAGTAATACATGAAACAAGGGCATAGAAGAATCAAAAACGCCTAATAATACTAGCTTCCTGATGAATAAAACAATATAATGATTCATTATTTAAACAGGAGGCAGACGTATGGTTTCTCGTCAATGCTACAATTGTGCTAACCTAATGGTACTGAAATCGTGTGGAGTGGGGAGTAACGGTTCATGATGAACTACGTCCAACTGCTGTACTCACCGCCTCTCTTCTGGTTACACAAATCTCTCATTTTATCTGGCAACTTGCAACATAGTCAACAATGATAGTAATGAAGCAATGTCTGTAACGGCCCTTGCTTAGTATCTTTGTAGTTATCTACTTGCAGTTCGATGAAATATATCATACAGATTTATGTTGGTTGCGGGATACGGTCTCCAGCTAACAATGCAGGCGACTTCGGTGCTTGTTAGCGAGTGTCCATTTACTTACACTCGCTTTCATGTGAGGATTATATAGTGTTTCTTGTACGACACATGTGAATTTGTGTTCATGACTGACTGTTCTAAAATACACACACACACTTACTGCAGAGATTCACATTCTTTAAGGGGAAGTCACTGCCCAAAGGTATGTGTCACTCACAGTATTGTTTTGCATGTACAGCTGCGATTTAGTTATTCGTTATCCACTTTGCAACGTTATTTCACATGCCAGTGATTCAACAACATAAAATGTGTGTGATGTCCTTAGGTTAGTCAGGTTTAAGTAGTTCTAAGCGTAGGTGACTGATGACCTCAGATGTTAAGTCCCATAGTGCTTAGAGCCATTTAAACCATAAAATGTTAATGACTATTTGGTCGTTCTGCGTGTATAAATCTACTCTCACATCTACATCTATACTCTGCAAACCACCGTGAGGTGCATGGCAGAAGGTACGTCCCGTTGCTCCAGTTATTAGAGCTTCCTCCCGTTCCATTTTCCTATGGAGCACCGGAAGAATAAGTGTTTGCATGCCTGTGTGCGCGCAGTAATTATTCTAATATTATCCTCACGATCCCTATACGAGCGATATGTTGGGCTTGTAGTATATTCCTGGAGCAATCATTTAAAGTCAGTTCTTGAAACTTTGTTAATAGACTTTCTCGGAATAATTTACTCATATTTTCAAGTGTCTTCCATTTGAGTTCCTTCAGTATCTCTGTGACACTCTTCCACGGATTAAACAAACCTGTGGCTATTCGCACTACCCTTCTCTGTTTACGTTAAATATCCCCTGTTATTCATATGTGGTATGAGTCTCACAAATTTGAGCAATATTCTAGAACAGGTCGCACGAGTCATTTGTAAGCACTCTCCTTTGGACTGACTGCACTACTCGAGTAATATACCAATAAACTGAAGTCTACCATCAGCTGAACCTATGTCATCACCCTGCTACTTGTGTGAGTTGGCCGATTCCAAAAGCGTAGTCCTAAGATACTATGCTTTTTCGTTTTGCGAAGCGAAAAATTTAACTTTTCTGACCATCTATGCACCATCTTATAAAGATCTGACGGAATATTTACGCAACTTCTTTCAGATACTACTTAATTATAGATAACTTGTAAGGTGTCAGGCAAATCCAACATCTTCCATGAAAACCCTGACATGATAAGCAAATCCAGTAGTATGTCACACAGCTCCGAATAAATCGTGACATTAAATTAACCAAAGTAATACGAGTAACGAGTGAGCAAATGGAATACCACAGACTAACACAAGAATACCTAAATGCATGTCGTACCTTCCCACCGTGAGGCAGACGCAGTTCCGAGGGGAGAAACGAGGACAGAAGCCGAGAGCAGAACCGTGTTAAGCTAGAAGGCCCTACGATAAGGGACGGACTGGACACCCACGCCGCCAGCCTACCTGTGCGACTACCACCCGCACGTTTTAGCGTGAGACTTTTTCACGTCTCAGGTACGTCAAGGACCACCCCCAGCCCATGTTAAAAGATAGAGCCCTCCAGAAGAAAAGTATAAATCTTACGATAACGCTAAAAGGACCACACCAGCTGCAGGTTTTAGCGTGAGAGTTTTTCGCGTCTCTGTTACGTTGCAAACTTTAAAAACATTGCCCCACCACGAAAAGTATAACGTTTCTCTTTGGATAGACAGAATTTTTGTAGACGGAGCTTAAGGTTAACACTGAGACCCTGATCGGTCAGATGAAAACATAGCCAAATAGTTTTTGTAAACCAACTGCGGTAAATTGTAGTAAGGAGAAGTTAGAGGAGGGTTAGTTCCGAGACGGCTAGCTGGATGGCTGCTGCGCCGGCCGCCGCCCCCCTGACTAACACCGACAAGGTAATGAACACACGCTATGCCGCATAACAGCGCATAAAGCTACACTCAGAACTGCAGAAGTCTCATCTTTTAACCCCTTTTTTTGCGTAATACTAGTGTCGATCATTAATTAAAACTCATGGTGTTCACATTTGCCACTTGAAGAACAGATCTGAAACGCGATGATTTTTCTTTTATATAGTTATTGAGAAGCCACAGCTAACTAAAAATAGGAAAGCCTTGAACCCTTTCCACTAAATTTAGTTAGTATTAAGATTCTTTTACAGGGAGTGCAGTGGAGCTGACGCTGAGATCATTAAGTATTTGGTTATATCATCGCTAGTCTCGCTGAACTCTTCTGAATTCTACATGTCATGTGTGGTCTGGCGTCTCCTTACCAGCAACAGGTCCCAGGTTCAAACTAGTCAATTCCCTAAAAAACACGCTCAGAGCGTCGTTGCGCGAAAGTGGTAGGGAGACACGATATAGAACAATCAGACACCACCATGAATGTTTAGAAAATGCATCATATTAATATTGTTTGCAATGTCAGTAATATACAGGATAAACAGTATGGGTCCCAACACACTTCTCTGGGGCACCCCTAATGTTACTTCTATATCTGATGTTGACTTTCCATCCAAGATAACATACTGTGTTCTCCTTACAAAAAGTCCTCAATCCAATCACAAATTTCACTTGGTACCCCCTATGATCGTACTTTTGATAATAAGTGTTAGTGAGATACTGAGTCAAATGCTTTGCGGAAATTAAGAAATGCAGCACCTATGTGACTGCCTTGACCCAAAACTTCCAGTATGTCATGTGAGAAAAATGCGAGTTGGGTTTCACATGATCGATGTTTACAAAATCCATGCTGGTTGGCATTGAGGAAGACATTCTGTTCAAGACGCCTAATTATCTGCTAGACTCATGTCGCATCCCAACATATGATATCCAAGACAGCTAACTCAACACCCCAAAATTGCAAAAGCTTCTGTAACTAAATAAAATTAATCTAATAACACAAATAAATCACATGACCTGTTATTCAAAAAAATACTTTCAGAACATCTGCTCGTCACTGTTCCTTATTTAATCTTATCTGACGTTTCCAGTATTCGTACTCAGATGTAGACGATACAGAGTGCTTTATGACTCATTACTTATACGCTTTTACCCTGTAAACACCTGCATCAAGGTGAAATAGGCAAGTGGCAGCAAAACGAAGTAATACAGAGAAATACTAAACAGCGGATAAATCCTCAAAAAAACTCTAGACCGATCCTAAAGTACCCTCACGTCCCGTAGATTCTAAATTTACACTAAACTTTTTAGATTATTAACCACCTCTATTGACTGGATTTAGATAAATTGCGTTATTTGATTGTAAAAATGAACTTAAATTTTCACACTCATTGAAACAAATATTCAAAAAATAATCCCTGTATTATCAGCACAGAAAGTAACTTTACATCTCTTTGTCCACAATATTACATTCCTGGAAATAAATGAAAAGTCAATTGCTCGTAATCTACAACTATTACAGTACCTCATTATCGACTGGAACTCGTCCTCATTTTCATATCGACTTCAGCTGCCTTCCCTGTGAAAAATGTCTTTTCTGCTCACTATTTACTGACATTCGAAAGGCACATACTTTACTGTACCCATAATACAACTAATTCCTCGATATAAGTAATTACACATCAGTTCACATTCATTCATCAGTAAAAAAAACGAAGTTAGCATCTTCTTCATATACATTTGACTTTGCAGTTATTTACACACACACACACACACACACACACACACACACACACACACACACACACACACACACACACACACACAAACACACACAGACACACACAGAGAGAGAGAGAGAGAGAGAGAGAGAGAGAGAGAGAGAGAGAGAGAGAGATACGACTATGTACCCATCCCTATGTGGAACACTATTAGAATCTAGTACAACTTCTTTGTGACAGTTATTCTTTCGCCCTCAGGAATGGAGTAGGGTCTATGGAAGAATGTCTCATGTGGAATGACACTGAGTGGCGTTGGTATCCCTACATCACTCATGGTCTCCCCTTAATAACCTTTGAATAACTTAACGAAAGACTTGTTAGGTCTGCACATGGCTCAGTATTTCAATATGTGGTTTCTTTTATTTCATTATTCATCACATACTCATTTATAGTGGCAGCGGTGGTCACCTCAGTTTTCTTCCTAATCAAACCATTAGTCTCCCTGATTTTAAGTTCAATTTTATTCCTTGGCAGTATTTTCCATGAGCATTATCAATTTATACTAATTCTACCCCTACCTCAATTCTGTCAAGCACCAATTTAAGAACATTTTACAGTTGCTATACCCTCACGTGTCCATATACACGAATCAATGGAGATGACATTTATTGCAGCACCTCTATCTAATATACCCATGGCTGGAATGTTTTCTACCCCATACATTCAACACAGATACCAACACGGCAAAGAGTTGACTATTACAGTTAGCAGTGTCAGATTATGCTTCATCTTGAATGTCACACCCATTACCATATGTAATTATATTTTTTGTTGACCATTGCCTCTACCCCGATCCTCAACCGCCAGTTTGGAGCAAAATGTGGTCTCAGTTTTCCTGGCTAGAAGTGGACAGTCGATTTGTGTCATCACCACAGCACTGTCTGGAATTTGGCTACACCAATTTTGATTCATCTGTTGTTACTGCATCTGATTCTGCCACTTTTTGTTGCTACTATCCCAGATTTTCGTACTTGTCATGATGTTTTTGATTACACCAACTAAAATAACTATTGCTGTTCTGTTAATTGTTATTACTACCATTATCTTGACCACATTGTTCGTTCAGCACGTTATGCTGTCTGTTATGATTTGTGCAATGATTTTGTTCTTTATGGTAGTTATTATTACTTTTATCAAGATTTACATTTCGTGGTTTTCGCACCTTCGCGTATTAAGTCTATGGAATACAGAATTGACATGAACTTGCCAGTGTTTGTTTCTGATATATTATGAACTTTTACAGAATGTGTATGGGCACATTACCTTTAATATCTTCAATATACCCTGGTGTGACATAGGATTGTTCAAAGATCTTGGCTTGTTTAAAAACTTTGCAACCTACTGTTGTTTGCTCCCCTGGAGTACTTGGATTGCATCCAGACTGAAAAATTCTTTTCATAACGGCTCCTGCACTCTGACATACCAGTATTAATCTTGAAGAACTTTTTAAAATTCTTCCTACATTCTAAAATGTTCCACTGCCTCTGTGGTCCATAATGTGGCACCCTCTGGATATGTGCACTACCAATTCCTATATTTTGAACATACGACAAGGATCAGGGCATTACTCTATGAGAAGCTCAAAAACACCACAGGTTGAATGTTCCTTTTGTCTTCAAGACTACTTAAAACTGCCTATGTCATACTGGATTCTCCTACATTAACAAAGAACCAAAGAATGGTACAGACCACATATCAGACATCAGATTGATCGATAATGGAGTTAGCTACTCACGTTGCACTCGCTGCACCTTGTGCAGTACAGATTGGAGAAATAAATTTTCGTCAGAACTTTGTGGAACTCATTTATCATCATGCACTAACTTCCTGAGTTCCGCTAATTCTTATTTAACGCTTTTTCATTGTTCAGTGACAGAATTTTGCCATAGAGATGAGACCTGATGAAGTTTTTCTATTGCTTTCTGTAGTTCAGCCTCTGCCGAACTAGTGAAACAATCATGTTCCGCAGTTAATTCACTTGAAATTACGCCTTTATCTTCTTGGAATTTCACATCAGCTAACTGAAAAAAACTGTTTTCTACGCACTTCGAACTGATTGTTTATCGATCTCTCTTACTTGGCACTAGTATTGTTCAACTGGACAGCTACTGAACAGTTTCAGATAGTTCGGACTGGATTCATTTAACCTCATTTACTTCATCAGTTAACTTCTGCACAGCCTCGGGTATACCGGCATGTGCCAAATATAAAACTGGTATTTCCTCTAATAGTTCTCTCTCCTAGGTATCATGTCTTACCAAAAGTTCCCCAAATTCTCTTCTTGTGCAAACAGCTACTGAAATTGTGAACATCCTTCAACCACGAACAAAAAGTGAAGGGTAAACGATGCTGACAGCACGATTATGCTGAACTGTAGACAGTTATGACAACCACAAAATGGCACACTGCAACACTAAACAAAATTTCGCACTATACCGGGTAATTCCGAGAAGCGGAGACAGGCCTACCTTCAGCCCATACGTGTGTAGTTCGACACACTGTGGCTGACCCTGCAGTAAAGTGACAAGGCATACAGTGTAAACATGAGATCAGCTTTCCAGCGACAGACTGGACAGTTTTTACGAGCTTCTCTGTCTATATCTTCACTTATACTCCGCCAGTCACCCAACGGTGTTTGGCGGAGGGCACTGTACGTGTCACTGTCATTGCCTCCCTTTTCTGTTCCAGTCGCGTATGGTTCACGGGAAGAACGATTGTCAGAATGCCTCGAGTCTCTCTAATTTTACATTCGTGATCTCCTCGGGAGGTATAAGTAGGGGGAAGCAATATATTCGATACCTCATCCAGAAACGCACCCTCTCGAAACCTGGCGAGCAAGCTAC
Organism: Schistocerca gregaria; assembly: GCF_023897955.1. Classification (NCBI taxonomy): domain Eukaryota; kingdom Metazoa; phylum Arthropoda; class Insecta; order Orthoptera; family Acrididae; genus Schistocerca; species Schistocerca gregaria. The sequence continues at coordinate 493,629,679 of NC_064924.1, forward strand.
ACCGCGATGCAGAGCGCCTCTCTTGCAGAGTCTGCCACTTGAGTTTGCTAAACATCTCCGTACTGCTGTCACGGTTACCAAATAACCCTGTGACGAAACGCGCCGCTTTTCTTTGGATTTCTCTATCTCCTGTCAACCCGATCTGGTACGGATCCCACACTGAGGAACAATACTCAGGTATAGGTCGAACGAGTGTTTTGTAAGCCAACTTCTTTGTTGAGGGTCTACATTTTCTAAGGACTCTCCCAGTGAATCTCAACCTGGTACCCGCCTTACCAACAATTAATTTTATATGATCATTCCACTTCAAATCGTTCCGCACGCATACTCCCAGATAATTTACAGAAGTAACTGCTACCAGTGTTTGTTCCGCTATCATGTTGTTGTTGTTGTGGTCCTCAGTCCTGAGACTGATTTGATGCAGCACTCCATGCTACTCTGTCCTGTGCTAGCTTCTCCATCTCCCAGTACCTACTGCAACCTACATCCTTCTGAATCTGCTTGGTGTATTCATCTCTTGGTCTCCCTCTACGATTTTTACCCTCCACGCTGCCCTCCAATGCTAAATTGGTGGTCCCTTGATGCCTAAGAACATGTCCTACCAACCCATTCCTTCTTCTAGTAAAGTTGTGCCACAAACTTCTCTTCTCCCCAATCCTGTTTAATACCTCCTCATTAGTTATGTGATCTACCCATCTAATCTTCAGCGTTCTTCTGTAGCACCACATTTCGAAAGCTTCTATTCTCTTCTTGTCCAAACTATTTATCGTAAATGTTTCACTTCCATAGATGGCTACACTCCATACAAATACTTTCAGAAACGACTTCCTGACACTTAAATCTATACCTGATACAAATTTCTCTTCTTCAGAAACGCTTAGCTTGCCATTGCCAGTCTATATTTTATATCCTCTCTACTTCGACCACCCTCAGCTATTTTGCTCCCCAAATAGAAAACTTCTTTACTACTGTAAGTGTCTCATTTCCTAATTTAATTCCCTCAGCATCATCCGATTTAATCCGACTACATTCCATTATCCTCGTTTTGCTTTCGTTGATGTTCATATTATATCATCCTTTCAAGACACTGACCATTCCGTTCAACTGCTCTTCCAAGTCCTCTGCCGTCTCTGACAGAATTACAATGTCACTGGCGAACCTCAAGGTTTTTATTTTTTTCCATGGATTTTTATATCTACTCCAAATTTTTCTTTTGTTTCCTTTACTGCTTGCTCAATATACACATTGAATAACATCTGGGAGAGGCTACAACCCTGTCTCACTCCCAACCACAGCTTCCCTTTCATGCCCCTCGACTCTTATAACTGCAATCTGGTTTCTGTACAAATTGTAAATAGCCTTTCACTCCCTGTATTTTACCCCTGCCACCATTAAAATTTGAAGAGAGTATTCCAGTCAACATTGTCAAAATCTTTCTCTTAGCCTACAAATGCTTCAAACGTAGGTTTGCCTTTCCTTAATCTTTCTTCTAAGATAAGTCGTAGGGTCAGTATTGGCTCACGTGTTCCAACATTTCTATGGATTCCAAACTGATCTTCCTCGAGGTCGGCTTCTACAAGTTTTTCCATTCGTCTGTAAGGAATTCGGGTTAGTATTTTGCAGCTGTGACTTATTAAACTGATAGTTTGGTAATTTTCAAATCTGTCAACACCCGCTTTCTTTGGGATTGGAATTATTATATTCTTCTAGAAGTCTGAGGGCATTTTGCCTGTCTCATACATCTTGCTCACCAGATGGTAGAGTTTTGTCAGGACTGGCTCTCCCAAGGCCGTCAATAGTTCTAATGGAATGTTGTCTACTCCTGGGACCTTGTTTCGACTCAGGTCTTTCAGTGCTCTGTCACACTCTTCACGCAGTATCGTATCTCCCATTTCATCCTCATCTACATCCTCTTCCATTTCCATAATATTTTCCTCAAGTACATCGCCCTTGTATAGACCCTCTATGTACTCCTTCCACCTTTCTGCTTTTCCTTCTTTGCTTAGAACTGGGTTTTCATCTGAGCTCTTGATGTTCATACAAGTGGTTCTCTTATCTCCAAAGGTCTCTGTAATTTTCTTGTAGGCAGTAACTATCTTACCCCTAGTAAGATAAGCTTCTAGATTCTTACATTTTTCCTCTAGCCATGCCTGCTTAGCCATTTTGCACTTCTTGTCGATCTCATTTTTGAGACATTTGTATTCCTTTTGCCTCCTTCATTTACTGCATTTTATATTTTCTCCTTTCATCAATTGCATTCAATATTTCTTATGTTACCCAAGGATTTCTACTAACCCTCGTCTTTCTACCTACTTGATCCTCTGCTGCCTTCACTACTTCATCCCGCAGAGCTACCCATTCTTCTTCTACTGTATTTCTTTCCCCCATTCTTGTCAATTGTTCCCTTATGCTCTCCTTGAAACTCTGTACAACCTCTGGTTTAGTCAGTTTATCCAGGTCCCATCTCCTTAAATTCCCACCTTTTTGCAGTTTCTTCAGTTTTAATCTACAATTCATGACCAACAGATTGTGTCAGAGTCCACATCTGCCCCTGGAAATGTCTTACAGTTTAAAACCTGGTTCCTAAATATCTGTCTTACCATTATATAATCTATCTGATACCTTCTAGTATCTCTTCCATGTATACAACCTTCTTTCATGATTCTTGAACCTAGTGTTAGCTATGATTAAGTTATGCTCTGTGCAAAATTCTACCAGACGGCTTCCTCTTTCATTTCTTAGCCCCAATCCATATTCACCTACTATGTTTCCTTCTCTCCCTTTTCCTACGCTCGAATTCCAGTCACACATGACTATTAAATTTTCGTCTCCCTTCTTTACCTGAATAATTTCTTTTATATCGTCATACATTTCTTCAATTCATTCGTCATCTGCAGAGCTAGTTGGCATATAAACTTCTACTACTGTTGTAGGCATGGGCTTCGTGTCTATCTTGGCCACAGTAATACGTTCACTATGCTGTTTGTAGTAGCTTACCCGCACTCCTATTTTTTTATTCATTATTAGACCTACTCCTGCATCACCCCTATTTGATTTTGTATTTATAACCCTGTAATCACCTGACCAGAAGTCTTGTTCCTCCTGCCACCGAACGTCACAAATTCCCACTATATCTAACTTTAACCTATCATTTTCCCTTTTTAATTTTTCTAACCTACCTGCCCGATTAAGGGCTCTTTCATTCCACGCTCTGATCCGTAGAACGCCAGTTTTCTTTCTCCTGATAACGACGTCCTCCTGAGTAGTCCCCGCCCGGAGATCCGAATGGGGGACTATTTTACCTCCGGAATATTTTGCCCAAGAGGACGCCATCATCATTTAACCATACAGCAAAGCTGGATGCCCTCGGAAAAATTACGGCTGTAGTTTCCCCTTGCTTTCAGCCGTTCGCAGTACCAGCACAGCAAGGCCGTTTTGGTTAGTGCTACAAGGCCAGATCAGTAAATCATCTAGACTGTTGCCCCTGCAACTACTGAAAAGGCTGCTGCCCCTCTTCGTCCGGCCTCTCAACAGATACCCCTCCGTTGTGGTTTTACCTACGGTACGGCTATCTGTATCGTTGAGGCACGCAAGCCTCCCCATCAACGGCAAGGTCATTGGTTCATGGGGGGGGGGGGGGGGTCCGCTTTCATATAATCATACAATAAAGGATATTTCTTTCTATGTATTCGCAATACATTTTTCTACGCTAAGTGTCAGTTGCCACTCCCTGCACCAAGTGCCTATTCGCTACAGATCTTCCTGCATTTCGCTACAATTTTCTAATGCTCCAACTTCTCTGTATTTTACACCATCATCCGCTAAAAGCCGTATGGAACTTCCGACACTATCTACTAGGTCATTTATATATACTGTGAAAAGCAATGATCCCACAACACTCCTCTGTGGCACGCCAGATGTTACTTTAACGTCTGTAGACGTCTCTCCATTGATAACAATATACTGTGTTCTGTTTGCTAAAAACTCTTCAATCCAGCCACACAGTTGCTCTGATATTCCGTAGGCTCTTACTTTGTTTATCAGGCGACAGTGCGGAACTGAATCGAACGCCTCCGGAAGTCAAGGAAAATGGCATCTACCTGGGAGCCAACAACTAATATTTTTGGGTCTCATGAACAAATAAGTGAGTTGGGTCTCACACGATCGCTGTTTCCGGAATCGATGTTGATTCCTACAGAGTAGATTCTGGGTTTTCAAAAACGACACGATACTCTAGCAAAAAACGTTCTAAAATTCTACAACAGATCGATGTCAGGGATATAGGTCTATAGCATTGCGCATCTGCTCGACGACCCTTCTTGAAGACTGGGACTACCTGTGCTCTTTTCCAATCCTCTATTCCGTTCCTCTAGAGACTTGCGGTGCACGGCTGTTAGAAGGGGGGGGGGGGGTAAGTTCTTTCGCGTACTCTGTGTAGAATCGAATTGATATCCCGTCAGGTCCAGTGGACTTTCCTCTGTTGAGTGGTTCCAGTTGCTTTTCCATTCCTTGGACTCTTATTTCGATGTCAGCCATTTTTTCGTTTGTGCGAGGATTTAGAGAAGGAACTGCAGTGCGGTATTCCTCTGTGAAACAGCTTTGGAGAAAGGTGTTTAGTATTTCAGCTTTACGCGTGTCATCCTCTGTTTCAATGCCATCATCATCCCAGAGTGTCTGGATATGCTGTTTCGAGCCACTTACCGATTTAACGTAAGACCAGAACTTCGTAGGATTTTCTGTCAAGTCGGTACATAGAATTTTACTTTTGAATTCACTGAACGCTTCACGCATAGCCCTCCTTACGCTAACTTTGACATCGTTTAGGTTCTGTTTGTCTGAGAGGTTTCGGCTGCGTTTCAACTTGGAGTGAAGCTCTCTTTGCTTTCGCAGTAGTTTCCTAACTTTGTTGTTGTACCACGGTGGGTTTTTCCCTTCCCTCACAGTTTTACTCGGCACGTACCTTCTAAAACGCATTTTACGATTGCCTAGAACTTTTTCCATAAACACTCAACATTGTCAGTGTCGGAACAGAAATTTTCGTTTTGATCTGTTAGATAGTCTGAAACCTGCCTTCTATTACTCTTGCTAAACAGATAAACCTCCCTCCCTTTTTTATATTCCTATTACCTTCCATATTCAGGGATGCTGCAATGGCCTTATGATCACTGATTCCCTGTTCTGCGCTTACAGAGTCGAAAAGTTTGGGTCTGTTTGTTATCAGTAGGCCCAAGATGTTATCTCCACGAGTCGGTTCTCTGTTTAATTGCTCGAGGTAATTTTCGGATAGTGCACTCAGTATAATGTCACTCGATGCTCTGTCCCTACCACCCGTCCTAAACATCTGAGTGTCTCAGTGTATATCTGGTAAATTGAAATCTCCACCTAAGACTATAACATGCTGAGAAAATTTATGTGAAATGTATTCCAAATATTGTCTCAGTTGTTCTGCCGCTAATGCTGCTGAGTCGGGAGGTTGGTAAAAGGAACCAATTATTAACCTAGCTCCGTTGTTGAGTGTAACCTCCACGCATAATAATTCACAGGAACATCTACTTCTACTTCACTACAGGATAAACTACTACTAACAGCGAGAAACACGCCACCACCGGTTGCATGCAATCTATCCTTTCTAAACACCATCTGTGCCTTTGTAAAAATTTCGGCAGAATTTATGTCTGGCTTCAGCCAGCTTTCTGTACCTATCACGATTTCAGCTTCGGTGCTTTCTATCAGCGTTTGAAGTTCCGGTACTTTACCAATGTAGCTTTGACAGGTTACAATTACAATACTGATTGCTGCTTGGCCCCCGCATGTCCTGACTTTGCCCCGCACCCTTTGAGGCTGTTGCCATTTCTGTACTTGCTCGAGGCCATCTAACCTAAAAAAAACCGCCCAGTCCACTCCACACAACCCCTGCTACCCGTGTAGCCGCTTGCTGCGTGTAGTGGACTCCTGACCTATCCAGCGGAACCCGAAACCCCACCACCCTATGGAGCAAGTCGAGGAATCTGTAGCTCACACGGTCACAGAACCGTCTCAGTCTCTGATTCAGACCCTCCACTCGGCTCTGTACCAAACGTCCGCAGTCAGTCCTGTCGACGATGCTGCAAATGGTGAGCTCTGCTTTCATCCCGCCAAATCAGATAGCCGCCGTAAGCCAGAGAGGATTTCCTCCATTCCATAGCGACACACATCATTGGTGCCGACATGAGCGACCACCTGCAGATGGGTGCACCCTGTACCCTTCATGCAACCGGAAGGACCCTTTCCACATCTGGAATGACTCCCCCCGGTATGCACACGGAGTGCACATTGGTTTTCTTCCCCTCTCTTGCTGCCATATCTCTAAGGGGCCCCATTACGCGCCTGACGTTGGAGGTCCCAACTACCAGTAAGCCCACCCTCTGAGACCGCCCGAATCTTGCAGACTGAGGGGCAACCTCTGGAATAGGACAAGCAGCCATGTCCGACCGAAGATCAGTATCAGCCTGAGACAGAACCTGAAACCGGTTCATCAGATAAACTGGAGCGGCCTTCCATTCAGCCCTCCGGAATGTCTTCGCCCCCTGCCACACCTCGAGACGACCTCCCACTCTACCACAGGTGAGGGATCAGCCTCAATGTGCGCAGTATCCCGGGCAGCCACAGCCGTTGTCCGATCGGGGGATGCGTGGGACGAGCTGGCCGTCCCTGACAAACCCCCATCCGGAACTCCACAGTGATGCCCATTGGCAACAGCCTCTAGTTGTGTGACCAAAGCCAACACTGCCTGAAGCTGGGAGCGAAGGCGTGCCAACTCAGCCTGCATCGGAACACAGCAGTTGCAGTCCCTATACATGCTAAAAACTGTTGTGCAAAGAACGTCTGAACTAATATACAGAGAGCACAAACAAATGGACACAAAATTTGAACGGTTATTAAAATACAAGATTGCCTAGTAAATGCAATAATGCTGCTACTTGGGCAATGCTGACACACTGCTCGGCGGCGGAAGGAGACTAAGCGATTTCACACTATTCAGGTACTAAAACGCGATGCTACAACTGTCAAATACTATAATACGCCAGAAATTTATGAATTAAACAATGCAAGTACCAAAAACACGCAAAGAAATTAAGAATGAAACTATGTAACAAATAAGTGAGCTAGGAGTATACGACTTTCTGCTGGCAGCTGCTTATCCAACGGTGGCAGGGAGCACACGACTGGAGACACAGCACTGAAAATGCAGGATTGCTTTTCAGCCATTGGATTGGTAGGTGTAGGTAACTTAAAACACCTTAGTTCTAGTAGCTGCGCTTTGGAAGTAACAGCATATTCATACACGTGATGGCTGAATGTGGACGTATGTTTCGCCAGACACACATCACTGAGTTCCATATTTTATGTGACACCCAAAGATTAATACCCTTCTCACCGGAGAAAGCGCTCGGCTGTGACATTGTTAATAATGTGGTGCTGAAACTATTGTGTTTGTAGGAAAATGAGGGACTGCAATTCAGGAGTGAGCACTTCAATTTGATTCAGTGGTTACGTATTCACTTAGTGCTGCACGTCTTGTGACTGCACTGTTAACATTACACACAAAATATTGCACAACTTTCTAACCGTGTAGATCAGTAGGTAACAGTGGTGAATAATAAAACCGATCACTTTACCCTTGTAATGAATACTTAATCAAAAAAGACTATCAATATGAATGTTCTGAGCAGTGAACAGACTTCAGCTCGCTGCAGATCATCCTAATAACTGTCGCGCTCCGCAGCCTTGCAAAAATGTGACAGCTCTTGGCTAGAGAATCCAACCGACTCGCCACCAACAAGAGCGCATCTCAAATGATTCGACGAGTTACGGCCCAGGCAAATCTCCGCCACCTTATATGGTCATGCTTCGCTCTGCCATACACAAGCTTAAACGCTGTCTCAAAGTGTATTGTGGCACCTTAAATAGAGATCAAAATGCCACTACGTCCAGTCACGTCACGTCACCGATATACAGAGTGATTCAAAAATAATACCACTACTTTAAAAATGTGTATTTAATGAAAGAAACATAATATAACCTTCTGTTGTACATCATTACAAAGAGTATTTAAAAAGGTTTTTTTTTCACTCAAAAACAAGTTCAGAGATGTTCAATATGGCACCCTCCAGACACTCGAGCAATATCAACCCGATACTCCAACTCGTTCCACACTCTCTGTAGCATATCAGGCGTAACAGCTTGGATAGCTGCTGTTACTTCTCGTTTCAAGTCATCAATGGTGGCTGGGAGAGGTGGCCGAAACACCATGTCCTTAACATACCCCCATAAGAAAAAATCGCAGGGGGTAAGATCAGGGCTTCTTGGAGGCCAGTGATGAAGTGCTCTGTCACAGGCTGCCTGGCGGCCGATCCATCGCCTCGGGTAGTTGACGTTCAGGTAGTTACGGACAGATAAGCGCCAATGTGGTGGCGCTCCATCCTGCTGAAATATGAATTATTGTGCTTCTTGTTCGAGCTGAGGGAACAGCCAATTCTCTAACATCTCCAGATACTGTAGTCCAGTTACAGTAGCACCTTCGAAGAAAAAGGGACCAAAAACTTTATTGGCTGAAATGGCACAGAAAACGTTCACCTTAGGCGAGTAACGTTCATACTGAGTTGTTTCCCGCGGATTCTCAGTGCCCCATATACAGACATTGTGATGGTTGACTTTCACGTTAGTGTGGAAAGTTGCTTCATCACTAAACACAATCTTTGAAACGAAAGATTCATTTGTTTCCATTTGAGCAAGGATAAAATCACAGAAATCGATTCTTTTAATCTCATCAGCTGCAGACAGCGCTTGAACCAATTTCAGACGATAAGGTTTCATAACTAACCTTTTTCGTAGGACTCTCCATACAGTTGATTGTGGAATTTGCAGCTCTCTGGTAACTCTGCGAGTCGATTTTCCTGGGCTGCGAACAAATGCTTGCTGGATGCGTGCTACATTTTCATCACTTGTTCTCGGCCGTCCAGAACTTTTCCCTTTGCACAAACACCCATTCTCTGTAAACTGTTTATACCAATGTTTAATACACCACCTATCAGGAGGTTTAACACCATACTTCGTTCGAAATGCACCCTGAACAACTGTTGGCGATTCACTTCTGCCGTACTAAATAACACAAAAAGCTTTCTGTTGAGCGTTCACTATCTTAGCATCAACTGACGCTCACGCCTAGTCAACAGTGCCTCAAACAAATGTACAACTAAACGAAACTTTATAGCTCCCTTAATTCGCCAACAGATAGTGCTTAGCTCTGCCTTTTGTCGTTGTAGAGTTTTAAATTCCTAAAGTTGTGGTATTCTTTTTGAATCACCCTGTAGTACGGTTTGGAACATACTGCACAACATTACGAATTACTCTTTATTGATTTGCTGTAAGTATTAAAACTCTCCCATGTGGTCAAATGAAAGAATGAGAGGTCACCACTAAAAACATACGAACTATCGAAGTTAGAGCTATGCTAGTCTGGTGGGTTGTACATAGCTTTCTTCTCAACACTTTGTACACTACTGGTCATTAAAATTGTTACACGACGAAGATGACGTGCTACAGAAGCGAAATTTAACCGATAGGAAGAACATGCTGTGATATGCAAGTGATTAGCTTTTCAGAGCATCCACACAAGGTTGGCGCCGGTAGCGCCGCCTACAACGTGCTGAGATGACGAAAGTTTGCGATTCCTCATACACAAACAGCAGTTGACCGGCGTTGCCTGGTGAAACGTTGTTGTGATGTCTCGTGTAAGGAGGAGAAATGCGTACCATCATGTTTCCGACTTAGATGAAGATCGGATTGTAGCCTATCGCGATTGCAGCTTATCGTATCGCGACATTGCTGCTCGCGTTGGTCGAGATCCAATGTCTCTTAGCAGAATATGGAATCGGTGGGTTGAGGAGGGTAATATGGAACGCCGTGCTGGATCCTAACCGCCTTGTATCACTAGCAGTCGAGATGACAGGCATCTGCATGGCTGTAACGGATCGTGCAGCCACGTCTCGATCCCTGAGTCAACAGATAGGGACGTTTCCAAGACAACAACCATCTGCACGAACAGTTCGACGACGTTTTTTGCAGCATCGACTATCAGCTCGGAGACCATGGCTGCGGTTACCCTTGATGCTGCATCACAGACAGGAGCGCCTGCGATGGTGTACTCAACGACGAACCTGGGTGCACGAATGGCAAACGTCATTTTTTCGCATGAATCCAAGTTCTTTTTACAGCATCATGATGGTATCATCCGTGTTTGGCAACATCGCGGTGAACGCACTTTGGAAGCGTGTATTCTTCATCGCCATACTGGCGTATCACCCTGCCTGATGGTATGGGGTGGCATTGGTTACGCGTCTCGGTCACCACTTGTTCGCATTGACGGCACTTTGAACAGTGGACGTTACATTTCAGATGTGTTACGACCCGTGGCTCTACCCTTCATTCGATCCCTGCGAAACCCTACATTTCAGCAGGATAATACACGACCGCATGTTGCAGATCCTGTACGGGCGTTTCTGGATACAGAAAATGTTCGACTGCTGCCCTGGCCAGCACATTCTCCAGATCTCTCACCAATTGAAAACGTTTGGTCAATGGTGGCCGAACAACTGGCTCCTCACAATACGCCAGCACTACTCTTGATGAACTGTGGTATGGTGTTGAAGTTGTATAGGCAGCTGTACCTGTACACGCCATCCAAGCTCTGTTTGACTCAATGCCCAGGCGTATCAAGGGTGTTATTACGGCCAGAGGTGGTTGTTCTTGGTACTGATTTTCAAGGATCTATGCACCCAAATTGCTTGAAAATGGAATCACATGTCAGTTCTAGTATAGTATATTTGTCCAATGAATTCCCGTTTATCATCTGCATTCCTTCTTGGTGCAGCAATTTTAATGGCCAGTAAGCAGTGTGGTTGAGACTCTAAGGTGCAGTTGCTCCACTTACAGCTGTTCTTCATTTAGGTTTCTAATTCAAACCAATATATCCACGTATGTCATACTTATCTGGTTGTTAGGAAGTTTCCTTTCGCCTAATACATAATCTTCAATAATGGTGAAAACATTAAGTGTTACGTTGGAAACCGTGGGAATGGGTGTGCTGGGGTTTTGTTGGCGTAAAATCATAACAATATTTAAACACGTTTACTAATAAATTTCAACAATTTGGAGTGCATACAAAAGATGACACATGTAAAGTTTGCAGCATTCAATTTATCCAAATGCAAATTTCATATCCAATGCAACAGAATAAAGGGTAAAATAATCTGCTCCTTTGAATTTCACTAACTTTACAATAAAAGGGGCAGCAAATATTATACAAGGAAACGTGACAGTAAACGAACAAGAACAGACAATACTGTCTCAGCCCAGAATGCAAAAGTCTAAATACACTCCTGGAAATGGAAAAAAGAACACATTGACACCGGTGTGTCAGACCCACCATACTTGCTCCGGACACTGCGAGAGGGCTGTACCAGCAATGATCACACGCACGGCACAGCGGACACACTAGGAACCGCGGTGTTGGCCGTCGAATGGCGCTAGCTGCGCAGCATTTGTGCACCGCCGCCGTCAGTGTCAGCCAGTTTTCCGTGGCATACGGAGCTCCATCGCAGGCTTTAACACTGGTAGCATGCCGCGACAGCGTGGACGTGAACCGTATGTGCAGTTGACGGACTTTGAGCGAGGGCGTATAGTGGGCATGTGGGAGGCCGGGTGGACGTACCGCCGAATTGCTCAACACGTGGGGCGTGAGGTCTCCACAGTACATCGATGTTGTCGCCAGTGGTTGGCGGAAAGTGCACGTGCCCGTCGACCTGGGACCGGACCGCAGCGACGCACGGATGCACGCCAAGACCGTAGGATCCTATGCAGTGCCGTAGGGGACCGCACCGCCACTTCCCAGCAAATTAGGGACACTGTTGCTCCTGGGGTATCGGCGAGGACCATTCGCAACCGTCTTCATGAAGCTGGGCTACGGTCCCGCACACCGTTAGGCCATCTTCCGCTCACCCCCCCCCCCCCCCCCCCCAACATCGTGCATCCCGCCTCCAGTGGTGTCACGACAGGCGTGAATGGAGGGACGAATGGAGACGCGTCGTCTTCAGCGATGAGAGTCGCTTCTGCCTTGGTGCCAATGATGGTCGTATGCGTGTTTGGCGCAGTGCAGGTGAGTGCCACAATCAGGACTGCATACGACCGATTCACACAGGGCCAACACCTGGCATCATGGTGTGGGGAGCGATCTCCTACACTGGCCGTACACCTCTGGTGATCGTCGATTTTCTGCAAATGATAGAAATACATTTCATGGCGTAAATGATGTATCAATCGCAGTTACTTCATAACACGTGGAAGTACAAGGCGTATTCCAAATAGTGCACAGTACATCCAAACCGTCATCGAACCCATCGTTCTACCATTCCTAGACCGGCAAGGGAACTTGCTGTTCCAACAGGTCAATGCACGTCCGCATGTATCTCGTGCCACCCAACGTGCTCTAGAAGGTGCAAGTCAACTACCCTGGCCAGCAAGATCTCCGGATCTGTCCCCCATTGAGCATGTTTGGGACTGGATGAAGCGTCGTCTCACGCGGTCTGCACGTCCAGCACGAACGCTGGTCCAACTGAGGCGTCAGGTGGAAATGGCATGGGAAGCCGTTCCACAGGACTACATCCAGCATATCTACGATCGTCTCCATGGGAGAATAGCAGCCTGCATTGCTGCGAAAGGTGGATATACACTGTACTAGTGCCGACATTGTGCATGCTCTGTTGCCTGTGTCTATGTGCCTGTGGTTCTGTCAGTGTGATCATGTGATGTATCTGACCCCAGGAATGTGTATATAAAGTTTCCCCTTCCTGGCACAATGAATTCACGGTGTTCTTATTTCAATTTCCAGGAGTGTATGTCCAACCAAAAATTGACACCCTAAGTAACACTAAAGAAGCAGTTAACAAGATAATGAAACTTACCCTCCATCAGATACGGTAAATGAGAAAAATAAAATAGTGAATGATAGAAACTAGGTGAGGTTAAAATTTTGTTGAATACAACAACAGTAAAAAAAAAATCGTTTCCTACTTTAACACACTAGGCCCTACAGCAGCCTTGGAAATTCCATTTGGCCAACCCATGCCACTCGTCTTCAGCATAAGACAGCACTGACCACAACTGGCACAGTCATCTTTAACATTGTTGCTGAAAACACACTGCAGCTATCAGCCCTAGACTCTTGGCCACTCTGCATTCCTTGGACCCACGAACCCAAGCACTGTTCACTGGTCCAGACTGGAGTGATGCACCACGTTGACAGAAAGCCACTGCCAGCCACGACTCCCACTCCACCAGGCTGCCTCGTAGTTTTGCTTCGCGACCTCCTGGTTCGCCACATCTGGGCCTCTCCTCTCCCCGGAAGTTGCTTGTTGTGCTCTCCTCTAGCTGACCTGAGGCTGTCCTCTGATGACGACAGCAGTCACCCAGTTCCACATACACAGGTCCGCTGTCGCGGACACCTCTCTGGGTCGGCCAGGCTGCGACATAAACAGGCTCTACCAGTGCACCATGCATGGCCATGAAGATTTGTCGGCCACTGCCTACACTCCCCTGGCTCTGGCTTGAAGTTGATGTTGCCGTTTCACGACTATGAGGCAGACTAGTTCTCACCGTGACAGCACACCAGTCGAAGTCTTTCCGTGGCGCTGCTGTCGGCTAGTTTGCTGTTGTAGGTGCTCTTTTTCGTCACGGTTGGCAACACCTGAGCTGGCTCCAAAAGCCCGTCGAGGCAGAAGTACTACTGTACCATGAATCATTAATTCACGCACGTACGTACGACTGCAACTGACAGTTTCTGCAAATGATAGAAATACATTTCATGGCGTAAATGATGTATCAATCGCAGTTACTTCATAACACGTGGAAGTACAAGGCGTATTCCAAAACTAAGATCCATCTGGTCATAAAAAAATTAGCTCATGAGAAAAGATTTTTCTTGACAGTAACAATTTACTACATATCTGCGTTACTTTCAAACATAATCGCCGTTCACATCTATACACTTTCTGTAGTATTGCGCCAGCTTCTTTAACCCCAATGCATAGAAGTCTGCAGGTCGGGAATTGAACCAGTTGGTTATGCTAGACTTGAATTCATGCCACCAGGCACTTTTTCAAAGGCAATAAGGTGAAATACTCGCTTGGTGCAAGGTCGTAACCGTGTGGAGGCTGCTCAAAATGTTCCCAACAAAAATCTTGAAATCTCCTCCTTGGTTTTGGCAGCGGTGTGAGTGCGTGCGTTGTAGTGAAGGTGAATTATGCCAAACGACAGTAACCCGCGGTATCGATTTTGAACCGCACTTTTCAGTTTGTTTAGTCTTCCACAGTACACTTCAGCTGTAATGTCTAGCCGTCTGCAACAAAGTGAGAAAACAAATCATCTCGTCTATAACGCCCCAGAAAACGGCGTCCAACATTATTTCTTTGCTTTTTGTGCTGATCAGTGAGCGTTTTTGGAACCAACCTCGCACACTCAGCTTGTGATATTCAAGCTGTTTATTAACAGTCCTGTAAATTGAGATTCGAACAACATTTTGGAATTTATTAACCAGACCACTAATCGTCAATCGCTGATCATTTCGAAGTTTTTGGTTGACTTGAACAACGAAGTCACCGCTCCGAATACTATGCCTGCCAATCCGCTGTTAATCGTAAACATTTGTGCGACCATTTTGAAACTCTCGACTGCATTTTCGAACTTGTTTGTCAATCATTAGTTGAGGTCCATACACTAGGCATAGCTCACGACGGATATCAGTAGCTGAAGACCCGTTAACCAGCAAAAATCTAATCATATCGCGCACTTCACATCTGGAGTGATCTAAGATTGTCTCGCCCAGTACGATCTGCTCTCACCGACTGGAAAACGACTACTGCATCAAATCCACACTACAGTAGTTTCCTAAAGAGTCTGTAGACAGTGTTGTATGCCTTAATCTTCAAACAGGCTTACCATCAATTACATATTGGGCACCAGACTTTAGGTTTTTGAATACGCCTCGTAGTTGTACAACGATATCAAAAGAACTAGTAACTTATTGTCGTATCCAATGTTATACGAGTCTTGTTTAGTTTTTAATAACATTTTATTCAATCAAGATTTTCCTCAATTATCTATAAATTTATTGGCATAATACGAAGCTTGTGTGTCGTAAAGCAGGAGATGATAGATTATTCACGCCACTCGTGCTTGGTAGTCAGGCAAGGTCACATAAAAATATAAACGATTATTTAAGATTGTGTTATTTGAAGGAATGTATTCATACAATAAAAATCATATTGTCTGAAAATCTTAGTTTCCGTGTTTTTCAATTCAATGATTCGTTTCAGAAAATCTTCAATCCCAAGCTGTGAAAATTAACCAGAGTGCAAATCACAGCTCACTCAAAACTAAAGTACTGTTAGCCGTCTTCAAGACATACTTCTGCCAGCGAAATTAGGGCCGTAAAGATTAACATATGCGTTGACACCTGTTAAAAGAATTCTTTAATTTCGGGAATTAATAACACTTACAGTTCATTTTCCTTTCACGATATCTATTACAGCTACAGTAATGTATTTTACGACAATACTTGCTCAAATGGTTATTAAAAATGGGTACGACAGTACATTCATTTCATTAACTCAATGACGCGTCTTATAAGGCAACTGGAAGTGCGAAAATTGCAGCTTCGGAGTTAATAAATAGCGTTTAAAGTACTCGTGGACGCTCTCATATTGGCCATAAAGACTCTTCAAATGTCCGGGTTATGTACAAAACTATGCATGGCGAAATAACTTTTGATATATAATGGAGATTTAATAGCTTTCTTAGTCAGCGTTATGCAAGGGTTGTCGCTTACAGAATGACCATACTTTAGCATAATGCTATCCTTATGTGGCTGTAGAGGCCACTGCGTGACAGAAGCGTCCTGTTGTAATGGACACCGTGAATTATCGTGCTTTTAGAGTAGTATTTTTAAATCAGAGGCACTTTCAAAGTTGGTCCCACAGTGAGAGGAGAGGCGAAGCATGAGGAGGCCATTGTGTAGGGCATTAAAATTGTCACGAATGAAAGGCATGACATGTAGGACAAACATACGTCTCCTTACTTGTATTGTTGGTTTACTGTCGAATGATGAAATTTTTTCTTTGTGTAACTTATTGTGAAGACAATGTAACGCTTACGTAATTATTTGCTCGTAAGAGAGACGGTGAATACCGATTAAATCGTTGAATGAATAAATCTTCTGACAAACATTCAAGAGAGAGGGGAGAGCATTGCGGTGATATAAATGCAGGGGTTACATTAAGCGAAAAAGAATTACTGAGGTTACTGAGGAATTGGAAACGTTCCTTACACTGTTTTTCATAGAAATTTTAGCTCTCACCGAAAAGGCCATTGCAGTCACGTGTGCAATCATTAAATCATTGCCATACTTTGTTTTGCATCTTCGTTGAAGGGAACGTCGTATGTAGATACAGGTGTTAAGCAAATAAAGAAAGAACACATATTCGTGAGGAATTCGAGGAATTTTTACTCCAGTACCGGTGGAAAAATATGAAACAACTCGTGCTAGAAATTATAAATGCAGTTCACTGAACAACAAGGAAGATTACACAGAAATCATTAATACAAATAGAGGATATTACGTTCCTGTGGCAGTGAAAACTGATGGATTTACTAGCTAACTAGAACCTAGAGGGGGGAAGGGAGATGCCATGATGGTAAGCTAACATACTGAAACTGAAATCTAAGCAACAACAGTCAATTACAGTATACAAAATTAGATCACGGACAAATTTTTCAATCGAACTGGTGTCACAGCAGCTGCCGACGTTTTATATATTCACTCCAATGTATACGTTAGAGATAATCCATCAGATGGACGCTGTGACCAAGCGATAAATCATTCATTTAAAATTGTCAAAGTATGGAATCTTAGTTTGTGCATTTACGATTATCATGATCGTTATTATTATTGTGCTAATTATTGGTGCCCGAGGTCTAAGCGTAGCGTCTTTGATTAATGATCAAAACGACCTCGTTCCCGTGTTCGAATCTCCTCAGTGCTTAAATTCTGAATAAAGTTACTCAGCTGTGGCGGCTGAAGACTTCACCCTCGTTCAGCCAATGGCTCTGTCATAGAGAGCAAAGTAGTGGACAGAGGTTCAGGGCACGCTCTTGCCCTTGGGGAGAGAAACAGCACGTAAAAGGCGGACGAATAAGCAACGGTTTGAGGACGCAGAAGGCAGTGGAAGCCACTGCATTAAACACACATAATGTGTATCCTTAGAACACGTGGTCTGCAACTGAAAAAAATGTCATGATGATAGTTCGACTGGTAGAAGACTTGCCCCAGTCGGATCTCCTGGAGAGATCTAACAAGGAAGAGGCGACCATGAGAAAAAGACTCACTAGCCAACGAAAGGATAACATTCTACGACTCGGAGCGTGGGATGTCAGAAGATTGAACATTGTAAGGAAGTTAGAAAATCTGGAAATGGAAATGCTAAGGCTCTGTTCTTTATATAGTGTGGGGGTCTCAATTTCAGAATTAGTATTCAGAATGAGATTTTCACTCTGCAGCGGAATGTGCGTTGATATGAAACTCCCTGACAGATTAAAACTATGTGCCGACCGAGAACCGAACTCGGGATCTTTGCCTTTCGGGGGCATGTGCTCTACCATCTGAGCTACCGAAGCACGACTCAGGCCCGGTCCTCACAGCTTTACTTCTGCCAGTATCTCGTCTCCTACCTTTCAGACTTTACAGAAGCTCATTTGCGAACCTTGCAGAACTTTGTCCGCGAAAGGCAAAGTTCCCGAGTCCGAGTCCTGGACGGGCACACAGTTTTAATCTGCCAGGAAGTTTCAAGATATTACCTCATTTATAAATCGGGTACTTTTCTGCATTTTATAAGAATTTTGATGCGGTTTATGTAAACTGTGACGTAGATACATATGATAATTTTTCGAGTCATGCAGTATAATTACTGTCCTTCTTACAAGGAACCTCTCTAATGCGATGCCGCAAAAGACGAACGATGTTTACGGTATTCGAGGCCACACATATTGTCCACCAAGCAACCATAATATTGGTTGCTAATGGGAACAGGGGCCGGGACTGGAGGTATCCAATGGTGAGCGCAGCATGAAGCTACGGAGCGTAGTTGAACCTCTTAGTCGACGAGAAACTCACAACAGTGCCAGAGGGCTAGTGGTGTTGATACAAAGCAGAGCAATGGCAACGACAGATAAGGTAAATATTGCAGTGTATCTACAATAACATTTGCCAAAGTTGACATTTTGTCTGAAAGGAAAACAAGGAATTTCACAGAATAAGAATGAACCTTTCTCATTCTGGAAACACCCCCTAGGCTGTGGCTAAGCTATGTCTCCGCAGTATCCTTTCTTTCAGGAGTGCTATTTCTGCAAGGTTCGCAGGAGAGCTTCTGTAAAGTTTGTAAGATAGGAGTCGAGATACTGGCAGAAGTAAAGCTGTGAGTACCGGCCGTGAGTCGTGCTTCGGTAGCTCAGATGGCAAAGCACTAGCCCGCGAAAGGCAAAGGTCCCGAGTTCGAGTCTCGGTCGGGCACACAGTTTTAATCTGCCAGGAAGTTTCAGAATTAGTATTGTTTACACATACATACGTAACTACTGTAATCATCGAAACAAGGAGTTCTCTGCAGATATACATTGCAGAACATGTGAAACCAGGTGCCCAGACCATATGTTGATACCACTTACTTATTATTTCTGGGCGTGAAAACGAAGTATAAAATACGGTCCTGACAGTCATATGGTCTTATAAAATGAAAGCTAAAGAGTTACAGCAAAAGACTACAAAGCTGAAACATACTTCGTAAGGAAGATAGAACCTGTAATGCTGGCACCCTGACGTCACAACCAGTTTTCGTCTACAAGTGGTACACTCTTATGCACTGAAATATTTTCATCTGTGCTGTTCTTGTGAAGCCTTTACAATACTATCAAAATTACTATTTCCCTGCTTGAGGCGAAATTTCTGTTCTGTAGAAGCTGAATTCCCTCCCATATTGCATGCTCACATCGCACAGTGTGTACATCTCTGTCTTGATATGAACAGTGTCATGAAGTTCTGTGACTAGACTGCGGGAACATCTTCTGGCAACACTAGAAAACAATGAGATGCAAAGAAATTGCGTTATGTATCAAGTTTTTGATTCGTTGATATTATTATTATTTTCTTGACCAGCGTTTCCAAAAATGTGGAAAAATCTTAGACTTATCACTTAACACAGGACACAACAATCATTTACTGAGTCATCATCATCATCAGTCTTCTGACTGGCTTGATACGGCCCGCCACGAATTCCTCTCCTGTGCCAACCTCTTCACCTCGAAGTAGCACTTGCAATCTATGTCGTCAATTACTTGCTGGATGCATTCCAATCTCTGTCTTCTTCCACAGTTTTTACTCTCTGCAGCTACCTCTAGTACCGAGGATGTTCTTCAGTGATGTCTTAACAGATGTTTTACCATCTTGTCCCTTCTTCTTGTCAGTGTTTTCCACATATTCGTTTCCGTGACAATTCTCCGGAGAACCTTCTTATCCCTTAGCTTATTAGTCCACCTAATTTTCAGCATTCTTCTGGAGCATCACATCTCAAATGCTTCGAGTCTTTCTTCTTTCCCGATTTTCCCACAGCCCAGACAATACCATACAATACTGTGCCCCAAACACACATTCTCATAAATTTCTTCCTCAAATTAAGACCTACGTTTTATGCTAGTAGTCTCATTTTGTCAGGAGTGCCCTTTCTGCCAGTCTAGTCTGCCTTGGATGTCCTCATTACTCGCGCGTCATGGGTTTCTTGCCGCTTTGGTAGAAGAATTCCTTAACTTATGTAGGTTGGAAATCTCCTGAAGTGTTTTTATAATTGCGATGTACTAGACAATTTTTAGTACTGTGAACACCGTAGCATTTTAACAGCAACACTTCTGGGTGTAATTCTCATACAATTATGATTGATTCCTACTGAACTTTTGCGTATGTAGACTGATCAACCAGAACATTATGACCACAGACCTACTATCGGTATATATTCGTCAAGGCGCTTGCAATATCACCTGGTGAGGAATCTACATCTGCATCTACATGGATACTCTGCAAATCACATTTAAGTGCCTTTCAGAGGGTTCATCGAACTACGTTCACAATTTTCTGTTATTCAATCTCGTTTAGCGCGCTGAAAGAACAAACACCTATATCTTTCCGCACGAGCTCTGATTTCCCTTATTGTATCGTGGTGATCGTTTCTTCCTATGTAGGTCGGTGTCAACAAAATATTTTCGCAACCGTCGCAACGAAAAACGCCTTTCTTTTAATGATGTCGAGCCCAAAACCTGTATCATTTCTGTGACACTCTCTCCCGTATTTCGCAATAATGCAAAACGTGCTGTCCTTCTTTGAACTTTTTCGATTTATTGCGCCAGTCCTATCTGGTAAGGATTCCACACGACGCAAGCAGAATTCTAAAAGAGGACGGACAAGCGTAGTGTGGGGAGTATCCTTAGTAGATCTGTTACATTTTCTAAGTGTCCTGCCAATAAAACACAGTCTTTGGTTAGCCTACTACAAGTAAGACACACGCACGGTATATCGACGAGCGGGCTCTCCATCTGTAGAATGAGGATGGTGTGCGATGTGTCTGAGTTTGACCAAGGGTAGATAGTGATGGCCCAGAAGCTCGGCACGAGCATTTCGGGAACTGCACGACATTGCGAGTTCTGTGGTGTCATCAACACTTGGCGAAACCAGGGTCCAACTACGTCCAGACGTTGTGGTGTTGGGTGGCCGCCCCACATTAGAGATGGCGGACGCAGTAGGTTGGGCAGACCGGTAAAACAGGACAGGTGGCGAATTGTGGTGGAACTAACAACAGACTTTAATGCAAGGGGGGACTTCAAGTGTGTCTGAACACACAGGGCGCCGAACACTCCTTTGATGGACCTCCGCACCCTACGACCCATGAATTTGCCAATGTTGACACCACAACGTCGGCAACTACGACTGAAATGGACTCGTGACCATCGACGCTTGGCATTGGCGCAGTGGCAGAGCGTTGTGTGGTCTGATGAATCCGTATACCTGCTTCATCATGCCTACGGTAAGGTGCGAATCCGTCGTCTTCCAGGGGACAGCTCCTTGACACCTGTTCTCCAAGATGGGGACAAGCTGGAGACGGCTCCATTATGCTCTGGGGAACATTTACGTTGGCGTCCATAGGTACACTGGAGCTCGTGCAAGGCACCCTGACGGCCACCGTTTCATGACAATCATGTTCCCGACGACGTTTTCCAACAAGATAATGCATCATGTTACAAGACCAGGAGTGTGATGGAGTAGTTCGAGGGACACAGTGACGAGTCCCAATTGATGTGCTGGCCTCCCAACTCGCCATATCTGAGCTCGATCGAACACACCTGAGACGTGATTGAACGTTGCGTCAGAGCTCATCGACTCCCTCATTGGAAGATACGGGAATTACGTGACTTGTGTGTGCAGATGTGGTGCCAGTTTCTTCCAACGTCCTACCAAGGCCTCATTTCTTCCGTGCCACAATGCACCACAGCTGCTATCCATTCTAGAGGTGGACGTACTAGCTATTAGGTAGGTGGTCATAATGTTTTGGCTGATCAGCGTAAGTCCCTCTAAAATCGCTGTGAATTCTGCAGTGGGTGTGCACACAACCTCTGGAAACTTGAATTTGACTCCTCGATGACTCTTGTCCTCTATGAATGTTCTTCGTGTCCCATTTTCTTGTCTAGAACGCATCTGTGTAAATTGGAAGTGTGTGAAAAAGGTAATCAGACTGCAGCACTGAGAGCGATCTGGCAACGCTGTGTTGTTCTGCTGATGTAGCTCGGTGAGTTCATCGCTTGCACATGTTCAGTCTGACGTTCAGCTCCATGCAGCCATCACATGACTTTTGAGAGTGCCATCTGCAGAGTTCTGTTTTGTTGTGTATTACGAAAATGGAACAGTGGAATTTAGAACAACGTTGTGCCATTAAGTTTTGTGTTAAACTTGGGAAATCCGCGACTGTAACATTTGAAAAATTGAAACAGGCCTTTGGGGAACATTCCTTATCAAGAGCAGAAGTTTTTCGCTGGCTGAAATAATCTTTTTCGGAAGATCGAGAACACATTGAATATGAAACTCGCTCAATTTCAAAAGCCGTGAGACAGTTCCTCCAGGACAAATTGTCAATCAAATGTTTTACAAAATTGTCCTTTGAAGGCTCTAGAAAAGAGTGAATCGAGAGTGACTAGATATTCGGGGCAGGTGGATGCTGCATGTGACAATGCCGCATGTCACACGGTCACTCCCGTTACGCAATTTTTGACTTCAAAAAACATTACAATTTTTCCACAGCCATCTACTTACCTGATCTGAGTCCTCGTTACTATTTTATTTTCCCAAAGTTGAAGAATTTCTTACAAGGATGTCATTTTGGGACTCTCGAGAACATTAAAAACAATGTGACCGATATTTTAAAGGCCCTTGCGGTTGAATTCATTCAGAGCTGCTTCCAAGAGTAGCAACAAAGTCTCCGCCAGTGTGTAACTGCCGAAGGGGATAACTTTGAAGGTGACAATACTGGTGTTTGAAAAACATAAACTTTGGTAGATAAAAAAATTAGTCTCTTTACTTTCCTCACACACCTCGTACGTCTTGTTGATGTTCAAGCTTCCAGGTGCTCAGCTCAAATTTCCTCATTCAGTGTACCTTGGACGAATGGCAGACGCCTCTTGATATTCTGAAGTTGAAAGTTCGCTTCAACAAGAACAGTAACTCCACCAGTGAGGTGATCACTATGTGACAATTAATAAAGGCAGCCGTCTGGAATGCCATTAAGTATGAACGGAGAGCGGCATTAGGGCCGGTGAATTACGGTGTGTGTGTGTGTGTGTGTGTGTGTGTGTGTGTGTGTGTGTGTGCGTGCGTCGCCGCCCACCTTCAGAGTTAATAACGTTTCTAATCGCAGCCGCGCTGGAATCTATATGCTAATCTCAGCTCAGCCCGCGGTGTAATCGGTGGCCAATCTAGAACCTCTCCTTCTTTGGAGAAAACATGTCCCTGCGGACACAAGTACTAATCTACGGGCGACGGAAGAGACAGACTTGGCCCAGCACGTTTTTGCAGCCTTCATTCTCAGGTATAGCGTAGATGCACTGCTGACCGTTAAAACTGCAACACCAAGAAGGATAAGGTCAAACGAAATTTTACTATCTTTATATATATAACTCTACTGTACGTGTTTGTCACTGACCTCCTAAACGGCTAGACCGATTTGAAAGAATTTTTTTGTATGCGTTTGGGTAGCGCCCTGCATGGATTAGATTCACAAATCAAACCGGCAGATAGTGCTGCAGTCGGTATCTAGGGTTATTTATGTATAGTGCAACTAAACGGCTGGATCGATGTCAATGAATTTTTGTGAATGCATTCAAGTGGGGGCCTGAAAAATTTACATTCTTAAATCAGCATGGTAGGTAGCGTTGCATTTTTGTGTGCAATATTGAGCGTATTATATTCAGATATAGGTTACGTACATAGGATTTCGTTTATTTTTCGACATTTTAATTTGAGTTAATTATATTAAGTCTGTTTCTTTATTTTGACACTTTAATTTTTTTGTACGGTGTGTTTTGGCATTTCAGGTGTCGCATTTCAGTGAATATTAAGTGTATTATACTCACATATAAAATACGTACATAAAACATTGCCACGTCTTAGTGGATGACGAGGAAATATTTGTCAACGGACTCGGAATTCACAATTAGTCCAGAACCGTCGGTTAAATACATCGGCAGAATATCAATTGACGGACAATGAAAATTTAAGAAACCAGGCTGCAATAAGACGTGCTAAAGAACGCCTTCGAGCTAATGCATTGAGACAAAGACTTACACGTCAACGAGTCACAGACACATTCAGAACACGCGAACAACAGCGTTTGCAAGTGCATCGCGCATTGACAGGTGCATCACTTCTTCACCTTGCGTTTGAATATGAGTCGGACATCGGCTATTCGTCATATTCACAAATTGTAATCGGTGCTATGAACAAGCAATGCCAACACTGTCATGCACTCAAACACAAAGGTGAATAGGCCGGTTTTGCTGCGCGTCTGGAAAAGTTGTATTGCCACCATCGAATTCGACGCCAAAACCATTGAAAACACTATTGGCTAGAGCTACATCTCAATCTAATTTTTTTTGCGTAAAATTCGCAGAATCAATTCTTGCTTTCAAATGACATCATTTGGGGCAACAAAAATCGTTCAGAATGAGGATGGTCGTAACTTTCAATCAACGTATAAGATTCAGGTCCAAGTGTATCATCAAATCGTTTCTTTAATGTCGATGCCTGATAACGATTGAAAATTTCTGAAAATCCAATTCATGGGTGATGAGGAGCAAATAAACGTACGCTGCCAGTACAACCATATCGAGCAGATGGAGGAGCGAGAAACTGTGGGTAGTTTAGAACCGTTTTTACAGAATCACAACCAGTTGGTCCAGTTGTTCAATACAGTTTCAAACAGACTGCAAAACGACAACTGTACTATCGTCATCAAAGCAGACAAAGTACCATCTGGGCAGCACGCGGACCGACATAATGCACCGACCATTAATAAAGTTGAAGTTGTACAGTCGCATTTGGACGTAGAGATGTATGAGTCCAACGCAGAGGTAACGCAGTGCATTCGACTGAAGACATGCATCGCTCTTACGACGCTTTGCAATATCCCTTGATATTTTGGGAAGGATACGATGGATATCATTTAAATATCAAACAAAGAAAGGCAGCAACGGGTATAATTTATTGACTAACATTTTATTTTTATGCACGATTAATTTCTTTTTTTCTTAATTATATTTTTACTTTGCAGGTGCAGAAACCGTCAAGAAAGTGAGCGCGATGAACTTCTACGAATTTCGGTTGATGGTTCGTGCCAATGAAGACAATAATATTCTCCGATACCGCCAGCTGCTTCATCAAAATATTATTGATATGTATGCGAAAATTGAAAGCGTGCGGCCGGCCGATGTGGCAGAGCAGTTCTAGGCGCTACAGTCTGAAACCACGCGACCACTACTGTCGCAGGTTCAATTCCTGCCTCGGGCATGGACGTGTGTGATGTCTTTAGGTTAGTTAGGTTTAAGTATTTCTAAGTTCTAGGGGACTGACGACCTCAGAATTTAAGTCCCATAGTGCACAGAGCCATTTGAACCATTTGAAAGCGAGCGATTACGATACATCCGGTATAATCAAGCGAAACTTCGAGCTGAGGAATACATTCATTTGCGTGATGCTGTTGTTGGTAACGTAGATGGAATAACTAATATCAACGACATCAAATGGTTCAAATGGCTCTGAGCACTATGAGACTTAACTGCTGAGGTCACCAGTCCCCTAGAACTTAGAACTACTTAAACCTAACTAACCTAAGGATATCCACACACATCCATGCCCGAGGCAAGATTCGAACCTGCGACCGTAGCGGTCACGCGGCTCCAGACTGTAGCGCCTAGAACCGCACGGCCACCTCGACCGGCTCAACGACATCGGCACTTCATATATTCTTCGATCATCTCATATCGGTAGCCCACGTCATGTGCAAGAATATATTCAAGACGCCATGACTTTTGTGCGCTCGTATGGACGACCAGATTTATTCATTACATTTACGTGTAATCCAAAACGGAATGAAATTAAAATTGCGTTATTGTCAGGGCAAACTGCAATAGGTCGGCACAGTATCAGTGCACGTGTCTTCAGACAAAATTTAAAATCGTTAATGAACTTGATTAAACATTCCTCTGTATTTGGCAAAACACGTTGCTGGCTGTATTATGTTGAATGGCAAAAACGAGGTTTGCCATACGCGCATATATTGATTTGGTTGGTCGACAAAATACAGTATGAAGAAAATTGATAAAATTATCTCAGCAGAAATTCCAGATCGGAATATCGATCAAGAATTGTATGAGATTGTTATCGCTAGCATGATCCGTGGTCCATGCGGTGCTATAAACATATAAATATTGAGCTCTGCAGTTCGATGAAGTCCATAAAATATGTATGCAAACTAGCGAAACGACAGACGTTGTCCTGCATGATATTTCAAACGATTAGGATAAAACGTTTCTAATCTCACTAATACTTTCAGGCATTCGATCACAAAGTCATATTGCGTTAGCAATTGCTTCATCAGGAATTGCAGCCACTTTGTTTGATGGCGGGCGGACTGCAGGTTCAACACTCAAGTTGTCGTTGAACATTCACACACATCCAGATGTACTGTGCAACATAAAAAGGCGTTCCGGTATGGCTAAAGTTTTGCAAAAATGCAAAATTATTATCTGGGATGAATGCACTATGGCCCACAAGTATTCACTCGAAGCTGTCGATAGAATGACGGATGATCTAAATAACACCAGGCTTCTCGGTGGTGCCTTACTGCTGCTGTCCGGTGATTTTAGACAGACATTGCCGGCCATTCCACGCACTACATATGCGGATGAAAGTAATGCATGTATAAAACAATCTTATCTATGACGAAATGTCAGTACATTACGTCTTAACACAAATATACGTGTTCAACTGCAAAACGATCCATTGGGACTATCATTCTCGGAGCAATTGCTCAACAATGGAAATGGAACAACACCATTGCATGCAGACACACAACACATCAAACTGCCAGGCAATTTCTGCAACATGGTAAATACGAAAGATGCTTTGATTGAAAGAATAGTTCCAGATTTACAATCTAATTATATTAATCATGCGTGGCTTCGTGAACGAGCTATTTTAGCCGCAAAAATATCGATGTTGACGTTATTAGCTTCAAAATACAACAGTCATAGCCCGGCAATGAGATATTGTTCAAATCGATTGACACTGTTACCGGTGCTGACGAAGTAGTCAACTATCCTGTTGAATTTTTGAATTCGCTGGGTTTACCAGGAATGCCACCACATAGCTCGCGATTAAAAATTGGCTCACCTATCACTTTGCTTCAGAATTTAAATGCAACTAAGCTATGCAACGGTACAAGGTTAATCATTAAGAAAAATTGTGGGCAATGTTCTTGAAGCTACAATTTTGAAAGTGAAGTTGTTCTCCTGCCACGAATCCCAATGATCCCTTCAGACTCACCCATTCTATTCAGACGTCTGCAATTTCCAAT
The DNA here is from genome assembly GCF_023897955.1 of Schistocerca gregaria. Lineage (NCBI taxonomy): Eukaryota > Metazoa > Arthropoda > Insecta > Orthoptera > Acrididae > Schistocerca > Schistocerca gregaria. The sequence continues at coordinate 493,656,987 of NC_064924.1, forward strand.
TCGCTTGGCAGTTGCCATGACTATTAATAAGCCACAAGGTCAAACAATGTCGATTTTTAGGTTGGATCTAGAAAATCCGGTCTTTTCACATGGCCAATTATATGTGGCATGTTCTTCCGGTGGAAACCCGTCAAGTTTATTCGTTTATACACTTCAGGAATTGAATAAAAATATTGTTCATCAACTTTCATTAAGATAAAATTAATCAAACAGTAGTGATTATAATGAATTATTTTTAGAAAAATTGATATTTTATCAAAATAAAGAATAATGAAATTATTATGTTATTTGTCTTTCATTTCATACTTTGTTTAATATCCTAATCGCTTGAAATATCATGCAGGGCAACGTCTGTCAGGCCCGCTAGTTGACTGTATATAGTAGTAATTCATTGTGTAATCTCGATGTCAGATAACGTAAAGTCACAGATAAGGATCAAACGTATACTCTTGCAGGGCTTTAAATTTTTTCCCTTCCGAAGAGGAAGACGGTAGGTATCGATTTTTGGGGGAGGAGGAGTTCGATATCACCGTCTGAGAGCAGCTCACGCAATTGATCAATAGTCGCCAATGCATCAAACAGAAGAGTTAAGCTGACATTAAATTAAGTTTTGACGTGCAATGTCAACCGTTATTGTGCGAGTCTTGGAAAAAGAATAAGCAGCATATATATTTCCTTATTATTTTACAAAACAGTATTAGTACCATTTAAAGCTGCGTTCCTTCCTCCTGCCTCAACCGCGCAGTCCAAATTACTTTTTTTAATATTATATCTGCTTCATATTTCATTTCCTTTCCTCGGTCGCACTAATGGCAAAGCATGGGTGGATAATACAGAGCACCACTATTTTGATAAACATCGTGAGTTCTTCCGCTGCCATTCTGGATCGTCTTTATGATTCCTTGAATGCTTGTCACTGTAGGATTCCCCAAAACCTTAGTATTCACAGGATTCAAAAATTTATGTGGCAGGTGACTACAACTCCAAAGCAACTGGCTTCAAATAGTGATGCAGGAGCTTCAAAGCTATGAGAAAGTCTAACTTGGGTGGAGAGAACAAGCAAGATACTCTGAGAGAAATGCTGATAATTTATCGTAAAACGCCAAATCCAACAACTAGAGATTCATCTGCTGATCTACTTAATGGCCGTGAGCCAAGGATCACTTCTTCACTAATCTTTCCTTTAAAAGAGGAAGCAAAACTAAAGAAGAGTTCAAAGTTCGAAACCGGTGTTTGCGAGTGCGCCAAAAACTGCTGAAACAATTTTTCAAGCAGGTGGCTGTGGATCATTGGTAGTGGGAAATCTGTAGTACATCGTAAAATTGCCTCATGGAACTGTCAAAAGGCATCAGAACTAACACGAAATGCATAATCGTGAAGCCGGCCGTGGTGGCCGAGCGGTTCTAGTTGCCTCAGTCTGCAACCGCGTGACCGCTACGGTCGAAGGTTCGAATCCTGCCTTGGGCATGGATGTGTGTGATGTCTTAGGTTAGTTAGATTTATGTAGTTAAAAGTTCTAGAGGACTGATGATCTCAGCTGTTAAGTCCCATAGTGCTCAGAGCCATTTGAAGCAAAAATCGTGCAGAATAGTGGGAAAAAAAGAACTGAAGATGAATGGCACTTAATTCGACTGCAACCAGAAGCAGCAGTAGAACAGGATAAAAGTGGACCTTATGCAACCCTAGAAGTGCCCTGATTTTCTGTTGAGTTACTTATGTTGGCATATGTTACAAAGAATAGTGCAAGACATTTTATGTCCGCGTATTACATTCCTGGATATCTAAAATCTCTCTTCCAGAGGGTCTCTCCTACGCATGGAGTTCTTCGGGTCTATAGATATTGCGATACTGAATAGCTTAGTAGGCAGTTCAGCAGAAGAGGAATGGACATCTCAAAAAAAAAGGCAGTCACAAAAGTTGGAGAATAAAACATAGTACAAGGATGGTAACTGCGGAGAAACCATGCGTAACAGAAGAAATACACTTATGTTCAGAAAAAATAGAACACGACTAGAGATAGGATGTTCATATCACAGATCATGTACATTAATATCTGCTACAGAAATTGTAAGTAGGCTGTTTAGGTTTTTTTATTGGTAACGCAACATAGCGCTCTGTATGAAAAATCACTGGCTGTGCTGTGTGCAGTCAGTGGCTGGTTGGCATTGTTGTAATACTCGCCGTTGTAGTGTTGGGCGGCTGGATGTTAACAGCGAGTAGCGTTGCGCAGTTGGAGGTGAGCCGCCAGCAGTGATGGATGTGGGGAGAGAGATGGCGGAGTTTTGAAATTTGTAAGAATGGATGTCATGAACTGCTATATATATTAATGTTATTAAGGTAAATACATTGTTTGTTCTCTATTAAAATCTTTCATTTGCTAACTATACCTATCAGTAGTTAGTGCCTTCCGTAGTTTGAATCTTTTATTTACCTGGCAGTTGTGGTGCTCGCTGTATTGCAGTAGTTCGAGTAACCAAGATTGTTGTGAGGTAAGTAATATGTGAAACGTGTAGGTTAATTTTAGTCAGGGCCATTCTTTTGCAGGGATTTCTGAAAGTCAGATTGTGCTTAAACTGACACACAATATTTTTAGCGCAACGCAGTCATGTATAATTTTTAAAGGGGACGTTTCATATGGCAAGCCTGCCAGGACACGAACCAGGAATCTTCTTGTTTGTTCTCTATTAAAATCTTTCATTTGCTAACTATACCTATCAGTAGTTAGTGCCTTCCATAGTTTGAATCTTTTATTTAGGTGGCAGGAGTGGTGCTCGCTGTATTGCAGTAGTTCAAGTAACCAAGATTTTTGTGAGGTAAGTGATATGTGAAATGTATAGGTTAATGTTAGTCAGGGCCATTCTTTTGCAGGGATTTCTGAAAGTCAGATTGCGTTGCGCTAAAAATATTGTGTGTCAGTTTAAGCACAATCATGTATAATTTTTCTAAGGGGACGTTTCATATGGCGACCCTGCCAGGATACGAACCAGGAATCTTCTTGTTTGTTCTCTATTGAAATCTTTCATTTGCTAACTATACCTATCAGTAGTTAGTGCCTTCCGTAGTTTGAATCTTTTATTTAGCTGGCAGGAGTGGTGCTCGCTGTATTGCAGTAGGTCGAGTAACCAAGATTTTTGTGAGGTAAGTGATATGTGAAACATATAGGTTAATGTTAGTCAGGGCCATTCTTTAGCGGGGATGTTTGAAAGTCAAATTGCGTTGCGCTAAAAATATTGTGTGTCCGTTTAAGCACAGTCATGTATAATTTTTCTAAGGGGACATTTCAAAATGTTTAGCACATTGAGTCGCGCGTTAATGGTCATCATCGATATCCCATCACAACACCACCTACCGGTAACACGTGCCTGTGGCTTTTGTTGTTGACATAAACCAAAGGTGGTGGATCAGTGTGACTTGAGCAGACGTGCAGGATGCGAACCGTACCGTCAAATCAGTGAGTATGAAACAGGATGATTGGTATGATGGAATGTGGTGCATCCATCTGGGAAATCATTGTTCGTGCGAGACGAAGTATTTCGGCAGTGCAACTGTTGTGTGCTGGATGGTTCTCGGAAGGCCGTGGAACACGACGAGATGGGTCAGTTCGCGCCACCAGACCACTCCCCGGGAAGATCTACACCTCATTCGAATGACATTTCAGGACAGATCTGCATCCTTCTCGGTTCTGACGCAACAGTGCAATAATGTAACACACCGCAGACTATCAGGGGTGACAGTTCGTCGACGTTTATTACGGCATGGATTACGATCACTCCATCCACTACTCCGCCTCCCTTTGATGAATGTGCAGAAACACGCTAGACAGCAATGGTGAATGGAACGACGTCTCTGGGGATAGGAATGGCATCAGATAGTGTTTTAGAACGAACTGTAGCGGCACCACCGTTTAGGATAGGGAAAGTTAGTTTTGTGCAATATTCTGAGCACAAATTACAGTCAGGTGCGGGCCGGATTGCAGTGAGTTACACATATAAACAGCTGCGCGAAGTAGAATAGAGGCTATTGGGCTGTCAGATTGCTGAAAAAGTATATGTAGCTGTTTTGCGTGTCTCAAATCGCAGGCAGAAGGGTCCCACTGTCCAATCTAGCGTGTTATGAGTACAGGATGCAAAGCAGTGCGCTTGGCAAAACAGAACCGCACAGCCGAGTACAAATCGGTGCCATTTTCTAACGAGATTCACTCAAGTGTGGCAGCTCTCCTGGACAGCGGGGCATGTCACACCACTGGCTACACAAAGCAACAGATTTGGCGCCAGCATTCCAATCTATGGCGTTGTTTCGACGCCCTGAGGACAATACAGGGGCCATAGCCAGCCAGCCAGTGGCGGGCCACGACACAACTCGCTACCACAGGCAGTCGTATGGCTTCCAACACACGCTGGAGGCATCTTGAGGCGAGGGCCACAGATTTGGACGCTGGTTCACAGGCTCTTGTCGTCGCCGCTATATCAGCCAAGCCAGAGAGACGAAGCAACAGCTGGCCACCTACGGCTCACAAGGCTGGCACGACACAGCATTGTGTTGCACAGGCCGCTGTGGTGCTTCCTCAGCATTGTGGGGCCCTGTGATGGAGACCAAAAAGAATGAGGGCACTGTAGTTGGAAACAATAAATCACTTGGAAACTTCTTGCCGAGTTTTAATACGGTGTCGTCTACCTCTTCCCACTACAGAATACAGGTTCTGTTTGTTTGAAAATGATGACCGCAGTTGTGAGAGCGGCATCACAGTGACTGCATCTGCACAAGACACAGAGTGCAAGCTCTCGGCTTGGTGTGGTGTGCAACTGACTACATCCACAGATCATAGCTGGTGCTTGACAAGGGCACTGTAGCCAGTATGACCTACGTGAATGACAACATCCTGCAACCCATAGCCATATCCTTTCTGCACAACGCCTCAGACGCCATTATTCAGCCTGACAACACATGAACACTTGTTCCTGCACAATCACATGCCATCTTGGTGTCACAGAATTTCAGCCAATTGCACTGGCCTGTCAGATCACCAGGCTTCTCGCCAAATGAAAATGTGTGAGATGTGGTGAAGCGACAGGTGGAGAGCTGTGACCATTTGCCAACCACTACATATGGACTTTGGGTTGGATGGGTTGTTTGAGGGAGGAGACCAGCTAAGACATCAGTCTCATTGGATTAGGGAAAGACAGGGAAGGAAGTTGGCTGCGCCCCTTCAAATGAACCATCGCGGCACTGGCATGGAGCAATTTAGGGATATCATGGAAATTAGAAAGCCGGAATCAGGATGGCTGGACGTGTGATTCAATTGTCGTCCTCCGAATGCGAGTCCAGATTGCTGCCCACTACGTTGCCTTGCTCGGTGATGGACTTTAGAACCAGGTGAATGCAGCATGGATGGCTATGCCACAGGCCGCCATTCACACCTTATATGCATCGATGCCATCATGGATGGTACAAGTTATCACGCCCATGGCGGAGGCTGGACGGAGGAGCGAAAGAAGGAAGTACAAAAGTATTCACGAACATTTAGGTATAGAGAACTGCAAGTCGCTTAGGAAATAAAAAAATAGGAAGTGTAGGGAAGCTAAGGCGAAATAGCTGCATGAAAAATGTGAAGAAATCGGAAAAAAAATTGTTGTCGGAGGGACTGACTCAGCACGTAGGAAAGTCAAAACAGCCTTCGGTGAAATTAAAATCAAGAGTGGTAACATTAAGAGTGCAATAGGAATTGCACTGTTAAACGCAGAGGAAAGAGTGGGTAAGTGGAAAAGGTAGATTGAGGGCCTCTATGAAGGGGAGGACTTTTCTGATGAAACTATGTCGATAGGGAAGAGAGAGGGGATTCAGTATTAGAATCTGGAAGAGCCTTGGAAGACTTAAGATCAAGTAAGGCGAAAGGGATAGATAACATTCCATCGGAATGTATAAAATCATTGGGGGGGGGGGGGGGGGCGGAAAGTGGTAATAAAACGATTACTCATGTTGGTGTGTAGAATGTGTGAAAATGACGATATACCATCGGACTGTCAGAGCAACATCAATTCCCAAGATTGGAAGAGCTGATAAGTGCGAGAATTACTGCACAATCAGCTTAACAGCTGATGCATCGAAATTGCTGTCACGAATAATACACAGGAAGAGTGGAAGAAATATTGTTGATGTGATGGATGACGATCATTGTGGGTTTAGGAAACGTAAAAACACAAAGGTGAGATTAAAATTCAGGGTGAAAGGATAACTATGAAAGGATTCGCTAATTACTTATCCTCAGTGAACGTGAAGAAGAACTGCAGGATGCGTTGAATGGAATGAACAGTCTAATGACTACAGAACATGGACCGAAAATAGGTCGAAGAAACACGAAAGTAATGAGATGTAGCAGAAATGAGAACACCGGTAAACTTAACATTACGATTGGGGATCACGAACTAGACGAAATTAAATAAATCTGCTGTCAGGGCAGAAAAGCAGCCTATGACGGACAAAGTAAGGAAGACATAAAAACAGACTAGCACTGGTGGAAAAGGCATTCCTGGAGGAGAGAATTCTGCTAGAATCAAAAATGTGTCTTAACTTGAGCAAGAAATTTCTGAGAATATACATTTGGAGCCGAGCGTTGTACGGTAGTAATAAATGGATTGTGGGAAAACCGAGACGGAAGTGAATCAGATCCTTTAAAATGTGGTGCTACAAAAGAATATTGAAAATTAGGTGAAATGGTAAGGTAAATAAAGGTTGAGGAGGACAAAAGAATATTGAAAATTAGGTGAAATGGTAAGGTAAATAAAGGTTGAGGAGGTTCTTTCCATTATCGGCGAGGAAAGGAACATTTGAAAAACACTGAGAAAACGAAGGGGCTGGCCGGAGTAGTCGAGCGGTTCTAGATGCTACAGTCTCGAGCTGCGTGACCTCTACGATCGCAGGTTTGAATCCTGCCTCGAGCATGAATATGGTTGATATCCTTAGGTTACTTAGGTTTAAGTAGTTGTCAGTTCAAGAGGACTGATGACGTCAGACGTTAAGTCCCATAGTGCTCAGAGCCATTTGAACCATTTTTTTTTTTTTCCGTTGCGAAAGTAGCAAAATATTTCTCGCCCTTTCACCCCTCGAGATGGGAGAGACACACGTAACTGCATTAACAGCCCCAGGCGAGAAAACAGAGATTTAGTACAAGAAATAGGTCCCGTATTCCTAAATTTCGTAAAAGCGTTTGACACGATGCCCTACAATAGATGAACCGTGCGACTGCTACGGTCGCAGGTTCGAATCCTGCCTCGGGCATGGATGTGTGTAATGTCCTTAGGTTAGTTAGGTTTAAGTAGTTCTAAGTTCTAGGGGACTAACGACCACAGCAGTTGAGTCCCATAGTGCTCAGAGCCATTTGAACCTACAACAGATGGACCGGCTTCCCAGATATTCGAACCCAGCAGTCTGGTATTATCAATTTATGGGTAGTGCTAGTGTACTCTGTGTTGCAAAATACGAACATTGTTGCTCTTTTCTGCTATTGCCACCACTTTTCACACTACTACGATGACTTTACGAAATGAATAAAGAATAGAAAAGCAGACCAAGTGGGTTCGAGCTGTAACACACAAACTGGCTTTATATTTAGGAAGACAGCGTTTAAAATCTCCGTCAGTTCATCCAAGCGAAGATTTTACGATGTTTCCTAAATAGCTTAACGAAAATGACGGGATGGTTCATTTGAACAGGACGCGGTCAGAATCCTTCCCACAATTCCTCGATCTAAGCTTGTGCTTTGTGCTCCATCTTAGTCACTTAATCGTCGACAGGTCGTTAAACTCTGTAGCCAGAGTTTTAAAAAATAATAATAAAAGAAAATATTTGCTACTGACAGCTTGTAGTGGCGCGGCCTAATGTTGCCAGCGAGAAGCCAGCCATGCTCGGAAAAAACTGCCTAACCTCCGAAACAGGCAACACGGCGACCATTTGACGCTAGAGAGAAAACCACAATTGGCTGGAACGTCAGCATCAAATTGTTCTGTAATACACGGAGGTGACGAAAATCATGGAACAGCGATATGTTCATACGTAGATGGTGGTAGTACCACGTTCGCTCTGCTTAAGAAAGGTAATGCAGAAGACATAGAAAATTACCGGCCCATTTCCCTGCTGTCAGCATTCTCAAAAATAATAGAAGCAATTATGAAAGACAGATTAATGAATTATCTGAATAAATACAATCTTTTAAGCAAATCACAGTTTGGTTTTCGAAGTGGCAAAAATACGGAGTCAGCCATAGTAGAATTCACAAAAGTTGTACTTAATGCTCTTGATAAAGATGAGTGTGTCACAGGCATATTTTTGGATCTTTCTAAGGCTTTTGATACAGTCGACCACAAGATTCTATTAAATAAATTAGAAGCATTAGGAATAAGAGGGGTAGCTAATGACTGGTTTCGATCATACCTAACAGATAGGGTACAAAGAGTAGAGATAACACATACTTCAAATAGATCTAAACATTTAGTAAAATACTTATCAGAACCAAAACATATTAATATAGGGGTTCCACAAGGTAGCATATTAGGACCAATACTATTCCTGATATACATCAATGACTTTTCCAGTAGTGTTACTCATGGTGAGAAAATTCTCTTCGCTGATGACAGCAATATTATAGTCACTGAGAGAACAAGAGAACTCCTTACCGAGAAAGCAAATGAAACTCTCAAGGATGTTTACGATTGGTCAATAAGCAACAAATTGACATTAAACATAAAGAAAACTAATGCCATGAACTTCAGTTTGAAGAGGAAAAATGACAATGTTAAATTAAATGTAGATGGCACCTCTATAGACTGTGTAACAAATGCAAAATTTCTAGGAATGAATATTGACTCTCAGCTGAAGTGGTGCGAACACACAAAGGTACTTGCAAACAGAATGTCATCAGCATGTTATGCCCTTAGAATTCTATCATCTGTGTGTAACATGCAGTGTCTTTTAGTTACATATTATTCATATGTACACTCAATTCTTAGCTATGGCATTCTTTTTTGGGGAACAAATCCACAAAATATGAACACAATTTTCAAACTCCAGAAAAGAGCCATAAGAATAATAACCAGAAATAGTAGTCGAGCTCATTGTAAAGATCTGTTCAAAACACTGGGAATTTTAACTGCTCCATGTGAACACATTTACCAGTCAGTTGTACACATCAAAAGTAACATTGGCAATTACTGCACAAACAGCTCTGTCCATGACCATGCAACAAGAGATAGACTCAACTTACATTTACCAAGAAAAAATAAACATAAAACTCAAAACAGCATTTTCTACCAAGGAATAAAACTGTACAATAAATTACCAAAAGAGATTAAAGAAATTTCAAAAATACACTTATTTAAGAAGGCAGCTAAAAAGTACCTGTTATGCAATACATTTTATACATTGAAGGATTACTTAGATAAAGCAGAGTAGGGGTTTGATAAAAAAATGTTATACAAACAAATAATAATAATAATGATGATCATAAAACATCCAATATTCCACATAACACCTTCACTTTATTATTTTTCTTCTTTTTTCCTTTCTAGAGACACTCTCCCCTCAAGCTATGCATAGCACAATACTAACACCTCTTCCTCTTTCTGAGCTCAACATCTCACTCATTATGAAGGGATGCTGACTCAGTTTTTCAGGATAGCAAATGGGAACTTGCAGTACAGAAAATGGCCCAAGGATCACCTGTGTGTGTGTGTGTGTGTGTGTGTGTGTGTGTGTGTGTGTGTGTGTGTGTGTGTGTGTGTGTGTGTGTGTGTAGTGAGTGAAGTGTTATGAAACAATGTGTGTATAGTGTGTGCAGTGACTGATAGTGAAATATGAGTGAATAGTGTGGCATTACATTATTTAATGAGTTATTTGTAAATAAATTATTGTATACCAGGAGTAAAATCTAATGATTGTCTCTAACTAGAAGTCTGTAAATATATATGTATACGAATTAGCTTATTGTAAATTGATCTAAGCTTGTAAATACTTTGACATGTCCTATATCCTTGTAAAAAGAGATCTACGGATGAATAAAACTACTACTACTACTACTAGAACACTGGCGGAGCTGTCGTTTTCCACAGGTGATTCGCAGTTCCTACGTGATTGTGGCCTCACAACTGGAATTAACAGACTTTGAACGGCGAATGATACTTGAAGCTGGACGCGTGGGACATTTAATTTTGGGAAATATTTGGGGAATTCAGTATTCCCAGAACGGTAGTGTCAAGAGTGGGCCGAGAATACCAAATTTCAGGCATTAGGTCTCACCGCGGACAACCCAGAGCCCGACGGCCTTCACTTAAGGACCGAGACCAGCGGCGTTTGCGTAGAGTTGTCAGTGCTAATAGACAAACAACACTGCGTGATATAACAGCAGAATTTGTTGTAGGACGTACATCCAGTGTATCCGTTAGGACAGTACTACGACATTAGGCGTTAATGGGCTATGGCAGCAGACGACAGTCACAAGTGCCTTTGCTAACAGCACCCGACTTCGCCTGCACAGCCTCTCCTGGCCTCGTGACTATATCGCTTGGAACATAGACTACTGGAAGACCGTGTCCTAATTAGATGAGTCCCGATTTCAGTTAGTAAGAGCTGATAGTAAGGTTCGAGTGTGGCGCAGACCTCACGAAGCTATGGACCCAAGTTGTCAAAAGGGTACTGTGCAAGTTGGTGGTAGGTCCATAATGGTGTGGGGGGCTATGTTTACGTAGAATGGGCTGGCTTCTCTGATCCAACTGAACTGACCATTGAATGGATATGGTTGCGCTCGACTACTCGGAGACCATTTTCAGCTATTCGTGGACTTAATGTTCCCAAACAAGGATGTAATCTTTATGGGTGACAATGCGCTACTTCACCGGGCTAGAATTGTTCGTGATAGATTTGAATAACATTCTGGTCAGTTAGGACGACTGAATTGGTCACACAGATCGCCCGACACGAATCCCATCGCACATTTGTGCTACATAATCGTGCGGCCAGTTCGTGAACAAAATTCTGCATCGGCGGCACTTTGGCAACAATGGATGCTTATAGAGACAACATGACTCAGTGTTTCCGCAGGGGACTTCCAACGATTTGCTGCTGCACTGCGCCAGGAAAAAAGAGATGCGATACGATATTAGGACGTATCCCATGACTTTTGTCATCCCAGTGTATACCACATCTCTGTCCAAAGATCACGACACGTGAAAGTGTAAAATCTGTTGATTCCTTTTGCTCATATTCAGTATTTATTTTCGCCCAATAAGTGTAAAACCAAGGGAAGCTGAATACTGTGTATCTTCGGGCATATCCTGCAAATATAGATCACGACAACGGGTTTACCATGGATATCATGAGTCAGTGGTAACAATGTAACAGTTTATCGTTTCGTATACTTTCCGTTACGACCACAGCGTTTGGCTGTATGTGGTCCAAACAATGATCCTAGCACACTACCACCTGATGATGAGTCTACAGTGGCTCCAAAACGAGTTAATGGTCAGAAAATAAATCTTGTCAAAGATCCAAAAATGGGACTACTTGCATATTTGTACACAAATAAATCGAGAATTTAGTTCACAGGGCAGTTCGTCATCTACAATGGATACACTGAAAAAAATCACAGAGTTATTTTAATCCTTTCCTTTCAAAAAGCGGCCTTATCATTCCAACCCCCGTCTGATAATGAGATGATATGACAGAACACAAAGAGCGTAGACATAAAATGTTCTGCGATATTGCACCGAATTTCTCTGATATCGAAACAATGAGCTTGTAACTAGAAAATAAAAGTGTTGATTCACAGCACTACAGGTTTGTGTGGTTACTGTAAAAGTTCCAATTATCTACACCAAATAGGCGTTGTAGCCGTATATCACTTACGAAGAGGGCCCATATGATAGTTTGTAGGGTGGCGGGGTAGACTTGGGAGCATGGAGTATTTAAAATATTTTGGAAGACGAAAGGCGGGTTGTAAGTAGCCATAAGTGTTGCAAATATTTTATTCAAAGAAAAACACCTGACTCCACTACATAATTAATTTCTGTTTGCTGAGAGCCGAGTGTGCGGGGGGGGGGGATATGCCCCCGGGTATGGACGCCCTTGTCACTTAGGACTCCACAAAAAAAATCATACAATATTTTGTAAAATCAAGTCGTTAGTTAATCTGAATTTCAAATTCACAATCAGTGTAGAAAATTTAATGAGCCAAACTCGTTCAGATCCGCTTATAGCGATGACTCAGCAGATGTGCCGAGCCCGCAGCAGGAATGTCTCTGCCATTTAGGTGACTGTGAGCAAGAACGTAAATAATGTCCAAAGATTCACTTCCAGCTTCGTAATAATCTTTAATGCGATTCATTATTTCACTGCTGCATAACTCATAAGGTTTGGTGTGAACCTGTCCATAGTTTAATTTTCAGGTGGCGATACAAATATGCATCTGTATGCAGGCACGCGCCCACCTAACGCCGTCCAGGTGACAAATGTGGAGGGGGACACATTTCCATCGGCGGTGAACGACCGCGCAGGCTTGCCCCGCCTGCTCTGTCGCCCCAAGTCTGCCGAAGGAACGTCAGGCCGCTGCTGTGTTCTAGCCTTCTCAGTCCATTTGCGAATCATGTGTGAGACGTAATTGGGATGTTGACTGATTCTTTGCGCACAGCAGTGTTAGTTGGCAGATAGTTAACTTCAGTTGCATTTGCATCCTCAAATGCTGAAAGTAGCAACCACGCAAGGAAACATTATCATAGTAATTGATATCCATAGCCGTTTCGTAGAGGCTTACATTGAGTTGACTGATCATACTTTACATCCTGCACCCTGAAGGCACATATAATTTCCTGTTTTAATGGAAGTCTGTTTCTGGGATACTCCATGCGTAAATTAGAACAAAATACGAGGCCTATTCGGAAAGTGAGGAGCAATCGATCGTGAAATGGAAAATGCCACTGTGAAAATACGGCAAGGCTTTTTACAGACAATTTGGGCAGTGTCTCTAGTATGCCCGTCGATCGCATCAAGACGCTCTTTTCAGTTGTGAGCGCACTGTGAGCGAGTAAAGCTGCCTATAACAACGATGTCTCCCGCCAAGTTGGAGGCCCCACTGAGAGGCTTCGCCTTAATGAATGCAGCCCACCTAACACAACTGTCACGCACTTCCTTCATCATGGCAATTCTCGGGCGCACTCTGCAGGTGCAGTGAAGACGCTCCTGCAGCCTTTTCGATGGGAAGTGTTCGATCACCCACAACACAGCCCTAATTGGCTCGTCCTGAGAATCATCTCTGTTCACATGAAACGCTGGATACGAAGACAATACTTGGGTGCAGGCTACGCGCCGTAGACCAGCGTAGAGAATTATCGGAAAGCACAGGCGGCTGCCTTCTATGACGATGATATTGGAAATTTCGTATAAAGCTCCGACAAATGTCTAAGTCGGAGCGGTGACTATGTAGAGACTAGAAGGTGTAGCTAAAATGTTCAAAGAAAACAGTTCTGATATTCACTGTGGTTTCCATTTCGTGGTCTATCGTTCCTTACAACCCTCGTATTTTTCTTTTTTAATTTTAATTTTTAATAAAAATTTTCCCTCGGTGTCGTATTTGATACCTGGGAACTCTATTATTGCACAATGTTCACGAAAGGTAAGAACCACATAATGTTCTTACTTGCAAATTTCTTCAACTTCAGCTACTGTAACTGTTTGGTTACGTACTGTGAAACTTCAAGAAACAGTTGTGTACACTTGTGATGCATTAAAATACACTGCATTCTGTACAACGAATGAAGGTACATCCTGTGAACCTACATTTGCATCTCCAATTCTGATAATTTCCCGGGTGTCGAGAACGAGCCTCACTGTGGTATCTGCATTTTTACCGCGAGTAGCGAGCTACAGTATGGTGGTAACGAGGTCTTATTAATATTCCAAGACAATATACTTTTTATCTCCTGAGCTGCCGCCTTGCAAAACGTCTCGTGGGGATGTAGTACTCAAACGTTCTAACGCCTCCGGGCATTTTATCAAGCACACGTGCGTATCCAGACAATCACCTTCTAAGTTCTTGTTGCGGATAAATCTCTGTGCCCTCATCTACGTTGTTTTCGATTTCATCACTCTCCACTTGTTGGCACCACTGTTCTGTCGCGTCATGGCAGTGGAACTTCAAAAGTTGAATGTGTATGTATCTGCAAGGCTTACCAATTCTACCTTTAATCTCGATTAAATCCGTTACACAGTTTTGACCATTGGTAAACAGATGACATTCCCCAGATTCTAAATTAGTTTCAGCACACTTTTCCCAAAGGAAACCCATTCCGAAAATACATCGTTCTATCAACCCTTCGATCACCAGGAAAAACGATTAGAATACGATCTCCTCAATCTGTACTTCGATCACGGGTTGCACTTTAATCAGCTTGGATTTGCCACCTATGGCACCTAGTATCCTACAATTCTGTACTGGGTAGTTTGGTAGGACCTTGTGACTGCCAATAGTTTTGAAAAGGGCTTTCTATATCACACTAATCTTGGCACCGATGTCAACTAAGATATTGGTCAGTATTTTTCCTACTAGCGCCTGTACACTTGCTTGAACTATGACAGCCAGCTTCTTCGTGCAAAAACGGTATTTCATCGTTTGTCAATACATCTCTTATGTGAGCTTCACCTTGGTATCTCAGTAAATTGTTGTGCTGATTGCACTGATCGTCCCTACGACTATCCATGGCCAACATTGGTGGGCATGATGTGGCCACGTTTTGTTTAACGCCACATTATTGTCGGTTGGTGTCTCCTTCGTCACTTCAGTAACGTTAACGGGCGTTGCATTATTTATACGTTGCGCATCTCGGTCATTATTTGGTCCTGAGTTCACAGGCGTAATATTATTTTGTGCCTGAAATTGGAACGGTTGGTTCGTTTGAACATACTGCCATTATGTATTTCTAGGATCGACTAAGTTTTCATTGCTATTGTGCTGTAGTTGACAATGGTTATAAGAGTTTTCCCAATGATTTCCACCACCCTGCCTATTCCGCCGGGCCTATTCCGCCGGCCGGTGTGGCCGAGCGGTTCTAGGCGCTTCAGTCTGGAACCGCGCGACCGCTACGGTCGCAGGTTCGAATCCTGCCTCGAGCATGGATGTGTGTCATGTCCTTAGGTTACTTAGATTTAAGTAGTTCTAAGTTCTAGGGGACTGATGACCTCAGATGTTAAGTTCCATAGTGCTCAGAGCTATTTGAACCATTTTTTAGCCTATTCCAGTTTCCATTTCCGCTGCCAGAGTAGCCAGAATAATTCCTATCATCATTCTTCCTACTTCTTTTAAAGCCTTGCTTGTAATTAGAATTGTAATTGGAATTAAAATTGCCTTCCGAATTCGGGTTTTGCATTTGTGCGGCAGACGCTGCATCGACAAAAGCCGGGCGTGGCTTAGTCGCCCGCTCGCATTGTTGACGCCGTATTGGTGCGGCGGAGACTGATGTCCGCCACCGTTAGGATAACTATTTTGGCTGTTACCGCTGTGCCTCGCGTCTTCATAAATCAAATCTATGGAATCTAAGATCGATAAGAACTGTCCAAGTTTTTCTCTAATGTTAATGGGCGATTTGGCTTTCAAAATCCGTATAACATCAGTATGTGAAACTAGTTCATCCCAGAAATGCGTTTTGTTTAGATACTATTCGAAGTATTTCCGTAACGGTCCAAACTTTGGACTGTATTGTTCAAGAGCGAACACCGATTTTCTCAATCGTCCCTGTACACAGAGCGACTAGTACTTAGAAAGTAAAGCACTTTCGAATTGCTGTAATGGTTGGCTAGTTTCAGACATTTCGGTCGCTCACATCGCCTTGAATGTATCCGGTAACATACTGAATCCTTTGCTGTTCGGATCACGCCTTGGGTAACACATTTCTGAGTGACTTGATAAAAATAACAGGATGTACTGACCTGCGTTCAGGGATAAACACTTCGAGAAATGCAGTCAACAATGTTGGTTCTACTGTTGTCTGTTTCCTATTCACATTCTGGTGTCGTCGATTGCCATACCCTTCGTAGTTAAGCGAAAACTTATTAACATTGGTATTGAGATAGTCACTATGTGCACCGTCGTCCTTACCTGAGTGTGTGTTTTCCGGTTCTTCCCCTTCTTCTGAATCTCTATGTTGCCACTTAATCTCATGAAGTTGCCTGTTAATTTGGTGCCCTTCCGTCTGTCATTTTGTAACAGCTGTATTCTTTTTAGTGTAAACTTGTTCCATTGTGTTATTCGTAGTTTCCTATAATTCTGTTGCGGTTGATATGAATATATTTCTCCTGCAAAAATTTATAGTTAGTTTCCTTATTTGGTCAGGTACATCTTTTACCGTAGTTTTTAATTTCTCAATGTCCTGATTCATATTATTGAAATCTTCCGTTCTTACTTCAATCACTTGACCAGCCACGTCGGTTTTTAAGTGTGTTATCTGTGTTGCCAGGTTGTTTTGCATATCTGCAAGATACTTTACTTTAGTTTCTAAACTGCTCATTTGTGTACTGACGTTTGTTTCTGAACTGCTCATCTGTGTAGTCATTTGTGTGGTTGACTGATTTGCAGACTGTGTCAACAGATCAGTTTGCATAGCTTTGAACAATTTTTATGTTTCCTATCGTAGGCGCCTGCACACGAGCCATGCGGGATATACCTGGCGCACAAGCGCAGTACACAGTGATTACGCGCAAAATGGGAAAAGAAGTCTGATCTCTTGTAAAGTCGTTCATTCTACGCGGGAAGCTCAAGGGGGAACGTGTGACATATTGAAACGTCATTCGTTCAAATTATTTATGTGTCTCGATGATCGTATTTAATAAGAAATTGTTTTTATCACTATTTATTATTTGTTATTCTCTTATGTAGGTTACTACTGTTCTGAATTACAGACTCAACAGTTAATTTTATATTACGACACTTGGTTACACAGGTACATGTATTTAACAGTATTTTGCACGTGGAGGACCCATTTGATTTTGGAAATATTGCCCTGTCAGTCGCAGTAAATCTTCGGATTGTGGCAGAACGACGACGAAAACAAAATGCCAGATGTTGTTGAGTTGCAGTCAAATCAAACAAGAAATAAGGCACTACGATACAAATCGATAATCACCGTATAACGTTATATGCATATTACTAAGAAAGAAATGACTGCCGACGAACCTATTATGATATAGCGGGTCGTACCTTTCCACGCTGTAGGCCTGAAATAAGACGCTTAACGCGTCTTTGCTCCATTACATTTCTAGAATACAAAGCAATCAACAGAGAAAATGATTTCACAAACAACTAATAAATAAGAGAGCCTACGGAAAGAAAATAATTCCTTCATTTATGAAACCTACCTACTGAAAAAAATGCGGAAAAATCCCGAACACAAACATCTGAAATTAGCCACTAGCCGCCTAACAAAAAGAAAATAACAAGCAGGAAGCACTGTGGTACATCCTTCTGCGCCTGCGTGAATTGACAGCACTTCAGAACTGCTCTCTACTCAGGCGCGCGGATAATGTGTCTGCTAATTTTCGTAGTTTCGCCCATTCTGCCGCTAGATGGCTGTCTCGGTAGACCAGTACCGTTCGTGGCGGATCACCCTGTAACACCCTCTCAATAGGTTTACGTGAACCAACCTGTAGTTACAGATGTGCACGCTTGGGGCGCTGGTGCATAGGTGTACGTTTTACGCCCATTGTCTAATAGGGGCTTTACGACACAGTACCACTAGTCTCTGCGATCGTGGAATCGCTATTGTGACATTTTCTACCTCAGGGTTTATTAAATACTGAGCAACAAGTTCGTCTTCCGATAAACTATCCACTGAGTTAGTTTGAGACTAAGTTTCACCATCGTCATTTGTACTATTGCAGTAATTCGTATCACTCGTAATGACATCACAGATGACGTAGTGCTGTTCATTTAAATTAATGCAGTAAAATATCTCTCTGCTCAGACAATAGGCTGACGATCCAGAATCCCGCGCGCAACTACTAAAAATTTTCCGCCATCGTGTGACACATTCACGTATAATATATTTACAAAAATCTGAAAATATACCTGAAAAATAAATTTTGGAAAAAATGGGTGCTACGCAGAGGATATCACAAAAATTGCAATTCTGTCGCACATTTACGATCAACCAGTGGTGTAATAGTGCTCTTGCTCTTATCCTACGTATTTCCTTCCTTTTCTTTCTTTTCTTGGTAGTAGGTTTAATGTACCAAAACTTCCTTCTTTTCCAGATTTTTAAAGATAAATATTTGTCAATTTTATGGACTGATTTCGGTAATAATTTTCTTGTCTGGTACGCTGTTGGCGTAACATTTAGGAGAAACAATTGGTTATAGTCACAATAATGGGCGGAAAAAATTACCTAAATATTTTAACTTAAAATTTGTACAAATGTTTTCTGAAGCAAAGATCATGGTACCTGGTCGCCATTGTAACCGCCCTGTTAAACTGTTAAAACCTTAGTCAGTCGATGTCGCAATTTTGAAACAAGAGTTAGTATGAATGATGCGTAATAAATATTTCGCGTGAAGCACCGTTGCGACAGAGGCCAAGGTCAATTGTGGAAACTAAGAAGGTGAATATTAAAAGTAACATTATTAAGGAATACATCTGACTGACTATACAAAATACGAGAGCACATACATTCGCGCGTGATTGGTTCAAAATAAGAACTAATACTGTAAGGGAAATGGGTCATAAGTATAGTTACATCGGTACACACTCAGTTGTATGCGAATGTACGATCGGGATAGAGGCACGTAAGTTCTATCATTCCCCGTGGCCTGGGTAAAAACAACTGTGGTTAAAATGCATTTATTCATCTGAGAAAGAAATTAATCGGACTTTGTAATTAAATGAAAAGAAGGATTGCAGGTTTTAAATGTCGCGGCAAATATGACCTAAATATTGAAACTAACATTGGCGGTCACGGAAGAAAAGAGATAAACACATTCACGTACCTCTATTGTTGTGCAGCATTGTCGTGAAAATCTAAATTCTCCGTATTCTTCCAGAGTTACAGGAGCTGGGATCCATAGTTTCGTAAATGAGAACATCGTATTGTTTCAGAAGTTGCTTTCGTGTTTTAGCAAAATTTCACTTGAAATTACAGAGCACTTCCTCTATAAATCTTATCACCAGGACATGAGAACAACGAAAGATCAATATCACTAAAACTAATAAACGAAGCGTAAATATTCTTTTGTCGGTCAGCGTTAAATACTTTTCAAATGAATCTTTGGTACGAAGTCGAATAATTTTTTAAACATTTATCAATAAGAAAAAAATAATTAAGTTTCTTTGCAGTACGCAGATATGAAAAGTTGTAGCATAATAGTAAGAAAGAGTGGACAGGTCACGAAATAGTCGAAATATGAGAGGAAAATAGATAATTTGAAAAAAGTGAGGGAAGGGCTAATATAATGCAGCATGTGATAAGCAATTACTTTATCGATAGTTCTGTTATTTACATTTGAGAACAAAACGTGTCCTTTCCTTCTTATTAGCATTACAGTTCTGTTCTCTAACAGTCAGGCAGATAACTTATCGTCTATAATTTTGATTTGCAAGAGAAAGATAATAGAACTTCAGACAACGAACGTTTATTTCTCTTGCTTGTGGTATTCAAGAGAAGCACGATGTCATTTACCCTGGAGCTATCGCGCGATTGCAGGGTTAGAAATAAATGCTGTCTATGAAAAATATCGACAGTGAGAAACATCGGCAACCGATGTTGCTTGTTCAGGCAGGGAGAAGCCGAACACAAATTATCGGGATGAAAGTAGCGTCTCACCGTCTCTCAAATAACTATGCATGCCTTCTTTCCAAAAATTTTATACGTAGCTTTTTCTCGACTAGTAAAACCCATATTCAGACATAGCAATAATTTAGAAACCCGTTTCACGTTACACCTATTATCCACTGGACTACCTCTTTGCTGATGACAGTCTTCAGTAAGTTACGGTTGCGAAATGAGTAACGACAGCCAATTCACAGCTACTATGTTTGCTATAAAAACCAAAATTATGGCCCGTGTAACCAGTCTTCATCTTCTGTCTTCACGAACACACTTAAAACTGTACTTACGTGCATTCCCTACCAAAGATAACGACCTTTCTCGTTACTAATGGTACCTATGCTCTGTTTTTCAACTGGCGTGTTAATACATAGGCAGGAGAAGAATACCCACAGGGGTTTCGCAAGGAACGGGTCACAGCAAAGAAAACATTTTTACGAGGAAAGTCAGAAACGAGGGAACTACAGACCAAATTAAAGTTTACTGGTACTCGGTAAAACACCGTCAATCACTTACGGACCATAAGCATTATAGATATTGTTTCTTATCAGTGAAAATAATCAAGAAATCAACGTTAAATTACTGGACGACGGGTTGTCTCCATGTTTCTGTCTGCATTGTAAAATATTCAGTGTACAGATAATCGAAGTTACTAGTTCAGAATGTGACCACCAAATGTTTCACGGTGGCATCCGTGAATATTCTGTGCTACTACTGAACTTAAGGATAGCCACTATCTCTTCATCGATAGGGAAACATATCATTAAAGTAGTACTACCCCGATATTCTTCATGTTGACAGCAGAAGAAAGTGCACACAGCCTGGAACTCCGACACGGGGTATATTTATAATGCTATAATGCAAGTGTCACCCGATCAGTAAATGTACTACGTGGCAGAATTATTCTACATCTACATCTACATGACTACTCTGCAATTCACATTTAAGTGCTTGGCAGAGGGTTCATCGAACCACAATCATACTATCTCTCTACTATTCCACTCCCGAACAGCGAGCGGGAAAAACGAACACCTAAACCTTTCTGTTCGAGCTCTGATTTCTCTTATTTTATTTTGATGATCATTCCTACCTATGTAGGTTGGGCTCAACAAAATATTTTCGCATTCGGAAGAGAAAGTTGGTGACTGAAATTTCGTAAAAAGCTCTCGCCGCGACGAAAAACGTCTATGCTGTAATGACTTCCATCCCAACTCGTGTATCATATCTGCCACACTCTCTCCCCTATAACGCGATAATACAAAACGAGCTGCCCTTCTTTGCACCCTCTGGATGTCCTACGTCAATCCCACCTGGTAAGGATCCCACACCGCGCAGCAATATTCTAACACAGGACGAACGAGTGTAGTGTAAGCTGTCTCTTTAGTGGACTTGTTGCATCTTCTAAGTGTCCTGCCAATGAAACGCAACCTTTGGCTCGCCTTCCCGACAATATTATCTATGTGGTCCTTCCAACTGAAGTTGTTTGTAATTTTAACACCCAAGTACTTAGTTGAATTGACAGCCTTGAGAATTGTACTATTTATCGAGTAATCGAATTCCAACGGATTTCTTTTGGAACTCATGTGGATCATCTCACACTTTTCGTTATTTAGCGTCAACTGCCACCTGACACACCATACAGCAATCTTTTCTAAATCGCTTTGCAGCTGATACTGGTCTTCGGATGACCTTACTAGACGGTAAATTACAGCATCATCTGCGAACAGTCTAAGAGAACTGCTCAGATTGTCACCCAGGTCATTTATATAGATCAGGAACAGTAGAGGTCCCAGGACGCTTCCCTGGGGAACACCTGATATCACTTCAGTTTTACTCGATGATTTGCCGTCTATTACTACGAACTGCGACCTTCCTGACAGGAAATCACGAATCCAGTCGCACAACTGAGACGATACCCCATAGCTCCGCAGCTTGATTAGAAGTCGCTTGTGAGGAACGGTGTCAAAAGCTTTCCGGAAATCTAGAAATACGGAATCAACTTGAGATCCCCTGTCGATAGCGGCCATTACTTCGTGCGAATAAAGAGCTAGCTGCGTTGCACAAGAGCGATGTTTTCTGAAGCCATGCTGATTACGTGTCAATAGATCGTTCCCTTCGAGGTGATTCATAATGTTTGAATACAGTATATGCTCCAAAACCCTACTGCAAACCGACGTCAATGATATAGGTCTGTAGTTAAATGGATTACTCCTACTACCCTTCTTGAACACTGGTGCGACCTGCGCAATTTTCCAATCTGTAGGTACAGATCTATCGGTGAGCGAGCGGTTGTATATGAGTGCTAAGTAGGGAGCTATAGTATCAGCGTAATCTGAAAGGAACCTAATCGGTATACAATCTGGACCTGAAGACTTGCCCGTATCAAGCGATTTGAGTTGCTTCGCAACCCCTAAGGTATCTACTTCTAAGAAACTCATGCTAGCAGATGTTCGTGTTTCAAATTCTGGAATATTCCATTCGTCTTCCCTGGTGAAGGAATTTCGGAAAACTGCGTTCAATAACTCCGCTTTAGCGGCGCAGTCGTCGATAACAGTACCATCGGCACTGCGCAGCGAAGGTATTGACTGCGTCTTGCCGCTTGTGTACTTTACATACGACCAGAATTTCTTCGGATTTTCTACCAAATTTCGAGACAATGTTTCGTTGTGGAACCTATTAAAGGCATCTCGCATCGAAGTACGTGCCAAATTTCGCGCGTCTGTAAATTTTAGCCCATCTTCAGGATTTCGCGTTCTTCTGAACTTCGCATGCTTTTTCCGTTGCCTCTGCAACAGCGTTCGGACCTTTTTTGTGTACCACGGGGGATCCGTTCCATCTCTTACCAATTTATGAGGTATGAATATCTCAATTGCTGTTGCTACTATATCTTTGAATTTGAGCCACATCTCGTCTACATTCGCATAGTCAGTTCGGAAGGAATGGAAATTGTCTTTTAGGAAGGCTTCTAGTGGTACTTTATCCGCTTTTTTAAATAAAATTATTTTGCGTTTGTTTCTGATGGATTTGGAAGAAATGGTATTGAGCCTAGCTACAATGACCTTGTGATCACTAATCCCTGTATCAGTCATGATGCTCTCTATCAGCTCTGGATTGTTTGTGGCCAAGAGGTCAAGTGTGTTTTCGCAACCATTTACAATTCGCGTGGGTTCGTGGACTAACTGCTCTAAATAATTTTCGGAGAATGCATTTAGGACAATCTCGGAAGACGTTTTGTGCCTACCACCGGTTTTGAACAAGTATTTTTGCCAACATACCGAGGGTAGGTTGAAGTCCCCACCAACTATAACCGTATGAGTGGGGTATTTATTTGTTACGAGACTCAAACTTTCTCTGAACTGTTCCGCAACTGTATCATCGGAGTCTGGGGGTCGGTAGAAGGAGCCAATTATTAACTTAATTCGGCTGTTAAGTATAACCTCCACCCACACCAATTCGCACAGAGTATCTACTTCGACTTCACTACAAGATAAACCACTACTGACAGACACCAACACTCCACCACCAATTCTGCCTAATCTATCTTTCCTGAACACCGTCTGAGACTTCGTAAAAATTTCTGCAGAACTTATTTCAGGCTTTAGCCAGCTTTCTGTACCTATAACGATATCAGCTTCTGTGCTTTCTATTAGCGCTTGAAGCTCAGGGACTTTTCCAGCGCAACTACAACAATTTACAACTATAATTCCGACTGTTCCTTGATCCAAGCACGTCCTGTAATTGCCAAGCACCCTTTGACATTGCAGCCCATCCCGCACTTTCCCGAGGCCTTCTAACCTAAAAAACCGCCCAGTCCACGCCACACAGCCTCCGCTACCCGTGTAGCCGCCAGCTGAGTGTAGTGAACTCCTGACCTATTCAGCGGAACCCGAAACCCCACCACCCTATGGCGCAAGTCAAGGAATCTGCAGCCAATACGGTCGCAAAACCGTCTGAGCCTCTGATTCAGACCCTCCACCCGGCTCTGCACCAAAGGTCCGCAGTCGGTTCTGTCAACGATGCTGCAGATGGTGAGCTCTGCCTTCATCTCGTAAGCAAGACCGGCAGCCTTCACCAAATCAGATAGCCGCTGGAATCCAGAGAGAATTTCCTCAGATCCAAAGCGACACACGTCATTAGTGCCGACATGTGCCACCACCTGCAGCTGGCTGCACCCTGTGCTCTTCATGGCATCCGGAAGGACCATTTCGACATCAGGAATGACTCCTCCCGGAATGCACACGGAGTGCACACTGGATTTCTTCCCCTCCTTAGCCGCCATATCCCTAAGGGGCCCCATTACGCGCCTAACATTGGAGCTCCCAACTACCAGTAAGCCCAACCTCTGCGATTGCCCGGACCTTGAAGGCTGAGAATGATCCTCTGAAACAGGGCAGGCAGCTGCATCTGGCTCAGCCAGAGACAGTGCCTGAAACCGGTTTGTCAGACGCACCGGGGAGGCTTTCTGGTCAGCTTCCGGGGACGCCTTTCGCTGCCTGCCACGCCTTGGAACGACCTCCCAATCAACCACAGGCGAGGGCTCAGCCCCACTGCGGGCAGCAACCGGGGCAACTACAGCGGCAGACCGATCTGGGGACAGACGGGATGAGGTTGACATCCCCGTGATACCCGAGTCCGGCTCCCCACAGTGGTGCCCATTGGCAACAGCCTCAAGCTGCGCGACCGAAGTCAGCGCCGATTGCAGCTGTGAGCGAAGGGATGCCAAGTCAGCCCTCATCCGAACACAGCAATCGCAGTCCCTGTCCATTCTAATCGATGTTTAACAACAGTTACTGAAACACGAGTCGGTGCCTAGATAACGCAAGCGGAACACGCAAAGAATGTATCAACTAACCTGTACAAATGCCTAACGACTGCACTACAATCTGCTGAATTTACGATTACAGTAACTAAAACTCGAAATTGCACCTCCTATACGAAACTCACACGCAATTTGAATAAGAATCTACGAAGTAAACACTAAAGCGCGATGCTACAACTGTCAAATACTATAATACGCCCGAAATATATGAATTAAACAATGCAAGTACCCAAAAACACGCAAAGAAATTAATTAAACTATGTAACAAATAAGTAAGCTAGGGTTATACGACTTGCTGCTGCAGCTGCTTATCCAACGGCGGCAGGGAGCACACTGACTGGCCAACCGACTCTGGCCGTTCACAACAAAAACAGAAGACAGACGACTACGCAAATTTGCACTATTCAGGTACTAAGGCGCGATGCTACAACCCTCAAATACTATAATACGCCCGAAATATACGAATTAAACAATGCAAGTACCCAAAAACACGCAAAGAAATTAATTAAACTATGTAACAAATAAGTAAGCTAGGGTTATACGACTTGCTGCTGCAGCTGCTTATCCAACGGCGGCAGGGAGCTGTTTCTTCTACGATTTTTATTAAGTGAAACACTGATAACTGGCAGCAGTGTGCATCTTCTTACGACGAGAATAATTATCGATGGATGCCACACAAATTGGTACCTTATCAGATATTAGCAAGTGTTTTGGGCTAACAATATAGAGTTACATTCTTTCCCTACACAGAAAGAACCTACTTGGTGAAATAAAGTTATAGGCTGCACAAGTATGATATGAAAATCTCTTTCCGTTAGTCTAAGCGTGATTTAACAGTAGACTTCAATATTACGTAATTTTTTATTTAAAGCCATTCCAGTTTTAAATTAACAGGTAAGTTAATAAAGAAGCATTTTGTCAATTTTATCACAGAATCATCATAGGCATTCAAGGTCATTGTAGCATTAATTATTGTATTGTTCCATGATGACCGATTTTTATTTTCATCGGCAATGCAATTCCTATGCAGTTTGGCATAAACAATCACCAGAAAGTGTCAGACAAGAAAGAAACAAATGATAAATAGTGTTAAACGAAACATACACTTTTACAAATAAATAAGATTAAAAAGGTAACACATCACGTTAAAACGACACCATTAGTATCTCCTAAAGATTCGTATGTACGAGAACGTACAATCGACTAGTACTAACTGTTTACTTACGTTTCTATTTGTTTTTGTGTTTACTTCTAATTAAGTGTCTCTTATCTTATACACTTTCTGATGATGCCTTACGTCGAAAAACGTTAAAGGGAAATAGCCTATGCAAATAAAAACCGACCAAGACGGAACAATGTACCACAGAAGGAGCCGTTGATAGAAGATGGGTGAAAAATGTTTCTAGACGGTTTAAAGCGGAAATACTTGATTTACCCAAGAATGAAACTCTTTTAATTCGTCAAGGCAATTGAAATGTCTGACGAATGCCCGAAATTTTCTACAGCAGAAGAAAATACCTACCAAGGAAAACTCGTGACAGAGATAAAGTGTGGTGTCAGAGCTCAATTACGCTATCCGCATTTAGTATAGAGGATCAGAAAGGTTGACCGTGTGTATGTGAATGTACCAGTTATACACGCTGACTAAAATGAGAAGTCTTTGTGTGTCAACCCTTGTAACATAGGGTTACAAGGACTTCGGTTGTTCAATAAGAAATGAATATGGAAACATCTGCAGACGACTGTTCCGCAGTTAATTTATTTACTCAACAAGTTTCGATATTCTATGGCAAGCTTAGTCGGTTCATGAACGAAGGGATAGTGTCGTGTAACCAGTGATTTATGGACACCGGTTGTATAATATTGGCTCTGTATAAGAAATCTTGAACAGGAATACAATAGGGCAGGTCTGAAGATGAAGAAGTGTGAGTACATGGCTGTTGGAACGGAAAAAGTAAATGATTTGGAGTTAGGTGGAGAAGTAACTGCAGTGTCGGTATGGAAACGGCAAAATGTCATGGGGTGTTATTTAATAAACAGATCCCAAGCAATGATGAAATTACTGGTAGGATTAATAAAGGACGACTTGTAATAAGGGCAATAAACTTTGTTCTATGGAGCAAAGAGATAAGAAGAACAAGGGAGAATGGCAGGAAAAAAAGAGGGATCACGGAAGACAAGATATCTCAGAGCTGCGAACGAATCTTGCATCAATTCATTTGTGCCTGCATAAATAAAAAAATTCAGTGATTGACAAGTTAGTGAACAACGTCGGCAGGAAATTTCCATATTACAAGAAATCACCACAATACGAGGTAACGGAGGCTAGGAAGGTGGCAGAGCAAGTACACTCCTGGCAATGGAAAAAAGAACACATTGACACCGGTGTGTCAGACCCACCATACTTGCTCCGGACACTGCGAGAGGGCTGTACAAGCAATGATCACACGCACGGCACAACGGACACACCAGGAACCGCGGTGTTGGCCGTCGAATGGCGCTAGCTGCGCAGCATTTGTGCACCGCCGCCGTCAGTGTCAGCCAGTTTGCCGTGGCATACGGAGCTCCATTGCATTCTTTAACACTGGTAGCATGCCGCGACAGCGTGGACGTGAACCGTATGTGCAGTTGACGGACTTTGAGCGAGGGCGTATAGTGGGCATGCGGGAGGCCGGGTGGACGTACGGCCGAATTGCTCAACACGTGGGGCGTGAGGTCTCCACAGTACATCGATGTTGTCGCCAGTGGTCGGCGGAAGGTGCACGTGCCCGTCGACCTGGGACCGGACCGCAGAGACGCACGGATGCACGCCAAGACCGTAGGATCCTACGCAGTGCCGTAGGGGACCGCACCGCCATTTCCCAGCAAATTAGGGACACTGTTGCTCCTGGGGTATCGGCGAGGACCATTCGCAACCGTCTCCATGAAGCTGGGCTACGGTCCCGCACACCGTTAGGCCGTCTTCCGCTCACGCCCCAACATCGTGCAGCCCGCCTCCAGTGGTGTCGCGACAGGCTTGAATGGAGGGACGAATGGAGACGTGTCGTCTTCAGCGATGAGAGTCGCTTCTGCCTTGGTGCCAATGATGGTCGTATGCGTGTTTGGCGCCGTGCAGGTGAGCGCCACAATCAGGACTGCATACGACCGAGGGACACAGGGCCAACACCCGGCATCATGGTGTGGGGAGCGATCTCCTACACTGGCCGTACACCTCTGGTGATCGTCGAGGGGACACTGAATAGTGCACGGTACATCCAAACCGTCATCGAACCCATCGATCTACCATTCCTAGACCGGCAGGGGAACTTGCTGTTCCAACAGGACAATGCACGTCCGCATGTATCCAGTGCCACCCAACGTGCTCTAGAAGGTGTAAGTCAACTACCCTGGCCAGCAAGATCTCCGGATCTGTCCCCCATTGAGCATGTTTGGGACTGGATGAAGCGTCGTCTCACGCGGTCTGCACGTCCAGCACGAACGCTGGTCCAACTGAGGCGCCAGGTGGAAAGGGCATGGGAAGCTGTTCCACAGGACTACATCCAGCATCTCCATGGGAGAACAGCAGCCTGCATTGCTGCGAAAGGTGGATATACACTGTACTAGTGCCGACATTGTGCATGCTCTGTTGCCTGTGTCTATGTGCCTGTGGTTCTGTCAGTGTGATCATGTGATGTATCTGACCCCAGGAATGTGTCAATAAAGTTTCCCCTTCCTGGGACAATGAATTCACGGTGTTCTTATTTCAATTTCCAGGAGTGTATAAGCACTAAGAGCTATGGTGGAAGGCGACTGTCGTATTGCTATGCACATTCTCATGGAACCATTCCAGTCAAGATAAGAGATCATTAGCAAACGGAAGGTTTGCTGCAGTTCAAAGAAATACTGGCGGATATTAACTGGTGAGCTCAAGAAGCACTGCTTCAGCTGCAACGAGATAACGATCGCTGTAGTGGATCCTTGGCGAAGCGAAAGAGTCATAATCGAGCGTGAGTGAGGTAGAAAAGAAATGAGGAGGATGAAATGAGGAGGAATTGCGAAATATGCCTGACGTACTTTGTCCCATCAGAAGCACACAATTTCAGTCACCTTCCCATGTTTAGACAAGTTACCACAACTTTTATGAAGATGAGATCCACAATCCAATAATGTTCGTTCTTGCCAGACTCATCAAACAACATCCATCCAAAAATCTGGATTAATAGATTTCGAGTGGCGCTACCAATGTCTCAGTCTTCAGCAATGAAGAATAATTTCGTTTGCTCACACCTACATGAAGAAACTACAGGGAGCATACAATTGATTTTGGTAGATTGCAAAATGTACAATGATTTCAGGGGTATATTAAAGTAAAACTGCGGTTATTGATGATGGAGACAAAGGGTAATTCGAGGAGCAGGAATCTAATACAACATTCAAGGTAATTGTCAGTCGTAATTAGTTCTGGGACGCACCGTATGTTCTCGCGGAACTGAAATGAATTTGTCTGACAAAGTTACAATATCGACCCCACCATGGAGACACAATAGTGGGAAGAAGCAGGCATGATGAGAGAGCGTTTCAAGAGTTAGAACAAATAGGTGAGGACTACAGTGCAGAAGCATGAGAACCCGTCAGAGGAGCAAGAACCAGACAGTCGCAATCGGAGTGCCAGGCATCCACTGAGGCGAAATGATACTGAATACCGTAGGCAGATGCTGCGAGGCCACTGGACAGCAAATTATAATTCCGAGGAGCAGAACCGCAATGACAATGGGCAATTTTTAAGAAGAGTAGATGTTGTAGAGACCCGCAACCCCAATTCCAAACATAACCACTGGACCCATGAACAGAATGGCAGATTGAGAACCTGACTAGTGGCAGTAGCTCCATAATTGTCCAGGGGAAGCATCTAGAGACTTGCTTATTCACCGTGGTAAACTTAAAAACGTTATCACAAGGAAGAGGATAAAGAGGAGAGTACTGCCTATCTGATAAGTAATGTGAATCTGAGTGGTAGCGTAGTACCATGTGTATTAGACTCAGAGAGTAAGGTTTCGGTGCTTGATAAATAAGTATATTAGGCATGCAACAAGGAGAAGTGGTGGCCAGTGCTTAAAATGCACAGAATGAAATTGCATGATGCTGTGAGCAGCAAAAGTGATGAAGTAAAAGAACAAATTCGTATCCATTTTGAATGCCAGTCATAGATTTTCAGAGCGAGCTTTTTAATGGTTCAGAATCTTACCATGAAAGTAATCTTAGGACTCGGTTTCCTAAATCAGTATAAAATAGACTTGCGCCTCAAGCAAAGGTTTGCTGTAATGTGGATGAATGATCCAGAGGTCAAATTAAAATTTAAAGGCAATTTAAAGGAGCTAGGAGACGGAAGACTGGGTAGATTAGGACGCTAGGACACTAACGATGACTATTGCATGATGTTAGAGACCAAGATGAGCTTAAAATTTGTGTCATTTGCCCCCATGGGTAATGGGAGTCATGAAGATCGACGGTGGAGAGATTGTGAAGTAGAATCCAAGAAGGATAGAAATTGTGCATTTGGGCAATCACTGGTCTCTGTGGCGGAAATGAAATGAATTCAGTAAACTATGAGAATGAAAGATAGGACAATGGCGAGTATGAAGATGATAGTGAAGTGTGGAAAGACTTGGTCATCAGCAAGTGAGTCGCAAGACGAAGGCACTGAATACTTGAGGTGCAATGTCCTCGAAACCAGGAATCCAATATTTGATATCCACAATCTGAGGGAATATGTTGATGATTTACTGAACGCAGATGAGGATGACGAGCAGACTGAACCTACGATTCTGATAACAATCAGAACATGGCAAAAGATCGAAAGGAAAGATTTATGGTGAGAATAAGTGAGGGAAGTCTGGAGCTGCTATTTATGGAGTAGCAGACGAGAAGGAACATTTGCTATGAGGAGCAGCATAGATAATGAGGATAACCCTCAGGATAATCTATTTGAGAAAGAATCGGAGTACATATATATTGCATATCTGTAGTGCTCTGGCACGTATTACGCCGTGCTTTTCGTATATATGTATTTGCTCTTTATATTGGGATGATTTAGTGAGATGAGCAAGCATTATGGTTAAACTGAATAGGAAACGAATGTGAATATTAGTTCACCACTTTCCGTGCATATAAGGGAGAAGATGATGAGTTATTGAGACAAATTCTGATTGCAAGAATCGATTAGGGTGATCAAATTTTCTGTCAAGAACAAGGTACTTTTGAGGCCAACGAGCAAGCGTAAATATTGGTGCAATAAATTCCATTGTATCTATTGTTGTCCTTACTTGGTAATAAAAGTAATACATGACATTTTTCGAACCTGAGACACTATTAAGGGAAGCAGCATACCATGAACATTAAGAAATTCGAGAAATAAGAGTGGTATCACTGTTCAGGAACACACCAACCTGTCTCATTGTTTGTAGTAATGAGTGAATGAATCTGTATAAGATATGTGTAATCATATCCTTTTAGTGGCTGTTATAGGATTAGTTGAATGATAATTTTTGTATGGGAAATAACTTCAATCCTAGTTAGATTAATCTTTAGATACTGGGTGGTCGACACCAGAAAAAGAAATGTTAACCTAGGAAATGGTAGAGAGTACTCAATATAATGATAATGATGTGTGT
The DNA here is from genome assembly GCF_023897955.1 of Schistocerca gregaria. Classification (NCBI taxonomy): domain Eukaryota; kingdom Metazoa; phylum Arthropoda; class Insecta; order Orthoptera; family Acrididae; genus Schistocerca; species Schistocerca gregaria. The sequence continues at coordinate 493,688,303 of NC_064924.1, forward strand.
GTGTAAGATACCGACTGTTTTTTTATAAATGAGATGATGGATCATTGATGACGTTTTTGAAGCCATGTGGATTGAGTAGTGGGAGGAAGATATTAATGGAGCCCACTGTGAGAAATATACGAAGTCAGTGGCGTAGTGATGAATTTATACTGGGCGTGATTATGAATATTTCGATTGTGCTGTTGGAGAGTGTCTGCGTGATGGAGTTACTTCGTTCAGCAATGAAGAAAAGGAAAATGAAGTGCGAAATCCAGAGATTTTAGGCATGACAAGGGAGCATGTGTATTCCAACGAAAAAAGTGTGTGGACATACAAAGATCAAAGATGCACTCCAGCAAGTGAGTATGTGGTAAGCAGTTCAACCTAAGCTAAGAAGGTGGTAAGGTTGAAATGTTTAAGAACTAAAGAAACTCATGAAAGAGCTATTGTACAGTAATGTGTGTTGTTGCGATATTCTTTGTTTTTTCCAGTATGTTACAGAATAACGAGTGTTCCATAACAAGCTGTTAAGATATGGCAGCAGTATAGATGTTCATTGTTCGTACTTATTTCACTCCTCATGCAAGACTGGGTGAATTAAAATAATTAAAGAAAACATAACTAAGTAGTACCAAATCCAGCTGATGGAGAATTTTATTAGAATAACGATGATAAGAACCGCAGTGTGACACGAGCAACAGATTACGAATCATTTACGTTTTAATTCTGCTGGTAAATCTTATTTCACGTGTTCCTGAAGTTTTCGGACTCCACTAGTGCCGCCGCAGGGGCGAAGTTGGCCAAGAAACGCAAGTCATCAGTGTGCTGGTGAAGCCACACTTCTGGAAGTTTCGAAGGCTGATGGACGGATACGAAGAGGATCGTAGACCAAAAACATTGTATAGGTTGAAGCTCCAGATACCCTTTCTTTCCGAATGGTTGGACGAGAACAGAGTAACATTTAAAATCAGATAAGTATAGCCTCCAAATATTACCAGTTCTGACAGTCAGAAAATAGGCAAAATTCTGACAGATACCACTCGGCAAGGACTCACTCTGAGGTATCGATGGAAAGTATTCTAATATCAAAAACAATGGCAAATTTTAAAGATGGTAGCGTGACATCATTTTCTCCCTGGTGGGGCAGCAAGGTGGAGGCCGCGCCATCGTTCCGTGTTTCTGTAGTTAGGGCAAAAGACGCTTTGCTTTGGTACATATTATATACATAAACTTGTCGAAAGATAAGTTTTCTAGGAAGTGAATTTGATTGGTGATTATAAGTGTTTTTGACTTCATGACACACTCAAGGATTTTGATGATGCCAGACAGTGACGAAGTCTTTTCCAGTCACGACGCCGTTGCTAACATGCAAGTCAGTTAGTTTGTTGTCTTTGTTGTTCCGCTGTGTACTGTCTCAATGTTGCGAAACTGCCGTCGCTGATGAGCATTTGATTGCGACAGGGACAGAGTTTACTCTTTTTGTGTCCGTTGAGAAAGTACTAGCATTTCCAAAACTATCCTTACTGTGTGTGGTGTAAAGACCCACGTGGCATGTATAGTTTCAGATTAGAATGGTGGAAGATCATTACTGTGCCTGCTGGTGCAACTAACTGGTCTTGGGTATCGGTAGTTTGGGGCCGAGAGGCAGAAGTTAGGTTAGCGAGTGCATTGTGAATTCTTATCGAAAGAGCTGGTACTTCATGCCATTGCTGTAACGAATGTACACATACAAAATTGAAAGACGCTCAGTGTCGACAATATATCAAGTATTACCGGATTTTTCTGTGGTTTATTTAGGAATGTAACCACTCCCACAACGCAGAAGTGCCTCAGCACGACATGGCATGGACGTGACTAATGTCTGAGGTAGTGCTGAAGGGAACTGACACCACGAATCCAGCATCGCTCTCCATAAATCCGAAAGAGTACGAGGGAGTGGAGATCTCTTCTGAACAGCACGTTGCAAGGCATCCCGGGTATGTGGAATAATGTTCATGCCTGAGGAGTTTCGTGGCCAGCGGAAGTGTTTAAATTCAGAAGAGTGTTCCTGGAGCAGCTCTGTAGCATTTCGGGACGTGTGTAGTGTCGCATTATCCTTCTGGAATTGCTCAAGTCCATCGGAATGCACAGTGGAGATGAAAGGATGCAGGTGATGAGACAGGACGCTTACACACTTGTGACCTGTCAGAGTCCCATCTAGACGTATCAGGCGTCACACATTACTCAACAGCACACGCTCCACATCATTATAGAGCCTCTGCCAGATTGAACAGACCACTGATGACATACATGGTATGGTGCCTCCATATCTATACACGTTCATACTCTCGACATAATTTGAAGTGAGACTAGTCTGACGAGGCAACATGTTCCCAGTCATCAATAGTCCAATGTCGGAGGTAACAGGCCCAGGCCCAGGCGAGGCGTAAAGCTTTGTGTCGTCCAGTCATTGGGGTTACATGAGTGGGCCTTAGGCTCCGAAAGACTATGTCGATGATGTTTCTTTGAATGGTTCGCACGCTGACACTCAAACTCACTTAAATCTGGATAACCTGCCATTGTAGCAGCAGACACTTGTTGTCTTATATACGAGTTGCAGATTGCACTGCCGTATTCTGCCTGTTAACATATAACTGTCTTTGAACACTCATGCCTGTATCAGTTTCTTTGGTGCTGCCGTGTTCGAGTATTTTCGCAGTACTTTCGTATTCCGGTTTCAAAGGATGGTGTGTAGCGTGCACTTAGCTGTCATGCGGTTAAATTAGATGAGTTTGACAGGTGTGGACTGTGCGTTTGAACTTCATGTTTTCAGATACACAAAAGTATGTTTGCCAAGCACTCGATCCACACGGCCCTGTTAGATTACACTATCCTGGTACAGGCAGCTGACCTGTCATAGAGTTTGTTCTGTCGTTATTTCCTCTCGTCACATACCGAAGCATCTTTATCCGACGGAGACGAAAAAGGTAACAAGAGAAATACACTCAAAATTCGAGAGAGAAGATCAACTACGCTACACAGTAAATGTCATTAAGAAAATGTTAACAAGCCATCTTTACTTTTCCAAATGTAACACAAGTTAACAGCCATTTTGCATCTGGGATGTGATACATCCTCGAGTATGTATTTTGGTGTGTAGAATCCGAATACACCTTTCAAAATCTTCTAGCACGTACCATTTTTGGGGTTTTAAATGTATTTTTATGTTTCGTATTCAGCATTTCGCTTTTTGCCGTTCTTTTGTTTTATGTTTAACTGTTTTTAATTTGCAGAGGAGAGCTAGAAGATCTACAAATCGTCAGTAAATGGCCAGAATGAGATTTTGACTCTGCAGCAGAGTGTGCGCTGTCAGTAAATGGTTGGTGTGGTAATCCAGTGACTTGAAAGAGATCCTCAGAGAGTGTTTCCTGTGCAAGACAGTACAAACTTTTTATGTTTAAAACATACACTGAGAAAAACGGCAACTAGTAAATCTCGTTGCTGTCTAAATCATCCAGACAACTTTTGTTATGTGTGTGGAAAATTCACTCCAAAAGCCCAAAGAAAACCAATTACTGATTTGGTTAAGAAGGCATATAAATTGTATTTTGATTGTCCTGTTGGCAATCAAGATAAAAATTTTACACCTCCAATTGCCTGCACAGCCTGTACTACAACCTTAACACAGTGGTTGAAAGGAAAACGCCGAGCCATGCCATTCGCTGTTACGATGGTGTGGTGTGAGCCTAATGACCTTTATTCAGACTGCAACTATGGAACCTTCCAGCTCCAGGGAAAAAAAAATTACTCTTTCAGATCAAGTGGTGCTTCCTTCGCTCAATATTAGGATGTGCAGAATTCAATGTGTGTATGTTGAGAGGTCTGATGATTCAGCTGGGTGTACAACATAATCCACAGGAGTGGCGACTATTTATTGATTCCAGTAAAACCAGCTTGAAAGCAGTACTACTGCATAACGACAATGCATTTGCATCGGTACCTTCGGCTTATGCAGTAGACATGAAAGAAAATTTATGAAACCATGGCTTTGCTGCTAGAGGCAATCAAATATAAGGATCATGAAGGGCAGCTTTGCCGTGATTTAAAATTTGTTGCACGCTTTACGTGTTTATAGGCTGGATTCACGAAATACTGCTGCTTCTTGTCCTTTGAGGCAGCCGTGATCCCAAGAATTACTATTCTGTCACGGAATGGCCTATAAGGAAGACATATGTTCCTGGAAACGTAAATGTGAACAATACCCCATTGGTTCAGCCCGATAATATCGTTTTGCCTCCCCTTCATAGCAAGTTGGGCCTTATCAAGAACTTCGTAAAGCTCTGGATAAAGAAGCTAAGGCCTTCAATCACTTAAAAGAAAAGTATTCTAAATTAAGCGAGACAAAGCTGAGAGACGGTATATTTGTTGGACCACAAATAAGAAAATTGCAGAAAGATCCAACCTTTGATACCAAACCCATAGATATCGAATCAGCTGCTTGCTCTTCTTTTAAAGCAATTGTGAAGGGCCTTTTGGGTAGCAGAAAAGACAAAAACCATGTTACCATTGTGAATGACCTGTTGGACAACTATAAGAACATGAGGTGTAGCATGTGGCTTAAAATTCACTTTTCACATTCTCACCTTGATTTCTTTCCGGAAAATTTCGGAGCCGTAAGCGATGAGCATGGTGAACCCTTTCGCCAAGACATTATTACCATGGAACAGCGTTACCAAGGCCATTGGAACCCTTCGATGATGGGTGACTACTGCTGGGGTCTTGTTAGTGAGAGTGATGAAACAGCAAACGAAAGTCCAAAGACTATTAGAGGTGAAAATATCTTCTGAACTAATTTAGACCTTTTATTGGCATCTAGCCCATATATCCATACAAAATGGTATTGATATCAAACGTTCTGAATGTGTATTTTTGTTTGACTTAATTGTGTCAATTTACGCTGTTACCATGTTTTATGGGTTTGTGTATCTAGAAAATGAGACATCATAGAGAAAAACTGATTTTACCAGTGTATACAGCACCTCAAAATTAGGCAAATACCCTCATTTACAAACCAGATTCAGAAAAAGTTTAAATTTGTTAATTAGTGTCATTAGCAAATTTTATGGTAGTTAAACCATGAATGTTTTGACACAGTTAAATAATTCTGGGTTCAGGATTAGTTGTTTTGCGATTTATGTAAATGTAATTGAAGGAGTATGTCATCTGTTACACTTCTGTTGTCACACTTGTAGTAGAGAATGCACCTGGAGGCGAGACGCGAGTGAATGGCATCGTTCGGGCTTGTCACTGTGAAACGTCCCCTTAGAAAAATAATACAAGACTGTGCTTAAACTGACACACAATAATTTTTAGCGCAGCGCAATCTGACTTTCAAAAATCCCTACAAAAGAATGGCCCTGACTAACATTAACCTATACGTTTCACAAATCACTTACTCCAGAAAAATCTTGGTTACTCGAACTACTGCAATACAGCAAGCACCACTACTGCCAGCTAAATAAAAGATCCTAACTACGGAAGGCACTAACTACTGATAGGCACAGTTAGCAAATGAAAGATTTTAATAGAGAACAAACAATGTATTTACCTTAATAGCATCAAAAGTCATAATATATATAGTAGTTCATGACATCCAGTCTTACAAATTTCAAAACTCCGCCAATTCTCTCCCCACATCCACCACTGCTGGCGGCTCACCTCCAACTTCGCAATGCTACGCGCTGTTAGCATCGAGCTGCGCTGCCCAAAACTACAATGGCAGACAACAATGCAAACCAGCCACAGACTGCACACGGCACAGCCAGTGATTTTTATACAGAGCGCTACGTGGCGGCGGCGTTATCAATAAAAAAACCTAAACAGCCTACTTACAACTGCTGAGGAGCGGTTCATGGTCCCGCTGAGCATGGTCCTGTTTACTTTCGCTACACTGGAGGGGCCGAGCAGCACTTGGGTGTTCCGCCGGTGTGACTAAGGCACGCGACATGGGGCCACCTTCACTCGGCCAGCCACTGAAGGACACGCGGCGTGCTCACCGATCGGGACCGCACGGTGGAGATGCCACTCACAATCCGCGTGTTCACGCCAGCAGGCTGCAAGTCCCCAGCCGAGGGTAAACCCCGATAGAGGACTGGGAGAAGCCGTCTACGGAGCGTGAGGTATCAGCCATTCAGCTGTCTGATAAGGTGAAAACAACAAACACATCCAAACCTTATGAGTCCGCAGCTCGTGGTCGTGCGGTAGCGTTCTCGCGTCCTGCGCGCGGGTTCCCGGGTTCGATTCCCGGCGGGGTCAGGGATTTTCACTGCCTCGTGATGACTGGGTGTTGTGTGATGTCCTTAGGTTAGTTAGGTTTAAGCAGTTCTACTTTCTAGGGGACTGATGACCATAGATGTAAACTCCCATAGTGCTCAGAGCCATTTGAACCAAACCTTCTGAGACAGGCCTCGTTGGTAATACCATGGTGTCTACGTATGGGCTACATGAGAACAACGGACATCGTTACTTCCCATGTGACACAATAATCTGAAAGTTTCTTCCTTCTGTACACATAATCCTAGACAACCCTAATGCTCTTTATAGTCTAAGGAAATGATTCTTACCAGACAATTTTTAACCAACATGAATACAGAAAGGGGACAATTGGAAACTAAGCTACTGAGTTCTAACGCGTGAGAGGATATTTACTATAAACACTGGTCATTAAACTTTTTCGCTCAAGAGCTATTAATAACAATGTCGAGCGGCACCTCCGGCCGCATATACATCGTTGTTATTATTAAGTGGTACATAAATTAGCATATTATTAGCGTCCACAGCAGCTGATTGGTAGGAGTCGCGCATGCTTGTGAGTTGTCAGTTCTGAAGGATAAACTAAAACATTCCCTCACTCACATCCTCTAAACCCGTCACGGCCTCCCTGTTTTGCCCTCTGCCACTGAGATAAGTGGCCAATTTCCCTTAGCTCACTGCCGAATTCTTCAATGACAGTTTAAATTAAGTACATCTTGAAATATCTATATCTCTATTTTTGTTTTTTACTGAGCAGGAAGCTCTTAACTTGCTCAACAAAAGTGCGTGGGTGGCCTAACGGTGTTGCCGAACTGGAACGTTGAGAGTGATCCTTTGCCGTTGTCGTGTGGGATTGATCTGTTCTGTCATTCTGGGCAACTGATTAATCTGAGATGCACCCTTTACCCAGTGGCTCCTGCAAGATGCAATTTCCACCTGCACACTACTACAGAAGTCAGACAGACGCTCCTAACGTTCTAAAGAGAACTGCCTGAAAAACTTTCAGCAATAAATATCTTCTGGAGTCGTCTGCTGTAAGGAAATGACATAAAAATTCACAAAATTTTTTATGTAACTAGTGAGATACTTGGGTACTGAAGTAGTGCTAGTTAGTGTAATAAAAACATGAAACTAACGAAAATTATTATTTATTTTCCAAAAATTCTGAGAAATCACAATGGCACTTTTAGTTATGAACTGAACAAGTTATATCCTGGTTCTTCTCCGAATGTGAAGTTACCTCTCAAGGATAGGATTCGCTAATGAAATTTCTATACAAAGTTTAAGATGGTTGTTGACTTGGCAAAATGACTGAGAGCCGCGCCTACACAATTTGAATAATTATCCGTTAGAATGTTGCTAGGTACGGTTGAGGCTGTCGCGTGTGAAATGCAGTGAAGAGTACTGTTGTGAAGGAAATATGGGGCTCGCAATAGCTGTAGCGTGCAATACCGTAAGCTGCGATGACTGCTGTCTGCGCCGCTCGCTGCTGAAAAATAAGATAACTCTCGTTCTATCTGGATTGACCTTCGCCAAACAAACTCTCCCTACGCCTTGATGAAGTCAAGGACTCCTATTCGCCCCTAGTCTAACTATTGGCGTGGTACACCGGTCAGATAACCAGTCCACCGCGATGCCACTCAAAAATTCGCTCGCAGGCGTTTAACTATAACTCTGTCCATTCACACTGCACAATAAGTGTGGCGGCCAACACAATGAACAACGCTTAATCGCAGGGACTCAACATAGAGTCGCACTTCGATTCGCTTTTGACAGAGGTGCACTCCCAGTGAAGTACTGAGGAGAGACTTGTTCCTCGCTCTTTTAGTACATGTACGAGCTCGCATGCCCTCGTTATGTGTTCTCGCTCCAAGAACGACAACAGAAGGGTCCCTCTCTATGCCAGACGTGAAGGGGTATATCTTTCGGTCTCTTCCAGTACTCCTTCAGCTCAAGGCGTCAGAAATATCGTCTGCCAATCAGCATTGCTCTTCTAAAACGGGAGAATGACGATTCGTTTAAGGCAAACAATCCGGAAATCCGTAACATTGGCGTTTGGCGTTTGCTGACTGCCTGTGAAAATCTCTGAAACTGTCTGCTATGTGTAAAGAATGCATAGTCTGCCACTCCCACACAATATAGTGGAATTTGCTTTGGGTCGCCCTTTCACTCAGGCGAATGCTGTCTGCTCTATGGGCGGTTGCGCGCCTACGTAGATAGGCTGAGTCGTCCTCTGAAGGGACCGGCCCCCTGTTGTGTGGTTGGCATCTCCCGAACTAAAAGCTCCTGTGACCGTCGTGTCTGGAATGTATGTGTGTACGCCAGCCTCGAGTATTTCAATCCCGGTGTGCTTACTTGTTATTTATTAGTTATTTGCATATCGTTTGCATGAATTCATACCACATTGACTTTATCTTATCGAGTTTCGGTTCAAATGAAGCGTCTTGATGTGCGGAATATGGTTGTGAGGGCGGAATATGTAAGCAATGAAGGTCAGGAGACCACGACGTATTGCACCGTTTTATTCACACTTGTGTCAATGTTACACACCTATGTGATCGCGGCAAAGGAGGGCGCGAAACAAACAGGCCGTACAAAAGACCAAAACTTGTGGTAACACTATACTCCAAACGGATCAGGTAACGTTCAATGGTGCTGCAACCCCACAGTGTCCTTAGCGTAGTGTTGAATTCTCAGGGAGCGGTCAAAAGTGTCTCACTTTATCTAGAACATCGTCTTGTTGCTCACCATAATGCCAACTGTCGTTTTAGACTGAGGAATGTGTTGGTGTCCGCGCTCCAAGGGAGGGGGTGGTTTCAGTAACGCCCTTTATTCCATTTCATCAGAGCTTTCCGTATCAGCTCTGAGCTATGGTGTTCCTGAAATGCTTTTCTCGGTCACTCGTAATAAAACCGCGCAATTACAATTCTGGGTGTCGCGGTTCTGATCTCCATTGCGGGAGTGTCAAAAGGAGGGATGACGTAGGGGTAAGGGGGAGAGTGACGACCTTCTTGTCAAGTGACATGCCCACGATGGCACTGGGCAGAACTGTGGTGAAATTTGTGCCAATGTGACATTATTAAACCACCGTATTCCTTACTTGAGCTGCTGAGCTGTGGCCTTTCAAAAAAAAAAAAAAAAAAAAAAAAAAAAATGGCTCTGAGCACTCTGGGACTCAACTGCTGTGGTTATTAGTCCCCTAGAACTTATAACTACTTAAACCTAACTAACCTAAGGACATCACACACATCCATGTCCGAGGCAGGATTCGAACCTGCGACCGTAGCAGTCGCACGGTTCCGGCCTGCGCGCCTAGAACCGCGAGACCACCGCGGCCGGCTGTGGCCTTTCATTTTTAGGGTGAAGTCGCAGAGCGCTATACTTTTTCACCGTTACGGAGGAAGGCTGTAGGCACCTTTGAGTCAAATTTCCAACTTATGCGTCAGAATGGGAGACAAGCACGAGGTTTTGAAAATTAGGTAGTTTCTTTTATTTTGCGCTGCATAAAGTTCCCTGCTCGCTTCTGTCTCAGTGCATGGGCTAAGCTCAGCGACTCCTCTAGGGATTTTGTTCTGGTTTCGACAGATAGATAGACTGATTAACAAAGAAAGTTCGTGTATACAATTTATAAATATTTAGTGGGAAATGGCTGAACTCCATCGCTGCTGTGGAAACGATGGCATTGCCATTTTTTACTGGTACAGCGGCCACAACTTCTGGCCGCAACGAGGCTTGAGCAGAATCTGAATTGGGCCTGGTAGTCTAGTGCGTACGTGAAAACCGAAAGGTCGATGGATCGAATCCTGATGGGGCCATGGACTTCTGTTTCTTAACCTGTCAACTGTAGCAGCAGTAACCAATCTAACAACTGCGCCAGCAAATGGTTGTTTTATACACGCGATCTCGACTGCAGCGCCGTGTTCTACCTTTTACATATCCCTTTATTTAATACGCTTGTGTATACCAGTTTCTTTGGCGCTTCAGTGTAAAACATGACGAGAACCGCGAGTCGCACCAATACTTGATTTGGGCCGCTTGCCGCCCAAATCCACTGCTATTAACAATGTTAGGCATTTTAGGATTAGATATTTTAGGATGGAGGTATACTGTGCGAGAAAATGGAGAGAAACTATACTCTATTTGAGCTGTTCATGAAACCTGTAGTACTGTTGGCACGTTTACACATTCAGATGATGATTAGATGGGTAGATATCATAACTAATGAGGAGGTATTGAATAGAATTGGGGAGAAGAGGAGCTTGTGCCACAACTTGACTATAAGAAGGCATCGGTTGGTAGGACATGTTCTGAGACATCGAGGGATCGCCAATTTAGTATTGGAGGGCAGCGTGGAGGGTAAAAATCGTAGAGGGAGACCAAGAGACGAATGCAATAAGCAGATTCAGAAGGATGTAGGCTGCAGTAGGTACTGGGAGATGAAGAAGCTTGCACAGGATAGAGTAGCATGGAGAGCTGCATCAAACCAGTCCCAAGACTGAAGACCACAACAACAACATTCAGTAGACGTCGTAAAACTGGACATACCATGTAAGTAGGCTGTTTAGGTTTTTTTATTGGTAACGCCACATAGCGCTCGGTATGAAAAACCACTGGCTGTGCTGTGCGCAGTCTGTGCTTAGTTTGCATTGTTGTCTGCCATTGTAGTGTTGGGCAGCGGCAGCTGGATGCTAATAGCGCGTAGCGTTGGGCAGTTGGAGGTGAGCCGCCAGCAGTGGTGGACGTGGGGAGAGAGATGGCGGAGTTTTGAAATTTGTAAGAATTGGTGTCATGAACTGCTATATATATTATGACTAGTGAGGTAAATACATTGTTTGTTCTCTATTAAAATCTTTCATTTGCTAACTATGCCTATCAGTAGTTAGTGACTTCCGTAGTTTGAATCTTTTAGTTAGCTGGCAGTAGTGGCGCTCGCTGTATTGCAGTAGTTCGAGTAACGAAGATTTTTGTGAGGTAAGTGATTTGTGAAACATATAGATTAATGTTAGTCAGGGCCATTCTTTCGTAGGGATTTTTGGAAGTCAGATTGCGTTGCGCTGAAGATATTGTGTGTCAGTTTAAGCACATTCGTGTATAATTCTTGAAAGAGGACGTTTCACATAGACCAGTCGTGTACAATTTTTTCTAAGGGGACGTTTCAACCAGAGCACGTAAAGATTGCTGGACATATAATTACTGGCTTGAGCTCCTTGTACGGTGTTGTAGCAGTCTGAAACGTGAGAACTAGTTCGTGAATGACTAGGCGGTGATCGCCGGTGAGAGCAGTGTAGAGAAACTTTGAACCGATCCCAATCAGCGCAAGATCGCTTCGAACCCCGCGACAGTGCCACACACCGAAAGTTAAATTAGCCCAGTTTGCAGTTAAAACTGACAGAGTCGTCGTCTTTTATAGACAGAGTGTAATGTGATAAACCAAGTGAGAGTGACGAACTTAGAGAAACCTCAACTTTGTGACACATAATGTGTGTTGTTTCACTTTTCAGGGTCTACCCTTAGGCCTTGATAAATGACAGTGACACTGGCTTGTATATGTGTATTATATGCTTTGTAATTGTAATCCATGGTGCTACTGCCAATATGGTGGCGCATTTTTGCAAAACCGTCATTGGTGTGATTTTAGTGTCACTGTTTTATCGTTGCGTAACTTTGTATTAACTTTGAAGTTTTTATACCGTATTTTATGGGCTATAAAATACTACGGACTATAAGATGCACATTAATTTTTAAGCAATTTAAAAAAAATAATATAACATTTTTACCATTTTTATTATAAGATTGAAAAGCCATACTAATGAAATCTTAGTTTATAAAACCGATCTGACCTTTAAAATCCCTGTAATTCGCCATCTAAACTCTCTTCTTCTACCTCTTCGTCATCATCGTTGTGCTCTACGTGTATAAGATGGTTTTCACTGACATCGAGAGCGTTTATTTTTTTCCATTACGAAACTGACTACTAATAAAAATACTGTACTGTTATCGATAACACAAATCACCTTCATTTCAAGTTCACTGGCACCGTAGTCGGCAGTGACGAATTCTGTGTTCTGGGTTTGTGATGGCGGGGCAGGAGGGAACCAGCAAGTATGCGAAACCCCACAACTCATGTTCGTCGCATCGGTGCATTGCTGCTGCTAGTTGAATCCAGTGTTGTCGGATAGAGATAGGTTCATAGCGGCATCCAGCGAAAGTACGGCCATTCTTAAGTGTGGTGGGAATTTTAAATCAAACACTGGACATTTTTATATTATTTTCAAGTATAAGCTGCATCTGAATTTTAGAGGCAAATTTGCGAAGAAAAAAAAATGAGTCTTACAGTCCGTAATATACGGTATTTATTGCATATTTGATGAATTGTTGCCGGTCGCGGTGGTCTCGCGGTTCTAGGCGCGCAGTCCGGAACCGTGCGACTGCTACGGCCGCAGGTTCGAATCCTGCCTCGGGCATGGATGTGTGTGATGTCCTTAGGTTAGTTAGGTTTAAGTAGTTCTAAGTTCTAGGGGACTAATGACCACAGCAGTTGAGTCCCATAGTGCTTAGAGCCATTTGAACCATTTTGATGAATTGTTGATTCTTCCTGTAGACACCATAGAATGAATATTCCGTAGCTTTAAAATGTCTTATGTATTATTTACATTCTTTTTTTGTGCACTCCAATGTAGTCAACTGCCTCGATTTCATGACATATGTTGGTGGACCCCCTAATTTAAATTATATTTACGACTTTTTTTAAAAAAAATTGTGATGATATTTTTCGATGGGTATTGATGACGGTGTTCATGTTTCATTGCTTCGTACCTGCCATCTGTTTTATTGAGCAAATGTGGCCGGAGCGTCATTTCTAGATTCGTGTAACGGATTTTTCATTAATAATTCCTGATTTTAATTGAAGTTTAGGGTTCTGTACTTAAATAAATGCTAATGTTATTTGTCTTGTGCAGCGGGGACGTATGTGAATGTTAGCAAAGATAGTTAAATTGTTCGTATAAGGGGTGAACGTGATTTTCCAATAGTTGTTTGAATAAAGAATGAATGTAAGTAGTCAACTGACCCATTATTTCTACATTTACGCCTGTTCAACACAAGCTATGAGATATTCTCTCGCGGAGGGTACTTCTGGTATCGCCAACGATCCTCCCTTCCCTGTTACACCCGAGTGGTGTGAGGGAAGGATGAATTCTGCTTTAGATCTAATATCACGAATTTCCTCGTCGTGGTCATTTCGCGAGATGTACGTGGGAGGAAGTAATACGTTGCCCTACTCTTCACGGAAAGTACTCTCTCGAAATATAAGTAGGAAACCTGTCCATGATACACAGCGCCTCTCTTGTAGCCTCTGCCACTGGAGTTTGTCGAGTACTCTGTAACGCTCTCTCGCTGACAAAACGACCGTGTGACGAAACGCGCCGCTCTTCATTGGATGTTCTCTTTCTCTTCTATCAGTCGTACCTGGTAATGGTCCAAGACTGATGATTGATACTCAAAAATCTGTCGGAAAAGCGCTTTGTAAACTACCCCTTTCGTGGTTGAGCTACGGTTCCTTAAGGTTCTTCGTATGAATCTCGGTATGTCATCCGCTTTTCCTAATACTTGTTTTATGAGGTCATTTTACTTAAGGTCGCTCCGGATACTTACCCTACACATTTTACGGTAGATGCTGTTCCCAGTAGTTTATCATCAACGGTGTAGTTGTACAATGGTGGATTTCTTTCGCTATGTATGCGCAACATGTTACATTCAGATAAGTTCAGGGCCAACTGCCAGAGCCTGTACCACTCACCAATGTTCTATAGATCATTCTGCAAATCCGCACTGTCTTCTGGCGTTGTTACGTTCTTATAGACAACCATTCATCTGCGAACATTCTTAAAAATGGCTCTGAGCACTTAACATCTATGGTCATCAGTGCCCTAGAACTTAGAACTACTTAAACCTAACTAACCTAAGGACATCACACAACACCCAGCCATCACGAGGCAGAGAAAATCCCTCCCTGACCCCGCCGGGAATCGAACCCGGGAAGCCGGGCGTGGGAAGCGAGAACGCTACCGCACGACCGATCATTCTTAAAGAGCTTCCGACGCTGTCCACTAGATCGTTTATATAGGCCTATATTGTAAACAATAAGGGTTCTATCACTCTACTCTGTAAAGTACTTTTACATTTCTCGATTTTCTTTCGTTAAGAGCAGCGAGTTAGGATAAGGATGACAGCGAATCTGTCAGCAATATATGCAGATTTTTAAGATTTTCTAGATAGGACTGCAGTACAATCACTGTAAAGTTTTACAAAGAGGGTGTGTGTAATATGTAAGCTTGAGCATCCCGTATTATGCAATATTCACACAAAAAGTGGTTTGCTCTTCCACACAGTCACCCCAAGGACTTATATGTCAAGGGCATGATTTCAGAGGAAGGAGGACGCAGAAAGGGAAGATTATGATAAGACGCAGCGGTGGCGGTCGATGTCGTATAAGAGATTCTGAGGCCGTATGACGTACTGTTCTTCCTAACAGTAACACTCTCGCGGCTTTGTAGCTTCGCCGTTCAAATTTCTCCGTTGAGGGGCCCACATGCCACCTAGGCTATTATACGAATTCAGCTGGAGGTAACATAAAGGTATCACCCCGAATGTTTCTGTGCTAAGCCCAGATCAAGCACCTCCCATATTGGCAAGACGCGGCCATATAACGCCGTAAACAGCGGACTCACCTTGGCACCAGACTTTCGGGAACCGTGGTATCCCTGAGCCCGTACTGTGTTCATTATAAGAATAAACGTGATGTAAACGATGCATCACGCATTGTTCAGCGTTTGCTAGAATCTCATTGGATTTCGAGCAAGTGAAGTGGAAGCCAAGCTGTGCCGAGTACGGCCAAGTACGATAGTAAACATACGGCCGGGAGAGCGGTATGCTGACCACATGTCCCTTCATCTCAGCATCCAGTGACGCCTCCGGGTGAGGATGACACGGCGGCCGGTCGGTACCGTTGGGCCTTTCAAGTCCTGTCCGGACGGGGTTTAGTAGTAGCTCAGTACACATCGACTGAGCGATAATGCGGGATAACAGCATTAGCGGAGCATTTAAGTCTGACGGCAATGACAGCCAGTTGGTCCAACTAACCTGCACTGATGTGAGCAATTGCAGTGAAGAAGCAAAAAGCGGTGAATAGAGAAACAGTATACCTTCGAACATCATTTAATTTTTTTACACAATGAAATAATATCCGACAAAACTTTAATACCGCACGCCTCTTAGGGGGGCAGACGGAAAGCACAACCTGCTCACGTTCTTTGCTAATATAGCTTTGTCATTAAAGACAAATTTCTAATTAAACACTGGATAATTTTTTTGTGCATGATGCGTGTGACACAAAAGCGTATTGCAGGGATTTTGCTGTATAGTTAAATATTGAAGCCACTGAAGGTATTATTTATAGGTTAAAAAATGGTTCAAATGGCTCTGAGCACTATGGGACTTAACATCTATGGTCATCAGTCCCCTAGAACTTAGAACTACTTAAACCTAACTAACCTAAGGACATCACACAACACCCATTCATCACGAAGCAGAGAAAATTATTTATAGGCAGTCGTCTGGTAATGCCTTCCACATCGAAATCCGAGAAATACGTTTCTGTGCTGGAACTGACATCTGCTACACTGATAATGAGTCGATCAACAACAGAATGTACGAAGCCATGTCTTTTCTTACGTGCCATTCTGTTTACCGCCAGCGTTTGGCAGTGACGCGTGACAAAGCTTCGTCCATTAATACCAGTACGTCTGGTAGCTTAAATGCCTTCATATTTTTAGTGACAAATCCCTTAACTTGCCTCAAAATCAGTTCTGTTCTGTTGGGTTCATACTGTAGTGGTACGGTAATTTTGTGAGCATTATGTTATTAGAAACAAGAAGTCGTGCATTTTTATATTATAATAGTGATTAGATATATATTAATTAGCATATATTTGACGAATTTTACATTTAAAAGTTTTAGATATTCCAAAATGAACGAAAAAAGGAAGACCAAGCAAGATTTGTACCATTGATCCATGAATTTTACCGAATCGTCATTCTACGACGCTACCGGTTTAGCTATACATAAGGTTTTCTAAACACCCTTAACGTTAGTAATTACACTTACTAAGAAAATTTAAAAGCTGATTCTTTCTGTAAATCTGTGAAAAACATTAGAAACAACCTGTTTCTCGCCACTTTTTAAAGGTGTTCCACTTCGGAGAGCAGGAGGCAGCGTCAGCCATTTTCAAAGTACACAGTAACAGCGTGACAATCACAGGACAACAGTACCGTGACTGAGACTGTACACGATTTTTGAAACAAAAACTACATAGCTAAATATAATACAGGAAAACGTTGATGACTGTTAATATATTGGGATATCGTAAAATTTCGTTTCCTGTAGCATAGTTATAAGATATTTAATACGAAAGAGGGATCTAATTCCCAAGAGCGTAAGGACACCAGTGTACGTGTGCTACGGCTGCTGTCCAAACATCGCGTTGGTATTTGTTTAAATCAGGTTTATTCTTACGATGATCAACAAAGTATAGTGGCCAGAACTGACACCGTTTTTCTCACACTCAGATTTTCATAGATGTTTTCCTTCGTCGTTTTTCAACATAGCTGTTGAATTAAAGGAATGTGCCATGGATGTCACACTTGATGGGATGAAAGTAAATGTGGGCAGCAATTTTGTGAGTTGATAGTTGTATTGGTATTTTACAGTTATTATGTTTAATCGGCGTTTGATTGGCTGGTTGAAGTTTGGTATTTGAAACATAATTTTTTAATGAATTATTTCAAAAGAACGAATGGTTCCTTTCACTGCCAATATCCTACTAATGTGTTTAACATCTGTTTAAGAGAATAAGGGTAATTGCAGGCTCTGGTGACCATTTTGGAAACGAAGACCTAAAGGGATCTGTGGGTTTTCCTTTTGATAGTTAGTAGGTGGCAATTATATGTTAATTTTGCATTGACTATTGGACATAAGGATTTTAGTGTTTCGGTGACGCGATTAGGATGTCTTACACAGTTAGGTAGTCGTTGCAGGCGTGTAAGATAAAGTGTATTTCTTTTTTTTTTACACTTATTGTAAGGGTATCACCGCGATTAATGGAGAGATTCCACTCGTTGCAGCTCGTAGTGATGACGTTGGGAATGAACCGAACGGATCATTGGGAAGAGAGGAAGATCATACGGTGTGAAGATTACATCGTCACCACCTTAGAGTACATGCACGAGACATATGAACAGGTGATAATGGTGAGGCGCTAGGGCAGATTCTTGGTTCATGCTGGCAGTTTGATGTAAAATGTGAAAGTGGGTGTTTATTATTACGGTGGATGGACAGTTAGAAAGGAGGCAGATTTAGGCAGAAGCTAGAACGACGACAATTGGTATTTGATTTCCGCTCAGATATAAGTTAGTTGTGTTTCAGCATTATGGAAATTTAACCCCTATGGGGGTGAACTAGTGGGTCAAAGCTTGTTTTGAAAATAAATCATTATTAAAGAGCCACTGAAGCATTTATAAAGCTACAACTATGAAAACTGGTATTTGACTTCTCGATCAGGAATTTAAAAAAATGTATGCTTCAACGTTTTTGGAAGTTAAACACCAAAGAGGATAATAAAGGGGATGAAAATTTTACCAAAAATGTCATTATGAGTGCATTTTTTAGCTAATTCTAAGAAAATTTGTATTTGACTTCTTGATTATAAATAAAAACAATATGTGGTTCAGTGTTTTTGGAAATTCAACCACTAAGGTGATGGAATAGGGGATGAAAGTTTTCATGGAAATATATCATTATGAAAGCATTTTTGAAGCTTAAACTCTGAAAACTGGTATCTGGCTTCTAGGTTATAAATAACAAAAATATATGCTCCTCTGTTTTAGAATATTCAGTCCCTAAGGCGATTCAACTGGAGTTCATAAGTTTTATGAAAATATTTCATTGTGAAAGCATTTTTAAAGATACATCTTTGAAAACTAGTAATTAGTTTATTGGATGGAAATACAATAAAAAGTGTTTCAGTGTTTTGGAAAATTCAACCATTAAGTGGGCGTGATTGATTCACTGACTCATCATCGCCCAGCCCAAGCCGCTCAGGTTAGAAACTTGAATCTTATACTATAGGTATCGCATAGGAAGGGATTCTGCGAATTTCCACTCTTAAGAGGGGACGAAAGGCTATTTCGGCATATGGTGCTATTAAGTCAATGTTGAAGGTAGAACTATGAAAGACGGTAGTTGATTTCTCAGTCAGAAACTAAAAAAAAAAAAAAATAGATATTTCAAGATTTTTGGAAAGTCAACCACTAATGGCGTGTTACAGTGGGTGAATTTTTTTAAATAAATCATTATCAGAGAACTAATAAAGTATTCTCAACGCCAAGTATATGAAAACTGATGTTTTAGGGATGGAAATAAAAACGATGCGTCTTTCAGTGTTTTTAGAAATTCAGCGCCTAACCGAGTGATATAAGAGACGAAAATTTTTAACAAAATATTTCGTTATATTAAGACATTTTTAAAGTTGCGTCCACGAAAATTTGTATGTAACTTCTTGGTTCGAAATAAAGAAATATGCTGGGTGTAGAACGTTGCTATGGAAATATCGCCATAGTAACTCAAGAGGCAATATTAAAAAAAAAAAAAAACCTCCGACTGCAGCTACCAGAGTCGCTTTTTGGCCAGAAGTATATGGAAAAGACCATGCTTTTATAGCCTTAATTAGCGTGTTGCAATTTGTGAACGACATAAACATTCCAGTAAAAAGTTAGAGGAAAACCTGTGCAGACTATACAGTCTACGCAAACAAAGCAGCTGGCGCTGAGCTAATGACTCGGATAAAATTATAATAACAGTTGAATTTTTATTTTATACACTACCGGCTTTGCACTCGTTCTGTGACTGAACAGGTTAGCAGTCACACTTGATACAGACTTCGGTAGCCGAATCCTGGCATTTATAAAATGAAAGTTTAACCGTTACTGTGTCCCATTCAAAAAATGAAGTGTTATTTGGGTGGTAGGGGATTTAGGTTGTAGGACGCGATAATATACAGAAAAATTAGGATCGAAGGTAAAGCGGACCATAGGTCAAGAGAGCTATATTTTCTGAGAAGTTTGTGAACTCGTTGAAGGGAATTTATTAAGAAACGTTGTTGGAGGCTAAGCTTAGGGCAAAGGGTGAGTGTGAAGAGAATCACTAGGAAATTTGTTCATTTTGGGAAAGGCAATATCATTAATCTCATGCTAACAACCGGTGATGAGACTGATACTGTACAGGGTTACAAAGAATCGTAATAAGAAGAAAGGGCATTGTTTCAGATATAAGTCATCATCGGGAGATGCGTTAGACATTTTTTCTGTTGTGGCATTAACGTCGTGAGCTGTGATTAACGTGTTTGTAGGTGGGATTGTAATTGCTGGAAATGGAGAACACAAGAAGAATCAGAGACGTGTAAGCCGGCCGCTGTGACCGAGCGGTTCTAGACGCTTCAGTCGAAGGTTCCAATCCTACCTCGGACATGAAGGTGTGTGATGTCCTTAGGTTAGTTAGGTTTAAGTAGTTCTAAGTTCTAGGGGACTGATGACCTCAGATGTTAAGTCCAATAGTATTTGGAGTCATTTAAAAAGGCGTGTATGCATTCTTGGACATAAGAGATCGTAGCATTGTCAAATTTGGAATTGTTGCGAGTGGTTAATACCTTCTAGAGGCATACAGTGAAAAGAATGGCTTTACTTAAGCGATTAGGGAGAGATTCGCTGTTATGGAGGAGTTGGTATTGTGGAGTAGGTTTGTGGCCTGCGAGTCGGTGAAACGTTTGCAAGTAATACCTTGAGTCAATGGCTATTGTTGTGTTGCATTTAGTGCAGGTTTGTCACATCTCCCAGCATTCCTTGGTATTTAGGAAATCTGATTTGATCCATTATAAATGAGTGTAAAATATTTTCGATGTTTAAAAGTTACGAGTTGTGTGTGATGTTTAGTGTGTGTGAGACTCTGCACAAATAGACCATAAGGAAACATAAAGTCAACGGAATGAAGCAGATCGACAACGTCACATAGAAATAGCATAACAAACACAAAAAACGCACTTAATAATGGGACTCATTCCCGAAACGCGTGGTGAGAAAAATGAAATAAAGAAAATCGTGACGCAGCAGATGAGTTATTTATAAACAAACCTATTATTTAGGAAATTATGAACATCTGTCTGTAACTGCCAGCTGCTAGTGTTAGTATGTCTGTCATGGGTGTGAACCCTGGCGAATTCTCTGCTAATTTCAATAACTTTTGGGGAGACGTTGCAGTGGAAAGAAGTACTGGAGGTGTCTTTCAGGATTTTCGATGACAGCAGAATAAATTGCAGTGTCAGTAAGGACGTACTCACAGTATGCAGACCGTGTGGTGTGGTCGTAGTGTTGAACTATTTTGGGTGATGTGTAGCGAGTTTGGATTTGAAGATGAGAAATATAGACAGAAGCCTGCTGCATTAGTTACTGCAGTTCACACTAATATGATGTTCCTGGCCAAGCGTTTCATACGTGACGATATTGCATGAGCTGTAGAGACTTGTTGTATTGCAATGAAAATATTTTGAAATGGAGACACAAAATCATCATTTTACGATAACGCTTTGCTTTCTACAATCCTCAGGTGGTAATCGTTACTTCTGGGGCTAAAACAACATAGTTGCATTCGTGGGCATTGTAGATAACACACTGAATCCCTCAGCACTGCGTTCTAGATGGTAGTCCGTTAATTCTCCCCAAAAACGTTTTGAAACAAGATCGCAAATTGTCCATGTTCCAGGCTATAGTTGCGTGTAAGAAGGTGACAATTCGTGTTCTCCTAAAACTCTAGCTTTCATTATTAATAACTGCACATAACAGTCTCGTTCTCTTATTTTATGATTTCACAGCATTCACTTATAACGTTTTTAGTGTACGTGTTTCCACCTGTTGGCAATGAAACCTTTAAACCCGTCACTCCAGCGGACCTATTTATTACTGTTGATTGTGACAAACTTAAAATATTATACGGAAACATAAATCAAATTATCATTAAGCACCACGAAAAATAGAAGACGGTAGGGATTTTAGTTAATTAATATGTCGCGCTACGAAATAAATCAAGAGCTAAGCAGGAGCACGTGAAAACAGGTTCAATATAGCGTGGCAGAAGAGCCGTGTTTTTACTTTTACATGTTTTACCGCTACGTTGATAATTCGTTCTGGTCTCGGAAATCTACCACATGATGCTTAAATTAACTGCCGCGACAAATCTGCCGATTTATGTGGCCGAAACGATGTAGGAATACGGGCTAGGTTAAAAATTTACAACAGCACAACATGTAGAGACCAAGTTATGAGTTTCCAGGTCATAAAAGCTTAGCTAATTCCATGTTATTGCCACAGCACGTCGTAACAGCTGTCGAATGCCACGTCTCATTGCACAGGTCTGCGTTCAATCAGCAAGAGCACACGCGGGGGGGGGGGGGGGGGGGGGGGGGCGGGGGTTGGGATTTGTCTATACGGTTTCTCAGCGAATGGCGAAAGAGTTCAGTGATTTCAAGACAGGTGGCAACGGGTAGACTTGTTAGTAGCAGCTATGCGTTACTGCCACTCACTGGCTACACCCTTTTCTGCCAGCCGCATTTATCTCATGACCGTTATAAATACTTTCATGTTACTATGAATTTTTAATTGCAGCTTTTTATTTGGTATCGGAAAGGAGTCCTTATATTTATTCAGCTCACTCGTCCAACAAGAACTTTGAATTCTCTCTAATTTGCATAAAGCTGAGCTCCCTAATGTCGAACCACTTTCGTTTTACAGTACAGCGTGAACCCGAAAATATGCATCAGCATGCAGCAACTTCATTTCTTGTAGTATCGCTTTATGTAATATTTAATTGGTGGTAGGAAATTAACTAAACAGAGAAACCATAATCCCAGTATATTTCAAAATCATTTCAACAAGAAACCACGTTGGAGCTTAACAGAGGGTTCATAAATGAATCTACGTTTCGTCCGAATTTAATAGATGTTTTTTCTAGGAGAATTTTGTGCAAAATGAGGCTGGTTACAAAAGCCTGAGTTAATGTTTCACATAAACGTCTGAAAGACGGGGAATATATCACACAGACACGTTTAATCATCCGTTGTGACTAATATGTTTTCAGTCTTTGGTTTATCTCGCTACTTAATATTTAATACTCTTTTATAGAGTCACTTTGAAACATGTCCAAAATGTTCGGATGTAATAGATCGATTCCACACAGTGCTATACCACAGGGATATTATTTTTTCTTAAATCAGCTTCGAATATTATTTGTCTCTTACATAATCTTCGTCTTTAGGTGTTCTTTGTTCCTTTGAAAGATGTTGCAGGTGCAAAACAGGCAAATGAATAGAAAACTGAACTGGAAAGAGACAGTTACTGAAGAGAAGATAAATCAGAAATTTGATAAGATAACAATTGAAAGCCATAAGTGAATGAAGACCACAGTGAAATTATACTGATAAAAGAAATTATTTCCTTTAGATTTCTTTAAACAAGTGTGTAAGTTAAGAGGTGAATCAGGAACACAGGTGGTTAATGAAGAAAATGTCATCCTAGAGTTAATGCTGGCTGTGCATAAAGTCGTTCGAGATATTTAGAAAAGAGATGTGCACGAATGTTTGTCGTTTCAATACAAATGACTAGAATTTAAAAAAAAAAAAACTGAAAAACATGCAAAATAATTTTAAAAACATCTGTGAGAGATAGAAATTAAAAAAATATGGAACAATATTATAATAACTGTAGTTCATAAGAAAGGGCACAGAAAAAAAAAATTACGAACTGCAATGTGTCAGAGGTGAATGTACTATAATGGAACGATGCACACGAATGAAATTATAGAACGTTGTAATTACTATGAATCACCATTTTTCTATGAGTCATAAATGTTGAGAAAGCTTTTAACTCAATACACTAAAACGTAATTTGCGAGTGACATCATCAGTTTCAGCTGTTCCTAAACTAATGAAGGCGGGTGCTACCAGGCGTGAATATTTCCGAAGTATCAGGTTAGTAAATCATTTTTGCAAAAGGCTGACATTAATTATTTACAGAATGATGGTAAAAGCGGTAAAACTCAATCTTTGGGAAGAACAGTTGTGTTCCGAAGGAGTGTAAGAACACGCAAGGCGACACTTACTCTACAACTTACCTTAGGCGCCGTGCGGAAGAAACAGAAACCTACGTTTATAAAGGAAGCGTTTATTAGAGTTGACTGGAACCTGATTCTTGAAATTATGAAGGTAGAGGGGATACAATACAGAGAGCGAAAAGTTTTATATAATTTTTACAGAAACTAGACCGCGGCTGTAAGAGTTTAAGCACATGAACGTGAGCAACAGGTGAGAAAAGAGTGAGACACAGTTCTAGCCTTCCATAGAATTTATTTAATGTCTACATTGAGTAAGAAATAATTTGTAAAAGGAATCAAAATTAAGGAAGATGAAATGAATACTTTGACGTTTGCCGCTCATATTATAAGATGAACGTCATAAAAGTGAAACACGGGTAACAGAATGTAGTCGAAGTAGTTTATGCGGTGCTAAGGAAATTGGATTAGGAAATGAAACACTAAAAGTAATTGATGAGTTTAGATATTTGGACAGCAAAATAACTGATGATGGTCGAAGTTGAGAGGACATTAAAATACAGACTGACAATAGCAGCAAAAGTATCTACGAAAAGAGGAATTCATCAACATCCAATATGAATTTAAATATTAGAAAGTCTTTTTGTGTGGAGTGTACCCTTTTGGGGAAGTGAGACTTGGACGATAAACAGCACAGAAAGGCACAGAATATAAGATTTTGAAAAGCGGTGCTCCAGAAGAATTCAAAAGAATGCTGAAGATTATACGGGTAGATAGATTAACTAACGAAGACGTACTGAATCGAGTTCGGGAGAAAAGAAATTTGTGACTCAGTTTGGATAAAAGAGGGGAAGGATGAGAGGACATGTGCTGAGGAGTGAGGGCATAGTCAATTGGGCAATGGGAGGGGTTTGGGGGGTGGAGGAGGAGGAGGAGATTAGTGTTTAACGTCCCGTCGACAACGAGGTTATTAGAGACGGGGCGCAAGCTCGGGTGAGGGAAGGATGGGGAAGGAACTCGGCCGTGCCCTTTCAAAGGAACCATCCCGGCATTTGCCTGAAGCGATTTAGGGAAATCACGGAAAACCTAAATCAGGATGGCCGGAGACGGGATTGAACCGTCGTCCTCCCGAATGCGAGTCCAGTGTGCTAACCACTGCGCCACCTCGCTCGGTCTGGTTTTGGGGGTAAAAGCTGTACAATAAAAAGTTTCAAATGAATGTAGGCTGTAATAGTCATCCAGAGATGAAGAGGATTGCAGAGAGGAAAGCGTCGAGCTGTATGAAGTTTGTGTTCGGACTGAAGACCACAACAACAACAACAACAACAACAACAACGCCAACAGCACTGGGATATTTAAGGATACGGACATCAGTGTTGTAGCCTCCGTTAGACCTCATTAGCGCAATGAGACAAAACGAGTCAGGCGAGAACACTCCATATCAGCGGAACTATTGTCAGCAGCACTGGAGCAGATCAGTGAACTAGGAGAACGAAGAAGAACTACGTGTTGAATATAATAAAAATAATCTACATATTCTGATGATGTTTTATTAGTTACCTGTAACGCAAACAAACTTTCGTCAATATATGGGCAAGGAAAAGGGGAAGCGATGGAAGAATCTGTAAATAAGAAATAGCAAAAGTTGATAGAGGATTTATAGAACCGTTTTGTCAGCTGCAGGTGGGAAGTGTCTGATCATCCATAATTCAGGCTGGACTTTGTTCCCTCTGGTGTTCATCTCTGCACGCATGAACTGCTGGTTATGAAGACATTTGTCACAGACGAGCCGCAGACCAGCGTAGAGGAGTGGCGGAAATCACAGGCGGCTGCCTTCTATGAAGAGGGTATTGGAAAGTTGCTACTATGCTACGACAAATGTCTAAATCGGAGCGGTGAATGCGTACAGAAGCAGCTGGAAGGCCTAGCAAACTGTGTTAAATAAAACATTTTTGTTGTTTCCACTTCGTGATCGATCGGATCTTACTTTCCGAACAGTCCTCGCATTCAGTCTTCAATGCACGTTGCTGCCCAGACTTTGCCTAGTAATCGCTTTGTTGTCTTTAGTCCGAAGAATGATTTGATGCCGCTCTCCATGCCAGTCTATTCTATGCAAACTGCTGAATAACTAATGTGACCTACATCCATCTGCACTGCTTGCCGGATTCATGCCTAGGTCTTCTTTTTACACTGCACAACCATTATAATACAGACTATTCTTCGTTGCCTTAGGATGTACCTTATCAACCGACCTCTTTTCGTCATAGTGAACAATACATGAAGTACCTATTCATCAGTTATTCGGTTTACCTATCAAAAATTCATCATTCTCCTGTAACACCACATTTAAAAAACTTTTGCTCTCGTCTGAAATGTTAATCTCCTGTACAAGGAGTTGATGAGGGAAGGGATAGTGGATCCAGGATTAAAAGCAGAAGACCTTTGAAAGACTTAAAATTAAAGGGCTAAAAACATTCCATAGACTTTTCTAACATTACTGGGGGGACATGGAAATAAAACGATTATTCACGTCAGTGTGCAGAAAGTATGAGAATGGCGATCTACGATCAAACCTTCGGAGAAAAGCATCATCCACACAATTCCTAAGGTTGCAAGAGCTTAACAGATCATACATCCAAATTGCTAACAAGAATAGAAAAGAAAATTGAGGATTATGTTAATGGCGATCAGATTGTCTTTAGGAAGGGTAAAGGTACCAGTGAGGCAGTTTTGACTATGCCGTTGATAGTGGAAGCAAGGCTGAAGAAAAATCAAGACACGTTCATAAGAACTGTCGATTTGCAGAAAGAGTTCGACAATTTAAAATTGTGCAATATGTTCGAAATCCTGAGAAAATATGGCTACGCTTTAAGGAAAGACAGGTAATATACAATACTTACAAGAACCGAGAGGCATCATTTGCACTGGCAGACCAAGAACGACGTCCATAGATTAACGCGGATGTAAGGCAGGGATGCAGATTTTCGCGCCTCCTTTTGAATCTGTAGGTCGAAGAAGAAAGGCCCAGCGATGGGACTAAAATTCAACGTGAAAGAACATCAGTGTTAAGATTAGCTGATGACATTGCTATTCTCAGTGAAAGCAAAGAAGAGTTACAGGATCTGTTAAATTGAATGAATCGTCTAATGAGTACCGGACCGAGAGTATGTCGATGAAAGACTCAAGCAGTGAGAAGTAGAAGAAATGAGAAGAGCGCGAAACTTAAAATCGTAATTGGTGATCACGAAGTAGACGAAGTTAAGGAGTTCTGCTACCTAGGCAGCAAAATAACCCGTGATGGACAGAGGACGAAAATACTAGCACTGGCAACAAGGGCGTTCCTGGCCAAGAGAAGTCTACCAGTATCAAACATAGGTCTTCATTTGAGGAAGAAGTTTATGAGAATGTACAGGGTGCCCACAATGAGACTCCAACATTTTAATATCCTATACCTTTCTCATTTCAGATGGTGGACCTGTGAATCCTGTAGGGGCAGACAGAGCAACTCAACAAGCTTGTGGTGTGCAAACTTGATACGCCAAGTGGCCGTAGTGTAGCTGCAATTGGTTGTTTTAGCGAAATGGAGGATATGAAGGAGCGTGCGCAAGTGGTCTGCTGGTATGCAGAGACAAAATCGGCGACCCAAGTGCAAAGAAACTTTCGTCGACTTTACAACAAAGCGCCCCCGTCGTTCAAGACTATAAAGAAATGGCGTGCTCAATTTTTGGCTACTGGGAGTGTTGCGAAAGGTCATGGTGGTGGTAAGCCTAGGATCAGTGAACATCATGTGGAACAAGTGCGGCGGTCATTCGAATAAACTCCACAGAAGTCAGTGCGACAGACAGCACGAGAACTTCGTATGAAAC
Organism: Schistocerca gregaria; assembly: GCF_023897955.1. NCBI lineage: Eukaryota > Metazoa > Arthropoda > Insecta > Orthoptera > Acrididae > Schistocerca > Schistocerca gregaria. Next base: position 493,715,647 of record NC_064924.1, read on the forward strand.
GTTCGACAGTGCACAAAGTGCTTCGTCAGCGATTACGTCTGTACGCATATAAAGTGCAGGTTGTGCAAGAAATCAAGCCTGATGATCGAATAAAGCGAGAAGAATTTGCATGTGTCATGTCAGATCGCATTGCCGCGGACGAGACATTTTTATCACGCGTGATGTTTACTGGCGAGGCACCCCTTCAGGTGTCAAGGGCTGTCAGTCGTAACGATGTGCGCATCTGGCGGTCCGAAAACCCACATGCACCTAGGGAACACATGCGTGACAGTCCGAAAGTTAATGTGTGGTGTGGTTTGATGATAAATCGCATTGTTGGGCCGTTTTTCTTTCAGGTGCCGACTGTGGATGGAGTCATCCACCTGGACATGTTGGAACAACTTGCCGTGCCACAGATAGCAGACCTGCAGCCAAATGTGATGTCTCAACAGGACAGTGCACCACCCCATTGGAGTCTTGAGTCCGAAATTTTTTTAAATGAGACATTTCCGCAACGATGGATTGGCCGTGGAGGTCCAATTCCTTGGGAGCCACGTTCGCCCGACATAACCCCCCTCGATTTTTTCTTGTGGGGTAATGTGAAAGACCGGGGATACGCTACACCAGTAAAGGACCTGCAAGACTTGAAACAGCGCATAGGTTATTGTCATCAACTCTGTCACAGAACAGATGCTCTGCAACACATGGCACGAAATCGATCATAGACTTGATATTCTTCACGCTACCCATGGCGTCCATGTTCAAGTGTACTGAACCGTCCACCTGTGTACGAAAACTTGATGAGCTGCTGTATGATTTCCCTGTATTTTTTCGTCAATAAATTGTGTTTCCTCTCAGATTTTATGAGTTCAAATGTTGGAGTCTCATTGTGGGTACCATGTATCTTACGAGCATTGTTTTCCAGTGAGATATGGACTGTGGGAAAACCGGAACAGAAACATTTGAGATTAGGTGCTACAGAAGAATGTGAAAAATTAGATGGACTGGCAAGGTAAAATATGAGGAGGTTCTCCAGAGAATCGGCGAGGGAAGCTGTATATATGGAAAACCCTGCTAAAAAGAAGGGTCAAGATGTCCACGACATCCGTTAAGACACCAGGGAACAACTTCCACAGTACTCTGAGTTGAGAAGGTTGGCAGAGGAGAGTAATTCGTGGCGCGCCGTAAAAAAAGAAGATGCGTTCCAGACAAATATCTTCAGAAGAAACTTCCTGACATTTAAATTTATACCAAATATTAATAAAGTCATCTTTTTCAGAAATTCCGTCCATACCATTGTCAGTCCGCAATTTGTATCACCTCTACTTTTGCCATCAGCTATTTTCCTGCCAGTATAAAAAATCTCATCTACAAATCTCTTTTTCAGTACACAATAAAGAGCCAAATAAACTGGTATAGGAATTAGTATTCAAATACAGAGTTATATATACAGGTAGAAGACAGCGTTGTCCTCGGCAACGCCTATGTAAGACAACAAGTGTCTGGTGCAGTTCTCAGATCGATTACTGCTGCTACAATGGCAGTTGTCAGGATTTAAGTGAGTTTGAACGTGGTGTTATAGTCGGTGCTCGAGCGATGTGACACGGTATCTCCGAGGTAGCGATCAAATGGAGGTTTTCCCGTACGACCATTTCCTGATTATCAGGAATTCGGAAGAACATGAAATCTCCGATATCGCTGCGACCGGGAAAAGATCCTGCAAGAACGGGACCAACGACGTCTGAAGAGAATCTTTCAGTGTAACAGAAGTGCAACCCTTCCGCAAATTTCTGCAGATTTCAAGGCTGGGCTATCAACAGGCGTTATCGTGCGAACCATTCAACGAAACGAAATCGGTATGGGCTTTTGGAGCCGAAGACCCACTTGTGCAGCCTTGATGACAGAACGACACAAAGGTTTAAGCCTCGCCTGGCCCCATCAACACCGACATTGGACTGTTGATGACTGGAAACTTGTTGTTTAGTCGGACGAGTTTCGTTTCAAATTGTATCGAGCGGATGGCCGTATATAGGTAGGGAGACAACCTCATGAAACCATGGACCCTGCATGTCCGCAGGGGACTGTTCAAGCTGGTGGAGGCTCTGTAATGGTGCGGGGTGTGTGCAGTTGGAGTAATGTGGAACCCCTGATAAGTCTTAATACAGCTCTGATAGGTGACACGTCTGTAAGCATCCTGTCTGATCATCTGCGTCCATTCATGTCCATTGTGCATTCCGACGGACTTGGGCATTTTCAGCAGTTCGATGCGACACCCCACATGCCCAGAATTTCTACAGATTGGTTCCAGCAAAACTCTTCTTAGTTTAAACACTTCCGCTGGCCACTAAAAACCCCAGGCATAAACGCTATGGAGCATATCTGGGATGCCTTGCAACGTGCCGTTCAGAAGATATTCATACCCTCGTACTGTTAAGGATCTATGGACGGCTCTGCAAGATTAATGGTGTCAGTTCCCTCCAGCACTATTTAAGACATTATTCGAGTCCATGCCACGTCGTATTGCGACACTTGTGTGTGCTCGCGGTGGCCCTGCACGATATTAGGCAGGTGTACCAATTTCTTTGGCTCTTCAGTGCGTAAAGTATAGACCCAACTAGTTGCTTAAGTTTAAGGCAAATATCTCGACTAGGTTTTGAAATCACGAAGGGTACATTCTTCAGAAAGATGTCACCGATAAATTTTTGGACCCATTATAATACAGCCGTTACGATGCCAGGTAAGCATGGTGCAGAGCGCACCACTTACTGGGCGCTAGAGATAAACGCTCAACTGTATGAAATACGCCACTGCTACAGTAACACATCAGTATGATGCATATTTGGATGTTATAAACACAGTGAAGTGTATGTAGAGCAAAAGAAAGCATGTATAAACGACATAAGTGGAATAAAATATTTTTTATAAAAATGGTAAGGACGATATGCAGTAGAAACGAATAAAATGGTTAATTACAAAAACATACTGATAATAAATAATGTACTGTAGCAGAACTTTTATCGAATTGTTACAACAAGAAAAAAGAGGGAAATATGCTTTATACAAAACCTTCAAAACAAAATGTAATATCATGTGTAATGTCTGGCGTGCAGGCAGTAAACGAAGTACAGAGTGCTTAAAGTAAAGGGAGAAACAACTGTTCCGAAATGGAAGCGAACGAAAACATGAGCTAAAGCATCACATAGTTGCGTGTAATGCCTTAAAGCTGTTAAAGAAGATTTTTTCGTAACTGTAGTGTTTCGTTTAAGACGGCGGCATCGTTACTGACCATACATCTAAGGATCTCATGATCTCCAAGACATCAAATTTTCACCCTTTCTTCTCGCTATGTAGAATTGTCATTTCGTCTACTCTTTTATGGATTGTGTCCCAATGTTAATCAAAGATCTGCGAAAGTAGAATCATAAACATTAAGATCTTTCTTCCCTAGCAAGTGTTCTTGACAGGTTATGTCTAATGTCCTCGCGGTTTATCCGAAATAAAACATCGGGCAACTATCGCAAGTAATCTTATATACTCATGAGTTACGTAAATATTCATTTAATTTTCCACCAACATGTTGCAGCTCTGGACGAAACGTTAGGAGCTGAAGAGTTTCATGGACCACGACCTTACATCCCGGAAGGTTTACCAGAAGATATGTCATCCGGTCGCGAAAGCCTTCATACCATAATGCCTCAGTCATTAATCAACATATACTAAGTGTTCCAATACACGTGGGAACCATCTATAATTGCTCTGTGTAATAGTATGATTGAACCTTTCACTCTTGCATGCACATATGTGAAATAGTCCAAACGAAACATCTTGGAGTGGTAGCTGTAGTGTTAGACTGACATTGTTTGTTAATATAAGTTTTTATGTTCAGACACGAAGACACCATTTCAAAATATTTCGTTAAGTCTTATTCGGCATCTAAGGAGATGCTTGTGATTTATTTAGTATGTGGTTAGTATCACATCACACAAGAAAAACTTTTTTTTTTCAATACATATACGTATTTAACACGCACAAGACTTTGTACTTACAAGTTAATTGGATTTACAATATTTACAAAGTACAGAAGGTCACTGACATATATCCAACTACTGAATATATTCAATTGATATCTTTGTTGCCATTAGACACTCCTCCAGATCGATAGAAATGGATTGATTTTGGAATGCACGTACGATGTGCTAAACAATTTGTTGTCCTGCACCTTAACGGCAGCTAGGCGGTGTTGTTCATTACCATTCGGGCATTAGGCCAGCACAACATCCACTATGTGTCCTTATTCTACTTAACACAGGCCATTTCTTGTGATGCTCTTCAAAACTTGCTGATATGGACGAGATTCAGGGCGTGTTAAGCTGTTCTGGAATATTTTAGTTCATCGGTCCGTTATTGTTACTGTGTTGCCCATCAAAATCTTTGTACCTTGTAGGGGCGGATTACGTGAGCGAAACTGCTTTCGTTGACTGCAGGAATGTCCTCAGCTGTAGAGAGATAAGTATTATCAGCTATTCATGCAAACTTCCACTTGAGAGCAGATTGTCGCCACAATAATGGAGAAACTCTGCGGTTAGTTCTTGTGATGATACACATAGTCTGTTTCAGTTACGTGTTGGCAAGTCTGGCGCATGAGCTGTTGATCTAAACTGTATCGCAGTATTATGCCAAAGGTTAAACCAGTTCAAGAGCAGATAAAATCCATGTCGTACCAAAACGTAGCGGTCCCAGTCTACGTTAGTCCCAGTGTTAAAATGGCAATGGCATTAGGAAAACCATACGCCAAATTCTGCACAACATCCTAGAAGAGAACGAAATTGATTCGATACCATCGAGTAGTACTAACAATGTCCACTTCAGCAGTGTTGTTCGGCAGTATGTCACGTGTAAATGGCAAGACGCTGATTGTAGAGAGATCACTTGTTACGCTATTTAGAAGGCCAGAACATGCAGTATAATGCTTTGTGAAATGCACGAACATAAAAATATCGCTATTGTGTACAGACTCATCAGTACAACTGAACATAGAAGACATGTCAAACAGATACTGTCAGCAAAGAAGGAGAAAAGGAATTCTAGTTCTCTCAGAAAAGCGCAAGAGAACGATAATCTAGAACAGCGCGGATGCGGGATTAACTCGGAAGACTGGTTTATGGGTCCGCTTCAGTCACGGCTGCCAGTTCTACGGACTTTTTAGTTAACCGCAGTGGTGCCGTCGCATTAATTCCAATGCTGCAAAACGAGGCTATCGAATTTCGTTTCACTGCGCCTCTTTGCTTATGATCGCCAGTTGTACGCACCTCGTCTTTACCTTGAGTGCCCACTCTCCACGAAAATTAAGAAGCTCTGTTTCGCAGCAGTTCTTCCTAATGCTCTCCTCCTTTTGAGTCACCTTTTGAAGTTACAGACAGCTGAAATATGTTGTGCGTGAGAATAAAATCTACCCCCATTAGTCTCAGTACGTGCTAAAACTCGCTCTCTGTTAGCCTACTTATTTTCCCCTCATACCTCCGCAAGTGCATTAAATTCGATGCGGGGGCATCAAGTTGAAATCCGGCGGTCATCTTTTTGTGGCTACGGGCTGATTTCCTTCAGATCTCCGCGACTTGTGCCCCGGAAAAAAAATATTCCTATTCAGAAGTGAGACTCCAAAGAGAGGACAAGAAACCGGTTTTAGATTTCGTGAATGAAGGAGGTCGACAGTCGTTTGACTTTGGCAGAGAAAGCGAGAAACTCTAAACTGGGGGACCATCAGGATGTTATTCAAATGCGTTCACGGTATAATGCGAGCAGTACAGGACTCGACAACCTGTTTAAGTTTGCGAGGAGATCAGGGCAGAAGGCCAGGTGGTTTATTCACGTTTTAGGTCCCCATGGAAGACATATTACTGTTGTTAACGAATCACTCAAACCTGTGGTTGGCTGCCAAGATTGCTAACAGCAGCCTGAGTATGAATTGAGCTATGGACAGTTTCAGGTGGTTTTAACGACATGTGTATGTATAAGCTTTCTGAGACTATGTTAATCGCTGTTGTCGTCTTCAGCCCTGAGACTGGTTTGATGCAGCTCTCAATGCTACTCTATCCTGTGCAAGCTTCATCATCTCCCAGTACTTACTGCAACCTACATCCTTCTGAATCTGCTTAGTGTATTCATCTCTTGGTCTCCCTCTACGATTTTTACCCTGCACGCTGCCCTCCAATGCTAAATTTGTGATCCCTTCAAGCCTGAGAACATGTCCTACCAACCGGTCCCTACATCTTGTCTAGTTGTGCCACAAACTCGTCTTCACCCCAATTCTATTCAATACCTCCTCATTAATTATGTGATCTACCCATCTAATCTTCAGCATTCTTCTGTAGCACCACATTTCGAAAGCTTTTATTCTCTTCTTGTCCAAACTACGTATCGTCCATGTTTCACTTCCATACATGGCTACACTCCATACAAATACTTTCAGAAACGACTTCCTGACACTTAAATCTATACTCGATGTTAACAAATTTCTCCTCTTCAGAAACGCTTTCCTTGCCATTGCCAGTCTACATTTTGTATCCTCTCTACTTCGAGAGAGCAAAACTCGTTTACTACTTTAAGTGTCTCATTTCCTAATCTAATTCCCTCAGCATCACCCGACTTAATTCGACTACATTCCATTATCCTCTTGCTTTTTTTGAGGTGCATCTTATGTCCTCGTTTCAAGACACTGTCCATTCCGTTCACCTTCTCTTCCAGGCCGTTTGCTGTCTCTGACAGAATTACTATGTCATCGGCGAACTTCAAAGTTTTTATTTCTTCTCCATGGATTTTAATACCTACTCCGAATTTTTGTTTTGTTTCCTTTAGTGCTTGCTCAATATACAGATTGAATAACATCGGGGAGAGGCTACAACCCTGTCTCATTCCCTTCCCAACCACTGCTTCCCTTTCATGCCCCTCGACTCTTAAAACTGCCATCTGGTTTCTGTACAAATTGTAAATAGCCTTTCGCTCCCTTTTTTCTACCCCTGCCAGTGCAGTTAACATTGTCAAATGTTTTTTCTAAGTTTACAAATGCTAGAAACGTAGGTTTCCCTTTCCTTCATCTTTATTCTAAGATAAGTCGTAAGGTCAATATTGCCTCACGTGTTCCAATATTTCTACGGAATCTAAACTGATCGACCCCGAGCTCGGCTTCTACCAGTTTTTCCATTCGTCTGTAAATAATTCCCGTTAGTATTTTGCAGCTGTGGCTTATTCAACTGATAGTTCGGCAATTTTCACGTCTGTCAACACCTGCTTTCTTTGGGATTGGAATTATTATATTCTTCTTGAAATCTGAGGTTATTTCGCCTGTCTCGTACATCTTGCTCACCAGAAGGTACAGTTTTGTCAGGACTGGCTCTCCCAAGGCCGTCAGTAGTTTTAATGGAATGTTGTCTACTCCCGGGGCCTTGTTTCGACTCTGGTCTTTCACTGCTCTGTCAGTCTCTTCACGCAGTATCCTACCTCCCATTTCATCTTCATCTACATCCTGTTCCATTTCCATAATATTGTCGTCAAGTACATCGCCCTTGTATAGACCCTCTATACACTCCTTCCACCTTTCTGCTTTCCCTTCTTTGCTTAGAACTGGATTTCCATCTGAGCTCTTGATATCGCTATTAAACTCATTGATGATGGCTATACTGTAGATGAAATCTATCTAGATCTGCAACTAAATACAGACTGATACGCGACTGTTTGCGGTCTTTTATCCTGGCTATAAGCTGTGTAATTTTTGCAAAATAGCGCTAAATTTTAATTTATGGGATTGCTGCTGGTGAGCGTCATAATAGTAACTATTTTGTGCGTTCTCTGAAAGAGATGCAAAGTCCTGCGGGTGTTTGTTGGCAGCGGTCGAAATGCTGTCCTGCCACAAGTTTCGCAAAAGTAGATATAAAAGTGATAACTCGGCGACTTTGAATTGCCAGCAAATATCGTTTACTGCTGGGTAATTAGATTTGAGCTTGGAGCTACTAGGAATGAAGGGATTGCCACATTTCTCGGTCCTGACTGGTGGCGGTAAGTTCCTATGGGACCAAACGGATAAGGTCCTCGGTCCCCAGGCTTACACACTACTTAATCTAACTTACACTAAGGACAACACACACACTCGAACCTTCGACGGGGGCGCCCTAGACCGCGTGGTTACCCTCGTGGCCCTGAGTGGAACTTTTTCTTATGAAATGGGCTGTAGATTGAATGTCATAGATAAAGAAGGTCGTCTCATTAAAATTACTAAGATATTTTAGATTGTAGGTATGGAATACGAATGAATACATAAAATCCTGAATGAACTGATGCCTATAGAAAGAGAGAGTGCTCAGTGGTTTCCAGATTTGTAATTCAAGAAAAAAACTGTTACAAAAAGAGACCCGTGGTTTGGGGATAGCGTGCTTCACTATTGATAAAACCGTCCTGGGTCACGGATTCGAACCAAGTCACTGCTTAAAATTTTCAAAAAAAAAAAAAATTGTCGGCAATGACCACCGAAGACTTGTTTTTCTCATAGAGGACGGAGGAGCGGACAGAGGTTCAGAGCACTCTCGTGCCCTTGGGGTGTCAAGCTGCCCCTAAAATGCGGTAGAATCGGTAGTGATCAACGGCAAGAGGATGCAGACGGAAACAGGAACCGTGTATTAAAGACATATAATGTGTATCTATAGGACAAGCGTCGTTTAATTGAAAGGGAAGTGTCATGATAATCTCCCCATTGCCAAAAGGTTCTGGAAATAGTGCCCCATGCTAAGAGGGGATTCAACAGGACAAAAAGATAGAATAATCAACGGAGGGATAACATTCTACGAGCCGGAGTATGGAATGAACGTAGTTGGAAAACCATTAAATTTGAGAAGGCAAATGTAAAGGCTCAATCTAGATTTCTTGAGGGTCAGTGAAGTGAAAAAGAAAGGATTTCAAGTCACATAAATATATGGTGATATCAACAGCAGCAGAAAATGGTATAACAGGAATAGGATTCGTGATGAATAGGAAAATAAGACAGGGAGCGAGCTACTGAAGAAATTTCAGTGATATCGTTGTTCTCATCATATCAGACAGCAAAGAATTGCTGACAGGGACAGTTCAGTATACATCTCTTCGTAGAAAGCAGTGAATGAATGAACAATTAAGTATGTGAAAGAAGACGAAAATCCAATAATCATCGGGGACTGGAATGCAGTTGTAGGTTAAATAACACAAGAAAGTGATTCTTCAACTTCTGCTGGCGTATTTCTTGCTCGAACAGTTCGTAGGTGTACTGCCGGTCCATAGTGTCGTACGGGCACAATGTTTCGGCGATCAGGCATGTCGCCATCGTCAGATGAGCTGACGAACTGAGCTCCTGACTCGTCTCGCTCGTCTCGCTTAATTCTCGGACATCCTCTGTCCGGAGATGATGGAGGCTAAGCAGCGGTGCTGCTGTTCCTCCTTTCTCCTCTGTGTTGTGGTGTGGATGGCCTCACGATTTGAAAGGGCCTCTGGCTACCCCGCTGAATTTAAAGCAGCGAAGTAGTTGGTGGCTGGCATGTCCTCTGGGGCAGGTTTACGCCTGCCGGAGCGCCACTCCTCTTTCACCCACTTCTCTGCGACCTGGTAGATGTGTTCCCAGTCGGAGGGGGTGAAGATGGGGCGGCTCTTGAGCAGTATTAGCTCCTTCCTTGTTACCACCTCACGCAACATGCCTCGCGTGTGGCGAAGATCGCACGGTTGGTGAGGCAGTGATGGTTTTGCGTGTGCCGGCGTGAAGGGGTACGGGTTGTCCCCATGAGGATACGACCCGTCCTTCAGCGACGCCACGATCTTTTTCAGGAAGGGCTGCACGCTCCGCTCGTCCGGAAGCGGAAGGGGCAGTTCTTCGACGGTTTCCTCTTCTTCGACTTGCGAAGAAGCCGGCGGCATCTCTTCCTCGGATTGTGCTGCTTCTTCCACGTCTGTCTCCGAGGGAGTGGACAGCGCAGGCGTCCAGACGTCGACTTCCATGCTCGAAGCCGCCTGCATCGTTGCAGGAGGCGAGTCAGTGGACGTCTGTGTGGCGGCGTCTACCCCCACTGGCCGCCTCACGGGGGCGGCGGGCGCAGGGACAGGCGGCGCCTTCTTGAAAAGTCGCAGCTCCTCTCGCAACTCTTGCAGCTGCCGGTGGAGACCGACGATCTCCTTCTGCATGGCCGCTCTCTCTGCCGCCATCGCGGTTTTGAGGGCTGCCACGGCGTCGTCGGTAGCGGCGCTGAGCGAGATTGCGGCCGCGCCGTTGTCCCCCTTGGGCGGGGGTGGCGGAACGGCCGCCTCTTCTTCGTGTACCGCTTTCTTGGCGGTTGTTGTTGGTGGTCTCCGCTGCTTCAGATATGCGCACCTTCGTGCGTTTGCGGCGTGCGAGCCGCCGCAGTTTACGCACGTCGGCGCGACGTCTGAAGGCTTGTCGCAGTCACGTGTATCGTGTGCCTTTGCACATTTCAAACACGCAACTGCTTCCCTGCACGACCTGGCGACGTGTCCCATCTTCTGGCAGCGGTAGCACTGCCTCTTGTGCTGCGGTCGGCTGCGCTTCTTCTTCTTGTTGCTGCCGCGGCCGTCTCCTGCCAGCGTGAGCAGAAGCTTTGCCACAGCAGCAAGTTTGCCTCCCTTTCCGCGTCCGGACATGGCGATGGGCTAGTTTGGAAAGAAGCGAGAAAAGCACAACGCAAACGGTGCGAGCCGCATCGAGTCCGTGCGTGTCTGAGCTCCTGAGGACGGGCGGCCGTCCTAAATCCCCTTCCCCCGCGAGGCGTTCTCACCGCGGTCTGCGCCCGCGGCCGCGCGTCAGCGGTCGCTGAGAGGCTGCGTAGGCGTCTGTGGTGCTGTTTCCCATGCCTGGCTGAGGTTATAGCCGCAATCTCAGTCTATGAGTCCGTCCCTGGTACGAATTCCGATAGCCTCTCTAACGACGCTGTCCCAGTATTTAGAGTACCCAGTATTTAGAGTCCAAGTATTTACTACCAGGGACGGACTCATCAACAGAGATTGCGGCTATAACCCGCCGACGCGCGGCCGCGGGCGCGGACCGCGGAGAGAACGCCTCAAGGGGGGAGGGTATTTAAGACGGCCGCCGGCCCTCAGGAGCTCAGTCCCTGGAAACATGCGGAAGTGGTAGCAATCCCCAAGCAAACAAGGACCCCAGACAGGCGGCATACTACCGCCCCGTGAGTCCTCTGCCCACGCTGTCTAAGGTTTTCGAGCGGCTATACGCAAAGCGGCTCCTCAGGCACGTGGAAGCCGAACACCTGCTTCCAGACGAGCAATTCAGTTTTCGCAAGAGGCACTCCACTGTGCACCAACTATTGCCACTCGTGGAAGAGGCCATGCGAGCCCTGGAAATCCGGGAATACCTGGACGTTTCCAGGGCATTCGACTCGGTATGGCATGACGGCCTCGTGTACAAACTTTTTGTGAACGGGGTCCCGACGTCACATGGGGTGTTACTGAAATCGTATTTGGAAAACAGCACTTTCCACGTGCGCTTGGAGGATGGAGTGTCCACCCAACGCCCAATTCAGGCTGGAGTGCCGTACTCGGACCCCTTCTGTACTCCCTCTACACTGCTGACGCTCCACGTGTGGCGCAAGTGTCGCTGACGCTATATGCCGAGGATACGGCGCTACTCGTCCGAAGCATGAATGTTCTTGAAATGAGGCGTCGACTCCAGCTTGGGTACGAAGAGCTTGGAAGATGGTCCACAAAGTGGTGGCTCAAATTCAATGCCGCGAAAAGCCAAGCAGTCGTTTTTACAAAACGATTGCCTTCACCTGATCTTGAGCCGGTCACGAGAGCGGGAGGCCCCGCCCCTGGGGGTTATCCTCGATCAGAGGCTGACGTGGCGTCCCCACGTTCAGGATGTAAAGGGTAGAGCTATAGGACATCTACGGACCCTATACCCTCTACTTAACCGGACCTCGACGCTTAACCCCCCCCCCCCTCCCCCCGCCACGGTATCACCCTATACCTGTGCCGGAGTATGCAGCCTTGGTGTGGGAGAGTGGGGCAATGCAGCCGAGACATACTGCCGAGCTCCAGAGGGTTCAGAACCGGGCACTTGGGCTTGCCCTCCGGTTGCTATGGTGCTACCCAACAGCCCAACTACATGAGCAGCCAGGGATCCCACTGCTCAAAAACCGTTTTCGTCAAACGGCAAGCCGGTTCTACCAGGAGACCGAGAGGTCACCGAACAGGCTCATACAGGCACTGGGCCACAATATCCACCTCAGGCCGACCACACGATGGCCTGACCTGTTACGAGCCTGAAAATCTCGTAACAGTCAAAGAATGCCATGCGTCCGAAAGGCCGGTTCGAAATTAAGTCAGTTCCCTAAATGCCACAAGTCATGTTCTGCAGGAATAGCGCTAGACGCTCACCCTGCCATACCACGAGCATAGGACAGCTCGTAAGGAAAAGTTAGTGAGTGAGTCAGGAGCTCAGTTCGTCAGCGCACCTGGCGATGGCGACATGTCTGATCGCCGAAATATTGTGCCCGTTGGACAGTATGGACCCGCAGTACACCCGTGGACTGTTCGAGCAACACAAGAAAGGGTTATGGGAGAATACCGGCTTGGCAGTAGGAATGAGAGAGGAGGAAGACTAATTGAGTTTTGCAATAAATTTGTGAGAGTAATAGCAAATACTCTATTTAGAGATCACAAGAGCAGGAGGTATACTTGGAAAAGACCAGGAGACACAGGAAGATTCCATCAAGATTACGTTGTGGTCAGACATTCCGAAATAGGGTGCTGGATTGTGAGGTGTAATCAGGAGCAGATACAGACGCAGATCATAATTTCGTAATGATGAAGACTGTAGTGGAGTTTAAGAGAATCGTACTGAAGACTCAGTGCGGAAGGTAGTGGCATACTGAGGTACTGAGGAATGATGAGACACGTTTAAAGGTCGCAGAGTATTTGGATTCTGCCATAAGAAATACCACAGTAGGTAGTTCAATTGAAGAAGACTGTACACATCTAGAAAGGGCAATCACAGATGTTGGACAGACAAATTTGTGTGCATCGGAAGTAAATGCTAGGGAACCCTGGGTAACAGAAGTAGTACTCGTACTTCAAATGATATGCGAAAGTAGAAAGTACAAAAATCTTTAGGAAAAGATAGGAACAAAAAAGAATGTTCAAATGTGTGTGAAATCTTATGGGACTTAACTGCTAAAGTCATCAGTCCTTAAGCTTACACACTACTCAACCTAAATTATCCTAAGGACACACACATACAAACACACCCATGCCCGAGGGAGGACTCGAACCTCCGCCAGGATCAGCCGCACAATCCAATCAGCCGCACAATCCATGACTGCAACTCCTTAGACCGCTTGGCAAAGATAGGAACATAGCAATGTGAATCCCTTAGGAATAGAATATATAGGAATTGCTGGACAGCCAAGGCAAGATGGCAGCAGGAACGACGTGAATAAATCGAAAAAGAAATGTTAGTCGGGAGGATTGACTCAGCGTATAGAAAAGGTAAGGAAGGGTGGTAACATAAGGTCTGCTGTGGTAATTCTACTGTTAAAGGCAGATGACTATAAGACGGAGGACACGGTATGGAAGACATAGGGGTCCCACTGTTAGTGCCAGAATTTAAAGGATGTCTGGAAGACTTGAGATCAAACAAGGCAGATGGAGTAGATAACATTCCATAGGAATTTCTAAAATCGTAGGGGATGTTGCAACCAAACGACTATTCAAGTTCGTGAGTAGATCGATGAGACTGGCGAAGTACCGTCAGACTTCCAGAAAAATATCATCCACACAATTCCTAAAATAGCGAGGGAAATAAGTGCGAGAATTATCACACAGTCAGCTTAACAGCTCATAGATCCAAGCTGCTGACAAGAATAATAAACAGAAGAATGGAAAAGAAACTTTAGGATCTGTTACATGACGATTACTTTAGCTTTACGAAAGGTAATGGCACCAGACAAGCACTTCTGACATTGGGCTTTATAATGGAAACAAGACTGATGGAAAATAAAGGTAGTAAGAAATTTCTGAGACTGTACGTTTGAAGCGCAGCATTGTTTGATAGTGAACCATGGCCAGTGGGAAAACCCGAACTGAAGAGAATCGAAGAGTTTGAGATGTACTGCTACGAAATAATGTGAAAAACAGCTGAATTGATAAGATGAGGAATGAGGAGGTTCTGCACACAATCGGCAAAGAAACAACATAGCGAAAATACTGACAAGAAGGGACAGGACGATAGGACATTTATTAACACATCAGGGAATAATCTACTTGGTACTAGAGGAAGCTGAAGAGGGTGAACATTGTAGGGAAAGACAGACTGCAATACATCCAGCAAATAATTGAGGACGTAGAGAGCAAATGGTACTCTGAGAAGAAGAGACTGGCACAGAAGAGAACTGAGTGGTGGACCACATCAAACAGGTCGAAAAAAAAACCTGAATTGGAAAACTGTCACAGCAATGACACAAAATAACGGTGAAAACGGTGAGTTGGCGAAAGCTATTTGATTTGGTCTCCACGACGGTTACTATCACTGTTCTTCAAAACTGAAAGGACGCCATCATGATAACTTCGTAAAGTGTTACATACTGACTGATACGTTCTACGCAACAGTAGTACAACGTTGCAAGGTGATGCAGAAACGACAACGTTTTATAGATAATACCATTACAAAAGAAAAAAAGAATGATTCGTATGCCATTGTTGTCTGGGAGATACTGGGGGGTAGAGTCAACCTCATAATGGGAAAATATTTTTCCACCGCACGTAAAGGTCCGTTCCACTCGCTAAACGAGAATTTCAAGTGTATCTGTTGACTGTAGATGACTTTAATGGGGTGTGTAAGGTGCAACGTCCTGTTCGTGACGTTTTTGTGAAGTGGAGAGACAGGCAGAAACCCGTTGCCGGCGCACAACCTACTCCTCTCCTCTTGAACTCTCCATCAGCAGTGCTCGCATGCCCTCAATTCATCAGGTATTCCGGAGAGGTATGGTATTTAATCCAGTACGTTGTTGATCACTCATCGAAAGTGCAGTCGCGACTTACTGTCATTATCCATTGTAAATGTTCTAGAAATGGTTCAAATGGCTCTGAGCACTATGGGACTTAGCTGCTGTGGTCATCAGCCCCCTAGAACTTAGAACTACTTAAACCTAACTTACCTAAGGACATCACACACATCCATGCCCGAGGCAGGATTCGAACCTGCGACCGTAGCGGTCACGCGGCTCCAGACTGTAGCGCCTAGAACCGCACGGTCACTCCGGCCGACCAAGTGTTCTAGAACCCACGACCATTTACTGATTGTAGAAACACAGAAAATCAGTCATCCTCTTTTCTGAAATATTTATTTTTTCCCTTGAAGTAGTTTCCAATCTTTACGGGTTCATCTTCAGGTGGCGCACATGGAAACCACTTATGTCAGCAACGTGATGTTGAAAACTGTCCTGCGACGATGTAGGTGACATCATAGCTATTATCCACATGACAGATTCCGCTTCAACTGCCTATTAGCCACAGATTAATCACTTTTCACTGTAAATATAAATACTTAGTGTTACCGTAATTCCACTTCTGTGGCTGAGTGGCCAGCATGACTGAGAGCCATGCGGAGAACCCGGGTTCAATTCCCGGCTTTGGCAAGAATGTTTGTAGGATGACTGGAAAGTGGTCCACTCAGCCTCGAGATGCGAATTGGGGATCTACTTGACCCAGAAGTAGCGGCTCCACTGTCTGAAATGACGACAAAAGCTGGGCGATGTGTTGAGCCCATACCCGTCAATGCAGTATCCAAAGGATACCAATGGCTAAGTTGACACAGCGGTCGGTCAGTTGGCCATGACTGTCCCGTATGAGGCGGAGCTTAACTTATTGTTATCATTAATCCACTAGCATCCTGCAGGCTGGCTAAAGCTAATGTATCTCAGTTTATGGGGGTAAACAAATCCGGACACCCTATGTAATGCAGATGTCATGAGAGGCGGACACACGGACTCACCAATGTAAAAGGATGCGGGGAATTTTGAGTTGTCAGTAAAGAGGCAGTAACAGTAGAATGGTTCTGTCAGGAGAGCTGTGTGATTTCTAATGTGGACTGGTCATTGGATGTTATCTAAATAACGTACACATCAGGGATATTGCATTCCCCCTAAAGGTGCCCAAGTCGATTATTGGCGATATACACGGAAGCGCCCTAGAAATTGGTATAGGCATGTGTATTCAAATACAGGGATATGTAAACAGGCAGAATACAGCGCTGCGGTAGGAAAAGCCTATATGAGATAACTAGTGTGTAGTGCAGTTGTTAGATCGATTACCGCTGCTACAATGGCAGGTTATCAAGATTTAAGTGGGTTTGAAGTGGTATTACAGACGACGCACGAGCGATGGTACACAGCATCTCCAACATAGCGATGAAGTGGGGATTTTCCCGTACGATCTTTTCACGAGTGTACCGTGAATACCTGAAATTCGGTAAAATATCAAATCTCATACAGCGCTGCGACCGGAAGAAGATCCTCCAAGAACCGGACTAACGACGACTGAAGATATTCGTTCAACGTGACGGAAGTGCAACCCTTCCACAGATTGCTGCAAATTTCAACGCTGGGCCATTAACAAGTGTCAGCGTGCGAACCATTCAACGAAACATCCTCGATATGGGCTTTCGGAGCCGAAGGCCCACTCGTGTACCTTGATGACTGCACGACACAAAGGTTTAAGCCTCGCCTGGGCCCTGGAGTGCCGATGACTGGAAACAAATTGCCTGATCGGACGAGTGTCGTGTCTAACTGTATCGAGCGAATGGGCGTGTATTGTTATGGACACAACCTCATGAATCCATGGATCCTGCATGTCAGCAGGAGACTGTTCAATGGATGGAGGCTCTGTAAAGGTGTGGGGCGGGTACAGTTGGGACCACTGATACATTTAGATACGACTGTGACAGGTGACACGTACGTAAGCCATTTGTCTGAACACGTACATCCACTCATGTCCACTGTGCATTCCGACGGACTTGGGAAAATCCAGCAGGCAATGCGACACCCCACACGTCCAGAATTGCTACAGAGTGGGTCCAAGAACACTCTTCTGAGTTGAAACATTTCCGCTGGCCACCAAACTCCGCAGACATGAACATTATGGAGCATATTTCGGATGCCTTGCAACAATGCTGTTCAAAAGAGATCTGCAACCCCCTCGTACTCTTACGGATTTATGGACAGCCCTGCAAGATTCCTGGTGCCAATTCCCTCCCGCAGTACTTCAGACAGTTGTCGAGTCCATTCCACGTCGTGTTGCGGCCCTACACGATATTAGACAGGTAAAGCCGTTACTTTGTCTCTTCAGTGTAATTGTGAAGTGGAATCGCGAAGGAGCGCCAAGATCAGGCAGAGCTCGTGTACTGACAGACAACGACTGCCAAGCATTGAGGAAGGTGGTTTTATGATATCACATGGAATCAGGAGCTCCAAAATACTACCAGCCCTCAGACTAGGTCAATGACTGTGCATAAGGAGTTAAAAAGAATGGGATAGAACGGTCGAGGGGTTAAACGGTCGAGCAGCTCCTCCTCAGCCTCGCACTTTTTTAGTGAATGCTAAGTGACGTCGGAGGTGGCGTAAAAAGTTACGCCAGTGTATGGTGGATGACTGGCAACGAGTGAGTTGGAGTGCTGGATGACGACACACCCTGAGGCGACGCGATGGGATGTTTTGTGTTTGGTAAATTTCTGAAGCATGGTACCTGCCAGCGTGTGTACGGGCCAGCACTGAAGTATGGAGAAAATGATGTGACAGTATGGGTGTCTTTTTTGTGGTTACGGTGTGGTCCCCTTATTGCCCTCGAGGGGACACTAATTGCGACACGATATGAACAGATTTTACAACAATGTGTGTTGCGTAGCCTACAGCAGAGCAATAATTCGGAGACGATTGTTGTTCGTGTCAGCGAGATAATGTACACTGTCATAAAGCAGCACCTGAGAGGCAATCGTTTGTGGGTAATAACGTGCATACTATGGACTGACCTGACCAGAGTCCTCACCTAACCTCTATGGAACATCAATGGTATGAGTTAGAAAGTCGACACCGCTGTGGACGGCGGCGTTCAACATCATTACATTCTCTGGCTTTGGTTCATGAGCAAGAATAGTCTGTCATTCCTCCACAGACATCCAGACGTGTCGCTGATAGTGTCTCCAGCGAAATTCAAAAGTCAAGGATCGGCGAATCCCAATTGAAAGCGTTTGGAAATTTTCGATCAGATAGCAAAGGACTTGAAAGAGCAGTTGAACTGAATAGACAGTGTCTTGAAAGGAGGATATAAGATCAACATTAACAAAAGCAAAACGAGGATAATGAAATGTATTCGAATTAAATCAGGTGACACTGGGAATTAGATTAGGAATTGAGACACCAAAAGTAGTAGATGAGTTTTGATATCTGAGGAGCAAAATAACTGATGATGGTCGAAATAGAGAGGTAATAAAATGTAGACTGGCTATGGGAAGGAAAACATTTTTGAAGAAGAGAAATTTGTTAAAATCGAGTGTAGATTTAAGTGACAGGAAGTCTCTTCTGAAGATGTTTCTATGGATTTTAGCCATGTATGGAAGGAAAGATGGACGATAATAATTTAGACGAGAAGAGAATAGAAGCTTTCGAAATCCAGCCCTACAGAAGAATTCTGAAGATTAGATGTGTAGTTCACGTAACTAATGAGAAGGTACTGAACAGATTTGGGGAGAAGAAGAATTTATGGCACAACTTGACTAAAAGAAGGGATCTGTTGGTAGGACACGTTCTGAGGCATCAACGGATAACCACTTTAGCATTTTAGTGAAGTATGGAGGGTGTAAATTGTAGAGGGAGACCAAGAGGTTGATGCACTGAACAGATTCTGTAGGATGTAGGTTGCAGTAGTTACTCGGGGATGATGAAGCTTGCATAGAAGAGAGTAGCATGCAGAGCTGCACACACCTGTCTCCGAACTGAGGACCGCAACAACAGTGTATTTGAAGAAGTGACTGGTTGAAATTTTCTGTACTTATATGGAATCCTTACACCTCATCTGTAAGGCTAATTTATTTTTAACATTTAAAATAATTGTTAACAGTGCACTGGATAAGTGCGTGTAAGGAAATTCATAACGACTTGAAGTTCCATTTTTACAGCACAGTCTCAAATTACTCATTCGTAAGACGAATTCCATAAGTTTACTTCATCAAAACGACCCACTAATAGATAAAGAAACATCAACGGTGGGGCGTCACTGCCCAGCACAGAGGAACTCATTGTAGTACTCAGTATTTCACATTGATGCTATTGTAATGCATTCGACGTTTACGGAACTGTTGTTTTAGGAACGTGTATTCTCTAAAAGCGTAAACAGAATTTACAGCATTAAAATGATTACTGGTACTCTTAGAGTTGAACAGTTTGTTAATTTTCAAGGGCAATTAATAAGGCTACGGTTTAGAACTAACCAAATCTGTCCTAAACGTACAGCGTGGTGTCAACAACAGTGCTTTACTAAAGACGATCGTATTGGGGATGGCATGCCATCGTCTTGCACCGACCTATAAATCACTTTGTTTAACGCGAACTTCCGTAGTGTTGTCATTATCCATATACAGAGACCATTGCCAGAGACGAGACCAGCGATAGGAGACAGAAAAAAAGATGCAAGAACGGAGTGAGGATTGCACCCTGGAGCACTGGATATGTAGTCAGCACTTGCACATTTCGCCAAGGATTTACAATTGTACAAAGAAAATTTGAAATGGGAAATAGATTTCAAAACTGAAACGTGGTAAGTCATATATCCCGAAATTATTGTTTAGAAGGCTACCCATTGTATTTTTAATATCAGCTCATTTGCGATGCCATAACATGAGATATCTTCTGCCGAAAGAGACTCTTATCTTATTCGGGTAAATGTAAACACATTTTGTTCGTATTAGACTCCCACGAAGAACAGTCTTAGACATTCCATACCAAGGGAGTCAACGTCTGGAGCCTGTTGCAACGTCGATCCAAAGCACCGATTATCACCCATCTATAATACTTTGTTCATCAAAAGATTTTATTTTGTCCAATCTATGGAGAAAATATTTTGTAATTATGCTACTTCTTTGTCTTATCACAACTATTTGGTTATAATTTATAGGGGGAATTTCGTATGGTACGTGTATTTGGTAAATAATTTCTTAGAACGGCGTAAATTTATATCTCTTTTTTTAGCCAAATTCCTGTTTACTTTTTAGGATTTCGTACCTGAATCGGTGAAAATGGGACCTCATAGGATCACATTGTAGTCCGTTCGTCTGTTCGTCTGTTAAGACCCCCAATTTTCAGGAACGGGTGGAGTTACGAGGTTGGTTAGAAATTTCTAGGAACGGAATAGAGAAAATGTACTTACATCACAGATTTGTTTAATTTTTCATTGTAGACTCCTTGTAGATTAATGCACTTGGTTCAAAGATGTTCCAGTGTCTTGACCCCATCTCGAATATGAGTTTCCTCCAGGCCTGCAAACTAGCTGTCAACTCCAGTTCAAAAATGGTTCAAATGGCTCTGAGCACTATAGGACTTAACTGCTGAGGTCATCAGTCCCCTAGAAGTTAGAACTACTTAAACCTAACTAACCTAAGGACATCACACACACACACATGCCCGAGGCAGGATTCGAACCTGCGACCGTAGCGATTGAGCGGTTCCAGACTGTAGCGCCTGGAACTGCTCGGCCGGCTCAACTCCGGCTATCACGTCTTCGTTTGAAGAGAATATTCGTCCACCAAGAACAAGTATCAGGCTTGGGAAGAGATAGAAGTCTGACGGGGTCATATCAGGTGAATAAGGCGGATGTGGCAACAATTCCTACCTTAGTTGGTGTAATTTTGCCGTGGCGACGGCATATGTGTGCGGGCATTCCCGCTCACGCTGCGGTGAGGTACGCATAGCTGATTGTCGCTGTTGCCACTCGTGATGTCGGGACGCGGAAGGGGACGCAAAGCTGCTGCCTTGGCGGAGTTGCTGCTCACGCTAGCAGGGACACCCGGCAAGAAGAAGAAGAAGACTGCAGCGCAGTGCTTTCGTTGCCAAAAGCTTGGCCACGTCGCCAAGCACTGCAGCGGAGCAGTTGCATGCTTGAAGTGTGCGCAAGCACACGACACACGCGACTGCAAAAAGCAGAAGGACGCCCCCTGTACCTGCGCCAACTGCGGCGGCGCACATGCGGCCAACGCTCGTTCCTGCGCCTACAGAAGAAACTGGCGCGGGCCGGAGAAGATGACGCAGAAGCACGTGACCACCACACACGAAGAGGTGGTCACTTGCACGGAAGACGTCGTCACCAGGCGCCTTAACGACGCCGTACAAGAAGCGATGTCCGCCTTCAAATCTGCCATGGCGGAAGAGAGGGCGGCCATGCCGGCGGAACTGGGCGAGGCTAGGCGTCAGATTGCTGTGCTGACGCAGGAGCTACGCTCAGCCAAAGAAGTTCCCGCCACAACTGAAGACACCGCCACCCAGACGACTCCTTCACGTGAGAAGGAGTTCGCGACGGTGGCCACGCAGACCGACGAGCCTGCCGAAGGGGAGGCGACACAGCACAAGGAGGTCACCGAAGCAGCAGCGCAAGAAGAAGAGTGGGAAGAAGCTCCATTCCTCCCGCTCCCAGATATGTACAGCGCAAGCGCTGTAACGAAGAAGATCGCTGGGTCGCTTCGCGATGGCACATACCCCCACCACGACAACACTTATCCCTTCGTTCCTCCCAACCATCCCAAACCTCCACTCCCACATCACCCACTTGGGTATCCAGAAGGCCTTATAGGTCTTTCTAGGGAGGAATTCAACCTGATTGATTCCTGTCCTATGTTCACAGAGCTGCAAATGCGCTGCATCATCATCTCTCTGGTCAACGGAGAGTATGATAAAGAGGGAATCCGTATGCACGGGATCCCAACCGAGGCAGAGCATTCTGCAACGAGCAAGAAGAAGAACAAAAGTCGTCATATCGACAAGACCAAGAAATAGGCCACCGGCGCTCCTTGCCAGTCCAGATTCAATCCAACAGTATAGACAGAAAATCCCACAAAATTCCCAGGGGAGTAAAGGCCAACAGGCCACAAACTTCCACCCGAACCTCCTCACAGTGAGGAAGTCACATTAGGAGCAGCAGCCAGGCATATGTGTGCAGCCGCGCGTCAAGAGTCGCGGCACGCATCTTACAGATAATTATTTCATTTCCAATTCTTTAGTTAAAATGTGCTATATCCTTTCAGATGTTATGTGGCCAACTTGAGCAATTTCACGCACTTTCAATGGGCGATCCCCCATGACCATTCTGTGCGCTTTTGCAATGATTTCTCGATTAGTGACACACCCTGGCCGACCACCACGCGGATCATGATCTACATTCTCCCAACCAAATTTAAATTCATTTGTCCACTTGGCAGTTGCTGAATATGGAGCGGAGCCCCACAGAGTCTTCTGGAAATCGGCATGAATGTCCTTTGCTTTCATACCTTTCTTTACGAAGTACTTAATCACTGCTCGAATGTCGATTTTTTCCATCTTCGCAAATCACTACGCGGGAGAACAATAGAGCCACGTCAAGGCCACAGCTCTCTTCCAAGAGCTCTGACGTGGCACGTGTTTACGGGCAACAGTCCAGTAAATTTCACGTGAACACCTCGCTGCGCTAGCGCTGACCTCTCGTTGTGATTCCCACTACCTTTGTATCAAGCTGAAATTCATGTCACCCTAGGTCTACGGTCCCTTGACGGTATAAAAGATTTGTTTCTAAGTCAATGCAATGAAAAGACACGGCCGTTTATGTCACTTAGCTTCTTTCCATGAATCAGAAAAGTTTTAGAAAGCATCACCCATGTGAAACTCAGCTTGCCCTTTTCTCACATGATACTCTGAAACAAGGGGAATCCATATTCCTAGATTTCCGAAAAGCATTAGACACAGTGCCCCACTGCAGACTGTTAACGAAGATACGAGCACACGGCATAGATTCCGCGATATTCAGTATGTGATCAAAAGTATCAGGACACCCCCCAAAAACATACGTTTTCATATTATGTGCATTGTGCTGCCACCCACTACCAGGTACTTCATATCAGCGACCTCAGTATTCATTAGAAATCATGACGGAGCAGAATGGGACGCTCCGCAGAACTCACGGACTTCGAACGTGGCCGGGTGATTCGGTGTCACTTGTTTCATATGCCTGTACACGAGATTTCCACACTTATAAATATCGGTACGTCCACTGTTTCCGATGTAATAAAGTGGAAACGTGAAGGGACACGTACAGGTCGACCTTGTCTGTTGACAGAGAGCGCCGACAGTTGAAGAGGGGCCGACAGTTGAAGAGGGTTATAATGTGTAATAGGCAGACAGCTATCCCATCACGGAGGAATTCCAAACTGCATCAGGATCCACTGAAAGTACTATGACACTTAGGCGGGAGGTGAGAATATGTGGATTTCATGGTCAAACGGATGCTCATAAGTCACACATCACGCTGGTAAATGCTAAACGACGGCTTCCTTTGGGTAAGGAGCGTAAAGATTGGACGATTCAGCAGTGGAAAAATGTTGTGTAGAGTGACAAATCGGGGTACACAATGTGGTGATCCGATGGCAGGGTGTGGGTATGGCAAGTGCCTGCTGAACGTCATCTGCCAACGTGTGTTGTGCCGCCAGTAAAATTTGGAGGCGGTGGTGTTATGTTGTGGTCGTGTTTGTTGTTTTGTGTGATACTACCACAGCCCAGGTCTACATTGATGTTTTAAGCACCTTCTTGCTTGCCACTGCTGAATAGCAATTCAGGGATGGCGATTGCATCTTTCAACACGATCGAGCAACTGTTCATAATGTAAGGCCTGTGGCAGAGTGGTTACACGGCAATAACATCCATGTAATGGGCTGGCCTGCAGAGAGTCCTGACCTGAATCCTATAGAACACCTTTGGGATATTTTGGAACTCCAACTTCGTGCCAGGCCTCACCGACCGACATTGATACATCTCCTCATTGCAGCACTCCGTGATGAATGAGCTGCCATCCCTCAAGAAACCTTCCAGCGCCTGATAGAACGTATGCCGGCGAGAGTGGAAGCTGTCGTCAAGGCTAAGGGTGGGCCAACACCCTGTCGAATTCCAGCAGTACCGATGGAGGTGGCCACGGACTTGTAAATCGTTTTCAGCCAGGTGTCCGGATACTTTTGATCACATAGTGTATGTGTGGCTCGAAGACTTCTTAAGTAATAGAACCCAGCGCATTATCCTCGACGATGAGTGTTCATCGGAGACAATGGTGTCGTCAGGAGTGTCCCAGGGAAGTGTGATAAGACTGCTGTTATTTTCTATATGCATAAAGGATTTATCGGACAGGGCGAACAGCAGTCTGCTGCTGTTTGCTGATGTTACTGTGGTGTACGGGAAGGTGTCATCGTTGAGTGACTGTAGGAGGATACGATGTGACATAAACAAACTTTGTAGTTCGTATAAGGAATGGCAGATAGCTGCAACTATAGAAAAATGACAGTTAATGCAGATGAGTAGAAATACCCGTAACTTTTAATTCGGGTATCGCGATAGTAGTGTGCTGCTTCACACAGTTATTCGATTAAAAATGTAAGCGTAACGTTTGAAAGCGGTACGAAATGGAACGAGGATCTAGGGGTTGTTATAGGGAAGGCAGCTGATCGACTTCAGCTTATAGGGAGAATTTAAGGGAAGTTTGGTTCATCTGTAAAGGAGGCCGCATATTAGTCGTTTTTCCGTTGCTCTGTTTACGAGTTGACAGGAAATGAAGAGACTAGTATGGTACAAAGTATCTTCCGCCACACAACGTACGATGGCCTGTGGAGTATGTGTGTGTATGTAAATACAGGTATACTGATACTAGTACACTCACTCTTCAGAACCTATGGATGAACTGTCTGTACCGGCCGGAGTGACCGAGCGGTTCTAGGTGCTACAGTCTGGAACCGCGCGACAGCTACGGTCGCAGGTTTGAATCCTGCCTCCGATATGGATGTGTGTGATGTCCTTAGGTTAGTTAGGTTTACTGCTACGGTCGCAGGTTCGAATCCTGCCTCGGGCATGGATGTGTGTGATGTCCTTAGGTTAGTTAGGTTTAAGTAGTTCTAAGTTCTAGGGGACTAATGACCACAGCAGTTGCGTCCCATAGTGCTCAGAGCCATTTGAACCATTAGTTAGGTTTAAGTAGTACTAAGTTCTAGGGGACTGATGACCTCAGCAGTTGGAAGTCACATAGTGGTCAGTGCCATTTGAATGAAGACGAAACCCCAGGGTGTATTTCAACTTACACATCTAAACTAAAAGTTTAATGTGGCGCCAGTCGTCGTACTCGCTTGAAGTAGTTTCCGATAGTGATCTTTCTGATGCAGTTAGCTCGTTTGTTTACTACCTAAATGTGCGTTGGGTCTAGGTGGTGACAACACAGAAACTAGAGGGGTTGTGAATTCTCCGTTTCAACAGGTGTTATTGAATTACCATTGTACACCGTGATTTCGTCAAGGATACGGCACTGCATCTCCTTATAATATTGTGCTCTGCACACGACGTAATAACATACCATTTTCTTTTTCTATCGGAGTATTAATATTTAACGATATAGTTTAAGCACTAAGTCAATGAACTGCGCTGGAAGTCAGCGAATATGTACGCCCGGAATAGTGTGAGGGACGTATCATTATTATCTGTGTTTTGTTCTATATAAGAATGCGCGACCATCTTTTCATTGCTCTTCTTCTTCTTCTTCTTTAATCGTGGTCCTTACGACAGCATCTTACGCTAACAGCCTCCTATTTTCTTCCAAAAAAGTTCAAATGACTCTGAGCTCTGTGGGACTTAACTGCTGTGATCATCATTCCCCTAGAACTTAGAACAACTTAAACCTAACTAACCTAAGGACATCACACACACCCATTCCAGAGACAGGATTCGAACCTGTGACCGTAGCGGTCGCGCGGTTTCTAGACTGTAGCGCCTAGAACCGCTCGGCCATCTTGGTTGTCTATTTGCTTCCATTTTGTTCACATGAACTAAACTTGTATTCCTGTTAGGAATATATTTAATCATTCCATTACTGCCGCTAATTGCGACCACTAATGGGATCTTAATATGAATACTTTATTCATTCGTTCCAGAGTGGAGTTATGATTATTGTAATTTCCAAGTATTACCCCGAAATGCGGCACAATTCTTTGTTATGTTCTAAACTGTGAGAATTATCGACAAAATGTTAGATTTTAGTACAAAAACGTATTTTTTAAATTAATAATTGTTTAATTTAACATTTCTACTTTCATTTCGTAGTAACAATCACGAATTCCCAATTTATAAATATTATAGATGATTTTTTACTACATTTTTTCTTAAGATGCCAACGCGATAGCCACGAGATTAAATAATTCTGAATCTGTCGTGAGGCGAGAAGCTAGTTAGAAATGTCCCTGAGATTACAAAAACACAAATTAAACGCTTTTCAGCACGCTACAACCAAACAAAATGTAAAAAAGGGTAGAATAAACTAAGAAGTGAAGTGATAATCTTATGCATTCGATAATATAGTGGGGTGTGTGAAATACTCAATTCATTTGCTTTTAGTTAATAATAAGTAGTGATACGATACCTCTAATACGCACACTAATAGCTGTTTGTAATATTTAAGTAATAAAAATAACCATTCTCATGCTCATATTTAAAAATAAAAAATCAATAATAATTGGGATACATTAAGTTGAAGAAATTCTGCTTAATAATCACAAAATGCTAATTTGACCGAATTACGGTAAGAACTTGAGATTTCGTCAATCTGCTACTTCGAGACATAATTAGTTTGAAATATTTATTCAGTTTATGAATTATTACAAATACATGAATATACTTAAGCTTATTTTACATCCATTACAATTTACGCTAGCCGAAGCATAAATTTCCACAATTCTATAATCATATCCACCCTTCAGTGTGAGGGGTGCACTGATGTCTCACTGCAACACTGACATCCAAGGTCATCTGATTTCACTGTGGGTGTTTTTATTTTCTTGGCATTTGTAAAAGGCCCCGTCTAAGTGCCGCCTCGTAGCAACTGCAGTTCGCTCTCAGAAACATGAGATGAGTCTATCGTTTCCAGTTGTTCGCACTTCCGGTTGAGGGCACAATGAGCATTTGCAAAGGTAAATGAAAACTTTGATCCTCACCGTAATTGATTTATGTAAAACAAACATCCTTCTAAAATCGCTCTGGACTTTTGAAAACAGAACTTAGTTATCACATGTGTAAATTTATATTTACGTTAAAGAACGGAATCATGGGACCATATAGAAGCTGCTGTAATGTGTGTTTATACACAGACAATGAGTTCCGAACAAGCAGCCATTGTCGAGTCAGACGATACAACTGATATCAATTGAAGACTGGAAATGGAACACGTTCTGAGTGACTTTTTGACATAAAACACATTTTCAAATAGCTAATGCTGCAATTCTGTACCTGTATTACCTGACATAAAATTTAGTGCTTCAGTATTAATGTCATCTAGGACAAAAGCTTTCTTCTTGTGACGTTCTTTAGAAGTGGCTATGTACAACGTTCAATTTGATTTTTGCAAAAAAGAAAACAGTCTGCAGCCAATGTTAATAATGTTATTTATGTACACAAATAGCGCTGTCACCTGTTTCGAATTGTTCACGTTTATATCACGTTTGTTGTTGTTTACATTAGTTTTTAGAAAAAAATGCAATTACCAACTAATACAAACAGTGACAAATCTGATATGAACGCGAACAGCCATATGATGATGAATCTGTTGGTTCGAAACCGGCATCTGCACTATATGGGTAAATAAATTGTATTATTGAAAGTGGCTGTTCGCTGATTTGTTCTTTTCAATAAAAGCAAGTAAAAAACATTCATTTTGACGCTCAGAACGAGTCAGTGTCCTGAACGTTATTGAAATAGTGTTTACTTTCTAATTTGTCTCATTATTTTTTGCGGTGATGAAATGAGTAGCATAATTGTGTTGCTTCAGAATTTCTTCTCATTATTTTGGTTACAAATTAATAATGTACAATTGGAGATGCACTTTTTGTTCATTCCAGTATCAAATGCCCCATTTGGCACTTAGAACCTCTTTCATTTCCATTTTTCCATTGTTTATTTGATGCCACAGAGACTACCGTTAATAAGATGTAATTTTTACCGTCACTTGAAAGATGGTCACTTGACAGCAAGCGGTCTTATGGTAATAAATACATTTTACAACACATTTCGATAGTCCTACAGGTAACAGGTTTACAACTTCTTGACAATAAATGAATAAATAAATAAATTCTTTTCTGTCATCAGTTAAGCGACGGAGGTCAATGCCGCTGCGACGTCTCTGCCAGTTCCCCATTTGAATCGGTATCCACATATATTATAACGAAAGGCAGTTTCCACGTAGGGATTAGTACCGTAAGTCCGAAAAACTTACATAGTAACTAGTTTACACTGCACTGGGATTAGCTGTAGCCATTATTCTAATTTGCGACACCATATTCTGTGTTAAAACACTGTTACCTTTCTGTATATGTGTAACTGTGGATATTCGACGTGTGTTATGTGGTTTTCGGCATCGGTAAACGATAAGACTTGTGACTAACATTAATCTTTTAATAGCAAGGAGATGGTACAATACCGAAATCGGTTGTTATAAAGGGTCATTGATCCAGTTGTGTACTCCGTCTTCAGGCCACGAGTGGCCTACCGGGACCATCCGACCGCCGTGTCATCCTCAGTGGAGGATGCGGATAGGGTGGGCGTGGGGTCAGCAAACCGCTCTCCCAGTCGTTATGATGGTATTCTTCACCGAAGCCGCGACTATTCGATCAAGTGGCTCCTCAATTGGCATCACGAGGCTGAGTACAGCCCGAAAAATGGCAACCGAGCATGGCGGGCGGATGGTCACCCATCCAAGTGCTGGCCACGCCAAACAGCTCTTAACTTCGGTGATCTCACGGGAACCGGCCGTTGCCGATGCAGTTGTGTGCCATGCATTTCAGTAAATGCGATACATCTGTTGGATATCACATGCAAGAAACGTTAATTAAATCTGGATGGCTGCACGGGGATTTTAATCGCTGTCCTCCGGACTGCAGCTTCAATTCGAGCTTGTGCTCTGCCACCGATGACTTCAGCTGCACCGGGTAGGCTGAAGATGCAGTCGAAGGTTGTAGTTGCAACAGATAAAGCGTAAGTATGAAGACGCGCTTGTCTAAATCTTAGCTTTACGTAAAGCCTGATATGGACGAGCCAGTTGCACTACAGTCAAATACCCGGTGATAGTAAAACGGACAGTACCAACTGATAGCAAGTTCATCGAGGAACACAACCTATTTAGATTGGGGCGCCAAGTTCATCGAGGAACACAACCTACTTAGATTGGGGCGCACAGCACTGCTCTGACAGCCACTACTGTTCCCTAGTATAGTGCAGTCGAATTGAAGGATCGTAGAGAACATAACATATGTCAAACACTTCCAGGGTTTTTTACAAGCAGCGTTCTGCCTTTAGCAGATGTAGCTTGGTTTAAAGGTTGTTTTAAAGCTTCGCGGTGAATATGATGAACGTCGTGGCGGCACATGCAGAATACGTCGGTTCGTTCTAGGCATGCAATCCGGGAGGTTCACGAATGATACGAGAACACAGACATTAGCTGCTTACGAGCGGCTGTTTGATTTCAAGCGTCGCAGAAATGATATGCTGCGAGAGCTGCAGCGTAGAATTACCATCCTTACCTCATGCGTTTGCTTCTATCCAGACGTTATTGCTTCGCGTGCCAATTAATGACTGTCTTTAGTGACCATTCGTCACTCATTATTTCATAATCCAGTAGCTCTTCTGCTGTACTTAATACCCATACGCGCGTGATTTTAAGATCATATTTGTTGTTCTCGTATGGGCGATACAGATTAAGAACCGTGGAACGTGTCGTTCCAGCTGTTTTGTATTTATTCGCGTAATGTGCTTCCAATAAGTGCATTATAGTGCATATGTACCCACTGCATGTTAATTACGCAGGGTTGTAAGAAACAGTCTGAAACGCTTGTACGGGTGTTGCTGCGTATTTGGTGCTGAGAAATAGCTGTTGGGAAAAAAATTTATACGTTGTCAACTTTTCCAAGTTATTTCGCATTGATGTTAGCCAATCAGGGCGTTGCCCGTGAAAATTCAAGCTCCTCGCCAGAGACGACGTCACCAGATTTGTTCTTCGTTTGGTTTGGTAAAAAATGAACGAGAGAGGGACAATAAAATTGGACTCGGAACAGTAGTAAGGATCGGAGACCATTTAAAGATTGAACAGTCTCGTACGTTACCATCTACGCTATAACAACAAATAACACTAATTTTATCCAGCGGGCCATTTGAATTTGCGCGCGAAGCGGCCAGATTGTCTAATTTCAATGTTAATTAACCCGAAAACCGTATATAATTTTTTTCTTAACAATTATTCCTCAGCAAAACCTATCCTGCAACACCCTTACAAGCTGTTCATACTGCTTCTGGTTACCCTGTAGATCGTTCGTCTCCAGTGATGTCTGCCATGCCAGACGGTCAAATCTTGTAGGGGAGAAAGAGATCATAAAATGTTTTACACGATCCAGTCATAGTGCAATGAATTTAATGTAGGCCGATATTACGCACTTGGAAAGGGCAATGTTCACAGAGCATAACTAAAGTGCGCGTCATTTATGACGCCGGCCTAGTTTAGGTTCGTTCTGCGCATCTGACATCACAAAACACAGTCGGCCAATGAACAAAGAACGACGTCGCCACAGCTCGACTGCAGCGCAGAGCACGGACGAGAGTCTTCAGGTTCAGAAACGTTCAGTCATAAATAATGTAATTGAACAAAAGCAATGTCTTGATAGCAGACTTTCTTTTATAGAAAGTTTGGAAAAAGCATTCTTTATACCAATTGCTTCATATTCTATTAATTAATTAAACCAAACAAGCAATAAGCCGCCTAATTCAGGCGATAGCAAGGAAAGGTGCTAGTATCATTCTCGCTAACCGCTTTTTCGGAATAAAGAACAGCGGTAATTGTTTATTTCCTATGGTACTTCGATGAAACGTGAGTAATTCATAGCCATACCAACAGTGTTTGTCGGTATTTTGTGTTATCTTTTAAAGTCATCCAGGAGTTATATTGAATAACGAGGTGCGTTAGCATAGTGGTTAAGGTGTGTGGTCAGAGTGTTAGTTGCCCTCTATAATAATAATAATAATAATAATAATAATAATAAAACTGAGTTAATCGATCAACGACGAAACTATACGGTTGTCTTACAACGTCCACCCCGAGCAGATATAACAACAAAAGCGAAGAAAATGAGATTAAAAAAAAAGTGTATAGCTGCTAAGCGAAAGGTTCTGTGTTCAAACCTTGATCGGTGCTTAATATTTTATTTATTTAAAAACAATATCGAAGTGTCTTACTTCATGAATTTTATTCATTTGAATGTAATTTTTTGAAATTTCTAGTGGCAACTAAAATCGACCATATGGAAAGTATACGCTATGGAATTTTACCTCTGAAAAATCTTCAAAATTTAGTGCAATGGTTTACTACATCTAATGCTGCACAATAACTGCGTTGAACATGGAAACAAAATTACGACACTTATGGGGGGAAGGTATCAGTCAGGAAGAAGTGTAAAAATCAAATTTTTGGGCCAAATAGTTTTCGTGAAATCGAATGATAGAGTGTGTCAAAGCAGTCGAAACTCCATGTGTCTGCACAGGCGAGCAGTGCAATGACAAACCTGCGCACATCGCGGAATGCGGAGAGCACGTCTCTGTAGCAGCGAAAGTCTTAATGCGGGCGTGGTGGCTTTACTTCATTAACTTTGCGCTCCTCCCTAAACGTAAGTTTGCGAACTATACTATGGCGCTACTTCTCTTGCCGCGTACAACTGGCAACGCAGCAATGTCACCAACAAATTTAACATACTCACATACACCTTTACCCTTAATCCAAATAAACACAGATTCATTTACAGACACTTTCCTCTTGTTACGAGTATACAACACAAGTGCAGAGGGCGACATATATGCGGATTTACCGAAGTCTTTATTAGCAAGTTCAGCGATATGATAAGTACGATAGGCTCGTACAATAGCTACTGTAAGCCAACAATTACCATGATCGAAAGTGTCGTTAATATCAACGCTAAAATTAAGTCTACATCCAACAAATACACAAGGTCCATCCACAAGAGCAGTAGCGGCAACAGATTTAACTGGTATGCGGTTCTTCTTATCACCAGCTGTTGTAGCGAACTCAATGTTCTCGATCGTTTTATACACTGTAGACTTAATTTTAGCGTTGATATTAACGACACTTTCGGTCATGGTAATGGTTGGCTTACAGTAGCTATTGTACGAGGTGGGTCTGGTACTCCATCTGTACCAGGACTCGAAAGTTTTGTGGACAGAGACATAATTGCCTATCGTACTTATCATATCGCTGAACTTGCTAATAAAGACTTCGGTAAATCCGCATATATGTCGCCCTCTGCACTTGTGTTGTATACTCGTAATAAGAGGAAAGTGTCTGTAAATGAATCTGTGTTTATTTGGATTAAGGGTAAAGGTGTATGTGAGTATGTTAAATTTGTTGGTGACTGTACTTTGTATTTTCATAAAAACCCGAAGACACTTGTACTATAGTTCAATTCTTTTACCTTGGCGGTTCGCGCATGCCCGCTTCACTATCATCCACATTCGGAAGGTCCTGTCCGCGCAAAATTCACACACATGTCAGACGTGAATAACGTGTTGCGTAATTGCGACTTTCTTTTCGGAGAATCTGCACGGTACTTTGCATATTTGGAAAAGAAGTTGCATTACAAATGTAAGTAGGCTGTCTAGGTTTTTATGTTAGTAACGCCACGTAGCACTCTGTATGAAGATCACTGACTGTGCTGTGTGCAGTCTGTGGCTGGTTTGCATTGTTGGAATATTCGCTATTGTAGTGTTGGGCAGTTGGATGTGAACAGCGGGTAGCGTTGCGCAGTTGGAGATTTGGAGGTGAGCCGCCAGCAGTAGTGGACATGGGGGAGAGATTGTAGAGTTTTGAGAGCGGACGATCTGGACGTGTGTCCGTAGAAAAAGGAAATTTGTAAGACTGGATGTTATGAACTGATATATATATATATATATATATATATATATATATATATATATATATATAATGACTTTTTTAACACTATTAAGGTAAATACATTGTTTGTTCTCCATCAACAATCAAATGGTTGAAATGGCTCTCAGCACTATGGGACTTAACTTCTGAGGTCATCAGTCCCATAGAACCTAAATAACCTAAGGACACCAGACACATCCGTGCCCGAGGCAGGATTCGAACCTGCGACCGTTGCGGTCACGCGGTTCCAGACTATAGCACCTAGAACCGCATGGCCACCTCGGCCGGCATTCTCCATCAAAATTTTTCATTTGCTAACTATGCCTATCAGTAGTTAGTGCCTTCAGTAGTTAGAATCTTTTATTTAGCTGGCAGTATTGGCGCTCGCTGTATTGCATTAGTTTGATTAACGAAGATTTTTGTGAGGTTAAGTGATTCATGTAAGGAATAGGTATTGTTAGTCAGGGCCATTCTTTTGTAGGAATTACTGAAAGCCAGATTGCGTTGCGCTAAAAAAATATTGTGTGTCAGTTTAGTGTTGATCAGAGTAGGTAAAGAGAGAAATGTCTGAGTACATTCAGTTTTGCCTAGCTGTTTGAGAACCAGATAATGTAGAGGTTTTCCAGCACTGCCATTTATAAATTTTTCTAAGGGGATGTTCCACAAAGTTCCTCACATGAATATTCAGGATCATGTAACTATCAGAGATCTTCAAAATAGGAATAAACTCCCGAAATGCGTTTTTTTACACACGAAAAAAATGTGAAGCATACAGTGTTATTCGAGCTTATTACTCTTACATCTAACTTTATAAAAAAGAACAGGAAATATTTGTACTATGTAAATGAATCATAAGTGAAAATAACACAAAAATATTCATACTCAATCTTAAAAAACTGAAGTAAAAATAACATGAATAAAACGATAAAGGAAAAATGAGATCCCATTTCCATATCAATCAACCATAATAGAGACCTTTAGAAAGGTTCTTCATTACGTTGTCACATTTTTTGCTTCGACAGAGCGGAAAGTCAACTAAACATATAGGGCATAAGCGATAACTATTTACAGCGTACCTCAGTGGTGTAAGGGAAGTCAAGCGAACAATCTGATAGTCATTTGATGCCTATCAAGCCGTGAAACTAACTCGCATTGGACTACAAAGACCAGCTAAGCTACTGTGCTTACGCTCTGCGCGAGGATTTCAATGTCTTGTCGCCCTCTTAAGCCATCGGTTTAGTCGGCTATTTCGCTAACATCGTTAATCAAAACTTTCCTTTAGGGTATTGAAAGAAAAAAAAAGATTTTTGTTAACGTTATGCAGAATCGAATTGCATTTACACTTCATTCTAAAGAAGCCTAGTAGTTTCGTGGTAGGAATGCCAGATAAACAAAACAATTTAATAATTAGTTAAATACTATTAAAACACGCAACACTTTGAGGTAAAATGTATACAAACTTGAATTTTATATTTTCTAATTGTAAGAACTAGGGATTAATTTGACTTTCAGGGATGATTTTTAGCTAATATTTCGCGCAGCGCGTTTGCCCTGTAGCTTGGATGTATTTTGCAGATCAATATGAGGCTGTTTTCTGGCTTGACAGAGCACATGTACCATATATCACTTTGTTTGTCGCGATTTCGCTTACACCACTGCGGTAGGTTGTAAACACTCACTCATCTGTGTTTCCTACTATTGTTATCAATAAACGAGTCTTCGTGTATTATTAGAATAATTCTCTGGTTTTTGTACTTACCAGTATTTTCGATTCATCATAACTTTTTGCAGGTTACACATACAATGAAATTACTAGTTCTTGGTAGATAACTGTAGACTGTAATTACGTATCCTACTCTTACCGCGATCGTTCCTAGAACACACACAAAACTCTTCATTCAGTGATAATGTGTTATTTCTTACCACCAACTCGTAGTTTCACTTTTCATATGATGTGCAGCAGCTCTGACTAAACTATGCATGTAATTATAGACTAATTCAGGTATGCCGATAAGTTTGATTGCACTAATAGACCTATTTCGGCTGAACTGTCAGTAACAGGTAATATGTAAGCAAATGGTACATAATCTCGGTACATAATTTTTAATTTTATAGTTAATTATTAAATGGCCATCATTATTACAGGTTTTTACATACGTCTGCAGGTTCTGCTATCCATGCTATTTGGTGGTTCTGTCATTGTCATTTGCTTGTTAGTTATGTTTCGTTGGTGTTAGTGTAGTGATAATGCTTTTTTATCAATTTATCTGACACATCACTTTATGTATTTCTCAGATTAAATTCTTTATAACGGTGTTTTCGTGGCAGCTTGTATGACTGACAACCCAGTGATATTGTATGGTTACAGGCAGTGCTGTTTGTCACTGCTTTTATGTAGGAATTGATCTTTTCATGTCCAGAAGGAACCCTAAACGATGTTTACAAAATGGCCAATAAGCAATAAAGTAACACATAACATAAAGAAAAGAAATGCCATGTATTTCAGTTTGGCGAGGAAAAAAGACACTTATATTAGATGTAGATGGTACATCTATAGACCATGTAACAAATATAAAGTTTCTATTAATGTAATACTGTTATCAGTTGAAGTGGTGTGAACACAGAAAAACACTCTCAAACCAAATATCTTCAATACGTTATGCCTTGAGTCCTGTATGTAACAGCCATTGACTTTTAGTCACATACTATTAGTATGTACACTGAGTTCTTAGATACAGCATTCTTTTCTGGGTAACAAATACGCAAAATACGAACAAAATTTTTGAAACTGCAGGAAAGGGCCATAAGAATAAGAACCAAAAATAATTGCTGAGGTCATTGTAAAGATATGTTAAAAAAGCTGGAGATTTTAGAAATCAGTTGTTCACATAAAAAATAGCATTGATTATTACTGCACAAACAACTCTGTCTATGATGATGGAGCAAGATCTAAACGAACATTTACCAAGAAGAGCTTTTTCTACCAAGGAATAAAAACTGTACAAAATTTTTCCAAAGGATAATAAAGAAATTACGAAAACAAATGAGGCAGTTAAAAAGTACCTGTTAAGCAATACATTCTATACCTGTAGAATGCTCTCTCCATTGGCGAAAGATTGCGGGCTAGTCTCCCATTCGGAACGCAGGGAATGGACTGGCATGGAGGACGTGACCATGGGAAAAAGATTGAACAACCAACAAAAGGGTAACGTTCTACGAATTGGGACATGGAATGTCACAAGTGTGAACGTGGTAGGGAATCTAGAAAATCTGAAAAGGGAAATGCAAAGGCCCTTGTAGATATAGTGGGGGCAGTGAAATGAAATAGAAAGAAGACAAGGACTTTTGGTTTGGCGAGTATAGCGTAATATCAACAGCGGCCGAATATAACAGTGCAAGGGTTCGTCATGAATAGGAAGTTAGGACAGGGAGTGAGTCGCTGTGAACAGTTTAATGACATGAGAATTATATTAATACCTTCAGCTTCTAACGGGCGTTGATATATATCAACGGGGACAGGTGAAAATGTGTACTCTGACCGGGACACGAACCTGGGATCTCCTGCTTATATGGCAGACGCTGTATCTATCTGAGCCACCCTGGACACAGAGGACAGCGCGTATGCAGGGAGTACCTCGCGCACGCCTCCCGTGAGATCCACATTCTCACCTTGTATGTTCACACGCTACATTCGTAGTGTCCCGCAACAACATACTCATTACTTGTGGAAGACATTCTTATCAAGTCACGTAACAGTTCGGGTAATATGTGTGGGTCCGCACAGAAGAAGAAAGTCATGGCCGGTGTTGCCAGAACTATATTCTTATATGGACATTGTGTCTGTTCTTTCGGGCATCTATCACAAAGCGAAAAAAATGGTCCAAGTAAAACATTCATATTTCTGTACGTACTACACGAATATGTAATAAAAAATGATGGTTCCTACTTTAAGAAACGCAGTTTATATCCGTTTGACCTATGGCAGCGCCATCTAGCGGGCCAACCATAGCGCCATCTGGTTTCCCCCTTCAAGCCAGACGAGTTTCGTTCTTTGTAGTTTTTTTTTTTTCGTTTGACGCTTATTTTGTGAGATATTTGGCCCGGTCACTGTCAATGGACCATCCTGGACATATATACGAAGGACTTTCGCTCAGGTATCTGTACCCGGTGGAGAGGTGACAAAGTGGAAATGGACTGCGCGATTTTCTTTTGGCTCATCTAGTGACGTGATACGCTATGAAATGCAGGAATTTCATTGTTTTTCAGCACTGCATATATGTACCTACAAAACGCAAATAATCAGTTATGGTACTTAGTTTCATCGCAGTGATGATTACGATTACTTTTTCCCCCGTCTAGAACCGTGAAACTTGCGGAGATGGGGTGAGTTGGGTGGCACCACGATACCGATAGCCCTTGACGCATGTGCAACCACAGTGGACGGTTATCTACGTGAAGGGCAGACAAGCTTTTCGTTCCTGAAGATGGGCAGCTCCCTTTTTGCAGCGCGGACAGTCTGAATGATGGATTAATTTAGTCTTATAACATTATGCCTTGGTGTGCCGGCACAGCGAATGACTGAAAGCTATGGAAAGCTACCTACACTGTTTTTCCCGAGGGCATGCAAGTCTTCTAGGCAACGTGGAGAGCTGTATGAAACCATCTTCGGACTGAACGCGACAACAACGATAATAACAACATTTAAAACATTAATACTATCTCTTCCATATCACGTAAAGACAAAGACGGTAAAATTTGTCCTTCCGTCTGGGCGAGGATAGGGAAACGAAATTTACCCTCGAACACACACCCTACACTGGCTTGCGGAGTACAGATGTATGTACAGCGTGAGACCCGGAATTGACAAGCTTTCAGGACACATTCCTCATCGTTAGAGGAAAAAAAATATATTGTTTAGGTATGACTCTGGAAGCGCCTTATTCCCAGCTTACAGCTCAGTTTCTACACTCAAGCTCATAAATTAAGGATAATTGCAGAATGTGATGCCACACAACGTGGCAACACAAAACTGGCACTAACAGCATAGGCACCACACACGACACAGATCTGTAAGTCCACGGTATTGGTGATAAGTTGAGAAAACCGTCTCGAAACACATGTGCTACAAAACGCCACTGTTTCCAACTGATGTACCCCGACATCAGTATGGGATATGATCACCATGCACACGCACACAAGCCGTACAACGGGCTGGCATACTCTGGATCAGGTAGTCGAGCAGCTGCTGGGGTATAGCCTCCCATTCTTGCACCTGTGCCTGTCGGAGCTCCTGAAGTGTCGTAGGGGTTTGAAGACGTGCATAGATACGTCGTCCGAGAGCATCCCAGACGTGTTCGACGGGGTTTAGATCTGGAGAACAGGCAGGCCACTCCATCCGCCTGATATCTTCTGTTTCAAGGTACTATTGCACGATGGCAGCTCGCTGGGGCCGTGCGTTATCATCCATCAGGATGAAGGTGGGACCCACTGCATCTCTGAAAAGGAGGACATACTGGTACAAAATGACGTCCAGAATCACCTGACCTGTTACAGTTCCTCTGTCAAAGACACGCAAGGGTGTACGTGCTCGAATCAAAATCTCACCCCACAACCCCCATACAGGTCCATTTCAAGGACATTAAGGGGTTGTTATCTGGTTCCTGGTTCACACCAAATGAAAACCCAGCGAGAATCACTGTTCAGACTATACCTGGACTCGTCCGTGAACATAAACTGGGACCATGGTTTTACGGGATTTCCTGTGACCAGGGGTCAGTGGACTGCACCTTGGACGTCTCCGGACGAATAAACCATCTCTGTTCAGTCGTCTGTAGACTGTGTGTCTGGAGACAACTTTTCCAGTGGCAGGGGTAAGGTTCCGAGCAAGGCTACCTGCAGTACTCCGTGGCCGTCTGCGGGCACTGATGGTGATATATCGGTCTTCCTGTCGTGTTGTACACTGTGGACGTCCCGTACTGTAGCGCCTGGACACGTTTCCCGTCTGGTGGAATCGTTACGTAATCCTGAGATTACTCTTTGTAGCACATAGAGGGCCCGTGCTATGACCTGCTGTGTTTGACCAGCCTCTAGTCGCTCTAGTATTCTACCCCTCATAACATCATCATGTGTTCTTTGAGCAATTTTTAACAGTCAGTCACCATTTGCACGTCTGAAAACGTCTGCTCACTTACTCGCTGCACCGTACTCTGACATACACCAACACACCTCTGCGTATGTGGACTGCTGCCAGCGCCACCGTGCGACGACCGCAGGTCAAATGCACCGCATGCTCATACCCCGAGGTGATTTAAACCCGCAAACCGCCCACCAAAGCGTTGATTCACCATGTATCAGCATTGTCCTTAATTTATGAGCATGAGTGTATAACAATTCCACGTATTAATCACACACTTTGAAACGAAATCTCATCTGCCAACAGCACGTTTCCGCTGAAGTGAAGATTGGCATGCCTCGGACATGGATGTGTGTGATGACTTTAGGTTAGTTAGGTTTAATTAGTTATAGGTTATAGGCGACTGATGACCTCAGAAGTTAAGTCGCATAGTGCTCAGAGCCATTTGAACCATTTTGAGGATTGGCACGTTGGTGAATTCCCCTTCATAGGAGTGTGCCCGTGCTTGAATACAAGCTGCTGATGGTGCCTGCACACGCTGGAAATTGGACGGATACCGTGGGTTCTCATATGTCTCTCTCCGGTCATGTGGTCTATATCAGTTGCAACTAATTGTCTTACGCTGACGCTTGGGCGATCGTCAACAGCACAAAGAAATTGTTGGTGCAGTTGAGGCGTCCTCGTCTTTCTAGGCTTCTCCCATTCGCGAGTATTAGGATTAAACGCTCCATGTTCCCTAAGATGACGATCAGTTACTTTCAACGTTCTCCTGTTGGGGCACTGATGTTCTGGAAGGCTCTGCGGATACAGACATTGAACCCCATGGCCATTACTAGCTGCTGATCTGTACAGAAAACTGCCATTTGAAAACTACGCATTTGATTACACCTCCCCTGCACTGTACCTAAAACCAGGTCTGAGACGCACACTAAACAGTTGACGCTACGTGGTTGATGCTAGTAGAGCAATGAAGTTCGTCGCCTGTCAACACAAACAGTGAAATGAATCACGTATCAGCTTTACGTTAGTTGAACTGGAAGAACAAACACAGGCGGTGAAATGTTAACCAAACGTAGCATTTTCGCGAACTTCGATTGTTTCAACACAGCTGGTTAACTGTCTGGTACCGTCAGCACATGAATCTTTGTATTTAGATTTGGTATATTCCTTTCAACCTGTTTTATAAACGTGCTTCATTTATTCCAAACAATGTATTATATGAAGATAGGTCACAAAAGCTGATAATGTGTACAACCAAATCCTTGCAACAGCTTGCTAAGAAGCATAAATAATTTTTTTACTTCACGGGTTTATTAAAATTGACTTTCTCCACAATTTTTCAATGTGATTATGCATTGCTACCACTACATTCTAACACGATGCTCATAGTTCATCTGTTGACAAATTACATGTACATGTGAGGTCACTAAAATTTCGCGCATGCGCAGTTCTTCATTGCCATAACGGAGCCCGATTCTGGTTTAGTTGCTCAAGACCCAGCCTACCGCAAGCATCTTACAACAGCTGTGTCGCGGATGTTTCCCGTACTGGGTTTACGTGTGCCGGATCAAACACGTTTTATATGTGCTGTATATTTACGTATTTAATGCTTTTTATTAACGTGTCTCTGCATAAAATCCTTGGTAAGTAACGTTACTTTCACTTTCATGGCACTTGCCAATGGTTTAGCATAACGATCGGCCAGATATACTACATGCATTTCTTTTCTATAGGTTCATTCATTTTCATAAGTTTTCATCACAAGGAATCAAATGATTTATGGTATCAACTAGGGATCAATGTTTGCCAACCTGAGCTTCTGGTACAATACCAGCTGTATATTTACGTATTTAATGCTTTTTATTAACGTGTCTCTGCATAAAATCCTTGGTAAGTAACGTTACTTTCACTTTCATGGCACTTGCCAATGGTTTAGCAAAACGATCGGCCAGATATACTACATGCATTTCTTTTCTATAGGTTCATTCATTTTCATAAGTTTTCATCACAAGGAATCAAATGATTTATGGTATCAAGCTAGGGATCAATGTTTGCCAACCTGAGCTTCTGGTACAATACCACGAATTACCAGTCCGTAACACAGGCGGATCAAACACTCGCCGTTTTCACTTTTGTGTATTAGTTAGTGATTCTGAAACGCTTTTAGTAGGTTGCTGTTATTTACGTTCGTAGAACCCTCAGGCGTCACCTACCATGAATGCCGTAGAAGATTTTAACACTTTAGCTGTTCATTCTGAGGGTCTTATCACCCAATGTGTTCAGTCTGAAATTCACCTACTGGTACTTAAAGCCAATTTTTCTGTTGACAGCAGCCTGTAATTGATCAACATTTTCGACCTCCGACTGAACCGTTGGACTTCGCAGCTTCCCGATTCTTTTAGGGCTAATGTAGTGAGAACGGATTTTAATCAATTTTTTTACAGTTTCACAGTTAATGCACGTTTGACAGACATTTTTAAGAACTATAATATTTTTTCCGTTTTATATAGACTCCTAATACAAAAAAATGCCTTTTAATTGATAGCACATCGCCAGACGATACACCTGTAATGGGGCGAAACCGGTAATGTTCCCAATAAAAGGTACGCAACAGCTGAACCAGCTTGACGAGTCTTTATTCACTGTGATCAATTCATAAGATCTTTTTTGCTAATAAACTGTTTGAAGATTCTTAAATATTAACAATGTAATCAAGAGCGCATTTTGAACGTTTCATGTAATACAACTTTTCACGTTCTGTGTGCTTCTCATAATTACTGTGATTACGAAGAGAAGTATAAAATGAGCTATAACGTGGGAATAAAGCGTTTCCAGACCCATATCCATGTAACATATTTTATTCCTCTAAGTGTGAGGAACATTCCGTGAAAGTTTAGGCATCCAAAAAATAGTTCAAATGGCTCTGAGCACTATGGGACTAGAACATAGAACTACTTAAATCTAACTAACCTTAGGACATCACACACATCCATGCCCGAGGCACGATTCGAACCAGCAACCGTAGCAGTCGCACGGTTCCAGACTGAAGCGCCTAGAACCGCTCGGCCACACCGGCCGGCCTTTAGCCATCCCTTTTTGTTACACCGTGTGTATCCTACATAATACGTTTTCACTCATTAACAGCAACTGTTTCTAATGAAGACGATATGTATGCCGCTTCGTTAATGTCAGAATATTTGTACTGCAGTAAAACTACATTTTACACAGTTAACGATAGGTCGTAACGCAGTTATTTAAGGCCGCGGCAATTAACTGTGATACAGTTAATAGATATTCTTCTTATGGAATGTCAATATATCTACATCTACATCTACATGATTACTCTGCAGTTCACATTTAAGTGCTTGGCAGAGGGTTCATAGAACCACAATCATATGAGGGTCAGTCAAAAAGCTAGCTGCGTTGTACAAGAACGATGTCTTCTGAAACCATGCTGATTACGTATCAATAGATCGTTCCCTTCGAAGTGATTCATAATGTTTGAATACAGTATATGCTCCAAAACCCTACTGCAAACCGACGTCAATGATATAGGTCTGTAGTTCGACGGGTTACTCCTACTGCCCTTCTTAAACACTGGTGCGACCTGCGCAATTTTCCAATCTGCAGGTACAGATCTATCAGTGAGCGAGCGGTTGTATATGATTGCTAAGTAGGAAGCTATTGTATCAGCGTAATCTGAAAGGAACCTAATCGGTATACAATCTGGACCTGAAGACTTGCCCATATCAAGCGATTTGAGTTGCTTCGCAAACCCCTAAGGGAGCTACTTATAAGAAACTCATGCTAACAGCTGTTCGTGTTTCGAAATCTGGAATATTCCATTCGTCTTCCCTGGTGAAGGCATTTCGGAAAACTGCGTTCAGTAACTCCGCTTTAGCGGCACAGTCGTCGGTAACAGTACCATCGGCACTGCGTAGCGAAGGTATTGACTGCGTCTTGCTGCTTGTGTACTTTACACACGACCAGAATTTCTTCGGATTTTCTACCAAATTTCGAGACAATATTTCGTTGTGGCACCTATTAAAGGCATCTCGTATTGAAGTCCGTGCCAAATTTCGCGCGTCTGTAAATTTTAGCCACATTTCGCGTTCTTCTGAACTTCGCATGCATTTTCCGTTGCCTCTGCAACAGCTTTCGGACATGTCTTGTGTACCGTGGGGGATCAATTCCATCTATTACCAATTTATGAGGTATGAATCTCTCAATTGCTGTTGCTACTATATTTTTGAATTTGAGCCACATCTCGTCTACATTTGCATAGTCAGTTCGGAAGGAATGGAGATTGTCTCTTAGGAAGGCTTCTAGCGACACTTTATCCACCTTTTTAAATAAAATTATTTTGCGTTTGTTTCTGGTGGATTTGGAAGAAACGGTATTTAGCCTAGCTACTACGACCTTGTGATCACTAATCACTAATCAGTCATGATGCTCTCTATTATCTCTGGATTGTTTGTGGCTAAGAGGTCAAGTGTGTTTTCGCAACCATTTACAATTCGCGTAGGTTCGTGGACTAACTGCTCGAAATATCGGACGAAGTTAGCAATGGTAAAGCTTTTTATTGAAAAAAGTTCCGTTAAACGTCGTAATTACGACGCGATGTGGTACGCCGCAGGATTTGCACGCGACAAGAAACGCTACCGAGCTCTGGCTCGTAAGTGGGAATTAACGTGGCATGCCAGGCGCTCGGAAATAGCACGAGACGGCAATTGAGTTGTTTGCGCAACCCGCGGAAGTCACATTTCCCGGGAAGAAAGCAGGCCGCAGAGTGCAGCCGATCATTCTTCTTCTCCCCGTTACCCTCTGGTGGGGAGAACGCACGCGCCTCGTCTTCACGCTTGACTCACTGGGGCAGCCCTTCGCGGCCCTCATTACGCCAGCCGACGCCCACCGC
The DNA here is from genome assembly GCF_023897955.1 of Schistocerca gregaria. Lineage (NCBI taxonomy): Eukaryota > Metazoa > Arthropoda > Insecta > Orthoptera > Acrididae > Schistocerca > Schistocerca gregaria. Next base: position 493,759,941 of record NC_064924.1, read on the forward strand.
CGAGGCGCCGGCGGCGACTTTTTGTGCGGACGCTTTCTGACCCCTGGGCGCTCCTCGCAGCCCATCTGAACACGCGAGCCCGTCACAAATTACGGTCCGCGATCGCACCAGCTGGCGGTCTTCCTTCTGGGTCAACAGCGTCGCCCACTGGCGGACCGCGAACCGGATCACTTACAGGTTCCACTCGAGATTGTGGAAAGCCGCTAGTAACATTTATACACATAAAAATGCCTCATCATCAAAACTAACTTCACTCACTGATTTTTATCTAGCAGACCAGGTACCCAAAGATACCCTTTTTTACTGTATTTGGCGTCATATTTTCTGTATCTTTTTACCATATAGCTGCTGGACTGGAATAACAAGTGCTGTTGTTCACAAATGTGACTGCTTAGGTGTGGAAAACTGGTCGCTTTTGGATTGGGTCCTTTCCCTCTAAGATGAACGAAGAAGAAATGAGAATTGACTTGGCTAATTAGGAGTGAAACGAAACCTGATCTGGAGGCTGGAATAAAATCGATGAGCTTATCCACGTGTCAGTCGGGCACTGGGCCGCTATTTTTCTCTTTCCTTACAGCAGAAGCCTCTTCCACATCTCCTTGACGCTGCATTAATTTGCGTTGTTGGCCACGTACTTTCTTGGTACAAAGTTCCAGTTTCAAGTATTTAATAAAATCGTTGTTGCCTAAAACATATGCAGGGAGTCCATAAATGTTTATCCTGACAACAAAACAATGTAACTCTTTACTGTATACAGCAAATGAAACATGCTTTATACCACATATGCCTGAACCTTACATAATCACTCAATACAGGTAATACACTCCAACATTTTAATCACTTCTACATCTACATCCATACTCCGCAAGCCACCTGACGGCGTGTGGTGGAGGGTACCTTGAGTACCTCCATCGGTTCTCCCTTCTATTCCAGTCTCGTATTGTTCGTGGAAAGAAGGATTGTCGGTATGCCTCTGTGTGGGCTCTAATCTCTCTGATTTTATCCTCGTGGTCTCTTCACGAGATATACGTAGGAGGGAGCAATATACTGCTTGACTCCTCGGTGAAGGTATTTTCTCGAAACTTCAACAAAAGCCCGTACCGAGCTACTGAGCGTCTCTCCTGCAGAGTCTTTCACTGGAGTTTACCTATCATCTCCGTAACGCTTTCGCTATTACCAAATGATCCTGTAACGAAGTGCGCTGCTCTCAGTTGGATCTCCTCTATCTCTTCTATCAACCCCATCTGGTACGGATAATACGTAAGAATATAAATGACAACATGTCTGTTGTACACAAAATCTTTCGCATACCCTCGAAGAAATAAATCTAAGGGGTTAATGTATAACGGTATAACTGTATATGTATGGCCTCTTATCACGGGATAATTATATATTTTTATAATTATATTTTTAGATTTTGGTTGGGGTGTCTTTAAATATTGTGGGCTAGCGTGAGCCTTTTAATTAACTTATATCGCGATCACACTCGTACCGACATCGGCTGCTCCGAAGTACGTATGATATAACATTTTTTATACACAACGCGCGACTCACCGCCTTCTATTAAATAGTTTGCGTGAGCGGTGCTATTTAGAAATGAAAGTATGTGTATTCTTACGCGAAACCTATTTACTAATATGGGTCTCAGGGGCTACTGGTTATTTATGTACCAAATGTCACAAAGCTTAACTGAGATATTGCGGAGCTTATTGGATGTAAGGATTTTCAATATTTCTTGTTCATTATTTTCAAGGTAAAACTAGAGAGAATCTCATCTGCCGTTAGGCGGCCAAAATGAAACATACTGAACTCATTCAGTGCTGTGAATTTTGGTAAATGAAATCTATCACTAATCTTTTTAACTTTGATATTAATGAAAGATTCCTCCTCGTGATGACTGGCTGTTGTGTGATGTCCTTAGGTTAGTTAGGTTTAAGTAGTTCTAAGTTCTAGGGGGCTGATGACCATAGATGTTAAGTCCCATAGTGCTCAGAGCCATTTGAACCTTTAATGAAAGATCAAAATTCAGAAGTCCCTCGCATTTACATTTAATATTATGACATGAAATTTATGTAAATAATGCAATCAGCGTAATGGCCGAATAAATCCTGCTAGGGAGGAAGAGCTCGCAGCAACTCGAACTTCTGAAAAAAAAACTTTGTTAATTATCATGAATGATTACTATCTTGAGAGGTGCGCACTAGGTCAATAATACACACTTTCTAATAACGATTTCTATTATATTTTTCAAAAATACAGATAAAACTTACGTTAATTATTAGGCAGCACTACAATGGCGGCCTACCCCTAGACCAAACAAAAACAGGAGAGCTCGTTCAATCAAAGCATTGTCTCTGATCTTCATGGCGTATGTTATTATAAAAAAAAAACTGTGTTTTGTTGATTACATCGGTATTTGTGTTTCGATAATAATAACTTACGTTCTTTACTATTTGTTATACATCGCGCAGACGTACGTAGTCTTTAGATAATTATGTTTCACACGTATCATAGTAAAAACGTCTTTTCCCTTTCTACAAATGTGACGTAACGTCATAAATATCAGGCGATCTCGCGGGCCATAGAATCGGGCGGTTTCTGCCAATGCACCTGTCGAGGGAGGTTTCATTAATAAAATCGCGAACTTCTAGAGCAACATGTGGGGGAGCGCCACATCACTGAAAGATGATAGTGTCTTGGATGTCCTGCAGCTGGGGAACTGCATAATTCACCAACATGTCTAGTTAAACACGTCCACTTACGTTGTTTTCAAAGAAGAAAAGTGGGTCAGTCACTTGGTCACACAAACCGGTACCACACATTAATGTTTGGACTGTCCTGAATGTGTTCTTGTACGACACGACCATGCGTGTATGTCTAACGGATAAAGGTATCGGACAGTAGTTTTGAATATGGCGATTTTACCAGAAAAACTAAATAGGTTTTAAACTTCGTGGTTTAATGAAACTAGTAAATTTTGTATACGAATGGAAAATGAACCGTCACCAGCCCAATTAGGAACATGAATTTGGAAGTATATGTTTAAGAAAATTAAATATTACTTATGAAAGTTATTTTCATTAATATTTCCCTTTGGATAGTACACAGGATACAAACGGACACAGGGCACTCTGAGCTGTGAGTAGCAGAAGTCACCAATAGTGCACGCACTAGTAATCATAGGAAGCAAAATTTGTACCAAACTCACACTAATAAGAGCTACACTCAAGATTGTTACTTGGATCAGTACTGAAATGTTTCTGTATGAAGTGCAGAACTAAATTTGGCCAAAAGGGAGATCTGACTTAACTGACTTATAAGACCACAAATAAAGTAAATAATACCACAATTACACTTTTGATGCTCCCATTTACAGAAATGTATCAGATTTCCTTAGTAGTAATAATATTCCAATTACCTTTCTAATATGAAAAGAATATGGTGGGGACCAATAATCTGATACTGTATCACTAGTCAAACTCTATGATTATTTCAGTAGCCAAAATTCAGTCAACTAAATTTAATTCTTAGCTTCACTTGGAATAGTTTATATTTCTACTTTTCAAGGCAAATTATTCAACACTGAGTTCAATTAACGTCAAAATTCGTTCATGATAGTAATCAAAGCTAAATTAAGTTTCAAATGAGTATAACGTATATGCCTTTTTCCATCACCTGTGAAGCAGGTATTTTAGACAGTAACATTTACACAGTCTGGCACTGAATGTTTGCAAAACGATACTTTGCAATAAGATGAGAGTATTTTAGTAAAATTCTAACAAGCTTCACTTTTAGTAATCCTTGCACATCTGACAAACATAAATAACAATAATAGCGCATTTGAAACCGGATACTCGGTTTTATGAACACATAGGAGGGGTCTTGCATAGGTTCATAATAAGGATAAAAGTTATGGTTCTAATCAGAGGCCTATAGCTCTTGAATTATTGTTAAACTCACTCATACAAATTAAGTGGTCCATGCTGTCATACATATCTGTGTGCATGAAGCTGACGGAGCAGTGGCGAAACTATGGTGGCAAGTGACGTGGCGGCTAACTGTACTCACGGCTCTTATTGTTTGCGTGCTCTATAAAATGTCTTCTTGGTGACGGATTTTAAACGTGTTAGAGCCATTCCTTATTGCCGAGAGAACCACCTAACAGCCAATTCCATATCCGAGGCACAATTACTTGCAAAGCAGCATACGATTGCCTCTTTTGGCACCGTCTGTGTGTACCGTGAAACGACTAGCCACTGGCTGCGTACCGTTCCCACCAAGTAGCCTCCCAGTTCGACCGCCAAAACCACCTTTCCCATTGCGCCGATCCACTTCCGTTGCGGAGGGACTTCCTTACGTCTTTTACAGATTACAAACACAAACGCCCTAACCACGAACCAGCTTCCAATACACAAAGTTTTTCTTCTAAATTAACACATATTATAAAATATTTTAAACATCATTTAGATTTCTCCATATACTTCACATTTCCTGTCACAAATCAATGACCGTAACTAACAAAGAACATACACTCCATAATCGTTGATATACAGTTACCTAATAATAAACGTGCCACTGATCGATATAAGTGTTACAACACACTTCAAGAAATCAGTGTTCCTATCGAAACGGCTCAGTACGTTCACCTTTCGGCTGATCATCTGGTTGTAATGCCTGAACAATTTGGATCTTGTACGCATACAATTTAAGACATTTGCAAACCACTTTATTAACTGTACGCTTTCGCACTTGTGGCTCCCTCGAAGCATTTCTAATCGTTTTCTACGGCGACCTCGTGAATGCAGTATGAACTGCCTACCAGTGTCCTCCAAAACAGATGGCCTGCCGCTGCTTATCTGTTTATCTGTTTCTGAACAGACCTCGTTGCTGACGAGGGGATGCTTTATTTCCATAATGGGACATAAACTTTTGCTGCACAGTAATTGGCGATTAGGTTTGTGCTAGCCAAACAACACAGAGCTTTCTCCTCTCACAGCGCTCCTTGTGGCTTAAATGTTGAATGAGACGCTGCTGTACAGAAACTTCATGGGTGCCCTAGTAGGTCTGTCAGAAAAAATCAGACTTTATCATCATAAATAAGATTAATATTTATCTTGAAATCACGGTAATCATGTGTGGACACCAAGTATAGTATTTAAAATTTGCTACACCATCATCAGGTCTTCATTAACACCTCGACAAAATTAATATGGACTCTTAAAATTTGCTGATGGCTTCAGCGTTTCTCCAGGTATTCGCCCTTCAATGCAACACTTTTTCCCAACAATGGATGACCCGGCGATGACCTTGATCGTAAGAAATTTGCATTTTGGTTGTTCAGCAAAGATTCCACCTCGATAACTACCTCGTCCTTATTCTGGAAGTGCCTGCCACAGATGTTTCTTTCCTCAGGGGAAAGAGAAAGAATACAGTCGTTGCCGTGCAATTCGAATACGGGAAGGGGTGAGGAAGGTGGAAAACATGATACTACCGCAATGAAACACTGTGTGTGAGCATCTCCTACGCAAAATGAGTTGGGCCGTTTTAGAGCTCACGTGGATAGCCTCCAGCTACGTTTCTCCTCGACAGGCTCCTCCAACTTCGTCAGTTGTATTGAAGTTGTGGAAACCTTCATTTAAAATTATCCTCTCCTTGTTTCAATACTTATGTCTTACTCTTAACCTTAATTTCTATGTCTGTTAGTAGTTTCTATGGCAATTATAATTCAAGAAAGTTTTATTCCTTACAATAATTTCTCCATTTATCTTACATTTATAAGCACCCTTCTCAGAACTTTACAAGCCCAAACCCATTAAAAAAAATTTTCATTGAATAGCACATAACATATTTATTCCACAAAAATCCTTAAATTATGTATTATAACTTTACAGAATAAATAAATTATTCATTGACTTTTACAAAAATATTAAATTCCTAGTTCTTCTAATTACTTTACAAATATTGAATCAACAGCATCAGATTATAAAACCTTATTTTGTATATAGCCTATTTATTAACAAACACATTACATACTGGAATCTTAGCCTCCAAAGAAAATATCAACATTTGGTTTTCTGAACTTAGATGCATTGTCAAAATATGAAATACAAGAACATATCGTTTGTCTGACAAGATTAAAACTGGAAAGTACTGTTAACAAAAAATATATTTGTTGCACAAATCTTTTCAAAAGTTAAGTAATTTTAAACAATAACAAACTCTATGTGTTCATAATTTTTTCAGTTTAATCTAACAGTAATCCATCACAGACAGTCTTTCCTCATATGTCTTCAATGTGCTTCATTGAAGTCGTCATCCTCATCTTCATGGTCCTCGATGTGTCTTCTCTGAACATGAAATTGCGTTTGGCAGAGAGAAAGATTGCAAAAGGTTTGATTGTATCATGAATGCTTGGTTGACTTCATTCCACTCCACATGTACCCATGGCGAAATTATATTAGAGATTTATCATTCGAAGCATTGAAACTTATATTCTTTGTCAATTCTCGAATCTTTATGCCAATCCGTCGTTGGTTACTTCGTCTCCTGTTTTCTATACGAATAGTCATCTCTCATCTCTCGGTGTGATATTTGAAAGTGTTCCAGTTTGCCATAAGTAATATCGGACATTTTTATTCCTTTATCAGTTAAAATTGATTTTTTTTGGTAGGTAGATGCTATAATGGTCTTGTATGGTAAGGGCTTTAGAAAGGCTTCTTGAGTTCTTCTGTTTCCAGTCTTCTTTCTTCATAATCTTCTATGTCCTCTTCTTTTCTTGTTACACCTTACTGTCTTCTCACTTGTTCCTTCATTCTTTTGTGGACCAGGAATTAGAATTCAAGACCTGCTTAACCTCATTATTGTATAATCCATTCTTATGGTATTTTCTTTCAAATCGTTGTGTATCCTTTACTGTATCAGATTGTCCACCCAAATGGATCTGACAGCCTTCCATCGTTCTCTTGCTTACTCCCACGAGTGTTCAGGGAATGTTCCACAGTTGCTCGATTCCTTGTGGTATGAATATACTTTCAGCCATTCTGACTGTATCTTGGGTTACAGAAATGCGCCCCTTCTTCTTCTGGTGAATTCATTCGTTCGTCCTTGATGTAATACGTCTGCCTCCATTCCGGTTTGGTGGACATCCATAATATCTCCTTATGCTGCTTTAAACAGTTTGCAACAGAAGTGCTAAGTACCTAGCACTATAGCAAAACTGTTGTTCTGATGATCGCATGTGACTTTCACATGGATAAAGATTGCGTCGTTGCACATTTTGACTGTGTCCAGGATTCGTCGTAGATCCCCATACTTTTCCCCAGTCCTCCTAGGACTGTTGCTACCACTTAGGCATTTCCTTTCGTCATCTCGAAAGCTGACGTACCAGGCACTCACACTCAGTGCTGCTTCTTCTCATGCCTAACCGCTCTAACCAGTTCATCTGTCGATCTGACTGCAATGATGATGGATCGTTCTTGATGACGTTGTGTAAAATACAACATTGTGCACTCTTCTGTCCATGTCCAAATTTCTCTAATTTACATGTCATGACCACCTATTTTGTCACAACCCTTTCTCCCTTAAGATACATTACAAGCTTTACAAACACTAAACTATTTAGAGACTTCATAAAAATTCTGTATTTAAACTATACATAAGATTCTTCCTTTAACACTCTCCATAACACTCTATTTTAACAGATAAACATATATCCCCAACTCTATATGTATATTTTCTTGTTCTCTTTTTTTATATTAGTATAAAGATCATGGTTCCCTCATCTTCATCACAATGAATAGTAAGAGGAAAATTGATGGTCATTAAGGGTAATGTGTTAGTTGGTATCCTTTTTTTCTTACTACATGTACATCATATCATAAAAACTCCGCACCCTGACTCCAACTCCAGCGTATTCTCTGCAGTGTCTTCTTTTCGGCATAAACTGTACCAGAACTTCAAAACACAATATATCTCTATTTCTTGTTTCCCATTTTAAAATTTTCTCCACTGTCCGATTCTATTGTTCTAGAGCTTGTACTTTTATTAGTTATAGTTATCCCTATCTCCTTCTTCTAAACAGTAAAATTTTACATTACTTTCTCCCCCTACCTTACTCTTCCTTATTGAAACCACGCCTGTGCTGAATTCCCCTTCATCCTTCCCAGAAATAACATGTTTCTCGCTTTCCTTATTAATTCAATTCTGTCTCTTGGTTCTTATCTTCTAAAAATCTTTTATATCTATTTCCCAAACATCTCCTTTTAATATCAGCTTATGGTAACTTCCCCAAATCATAAATGCTTCTCATTTTCCCCCAAAGTATCTCCTCAACAAAATGTTCACCGTCGGCAACGGAACAAACTAAAAATAAATATTTCTTTCTTACATAATTCTTTACATACATAATTTGTTTGCTTCATTTCGTCCACGAAAGTCATGTTTCTACTTTACACTACATGTTAAGAAAGAATTTACTACTATTTCGTCAAACTATCCACATGCTAGACTCTTTCTTTCTCCTTGCTTTCTACTCTTTCCCCACAACACATGCAGAAGAGGTACTTCAGTTTTTAATTTATTGTTATTCCTTCACAACTATCCTTTTGATATACTGAGAAAGTTAACCAATATTTTTAATTAGATGAATACAAATTAAAAATTATTATTTGCATGCAATTTATTAGCTTCCCTAGTCTTTAACTTCTAGATTTTACTCTCATTGGAATCTGGATATTTGATACATATAATTTTTCTTGTGGTGTTAATATTTACTGTTTTACCCTTTATACACTTTCAAGTGACTCACATGGTGCAAGCCCAATGAGTTTCCTGTTTTCGTGCTAATCAGTTCGACTGCATTATCATGAACCACTTTACTTACTTCCATAGGGCCTTTCTATACCGACAAGAATTTACAGCTTTCATGTTTTTTCTTGCTAGAGAGATGGTGGGTTTTCACAAGTACTTTTTGTCTTAGTGAAAATACTCGTGAGGTTGGCCGGCCGCGGAGACCAAGCGGTTCTTGGCGCTTCCGTCTGGAATCGCGCGACTGCTCGTTTGCAGGTTCGTTAGGATAGTTAGGTTTAAGTAGTTCTAAGTTCTAGGGGACTGATGACCTCAGATGTTGAGTCCCATAGATCTTAGAGCCATTTGAACTCGTGAGGTTGCCGTTTTGTCCTCCTGGTTCTTTCTATTTAACTCCGTAGCCTTCAAATTGCTCAGTGCTAATTTCACTAGATGCTGATGTACTGTGCGCACTGGTGTGAATTTAATTATTATCCACATAAGTCCATATCTTATATGTTTTTGTTGTTGTGGACTTCAGTCCTGAGACTGGTTTGATGCAGCACTACCATGTTACTCTATCCTGTGCATGCTTCTTCATCTCCCAGTACTTACCGCAACCTACATCCTTCTGAATCTGCTTAGTGTATTTATCTCTTGGTCTCCCTCTACGATTTGTACCCTCCACGCTACCCTCCAATGCTAAATTTGTGATCCCTTGATGCCTCAGAACATGCCCTACCAACCGGTCCCTTCTTCTTGTCAAGTTGTGCCACAAACCCCTCTTATCCCCTATTCTATTCAATACCTCCTCATTAGGTACGTGATCTACCCATCTAATCTTCAGCATTCTTCTGTAGCACTACATTTCGAAAGCTTCTATTCTCTTCTTGTGCAAACTATTTTACGTACATGTTTCACTTCCATACATGGCTACACTCCATGCAAATACTTTCAGAAACGACTTCCTGACACTTATCTATACTCGATGTTAAGAAATTTCTCTTCTTCAGAAACGCTTTCCTTGCCATTGCCAGTCTACATTTTATATCCTCTCTACTTCGACCATCAATGTCCTGTATATATCATCCGATTTATGTATCAATACTGGTGTTGCCAATGGTGCATTATCCTCTTGGCATACCACTTCCCTCTCGGTTTCATATAAATGAGCTATATCCTCCACAATTTGGTCATCATCAGTTTTTGTACAGCTGCACACATTAACTGTTGACAAATCTTGTTCCTCATCATCGGACGATTCTCAGTAATTGTCTCCCAGCGTGCTGGCTTTTGTAACTGATCGCCCCCTAAGCATACTTCAGAATCTTGTTGATCAAGGCTAAGTGGCTTTACACATTTAATTATAAAGTCAACTTCATTTGGTGACTGAATCTCTTGTGACTGGCCTTCTTACCCTTCATATAGTCAATTCTGTTTTATCAGATTATGGTGGCCTCATCTTGACTTCCTTTACCGGTTCATCTCGCCTGTGTAGTCCTGCTGAAGTCTGATTCTCCCAATCTTACTGCATTCTAGGCATCCTAGTTCCACCTGAATGATTTGGGTTTTCTGATGGGAAACCTCTAAACCTTTCTGCTTCGTTTGCATGTTGATCATATTGCGAATTATAGTTTCCACCATTTTTTCTGGAACCAAAACCTTTATTGTAATCCTGGAGCTCACCAAAACCATAATTGTTGTTTGACCTCTGTGAGGTACCAAAACCATAGCTATTATTATCCCAGGGGGGTTACAATTCTTCCCAAAACGATTACCTTTTCCAACATTACTATTGCCATTGTAAGCATTATTAAAGGCCAATTGGTTTCTGTTATTCCCCCTTCCATTAGTTCCTCTCACGGCACATTGTTTTTTCGCGTCATCTTTACTGAAAATGAATGAAAGTTCTCTTAAAACCCCTCTAAATGCCTGTGTATTATGTCCAGCTCTGCCAACCAACGATTGCTGATAACGCAGGCGTAACTTCATTGTGCACTTACGTACCAGTTCCCCATCACTGCAGGGATTGTCTGGACATTGATTTTTTTTCGTCATTTCTTCAAAAAATCTAACTAGCTTTTTTTCATCCCAATTTTCAAATGAGGTCTTCTGTAACAATTCATATGTTATCCTATCTTGGGTTTCCGCGGACCAGTATCGCTCCAAGAATTGCTCATACGATTTACAGTTTGCAGCGACTCTTTGCATCGTTTCCGCTATTGCGCCTTCCATATGACCACAAATGAAATCACTTTATGTCTAAGTGGCCAATTTTCTGGTAAACCGATTTGAAATTGATGTATAAACATGTGAACGCCGGCCGCTGTGGTCTAGCGGTTCTAGGCGCTCAGTCCGGATCCGCTCGACTGCTACGGTCGCAGGGTCGAATCCTGCCTCGGGCATGGATGTGTGTGATGTCCTTAGGTTAGGTGAGTTTAAGTAGTTCTAAGTTCTAGGGGACTGATGACCACAGATGTTAAGTCCCATAGTGCTCAGAGCCATTTGAACCATTAGAGCAATAAACATGTGGGGGTGTAAGCAGTTCCCGTTTTCTTTGTAATGTTGCAATTTTCTGACTGTCAAAAAGTAATCATTGTCAGATTTTTCTAGTGCACCATATGGCGTTTTTGTTTCCGCTACGTTTTCCGTTCCTTTCAATTGGGTCATGTCCTTTATTCGCACTACCACATTTGGATCTTGAGACGATATATTTGAGTCCCATCTAGCATCGCATCTACGCAGTGGTGTGCAGTTATCTAAACCGTTCCGTTCCTCGTGTGTCAGACTGGAAGATACGTTTAAATTTCCCGTTACTGGATCAGAGTTTTGTCTTAGTACTTGCTTCATACTGACATGCGGTATATGGCCTGTTGTACTGTAACTCGTAAATTGAGAATTTGGTACGTGTGGCGCAGTAAACAGCTATGTCATCCCGTCATTCGGGTACGTTCGGAGGGTCGGCTGCGGCTCTGTTGCTATGCGCGCAGTTACCGCTTCTCGCACCATTGTCTGCTGTGAACGCTCATTATCTGCTTCGCTCATCTGTTTCAATTGTACTTCTACCATCTGTTTCTGTTTCGCATCTGAAAATACTGACGTAACATCTTGTGAACATACAAGTGGAATCTCATGACTTTTTTGTATTTCCGCAACAGACACGGAACATTGCATAACGGTCTTGGTTACCTCTGGATTTTTTTCGATGTCAGATGATACTACCGATTCCGTCACCTCACTACTACTTTCTGTACGGTTCTCGATACTCTGCTTCAGTTTTGTACGAAGCTGTTCTTACTGCTGCTAATTGCCGAGCGGTCTAAGGCGCTGCAGTCATGGACTGTGCGCCTGTTCCCGGCGAGATTCGAGTCCTTCGTCGGGCATGGGTGTGTGTGTTTGCCCTTAGGATAATTTAAGTAGTGTGTAAGCTTAGAGACTGATGACCTTAGCAGTTAAGTCCCATAAGATTTCACACACATTTGAACATTTTGAACTGCTGCTTATTTTTCGAGACGATATTTACAATGTGTGTATCGAATCTTTTTAACGTGGCTCGCATTGCACGTTTTCTAACGTTGAGTTGTTCCACCTTAGCAAACGCCTTACGTGCTAAATTATCAACACTTTGCTTGATATTATACACTTTATCCTGCACCTGGTCAATGTCAGTACGCATTTTTTTCTGATCGGCAACAAGCGATTGAATTAGTTCGGGCTAGTCTCTCGCTACTTTTCGGATTTCAATAAACTGTTCATTAACTTTCGTTCGCATCTTTTGCTGACCTTCGTAGACTTTTTCGAGCCCAGTAGTGGTTTCAAATTTGAGACTATTCAAAGCAGCACTTGTTTCTGATTGTAAGTCTGCTAACTCAGCATTTATTTCTCTTTTTTAAGTCTGGTGATCCTCATCTCACCTTTTCACTTGTTTGCTTGATAACAGCCGGCCGAAGTGGCCGAGCGGTTCTAGGCGTTACAGTTTGGAACCGCGCGACCGCTACGGTCGCAGGTTCGAATCCTGCCTCGGGCATGCATGTGTGTGATCTCTTTAGGTTAGTTAGGCTTAAATAGTTCTAAGTTGTAGGGGACTGATGACCTTAGATGCTAAAGTCCCATAGCGCTCACAGCCATTTGAACCATTTGCTTGATAACAATAGTGAGTTGCCATGAAGCTGACAGCACGCCGCAGTTGAAGGTAAATACCGTTCGTAGAGACGTAATATTGTTGGATCACCCTTGCGTCGAGAGTGAACTCGATCAACATTGAGTCATATTTTGCTCATCTTGTCAAAAAAAACTAACCATCCTCTGTAGACCTTGATTGTAATCCTAAATAGTACCGAAAAATTTGGAAATTTGTGGTAAGTTCTATGGGACCAAACTGCTGAGGTCATCGGTTCCTAGGCTTACACACTACGTGATCTAACTTATACTTACTTACGCTAAGGACAACAGACGCACTCTTGCCCAAGGCAGGACTCGACCCAACGGCGGGGGTAGCCGCGCGAACTATGGCAAGGCGCCCAGGACCGTACGGTTACCCCGCTCTGATAAATAGTACCGAACTTAGAACTGAAATGGAATGACTTGTCGTAATATTGACTACCTCAGACAGTGCTTCACTGTCTAGAAGTGAGACAAATCTTGTAGGGAACCTACTACTTAAATATGATATTGTTGTGTTCAGTCTTATTTCTGCTAAACAGGACATAATGCGTTATATTGACAACTGTCCTGTAATTGTCATGTCACCATCTATGTAAACTCGTGTGTTTCTTTGACAATAATAGAGAAATTAAAAAAATTTTACAGCCAAACACCGATGTGCTCTGTCATAGAATAAGGTTCCACTCCTAAAGCCATTCATTTATTCTAGTGACGCTAAAGCACTCACAGGGTGTTTTTGCTGATGTCTGATGAAAAGGAGTGGAGCATCACATAATGGAGGCCCTGCCAGGATGGTCTGACAGGATGGCAGTTTCTCAAATTAGAAAGAGCAAATAAAATTTGTTATTAAGAACAAAAAATTTTTCAAAAATAAAAAGTGACATGTTTACTCAATGAAAGTGTCTACATAGTGGTCAGAGTACTGTAAATGTGTGATCCACAGAGTAGGAAAGGTTACATCAACGAGTAAAGAAAAATTTTTGTCTTTTGAGTATAAGTAGGTAAAAGTAGTTTGTGCATGATCTTCCTGGCACGCGCGAAGTTATTCACGGCATTGTCGAGTTGGTTTGAATACCCACAAACTGTGAACGGGTTTGATAATGATGTGTTAATGTCATAAGAGACTTTTTATGACATTTTGGAGACATGTCAGGTCATATAACTTCATGTTGACTAGAGCTCAGGCTCGCGGAAATCGTGAAAGACAGAGGTCAGTTAGACGGTCTGAGATGGCGGACGGACGTAGATCATCGTATATAGGGCAAACTGAAGTTCTTGGTAGGACAGAAACTGACGGACAACAATATGTATCGAATGCAAATCACCAAACCGAATGAAGTGCCAATTCAGAGGAAGTGGTGGGAGTTTCGCGATAGGTATCTCGGGTTGAGACAGCACAAAACCCAACCACTGACGGATCTAGTGGTTCAGAAGCAGAATCAGAGGACGTACAACTTTGATACGTTGAAGTAAATATTGTAATTCTGAATTAAACGGGACGGTTTCCTACGGAGAGAATGTGCGCAAGTGAATCAGCACTATGCACAGAAGTTGGTGAGACGTCACATGAAAGACGCGAACGGCAAAATTTACATCAAATAGTGACGGACGACGATGGCGAAGCGTCTGATAGTGTGTTCGCAATGTTATAGAAACTCACTATTGTTGTTAATCAAACAAGTGAAACGGTGAGAGGAGGACTACCAAACCTAAAAACAGAAATAAATGCAGAGTTAGCAGACTTACAAAAAGAAACAAATGCTGCTTTGAATGGTCTCAAATTTAAAACCAATGCTGGGTTCGAAAAAGTTTACAAAGATCAGCAAAAGATGCGAACGAAAGTTTATGAACAGTTTATTGAAATCCGGAAAGAAACGAGAGACGCGCGCGAACTAATTCAATCGCTTATGGCCGATCAGAAAAAAGATTCTTACTGATATTGACCAGGTGCAGGATGCAGTGTATAATATCAACCAAAGAGTTGATAATTTAGCACGTAAGGCGCATGGTAAGGCGCAACAATTCGTGGAACAACTCAACGTTTGAAAACGTGCAATGCGAGCCGCGTTAAAAAGATTCTATACACGCATTGTAAATATCGTTTCGAAAAATAAGCAGCAGTAAGAACACCTCTGTACAGAACTGAAGCAGAGTATCGAGAACCGTACAGAAAGTAGTAGTGAAGTGACGGAATCGATAGTATCATCTAACATAGAGGTGGAAAAAAAACCAGAGGTAACCAAGACCGTTATGCAAACTTCCGTGTCAGTTGCGGAAACACAAAAAAGTCATGAGGTCCACTTGTACGTGGTACAGGTTGTTTGCAGTTGATCTACACGTTAACACCGCCGCAACCGTACGTGGAAGTGTCACGTAAGTAAGTGTTCTACTTATTCTCCTTCGCCATTGGTTCCATCACAATCACATTCCTCTCCATCAAGAGCTGCGTAGAAACGATTATGAGAATAGTGTTAATTTCTGTATATGGGCATTAAGGTAGGATAGTCTAGATTTGTTATGTATCTTGTTTAATGATGAAGCCACATTCATTAATAATGGCTCAGTTAACCGCCGAAACATGCATTATTGCTCTGGCGACAATCCCTGTTGCCTTCGACAGGTGGAACGTCTGTGTCCATGGGGTGTAAACGTGTAGTGTGGGGTAGCAAACCATCACCTCATAGTCCCGATTTTCTTAGACAGAACACTGTACGCACACAAATATCGCGGCCCCCTAACAGACTATTTCACGGGTGCTAGAAGACGTTTCTCTGCAGACTACGAGGAACCTGTGGTACCAACATGATGGCTGTGCAGTCCATAGCCACGAAATACTACAGCATGTCTTCACGAATTGCTTCCATATCGTTTTACCTGACGCAGTGGACCTGTATGTTGGCCGGCCCGTTTCCCGGATTTGACGTTTGTAGATATTTTTTCTGGGAAAGCTTAAAGATGCTGTCTATAAGGACATACCAACTGTACCTTATATATGTGCAACGGTATATTACTACAGCATGTTAGGACATTTCGCGGAAATGCTAGCAAGTGTGCAACAGTCGCTCCACACCAGTCTAGAAGTGTGTATTGCCGTTACTGAATTAACATAACTAGTGTATGCATTTGTGTTGGTATTTAGTATGTTCTAGCATAGGTACTGTACAAGTTCGGTACGGGAATTTTTCAAAATTCGATATCTCGTAAACGATTCGCACTAGAATCCTGCAATACCCCTGATACTATGATTTACTTTACTGTTAGTATGTTAAGGTCAATAGGTATTGTTCCATTTAAAAAGTATATGTTTTCACAAAAATACACTTCCTATGTTTTATTAGAATCTATTGACTGGCTAACAATACGAGCCTCTGGCTACCAGTCCAAAAAGTCTCTGAGCACTATGGGACTGAACAATCGAGGTTATCAATGCCCTAGACTTAAATCTACTTAATCCTAACTAACATAAGGACAGCACACACATCCATGCCCGAGGCAGGATTTGAATCTCCGACCGTAGCAGCAGCGCGGTTCCGGACTGAAGCGCCTAGAACCGCTCGGTCACAACGGCCGGTGACTGCCAGTCCCTTCTGTAAAAACCATACAACAATAGCACTTTCATTTCAGCAGTATTTGCGGTGCAAGTTTCAGGCCATTCACCTTGTGTCAGTTATACATATTATATTAATTAAACTAAAAAATATTTGTATCTGTACTCGTTGTTACACTTATATACTTTAGACTTTTATGGGCTTTCGTCTAATGTTTTGCCCTAGTTAGGTTTATTTGTTTCCAGAAAGTGATACCCAAAGTAGAGAAGGAGATATGTTGTAAATTTGAATTTATGCAAATTATTTGATAATCAATTTTGAACTAACAGTCGCCATAGTACATTGTACACTATGTGATCAAAAGTATCCGGACACCCCCAGAAATATACGTTTTTCGTAGAAGGTGCATTGTGCTGTCACCTACTCCCAGGTATTCCATATCAGCGATATCATTAGTCATTAGACCCTTTGAGAGAGCAGAATGGGGCCCTCCGCGGAACTCACAGACTTCGAAGGTGATCAGGTGACTGGGTGATACTTGTGTCATACGCGAGATTTCCATACTTTTGACCGTCCACGTTAGCTGAGTGGTCAGCGCGGCGGAATGCCACGCCAAGGGGTTAGGGTTCGATTCCCGGCTGGGGCAGGAGATTTTCTGCGTTCAGGAACTGGGTGTCGTGTTGTTCTCATCATCATTTCATCCCCATCTCCGACGCGCAAGTCGCCCACTGTAGCGTCGAACGCAATAAGTACTTGCCCCGGACTGGGGGACTCCCGGCCCAGACTGCCTCATTTACATTTTTCCACACTCCTAAACGTCCCTAGGTCCACTGTTTCCAATGTTATAGTGAAGTGGAAACATGAAGGAACACGTACACCACAAACGCGTACAGGCCGACCTCGTCTGTTGACTGACAGAGACCGCCGACAGTTGAAGAGGGTCGTAATGTGTAACAGGCAGACATCTATCCAGACCATCACATAGGAATTCCAAACTGCATCATGATCCAGTACAAGTACTATGACAGTTAGGCGGGAGGTTAGAAAACTTAGATTTCATTGTCAAGTAGCTGCTCATAAGCCACACATCACGCCGGTAAATGCCAAAAGAAGCCTCGTTTGGTGTAAGGAGCGTAAACATAGGACGATTGAACAGTGGAAGAATGTTGTGTGGAGTGACGAATCACCGTACACAATGTAGCGATCCGATGACGGGGTGGGGGTATGGCGAATGCCCGGTGAGCGTCATCTGCCTGCGTGTGTAGTCCCAAAAGTAAAATTTGGAGGCAGTCGTGTGATCATGTTTTTCGTGGAGGGGGCTTGTCGTTTTGTGTGGCACTATCACAGCACTGGCAATGGCAAGGAAAGCGTTTCTGAAGAAGAGAAATTTCTTAACACCGAGTATTGATTTAAGTGTCAGGAAGTCGTTTCTGAAAGTATTTGTATTGAATGTATGGTTCAAATGGCTCTGAACACTATGGGACTCAACTGCTGTGGTCATCAGTCCCCTAGAACTTAGAACTACTTAAACCTAACTAACCTAAGGACATCACACACATCCATGCCCGAGGCAGGATTCGAACCTGCGACCGTAGCAGTCGCACGGTTCCGGACTGTGCGCCTAGAACCGCGAGACCACCGCGGCCGGCTATTGAATGTAGCTATGTATGGAAGTGAAACATGGACGATAAATAGTTTGGACAAGAAGAGAATAGAAGCTTTCCAAATGTGGTGCTACAGAAGAATGCTGAAGATTAGATGGGTAGATCACATAACTGATGAGGAGGTATTGAATAGAATTGGGGAGAAGAGGAGATTGTGCCACTACTTGAGAAGTAGAAAGGACCGGTTGATAGGACATATTCTGAGGCATGAGGGGATCACAAATTTAGCATTGGAGGGCACCGTGGAGGGTAAAAATCGTAGAGGGAGACCAAGAGATGAATACACTAAGCAGATTCTGAAGGATGTAGGGTGCAGTAGGTACTGGGACATGAAGAAGCATGCACAGGATAGAGTAGCATGGGGAGCTGCATCAAACCAGTCTCAGGACTGAAGACCACAACAACAACAACATCACAGAACAAGCCTACTTTGAAGTTTCAAGCACCTTCTTGCTTCTCTCTATTGAAGAGCAATTCGGGGATGGCGGTTGCGTCTTTCTACACGATCGAGCACGTGTTCATAATGCACGGCCTGTGGCGCAGTGGTTACACGACATCAACACACCTGTAATGGGCTGGCCTACACAGAGTCCTGCCCCGAATCCTATAGAACACCTTTGGGCTGTTTTCGGAACGCCGATTTCGTGATAGGTCTCTCCTGCGAACCTTGCAGAACTAGCACTCCTGAAAGAAAGGATATTGCGGAGACATAGCTTAGCCACAGCCTAGGGGATGTTTCCAGAATGAGATATTCACTCTGCAGCGGAGTGTGCACTTGCCCGCGAAATGCAAAGGTCCAGAGTTCAAGTCTCGGTCGGGCACACAGTTTTAATCTGCCAGGTAGTTTCATATCAGCGCACACTCCGCTGCAGAGTGAAAATATCATTCTGGAAACATCCTCTAGGCTGTGGCTAAGCCATGTCTCCGCAATATCCTTTCTTTCAGGAGTGCTAGTTCTGCAAGGTTCGCAGGAGAGCTTCTGTAAAGTTTGGAAGGTAGGAGACGGATACTGGCAGAAGTAAAGCTGTGAGTACCGCGCGTGAGTCGTGCTTCGGTAGCTCAGATGGCAGAGCACTTGTCCGCGAAAGGCAAAGGTCCCGAGTTCGAGTCTCGGTCGGGCACACAGTTTTAATCTGCCAGGAAGTTTCATATCAGCGCACACTCCGCTGCAGAGTGAAAATATCATTCTGGAAACATCCTCTAGGCTGTGGCTAAGCCATGTCTCTGCAATATCCTTTCTTTCAGGAGTGCTAGTTCTGCAAGGTTCGCAGGAGAGCTTCTGTAAAGTTTGGAAGGTAGGAGACGGATACTGGCAGAAGTAAAGCTGTGAGTACCGCGCGTGCGTCGTGCTTCGGTAGCTCAGATGGCAGAGCACTTGTCCGCGAAAGGCACAGGTCCCGAGTTCGAGTCTCGGTCGGGCACACAGTTTTAATCTGCCAGGAAGTTTCATATGAGGAGCTACTTGATTGAGAAGTAGCGGCTCCGGTCTCATAAACTGACATACGCCCGGGAGGGCGGTGTGCTGACCACATGCCCTTCCATATCCGCATCCAGTGACTCATGAGGGCTGAGGATGACACGGCAGCTGGTCGGTGTGTTTGGGCCTTCCAAGGCCTGCTCGGAAGGAGTTTTAATTTTTAATCACTTAGAAGGCGGTGAAAAACATAACAATTCTTTCTTTTCTTTCAGGATTGTCAGCAAACATGGCGTTATCGCTTGAACAACAGAACTGGGTGCTACAGTGATACTAGAAAACAAAGAATGTGAGTGCGATATGTCGACGTTGGAGAGTTGAATTTGGAGCATAACCACTGACAAGAGTAACAATTACAAGAATCAGAGTTTGAAATCGAAGGAACGGTGCACGGTATGAAGAAGGGACATAGCTGACGAAAGAGAAGCTTTAGCAGACAATGAGACTGTTGATGCAGTAATCCAGGCAAACACACTGTAACATCCACGAGATAAATTTTAGCTACAGTGCGCCGAGAGGAAATTATGCCTGTAACAGTTATAAACATTATCCACCCGACATATGAAAAAACAGTGAAAACGATGATAAATATAAATTATTTATATAATATTTATGATGTAATTGGACATATGTATGTGTATCATACAAAGACAATGATAACTGTAAATTCCATTTATGATCTGTGTTTGTCTTCCTTTGTTTTTACCTTTTGTTGGTTGCCTTTTGTAGGTTGCGGACGCAAGACGCATATCAAACTGAGGTCTGTTAAGAACATGTAATTACATGTTAATTATTACTTGAGAATAGAGTTCACTGTTGTTATAAATATGAGTAAATAATTATTTGTAATTTTAATTCCTCTCTCAATAAGCATTATCTGTGGTAATTATTTCATTCCGCTGCAAGGAGCGCAGCCATTGACGATAGCAATTTGTATCGCGTTTTTATCTGTGTTTCTTAGGAAAAATTCAAAGCTTTGCTTGACTAAAATTAGTCTAAATAGTGCACAATATGAAAGTAAAGTTTAATAAGCATATCAAATACTTATCCTGTTAAAAAGAAAATTTACTCTAACAATAGAAAGTCTCTATCAATTGTCTTCCGCCATCTTAACAATTATGTCAGCGGCAAATTCAAATTACGCAACGCTGCAGGCTTAATGCCGAAGGTAATAAAAATGTGTCAAAATAAATGTGCACCGGTGGTCCCGAACTCATTTAATGAAAATAGTTCGAATCAGATTGGTTCTTTGAAAACAGTGCTCATAGCACGATCCATATAACAAAATTTTTCTTGCTGATGTATGGAGCCGAAATTAATTACGCACGAGTTGCCAAGAATATTGTTTCAGCTAACATACGTCAGTGTTTTACGCTGCTGATATTCGGTGGTTTTAATGATCATTTTGCTGAAGATAACTGTTTCCATCATAATCAATAGTTGTATAGTATCTGTTGTATGAACTGTGATTTAGTGACACTTACACAGCTTACAGGCAAAACTTTAACACAACGTTGACATGGATTTCTTTAGCAACTTGACCAAATCTTTAGCCGGGAGAAAAATTATTTAGTAATTACTCAATGTAATGAAATAAGATTATCATTTTCATTTACAAATTAGTTAAAAACCAAACCACTGAATAACACAGCGAACGCCACAACACGATTCCCGAAGAAACCTGTGAAGCAATGCTCTCGTGAGACTGGGATCTGCAGAAGCAGTGTTCTAGAATTTTGGGGTCTCAGAACTTTAAGCCTTATTTTCCAAGACTTCTCCATGCTCTTAATGGAGATGATCCTGATAGGCGAAGCGAATTTTGTGAGTGGTTCATTAACAGATATGAACAAGAGCAACGTTTCCAAGATCGAATTCTTTGGTCAGGTGAAGTGACGTTTTAACTAGATGGAACAATTAACCGCCATAATTGCGTGTACTGGGCCAGGGAGAATCCATATGTAACCGAGAAAAGGCATTTTAATCTACCAGGAGTAACGGTGTAGTGTGGTCTTTCTTCTAGAGGGTTAATCGGGTAGTACTTCTTTGACAACACCGTCACGGGTGACTCGTTCTTGGAAATGTTGGAAATGATAACTCCTGGTCTGAGCGTTGTGTTTGGAAGCGAAGTTTATTAATTTCAACAGGATGGGGCGCCACCTCACTTTCACCTGGATGTGAGGGCATTTCTCAATCGTACATTCCCTGCCAGATCGATAGGACGAAGAGGGAGTGTGGAGTATCCCGCTCGATCCCCAGGTTTAACTCCTCTAGACTTCTTTCTGTGAGGTACTCTCAAGAACACAGTTTACGCTGCCAGACCACGCACACTGGATGACCTTAGAGAGCAAATTGAGCAAGCCTGTGAAGCTATTCCGTTGGAAACAATAAAGTTGGCATGGTGCTCAGTCGTAATTGTCGACGGTGTATTGCGATGGACGGACACCAGTTTGAACATTTCTCACCATAAGTGGGACCATGAGGCACCTAATACCACCAAAATTGTATTTCTAACCGCTTTCATTAAAGAGACGTTGAGTTCCAAAGAGTGTATTCATTATTTTGGGACACCCAGTATGTTTCCAGCGGTTTATAGTATTACCAACAGTCCACAATTCACAGGCAATATGTGAATGTATCGGAATATGTAAATGAGACTAACAGCATTGTTGTGAAGACAGACTGAAATGAGATGTGCGTGCATCAAACGATGCGAGAGTGAGTGTTTAGTAATTCTATATCTCAACGGAATACTGTTGTTTGCACACGCGCACACCTGTTACTTCGCCTCCAGTTAATACTCCTGCTTTTTTGCTGATATGTACATTTTAATTTTCTTCCGTTGTTCTAAATGAGCGAATGTTGATTTGCAATCTGACTTTGTTAGCAGAATTCACGCAGTACAAAGCGCATATTCTGTTCTGTGCGAGGACGCTTCGTAACGTAACGGTAATGCACTTGCTGGTTATAGGCAATATTCTTAATTTTCTCGTGATAATCTAATATCTGTTGAAATCTGTGTACCTTAACTATGAAACCAAACATGAACTGTTACTAAGTATGTAAAATGTACATAATATTTTACTATATTACGACTTTATTTTACATTTAATTATATTTTTCTTACTGTTTGTAAATGAACGTTCTCTTCCTGATTTATCATAAAGTCATGAGCGTGTTCTTCAACCACGAAAGTAGGGGATGTCCAACGCCTTGTGCCTTTTCTCGGAACGCGGAAGTAAACAGCAGTCAGTCGCTTAGAGGCAGTTGTGCAGTGCAGCAGACGAATTATATGCACAACATGAAGTTAAATGCAGTAGTGAAGTAAAGTGGTGCAATACGTGAAATGGAAGCGTCGTTTTGGTACCGCTACAGTAGTAGGTTGTCTCATTCATATAATTGCCTCTGATGCAAGATATTCCCAGGAAAAACATGCGTTGTAATTGCGCCTGCCAGTGGTAGAGCAAACACCGTGGAAAAGGAAGGCAATATGGCGAGCAGCATCTCTTTAAAACGGGAAGTGAAGATTCTGTAAAGTATTAACTGCACCCTCCTCACAGAACTGCACTTGTGTTCAGATACAAGAACGCTGCTTCTTCTTCTGCCTTTGTAACTTCAAAAGGAGAGACAGTTGTGTAAGGCAGACTTTTGTAATTTGTTTTAAAAAATAGTGACATGATTTGCAGTAACTACTATGAATCCGACCTGAAAGTATTTCAATTCCTTTCTCCTACGGCGTTTTACAGAGACAGTTTATTAAGCAAAAAGTAGTCCAGGCAGTATCGTATTTGTACAGTCATACTACAGCGCAGTTTACAGAAAACTTATTTAATTTAGCTGTCGAACAAAAATATTATTCCATTCTTGGATTGGTCGTTTTTTCATATGGATTTAAGATGTACTATACTGCATGTTTTCCGTAACTTTTTTCTTTGGTATTTCAATTTCCCACAAAGGGAACGCCCTGTCGGCAGATAAGAAGTGCCCTTCAGCCAATGGTTACATACACTGTATTTCAAGGATGCTTAAAATATATAAGAAAATGACATTGGTGAACGATACTTAGGATTTTTGCACAAAAACGAATGACGATAAACGATGTTTATGTAACATAAGCACGATGGAAATATTGCTGGTTTTTAAAACCCATCTGACAGTTTTATATTATAGTTGAAATATAGTTTTTGGTGAATGTGAATGATGCCATAGTATAATGTTCATGCTAGGCGATACGTTAATTGCCACGATAAAGAGTGCGACGATGAATATGACTACGGGGCACTCTAGAAGCGCTAGTTGAGACTAGAAGTAAGCGAGAAGGATTAAGGGGGCATGAGAAAAGGGAAGGATGATGTTAGTTGGAACGTTCTGATTAGGGGTGAGAGTGGTATACTTCGGAACGGATTTCATTGTTGGGTGGTGGGAATTGGTTACAATTCCGGCGGGAGAGGATGGATAAAGTATGAAGGTGCGGGAATGGTGGGAATATGGATATAGTGGAGTGGCAGGGTGAGAGCCCGTGAGTGGAAGTCGGGTGTGCGGGAGGTTAGAGAGGCATGCTCGGTAACGAGGCCGGAGGTTAGTGGTAGAATATAGGCGTAATGGCACACGGTATTTGATTTCTGTTGAGTGTTTGTAAATGTTGGTTTACGAAAGGGTATTTTAATTAAAATACAGTATTTGAGAAAGGACATATTATCATTTAGTAGTTTTCCGTAGATTTCACAATAACAAAAGGACACGACAGTGAGTTTGATGCAAAGGAACTGTTACTCATTATGCTAAATTAATTGAATACAACTTCATCTCTGTGTAAACTGATAACAAAGTTGGATGCGAAACTGGGGGGAGGTTATAATGGGATCTGGACTGGTTAATAGTGTTTGGGAAATTGGGTGCTGGGACTGGGTTTTGCGGTTAATGTATTGGGTCCGCATTTGCTCTAGGAACAGGAGAAGGTGTGACGAGAGGTTGAGGTGGTTCAACATGCGAGTTGGAGAAGGTATACGGATGCGGAAGGCGAGGCAGAGTGCATATCTTTCTAGAATTTCAAGAGACTTACACATCAGGCAATGTGAAGATCCAGGAATCGTTGGCATAGGTTAAGATCGACAGGTTGAGATATTTATGGCTGAGGGATAGGAAGATTAGATGCCATGTGCAGCATGTTAGTAATTTTAGCCAGTTTCGAGCTTTATGTTGGATGGTAAGGAGACGTGCATTCTATGTTAGTTTTCATTCGAGATTTAGTCTTAAATAAATTACGTGTTAGAGGTTTGTGTTGGTTGTAGGTGGAGAGATGGAAATCTGGACAATGGAAACGACGAGTGCTGAAACCAAAGATGGTGGTTTTATTTTTCTGTGGATTTACTTGAAGTTTCCAAATATTACACCACTCGAACAGGATATTCAAGTGCTGTTGGAGGGAGGCGTGGGAGGGTCGAAGGGTGTTGTCAGCATATTGCGAAAGATACATTGAGGGTGGTTGTTTTGGCATGTTTCCAGTGTACAGCATATAAAGGACAGGTGAAAGGACAGAGCCTTGAGTCATATCTGCATGGGGATGAAAGATGTGGGACCAGGTATGGTCGACTGTGACATATGTAAGATGGTGATGAAGGAAGGGCACTGTCAGGGAGACATAGTTAAGTATTAGCGCATAGGTTTTTAGCTTGAAGAGCAGTCCAGAATGCCATACTCCGGTTGAAGGCTTTTTGGCTATCAAAGGAGACAAATATGGATGAATCTAATTTTGTTCTCATTAGTGTTATTTCATCTTTCCATAGCCTACCCGACATAGACAGGAGGTGTGTGCAATACAGTAAATCCGCTCTTCAGCCAATTGAAAGTAAAAATTAAATTAGATGAAAAAAACAAGAAACATAAAGATGAGATATTACAATGAATTTAAAACATTTTAGAGATGAAAATAAAATGGAAGTTGTTATATATATGAAGGAGAGGACTTCTGACACTTTTAGTTAAAAACTGTAATAATGAAAGAAAAAACGAAACACAATGAGAGCGCATTTAAAACTTCTAAAATATGATGCCAGAACACTGATATTGTACAGAAGCAGTTTCCTGGCACTGAAACGTGGGTAGACTAGCCCTGGACAAGAAGTCTATTGTTGAAAGGGAAAAGGCTGACCAGTGAGTATAAGGATGGAGGAGTAGAACATGGTATCGGTAGGGTAAGAGTGGCTATTGTGGCAGAAGAGGGGGTGGAGTAAGGAGTGAGGCTAATAGTTGGTGGGAAAACGGAGTGGGGGGAGAAAGAAGATGGGGAAAAGGGGGGAAGAAAATGTGGGGAGGGGCGGGAGAGGTTAGCCTTGATCAGGTGGAATGAGCGGGGTGGTCTTATAGCTGGTAGGATAGGTAAATGTTCATTATCTGTGAGGGCGAGATTATTGAAATTTCTTTGGGAGAGTATGTGGAGTGTGTGTAGTTGTAGGGTCGGTGAAAGCGTGGCAACATACTACGACTGTAAAGTAGAGGGGAACTACAGAATTATTCGAGTTGAGACAGAATTATTCGAGTTGAGCTGATGGATGGTGTAGATAGTTTGGAGGTGTTCCGTGTGTGTTAAGAGAGGTGGCAATTTCATGAGTTGGTAAAGGATCCTTGTGGGGGAAGGTAAATGGCTGCAGAAATCAGGGCCATGTTCATTATGTTCCAGGAACTGGAGGGTCTTGCAGAGCGTGAGTGGAGTGGAGGCCCATGCAACATAGGCATAGCAAAAGATTGGTTAGACCAAGGATTTGAAGGTGTGGGGACAGTGAACGGGTGGAATCCCCAAGTTCAGCCAGTTTTGGTTGTAGTAGCTTTATTCCATAGTGGTCTTCCTGTTGGATTGTTTGTAGATGAAGTTAGTTACCACTTCATTGCTGGCCCAAGATATTTTAGTGTATTAGTTAGCCATACGGGACTGTCTGCCTCCCATGAACCATAGACCTTTCTGATGGTGGGGAGGCTTGCGTGCCTCAGTGATACAGATGGCCGTACCGTAGGTGCAACCGCAGTGAAGTGGTATCTGTTGAGAGGCCAGACAAACATGTGGTTTCTGAAGAGGAGCAGCAGCCTTTTCAGTTGTTACAAAGGCAATAGTCTGGATGATTGACTGATCTGTCCTTGTAATATCAACCAAAACTGCCTTACTGTACTGATTGATGGCATCTGCTAGAGTAAAATATTCAGGAGGTAAAATAGTCCCAGATTCGGATCTCCAGGCAGGGACTACTCAGGAGGACGTCGTTATCATGGAGAAACAAAAATGGCGTTCTACTGATCGGATCGTGGAATTCAGACCCATTAATCGCGCAGGTAGGTTAGAAAATTTAAAAAGAGAAATGGATAATTTAAAGTTATAGGGGGAATTAGTGAAGTTCGATGGCAGGAGGAACAAGACTTCTGGTCAAGTGAATACAGGATTGTAAATACAAAGTCAAATAATGGTAATGCTGGAGTTGGTTTAATAATGAATAACAAATAGGAGTGCAGGTAAGCTACTACAAACAGCATAGTGAACGCATTATTGTGGCCAACATTCACAGAAAGTTCACTCTTACCACAGTAGTACAAGTTTATGTGCTAACTAGCTCCGCAGACGACGAGGAAATTGAGGAAATGTGTGATGAGATAAAAGAGATTATTCAGATAGTTCAGGGAGCTGAAAATTTAATAGTAATGGAGGACTGGTATTCGATAGTAGGAGATGGAAGAGAAGGGAAAGTAGTAGGTGAATACTGACTGGGGGGGGAAAGGAATGAAAGAGTAAGCCGCCTGGCAGAATTTTGCACATAGCATGATTTTATCATATCTAACACTTGGCTTAAGAATTGTGAATAAAGGTTGTCTACCTGTAAGAGACATGGAGACACCGGAAGATTTCAGGTTGATTATAAAACAGTTAGACAGAGATTTAGGAACCAGATTTTAAATTGTAAGACATTTCCAGAGGCAGACTTGGACTCTAACCACAATTTATTGGCTATGAACTGTAGATTAAAACTGAAAAAACTGCAAAAAGCCTGGAATTTATGGACATGGGGCCTGGATAAACTGAAAGAACCAGAGGTAGTAGAAGATTTCAGAGGGAGCATTAGGGAACGATTGACAAGAACAGGGGAAGGGAATGTAGAAGAAGAATGGGTAGCTTCGAGAGATGAAATAGTGAAGGCAGCGCATGATTAAGTAGGCCAAAAGACGAGGGCTGGTATAAATTCTTAGGTAACACAAGAGATATTGAATTTAACTGATGAAAGGAGAAAATATAAAACTGCAATAAATAAAACAGGTAAAACGGAATACAAACATCTAAAAAATGAGTTTGACAGGAAGTGCAAAATGGTTAAGCAGGAATGGATAGAGGACAAATGTAATGATGTAGAAGTATATATCACTAGCAGTAAGTCAAGAAGATCCTGTATGACTATCAAGAGCTCAGATGGAAAACCAGTCGTAAGCAAAGAAGGGAAAGCAGAAACGTTCTATACAGAGGAGATGCACCTGAGGGCAATATTATGGAAATAGACGAGGATGTAGAGGAATATGAGAGGGGAGATACGATACTACATGAAGAATTTGACAAAACATTGAAAGGCCTAAGTCGAAACAAGGGTCCGGAAGTAAACGACATTCCGTTGGAGCTACTGATAGCCTCGAGAGAGCTAGCCATGACAAAACTCTTTCATCTTGTGCGTAAGATGTACGCGACAGGCTAAATACCCTCAGACTTCAAGAGAAATGTAATAATCCCAATTCCCAAGAAAGGTGTTGACAGGTGTGAAAGTTACCGACCTATTGTAAGATCCAGGCGATCATCACGAATTGCAGGCACATCAGTGTAATTATTTTAATGAAAGTGTCATTTCTATTTGTCTCACTACATACTTCTTTCAGTTACTTTCAGCACTATACTGTAGCTGTTCTTTATATGTAGAGTCCAATTTCCATCGATCTCTATAACTTGGCAGTGATATATCATGAAAAAATTACTTTTCTCCTAAGTTACGCACATGGGTGCTTTGTTAATCAGCCACACAAGGATTATTCTTGAATTATTTTTTATTTACACAACAGTTCGTAATGGGCCATGAATTAGTAATTCATGTTACATTTGATGTACTCCCAGCTCTTGTGGCACCGGTGCGGCTTCTGTGCGCTCGCTGTCCGTGCGGAGAGGGGAGGGGGAGGGAGGGGACACGTTTAGTGGCGGTTTTGAAGATGCAGTACCATGCCTACGTGAGGTGTGGCAGTGTGACAAAGAGGAGTACAGTGTTGTGACCAGAACTATTGCGTCAAAAATACCTGTATGCCAGTGTTTTGGGGTTCCGGACAGCAGTGGACATGTCTTCGGTGCGATGCTCGGCCATGCATGACGTGCTGGCTGAGTTTCAATGTGTACTGGCGTAACTGTCCCAGCCAATCGCCGGTGTCAACGTGCCTCTATTTAAATGGATGGCAACGAGGTGACTGGCATCATTGGACTGGCAGCCACAGTGGAGAGGAAGGCTGTTTGGAACTATCAGGGAAGCAGAACGATACTAATAACTTCCAGTTCGAGAATAACTGCCTGGAGAGGCGAAGCAGGCTGCTTGGATCAGTGAGGCATCTTGGTGAACAAATGGCCTAGACTGGTGATCACTTGCTGCCAACACAGGGCCTCGCTCCAAGTGGAACAGCGGCTGATGTTTGGCCTCACAGGTCTCGGGCACACAGCACAGCTGTGACTAAAGAGTTGGTTGATGTTGTGTGTTTGGGGGAAAGTGTGTTTGATGTGATCAGTGCTACGTTGTAGTGTATACGACTCAGTTACAACTAGCCCTCTTACGTCGCCTATTGGTTACGTTTGTGAAACACAATGAGGCCACTGTTGAGTTTAACGTATTCCGTTGAAATTTTTGTACTTGGGTGAAGTGTGAATAGTGAGATTTTATTTTCCATTGGTGATGGAGTCCGTTTCGTTATAGTTCTTAATTTCTGCGAGCAGCTTAGAGTATAAATGATTGCTTTTACTGTTGATTTTCACTTTCTTGTATTTCTAGTCGAAAATGAAGCAGTTGTCGACTTTGGCGTTTCTGGTTTTGATACTGGGATAATATCTCTTATTGAGTATTCTCATGTCTCCTTTTATGTGTATTTCCATTTCAGAGGGGCTGATTTACTGATACTATGTTCTGTTGTGTTAGGTACCAGGGTGTTGTTATTTGGATATATTATTTGCTAATCCGTGCCTCTTTCATTTTAAAGCTGTCTGATTCCACTGGGAGACGTGCATTCAAGGTGTATTATCTTGTGTTACGTCTTAAGTGACTATTTGTTAATGCGTGGTCTTGTTGTATCTTATTCTGTATGCACTCCCAGTTTTTTTACCTTATAATGAAATGAATTTCATTTACTGAAGATTTCACCTCCACCCAACTGCCAGCCACATTTCACGGCCGGCCACGGTGGTCTCGCGGTTCTAGGCGCGCAGTCCGCAACCGTGTGACTGCTACGGTCGATGGTTCGAATCCTGCCTCGGACATGGATGTGTGTGATGTCCTTAGGTTAGTTAGGTTTAAGTAGTTCTAAGTTCTAGGGACTAATGACCACAGCAGTTGAGTCCCATAGTGCTCAGAGCCATTTGAACATTTCACGGCCACTGTTGTTGCGCCACAGTACCAATCGACATTTGGGAGTAGCGCAAGTACTGCTTCGAAGGACAAGTAAATTCCAGAACAAAACTTTCACTCTGCAGCGGAACGTGCGCTGATATGAAAGTTCCTGCTAGATTAAAACTGTGTGCCGCACCGAGACTCGAACTCGGAACCTTTTCCTTTCTCGGGAAAGTGCTCTGCCATGTGTGCTATCCAAGCACGAATCGTGACCCGTCCTAAGAGCCCTACTTCCGCCGGTACCACAGTTTTAATTATCTGTCCTAGGCATTTGTGGTGCTACCTTGCTCCATCGTCACGCTCGATTCAGTTCAAAAATCAAAATGGTTCAAATGGCTCTGAGCACTATGGGACTTAACATCTGTGGTCATCAGTCCCCTAGAACTTAGAACTACTTAAACCTAACTAACCTAAGGACATCACACACATCCATGCCCGAGGCAGGATTCGAATCTGCGACCGTTGCGGTAACGCGGTTCCAGACTGAAGCGCCTAGAACCGCACGGCCACACAGACCAGCCTCGATTCAGTCATCAACCCGCAGAAACCGGTAAATATTGTGTCCCTACGGTTAAATAGCATATCTGCATCAGCACCCGCTTGCTGACGTTTGGGATCTACAGTACTGCAGTAGTAGTAGTGGCGGTGTTGCTGTTGTTATTGTTGTTGGTAGTAGTAGTAGTAGTAGTAACAGTAGCAGTAGTAGGTTTTATTTATCCATGGATCTCTTTTTCAATGTTACTGGATAGATCTTGGATACAAGTGAAGAACAACGAAAACAGAATAACATACACAGACGTACAGGTCTAGAATGATGAGGATGGGCCAGGTAGTCAGCTGTGGCTCTAATGTAGGAACCATCCTGGCGTTTGCTTGAAATAATTTAGAGAGACAATGGAAAACCTGAAACAGGATGTCTGCATACTTAAGCCATTACCCTACCGAATGCAAGGCCCCACTGCTTAAAAGAGGGCTACCTAATTAGTTTTATCCCTAGTGTACAGTACTGTTTTACAAATAAGTTGTTTAGTAATGATAAAAGACATTTATCTCTCACTCTATGTCACTACATATTACACACTCTGCATCATTGATTCAGAACACTACATAAACTACACTCCCTATCAGCTGATGTCACGACCATTTTGTGCATCGCAGCTTTCCATTTGCTAGCCTGCATCCCTCTATAATGAGAATGAAGAGAGAGATGTTAAGCTCAGGTAGGGAACAAGGTATTACTACTATACATCGCATAAATCTGGGAGTAAGTTCTTCCAGAAAAGGAAAAAAATGATGAAAAATATTGTGTGAAAGTGTTATGTGGGATGTTAGGTTTTTTATTATTGTTGTTGTTATTATTTGTGTTACATATTTTACCAAATTACAACTTGTGTTATCTAAGTATTTTTGCAATGTATAGAATTTTTAGGTTAACAGATACTTATTAGCTGCTTTGGTACTTTATTGTACACTTTTATTCCTTGGTGAGAAATGCTGTTTTGGGTTTTATGTTTATTCTTTCTTGGTAAACTAAGTTCAATCCAGATGTTCTTCCATATTCATAGATATAGCTGTTTGTACAGTAATTAAAATCGTTACTTTTGGTGTTTGCAAGTGTTTGGTAAATGTATCTAAAAGATGCAGTTAAAATTCACAGTGTTTCGAACATACCTGTAAATGAGCTCCACTACCATTTCCAGCTATTATTCTTATGGTCCTTTTCTTAAATTTTAGAACTGTGTTCATATATTGTGTGTGTTTGATCCCCAGATAAGGATACCTAAGCTGAGAATTGTGTGCACACATGAACTTCATGTAACTGGCTGTAACACACTGATGACAGAACTCTTAAGGGCATAACATGCTGATGATATTCTGTTTGCTAGTATTTTTGCATGTTCACACCACGTCAACTGAGAATCAATATTCGTTGCTATAAAGTTTACATCTGTCACACTGTCTGTAGAAGTCCCTTATGCTTTTAATTTAATAGTGTAATTTTTGCTCTTCAAACTTAATGTCATGGCATCTGTTTAGTTTATGTTCAGTGTCACTATATTGCTAGTTGACTAATTGTAAATGTCATTTAGGGCTCCATTTGCTTTCACTGCTAGGAGTTCTTTTGTCTGACTTTAATATGCCTGCCATCAGGAAAGAGAATTTTTTCCATGTGACTAACACCAGGGGGAAATTCATTTATGTATATCATGAACAGTATTGGTCCAAAAACACACCCCAGAGGAACTCCTACAGTAATGTATTTTGACTCTCATAATTAATACTTGCTTGAATTATGTGTTATCTCTGCTCTTTGTGCACTTTTTGCTTGGCGTGACTGCAATAGACATCAGATACCCCTATTATTTCTAATTCTTCTAGCTTATTTATCAGAATAATATGATCAACAGTATCAGAACACCTATAAATAACTTAAAATATGCCTGTGACACATTCGTTTTTGTCAAGAGCATCAAATACCAATTTTGTTAATTCTACTACGTCTGATTCCGTACTTCTACCATTTCAGAAACAAAACTGTGAACCACTTAAGAAGTTGTATTTGTTCAAGTAACTCATTAATTTGACTTTCATAACTGACTCCATTATTTTTGAGAATAGTGGTAACAGCGAAATGGACCAGTAATTTTCTAGGTCTCTTGCATTACCTTTCTTTAGCAGAGCTACAACTCTTGCTTGTTTTAAATACTCTGGAACTTTTCTCAATGTGAATGATTCGTTTCTTATGTTTGCTAAGAGAGCTGGTACACTCTCTACGCATTGTTCAGTACACACATTAGTACTTCATCCAAGTCTAATAACTTTTATTTTTTAGCTTTTGTACAGTTTACTGACTTCATGATCTGTAGTTGGTAGAAAGTCCTTCTTCTTACTTAATTATTTGCAGGTAGTATATTTGCCATTGGAAATTTTCGCTGTATTAGAAAAACGCCCATACATTTAATTTCCTAGGTGAAGTGGATCATTTTTGACTAGATGCCTTTTTCTAATCAGTATGTAGTTGTGAATATAGCTGACTCTCCCTGTTTTCTTTTTTATGACATCCTAGACTGATTTGCTTTTATTCTCCGCACTGAATGTTATGACTTTTTGGCAGCAGTCAGCATCTTCCTATAAACGTGTTTGAACCTAAGATGGAGGATCAAGAACTCTGGCTCATTATTACTCTTTTTTGCGGAAATGAGGTACTTTAAGGGTTTGGGAGGACTTCTTAATACCTGCTGTTATCTATTTGTTTTATTAGACATTGACACTGAGGTGAATACTTTTGGAAATGTCTTTTCAACGTTCAATTTAAATAATGTTGAGAATTTGGAGAAAATCACATTAACATTGGTTTCTCTATTCACCTCATACCAGCTTTGGTTTGTTACTTCTTTTGAAAAATCTTGTATTTTGACTTCTAATAGATGTCTTTTGTAAACTTGTAGATCGGAGAATTTTTCTATACACGATTTTACTGTTATTTGGCAGAATTGATCTGAATGTCCGAAATGTTTCATAGGTTCGTCACAGTTCCCACTGTCCATATTTGTTGCCATATGATTAATTACCGACGCAGTCATTGTAGTAACCCTTGATGCACTATTGAGCAAAACATACGTCCCAAAATTCTGAAGTATATTTGTGAGGGCACTGCTACTTTCATTTATATTTGTTTTAATTTTTTTATCTGCACACAAAATTTCTGACTTCTGTACTCAATTTTTATGTAGAACTTCTGTTAATTTATTGAAAATGTGCCCAAACTACCACACACAAAATAATTTCTTGGCATCATCAAGCCTTATTCAATGAACATCTGATGCGTTTAAGTGTTTGTTGTTCCTTACTGTAGTAAGGAAATGTCTTGATTTGAACTGGGTTTCTGATATAAATGCACGATCCTCCGTCCTTTGAAATAGTCCTACAATACGTCTGTACTTTTATGTAGTTATAATTCCACGTGTTATATTTCTGTGTCTCCACACCAATGCTCAGTGACACAAACTACTGTGCATGTAAGAGACTCGAGCTCAATTTCAGATTATTGTATTTGATTTCCTTTTAATTGCATGTTTTGATGAACGATTGTTAAGTCTGTAGAATGTTTCATATTGCTTTTTAAAACGTTTTTTTCCCTTTATGACATGTAGTATGTGTCTCATTTGATGTGTCAGAGAATATCTTGGGAGTGAAAGCTCTACAATTTTTTAAACTGCCGGAGGTACTCATTAGGTAGGAGAACCTGTTGTCTGGATTTATCCTAAGAAGACCTACTTCTCCTACCTGTGACAACATATATTTGACGATGCATGGCCTCAGATCCACCCCCTTCCTAGCCCTGTGTAGGTGTGGTGCATGCCTAGTGAAACCACATCTATTGATAGACCTGACAGGCACCAGAACAACACCCGCAAAGTCGGCTGCCATCAGCGTCATCTCACAGCTTCGTTAAGGGGTACCTGTTCATGACAATGGAGCAACTCGATAAAGTGTACATTACTGCTGCGAGTCATGGTAGCTGTACTTTCCATGTCACTAAATGCGTCACATGTCTCATCCCTCTGGAAACCATCTACGCCACACATCAACACTCTCCTTGCGTTAGCAAGACTGGTCACTGAACCTATCGATGACTTTTTTTTTGAGTCATCAGTCTATGGTTTGATGTGGCGCACCACAAATTTCTCTCCTGTGCCAAACGTTTCATCTAAGAGTAGCACTTATAATCTACATCCTCAGTTGGTTGCTGGATATATTCAAATCTCTGTCTTTCTCTGTAGTCTTTACCCTCTACAGCTCCCTCTGGTACAATGAAAGGTATTCTTTGGTGTCTTAACAGATCTCATATGATCCTGTCCCTCATTCTTGACAGTGGTTTCCTGTGTATTCCTTTCCTCACCGATTCTGCAGAGTACCTCATTCTTTACCTTATTGGTGATAGATTCCAGAATGAAACTTTCACTCTGCAGCGGAGTATGCGCAGAGATTGTTGGTGAAGTTGCAGGTGGAGACACGCACGTCAATCGTGTCTCGTTGTAGGTACCTGAAATACGCTGACGTGCGTCATTCAGATGATGATGTCCTCTCTGCACAGTAGAGGTGCTGCTCCCAGATTCGTCATACTCAGGATCTGGATGAATGCCTGTAATGGTGTAAAATGATGTGAAGTTGACAGGAGTCAGTGGTCGAATAAGCGGGCGCACGTTTTTTGAAGGGTTCCCATTTTTAATTCTAGTATTTTCCTTTGTGGTATTTTACAAAACACGTTTACATAATCAGTTGTGATTCATGTACGCCGTATGCAGATTGCAACGATCTTACACTAGCATATCGCCCCAAAACAGTGACATTTACATTTAACAAACTGTAAACTGTGGCACAGTTTCATTGATAAGACGTATTCTCGGTGATCAGCGGGATTTTCATCTCCACAGTCCCTTCCAGACTGCAACTTTGTTGTCTTGGGAAAGGGTAGGAAAGCGCTTTCTTATGTTTTAGGCCAACTGGAGCCCTCCGGTTTGTTGTCTCTGTATATATGTTGTGATCTGGTGTCGATCAATGGCCGTCAGCAGTCTTCTTACGTGGCGTAAAAGAATGCCACGTCACCCAGGAAGCTACACAGGACACTATCTGTCCCCCTGGTCATACCTCTCACAATACAGTGGCAAAAAATTGTCCAACATTGTGCTATCGTAGGTATCTCTCATTGAGTACCCCCTATTAAAATAATCATTTTACTCCTAAGAAATCCTTATACACTACTGGCCATTAAAATTGCTACACCACGAAATTGACGTGCTAGAGACGCGAAAATTAACTGACATGAAGAAGATGCTGTGATATGCAAATGATAAGCTATTCAGGACATTCACACAAAGTTGGCGCCGGTGGCGACACCTACAACGTGCTGACACGAGGAAAGTTTCCAACCGATTTCTCATACACAAACAGCAGTTGACGGGCGTTGCCTGAGGAAACGTTGTTGTGATGCCTCGTGTAAGGAGGAGATATGCGTACCAACACATTTCCGACTTTGATAAAGGTCACGATTGCGGTTTATCGTGTCGCGACATTGCTGCTCGCGTTGGTCGAGATCCAATGACTGTTAGCAGAATATGGAATTGGTGGATTCAGGAGGGTAATACGGAACGCCGTGCTGGATCCCAACGGCCTCGTATCACTAGCAGTCGAGATGACAGGCATCTTATCCGCATGGCTGTAACGGATCGTGTAGCCGTCTCGATCGCTGAGTCAACAGATGGGGACGTTTGCAAGGCAACAACCATCTGCACGAACAGTTCGACGGCGTTTGCAGCAGCATGGACTATCAGCTCGGAGACCATGGCTGCGGTTACCCTTGGCGCTGCAAGACAGACAGGAGCGCCTCAACGACAAACCTTGGTGCACGGATGGCAAAATGTCATTTTTTTCTGATGAATCCAGGTTCTGTTTACAGCATCATGA
The DNA here is from genome assembly GCF_023897955.1 of Schistocerca gregaria. NCBI lineage: Eukaryota > Metazoa > Arthropoda > Insecta > Orthoptera > Acrididae > Schistocerca > Schistocerca gregaria. The sequence continues at coordinate 493,796,698 of NC_064924.1, forward strand.
TGGTCGCATCCGTGTTTGGCGACATCTAGGTGAACGCACATTGGAAGCATGTATTCTTCATCGCCATACTGAAGTATCACTCGGTGTGATGGTATGGGGTGCCATTGGTTAAACGTCTCGGTCACCTCTTGTTCGCATTGACGGCACTTTGAACAGTGGCCGTTACATTTCATCTGTTACGACCCGTGGATGTTCCCTTCATTCGATCCTTGCGAAACCCTGCATTTCAGCAGGATAATGCTCGACCGCAAGTTGCAGGTCCTGTACAGGTCTTTCTGGATGCAGAAAATGTTCGACTGCTGCCCTGACCAACACATTCTCCCGATATCTCATTAACTGAAAGCGTCTGGTCAATGGTGACCGAGCAACTGCCTCGTCACAATACGCCAGTCACTACTCTTGATGGACTGTGATATCATGTTGGAGCTGCAAGGGCAGCTGTACCTGTACACACCATCCAAACTCTGTTCGACTCAATGCCCTGGCGTATCAAGGCCGTTATTACGGCCAGTGGTGGTTGTTCTGGGTACTGATTTCTCAGGATCTATGCACCCATACTGCGTGAAAATGTAATCAAATGTCAATCTAGTATAATATATTTGTCCAATGAATATCCGTTTATCATCTGCATTTCTTCTTGGTGTATCAATTTTAATGGCTATTAGTGTATCTTGATCGTAAGCCCTCTGTCACTTGGCTTAGCCCTGTATTTTGTTTCGAAATGCTTGTTTCCTGGTACACTGTCGCTGAACGTTCCTCTAGCTGAGGTCCTACATTCGCCTATAGCTATTATCTAGCAGAAGCACTTCTTGCTGACACTTCGCACACTCCTAGCCTGCTCCTGAGCAGTGTTTATTATAAAAGTATCAGATCGTGTTCTTCCTATCTTCCTGCCAATGGCCAGTTCCCAGGCACCCTTCTTCCCTCTATCTCCTGATCAATTCTTCCTTGCTTCCTCCAACTGTGCCTGAAGGAGAGAGATTTTTCTTTTCTGTTCCTCAGTCAAAATGTTGCTACAGCGTACTCTGCACTTCCAGGAAAGAGTCTCTTCTCTTACACCAACACTCTCCTCTTTGCCCCCCCCCCTCTCACAGCGAAGGGCATCATTAGCTACGGACGTTTGTTGGATAGTATTCGTTTCAGTATGTTGACACATGTACTGTTAAACTGACACTGTGACAAAGGGGTGCGATTACTAGCGCAGGCCGATGGAAATGATTCTTCTCGAAGGGGAGTCTGTACGACCCCAAATCCAGGGTATTAACCGCCTGGCACCCTGGAGAGGCCCAGAGTGATTTTAGATTTGGCGCAGTACAAGAGAGATTGTACCCCTGTCACTGTTTTTAATGCAACATTTTCTGCCATTTTATCTGAGCACCACGACTATGTAGCTATTTTTACGGATGGGTCGAAACAAGGGGATTCCGTTGGTTGCTCTGTTGTTTTTCCGGACCGTGTCCTCAAGGTTCGACTGCCTCAGACTTTTACTGTCTTTGATGCAGAAGTGTCTGCGATGTTTCGGGCACTGGAGCAGATAAAATAGTCCAGACCATCGAGGAAGCCCTCCTCCAACTAAAGCGACTGGGGAAGGTGGTGGCTTGCTGCTGGGCTCCGGGGAGCGCCGGCATTGCTGGGAACGAAAGGGCAGATCTCGCAGCCAAGGCGGCGTGTCTCGATCCGCAAGTATTTCAGTGTGCTATCGCTCTGCACGCACTCACCTCGCTGTTGAGCTCGCGAGTCATGCGTCTGTGGGAGGATGATTGGCTGGAAATGACTGACACTAAGCTCCGTTTAGTCAAGCCCACAACGCGTGTGTGGCGTACTTCCTTCCCGCCCAGCAGGAGAGATGAGGTTCTCCTCACTCGGCTTCGGGTAGGCCATAGCCCAATGACGCATGGCTTCCTGCTCCGGCGAGAGGACCGTTCAAAGTGTTGTGCTTGTGGCGTCCAGGTTACTGTGCGCCACGTTTTATTGGATTGCGTTTTATTTTCTGACCAGCAGGCCGCGGCTGCCTTGCCAGCGGATCTGCCATCTCTTTTGGGAAACACTCGGACGAATGTGCTTAAAGTTTTAAAGTTCTGTAGCTTGTCAAATGTTTTTACAAAGATTTTATGTAAGTGGCCAGCCAATGACACCTTCCTGTGGCATTCTTGCTGCTACGTTTTCTCTTTCCTTACGTTTTACTTTCTTATACAGCATTTTCCTTCTTTTCCTCCTTTCTTTGCGTTTGTGCTTCGGTTTTATTAGGTCTGTCCACATTCGTTCCCTTTTAATGTGTGTCAGGGCGCTGATGACCTCGACGTTGAGCGCCCATAAGCCCTAACACACACACACTCTTCTCGAAGGCAGAAGATAGAAACAGAACTGGTAGAAGAACTGACGTACCACTCTGTTTTTGCGTCCCATATACGGCTGCCATCTCGGAGGGGGCAAATGTCGCCACTCCCTCAGTACAGCCCTACATTCCCCATAGGACATGATCTAGTAAGGCGATTTCGCCACAGTCTCAGCTGGTCATTGCTCCCCTATTCAGATTGTCCAGTAAGCTAGCAGACAACAATATGTCAACATAAGCAAAAGGAAGTACTGTCGGGGACTGTGCACTTAATTACGGTAAAGCCGGCAATGAAGACGTAGAGACCCAAGCAGAGGGAGCCGCTGGACACGTCCCTAGCTGTCGCGGGCGCAGCGCGGGATGGCAGGCAATTTGCAACTGGCGGTCGTTGCCACTGGTGCAGCCGCGTTGCGCAGCGACCCGGCCGGTCGTAAGCAGCCGCACGCCGCCTCCTGCTGGAAATCCATGCATAGCCTGCCGTTGTCGTGTAAAGCCGTGAAAAGCCGCCCCGTCGCCTGACGCTGCGGTTAAGTTAAGAGCGTAAATTTCTTTCGAGCCTGCGGTAGTCAACCGAACGCTAAGGCAGGATGACGGCACGATGACGAGGGGATGGAGGAACGAAGCGGAGTTTCTGCTGTATAAACTGCTCCCTGACGACGTTATCGATACAGACACACAATATCATGCAACACTAAGAGAAAACCTACACACATCATACAACACTGCAACTGTCACCTGTCCTCTTGCGCGAGAAGAGGTTGCGCAAGCAATCTCAGAGCTCAAAAACAAGAAAGCAACTGGACCAGATGGTATCCACTCGGAAACACTGAACAACCTTACTGAACGATGCCTTACGGCTGGGCAGGATATCTACAGTATGGAAAACCTCCAAAGCAGTCATTATTAAGAAATCAGTGGACAGGGATCCTTCAGATACAAAGACTTACAGGCCAATATGCCTAATAAACACACTAGCAAAGATTCAGGAGAAGCTACTGTGTAAGCGCCTCCAAACACATAGAGCTCTCAGGGTTATGAGCCAACACCAGTTTGGCTTCAGATCTGGTGGATCAATAGAATATGCCATCAACCAGGCCCTGCACATAGTTAACACCACAAAACAGGAATACGCCATGACAATAATGATTGACATTGCCGGAGCATTTGATAATCATTGGTGGCCAGCACTGTTTCAGAGGCTAAGACATCTGGAGGTAGCGCAATCACTGTACAGCAGTTCTCTAGACTACTGTAAAGACCGAGTAGTCGAATGGCAGATGGACAGCCGGAAAGTAATTAAAAGAATTACCAAAGGCTGTCCTCAAGGGTCGATCTGTGGCCCCATCTTCTGGGACATAACAATCGAACCCCTCTTACAGCTTCTGTATGGGGAAGACAGGTCAGACGGAACTGTCGCGTACGCAGATAACCTATTAGTTGTAGTCACTGCAAACAAGACAGTCCAGTTAGAAGAGAAAGTGGATTACTACAAACAATTACTCAGTGGTGTCACAATAACAAACTCCGGATAGCCGAAAACAAAACAACATACACTTTACTGAAAGGATCACTCCAAAGGAATCCTTCGGTTAAAATTGGGGACACAAACATCAAACGAGCACGCATTACGCGGTATCTTGGGGTACACATAGATGAAAAATTGAACACATAAGGCTAACAACAGACAGAGCAGAAAAAATACTCCACAAACTGGTAAGGCTAAATTCAAAACAGTATAGACTACCTCTACCAGTCATATGTATATACTACTGAGCGCTCTTCGAATCAGTACTCAGCTTTGCAGCTAGCACGTGGGCACATAGACTGAACGTGGTCACCCACAAAGCATCCGTCAGACGAGGGCAGAGAAGTGTCCTACGTAGGCTATCTGGAGCCTTCGGTACCACCTCAGCGGATGCACTGTCTGTGGTCCTCGGAATATGCCCCATAGATATCACGATCAAATACAGAGCTGCAAGGTACTGTTTACAGGTGGGGAGACTAGATAAGGTACACACAATAACCGGTGTTCCCATAGAGACGATACGTCACCTTGAAAGTTGGCGTTTGGATACATGGCAAGGTGAGTGGGATGTAAGTGATAAGGGACGTAGACTGCACGACTTCCTCCCTGATATAAGGGAGCGGTTGAGAATGAGACATATCGATCCCAGCCGCGTATGGTACATTTCTTAACCGGGCACGGACCTTATCCCACGCACTTAAACCGCATGAGTCTGAGGCCGACGCCTACATGCACATGCGGGGAAGAAGGTTCCCCAGAACACACTGTCTTTTTCTGCGAGCAATACGCGAACAATAGACATGCACTACACTTAGAATACACAGATACAGACATAGATATATACACTGCAATAAGATACGAAGAACAATGGGTACAATTAAACGAGCTGACAGGCAGTATTTCAAAAACAACATATGAAGAGTATATGCGGACACGATATCACAGACATGCCTATGTGCGGCGCAACAGAAATCTCCAGAGGATGGACAGCGATACCCTCAGTGACAGCGAAAATAGTGAACATGAGGAGGAACAGGAAGAGGAAGCTGAGATGTGACAGTAAGTAAGCAAATTGCTGGTAATCGAGCTAAGAAAACACCAAATGCTGTACATGGATGGGCACCTAAAATAGGTAATACATAGGATTAGTAACAAATAAGATGATAAACATTATTTCTCTACTAATAACCATTTGTGTTTGTGTGTGTGTGTGTGTGTGTGTGTGTGTGTGTGTGTGTGTGTGCGGCTGGCGGTCAACGGCTCGAAGAAACCATTCGGAGGTATTCACCGTCAGTCACACTCGGTGATGGTACTAACAAACCTCTCATCTATCCTATCTTCTTTTTATATTCTTCTTAAAAAACAACAAAATTTTATTTACATTTCAACCTTAAATTATTGTTATTTCGAAAAGTATCATTCTTTCTAAATGTTGTAGATAAAACAAAAGGAAAGAAAACTGTAAAAAGATGAAAAACGAAAATTGTAAGATGTACGACCTGTTTTAAAAATCAGGTAACAAGTCTATAATTTGGCAATAAATAAATTTAAAAAATAGTCAACCGAAATCATCATAAAACAGGGCGAGAATATAGATTCCTTTAAGACGATGGACTCCTCACAGATGTGGCTAAGACAGCGCATAAGGGGCCACGCACGACTGTGTTTTCATACCACAGAAATAACGATCCATTGTAATTTGACTACTTGTTTACTTTCTTCGATAAAAGGGATAGTGCTTTTAGTTCAATGCAATTCAGGCTCCAAGAATATCCAAAAAGAGAGCAGGCCGTGCTGTAAAGCAATGCCCCCGAATTTTTTATTGAATACTCGTAAGCATTTTTAAACAAAACTCCAAGATGCTACCCCAGGTCGATGTAAAATGAATGTGCCCAACGAAAAATACTGGACGCGAAAATGGATATTTGGCCCTGTCTGCCTACTCGCTGAAGCAGGTCTTAGGATCTCTTAATGGTGATATTATCTCCTCATTTTTGCTCTTTAACATATAAATTACAATATAAACATAAATGTATGATTAAGAGAACTAGTAACTACAAAACGATAAATGCTGTTTATGCTTATACATTTACTGTAGATTAAAACCCCTTCATATATTACAAATGTTTGTATATTAATGTCCAATGGACATTAAGAGACACAAATGAATTTCCTATCTAATATTAGTGATCACTTGCCAAAATCTTCCCCTTTTTATGGCTACGCGATCTAATATACATAACGCGAGATGACTGACATCATCTACGAACCAAGCACTAGAAGACACTACTTTGAAACATAATCTACAGTGGTGTGCAACCTCAGTGGAAATAAAAGTTACGTGATTACAGCTGTTTAGCTTTAGAGCCCTAACAAGCTAAATCAGTTAGTAATGTCAACATATATACTGTGTCCGGCGTGTCGGAATGATGGCAAGCCGGTGTGGCCGAGCGGTTCTAGGCGCTTCAGTCTGGAACCGCGCGATCGATACAGTCTCAGGTTCGAATCTTGCCTCGGGCATGGATGTGTGTGAGGCCCTTACGTTAGTTAGCTTTAAGTAGTTCTAAGTTCTAGGGGACTGATGACCTCAGATGTTAAGTCACATAGTGCTCAGAGCCATTTGAACCATTTTTTCGGAGTGATGGTTCTCGTACTAGTCAGCGGCGACGGAAGAACTCCACCCACAAAATATAAAAACAACTCATTCAAACACTAGGATGGCAGAAGGCGGTCCTCTGACTAGTATAATCTAATACTGTATTTTCCTCTCTGTGTTCTACAGACGAGAAACGCGAACTCCCAGCCACAAGGACGGAGTTCAGACAACGTCTCAAGGTGAGTATAGGCAAAAGAAGTGCCCTCAATCACTATAGGATGCTTACTCAACGACGACTACCGGAGGCGAAGTCCAGAATCGTATAAGTTCGCAACAGTACAGTGCCTAACCATTCTAACTATAAAATCTCCCGAGAGCAAAGACAGTAAGTCCGTCTGTACCAACAAAAGCTGATACTGAGCGACCGTCAAACACAGGCACTGAAAACAGAAGACTACTTTCTCGTCACCGCTGGCTTCCCATCAAAGCTTGGTTCCGCTCCCTCATAACTGCAGAAGGCGAATCATATTCTCGAAACAACGGAATGTTCTCCCTCTCTACAGATTCTTCCGAATGCCGACCAACCATATTTTAGTCTTTTGTAGTCCAGCGCGGAAAGTTTGTGAGGAAATATCTATACCCGTTAATTAGGAATTCGTACAACGGCACGCTTCTCAGAGTAAAAATCCTCGGAAATAACCCAGCATGCGTGATTTGCGAGGAAACGCTTCCTCGTTCCTGTCTGCTGCGTCCAAGATTTCCAGAGTTTCCGAAGTATAGTCCGATTATCCTTCCGGCCCCGCTTCAATAACGGCCAGCCGCCGCTGTATTGTGCTTCAGCGCTCAGGTGCCCTGACCGTCCATCTTGGGTTACTTCCTTTGTTAAGCAGGACCAACTCACCTGTGCGGCGTTTTCCACCCAGGGCCTGAGTTATCCACGCCGTTTCATGTCCACTGGCATTCCAAATCTGTTAGAATAGGCAATCATTCATTATGCCGTTTTGATAATAAAGACACTTTATCACCTTTCATGCAATAAGGCCCTTCAGTCTGGAACCGCGTGACCGCTACGTCGAATCCTGCCTCGGGCATGGATATGTATGATGTCCTTAGATTTGTTAGGTTTAAGTAGTTCTAAGTTCTAGTGGACTGATGACCTCAGATGGTAAGTCCTATAGCGCTCAGAGCCATTTGAACCACTTTTTGTTGCAGATGTCGCAGCACTCGTTTGTGGTCTGACATTGTCATGCTGAAAAAGAAGGTGCTCCATGCGTGGACGAACTGTTCGTATTCGAAACTCGATTACAGCATGCTATTCCTCACGTCCAGGCAAAGGTACGTTACACATGTCCATGTTATGCACTACAATACGGAGCCCTATCGCGGCAGATTTCTAGAAATATACAGAGATGAAGCATAAAGATGTGGAATGTTAATAACATCTGTTTTATTTATAAAGCTTTAAGATTTTTCAAATAAAAGTTTGGAGGCATTACTTTTCAGCACGCCCCTGTATATGGCAAACGTAACGCCATGACCAGTAACGCTGCACAGCTAAGCCCCAAATAATTCAACAGTACTTACATTGTTGCATGCATCCCTAATCTTGATTCCCTCTCAAAAGTAAAAGGAACGAACAAAGAGGCAGCTGAATTTATGTTCATTGCGAGAAGAAAAGGTTGCGCTGTACTAGACACAATAATGAAGACCTAAGACGAGAGCGATATTAGTAAACGGAATAAAAAATTGTTCACCTATTTAATACCATGTGACATTGCCCAAATCTTGACAACGGCCTGAATTCGTCGAGGAAGAGAGTCCAATAATGTTTTCAGGAATGCCATATATTTCGGAACCCTTTCGTTGACTATTAGATCCCGTTACACTTCCATACTGCAGGCACCCAATGTTTCAAATTCTCCCGAAAATTTTCTACGCGATTAAGAACGGTTGATTCAGAGTGCAAATCGAGGTGCAATAGGATGCTTGCGTGATTGCAAAACCAGGAAATGATGTGGAGATGGCTGTTTGCTTATTGGCATACAGAAGAGTTCAGAGGGTACTCACTACAACGATGTAGAAGAAAGGGAACACTTGCTTACCGGATATATTGAAGTAAACATGTTCGCAGTGACCTGGAAGATTGGGCCTAAGTCATAAGAATAATGCGAAAAGAGCCAGAACAAGGTATTCGAAATGGAACACAGAATATTCGTGGTTTATAGAAACAGGTACATCAGTCAGTCAAGTCAAGGAGATCTAAAGATATAGAAGTATTTAGCTACTTTCCAGGAAGTTCTTGGTAAGACACTGCCACCATCGATATTGAAAAATGTACAAACTTGTATGGCAGCTGGGAGACAGGACGCAAGTTGGGTATAGGACGTTGTGTGAGCAATGATCTAGCTGCTAATGTATCAAGGTTTTCCTGAGTGCCTACTAGAACAGCAGTATTAACGATGGACATGAATATTTGGAAAATGTCGTTTGTAGCATACCAAGCACCAGCAGAAAAAGCTCGTGCGAAGTAAAAGTTGAGTTCTATGTGGAATTGGAGGTTGTCATCAATGTTATTCTCAACAGTAATTCTAAAGTCCTATTGGGCGGTATGAATGCTGAAACTGGAAAAAGAGACGTGGTCTATTCAAGAACTGGAAGACACAGTTTACATAAACTCAGCAATGACAATGGTATCAGGTTCATAGCCTTTGCAACACCGAAAACGATGTGCATTAACAGCACAAATTCCCAAAGAAGTCACATTGCAATTGACATCAGAGCCAAGAACTGGATGAGGGATGTAAAGACAGCACGGGATGCAGAGTGCGGGAGTGATCTAGAAAAATTCTTCCTACAACTCACAGCCAGAGTTTCTTAAGAAAGTACTACGCTACCAGGTCGATGCGCACAAAGATACTACAAAAGGATTTCTGCTTCATCTCAACAACCTCTTCGAAATCCCGCTGGAAGAGGATCCACATTAGCACCCAGAAGAAGTGTGAAAAGAAATTAAGGATGCAGTAACTGAGGTGGCAAATGCAATTATCAAAAAGCGGATCTGTAGCAAGAAGATTTGGTTTGGGGGCGAATGCCTTAGCCAAGAGAAGAGAAGCCAAGTAGAGCTACCTACGAGGCACACATTTTGCTCAAGGCAAGGTACGGTTCGAAGAAGTACAGATAGAGACCCAAGCAACCCAGAGAAGAGCAGTGCGAATGTACATTACAGAAATTATAGGGGAGGCTCAACAGGAAATAGATGCAAACAATGAACCTTCTTTAAGAAGGGATACAAGACCCAGCAGAAATTCTTCACGGGCAATAATGGGGCCACATTTGTAAGGCGTCCGGATTTAACGGACCTTACATGAAGTTTATCCACAATGGCAGTACGATACAGCATGAGATCCTCAGAAAATAATAATTAAATTATATCAACAAAAGGCAATTGCAGTTAATCCAGGTCCCCGAAAACTAACAAAACAATCTGTACCAATATATGGACAGTGGCATGAAATGAACAGGTTAAACGCATTTTGGAGACGAACCGAGCAGGTTGCTAATGATATCGTAAAACTCCCATTAGCAAGAGAACGGCGAGCTTCAGCGCAGAAAGGGATAAGGCCATAACAATACATTATTCCTTTTAGCGTAAATAAGGGCGGGACCGAGGGTAAGTGGCTGTACGTCATTAACAGGGCTAGACTGTGACCCAGAATGAAAAATAAAAATGTTTATTCACCTCTAGCGAGATGGTGATTGGCTGAAGCCATACTTGGCGACGCAGACGCGGTATAGTGGGAGACCCCATTATTTAAATGCATTTTGAGACATAAAATTAAGGCTCTCTCTCCCTCTCTCTGTCTCTCCTCGCGGTGGACCGCACAAGTGTGTGGAAATAAGTGAAGGTGTTGAGAGTTTGCTTTCTGCGAGGTGAGGACGATAAGATTCATGTATTGTGGTGACAGATAGCAAAGCAGTAGTTAAATATTCCTGCGGGCAAAGAAACTGTGCACGTCACTCCAGCCCATAGCGAGTGTGCAATAGTATTATTTCGATTAGGGAAAGATTAACGTTCTACAGAATGCAGGAAAGTTGTGACTGAGAGAATTCAGTCAAGGCCAGAGTAGGGAATTAACATTTCAGATCCAGCATGGAGACAACGCTGTTGTATATGCTGCTTGGTAAAGTACCATCACGCATTAGGCCACAGTAAATGTTGAGTCTAGATTTTGCTCACTCCAATTTGCATACGCTTTGATAATTGAATATCAAAAGCTAGGATACTAAACTACCTTCACATTGAGTACATTAGAGTTTTTTTATTGGTTCAAAAAGTAAATTTATTCTTCACCAACTCAGTGCATTGACCAGCTACGACAACTTAGATTTAAATGAGCTGATGATGATTTTTAATATTCATTCTTTCCTTGGATAGAAAATTTTCATGTGTAGAGATAATGTGTGGTTTATCACTTGACTCCTGAAAGCAACAGTTGATAATTTATATGTAAAATAAAAAAAGGGAATAGCTGTTTTAACTTTCTGTAATACACCCAAACTTTCACTTTTATTAATTCACGCATTCTAGGTACTTGACAGCAGCATGTCTAATGATTTTTATTACGATCAACACCTGATATTAGCTACCTTACAGGACCAGAGTCATATTTATTTAGACTGTCTGTTTGACACCCTGGGCTTGAGAAGGCAGCTCAGAGGTTTTTTCCATTTGTGTGCTAAGTGGTAAGCTAAGTTTGCACACATTAGTACACTCACTGTGCAGATACAACAGTCGGGTGTATGACACACTCACCAATTAGTTCAACAGTGATGAGAGATGGTAATAATACTTCAGGGAGCTGAAAATCTGTTTGAACTGCCATTGTAGACTTAGATTATACCACCAGATACGCTGGGAAAGAAAAATAAAGATTCAGCTAATGAAGCTCAAGCAAAAAAGTTCAGGAGAAGGTGGAATCCAGACAGCATTCATTCAAGCTGGAGGAGAGAGAACCCAGAAGAAAATTCACAAACTAATAAAGAGGATCAGGATTTTGCAAGAGATCCCAGAAGATTGGAAGAAAGCGGTCATCTTCTATATAGATAGAAAGATGACAGACAAAATGGTCGGCATGAACTACAGAGGAATCGCCCTACTACTGGGTAGAATCCATCCGTTTCCAGAAGATGTGACTGGTGAATATCAAGGGAGTTTCAGAAAGAGCCATTCGACTATGTGCTGCGGCAACTCACTGAAAAGATGTGGGAATATGGTAAAGACCTACATATGCTCTTCGTAGATTTTAAGAACGCATCTGACAGCAACCACTGGGAGAACTTTATGAATTGCCTAACCGGGTTTGGAATACTCAAGAAAGCCGTCAGCCTTTTTCGAGCTTGCCTTTACTGATTCTAAAGGCAACATGATGCTCGGGAACCGAGTCATGAAGAGCTTTTATGTAAACAAGACGTGAGACACGTGGATGATTGTCACGGATATTGTTCAACCTGGCGCTCGAAAAGATAATGAGGCGAATTTTCCATACGATCTTCTAGGGGATCGAGTGCGGGAAAATCACACACCTCGCATTCGCCGAGGATGCGGCCCTGCCGTCCAGGTGAAACGTAGAACTGATGCGGATGAGCGACAGAATGGAGGCGGTAGTTAGCAGAATCAGTCTCCTTGTGAATCAATCGAAGACTGAGTATCTGGTGATTAGCAGTACCTATGCCAATTGAAAAGACTTCCTCCAACCATTAAGAGTTGGAATTCGAGCGTACAAAATACAATTATAAAGATCTGCGGGTAATCTGTACCCAAGACGCATTCGTGTGCTGTCTCTCAAGCAATTTCAGACTCCAGCGGCACAAAACACTGATCCAACAAGGGGAGCTTATGGTTGAGAAACTTGGAGTGTCTGGAATAAAAGACTTCCATGTTGTTGTTGTCTTCAGTCCTGAGACTGGTTTGATGAAGCTCTCCATGCCACTCTATCCTGTGGAAGCCTCTTCATCTCCCAGTACCTAGTGCAACCTACATCTTTCTGAATCTGCTTAGTGTATTCATCTCTTGGTCTCCCTCTACGATTTTTACCCTCCACGCTGCCCTCCAATGCTAAATTTGTGATCCCTTGATGCCTCAGAACATGTCCTACCAACCGATCCCTTCTCCTAGTCAAGTTGTGCCACAAACTTCTCTTCTCCCCAATCCTATTCAATACCTCCTCATTAGTTATGTGATCTACCCATCTAATCTTCAGCATTCTTCTGTAGCACCACATTTCGAAAGCTTCTATTCTCTTCTTGTCTAAACTATTTATCGTCCATGTTTCACTTCCATACATGGCTACACTCCATACAAATACTTTCAGAAACGACTTCCTGGTACATAAATCTATATTCGATATTAACAAATTTCTCTTTTTCAGAAACGCTTTCCTTGCCATTGCCAGTCTACATTTTATATCCTCTCTACTTCGACCATCATCAGTTATTTTGCTCCCCAAATACCAAAACTCCTTTACTACTTTAAGTGTGTCATTTCCTAATCTAATTCCCTCAGCATCACCCGATTTCATTTGGCTACATTCCATTATCCCCGTTTTGCTTTTGTTGATGTTCATCTTATATCCTCCTTTCAAGACACTGTCCATCCCGTTCAACTGCTCTTCCAAGTCAGTTGCTGTCTCTGACAGAATTACAATGTCATCGGCGAACCTCAAACTTTTTACTCAAAATTTTTCTTTTGTTTCCTTTACTGCTGGCTCAATATACAGATTGAATAACATCGGGGAGAGGCTACAGCCCTGTCTCACTCCTTTCCCAACCACTGCTTCCCTTTCATGCTCCTCGACTCTTATGACTGCCATCTGGTTTCTGTACAAATTGTAAATAGCCTTTCGCTCCCTGTATTTTGCCCCTGCCACCTTCTGAATTTGAAAGAGAGTATTCCAGTCAACATTGTCAAAAGCTTTCTCTAAGTCTACAAATGCTAGAAACGTAGGTTTGTCCTTCCTTAATCTTTCTTCTAAGATAAGTCGTAAGGTCAGTATTGCCTCACGCGTTCCAACGTTTCTACGGAATCCAAACTGATCCTCCCCGAGATCCGCATCTACCAGTTTTTCCATTCGTCTGTAAAGAATTCGCGTTAGTATTTTGCAGCTGTGATTTATTAAACTGATAGTTCGGTAATTTTCACATCTGTCAGCACCTGCTTTCTTTGGGATTGGAATTATTATATTCTTCTTGAAGTCTGAGGGTATTTCGCCTGTCTCATACATCTTGCTCACCAGATGGTAGAGTTTTGTCAGGGCTGGCTCTCCCAAGGCCACCAGTAGCTCTAATGGAATGTTGTCTACTCCCGGGGCTTTGTTTCGACTCAGGTCTTTCAGTGCTCTGTCAAACTCTTCACGCAGTATCTTATCTCCCATTTCGTCTTCATCTACATCCTCTTCCATTTCCATAATATTGTCCTCAAGTACATCGCCCTTGTATAAACCTTCTATATACTCCTTCCACCTTTCTGCCTTCCCTTCTTTGCATAGAACTGGGTTGCCATCTGAGCTCTTGATATTCATACACGTGGACTCTGACCACATCTGTCCCTGGAAATGTCCTAAAATTTAAAATCTGGTTCCTAAATCTCTGTCTTACCATTATATAATCTATATGATGCCTTTTAGTATCTCCAGGATTCTTCCATGTATACAACCTTCTTTCATAATCTTCTCGTTTTCGAACGAAAAGTCTTAACGAAGATCTACGGTCCAGTACAAGACAAGATCACTGGAGAATGGAGGATTACTATAATTATGAGCTGGATGAAATCTACAATGAAAGAAACATTGTAGACCTGATGAGAAGCAAGCAGCTCATATAAGCAGGACATATCGCTCAGATGGATAAACACTGGTGGCCATTGTAATCAATGGATTTTACTCCTTGCGGAAGAAGAGCACTAAGACCACAGAAAATGTGGAGAGATGGAATTCATGAGAACTTGTTGCTGATCGGCACAGAGGGTAGTTGGTGACAAAGAGCACAGAATCCAGCAGAAGGGGAGCCTTGTAGCTGCACGCCCTCTTCTGGGCCTGATTGCGTGGAGCACAGAGTTACCATGCAGTGTGAGCATATGCAAGTAATCGTGTCCTGGTTTTAATACTTCTAGGGCTACTTAAGGTTTTGATATAGTTGTTGACGAAATTTTTTTTTATAGGTAACTATACGTTAGTCAGTATCGAAACCAGATCAATGCAATAAAATGCATCCACACTTCATCAATATTTAACAATCTTAATATCTGTTAAGTATATTATGATTCTTTCATTTTTCAATCAACATTAACATCTGTCATTTGTCAAGTGTTGACTTCTGTTCACCCCATTGCAGTTTTCTCAAGTCTCCTGTCGACTACGCCCAGATAGGAAGAGGAAGGGAAGGCAAATAGGTAACTAAATAGCATTGAGAAGAGGTAAAAAAAATCCATACTTTAAGTAAATAATGACGCTCAATATTTTATTATTAAGCAGTCTGTTATAATCAACAGTTTACGTGGATGTCATGGATGGGAAAATCACTTCTTTCATACTAATTATCTGAAAACGTTTCCAAAAACAGCTGTTGTTTGCCTACAATTAGTCAGTTGTTTGGTGAAGCAACTTTATACTCGATTAAATGTAACTCTGTAATTAAACCACTGTATGTCAGTACCGTATGCAACGTCCAGCCCTTGAGTGATGTGATTAAATGGCTATTCCAAAACTTTAACAGACTTTGCCTTCGCCATTCAAGAGGACAGTGAAGTCAGTATTATTTGTTTCAAATGTTCGTTCAACTTATGTTTTGAAAGAAAAATAATAATGAAAACAGCAGTCTGTAAGATCCAGTGTCCTTTTATCTGAAATTTGGTATGAATAATAAGAATAATTAAGTTTAACTGCGTTTTCATTTAATAATACCGTGATAAATATACTTAATTTCCATGTCTCAGCCATCTAGATACGTTTGGCAGGTTGTTGGTTTGGTGACGCAGCGATCGCACACCATCAGCGCGCTATTGTTTATGTATTTCATTTTAACAAGACAAGCCTGCAATCTAACGTTTTTCATGGCAATTTCAAGGACTTCTGTGCCTGATGAAAATCAGAGACTAATCATCAGGCAGCAATTAATCTCCAGATTACAAAGCATGAGAAGTTTCATTCCGTCAAGTAATTTAGAAGCGTACCATTTTTTTCATGATTATATTGATCTCTTGGTGTCGACAATTTGATGCGACTATTTTTCGCAAATATTTTACTTTCAGTGCTAAACATTTATAAACTCCACACAGGTGCGAGTATAAGGTAGTATTACAGTTTCTATGGGGATAAGAACCACCTGCCACTCATAGCAGTGGCGGTAAAAAACGAGTGACATAGAAGGTTAACTGCGAAACGTTTGGAGCAATTGAAATAAAATTTTGTATCTATATGACTCATTATTTGTGTAATTATTAGTATACAAATATAGTGGAAGTAATATAGCCTAGTCTCCATAAAGGGTTGGGGTGGGGATAAGAAGACGTAACATGTAAAAATGTTCGATCACAACCAATAACAATATCAACTCCGTAGTTGTAGACACACGCTGAGGTAAAAAAAGGCCATGGGATTCTTCGTGTAGTTGCGAAACTTGGAGATTGGAAATTTGTGGTAAGTTCTATGCGACCAAACTGTTGAGGTCATCGCTCCATAGGCTTACACACTACTTAATCTAACTTAAACTAACTTACGCAAAGGACAACACACACACACCCGCGCCCAAGGGAGGACTCGAACCTCCGTCGGAGGGAGCCGCGCGAACTGTGGCAAGGCGCCTTAGAGAGAACGGCGACCCCGCGCGGCGCGAAACTTAGACTTATGTCATGGGATCCCTCGTAATAATGTGTCGAACGTCCTTTTAACCGGGAGAGTGTAGCATCTCGACGTTGCAGGGATTCGACAAGTCATTGGAAGTCCTGTGCAGAAATATTGAGCCATGCTGCCTCTAGGAGCTGTCGACAATTGCGAAAATGTTGCCAGTACGAAGCGATCTCTCGATTATGCCTATTAGTGTTCGATGGGATTCTCGTCGGCCGATACAGATGGCCAGACCATTCGCTCGTATTGTCCAGAACGTCCTACAAACCAGTCGTGAACAGTTGTGGCCTGGTGACGTGCAGTCATCCACAAAAATTCCATCGTTGTTCGCGAACATGAAGTACATGAATGGCTGCCAATAGTCTCCAAGTATCTGGACGTCCAGAGGACACAGTCCATTTCATGTAACCATAATCGAGATCGTTATGCAGCCACTACCAGCTTGCTGACATCCTGGCTCCATTGCTTCGTGGGGTCTGCACCACACTCGAACCGTACTATCACGTCTTACCCACTGAAGTCTGACTCATTTGACCAGGGCACGCTTTTCCAGTCGTGTAGGGTGCAAGCGCTATAGTCACGAGCTCAGGAGAGTCTCTGTAGGCGATGTCGTGCGTTAACAAAGGCCCTTTCGGCGGTCCTCTGCTGCCGTACCACATTAACGCCAATTTTCGCCGCACTGTCCTAGCAGATACGTTGGTCGTATGTCCTACATTGATTTATGTGGCTACTTCACGTAGTGCAATTTGTGCGGTAGCACTGAGAACAGTATGCAAACGCCGCTGCTGTCTGTCGTTAAATGAAGCCCATAGGCCATAGAGTTTTCCGTGGTGAGAGGCAATTCCTGAAATGTGGTGACACGCTCTTGACACTGTGGTTTGCGGAATACTGAATTTCGCAAACGTTTCCAAAGTGGAATGTGCTATGTATCTAGCTCCGGCTACCATTCCTTGTTCAGAGTCTGCCGCTTCCCGTCGGAGACCTTTTCACACGAATGATGTGAGTACAAATGACAGCTCCGCCTATGCACTGGCCCCTTTATACGTTGCTAACGTGGTACTGCCGCCATCTGTATACATGCATGTCTTTATCCCATTACGTTCGTCACTTCATTGAACAGTTGAAAATCACGATGACGACTCATCACTAGAATCGGGGTTAGCACGGGGTTTGTGTCTGTACAAAGACTGTGATATATGAGTAAATCAGTGTAACGTCTGAAGGAAGTTTTATCAAAACTGGAACACCGTATTGCTTGCAACCTGGAAACATTTTCTGTGACAGCGAAACACTGCAAGCAGCTCTATGGCTGAGGGTCGGGGTGAAAAAGCATAATTCAGCAACTCCTGGAGCAATTTTAACCAAGTGTGATATATATGTAACACATTATTTGTAGAAAAAAAGAGAAAAATTACCTTGGCAATACGAGTCTCCCACTATCAATAGAGGTGTAAGAGACAACAAGGAGAGGTGAAATGTAGAAACTTCCCAAAGCGAGTCGATGGTATTTCGTTATTGTAATTAGTTCACTTGGAATTCTTTAAAAGTAATAAGTGGAATCTCCGTTATCTGCGTTTTCAGTGAATTAACCATACTGTGAGAACGACGACTGTAGAGATCCAATAACTTAGCCAGAATATTTCAGGATGAAAAGTCGCTCCAAGTGTTTAAATGTGTTTGAATTCCTAAGTGACCAAATTTCTACCGTCATCGGTCCCTAGAGTTACCCACTACTTAAACTAACTTATGCTAAGAACAACACACACACCCATGCCCGAGAGAGGACTTGAGCCTCCGGCGGGAGGGGTCGCGCAATCCGTGACATTGCGCCTACAACCGCACCGCCACTCCGCGCGGTCAGTCGTTCCACAAGGCTGAACAAAACATACATTTAACGTCTTCTCTACAGTCACATGGTTTAAACCAGCGGTGATACACATAGTTCTCACTGAGAGTCCTTTATGTCGGAATGGCACTCAACTGCTGGTGGACCTACCATTTTCCTCAGGTTTTAGGTGAACCTACAAGGGGAAATTCGCTACAGATACGGATGAAAAATGTGTGTGTGTGTGTATGTATGCGCGCGCGTGTGTGTACGAAGACGAAGCCGTAGGGATAATGTGTCCTAACTTATTTTTTAAAAAAAATTCGACTTTTAATGTTTTTCACTTAGTTGTATTTTAACGGTGTTCGCTTTAAAATTTGCACATAGCAAAAATATGTGATTATAAAGTGTATTGTTGTCAGTATGTTCTCGCCGATTTCCCTAGCACCACTCACGTCTCTCATGCCCGCTTTCTTCTCTAAGTGCGTGTAAAGAGCACACGACAATATTTTAATTTCAATTTATTTTTCTATATCACTGCAAGCTCTAAGCACATTTTGCTGACATACTTTATATCATTTAATAAGATGTTCAGTATACTTGTAAACAGTGTTTATAGATGATTACCAAACTATTTGTGGGTTACTGTCATATTTGAAGATGACAATTAATATGCCGAAACCGTTAATGTGAATGGATAGGGTGATTCATCAGTCCAGAAATCTCTATGGTTTCTTGAGTCAGTTAAGGCAGACCATCATAAATATCTCTATGTGCCGTTTTCGATAATCTAAAGCGTACACTTACGGTTCGAATGTTTGTCTGTATAAGACTGTACAAGAAGTGGATATGATTTTCATTTATATTTAAGGCGCCTGTCGCAAGAGGTGGTAATAGTCCAGACAAAAGGGCGGAGGTTAAGTACGGCTCACGGCTTTCAGGTAATCGGCACGGTAAGAGAGGCACTGGAACACACGTTGGGTTTTGCGGATTCCAAGATGCTTATTCAAATAAAATACGTCTACGTAAAGATCTTGGAAACTTTGTGTCGGACAATCCAGTAACATATTTCTTTTAATTCATCAGTCTTCTAACTCTTTTGATGACATTAGCCACGAATTCCCCTCCTGTGCCAATCTCTTCATCTCAGAGTAGCACTTGGAACCTATGTCCTAAATTATTTGCTGAATGTGTTGAAATCTCTGTCTTCCTCTACAATTTTTGCCCTCTACAGATCCGTCTAGTACCATGGAAGTCATTCCCTCATGTCTTAACAAATGTCTTGTCATCCTGTCACTTCTCCTTCTCAGTGTTTTCCACATATTTAATTCCTCTCCGATTCTGCGCAGAACCTCCTCATTCCTTACCTTATCACTCAACCTAATATTCAACATTCGTCTGTAGCACCACATCTCAGATGCTTCTATTCTCTTCTGTTCCGGTTTTTCCACAGTCCATATTTCACTATCAAACAATACTATGCTCTAATCGTCCAATGTTAGAAATTTCTTCCTCAATTTAAGGCTTATGTTTGATAATAGTAGCCTTCTCTTGGCCAGGAATGTTTGTGATGTCCTCCTTGCTCTGTCCGTCATTGATTACTTTGCTGCCTAGGTAGTAGAAGTCCTTAATTTCATCTAATGTTTGGCCATAAATTCTGATGTTAATTTTCTCGTTGTTCTCATTTCTGCTACTTCTCATTGGTTTCATTTTTCTTCGATTTATTCTCAATCCATATTCTATACTCATTAGACTGTTCTTTCCATTCAGCAGATCATGTAATTCTCCTTCATTTATACTTAGGATAGCAATGTCATCAGCAAATCGCATCATTCATGTCCTTGTCCTTTCACCTTGAATTTTATTCCACTCCAGAAGCTTTCTTTTATTTTCATCATTGTTTCTTCGATGTACAGATTGAACTGTAGGAGCGAAATACTAATCCCTATCTTATACTCTTTTTAATCCAAGCACTTCGTACTTGGTCGTCCATTCTTATTATTCCCTCTTGGCTCTTCGGCATATTATATATGACCCATCTCTTTCTACGGTTTACTCCTATTTGTCTCGAAATTCCGAACATATTGCACCATTTTACATTGTCCACCACGTTTTCCAGGTCGGAAAATCCCATGAACATATCTTGATTTTTCTTTAGTTTTGCTTTCACTAACAAACGCAACTCAGAATTTCCTCTATTGTGCCTTAACGTTTCCTAAAGCTAAAGTAATCTTCATCTAACACATCCTCAATTTTCTTTTCCATACTTCTCTATATTAATCTAAGCAACTTG
The DNA here is from genome assembly GCF_023897955.1 of Schistocerca gregaria. NCBI lineage: Eukaryota > Metazoa > Arthropoda > Insecta > Orthoptera > Acrididae > Schistocerca > Schistocerca gregaria. The sequence continues at coordinate 493,817,171 of NC_064924.1, forward strand.
GTTACAACAGCTGTTAAACTTATTACGCGATAATTCTTGCACTTCTCAGCTCTAACGGTCTTCGAAATCGTGTCGACGTTTTTCTCCCGGAAGTCCGATGGCATGTCGCTAGAGTCATACATTCTACACAACAACATGAATAGTCGTTTTGTTGCCACATACCCCATTGATCTTAGAAATTCTTGTGGAATGATATCCATCCCTCCTGTCTTATTTGAAATTAATTCCTCCAAAGCTCTCGGAAATTCTGGTTCTAATAATGGATCCCCTATCGCTTCTAAATCGGCTCCTGTTTCTTCTTCTCTCGCATCGAAAAAATCTACCTCCTCATAGAGGCTTTCAGCGTATTCTTTACACCTATCCTTTCTCTCCTCATTTAACAATGGAATTTCCGTTGCACTCTTACTGTTACCACCCTTGCCTTTAATTTCATTGAAGGTTGTTTTGACTTTTCAATATGTTGACAATCATTTCTTTTCGATTTCTTCACATTTTTCCTGCAGCCGTTTCGTCTTAGCTTCCCTGCACTTCCTATTTATTTCATTCCTGAACGTCTTGTATTTCTGTATTCCTGAATTTCCCTGAACATTTTTGTACTTCCTCCTTTCATCGATCTACTGAAGTATTTCTTCTGTTACCCATGGTTTCTTCGCAGTTACCTTCTTTGTACAATGTTTTCTTTCCAGCTTCTGATTTTGTTCTTTTCAGACATTTCCGTTCCTCTTGAACTGTAATGCCTAGTGAGATATTCCTTATTGCTGTATCTATAGAATTGGAGAACTACAAGCGTATCTCGTCACGACTTACAATCCAGTACCTGACTTCCGAATCTTTGTATGACCGTGATATAATCTAACTGAACTCTTACTAAATCCACAGTTACCTAGCTGAGCGCGACGTTGAGAAGAGTCCATCGCCACTAAGAAATGTTTGAACAAGGAAAGGCTATGGACATTACAGAAGTAGTGATAATTGTCATTAATGTCATTTTCCTTAACAAATTAACTGCATCAGAATACGAAATGCTACGAACTCAAATGAGGTGATGAATTAAATATCCGTGTTTATACCGTAATCTGTCAGCCCCTTACCTTCGTACACTAAATAATCTTAACGTTACAAGCAACAAAACGTTTTGCAGTTGAACAAATTGATATTAAGCCAGACTACCCAATTCTCCACAGTAACAAGTACCTACTATGAAATTAGTACAGGGTATGCAATCTCCTGTCTTAGTGATTTCACAATATTCGGTAATGTTAATAGTTACATTTACTTAAACTGTCCATTAATAAAGGTTTCTGCCATGTGTGTATGGTGCATGTTTCCTAAATTTTGAGGGCACTGGGTGTAACTGGTCATTTAATTTTTCTGTTAATTTGCAAGTATGTAATTTTCTTTGTGTAAGTGAGTATTGGGGGAAGATTTCACTGTATGTTGCTAACAAAAAGATATAAATCTGTTAGTTATCTTTTTGCAGCTAAATGCTATAATATTAATTTGTTAGTTATTATAGCATTTAGCTGCCTATAAAGATATAGCTTTAATGTCTAATTTGCGAAATGGTGGTTGTAAATGCAATGGTCGCTGCAAGAAACGCGGCAGTGTGACGTCGGTGACACTTTATAACCATGATGCATTGTGCTGCACATGCTTTTGTGTCTCAGTCGCATTCGAAACGTCGACGGTGACTTCTGGAAGAGACAGCGCTGTCGAGAGATTTCCGTGCGGTATATCGGTGGCGTCGAATGTGGGAAGACTTTAAAGTTTACTCTTGGTTCTTAACTTTTTTTTAATAGGTCATTCACAGATAACAGCTGTTCGCAGACGGCGAGAACTTTAACTTTCGATCGATCTTAGACGCTGAAGGAAGAGAATAGAAGCTTTCGAAATGTGACGCTACAGAAAAATTCTGAAGATTAGATGGATAGATCACATAACTAATGAGGAGGTACTGAATAGGATTGGGGAGAAGAAAAGTTTGTGCCACAACTTGACTAGAAGAAGGGCTCGGTTGCTAGGACATATTCTGAGGCATCAAGGGATCACCACATTAGTATTGGAGGGCAGCGTGGAGGGTAAAAATCGTAGAGGGAGACCAACAGATGAATACACTAAGCAGATTCAGAAGGATGTAGGTTGCAGTACTGGGAGATGAAGAAACTTGCACAGGATAGGGTAGCATGGAGAGCTGCATCAAACCAGTCTCAGGACTGAAGACCACAACAACAACAATATACTGTGAGGTCACCATTCCCAAATGGAATCAATTTCATCTAATGCAATCAACTTTCATTTTTCAGTTATAAACCCTTTCGCCTTGTACTACTCAACTACCCTATTTTAGTAATATTAATCCCGTATTTTACCATTCATATCTATTCTTAGGAAACTCAGTACAGTCTAACGACTGCATAGATAGACTGGCAGGAGGGTGATAATTGGGCCGATGTATAACCATCCCTTAGACATCGAACCCAAATTTCTACTAGCCCACACATTTAGGCGACCATCTGTTACTTTGACAGCAACTTTGTTAACACTAATTTTATTAGTCTAAGGGGAGTGGGAATGTCGCAAGTGGTTACCACATAATATCTTTATGGCATACTTGTTGGCAATGGCGATTTCGTTCTCAAAGAAGAGTTGCCTCATGGTTTCGTGCAATAAGGTCCCAATCATAAAACAGGAAATGTAAATCAACTTTTCTACACGCTTATCTCTAGTGTGTGACATCGGGTCCAATAAGAAAATTGCAGAGCACAGAAGTGTAAGCAGATGTTTAGCTTGTAATTTCCAGTCCAGGGTTTGTTTAATATAAACACCCAAGAAATAAGATCACTCTGTTTCATTTACTACTTTTCCTTCATGTATTATTTCTTGCACTACAGATTGCCTTCTGAAGTACAATTCCAATCTACTGTGTTTTACCTACATCCACATCTAAATCATGCTCGGTAAACCACCTAATGGTGTGTGTCGGAGGGTACTTTCCGTACCACTATCTGATCCCTCCAACCCTGTTCCACTCGTGAATAGTGTATTGGAAGAATGATTGTCGGTAAGCTTCTGTATTGGCTCTAATTTCTCGAATTTTCTCCTCGTGCGCAATACGCAAGATGTATGTGGGGGGAAGTAAAATGTTGTCTGACTCCTCCTGAAAAGTGCTGCCCCGAAATTTCAGTAGTAAATCTCTCCGTCATGCACAACGTCTCTCTTGTAACGTCTGCCAGTGGAGTTTGTTTAGCATCTCCGTAACGCTCTCTCGCCAGCTAAACGTTCTGGTGACGAAACGCGCCGCTCTTCGTTGGATCTTCTCTATCAGTCCTACCTGATACGGATCCCAGATAGATGAACAATACTCAGGAGTGGTGCGAACAAGCGCCTTGTAAGCCACTTCCTCTGTGAGTGAGTTACATTTCCTTAAGATTCTTCCTGTGAATATGAGTCTGCTGTCTCCTTTTCCCACTGCCTGTTCTATATTGTCATTCCACTTAAGGTCGGTCTTGATAGTTATGCCTACAGCTGTTCCAGCTGTTTGTCATCAGTAGTGCAGCTGTACAGTAGTGGATTTCTTTTCTTATGTATGCGCAATATGTTACATTTATTGACGTTCAGGGTCAACTGCCAGAGTCTGCACCATTCCTCAGTTCTCTGCAGGCGTTATGCAAATTCTAACTATCTTCTGGCGTTGCTACTTCGGTGTAAACAAATGCATCATCTGCGATTAATCTTACAGTGCATCCGTCGCTTTCTGCTAGATCATTTATATTTACTGTGAACAGCAACGGTCCTATCACAGGCCCAACATTCTATATTCAAAAAAGCAGATGAAAAGCTTTAAGAAATTTTGTTTTGCTTACGTCTTGTACTATTAAGGTTTCTCCATGAGGCTCAGTTAAGTACTTGAACCATCAATAGAGATAACAGTTTGAGCCTTTTGTATATTTTCCGGCAGTCATAGGTCTGTTGGGTCGGTTTGTAGATTAAAGGGACAAAATTAATGTGCATATGCATATGTGGCACATCGGCAGTGATTATTCTCCTCTCTAAACCGTTTCGTTTTGATGACTGGCTGGGGTTCTCCATGGCACAGTGACCTTTCTTGAGTTAGATAACATGGAACTAAATTATTAGCAAGAGCTCTGCTACCACAATGTAGGTGCTTATGTATGGAAACCTGAACTGCACATTGAAATACTTTCGACGAGTCACAAATATTAGTTACAAATATTTCCTCATTTAAATATTCTAAGGCTAACAATCTCGATATCCAAACTGGGATCGACTGTCTTAAGGTAACTACGCTATATTCGCTCAGATACGCTGACGGAAAAAAAATCGCAACGCCAAAGAGTCGTGCAACGGAAACTAAAGTTGGTAGACGTGTTTCCACATCTGAAAGATGATTTCTATTCAGATTTCGCGCCAGTTGCTAATCAGGTTTGCACGCTGTGACGGTCGTGATCGTTAGTTACCTCTGAGATAGGACGTGGTGAGCTGATGTTGGTCGAGAATGTCTTTAAGGCGACATAGACGCTATTGTCAGCAGCTCGATAAGTTTGAATGGGGTCGTGTAATAGAGTAACGAGAAGTTGGATGTTCCTTCCTTGATACTGCAAGAAGAATCGGCAGGAGTGTAGTAAATATATATGATTGCTAGATGGCCACGGAAATGTGCGGTATCAAGAAGACTGGGTTCCATACAGACACGTAGCGCCACCGACAGGAAAAACCCTGTGTTTGGCGTACGGCTCTGGAGCATCCGCAGCCAGCAATCTGAGCAACAGTTGGCACCACAGTGACATACCGAACTGTTACAAATCGGTTACTTTAAGCAAAGCTCCAAGCCAAACACCCAGCAGCGGTCATTCCACTGACCCTAAACCACCGCCATTTGCCACTAAGGGTGTAAAATGAGAGATCAATTAGATGACAGCGTGGATGTCTGTTGTATTTTCTGATGAAAGATGATTCTGCCTCGGTGACAATAACGGGCGTGTGTTGGTTAGAAGAAGACCAGTTGAGGGCCAGCAACCAACCTGTCTGCATGCTAGGCACATTGGATCTACACCTGGTATTATCGTCTGGGGTGCGACTTCGTATGACAGCAGGAGCACTCTCTCGGTTATGCCACGCACCCTTACTACAAATCTGTACGCCAATCTGCTGATTCGACCTGCTTTGTTGCCATTCTTGAACAGAATTCCAGAGGGTGATTTCCAACAGGATAAAGATCGCCCACATAGGCCTATTCTAACCCAATATGCTCTATAGAATGTATTTTCTTTAGCCTGCTCGATCACCAGATCTCTGCCCAATCGAGCACTTATCGGACATCATCGGAAGACAACTACAGCGTCATCCACCAACAATAGGCAAATGATTGTCCCTGTATTCACTGATCACGTGCAACATGCACGGAACTTCATTCCACATATTGACATCTAGTACTTATAAAACCCAATGCACGCACTCTGGCGGTTACAATGGTTATTAATGTACAAGAATTTCACATTTGCAATGGTTTATCTCGATCGTAATCAAACAACGGAAAATCCAGGATGTAATGTAGTCCTAGATGCAAGACCTGTCCCATACATCCTCCCACCACCACTTGCTCCAGTCCAGTCACTAACATCACCTATCCCATCAAAGGCAGGGCTACCTGTGAAACTAGACATGTGGTCTACAAGCTAAGCTGCAACCACTGTGCTGCATTCTATGTAGGAATGACAACCAACAAGCTGTATGTCCGAAAGAAAGGCCACTAACAAACTGTGGCCAAGAAACAAGTGGACCAGCCTGTTGCTGAACATGCTCCCAAACACGATATCCTCCATTTCAATGACCCCTTCACATACGAATTCTTTCCACCAACACCAGCTTTTCTTAATTGCGCAGGTGTAAACTTTCCCTGCAATAGATCCTACATTCCTGTAACTCTCCTGGCCTCAACTGCGTTGGTCACTGTCCTCACCCATCCAGCCCCTTCCATGTTCCAATTCCAGCATAACACAGCCGCCATTCCACCACCATACCCAGTCTTTTATTACTCTCCTTTTCCGCTACTTCCCTCCCCCCCCCCCCCCCTCCGTCTCCAACTCTGCATTACCTTCGGTCTAACCTGCAGCACTTCGCCGTCCGGCAACTCCACCATACCATCCCTCCCCCTCCCCGCTACAGCCACTCCTTATCCCCCCTGCCAACACGCACTAGTGCTACTGCTCGCAGCGTGGTTTCAGTTGTCTGATACTGCAGTCATGTGTGTGTGTGTGTGTGTGTGTGTGTGTGTGTGAGTGTGTGTGTGTTTGTGTGTGTCTACTGTTCAAATAATTCAAATGGCTCTGAACACTATGGGGCTTAGCAACTGAGGTCATCAGTCCCCTAGAACTTAGAACTACTTAAACCTAACCTAAGGATAACATACACATCCATGCCCGAGGCAGGATTAGAACCTGCGACAGTAGCGGTTGCGCGGTTCCAGACTGAAGCGCCTAGAACCGCTCGGCCACATGTCTATTGTTGACGAAGGGCTTAACGGCCCAAAGCTCTAATTGTGAGAGTCTTTTTGTTGTGCCTATCTGCATGTTCAGATAGTGAAGAGAGACGAAAATTTAATAGTCATGGCTGACTGGAATTCGGTAGTAGGAAAAGGGAGAGAAGGAAACGTAGTAGGTGAATATGGACTGGGGCAAAGAAATGAAAGAGGAAGCCGCTTGGTAGAATTTTGCACAGAGCACAACTTAATCATAGGTAACAATTGGTTCAAGAATCATAAAAGAAGGCTGTATACATGGAAGAAGCCTGGAGATACTGACAGGTTTCAGATAGATTATCCAATGGTAAGACAGAGATTTAGCAACCAGGTTTTAAATTGTAAGACATTTCCAGGGGCAGATGTGGACTCTGACCACAATCTGTTGGTTATGACCTGTAGATTAAAACTGCAAAAAGGTGGGAATTTATGTAGATGGGACATGGATAAACTGAAAGAACCAGAGGTTGTACAGTGTTTCAGGGAGAGCATAAGGGAGCAATTGACAGGAATGGGGGAAAGAAATACAGTAGAAGAAGAATGGGTAGCTTTGAGGGATGAAGTAGTGAAGGCAGCAGAGCATCAAGTAGGTAAAAAGACGAGGGCTAGTAGAAATCCTTGAGTAACAGAAGAAATATTGAATTTAATTGAAAAAAGGAGAAAATATAAAAATGCAGTAAATGAAGCAGGCAAAAAGGAATACAGAAGTCTCAAAAATGATATCGACAGGAAGTGCAAAATGGCTAAGCAGGGATGGCTAGAGGACAAATGTAAGGATGTAGAGGCTTATCTCACTAGGGGTGAGATAGATACTGCCTACAATAAAATTAAAGAGACCTTTGGAGATAAGAGAACCACTTGTATGAATATCAAGAGCTCAGATGGAAACCCAGCTCTAAGCAAAGAAGGGAAAGAAGAAAGGTGGAAGGAGTATATAGAGGGTCTATACAAGGGCGATGTACTTGAGGACAATATTATGGATATGGAAGAGGATGTAGATGAAGATGAAATGGGAGATATGATACTGCGTGAAGAGTTTGACAGAGCACTGAAAGACCTGAGTCGAAACTAAGCCCCCGGAGTAGACAACATTCCATTGGAACAACTGACGGCCTTGCGAGAGCCAGTCCTGACAAAACTCTACCATCTGGTGAGCAAGATGTATGAGACAGGTGAAATACCCTCAGACTTCAAGAAGAATATAATTCCAATCCCATAGAAAGCATGTGTTGACATATAAGAAAATTACGGAGCTATCGGGGAAGATCAGTTTGGATTCCGTAGAAATGTTGGAACACGTGAGGCAATACTGACCCTACGACCTATCTTAGAAGCTAGGTTAAGGAAGGGCAAACCTACGTTTCTAGCATTTGTAGACTTAGAGAAAGCTTTTGACAATGTTGACTGGAATACTCTCTTTCAAATTCTGAGGGTGGCAGGGGTAAAATACAGGGAGCGAAAGGCTATTTACAATTTGTACAGAAATCAGATGGCAGTTACAAGAGTCGAGGGACATGAAAGGGAAGCAGTGGTTGGGAAGGGAGTGAGACAGGGTTGTAGCCTCTCCCCGATGTTACTCAATCTGTATATTGAGCAAGCAGTGAAGGAAACAAAAGAAAAGTTCGGAGAAGGTATTAAAATCCATGGAGAAGAAATAAAAACTTTGAGGTTCGCCGATGACATTGTAATTCTGTCAGAGACAGCAATTGACTTGGAAGAACAGTTGAACGGGATGGATAGTGTCTTGAAAGGAAAATATAAGATGAACCTCAACAAAAGCAAAACGAGGATAATGGAATGTAGTCGAATTAAGTCGGGTGATGTTGAGGGTATTAGATTAGGAAATGAGACACTTAAAGTAGTAAAGGAGTTTTGGTATTTGGGGAGCAAAATAACTGATGTGGAAGAACAGTTGAACGGGATGGATAGTGTCTTGAAAGGAAAATTTAAGATGAACCTCAACAAAAGCAAAACGAGGATAATGGAATGTAGTCGAATTAAGTCGGGTGATGTTGAGGGTATTAGATTAGGTAATGAGACACTTAAAGTAGTAAAGGAGTTTTGGTATTTGGGGAGCAAAATAACTGATGATGGTCGAAGTAGAGAGGATATAAAATGTAGACTGGCGATGGCAAGGAAAGCGTTTCTGAAGAAGCGAAAATTGTTAACATCGAGTATAGATTTAAGTGTCAGGAAGATATTTCTGAAAGTATTTGTATGGAGTGTAGCCATGTATGGAAGTGAAACATGGACGATAAATAGTTTAGACAAGAAGAGAATAGAAGATTTCGAAATGTGGTGGTACAGAAGAATGCTGAAGATTAGATGGGTAGATCACATAACTAATGAGGAAGTATTGAATAGCATTGGGGAGAAGAGAAGTTTGTAGCACAACTTGACCAGAATAAGGGATCGGTTGGTAGGACATGTTCTGAGGCATCAAGGGATCACCAATTTAGTATTGGAGGGCAGCGTGGAGGGTAAAAATCGTAGAGGGAGACCAAGATATGAATACACTAAGCAGATTCAGAAGGATGTAGGTTACAGTGGGTACTGGGAGATGAAGCAGCTTGCACAGGATAGAGTAGCATGGAGAGCTGCATCAAACCAGTCACAGGACTGAAGACCACAACAACAACAACAATCTGCAAGTCAGCATCTCCGCTATATTGGTATCTCGGACTTACAATAACCTGTGATCGTGCAACGTTAGTCGCTTAAATTGCTACCTAAACAAAGGTATTTCCGAGGTTTCATTCCTCAACATTAGTTATTTTTTGTGTTGTGATTTTCTTCCTTCTGTGTATAATGTTGTATTCCAGTACGTTCAGATGTATAGCTCCTGAAAGAGGGAGACTGGTTACTTGGAGGATACGTGAAATGTGAGCTGTGAGTGGACGGTTGTTCGACTTGTTTCGCGGCCAAAGCCGAAGGCAAGGGAATGTATGAGGTAACACTCTCATTAAGCCGAATCTTGCTGACTACTATATCATGACCACGCTAACAAGCTAGCTCACATTTTGCTGTGTACCGTCCACTGGAGCAACGACTCCAGTGGCAGACAAAAAATGCATTTGCGAATAGCGATTTGTGTTGTACACGCGGCATCCAATTACAACTTGGACACACGAGCGGGTTCGTCACACTGTTTATGGACTGGATGTCGCAGAGGACCTTCACAAATAAGGGCTACTCACGCAAGCCCCACGTGTTATCCCAGCCTGCTGTGCCGACGGCAGCTTTTCCGCCGTTGTAGCACGTCAGACGCTCTGCAATTAGTGCAAGTGTGAGAGAAAAATACAACTCCAGTCGGGCTCTAAATGAGCGTTTGGTGACAGTAAGTCGCAGCCTACTTGTTACACATTCTTTTATTTTGTTGTCACGTTTGCTGGACAAGCTGTTAACACTAGCACTTACTACGGATGTATATAGTCGGTGATCGCTATCACTGGGCATGTTCGTAAAGACTTGTCGTATATGTGCCAGTTAGTCGCAGCTGTTAGTGTAGATTTGCCAGGAATATTCTAATTACGTAGGAAGCAGTTGTGAGTTTTCGCCTCCACTCGTTGTTCCCTCACGTAATTTTCGCGAAATTAACGACAGAAATAGAAAAACAGACCAGGGAGAGCAGGTCAAGTTGACTAACGCAAACGTATCAAAGAACGTAAAAAGGTATGAAAACACTTTAGCCTAACTCAATTTCTTTTTGATTTTGTTCTTTCAATAGCTTTCACCTTGCACATTGCAGGCCATTAATTCCATAAGACTTGTACGAAAAGAATGAGTGACCTGGTAAAACTGCTACATTACTTGATTTTCAAACTCCAGAGTGAAACAGAACGTACTGAGACTGTTTTCCCTTTGCTTATCCCGATCATCAGTAAACCGACACACAAAATTTTAGTATAACGCAATCTGACTTTCAGTAATCCCTACAAAAGAATAGCCCTGACTAATAATAACCTACACCCTTCATTAATTACTTACCTCACAAAAATCTTCGTTACTCGAACTACTGCAATAAAGCGAGTGCCAGCACTACTAGCTAAATAAAAGATTCTATCTACTGTAGGCACTAACTATTGATAGGCATATAGTTACTAAATGAAAATTTTGATAGAGAACATACAATGAATTTACCTTAATAATGTTCAAAAGTCATAAAATATGTGTGTGTGTGTGTGTGTGTGTGTGTGTGTGTGAACAGCCCGTATTGTTGGGCAGTTGGAGGTGAACCGCCTGGAGTGATGGATGTGGGGAGAGAAAGCCCAGAGTTTTGAGATGGTAATATGAGCAGTCGATCTGGAAGTGTGTCTGTCAGAAACAGGAAATCAGTTCCAGATCGGCCTCTCATATTAACATCTCAAAACTCTGGGCTTTCTCTCCCCACATCCATCACTCCAGGCGGCTCACCTCCAACTGCCCAACGCTACGGGCTGTACACATCCAACTGCCCAACACTACACTCAGACAACGAGTCCAAGCAGCCACAGACTATACACAGCGCAGTCAGTGATTTTAATACAGAGCGCTACGTGGCGTTACCAACATAAAAACCTAAACAGCCTACTTACAGAATCAGCGGAAACCGTTACAGCTGGGTAGCATTCATCTCACGCTATGTGATGAGAGCCCTACGTCGTAGTGACGTAGGCACGCGTCATCACGAGTTTCACGAGTTGTCCTATCGCCTGTTGCGTGCATTCTGTATATACCGACTGTTGTGTGCGTTTTCAATGTGCATTGTTGTTTGTTTATGTGCTTTCATTGTCCTATTGTCCGGTGTTGCTAGCGTATACGCGTTCTGAACATGGGCTCTAACGGAAATGAGAAAACTTTCGAGCAGATCCATGAAGATAGTCTGAAAGATTTCATTATCTTTCTTATTTGATTTACAACACGAAGGCAAAATTAAATGGAACTAGATGGTTTAATGTTTCTAGCAACATTCGGCAATATCTTGAGAACCAATTCAATTTCTCAGTTTAACGTTTCTGCGCACATGAATTATGTACAATTCATTGGATTTTATAAAAATACTGAACACTAATTTCTTCCTATTTCACGTTTTTAGCCACATGATTTATTCAATTTTAATCGGATTGAAAACATGAGTAGACACTTTTTTAACTTTCGTTATGGTTACGATTCCTTCATTCAGATATTCGTTACGTTCACGAAACACACAATAACATCCCACATTCTTTGGATTGCAGCTTAATAATTAATTACTTCACTTTTCTGTCCCCACGATTTATGCACGATTCGTCGGATTTATAAAGAATGACAAGATTTTATTGATTTCATTATGGCTCCTTCGCTCAGACGTTAATTATGTTCATGAAATACACAATAACACCGCAAATTGTTAGGATTACGTTCAACAATTCGTACAGCTGGGATGAGCATATCACACAACTCCTCCCACTTCGTTTGTACACATGTATTTACATTTAGCTTTGACGTTATCGGTACAACTGCAAAGATCGATATACGTAATCATTTAATCGATTTAGGTTATTTACTTCACGATGACGTAGCGTTACGTCATTATGACGCAGGGTTCTCCTCACGTAGCGTGAGGTGAATGCTACCCGTTACAGCTAGTCACATCTTTCATGCTCGCCCAGTGACAACAGAAAAAGTCGTTTTGTTTCAAAATATAAACAACATATTTTTAAATCGGAATTTTGCATTCCTATTCGACAGAGCGCCCCCAAATTAGTCTAGTCCGATATTCTTTTTATGGGTGTATTTTACCAGGGATAGTAAAACGGAAAGAATAAAGTAACGACTCACCAGTACTGCAAGCTCGGCAGTAGCAGTCAGCTCGGGCCAGGGCACTGCCGTCGCTGCCTGAGTACTGGCTGTTCTTCGTGTTTTTCTGTCCCTTCCAGTACGCATCGATAAAATGGATATCAGACTTGGCTATTCTGGGAACGTTCTGTTGTATGCGCGCGTAAAATTCCCTTTACAATTTTGTTCGTAACGGGAAACAAACCGACGCTTTCCATCGGCACTGTGCATCGCATGGAAGACGTGACGAGCAGTATTTGTTTACGCTGACTTTAGCTAAACAGTGCAGACACGAAACTGCAATTATCTACCAAAACACTTGAAGAAAATGCACGTGACACCCCGTATAGCCAAGGAGACTGTATTTCAGAAATGCCCCACAATCGCCAATTGGAGGCACTACAAGAAACATTTACTGCGTCACGTACAGGAGTAATCTTGACATTCCAAGACAAGTTCAAAGAAATCTCCCTCAGTGGTCGAGACATTTTCTCTTTGCGTTAACGCACTGACGGATGTTCTTTATGATCACCACTCGCAAATGTTGTGAACGGGCAGGAACGGGTATGGTGCACTATGTGTTCTCCATTACGCTTGGTTAGTGCCGGACTACTGTTAATTGCTTATCATAATGCGACGCCGATCAGCAACAGGCGATGTTTCCCGGTCACGGCATCAGCTCGCACACAGTCGTTTGTGTTGACGGCAGCCGACGCACGCAATGGTTGTTTGCATGTCTGGCTGCTGTTACTTTCTGACCAGTGGTGGAGGATGACATAGGATGTTGTAGGGAGTCCATTTCTTGTTCTCAGATGGTAGGTGCAGATATGAAAAAGTTATGATGTGTGTGTAACTTTTTTTGTATTTCATTTTCCACAACTTAGTCTTTAATGAACCTTTCTCAACTGATCCCCTGCATTTTCCAATAATTCTCCATGATTTGTTTCGTATTGTTTTATATTTATACTTCGTGTTGCTCTTGTAAGTATCTTCGTGGTACTTTACGACTATCTTTGTTTTATTAGCATTTTAGTAAGTTATGATGACCTGAAAAGAGTCGAAACCGGTTACGCATAAAACAAAATAAAAATGGCCTACAAGGTGTTAGCCTTTTATGTACTGTGTGAGTTTACAGTGCTCTGTGGACACTATGTCTGCAATTATGTTACAGGTAAACTCACATGCTGACGTAGAACATAAACAAACATTGCAAGTACATTGAATGAAAACAAATCGTAACACTAAGTATGAACCTATTGACATAAACGAAAGTAGGTAGCCGTGTTAATACGCCAGAAAAGTTCAGGTCTATTCAAATTTCGTGTCTGTAGCATAAGAGTGGCGATAGTGGCGGATGCAAATCAAGTTTTCTTTATACAGGCGCTGTACGGGTCGTGAGCGATAGTTACCTTTGTGACTGGACATTTGTACTGACGTTAGAAAAATGTCTTTAAGACGAAGACGTAATTATCAACAGCTGAATGAGTTTCAACGAGGCCGTAGAATAGGGAGGGCTACGAGAGGGCCGGCCAGAGTGGCCGAACGGTTCTAGGCGCTACAGTCTCGAAGTGCGCGACCGTTACGGTCGTAGGTTCGAATCCTGCCTCGGGCATGGATGTGTGTGATGTCCTTAGGTTAGTTTGGTTTAAGTAGTCCTGGGGGACTGATGACCTCAGAAGTTAAGTCCCATAGTGCTCAGAGCCATTTTGAGCTACGAGAGGGTTGATGTTCTTGCACCATGTTGCGGAAGGCCGTGGGAGAAACGTAGCCACTGTGTATGATTATTGGCAGCAGAGGTAGCAGGAAGGTATGGTCGCTAGAAGACTGGGCTCCGAACAGCCTCGGGACGCTGTCGAGAGGGTAGGACATCGTATACGAAGATGGTATCTGTCCTTTCGGACATGTCCGAAAGAATAGGTACCATCGGTGACCGTGCAGCTCTCTATAATGAAATGATAATTAAATCAAGACCATAAGCTGCCGACAGGCGTTGAAATCCATCAACGGGGGCAGTTGAATATGTGTGCCCCGACCGGGGCTCAGATGCATAGACCGTCTGCTATGTAAGCAGGAGATCCCAGGTTCGAGTACCGGTCGGGGCACACATTTTCAACTGTCCCTGTTGATGTATTTCAACGCCTGTCGGCAGCTTAGGCTCTTGATTTAATTATCATTTCATTCTAGAGAGCTGCACGGTCACTGATGGTATCTGTTCTTTCGGACATGTCCGAAAGAAGAGATACCATCTTCATGTAGTTCAAGCTAACCGGTCAATGGCCTTCTGTGCGGATGCACACGCATTTGCTCGAACTCTTACGGGACTCGGTAAGATTATCTGCCGCGAGTAAGGAGTGTAATGGGCAGGGGGACTACCAATGTAGTGCGTGGACATTAAGCTGTGAATGTGGGTCTCACAGGGAGCGTGCAATGGATAAATCCCTGCAGACGCACTATCGTCTGTGCCCTCGGTGGCTCAGGTTGAGAGAGTGTCTGACATGTAAGCAGGAGAACCTGGGTTCGAGTCATGGTCGGGGCACACATTTTCAACTGTCCCCGTTGATGTATGTCAACGCCTGTCGGCAGCTTGATTTAATTATTATTTCATTCGGAAGGACATCGTGTTCGGTTTGTGGCTGTAGCGTATCGAACTACGTCTGCGTTAGCAGTTCGACCGGGAGTTGGAGCCACACTGACACAAAGAGCTTTTAAAAATCGAATACTTGGACAGCTCTGCGCCAGTCGTCCTGTAGCATTTACCCAACTGACCCCAAACCGCTGCAGTTTGCGTCTTCTGTAGTGTCAAGCGAGAGGTCAATGGAGGGAAGAGTAGAGGGCTCTAGTATATTATGATGAAAGCCTGTAATACCTCGGCGCCCGTGATGTGTGCAGCTAGCCTGTCTGCGGCATAGACACACTGGATATACGCCTCAAATTATGGTCTAGGGTGCGATTTCGTATGATCATTCTCGTGGTTATCCCACGCACTCTGACTGCAGTATGATGATTCGACCTGTTGTGCTTCCATTCTGAACAGAATTCCAGAGGGTGCTTTACAACAGGTTAACGCTCGCCTGTAACCCAACATGCTCTGCAGTGTGTCGACTTTTTCCTTGGTGTGCTCGATCACCAGATCTACATCCACTCGAACGAGTGTGGGACATTATCGGACGACAGCTGCTGTGTCATCCACAACCAGCATTAACCATCCCTGTATTGGCCGACCAAATGCAACGTACATGAAACTTCATCGCACAACCTGGCACCTGGCACCTGTACGACACAATGCATGCACGTTTGTATTCTTGCATTCAACATTATGGCAAATATACCGGTTGTTACAGTACCAGCTCGACACGTTTTCAATGGATAATCTCACGTTTACATTAACCTGTGATCTTACAACGACAAGCACTGAAATATCTTACCTTGACAAAAATGTATGTGTGTTCCTGATATTTCAACACACTACATTAATTATTTCTTGGTGTTATGATTTTTTGCCGTCAGTGTATAATAGCTTTTTCTTGAGCCAAAAATTATTGTTGTTTACGCAGACAAACAGTCTCATAAAGTTATATGGAAGACCCGCGAGTGCTATTACACCTCCACTGTCTGCATTACGAGACAGGAAGTACCATGTCGCTATGTTAAGCTTAATTTGCATTTAAATGTCAACTGTTGACGTGTTGCTAAAAACTGTTTCTCTGTGACGAAAACCAATATACGAAACTTGAATTTTGGTGTACGCGGCCGCCACATGTGTGAAAGTAAGAAACTAATCTTATTTCTGCCACTAATGAGTTTCGTGTCGACGTGGATTAAACTAATTTTCCATGCAGTGTTTACGCCAAAGAAAGAAACCCGCTACTGTTATAATACTTCCTGTATTCAACAAGACAAGACGCAGGCACATAAATATGCTTCATTTCTCAAAATTTATAATCTTTCCTCAGACGAATTATGTAAAGGTCAACATACTCCATCAAATCCTACGACACTGTCACAATCACTTGCTGCGATTATAACAGCAGATAAAATTATATGCTCTTACTTTTCGTTTGCGTGTTCAGTTAGTTATCCGCAGCACTGCAGGTGGCATATATGTTTCACAGTCACATTGATTCTGAACCAACGAAGATCAAGAGAAGGGAATGGCATATGTATTGAAATAAAACTTTACCTCCTATGCTTTTTTTCCTTTGATATTTGTTGAGTTTCTAAATAAACCTGCGCTATTGCGTGCTACCAAAAATGGATTCCTCTTGTGTTGCTTAAATTAGCGTGGCGAATTCACGAATAGGAACGACTCGCGACCACAACAGACGACTCATGTGGCTGGCCATCTGTTGCGAAGAATCTTCCAGCACGGGAAAAAAGTCTTAAATCATTCAGAGCAGTTCATTTTATCGTATCTCGTATGTCGAAATGAGGTGGCTATCGAACACCTGGTGTGATACCATCAGGTAATAGATCCTGCCGCTTCATAATAACCAAACGCCTTTTGATGATGGGAAGTCCTCACCCCAAGGCTCTCCTGCGAGGAAACCGATGCCTGCGATCTCTGAACACTTGCTCACAATGTAGGTTACATCCGGCTGACATATTGTCTCTGAACGTCGACTAATCGAGAATGTCTCACAAAAGAAAACATGTTCTTAATGCAGTAGACCGCTTTTCGTCAGCTGCAGAGCTCCGTGGTGAATCGTAATATAACGCTACGAAATTAAACTGTTGCTAACAGAACAAAATGCTATCAGATCTACGGGCAAGTGCGCAATCAGAAGAGGTTATTAGTGAAGAAAGATGCACGTCTTCGCAGGTGATTACACGCAAGAGATTTAAGGGAGAAAGCGGACAAAGAGTTGGGAAGCTTGTGTGACGGTTGCGAACTATTTAAAAGATGCCGGTATCCAGCTTTGACTTATAAGTTGTTTTGTATCCCGCCTGGCAAGCGGCGCATGGGTAGGAGCAGGAAAAGGTGAAAATCTCTCGGTACTGCAGTGTGAATTAAAATCACTTTTAATCTAGCAACAAGAATAATATATAACTTTGCCCTGAGGTGCAAAGCTGAAGCGAAGTGTCCCGGCCGTCTCCTCTTGATCAAAATGGGCAGAATCTGCAGCGGCGCTCGTAGACCTCAACAGCGCTTTATAGAGGGCGCTGTCGTCGGTGTCTGTCGAAGTGCCAACTTAACTTGCACTTAGGTAGTGGCAGCGTTGCTGTCGATACCACAAGTTGTGTGTATCTTGTCCTCCCACGACGGCAGCCCCGTTCGTAAACTGGGACGTGTGGTTGTATTTTTTCTTTTCTGTTAAGAACTTACCTTTGTAAACACACCGTTGCCCAGCTTTCTATTAGAAGTTGACGTGGGTGTCATTATCTTCTGGAAGCGACCCGGTTACAACCCTGGGTCTTTCTTTTGTGAGTATGCGTTTTTTTTTTTCATTGATGTAACGAACTTACCTTTGTACTTCACACTCTTACCATAGTTCTACTGTGAAAACTGCACCGAGGTTAACTTGGCAGTGTTGCACCCACTGTTGACTTTGTGGGGTGTGTTTATTTTACGTTATGAACTTACGTTTGTACATCAAACTCCTTTTGTAGTTCCCTTGTGGAAATGGCGTCAGGAAAAGTCTGAAGAAATCGAAAAAGAAATTATTGTCGGAACGACTGATACAGCATACAAAAAATCGAAACACCCTTCGATGAAATTAAAAACAAGGGCGATAACATTACAAGTGCAATGGAAATTCCACAGTTAAATGAGGAGAAGCGAGAGGGTGCGTGGAAAGAGTACACGGAAGGACTCTATGAAGGGAACGACTTGTCCGATGACACGGTAGAAAATGCAACAGCGCACACCGAAATGTTGAGAGTAATAAGTCTGCGTTAATGTTTGTTCAGTTTAAAAGACTGTAAGAAGATCTACGATAAAAATAATTAACCGGTACCTGTTTAAAAGCCAATTTCATACAACATCTAAACATTCATGGTGGTGTCTAATTGTTCTATATCGTGTCTCCCTACCACTTTCGCGCAACGGCGCTCTGAGCGTGTTTTTTAGAGAATTGACTAGTTTGAACCTGGGACCTGCTGCTGGTAAGGAGACGCCAGACCACACATCACATGTAGAATTCAGAAGAGTTCAGTGAGACTAGCGAGGATATAACCAAATACTAAATGATCTCAGCGTCAGCTCCACTGCACTCCCTGTAAAAGAATCTCAATACTAACTAAATATAGTGGAAAGGGTTCAAGGCTTTCCTATTTTTAGTTAGCTGGTAAAATAACGTCGAAAAAGCAGTTAAGTTTACCATTGGAAATTTTATTCTACTCACAAAACGTCATTTATAAATTGCACTATTGATGAAAGGAAATGTTTTAATACAGGATGGTAAAAACCAACTGCGTTCAACAAAAATGTGAACGAATATTCCCTGAATGGGTTTCCAAGTTCTACAATCGATCGAAGGATGACCTATGCCATACCACATCTATAATCTAGGTTTAATTTAAGTTTCACAAAAGATAAAACTATCAAAATGGTCTACAGTGACCCTAAATTATCTTTAATTACTTATCTAACTTGTCGTACATTACAGTGGCTGATGTGGCTTCTCAATAACTATATAAAAGAAAAATCATCGCGTTTCAGATCTGTTCTTCAAGTGGCAAATGTGAACACCATGAGTTTTAATTACAGATCGACACTAGTATTACGCAAAAAAAGAGGTGTAACAGATGAGTCTTCTGCAGTTCTGAGTGAAGCCTTATGCGCTCAAAAATGCCGCATCGCGTGCGTTCATTACCTTGTCGGTGTTTAGGCAGCGTCAGGGCGACAGCGGCCGGCGCACCAGCCATCCAGCTCTCCATCTCGGAACTAACTCTCCTCTAAGTTCTCCTTAATACAATTTACCGAAGTTAGTTTAAAAAAACTATCTGGCTATGGTTTCATCTGACCAATCAGGGTCTCAATGTTAACCTTAAGCTCCGCCTACAAAAATTCTGTCTATCCAATGAGAAACGTTATACTTTTCGTGGTGGGGCAATGTTTTTAAAGTTTGCAACGTAACAGAGACGCTAAAAAGTCTCACGCTAAAACCTGCAGCTGGTGTGGTCCTTTTAGCGTTATCGTAAGATCTATAGTGTTCTTCTGGAGGGCTCTTTTAACATGGGCTGGGGGGTGGTCCTTGACGTACCTGAGACGCGAAAAAGTCTCACGCTAAAACTTGCTGGTGGTAGTGGCCCTTTTTGTGTTATCGTAAGATCTATACTGTTTTTCTGGAGGGCTCTAGCTTTTAACATGGGCTGGGGGGTGGTCCTTGACGTACCTGAGACGCGATAAAGTCTCACGCTAAAATGTGCGGGTGGTGAGCCCTAGTGGTTAGCTGGCGACGTGGGTGTCCAGTCCGTACCTTATCGTAGGGCCTTCTAGCTTAACACGGTTCTGCTCTCGGCTTCTGTTCTCGTTTCTCCCCTCGGAACTGCGTCGGTCTCTCGGTGGGAAGGTACGACATGCATTTAGGCATTCTTGTGTTAGTCTGTGGTATTCCATTTGCTCACTCGTTACTCGTATTACTTTGGTTAATTTAATGTCACATACTACTAGATTTGCTTATTATCAGGGTTTTCATGGAAGGTGTTGGATTTGCTTGACACCTTACAAACATGTCAAGTTACATTACACACAGATCATTCATTCACAATTACAGTACACACACAGACAACACAAGAATAGCAAGGGCCGACAAGTACGTAAAGTTACTGAACAATCAGCTCAACAGCTCATGCATCGAAGTTGCTGACAAGAATAATATGCAGAAGAACGGAAAAGAAAATTGAGAATCTGTCAGAGGACGATCAGTTTGGATTTAGGAGAGGTAAAGGCACCAGAGAGGCTGTTATGACGTTGTGATTGATAATGGAAACAACACTGAAGAAAAATCAAGAGACGTTTATAGGCTTTAGACATTGCAAACTGGTGCACGTTGTTCGAAATTCTGAGAAAAGTAGGGGTAAGCTAAAGGGAAAGGTAAGTAATACACATTAATCAGCCAGAACATTGTGACCACCGACCTACTATCGATATTAACCTGTCCAGGTGATAGCAGCGTCATCTGGCGGTACGTGTAGTATCAGTAAGCTTGCTGTCCCTGTGTAGAATGGGGAAAAGCGCGCGATCTGTCTGAGTTAGAGCGAGGGGACGTTATGAAGGCCGGGAGGCTCGGCAGGAGGATTTCGGAAACTGCACGACTTGTCTGGTGTTGGAGGATTGCTGTCGTGAGTGTCTTCAACACGTGACGAAACCAAGGTGAAACCACGTCCAGACGCTGTGGCGTGGGGGGCCACGCCTCACTGCAGATATCGGACGTCTTAGGCTGGGCACACTGGTAAAACAGGACAGGCGACGAATTGAGGCGGAACTAACGTTCGACTTTAATGCTGGGCAGAATACAAATGTGTCTAAACACACAGTGCACCGAAAATTCCTAACGATGGGCCTGCGCAGTCAACGACCCATGCATGTGCATCTTAACAACATGATATCGGCAACCACGACTGAAGTGGGCAGATGACCATCAGCATTGGACGTTGGTGCAGTTTCAGAGCGTCACATGTTCTGATGAATCCTGTTACCTTCTTCATCATGCCGATGAGAGGGCGCGATTCGCCGTCTTTTACAGGAACAACTCCATTATGATCTGAGAAACATTCACCTGGGCCTCCATGGGTCCAGTGGAGCTCGTGCAAGGAACCCTGGTGGACAAGGAGTATCGTGCACTGGTTACAGAACACGCACACAGCTTCATGACGATCAAGCCTCCCAACGGCTGGGGAATTTTTTAGCAAGATAATGCGCCTTGTTACAAGGCCAGGAGCGTGATGGAGTGGTTAGAGGAACACAGTGGCAAATTCCAGTTGATGTGCTGGCTCCCCAACTCGCCAGATCTGAATCCGATTGAACACATCCGGGGTGTGATTGGACGTGGCGTCAGAATTCATGGAATTTATGGAAATTAGTTGACTTGTGTGGGCAGATGTGGTGGCAACGTCCTACAGCAACCTAACAAGGCCACACTGCTTTCACGCCACGACGCGTCTCCGCTGTTAACCGTGCCGAAGGTAGACATACCGGCTATTAGGTAAGTGGTCACAACGTTCTCAGCCCATAATGACTGGTAGGTGCAATGCCGTACAAATTATATAATACTAAGTTCTAGGGGACTGATGACCTCAGATGTTAAGTCTCACAGTGCTCAGATCCAGTTGAACAATTTTGAGCAGCTAATTCTGTCAATACATGCAACATTATTCCTAAATTTTCTACAAACTGTGTACTTCCTAAATATTTCCATGACCCAGAACATTTGGCTCTTTCTTTATGATGTATTGTAAGATCATTTTCAGCCATGTCAAAATGGGTAGATAAACTTTTAAAGTTTTCCACACAGTCTGTACAGTTCTTTTAGTTGATTAAAATCACCGAATTGTGAAAATTCTACCAGTATGCAACATTCCTTGTCCCAAGGCTTTTTCAAAGGAGTTTTATTCCCTTTGGTTCTTAGAATATTGATTTGACAGAACATACAGTTTTTCTACAAATATCTGAAAGGCTATCTGAAACCTTCTAGTATCTCCAGGGTTCTTCCATGTTTACAACCTTCTTTCATGATTCTTGAACCAAGTGTTAGCTATGATTATGTTATGCTTTCTGCAAAACTCTACCAGGCCGTTTCCTCTTTCATTTCTTAGCCCCAATCCATATTCACCTACTACATTTCCCTCCCTTCCTTTTCCTGCTCTCGAATTCCAGTCACCCATGACTATTAAATTTTCGTCTCCCTTCACTACCTGAATAATTTCTTTTCTCTCATCATACATTTTATCAATTTCTTCATCATCTGCAGAGCTAGTTGGCATATAAACTTGTACTACAGTAGTAGGCGTGGGCTTCGTGTCTATCTTGGCCACAATCATGCGTTCACTATGCTGCTAGTAGTAGCTTAAGCGCACTCCAATTTTTTAATACATTATTAAACCTACTCCTACATTACCACTATTTGATTTTGTATTTATAACTCTGTATTCACCTGACCAAAAGTCTTGTTCCTCCTACCACCGAACTTCACTAATTCCCAACTATATTTAACTTTAACCTATCCATTTCCCTTTATAAATTTTCTAACCTACCTGATCGATTAAGCGAACCGTAGAACGCCAGTTTTCTTTCTTGTGTAATGGTAAGACAGAGATTTAAGAACCATATTTTAAATAGTAAGACGTTTCCAGGGGCAGATGTGGACTCTGACCACAATCTATTGGTTATGAATTGTAGATTAAAACTGAAGTAACTCCAAAAAGGTGGGAATTTAAGGAGATGGGACCGGGATAAACTGAAAGAACCAGAGGTTGTAGAGAGTTTCAGGGAGAGCATAAGGGAACAATTGACTGGAATGGGGGAAAGAAATGCAGTAGAAGAAGGATGGGTAGTTTTGAGGGATGCAATAGTGAAGGCAGCAGAGCATCAAGTAGGTAAAAAGACGAGAGCCAGTAGAAATCCTTGGGTAACAGAAGAGATACTGAATTTAACTGATGAAAGGAGAAAATACAAAAATGCAGTAAGTGATGCAGGCAAAAAGGAATACAAACATCTCCAAAATGAGATCGACAGGAAGTGCAAAATGGCTAAGCAGGGATGGCTAGAGGACAAATGTAAGGATGTAGAGGCTTATCTCACTAGGAGTAAGATAGATACTGCCTACAAGAAAATTAAAGAGACCTTTGGAGATAAGAGAACCACTTGTATGAATATCAAGAGCTCAGATGGAAACCCAGTTCTAAGCAAAGAAGGGAAAGAAGAAAGGTGGAAGGAGTATATATAGGTTCTATACAAGGGCGATGTACTTGAGGACAATATTATGGAAATGGAAGAGGATGTAGATGAAGATGAAATTGGAGATATGATACTGCGTGAAGAGTTTGACAGAGCACTGAAAGACCTGAGTCGAAACAAGGCCCCCGGAGTAGACAACATTCCATTGGAACTACTGACGGCCTTGCGAGAGCCAGTCCTGAAAAACTGTACCATCTGGTGTGCAAGATGTATGAGACAAGTGAAATACCCTCAGACTTCAAGAAGAATATAATAATTCCAATCCCATAGAAAGCATGTGTTGACAGATAAGAAAATTACCGAACTATCAGTTTAATCAGTCACAGCTCCAAAATACTAACCCGAATTCTTTACAGACGAATGGAAAAACTAGTAGAAGCCGACCTCGGGGAAGATCAGTTTGGATTCCGTAGAAATGTTGGAACACGTGAGGCAATACTGACCCTACGACCTATCTTAGAAGCTAGATTAAGGAAGGGCAAACCTACGTTCTAGCATTTGTAGACTTAGAGAAAGCTTTTGACAATGTTGACTGGAATACTCTCTTTCAAATTCTGAGGGTGGCAGGGGTAAAATACAGGGAGCGAAAGGCTATTTACAATTTGTACAGAAATCAGATGGCAGTTACAAGAGTCGAGGGACATGAAAGGGAAGCAGTGGTTGGGAAGGGAGTGAGACAGGGTTGTAGCCTCCCCCCGATGCTACTCAATCTGTATATTGAGCAAGCAGTGAAGGAAACAACAGAAAAGTTCGGAGCAGGTATTAAAATCCATGGAGAAGAAATAAAACGTTTGAGGTTCGCCAATGGCATTGTGATTGTGTCAGAGAGAGCAAAGGACTTGGAACAGCAGTTGAACGGAATGGACAGTGTCTTGAAAGGATGATATAAGATGAACATCAACAAAAGCAAAACGAGGATAATGGAATGTAGTCGAATTAAGTCGGGTGATGCTGAGGGTATTAGATTAGGTAATGAGACACTTAAAGTAGTAAAGGAGTTTTGCTATTTGGGGAGCAAAATATCTGATGATGGTCGAAGTACAGAGGACATAAAATGTAGACTGGCAATGGGAAGGAAAGCGTTTCTGAAGAAAAGAATTTTGTTAACATCGAGTATAGATTTAAATGTCAGGAAGTCATTTCTTAAAGTATTTGTATAGAGTGTAGCCATGTATAGAAGTGAAACATGGACGATAAATAGTTTGGACAAGAAGAGAATAGAAGCTTTCGAAAAGTGGTGCTACAGAAGAATGCTGAAGATTAGATGGGCAGATCCCATAACTAATGACGAGTTGAAACTTCCTGGCAGATTAAAACTGTGTGCCCGACCGAGACTCGAAATCGGGACCTTTGCCTTTCGCGGGCAAGTGCTCTACCATCTGAGCGACCGAAGCACGACTCACGCCCGGTACTCACAGCTTTACTTCTGCCAGTATCTCGTCTCCTACCTTCCAAACTTTACAGAAGCTCTCTTTGGGAACCATGCAGAACTAGCACTCCTGAAAGAAAGGAGTTGTTGAATTGGATTGGGGAGAAGTTTGTGGCACAACTTGACTAGAAGAAGGGATCGGTTGGTAGGACGTGTTCTGAGGCATCAAGGGAGCACCAATGTAGTACTGGAGGGCAGCGCGGACGGTAAAAATCTTAGAGGGAGACCAAGAGATGAAGACACTAAGCAGATTCAGAAGGATGTAGGCTGCAGTAGGTAATGGGAGATGAAGAAGCTTGCACAGGATAGAGTAGCATGGAGAGTTGCATCAAACTAGTCTCAGGACTGAAGACCACAACAACAACACCTGAAAGCAGTTTATTCCATGGACTTTGCTGATAGAGACACTGAAAACTAGCTCTAGTCTATGGTTGCTACACTGTCAGATTGTGACAGAGGAAAATTTATATTTGAAGTTGCGCCCCTACATCGCTATTTCTACCTATTATTGTTGAGACATCATCACGTGAAAAACATATAACACATTGTTTTAACTATTCTTCACTCATTCCAAAGAATTTGAATTTTTGAAAAAGGGCAGTAGTAATACTAGAAGCTGCTCCACTCTCTAGTTCAACCAAATTGAAAAACATAGTTTGGCAGATGTCAGTGTCATCCATAGAAAACTTTATACACACAACTTGTGTCTGCATTTTTGATTCGTATGATAAACTCATCTTTTGTTATTTTCCTTTCGTTTTCTGCAATATGTTTCACGACCATTTCACATATACTTCTAATTGTATGAGATGTGTCATTAATGCAAGGGAAATTTGTGTGAAGGATTCTTGCCATATGGAGCCTGTTAAGAAACTGAAATGTACGTACATCAACTGGTATATTAATATGTTTCGGGTATCTTGCAATTTCTAAAGCTGTTCTAAGAATAACAGCAATGGTTTAAACTTTTCTGGTTGCATTGTTATGGTTACTTGTTCTAAGAACTGCTTTTTGCTGAATTCTCCTACTTCTGATGCATATGTATGTGTGTTACTTTATTTATGCGCACCTGGTTTTCTTCCTGAAAGTCTGTTGTTAGGAATTTTTTTTCTGCATCCATTCCTGAGAAATGTGCAGTCCCCGAGGCTTTCTATGAGCAAAATTTACTTGTGATCATATCTTTCAGCCTATGTTACTTTTATTAATAATTATCCATGGATTCTCAGTATTAGATTAGTACCACTGATCAGAGGTTCAACAAGGAGGTAAAAGAGTGATGTCATTGAATAAACCGCTTACATAATTTATTGCAAAGCTTTCAGTAGTACTTACTGCCTCTTCCACTGTGGTGGGTCTTTTCGCTGTACTTCCAGCACTGTCATTATATTTATTCTAAATTTTTGCAACATTAGTTTGACTTTCACCGGTTTCACCACATGCTTTTTGTTTTAGTAAACTCATTTTGCTTCATATTTCAAGAGGACATACAACTGATTCGTAGCAAGACACGCTACTTCGTGCCACTGCAATCGAGATTATGTGTCAGATGTAACATGATTCTAGATACAAGCAGTCTCTTTAACATAAAACCTACGGGCTGATGGCTATTGAACTAAATGAAATAAAATAGTCATAACTTATGAACAGTTTGCGTTGGGACGTTCAAACTGCACGGTTGGACGCAGGGATTGATGGGAATTAGTACGCACAGTTTGTTTTGGTATAGCAACGAAGCCCACTTTCATTTGGATGGATTCATCAACAAGCAAAATTGGCGCATTTGGGGGACTGAGAATCCGCATTTCACGGTCTAAAAGTACCTTCACCCTCAGCGGATGAGTATGTGGTGCGCCATTCCAGTCACGGGATGATCAGTGCGATATTTCTTGATGACAAGGTGACTACCGAATGATACATGAAGGTTTTAGAAGATGATTTCATCCCCATTACCAAAGTGATCCTGATTTCGACAAGATGTGCTTCATGCAAAATGGCCCTCGACCCCATCGAAGCAGGGGAGTGTTTTGTATCCTGGAGGAGTACTTTGGGGACCGCATTCTGGCTCTAGGGTACCCAGGGATCGCTGGCATGGGCCTCAATTGGCCGCTATATTCTCCGGATCTGAATACATGCGACTCCTTTTCGTGGGGCTATGTTAAAGACAAGGTGTACAGGAGTAACCGCAAAAGTATTGCTGAGCTGAAAACAGTCATTCAGGAGGTCAACGACAGCGTCGATGTTCCGACACTTCAGCGGATCATGCAGAATTTCGCTATTCCTCTGCACCACATCATCGCCAATCATGGCAGGCATATCGAACATGTCATAACCTAAATTCGAATATCTGAAGTGACCTTTACATGTTGTATGTGCACGCCGTATAGTGTAGTTTGTAACTAATTTACTTTTTTTCATATAGTTCAATAATTGTCACCCTGTAGATTAAATCGTTTTTTCAGCGCTAAGAAGGTACTGTATTGACTATTACCTCTCAAATTTAACATGGTTTGGTGCAAGCGGACGACCATGGTTACAGTCAGACGAACTAGCTCATCGTTGAAGTACATTTTTCTTTGTAGTCTTTTGTAACGTGTGGCAGAAAGGTTTATCTTTCTTCAGTATTATTGTGTCACCCATTATTAGGTGTGTCGAATGAGATTATTTTCTATTACCTCGCCTAATCAGTAAATTTATAGAATTTTTATATAACTATAGAACTGGCACTTTAAGAGCCGGTCCATACTGCCATGGGTCTGCTGTTTTAACATTCCGCTACTCTATTCTGGCATTTGTGTAACTGCCTGTACTGAGTTCCGATGTGTATTGGTCCAACTAAAGCCCCACTTGCACCATCCGTTCGAACAGTGTCCTGCTGACGAGCAACGTTCACTCCTACTCATATTGTGTCAACGCGTACCACAGTCCATCAGTCGAGGCGATCTTTGGCATACTTTAAGCTTCCATTGGCGACGTTGCACCACCTCCATGCTAATCTCTGTACATTGTCTCGTGCAGCAAGCAAAGCTACACGTTGTGGCATGGTGGTTTCTGAATACAACGGACTGTGGCTCATGATAGTATGATTTTGAACACTGTGCGCTGTGATATCGACGAGTGATTTGCTACATTGTAGTCTGCTCATATTAGGAATGGTATAAGGCAGGGACGTTGTCTTTCCTCTCCCACTGCGAAGTCTTCTCGTCGAAGGAGCACTGTCGGAATTAAGAGAGAAGTCTTGGATTTATTCAGAGAAAGAGCTTCACAAATTGAGCAAGTCAATAAAGCGTCAGTCCATTTCTGACTCTTACGCAATGAGTTATTCGGCTTGACATTCATTGATAAAGTAATATGATGCCCTCCTAAAAGATATCGTGCCCAGTTCCGTCCAATTAGGACGTTAGATCGTCAAAATCCCGAGCCTGTTGGCGCGGCCCTGCCCGCTATACTCCGAACGTTCTGAATTTCGGAGAGATCGGACGGCCTTGTTGACCAAGGTAGAGTTTGGCAAGTACGAAAACAAGCAATAGAAACGGACTTAAAAGTAGAAGCAGTGTTAAAAAACTGGCGGACGTGTTTATTGGCCACTTCAGCGTCATTGTCTGTATCAGCAGAGGTAAGTACTGTGCACAGCTTGACTAGAAAAAAGGTTGACTGGATTCTGTGATATTGCTAATGGTGAGTAATGTTTGTGTGAGGATGGGTAGGTGAGTGGGGGCGCGGAGGGGGAGGAGGAGGGGGAAGGGTGTGGATAAAACTATAGAGGAATACGAAAGCTTGAATTCAGTCAGCAGATTCAAATGGATAAAGGCAGCAGAAATTATGGAGAGATTAAGAGGATTGCAGTGGATACACTGCTGCGGAGAGCTACTTCAAACCAGTCCTCTGACTGAAGAGCACAAGATTACTTACAGTCTAACAGTAAAGACTAACAATTTCTTTTTAGACGTTTAGACGTTTAAGCCATATTTTTACAAACAATCCTATTGTAACTCTTCATCAGTCTGGCAACGTCATCTACATTAAGCTTTCTCAGCAACCAGTAAACATCTCAATTAACAGCTTCTTGAGCAACAGCTGTATGCTCAGCAATCGAGGATTAGCGAAGACGACGTTCCCAATCGGTCTGAGAACTGCTATAGGACTGGGTGTATGAAGATGACTTAAGACCAGGTTATTGTTCAAAATGGTCGAAAATTCGATTTTTATTGCTTTTTATTGTTAAAGATATATGTGTCTAGAGTGTTGGGCCGAAAAGGTTTCTTAATCCGTGCGTTACAAAAGTTTATACAGCCCAGTGTTCGAAGCAGTGTCACGGCCGCCGTGGTGAAGCAAAGCAAGCGCTGTATCATGTATAAGATACAGAGGCGAGCGAGTGCACGGGACTTACCCTAGTTCACTGCTAGTAGCGTCACGTCATCGTAACGCGCCTGCATATAGTATTGCACCACATTTAACATAAAAGTAAAAATTAAGATTTGTGTGTAAAACTTTGTTAAAGTATAGTTCTATGTAATAATGTTTCAGGTAACAAATCTTAATGTTATAAAATTAGTAGTTTACGTAAAATTCACGTTTTGAAAGACAAATAGGAGGCGCTAAATAATGACGCTAGGAAGCCAAAATTTGGTGAGAAGGTGCAGTAAGAAGTCATTAATGAGTGGTGCTGGTTTCCAAAACCATAAAACTAAAATTGACTCCAGAATCCGCGTTTTTCGGAAAAATCAGAGGCGCGAAATAATAGAGCTACAATATTGAAAATTGGTAGGATGCTTCAGTTCACCCTAATAATAATAATGGAAATACCACAATCAGTTACCTCTTCTAGTTTTTTTAGTAATTTAGTAAAAACTACTTTTGTGAGTAAAATGTACATAAGCATTATAGATTAAGTACTTTAAATTTTAATGATAAAACAAATTCTTTAAGACCAATGATAAGATAGGACAATTAACAAAGCTACACCAAGTTTTAGTCTTGTAGCATAATTAACAGCTGATACAAGTCTTGATAAAGCTATGGTTCAGAGGTAACAATCTACCGTTAGTTCCACTGTAAAAATTCTAGAGAGTAAAGTTTTAATTTTAGCGGGCTGAGATTTTCTACGTGCTTCTGTACTGCTCAGATGTATGTATACAAAAATTGAGAAGTTTGTAAAGCTATTATTAAATGTGATATTTAAGATTATGTGCCTGAGATAGCGATCATTTGGAGGCTGCAGGCATCTGCATAGGAACGGAAAGAACAGATGCTCTCTTGGCGGTACGCGCCGGAGCTATATAAAAAGAGCGGCAGAGGCAGTAGTAAGCTCACTCCGCATTAGACCAACGCCTAGTCCACGCGAGCTTAACGTCCGATCGCGCCTCGCCTCGGGTGACGTCATAGCGGGCTGTGACATGCGCGTACTTAGCAATGTAAACGGACATTGAAAATCGCGAGGACTGTACACCGTCCTGGATCGTTTAGACTTCGGTAACAAACTGTTATTGTGCCGTCCGTGTGAAGTATAATTCCGCGTGGCAAGTGGTGACTAACTCCACTTTTAAGGCGAGCATTAATCTTTTTTTTTTAACATTATTGCGAACTATTAATAGAGCACCGTTAGTTAGAGTAATGAACTATTCGGGAGGAACTTGCTGTAGAAGTCGCCTCTGAACTATTAAACGATTGGCTGAATTAACAATATTTAATGTCTTTAGCATTTTCAGAAGTTTCGAGTAATTTGTGTGAGCCTTTAAGATAATAAAATCTTGTTTGGAACTTTAAATTTTATTGAAGCAGCCCTAATCCCGTGAAGAACTATGGATATTTTTCGTTTAGCTGGGCTGTACAGGAATGTGGCCGTGCAGACTGGGAACTAAGGTCAGTAAGTTTCCCTTCGCTTTCTGACTGGCCACCAAATTAGTTGCCAGGCTCGCGTGATTTAAGGTGGCAATGTTCAACTTTCATTCAACATTAAACAACGACTTCTTCGCCGTCCCACATATGTTGCATCGGCAATAGTCTGTTACGTGAAATGAACATTCAAACAACTCATTCGACAACTTCTTCGCCGCCCCACATATGTTGCTTATCGGCCGGGAAAACTGAATTAAAAGCAAATAAAAGTGCTCGATGTGTGAAAGCGATTGGTATAAATTAACGAACTCGGTAGGCAATAACAGGACACTGAATTGAACTAGTGTGGGAACAGTGTTACCAGTAAAGGCGGGTGTAGTGTATAAACAATAAGTGTCTACCGCTGTACGTTGGTTAGTGACGATGGTGAGGAAGGCGACGATGCTGGATCGCGGCTGCCGACGGCGCTGAGACTAAAGGAAGACGGTGCGTCATCGCGGAGCTGCGCTGATCTGCGAGACAGCTGCCGGCTGCGCCGAGCGGTCAACGGTGCCTTGCTGCCCCCCCCTGGAGCTATTGCAGTAGGCGATTCCTGTGGCGGTACTCGACGCTACAGCTGCTGTTGCTGCCTTCAATACGTCGCGACGCGTCGCATCACGATTGCTGGTACACCGCGACGACATCATTCGTCGAAATCAAGCATTTAAGTTAAGTCAAAGACTTTTAAAATATTTATTAACTGCTGCTAACAAACTAAAAGATATGGAAAGTAGTGTACATTTCAGAAGGGAACCGGTCTCTGACCAAGAATCCTCAGGATCAGGAATTGAGTTTAATGAGGATGGTTCCATTAATCCCTCAAATATTGAACTAGAACGTAATTTGTCACCAGTAAATTATGACTTTAATTTAAATGAGAGTGCAGGGATGCAATCAATAAGTGAAATAGAAGTCAAAAGGGAGCCAGTAGAGTTGCTAACTTTGTCAGGTAGTGAAACTGAGCTCAATATATCTCCAGCTCAGTCAAGTCAAGAGATACAAAGTATCAAGGTAGAAGCTCCGGATTGGATGCAAATACTGTTTGCCAAACTCGAATCAAACCAAAATAAAATTGAGGCTAAAATTGAAAATAGTAATAAAGAACTAAAAGAAGAACTGCAATCAAAATGGAATAGTTTGAATTATAAGATAGATGCTATTCATCATGACATTCAAGTAAAAGTAGGGCAACAGTTAACTAAAATGCATAGTACTTTCAAATGTGAAATAGATCAAATTCAAAAAAATTATCAAGAGGCAGATGAACTTTTGGAAGAGAGGTTGTCCGAAAGATTGAGCAACGAGTCCAAACTTTGCTCTGACAAAGTTAAAGAGGTACAAATTAAAGTAGATACTTGTCAGAAAAACATTGAGAAAGTACAAGAAACCTGTACCGAAATTCGTGGTGCAGTGGAACAAAGATGTTCTGCCAGGATAGAAGCAGTAGAGTCACAAGTAGAGGAATTAATTACTAACATTGCTAACCTAGAAAATAGAGTAACCTCTGTTAATTCTAGTCATTCTACTGTACAGCATGTGACTTCAGTTGACGCCGCTTTTATAGGGTGTCGACAGTTTTTGCGCTTTGATCCTGATAAGTACATTCACCCTCTTGAATTTTGGAATGACTTTGAGGATGTTCTCCCCAACACTTGGTCAGAAAGAGAAAAAATTTCATTTATAAGAAGTCATTTGTCAGGTGATGCTTTGCGATGGTCAGCGGGTGTAATGATCAAATGTAAAACTTTATCTGAATTTAAGTCTGCATTTCTCAACGAATACTGGTCACATAACAAACAAAATGATGTGTTAAGGGAATTCTGGAGTGGTAAGAAGTTTTTCCCAGGGCGTGAATCAGTAAAGGATTTCGCTAGGAAGTGGGTTTCAAGACTGTCACATTTGACAGAAAAGATGAAGCCAGATATGATCATTATGGGTTTAGAAGGTAAGCTGCCGTGGTACTGGCAGAAGAGGATCATTTCCGCCCCTAGAGATAATATTGACAAATTTATTGAATATATGGAAAGAGTGGAAAGAGTAGCTGCTGCTGAGGAGCAGGTGCAGCAGAATAACAAATCTTCTAACAATCACGTACAAAATAATGGAAACGTGAACGTTAGAAATATGGAAGTTAGGCACACCAAAACAAACTATCGAAACCAAAGCCGTGGCAGAGGAAGAGGGGGTAGATACTCACCACGCTTTCGTAACAACTACTATGACGAAAGTGGAGAAGTAAATACTATGCCATTAAGACAAGAAGGGAGTCATGATGCTACTATATCTAGTGGTGTCACAGATGAACACAACAGGCCGCGTGTGGGAAACTAAATCCCGTCTATGAGGAAACTGGCGCTCACCAGGCGGTAACAGTAACACAGCCAGTAACGGAAACACAGACAATCAGCCAACATACACAGACAGACAACATGGATGACGAAATAAATACAGATAATACCAGTGATGTGTTAAGCCACTCTCACAAAATAGTGGATAGTATTTTGGATACACTAGAAAAATGGGTCAAGGAAGAACAGGAACTCAAGGTAGATAATGGGGAAGAAATAGATAATGGGTTTGAGTCTGATGGGAATAATGATGAAGTAAAAGCTTACATCTTCGATGAAAATGGCAATCTAAAAGCTGAAGTAGAAGTAGCAGAAGTAGAATCAGTACTGCAAAACTTTAGAGAGGAGGAAATGATGAATGAAGGGGGTAGAAATAGTAACGAGGTGAAAGAATCTAGTAGCTGTGTAAACGTGCCACAAATGGTTGAAGGTGACGACATTCTTATGAACAGCAATATTGCGCAGGGACGCAGTTGCTCAGAGGTAGAGGATAGTTTGGCTGATGTGCAGCAAACAAAAGTAGAAAAAGTCGTCAGATGCTTCGATTTAAAGTTAGTGGACAGATTAGAGAAAGCAGCTAAGATTATAGAGCATGATGAGCCCCAGGATGTAAATGTAAATGTAATTGCAACTGATCAGAATTACTTTAGCTGGAAGAACATAGAACGAGATTTATTAGACGAGGTGTGTGAGCAACCTGTTCAATGTAAAATAACTCACCCTGTTATCAAAGTAAACATATCAGGAGTCACTGTGCGTTGTCTGCTTGACAGTGGCAGTGAAGCAAGTGCTTTATCACAAACATTTTTTGACACCATACCCAATAAAGAGAAGTTAACAGTTATGAAGGTAAGTGGCTTAAAGATTATAGGTGCTACTGGAAAAGTCTCTAGACCAGTTCAACACGAAGCTTTGATACCCATTGGTATAAATGACGTAGTAATAGATCATCCTTGTTTGATTGTGCTAGGCTTAAGTGTTGATATGTTGATTGGTACTGATTTCTTATCAAAGTACCAGGGAAAGATCAATTTTGATCAGAACAACTTAATTTTAACTTTACCTGACTCTAAAGTGATAAGAGAGTCTTTTATAGGAAGTCATATAGGCGGTAGTAATGAAACTTGGGAACTGCCTATTAGAATAATAAAGAATAAAGGATACTTGCAGGAAAATTTGGTTTTCAGTGAGAATGAGGAAAGTGCTAAGGTTGAAGAGAGACACATCCTAAAGGAAATAGAGGAAAAGGTACAATCAACAAAGCAAATTGCTGACGAACAAAGATCAGAGTTAAAGAGTGTGTTAACTAAGCATAGTAATGTATTCTCAAACGCACCTGGTGAAGTTAAAGGTTATGAATGCCATTTGAATATCAAGCCTGGGAAGGTATTTTTTAAGAAGCCTTATCCAATACATGTTGCAAGGAAACATGCAAATGCCTATCGTTTGGAATATCCAAAGAGTAAGAGAGAACTAGGTCTAAGAAATATTGTGGATCTAAAGGAATTTAAAATTAACAGTAATTAATTACTGTAGGGAGTCTGCCACTCTTTGGCGGATACACGGTTTGGCGTACCGTGCAGTCCCAGCTGGGTGAAACTTTATTTCCTTTTCAAGTTTCATTCCCTTCTTCTGGTCTATCATAACAGGTAAGAATCACATATGTCTTCATGTTGTATATATGCTATTAGGTTTTAAGTATTCTTACTAAGGATCTACCTAGTGAATGGCAAAACAAAAGTCTGAGTACCAATAAGAGGCAAACATGGCTAAAATAAATAAATTAAAATATTTCATGTAATTGTAAAGGGTTAGAAACTACAACTAAGAGAGACACTTTGCAGTATACGAAGTACGGTATGAATATGAATAATCCAGGAGATTATGCAGAAGGTAGTATGTTGCTAGAAATAAGGTTGTCTGAAGGAAAACAGTGTAAGAAGGTAATGCTCATAGAGGCAAGCAATGGCGTTTTAGAATTAAATAAATGGAGATGTGTGGAAGTGGTGTGAGGATCGCACCAAATATATAGAAACAGGACGTCAATAGGCTGACAAAAGGAAAAGGGAGAAAGAAGTGGAGAAATGAAGTATTTTGAATCTGGAAGAAAAGGGAGAAAATGAATAAGGTGAAGAAGTGAAGTAAGTAAATTGAAGTAAATGATGTAGGATTAAAGAATAATTCCCTCACGTCTCGTGAAATGGTGAAAAACGCTAAATCTTGCTTGAGGCAAATAAATAGTTAAACAGACAACAGAAACACACAAATATTGGAAAATGCAGAAATTTGGAATCGGTATACTGAAAATAACTAATTTCTTTAGTAATTCATACAATAAAGCAAAGTGCTGGTCAGCAAATGACTTCTTTGATGAACTAATCCATACGATAATTAAGCCAGAGTACATTAAAACTAAAAGGTTACTCAATTTTCTAAGTTGAAGCAAGATCTTAATATATGCATTTGCTAAAAGAATTTTCACTATTTAGGAACCTAAAAGATTATTTATGAAAGAAGAAAGTAGGAGCTATTGTATCAGATACGACTTAGTGCTAAATGTCTTTCTGACAACTTCACAATTAGTAAAATAATGCCAGAATATAAACTATAAAATGTACTTTGTCCTACCTTAGATATAAGTTGAAAACAGAAACTTAGACTGTATTGTCTGTTTCTCAGGGACATGCAGGCTGCATGAATGACTGACAACAAGCGGTAGGGAGATTGGAAGTAGAGACGCAAACCACAGTGAATACAATTTCCTCCCACAATTTTGTCAATCAGTGAAATTAAATGAGTGTTAGAATAGGACACCCACCACAGTGCCGAGTATTATAGTAAAAGAAAAATGTGAGTGCGTTGCAGTGATAATAGTCGTGTGTATTTTCTTTTTCAGGAAGAGACTGATTTTTTTAAAAAAAATAACTATTTTGTAACCATTGAAAAATTTATATTTCCATGTAAATGTATGTAAATAATTTGTGAATGTCTTTTGTACTAGGTTTTCTATGTGTATATGAGTATGGTTATTTTGTGTATGTAGTAATAAGGAATTTCCTAAGAAGAAGCAACTTAAGTTGAAAGAGGTATACTAAAGTAATCCATCGCTTGTTTGTTCTTTTAGAAATTTAATTTTGTTCAAAAATAGATTTTCACGAAAATTAAAAAGGGGGTGATGAAGCAAAGCAAGCGCTGTATCATGTATAAGATACAGAGGCGAGCGAGTGCACGGGACTTACCCTAGTTCACTGCTAGTAGCGTCACGTCATCGTAACGCGCCTGCATATAGTATTGCACCACATTTAACATAAAAGTAAAAATTAAGATTTGTGTGTAAAACTTTGTTAAAGTATAGTTCTATGTAATAATGTTTCAGGTAACAAATCTTAATGTTATAAAATTAGTAGTTTACGTAAAATTCACGTTTTGAAAGAAAAATAGGAGGCGCTAAATAATGACGCTAGGAAGCCAAAATTTGGTGAGAAGGTGCAGTAAGAAGTCATTAATGAGTGGTGCTGGTTTCCAAAACCATAAAACTAAAATTGACTCCAGAATCCGCGTTTTTCGGAAAAATCAGAGGCGCGAAATAATAGAGCTACAATATTGAAAATTGGTAGGATGCTTCAGTTCACCCTAATAATAATAATGGAAATACCACAATCAGTTACCTCTTCTAGTTTTTTTAGTAATTTAGTAAAAACTACTTTTGTGAGTAAAATGTACATAAGCATTATAGATTAAGTACTTTAAATTTTAATGATAAAACAAATTCTTTAAGACCAATGATCAGATAGGACAATTAACAAAGCTACACCAAGTTTTAGTCTTGTAGCATAATTAACAGCTGATACAAGTCTTGATAAAGCTATGGTTCAGAGGTAACAATCTACCGTTAGTTCCACTGTAAAAATTCTAGAGAGTAAAGTTTTAATTTTAGCGGGCTGAGATTTTCTACGTGCTTCTGTACTGCTCAGATGTATGTATACAAAAATTGAGAAGTTTGTAAAGCTATTATTAAATGTGATATTTAAGATTATGTGCCTGAGATAGCGATCATTTGGAGGCTGCAGGCATCTGCATAGGAACGGAAAGAACAGATGCTCTCTTGGCGGTACGCGCCGGAGCTATATAAAAAGAGCGGCAGAGGCAGTAGTAAGCTCACTCCGCATTAGACCAACGCCTAGTCCACGCGAGCTTAACGTCCGATCGCGCCTCGCCTCGGGTGACGTCATAGCGGGCTGTGACATGCGCGTACTTAGCAATGTAAACGGACATTGAAAATCGCGAGGACTGTACACCGTCCTGGATCGTTTAGACTTCGGTAACAAACTGTTATTGTGCCGTCCGTGTGAAGTATAATTCCGCGTGGCAAGTGGTGACTAACTCCACTTTTAAGGCGAGCATTAATCTTTTTTTTTTAACATTATTGCGAACTATTAATAGAGCACCGTTAGTTAGAGTAATGAACTATTCGGGAGGAACTTGCTGTAGAAGTCGCCTCTGAACTATTAAACGATTGGCTGAATTAACAATATTTAATGTCTTTAGCATTTTCAGAAGTTTCGAGTAATTTGTGTGAGCCTTTAAGATAATAAAATCTTGTTTGGAACTTTAAATTTTATTGAAGCAGCCCTAATCCCGTGAAGAACTATGGATATTTTTCGTTTAGCTGGGCTGTACAGGAATGTGGCCGTGCAGACTGGGAACTAAGGTCAGTAAGTTTCCCTTCGCTTTCTGACTGGCCACCAAATTAGTTGCCAGGCTCGCGTGATTTAAGGTGGCAATGTTCAACTTTCATTCAACATTAAACAACGACTTCTTCGCCGTCCCACATATGTTGCATCGGCAATAGTCTGTTACGTGAAATGAACATTCAAACAACTCATTCGACAACTTCTTCGCCGCCCCACAGTGGGATACTCTCAGCCAGAGACAAGAAGATTCATATTGTGGTACGCATGCAAAAATATTCGTCGCAAAAGCTGGCGAATAATACGTGTGCAAGCTGCCGAACGCAACAAATGCAGCTCAGCCAGATCGGCTTTTCTCGCCAAGAATAACGAGGGAATTGCTCTACAGGAACAAATAAAGTCAGAGGGAGGGTTAGGGAATTGCAGACTAAACGGAAGGAGGAAAAACACTTTTTTCGTCAAATTTTGGTCAAAATTGTTCAAAACATAACTTTTGGTCCTCCATACTGGATTAGCCATTGTGAATTTATAAAATGTAACTTCAGATTTGTGTTCAGCGACTTCAGAAATACGTAATAACATGTAGTTTTAATGCAAACTGAATTAATAATACATATAAAAGTTTTCCCTAAACTTTAAACAAGTTTTTCTCGAGAAAAGATTTTTCATAAATGCTGGAGGCATAAAATGAAAACGGATCAGCTTATTAACTTCTACATCTGACCACCGAAAAGTAAGCACTTTTCTTGGGAGCTAATAACTTTAACATATGATAAATATTAACTATTTTTTGTAAAGCCATAACGAGTGAAAGAACCCAAATCTCGAACTCCGAGTTTGCACCATATCGTTATAATTACGCTTATTTCATTATGGTTAGGTACAAGATCCCATAAATTTAATGCAGTATCGACTGATGTTATCTATTTTTAATTTCAGATAACTTCTGAGGGGCTACACTGTACTCAGTTTGCGTACTTCATAATCCCCACACAGAGCCATTGATGGGTTTTCTTTGTCTCAAAAAAATACAAGCTTTGCTTATTTGTTGCTCATTTGAATGAGAACCTCTCCTGAAACAATAACTAAACCCAATTGCGCACAAAGAATTCTTGTGGGACAGCCGCAACTGTAGAAGCCCTTCTTGTAAAACGATGAAACCGCCCAAAAATTAGTAAATCAATCTTTTATTGCCTACACGACCGATTTCGAAACATCTAAAATTCCGTCATCTGATGTAAAATGAATTCCATTAAAACCATCAACCCCTGCCCCGCCTCTGTGGCACATGACCGGTAACACTTCCAGAAAAACTCTGCACTGGTAAATAATTTGCTGTTAATAACAAATATTTGCTATTGCATAGTTTTACGTTCGAGTGGGAACGAGGGGGAGTGGTGGGGTTGGGGAGAGGAGACGTTTTGATGGGATTAGTTTTACCCCTGATGGTGGAACATTCAAGTGTTCCGAAACCGGTCGTGAATGGAATAAAACATTGATTTAGCAGCTGTGTAGTTTCTTCATTTTACGAAATGAAACCTATATTCGTTTTTTAAATAAAAACCGCCTTTTCCTGCTGCAGTTTCTTCCAGATGCGTTTCGCCTTTTACTTTAAGGCATCTTCGGTGGAATGTAGAATGATACAGTTTTATTTTGAAATCCGATATTTGTAAGGTATAACAATTCACGTCTTGTTTTTTACGTAAGGTACAGTTCTTCGCGTTTTTGGTTGACATCTGCGTTTCCTCTCATATGGTCACATGCAGGATGTTGCACTATACTACACTTACAAAACATGAGCAAGTTTTCCCTTTACTAACTTTTTTCTTCATAACTTTCATATTGTTTGCACTAATTGCTGTGGAGCTCTATTAGTCCTCTGCAATTAGTTGTAGATATTTCATCGAACTGTGATTTAAAGTCGTAACTACTATGTGTGCACTTCATATCTCATTTGCTTGGTTTGTTTCCGACATAACGAAGTATATGCTGAGAAATAACGTCTATTCATTTATATTCTGTTTACATCTGTGTGTGTGTGTGTGTGAGTGTATAAGAAAGATGGTTGATAGCTTGATTTGGGAGGAGGAGACCACAAACAGCAAGGTAATCGTTCCCATCGGATTAGCAGACGACGGGAAAGGAAGTTGGCAGTCACCGGTATTTGCCTGGAGTGATTTAGGAAAATCACGGAAAACCGAAATCAGGATGGCCGGACGCGGGTTAACAGTCGTTCTCCCACATATATAATTATTTGTGTGTATGTGTGTGTGTGTGTGTGTGTGTGTGTGTGTGTGTGTGTGTGTGTGTTTGTGTGTGTGTGTGTGTGTGTGTGTGTGTATTGGTGGCTACTTCAGGGTGAGTCGCAGTTAGTTAAATATGAATCTAATAACTGTCAGAGTGTGGTTTAAAGTTTGGTGTTCAGTTGATTTGAGTTTTCGTTTAAATATTTTGTGGTTGGGTTCAAGGACAAGTGAGTGGGAATGGGTTGTGTGGTATTATTATTAGGACACTACACCTCTGTTGGAGTGTTAATCTATAATTTTATCTGTTAGTGTAAACACTGAGTAGTTTGCATGTGTGCTTAAACATTAAATACTGTTTTCTTTTTTCCTTTGGTTCTTGAATCTGTTTGTTTACAAAACGGATATTTCTGTGCTTGCTGCAGATGATGGCCACGAGAACAACCTTGTGAAACCTATTATAACTGTAAATTATGAGATAAAACTGTTTTACAATAACTGACGTTCGCTGATGCTCCATCATCATATGGCGAAGGTTCTGACGTCCGAGGAGGGATATATAGAGCGGTCCATTGATAGTGACCGGGCCAAATATCTCACTAAATATGCATCAAACGAAAAAACTGCAAAGAACGAAACTCCTCTAACTTGAAGGGGGAAACCTGATGGCGCTATCGTTGGCCCGCTAGATGGCGTTGCCATAAGTCAAACGTGTAGTATGTAAAAAAATATGAATGTTTTAGTTGGACCACTTTTTTCTCTCTAATAGTCACAAACGTGTAAGTACGTGGTATCATGTAACATTCCGCCACTGCGTTCGGTATTTGCTTCGTGATACATTACTCGTGTTAAAATTGACCGTTTACCAATTGCGAAAAGGTCGATATCGTGTTGATGTATGGCTTCTGTGATTAAAATGCCCAACGGGCGTGTGCTATGTATGCTGCTCGGTATCCTGGACGACATCGTCCAAGTGTCCGGACCGTTCGCCGGATACTTACGTTATTTAAGGAAACAGGAAGTGTTCAGCCACATGTGAAACGTTAACCGCGACCTGCAACAAATGACGATGCCGAAGTAGTTGTTTTAGATTCTGTCGCGGCTAATCCGCACGCCAGTAGCAGACAAATTGGGCGAGAATCTGGGATCTCAGAAACGTCGTTGTTGAGAATGCTACATCAACATCGACTGCACCCGTGCCATATTTCTATGCAACAGGAATTGTATGACGATGACTTTGAAGGTCGTGTACAGTTCTTCCACTGGGCACGATTTTTTGCACGCGTTCTTTTTAGCGACGAAGTGTCATTCACCAACAGCGGTAACGTAAACCGGCATAATACGCACTATTGGGCAACGGAAAATCCACGATGGCTGCGACAAGTGGAACATCAGCGACCTTGGCGGGTTAATGTATGGTGCGGCATTATGGGAGGAAGGATAATTAGCCCCCATTTTATCGATGGCAATCTAAATGGTGCAATGTATGCTGATTTCCTACGTAATGTTCTACCGATGTTACTACTAGATGTTTCAGTGCATGTCAGAATGGGGATGTAATTCCAACATGATGGATGTCTGGCACATAGCTCGCGTGCGGTTGAAACGGTATTGAATAGCATATTTCATGACAGGTGGATTGGCCTGCACGTTCACCGGATCTGACGTCCCCGGATTTGTTTCTGTGGGGAAAGTTGAAGGATATTTGCTATTGTGATCCACCGACAACGCCTGACAACATGCGTCAGCGCATTGTCAATGCATGTGCGAACATTACGGAAGGCGAACCACTCGCTGTCGTTACACGTATTGCCAAATGCATTGAGTTTGACGGACATCATTTTCAGCATTTATTGCATTAATGTGGTATTTACGGGTAATCACGCTGTAACAGCATGCGTTCGCAGAAATGATAAGTTTATAAAGGTACATGTATCAAATTGGAACAACCGAAATAAAGTGTTCAAACGTACCTACGTTCTGTATTTTAATTTAAAAAACCTACCTGTTACCAACTGCTCGTCTAAAATTGTGAGCCATATGTTTGTGACTATTACAGCGCCATCTATAACAAAGCGAAAAACGTGGGCCAACTAAAACATTCATATTTCTTGACGTAGTACAAGAATATGTAATAAAAATGGGGGGTTCCTATTTTAAAAAATGCAGTTGACCTATGGAAGCGCCATCTAGCGGGCCAACCATAGCGCCATCTGGTTTCCCCTTTCAAGCTAGACGAATTTCGTTCTGAGTAGTTTTTTTCGTTTGGCGCTTATTTCGTGAGATATTCGGCCGGGTCACT
The DNA here is from genome assembly GCF_023897955.1 of Schistocerca gregaria. Classification (NCBI taxonomy): domain Eukaryota; kingdom Metazoa; phylum Arthropoda; class Insecta; order Orthoptera; family Acrididae; genus Schistocerca; species Schistocerca gregaria. Next base: position 493,859,289 of record NC_064924.1, read on the forward strand.
ATCAATGGACCGCCCAGTATGTATAAATAACAATAAACGAATGACATAAACATCTACTTACTGTATGGACTACTGGCTACCGGTATTAGTTTTTGCGATACCATGAACGGTCAGTGCTGTCGCAACAGCTGGCAGGGATATGCTATAGCATAAATCGCGTGACACGCGAACGCCTTTCACTGAGAGCGATGTGGGACATTACTGCGCATGGGACTCATTACTCAGTAAGGCCGACAAAGGACGCGGCGCTGCTCCCGTTCCGAATGAGCCTCTCGCCGGCCGACCTGATGGTGAAGTGTAGACTCGGCCGGCCAGTTACTTGCGTCTGTCGCTTCTCGATTCCGTAGCCCGCTGCGTGCCCCGTGACTAAATGGACGTTAATGCCCGATGGACTTCCTTTGCTGTTGGCGACGGTAGTCCGAATTAATATCGAGGCCTCTCAGAGCCCATTTGTAACGGCCGGCGGTTGCGGTGCGGATATGAAGGGAACAACAGCATTCTGAATTATTCATGGAACCGCTGACCACATTACGTAACGGTACAATATAATGAGTATGCCGTCGAGGTGTGGTAGAAACGTTAGTAAAGGACTGACGGTAAAATATATCAGTCTAATGCCAGAAGCAAACACAATTGTTAATTACTTTACGTATAAGCATTTGCAGTGTTACGTGGCTTTAAGCTTAATTACAGACTTACTATTTTTGTTTTCACCACGTAATGACCGCTGTTTACGTCCTTCTTCGTTGCTGAGCGATGTATCACTTTTCGTTCTGACGCCGCAACTGTTCCTTTCCTATATCTTTACTACTTTTTATCTATATAAATGATGAACTATTGGTTTTGACGTTTAACAACTTTTTAGTAACTGTGGAAGTATTACAGGCATCGGGTCCCACCTAATGTGGCACCCGCCTATACGTTTTACATGAACCTTTCATGACTCGATCGATCTGTTTACAAAGAGAAGGGCAGAATATTTCTTCCTTTGACGTCGTCCAACAGCGACCTAGGAAGCTCGACGTCCTCGCGGCCCAGGCTCTTCCATGGCTCGCGGTAGTTTGCAGCATTCGTTTTATTCCTTGCCCACTTGCCGCTACGTCGAACATTCATAGTGATCGTCGGGCAACGTCTTCCACGTTATCTGCAACATAAATAAACTTTCTTCCCACAGTATTTCTGAAAACCCAAAAACAAACTTAAATAACATAATAATAATAATTGTTCTTACAATTATTCATATAAGTCTTGTGACACCACACATTGGCACTTGTTACTGTTAAGTAGCAGAAAAAATCGCACAGGAAAAGCGCATTGCGTACAGTAAACTTACGTAATAAAAGCTTGATCATGAATATATGATACCTGAACGTAAACAGCATGTAAATCGATGAAAACGCCGGTCGGTGTGGCCGAGCGGCTCTAGGCGCTTCAGTCTGGGACCGCGCGACCGCTACGCTAGCAGTTTCGAACCCTGTCTCGGGCATGGATATGTGTGATATCCTTAGGTTGGTTAGGTTTAAGTAGTTCTAAGCCTAGAGGTCTGATGACCTCAAATGTCAATTCCCACAGTATGAAATTTTCACTCTACTGCGGAGTGTGCTCTGGAAGGTAGGAGACGAGGTACTGGCGGAATTAAAGCTGTGAGGACGGGGCGTGAGTCGTGCTTGGTAGCTCAGTCGGTAGAGCACTTGCCCGCGAAAGGTAAAGGTGCCGATTTCGGTCTCGGTCCGGCACACAGTTTTAATCTGCCAGAAAGTTTCAAGTTCCATAGTGCTCAGAGCCATTTGGACCAATTCGATGAAAACGACATTTGGTTGTCACTGTCCAGTTTCTCGCGCTCTCTGTGATCGCAGTTAGATCGTCGACCAAATAATTTGGATGCCTCCAAAAATGATCTTTACCTATATGTACGTAAAAGGATTTCTGTATGAAATAAATATTCCTCTCAAATTAAATTCAGTTTTTATTATGCATCACTGAGATTGATTCTATTACAATATGCTATGCCCAGTATCGTATCATGTCCGCTATTATTAGACTCACCGAGAACATACTATTTCAGTATTCAAACTGTTAGTGCATCCTTCATTACAAACTACCATGAGGCAGTCTGTATCTTCTCTCCGGTGGTGGCTATTGGCAAAGAGCTCTAATGACCTGCACAGCACACTGCCTCGTTTTTAATATATTGATACACATTCAATAAAACATTTTAACCTAGCATCGGTGAGGTGAGAATGATTAAAATTCCGAAAGCCAAACAGATGGTCGTCTAACAGATCCTCAGTTTTCATTTCCATTCTTCGACATATTATGCTTTTAGCATCTTTAATGCATAAACTGTTACCCTGACTATAAGATAGTAGCCTCACTTTGATGAAGTTTCTACCTTCGAAATCGTGTGGATGGTGGGCCTATATTTCTGAAAGTCTGATGATATGTCTACAGTCTAGTAGATTCTACACACCAACTGAGCAGCCTATAGTTGCCACTTCAGCCAGTTGTATTAGAACTTCCAAAGGAGTGTTGTTAATCCTATCTTCCTCATTTGATCAAAAGTTATTAAACTCAGTCAAACACTGGATCCCGTATATCTTCCATTTTCTCTGCGAATTCATTATCCATCACGTCATCAGACACGTTTCTCCCTCGCGGGTGTCTTCAGTATAATTTTTCTATCTATCCACTCTCTCTTTCCCATTTAACAGTGGAGTTCCCTCTGCTTTCCTAATGCTGACGACCTTGCATTCAACCAAGGTTGTTTTGACTTTACTGTATGATGGCTCAGTTCTTCAGATGACTGTCTTTTTCGATTTCTTCGTATTTTTCCTGCTGCCATTTCGCCTTGCCTTTCCTGCACTTCCTTTTTATTTCCTTCATAATGGCTTATATTTTTGTATTCCTGTCTTGTCCTGAATAGTTTTGTACTTCCTTTTCTTGTCGAGCATTTGAAATATTTTTTTCTGTCACCCAACGCGTCTGCGTAGATCCTTTCCTTGTACCTATGTTTCTCTGTTAAACTCATGTGATGTTCGATAGTCTTCAACGGAATTGCCTACTCTAGTGGAACCTCTAGATACAAGTTGGGATACGAGAAGAATCACATCGAAGGGTGGTCCTACAATTCTTGCATTACTTGTCCTTTGAATTATCACATTCATACAATGCACATGACAGTACAAATGAAGTAAATTAAACACCAAACAAAAGTCTCTGGACACCCGCAAAAACACACTTTTTCATATTAGGTGCATTGTGCTGCCACCTACTGCCACGTACTCCGTATCAAAGACCTCAGTAGTCATCAGACATCGTGAAAGAGCAGAATGCGGCTCTCAGCGGAACTCACGGACTTCCAACATAGTTAGGTGATTGGGTGTCACTTGTCATACGTCTGTGGGTGAGATTTCCACGTTCCTAAACATCCCTAGGTCCACTATGTGACAGTGAAGTGGAAACGTGAAGCGACACGTACAGCACAAAAACGTACAGGATGACCTCGTCTATTGACTGATAAAGACCGCCGGCAGTTGAAGATGGTCGTAATGTGTAATTGGCAGACATCTGGCCAGACCATCACCCATGAATCCCAAGCTGCATCAGGATCCACTGCAAGTACTGTGACAGTTAGGCGGGACGTGAGAAAACTTGGATTTCATGGTCGAGCGGCTGTTCGTAAGCCATACATCATGCCGACAAATGCCAAACGACGCTTCGCTTGGTATAAGGACCGTAAATATTGGACGATTGAACAGTGGAAAAACGTTGTGGTGACGAATCACGGTGCACAATGTAGCGATCCGATGGCAGGGTGTGGGTATGGCGAAGGCCCGGTGAACGTCATCTGCCAGCGTGTGTAGTGCCGTCAGTAAAATCCGGTGGCGGTGGCGGTGGCGTTATGGTATGGTCATGTTTTGCATGTATGGGGCTTGCACCGTTCGTTGTTTTGCATCGCACTATCACAGCACAGGCCTACATTGATGTTTTAAGCAGGTTCTTGCTTCCCACTGTTGAAGAGCAATTCGGGGATGGCGATTGCATCTTTCAACACGATCGAGCACCTGTTCATAATGAACGACCTGTGGCGGAGTGGTTACATGACAATAACATCCCTGTAATGGATTGGCCTGCCCAGAGTCCTGACCTGAATCGTACCGAACACCTTTGGGATGTTTTGGAACGCCTACTTCGTGCCGGGCCTCACCGACCGACATCGATACCTCTCCTGAGTGCAGCACTCCGTGAAGAATGGGCTGCGTTTCCCCAAGAAACATTCCAGCACCTGATTGAACGTGTGCCTGCGAAAAAGGAAGCTGTCATCAACGCTAATGGTGGACCAACGCCATACTGAATTCCAGTATTACCAATGGAGGGCGCCACGAACTTGTAAGTCATTTTAAGCAAGGTGTCCGGATACTTTTCATCACATAGTGTATCTGTGAACAAAAGAGGTTGTTAAATGAAAATTAACCTTTTTAAGTTTTAACCACAGATTGACTTGACTTGACTAAAGATTCAAGTATTGCTACCCCAAGGAATCAGTGCCAACAACAAATAAAAAATAAATCATAATAAATCGTCTCTTAAAGCATATGTAACCGAATGATAACTCTTGCACAAAATTCTTAAACAGTCATTTAGAATAAACACCCAAGCAAGGCACATTTTCTTACATCAATTTTCTTACATCCATAAAAAGGATACAATGACACTTTAAGCAGGAGCAAAGAATACTGAGTTTAATTGAAAATAGAAACCTAAGGAAAGGTAGTCAGAACGGAAATTATATTAAAATTTTCATCCGCACACCAAGTAGATATGCAAATATTTGAACAGGTAAAGGGACTATCAAAATTTATTAGAACATCACTCACGTATAGGCCTTTAGGCAGAATATTTAGAAGTTACAGGAAGTAAATCAGAGCCTTAAGAAGGAAACCACAGAAATTCAGTTGAAGGCAAGCAGCTAATGTGAACAGTTTCACTATAGCACAAGCGGACACGCCTCAAACACAGCCGGAAGGCACCTGCAGAGGCACAACAGCAACACGCCCTCACTGCAGCCAGTCGCCGAAATGTCGGACTCTTACTTCACAAGAGTAAGACACGCTGCTAACATACACCGCACAGGTGAGGTACAGGGTACAGAACTACAAATTAAATTAACATTCTTCGGAGATCGGGTCAGTAAGCCCAAAAAATCGATAAGAAACTAAGGTTTCAAATTTTATCCCCCCCCCCTCCACCCACAAAAAAATGCCACGTGGGGACGGGGGGGAGGGGGGGGGGGGGGTTGGAGAGGAGAGGAAGGGTTAGCCGCGTGGTCTGAGGCTCCTACCACGGTTCGCGCGGCTCTCCCCGTCCGAGGTTCGAGTAATCCCTCGGTCATGGTTGTGTGTGTTGTCCTTAGCGTAAGTTAGTTAAAGTTAGATTAAGCAGTGTGTAAGCCTAGGGACCGATGACCTCAGCAGTTTGGTCCCGTAGGAACTTACCACAAAACTCTTAATTTTTACAAAATAGTTGCCTGAAGGAAGTAGATCTTAAATCACTGATAAGGGAGTATAATAATATAATAATTAACGTCTCCCCAAACAATATATGTAAAATTTACACCCAAACCGCGCGGCCAGGTGTCTATTTGAATCAAAAAGATAGAACAAATAAATGATTAATCCTCCAAGGGAATACTTAGTGACTAGGCATTACAAAGAATGTTTCCTTGAATCAGTCCTCACGCTAGACAACTATCTAGAACCTAGTTTCAAAACACAGATCCTAACACAGGAGTTTCCCTTTAATTTAATTTGAAGATAAAATTTCAAACCTTACGACACGTAAAAGGAATCTTCAGCTCAGTGAACAGGAATCCCCCCACACAGCTCACGACCAAGCTCATAAAACTGAGTAAAGGACTTCGTTAAACACTAAAGCTCAAACAGCAAATTACCGTACAGATGACGGGCAAGTTAAGATTCACTAGTAAATCACTGAATTTTAAAGTGCTGCACGCTTATGGCCAAGTTAATGAAATTGAGTAAAGAAGTTAATTAAATACTTAAGTTCAAACATAAAACTGCCATACACACCAGGCGAGTTTTCAGTGTGAGTACTAAACCACTGAATTTGAAAGTGGAGCACGGCTTACGGCATCGGTAATCTTCAGTAAGTAAAAGTAAAAGTCTGAATGGTACTTTTTATATCCACTGCAGGGACAGTAACTAATTTACATAAAAAGTTTCCACCAATGACGTAAACGCAAATGTACATCACGTTTGGGGCCAAGATTAATCACAATAAATTAAAATGTTCCAGTGATCCATAAGGTACCAAGAGCAGAGCCACAGATACCAGACCGCAAGCAATACCATCCTCAAAATTTTCCCGTCAAGGTCCTTACATACGCGGAAACGATGAGGACAAAACTGCAAGCGTCTAGGTCCGCACAGTATGGATAAACAGTGAAGTGGAAACCCATTGAAGGCCGTAGGAGGACGTAGTCAATACAGCACTGTGGATGCCACTACAGCAAGTCGATCTCAGCACAAGCAGAAATAAGGGCCGAAAGGAACTTTGCGCGTGAAAACCCACGCGTGATACAGTCCTGATGCGTCCCTGCAGCCAGTTTTCACCTTACAACCCACTGTTGGCCTCTGTCAAACTCTCTGAGCCAGCGATCATCTACGAAAACTGAAAGCTAAATTCGGGCCGCCTATTGTGGCGCCAGTGAGAGAAGGCACCGGGAAGACCGAAATAAAATGAAGCTGCTACAGCTCATCAAGTATTCATTGTCACTGTATCTATAACCGCAAACATCTTCCTAAGCATCCCATCATTCCTCAGGACTTCAGGGTCCTTGTTCTTTTCACTCTAATTCTTCTCAACGATTCTCCTAAACTTCACACTACTCGTCACCTACATTATTAGACGGCTAACCAAAACATATACATTCCCGGCCGGGTTGGGGATTTTCTCTGTCCGGGCCTTGGGTGTTTGCGTTGTGATCATCATCATCATCATCGTCATATCTGACAGTGGCTAGCTTGGACTGTGTAAAAAAAACTGGACTGGGTACACATTGGGACTTGTACGAGCGCTGATGACCGCGCAGGTGAGTGCCCCACAAACCAATCATCATCATCATCAGGGCATATACTTTCAGATGCACTTGCAGGTTGCCTATCTAACGGCTTCCAGGGGGAACGAAAATTTGTTTCTCACTGTTTCGTTTAATTATCAACCGAATTAAAAAATTTAAAACGCTTTCGTAATCTACTCACTAAAAGGTATGATCGTGTGTTAGAGGTTTTACACTTTAAGACAGGTATTACAGTTAAACACTGTACATGTATGGAGAGATGCACATATTACCCAGAATTTATCCGTTCAGCATTGGAGAATGAAGGCTCCTTGCAACATCCAGTAGAATTTACATTTGATTTCATCACACACGAAACTTTTATTTGCTGACTTGACACTCTTGGAAAAAAATAATAAAATTGTTTGGTTCAGTTTTATGGCTTCGATGTTGAACTCTTAGCAAACCGACAGGATATAGCTTGGGCGATCCAAACACTGGCACCTTCATAGCTGATATACCGACCTTTGGACTCACGGTCAACCACGACAGTGGAAAACTGCCTGAAATGCTTGTTCGTTAACTCGAGGATGACACAGCCCAGCAGATCTTACTCAACTACAAGAAACAACAGACCAATGTTATAAATTAATATATTTTTAAATTAAAAGACTGAACAATATCAAATTAAGGGAATTAAGACCAATTCATCTGAAAGTGAACCAGAATTACATTCCTAGAATAGTTCGTACGAGGAGCCACTACTCAATACTTAGAAATCTTCAGAATTAAAGTTGTGCCACAAAACAAATAAGTCAGGCGAATAGATTCATTTCCAAATGTTAGTAGTGTCTACAAAACTTAGCTGTAAATAACAGACTTATACAGCGACTGTACATAGCGTAACAGTCACCATCATATAACATTTCAATCACAGAAATATAATCCGATTCCGGGAACATTGCCTGTATCAAGTCGCCGGTTCATTACACCACTACGCAAATAGTTCTCCTCAAGCTCAACTAGAACTTCAAAAGGAGTACCGGACGTTCTCTTTTGCACAAATAAAACATGCTCCTATCAGACGAATGCCTCACTGCAGTGTTTCCCAACAGGTGGACCGCGAGCTATGCCAGAGGGGTTTGCGAGATGCGATTAGAATAAAAATTATATTAAATATATTTCGTATAATAACAGATTTTTTGTACTGGCCGCTTCCTACATGAGCAGAGCCGGCCTGAGTGACCGAGCGGTTCTAGGCGCTACAGTTTGGGACCACGCGACTGCTATGGTCGCAGGTACGAATCCTGCCTCGGGCATGGATGTGTGTGATGTCCTTAGGTTAGTTAGGTTTAAGTAGTTCTAAGTTCTACGGGACAGATGACCTCAGCTGTTAAGTCCCGTAGTGCTCAGAGCCATTTGAACCATTTTTATTATTTCATTGTTTTTATAAATTACATGATATTCGAAGGTATACTGTTTCTCTATTCGCCGCTTTTTGCTTCTTAACTGCAATTGCTCACATCAGTGCAGGTTAGTTGGACCAGCTGGCTGGCTGGCAACGCTGTCAAAGTTAAATGCAAAAAATGTGTGTGAAATCTTATGGGACTTAACTGCTAAGGTCATCAATCCCTAAGATTACACACTACTTAACCTAAATTATCCTAAGGACAAAAACACGCACCCATGCCCGAGGGAGGACTCGAACCTCCGCCGGGACCAGCCGCACAGTCCATGACCGTAGCGCCCTTGACCGCTTTTCTTTTTTTTAATCTAATTTTGTTCACTTGTGTTCGTTTCATCTGCTCGGGGCGGACGTCGTAAGACATCCGGTTAAGTTCGTAGTTGATCGATTAACGCTGAGCTGCCGTACCGGCGTTATGGTCATCAGTCCCCTAGAACTTAGAACTACTTAAACCTAACTAACCTAAGAACAGCACACAACACCCAGCCATCACGAGGCAGAGAAAATCCCTGACCCCGCCGGGAATCGAACCCGGAAACCCGGGCGCGGGAAGCGAGAACGCTACCGCACGACCACGAGATGCGGGCAAACCGCTCGGCTAATCCCGCGCGGCAGTTAAATACACCGCTAATGCTGTTGTCCCGCATTGTCGCTCAGTAGATGTGTGCTCAGCTACTACTAAACTCCACCCGAACAGGCCTTGAAAGGCCCAACGGTAGCGACTGGCCGTCATGTCATCCTCAGCCGCTGGCCGGAGTGGCCGAGTGGTTCTAGGCGCTACAGTCTGGAACGAACGCTAACTTGAGCGTCTAGCGTATTCCTAGAGCCAACTGACAATAGCACACTCTAACGCAAAACTAGAATTAGATAGAGGCAAATAGTACTGCTGTATGCCGTTAGACTGTGCGCGCTGCGTCTTTGCAGTTTACGAAGACAATAATGAGTATGTCAATGTTTTTTCTAAGTACCAAAAATATATAACGTATGAAAAGACTCTTAATTTTGGCTTTTTTTAGGTACTTGATACTGTGATATGACAAGATGAAAGGTCTCTGTTGGATTCCTTTCATGTTAATTTCTTAAATATGTTGTCATTTACGGCATAAATTCCTCTTCTAAATTTACTGTGGTGTTTCTGACTATCTGGGAGGAGACTGAGCAGTGGAACGTGTTACTTTTACACATTAACAAGAAGGATCTGTCACACTACTACACTTTAAAACACAGTTTATATGTAATTCATGTCACACAGTCTCACACGGAACCTACATCCGCTTTCTTTTGTATACTGTATATGATAAGATACTGTCATCCCCCTTCTCTTCTGTGTGAAAGGATGAATGAGCAAATGTATTTCTAGTTGCATGCTGGATGGTAGCAGACAAGCCTGTGTGCTAGAGAACAGTAGGACCAACGTCGGAACAGGTAGCTACGCTTTCTAAAAGCAAAGAGGTTTCTATCCTTAGTATGGTCCTGTCATGTTGGTATAGGAGGCTGCCTCTCTGGTCACTTCCGTTTTGTATACGGAAGCACCCTTGGTAGGAGCCCAGAGCAGTTGGTAGGCGGCGAGCGTCTGAAGTGGTAAGATCTCCGGCTAAGCGCGTCTCTCCTAAGTCCGTAGAACAAAGGATTTCTTAAGTTCAGCCTAACTGAAAATTTAATCACCTTAATTTCACGTTTAGCTCTAAAATATCTAATGTTATCTTAAATTGCAACGCAGTGTAATTAGAGTGTGAAGTTCAGAATATATTCCGGTAGTTGCTTTGTCACTACTTTGTGATTAAAGTGGAACCACGTGTTGATCAGTAACTCTAACTAAGATCATCAATCTTAAATGCGTATGTGCGTGAGATTATAACGTCTCGTCTTGACAATATTTTTCAATATAGCAACTTTTCTTTATGTTCAACGCACGTGGGGTGTACTTTGTGAGACCAGTACCACGTGCTTATACAATTGTTTGACCCATCAGGTTAATAGTAAGACGATAGTAACCAGTTCGAGGTTCTTCTTTTGTAAATTGATTTTCGATCTAATTTATTTTAATTATCAAAATTATTGTGGAGTTACACTCTTTGTGTAAACCAAGTTGACCAACTGAAGCATGTGGTGTAATCATCAAAGTAGCCCTCAGCTATTCTTTTTGGGAAGATTTCACAGAGAGTTAGTATGAATTTAGTATACCAGTGTGTGGTAATTACATGACGGACAGGATCGCGCTACGAACGTAACTTCTTTGGCTGAAAATTGAATCAGTTGGTTGTGGTTAATTTCCTCTTGCGTATGTTTCAACGTTCTTCGTGTGTTATTTTATGAATGCAGTGTTGTATGCAGTTTCCCAGCCTTGGCTCCATATTTGATGTGTTCCGTAAGATTACAATCTCACATTTTAACAATCCTAAATAGGGCACCAGTTTAGTTATGAATCATGTTTAATATGTTGAAATTTCAATGATCAATGTTAAAATAAATTTCCAAATATAAACTGATTTATTTCTTTTTATTTAAATTCTCTCTCTCTCTCTCTCTCTCTCTCTCTCTCTCTCTCTCTATATATATATATATATATATATATATATATCACCGGTTGTCGTATGGCGATTAAAAGATTATAATTAATGTTAGTCTGGTTGGGAATTTGGTAAGCTAGACTGGACACCTGGTGAAACAGTTGCTCAGTGATGCAAGGTTAACTTCCCCAGACAGCTCACAGCTTTTAACCCGCTTTTATTGTCTATCAGCACCGCTTGCAGAATAAAATAAAGTAACAACATTACAAAGGTACCAATCATTCTCGATGAGGGGGTCCTCGAGAAAATTTTGTTGGGAACCCTTGCCTCACTAGAACCAGAAGTCGGATTTGGTCACTTGTGATGCGAAGAAGTCTTGGATGGAGGACCAGAACGTGGAGGCTGCCGGTCCTCCGTCCTGTCCAGCAGTGATATCGGAGAATAAACACAACACAAGCCAACACTAAGGCCGCCACCGACTGACATCAGCCCATCGAGTCTCCCCGACTCGGAACAAGCGACATCCTACCTCGGCTCACACTACAGAGAAGACCTCGCCTCACAGCACGGAGCTCACACTACCTGCCAGCGGCCTCACTTACTCCGCCGCTTCTCATGCCTCTCGCGCTCTTCCGAGCTGCTGCTTACTTTTTTCCAGTCGAACTCCGCCAAAGATCGTGAACAAGCCGGCCAGCGATATCTTCAACCGCTCGCCTGGGCTCACTGGTCAATATGATGTCAGGCAGCCACTGAGAATTTAGCAGAATGCAAGGAGGGAGATCCTCCTAGTGTGGGACATCTCGATGCAGGGCTTCGTGAGGGACGGTCTGCTTTTGCTTCAGCTAGAACTCGAATATACCGCAGTAGTTTCGTTCCAAGCGGAGTGACAGGCAGCGTGACATAAAAGCGTGCCACCCGTCGCTGTCTAACTTTGCAGCCGCTGTAGTGCTAGATGACAACCGCCCTCCGAAGTTGCTCTGCTCACCAGGTGGCACGGACATTGCAAAACTGCCGATCCGCGTGCAGACGGATCATCACATCACAAACGATTAGCGCCTACACTACTGGCCATTAAAACTGCTACACCAAGAAGAAATGCAGATGATAAACGGGTATTCATTGGACAAATAGAATACACTAGCATTGACATGTGATTGCATTGTCACGCAATTTGGGTGAATAGTCGAAAGTTTTCTGTATCCAGGATGGCCCGTACAGGACCTGCAGCAAGAGGTCGTGCATTATCCTGCTGAAATGTAGGGTTTCGCAGGGATCGAAAGAAGGGTAGTACCACGGGTCGTAACACATCTGAAATGTAACGTCCACTGTTCAAAGTGCCGTCGATGCGAACAAGATGTGACCGAGACGTGTAACCAATGGCACCCCATACCATCATGCCGGGTGATAACGCCAGTATGGCGATGACAAATACACGCTTCCAATGTGCGTTCACCGCGATGTCGCCAAACACGGATGCGACCATCATGATTCCGTAAACATAACCTGGATTCATCCGAAAAAATAACGTTTTGCCATTCGTGCACCCAGGTTCGTCGTTGAGTACACTGTGTGTGATGCAGCGTCAGGGGTAACCGCAGTCATGGTCTCCGAGCTGATAGTCCATGCTGCTGCAAACGTCGTCGAACTGTTCGTGCAGATGGTCCCCATCTGTGGACTCAGGAATCGAGACGTGGCTGCACGATCTGTTACAGCCATGCGGATGAGATGCCTGTCATCTGGACTGCTAGTGTTACGAGGCCATTGGGATCCGTATTATCCTTTTGAACCCACCGATTCCATATTCTGCTCACAGTTATGGGATCTCGACCAACGCGAGCAGCAATGTTGAGATACGATAAATCTCAATCGCTATAGGCTACAATCCGACCTTTATCAAAGTCGGAAACGTGATGGCACGCATTCGTCTCCTTATACGAGGAATCACGACAACGTTTCACCAGGCAACGCCGGTCAACTGCTGTTTGTGTATGAGAAATCGGTTGGTAACTTCCCTCATGTCAGCACGTTGTAGGTGTCGGCGATGGCGCCAACTTTGTGTGAATGCTCTGAAAAGCTAATCATTTGCGTATCACAGCATCTTCTTCCTGTCGGTTAAATTTCGCGTCTGTAGCACGTCATCTTCGTGGTGTAGCAATTTTAATGGCCAGTAGGGTAACTGCTCCAATCACAGTCCGCATCTCAGTTGTCCATTTGTCTCACGATAACGATAACTAAATCCGAGGAAGAACGACCCTGAAAGCTCCTCATTAGCACAATAAGAAAATGGTTATTTTCTTGTAATATTTGAAATTTTGCCGGCGAATCACCTGAAGGTGGCTGGCAGTTGTCCAACCGAAATATCGTGCAATGATGTTAACAACGACCGACTGCAAGCCCGAAATCTTTTTGAAGTGGTTATTTCCTTGTTTCACAAAGATAATGAATCATATGTGTGTTTTAAAAACGGTAGCTGCCCTAGTCCAAACAATTTTGGTGTACTCCACTTACATTCTTGCTGTTGACACACTTATTCCCTCCGTTTATTAAAATAATTCAAAGCGGCATCTTTTTCTTCTTTCTCCTATCTTCTATCTTCTGTCTATTATCAATCTACTTATCCATCTAAGTACGTTTAAATTCATATCCCACACGGTGGTTCCATCTGTATGTTTGGGCTAATCTCAGGAACTGCGATACAGATCATGGTACAGCTTTCACTGATACACAGGATGATACACAGAAGGTTTCTGTAGACCATTCATAAATATTTCGTGCGGATTCCCTAAACTATGATACACTAAAATCTACTGGCACTGCAGTCTGGTGCATGGCAAGAGACCATAGCTTGCACCAGTCTCTGTTGCGCCCCAGTAAACCTTGCCATACTGGCCCCTCAGTCTGGTGCATGGCAAGTGCCTGTAGTTTTCATCGACCTATGTTGCAGGCCAATGCACTGTGTCATTCTGGCGCTTCAGTTTGGAGGCTGTAAGTGGCCATAGCTTTCAGCAGACTCTGTTGCGGCCCAGTGCACTGGCACTGCAGTTGGGTGACTGCAAGCGGCTATAGCTTGCACTGGTCTCTGTTGCAGTCCAATGCACTGTGCCACACTGACACTGCAGCGGCTATAGCTTGCACCAATCTCTATTATGGTCTGATGCACTGTGCTATACAGGCACTGCAGGCTGGTCAGCACAAGTGGCCAAAGCTCGCTCCAGTCTCTGTTGCAGTCTGATGCACTGTGCCACACTGGCACTGCACCCTGGTGGCCACAAGTGGTCATGGCTTGCACTCGTTTCTGTTGCAGTCCAATACGCTGTGTCATGCTGACACAGTCTGGTGCTTGGCAAGTGACCATAGCTTGCTCCAGTCTATGTTGCAGCCCAGTAACCCATGCCATACTGGCCCTGCAGTCTGATGCATGGCATGCACTGTCCCATACTGGCACTGCAATCTGGTGCATAGAAAGTGAGCATAGCTCACACTGGTCTCTGATGCAGTCTGATGCACCGTACCATACTGGCAGTGCAGTTGAGTGGCTGCAAGTGGCTGTAGCTTGCATTGCTTTCTATTGCAGTCTGATGTACTGTGCCACACTGGTACTGAAATCTGCAGCATGGCAAGTGAGCACAGCTCACAGTGATCTCTGCTGCAGTCCGATGTCCCATGTCATACTGGCATTGCAGTCTGGTAATTGCAAGGGGCAATAGCTTGCACCGATCTCTGTTGTGGTGCGATGCACCTCGCCATCTGGCACTACAGTTTGGTGCTTGTCAAGTGACCATAGCTTACCCTGATCTCTGTTGCACTCCAATGCAGTAACCCATACTGACACTGCAGTCTGGTGGCTGTAAGTGACCGTAGCTTGCACCAGTCTCTGTTGTGGTGGAGCAGACTTTGCCAACTGGCACTGCAGTCAGATGGCTGGCAAGAAGCTATAGCTCGCGACAAATATCGCTGTAATCAGGCAGAAAGGCCGCCCTGTTAGCTAGCACTTCTCATCATTTCCCATGAGATCCAAAGGCCAATTATAAGTGTAACACATAACACTCTTGTCTCCTGAGAAAGTTACCTTGGGATGCACTGCTTAATCATTTAACTTCAGTGGAAGTGATAGTATTTAGTCACGTAACGTAGCTCTCTGAATTTTTATCGTAGCTGTATGTAGCTGCCGTCAACAAAATTACTGCTATGCCACTCAAGTCGTCTGGCCATAGATCCTTAGCGCTACTCGCGCAAAACTAAGATGTGTCATCAGTAATCTTACAATTAAATGTTCATATGTGTGTGAAATCTTATAAGACTTAACTGCTAAGGTCATCAGTCCCTAAGCTTGCACACTAAGTGACCTAAAGTATCCTAAGGACAAACACACACACCGATGCCCGAGGGAGGACTCGAACCTCCACCGGGACCAGCCGCACAGTCCATGACTGCAGCGCCCTTGACCGCTGGGCTAATCCCGCCGGGCTCTTACAATTACGAAATGTAACTAACATTCATTTTCTTCTCATTTGGGTACTATAATTAAATTCCAGTCTGCAAATCGTCAGTTATTGTTTAGGGTGGATCATAACTAATTGTGAAAAGTACAATAACAGAATCTGTCAAGAGGATGGTGGTATAAATGTCCATCCTGCCATTCATATTCAGATTTTCTCTGAGTTCCCTAAATTGATTAAGGCTAATGGCGGGATGTTTGAAGATGACTGATTTTCTTTCTCGTCCTGTCATACTCTATATTTTTACTCCGTCTCTAATACAAATCGCTCATGAGCTCTTAAGCGTTTTCTTTCATCTATTAAGTCGCATCTGGATCAAGTACCGTTCCCACAAAGGCAAGTAAATGGCTTCATTGTTCAGCCGTGAATCCAGAAAACTGCCTTGAGAGGAGAGACGAATTTGCTACTACCATTCGTTACTAATGAGACTATAAAAGTAACAGCATAGCATGCTACTGTTCTTTTAAATCGTAACACCTAAAAAATTAAAAAGACTGTCTCCCTGTCACTTTATGTTTAACATTGTGTACGTGCAGTCCCATTTTTAGCTCTGGTCAGCTACGGAAACTTAGGGTACTGTCTTCGATACTGTAACATTCATTAGCTAAATTCATTATCATTATTTCTCACTTCTATTTTATACCTTCTTTAGAAATGTCGCACTTATAAATGAATATCAGGAACAGGAGAAATAATTGCGGCATTAAATAGGAAGTTAATTCATTCACTGAAAGAAAAAAAAACGTGATTTGATTAGGTTCTATGTTTTGTATGAAGTTTGTGGTAGAACTGAGCCTAACTTCTAACAGCAGTTTACGGTATATCTCTGCAGCAGTGGTCTTGCACAGCAACAGAAATCTAACACCTAGTAATAATCGCATCAGTAGAGACAAGGTATTTAATTTAAATGAAATGTAGAACTCTGCATTAAGCCACATCAAAACGAAATGAACAACCGGAATTAATTTTACTGATACGACAGGTTCCATAATACGCCTCATTACCATCCTCTCTAATGCTACAAAGTGACACTATGCTGTGTACTTTCCTCACTCTGGATCAAACTATGTGAAAGAATTTTAGGAACTGTGTTCACCGAGGTGATCCAAGTCATGGGATACCTAATAATATGGTGTGGGACCTACTACTGCCCAGCGTACGGCAGCATCTAGATATGGCATGGACTCAGCAAGTTTTTGAATGTCATCTGCGGGAATACCGAGCCATGCTGCCAGTGTAACCGTCCATAATTGCGAAAGCGTTGCCGGTGCTTGATTTTGTGCACGAACTGACCTCCAGATTATGCCCCATTAATGTTCGATGGGATTCTTGTCAGGCGATCTGGGTGGCCAAATTTTCTCTCTAATCGTCCAGTACGTTATTAAAACCAATCATGAACGATTGTAAACCACTGACATTGCACGTCGTTGCCTGGGAACGTCAAGTCAATGAATGGCTACAAATGGTCTCCAGGTAGCCATGCATAACCTTTTACTGTCAATGATCTCTTCAGTTGGACCAGAGGACCCAGTCCATTCCACGTAAACACAACCAACATCATTATGGAGCCACCAGCAGCTTGCAGTGTACCATGTTGACAATTTGCGTCCATGGCTTCGAGGTGTCTGCGCCACCATACCAGCAACTCTTACCAACTGAAACAGGGACTCTTTTGACCAGGTCACGATTTCTCAGTCGTCTAGGGTGCAGCCGACATGCCTACGGACCACAGAGAGGCGATTCAGGCGATGATGTGTTGTTAGCAAAGTCATTCGCATCTGTCGTCTGTTACCATGCCCTATTAACGCCAAATTTCGCCGTACTGTCCGAACGGGTACTTTCGTCGCACGTCCCGTATTGATTTCTGCGGTTATTTCACGCAGTGTTGCTTGTCTATTAGCACTGACAACTATAGGGAAACGTGCGGAGGCCGTCGGCCACTGCGTTGTCCGTGGTTGTGGGTAATGCCTGAAATGTGGTATTCTCGGCACAGTCTTGTTACTGTGGATCTCTGAATACTGAATTCGCTGACGATTTCCGAAACGAAATATCCCATCCAACTACCATACCGCGTTCAGACTCTCTTAATTCCCGTCGTGCTGCCATGGTCACAACGGTAACTTTTTCATATGAACCAACAGAGTACAAATGACGGCTCCGCCTATACACTGCCATTATATACTTTGTGTACGCGGTACTAGCGCCATCTGTGTAGGTCCATATCGCTATGACTTTTGTCAGCTCAGCGTGTACTCCGTCTCCAATGACCTAGTCTTTTCGACGAGATTTTAATCTCTTTTCTTGCTTCTTTCGTTTTTCGACTTATTAAGTTGCAGCTAACTCCAAATCGGGCATGTAATAGCAAATGAAGTCCACAAAGGCAAGTAGATTCCTGCGTAATTTTTCAGCCGCGAACCCAGATAATTGCAATTCTAGGACAGAGGAAACTGCTACAAGTTTTTCTATCATTCGTTAGTAATGAGACTGTAAATGTAACAATGTAGCATGGTGCTATTCTTTTTAATTATGATTTCTAAGAATATACAAATAAAATCATTTCCTGTTACGTCATGTTTAACTATGTGTATGCCCAATCCCATTTTGAACTTTGGTCAGCTACAGAAAGTTTAGGTAATGCGGTTTCCGATACTGCGGCATGCTTAAGCACATTCATGTACATCAACATCTACATACATACTCCACAATCCACCATACGGTACGTGGTACATCGTACCACAACTAGCATCTTCTCTCCCTGTTCCACTCCCAAACAGAACGAGGGAAAATGACTGCCTATATGCCTCTGTACGAGCCCTAATCTCTCTTATCTTATCTTTGTTGTCTTTCCGCGAAATGTAAGTTGGCGCCAGTAAAATTGTACTGCAGCCAGCCTCATATGCTAGTTCTCTAAATTTCCTCAGTGGCGATTCACGAAAAGAACGCCTCCTTTCCTCTAGCCGGTCGCGGCGGTCTCGCGGTTCTAGGCGCGCAGTCCGGAACCGCGCGACTGCTACGGTCGCAGGTTCAAACCCTGCCTCGGGCATGGATGAGTGTGATGTCCTTAGGTTGGTTAGGTTTAAGTAGTTCTACGTTCTAGGGGACTAATGACCACAGCAGTTGAGTCCCATAGTGCTCAGAGCCATTTGAACCATTTGAACTATATATTTTATGACTATAAAGGTAAATACATTGTTTGTTCTCTATTAAAATCTTTCATTTGCTAACTGTGCCTATCAGTAGTTAGTGACTTCCGTAGTTTGAATCTTTTAGTTAGCTCGCAGTAGTGGCGCTCGCTGTATTGCAGTAGTTCGAGTAACGAAGATTTTTGTGAGGTAAGTGATTTGTGAAACATATAGGTTAATGTTAGTCAGGGCCATTCTTTTGTAGGGATTATTGAAAGTCAGATTGCGTTGCGCTAAAAACTATTGTGTGTCAGTTTAAGCACAGTCGTGTGTAATTTTTCTAAGGGAACGTTTCACATTTCCTCTAGAGACTCCCACCCGAGTTCCTGAAGCATTTCCGTTACACTCGCGTGACGATCAAACCTACCAGTAAAAAATCTAGCAGCCCGCCTCTGAACTGCTTCTACGTCCTCCCTCAATCCGACCTGATAGGGATCCCAAATGCTCAAGAAGTACTCAAGAATGGGTCGTATTAGTGTTTTGTAAGCGGTCTCCCTTACAGATGAACCACATCTTCCCAAAATTCTACCAATGAACCGAAGACGACTATCCGCCTTCCCCACAACTGCCATTACATGCTTGTCCCACTTCATATCGCTCTGCAATGTTACGCCCAAATATTTAATCGACGTGACTGTGTCAAGCGCTACACGACTAATGGAGTATTCAAACATTGCAGTATTCTTTTTCCTGTTGTTGTTGTTGTCTTCAGTCCTGAGACTGGTTTGATGCAGCTCTCCATGCTACTCTATCCTGTGCAAGCTGCTTCATCTCCCAGTACCTACTGCAACCTACATCCTTCTGAATCTGCTTAGTGTACTCATCTCTCGGTCTCCCTCTACGATTTTTACCCTCCACGCTGCCCTCCAATGCTAAATTTGTGATCCCTTGATGCCTCAAAACATGTCCTACCAACCGATCCCTTCTTCTAGTCAAGTTGTGCCACAAACTTCTCTTCTCCCCAATCCTATTCAATATCTCCTCATTAGTTACGTGATCTATCCACCTTATCTTCAGTATTCTTCTGTAGCACCACATTTCGAAAGCTTCTATTCTCTTCTTGTCCAAACTAGTTATCGTCCATGTTTCACTTCCATACATGGCTACACTCCAAACAAATACTTTCAGAAACGACTTCCTGATACATAAATCTATATTCGATGTTAACAAATTTCTCTTCTTCAGAAACGCTTTCCTTGCCATTGCCAGTCTACATTTTATATCCTCTCTACTTCGACCATCATCAGTTATTTTACTTCCTAAATAGCAAAACTCCTTTACTACTTTAAGTGTCTCATTTCCTAATCTAATTCCCTCACCATCACCCGATTTAATTTGACTACATTCCATTATCCTCGTTTTGCTTTTGTTAATGTTCATCTTATATCCTCCTTTCAAGACACTGTCCATTCCGTTCAACTGCTCTTCCAAGTCCTTTGCCGTCTCTGACAGAATTACAATGTCATCGGAGAACCTCAAACTTTTTACTTCGTCTCCATGAATTTTAATACCTACTCCAAATGTTTCTTTTGTTTCCTTTACTGCTTGCTCAATATACAGATTGAATAACATCGGGGAGAGGCTACAACCCTGTCTCACTCCTTTCCCAACCACTGCTTCCCTTTCATGCCCCTCGACTCTTATTACTGCCATCTGGTTTCTGTACAAATTATAAATAGCCTTTCGCTCCCTGTATTTTACCCCTGCCACCTTTAGAATTTGAAAAAGAGTATCCAGTCAACATTGTCAAAAGCTTTCTCTAAGTCTACAAATGCTAGAAACGTAGGTTTGCCTTTTCTTAATCTTTCTTCTAAGATAAGTCGTAAGGTCAGTATTGCCTCACGTGTTCCAACATTTCGACGGAATCCAAACTGATCCTCCCCGAGGTCTGAATCTACCAGTTTTTCCATTCGTCTGTAAAGAATTGGCGTTAGTATTTTGCAGCCGTGGCTTATTAAACTGATAGTTCGGTAATTTTCACATCTTTCAGCACCTGCTTTCTTTGGGATTGGAATTATTATATTCTTCTTGAAGTCTGAGGGTATTTCGCCTGTCTCATACATTTTGCTCACCAGCTGGTAGAGTTTTGTCATGACTGGCTCTCCCAAGGCCGTCAGTAGTTCTAATGGAATGTTGTCTACTCCGGGGGCCTTGTTTCGACTCAGGTCTTTCAGTGCTCTGTCAAACTCTTCACGCAGTATCGTATCTCCCATTTCGTCTTCATCTACATCCTCTTCTATTTCCATAATATTGTCCTCAAGTACATCGCCCTTGTATAAACCTTCTATATACTCCTTCCACCTTTCTGCCTTCCCTTCTTTGCTTAGAACTGGGCTGCCATCTGAGCTCTTGATATTCATACACGTGGTTCTCTTCTCTCCAAAGGTCTCTTTAATTTTCCTGTAGGCAGTATCTATCTTACCCCTAGTGAGATAAGCTTCTACATCCTTACATTTGTCCTCTAGCCATCCCTGTTTAGCCATTTTGCACTTCCTGTCGATCTCATTTTTGAGGCGTTTGTATTCCTTTTTGCCTGCTTCATTTACTGCATTTTTATATTTTCTCCTTTCATCAATTAAATTCAATATTTCTTCTGTTACCCAAGGATTTCTAGCAGCCGTCGTCTTTGTACCTACTTTATCCTCTGCTGCCTTCACTACTACATCCCTCAGAGCTACCCATTCTTCTTCTACTGTATTTCTTTCCCCTATTCCTGTCAATTGTTCCCTTATTCTCTCTCTGAAACTCTGTACAACCTCTGGTTCTTTCAGTTTATCCAGGTCCCATCTCCTTAATTTCCCACATTTTTGCAGTTTCTTCAGTTTTACTCTACAGGTCATAACCAATAGATTGTGGTCAGAGTCCACATCTGCCCCTGGAAATGTCTTACAACTTAAAACCTGGTTCCTAAATCTCTGTCTTACCATTATATAGTCTATCTGATACCTTTTAGTATCTCCAGGGTTCTTCCACGTATACAACCTTCTTTCATGATTCTTAAACCAAGTGTTATCTATGTTTAAGTTGTGCTCTGTGCAAAATTCTACTAGGCGGCTTCCTCTTTCATTTCTTAGCCCCAATCCATATTCACCTACTATGTTTCCTTCTCTCCCTTTTCCTACACTCGAATTCCAGTCACCCATTACTATTAAATTTTCGTCTCCCTTCACTATCTGAATGATTTATTTTATTTCATCGTACATTTCTTCATCATCTGCAGAGCTAGTTGGCATATAAACTTGTACTACTGTAGTAGGTGTGGGCTTCGTATCTATCTTGGCCACAATAATGCGTTCACTATGCTGTTTGTAGTAGCTTACCCGCATTCCTATTTTCCTATTCATTATTAAACCTACTCCTGCATTACCCCTATTTGATTTTGTGTTTATAACCCTGTAGTCACCTGACCAGAAGTCTTGTTCCTCCTGCCACCGAACTTCACTAATTCCCACTATATCTAACTTTAACCTACCCATTTCCCTTTTTAAATTTTCTAACCTGCCCGATTAAGGGATCTGACATTCCACGCTCCGATCCGTAGAACGCCAGTTTTCTTTCTCCTGATAACGACATCCTCCTGAGTAGTCCCCGCCCGGAGATCCGAATGGGGGACTATTTCTTTTTCCTATTCATCTGCATTAATTTACATTTATCTATATTTAGTGTTAGCTATCATTCTTTACACCAATCATAAATCCTGTCCAAGTCATCTTGTATCCTCCTTCAGTCACTCAACGACGACACCTTCCCGTACACCACAGCATCATCATCAAATAGCCACACATTGCTATCCACCCTATCCAAAAGATATTTATGTAGATAGAAAACAACAGCGGACCTACCTGGGGCACTCCAGATGATACCCTCACCTCCGATGAACACTCATCATCGAGGACAACGTACTGGGTTCTATTACTTAAGAAGTCGTCAAGCCACTCACATACTTGGGAAACAGTCCCATATGCTTGTGCCTTAGTCAGGAGTCTGCAGTGGGGCACCGAGTCAAACGCTTTCCGGAAGGCAACGAATATGGCATCCCTCTTCATCCATGGTTGGCAAGATATCATGTGAAAAAAGGGCGAGTTGATTTTCGCAGGAGCGATGCTTTCTAAAGCCGCGCTGATGCATAGACAGCAACTTATCTGTCTGAAGGAAATTCAT
This sequence comes from Schistocerca gregaria, assembly GCF_023897955.1. Classification (NCBI taxonomy): domain Eukaryota; kingdom Metazoa; phylum Arthropoda; class Insecta; order Orthoptera; family Acrididae; genus Schistocerca; species Schistocerca gregaria. The sequence goes on from NC_064924.1 coordinate 493,882,184, forward strand.
TATATTCGAACTGAGAATATGTTCGAGAATCCTGCAACAAACCGATGTTAAGGATATTGGTTTGTAATTTTAAGGATAAGTCCTTCTACCCTTTTTATATAGAGGCGTCAACTGCGCTTTCTTCCAGTCGCTCGTTACTTTACGTTGGGAAAGAGATTCGCGATAAATGCAAGCTAAGTAAGGAGCCAATGCAGTAGAGTACTCTCCGTTATTTATCGCATCCAACTTGATTTATAAATGTCGCACCTACGCATAAATTTCAGGAACAGCAAGGTAATTAAAAAGCAAGGTAATTCACTAAGTGCGGGGAATGTAACATGATTGTATGAGGTTCTAACTATATTTTGTATGGATTATGTGAAAGCATTGAACCTAATTTCTAATAGCAGTTTGCGGTAGATCTCTGCAACAACGGAGTTACATAGCACCAGAAATCTGGTAGGTAAATAGTAATAATCATATCAGAATATCCAAGGTATTAAATGGAAATAAAATATATAACTCTGAATTAAGCCTCATCAAAACACACTGAACAACTGAAATTCATGGTACCGACATCTCTTGACTATCCTCTGTGTTGCTGCACGGTGACAGTATGCTGTGTATACTTCCGTACGCTGGATGTGGGATCAAACCATATACAGTAATCTGTATATACTCACACAAGGTAAATTATAGTCACAGAAGTAGCACTTGAAACTGGCACACCACCAACAGCTACTGACTGTGGTATAAATGACAGTGGCTGTATAACGGTCAAAGTGGAATACAGAACTTTTAATAAATTTGTGACTGTCACTTAAAGAAGCAAGTGTAAATATGTATCTAAATATACCTGCTTCAGCAACTTTTTATGTCTTAAATTACCTGAACATTAGAATATCTTTGTATATGTGATTCCTATGTCAGATAACGCTGTATTAAGTGCATAAATATTCGCATGCTGTATAGGAGCGGATTACGCCATGCTGACGATACTGATACGTAGTGAAACAACCGTGTGCTGTCTGAAGATGGTAGCAGTAGCTGGAAATAGGTCATTTTAAAGCAATAGAGGTCCTCCAAAATATTTGTGACTGGTTTTCGACTAAAAATATATATTTCCGCATGTTTCGTAATGGAGAAAGTAACTTCGAGTCTGTTGTGCTCGAAATAACATTGCGTCCATTGTACTTCACACGTAAAGTTTACAATCAGCTTTGTTTTGTGGTGGTGAGACACGGTCTTTTTGTGCGGAAATAATAAAGAGAACTGAGTGTTCAGTTTGAAGGAGAACAAAGTGGCCAAAATCTATGACGAGTTGCTGGCTCTGTACTGCGACAGTACATCGTCGTCTGAGACAGCGGACTGCTGAGAAAAAGGTGTCGCATTGATGGATGATCATACAGAGAATGACTAACCCCAACATCTAATTTCCTGTTATAAGCACGAGATGAGGGAGGGAATAAAGCTTTATGACTACTCATCGTATGCATTGGCGGTGTTCATAAGGGTGTGGCGGAGGGAGGGGGGAGGGGAGAGTGAGCTTAAGGGCACTTGCCTCCCTCTTTCTTCTTCAAAATGGCTCTGAGCACTATGGGACTTAACATCTGAGGTGATCAGTCCCCTAGACTTAGGACTACCTGAACCCAACTAACCTAAGGACATCACACACATCCATGTCCGAGGCAGGATTCAAACCTCCGACAGTAGCAGCAGCGCGGTTCCGGACTGAAGCTAGTAGAACCGCTCGTCCATAGCGGCCGACTCTATCTTCTTCCCCAACCTGGAATCTGGATTACAGTACTTTTGTTTTTAGTCTACCTTCACAACCCTCTGCCCCCTTCCCTCCCCCTCCCTACCTGTCGAAAAAATTCAGTGGACTCCGGTGCTTCTTATAATGGAAGTGGAGATGATAAAAAACAGAGATACGAGAGACACGAATGCATGTGGCACTAGATGTTAATAGTTAATAAACGGAATAACATGGAGGAGGGTTGCATTCAAAAGTCGATGCTGAACAGCTGAAGACGATAATGGTGAGGGTTCAGTGCTCTGTGAGTGTGGTTGTTAGACTCGGCACACGATGTGTATACGCCTATACGGCGCTATTAACTGCGGGCAACTAGCGTCGGCACTCGTGACGTCACCAGTGGTGACACTAGTCGCTAGTTGAGACAATGGTATCCTACGAAGAACTTCTCCTCCTTGCACATATTTTAAAAAAGAAACACCGAAAGGTTAGGAAAATGCGAAAACATCCTATGTATGCTTCTAGACTAACTAGAGTTCTACACTCCTGGAAATGGAAAAAGAACACATTGACACCGGTGTGTCAGATCCACCATACTTGGTCCGGACACTGCGAGAGGGCTGTACAAGCAATGATCACACGCACGGCACAGCGGACACACCAGGAACCGCGGTGTTGGCCGTCGAATGGCGCTAGCTGCGCAGCATTTGTGCACCGCCGCCGTCAGTGTCAGCCAGTTTGCCGTGGCATACGGAGCTCCATCGCAGTCTTTAACACTGGTAGCATGCCGCGACAGCGTGGACGTGAACCGTATGTGCAGTTGACGGACTTTGAGCGAGGGCGTATAGTGGGCATGCGGGAGGCCGGGTGGACGTACCGCCGAATTGCTCATCACGTGGGACGTGAGGTCTCCACAGTACATCGATGTTGTCGCCAGTGGTCGGCGGAAGGTGCAAGTGCCCGTCGACCTGGGACCGGACCGCAGCGACGCACGGATGCACGCCAAGACCGTAGGATCCTACGCAGTGCCGTAGGGGACCGCACCGCCACTTCCCAGCAAATTAAGGACACTGTTGCTCCTGGGGTATCGGCGAGGACCATTCGCAACCGTCTCCATGAAGCTGGGCTACGGTCCCGCTCACCGTTAGGCCGTCTTCCGCTCACGCCCCAACATCGTGAAGCCCGCCTCCAGAGGTGTCACGACAGGCGTGAATGGAGGGACGAATGGAGACGTGTCGTCTTCAGCGATGAGAGTCGCTTCTGCCTTGGTGCCAATGATGGTCGTATGCGTGTTTGGCGCCGTGCAGGTGAGCGCCACAATCAGGACTGCATACGACCGAGGCACACAGGGCCAACACCCGGCATCATGGTGTGGGGAGTGATCTCCTACACTGGCCGTACACCTCTGGTGATCGTCGAGGGGACACTGAATAGTGCACGGTACATCCAAACCATCATCGAACCCATCGTTCTACCACTCCTAGACCGGCAAGGGAACTTGCTGTTCCAACAGGACAATGCACGTCCGCATGTATCCAGTGCCACCCAACGTGCTCTAGAAGGTGTAAGTCAACTACCCTGGCCAGCTTGATCTCCGGATCTGTCCCCCATTGAGCATGTTTGGGACTGGATGAAGCGTCGTCTCACGCGGTCTGCACGTCCAGCACGAACGCTTGTCCAACTGAGGCGCCAGGTGGAAATGGCATGGCAAGCCGTCTCACAGGACTACATCCAGCATCTCTACTATCGTCTCCATGGGAGTATAGCAGCCTGCATTGCTGCGAAAAGTGGATATACACTGTACTAATGCCGACATTGAGCATGCTCTGTTGCCTGTGTCTATGTGCCTGTGGTTCTGTCAGTGTGATCATGTGATGTATCTGACCCCAGGAATGTGTCAATAAACTTTCCCCTTTCTGGGACAATGAATTCACGGTGTTCTTATTTCAATTTCCAGGAGTGTATATTATACATTGTTTGACGAAATAAATTCGGATGGCAATAAATTTTTGAGCTGTCTTAAAAAGTAAAAATTGTCGTTTTACTAGTTGCTTGGCTATACAAAATAAGATATAACGGTAATCGACTCAGAATTAAACAAGTGTTTCTCAAAGGAAGAAAAACTCTTTCTCATTCTGAGGTAAATCAAGTCATAGTCGTTACTTCATTCCTACACCTTCCTCAGTTACCTACAATTTTGAAGTGTTCATTAATGAATAGATCAACGGTAACTAGCTGCACATAATTCAGGCAAAAATAAATAGCTAGGATTTCGAAAACCTTTATTTACACATCAGGAAGCAGTACATTTTTGTATGTTAAAAGTACATTACTTTCGAAATTACTATTCTCCATAACTAATTACTGAAAAAGACTCATTTGTGGAGATCTGCTGTATAACTGACTAGGTGAATCGCTAGTAAGTGATTCACTACATAGTGATGACGATACTGCTGATGACGACAGGTAGTTTTGTTGGAGATTTTGTGTTACTCGACAGACATTCAGAAGAATGAATTTGTTGATGAAGTGCATGTAAATAAATATTAGAAGACGGATACTGTTGTGCTGGAGGTACCTGTAGAGGGGTGCTTGATGGTAAATGGTAGGAAAAAACTGTCCGGGATAATGGATTGGGTACGGCGTAGGAGGAACGCCATGAGATAGTCAGTGCGGCTGCAAATAACTGAAAGTATGTCGGATCGTAATTTCACTTTCCTTTCAGGAGGGTCTTCATGAATTTTCGATAGAAGAAAAGAGGGAAGTGCCTGCCTTCATCTATTTCTTCTTCCACAGAATGCGCTTTGCAGCAAATTTCTTTTTTAACACTACAATTAGTTCATCATCTTCACTCTTGCCTGCTTTCCTTGCTCTATTTCTCGACTTTTCGATTTCGGTTGGGGTCTCACAACTGACTTTATCAACTTCTGCGCTAGGGTCTTGTGGATCATAGCTGTTATTGTCTTCTTTCCATACTGCTTGATGTTTTCTTGTGAAGTCTTCTAAGAACCGAAGTTGAAGAAAGTTTACATATCGCTTTCTGTTAATGTCTTCAGAACAGCTTTTCCTATTTTTCTCTTCTGAAATTCCCGATCGTAGCAAGAACGAATTGATTTCAGTGTCGTCTGTGCGACTGTCACTAAAAATAAAAGAAATGTTCAACGTTATTACTCAGTAAATGCTTAAGAAAGAGATAAGATATTTATTAGGCACTAAGTGCACAGTTACTTTTACATTGAAGTCTACTTTAAAAAACAGTAACAGGCAATACAGAAGCTCTGATGACGGAAAGGTGCTTTCGAAAGGCGTCAGTTTTAGAGATTTTGATTTACATAATGTGACTGAGCCTTGTTTCTAATATCAACAGTAAGTCAGTTATTCGTGTTTTTCATTGTCTTATTAGTAGCCTCTTTTGAGTGGTACAACTTGTGGCTTGTGATTTTCAGTTTCAGTTTAGAATAAGCTAGCTTTCGATCTCTGCCATAATTCGCCAAGTATGTAAAGCTGTATGAGAGCACATCAAACCAATCTGCTTTCCTGACCTGGACGAACGATTCTGGCTAGGAAATGCGGCATAAATTTATGAAAAATACAAATTTTCCCTCCTGTTTGGATGCTAGACACATCAAATACACAAGAATTGTAAAGCATGAAACCAGTGGGTCAGTGTACCAAATTACAAAAACTGCTTTTTTATTTCACTCCTTGCAGTTTGCGATGCATCGTACAGGTTTCCTTTTGATGACGTTAGTGCATATGGGAAATCAGCTGACTACAATTTTCAAAGAAAATGTGTTTTTTAAAAACGTGTTTTTTAAAAACGATTCTGGATAGGAAATGCGGCATAAATTTATGAAAAATACAAATTTTCCCTCCTGTTTGGATGCTAGACACATCAAATACACAAGAATTGTAAAGCATGAAACCAGTGGGTCAGTGTACCAAATTACAAAAACTGCTTTTTTATTTCACTCTTGCAGTTTGCGATGCATCGTACAGGTTTCCTTTTGATGACGTTAGTGCATATGGGAAATCAGCTGACTACAATTTTCAAAGAAAATGTGTTTTTTAAAAACGTGAAGATAACAAGTTACAAATCCCTCCACCTCAGGGATCGTTTACAGTATTGACAGAGCCCCTGCCGTTTGTGTTTGTTGCTGACGAAGGATTTAGACTCTCGGCTCCCGTACTTAGATCTTATTCAGGAAAATGCCTTAATATTAAAAATCGTTTATTCCATTACAGACTTTGTAGAATACGCCGATACGTAGAAATTTCATTTGAAATCCTTGTAAATATGTGGAGGGTTTTCCATCGGCCTGTTAATGTAGTGCCCGCCGGAGTAGCCGAGAGGTTCTAGGCGCTACAGTTTGGAACCACGCGACCGCGACGGTCGCAAGTTCGAATCCTGCCTCGGGCATGGTTGTGTGTGATGTCCTTAGGTTAGTTAGGTTTAAGTAGTTCTAAGTTCTAGGGGACCGATGACCACAGCAGTTAAGTCCCGTAGTGATCAGAGCCATTTGAACCATTTGTTAATGTAGTTTTGACATTGTGTGAAGATATTGTTAAAGTATGCTGTGGTTTTCAAATGGAAGACAGTCTGGCAGGTGAGGGTTTGTCTGACTTGGAGAAGAAGAGAGAACGAAGCAAGCTACTAAGCTGAGGGATAAGTTCGCCAATTGTTTTGTGAGCGAGCAATGTGCTCTTCCATGACAAATAGACTGTATTTAAAATGGCAGTCAAAGCAAATACATTGTTAAGCTAAAGTATTCGAATTATGTTTGTGAACTGGAGATTTAACTACTATTTTTCACACTATTATTTGTGGAATGCGTTAATCTTTGTAATATGGCTTAGTGAAAAAAAGACTTATCTTTTAAACTCGTAATACACAACTGTATCACTAATTTTGGAGGATTCTTGCTAAAGAAAATAACAGTGCGTCAAAAATCTGTTTTGCTCTTGAAATTAAGTGATACACATGAAAAATAGAAGATCCAAATCGCCGTATCGAAATAACCAACATTTGCCACTCAGAGCTAGTTTCATGTAACAGCACACGCCAGTATTCATCTGGAAGGTGACAAAAAAAATAAAGACAGCTGTCATCAAAATTTACTGGGTGCCATATTCAGCGAAGAGATGGATACCTCTAAATCTCACAATGTACCTGTTGTTTCGCTAAGTGAAGTACATGGAATCAGGAAAACTGTTAGTGCAGTGCTCATTTCGGGACTTACACGTTGATAAACAATAATGTCCACGATCAGTTTAGGCCAGTGGTTCACAACCGAGTAATTACTCCAAGATGGGTAAAATGAAATTTTCTTTTGCTGAAGACAAAAGAGTTCAAGTTTGTTTCGTTCCCAAAACTAGATATTTTTAAAATTCCCGTCACTGTTGTTATTGTTTCGAAAGGCTGTAGTACTGCCTGCACCAGTGAACAAGAAATATTTTTTTTTTCAAATGCTGACATCAATGCGTGACACAATGTGATAGAGGCTGCAGCTTGTGATACGAATGTGAGAACACATCTTCCTCATGTAGACCACCCACTACATATATATTTTGTACCGTGTATATATGACAGTACATTTAGGACATACTCATCACATATACTTTCATATTTCATGAATATGCCCTCATTGAGTTGGAGCTAATTACCACGTCAGATCAGAAATTGCTTCATTATTCACTCCACGCTAATGAACGAATTAACTGACACCACAGCACAACACAACAATAACTATGCAATAGCTGATACATTGCTGGAGGGCTTACACATTATTATTGTTATTATTAAAGTTCTTGGCAGATTAAAACTGTGTGCCCGACCTAGACTCGAACTCGGGACCTTTGCCTTTCACGGGCAAGTGCTCTACCATCTGAGCTAACGAAGCACGACTCACGGCCGGTACTCACAGCTTTACTTCTGCCAGTACCTCGTCTCGTACCTTCCAATCTTTACAGAAGCTCTCCTGCTAACCTTGCAGAACTAGCACTCCTGAAAGAAAGGATATTGCGGAGACATGGCTTAGCCACAGCCTGGGGGATGTTTCCAGAATGAGATTTTCACTGTGCAGCGGAGTGTGCGCTGATATGAAACTTCCTGCCAGGGCGTGAGTCGTGCTTCGGTAGCTCAGATGGTAGAGCACTTGCACGCGAAAGGGAAAGGTCCCGAGTTCGAGTCTCGGACGGGCACACAGTTTCAATCTGCCAGGAAGTTTCATATCAGCGCACACTCCGCTGCAGAGTGAAAATCTCATTCTGGAAACATCCCCCAGGCTATGGCTAAGCCATGTCTCCGCAACATCCTTTCTTTCAGGAGTGCTAGTTCTGCAGGTTCGCAGGAGAGCTTCTGTAAAGATTGGAAGGTACGAGACGAGGTACTGGCAGAAGTAAAGCTGTGAGTAACGGGCATGAGTTGTGGTTCGGTAGCTCAGTTGGTAGAGCACTTGCCCGCGAAAGGCAAAGGTCCCGAGTTCGAGTCTCGGTCGGGCACACAGTTTTAATCTGCCAGGAAGTTTCATATCAGCGAACACTCCGCTGCAGAGTGAAAATCTCATTCTGGATTGTTATTATTGTTATTAATGACAGACGTCAGACACAAAGCATTTGCAGCCTGTAGTCTTCCAATTTCTGGCAGTTCAGAAGTAACACGTTGTAGTTCAAATGATTTTGCATCAAGGTGGTGGGTGTGGATGAAGTAAGCGTCACTTGGAAGGAATCGTGCGGAGGAAACAAGTTTTGTAACAAGTGCCAACCGTCAATGTGGACAATTAACATTTATTTGCTAAGAGGGGCTTGTAAGTATCACTCACTATGCACTGACAATTGCATCTTCATTCTATAAAATGTTTTTGTTAGACGTAAGCAGATCCAATAGTCTCAATAAGTCGTTAGTTTTTAGTTTAATGAAACACCTAGGAAAACTAAATGTAATTTATCTTTCGTAATTCTAAAAAAGAGAGTTTACAAAGAAAATTCTTTTCCATTCTGATCTGTATTTAGGCATTAATGTTAATGTAGAAAAAACAGGGTGCCAGGGAATATCTGGTATTAGTCGGAGCAATCGTCTCTGAAATGTTATAAATCGCTGGTTTCGCACAGTATTATTATTATCTTCGTTGTAATTTTGTCTACAAGAATGAACTGGAAGCAATGAAAATATTATAAAACAAATTCTGACATGACAAGTCGAAATACTTCATTGTCAGCTCACTAGTAAAACAACGTAATGGAAAAACATGTACAAATATTTAACACTTATAGACTATTTACGAATATTGCTAAATTCTGTATTTACGTACACTACTGGCCATTACAATTGCTACACAAAGAAGAAATGCAGAAGATAAACAGGTATTCATTGGACAAATACACTCCTGGAAATGGAAAAAAGAACACATTGACACCGGTGTGTCAGACCCACCATACTTGCTTCGGACACTGCGAGCGGGCTGTACAAGCAATGATCACACGCACGGCACAGCGGACACACCAGGAACCGCGGTGTTGGCCGTCGAATGGCGCTAGCTGCGCAGCATTTGTGCACCGCCACCGTCAGTGTCAGCCAGTTTGCCGTGGCATACGGAGCTCCATCGCAGTCTTTAACACTGGTAGCATGCCGCGACAGCGTGGACGTGAACCGTATGTGCAGTTGACGGACTTTGAGCGAGGGCGTATAGTGGGCATGCGGGAGGCCGGGTGGACGTACCGCCGAATTGCTCAACACGTGGGGCGTGAGGTCTCCACAGTACATCGATGTTGTCGCCAGTGGTCGGCGGAAGGTGCACGTGCCCGTCGACCTGGGACCGGACCGCAGCGACGCACTGATGCACGCCAAGACCGTAGGATCCTACGCAGTGCCGTAGGGGACCGCACCGCCACTTCCCAGCAAATTAGGGACACTGTTGCTCCTGGGGTATCGGCGAGGACCATTCGCAACCGTCTCCATGAAGCTGGGCTACGGTCCCGCACACCGTTAGGCCGTCTTCCGCTCACGTCCCAACATCGTGCAGCCCGCCTCCAGTGGTGTCGCGACAGGCGTGAATGGAGGGACGAATGGAGACGTGTCGTCTTCAGCGATGAGAGTCGCTTCTGCCTTGGTGCCAATGATGGTAGTATGCGTGTTTGGCGCCGTGCAGGTGAGCGCCACAATCAGGACTGCATACGACCGAGGCACACAGGTCCAACACACGGCATCATGGTGTGGGGAGCGATCTCCTACACTGGCCGTACACCTCTGGTGATCGAGGAGGGGACACTGAATAGTGCACGGTACATCCAAACCGTCATCGAACCCATCGTTCTACCATTCCTAGACCGGCAAGGGAACTTGCTGTTCCAACAGGACAATGCACGTCGGCATGTATCCCGTGCCACCGAACGTGCTCTAGAAGGTGTAAGTCAACTACCCTGGCCAGCAAGATCTCCGGATCTGTCCCCCATTGAGCATGTTTGGGACTGGATGAAGCGTCGTCTCACGCGGTCTGCACGTGCACCACGAACGCTGGTCCAACTGAGGCGCCAGGTGGAAATGGCATGGCAAGCCGTTCCACAAGACTACATCCAGCATCTCTACGATCGTCTCCATGGGAGAATAGCAGCCTGCATTGCTGCGAAAGGTGGATATACACTGTACTAATGCCGACATTGTGCATGCTCTGTTGCCTGTGTCTATGTGCCTGTGGTTCTGTCAGTGTGATCATGTGATGTATCTGACCCCAGGAATGTGTCAATAATGTTTCCCCTTCCTGGGACAATGAATTCACTGTGTTCTTATTTCAATTTCCAGGAAATTATACTACAACTGACATATGATTACATTTTCACACAGTTTGGGTGCATAGATCCCGTGAAATCAGTACCCAGAACAACCATCGTAATAACGGCCTTGATACGCCTGGGCACTGAGTCAAACAGAGCTTTGATGGCGTGTACAGGAACAGCTGCCTATGCAGCTTCAACACGATACCACAGTTCATCAAGAGTAGTGACTGGCGTATTGTGATGAGCCAGTTGCTCGGCCATCATTTGCCAGAAGTTTTCAATAGGTGAAAGATCTGGAGAATGTGCTGGCCAGGGCAGCGGTCGAACACTTTCTGTATACAGAAAGGCCCATACAGGAACTGCAACATGAGGTCGTGCATTATCCTGCTGAAATATAGGGTTTCGCAGGGATCGAATGAAGGGTAGAGCCACGGGTCGTAACAGATCTGAAATGTAACGTCCACTGTTCAAAGCGCTGTCAGTGAGAACAAGAGGTGACGTGTAACCAATGGCACCCCATACCATCACGTCAGGTAATACGCCAGTATGGCGATGACGAATACACGATTCCAATGTGCGTTCACCGCGACGTCGCCAAACACGGATGCAACCATCATGATGCTGTAAATAGAACCTGGATTCATCCGAAAAGATGACGTTTTGACATTCGTGCACCAAGGTTCGTCGTTGAGTACACCATAGCAGGCGCTCCTGTCTGTGATGCAGCGTCAAGGGTAACCGCAGCCATGGTCTCCGAGCTGTTAGTCCATGCTGCTGCAAACGTCGTCGAACTGTTTGTGCAGATGGTTGTTGTCTTGAAAACGTCCCCATCTGTTGACTCAGGGATCGAGACCTGGCTGCACGATCCGTTATAGCCATGCGGATAAGATGCTTGTCATCTCGAGTGCTAGTGATATGAGGCCGTTGGGATCCAGCACGGCGTTCCGTATTACCCTCCTGAACCCACCGATTCGATATTCTGCTAACAGTCATTGGATCTTGACCAACGCAAGCAGCAATATCGCGATACGATAAACCGCAATCTCGATAGGCTAAAATTCGACCTTTATCGAAGTCAGAAACGTGATGGTACGCATTTCTCCTCCTTACACGAGGCATCACAGCATGGTTTCACCAGGCAACGCAGGTCAGCTGCTGTATGTGTATTAGAAATCAGTCGGGAACTTTCCTCATGTCATCACGTTGTAGATGTCACCACCGGCGCCAATCTTGTGTGAATGCTCTGAAAATCAGTTGCATATCACAGCATCTTCTTCCTGCTGGTTAAATATCGCGTCTGGAGCACGTCATCTTTGTGGTGTAGCAATTTTAATGGCCAGTAGTGTAGTGAAGTTATGAAACTCACCTAGAACATTCTATTCGCTCACGGGTCTGCCCTCGAACTCATGAAGTTCCTTAAAATAGCAAGCACCCGGTTTCTCAGTTTTGTCGGAATATGATTTGGCTGTGACATCGCAAAGTGCTGGTTCGATTTGTATCTCAACAATTAAATCTTCTGTATTTGTTTTACTTTCGAAGGGTTTATTCAGCCCCTTGAATTTTCGATCTCAATCAGCCTTATTCAGTATTTCCATATTAATAAACTGACAATATCATAACACAGCGCAAACACAGCGTATACAGTACACACTATGCTGCCATAGTGACGGATCATACGCTCGCGCCTGTTGTTGTTGTTCTTGTCGTCTTGAGTCGTGAGACTGGTTTGATGCAGCACTCCATGCTACTCTACCCTGTGCGAGCTTCTTCATCTCCCAGTACCTAATGCAACGTACATCCTTCTGAATCTGCTTAGTGTATTCATCTGTTGGTCTCCCTCTACGATTTTTACCCTCCACGCTGCCCTCCGATGGTAAATTTGTGATCCCATGATGCCTCAGAAAATGTCCTACCAATCGACCCCTTCTTCTAATGGAGTTGTGCCACAAACTCCTTCTCTTCCTCAATCTCCCCAAGCTTCTTCATCTCCCAATACTTGCTGCAACCTACATCCTTCTGAATCTGCTTAGTGCATTCATCTCTTGGTCTCCCTCTACGATTTTTACCCTCCACACTGCCCTCCAATGCTAAATTTGTGATCTCCTGATGCCTCAGAAAATTTCCTACAAACCGATCCCTTCTTCTAGTGGAGTTGTTCCACAAACTCCTCTTCTCCCCAATTCTATTCAATACCTCCTCATTAGTTATGTGATCTACCCATCTAATCTTCAGCATTCTTCTGTAGCACCACATTTCGAAAGCTTCTATTCTTTTCTTGTCTAAACTATTTATAGTCCATGTTTCTCTTCCATACATGGCTACTCTCCATACAAATATTTTCAGAAACGACTTACTGAAACTTAAATATATACTCGACGGTAACAAATTTCTCTTCTTCAGAAACGCTTTCCTTGCCATTGCCAGTCTACATTTTATATCCTCTCTACTTCGGCCATCATCAGTTCTTTTGCTCCCCAAATAGCAAAACTCCTTTACTGCTTTAAGTGTCTCATTTCATAATCTAATTCCCTCAGCATCACCCGATTCAATTTGACCACATTCCATTATCCTCGTTTTGCGTTTGTTGGTGTTCATCTTATATCGTCCTTTCAAGACACTGTCCATTCCGTTCAACTGCTTTTCCAAGTCCTTTGCTGTCTCTGACAGAATTACAATGTCATCGGCGAACCTCAAAGTTTTTATTTCTTCTCCATGGATTTTAATACCTACTCCGAACTTTTCTTTTGTTTCCTTTACTCCTTGCTCAATATGCAGATTGAATAACATCGAGGAGAGGCTACAAACCTGTCTCACTCCCTTCCAACCACTGCTTCCCTTTCGTGCCCCTCTACTCTTATAACTGCCATCTGGTTTCTGTACAAATTGTAAATAGCCTTTCGCTCCCTGTATTTTACCCCTGCCACCTTTAGAATTTGAAAGAGAGTATTCTAGTCAACATTGTCAAAAGATTTCTCTAAGTCTACAAATGCTAGAAACTTAGGTTTGCCTTTCCTTAATGTTTCTTCTGAGATACGTCGTAAGGTCTGTATTACGTGTTCCAACATTTACCGGTATAGCGGGAGAAAAGCGGCAACGTCCGCGGCTAATGGGTCCCATTTACCGTATTGCCCCGTGACGTGTCTGCGCAACTCCGAGTCACCGGGGCAGTCGCCTGGCCCCGACACAGGTGTCTCGGGGTCACCGCTGGTGTCCGCCGGCTAATAAGCGACATTTGACGTAATGAACGCCGAGTCGCCGGAGACACTAGTGGTGACGTTAATTGCCCTCGGCTAGTAGCGCTTTAATGGAAGTTGGGCGTGCGCCGTGCGGTGCCACGTGTCTCTCCGCGCAGATATAATGGCTGCGGAGCCTTCGCTAGCGCCCGCCTGCCACCTGCAGCCAGCGGAACAGACAGCCAACGGCAGCGCCCGCGCCTCGCGCATTGTTTGCTAATCGCCACCGTCCGTGCGAGTTGCGCCCTGCGGGGGCCACGGCCTCTCCACCAGTACGAGCGCTGCCGGGGTAAAAAGCAGAGACCGTTTGTTCGCCACGTCTAGCAATGCGGCACGGTTTTCGGGACACGCGGAATCCGGTGTGCGCGAGTGGCCAAATACGGGAGCCCTGCCTGACGTTTGAAGTCCAGCCGCGTCTTTCGGCGAGCTTGCCTGCCGCTCTCAGCTTCTCATTGCGGCTTTTCATTGCGTCCTACCCTTCGACCATAGATACTGTAGTTCAGTTCTTTTATCTTGGCTGTTCGCGCATGCCCGCCCAGACGCGGGAGATTGCTGCGTTGCCAGTTGTACGTGCCAAGAGAAGCAGCGCCATAAACTTACGTTTAGGGAGGAGCGCGGAGTTTATGAAGTAAAGCCACCACGGCCGCATTAAACCTTCCGCTGTTATAGAGACCTGCTCCCGGCATTCCGCGATGTGCGCGATTTTGTCATCATTGCACCTGTCGCCTGTGCAGACACAGGGTGTTTCGACTGCTTTGACATACTTTATCATTCGATTTCACAAAAACTATTTGGCCCAAAAATTTGACTTTTACACATCTTCTTGACTGATACCTTCCCCCCATCAATCACTTAATTTTGTTTCGATGTTCAACGCAGTTATTGTGTAGCATTAGATGTAGTAAACCACTGCACGAAATTTTGAAGAGTTTGCTTAGGTAAAAGTCCATAGCGTATACTTTCCGTATGGTCGATTTTAGTTGCCACTAGAAATTTCAAAAAATTACATTCAAACGAATAAAATTCATTAAGTAAGACACAGCCACACACTTTAACCATTACGCTAATGCAGGTCGTCATTAAATAATGTTCCTGGAGAACTTTAAAATATCACATAAAATACCCACAAACACTGTTCGTATGACTGTGAATTATCCACGTTTCGTCGAAGTACAATAGGAAATAAAACAATTACCGCTGTTCTTTAATGCGAAAAAGCGGTTAGTGGGAAAGATACAAACACCTTTCCTTGCTATCGCCTGAATTAGGTGGCTTATTGCTTGTTTGGTTTAATTAGTTAATAGAATATGAAGCAATTGGTATAAAGAAGACTTTTTCCAAACTTTCTATAAAAGAAAGTCTGCTATCAAGACATTGCTTTTGTTCAATTACTTTATTTATGACTGAACGTTTCTAAAACTGAAGACACTCGTCTGTGCTCTGCACTGCAGTCGAGTTCTGGCAACGTCGTTCTCTGTTCATTGGCTGACTGTGTTTTATGAGGTCAGATGTGCAGAACGAACCTAAACTCTGCCGCCGTCATAAATGACGCATATTTTAGTAGACTGGCCTTGCTGTGCAGAAGCTATAGGGCTGGTGTAGCTCGAGCATAAACCACGTGACTGTTGGCAAAACGTGGCGGGATTTCAAACCAGCGGTCTGCATCCTATGTTTGTATCGCATTTTCCCCTCTTTTCTCAATTGACTGCCAAACGCTCCCAACAGAAATTACTTTTTTATTTGCGAAAAATTATGCCAGAACTACATTTGACCTGGATTTGTTCACAGTACCATTTATAAAATCTAACAAAATACATCGAACGGCACTCTGGTAGGTAGCGGGACGAAATTACTATAAACTATCAGTTAAAGTAAAATCTCGTTAAAATTCTTTTAAACAGTAAGAGCGGGCTCGTGTCAATACTTTAAACACTGGATTCGGCGCGTTTTGAGCTCTAGTCACTTTTAAAAGAAAATGGGATGTGGGAATTATGTCAACTATAGGTGCCGAAATTGTTGACTTTAGGAGTAGGTCCATTTTAGAGTATCAATTTTAGGTGCACTTTAAAGATTCAGTTCCCACAATTTTTACAAAAGTTTAAAGTATCAGTTTAAAAAAAAACTTAAGTTGCTACACTTCTATTCTAACACAAAATTTTACTAACTCGCAGTTATCACAAACATTCTAACAACATTCAGACTTACAGGCATTGGAAGCACAGATTTCAGAAGACGAGGCATCATCTAACGAACGCTTTCTAGTGTGTGATTTACGGAGCTTAGGTTTCTTCGATTTCATATGCTCAGGAAAATCAAAAAGTGTTGGGATAGCATCACTACGTAGCCAGTTCCCTCCAGTCTTAGCCCTATAAAAACATCAGGATTGAAATTTACAGACACTGTAAATATAAATTATAAATATACATTGTAAATAATAACTAACCTATCAAAACACTTCTCCTCGAAGTGGTTCGATCAAAGGCGCGTATGTGCAGATGGGTTAAAGTTGTTACATTTCAGGGCCTGCATCCAAAGCTGCCTTCGGCTTTTATCATTAGGAAAACTATGAGTAGGAACGAGAAACAGTTATACTTACTTCTGTAACCGAATTATCACAGATACTTTCCAAAATGTAATATGAGTCTGACTTTACAGGCATTACTTTCAACACTTTAATTTACGTGATACTCTATTTCAAGTGTAAAAAACATATAAAAGTCACTTCAGCAGATTTCAATGAACGCATCTGCACTATCATAGAAACACTTACACGTGAAATGTAGTGCCATTTCCCCCGACAAAACGCTGAGTACAGCCATAAGCGCAACACGAAACAACCATGTTTTGCCAACATTCACGTGGCTTCAGCCCAGAGATATTGGAGCCACGAAAATGACGTCAGGGCCAGTCTGTTATATTTATGGTCGACGGTCTTACCGCAAATAACGACAATCCTTTGTGTAACAACTAGCTGTACCCGGTCACACTATGCTGCCGCTCAGTTTGGTGAAATCGAAAATAAAGGAAAGAGAAAGCATAGGTTTCTAAATGCAGTGGCAGATGCTGTGTAAGAACACAAGAGCACGTGAACACCCTAAAGCCGTCGGCACCCGGACCGTACATCCGAACGTTGAGCGTTGAGTGTGCCGAGTTTCTGACGTCATAGCGTGGAATAGCACGTTCGGGAGTCTTTCCGAACGTGCAGAGCAATATCTGGCACGTCAGATATTCTGAGCGTGCGTCTGAGCGTTGACCAATGAGATGGCACAATGCCACCTACGTCACACGCACGCTGCCTCCCTTCAGTACAGAGTTATGAGGCGCCATATTGGCACTCATTTCATGCCTATATGTATATATGCCGTTTCAGAGCACCAGCAAATTGAGAATCACTGGAAAACCCGTTGTTAGTTGTGTGTTTCGTTCCAATAAAATAATGAGAACATGATATTCGTGGCAAAAGAATTATTGTAGTTTGCGTATTATGAGAGTAGACTATTTGAAGGCAGCGACACACTGAAAAAAAAGGGTTCAAATGGCTCTGAGCACTATGGGACTTAACATCTATGGTCATCAGTCCTCTAGAACTTAGAACTACTTAAACCTAACTAACTTAAGGACATCACACAACATCCTGCGATCACGTGGCAGAGAAAATCCTTGACCATGCCGGGAATCGAACTCGGGAACCCAATCGTGGGAAGCGAGAACGCTACCGCACGACCGCGAGATGCGGGCAACACATTGGAGATCCACCCAAAATGCATTGTTCTCGGAACAATTTGTTATAATTAAATTTTATTTAATGACATTATTATTTACGATTAACGTTTTTAGCAAGGGGTAACACAATATGAGTAAGTAAAAGGAGCCTGTTGTTGGTTTACCAGCCGGCACGGTAACTCAGCGTGTTCGGTCAGAGGTTAGCTGCCCTCTGTAATAAAAAAACTGAGTTAATCGATCGACAACGAACTTAAACGGGTGTCTTACGACGTCCGCCCCGAGCAGATGCAACGAACTAAAGTGAACAAAGTGAGATAAAAAAAGCGAGTTCGGTCAGAGGGTTAGCTGCCCTCTGTAATTAAGAAACTGAGTTAATCGATCAACAACGAACTCAAACGGGTGTGTTACTACATCCTCCCCGAGCAGATACAAGAAACAAAAACGAACAAAATGAGATTAAAAAAGCGTAATGAGTAGCTTCTCAGTCCAATAATGAGTTTTTGTTGAGGCGGTGGTTATTGTCGTAACACTTTCAAATGTTTTTCGTAACATTAGCGTTTTTATTAGGTTCTCACACTTTATTATTGGTTTAATATAAGTATATGCTATAATATTTGATGTTGTTGTTGTTGTGTTGTTGTGGTCTTCAGTCCCGAGACTGGTTTGGTGCAGGTCTCCATGCTACCCTATCCTGTGCAAGCTTCTTCATCTCCGTACTTACTGCAACCTACATCCTTCTAAATCTGCTTAGTGCATTCTTCTGTAGCACCACATTTCGAAAGCTTCTATTCTCTTCTTGTCCAAACTATTTGTCGTACATGTTTCACTTCAACACATGGCTACACCCTATAAAAATACTTTCAGAAACGACTTCCTGATACTTAAATCTCTACTCGATGTTAACAAATTTCTCTTCTTCGAAAACGCTTTCCTTGCCATTGCCAGTCTACATTTTATATCTTCTCTACTTCGACCATCATCAGTTATTTTGCTCCACAAATAGCAAAATTCCTTTACTACTTTAAGTGTCTCATTTCCTAATCTAATTCCCTCAGCATCACCAAACTTAATTCGACTACATTCCATTATCCTCGTTTTGCTTTTGTTGATGTTCATCTTATATCGTGCTTTCAAGACACTGTATATTCCGTTCAACTGCTCTTCCAAGTCCTTTGCTGTCTCTGACAGAATTACAATGTCATCGGCGAACCTCAAAGTTTTTATTTCTTCTCCATGGATTTTAAAACCTACTACGAACTTATCTTTTGTTTACAGATTAAATAACATCGGGGAGAGGCTACAATCCTGTCTCACTCCCTTCCCAACCACCGCTTCCCTTTTATGCCCCTCGACTCTTATAACTGCCATCTGGCTTCTATACAAATTGTAAATAGCCTCTCGCTCCCTGTATTTCACCCCTGCCATCTTCAGAATTTGAAAGAGAGTATTCCAGTCAACATTGTCAAAAATGTAATTTCACCTTTTTTCAGGGTTGACTCTTTTAGATTGGCTTAATCTACAGGACAGCTTGCGCTACTTGCATAAAGATATTTTGCTCCTTTTTCTTTTACGCTTAATAATTCAGATGTTGCAAAGATTCTGCTACTGTGTACGAACATTGATCAAGTAAGACTGACCTTGGGGTTTTACTGAAATGTGGGAATGATGAAATAATGTTTATCTTATGCGGAGAAGTATTCCAAATTTGTATCGCACAGTTTGTAATGGAACTTTTATATGCCTATGTCCTTATTGATTGGATATGGTACTTTCCTTTTCGTGGACGATGGACGAAATGTGCGTTTTAATAGAGCTATCGTGGTAATTTACCGCGCGCCCGCATAGTAAACAGTGTGATTTACGAACACGAAACATCCCTCAAACTGCCGCTGGAGTGTGTTGCGATCGCGCATACCACGTTGGGACCCACGTACCGTATGCACAAGTCGCATCGTTTCAGAGCGTTCAGCAGCAAGTTGAACTTGGCACGCTCAACGTTAACGTTCGACAGCACCGTCCGTGTGCTGACGGATTAACCTTCCCCACCTTGCGGAGATATCGGTTATTTGTCTTTGAACACCATTAAACGTAACACAGATGCTGCGGTCTGAAAGATACGGCGCTTAAATCTACCGCGCTTCTGCTTCTCTAGACTCCGCGAAACTTGGCATCAGGGTCGTGAGCACACCTTCAGTAAAGCATATTTTAAGGAGCCTTTGCACATGCACAAATGGCGTATCGTAACTGCCTCACGGTACGAGGCCAACGAGAAAGACGGGCTGCGGTGCGTACGTCACGAAGGTAGGCGGTGTCGCTTGCCCGCTCTCTCAGCTCAGCAAACAAACTGCGTTTCTACACCTGTTAAATCGTTGCTGGGTGTGTATGTACAAACGAGAATAGCACCTTCTACGGGTATACACTGTTATGCAGTTTCATTGTTTAGTAGCCCCTTAACGATAGGAAGTCCATAGGCCTATTAATAATTTGTTACCGCTGTAGCGCGATTCAATAAAATTAAAATAACGCCAAAATGATCATCAGTTGCATAATACATCAAATCTTGTGTCAAATGAGGACTGTTACGCAGAAGAGACTAAATGCTATAAAAAGCCATGTCGATAGTTGATCTTAGCCCTCTAACGGTAAGGTTCGGGTTGGATCCGACGCCAGCGAGTCTGTGTTGTTTGTAACTCCCCACTCCCTTTTCTGAGAGCGCTGTGGTTGCAGCTACCCTACCAGCCAGTCGTCCCGAGAACGCCGAGGAGGCCACGTCAGTTTGGTGAGTGGCCTGCAGCTACCCTTTCTATCCGAAACCTACATTACCCGCGCTCGGGTTGGATCCGACCCCACCTTACTGGTTACGTCACACTTATTAGTTTCTTTTGTGGGGAGGATTCAACCCCACATTGATGTTTATATTACATCTAAGTTTTGTTTTCTCTTCTAGTATCTTCCTAAAAGGCGCACTAACTCCTTAGAACTCTTGAGGAGATATACAACGAGTTTCTCCGACAGGAGACTGAGTCAGAGGATGGCTACAATACCGATGCAGAAAACTGTTCAGAAACCGAGGATGATACTGATGACGAGGATGAAGTATTTCATTGTGTGGCAGGAGCAGTCGAGTTTGATAATACTCAGTCAGATGTAGATGATGAGAGAAATTTTGAGCTAGGCAAAGACTTCGAGACAATATGGACCAACAAACCCATCCATTCAAAATTTTCTAGGACACCAGCGTCAAATATTATTACTCTTCTCCCTGGTCCACGTGGGGAAGCAAGGGGGGTCACTAGTGAATTGGAAATATTTTTATTACTTATAGATTCGAAAACTATAGAAAAAATTGTTTTGTACACAAATCTTGAAATCGAGAAATCTAGGCAAAAGTACAATATAGTCCAGTGGTTTCATTCACAAACAGACAGCGTTGAAACAAAAGGGTTGATGGGCCTTGTCTTCGTAAGTGGTGTCCTAAAAAATTCTATGCTCAGTGTAGATGAGATGTTCTCAGCAACCTATGGACCTCCGGTATACCGTTGCACTATGTGCAAGAAAAAGTTTGCACTTCTTCTAAAAACCTCCTCTTCGATGATAAAGCCACCAGAAAGGCAAGAAAAATCAAAGACAAATTTGGGGCTTTCAGAGAAGTGTGGGACATGTTTGAATGTAACAGTGAAAAAAATTATAGTGCAGCTGAATATGTCACACTAGATGAGACTCTATTGAGTTTTCGGGGTGCCTGTCCATTCAAAATGTATATCTCATCCAAACCCAACAAATATGAGTTGAAAATAATGTCACTATGCGACGCAAGGACATTCCATTTTTTGTGTGGCTTTCCATACACTGGCAAGGACAACAGAATAAAGAGGAGACCTGGAGATTTGCCTTTACCTGCCCAGTATGTTTTGCGCCTGACGAAATCTATCAGGTGTTCTAATAGAAACATTACAGCGGACAATTGGTTCTCCTCACTAAAGGTGACTGCTGCCCTCCTCCAAACGAAACTCACCTTTGTAGGTACATTGAGAAGGAACAAACCGCAAATACCACGATCAATGCTGCTTTCCGCTCCAGTAGGCTCTTCAACATGTATGTATCAGGACGACAAAACTTTGGTGTCATTTACCCCAAAGAAAAACAAAAATGTTTTACTGATATCGTCTATGCACTTCTCTAAAGAGATAAATGAAAAACAAATAAGCCTGAAAATGTGCAGTTCTACAATCTAACTAAAGGAGGGGTCGATGTATTTGATATGCTATGCCACAGCAGGACCACAAAAAGAAAATCGAGAAGATGGCCCATGCGGCACTTTTATGCTATTTTAGATATCGCTGCTATAAATAGTTTTATCATTTACAAAAGCAATAGCAAAATGGACAGCTTTTCAAATGACGCGAGAATATCATTTCTCAAAAATCTTTCGCTCTCTTTGACAAAACCTCTTATGGAAAAGAGGTTGAATGACACACATATTCCCTGTGAGCTGCGTTCGTCTATTGGAAAACTTTTAGCAAAAGAACCAATCGAATTAGACAAGCCTACCCAAGCCAGCCACTAATGAAAAGGTGTGATTTTTGTGACAGATCAAAAGATAGGAAGGGGAATGCTGTTTGTAGTAAGTGTAAGCCTTTTATATGTGGGGAGCATAAAGTTATTATATGCCCTGGCTGTAAAGAAACTGAGATGTGATAAATTGTGTCAAATATGTCTTTTCAGGTCTGTATGTGATCGCTTCCAGGATAAAATTATACATTTTCTGTTTGTTCCTATTACATTATGTGTACAAAGACATTTATTATTGAGAACATTATATTTCGAAACTGCTGACACTATAATTATTTTCTACAATTAGTAAGAGATGTTTCTCATTTAATTCCTATCTTTAGAATTTCTAAAGCACTCTGGTTCCTAGTTGATGACTGAATCTATTGATTTTTACTATGTTCCCAATAATTTTATAGAGAATATTTCTATTAAGGTATTTTTTTGTAATCAAGTTGCTATTTTTTTCCAAAGTACTTTATATTCTTACTTATTGACTATAAAAATAAAAAAACTTGTTAAAACAAATATTATATGTGTTTAATTGATAATAAAACTTTTGCCCATTTTTCATGTTTTATTTTACCCCGACAAATCGATATTTGGAGGGTGGGGTCTGATCCAGCCCCAGCTTACCGTTTATGTCAGGAAACTTCACCTTACCGTTAGAGGGTTACATTTTGTTGTACGAGTAACAATCAGTCAGATTTCAGTAGAAGATGCAATTCTCGTTAGTACGTACGCACCCAGTTACGAGTTAACAGGCTGGGAAAAGCATTTTGTCTGCTGAGTTGAGCGAGCGAGCGAACACCGGCCTATCTTCGTGACTTACGCGCCGCGGTCTGTCTTTCCCATAGGCCTCGCTTAGGGGCCAAAAACGTACGAATTTGATAAACAACGTGCACGGTTCACGATGAGCGCAGTAACCCTTCCCACTCAACTAGGAGTTTAGGGCAGTGCCGCCAGGTAGGTGGTAACAAACTGCAGCAGACTAATATCCCCTTCGCTCGGCATAAATCCCTTTACATGATAGCAACTCCTCAGATACGCCAATTCACTCACTATACAGTAAAATTAGATTGGACATCAGTATATGTTAAAGTTGTACTGACAGTAAACCTGTTATGTGCGTTTCTGAATGAGTTATAGAATATTAAGTTATGCATTTCATCATACAGTAATCCGGGCCGGCCAGAGTGGCCGAGCGGATAGCCGGCACGGTAGCTCAGCGTGTTCGGTCCGAGGGTTAGCAGCTCTCTGTAATAAAATAACTGAGCTAATCGATCAACAACGAACTTACACGGATGTCTTACGACGTCCGCCCCGAGCAGCTGCAACGAAAAAAAAGAACAAAAAAAATTAAAAAAGTGGTTAGAGGCGCTATAGTCTGGAACGGCGGACCGCTGATGTCACAGGTACGAATCCTGCCTCGGGCATGGATGTGTGTGATGTCCTTAGGTTAGTTAGGTTTAAGTAGTTCTAAGTCTAGGGGACTGATGACCTTAGAAGTTAAGTCCCATAGATTAGATTAGATTAATACTTGTTCCATAGATCATGAATACGACACTTCGTAATGATGTGGAACGTGTCAGGT
Source organism: Schistocerca gregaria (assembly GCF_023897955.1). NCBI lineage: Eukaryota > Metazoa > Arthropoda > Insecta > Orthoptera > Acrididae > Schistocerca > Schistocerca gregaria. The sequence goes on from NC_064924.1 coordinate 493,905,789, forward strand.
TAATGAAAGATGTCTGTACAAGATATTACATTACACAAAATATTGCATGACACTAATGCTTAAGTTAGTTTTTTCCCCTCCCTTAATTTATATCTAAAAATTCAGCCAATGAGTAGAAGGAGTTGTCATCTAGAAATTCTTTTAATTTATTTTTAAATGTTGGTTGACTATCTGTCAGGCTTTTGATGCTGTTTGGTAGGTGACCAAAGACTTTTGTGGCAGCATAATTTACCCCCTTCTGTGCCAAAGTCAGATTTAACCCTGCATAGTGAAGATCATCCTTTCTCCTGGTGTTATAGCTGTGCACACTGCTATTACTTTTGAACTGGGCTGGATTATTAACAACAAATTTCATAAGTGAATATATATACTGTGAGGTTACTGTGAGGATCCCTAGATCCTTAAATAGATGTCTGCAAGATGACCGTGGGTGGGCTCCAGCAATTATTCTGATTACACGTTTTTGAGCAATGAATACTTTTCTACTCAAAGATGAATTACCCCACAATATGATGCCATACGAAAGCAGTGAATGAAAGTAGGCATAGTAAGCTAACTTACTGAGATTCTTATCACCAAAATTTGCAATAACCCTAATAGCATACGTAGCCGAACTCAGACGTTTCAGCAGACCATCACTGTGTTGCTTCCAGTGCTCAGAGCCTTTTGAACCATACAGTAATCCATTTGCGGACTTGAGAATCATAAGGGTCTAAAGCACATCTTCGTCCGTTTTGAGACTGTAGCATTTATTCATGGTTCTGAAATCTGTTGATCTTATCGTGAGACTGGTCTGTCTGTGCAGTAGGCCCACACTGTATATATGAAAATTCACAAAAAGCTGCATCACTGGTTTCTCTGATATTTACTTAAATGTGCGATCGAGTGCGGAGTGCTTTAGGCCGTTATGGATCTCTGAGCCTCATTTGTATTCTAGTCAGGTGAATATGTTGGTAGACATTACTACTTGAGTTTAATCATTTAACGGCTGTTTGTGTTTAGAGTTGGTAGTTTACTATGCGGGAATCGGCTTTCGTGTGCAGTGAAAACATGAACTATGTTGAACCTATTTTAAATGCTAACAGAAAAGTAAAGCTGTGAGGACGGGTCGTGAATCGTGCTCGTGTGGCACAGTCGGTAGAGCGTTCGAGTCACAGTCCGGCGCACAGCTTTTATTTGCCAGGAACTTTCATATCGGTACACATTCCTCTGCAGAGTGAAAATTTCATTCTCGGAACAGAAAGGCAAATTATCACGAAAAGTTAGCCACAAAGGAAGCAGGTCCTCCGAGGACAGATCCTTTGATTGAGAGAGCGACAAAATCGAGTAAGTGTGATTACAAGCGATCATTTAACAAGGGAAGTGAACAGTTAGCACAAGTTATTGTGTGTGTGCAGAGTAAAAATATCGGATTTTTCAGCCTGAAAGAAAACTGGTGAACTGATGCATCTGTTAGCGATTTTGTACATTCGTCCGAACAAATGCAAAATGGAAAAGCACTATAACTCCCACTTCCACAAAAATGCGAAACCGAGAGTTGCGAAAGCTTACACATTATTTCGTTATTGCCATAAACTGTACTTAATTATGTACAAAACAACAAAATTCCCCAAAATTTATTCTTATTGTTTTTGTTTTACCGTTTAATATCCCTGTTTTGAAACTGATGTTGACAAGAACCAAGTTTGGTTTTATATATGACATTTATTAAATTGATCCTTACAGATTTTAAAATCACTTGTAAAATCTCACCTGTTGATTTGTTGTCTTTTCGTCTCTGTTTATACTGCATATCCATTAGCCGAAGAGCGAGCTGATTGGACGTCACCCTCCCCTCAACCAATATGGGCGAAGCCGGTGAAGTAACAACGAAGAAAGGAAATAATCGTTCAAGATTTCAGGCCTACAGCTCCCTATTATGCTTGAGGTGTCTTTAAATTTATAAGAAACAAACAAAAATTATGCATTCATCACAACAAAATATGGGTCCACTTCAGTAAGGCGTCTCTGTTTGTAAGCAGCTTAGCCCACCTTCTGCTGAAGCGGCTTCTCTGAAATATTGTTGAAATAGTGCACCAATTTGTCTTCAGCATAATTAACTGTTGGGTGAGAGGGCAAAGCCACAACGAGTAAGAGGGAATAATATTTCGAAGACCATTCACATTTAAATATCGAAGTTCAATAAAAATTTACATATTTCTTATAATGAAATTATTTATATCCTGAATTCAAACAACTTCCATAAGAATACAAAACCAAATTTAGAACAAGAATATGTAAAAGGACACCAACGCAAACAGTCACAACCCAGGAACCCCAGTCGCCATTGAAGAATCACGTGACAGTATTCACAGGCATTCGTAGGAGGGCAGTTACAGTCAAATCACTACAACGGACTAAACACTAAGATTACATTTAAAGAATAATCAGAGCCACAACAATTTTTTGTCTGAAAGCTAAAACACTTTATAATTTTTAAACCAAGGCATGTAAATGTTAAAAATTAATTGGATAGTGAGTTTGACTTGGCTTGGCATCAACGGTCACAAATAATTTAAACTTTGGAATTTTTTAAAGCAGCCTCTATTTTAAATGGCACTAAACATAATAAATGTTACAGGTTAATCCTGCTACTCTGATGAAAAATGCTATACACTTACGCTCTTTCGGGACATATTAACCCAGTATGGTATTTAAAGGGCATGATAATTACAAATTGTTGAAAATTGTTGTAATTTTAAATGTTGGTTTGTTTCTTACATTATAAACAAATTTTACAATATTACATGCCAACAGTCTCAACAGTGGTGTACTTATAGATTTGGCCCTCAATGAGCTGTTGCGCAAGAGAGAGTTACTTAGCATGTAAAATGAAAATCACAGTTGGAAGGGGTTTCTTTCCATAAAATGATGATTAGGGACCCTAGGCGGGTCAACCAAACGTCAGGGGGTTTTAACAAGAATGCTTTTACTTGTTCACTTTGCCTACTGGATCGGGTCGTTGGCTCGGGCTGAAGGCCTGTTATGAGACCAAACCTGTTAATTGAAAACTGCCCCCTTCACTAATTTTGATTATTATTTAATAACTAAATAGTGTTCAGGGAACTGATCACTACTAAACAAACAAGGATAGCACTGAACACATTTACTGAACAACAATCTTCCTAACATCAAACTGAACAATGACATACATTTATAAGTGATAAAATTAAGCTAGCAATGGCAATGGCCCTTAAATTCCAAAACTAACTCTCAAGGTCGGATAACGCATGTGTACTTATTTTCTACTCTCTCCCCTTGTCAGACGGCATTAAATACGTCAGACAAACCTACTGCAATTAACAAATTCTCAATATAAGCGTGGCTGGAAAACTGAGCTCTGGTAATCACAGGCGTGCGTAATATCGGAATAAATGCCGAAGCTGAGCATCACGTTACCGAATGCAGCGTCGTGGACAGGTCAGCAAGCTGCCGATGGCGTCTGCGCCGTCGAGGAGCCTCAATTGTAATAAAAGTGAACCTATTTTCGCGAACAGGCTTCCTGTTTGTAAACTCCTATTCAAAAGCTAATTCTGCTTTCTTTCCAATCGTCTCGCACTCGTTAAGATGGGGCTCACCAGCCCAAAGGCGGAATCCAGTAACGTCCTTAATGAAGTGTGGCTCAAGGAAATTGCTCTGCTCCTGGCAGCTTCCTGTGAGACAGTATTCCCAACCGTAATTAGCAGAATCAGCCTGTCTCTAACAGTAAAATATGACAGTACCCCTAACTGAACACTAGTTTCAATTGCAACTGGCAGACTTATCCAAAGTCTTGCACAAAACACTGAAAAGAATTTACTCTCCTACAGCAGAGCCAAAAGCACGACGTCCGCTCGCTACAGGAGCTAAGACGCTTCTCCACGATAACAGCTCCAAAAACTTCCCTCTGCAAAAATCAGCACCCCCACGCTATTTTTCGAGCTTGCCAATCCCGTGGCTCTAGACCAGCACAGTTCGCTCCCACTATTATTTCCTGGCTTCTTCCAGCCAATCAAAACATTCCACGCCTTACTGCGCCTAGAATGTTCTGGAACAAACTGAAATTCCGTTCAAAATTTAACCCACCAATCGTGTCTCTCCTTTCGCCCTCGCGCGGGAAAAGGTCATTGCACTAGCTTAACCGCGTTTCTTAGAAAGCCCCAGGTAACGTTAAGATTCGTAGAAGGCTCCCTTAGCCGCCAGCACAACTCTGCCTCTGTTGTCCGCGCAATGGGTGCCTACATACACCGGCGGCGCGTCTCCCCCAGTGGAACGCTTTCGCATGCCGACTCGTAATGGTCAGTTGTAAACTTCCGCACCCCTCTGCACTGCCTTTGAGCAGTGACGCTCGTCCGATCCAGCCAAACTCCGTGAAAATATCACCTGAACCCCGGCTTCATGCAACACGCGAATTTCTTAAAGTTAATGCGCGTCTTATGCCGTCTGATACTCCCTATTTTAATTTCAATAGGCTGATTGCCTGATAAATAACATAATAACCGATATCTACCTCGTCTTTGCAACAATTATTATATTACAGTAAGGTGCCAAATACTGCTACCTTACACGGTAAAAATAAGAATAGAATTTTACTTAGAAGTCCACATTTCAGGCAGTGGTACCTAGCGGGAGATTTACAAACATGTTTGTTACAATTTGAACACTTCATTGGCGTCTTGTTGTCACAGTTTGATGGACGGAATTTGCATCTGTCATGTTTGCAGTTTTGGCTGCTACCACTGGAGCTGGACTTCATGTTTCTATTCTTCTAACGATGGCAGCTGACTGCACATTTCGTGGCAGCACATTTCTAACTTCATGTAACTAGGAGTCTTTCCCAATGCATCGAGAAATATTCTTCTTTTTTAAAACAACATTTTGTTACCCACTCTGGATTTATTTGTCTCCACAGAACAAAAGCAATGTAAGCAGATGTATCAGTAACATTGTAGGAAATGATCACCGGCCAGCGGTTTGATTTCCTCTTGCTTGTGTAGGCGCCAGTAAGCCGATCCAATGCCAACTCCTCCCATATTTGCATTGTTTGGTTTTTCTGTCTGCTCTGTTGCTTGTTTCCTCACTGTTCTTAATTGTTCTCATCGGGACAACCTGTTCATTCTTCCTTGGAACGTAAGATACGACCGTGATATCCATAGTAAAAAAGAACTTCGAAGAGTGAACACCTTCTTTGCTTGATATATTATTAGAGATCAGGCGTTTTTACCTCACTGTCCCCAGCACTGTAAAATATCTTTTGAGAAGTCTTTGGCCTAATGCATATGATGACAAGAAACTCTCACTTACGGCATTTTTTCCTTTCAGCTCATGTGTCAGATGCATAACGACCTTCATACACTGATGTTTTACAGGAGCTTGTCCAGGAAATTTTCCTCTGTATGTTTGTTCCTTCAAAACATCAGTAGTAGCACTGTCACACAGGTACATAGTTACCCTGTATTTGGAGGGGTTTATACAGTTTTAATGGTTTATGTCCTCGGCAATTTACTAGATGTTCATCCACAGTTACATTTGCGCTAGGATTATATAGCACTGATACCTTTTCCACCCATTTATCCGACGGAACTCTCATAAGTTCCAACTTGTCATTTACTCTTAGCAGGACAGATGGCTTTACCTGTTTCTGGATCACACAGACTTTGTCGATTCACCACATTAGTTCTACATACCACCCAGTAACAACAGGCCAGTATAAGCTTCAAATGTAATTTCATTTAACGCATCCCAACTATCCCCATAAACTCTTTGACCCTCAATATAAATTCCACCTCAATATCTGATTATTATTCATCCTAATTTGAAAAAGTGGTTTTACATCACTTACTCTGGCGATAGTTTTGTAATGTTCGCACTAGATGCTCTTCCACTTCTAAGCTCCAAGTGATTTTTTACTTACTCTGGCGATAGTTTTGTAATGTTCGCACTAGATGCTCTTCCAGTTCTAAGCTCCAAGCGATTTTTTTGTCTTTAGACTGAATCAGTTATCTTTAGACTGAATCATTTGAGCAGCTTTCACGTTGATATTACAGATATAAATATCTAAAATGTCTTCTGAATCAGATAAAAGATGAATGTTGTCATCATTGGTGTGATTTTCTTTTGCAGAAACATTCTCCTCGCTATCAAATACATTTACTAATGCTTCCAATTGCTCGTCGAAAGGAACTCGTCTTACCATGACAGTCACAAGTCAGTTACTACGATAGATACATAAACTGCGTCTGCACACTACAGTTGATAAAATGTTACTGTTAGCGATAAAATTGTATAATAATTTGAAGGCAATCAGCGACTTTCACTTTTGCGTAACCTTCACAGATTTCAACAATAAGGAATCAGATATTTACCTTTTCATGTACCTCAGACATGTAGAAAAAAACTTAACAATAATATTTGTAAATTCTGTGAATTTTTAAGGCCCCCCCAGGTCACAAATATAACAAATTTTAGCAAGGGAGGAGAAAAGTAATTTTTTTAAGTTGAGCTTAAAGGTATTTAGAATGTTTAAAAAAATAAAGGCATCAATTTAGGAGCGAAACCACTTAAATATTAAAAAATTGCAGTAGAATAAAATCCTTTTCGTGTCATATTGACCCGAGGGTAACACACGCTTAACTTAAGAAAAAATATCTGCTTCAGATTTAATAATTATAAGAAATTCAGGACGGGAACGGTCAGCAGTGCAGCAAAATTTATACTGATGTTGTTAAAGACTACTAAACGAAAAATGCAGTACAGCAGCCCTTTAGTAGCAACTGTCGTTTGTGAATTAAACTACTTAATAGTACAGGTATCAAACCTACAGCACAACGCTCTGTGATGACGCTTAAATCTGATTCAGACTGCACGAGAGATTTGCAACTTAAGAAACATGCAAACGTTCCTAGGCTACAAATGTGTTGTAACCAATTTGCCCAGTATGGAGAAGTCATCTAATTCTTAGGATTACCGTAACAAAGACTGAATCAACTCTGTTCTCCAAAATGATGAAAGATATTACAATCTGACTGTTCTCATTAAACACACTGAAAGTTGAATATAAACACTAAGGATGTTCGCTCAACAGCCTGGTCTCAATTTACATTCAAACGTTTATTACGAAATACCAAACGCGCAAAGCCTACCACGTATGTTACTTGCCCTGCATTTACCCAGACTGAAAACAGGAATCCACTACCATTTAAATTTGTAATTTCTCCTATAATGCAATAGAGCATGCTGGTACTGCAGATTTGATAGTGTAAAATTAGTCACACGCCGTCAAGCCACATAAATTAAAAAAAAAAAAAACTGCATCACATTACAGCAATAAAAGAATTGCTCATCAAAGCAATTGTAATCTTTTCAAATAGCCATGTCGATTAATGCGAGTACATTCAAATTCTCGGTAAACGCAGTTAACAGTTGTTGTGGTTAGTTAGGTCAGTGTAGGCTAAGTCGTCGGCGAGGGAGGAACTGCGTTCCTGTTGAGGATAAAGAAGAGTACGCCATTCGTTTGAGAACTACGAGTGCCGAGAGTTGTCACACCTTCTCAGAAGAAGCACTTATATTCAATTTTGGCGTATTCATTAGCTTAAAATCTTATACCCGGTGCTTGTTTATTTATCAGGCACAGTTCAGCACTTTATTAACTGCGTAGTATGGGGAGTTCAAAAAAGTCTAATCATGTTTCCGAACACAAGCTGTAACATTTCTTCTGTAACAGAAGCGGTGAAAGTGGATATTGCAGTTTTCAATTCATCGATGGATTTTGGACGGTTTATATAGAGAGTTGCTTTCGCTGCACCCAGTAGAAAAAGTCAGGTGGTGTTAGGGCAGGCGATCGTGCAGGTCAAAGTCCCTGTGAAATTACGCGATCACCAAGATCATGAGCAAGCAGTGACATTGAAACGCGAGCTGTAAGCGCGGTTGCACCAGCTTGTTGAAAATAATCGTTCAGTATTTCACTTAACACTAGTTCTCCTGTGAATGTGTACAGAATATCAGTGCACTATCGTTGTGCGGTTATTATTGCCTTGAAAAATATGAGACCCACAATCCGACGTCTAGAAATTGCAATCCAAACTCCTATTTTCACAGAATGAAGTGGCTCCTCATGAATACACAATGGATTGGCAATACTCTACATACGAGAATTTTGCGTGTTTATGTAATGAAACCACGCCTCATCAGTGTAGAACGTTTAATTAAGAATATCCCTTCCATTTTGTTGGACGAAATTTTTGAACCATTGACAATAATGCAGTCTCTTGCCATGATCAGTATTTTTCAGTTCTTGTACTGTGTCACTTTGTATGGGAAAAGTTATAATTTATTCCTTACAGCTGTGTGGGCCGTTCCGACACAAACATCGATATCCTGGGCGAGTTTACTTACTGGCTTGTTCGGCCTCATGGATATTTTATCGGAAATATCGAGTAGTGTATCCTCAGACGAAGGACCACTTCTCGGTGCATCTGTCACTGAACTCGTACTTCGAAATTTGTTAATCACATCTCGCACAGTATCGTAGTGTGGGAGTGTTGTCTTCGGGAAAACTAAATTAAGTGTTTGACTAACTGAAACTGTGTATTTACCGTCAGCTTTGAACACATTTTCGACTAAAAACACACGTTCTCCAATGGTTAGCATTTTAACAGTGACAAAAACGAAACAAACGAACAAAGGAACTAACCTTAAACGTTCACGTCAACACATAAGACACTAACTAACGATACTACTGACGCTGGCTGAGATAAACGTAACAGTGGAATATTGGGAGAGTCCACTTGAAGGGAAAACCCAGGCAGGCGAACAATCATACGGTACGTGCGGCTAACAATCATACGGCACTGCGAAGAGACTTCTTGAACACCCCACACATAAAAAGCGCTGTTTGCATCACGCCACACACTTATATTAGTGCTTCAAGAGCCTCTGGTAGTAGTTAGATCCCACATAGGGCGATAGCTCCCTCAGCACCAGCAGCGCCTAAGAATACTGTTAGCTGACATATCGTCTCATAAGAAACGTCTTACATTACACGTCGTCAGTATCCTTCAGCACATTTCGTGAGTCTGTGTATTTACCAGACCGTCTTCAGTAGTGGTAGGGATTCTTGGTTACTGTGTACAGATGCGATCAGAATTGGTGATCCTTCGCTCACAGCTCCAGGAAACGTTGTCTCTGGCCACTCAGCATGTGGTTGCTGTCACCGGACATCACTGTGGGGAGCTGGCCGGGGAGATCGGGCGGATGTCCAGTACGTCATTTGTTTCACCCGATAGATCTAGTACTGTGGCCGCCAACGGCACTGCCCCCATGAGGTCGATTCCTCACACGTGGTTGAGTGGTAGGTCGTTCCGAGGTGCGGCCGGCAACGAAAGACATTCCGAGGGTCCTCACCAGTTCGTCTGACTAACAGGTTTCTGGCGCGATCTGTGGCTGAAGAAGTTCCTGAGCCAGATGATGTTGCTTGCCCGGATCCAGAGGAATCCTCTCGCCTGCAGGATCGGGGCATTCACAGACGGTGGGATTACTGATAGTTGGGAACTTCAGCGTTAGGCGAATAAGGGGAGGAAATCCCATATGCACTCTGTGTGCATACTGTCAGGAGACGTTCCAGATGTCCTATGTGCTTCTGCATACCATGAAGAGCACAGGGTGCAGGCAGCTGCAGATGGTGGCTCATGTCCGCACTAACGATGTCTGGAAGAGATTCTGATTTTGGATGGCTAGCTGAAGTAATAAAGACTGTGATCCTTTAGTACAGAGATGAGTGGTGGGTCTGAATCAAGAGCTCAGACAGTTCTGCGACTGTATAGATTGCTGATTACTCGTTTTGCACCCCAGGGAGGTAGGTTTCCAGGTTATACTAAGTATGTCAGGAGTCCACGACACGCAGGAAGTGGGTAGGTGGGTAGATGGGTAGCGTAGGCTGCTTAGAGGGGACTGGGCGGGTTTTTAGATTAGATAGCATCGGAAACGTGCAGAAAAGGCTTCAGTTTCAAATTGTGCAGGACGAACACAGGAAGAGGGCAGACGCGGGAACAGTCAATTTTGTAGTTGTACACTGTCGTACCTCTGTCGAAGAAGAGCCAGAGCTCCAAGCACTAATAGAAAATACTGATTCTCAAATTGTTATAGATGTAGACAGGTGGCTAAAGTTGAAAATAGATTCAACCGAAAGTCTTTCAAAGAATCTAACCGCGTTTAAAAAGGATAGATTACATACGATAGGCGGTGGAGCGTTTTTGCTGTCAGAAATTACCTTGTAGTGAAAATGCAGTAGATAGTTGCTATGAGATGGTATCGAAAATGTTATACATGACAATCCGAATAAATTAACAATTCGTTCTTTTTATAGACACCCTCCGCCTCCGAAGAAGATGATATAATTGTTGAACAGTTCAAAGAAAATTTGAGTGTTGTGTTAAATAGGTACCGCACTCACACGATTATACCTTGTGGTGACTTCAATCTACCCTCGATATGTCGGCGAAAATACACGTTTAAATTCGGTGGTAGGCACAAAACATCGTCCTAAATCGTACTGAATGCCACGGCGCAGTGCACGGCTGAACGCCTGCATTGTGTGGACATCATACGCGAGGAATGTACAGCTCAATTTACATCCGAGTGCATGTGCACGAGACACTCTTGACTGTTGTATCGGGTGCCCAATAAGAATGCAGAAATTTAAATTGTACAAAAGTTTTGTTCCGATCCGTTAGTAATACTTGCTATAGCTCAATTTTCATTTAAATCCATCACAGTTCGTGGAAATGATTCACTCTACCGTCTAAACTTCTTAAAATTTTTTAGTGACACAAGGAAAAATGTATATAATTGTCAGGCGATGAAACGTACCCGACCGATCAACAATTCGGGGACTAATTGAAAAGTTTCGGGAAAGTGATTCAATTTCTGAATTTAAATCATAAAAGCGATGTTGTTCAACAAAGTCTGGTCGAAGTATTGCCAAATTAAATGAGCGTTTAGAGAAACAGTTCTCGAAACTTGATTCATAGTCCACCATATACAACCGAACATTTCCAGTAGCTCCGTGCAGCGACTTTTGAGAAGGGTTTTTATCTACACCTTCGTACGGCTTAGCTGACGCAATTAACTACTGCTAACCGACTACGGAGAGCGATCTAAAATGATGTACTCGGCTGAAAGCATTTATTTGGCTTTCTTTTAAGCGAAACAAAGGTTTAGTAAAACAGTCATTCACCTAATTTGAGAGTGGAACATAGATGGCAGGTCAGTATAGAGTGACTTACCATATGTCATTTTACACCGACGGATTTTATTATCATTTATTTCCTGTTTTTGCCTACCCATTCCACACAGGAGGATATTCCAAACTGTAATTTTTTCGGAATGAGAGCAAATTCAGGAAGAATATCTACCGGAAAAAATGGTTCAAACTGCTCTGAGCGCTATGGGACTTAACATCACAGGTCATCAGTCCCCTACAACTTAGAACTACTTAAACCTAAATAACCTAAGGACATCACACGCATCCATGCCTTAAGGCAGGATTCGAACCTGTGACCGTAGCAGTCGCTCGGTTCCGGACTGAAGGCCCTAGAACCGATCGGCCACCGCGGCTTGCTGTCTACAGTACAGTGCCGGGAAGAAGTGCGGCTTCAAAGGGTAATAATCGCTTTTGGCAGAGGTGAGGTGGGCTGGCTACATACATCGAAGCAATTTTCAGTCTCTTAAGCTACACTTTGAAAACGAGCAAGAAACAGATAAGAAATCTTCGGTGGTGTTGAGAGGCAGATGGGATGGTATCGGCTAACGTTAAGAGCGGAACCGGAACGTGAGCTTATTAACTATGTGAAATTTTTAGAGTCTCATTTGTTTGGCATGTCTGTGGCTGAAGTAAGACAACTTGCATCCCAAATAGCAAAAGTAAATAACAGATTATGGAAGAGAAGGAAATGGTTGGTGAGGACTGGGTTGCTGGTCTTTTAAAGAGAAATTCAGGAATTAGACTTCGAGAACCTGTGGCGTCATCGGGCGCCAGGACAGCTGGTTATAGCAGGCCTATGATGCAACAATTCTTTTTTATTCACGAAGAAGTTCTGAAGAAATAAGGAAATTCTCCCTGCAACATTTACTACATGGACAAGTCTAGTCTAAGCACAAGAAGCTGTAAATATGTTTGCTCAGACTGGAAAGAAACAACTGATTCGTTAACCAGTGCAGAAAAAAGAGTGTTTGTGACTGAAGTAATCTGAAGTCATTATACCCATGCTGAATTGTCCCAGAAACAAATAGAAGAACTACCTGATGGGGTTGCATTAGGAATAGTTGGTGTTACAATAGAAATCGAATAGAAAGTTTTGCAATGGGGTCAGTCATGCCAAGAAAATGGTATAATTTTGGTAAATTTACCCGCTCATTGCATACATAGTCTTCAACTGTTAGATGTCTAATCCTCTTTTTTCCCATCTTCAGTCTCCTGACTGTTTCGATGCGGCCCTCCACGAATACCTCTTCTGTACCAACCTCTTCATCTCGGAGAAGCTCTTTCAGCCTACATCCTCAATTATTTGCTTGATTTATTTCAATCTCTGTTTTCTTCTACAGCTCTCATTAGTACCATGGAAATTATTCCTTGACGTCTTATCAGATGTCCTACAATCCTGTCCTTTCTTCTTAGCAGTGTTTTGCATACATTCCTTTCCTCGCCGATTCACTGGAGAACATCCTCATTCCTTACTATATCAGTCAACCTAATTTTCAACATTCTCCTGTAGCATCACAGCTCAAATACTTCTATTCTCTTCTTTTCCGGTTTTCCCTCAGTAAATGTTTCACTACCATATAATGCTGTGCTCCAAACGCACATCCTCAGAAATTTCTTCCGCAAATTAAGGCCTATTTTTAATACTAGTACACTTCTGTTCACTAGGTATGCCCATTTCTCCACTGCTAGTCTGTTTATTATGTCACTCTTGCTCCGTGCGTTATTGGTTATTTTGCTGCCTAGTTAGCATAATTCCTTAACTTCTTCTGCTCCATGATCACCAACCCTGATGCTAAGTTTCTTACTGTTCTCGTTTCTGCTACTTCTCATTATTTTCTTCTTTCTTCGATTTACTCTTAATCTGCATTCTGTGTTTATTAGACTCTTAGTTCCGTTCACCTTCCTCACTGTCACTGGGGATAGTAATGTCATCAGTGAATCTTATCATTGTTATTCTTTCAACTTTACTTGTAATTCCACTGTTGAATCTCTCTTTTATTGCCATATTGCTTCTTCGACATATAGGTTGAACATTAGGAGCGAAAGACTGAAAGCCTTCTGCTTACCTTTCAAATCTTGACTTGTATAATAAAATGGGAAGGTACTGTTAATCAGAACACAGGGAGAAGTTTTGATCTGAATGACAATAGATTTATTCATCCTTAACATCACAAGACATCAAAAATGACTAAAGAAACGTCACACAAACATTTTTATTTGACAAACGTTTTCACTAACATGGGGTCTATGGTGGACAAAGTAATCAGTTGGGGATCGACACACGACACTAACCGGAACACTAATCGCTTTATCTGACTTCATACATGTGAATCCGGGTTATGGCACAAAACTATGCCACCATCAAGCATCTATATTCTACCATTCCAAAAAGAAAAATAAGATTTGATAAAACAGGGTGCTGAAAAACATACATTGTAGCCCTACGCCGTAGCAGCGAATAGTCTACCCTCCTGGTGGTCAGGGAAGCACACCACGATGCGTTCGCCGACTGAAGTCATGTACGGCAGCAATCTGTTATAAATGGCGCGCGCCCCAAGAATGCAAGTACACAGTCTCACGTTCGCTTAATTCGGAAGGCAGGTACTTTCCTATGAGCCTCTGAAACCCCAGTGGATTCCAGTGTGCAGGTGGACCTGCCTGCTGGTCTGCAAACCAATTTGATGCCATGCCATGAATGTGTATCACGGAATATGTCAAATGTTCAGACAGCTGGCTCAAGACAAATAAGTACACCAACACATCACTCGTTGTGTGCGTGATGCTAGAAGCATCTGATGGTTCGGAAGGTGACTGGCACAGGCTCTAAGTGGCACACTAGCAAAGGACACAAGTCTCACCATTTATGTAGAGAGCTGCAGTACTAGCGAAGTGCCAGTAGAAGAGTGATCTCTTATCTCCCTCTCCACTTTCCTTCTCATCTCGGTAGCAAAGCACATTTTACCTGTTAGGCTTCCCACACTTTAGCACAAGCCAATCACGAGCTGGTGCAAGGCGTTCGATGCTCAGAGAGCGCCCCCCCCCCCTTGCTGATTTGACCAATCAGAGACATTAAAGTTAATTGGGAGAAAAGGAAAAAAAAAGATTGATGCTTTTAAGCTTCCAAAGAATGGCCATAAACTTGATAAAAGACTCGTGCTTTCACAGATATGTTTTGTAACAGAGGCTGGACGTCTGCTCGCCATTGGCCCTGTCCCACAGAAATTCGCAGGACGCTCACAGTTGTTTTGTGGGCTTCCTGCGTAACAAGGGCCAATCCTCTGCTTTATTGCCGGTCTACTATCTGCTGGCCATTGCAGCAGCGACTTCTCGGCGCTAGTCAGTCTACCTGCACACAGCTCTCTCCCGACTGGCGCCAACCAACAATGACACTGCAGAACTCGTCCATCTGGAAATGTTTCCACCCAGGTTCCGCAGAAAAAAAGCGCTTCCCTCGGCCCACCGTCGCCGTGTGTTTTACTGCAGTCATTTAAATCGGCACCCTATTCCATTGAACGCAGGTAAACCTTACCGCTATTCCTTCCCTAAAGCATGCAAGCAAGAGCATCAACTACTGCCCACCATCATCATGATGTATGAAGTCAAAATTGCAATAAAAATCATATTCCCTAAGAACATGGAGCAGCATAACACCGAATCTGAAGTCAGAGTGCCCTGTAACCTCACAAGGCTACAGCTCTGTCTTACACCCGTTGTAATCATGCACTTCGTTCTTGGTCTTCCACTCTTATTGTTCCCTCTTGGCTCTTCTACGTAATGTATATTACCCATCTTTCTCTATACCCTAACCCTATTTTTCTCAGAATTGCAAACATCTTGCGCCGTTTTTCCTTCTCAAGCCCTTTTTTTAAGTCGACAAATCCTATGAATATATCTCGATTTTTCTTTAGTCTTTCTCATTCCGTGGGTCCCTTAACACCTGCTATGGTCAAGAAGCAACTAGATGGTTCAACTGCTATCCTGGAAGATCAAAATCTGTCTTTTATCTGCTAAAGCTTATGGTAAAGCAGCAACTATTGTTAATTCTTATTACTGCTGAAAGTGGCTCTGAGCACTATGCGACTTAACTTCTGAGGTCATCAGTAGCCTAGACTTAGAACTAATTAAACCTAACTAACCTAAGGACATCTCGCACATCCATGCCCGAGGCAGGATTCGAACCTGCGACCGTAGCGGTCGCTCGGTTCCAGACTGCAGCGTCTAGAACCGCACGGCCACTCCGGCCGGCTGCTGAAAGTGACTTCGAACATGCTGGACTCTGGATTCTCAACCCGGACATATTCCCAGAGCACCTGTTTGCTCTGATGGGAACGTTCGAGAAGACTTCCACTGTGCTAGTCAAAAGTCCATATGTAATACAACTTAGGCAGAAGTATTAAGAGAAGATTTAGCGAGAAAAACGTGTTGCACGAACCAAACCTAAAAAAAACAAATTAACTTTGGAAGAGTTTGATGACCTGGCTGATGATTCAGATGACTGTCATTGCTTGTACTGCAACGAATTGTATTCGCAGTTAAAACCTGTTTAACATTAGTTAAAATGTCAATTCTGTAAGAAATGGTAACACTCTTAATGTGCTGGTATAAGGAATAGAGTAAAGAACTTCATTGGTAGCCAAATTTTTCTGTGCTGTTTGTCAAAGAACTATTTTCGGATATTTAATGTTATTTTGTTCTGCAAAATGTTGAAATCAGTGTTTCACTTAGACTTTAATTTTGAGACCTTCCTAAATCTGTTATGTTCGTATGTAATATTAGACAAACATCAGTCTAAAAAGAAACCTTATGCACTTTTAAAAATTCACCAAATACTGCAATTTATATGCATTTAAGAAGATTTCCTTGAGATCAAGAGATGAACAATTAAATGGAGAAAATTATAAGACACAAAAATTTTTTAAGTCCAAGTTTCCATAACATGCAAAAAACAAATTGGTACGTCAGTTCGGACTGCGCTCTACTATTTGCAAAACCATGAATTTGCTGAGTGGGTGTTAAGAAACCAGTATACAGATGCCAGATTGCGAGGAATGGTGTCTTGAGCTAAGAGACACATTTGCAACGGGACGGCTACGTCACCAAGCATAGTTGTTCGATTTGTGGCGAAAAAAGTCCTCCATTATTTTAGTCGGAATTCTGGTGGGCGGGGCGATTGACCCATGACACTTCACTCCTTTTCACATTCGTCAGGTATCAGCAAAAACACCCTGTGAGTGCGTAAGCGTCACTAGAAGAAATTAATGGTGTAGGAAGGAACCCTTAACAGAGCACATCGGTGTTTAGCTGTACAAAACTGGTTTATTTACACACTGGCTTACATACAGTGTGACATGACAATTTCAGGACAATTGTCAAGATAACGTATTATGTCCTGAATAGCAGAAATAACACTGAACACAGCAATATTAAATGTAAATAGAAGGTTATCTACAAGTTTTTTTGCATCTACACAGTGAAGCACTGTCTGAATTGGCCAATATTACGTCAAATCATCCAATTTCAGGTTCTAAGTTCGGAACTGTTTAGGATGACAATCAAGTCTCAAGAGGACAGTTAGTTTTTGTGACAAAATATGCAAGAGATTACTCAAGATTCCTCGTGTTCACAGTGGACACAAGCTGGTGATCCAAAACTTTTACGCTTCTGCCGGTGGCATTTACCTTTAGTGCGATGTGTTTTTGGCTACATGACTGCCCTCGCCCTCTGAAAATCATGTAAAAATCTAATAGAAAGGCTTACTGGTGTTATGGACTCCAAGTGTCCTATGTTAGGTGAGAAAACATGCACTAGTCCCTAGTCTGGAAAATATAGCTCCACCTAGATGCAGCAATTTGTATGCTTCAACGCCCTTTCATTTCTCGGAAGGACAATTAACTACATGGCTGTTTCGATTTTCCGCTGTCGGAGCTCAACGACTCTTCAGCTGATTTCGAGCTCAATGTTAGCCAAAGTGAATTCAGTGTTCACACAAAATTCCTCTTGCGGCGTGCAGAGCATGATGCACTCTGTTCTACGATTGATGCTAGTTCAGAGGGGAGTCTCCAAAGCTTTCGATATTCTGTCTTTTGTAGCAAACTGTCCCCCACCTGTGTCCTATTGTGCTTCATGTCACTGCTTTTTAGACCAATGGGAGTGTACCTTTCATTTCGTGGAAACTACCACGCCAATCGCAAAGAGCGTACCTTCAAACTGCACCGTAATCTCGCCACTTCTTCTCTTTCCGAGTTTATTTCAGATAATCAGACGTTTTGTGTCCGCTCCTTACGACTAAAAGCTACATGCGTACATCAGGAGAGCACCATGGATCTTTCACGTCATCAGAAATTCGACTCTCTTTTAATTGTATGTATCCATCTGGAAATTCCCCAACGCACTTATCTAAAGAATTTCTCCATCGCAGTCAGCACCTGCATCCTATGATGTGCCACCTGGTGCGTTCACCATTTCTCTCACTACGGGTCACCCCTGTTAAAAGACGCTTTTTACTGTAGGGGGGCCGTGGCCGGGTAACCTGAGTCCGTCCCAAACTGAAACGTCTCTTTCAGCAGCTTTTCTTCATCTTTTGCCCATTTGCCTGTAGTATTTGGATTCGGTATGTTAATACTGTCGAATCAAGCGTTACACCTTGTTGAAGTACATACAGTACATTTTGATCTACATCTACATCTACATCCATACTCCGCAAGCCACTTTATGGTGTGTGGCGGAGGGTACCTTGAGTACCTCTATCGGTTCTCCCTTCTATTCCAGTCTCGTATTGTTCGTGGAAAGAAGGATTGTCGGTATGCTTCTGTGTGGGCTATAAACTCTCTGATTTTATCCTCATGGTCTCTTCGCGAGATATACGTAGGAGGGAGCAATATACTGCTTGACTCTTCGGTGAAGGTATGTTCTGGAAACTTCAACAAAAGCCCATACCGAGCTACTGAGCGTCTCACCTGCAGAGTCTTCCACTGGAGTTTATCTATCATCTCCGTAACGCTTTCACGATTACTAAATGATCCTGTAACGAAGCGAGCTGCTTTCCGTTGGATCTTGTCTATCTCTTCTATCAACCCTATCTGGTACGGATCCCACACTGCTGAGCAGTATTCAAGCAGTGGGCGAACAAGCGTACTGTAACCTACTTCCTTTGTTTTCGGATTGCATTTCCTTAGGATTCTTCCAATGAATCTCAGTCTGGCAACTGCTTTACCGACGATCAACATTATATGATTTTAAATCACTCCTAATGCGTACTCCCAGATAATTTATGGAATTAACTGCTCCCAGTTGCTGACCTGCTATCTTTCTATGTATTCGCAGCACATTACACTTGTCTACATTGAGATTGAATTGCTATTCGCTGCACCATGCGTCAATTCGCTGCAGATCCTCCTGCATTTCAGTACAATTTTCCATTGTTACAACCTCTCGATATACCACAGCATCATCCGCAAAAAGCCTCAGTGAACTTCCGATGTCATCCACAAGGTCGTTTATGTATATTGTGAATAGCAACGGTCCTACGACACTCCCCTGCGGCACACCTGAAATCACTCTTACTTCGGAAGACTTCTCTCCATTGAGAATGACATGCTGCGTTCTGTTATCTAGGAACTCTTCAATCCAATCACACAATTGGTCTGATAGTCCATATACTCTTACTTTCTTCATTAAATGACTGTGGGGAACTGTATCGAACGCCTTGCGGAAGTCAAGAAACACTGCAAGTACTTGGGAACCCGTGTCTATGGCCCTCTGAGTCTCGTGGACGAATAGCGCGAGCTAGGTTTCACACGACCGTCTTTTTAGAAGCCCATGCTGATTCCTACAGAGTAGATTTCTAGTCTTCAGAAAAGTCATTATACTTGAACAAAATACGTGTTCCAAAATTCTACAACTGATAGACGTTAGAGATATAGGTCTATAGTTCTGCACATCTGTTCGACGTTCCTTCTTGAAAACGGGGATGGCCTGTGCCTTTTTCCAATCCTTTGGAACGTTACGCTCTTCTAGAGACCTACGGTACACCGCTGCAAGAAGGGGGGCAAGTTCCTTCGCGTACTATGTGTAAAATTGAACTGGTATCCCATCAGGTCAAGCGGCCTTTCCTCTTTTGAGCGATTTTAATTGTTTCTCCATCCCTCTGTCGTCTATATTGATATCTACCATCTTGTCATCTGTGCGACAATCTAGAGAAGGAACTACAGTGCAGTCTTGTTCTGTGAAGCAGCTTTGGAAAAAGACATTTAGTATTTCGGCCTTTAGTCTGTCATCCTCTGTTTCAGTACCATTTTGGTCTCAGAGTGCCTGGACATTTTGTTTTGATTCACCCACTGCTTTGACATAAGACCGAAATTTCTTACGATTTTCTGCCAAGTCAATAGGCAAATCTGCTCACTATCGTCGAAGTATGTTCATTGATATATCAATCTACTTGTTAGGATGTATAGAATGTCATGTAAGGTGCGAAATTAACATTCATCCAAGACGTCACCTTAAAACCAGATGTGTAGCTGTTCACAGAGTTCCAATGTGGAATTTTACCGAATCTCGGTGGATATGCTAATGCTTTAATGCAGAGCCGATGCACTTTGAAAAAAGTTCCAATTTTGACCATGAAGTAAAATGCTGATGCTATGAGTGCAAGGAAGATTGTAGAAATGTTGCCATATGTAATGGTTTAGGAGCGGGATGTGGGCAGATAAAGCCAAACAACTGCAAAGGGATAATGCTGATTTTATTATTAACCGCTGCTTAACAGTTTGTTCAATATGAGCATCAGAAACGTTGATGGGATACTGCATCCATAAAACAACGCGATCAACAGTTGCTCATAGCAGTTCCAGTGGAATCTAAGCAACATGTTCCAGTATACTGACCTTCACATCATACAGAGACTAAACGTGCCCCAGAAAATGCGTTCTTTTAGCTAACCACCAGAGCCAAAATTCACACGGATTCAGATCAAGTGATCTTGCAGTCCATGCATCTGCAAACGTCTGGAGATAACACATTCATGGAAGGTAGCATTAAAGAGATATTCCATTGGGCGACGAATGGACGTGTTGCCCCATCTTGTATGAAAACAGTGGTTTCCATACACCTGCGCTCTTCCAAAGCTAGAGCCACATGCAATACAAGGAAGTCTCGATGGCACACAGACGTTATGGTACACCTGAGAAACCCTCTGAGTGTTTTCTCTTCAAAGAAGAAGGGACCGAGAATAAAGGAGTTTGTGGTACTACATCACACAATCACATCCAGCGGTGCAATAGCTCTTCGTGCACAACATATGACTTTACAAGACCCAAAATTCAGTAACTTAAACTGGGATGGGAGGCCTTCGCTTCCAGGCGCCACACCAAGTTCACTCATGTTTTCAAATTTCATCATACTATTCTTTAAACCATTCTGACATTGGGTCTCTCCTCATACCTTAAGTCGGCGATACACTTTCAGTGCAGCACTATAATTGCTGACGTTCACATAAACAGTTTCACTCATAGAGCACGGTCTCTCTTCTCGATTGCTATAATGTTCTTTCAAGTTACGGTTTGTTAAATGTCATACCGTCATTCAACAGAATTCAGCGTCGGAATTGAACCTTGTGGCCACAACTGAACCTATTTTTTTTCTGAGTAAATCGGTTCCACACTAACGAATTAGCTTATCTGCCAAGCTTCGGAGCCATACAATAATTACTGTACTTACTGAACATAGTTGAATAGCTGCACTTTAATTATACCCACCTGGTATTTCGATAATGCCACAGGTAACGCTACAATGGCGAATGACGTACTCATTGCAATATGAAGTGAATTCCTGCGTTCTCAACATGAAACGTCCCCTTAGAAAAATTTATGAATTACTGTGCTGACAAACCTGTTACGTTATTTGATTTTCAAACAGCTGAACAGAACTGAACGTACTCAGACATTTCTCTCTTTACTTATTCTGATCAACACTAAACTGACACACAATATTTTTAGCGCAACGCAATCTGACTTTCAATAATCCCTACAAAAGAGTGGCCCTGACTGACAATAACCTATACCTTTCATGAATCACTTACCTCACAAAAATCTTCGTTACTCGAACTACTGCAACACAGCGAGCACCAATACTCCCAGCTAAATAAAAGATTCTATCTACTGAAGGCCCTAACTACTGATAGGCATAGGTAGCAAATGAAAGATTTTAATACAGAAAAAACAATGTATTTACCTTAATATAGTTCAAAAGTCATAATATACTCCTGGAAATTGAAATAAGAACATAGTGAACTCATTGTCCCAGGAAGGGGAAACTTTATTGACACATTCCTGGTGTCAGATACATCACATGATCACACTGACAGAACCACTGGCACATAGACACAGGCAACAGAGCATGCACAATGTCGGCCCTAGTACAGTGTGTATCCACCTTTCGCACCAAGGCAGGCTGCTATTCTCCCATGGAGACGATCGTAGAGATGCTGGATGTAGTCCTGTGGAACGGCTTGCCATGCCATTTCCACCTGGCGCCTCAGTTGGACCAGCGTTCGTGCTGGACATGCAGACCGCGTGAGACGACGCTTTATCCAGTCCCAAACATGCTCAATGGGGGACAGATCCGGAGATCTTGCTGGCCAGGGTAGTTGACTTACACCTTCTAGAGCACGTTGGGTGGCACGGGATACATGCGGACGTGCACTGTCCTGATGGAACAGCAAGTTCCCTTGCCGGTCTAGGAATGGTAGAACGATGGGTTTGATGACGGTTTGGATGTACCGTGCACTATTCAGTGTCCCCTCGACGATCACCAGAGGTGTACGGCCAGTGTAGGAGATCGCTCCCCACACCATGATGCCGGGTGTTGGCCCTGTGTGCCTCGGTCGTATGCAGTCCTGATTGTGGCGCTCACCTGCACGGCGCCAAACACGCATACGACCATCACTGGCACCAAGGCAGAAGCGACTCTCATCGCTGAAGACGACACGTCTCCATTCGTCCCTCCATTCACGCCTGTTGCGACACCACTGGAGGCGGGCTGCACGATGTTGGGGCGTGAGCGGAAGACGGCCTAACGGTGTGCGGGACAGTAGCCCAGCTTCATGGAGACGGTTGCGAATGGTCCCGCCGATACCCCAGGAGCAACAGCGTCCCTAATTTGCTGGGAAGTGGCGGTGCGGTCCCCTACGGCACTGCGTAGGATCCTACAGTCTTGGCGTGCATCCGTGCGTCGCTGCGGTCCGGTCCCAGGTCTACGGGCACGTGCACCTTCCGCCGACCACTGGCGACAACATCGATGTACTGTGGAGACCTCACGCCCCAGGTGTTGAGCAATTCGGCGGTACGTCCACCCGGCCTCCCGCATGCCCACTATACGCCCTCGCTCAAAGTCCGTCAACTGCACATACGGTTCACGTCCACGCTGTCGCGGCATGCTACCAGTGTTAAAGACTGCGATGGAGCTCCGTATGCCACGGCAAACTGGCTGACACTGACGGCGGCGGTGCACAAATGCTGCGCAGCTAGCGCCATTCGACGGCCAACACCGCGGTTCCTGGTGTGTCCGCTGTGCCGTGCGTGTGATCATTGCTTGTACAGCCCTCTCGCAGTGTCCGGAGCAAGTATGGTGGGTCTGACACATCGGTGTCAATGTGTTCTTTTTTCCATTTCCAGGAGTGTATATATAGTTCATGACATCCAGTCTTAGAATTTTACTCTCTCTGATGGACACACGTCCAGATCATCCGCCCGGTCTCAAAACTCCACTATCTCACTCCCCACATCCACCACTGCTGGCGGCTCTCCTCCAATTGCGCAACGCTACGCGCTGTTCACATCCAACTGCCCAACACTACACTAGCGACTATTCCAATAATGCCAACCAGCCACAGACTTCACACAGCACAATCAGTGATCTTCATATAGAGCGCTACGTGCCGTTACCAACATAAAAACCTAAACAGCCTATCCACGTAGCCCTCCTTGCTCCCCCAAAAAATTTTACAAATTGTTTTGGGCAGTGCCCAATACAGATTTGAAAAAAAATTTCATAATTGCAATAACAAAGAAATAAAATGCACACACTTATTGATATACTGTTGGTCAAAAGCAAAGATTTTCTCACAGTCCATAAAGACAGTCCTGATCGTTTATCACTGTAAAATTGCAGTGTTTTTCTCAAAGTCTGAGCAGTAAAAGAAAATGCACCCGGAAGTAGTGGATTTCCATGCAATCTTGAAGAAGTAGTGTAGTCCTTCCAACGGAAAGACAGTGCTAACTCTTGACATGCAGACAGGTGATGGGCCACAACAGAGCAAACTCACAGCAGTCAGTCGAAGTTTTGAAGAATATTGTTAGATAGGTCAACACAGAGCAGACCACTGTAGTCCTGTTAGAGATTATGGTATTGGTGGGCCACCAGAGGTGCAGACCCACTGCAGTCCTTGTAGAAATAATGGTAGTGGTGGACCATCAAAGATGCAGACCCACTGTAGTCCTTGTAGAGACGGCCTGCAGCCATCTGTTGCTACTGTGCAGGTGCACAATCACCATCGAAGAGTCTTGCGGAGAATATAGCAAGTCCATAAACCACCACTTGTGCACGCACAAAGTTTTTGGAATTGTCCTTTGAACCAGCAATACTGTTAACCAGTCCCTTGCTGAATTATTAACACACGTGCAAACAATAACAGTCAGTGATTTTCATATAGATCACTACGTGGCGTTACCAACATAAAAACTTAAACAGCCTACTTAAAAAAGAAGGGGATGGGTCTGGAAAACTTGTAGCATGAGCAACATGGCGGAATCGCGCCTAATATTTCAGGAGAAATTTCCAGGTGGTGTTATTTCATGGAGACCAGAACTGGCTACCACCCAATCTCTTGTGATATGGCGCTGTGTGACTGTGGCCTATTGGATTATGTGTAAATCACGTGTTTACGCTAACAGCTAGAGCGATTCGTAAGTTAAAGCATGATATCGAATGGGCCGTTGCGGAAAGGGAGTTAGAAATATCATTATAAAATTTTGCAAAGTGGGTAAGAGTTTGTCAACGAAGTTTTCACACACGTTTGTCCGACATTGTTATCCACACGTAACTGGTATGTATACTGATGGGTGTAAAATATATTTAAACTTTTCAGCTAAATTATATGCCACAACTAAATTCCGAAATTTCCGCAATAGTGGCAAATAACTTCTGTAAACTGGCGCCTCCTGTCAAAACTACGGAAGGACTAGAACCTTTTGCATCTGTGTTAGTTGCCAGATTTTAAGATGATTTTATACTCTGTTTCTGAGCCTTACAGTACAGACTAACGTAAATATTATTCTTTACTGTTATCATCAGGCTCAAAACTCTCCGATTTTTTGCGAGGCAAGCTTGGTGTAACAAGAAATCGACTCAGCAATATGGAAGCGTTGTTGTAAGTGCTTCTAGAATTGACATGATCAGTAACGCAAACATTGCTGTGCACTTCACATGTCATCGTTACACTCATCGACTTCGAACAACTGCCCCTTGAACACGACTTCACTCAGCAGTCACCAGGGCACCTGCCAAATGCGAGTTGTCCCACCTACCCGTAGGGTGTGCCGAACAATAACGTCGTAAAAGTATGTACGTATTATACGCCATTCTCTACTCGCTCCCGGCTCATTTCCACACCAAGAATCCAGCACGTCTTCCAGGCGCTCTTATTTGAAAGTATGGCTCTTCGGTTCTCTCTATGCAGTGCGCTCTCTCAGCTCATCGACCGCAAAATTTAAAATTACTGGTATTGGTGTCCGACCATCCTTTCCGACGCTGTGAGATCTCTATTTCGAGAACATTAACCGCTCGCCTGCTGGCTGTCGTTTACAGTTCTCCCGGTACAGCTGTTTGACGGAGGGACAATCATCTGTACGACCGACACTTAACTTGTTCTTCGTCGCACGGATAACGTTACAACGATCTCACGCTTGTCAGCCACGAGCCATCATCATCATCATCATCATCATCACACTCAAGTCCACTTTGATCACCCGGCAATAATCCCCCGATTTACGGGCCTTTAACGGTTTAAAGGAAGAACGAAACGAAATTTCACGACTGAGCACGCAAGAAATATTTGGGCTGATTGACGTACGTCTATGTTACATTTTGTGACAAATGAAGTATCGTTCTTGGTGATATTCATTATTTCTAAATTTATTTGATACGATGCCGGTGGACACTTACAGGGTCAGATGATTACAGCAATAGATGCACGATTTATCCCGATTCATGTATCCAAACATGCCCTCGCTTGTGCGTCTGTAATATATACCTAATTAAAATTCTTCGTAAGCGATTAACGTGATAAAAAGTTTGAGAAGATGCCACCAGGTAGGCGTGCGGATTCAAGATCTAGACTTTTTTTTAAGTCATGATGTGCACAGTGCGAAAACTAGTGCCCATTCGTTATTTCTACTTTCCGCTAAAGACCAGAACGGCAGTGCACGGAAGAAAACACGCTACGTCATATGATCACATTTTCCAAATTTCTGCCAGCTGACGATCATATTTTTGTCTTGTATTCGGCGTTCCCCCTCTCCCCATTTTTTTCTTTTTCTTTTCTTTTTTTTTAATAGTAGATTTTCCCCGATGTAAGTGATACTTCTTGTCAATCGAGAGACATGCCTTATTGTTGTAAGAGTGGAAGTTCAGTTCCTCAGCGCGCTACAAATTTGCTGTTAACTGGATTTAGTGGACTCATTTTGTCGTATGGTCGCAGATGCTCCCCATTACTAACAGCAGTGTCGGTTTTTATTTAACACAAAATTTCGGGTAGTCATTGTATTTTTCCAAGTTTCCCAAAATACAAGTTGCTGACTACATGTTTTAAAAATCAGGTGTCTTGCTGTCCCCCACAGTTTATTTACTTGAACTATAAACATTAAATGGACTGAGTTTATTCAGAAGTTAAATAATTTTCTTACTCAAAAACTTAACGAAACTGCACTCTGCTATTTGGTCTATTTAGGCACAACTGACAGCCTGTTAATACTCTAACTTATGAGTTCATAAAAGGCTATGAGCCCCGAAACTTTAGCCCTTTATGTGAAATCAAACCCATAAGTGAACAAAAGCACTCCGCTAAACTGTATTTTAGATTTCTTACGAACAAGGGGCTGTCTCAAATCGCAAATGAAAAATAAAGGGGGTTACCAAAAGCTAAGACAATACAAGTGGAAACTATAATCTTTACGAAAGGTTTCATACAGCTACTCACTATACATTTACGTGATCCACATTTTATAGCTGCAATTCATCTAACGCAAATACGTTTGCACTGTGTATCCTACAACACCTACTAAACTAAATACCTGAGTTAGTGTGACAGCAAAACATCTAAATCTCCGCCGCTGCAATCACGTGCCTTGAAGTTTCACAACAACACGAACTTAGCTGGATATTTGAGTATTTCATTTCAGAATAAAGAAGTGCGATTGGTGCAGAAAACAGTTTATTGTCTTTCAGCGTGAATTCTGGTGAAAGCGAAGCGCTATTTCTTCGAGAACGTAATCCTTAACTGCACATAAGTAAGGTTTCGAATAAAACTCAGAAGAGTGAAAAATAAGTTCACTGGAATTCCGAATAGAATACCTCAGGTTGTACATACAATTGCTCTTCAACTAATCACGTGACTTTCCATGACCATGCATTTCCTAAAGATGAATAGAATCAACTTATATTCATATTAACGCCCATATTAATATACAGGGAGTTGACAGAAAAATGTCGAATACTACGAGAGGTGATAGTAGTCATCGAAACGAGAAAAAAAAAGTCCAATAAACACAGGTCCGGAACTGCGTACTTTCTGCGATAAACACGTGTTTACAGGAGGTGTTCAACGTGGCGTCCATTCATGACAATGCACCCCTCCGGCGTTAGGAATGACACACCCTTTGAAGTAAATCCGGTTGTTGTACCTGCTAGCGAGCGTTGAAGGCGCACCTTAAAGTGCCCGTTTTCACATCGTTGATTGGCGCGGCGTGGACCAGTTCCTTCAGGTGTCTTCCTAGTACCAAAAGTCTTGAGAGGATTGAGGTCTGGGGAACGAGGAGCCCAAGATGTGTCCCCCCCCCCCCCCCCGGCCTCACTAATTCAGAAATCCTGAAATCTTCGCGTCAGATACTTGCGCATATTATAACGAAAGTGTGTTGGTGCGCCATCATGCATAAATCATATTTTTATTCGTTGCTGAAATTGCCAAATTCAAAAATGTAGGGAATACATTAATGAGAAAGTCTACGTCTACATCTACGTGATTACTCTGCCATTCACAATAAAGTACCTGGCAGGGGGTTCAATGATCCACCTAAATGCTGTCTCCCTACCGTTCCACTCTCGAACGGCACGCGGGAAAAACGAGCACTTAAATTTTTCTGTGCGAGCCCTGATTTCTCTTATTTTAACGTGATGATCATTTCGAACTATGTAGGTGGGTGCCAACAGAATGTTTTCGCAATCGGAGAAGAAAACTGGTGATTGAAATTTCATGAGAAGATCCCGTCGCAACGAAAAACGCCTTTGTTTTAATGACTGCCACTCCAATTCACGTATGATGTCTGTGACACTATCTCCTCTATTTCGCGATAATATAAGACGAGCTGCCCTTCTTTGTACTTTTTTGATGACATCCGTCTGTCCCACCTGATGCGGATCCCACACCGCACAGCAGTACTTCAGAATAGGGCGGACAAGCATAGTGTAAGCAGTCTCTTTGGTAGACCTGTTGTCGCGTCCCAAGCGTGGGTTTTGCGAGGGATTGAGCGACACGGTTCGTAAACGGGAATTAGCCGGTTGACCTAATTGAGAGGGAGACTTTTGATCTGGCTAAGATGTTAAATTCCCTGGTGTGAAGGTACAAGGCTAGGATGTTGGTAGAAGTAAACTCGTATGGACGTTATAAAAGTTCTAATTTATTCATAAAGAATACAGATCACCCTAACTGCGTAGTGATTGTACCTACAGAATAGCCAAGCCCATTACAGAGACGGTGACTGACTTCCACCGTTCTGGCTGCCTGATAGAACTTTCCAGCACTTTGCTGCCCACACTAGCACCCTACGTCAGAGTCCCGCGGTCGCTGCCTAAACGCTCATCGGCGACTATCTCCAACTGTCTGCCTGCAACCCGCCCTCAGCCCAAGTCGGCTGCTACTCACGCTGACTACCGTCGCTGCCTAAACCCGAGAGAGAGAGATCCCCGGAGCAGCGTGCCTCCGAGTTTTGTTAGCTCTTCCCCTTCGACCCCGCCAGCGCTTGGCATGACGTAGCGTCGAGTGCAACTTTTCCTTATTAGGGATTGTTTTAGTATTAACTTCAGTACTTTTCTTCAGAAGCTGGGTGGAGGGGTAGAGGGGCCTCTCCCTATATGGTCACGCACTGCGTCCTGAGCCCTTCATTGGCTCCTCATGACGTAGTGCGGTCCCCACCTAGGGCCCTCTTTCTTTCTCTCTCCGCTCCCAGACTTCTCCCTCTAGCCAAGAGTGTTGATACTGTAAGTTATTGCTTATTAAGGGACCTGCCCAGAGCGCCCTTTTTATCTTAATAGCTGAGTCTGCTTCCTTGTTTATCACGCGCTGCTGCCTGGCCGCTTGGACCGCCGCCTCGGCTATCTGGCTGCGTCGTTATCTTTTGTGACCCCTCTGACACGCCTGGCGTCCCCTGTTAACTCTATCTCCCCGTATGATTTCTGCTGTATCGTCTGAGAACAACTGCATTTAGACTTGGCTTTTCTGCGGTTACAACACCTCCCCCGCCAAGGAAATTGGCGTTACTCCTCAGAGTAGCGTCAATTGTGACTCTTTCATTTTTTTTCCATTACATGCTTTACAGATTTGTTTATTACATTAGCATCTGATATGTTATATTTTTCATTTTCATTTAGTAAAGTCAAATTCATTAAACACACGATAATACAATTACATTATACATGCCTAACATTCAGTTATGTCAAAAGCATTTGCATTAAAATCAAAAGACACTTTCATTGATACATACATTCACATTTCAATTAGAATTACATTTCAAATACAGTTACATTTCAATTACACATTTCAAATACAGTTACTTTTCAATTACATATTTCAAATACAGTTACATTTCAATTACACATTTCAAATACAGTTATTTAACGTCTGTTTCTGAAAGCGACCGTATCACCTTGGTCTTTTCCACATCTTTCATAAATTACTATCTCTTCAGTTTCTTTATTACTGTGTCTTCTAGCTGAACTAGTCTCTGGGTATTGGTTCACTATGGTATTTCTTATACATACTTTTCCACAACAATCACTGTCTTCAAAATATTTCCATATACTTTTAAAACAGTCTTTACAACATTTACAGTTTTTACAACAGCATGTTATTATGATTAGAATAACTATTGATATGGCTACATACGTAGTTATGGAGTAATGTGTGAAGTACCTGGAGTACTTCATTTCCTCCTCTTGTCTCTCTACCATCTTCTGGACATCATCCAGTCTTTTTCCTGCGACTTTCAAGTCGTCTAACTGTGTTATTACCTGGTCCAATGGCAAATCTAATGCTAACGTTGAGACATTCCTTTTTTCCTTGTTTACCACGCAACAATCGAATTCTAGATTGATCTGCGGAACTATGTCTTTCTTCGTCACATTACTCTGAATCACTCTATCTGTTTGTATGAACACTCTAGTGCCATACCCCTCACATTTACTGTAAAAACTAATTTTTCCTACCCCTTTTATTACTAGGTCCTTTGGTGGTTCCCTTCCACACAATACTGTTAAGCCTTCTTCCTTCGGTGCTACATATAGCCATTCGTTACTGTTTAGATGAGTCCAAAGGCTCTGATTCAGTGCGACTATTTTTCGCACACAATCATCCGGAATTTCTCTTACCGGTTGCAACAATTTGGCTTCGCACTCTTCGTGGTCGAATGTTGACAGCAAGGCGAATGCTTGTTTGCACAGTCTCCTATTTTTACTTAGCTCCTTGCATTTTAGTTCCTCCGCAGAAAGTTTCGCGTACTGCCTTTTGGATTCATCTATTAGTAAGAATTCTTTCTCTGGCTGTATGTACACATATTTACCTTTCATGTTTGGAATTTCTTTTGGTAGTGGGAGTACTCTATACAAATTGAAATTGTTATTATTTATTAATGGAATATTACTTACATATCCTAGTATGCTACCCGAGATGAAAACATCTAAATCAATTATTCTTAACAATAGATAACCTGAGGACTCCGTAAGAGGAACAGGAAACTTTACATCTTTTAGTTCTTCCCGTATTAAACTTATGTATTTTACAATTTGGACTGGATTAATTATATGAGGCTGTAGTATTCCCTTCTGAGCATTTCCAATGGCATTTATCATTTGTTCGTATTCCTCTTCGATCTGACCAAACACTGCCGATAGTTGTAATACTTGCTCTGTTACTGTGGCGAAGGACGCTACACGTTTAAACCCTATATCGGTTTCCTTCACGTATTCCTTCATGAATCGTTCTAGTCTTTGCATACCTGTCTTCAGAACGTGCTCATTTGACTCTAGTGTATATACCGTCCTGTTTACTCCCGCCAATGTGGCTCTTACCACTGCCACCTGTTCCTTTGTTAGCCTCAACAACCCTTCTGAGTTTTTCTCCATAGCGTCTATTCTTTCCTTATAGTATGCTGCATCTGCTTCGTCCAACGTCCCGAACAGTATTTTACTTACCTGCCCGACGAAGTTGAATACTCCTCTCTTCCTTCTGGTGTCGTGTTTCGTTAGCTGCTGTACTAAAAGTTGCAATCCTGTGATTTTTTCCACATGATGGGTTACTTGTTGGTCTAGTACCCTGCATTCTATTAATCCTACATTTAATTGTGTTAGTGTTTCTCGGCACCTTTGTACCGCTGCCCTACCATACCTCTCTGCATTCTGAAACCTTTCTGTTATTATATCTAGATTTACGTATGTGGCTATTCTCCATGTGGTACTGTATATTTCTACCTGTCCTCTATTATCGTAATATAGTCCTGATGAACTCGGAAATGGCGTCACTTGGTACTCATTTGTTGCATGCTCTGATGCAGTGATGGAGTATGCTGTTATCACTATGACGAATTTCACGACCTGCCACTTGAGTGCCATACCTGAAATTTAAAAGAATTGTTTCAGCCTGTTGGCATGTACTTTTGTTTCCTTATTTCTTTTAACTTTTATTACTACGTTAGGACCTTCCACTTTTACTACTTCAAATGGACCTCTCCATTGTGAATCTAATTTCCGAGATCTACCCCGTCTCACCGACTCATCGTGCAGTAATACTTTATCTCCTACCTTGAAGTTTTTTGGATTTTGTTTCATGTCATACTGTTCCTTACTGATTTTCTTACTTCTTATAATCGAGTCTCTGGCCACTCTGTGGGCTTCCTGCATTCTCGCTCTTAGTTTATTTACATACATTTCATAATTGTAACTTACCTGCTGTGTTTCTTGCTGCAGTACTCCTGGTATGTTAACCTTTCTTCCGTATAGTAATTCAAATGGTGTGTATCCTGTGCTGCTGTATGGTGTAGTGTTGAACACAAAAATTGCATACGGTACCCATTTGTCCCAAGAACTTTGATCTCCTGTTACAAAGTGTCTGAGATAATCTACAATAGTTCTATGACTTCTTTCTAGTGCACCTTTTGATTCAGGGTGGTACGCTGTAGTATTTATACGCTTTACCTTCAACAATTTACATACACTTTTAAATACATCACTTAGAAAGTTAGACCCTTGATTTGTTAATAATACTGATGGAATTCCATACCTTAATACTACGTTTTCCACAAATGCCTCAGCTACTGTTTCGGCATCTTGTTTGTCAATTGGGATTGCTAAGGTAAATTTACTCAGATCGTCTTGGAATGTTAACATGTACCTTTTTCCTGTATTAGATACATCTAGTGGACCCACTATATCCATCGCACACTTTCCGAATACTGTTTCTGCTGTGTCTGTAATTTCTAAGGGCATCCTAGTTTTCATTTGCGTGTTTTTATTCTTTTGACACGATGGGCATTTCCTAATGTAATTTTCAATGTCACGCTTCATTCCGCGCCACTGCTTGTATGCTTTAATTCTTTCGAGTGTCCTGTGCATTCCTTGGTGACCTCCCAAGGGATTGTCATGCATTTCCTTTAGTATATTTTCTTTTTCTTCGGGACTAATTTCCTCACCACTATCCGTTTCCTGTTCTATTTCACTCGACACTTGTGCTTGCCGCACGTTTACGGAACTTTCTTCCCCATTTGCTTTTGCTGCCGAGATCTCTGTCTCCACCTTCTGCTTCGCATCTATCTCTTCCTTCCCTTCATGCCTTATTCTACTAAGCGCATCCGCATTACTATTTAACTTTCCTGGCTTGTATATTACTTCATAATCATACTCCTCGAGTTTCAGTCTCCACTTCAGGAGTCTCGAACTCGGATCTTTGACACTAAATATCCACGTTAGTGGCTTATGGTCTGTCACTACAGTGAACTTTCTGCCATATACATATGGTCTGAACTGTTTTACTGCGTAAACTATAGCCAACAACTCTTTTTCCGTTGTGCTATAATTTAGTTCGGCTTTGTTCAATGCTCTGGATGCATATGCGATGGGCAAGTCTTCGCCAATCTTCTTACCTTGCGATAACACTGCACCCAAGGCTGCGTTACTCGCATCCGTTGTAATGATGAACGGTTTCGTAAAGTCAGGGTACTGAAGTAACGGAGGGTTTATTAATTTCTCTTTTAGTTCTTCGAACGCATTGTTCTGACATTCGCTCCATCGGTACTCCACTCCCTTTTTTAAGAGCTCATGGAGAGGTTTCGCAATCTTGCTGAAGTTAGCAATGAAACGGCGGTAGTAACCTATCAATCCGAGAAACCCTTTTAGTTCCTTAGTTGTCTTTGGCTGTGGGAAGAACTTCACCTTCTCCACCTTCGCCATATCTGGTGATATTCCTTTGTCAGTGATGCAATGACCTAGGAAGATTACTTCCTTCCTCAGGAATTCACACTTGTCTGGTTGCAGCTTCAAATTGTGCTCTCGCAACCTGTCAAATATTTCCCGGAGCTTTTCGTTATGCTCCTGCAGGTTTTTCCCATAGCATACTATGTCGTCTAGATATACAAAGCATTTCACTCCTTGTAAACCTGCCAAGACTGTATTCATCAGTCTCTGAAAACATCCTGGGGCTCCCTTCAGTCCCATCGGCATTCGTTTGTATTCGTAATGCTGATAGTTTGAGCTAAATGCCGTTTTCTCTCTGTCCTTCTCGTCCGTCAATATTTGATGGTACCCGCTTGCGAGGTCAAGCGTCGAGAAGTACTTAGCTTGCCCTAACTGATCCAGTATCTCGGAGATATTCGGTAGTGGAAATGCATCGCCTACAGTGATATCATTTAATCGTCTGTAGTCCACTACGATTCTCCATTTCTGTTTGCCACTAGCGTCTATCTTCTTTGGAACTAACAGTAACGGTGCGTTCCAAGCGCTCTTACTCTCGACAATTATGTCATCTCTTAGCATCTGCTCTATTTGCTCCCTTAGCACTTCCTTTTGCGCTTCCGGGATCCTGTACGGTCCAGCGTTTACTACCTTTCCCGCGTGTTCCGGTGCAATTGGTATTCTGTGCTTCACTGCGGAAGTATAGGACAGGTTGTCCCCTGGTAGATGAAATACATCTCCGTATTCAGCGCAAACCTCTGCTAGAGCGCTTTTCTCTTCAGCGTTCAAATGATCCATTCTTAATTGCCTTCGCAACACACTAGTACGACTTTCTGTCTTTCCTATGACATTAGTACAACATTTTACTTCGCGTATTTTTCCTACTTTTTCTAATTCTTCCGTCATTAACCTGACGTTTCCTAACTGCACTCTGTCTTCTGACAAGTTTAATGCACTTACTATGCATTTCCCATTTCGCACTTTTACTAACGCTTCAGGTACATGTACCCCTTGTGCAATCTCCTGCCTAGGAATAATCATTTCCTTTTCGATTCCCCTACATTTTTCAGAATTTTCAACAGCTTGCACCATTTTATACTGTCGAACGCTTTTTCCAGGTCGACAAATCCTATGAACGTGTCTTGATTTTTCTTTAGCTTTGCTTCCATTATTAGCCGTAACGTCAGAATTGCCTCTCTCGTGCCTTTACTTTTCCTAAAGCCAAACAGTTCGTCACCTAGCGCATTCTCAATTTTCTTTTCCATTCTTCTGTATATTATTCTTGTAAGCAGCTTAGATGCACGAGCTGTTAAGCTGACTGTGCGATAATTCTCGCACTTGTCAGCTCTTGCCGTCTTCGGAACTGTGTGGATGATGCTTTTCCGAAAGTCAGATGGTATGTCGCCAGACTCACATATTCTACACATCAACGTGAATAGTCGTTTTGTTGCCACTTCCCCTAACGATTTTAGAAATTCTGATGGAATTTTATCTATCCCTTCTGCCTTATTTGACCGTAAGTCCTCCAAAGCTCTTTTAAATTCCGATTCTAATACTGGATCCTCTATCTCTTCTTAATCGACTCCTGTTTCTTCTATCACATCAGACAAATCTTCACCCTCATAGAGGCTTTCAATGTATTCTTTCCACCTATCTGCTCTCACCTCTGCATTTAACAGTGGAATTCCCGTTGCACTCTTAAGGTTACCACCGTTGCTTTTAATGTCACCAAAGGTTGTTTTGACTTTCCTGTATGCTCAGTCAGTCCTTCCGACAATCATAACTTTTTCGATCTCTTCACATTTTTCCTGCAGCCATTTCGTCTTAGCTTCCCTGCACTTCCTATTTATTTCATTCCTCAGCGACTTGTATTCGTTCTACCCACAATATTATCTATGTGATCGTTTCAATTTAGGTTATTTGTATTTGAAATGCCTAAGTGTTTAGTTGAATTTACAGTCCTCAGATTTGTGTGACTTATCGTGTAATCGAAATTTAGGTGATTTCGTTTAGTAGCCATGTGAATAACTTCGCACTTTTCTTTATTCAGGGTCAATTGCCACTTCTCGCACCATACAGATATCTTATCTAAATCATTTTGCAAGTCGTTTTGATCATCTGATAACTTTAAAAGACGGTAAATGACAGCATCATCTGTAAACAATCTAAGACGGCTACTCAGATTGTGTCCTGTGTCGTTAATATCGATCAGGAACAGTAGAGGGCCTATAACACTTCCTTGGGGAACGCCGGATATTACTTCTGTAAGGCGCCCCAGTTAACCACAGTGGTAGCACTTATGGCCCTGTTAATCTTTCGCCAAGTGCGCCTGGCCGTACGTTGATTTAGAATCGGTCTCGATGCCCTCTTTTGTGAACTGCTTCGGGATTTATTCTCCCCATACATGCTATTCATGGAAAATCACAATCTATTGTGAATCGTGCCTTATCGGTAAATAAAATCTTGGATGTGAACAGAGAATCTGCGGCACAATTCTGCAACAGCCATGGACAGAACAGCCATCTGCCATGATCATCCTGTGTCCTTAAGGCTTGAACGCGCTGTAGACGATACGTGTACAGCAGTTGTTCATGAAGTACCCCGCAGATAAGATAGTGAGACGCTACTTCTGCTGCTGCCAATCGTCGCACACTGGTGCCTGAGGTTTCTTCCACTGAACGTTGCACACTCTTCTACATGTCAGGCGTGCGGACTGTGCACGGCCTTCCACTGCTAGTCTTCCAAGGTGAAGGGTAATTGCGTCCCTCAGACACTGGAAAAGTCTGCCGAACAACTTGTCAGAGGGCACTCTGCGCTGTGGATATTTTTTAGCGCAGAGGGCAAGGCCTCGCAGGTATGTCCATTTGCTAAAATGAACCTATCTCCAGGCGCTTAAATGTGATTTGCAGAGTATCGATGTAAATTTAGAATTCTGTATTCTCCATTTCACTTGTCGAGTAGCACTATTCCATTGTAAACAAGCGCTGGAAAGGAAAAAATGTAAATGCACTACATTTGTACTAACAAACAGTGCAGTAACGACAAACACATAAATAAATTGGAAAAAGGCAAAACAGCGTGATATCCAGGACCGTCAGTACTGTACAATAAAGCTCACGAGCACGACGAGAACTAACGTACCATTCAACAGAACTCGAACCACACATCTGAATACAGACCACCTAATGGAAGGTAGAGTACTGTGAGTATGACGTCATAATACCCTGGCGACACATTTGATGGAGCGCGAATGCAACGACTGTGCTAATTTCCGAAACCAAGCGTCGCGCAGCCCTTCCTGTAGACACGTGTTTATCTCGGAACTTATTCGTTCCTGGACCTATGTTCGTTGGACATGTTTTCTTGCTTCGGTGAGTGTTATCACCCCTCGAGGTATTCGACACTTTTTTTTGAGCACATTATGTAATGAGAGGGATGTTATGGGAGACGCAAGTTGCAACCCCAGATGAATTGGATACTCATTCTCACATGTTCTAACGAAATCGTGAACTCAGACAATGAACGAATATTGCTCACAATGAATACAACTGGAGAATACCTATCTTAAATAGATCTGATGTGCCACAAAGTATGAGGGCTGTTCGGAAAGTAAGGTCCGATCTAGCGTGAAACGTGCGGGGTTTCAAATAGAAAATGATGGAATGGTGTTGGTGGCCCTCAACTACGTACCCACAGACTCAGAGATGAAATATTAAAAGTTTTGGCTGGTTTCGTTGTCTTGGGGCTGGGATACGCAGTTGCCGAAATACAAGCCAAATACTGCTGAGTCTACAGTATACAGTATGAGTATACACATGAATAAAATGGTCGAAGATTCCTATCACATGGCAATTGCAAATTTTGAATATGACATGGACATTTATAAATGAAAGGCTGCAATTAAAAATCTGCAGGTACTATCTTAACGACTTTAAATGATGAGTACGATAGCAGAAGTTCCTTTAAGAATGCCCTTTATTACTGTGAAACACTTATTGGTGTCGATGGTCCAGCAATTAAATAAAATATAATTGGATAATGGGGGAACAATGGATTCCTAGTTCACGTAATTAGTTATGAGCAGCAACATAGCTAGCAAGATATTCACTTCTAAATGCATACTACGTCTTCACTGCAGAAGCCACGGAAATCTCACAAGTGCACAAGCTGGGACTACAAAATATTTCTATCTCCAGCAACCATGCGCAAACTGCTCCACTCTCCAAGTCTTTCCTGTGACCCTGTGTTCGTCCAGGACTCTCCCGTGTCCTCTCCCGTACTGTCCATAACTCCCCTGTCCTCTCTCGAAACTATCCTCCTCCCCTACTTCCATACAGTCTCTTCACGTGTCCTTTTTGGGACGATCGCTAAGATTGGCTACAGTGATCCTGCCCTGTCTCCAACCAACGCACACTCACATACACAGTGAAACACATTCAGAATACTGGATTTACATTTAAATAACTTGAAATTAAATAAATATTCCTACAGATGGACCTAGACACACTCTAACACATATTATTAAATACATAAACAAATTCAAAAATGGTTCAAATGCCTCTGAGCACTATGGGACTTAACATATGAGGTCATCAGTCCCTTAGAACTTGGGACTACTTAAACCTAACTAACCTAAGGACATCACACACAGCTATGCCCGAGGCAGGATTCGAACCTCCGACCGTAGCGGTCGCGCGGTTCCAGACTGAAGGGCCGAGAACCGCTCGGCCAAACAATTTTGGGTTATTACAGGTAACGACTGAGGGCCACGACGACGACGTATTCCATGTTTCGTCGAAATAATCAGAAAATCACTTTTAATAAGCAGCATTTAAATTTGTATGCAAATATTGAGGAAGAGAATTAATTTCAAAGAGAAGATTTCATTTGTTATTATTAAGCAAGAGACAGAAATCCTAAGGGAAGGTTTCATAGGTTATTGTAGAAGGAAAGATTACGTATTAAACGAGATATAGAGGAGACGCGAAGGTTTCAAGACTCATTTATGTTTTAACTGATTCAGAATGTCCTGACTGGAAAACACATGTCTGTAATGACTGATACGTAAACATTATTTCAAACTGTACAAATAAGCGGACACCTTTAATTTATTTCAACAAGCAAACTCTTGACTGGAAAACACATGTCTGTAATGACAAATACCTGAACATTATTTCAAACTGTACAAATAAGCGAACACCTTTAATTTATTTCAACAAGCATATGTCCTGTACCAGTTGTATCATCTGGTAGATAGTTCCTGGCAGATCGGAGCTGTGTGTCTGACCGAGACTCGAATTAGAGCCCTTTGCGGGTAAGTGTTCTATCAGCTGAGCTACCTAATGACCAGTCACGTACCGTCCTCACATCTTTACTTCCACCAGTACCTCGTCTCACCTTCCAAACTTCACAGAAGCTCTCCTGCGTAGGTACAACACATGCCCGAGAAAAGCAAACGTCACTAATTCGAGTTTCGGTTCGGAAAATAGTTTTAAGCTGCCAGCAAGTTTGACATTAGATTCTGACAGCTAGATGTTCAAAACAGTCTGCGTTCGACGTTTCACGATCCTTCTCATTTGGTTTCAGAGTATTAAACCCCTACTGAATTTACATACACACCTGATTAAAAATATGCACGGCCACCGCAGACGGCATAAACAAAGTAAATAAACATATATCAAAGGAATGGAACATAACTAAGCCAATACCCTAATGTCTCTGTGCTTTTTAAACACAGTAAATAATTGACCACTTTCTTCATAAGTAGAATATATTGGATACAAACAAAGACATAGATGGATAAACATACACTCCTGGAAATTGAAATAAGAACACCGTGAATTCATTGTCCCAGGAAGGAGAAACTTTATTGACACATTCCTGGGGTCAGACACATCACATGATCACAATGACAGAACCACAGGCACATAGACACAGGCAACAGAGCATGCACAATGTCGGCACTAGTACAGTGTATATCCACCTTTCGCAGCAATGCAGGCTGCTATTCTCCCATGGAGACGATCGTAGAGATGCTGGATGTAGTCCTGTGGAAAGGCTTGCCATGCCATTTCCACCTGGCGCCTCAGTTGGACCAGCGTTCGTGCTGGACGTGCAGACCGCGTGAGACGACGCTTCATCCAGTCCCAAACATGCTCAATGGGGAACAGATCCGGAGATCTTGCTGGCCAGGGTAGTTGACTTACACCTTCTAGAGCACGTTGGGTGGCACGGGATACATGCGGACGTGCATTGTCCTGTTGGAACAGCAAGTTCCCTTGCCGGTCTAGGAATGGTAGAACGATGGGTTCGATGACGGTTTGGATGTACCGTGCACTATTCAGTGTCCCCTCGACGATCACCAGAGGTGTACGGCCAGTGTAGGAGATCGCTCCCCACACCATGATGCCGGGTGTTGGCCCTGTGTGCCTCGGTCGTATGCAGTCCTGATTGTGGCGCTCACCTGCACGGCGCCAAACACGCATACGACCATCATTGGCACCAAGGCAGAAGCGACTCTCATCGCTGAAGACGACAAGTCTCCATTCGTCCATCCATTCACGCCTGTCGCGACACCACTGGAGGCGGGCTGCACGATGTTGGGGCGCGAGCGGAAGACGGCCTAACGGTGTGCGGGACCGTAGCCCAGCTTCATGGAGACGGTTGCGAATGGTCCTCGCCGATACCCCAGGAGCAACAGTGTCCCTAATTTGCTGGGAAGTGGCGGTGCGGTCCCCTACGGCACTGCGTAGGATCCTACGGTCTTGGCGTGCATCCGTGCGTCGCTGCGGTCCGGTCCCACGTCGACGGGGACGTGCACCTTCCGCCGACCACTGGCGACAACATCGATGTACTGTGGAGACCTCACGCCCCATGTGTTGAGCAATTCGGCGGTACGTCCACCCGGCCTCCCGCATGCCCACTATACGCCCTCGCTCAAAGTCCGTCAACTGCACATACGGTTCACGTCCACGCTGTCGCGGCATGCTACCAGTGTTAAAGACTGCGATGGAGCTCCGTATGCCACGGCAAACTGGCTGACACTGATGGCGGCGATGCACAAATGCTGCGCAGCTAGCGCCATTCGACGGCCAACACCGCGATTCCTGGTGTGTCTGCTGTGCCGTGCGTGTGATCATTGCTTGTACAGCCCTCTCGCAGTGTCCGGAGCAAGTATGGTGGGTCTGACACACCGGTGTCAATGTGTTCTTTTTTCCATTTCCAGGAGTGTATTTATAAACATGCTGCTACCGTTATTTCGTGTAACTGTGGAGTACTTATGGCCTGACGCGATCGATAGTAATTAGCCAATCTGACCTAAAGTAACTCATTTACTATTCAAGTTACATACCTGTGATTTATACCAATTTATGTTTATGCTAATAGCTTTCTAAAGACATGTCGATCGACAAAATCGGATGAACCGTTTAGATTTTGGAAATTCGTTGCTGGGTGTTACTTGTATCATTTATCATTAGATGCTAAACTTTAAACTAATAAAGATATTGAAAGTCTTATTACATCCTCAGTATCGCTGTGCAAATAATGTTAATGTACATGTTTCTTTTTGAGGTATCATGATTCATCTGGCTACTATTTATTTCTATACGAACTATGAAATGGTTGCCTTTAAGGTTTCACAAAGTCCACCATCTTTGGCACTTCCGGAATGTATTCATCAACACAGCGTCACCACGGAATTCCCAGCCACGTGGTTGGCCTGGACCCCGGCTAGCGTTCGGCACCATGTGGCCACCGAAGAGCCGCGCGCCCAGCCCAACTCCGAACTTACAATATTTTCAGGGCGCCACAGCTCGCCCGTTACCTCACAAACGGAAACCACAGTGAAAATCCGATAAACGTTTGCACAGATGTGTGGGGCTGTGTCCCTAGTATGCCCATCGAACGTGTCACGTCGCTCTTTTCAGCTCTGAGTGCACAGT
Source organism: Schistocerca gregaria (assembly GCF_023897955.1). Classification (NCBI taxonomy): domain Eukaryota; kingdom Metazoa; phylum Arthropoda; class Insecta; order Orthoptera; family Acrididae; genus Schistocerca; species Schistocerca gregaria. The sequence goes on from NC_064924.1 coordinate 493,946,994, forward strand.
GAGCATGTATTAAGATGCCTAGCTAAACAGCGTCTCCTTCAAAATATGAGGGCCTAATGAGGGATTTCGCATGCTGTCATGCAGCCCTCATAACACAACTGTCATGCGGTTCCTTTTTCATGACAATTCTCGGCCGTACTCTGCAATAGCAATGAAGATGCTCCTGCAGCGTTTCCAATGCGAAGTGTTTTATCACTCACAATATAGCACATAACTGGATGCCCCTGAGTTTATCTCTGCTCACATGAACTACTGCCATTGAAGACAATTTTTTGGTACAGTCAGCGAGCTTTAGACATGCACAGAGAATTGGAGGAAAGCACATGCAGCTGCCTTCTATGACGAGCGTACTGGGAAGGTGGTACAACTTTAGGACAAATGCGTACGTTGGAGCAGCGACTATGTAGAGAAGTATCTGGAAGGTGTAGGTAACTGTAGCAAAAAAACATTTTTGATTCTCACAGTGGTTTCCATTTCGCAACCAATGAGACCTTACTTTCGGATTAATCCTCGTACAACTACAGACAGTGCAAGCAAATGCTATCTCACTATAATCCAGAACTTTATCGCATCAAGTGCCCATTTCTTTATCATAAGACAAAGCATCTATACTAGAAAGATCAGTTCTACCTCACAGCAATTCTATCCGTCGAATCACCTGAGCTGTCATTTTAAATGTCTAACGTAACTAATTAGAAACATAATAAAAAGACTTCCAATTCCTTTCTAATCTCCAAGTCTGTGAAGAAGGAGAAATGGAAGCCAGTTGAATCTTTGTTCATCAAAAATGCAACACATTTGTTCATCACAATAAATAAAATCTACCCTAAGTGAATTTATGAAGTAGGTGAGAGAGACTGTTGTTTCTCATAGTTCATTACAATAAAGGAAATGCCACGTAAGTTAGTTTATGAAGTAGACAAGAGAAACCATTGTGTTTCAGTATTTATCACAATAAATAAAATTTAACGAGAGGTCTTGAAGTAGATACTGGAGACAAAAAGTTTCACTGTTAATTTTCAAAATAAAGAATTTTAAATGAAGTTCGTTTAAAGAGTGGGACGAAACGTTGTTTCTGTTACACGCATGTGATTAGTTTTCGAGCACAGGGGGTGATACATACATACACTGAGATGGGACTTTGAAGGCTATCTATGACGAGATGACTCCAGGCATAGTAACGAACTTTGCAAATGATTTCTGATGAATTTTTGGGAGACATCATGGGGATGATGGTTAATGCCGACAGTGGAGACCAGTGGAACAGTACATGAATGTCGTTCCCGCACAGTCTCAGGCTAGCTGTTTATTCCGATATCATATCCATGTGTGTCTGGCTCATTTTCTCACATCAGATCTCAGTGGTGAGTATCATTAGTATTACACTGAGGTGACAAAAGTCATGGTATATCTCCCAATATCGTGTCAGGCCCTCTTTCGTCCGGTGTAGTACAGCAAATCTAAGTGGGATAGTCTCCAGTATGTGGGGCTCCACTGCAGAAATAGTGAGCCACAGGGTCTCTATAGCCGTCCATAATTGCAAAAATGTTGCTGGCGAAGGATTTTGTGTACGAACAGACCTCTCGATTATGTCACGTAAATGTTCGGTGGGATTCGTGTGGTACAATCTAGGTAGCCAAATCATACGCACGAATTATGCAGAATTTTCTTCAAACCAATCGCTAACGACTTCAGCCTGGTGACGTGGTGCATTCTCATGCATAATAATTCCGTCCTTGTTTGGGAATATGAAGACACCATTATGGAACCAGCACCAGCTTGGACAGTGCCATGTGGACAACTTGGGTCCATGGCTTCGTAAGGTCTGCACCACGTTTGAACCCTACCATCAGCTCTTACCAACTGAAACCGGGACTCATTTGACCACGCCACGGTTTTCCAACCGTCTAGGGTCTAATCCATATCGTGACGAATCCAAGAGAGGCGCTGCAGGCAATATCGTGCTGTTAGCAAAGGCACTCGCGTTGCTCGTCTGCTGCCATAGCCAATTAACGCAAAATTTCCCCGCACTGTCCTGACGGATAGGTTCGTCGTATGCGCCTCATTGATTTCCGTGATTATTTCACGCAGTGTTGCTTGTCTGTTAGCATTCGCAGTTCTATGAAAATGCTTCTGCTATCGGCCATTAATTGAAGGCCGTCGGCCACTGTGTTGTCCTGGATAAGTGGTAATGTTCTAGATTTGGTATTCTGGGAGCACCCTTGACGCTGCAGATCTCGGAATACTGAATTCCATAACGATTTTCGAACTGGAATGTTTCATGCGTCTAGCTCTAACTACAGCCCTGTGTTCAGCGTCTGTTGAATCCTGTCACGTCGGAAATCTTTTCACATGAATCACCTGAGTACAAATAACAGCTTCGTCATTGCAGTACCCATTTACACCTTGTGTGCTTGATACCACCGCCATCCTCATATGTGAAAGGCTTTTGTCATCTCAGTATAGAGCAGCAAGTGCATCATTCTGGGTAAATGACTGATTACATCGTCAACCCTTGGTAAGCACATCACCGCAAGTAATACCGGTCACCTACTACAACCACAACCTGGTCCGTATGTTTTCCAGTACTTCGTTTGGACTGACATCCTTATCATGGTAAGTAGGATTGTTTCTTAGAGATATCTCGTCTCTTAACCGTTGTCTGTTCAGAGTATTTGGCAACCTGTGTTTCGTTTATGCATGCGGCCTAAAGTAAAAAATGATTACATTCCTCTCATCTCGGGTGCATGCAGTACACAAAATTAAATAATTTTAGGGATGAAGACATTCGTTCACGCAATATATTAACGAGTCACAAACATAACGATAAACACTAACAAAGATAAAAAATACTGTCCAAAGCAGGACAGCACAAAAACTGGCCGGCGGAAATGGCTCTCAAAGACAGGTACAACATTGACGTGAGCGAAATGCAACATGCCAATTTTTTTTTTATTTGCCTTGGGTACAACGAGGAAATACTACTTCATAAATTATAGGAAATTGACCTCGTCAGTGTTCTATATCTGTTCCAAGAAAGCACAAAATCTTTCCTGTAAATAAAATGTACAGGTATAGGCATACAGTGCGTGTTAACTGAACAGACAGCCGTTAGTAAATTGTTACTGTAACTGAACAATGCAAGCATTACACGTGCAGTGCCTCATGTTGGATACAAGTGAATTTCTTTTTCGCTGTAGGAGATACATTCTCCTGGTTCAGCAGTGATTCCCTTTGCTGTGTTAAATGAAACACATTTCATTGATGTTCAGCTATTTCCCACATAAGATGAGACGGATTTTTGACTGAAAATCAATACTCCGTTGAAGAATGGTCTCCTTGGAGTCTTACTAATTCATTTACTATTTCTTCTGGCATAATAATGCATAATTATTCACACAGAATTATTAATATTACACGCTAATAAACTGACACTCTGTTGCGTCAAAATAGGTATGCAGTAACACCATTCATTCTTTAGTAATCAATGACAGTACAGGAGTAAGGTCAAATTCCTGCAGCATATTGCTTTCAATCGACTCAAATTATTCATGCGCCATCTCTCATCGTCAACAGGCTTCTCATGACAGCGCCGTTGCTCTTGTGGAGGAAGGGAATTTTACGGCGTTGGCGCTGGGACATGGTAATGCATTTCTGAGCCCACATCATGGCGATGAATAAAACGTTATTGAGATACTGGAGATTCGAGTAAGCGTGAAGGTAATGAGGTCTGGTGTACTGAAACACGCGCTCAGGATAATAAACTTGTCAACAAGTAACGGTAGAATCCTGTTTTGAAACGCTGTACCGATGAAACGTACTATTGGATTTTCTGGGTCGGTGGATATGGTTCGGCGCTGGTTTCGGGAGGCCGGACTTCATAGCAAACGTGTGGCCATCAAGTAGTGGCATCAATATGATCATCTTTAGCGTTTGCTGAGAACAGCGTCGATCATGGTGTGAGGATATTTTTCGGCGAATAGGTATTGTCCTCGGCGAAAGTTGGTACAGAACGAATATACGGTCCGCAAGGTGCCCGTTTCAAATCCCGGGTACACCCGTGAGTCATCTTGTATTGGCTGTGTGGCTGTGCTGTGGCAGTTTGGGCTGAATGTATTCCCGTGGACTTGGAATTTTCACATTATGAATTGTCTAAGTAGTAATGTTGGCTCAACTACCTATTTGCAGTGTGAAAAGCGTTAGAATTTACAGATCTACCACATCAGAATCACTGTACAAGAAATCTCTAAGAGCGACCACTATAAAAATAGGAGCAATAAAAGTAATAAAATACCATTGCTAGTCCCTTGCAGCCGTGTCTTCTCAAGAACTACATCTATATCACCGTCAGATGATGAGCCCGTGACTAAAGTCTAATATTGTCCATAGGCACCGGCTGCTTCACAGTAGCACTTCAATGCGTCTGCGGCTCTTGTATCTTTCTGAAGGCCACATCCCACAGACAAAGACATAAGTAAACCGAGTGAGCTCTTCATGAAAGTAAACATGAGCCGAATGTTGACATGTCGATACTAAGTCATAAAGACTTTTCGATTCTGATTCCGTGTACTCAGTTGGACAGTAACACTGCCTGGTAGACAGGGGCGTGAAAAGTACCCGCAGCTCTCAGCATTTGACTGAGGGCGTGTAGTGGGCTCAAGGAAGCCGGCTGGAGTAAACAGAAATCGCTCAACATTTGAACAGGAGCGATGCCACTGTTCGACGATCTTGGCAAGGAATGGGTGAACCATGGCCGAACACAGCGTCAAGAGGGAAGTGGTCGATCTAAAGATAGAACTTCACATGAGGAGCGAGCAGTCGTCAGAGAGGCAATCAGAGCCCCATATTCAACCTTATCATTGATCTGGTGTTTCAGTGATCACAAAGACCATTAGTAGGTGTCGCTTACGCCGACTACCATTGACTCTCTAGACCAACAAGCCCGTTTGAAGTGTAGTTGGGCACGGTCAGCACGGAATCTCATTGAGTGCAGTAGTCTTGAGTGATGAGTCCTGCTTCGAACTGAGCTCCGTGGACTGGCGAAGACGTGTCTGGAGACGCCCTGGACAGCAGTGGGATACCAGTCTGACTGTCGGCAACCGTACGACCAGCCAAAGAGCAGTGATGGTCTGCGGTGCCATTTCATTTACATTATATTTGCATCAGAAGCCCCTTGGTTTTCATCTCTGGCATCCTTACAGCACAGTGGTACGTCGATGATACTCTACAAGCCATTTTGTTACCCTTCATGTCAAGCCATCCATCCATTCATCCACCCACATCCACATGATTACTCTGCAATTCACATTATGTGCTAGGCAGAGGGTTCGTCGAACCACAATCATACTATCTCTCTACCATTCCAATCCCGAACAGCGCACAGGAAAAACCAACACCTAATCTATTCTGTTCGAGCTCTGATTTCTCTAATTTTATTTTGATGATCATTCCTACCTATGTAGGTTGGGCTCAACAAAATATTTTCGCATTCGGAAGAGAAAGTAGGTGACTGAAATTTAGTAAATACATCTCGCCGCGACGAAAAACGTCTTTGCTTTAATGACTTCCATCCCAACTCGCTTATCATATCTGCCACACTCTCTACCCTATAACGTGATAATACAAAACGAGCTGCCCTTTTTTGCACCCTTTCGATGTCCTCCGTCAATCCCACCTGGTAAGGATCCCACACCGCGCAGCAATATTCTAACAGAGGACGAACGAGTGTAGTGTAAGCTGTCTCTTTAGTGGACTTGTTGCATCTTCTAAGTGTCCTGCCAATGCAATGCAATCTTTGGCTCGCCTTCCCCACAATGTTATCTATGTGGTCTTTCCAACTGAAGTTGTTCGTAATTTTAACACCCAGCTACTTAGTTGAATTGACAGCATTGAGAATTGTACTATTTATCGAGTAATCAAATTCCAACGGATTTCTTTTGGAACTCATGTAGATCACCTTACACTTTTCGTTATTTAGCGTCAACTGCCATCTGACACACCATACAGCAATCTTTTTAAATCACTTTGCAACTGATACTGGTCTTCGGATGACCTTACTAGACGGTAAATTACAGCATCATCTGCGAACAACCTAAGAGTACTGCTCAGATTGTCACCCAGGTCATTTACATAGATCAGGAACAGCAGAGGTCGCAGGGAGCTTCCCTGGGGAACACCTGATATCACTTCAGTTTTACTCGATGATTCGCCGTCTATTACTACGAACTGCGACCTTTCTGACAGGAAATCACGAATCCAGTCGCACAACGGAGACGATAACCCATACGCCCGCAGCTTGATTAGAAGTCGCTTATGAGGAACGGTGTCAAAAGCTTTCCGGAAATCTAGAAATACGGAATCAACTTGAGATCCCCTGTAAATAGCGGCCACTACTTCGTGCGAATAAAGAGCTAGCTGCGTTGCACAAGAACGATGTTTTCTGAAACCATGCTGATTGCGTATTAATAGGTCGTTCCCTTCGAGGTGATTCATAATGTTAGAATACAGTATATGCTCCAAAACCCTACTGCAAACCGACGTCAATGATATAGGTCTGTAGTTCGATGGATTACTCCTACTACCCTTCTTAAACACTGGTGCGACCTGCGCAATTTTCCAATCTGTTGGTTCAGATCTATCGCTGAGCGAGTGGTTGTATATGATTGCTAAGTAGGAAGCTATTGTATCAGCGTAACCTGAAAGGAACCTAATCGGTATACAATCTGGACCTGAAGACTTGCCCGTATCAAGCGATTTGAGTTGCTTCGCAACCCCTAAGGTATCTACTTCTAAGAAACTCATGCTAGCAGCTGTTCGTGTTTGAAATTCTGGAATATTCCATTCGTCTTCCCTGGGCTTATGTTCCAGAAAGGTAATACCCACCTGCAAATGGCAAGGGTTTCTGCGGTTTTGATGATCTTGGTCGCCAATTGGATGGACTTTGACACATATTGCTGAGGACATCCACCAACAATATTGGTCGATGGCAAGCCAAATAATTGCTTGTATGAGGCCCGGAAATGGACCAGCCCATTAAGGACTTTCTTAATTCTCTTCAATAACTCATCCTATTTTTCTGAAATTACAATCATTTGTTTGACTGTATCAGCATCCGTTCCATGCTTGCTGAGTTCTCTTCAATAACTCATCCAATTTTTCTGAAATTGCAATCATTTGTTTGACTGTATTATTATCGGTTCTGTATTGATAACTCCCTCGTGGTTCGTAGTTTTTTGTTTTTGTTTTATAGTGTATGTAGAAAATTTCATCTGGGAGTGAGAAGTAAAGTGTTATTAGTTATCAAGTACCTTATGTAACCCGTGCATCAACTCTCAAGAGAATCTCCTCCAAAATCAAATTTTAATGAAAGAGATAAAGCAAACTACACAGATCCATTACGTATCTGACTGACAAACTCATCCAAATTCCACATCAATAACATTATTACAAATTAAAATAGGACACCCTCCTTGCCTCCAGTACATTTGGAAAACGTCATTGATACGTGATTCCTTAATCGTATCACACTTACGCACCGTATCTTAAATACCATAAAAAAGGAAGCGGAATGGAATCATGGTTGGTAGTCACACTTAATAATTAACACGTCCGCCCCGATATCTGAATGGTCAGCGTGACGGACTGTCGTCCTAAGGGGCCTGGGTTCGATTCCCGGCTGGATCTGGGATTTTCTCCGCTGAAGGACTGGATGCTATCGTCATCATCATTTCATCCCCATCCGGCGTGCAGGTCGCCCACTGTGGCGTCCGATGTAATAAGACCTGCACCAAGGTGGCCAAACCTGCCCTATAAGGGGCCTCCCGGCCAATGACGCCAAACGCTCATTTCCTTGATTAAGACAATTTATTGACATTACGCCTTAAAAAATTTGAAAATTGCAAATTGTGGACGAGCCACTAGAAAAAGCTTTGCACATATAGTTAGCAACCGAACGTACTCATTACTCAAACAGTCCCTCACTAAAAAAAACAGAATTACTGACAAACTTCAGAAATTCAATCCCCCATATAGGATTTCCCTGAAAATCCAGATAATAAAACAATTACAAGTAAAGGGTGACTCAATGACACTTGAACACTAGTGCCAAGCTAAGATCCAATTACATAACATGATGGAACCACTTAAATCAAAAAGAACTACAGCAGAAACATTGATCTTCAAAAATAAACGTTCACGTGCTCAGACGTGTTATCAAAAAAAAAAAAAAATGCTAGAGAAGGCTGCACAAGGAATTCAGAAGATGCTCCGCAGTTTAAGGTTTACCCAACTGCCAGTCCCTAATATTTAAGAAAACAAGTTCATGTACGAACAGGTTACATACAATATGTATTTTTATATCCACCAGCTTAAACCACTTTTGTGGAAGGAAGATAAATACTAAACTTTGGAAGGCGATATGTGAACAACTCCCGGTAGTGCTGAGGTTCTTAAACGCTGCCAAGCCTAGACCTCGGACGACTTTTCACTCTCCGCCAAGGTGCTGGTACAATCAAAAGTCTCTGCCCGAATCACAAGACATTCCAATAACTCTGAAACATAGAAACACTCGGCAGAACCTTTGACTCACACATGGACAAACGTGTTGATAGAGTGCAGGCTTTAAAAACGGCAACACAAAACCATTTGATTGCAAGAGACACAAACACTAGTAAAACTTCTGAGAAAACTTTAAAATAAGGGCCACCATTTAACTAGGCCAATTGAACTCTTCCACACTGTCTTAAGGTACGACTGTGAAAGTCTCACCATAGTAATAAAGTTTAAATGGCTCTGAGTGCGTTGGTGAGCAGACACCACTACGACGACTTACGTCCTATCAGGTACACAATAGGAGGGAGCGGGTACCAGAGCTTCACCGCTTCCCTTCAAATTTTTTTTTTTCCAGCGAAGGCAGAGAACTTGTATCTCCAAGCTGCCCATGTCGGCAAACGCCCAACCAATTGCACAACACACATGTAACCGTCCTCACGCTTGATCGGCAGCCGTTGACACTTGTCTCCCCGGGAATATCACATCTCCCGGGTTCCCCGTCGAAGGCTCACAACCAATTCTCTTCGCCCGCCAACCCAGAAGATAAGACAAGAGAAAAGCAAAGATAACTTAGCTCAACCACAGCCGATCTCAACGATACATGAAGAAAATGACACTGGCGCCAGCTTCCCACGGCTCACTCGTCATCTTCCCCCAAAAATCATACGAAACGTTTAGAGGCACAAAAGTAGGACAAAGTGAATAGAAGCAAGAACAAATAAAGCACAAATGTTTGAATACGATACAGAATTCTTCACCTGACAATCAAGTCAAATATTCCTCCATCGGCTAAAAGCTTACCTTTCCGTGTCTTCATGAAATTCATTCCTCAATATGAACGATTCATAACCATCCTAGTAGCGTCAATCTTTCCTGATTCTACTGAACTCTTATTCAATTATTACAGTACATCTTGGTTCGTCTACTATATACAGAGCATTTTCCAACCTCATTGCTTTTATTCCATATTCAAAATACAAAGAAATATTCTGATCCACATCATTTTTGTATAAAATCAAAGTCTAAATTAGTATCATACAAAAGTAGCTCTTATTTACACATCTATCATCTCTGACATGGAATCTGCAACTGACTACCCCAGGGTGCAGGCCAATACGCCTATTCACGAAAAGTCTTCGCGTTGGATGTGTGGTGTCGTGACATCTTGGTTTCAGTGTCTCAGCCTCCACTCGATTCTGATGTAGCACCCGTTTTCGCTCTGAGAGCGCCTTCATAGACACGAAACAATTTATGCGTTAATGTGTGTTATACGACAGCCTGTGGGGCATACCTAGTGCTTTATATGAAGAATGTAATTATATGAATCTGTGTGATAGCAGAAATACCTCTGTAATTCCTTAAAATGAATTTTAAGTTGTCATTTTTCACATCACATCGTCACAATCTCTGTTACTGAAATATACTGTATTTCATCAACTAACCCCATGGGTGCGACAGCAAGATGTACAGTAGAAACTGCAAGTGGCTGGCAACACAACAAGACTATCACATAAATCGAAACGATCTTTTTTTGATTGCCATTTTGTTTCTACTCCTCTGCAGAGTTATTGGGATGTCATGTTTTAAGTGTTCTTTGCAAGTTGTGAGATTAAGAAGCCACAGCGATGGAGGTAACTGAAATTACACACGAATACAGCAGTTGATCATCACTTTAAGTGAATATTTTCTCAAACTAGGTTATCCTTCTCTTTCTTGGAGTGATTAGCACACCACATGTTAAGAGTGTGAGGTGTAACCTTAACGTCTACGTGAGCAACTGTTAATTGTTTCTTTTATTGGCACTGTAGCTTGAGGACTGGTCTTGTGCCTAGAATCATAATGCTTTATTAAATCATTTAAGTAATTCAACAAGTTTAGTGACTAGTAGCGAACTCTGAAGAAATTTTTCTTTAGAACAACCCATCTTCAGGTTAGACAAAGCCCCTTACCACCAGATGTAGCGAAATGAATCTGATGTCCGCGGAACCACTGATCACAATTTGTGGGCAGAAAGTATATGTTACAAGGGAACATGTTGGAGTTGTAATTATTAAAAAAATCAAGAAGAAGATCTAATAGAAAGTATATAGATGAAGTTATAAAATGTGCAGAACTACACGCTTTCGAACAGGTGGATATCCTAAAGCATGAAGATGCCTTAATGTGGCCTTCACCTAACAGTGGATGTCAGATGACTGGCGTTTATTATGTTACGACTTCATAAGACATAAAAGAACTGTAAATATTTAAACTAAGATCGTATATTTAGACTTCAATCAGGGATTGACGGGATCAAGGGTTGACGGCCACTTTTCTGCAAGACTCATGAGGTGCTTAAAAAATAACAAATCAAACTTTTTTGCATAGCAGAGCACTATGGCACACTGGAGTTTGGGAGTTATTGTAACGTACTAGACTGACTTTCGATTGTCCATTCCCGTGAAGTATTCTCTTAGTGAACTGTTCTGGAGACATGGTGGGTACCGGAAGCACTAGCAGATCGTGGAGGAATCTGTGCAATGGTAACAAACCTGTTTCTTTTCGCTATTTGGGGCCGATGGCGATCTGTTCCGCTAGAAGTATTTATATTATATTAGATTATATTTAGTTTTCGTTCAGAAGACCCAAAAATGTTATTCTCGCGGGTGTGCAACATACAACACTTGAATGTAATACTCACATCCTTGTCATTTGTCTGGAGATTGTCAGGAAATTTGAATACATTACTGGAATTGCTAATATTTACATAATTAATAGCCTGTCAGAATAAAATATCGTTATGCACTTTTAATAAATATAGCGTATAGAGAATAGCTAATCTTGACTGTTGTGACCAAGTGCTGTCAATACGAAATTGTAACAGACCTTTTTGCTTAATCTGGTCTACCAGTCATTGTTCATCTACAGAGCAGAAAGAGCTGCCTACCAAGCGGTCTTTCAGACTCTGGTTAAACTGTGCTCTATCTGAAACCAAGTTTTTTACGGTTGCTGGCAGTCTACTGAAAATTTGTGTTCTTGAGTATTGGACCCTTTTCGACCAAGGTAAGTGATTCTAGGTCTTTATGTAGATTGTTCTTACATGTATTGAGCTATTGGTTGGAAACAGAGGTATATTATGTGAAACACGTTTCATTAACGATTAAATATACTGGGAGGCAGTGGTTAGAACACCCAGTTCCCTGAACAAGTTTATACATGATTTCTTGAATTTACACCACAAATGACTCTTATTACACGCTTCTGTACTCCATAAACTTTTGCTCCATCTGACGAGATACCGCAAAATATGATCCCATATGAAGTAATTGAAAGTAAGCAAAGTATGCAAGGTTTCTTATATTTATATCTCCTACATCTGACATCAATCCATTGCAAATAAAGAGTTGTTTAGCGCTTCAGCAGTTCTGTGGTATGACCTTGCCAACTGAATTTATTACGGAGTTGTAATCCCAAAAATTTAACACTGTCAACCTCGTCTCGTTTCTGCATGTCTTCATATGTTATAGACATGCTGGAAGGAAATCTCTTACATGCTCTGAATTGCATATAGTAGGTCTTTCCAGAGTTTAATGACAGTGAATTAGCTGTAAACCATTTATTAATGTCAGTGAAAATTTGATTTGTACCCATTTCTATATCTGTACTTCTCCTGTTATTTATTGTAATGTTCGTATCATCTGCAAGCACAACAAACTTAGCACGTGGCAATGTATCAGACGAGAGGCCATTGCCACGCGTAGTGGGCGTGCGGTTTAAGGCGCCATGTCACGGACTGCGCGGCCCCTCCCGCAGGAGGTTCGAGACCTCCCTCGGGCATGGGTGTGTGTGTTGTTCTTAGCATAAGTTATTTTAAGTAGTGTGTAAGTCTTGGAACTCATGACCTAAGCAGTTTGGTCCCTTAGGAATTCACACACGTTTGAACATTTTGAGAAGTCATTAACAGGCATAAGAAAAATCAACAACTTTGAGGGACAGCACACGTAATTAATTCCCAATAAGATAAAGACTGATTGCTTACTCCACAGGTATTTCGCAACACTAAGTCCAGTTCTCGTCGTGGCACACTAGGTCAACCTTTAAAGTCCTATGCCACTACTGGACTATGCCGTTACTCGCTAGTTGTTAGGCTTGGCCGGCCGTAGTGGCCGTGCGGTTCTGAGCGCTACAGTCTGGAGCCGAGCGACTGCTACGGTTGCAGGTTCGAATCCTGCCTCGGGCGTGGATGTGTGTGATGTCCTTAGGTTAGTTGGGTTTAATTAGTTCTAAGTTATAGGCGACTGATGCCCTCAGACGTGAAGTCGCATAGTGCTCAGAGCCATTTTGAATCATTTTGTTAGGCTTGCAGTTACAGCTACATCTCTGGTAACAAGAAACTTGTTCACGAAAGAGATCAATCTTTTCACCACTCTGATGGGTACTTCTGCTGCGAACGACTTTTGAGAGGCATTAAGTCTACTAATTATTCTTCAGCAACCATAATCATTTCATGAAAATGTGTGTAACTGGGCACTTCTTTAGTGTTTTAAAAAGCTTTACCAATTGAAATTTCTCGTACCACAAATTATCATGTTCTGAGCTGAACTCAAAAGAAGTCATTTAGGCGTAAAAGTGTTTGCGAATGTGCATTGTTACTCTATTCAACATCTAGAAGCGTCAGTGGAATGTTATGATTATGGACATCACTAGTTACACAAGGTGCTTATCAACGGTATTCTTACCGAGCGAGCTGGCGCAGTGGTTATCACACACGACTTGCAATCGGGAGGACGACGGTTCAATCCCGCCTCCAGCCATCCAGATTAAGGTTTTCCGTGATTTCTCTAAATCACTCCAGGCAAATTTCGGGATGATTCCTTTGAAAGGGCACGGCCGACCTCCTTTCCCGTCCTTCCCTAATCCGATGAGACCAATGATCTCGCTGTCTGGTCTCCTCCCCCCAAAACAACCCCGGTATTCTCTTTTTTTGTAATAAAATTGTTTCTACTTTTAATACAAGTGTGTGTAGTGTTCTAAATACTGTCCACTCTAATATCAACATGACATCTGTGACAATGGAAGAGGACGTATAACATTAACTGTTGTACCGATCATTAGGGAAAAGTAGTATTGAATGAAATCTTGGCACTAAAATTCTTCAAAGCTTTAACAATATTATTATAAATCTACTCTTTAGGTTTCTAACCAAAAGTCAATGAAATACGTTAGGTGGAATATAGGGAGGCAAAGACGTTTTTGTGTGCACGTGACACTGTCGTTACCCTAAAAGAGATGCAGCCCGGCAGAAGAAATATCTGCAGAGTTTTCAGCTTTCAGACGTGTCGGATTTGCCTTTAGGTGTTCAGCAGTTGCAGTAATTAGGTGTCCACATGGTACGCTTAATAATTTGGCTGTCCGCCAATATAATTGTGTGAGGCTGGATTAAGTAACGTGTATGTATGGAGAATAAAGGAAGAGCATAGTTTTGACACAGAGAATGGGTAAGTTTGGTCGACACACCTCTGTGCAAGTGCAACAGTGCCTATTATACACTGAAGAGGAAAACAAACAGTTACGCCTGCCTAATATCGTGTAGGGAACCCAAGAGCACGCAGAAGTACTGCAGTACGACGTAGCAGGGACTCGACTAATGTCTGAAGAAGTGCTGGAAGGAACTGACACCCTGAATCCTGCAGGGTGTCCTTAAATCCGTAAGTGTACGAGAGGGTGGAGGTCTCTTCTGAACAGCGCGTTGCAAGGCTTCCAAAATGTGCTAAATAATGTTCATGTCTGGGGAGTTTGGTGGCCAGCGGAAGTGTTTAAACCGAGGAGAGTGCTCCTGGAGTCACTCTGTACCAATTCTGGACGTATGGGACGTCTCATGGCCATGCTGGAATTGCCCAAGTCCGTCGAAATGCACAATCGACACGAATGGATGCAGGTGATCAGACAGGATGCTTACGTACGTGTTACCTGTAAGAGTAGTATTTAGACGTGTCAGGGTTCCCGTCTCAGTCCATCTGCTCAAGCTCCACATCATTATGGAGCCTCCATTAGTTTGAACAGCCCCTTGCTGACATGCAGGGTCCATGGATTCACGAGGCTGTCTCCATACCCATACACTTTCATCCGAAAGATACAATTTAAAGGAGACTCGTCCGACCAGGCAACATGTTTCAAGCCATGAACAGTCCAATGTCGGTATTGACCGGCTCAGGCGAGGCGTAAAGCATTGTGTCGTGCAGTCATCATTGGTACGCGAGTGGGCCCTCGGCTACGAAAGCCCACATCGATGATCTTTTGTTGCATTGTTCGCACGCTGACACTTATCAATGGCCCAGCATGGAAATTTCCAGCAATTTGGGGAACTGTTGCACTTCTGTCACATTGAACGATTCTCTTCAGTCGTCGTTGGTCCTGTTCTTGCAGGATCTTTTTCTGGCCGCAGCGATGTCGGAGATTTGATGTTTTACCCGATTCCTAATATTCACGGTACACTCGTGAAATGGTCGCAGGGGAAAATCCCCACTTCATCGCTGGTTCGGAGATGCTGTGTCCCATCGCCCGTGCGCCGATTACAACACGACGCTCACACTCCCATAAATTTTGATAACCTGCCATTGTAGTAGCAATAACCGAACTAAAAACTGCGCCAAGCACTTGTTGTCATACGCAGGCATATTTCAATACGCATGTCTATACCAGTTGCTTTGGCGCTTCAGTGTATTTATTTGGCAGGCTGAGTTAAGTAATATGGATCAATGGAGAAAGAAGTAAGAGCATAGCTTCGACACAGAATGTGGAATGAAATTACAATGAAATCCAGACCATTATCTGATCATGGCTGTTGATAAATACCAATGGGGCAATTGGAAATTTGTGCCCCGATTGGGACTCGAACGCGGGATCTCCTGCTTGCATGGCAGACGAGCTATCCAACTGAGCCATCAAGGACACAGAGGATAGTGAGACTGCAGGGACTTATCTCTGACAGGCTCCCCGTGAGACTCACATTTCCAACATACTGTTCACATACTACTTTTGTAGTGCCCTGCCACTATACTCAATACTCGCGGCAGTCAGTCTACCGATTCCCGCAGAAGTTTGAGCAATGTGAGTGCATCCGCACTGGAGAAGATTATTGACCGGTAAGCTTTATCTGTATGAAAATGGTATCTGTTCTTTAGGACATGTCCGAAAGAACAGACACCATCATCATATCTGCATACATCTACATCCACATCCATACTCCGCAAGCCACCTGACGGTGTGTGGCGGAGGGTACCTTGAGTACCTCTATCGGCTCTCCCTTCTATCCAGTCTCGTATCGTTCGTGGAAAGAAGGATTGTCAGTATGCTTCTGTGTGGGTTCTAATCTCTCTGATTTTATCATCATGGTCTCTTCGCGAGATATATATAGGAGGGAGCAATATACTGCTTGACTCTTCGGTGAAGGTATGTTATCGAAACTTCAACAAAAGCCCATACCGAGCTACTGAGCGTCTCTCCTGCAGAGTCTTCCACTGGAGTTTATCTATCATCTCCGTAACGCTTTCACGATTACTAAATGATCCTGTAACGAAGCGCGCTTCTCTCCGTTGGATCTTGTCTATCTCTTCTATCAACCCTGTCTGGTACGGATCCCACACTGCTGAGCAGTATTCAAGCAGTGGGCGAACAAGCGTACTGTAACCTACTTCCTTTGTTTTCGGATTGCATTTCCTTAGGATTCTTCCAATGAATCTCAGTCTGGCAACTGCTTTACCGAGGATCAACATTATATGATCACACCTAATGCGTACTCCCAGATAATTTATGGAATTAACTGCTTCCAGTTGCTGACCTGCTATTTTGTAGCTAAATGATAAGGGAACTATCTTTTTGTGTATTCGCAGTACATTACACTTGTCTACATTGAGATTCAATTGCCATTCCGTGCACCATGCGTCAATTCGCTGCAGATCCTCCTGCATTTCAGTACAATTTTCCATTGTTGCAACCTCTCGATACACCACAGCAACATCTGCAAAAAGCCTCAGTGAACTTCCGATGTCATCCACCAGGTCATTTATGTATATTGTGAATAGCAACGGTCCTATGACACTCCCCTGCAGCACACCTGAAATCACTCTTGCTTCGGAAGACTTCTCTCCATTGAGAATGACATACTGCGTTCTGTTATCTAGGAACTCCTCAATCCAATCACGCAATTGATCTGATAGTGCGTATGCTCTTACTTTGTTCATTAAACGACTGTGGGGAACTGTGTCAAACGCCTTGCGGAAGTCAAGAAACACGGCATCTACCTGTGAACCCGTGTCTAAGGCCCTCTGAGTCTCGTGGACGAATAGCGCGAGCTGGGTTTCACACGACCGTCTTTTTCGAAACCCATGCTGATTCGTACAGAGTAGATTTCTAGTCCCCAGAAAAGTCATTATACTCGAACATAGTACGTGTTCCAAATTTCTACAACTGATCGACGTTAGAGATACAGGTCTGTAGTTCTGCACATCTGTTCGACGTCCCTTCTTGAAAACGGGGATGACCTCTGCCCTTTTGCAATCCTTTGAAACGCTACGCTCGTCTACAGACCTACGGTACATCGCTGCAAGAAGAGGGGCAAGTTCCTTCGCGTACTCTGTGTAAAATCGAACTGGTATCCCGTCTTTGGTATACCGTCTTTGTGGAAGTGCAAAAGCGTCTATTACACTTAGTCCTGTTAGAATTATTACAACCAGCAATTTTGAATCTTAAAACTCTGTATTCAAGATAATGAGTTCGATATTGATAAATTTTACTAGTGGCTAAACCGTTAACCCGAGTCACTACTCCACTCTTGTTTAACGTACAATTTTGTATCAGTTTTGTCCTATTTACAACCTAACTAAGCTCCAATGTTTGTGATACTATTTTTATATTAGTGCAGTTGCTGCAGCAGGTAGCCACAGCAGTAGAAGTGTGCCGTGGCCAGCGTATCGCTGACTGCCTCATCAGTTCATCACCAACCTACAATGAACGCAATAGACCGCCACAGCTGTTAAACTACGGTGTCGTCTGAGTGCGGTCGACTGCCGCAGCGGTTCATTGGTGACACGCCGTAAGCCCTGCTGACTGATTGCAGCTACGCAGCGCAGTGCTCTTAGCACGGTGGACTGCCTTAGCAGTGAAGCAGCGACTTACTCTTGAGTGTAATTGGCTGCCACATCGTTAGGCGCAGACGTGCTCTGACTGTGGCACACTGCCACAGCACTTAAGAAATGCCGTGCTCTGAATCTGGTTGACTGCCACTCAGATCAGCAGGGAATTCTCTAAATGCGGCTGACTGCCACAGAAGGGAAGTAACGATGTTCTCGTTGACGGGCACTCAAAACGAGAGCTCCCCGGCGGTGGACTCGACTTTTTGAAACAAAATACACGGTGACGTAGCTTAAGATCCCCTGATCCAGCCTGTTGTTCTCTATGGTGTATCCGGAAACAGGACTTCAATAAGCTCCTTGCTTTTGAGAGAAACGTGCTTCGGAAGATCTTCGGTCCAGTTCTGGATGCAGATACAGGGGAATCGAGGATCAGATACAACCAAGAGCTTGAGGAACTCTACCAGCAACCTAACATAGCAGGAACTGTCAAAGCCAAACGAACGCAGTCGGCCGTCCATGTGGCCCGGAAGGAGGATCACAGATAGCCTCGGAAGCTCCTTCTCTAAATCCTCGCACAAAAGAAAAAATGGCTGACATCGAAATAAGTATCCAAGGAATAGAAAAGCAACTGAAATCACTCAACAAAGTCCAATGGAACTGACGGGATGCACAGAGTAAGCGAAAGAACTTGCCCCCCTTCTAGCAGCCGTGTACCCCAAGTCTCTAGAGGAACGGAAGGTTCCAAATGATTGGAAAAGAGCACTGGTAGTCCCAGTCTTCAAGAAGGATCGTCGTGCAGATGCGCAAAACTATAGGCCTATATCTCTGACATCGATCTGTATAGAATTTTAGAAAATGTCTTTTGCTCGCGTATCGTGTCATTCCTGGAAATCCAGAATCTACTCTATAGGAATCAACATGGATTCGGGAAACAGCGATCCTGTGAGACCCAACTCGCTTTATTTGTTCGTGAGATCCAGAAAATATTAGATACAGGATAGCAGGTAGATGCCACTTTCCTTGACTCCCGGAAGGCGTTCGATACAGTTCCGCACTGTCTCCTGATAAACAAAGTAAGAGCCTACGGAATATCAAACCAGCTGTTAGGCTGGATTGAAGAGTTTTTAGCAAACAGAACACAGCATATTGTTCTCAATGGAGAGAAGTCTACAGACGTTAAAGTAACCTCTGGCGTGCCACAGGGGAGTGTTATGGGACCATTGCTTTTCACAATATGTATAAATGACCTAGTAGATAGTGTCGGAAGTTCCATGTGGCTTTTCGCGGATGATGCTGTAGTATACAGAGAAGCTGCAGCATTAGAAAATTGCAGAGAAATGCAGGAAGATCTGCAGCGGATAGACACAAGGTGCAGGGAGTGGCAATTGACCCTTAACATAGACAAATGTAATGTATTGTGAATACACAGAAAGAAGGATCCTATATTGTATGATGATACGATTGCGGACAAACACTGGTAGCAGTTACTTCTGTAAAATATCTGGGAGTATGCTAGCGGAACGATTTGAAGTGGAATGATTATATAAAATTAATTGATGGTAAGGCGGGTACCAGGTTGAGATTATTTGGGAGAGTCCTTAGAAAATGTAGTTAATCAACAAAGGAGGTGGCTTACAAAACACTCGTTCGACCTATACTTGAGTATTGCTCATCAGTGTGCGATCCGTACCAGGTCGGGTTGACGTGGGAGATAGAGAAGATCCAAAGAAGAGCGCCGTTGTTTCGTCATAGTGTTATTTGGTAAGTGTGATAGCGTTACAGTGATGTTTAGCAAACTCGAGTAGCAGACTCTGCAAGAGAGGCGCTCTGCATCGCGGTGTAGCTTGCTGTCCAGATTTGGAGAGGGTGCGTTTCTGGATGAGGTATCGTATATATTGCTTCACCCGTTTGATACCTCCCGAGGAGATAACGAATGTAAAATTAGAGAGATTCGAGTGCGCACGGAGGCTCTCCGGTAGTCGTTCTTTCCGTCAACCATACGCGACTGGAACAGGAAAGGGAAGTTCAAACGGTTCACATGGCTCTGAGCATTAAGGTCATCTGTCCCCTAGAACTTAGAACTACTTAAACATAACTAACCTAAGGACATCACACACATCCATGCCCAAGGCAGGATTCGAACCTGCGACCGTAGCATGCCCGCGGTTCCGAACTGAAGCTCCTAGAACCGGTCGGCCATAGCGGCCGGTGAATATAAATAGAAAATTATATTTAAATCACTAGTCGAACAAAAATCGTGATCAAAGTCATATCGATAGAGGTTAAAAAAAATGGTTCAAATTGCTCTGAGCACTATGGGACTCAACTGCTGTGGTCATTAGTCCCCTAGAACTTAGAACTAAATAAACCTAACTAACCTATGGACATCACACACATCCATGCCCGAGGCAGGATTCGAACCTGCGGCGTAGCAGTCGCACGGCTCTGGGCTGCGCGCCCAGAACCGCGAGACCACCGCGGCCGGCAGAGGTTCAAAAATAAAAATAAAAATTCACCTGACGATCTGAACTCACGACCTCTTGCATGTGTACTTACCCTAGCCATCACACACGCAACCAATCTACGCAATGTAACTTTTTAACGCTATTCTGAAACTTTATTTTCGTCAATTACTCGCAAGTGAGGGGCAGCAAGGGTGAATGGCTGCATTGTGTGATACCTGATATCAGCCTACACAGCCGTATAGATGGTTTCAAATAATACACATCGACATGCGCACTATAAGTGATACGACGGACATCTAATCTGTATTCACTTCTCTGCAAGTGTTTTGCACCACTGCAGGTACAATATTTGGGACAACAGCACGAATGCGGTAGCAAAGATCTGGTAAATCACGAACTGATGTGTGGCGCACTTCATACTTGATAAATCCCCACAGAAAGAAAAGAATTAAAATTTGGAAACTGGAAATGTGTGTTGAGGTCTATGGGACCAAACTGCGGAATTCATGGGCCCCTAAGCTTACGAGCTACTTAATCTAACTTAAGCTAACGACAACACATACACTCATGCCCGATTGAGGACTCGAACCCATGACGGAGGGGGGGGGGGGGGGGGCGTGGGGAGCAAAAGAATCAAGTGGCTGGAAGGACGTACGAATTAATTCAACAGTAGCTTACGGAACAGCGTGCTTGGCGTGTAGCACGTCATCAAAACCCAACTCCCATTTTCCCGATGCCGTTTGACCCATTTCTTGATTGTTACGTAAGTGGGAATATCGCTAATTGGTTATTGTTCGTACTCACGTCGAAAACGGCGCTGTATCAGTGCAAGAGACTTCAGCTCCTTGAGAGAAAGCATACGAGGGGCCTTTGAAGAGTCCGTGCAAAAATAAAAACTACTTACGTGTTTGGGGTTAACATTTTTTATTGTTCGACATAGTCTCCTTTTAGACTGATACACTTCGTTCAACGCTGTTCTAATTTTTTGATCCCTTCCGAATAATAGGTATCGTCCAAGTCTTCAAAATAGTTATTAGTTGCTGCAATCACCTCATCGTTTGAATAAAATCTTTGTCCGCCAGCCATTTCTTCAAATTGGGAAACAAATATTAGTCCGAGGGAGCCAAGTCTAGAGAATAGGGGGGGATGTGAAACGAGTTGGAATCCTATCTCCATTAATTTTGCGAACACAACTGCTGAGGTGTGTGCTGCTGCATTATCGTGACGGGAAAGAACTTTATTGCGATCCAATCGCCGGCGTTTCGCTTGCAGCTCGGTTTTCAAATGGTCCAATAACGATGAATAATATGCACCTGTAATAGTTTTACCCTTTCACAGATAGTCGATGAGAATTATCCCTGCGAATCCCAAAAGACAGTCGCCATAACCTCTCCGGCCGAAGGAATGGTCTTCGCCTTTTTTGGTGCAGATTCTCCTTGGTAACCCATTGTTTATATCGTTGTTTGGTCTCGAGAGTATAGTAATGTATCCATGTTTCATCCAGTGACGAAACGACACTTAAAGCCCTGCGGATTCTTCCTGAACAGCTGCAAACCATCCTTGCAACACTTCACACGGTTCCCTTTTTTGGTCAAGCGTGAGGAACCCATCTTGTGAATAGCTTTGTCATGTCCAAATGTTTATGCAAAATATTATATACCCGTTCATTCGAGATATCCACAGCACTAGCAATCACACGCACCTTAACTCTTCTGTCATCCATCACCATATAATGGATTTTATCAATGATTTCTGGAGTCGTAACCTCCACAGGGCGTCCAGAACGTTCAGCATCACTTGTTCTTATATGGCCACTCCGAAAATTTTGAAACCACTTGTAAACTGTTCTAATTAATGTTCAGAGTTACGGTAATATTTATGAAGTTTCTCTTTAGGCTCCTGAGGTGTTTTGCATTTCATAATGTTTAATCACCACAGTAAACTTTTTACGTCCATTTTTTGACAATCACTCGACTTCCTTGATTCACACGAATGCCAGACACAAAGAAATAGACCAATATGGCTGAAGCTTGGTGTGCGTTCTTTCCTAAGATGCTACTAACTAAACATGACCTCGATACGTGCCGGTCGGACCATCTCTCGGACTTTGCACGGACTTTTCAAACGCACCTCGTATAGAATAGCTTCTGCTGTGGAGAAAACATGGATACTGACGCCCATTTACATGGTCAAAGTAATTGCGCTCAAGCATGCGTGGTACCAACCGCCGCAAGCAAGTAAAGAAAACATTTTGAGTTGCCACACCTGTAGAAGCAAACCACCAACAAATTACGTCTCAACTTACAACATTTTATATGATTATAAGATAATTATCCTGGACACTCTATATGTCCTGAGCGCAGTTGACTGCCACAACAGTTCCACACAGACATGCCCTGAAAATGCTTGACGGCCACAGCGGTTGAACAGCAACGTGCACTGAGTGTGGCTGACAGTCACACCAGTTCACAGAAGTTCAACATGACGTGCCCATGATGACGTTGTCGTCAGTAGAGATTTTGAGACATACGCACGTATATCGTTTACCTCGTGTGGAGAATGAAGTCCATTATACTGAATTGCAGCTAATATCTTGGCGCTTCAAAAGTTCCTGACTTACTAAGCGATAAATACAAATTTTGCTGGAGGGTGACGCTGAAGAAACGCTGTGTCATGAAACATGGATGAATATTGTGTAAGTAATTTGCATTTCATTTTAAGCAAAAGCAAGTTGTTCAAGCACCTGATTGTATTCAACGTACCTCCTCAACTATGAATCGTACAATGATATAATGTTTCACGTGAGTTCAGTGGTACGCGTGGATACTGTCAGCAAAGTGTGTTGCGTCTAGCGTTGATACCAAAAAGGTAATAAATTAAAGTTTCAAGCATGATTCTGAAGTTTAACTGCATGAACAGCGAAAATTTAGTAAGCGATGAACTTTTTCCCTATCATTTCATGGGGATTGTCAGCGGGAAAACGTTTCCTAAGAGTCTGAAATTATTTTTAAAGTGTGCTGGAAGTCAGTAAGTGCTCTCACTCTCAAAAGGAGAATGGGTGAACTCCAGATATTTGCGCACCATTAGCTATGCTGCCTAAGTACAAACACACAATTTTCCACTGTCATGCCTGTCTTCTTGTGTTGAATTTGTAACAGAAGATAACACGTCTCAATGAGTAGATTATGGCAGTATTTTAAAATTTTAAATTCAGTCTATAATTATACGAACTCCTGACCCCAAATCTATGGTTAACGGTCGAAGTCATTGGATACGAAACATGCAACTGTTATTGTGTTCCGATATAGTCACTTATGTTAGTGATGTCGAAAACTAGCCAGTGGGACAAATCGACCGAAGGGAAATGCTCATCAAGAACAGTAAGAAGAATGCGAAGGTGTTCTGAGTGGCACAGCAAATTATTCTTTCGTATACTGGATACGGCGATGTTGAACGCATTCGATAAATATGTGACGAAAATGAAATACGTGAAATTTAATTTGAAAGTCATTACAAATAAACATTCTACGCCTTTGATGGAGTGCGAAAGTACATGTCAATATTTCCCTACAAGATTAGCCTGGTAGACGTGTCTACCAGATCAGTGGGAAACATGCCTAGTATGTGCGAAACGTGGTGTTCGAAAAGAAAGTTGTGTTGTAAGGTTTGCTGTGTTACTCTTTGTTCTTCTCCGTGGTTTAAAAAATGTACGACAAACAATTTTACATGTAAATGATGATTTCATTTAGTCTCGATGTGAGTTACAGTACGAATATCCTGCAATTGTAAATGCGATTGTAATAAAAATACGTAAAAATAAATGTAAGATGCATACTCCTATCCAGTCGTCTGACAGGAGGAAAAAAATAAATAAAAAGAACCTTGGATATATACTGAGTGTAAGGGAGATTACACCACTTAGTTCGGGAGCGGCCACTGAGTCTCAGAAGCAGCCATCAAAGCATATCGCTTTTTTTGAAAGTTGGTAATGTCAATATACAAATAAGTAAGATAATCGTGACTGGAAGAATTAAAAAACGCTTACCCTTGAAGTACCAGATTTTAATTTGCCGATGAAATTAAGTAATTTTAAATTGGCAGAAGAGATGCTCACTCAGCTGTCGCCCACTTTTATTTTCGTCCCCCTAAGTGAGACATGTGTGGGTTATTTAAGTAGTCAAAGTTACATTGCAAAGTTGAACAGATGAAAGCTGCTACAGAACGACACCAGCTTTGGCCGTTAGTGTATGGATACAGACTGTTGTCGAAGGTACAGAATCACAAGGCAAAGGTACAGCAGCACAAGGCACTATGTGGCCGCTATAACGCCTCTTCTTCGTGATGATTTGGTTTGATTTGTACTTGGCCTCAGCTAAAACTCGGCGACAGTCGGTAGTGTTTTGTGATCGTTATCAAGCTACGAAGACGACGTTACACAAAATAACAGTGCTGAACCGAAATGTCGACGTGCGTGAGATATTTACTTGACCAAGAATCGTAATTAATCGTTCGTAATCGATGTTTAACTGATTAATGATGAAATATTAATGATAAAACCAATACAGTCACATCCACAACAAATTCCCTACAAGATGGTCGTAATTTCAAGATTCTAAGAAACTGTAACAGTGGGCTTGTTATTTGAGTCAAAGATTCTACACGAGCACCGAGCGCTACAGTCAGATATTACCGCTGCGCGTAATTATTGCTCGGGAGTTTCATGTCAATAATTCGATAGAATTTTAAATCACAAATGCACGACTTGGCACGAGAGCGTGTTTCATTGCACAATATCAGTCACTTCCTAACCGAACCTTGAGAAGAAAACTTTCCCAGGTGTAGGAGGGGATTTAAATTCTATGCTTCGGACCTATCACTGAAGTTCCATAAACCACTGGCTATTAAGAATGAAAATTGTCTATCAGTGTTCGTTGCCTAAATCACTGTCTAAGTAATGTTTAGTTCAATTATCTAGTTAAAAGTTCACTTTAATCTAGTAGGTAAAAGTCCTCCGTTCGAATTCTAATGCCGTGATATTGAAAGTCAGAAGATCGTATTACTGCGTCATAATAGATCGCAATTATTCAATCTCAAAAACAATCTAAGCGCGCCTACATGTACGGGCATTCAAATATATGACCTGCTTCGGCTAACTCTCGTAAGGTAGTGACAATACATTGAATTATACTTAGTCATTACTCACGATTCCCAAAGAGTACGGAGTATTCTTTGGGATTGTTGGTTATACTTTGCGAATGTTAATTTATGCTAATGTTGCGATTTATTATGATTTTGATTTTAATTTTACTGAAATTTAATCTTTCTTTCGTAGACTGCTAAATTGTAAAGTCTTAGATGCCTGATTTAATTACTTGTTATTGTCCTAATAATAGTGATAACTGGAACTTCGTTCGCTTATTCACTTTTCTGGGAATTTGGGACTTCTTTGGGAATCTTTGGTGTATTGGGAGCTAATTTTTGATTTTTATTTCTCGTCCGAGGAAGTGGCATTACACCGCGTCTTGCCAACTGTGGCTGATGGAAGCTGAGAGTCGGGGCAGGTTCCTTATGTCACCCTCACTTGAATTCATACACTAAGCCACGTGGAGATAGAGCCGCTGACAGACCACGGCGAAGCTACAATGAAGAGCCAAAGAAACTGGTACACCTGCCTAATATCGTGTAGGCCCCCCGCGAGCACGCAGAAGTGCCGCAAAACGACGTGGCCTTGACTCGACTGATGTCTGAAGTACTGATCGGGGGCACTGCCACCATGAATCCTACAGGGCTGTCCTCAAATCCGTAAGAGTGAGAGTCAGCAAGTTGCAAGGCATCCCAAATAAGCTCAATAATGTTCATGTCTGGGGAGTTTGGTGGCCAGCGGAAGTGTTTAAACTCAGGAGAGTGTTCCTGGAGTCACTGTGGCAATTCTGGACGCGTGGGGTGTTGCATTGAACTGTTCGAATTGCCCAAATCTGTCGGAATGCACAGTGGACATCAATGGCTGTAGGTGATCAGAAAGGATGCCTACCCACGTATCACCTGTCAGAGTGACAAGAAAGTGAGGTAAAAACCGGTGTTCTCACATTATCTCCCTACATGAATGCGCTACAAGAAGCGGTCAAAAAATATGTGAAAGCTAAGGAAGCTAAATACACTCCTGGAAATTGAAATAAGAACACCGTGAATTCATTGTCCCAGGAAGGGGAAACTTTATTGACACATTCCTGGGGTCAGATACATCACATGATCACACTGACAGAACCACAGGCACATAGACATAGGCAACAGAGCATGCACAATGTCGGCACTAGTACAGTGTATATCCACCTTTCGCAGCAATGCAGGCTGATATTCTCCCATGGACACGATCGTAGAGATGCTGGATGTAGTCCTGTGGAACGGCTTGCCATGCCATTTCCACCTGGCGCCTTAGTTGGACCAGCGCTCGTGCTGGACATGCAGACCGCGTGAGACGACGCTTCATCCAGTCCCAAACATGCTCAATGGGGGACAGATCCGGAGATCTTGCTGGCCAGGGTAGTTGACTTACACCTTCTAGAGCACGTTGGGTGGCACGGGATACATGCGGACGTGCATTGTCCTGTTGGAACAGCAAGTTCCCTTGCCGGTCTAGGAATGGTAGAACGATGGGTTCGATGACGGTTTGGATGTACCGTGCACTATTCAGTGTCCCCTCGACGATCACCAGAGGTATACGGCCAGTGTAGGAGATCGCTCCCCACACCATGATGCCAGGTGTTGGCCCTGTGTGCCTCGGTCGTATGCAGTCCTGATTGTGGCGCTCACCTGCACGGCGCCAAACACTCATACGACCATCATTGGCACCAAGGCAGAAGCGACTCTCATCGCTGAAGACGACACGTCTCCATTCGTCCCTCCATTCACGCCTGTCGCGACACCACTGGAGGCGGGCTGCAAGATATTGGGGCGTGAGCGGAAGACGGCCTAACGGTGTGCGGGACCGTAGCCCAGCTTCATGGAGACGGTTGCGAATGGTCCTCGCCGATACCCCAGGAGCAACAGTGTCCCTAATTTGCTGGGAAGTGGCGGTGCGGTCCCCTACGGCACTGCGTAGGATCCTACGGTCTTGGCGTGCATCCGTGCGTCGCTGCGGTCCGGTCCCACGTCGACGGGCACGTGCACCTTCCGCCGACCACTGGCGACAACATCGATGTACTGTGGAGACCTCACGCCCCACGTGTTGAGCAATTCGGCGGTACGTCCACCACGCCTCCCGCATGCCCACTATACGCCCTCGCTCAAAGTCCGTCAACTGCACATACGGTTCATGTCCACGCTGTCGCGGCATGCTACCAGTGTTAAAGACTGCGATGGAGCTCCGTATGCCACGGCAAACTGGCTGACACTGACGGCGGCGGTGCACAAATGCTGCGCAGCTAGCGCCATTCGACGGCCAACACCGCTGTTCCTGGTGTGTCCGCTGTGCCGTGCGTGTGATCATTGCTTGTACAGCCCTCTCGCAGTGTTCGGAGCAAGTATGGTGGGTCTGACACACCGGTGTCAATGTGTTCTTTTTTCCATTTCCAGGAGTGTAGAAGAGCAGAAGAAAGTTTGGGGAAAAGGTCTTCAAAATCAGTAAACGGCAGCACTTTCATTAAATTCAACCGCATGTAACAGCTGAAATGATCAGCAAAACAATAACTGAGCTCAAGTAAGGCCAACAATGTACAGTAGTTGATCTTGCCTGAAGTGGGGTCAGCAACTGTCGATAATACTATCGATAATTTAAATCGATCGATGGCCTTGTTGGTTATCGGTAGTGCGTATCCGTTTTCGTCATATGACTGTAAAGCAAATTACTTTTCAATTGTATGACATGGCACTTAGGTGACAGGTGGAGCAGGCGGGGGAGGGGGGGGGGGTGTCCAGATCCCCGGACGTAAACAGCACTCCATTTTCGCAATATTTCCGGTACAAGTTTTAGGTGGTTTACCCTGTATAGATCAATGGCGAGCAGCGAGACGGACTGAGCAGTCGGCGGAGGCCCAACAAGGAAGCGACACCGCGCAGCGAGAAGACGGGCGGCTACCGCGCACGTGTTATACATGTCAGCACTGGCTGATTTTCTCTGTCTCTACCGCTGTGCTTTGTATCGACGACGGCGCACTAGCGTGAGCTCCGTCGGTCACTTTCAATAAGGTGGCATGTGGAAGTGACGTTTAAAAGCTGGCTGGAGTGTCGACAGACTGAAGAGAATATTGCCGCAACTATCAGAGACCGACGTGCACTTTCTTGCAAGTGAACAGTTTCCGTTTTGCTGCTATGAGGCTTGGGAATTTGTTGAAACAGTGTTGAACGGCGTTGTTTTGTACATATTCTGATTTCGTCACAACAATGAATTCCTTAGTGGCGGTTCCGAGCCAATTTCCTGCTGATTCATATGTTAGTACGCTGCATCCTAGAATAGAATATTGTTTTCCTACAGTTTATGATCATTGCATTTGTGTCTCGTGTAAGCAGATTCACTGTTTGTGAAGGAGTAACAGTCTTGTACTGTTCTGGCTGTCGGCAATGTAGTTTTGTTTTATTGGTTCAAATGGCTCTGAGCACTATGCGACTTAACTTCTGTGGTCATCAGTCGCCTAGAACTCAGAACTAATTTAACCTAACTAACCTAAGGACATCAGACACATCCATGCCCGAGGCAGGATTCAAACCTGCGACCGTAGCGGTCGCTCGGTTCCAGACTGTAGCGCCTAGAACCGCACGGCCACAGCGGCCGGATGTAGAGTTTTTACCAACATTAACTGAATTTTGATTAATGTGCTTAATTACTCTGGTTTGAATTCTATCTTGATTATAGTGATTCATAAAACTCCACAGCTGGTAGTTAATACTAATTACTTTTAAAATGTTACTTGCCCATGCTAACTGCAGCACACAAAACCTTCCATCCTCATGATCATTACTTTTTCGTCGGTTGCAGAGCGTCGTTGTAATGGGCACTGGACAGTAATTAGAATTTATCGTGGTTTAATTGCAGATGTAAGAGCCGCATTGTGTGAGCAATTTTTTACAGTTGCTGGTATGGAACTAAGGGAGGTACCGGGAGTGAGTGACCGCAAGAAAGACAAGAGCATATAAACAGATTATTCATGAGCAGTCTATAAAAAGTAGCATAGGTGATTAGATACGCAGGCTGCACGGGGCGTTCGGCCAGCCGATCGTTATCAACCGCTACCATTTGGTGAGTTGAGCGCGGCTCTTAATACCATTAGCTTTGCTCTCTTTGAGTGAGACAGTTTATTGGTATTCTTAGAATTGGCAGAAAAATCTAGAAGGAAATTAAGCATGCAGAGACACAGGTTATTCATTGCAGAAATCGTGTTAAAGAAGTTAAGCTGATTAGGCTGCAATCAAGAGATTTTGTTCAAGAAAAGGAATTAGAAAAATTGTAATGGAGTATGAGAAGATAATAGGGGAATTGTTAAATAAGGTGGGTGTAAGACATATGAGTGATCTGAAGACAGCCGGCCGGAGTGGCCTAGCGGTTCTAGGCACTACAGACTGGGGCCGCGCAACCGCTACTGTCGCAGGTTCGAATCCTGCCTGGGGCATGAATGTGTGTGATGTCCTTAGGTTAGTTAGATTTAAGTAGTTCTAGGGGAGTGATGACCTCAGAAGTTAAGTCCCATAGTGCTCAGAGCCATTTGTAAGAAAGTTATTGGTACAATCTCTCGAACGGACACAAAAAGGTGCCGTAGTTTTTGGTTGAAATTCAGGAGCATGTCAGCGTATTTCAGATGGAAGATAGGGAATTATTGGGGCTGCTATATCCGTATGCTGAGAGACAACAAAGCCGGTGTGTTACAGACGGGACTTTTGGTATCGCACGCTGCGGAAGTCGAATGCCCGCCGAAGGATTTTGGAGGGATGTGCTTATACAGAAACTCCACCACCCTCTAGCCACGTGTGAATGGCGGCTTGTAGCGTTCCGTGTGACTGATAGAGGATGACTATTATTGAATTATATGAAAAGTCACGTTATTTAGTTACAAACTACTACGTGCACACGCTTTATTCAACTTGTAAAAGTTCAAAAATGGCGCTGAGCACTATAGGAGTTAACTTCTGAGGTCATCAGTCCCCTAGAACTCTGAAATACTTAAACCTACTAACCTAAGGACAGCACAAATATCCATGCCCGAGGCAGGATTCGAACCTGCGACCGCAGCGGTCACGCGGTTCCAGACTGTAGCGCCTGGAACAGCTCGGCCACTCCGGCCGCCAACTTGTGAAAGTCACTACAGGTATTCGGATGTAGGTCGTGACATCATTGGCGATGATGTGGCGCAGACGAATAGTGAAATTCTGCGAATGTCAGAACTTCGATGCTGTCCATGCGCACCTGAATGGCTGTTTTCAGCTCAGCAATGGTTTTGGCTATTGTTGTACATCTTGTTTTTGATATAGCTCCATAAAAAGGAGTCGCATGTGTTCAGATCCGGAGAATAGGGTGGCCAATCGAAAATCCAGACGCATGCCAGTGGCCTGTGTGTACCCCAGAGCGAGAATGCATTTCCCAAAGTGCCCCTTCAGGACATCAAACACTCGCCTGCTTCGATGGTTTCAAGCTCCGTCTTGCAAGAACCACGTCTTGTAATCAGGATAACTTTGGATAAGGGGGATGAAATCATCTTCCAAAACCGTCACGTACCGTTCGGTCGCTATCGAGGAATATCGCACCGATTATTCGGTGACTGGACATCGCACACCAAATAATCACCCGTTGAGGGTGGAGAGACATCTTGATAGCGAAATGAGGATTGTCAGTCCTCCAAGTGCCCCAGTTTTACTTATTGACGAACCCACCCGAGTGAAAGTGGGCTTCGTCGCTAAACCAAACCATAATGCGAATACTAATTTCCATCAGTCCCTCATCCTACTGCGTAGTTTGAACTTCCTTACACAAACCGTTCAGAAGTTATGACGATTTTATTTCACGTAGTTCAATAGTTGTTATCCTGTATACAGGCAGACGCACAGCGATTAGCTGGCCAGTTAAGTAGTCCTGCTTGGTAGCGTCGGACATATCTTTGCTTTGCTAGGACTGTTTGATAACTGCCTCGCCTGTCGCCTGTTTACAATTCAGTCACCTTGGATTTGCCTCGCCACTGTTATTGGCCTTGTTGTCATCGCTGTGCCAAAGGCTTTGCGTAGCGCCTTGTTAACGTCTAGGTTGTTTGCCGTTGTCCTGAACTGTTGTCTTGACCGCGGCCTGTCCGTCGCATTTCATTCAAGTGCCGCTAATTTGTTAATTTTGGTTTTCTCCTGCTGGCGGTTCTGCCGCCTGTCGGCTACCTCTGTTTCTCCATTTCTTATGGAGTTCTAACATGGTCACCAATATTTGTTTAAGTACAGACATAGCACGATCGGTTCAGAAATTTGTACGGATCAGTTTCATAAAAACGTTTGTGACTACTTTGTTCCAGATGTGTGAGCTAATAAACAAATATTAATCGTGAGTGTAAGGGCAGAATGAGCCCTTTTCCCATTATCTAACTGAACTTTTGATGCTAAATCCCTGCAGATAATAGTACAGGAAACAGACGTTATTCAGGATGCAGGAGAAGGATTAAAACCTGGGGTTCGGTCTTGGTTAATATTTTTACAACGTGTAAGTAGGCTGTTTAGGTTTTTTTTATTGGTAACGCCACGTAGCGCTCTGTAGGAAAATCACTGGCTGTGCTATGTACAGTCTGTGGCTGGTTTGCATTGTTGCCTGCCATTGTAGTGTTGGGCAGTGGCAGCTGGATGTGAACAGCGCGTAGCGTTGCGCAGTTGGAGGTGAGCCGCCAGCAGTGGTGGACGTAGGGAGAGAGATGGCGGAGTTTTGAAATTTGTAAGAATGGATGTCATGAACTGATATTTATACTATGACTATTAAGGTAAATACATTGTTTGTTCTCTATTAAAATCTTTCATTTGATAACTATACCTATTAGTAGTTAGTGCCTTCCGTAGTTTGAATCTTTTATTTAGCTGGCAGTAGTGGTGCTCGCTGTATTGCAGTAATTCGAGTAACCAAGACTTTTGTGCGGTAAGTGATATGTGAAACGTATAGGTTAATGTTAGTCAGGGCCATTATTTTGTAGGGATTTTTGAAAGTCAGATTGCGTTGCGCTAAAAAATATTGTGTGTCAGTTTAAGCACAGTCGTGTATATTTGTTTTAAGGGGAAGTTTCATATGTCGACCCTTAGCCGAGGATACCTCACTGGAATCTTCTGATTTTTTCTTGTAGTTTGTGTAGTTAGTGTAGCCTTTGTTTAGTGCTAGCGCGCAATTGTAGAGAGAATTCCTCTGTAGTTGTAGTTTTTCATTGTACAGTAAATCAGTTGTGGCATGCATGTAGATTTGCACCAAGTATTTTGCAGCTACACTTGCAATTAAGTAGACATTATTTTCAGTGCTACCTTAATGTATTCTCTTATTTTGCTCTTCAAATTGTGGTTTTCTATATTGTCGTGTGAAATATGTGGCAATAATGGCGTGTGAAAAACGTAACACTAGGCTCCAAAGTAAACGGAGAAATGACAGTGAAGACGAGCGTAGCTTACCAGCACCACTGTGTAATGAATTAACAGACATTCTAAGTAGTAATTTGGTAACTATGCATAGGGAAATGGAGCGGGCGTCAAATAATGGTGTAGGCAGTGAAACAATTAGTGAACAGGGAAGCATTATCGATCGATCGGTCGGCAACAGCTCGCCTCAGGATTCCGAAATGACAGGACACAATCTTGCAAATACTGTAGATTCAGGTTTTGCGTCCTCACCGTTTCCTCAAATACGTCAAGACACATTTTCTGTTTTTCAGACTGCGAATATTGCCGGTTCAAATGCATTGCCGAATAGCACTAAGGAACATGTTTCAGACACCAGTTGTTATTACAATTAATGCAACAAGTGGGGCAAAAGCTTCAAAAGTTAGACACAATGGAACAAAATCAGAGACAAACACAGCAAAAGCTTCAAAAGTTAGATACAATGGAACAAAATCTTCAAAAGTTAGACACAATGTAACAAAAGCTTCAAAAGTTAGACACAATGGAACAAAGGTTTCAAAAGTTAGACACCACGCTTGAACAAACACGTGAAGATTTCACTAATGAGTTACATAACATTGAATCGAAATGTCAAAAAGTATGTAGTGATGTAAAAACACAAATTTGTGAGCATTTTCAACCTATTTTTTCGCGGCATGAAAATGCATTAAGGAATCACGAAGCAGCCGTAAAAGAACTGCAAACTATTGTTCATGAAAATCATGAGACCTTGCAAGCTAAAATTGACTCAGTTGCAACTACCGATACGGTTACGCAATTTCCAAAAACTCAGGAAAACTTAAAGGACACAGCAGATACGATTTCAACACTAATGGACACTCTGAAACTTGGTTCAGAAAAACACACAGAGGAAATAATTTCACTATCGGATAAAGTAGCCGAACTTTCAGATCAGTTCACTAACTTATCTACAAAGGTAGATGATGATCTGAATGACACAAAACCTGTAGCCTTCACTGACACTGAAGAGTATGAACAAATTAGAAAATTCAAACAGAATCAAAATCAAATCAACACACAGTACATAAGAGAAATGCGGGAAGTACAAGATCAGTTGACTCAAGTAATACAAGAATTACATATTTCAGAGGACACTCGCGCCCCAGTACGGGAAGAGGGACATAAAAATACAGAACAACCACAAAATAATAACACAGGACACTTAGGATATTATGAAAGAAATTGGCAAGGTACACCGAATTTTGAGATGGAACCCCCGAAACGACGTAACAATGACCGACATGGGACTCGCCGACATGATGATTTGGACTATAAGCTGTTCATGACTACACGTAAATTCAAAACATTTAAGAATTCTGACAACGACATTCATCCACAAGCATGGCTCCATCAATTCTTTCATTGTTTCCCCCCTAACTGGTCATTAGAGCAGATTAGAATTAATGTGTGGCTACTTAGAGAATGAACCAGCTGTAAGAATGCGATCGGTCATTCACGATTGTCACAGTGCAGGAGAATTTTATCATGCCTTCCTCTCAGCATATAGGTCTCAAGCTACACAAGACCGAGTAAAACATAGCATCATTATGATGAAACGTTTCGAACAATCTGAATTTTCCAGTCTTGTGAAATATTTTGAAGACATGTTACGTAAGAATAAGTATCTTCCAAACCCATACAGCCCCTCAGAACTCATCCGCATTTGCTTAATCAAATTACCTGAACATTTACGACATATTATTTTGGCAGGACGTTGCAAAGACGACATTGAAGCTTTTCAGGTACTGTTACATGAACTGGAAATTGACACTGACAATCGCGGAATGCGGAAACAGGAGCACAACAATTACAGGTAACGTCCGTCACAATTCCGCGATGAAAGAAATAATAACTGGACACGACAAGGCTATTCTCACAATACATATCGTGACCAAAACAGACACCACCCGTATGACAACCGTTGGCAGAGTATAATAATTACAGGGAAAGATCACCTCTCCGCGGTAGTGACTATCACAGAAACAATCAGAGAAACAGACAATATGGAAACCAAAATAATTATTATCAAGGGAGACCGAATAACTTCAGACGCAACGGTCCAGCGCGCAGTTATGATTGAGGGAGAAATTCTCCACCACGTGGCCGGACAAGAAAGAAACTATGGAATCTGCTGACAGACGATATGATCGTAACGACAGACCTGAATTGCATCAGAACTGGAGAGCTTCAAACAGGGCAGGGCCTCCTCGTCAAGGTGAATTTGTAGAAGTTAGGTCTCGTAATCCCAATAACGACGCGCGCCAACGAAGAGACATACAATGACTCGCACCGCAGGCAGCCACGTGCGCCGGCTGGCTCCGCGAAAAATAACATAGACGCTAACCTTGAGAAAAATTTTAGCATTCTTTACCGACATATACCGCATGATAATTGCGTTCAAGTTGAAACTCTGTGTACTAGGAAGAGTAAAGATTTACACCACATTTCACATGTAAAACCGTTTATTGAAAGATAATCTGCTTTTTAACTTTGTCTTTGCCATAAAACATTTCAGTTCACATTTCTAGTATGCTTTGTCACACTGACAAACTGTTAACATGCAACAATGTTTTGAAGTTAACTATCCAGTCTAGAACCTAGGAAACATTTTTAAACAGAAATTACGAATGTATTGTTATAGTGAACAGACGACACAGTGTTGTTATTTATACATTCTTGTTTGTTAGTTGCACGATTACGTAACGACTATAAGGCTTAAATACTTAGAACATATACTGTTAATGAGATTTTAATGCAACATTTTGGATTAGTTCAAAAGACATTCTTTATTTGAAGTACTTTCTGTGAGATTAAAGATGACTTACCATTTGGTTTGATAGCTACACGATTATATCACGACGCTACTAATGTGTGACACGATTTACATTGTACTTTTGCGGTGTATCTGTTTTATATCTGCACAGTTTTTCTGAATTCTTATGGAAAGGAAAACATGTTTTAGTAGTAACTTTGTGGTATAGCTACAATGAGACAGCCTTGTCTGTAGCACAAGAATATACGTTACAGTACAGTACTTACTTCATCACAGCAATAAGCGTAGTAACTACGACATCTATACGCATAGCATTTCACTTTTGTTTATCATGAAGTAAGTACATTGACTTCTGCAGAACTTGAGAACGATAACTACGACACTTCCATAGAGATTATCTTACAACAAAGCACAGTTTAGCGCTACCGTACACGTATTTGAGTGATTAATTTTGTACTTAAAACATTTATTTTGAAAGATATTTGAAGTACAATGATACAAAGGTTTTCCGTGATACATTTCATTCCATTGTTGCAATCTGTAGCACCTGAGGATATAATTACATTAATCCTCAGGGGGGTACACGCTTACTTTGTGCACCATGTGTTTGGGAAGCACAAGGAGCCCTAGCTAATATGGTATTTGCTTATACAACTTTACACATCGGTACCATATTTCTCTAACACAGGATTACACGGCTATCTGATCATTTAACTGAGAGAGACAAATATTTATTTTACTACATCAGTAACAGATGTTTACATAATTACACGGTTGGATAACTTCACACTTGTGAAATTGTATTTTGTCTGTATTTTGTGAAATGTTCATATTTTTTTTCGGAACCATTGTGATATTATGAGAGCTATGAATGATGTATTTGGTATGAGATCATGATTTTTAAAGTACGTTTGAGGTAGATGACACTTTTGACATGAGCAGAGAATTTTTTTTAGGTTTTGAAATTATTGAAGGAAGCTGTGACGTTTTTGAGATTTGACTGAGGTGTTATGGTGTTATTATTATGACGACGATGTTAATTATGCTGCTGAGGTATGTTTAAGCTGATACTATATGAGTTATTTGATTATGCTGCGTATCTGTTATGATGAAATATTGAAGAAGTGTCAACGAATAAGGTAAGGAATAGTGAGTACTGGTTAGGGACTCTGGTTTGTGGAAAAGGTTGTTGGAAACCAAGAATCGTATTTTAAGAGTTATGAAATGTATGTAAATGCGTGAATGTATTACAATGCCGACGAAAATTTTTTGGACACTGTTATATCAATAGGATTTTGTTTCTACAGATGAATAACGCAAATTCTTCTCCTGTGAAATTTTAAGCACAGTCTTGTATAATTTTTCTAAGGGGACGTTTCAAACGTCCTCAGTTTATTAGTGAGTCAGAGAAGGAGAGTTACCATCAGGTGAAGCTGCCAGGGTTCGCATCGCGTGATAGAAGGTATGAATGTCCAGACAGGGAAGCACGTGGTAGAGTCCATAAAATGTGGCAAGATTGCCCGTTTCACGACGGTGAATAAGGAAAGAAAAGGAAGTTAAAACAAGTAGCATGAAGAAAATTGCTGTTTCGAGGTGTTACTGTGTGATAGTGGCTACTCGTGACCGCTACCCTTTGCCTGTATGCATATGATGAGGAACAGATGTTTGTGTTAATAGATTCTGGATGTGCTGTGTGGGCCCGCATCTCGTGGTCGT
This sequence comes from Schistocerca gregaria, assembly GCF_023897955.1. NCBI lineage: Eukaryota > Metazoa > Arthropoda > Insecta > Orthoptera > Acrididae > Schistocerca > Schistocerca gregaria. The sequence goes on from NC_064924.1 coordinate 493,984,223, forward strand.
GCGGTAGCGTTCTCGCTTCCCACGCTCGGGTTCCTGGGTTCGATTCCCGGCGGGGTCAGGGATTTTCTCTGCCTCGTGATGGCTGCGTGTTGTGTGATGTCCTTAGGTTACTTAGGTTTAAGTAGTTCTAAGTTCTATGGGACTGATGACCGTAGATGTTAAGTCCTATAGTGCTTAGAGCTGTGTGAGTTATGGATAGAAGGTGGTGCAGCCGATACAAGGCCGTATGCAAATTGGCTGAGTTATTTCCAACGTATCAAGTTTACCGTTCGGCAAATTCGTCATATCTTCGATTGAAGGAGAGTTTGCAACTAAATATTCGTGTTAAGGATTCACTTGGCGGATTTGGATCTTAGTGGTTGAGATTTTAACCGCTCTAGAGATCCTGGGCTGTGATTTCATTCAGAAGGTGTAAGACTGCGCAGATTATAAGTTTGCTTTAATGTTCTCACCTGATCTGACATCTACCTTTTGTCACCAAGCGGTGCAGTGGAGGATTAGTAATATCATAGATGAATGGCTGAGGAACCTGGTAAAATGCAGTTGAAACATTTGTCCGAATATCAAGCGGAATCTTTGCAGCAAGTCATCCAAAGTTTTCCGAACGCGTTGACGACTCAATTAGGGATAACTAAGGAAACTGAATCAGATAAATTGTTCAAATGGCTCTGAGCCCTATGGGACAGTACTTATGAGGTCATCAGTCCCGTAGAACATAGAACTACGTAAAACTAACTAATCTAAGGACATCACAAACATCCATGCCCGAGGCAAAATTCGAACCTGCGACCGTAGCGGTTGCGCGGTTCCAGACTGTAGCGCCTAGAACTGCTCGGCCACCCCGGACGGCACTGAATCAGATAGAACTCAGTAACCAAGGACCAGTCAGGCAGTCTCCTCATTGGCTACCACCGCCCAAAATGAAATAATTGCGCCAAATAATTAATAAATTGTTGGAGAAAGGCGTAATCTGGCCGTCAACCACTCCTTATTCCTCACCCATGGTTTTAGTACGTAAGCTTAAGGGTGATGATTTTCGGTCAGCACTCAGTTACAGGGCTTCAAATACAAAAACAGAAATAAACATAAAAACAAACAATAAAAAAGTGCTGTGCAGTCAGTGACATTGCCAGATTTTCACATGGGTTTTTCATGGATTTTAGCTGCCCAGTATTTTACCGTCTTGTATCTCAACCAAACATATCATCAGATTTCTCGGCTGAGGATTCCAAAGCAGCGAATACGTTCTGACTGGAATCTTTAAGAGCTTAATCAGGTACGATCTGGGTTCTCGACAAAGCTACCTGAGCCGTGGTTGGTTTGCATCATGTCTTTTTTTAATTATCATTGGTTGCAGTCCTGTCGTACCTTATTTCCTCTTCCTCGTTTACCACCATAACCTTGCTGACTTCTCTCTGTGAGTGGCAGCAGCAGCGTGTATAGATACTATTACGTCTGTAATATCTTTGGGGCGGCGGATATATTTCCCGGGTGTGCGGTGTGTGGCAGTCGGTCGGTTGGTGTAGAGCAGCGAGATGGTCCCCGTCGCAGGGAGTCGTGCTGGTACCGCTGGCGGCGTCCACGCGGTTGGAGGCGCTTCTTGCGAAGGTTACGAATTTCGTCGCCCACCGATCTTGGACTCTCTCTTCGTTTGATCCTGTTTGTTGCTTTCTGCGAGATTCCCACGAGCAACAAAGTGTGTGCATGGTAGTCGGCTAGAACGGCAGCCGTTTTCCTGGATGGGGTTTAACTTCCTTCATTAGAGGCCGGCCGAAGTGGCCGTGCGGTTCTAGGCGCCGCAGTCTGGAACCGCGAGACCGCTACGGTCGCAGGTTCGGATCCTGCCTCCGGCATGGATGTGTGTGATGTCCTTAGGTTAATGAGGTGTAACTAGTTCTAAGTTCTAGGGGACTGATGACCTCAGAAGTTGAGTCCCATAGTTCTCAAAGCCATTTGAACCATTTTTTTCCTTCATTAGTGAATTGCACGCGCAGTATCTTCTGCTTTGGGGCCATTAACCTATCAGTTACCTGCCCTGGGCGTGGTCGTAGTTTTTGGCAGCGTAATTTCCTCGTCGTGTTGTTGCTGTCCAGCACGGCGTGTAGTTCGACAGCTGAGGTGTTGTTTGTAGTTTTGAGCGTTTATTATGACTTACCTGGATTCGACACCAGTATCCAGAACGTCGAGCTATTGACGTCTTGTTGTGGTTTTGCTCGCCGGGTGGCCTTCATATTACGAGGTTGTCGGTCTGGCTGTCTGTCTCACCTACACGTGCGTTAGTGTTACTTCCCAGACCGACCCTTGGAACCTTCTGAGCGCCGCTCCTTGTGTTTTACATAGTTATTTCCTTTTAGTCTTAAGTACTCTGTGTGGCCTTCAGCCGAGTTTTATACTCTCTTAAACTGAAAATTTAAAATCTTGCTCTTGCCGTTAAGTCATAACATTGTTATTTTTTGGGGTATGAGGCCTTCAGCCGAGTTTGCATTAAATGTTTTAAGCTGAGGCCCTCAGCCTGTTAAATTGAAAGCCCTTCTTCCTAGGCTTTAAGCCGTTAAATTGTTTGGTTGATCCGGCCGTTGTGGTTCAAAATGGTTCAAATGGCTCTGAGCACCATGGGACTTAACATCTGAGGCCATCAGTCCCCTACAACATATAACTACTTAGACCTAACTAACCTAAGGACATCACACACATCCATGCCCGAGGCAGGATTCAAACCTGCGATAGTAGCGGTCGCGCGATTCCAGACTGTAGCGCCTAGAACAGCTCGGCCACCCTGGCCGGCCGGCCGTTTTGGCCGAGCGGTTCTAGGCGCTTCTGTCCGAAATCACGCTGCTGCTACGGTCGCAGGTTCGAATCCTGCCTCGGAAGTGGACGTGTGTGCTGTCCTTATGTTAGTTAGATTTAAGTAGTTCTAAGTCTAGGGAACTGATGACCTCAGATGTTTAGTCCCATAGTGCTCAGAGCCATTTTATTTTTTTGTTTGGCTGATATGCGTCCTTTAGCCGGGTTTAAGCCTATTTAGAATTAACATTGAAAATCTTTGTTTTGGCCTTAAGCCGTAACACTGTTCTTGCTTAATGTGTGGCCTTCAGCCTATTTTTATTGAAGTAAAAGATTTTTTTTTGAAAGAAGTGGAACTCGCTGAAGAAATCCTGTATCTCAATTCTTGCTTAGGCCGTGGGCTCCGGATTTTCCTATGTGGCTTTCAGCTGATTTAAATCAAATCAAAGGAGCTCATGCGTTAAAACCTTGCTTATGTTATTGTGTGTGTTTAACTAATAAAATTTGTATGTTGAGTGTAACTGATAGCAACTTATTTTGGCCCCTACCCGCAAATGTAATCTCACCCGCTCTGTCCTGCTGGTCCAGGGATTTGATTGGTAGCAGGGCATGGTTACGTATGTGTTTTTACCACTCCAGTTACTGTCAGTTTCAATTTTATTTCTGTTCTGTGACACCATATTGTTTGGGTTGTTGATTGTTTCAGGTGTATTGTAATGGCGGCCAGACAGTGTCCGGGGATCTACCTACTCAAGAAGGACCATCTTATTTACGAGTTGGCAATAAGGCGCTAACCTATTGAGGGCAGTGTTTCGGGTTTAGTGACCCGTCTGCGTGCTGCCGTTCTTCATCCGGTTGTCGTCACGCCAGCGGCGGTAGGTGAGACAGGAGCGGGCATTGAATTTTGGCTTAAGGCTGTTAGGGGCCTTGAGGACACTATTTGTGTTTTGGAAGACACTCAATCTAGTGGCACTCAGTTGGTTCAAATGGCTCTGAGCACTATGGGCTGAGGTTATCAGTCCCCTAGAACTTAGGACTACTTGAACCTAACTAACCTAAGGACATCACACACATCCATGCCCGTGGCAGGATTCGAACCTGCGACCGTAGCAGTCATGCGGTTCAGGACTGAAGCGCCTAGAACCGCTCGGCCACCTCGGCGGCAGTCAATTGGACAGGGTGCGGGCGCAGTTAACGTATGTAACTAATCGGATAGGGGATTTGGGCCTGTTAGCTTTGGAAGATCATCATAAGAAATTAACAGTCGAATTGGGATCTTAGGTTAGTGCATTGCAGTTTAAGGTTGCGTGTTTGGAGTTGGATGGGAAAAGGATTGAAGTTGCGGGACTTGCTGCCTCAGGAAGGGGGCGTGAGCTTGCCCGGGAGTGGAACTGTTACATCCTTTGTGAAGCTAGACACTATGTTTGCCAAGTTGCCTAATCCTCTGGCTTGTTTCTTTCGTGATATTACTGAATTAGTTGTGGAGTGGCTTGAACAGGTCGAGAAATTATTACGGCTGTTGGATCGCCTCGAGCAACATGCTACTGCCTTTCGTGTTCCGCACCAAGTGATTTTGTCACTTGGATTGGGTTGGGTTGTTTTGGGGAAGGAGACCAGACAGCGAGGTCATCGGTCTCATCGGATTAGGGAAGGATGGGGAAGGAAGTCGGCCGTGCCCTTTTCAAAGGAACCATCCCGGCAGTTGCCTGGAGAGATTTAGGGAAATCACGGAAAAGGTAAATCAGGACGGCCTGACTCGGGATTGAACTGTCGTCCTCCCGAATGCGAGTCCAGTGTCTAACCATTGCGCCACCCCGCTCGGTGATTTTGTCATTGTTGTACCTGTTAGCTAGAGGTGAGTTGCAGAACCTCATTTCCCGAGCCGTGGCGGAAGGGTTCTCCTTACAGCAATTGAGGGAGCTCGTCATTAGCCAGAGCTTGACCACTGGAGTACGAAAACAGCTTGAGTGCCGTTACATTTGGAAAATGCAGCGGGATAAAGAGCAGTTGCATCAGTATGTGGACAGAGTTCAGACGGCCTCCTTGGCCTTGTTAATCGCTTTGCCTGAACAAGAGTTGGTGTCTATTGTGCTTAGGGAAATGCGTACGACCTGTCAGTCGCTCTGTCTTCCATAATCAGCTTTCAACTTGCGAAGAGCTCCGTGCTGCGGTTGTAGCGACATCGGCATTGCCGCTTGGGAACGATGTATGTCATGAAGTTAAGGGGCAGGCCATAGGTGCTGGCGAGGGAAATTTCGAAGTGTCGGCAACCGCAGAAGCCGTAAAAAGGGAACCTCGGCGTTGTTCAGACGTGGTAGCACGGCTCATTTGGTGCGCTCTTGCGTTCACCCTCGCGCACCCAGAACCAATAAATGATACAGGGCTAGGAAGCGACCTCGGCATCGAGCCTTTAGACCATGGCGTACCCTTGTTGTCGCTCCCCCATCGCCGCCCTTGCCTTATCCTTGTTCTCGAGTAGGTGGCTAACCGATTTGTGCTTTTGGATTCTGGTCGCACCTTTTCATTATTGTGTTTCATCTACATCTACATCTACATTCATACTCCGCGAGCCACCCAACGGTGTGTGGCGGAGGGCACTTTACGTGCCACTGTCATTACCTCCCTTTTCTGTTCCAGTCGCGTATGGTTCGCGGGAAGAACGACTGTCTGAAAGCCTCCGTGGGCGCTCGAATCTCTCTAATTTTACATTCTTGATCTCCACGGGAGGTATAAGTAAGGGGAAGCAGTTTATTCGATACCTCATCCAGAAACGCACCCTCTCGAAACCTGGCGAGCAAGCTACACCACGATGCAGAGCGCCTGTCTTGCAGAGTCTGCCACTTGAGTTTGCTAAACATCTCCGTAACGCTATCACGCTTACCAAATAACCCTATGATGAAACGCGCCGCTCTTCTTTGGATTTTCTCTATCTGCTCCGTCAACCCGATCTGGTACGGATCCCACACTGATGAGCAATACTCAAGTATAGGTCGAACGAGTGTTTTGTTAGCCGAACTACATTTTCTAAGGACTCTCCCAATGGATCTCAACCTGGCACCCGCCTTACCAACAATTAATTTTATGTGATCATTCCACTTCAAATCATTTCACACGCATACTCCCAGACATTTTACAGAAGTAACGGCTACCAGTGTTTGTTTCGCAATCATGTAATCATACAATAAAGGGTCCTTCCTTCTATGTATTCGCAATACATTACGTTTGTCTATGTTAAGGCTCAGTTGCCACTCCCTACACCAAGTGCCTATCCGCTGCAGATCTTCCTGCACTTCGCTAAAACTTTCTAATGCTGCAACTTCTCTGTATACTACAGCATCATCCGCGAAAAGCCGCATGGAACTTCCGACACTATCTACTAGGTCATTTATATATATTGTGAAATGCAATGGTCCCATAACACTCCCTTGTGGCACGCCAGAGATTACTTTAACGTCCGTAGACGTCTCTCCATTGATAACAACATGGAATTTGGTCATCTTACGAAACTTCGGTCGGTCCCTTCTCCGGTGCGGAGATATCGGGTGGCCAATGTCCAGGTGTTGCCTCTGCATGGTTGGGTCCGAACAAGTATATAGGTAGGGGTTTCTTCCTGTCCCTTGTCGTTAGCCTTGGTCAAGGAGCTGCCAGTAGATCTAATTTTATTGTGTGATTTCATCAATAAGATGGGCTTAGTCTTGGATTATTCTGGCCACACCTTTTTCTTTAAGCTCGCTCCTGTGGAGAAGTTTGGTTTCTCTGAATGCGATAACGTATTGTGCATAGTGTATGTGTATAATTATCTGGACGACTTCGTCATCTGTAGCAGTTCGTTTCAGGACCATTTGGATCATATGCAGCAAGTTGTTTTGAGGTTACAGGCAGCCGGGCTCAATGTTAAACCTAGTAAGATCACGTTAGCAAGGCAGCAGGTGTCCTTCTTTGTCATCTAGGCCAGCCGCGGTGGCCGAGCGACTCTAGGCGCTTCAGTGAGGAAACGCAAGACTGCTACGGCCGCAGGTTCGAATCCTGCCTCCGGCATGGATGTGTGGGATATCCTTAGGTTAGTTAGGTTTAAGTAGTTCTAAGTTCTAGGGGACTGATGACCTCAGTTATTTAGTCCCATAGTGCTCAGAGCCATTTGAACCATTTGAAGTATCTACTTCAATTCTGCAACAAGTTAAACTACTTCTAACTTCAACAAACACGCCACGACCAACTGTGTTTAGCCCATCCTTTCGGAACACTGTTAGGTTCTTCGCAAAAATTTCGGCTGAGCTCATATCCGGCTTTAACCAGCTTTCAGTTCCTATAACGATTTGACCATCAGTGCCTTCTATTGCCGGCCGCGATGGTCTCGCGGTTAAGGCGCTCAGTCCAGAACCGCGTCACTGCTACGGTCACAGGTTCAAATCCTGCCTCGGGCATGGATGTGTGTGATGTCCTTAGGTTAGTTAGGTTTAAGTAGTTCTAAGTTCTAGGGGACTGATGACCTCAGATGCTTAGTCCCATAGTGCTCAGAGCCATTTGAACCATTTGCCTTTTATTAGCGCTTGGAGTTTTGGTACTTCCCCAACACGGCGAGGACAGTTTACAACTGTTGTACTAATGGTTCCTGTATCTACGTTCTTCCTGTGTTCAGCCTGCATCCTTTGTGACTGAAGCCCTTCTTGTGTTTTCCCGAGACCCTCTAACATAAAAACTGCGCAGTGCACGCCACACAGCCCCTGCTATCCTCGTAGCCACCTACTGCGTATAGTTGACACCTGACCTATTCAGTGGAACCCGAAACCCAACCACTCTTTGATCAAGTCGAGGAATCTGCAGCATACACGCTAGCGGAACCGTCTGAGCCTCTGATTCAGGCCCTCCACTCGGCTCTGTACCAGAGGTCCGCTATCGATCCTGTCGACTAAGCTGCAAATGGTCAGCTCTGCTTTCATCTTGCAAGCAAGACTGGCAGCCTTTACCACTTCTGTTATCCGCTCGAAATTAGAGAGAATCTCTTCTCATCCAAAGTGACACACATCATTGGTACCTGCAGTTGGCTGCACCCTGTGCTCTTCATGGCATCCGGGAGGACTCTTTCCACATCTGGAATGACTCCACCTGGTTTGCACACGGATTTCACATTGGTTTTCTTACCCTTCTTGTCAGCCAAGTCCCTAAGGGGCTCCATAACGCGCCTAACGTTGGAGCTCCCAATTTCCAGTAATCCTACCCCCTGTGATTGCCCGGATCTTGCAGGCTGAGTGGTTTCCTCTACCTGTGGAAGGACATATAGGGCAGCCTGTAATCGGAACGGCCACTGCGTCTGGAATACTACGAGGGTTATTAAACTTTTGTACTTTTACTAAGCATAAACTGTGTTACTGTGTTTATTCAGTAACATAGACATTAACCTTGCTTTTGACGAAGAAGTTGTAAAGAAATTGTGGCAAGTTCTGCAGCTCTGCTTTCACTGATATTCTGAATTGTCGCTGCATAGAGTAACTGAAAATGTGATTCAAATACCTGTGAACGTAACAACGTGGTTAGAATCCGTCTTCTTGAAATCTGGTTTCGCAGGACAGAGTGAATCACGATATAATTGTGGAAAGGGGCCAAAATCAGTAACTGTCAGCTGCACAAAACATACAAACTTTATTTTCCTAAGACACTTAATCATATATGTCTTTAAAATCATTAAAAAAAAACAATACTTCTGAAGGCCAAAACATAAGTTATTAAAATTGCCTTAAGGAATACACACGGCTGAAGGCCATAGTTACAACATTTTACATAAAAACTCGGCTGAAGGCCACACACTGGAGACAGAAGAACTGAAGGCTTAAGGCCTGGATAACACGAATTTAAGATAGAGAAGAAAATTTTAAAAGGTTTTAAAAAAGTTCTTGTAGTCGCCAAAGTTCACCAACGGCTATCTACAGCAACTTCAAGGTGTCACAATGCAGAACTTGTTAGGTTCGCCACTGACAAGCTAAATGATGAAAACTTTAGAAAAAGGTACATGATAGAAATTTCAAATAGGTTTGGTGCTCTCAGGACACACGAAGATCAAGACGAGGATGTAAATAAACAGTGGATCACTGTGAGGAATAATATCAAAGAGGCAGCGAAGGTCACAATAGGTACAATTAAGAAGAACAGGAGGAAACCGTGGTTTGATGAGGAATGCAAGAAATTGGCAGAGGAAAGGAGAAAATCGCGATTAGATTGGGATAGAATGGGAGACAGAAAACGAGATGAGTTCTTGAACATGAGAAGGGAAGTTGGTCATAGGCGACGGGCAAAGAAGAAGGATTATTTGAACAATCAAATTACAAAAATGGAAACAAACAGTAAAACAAAAAACATTATGGGACTTTACCTAGACATAAATGGGTATAAGAAGGGCTTCAGGGCTAGGAAAAATGCACTTCGAGGGGATGCTGGGAGAATACTGACAGACCCCAGTGCTATATTTAATAAATGGAGGGCGCATTTTGGGAATCTATTAAATGTAGGCCAGGAAGCAGGAAATGAGCAGGCGTACGAAATACATACAGCAGAACCCCAGATACCTGAGCCAACGTTAAAGGAAGTAAGAGATGCAATCAACAAATTGAAAAACCATAAAGCACCAGGATCAGATTGCATAACTGCAGAATTAGTTAAAAATGGGGGTCAGAAACTGGTGGAAGTACTTCACAAAGTGATAACTAAAGTATGGAACTCAGAGATGATACCTTAAGAGTGGCAGGAGTCGATTCTAATCCCAATTTTTAAGAAAGGCGACGAAATGGATTGTAGTAATTATAGAGGGATATCGCTATTACCAGAACATTCCAAAATTTTCTCGAATATCCTGTATGAGCAGGCTTACACCATATGCAGATGAAATTGTGGGGGATTACCAAGCCGGCTTTCGGAGGAACAGATCAACTATTGACCAAATATTCACCCTGCGTCAAATTTTGGAAAAGAAATGGGAATACAATAAACCAGTTCATAATCTTTTCATAGATTTTACAAATGCATATGATTCAGTATTGCAATCAAACTTGTACAGAATTCTTTTGGAACATGGAATACCAAAGAAGTATGTTAGATTTATAGAAGTGAGTTTGAAAAACACAAAAGGTAGAGTACGCGTGGGGAAATTGGAGTCAGAACAATTTGTAATAAAGAACGGAGTTAAGCAGGGAGATGCCCTGTCTCCGCTACTTTTTAATTTAGTCCTAGAAAATATTGTACGAATGTAAGCAGATAATTCAGAGGGTGTGGAGTTAAATGGAAATATTAAGATATTAGGGTGTGCGAATGATCTAAACATCATTAGCGATTGGAAAGTATCTGTAACAGCAAATGCGAATGCGTTAATCAAGGCTAGTGAAGATGTAGGTCTAAGGATAAGTGAAGACAAAACTAAATACCTGGTTACTACTAGAATGCCAACAGCAGTAGATCAGAAAATGTTAAGAGTTGCAGACATGCAGTTTGAAAAAGTGAACACATTTAAGTATCTAGGCGTGGACATCACTTCGAGAAATGAGATCGAATCCGAACTGAAGAAGAGATTACGGGCGGGAAACGCGTGCTACTTCTCACTGAATAGATTACTTTCATCACGGATATTGTCTAGGAATTTAAAGATTAGAATATACAAAACTATTATTCTACCAGTTATGCAATATGGGTGTGAGACTTGGTCTCTCACTGTGCAAAATAAAAAACCATTTAGAGTATTTGAAAACAAAATTTTTAGGAAAATTTTCGGAGCAAGAAGGGATTACATTAGCGGAGAGCGGCGAAAACTGCATAACGAATAGGTTCATGAACTCTATTCAAACAATGACATAATCAGTATTATTAAATCACATAGGCTGCAATGGGCGGGTCACACAGCTCGAATGAATGAGAGCAGGGCAGTGCGCAGAGTACTGGTAGGGCACCTAGAGGAAAAACGTCCTGTCGGGAGACCGAGGCGTAGATGGGAGGACAATGTGAAGGCTGATTTGAGGAGCCTAGGTATTGAAGGAGAATGGAAGGAAATAGCACAAGACAGGGACAGATGGCGAAAATACGTTGCTGCGTTAATGGACTCCCGAGTCCGGTATGACCAGTGAGTAAGTAAGTAAGTTTAAACAAGTGACTTTTCTAATTTTTATTTGAGACAGCTGAAGGCCTTATGTAAAAATATTTCACGTAAAATTCGGCTGCAGGCCACATACTGAACATAGAACAATTGAAGGCTTAAGACTTGGATAATAATGATTTCCAATGGCCGAAATTCCCCCATTTTTTTAAAAAAATTGTTTAAGCAAGAATTTTAGTTTAAAATGGCCGAAGGCCTTATTTTAACATTAAAACAAACTAAATTAATAGACAGGTGAAGGCCTCGCATAGTACTTGAGGCTAAAAGAAAATCACAATCTAAAACAACAGAACAGTGATGCTCAGAAGTGCTCCAAGGATCGGCCTGGAGAGGAAACTCTAACATAAGTTTAGGTGGGGCAGGCATCCAAGCGTAATACTAAATAATCGGATGGCAACCCGACCCAGAGGTGACTGAAAGGCCGACCAACAATCTAATCAATTCCCTTCCTCCCGACCAACAGAATGACAACGGGAAAATCAGCGAAGACGAAGATACTAGCAGCAGTACGTCTTGAAAATTGGCGTTTAAATACAGTCAAGAAACAATAAACACTAAAAATATGAACAACACCAAAGGCTGTCGAACTGCATGCCGTGCCGGACAGCATCAACATGGCGAGGAAAAACACACTGCCGGGACCAAGGCAGGTAACTGGAACGTTAACGGCCACAAGGAAGAAGATACCGCTGGCGCACTTCACAAATAAGTATCAACCATTTCAAGAGCTAAACACCATGCTGGAAGACGGCTGCATAATTTCGCCAACTCCAGCACACGATACGTTGCTGCTTGTGGGAACGGCCTAGAAAGCAACAACCGGCAATGAATGAAGAGATGTCACAGCACTTGAGGTTTCATAACGGGTTAAGATCACTCAACTTCAGGGTCCAGGTTCGGTGGGCGACGAACTTTGTAGCTCTCGCAGCTAGCGCCTCACAAATCCAACCGCACATGCACGCCGTCAGCGATCCCGGCCTCATCTCGCGCTGCGGAGACTTCCTCGCTGCTCTGTCGCAAGTGACCAACTGCCACACACCGAAATATAGTGGTCACACCAAAGATGATACAGCAGTACTTGTATCGATAAGCGCTGCTGCTGCCACTGATGGAAGCAAGTCAGCAACTCGTAATGGCACTAACTCAAGAAGGAATAAGACGCCACTCGATTGTGACAAATGCCAAAGAACAAGGCATCGACGCTAGTCAGCCACGGCTCAATTCTAAACATGAACTCCTAGAGTACTGTGTGGTGATTAGTGTTATGATTCTGAACATCACATTACCAATAAATTCACACTTGTTCCAGTAATACAAAATTTAAAGCAGGGTGGGAACATAAGTAAATTCTTACTACTGTCGGTTGTGATGAAATTTTCTCTGTGGGCCGGCCACTTGTGGCCGAGCGGTTCTAGGCGCTACAGTCTGGAAACGATCGACCGCCACGGTCGCGAGTTCGAATCCTGCCTTGGGCACGGATGTGTGTGATGTCCTAAGGTTAGTTAGATTTAAGTAGTTCTAAGTTCTAGGGGACTGACGACCTCAGATGTTACGTGCCATAGTGCTCAGAGCCATTTGAACCATTTTCTCTGTGGGCAAGGATATCTGTCGTATATCGTGTAACGACTGAGGAAGAATGGCTGGAAATATTAGTAGTACTATCTTATGCAATTCTTTGTCAAATGGGTCACTGAAACGTTAACCTCAGGTTTTGATGGGTAACCGTCTATACAGGCGTCAACATATTTCTTGATTATAATGACACACTTAACTTCTTTTTGCGACTAATTACAGTTTAAGTTGTACGGTGACAAATAGCAGAAATCGCGCAAAGCGTAGAAACCGCGTAAGTTGCAGAAATCGCGTAAAACACAGAAGTAGCAAAAATCGCTAAGTCGCAGAAATAGCATTGGTGGAGTGCGGAGTAATACAAATTGTGAATTCGTTTAGTGCGGTTCTTAACTGCGACAAATTGCAGTTAAGGGGGGGTTGGATGTCATACGGGCCGACTTGGGGCAGGAGAGGCACCACTGGACGTATTAACTTACACTGTCTATACTTTTACAAATAAATTCATAAAACTTTTTTCAGCATGACCAGGAAGGATTCAGGATTTACACTCATAGGAGTAGAAGTTAAAAAACATAATAAAATTTAATACGTTTCGAAGGTAGCAGACGAGGTAATGGCGGAATTAAAGCAGTGTGGACTGGGCGTGCTTGGGCAGCTCAGTTGGTAAAGCACTTTCCCGCGAAAGGCAAAGGTTCCTAGTTCGTGTCTCGGTCCGGCACACAGCTTTACTCTGCCCGGAAGTTTCGTATCAGCGCACATTCTGCTGCACAGTGAAAATTTCATTCTATAATAAAATAATATTTAGCACATGTGAAATTTTGTATTTTTTTCCCTTACTATTGGCTGCAATTGTTGCTATTAGGTACACTTTTCTTCATTAGTAAGATAGATTCTTCGATGAGCTTTGTACAGCATAGAAACCATACTTACAAGTGTATAAAACTTTATAATTTAGTTAATTTATGAAAAAATGAATGAGTTGTTATATTTTAAACTTCATGTTTAGAAAAAAAACTAAAATTTTATAGTTAATTATCTCAGTTAGTACGACAGTTTTTAAAGATTTCGAAAATTCAAGAGTTTCATACACCTGTAAGTATGGTTGCCTGCCCGGTTGGATGTGCGGTCTAACGCACGGTGTAAGTAGGCTGTTTACGTTCTTATATTGGTACCGCCGCCGCCACGTAGCGCTCTGTATGAAAATCACCGGCTGTGCTGTGTGCAATCTGTGGCTGGTTTGCATTGTTGTCTGCCATTGTAGTGTTGGGCAGCGGCAGCTGGATGTGAACAGCGCGTAGCGTTGCGCAGTTGGAGGTGAGCCGCCAGCAGCGGTGGATGTGGGGCGAGAGATGGCGGAGTTTTGAAATTTGTAAGACTGGATGCCATGTACTGCTACATACATTATGACTTTTGAACACTATTGAGGTAAATACATTGTTTGTTCTCTATCAAAATCTTTCATTGGCTAATTATGCCTATCAGTAGTTAATGCCTTCCGTAGTTTAAATCTTTTAGTTAGCTGGCAGTAGTGGCGCTCGCTGTATTGCAGTAGTTCGAGTAACGAAGATTTTTGGTGAGGTAAGTGATTTGTGAAAGGTATAGGTTAATTTAGTCAGGACCATTCTCTTGCAGGGATTAGTGGAAGTCAGATTGCGTTGCGCTAAAAAAAATATTGTGTATCAGTTTAAGCACAGTCACGTATAATTTTTCTTAGGGGACGTTTCAACGGCTTTCCGGGAGGGAAAGAGCGCCTGGTCCCTGGCATGAATCCGCCCGGCGGATTTGTGTCGAGGTCCGGTGAGCCGGCCGTTCTGTGGATAGTTTTTAGGCGGTTTTACATTTGCCTCGGCGAATGCGGGGTGGTTCCCCTTATTCCGCCTCAGTTGCACTATGTCGGCGATTGCTGCGCAAACGAGTTCTCCACGTACTAGTGCACCACCATTACTCTACCATGCAAACACTACGGGTTATACTCGTCTGGTGTGAGACGTTCCCTGGCGAGGGGAGGGGGGGGGGAGGCGAACCGTACAATAACCCTCGGTTCGGTGTGGGGATAGCGGAGGGGTGAAGTGGACTGCGGTAGTCGTGAGGTTGCGGACCTATGCAATACAATGCAATACAAGTATAGTTTGTATGCTGTGCAAAATTCATCGTAGAATGTCCCTCACTGATGTCGGGAAATCGCAGCTTAGCCCGTCACTGCTTGCTGTGACTGGTGTGCAATCGCACGCTGCCCGTCCTCGCGTAGCCTCGCTGTTGCCCTCGCCCGGTGCCGGACGCTGGTTCCGGGTCCACCCACAGGTAATGTGCACCGCGGGGGACTCGATCCCGCGCCGCCAGCTTCCAGCGTCGTGTTGTCAGCGTGGTGGGGCGCCTCTTAACGGCAATGGCGGCGTGTTTGCCTAATGACAGGCCTGCGGCCTTTACGAGCGCCGGCGCGCCGGGTGCGACGCGTGTGTTTGCATAATGCATGCCGGCTCGCCACGTGAACTGCGAGGTGGAGCACCGCCATCATCGGCGCCGGCCAGATCTCCATCTCTCCCCGTCCCTATCATTTTCACCTCTCTTCAGTTCTCATTCGTTCCCTCATTTTCACCTCTCACTCGTTCCGTCTTTCTCCTCTGCATCTTTCCTCCCTTACCGACGCGCGCTCGGCTTTGTGCCTATGGACATGCTCGTGTTTACCAGGCTATTCGAACTGTCGAGCAGGTGATCAAAAAGTGAGTATAAATTTGAAAACTTAATAAACCACGGAATAATGTAGATACAGAGGTAAAAATTGACACATGCTTGGAATGACATGGGGTTTTATTAGAACAAAAACAAACAAAGTTCACAAAATGTCCGACAGATGGCGCTGGACAGCTAAACGTCAGTGACTGTGCACGACAATCGTGTATGAAAGGACCTGTAATGAGAGAGAGAATCAGATACGCCAGCAGTCGCAGCATGTTGACGTTAGCTGAATAGGCGCTTTTAGTGAAGCTGTATTATCAGAATTGGGAATGTTCTAGTTCAGCTTTACGATCCTATCGCCATAAGAAGGGGATTCGAACGGGTAAAGGTCCGTTGACAAATGCAGGTGTGGCGAGAATGATTTCCGAGTTCGAAGCTATGGGTTGTTTAGACGATAGACTACGTAGTGGCCGACCGAACACAAGGCGTAATGCTGCTGAGACAGTTCAGGACGAAATGGAGACTGTAGCGGGTTCGTCTATGCACGGGTAAGTCAGCGCTCGTGCAGTCACACGTCGAATGCCATACACTACTCCTTGGCTGGCACTGAGGCGTACCCTACGATGCTATCCGTTCAAAATCCATGGTTTCGACAGCACTAAGGCGGTCTTCATCAGAATAAAAATTACGTAGGGTTACATGTAATCACACAATAGGTGAGAAACACCTGAGCAAAAATGCTAACTTACGGTGTTATTACATGTAATCCTATGTAATTTTCATTCTGATGAAGACCACCTAAGTGCTGTCGAAACCATCGTCAATTTGACATCAGTTTTATGCAGCCGAGATAGCTATACATTCGTTTTGTAATTAAGTTAAAGCACGATTGCTGGAATCGGCTAATAACAATGTTTAAAATTTCACACTTACAAGGTGTAGTTTCAGTGCAAACACACCCTTTTTAAAGCAGGGTAAATTAGAATGTAAGTGGTGTTTATTGCACAATTCTAGAGCAAAACGTTTACGAAATACAATTTTTGAAAAGTTTTGACCCGGCTCTTGTTTGTGCCATTCACCTTACATAGTTGCTAGGTACGATGTTGTTATGTTGTAAGGAAAGTGTCAGAACTCTCCATTATTACACTGAGCACAGAAAACAATATAGCCAACTTAAGGCTATTCTTTCCAGAGTGTAAGATTGGAAATAAATAAGCACTCACAAAACAATAGAAACAATCGGAGGGCGAAACATAGGAGCTCCATTCCAAGCATTGTTGTGAGATGAGGTCTGTCTGAGTGGAAGTAGTAGTGTCGGTCGAGAGTTCAGAGACAGGAGACGTGTTACGCTGCCCTCACGTCGCTGATGGCAGATCTTACCATACTCAAGGCCTGTTTTAATTTATATGGCCAGGAGAGATTTAGATGGCTTAACTACGCTTGAAGATGCAATTCAAGGTAAAAATCGCAAGCATAGCGTACAGTGCAATTGTATTGTTAGGCTCGTGATTGTTAGTTCAAATGGTTCAAATGGCTCTGAGCACTATGGGACTTAACATCTGTGGTCATCAGTCCCCTAGAGCTGAGAACTACTTAAACCTAACTAACCTAAGGACATCACACATATCCAAGCCCGAGGCAGGATTCGAACCTGCGACTGTAGCAGTCGCGCGGTTCCGGACTGAGCGCCTAGAACCGCTGGACCACCGCGGCCGGCTGATTGTTAGTCCGAGTTTGCAATAATCCCATGTTTTGCTTGTCCGTTAAAGACGCCTTCTTATCCTCCAAATTGTAGTACTTATTTTCCACATCTAATTCATAATTATGCTGTCGTTATTAAATGTTAATGTAACATTGAAATTGAAATAATTTCTTAATCTGGCACGCAGGCATTATTGATAATTATAAGGTCATTATCAGGCACACCTGTCAAACTATTATTGGTCACGATGATTTCTGAAGTTTTTAAATAGACTTAATTTATGAAATCCCTTCTTACCATTTACTTAGTAGTTAAGAGGACCCAAACAAATTCATTTTTTATTGAATTCATACTTAGTAACAATAAACTTTAGCTGCTGCTCCTAAATGCTGCAGCAGGTTGCTGTAAACCACTTGGAAAAAGGCAGTCGACTAAAGAGGTGAGTGCAAAACTTAGGGCCCAAACAGAGACACTGACACACCACAACATGTCATGCGTTCTAATCTAGTAAATTCCGATGCACAAGTCAGATTCTGTATGAATTGAAAATTCAGGTTCAAAAACGCAGTCTGATGGCTTATCCAAATGTTAGTTTTAAGTTTTTCATTTAATGATCTGTTGAGTACTTAAATGACAGTGAAACTGTCACTCCTACAACGCGCACTCACTGTTATGCATATTAGACTTCGACTACTGGTAGCTCAGGTTGCTTATCAAGTCCACTTTCACAGACAAGCATTGGCTTTATTTGTTGTATGTACGTTACAATGTTTGCTTACAGCGCGCGTGTGTGTTTTTCGAATGCGTTGCTAATTGCTAGTCAGCTAGGGTGTGAAATACCAAGCACTAGGCCGTAAGTGGGCGATGGGTTTACCAATGCAGAATAAGCCAACAAGCTCATGGCATATGGACAGCGCCGGAAGAATGCAGTTCGTTCTCGTACGGTGTATGTGGCAATGTATCCCAATAGACATCAACCATCTCGGCAGTTATTTACCAGCCTCTTCATCCAGTTACGCGAAAGTGGCAGTGTAACACGTAGCCACGTTACAAAAGGAAGCAAATGACAACAGAAGGGAGGGGGGGGGGGGGGGGAGGGGTGTTCGGAGGCAAATGTCCTACGCATTCTTCAACCTATCACATCTCTCTCCATCAAGAGCTAGATGGAAACTATTACTGGAATAGTGTTCTGTGCATAGTCATTAGGACAGGATACTCAAATGTATCATGTATCTTGTTTAGTAGTGAAGTCTCATTCATTAATCATGGACAGGTAAACCGCCGAAACATGCACTGTAGATCAGTTGACAATCCCCTTTGCCTACATCAGCTGCAACTTCAGCGTCTATCAGAGAGTAAACGTGCGGTGTGGGATAGTGCACCATCACCTCATAGGCCCATGTTTCATAGACAGAACACTGAACACACACATGTATCGCTGTTCCCGAACAGACCTTCGTTTGATTGTACGAAGAGGACCTGTACCTTGACTGGCCCGTTCCCCGATTTTGCCACGTGTAAACATTTTTTATGGGGAAGGCTGAAACAAGCTGTCTACAAGCACATACCAACTACACCCTATGATACGCAACGACCTATTACTGTAGCCTGCTCGGTTATCTGCACTGAAATGCTACCAAGAGTCCAGCAGTCGTTCCATGTCAGACCAGGAAGCACGTAGGCCTTGCTGCTGCAGGTGGTCGTTTTGAACAAACCCGGTAATGGTCTGATGTCTCGTTACTGCTCAGAATCCACACAACTAATGTATACACTTGTGCTGCTCTTTAGTTTGTGCTACCAGAGGTATAGTACACTCCTGGAAATGGAAAAAAGAACACATTGACACCGGTGTGTCAGACCCACCATACTTGCTCCGGACACTGCGAGAGGGCTGTACAAGCAATGATCACACGCACGGCACAGCGGACACACCAGGAACCGCGGTGTTGGCCGTCGAATGGCGCTAGCTGCGCAGCATTTGTGCACCGCCGCCGTCAGTGTCAGCCAGTTTGACGTGGCATACGGAGCTCCATCGCAGTCTTTAACACTGGTAGCATGCCGCGACAGCGTGGACGTGAACCGTATGTGCAGTTGACGGACTTTGAGCGAGGGCGTATAGTGGGCATGCGGGAGGCCGGTTGGACGTACCGCCGAATTGCTCAACACGTGGGGCGTGAGGTCTCCACAGTACATCGATATTGTCGCCAGTGGTCGGCGGAAGGTGCACGTGCCCGTCGACCTGGGACCGGACCGCAGCGACGCACGGATGCACGCCAAGACCGTAGGATCCTACGCAGTGCCGTAGGGGACCGCACCGCCACTTCCCAGCAAATTAGGGACACTGTTGCTCCTGGGGTATCGGCGAGGACCATTCGCAACCGTCTCCATGAAGCTGGGCTACGGTCGCGCACACCGTTAGGCCGTCTTCCGCTCACGCCCCAACATCGTGCAGCCCGCCTCCAGTGGTGTCGCGACAGGCGTGAATGGAGGGACGATCGGAGACGTGTCGTCTTCAGCGACGAGAGTCGCTTCTGCCTTGGTGCCAATGATGGTCGTATGCGTGTTTGGTGCCGTGCAGGTGAGCGCCACAATCAGGACTGCATACGACCGAGGCACACAGGGCCAACACCCGGCATCATGGTGTGGGGAGCGATCTCCTACACTGGCCGTACACCTCTGGTGATCGTCGAGGGGACACTGAATAGTGCACGGTACATCCAAACCGTCATCGAACCCATCGTTCTACCATTCCTAGACCGGCAAGAGAACTTGCTGTTCCAACAGGACAATGCACGTCCGCATGTATCCCGTGCCACCCAACGTGCTCTAGAAGGTGTAAGTCAACTAGCCTGGCTAGCAAGCTCTCCGGATCTGATACCCATTGAGCATGTTTGGGACTGGATGAAGCGTCGTCTCACGCGGTCTGCACGTCCAGCACGAACGCTGGTCCAACTGAGGTGCCAGGTGGAAATGGCATGGCAAGCCGTTCCACAGGACTACATCCAGCATCTCTACGATCGTCTCCATGGGAGAATAGCAGCTTGCATTGCTGCGAAAGGTGGATATACACTCTACTAGTGCCGACATTGTGCATGCTCTGTTGTCTGTGTCTATGTGCCTGTGGTTCTGTCAGCGTGATCATGTGATGTATCTGACCCCAGGAATGTGTCAATAAAGTTTCCCCTTCCTGGGACAATGAATTCACGGTGTTCTTATTTCAATTTCCAGGAGTGTACATGTGAATGTGGGAATATTTCAAAGTACAATATCTCGTAAATGACTCGTGCAACAAAAGACCATTTTCTAATTTACCCTACTTTTGGTCTGTTAGAATTAAAAGGCATTGTTTAAAGAAGTTTATATTTGCACAAAAAATACAATAAGTTTATTTTATAAATGTATTTATTGGCTAACATTAAGAGCCCCTGACTACCAATCCATTCTGTGAAAACCGCACATCTTGGCACATCTCAGCACATCTTCCACAATATTTGCGGCACAAATTTTATGTGATTCACCATGCATAGAATTCTGTTTATCATGCACTGATTCCTAAACAGAGAAATTCTGTAACTGGAACTGAGCAAATATGTAGATCACCTATCACAGTAAGTCACAAACTGTTGCGAACTGTGCGCAGACGGCGGTCGTAAACCTTTGCATAACCAGTTAGCGGCAGTTGTTGCGACCTCATGAGAATTTTGCACACGCCAAGATCCATATTTCACTTAGCGTTGCGGTAATAGAATGGCCAAAGGCCACTACAAATGCATTGTTAATACGCAGACATCTTAGAAGGAGCTGTGATTGGTTGCTTGGGGTACATTCAGAAGTTTATTTTATGCGTGTTACAGCCTACATCACATAGCACAGTAAAAGTTTAATCTTGGTCTTTATAGATGTGTAGATGTTAGAAAATTAGGTGTAACGCTTGTTGAGTTTCAAGAAGCAATGTGACAAACAGAAAATGCAAGCTTCTAAGTAAAAGGCATGGAGAATGTCTCAGACGTCTTTTCGGCGGCTTCCTTTCCCTCAACGTCCAACCCTTCGGTTGTACACGATAGACTCTACGGTGACGCTATGTTGGAAATACCGGTTGCAGTTAGAGAACAATAGGCTCTCTGTTAACACTAAATGTTGACTTTCTTACTGCCTTTCATTCATATTCAACCACGTCACGTCACTATGCTGCCCAAGGACTGGGCGCACTCACCCACGAAGGTAAGAGCCAACCACGTAATACAATTTAGCAGGGACAGAAGTGTGGGATCCTTCAATACAGCTTATATAATTATAGAACTTTACTTACCGACTTGACCAACTACTGACAAACAGCTGCATCGCGTGTGCTTTATGATCTACAGCAGAAACTCCTCCAACTATTGAACGGTATTCCTTATCTCAGTACCATTTCCCTAATATGCTATCTTATCACAATAAGCTTGAAGTTGCTGAAAACTGGATTTAGAATATACTGAAGACGGGATAGCAGCTGCCTTCACAACCGATGTGAAAGACAGTTTACACACAAACAAAACCATGTATGTGGTGAAGTAATGAACAAACACTGTGTACGTGGTTCTGTAATCGATAGTAACGATTCCGGTGAGGGCTCTTAGTAGATGTTCTGCGTTAAGGATTTAGACTTGGACTGAGTGCAATGTCACGAAAAAAGAGTGCGGAGTTTGTACGGCTTGATACGTGGGACACATGTGTGCGAGAAGACGTGTAATTAGGCTGGAGTGAGGCGTGTCATAGTCTTCATCTGCGAAGGGTACGATTATGATTGACAGCATTCGAAGATTTCGTAGACGTTACGGTATGCTGATAATTTTTACTACAATTGGCGAAATACCCTCAGACTTCAAGAAGAACGTAATAATTGCAATCCCAAAGAAAGCAGGAGTTGACAGATGTGAAAACTACTGAACTATCAGTTTAATTAATCATGTTTGCAAAATACTAACGCGAATTGTTTACAGACGAATGGAAAAACTGGTAGAAGCCGACCTCGGGGAAGATCAGTTTGGTTTCCGGAGAAATGTTGGAACACGTGAGGCAATACTGACCCTACGACTTATCTTAGAAGATAGATTAAGGGAAGGCAAACCTACGTTCCTAGCATTTGTAGACTTAGAGAAAGCTTTTGACAATGTTGACTGGAATACTATCTTTCAAATTCTGAAGGTGGCTATAAGACGAACATCAACAAAAGGAAAACGAGGATAACGGAATGTAGTCGAATTAAGTGGGATGATACTGAGGGAATTAGATTATGTAATGAGACACTTAAAGTAGTTAATGAGTTTTGCTATTTGAGGATCAAAATAACTGATGATGGTCGAAGCAGAGAGGATATAAAATGTAGACTGGCAATGGCAAGGAAAGCGTTTCTCAAGAGAAATTTGTTAACATCGAGTATAGCTTTACGTGTCAGGAAGTCGTTTCTGAAAGTATTTCTATCGAGTTTAGCAATGTATGCAAGTGAAACATGGACGATAAATAGACAAGAAGGGAACAGAAGCTTTCGAAATGTGCTCTACAGAAGAATGCTGAAGATTAGATGGGTAGATCATATAATAATGAGGAGGTATTGAATAGAGTTGGGGAGAAGAGAAATTTGTGGCACAACTTGACTAGAAGAAGGAATCGGTTGGTAGTACATGTTCTGAGGCATTAAGGTATCACCAATTTAGTATTGGAGGGCAGCGTGGAAGGTAAAAATTATAGAGGGAGAAAAGAGATGAATTCACTAAGCAGATTCAGAAGGATGTAGGCTGAAGTAGGTGCTGGGAGATGAAGAAGCTTGCACTGGATAGGGCAGCATGGAGAGATGCATCAAACCAATCTCTGGACTGAAGACCACTATAACAACAACAACCTACAATTGAACGTTATACAATTGCCGTGCCATAAGCGTTTCACCTTTATTCTTGCAAAGTATCTTTAGTGGCCTGGGGTTTGTACATACTTTTGTTTATATTATTTAGTTTATATTTTGGAACGACGCGTGTGATGGTTATTAACGGTTGTGGCACTTATGATTTAGTAATAATCTAAAGTTCTCCTTACAGGTTTCGATGCTGTACTACATGTAGTGTTTTTGTTCCATTTTTTGTGCTGCTCTTATTCTCATAAGTGCCATTTGAAATTTAGTGTCGCAGACTTCATAGCAATAGGGCTCTGAGCACTATGGGACTTAACATCTGTGGTCATCTGTCCCGTAGAACTTAGAACTACTGAAACCTAACTAACCTAAGGACATCACACACATCCATGCCCGAGGCAGGATTCGAACCTGCGAATGTAGCGGTCACGCGGTTCCAGACTGAAGCGCCTAGAACCACACGACCACACCGGCCGGCTCTTAGCACTAGGAAATGAACACTTGTTCTGATGTTAAATTTTGATTAGTGTTGCTAACTATCTAGTGTTATTGCCAACTATTCAGTATTCTTTTACGATAGTCACTAATCGGCGCAAAAAGTCTTCCCGCTTTTTCTCTGCCTCGTGATGACTGGGTGTTGTGTGATGTCCTTAGGTTAGCTAGGTTTAAGTATCTCTAAGTTCTAGGAGACTGACGACCTTAGCTGTTAATTCCCATAGTGCTCAGAGCCGTTTTCAGTCTTCCCGCTTGATATTAAACATGGCTAGACATTATATTGATACGTTATGTCGGACGCGTGTTTGGTCGTCTGTAAGCAATCGCGGCATCCACCTCGCATCCGCCTCGCACACAACTTCTTCATAACCAGTTCTGCAGGATATTGTGCACACGCCCACTTGAGATGTCTACAGTCTCAGAGATCTCACGAATTTTTCCGGAGGTCTTGCATCTGTATCTACAACTACCTACATCTACATACATACTCCGCAATTCACCATACGGTGCGTGGTGGAGGGTACCTCGTACCACAACTAGCATCTTCTCTCCCTGTTCCACTCCCAAATAGAACGAGCGAAAAATGACTGCCTATACGCGTCTGTACGAGCCCTAATCTCTCTTATATTATCTTTGTGGTCTTTCCGCGAAATGAAAGTTGGCGGCAGTAAAATTGTACTGCAGGCAGTCTCAAATGCTGGTTCTCTAAATTTCCTCAGTAGCAATTCACGAAAAGAACGCCTCTTTTCCTCTAGAGACTTCCACCCGATTTCCTGAAGCATTTCCGTAACACTCACGTGATGATCAAACCCGCCAGTAACAAATCTAGCAGCCCGCCTCTGAATTGCTTCTATGTCCTCCCTCAATCCGACCTGATAGGGATCCCAAACGCTCGAGCAGTACTCGAGAATATGTCGTATTAGTGTTTATAAGAGGTCTCCTTTACAGATGAACCACATCTTCCTAAAATTCTACCAATGAACCGAAGACGACTATCCGCCTTCCCCACAACTGCCGTTACGTGCTTGTCCCACTTCATATCGCTCTGCAATGTTACGCCCAAATATTTAATTGACGTGACTGTGTCAAGCGCTACACTACTAATGGAGTATTCAAATATTACAGGACTATTTTTCCTATTCATATGCATTAATTTACATTTAACTATATTTAGAGTTAGCTGCCATTCTTTAGACCAATCACAAATCCTGTCCAAGTCATCTTGTATCCTCCTACAGTCACTCCACGACGACACCTTCCCGTACACCACAGCATCATCAACAAACAGCCGCACATTGCTATCCACCCTATCCAAAAGATCATTTATGAAGATAGAAAACAACAGCGGACCTACCACACTTCCCTGGCGCACTCCAGATGATTCCCTCACCTCCGATGAACACTGACCATCGCGGACAAGGTACTGGGTTCTATTACTTAAGAAGTCTTCGAGCCGCTCACATACTTGGGAACCAATCCCATTTGCTCGTACCTTAGTTAGGAGTCTACAGTGGGGCACCGAGTCAAACACTTTCCGGAAGTCAAGGAATATGGCGTCTGATACCCTTCATCCATGGTTCGCAAGATATCATGTGAAAAAATGGCGAGTTGCGTTTCGCAGGAGCGATGCTTTCTAAAGCCGTGCTCATGCATGGACAGCAACCTCTCTGTCTCAAGGAAATTCATTATATTCGAACTGAGAATATGTTCGAGAATCCTGCAAAAAATCGTTCAAATGGCTCTGAGCGCTATGGGACTGAACATCTGAGGTCGTCAGTCCCCTATAACTCAGAACTACTTAAACCTGACTAACCTAAGGACATCACACACATCTATGCCCGAGGCAGGATTCGAACCTGCGACCGTAGCGGTCGCGTGGTTCCAGACTGAAGCGCCTAGAACCGCACAGTCACACCGGCCGGCCTGAATCCTGCAACAAACCGATGTAAGGATATTGCATTAGCGTATCTCCGATTTTCTTTTGTGGTGACCTGAGTTGGACCGCGGGAGCCTGCTTAGGCCTCGTTGCTTGACTGACGATGTTTATATTCATATATCCTAAAGTAATGGTCTTCTATGAAGGTGATGAGTCTGCGTGAACTTCATCCAATTCTGTTTTAACCTGCGCAGCAACCCTTCAAATAAAAATATAACAGTACGAGACTTGGTTTCCCGCTTTTTCAATTAAGGTTGACTCACTCACCAATTCGGACGGCTGTCAACAATTAACTGTTTAGTTACTGTACGCGTTGTTGAAATCCTTGACACGATTCATGGAATAATCAAGCTTGCCAATCATGAAGGCACCAAAAAAATGTTCCATTCCTTCATGGGAATTTATCAGACTTATCAAACCATCCCACAAACAATATTTAATTTTCTATATTAGTTAGAATAAAGGAGTTGGACTGTTAGAAATGATTTGCCTAACATGAGGTACGTAGCGTAAGAATGTGGACATAGCTCTGTGGAGTGATAATCTGATGGGAAGCACATGTAAATAACAATCAAGAACCTAATGCGAGACAATCCGAGTGAAGATAAGTGTTAAATTTGTACCAAAACTGGAAAGAGCTGTTTTCTATGATTTTCTGTTACCAAACGCTTTCAACCAGATTTGAATGTCATTGACCGCAAACATCTTAAGAGTATCATAACAACAACAGTAGTAGTGTCAAGACAAGAAGAAGTTAAATATATTCTTGAGGAAATATCACAAGCGAGTTTTTATTTGAAACGTACCTTGAGCTGTTACGCAGACCACTCACATTAGCGGCATCTTAGAATTCCAGGCAATAAACGAACGCGGGCTTTTAGATGCACTTAGAGAAAACGACGAACTACCTACCTTAAGGTAAACTCTGTGGTCAATGAGCACGAGGCTGAAAAGAAAAAGGAAAAAAAAAAGCCAGAAAATGTCAAGAGATGGGAGAGAATTCTTCTGTAAATGTGAGAGAACGCAGATCGAAAACAGCTGCGCAGCTGGCAGAAAACAACACCACCTGGAAAGGAAATGCACATTTTTTCGTAATATCGTGATATTTCACCATGTGCTTGATAATAGCACATGTAAATACAACTATAGAGGAAGAGAATGACAGCCAAAATAATTTTTAGTAAATCTGTACCCAAAATATTTCTACTTGACAGTTAATAATTCTAATAAAACTCTGATATATTAACTGAATTAACTACAGTTCACACTCCTGTGGCCGTATTGCTACTGTATTGTTTGGAAACACAGTTGGAACTCTGAAACCTATTTTTGATACTTTTTAAGCATTACATAATACCACTGTTCATTCTTTCACAAAAATCGCCGGAAACTGTAAAAGGAAGCATTTGAGGATGTTAAGAGTTTGCTGAACTAGACACCTACCATATCGAACACGGATCGAACGTAGCCACTACTGTCGCAGCTGCACATAGAATGTCACCGGAACAGCTAAAGTCGTTCCAGCTGTGACAAATATTGTAGGACATATTCGCAAATATTTCCAGCTTAAGTTTGTAATGGCACTAAGATGCACACGTAATGCTGGTGATTTTATTGATTTCTCTTAGTTATTAATTTAAAAAAAATTAAAGAGTTACAAGAAGATTGAAACGTTTTCAGGAAACCGTAACAATCTCGTTTCGATTTGCTATCTCTTGATCGCGGCAATATTAGGACAGAATCCCAGACTGGCTTTTGTGCGGAAATCACATGCATACAGAATATTTCGACTGATATACATCGATGAGTGAAAAAATTGTGAGCACCTGTTGAATAGCTTGTTTGTCCATTTTTGGAATGAAATAAACCACTGATTCTGTTGTCAGGGATCCAACAGTTTTTTGGTAGGTTTGTGAAGATATGTGGCATGTAATACATAAAAAAAAGTTTTGCATCGCCCTGATTCCCCGAACTCCTGATGATAAACGATTACTGTGGATATTGTATCACAGACACAGTCCCTTTGACGGTTCAGACATGTCACTAAACCTTCCCAAAGATGTAAACAACCATGCGTGAGCAGTGCCTATTAGACGGAGCGGGTCAGACAGCCAGTCAGAGTTCCAGTCATTCCACCAGGAAGGAGGTACACGGTTCATGTTGTGTGCAGTTCAACTATGCCTAGGCGGTCGATACCGCGGTTGGATCGCGTCAGCACTGTTAGTTTGTGCCAGGAAGGGCTTTCAACAACGGAAGTGTGCAGGCGTCTCGGAGTGAACCAAAACGATGTTGTTCAGACATGGAGGAGATACAGAGAGACATGAACTGTCGATGAGATGCCTCTCTTAGGCCGCCCACGGGTTACTACTCCAGTGGATGACCGCTACGTACGGATTATGGCTCGGAGGAACCCAGAGAGCAACGCCACCATGTTAAATAATGCTTTTCGTGCAGCCACAGGACGTCGTGTTACAACTCAAACGGTGCGCAATAGGGTGCATGATGCGCAACTTCACTCACGACGTCCATGGCGAGGTACCATCTTTGCAACGACTAAACCATGCACCGTGCTACAGATGGACCCAACAACATGCTGAATGGACCGGTCAGGTCTGGCATCACTTTCTCTTCACCGATGAGTGGCGCATATGTCTTCAACCAGACAATCGTCAGAGACCTGTTTGTAGGCAACCATGTCAGGCTGAACGCCTTAGGCACACTGTCTAGCGAGTGCAGCGCGGTGGAGGTACCCTGCTGTTTTGGGGTGGCCTTATGTGGCGCCGACGTACACCACTGGTGGTCATGGAAGGCGAAGTAACGGCTGTACGATACGTGAATGCCACCCTCCGACCGATGGTGCAACATTATCGGCAGCATATTGGCGAGGCATTCGTCTTCATGGACGACAATTCGCACACCAGTCGTGCACATCTTGTGAATGACTTCCTTCAGGATAACGACATCGCTCGATTAGAATCGTCAGCATGTTCTCTAGACATGAAGCCTATTAACATAAAAAAGGGCTGTTTATGGTCGACGTGACTCACGAACCACTCTGAGGGATCTACGCCGAATGACCGTTGAGGAGTGGGACAATATGTGTCAGCAGTGCCCTGATGAACTTGTGAATAATATTCCACGACGAATACAGGAATGCATCAGTGCAAGAGGACGTGCTACTGCGTATCAGAGGTACCAGTGTTGTAACATTATGTGATTGCCTTATCATTTTAAATCATTCACTAATCGAGCAGTCGCTCGGCAACAGCTTCAGTTAACAAATAATGTTGCGAGAATGTAAAAGGTGAACGACCTGTGACGTAACTTGTTTATTGTCGAAGCGCCGTCAGAGAAGCAGTGAGTTGTTGACTTTGAAAACCGCGGCGCGAAAAACGGACAGAAGAAGAACACTTTTACACATTTTCTTTTTCTTATGTACGAGATATTCTCGATGAATATTCTCTTGTAACTTCTCTTGTAACTTGTGTCGGACGCGCATGTCTTGCCGCCGTATTATTATCGTTAAAAATAATATTATTTTAGTGTAAAGTAAAGTGCAATACTAAAAGTGCAATACTGCATAGCAGTAAATTTATTGTGCGACGTGTATGTGAAAACGTCAAAGGAATTATTGTCATTACCAGAAGAGAAGTGCCAGTCAAAACGGCATCCATGTTAAAATTCTTCATTGTAGTAGAGTTCACAGTCACGAATTCTTTCGTCGAAATCGGACGGAAGTTCTATGCGGCGAAATATTTTCTCCGCGCCACATTCTACTGGTAAATGCATGATAAACTACGGTCCCTTAGGAAATTCATGTTGAGCTATCCAAAAGTAATTATATTTTGAATAGGCGTTTGCTCTCCTCTGCAATGCAACTTCCGACTGATCAGACGATCCAACAAGAGGCAGCCGCACACGGTCGGCGTTTGCAAATATATTTCCACCGCCGATTATAGCTATATGTTGCAGCACAAAAGAAACATATTGTTATAATTAGCGACTACGAACGGGGACGTTTATAACGTATGTTTATGTATACACATTACGTTAACATATCGTTATAGTGTGTACAGCAATCTGGACCACCACCTCTCAATGTCTCGCTGTATGGTGGTACAACATACAGTGTGTGGTTTTCATGAGCATTAAAAAGGGCGGAATGATGTTTATGTTGATCTCTATTCAATTTTATGTACCGGTACCGTAACTCTCAGGACGGAGGTGATGCAAAACTTTTTT
Organism: Schistocerca gregaria; assembly: GCF_023897955.1. Classification (NCBI taxonomy): domain Eukaryota; kingdom Metazoa; phylum Arthropoda; class Insecta; order Orthoptera; family Acrididae; genus Schistocerca; species Schistocerca gregaria. The sequence continues at coordinate 494,013,651 of NC_064924.1, forward strand.
GATGTGTGTAGTTGGCGTAGATAACGGGCCGCTGATTTGAGTACACGGCGACCCAGATGGGTTCCATATGGTTTACATCAAGCGAGACATAAACGTGAGTTGACTATAATGCTCTTCAAACCACTGTAGCGCGATTCTGGCTTCGCGTCATGGGTAGGTATACTGCTGAAAAATGACATCGCTGTGCAGGAAGACGTCAAGCATGAAGGGATACAGGTGGTTCGCAGCTGTCAGGGTGTCTTTGATTACTACCATATGTCCCATGCAAGCAGAGGAGAATGTCCCCCATATGATAATATTGCTCCTACCAGCCTGCGTCCGTGCACACTGCACGTTTCGAACCGTCGTCCACCTCGAAGGAGGCATTTGTGGAAACGACCATCGATCTAGGGTAGAAAAAGATGTGATTAACCCGAATAACAGACACATTTTCACTGACTGACGATCGAATCCCCATGGCCCCAAACGCACTGCAATCATAATTGGCGATGTCGTGTGGTCAACATGTAAATACTTAGGGGTGGTATGCTGCGGAGTTCCATGTTCAACAACGTACGATGATCGGTATGTCTTGGAACAATTGTGCGTGTACCAGCATTGTGCTCTTTCGGCAGAGATGCCACAGATCACAATCTATCCTACTTTACAGGAGACACAAGACGCCGAACACCACATTCTGCTAGGAGACGCAGGCTTTCAGCCATTTAGCGCCTAGTGGTAATTTCACTGCCGTTCTCCCTCTTTCCGTAGGTGTTCACGACAGTAGCACGAGAATATTCGACCAGCCTCGCCGTTTTCGAGATACTCGTTCAGTCTCTGCGTAATAATAACTTGTTCTTTGCTAAAGTCGCTTATTTCGGCGGTCTTCCGAATTTGCAGCCCACATCATTTCTACGGTGATTCCTCCGTGTCTGCTCCACTTACATACTTTTGTTATCGCTTCACGTACGTGCAGCGTCACCAGGCGGCATCCGATGTCGCCTCGAGCAGTGGTCATACTGTTTTGGCTGGCAGTGTACGTCCTGGGAATTATACAGCGCCGACCGCTGGTGGCCGAGCGGTTCTGGCGCTATAGTCTGGAACCGCGCAACCGCTACGGTCGCAGGTTCGAATCCTGCCTCGGGCATTGATGTGTGATGTCCTTAGGTTAGTTAGGTTTAAGTAGTTCTAAGTTCTAGGGGACTTATGACCTCAGCAGTTGAGTCCAATAGTGTTCAGAGCCATTTGAATTATACAGCAAACAGTTGTCAATATGTCGTTCTTTATTGTAAGTGCAAGAGCATCCCAGACGTGTTTGTCATATTACAAAAGTTGACCCTACAGGGAAGTCAAATGTGTCGATTTCAAATAAGGAAGGCGAATAAGTCGAAACCTAAAAACTCAGACGTCTTGTGGGTCATGTATAACCGTGGTATATGAGAATCTACGAATTGTTGGCTGTACAGTTTAAAAAGTCGACAAGTTTTTTTACAAAAGTATTAATATTATAGTGCTGTAAAACTCGATGAACATTTAGGGCTACTTCATAGTGCCTGGGGACAGGGAACTCCAATAACGCACTGCAGACGGTGTGATATCCCACTGGATCTTGGAGAACACGGGATTCCAGGAGAATGGAGCTCCAGCCCACTTTGCCCATCTTGTTCACGAATACTTGCTTCAGACACTGCACAAGAAGTGGGTAGCAAGATGACTTTTTGTTTCATGGCCAGCTCTTTCAGCTTATCCGGTTCACTTGACTTTTTTTTTTCTTTTGGGATCACTTAAAAATCTGGTGTGCGATACATGTATCGAAATAGAAGAGGATCTCTTGGCTATAATTCTCATTCAGAATGTCAGTTTTCGAACAACACTGGGAATGTTCGATCAGGTACGGCAGATATTTGTGTGTCGATGCCATGCCTGCATGGAATCTGAGAGATGGAGCTGTTAAAAACTTGTGTAGACGAACAAAAGTGTTACGAAAATATGTGTCTTTAGATTTTTATCATCGTTAGTACACCAACATTAAAATTCAAATTTACTCATTTCAGCTTATAGCATTGTTCTCAGTAGTTTTCTAACCTGGCTGCCTCACTAGCCCGTCTTCCTTGAATATTTTTGTCTCCAGTACAACTTGCATAACATGAATACTTTCCTAGTAATGTGTAGGATCATATTCTCAGAGTTAGCTGAATTTTGAAGGGGATCGATATGGACGCGTTACGCAGCGTCTTGTATACTGTTTTACACAGGTGATCACACATAACTGAACGAACCGCAGAGGCAGGCGGCCCGCCTCCGTTGGTGAGCGGTCAGCGCCTCTGTCATGCCAAGGACCCGGATTCGATTCTCGATGCTGTCAGGGTTTTTCTTTGTGGGAAGACTCAGACAGGTTGCACTTAGCATCATGGTGCCAGTGTGGAGTTATTTCATCGAATAGTAGCGGCTAGCCGGGACTGACTATGGCTGAGAGAGAGAGCTGTGTGCTGACCCCACACCTTCTCTCTCTCTCCCCATCCTCCCCCCAGTCGCATCCAATGGTGCCATTGGCGAAGGATGACATGGCGGTCGGTCGGTCGGTACCGATAGGCATGCCTTTGGACAGAGTTTACGTTTCTGGTCACTGGAAAAACTGTTATCTCCTTAGAAAAGCACATTGGCCGATTTGATGGGCACTGTATGGTATGGAATTGATACAAGGCGGCCATGTAATTCTAATGCCCCCTCCCCTAGCTGTTGTAAATCATGACAGTCATGTGAAATCAGCAGTGAGATGGGCCGATGTGGAGACGCAACGGAATGGGCAACAGAAGCTATTGGGCTGACATAAGCGTAAATGAAACTGTCCGTCTTTTTGTTGTGTTTGCGTGAACTATACAAAGTGACTACTAAAACGGCTCGCAGTTATGTATAACGGTGTAAGAGCGTCGGGCGTAAACAGATCGTAATCTATAGAGACCGGCGATGAGTGTTACGCATAGTTAATGACAGTCTGTTTCAAATTCGACAAGAATTGCTGCCCTCAGTTGATAAAGGTCCATCTCAACCAGTTCCCGAGCAAGTATTGAAGAAAGAACTGCATGCTATGGACGTTTGGAATAAGAAACCTTGCAAAGAGTGTTTCTCATAGCGGCATAGCACATCTTCAGTCGGCCAGAAAACACACCGACTCGTCAGGAATTGACTGGTGGCGTTTTTGTCGTTCGAGGTGTCGCTCTTTTGTCTAGCTTCAAATGAAACAAAGCATCGAGTAAACCGATGACTGTGATGTCCGGTACACACTCATCCATGTTACAGTAAACGGGAATCAAATTATCACTTCCAAATTCTAGGAGATTAACTGCTATCCGGAGCTCTGTCTCATCATGATGCATATATTGCGAACATCCCAACTTCGAAGATGACAACAGTCGTATTAATAGGTTTGCATGCATACGTACCTAGTTTGACGAAGAATCACGCACCTTATTTTTTCTCGATCTGCAGCTGAATCACCCGATTGCAACATCCACGGAAAATGTCCTGACTGTTTCGAACGGCTAGTAAAACAAGGCAATCAACATCCATGCATTTTCGTGACTCTCTGATATGTCATTTACATCTACATACATACTCCTGTAGCCATCATATTGTGCACTACCGCCGGCCGCTGTGGCCGATCAGTTCTAGGCGCTTCAGTGCGGAACCGCGATGTTGCTATGGTCGCAGGTTGGAATCCTGCCTCGGGCATGGCTGTGTGTGTTGTCCTTAGGTTAGTTAGATTTAAGTAGTTCTAAGTCTAGCGGACTGATGACCTAAGATGTTAAGTCCCATAGCGCTTAGAGCCATTTGAAAACTTTTGGTGCACTACTGAGGGTACCACGTACCATTGCTGGTCATTCCCTTACTATGTTAGGAGGCCGGTTTTATGTACATTTTAAATGAAGCAATCAGAACAGCAGTTGTATTTTAATTGCAGTAAGAGATCGAGTACAAGCTTTTTAGAACATTGACATATGCGGGCAATGAGGATGACGTTACTTATCGCCTGTATTACATGTTCAAGGGAAAATTGGCTGTGAGAATACCGCACATCACTTTTGCTGCGAAACCATTAAAAACCAGGATAGGCATTGTGAACTAGCGGGTGACTCCACGGTGTGTGACAGGGACGAACAGTGTTTTTGCACAGCCTGCCTCAGGGCGATGTCGGCGTGTCCGAATCAATGGCACAGCAGGGGACGTAGGCCTGGCGGCTGAATGCCTTCTCTTACAAGTACACGTTTAAAAGGGCTCGAAGTCTGCGGAAGGTGAGTGGGAAGCGGAGCCTATTGTGGGGAAAAATTCCAGCTCCGCCGCACTCCAACGGCCACACCTTATATTTGAAAAAAAAAAAAAAACCAACAGCCATTGGGTCTTCTGATAACCTAGGCAGCAGTGGGAGTTTTGCTGGACATTTCTGCTCAACTTCCACGTGGACTAACACGGATTGGCGGAAATCTGTACGATTCTAAGTAGGAAGTGAGCACTCGCTTAGACATGAGCCCTGTGGCTGGACAGGAAAGTGCGGTCGTCCTTCTGTTCTTTTGCTCTAGAGAAGCTGTAAGTTTCGTGCAAAGAGCAGTCAAGTCTGAGCCTTCTCTGTGAGCAGAGAGGACGCATATTGTGCACAATACAGAGGCACTTAAGACTGAGATTGATTGCCGTGTAGATGCACCAGCGAGTCTCTGTGAACTGTATATTCGTCAGTCTGTAAGCAGAGTGCGGAAATTAAGAAGCTCCAAGAGCAGTTGGATACTAAAATTAAGATAAACTCCGTCGGAACAGGTCGCGGTAGACCATAACGGTACTGACCGACCGCCGTGTCATCCTATAGGCGTCCCTGGATGCGAATATGGAGGGGCACTTGTCCGGCATCCCGCTCTCACGGCCGTTGTCAGTTTTCGTGAACGAAGCCGCTACATCTCAGTCGAGTAGCTCCACAATATGCACCACAAGGGTTGAGTGAATCCCGCTTGTCAACAGCGCTCGGAAGACCGGAGGATCACCCATGTAAGTGCTAGCAAAGCGCTTAACTTCGGTGATCTGACGAGACTCGTTGTTACCACTGAGGCAAGGCCGTTTCCAGTTGGATATTAGAAGTACTTTTTATTCTCGCGTGCTTGTAGTGAGACTCTGTTTCCATCTGGCCGTTTGGTCAATCAGCTGATCTCACTCGGACACGGTGAGTAGAGCAGATCATGGAGAGGAGTATTACGGACGATATTAGGCCAAATGAGCAGTCGGTTTCAGAGTTCCAGCGAGCATCCACTGACGCTGCGGGAGTCGCAGTCAGTCAGCAGCAGCAGTCGCTTTCACCGTCGTTTCGGATGTGGTGAAACAGCAGCTTCGCAGAATATAGGGCCTTAATTCAGTAAATGCGTTGAGTTCCAAGCCACTATGCTGCTTTCAAAAGCTGTCAGGTTCATTTGGGAGTTAATTACTTATTTTGCTATATCTCGACGACATCATTGGATTAGTATTTAGTCAGATCACGCTGCGCAGTTTATTTAAAGAGCGATAAGTTAATTGAGAATTAATACCAAGCCAAACTCAGAGAGGTAATTAGCGATAGGGGATATTTTTGTCAGTCGTAACTTTTAACTGAATAAAAAAATGACTTCAACACTAAATTTTGTGCATATTGATACATAAATTCTTATTTCTTTTTCATGATTTTGCACGCCCTCCCAACTGTGCCACTCTCATATGCTGCGAGGGGGAAATGACTGTCTGTCTCTCTATGTATGAACTCCTGTGTCTCTTGTCTTTGCGGGTCTTACGCGAGATGTGTGTTGGTTGCTATAGGACCATTCTGCAGTCTGTCGCAAACGCGGTACTCTAAACAGAGATCACTGAGCATTTACGTTATACTCGCGTATTCAAACGACTTACTGCTAAAAAATCTAGAAGCAATCCTGCTTCGACATTTTCCTTTAACCCGACCTGTTAGTGATGCCAAACACTCGAGCAGTAAGTAACATTTGGCTTTAGCGCGACCGACGTACCTGAAGATACCTGTGGACTCCTTGGCTCACGACACTAAGGCCATTTCTAAGGCTAGAGAGTGTTAAGCGGTATTAATGTCATGTTTCCTGCTAGTTACTATTTTTTGGCTTAAGCTCACAGACATGGACCATGTCCAAAATTTATAATTGCACCGGCAGGGCAAAGCGCCTTATTGTAATGTTATGAACATCAAATACACTGCGTGACAAAAAAGTGAAGCATCGAAAAGGCGTAGAGGAAACGACATGAAACTGCAAGGGTTGAGACAGTATCTGATGTTATTTCAGCGTATGCAGTATGCAGTCTGACTGACAGAGAACTTGGACGTTTGAGCCTCCTTATCGGTATGACAATGCACCTCTACCTCTTGGCATTCACTGATTCGGTTGGGAGAGGGGGTCGGGGGTGCCATGAAACTGTAGGACCATCTCCTGATGCAAGCCGGCCAGCAACTGTTGTAACCTGTCCTTGGTATCTGGGATATTGCTACTGAGACGGAGTTCTAGGATGGTGGGTGCGGATGTCAGGTGACTACAGCGTGCTTCATGCACACTACTACCGTACTCCCTTGTGGTGGTCAGAGGTGGTCGACCGTATCCTCGACGACGAGTATCCCTGCACTCACGATCCCATACTGTCCAACATAGCGCCACAATCACTTCTGAACGGCCCAAACTGTAGATATTTCACGATTCGCCAGCCGGCTAAATGGAGATCCACATGAAGTCCCTTTAAAACACTGCCAGGGGCTGACAACGCTATTTCGCACAAGTATACGGCACTTCGTTCCCTTAATAGTTGCTGCTAATCATTTGATGCCGTTCACTCCCCTTTTATATTCTGACAATTCCGTGAAGAACACTACGCGCTAAAAACACGAGTACATACTGACGACCGTTCTACCAGCCAAACAGAGTTGAGGCTCTAATCATTTCTGCGCAGTCCCAAAGCATCGACTGCAGACATGCCAGCGGAGCCTGACGAAACGGCATCAACAAGGCGCTGACCCTGCGTCATTGGAAAGATCGGGCAGCGCCATCACCTCCAGGAAGACAGAGTTCAGCACCTCCTGTCAACGCTGACTTAATCAGCCGCCCATCACTGGTCGGCCCAATTCTGTCGCAGACTTTGAGAGCGTCAGTACTCAGTAATAGGATGACCTTACTTAGCCTGTGTTCTGCGAGTGGTAGCAGTGAACAGTAATTGCGTTTAGCAGAAGCTAAAGTTATATTTATTTTCTTTTTGGAAATAAAGAGTTATATTAATCTTTAAGTGTTTTCTTCAGATGTTTTGGATCCTGCTACCGGCCATCGCAACTTCTCTCCTTCCTTGTTTGCGTCTGCGCTGACTCCCACAGGAACCGAAACAACAATTTCCATATCCGCGCATGATAAATGTGTGCATAAAATTCGTGACTTCTACGTCCTTCACGTTTTCTAAGTGCCGGTATATTTAAAATCTACAGTAGCGTAAGGGTGGCGATAATACCCTCTGAAAGCTGCGGTATTATCGAGGAAACAGTTATAGAGCAGCACTGTTCTTCACAATCCACTTTAAAGTCTATTTTGTACTAATCCATAGGCGTTCTATCCCCGCGAGTAGGTGTAACAACAGATACGTCGAAGGTCGTGACATTTTCTCTTGAGACGGTAGCCGGGGTTTTGTGATCCTCACACAATGAACCAACTAGACGTATGCCAAAATGATCCCTTTTTCGAACTCCAAAATAATACGAATGCTGATAGATAAAAAGGATAAAACAACGTTCATTTATATCCACTTCAGTACTCTGAAAACCGCTACAAAGCACGTGACAAAGTATGTGTCCCTAGTACCAAGTATTAGCTTTCTTTCCGTTCCACTCCGCCGCTGCTGCATATACGAGGGTTGGAACTTTAATAGAGACAACTATTTATTTACAGATCGTACAAAGTAGATACGTTTTTCAAAGTCTTACCTGACCTTCAAAGCGGTCCAGGCGCTCAGTCCGGAACCGCGCGACTGCTACGGTCGCAGGTTCGAATCCTGCCTCGGGCATGGATGTGTGTAATGTCCTTAGGTTAGTTAGGTTTAAGTAGTTCTAAGTTCTAGGGGACTCATGACAACAGATGTTAAGTCCCACAGTGTTCAGAGCCATTTGAACCATTTTTTGACCTTCAAAGTAGTCACCAGTATTGTGTATAACCCATTGTCAGCTGTGTGTGGAAGTCGTAGAATTCTCTTAGCAGTGCCAGCTGTGTTGACCGTTCGAGTGGTGAGGTCTATTGCCCGACGAATTTGTAGCAGTTCTGAAGCGAATGCCGTGAAGTGTTTCCTTCAGTTTAGAAATCGAGCTGACCTCACGAGGGCTTAAGTCAGGGGAGTGCAGAAGGTTGTACAACACTTTCAGCCCCATCAGTCAAACAATCAGTAACAGCTTGCACTGTACGTGCTTGAGCATTGTCCTGCAAAATGATGGTAAGGTCCTGCAGAAAGTGTCATCATTTCTGTCTCTATGCTGCTCATTTTTGGAACACCAACGAACACCTTCAGAAGTGACTGCGTTGATCCACGGCTTTCCGAATAGGTAAGAAAAGTGCGTGCTGTGTTTCGCAACACTGATGTTCTTGGAATCCACTCTGGTTGAAATTCTATTCGACATATCTCATTATGTTTGTGGTCGAATATTTTTCAAGATTGCACAACAGATGGATATCATTGGGACAGTACGGTAATATTGTGGATAGCTTCTCCTACCCTATTTCGACGTAACTTACTAATTCTACCGACCATTGGATACCGTTTTTTTTCTCTCGAGTGATCTAACGTATAGATTATGAGAGGGGTAAGTAAGGCGCAACCTTTGAGGCGTAGTCCGACAGACATTCTGCCGAGCACTCGGACCTTTTTCATCAAACTGATTTTAGATTTTTCCCAACGCCGTTTACATAAACACCTCTACGACTCATATCTGAAGTGCCGACAGAATTAAACGAGGGCAATACTCCCAGATCTCCTTTGTAAAGGGACATTTGAAATAGGAGTTCATAATTGCTGATTTGACTCACTAGCGATACTCTCAGTAACTAGCATTGGTGAAACATTAAAATAACTACTAAATGAAGCAGTTACATGTAAAATCCAAACTTTTGTTTTTTTGACTAGAAAATGTAAGTTCACAGGCAGGCTAGTCTGATATCTATGTTAACTCTTAAACAGTTCACTTTCGCTACGAACTACTGAAATACACGGACTCCTATTCAAGCGGACTCATGTTCAAGCATTTAAGTCACAGTGGAACGGAATGCAAAGTTAATTATAATATACTTTTCCGTGGCTGGCACGCGTTGATGCCGTTTGTTCTTTGGCAGTTTGTCGCAATCGAGTGGCGTCTTATTTCTCCCTGAGTTACCGCCACAACGAGTTGATGACTTGCCTCCATCAGTGGCAGGCAGCAACGCTTATCGATACTAGTACTGCTATACCATCTTTGGTGTGACCGCTAGATTTCGTGCGGCTGTGTGTGTGGCAGTCAGCCGGTTGGGACAGAGCAGTGAGGAAGTCTCCGTGGCGCGGTGTTAGGCCGGGACTGCTGGCGGCGTGCACGCGCGGTCAGATCGTGAGGCGCTAGCTGTGAGAGCTACGAAGTTCGTTGCACACTGAACCTGGACACTGAAGTAGAGTGCTCAGTTAACCTGTTATAAAACCACAACTGCTGTGACGTCTCTGTGCTCATTGTCGGTTGTTGCTTCCTGGGCCGTTCTCACTAGCAGCAACGTATACTGTGTTGGAGTCGGCGAAATTTTGCAGCCGTCTTCCTGTGTGGTCTTTAACTATTAAATTGATTGTTACTTATCAGTGAAGTGCACCAGCGGTATTTTCTGCCTTTTAGCCGTTAGCGCCCCAATTACCTGCCCTGGCCGTTAAGCTGTCGGCACGCGTTCCGTGCTGTTGAACGTCAACGTTGAGCGTGCCAAGTTCAACGTGCTGCTGAACGCTCAGAAACGATGCGACTTGTGCATACGGTACGTGGGCCCCAACGTGGTACACGCGATCGCAACGCACTCTGGCGGCAGTTGCGGGATACTTCTAGATCGTAAATCACACTGGTTACTAAAGGGGCACTCGTAAAATTCCCACGTTAGCTATTTTAAAACGCACATTTCCTCCATTGTCCACGAAAAGGGAAGTCCCATGACGAATCAATAAGGATACAGGCTTATACAGTAAAAGTTCCATTACAAACAGTGCGATACAAATTCGCAATACTTCTTCACATAAGATAAACATTATTTCACCATTCTCACATTTTAGTAAAACTCCCAGGTCAGTCTAACTTGATCACTGTTCCTACCCAGTAGCAGAATCTGGAACACGTGAATTACGAAGCGTAAAAGAAAAAGGAGCAAAGTAGCTTTACACAAGTAGCGCAAGGTGTCCTGTAGATCAAGCCAATCGAACACTCAAAGAAAGGTGAACTTATATTTACATAACATCAAAAATTATAACATATACTTATATTAAACTAATAATAAAGAAACAGAACCTAATAAAAACGCAAATGCTAGGAAAAAAATTTACATACTGGTGAGTCGCGAACCACCGCCCAGATATAAAAATTTCACTATTCATTGACGCTACTAACCACGTTAAGCAACAATTTGCCTGTAACCGCCATTCCTACGATCTTAGCGATGTTATCACTTGCTAAAAGCTTTAATGGTAACTATGTTAGTAACTGAAATTTTATTGTAACAAATTGTACCAAGAACAATGCGTTTTGGGTGCATCCTCAGTGTATTGCTGCCTTCAAATAGCATACTCTCATAATAAGCAAGTTACATTAATTCTTTTGCCACGAATATGATGTTTCTCATTATTATATTGCAACGGATCACACAGTTAGCAACTGATTTTCAAGTGATTCTCAATTTTCTGGTGCTAAGAAACGGCATATATACATATAGGCTTGAAATGAATGCCAATATGGCGCCTCACAGCTTTGTGCTAAAGGGAGATGGGGTGCATCTGATATAGGTGGCGTTGTGTCATCTCAATAGACAACCCTCAGCCGCACGCTAAAAATATCTGACGTGCTAGGTATTGCTCTGCACGTTCGTTCTGAATAACCGAAACGTTTCGTTATTTATTCGGTCTTACAACATTACCGACATATCAATTTGCCATAGCAGCAGTGTTAAAGTGTTTGATTTTTAAATGAAACTTTTTCACGCACGCTTAATGTTTATTCGTAAAATATGCTTTGAAATATTAGGTTATTATAGAAAATGGGTATTTTAACAACAACACCGACATTTAGAAACGACACTACTGGCCATTAAAATTGCTACACCTTCAAGATGACATGCTACAGAAACGAAATTTAACCGACAGGAAGAAGATGCTGTGATACGCAAATGATTAGCTTTTCAGAGCATTCACACAAGGTTGGCACCGGTGGCGACACCTACAACGAGCTGACATGAGGAAAGTTTCCAACCGGTTTCTCATACACAAACAGCAGTTGACAGGCGGTGCCTGGTGAAACGTCGTTGTGATGCCTCTTGCAAGGAAGAGAAATGCGTAGCATCACGTTTCCGAATTTGATAAAGGTCGGATTGTAGCCTATAGAGATTGAGGTTCATCGTATCGCGAAATTGCTGCTCGCGTTGGTCGAGATCCAATGACTGTTAGCAGAATATGGAATCTGTAGGTTCAGGAGGGTAATACGGAACGCCGTGCTGGATCCCAAAGGCCTCGTATCACTAGCAGTCGAGATGACAGGCATATTATCCGCATGGCTGTAACGGATCGTGTAGCCGTCTCGATTGCTGAGTCAACACATGGGGACGTTTGCAAGGCAACAACCATCTGCACGAACAGTTCGACGGCGTTTGCAGCAGCATGGACTATCAGCTCTGAGACTATGGCTGCGGTTTCCCTTGACGCTGCATCACAGACAGGAGCGCCTGCGATGGTGTACTCGACGACGAAGCTGGCTGCACGAATTGCAAAGCGTTGTTTTTTCGGATGAATCCAGGTTCTGTTTACAGCGTCATGATGGTCGCATCCGTGTTTGGCGACACCGCGGTGAACACACATTGGAAGCGTGTATTCGTCATCGCCATACTGGCGTGATGGTATGGGGTGCCATTGGTTACACGTCTCGGTCACCTTTTGTCGCACAGACGGCACTTTGAACAGTGGGCGTTACATTTCAGATGAGTGGCTCTACCCTTCATTCGATCCTTGCGAAACCCTACATTTCAGCAGGATAGTGCACGACCGCGTGTTACAGGTCCTGTACGGGCCTTTCTGGATACAGAAAATGTTCGACTGCTGCCCTGGCCAGCACATTCTCCAGATCTCTCACCAATTGAAAGCGTATGGTCAATGGTGGCCGAGCAACTGGCTCGTCACAATACGCCAGTCCCTACTGTTGATGAACTGTGCTATTGTGTTGAAGGTGCGTGGGCAGTTGTACCTGTACACGCCATCCAAGCTCTGTTTGACTCAATGCCAAGGCCTATCAAGTCCGTTATTACGGCCAGAGGTGGTTGTTCTGGACACTGATTTCTCAGCATCTATGCACCCAAATTGCGTGAAAATACAATCACATGTCAGTACAAGTATAATCTATTTGTCCAATGAATACCCGTTTATCATCTGCATTTCTTCTCGGAGTAGCAGTTTTAATGGCCAGTTGAGTAGCAACGAGAACATGACGTAAGTATCGGTACACTATCTCTGAGACAATAACGTACCTCTTGGCACGTGACCTGGCCTATTACTCGGTACTCGTATACGTGCAGTGTAGAAGCCTTGCCAGCACGTGGTCTACACCATAGTTTCCCAGTATAGTCCCCGGATACCGGCTCTTTTGCAGAGTGGCACCATCTGTAGGTTGGAAACATTTTACTAAGTGCGTTAGTAATGAAGTACCATGCTCCATTTCCTCCAAAAGGAGAAAAGCGAGTGGAGGCACAAAAAATTCACGTCACCGCATGGGGAGAATGTATCTACAGTATCCTTTACAAGAGAAGGTAGATCTAATCGATATACCTCTGATTTTATCGATATGCTGTGCACTTGAGATAACAAATGAACTTTTCGTTTTATTGTTGCTTCAGTGTGAAAAATTGATACCATCGAAATGCAGCGAAGCCATCAAAGTTGCCGCACACGTGTTCTTCATCTTCACCATCTTTACTAGACATAATGAGACCGATTTCTGTTACAGCTTCAATCTGATCTCTATCGAGATCTCCCACTGCTTCACCTTCAATATAATTTTTCTGCCTTTTTTCGCAGTCTGTGTTTATTGCTAGAAATAACACCGATAAAAAAACAGAAATTCGGTTATTTCAGAAACTGCTTATTTTGAACGGTTACAGCAGTCAGTTTAAACAGAAACTGTTAATGTCATCTATAACCATTATTCCTGATTTAGATGCAGCCTCGGGGTCCAATTTGCTCACAGTCAGATTAGCAATGAAACGATCGACAGCATCCATCGTCTCATCAGCACAAATTCATGTTGCTGATTTGCCAAAGTCAATCCCGATATTTTATAAAATGTCAACATAGCAAGAACCCAGGTAATGTCTCCTGAGAGTGGAGTCGTCAGCAATATTACAGTAGCAGTGTTTCTGTAAGAAATGTTTAAATTCAAGTACCTGGCGTTTCTTACAGCATATATTCTGTGCAAGCAAAGCAACACAGTTCTTTTAAAAATTCACTATAAGTTGATATACGCTGTCCCTGCAACTGCGCAAATAGAACCAGTTTCTTTGAAGAAATCCATTCTCTCTTGCTAGCTATGTAGACTGATCGTCTATGTTATTCAATCTGAGATATCATTGTACAACCTGTACCTTTATCACGCGTTTGGCGGAGGATTATTTTACTGTCATTGGTTAAAGCTCTGTCAAACGATATCCACCTCTTCATCTTTGGTGACAACGAAGGTGCAACCGGTGCCATGGTCAACTTATATGCAGCCGACTGCTAAGAACTCTCTGAAACATTTGTGTACTAGAAAGGAAATCGTTTAAAACGAGTCGTTGTTGTAACGCGTCGAACTTGTGCAATTAAGCTTTGAGTGTAACGGGATTGACGACAGTATGAGAAACACGAAAATATAACTTTTTTCCTTTCTTGCTTTGTAAAGAAAATGTGTGAAATGCAAGCAAACATATACGAATTCCGCAATACTATAAAAATGTGTAAAATTATGTAGTGTAGTATCAATACGTATTATACCTCAAAATACAGTCGAAACCGTTTATAACCTCGTCGAAGGTACCCGTGGTTCCCAGTCGTTATAGGCGATAGCCTCAAAAAGCAGGTTTTTACTTTGTTCTTGATAAAAATTTCATAGCTGTAAATTTTTGGCTGCCACAGAATGAATATCTCAAAAAGTAGTAGAAATACAGAAGTGAAGAAAGTCGCAAAAATGTGAACTGTTCAGTAATATCGAACATGGTCTTGGATAATGTATGAGATAACATGGTGAGCATGTTTAAAACTTACTGTAAGTGCTGTATAGTGTGACAGTCATGAATAACACAACTCTGTTCCAGTTACTGTATTACAAATGGTTCAAATGGCTCTGAGTATTATGGGACTTAACATCTGTGGTCATCAGTCCCCTAAAACTTAGAACTACTTAAACCTAGCTAACCTAAGGACATCACACACATCCATGCCCGAGGCAGGATTCGAACCTACAACCGTAGCGGTCACGCGGTTCCAGACTGAAGCGCCTAGAACCGCACGGCCACACCGGGCGGCTACTGTATTACAAAAATAGTAACTACATCAAAATGAAAAGACAGTAATCTGTACATAAAATACACGAAGGCTTACACTTTCTCCTATGTTTCACTCTAAAATGTTGTACAGATGTGATCTACTGTACCTAAAACACCGAAAATATCTAACACACATAACAAGAAAACATCAATAACGAATACAATATTATTTCACTTCTGTACTTAAAAAAAAGAAAACATATTGAAATTTTATTTTCTACTTTCCTACAGTCACAGCGTTTTTCAGTTTTTTAACTAATTGCTTTAACTTTTAAGTGCAAATAAAGTAAAGAAATAAGTTGCCTTTGCTTGCTCTTTGCATTTAAGATGTGCGTACGTATTTCGCGTTTGACGATGCATTCGTTTTAACATCTGATTTGAAACCAACATTCTGCAGAAAACGAAATAAATAAGAGTTACATTGTTGTTAGTATTTCACAAGTACGTAACAAATAAAAATGAACTTTGGACGCTGTAGCCGATATATTTCTCCGAAATGCAATAAAAAATATCGTACTAAGCGATATTTTAAATACAGTATATATGCAAAAAAAGGAAATTTAAACCTTTGACATAAGGAACTCGTAGACACTTTAGTTTTCTTGTAACTACGTATGAAGCAACGGAATACGTAATTACATAAAATCCTTGCTACTAAAACTAGAAAAAAAGTCCAGACCGCGCAAAATACATTTTACTCAAGCTTAATATACAAATCTGGCCATCAAACCGGTCTTTGGTTGCAGAATTATTTGATAGAGCTGGATAATGATAGCAAAAGCATATTTATTGGATTAGGCAACTGACAGGGACAGTGCGCTGGCTATTGGGATTGGCGCAGCGGGAAGCTGTCAGGCCACTGGACAGCTTTTTCTCTGGACAGGACTTGTACGTGACACGGTATTCAGCCTGCCGCATCCTGTTCCCACTAGGACGCTCACCAGTCTGACCAACTCTTCCTTCCGCTCCGTTGCGCAGACTCGGGGTCATGTTGGTGTGCAGATTAACCTTAGGCGTGTTTCGCAGTAAGCTTTGGTCTCAAACGACACTGGAACGGAACTGACAGAAAACCTAAATCTGGATGGCCGGAGGTGGACATGAACCGTCATCCTACTGGATGCGAGTCCAGTGTTCTAGCCACTGCGCCACCTCGCTTGTCGTGCACAGGGATTAATAGTACTTCGTGTGTTGGTTTTGCATACTTTTCTCTCTTCTAGTAATGGGAAAATAAAACATACAGATGGAAATCTGTTACAGAGTCTTTACAGAGTTTAGACATATACTTTTTTGAGGCGAGCAACACGAGGAAAAGACACAGATTCAGTAAAGAGTAAGACCTACGTTGGTACTTAGACAAGTCAGGTAACACATAAGTATTGTTATTGAGAAATTGAAGAAATGCATGTAAATACTGGGTAATCCACGTAAGCTGTTCGCCTCAAATATTTCGAGAACCGTTTAAGAGATGGTGATTCAGTTTTCACCTGGATAAATTTTGAAAACGTTTTCGCTACCGGACGTGTAGTGCTTTTTCATAGATATATTAATCACAGAGATAATACGAACTTCAGTTTTTCACATGGAACTCTAGTAATTTCTGCTCCTAGTGCCGTGGTCCTAAAACAGAAGAACTGAAAGATGTGTCACTCTACAGAATCCAATTAGTAGTTTCGGAGTAACTACAGTATTTAGAACGAAGGATGTATCTGCCTTGAACATGAAAACGATGTATATCTCATGCGGAAGTTCGTGATTTCGCACTCACATAAGAAAATACCTCACGTTGGAGGAGAGGAAACAGATTGTTGCAAAGCCGCAGTACCGATATAAAATGGCAACAAAATCGAACGGGCTCTACCAGCGCTTGTAAAATTATTTACAGAGTAGTGGTTCAAAATAAATGGGTGCAAAAGTCAAACTTTTACACAAGAAAAAGACCGGGATTTACGATATCAATTACTGTTCTTCAACGAACGCAATCCTCTGTCTGAATCCGCCACATATTTCGGAGTTCATATGGAGAAACATCTTGCCTTCGGGAAACATATAAAGATGCGGAGAATAAATCAAAGAGCATGTTAGCTGTTTTATATCCCCTAATGATAATAGGATAGTCTGTAAATAAGAAAAATGATTCTCATCTTTACAAGTCGATAAAACCAGTAATATTGTACGCATACTCTACATGGGGACGTGTTGTGTTTTATTCACAAGAACAAACTTCAAGCTGTGTGTGTTTGCCGGGGAGACTGTCCATAGGGGGCAAAGAATCAGCTATGATCAACGGCATGAGGATGCAGAAGGCACAGGAAACCCCTTCATTAAAGACACATGACGTGTATCCACAGAGCATGTGACATACGTATAATTAAAAAGTTGTCGTGATGATGTCTCCATTGGCAAAAGATTCCGGAATATTCCCCCATTCGGATCTTCTGGAGGGGTCTGCCAAATGGGAGTTCACCATGGGAAAAAGATTGAATAACCAACGAAAGGATAATGTTCCACGAGACGGGGCGTGGAATATCGAAAACTACAACGTGGCAGGGAAGCTAGGAAATCTAAAAAAAGAAATACAAAGGCCCAATCTAGATATAGTAGGAGTCAGTAAAGTGAAAAGGAAAGAAAACAATGATATCTGGTGAGATGAATAAATGGTAATATCAACAGTTGCAGAAAATGCTATAACAGAAGTAGGATTCATTATGTATAGGAAGGTAGGTCAGAGACTGTGTTGCTGTGAACAGTTCAGTGTTAAGGTCATTGTTATCAAAATTGACAACATTACGGAAGGAGCAGGAGAAAGGGTTAAAGGAGAATATGGGCTTGGCAGAAGTAACGAGTCAGGAGAAAGATAAATCGAGTTCTGTAATAAATTTCAGCTTGTGAGAGCGAATACTTTGTTCAAGAATCACAAGAGGAGGAGGTATACTCGAAAAAGGACGGGTGATACAGGAAGATTTCAGTTAGATTACATCATGGTATTGTAAGGCGCACCAGAAGCACATGTAGATTCCGATCACAATATAGTAGTGATGAAGACTAGGCTGAAGTTTAAGAGATTAGTTAGGAAGAGTCAACACGCAAAGAAGTGGGATACGGAAGTACTAAGGAATGACGAGATACACTTCAAGTTCTCTAAGGCTATAGAAACTGCAATAAGGAATAGCTCAGTAGGCATTACATTTGAAGAGGAATGAACATCTCTAAAAAGGGCAGTCACAGAAGTGGGAACGGGAAACATAGATACAAAGAATGTAATTGCGAAGAAATCATGGGTAACAGAAGTACATCAGTAGATCAATGAAAGAAGGAAATACAGACATGTTCAGGGAAATTTAGAAATACAGAAGTACTGTTCGCTGACGAATGTAATGAATGGGAAGTGCAAGGAAGCTAGGACGAAATGGCTGCTAGAAAAATTTGAAGAAATCAGAAAATGTACGACTGTCGGAAGGACTGACTCAACTTATAGGAAAGTCAAAAGAACATTCGATGAAATGAAAAGTGAGGGTGGTAACTTAAGAGTGCAACAGGAATTGCACTATTAAATGCAGAGGAGGGAGCAGATAGGTGGAAAGAGTACAGTGAAGGCCTGTATAGGGTGGGGGGGGGGGGGGTGGAGCGGAGACGATTTGTCTGATGTGGTAAAAGAGGAACTCGATTTAGAAGAGATAGGGGATCCAGTATTAGGATCAGAATTATTTAAAAGAGCTTTTGAGACTTAAGATCAAATACGACAGAAGGTATAGATATCTTTCCATTGCAATTTCTTAGCTCATAGGTGGAAGTGGCAACATTTCATAACTATTCGTGATGATGTGTAGAATGTATGAGTCTGCCGACATACCATCTGACTTACGGAAAAATATCATCCACACGGTTCCAAAGACTGGAAGAGCTAGAAAGTGCGAGAATTATCGCACACGCAGCTTAACAGCTCATGCATCCAAGCTGCTCACAAGAATAATACACAGAAGAATGGTAAGGAAAATTGAGGTGTTAGACGAGCAGTTTGGCTTGTGGAAATGTAAAGATATCAGAGGGGCAATTCTGGCGCTGCGGTTGATAAATCAAGTCAGATTCATAGAATTTCTCGACATGGAAGCATTCGATAATGTAAAATGGTGCAAGATATTCTAAATTCTAAGAGAAGTAGGGATAAGCTAGAGATCGACAATGTAAAATGGCGCAAAATGTTCGAAACTATAAGAAAAATGGAGATAACCTACAGGGAGAGACGGGTAATATACAAGAAAGAATAATAAGAGTGGACGCCAAGAACGAAGTGCTCGGATTGTAAAGGATGTAAGACAGGGATGGAGTCGTTTACCCCCACAGTCGAAGAAGCAATACTGGAAACAAAAGAAAGGTTCATGAATGGAATTAAAATTCAAGGTAAAAGGATACCAATGATACGATTCGCTGATGACATTGGTGTCCTGAGTGAAAATGACGAAGAATTACATGATCTGCTGAACAGAATGAACAGTCTAATGAGTACAGAATATCGATTGAGAGTAAATGGAAGCAATGCGTACGTAATGAGAAATAGCAGAAATGAGAACTGTGAGAAACTTAACATCAGGATTGACGGTCACGAAGTAGATGAAGTTGAGGAATTATGCTACCCTGGAAGGAATATAACCAATGACTAACGGAGGAAGGAGGACATCAAAAGCAGACTAGCACTGGAAGAAAGGACCGTGCGGTTCTAGGCGCTGCAGTCCGGAACCGCGGGACTGCTACGGTCGCAGGTTCGAATCATGCCTCGGGCATGGATGTGTGTGATGTCCTTAGGTTAGTTAGGTTTAAGTAGTTCTAAGTTCTAGAGGACTGAAGTCCCATAGTGCTCAGAGGCATTTGACATTCCTGGCCAAGTCACGTACACTGGTATCAAACATACGTCTTAATTTGGGAAAGAAATTTCTGAGAATATGCATTTGGAGCACAACATTGTATGGTAGTGACACATGTGTGGTGACAGAACCGGAGCAGAAGAGGATCGAAGCATTTGGGATGTGGTGTAAAGACGAATGTTGAAAATTACTTGGACTGACAAGGCAAGGAATGAGGAGAGGAAAGGAATATGTGGAAAACACTATCAAGGATAAGGGGTAGGACATCTGCAAAGACATCAGGGAATGTCTTCCATGGTACTAAGGAGTGTTGTAGAGGGGCGAAAACTGTAGAGAAAGACAGAGACTGGAATACATAACTGAGGACGTAGATTACAAATGCTGCTCTGAGGTGAAGAGGTTGGCACAACAGATTGATTCGTGGCGGACTGCGTCTAAACAATCAGTAGACTGATGACACTAAAGAAGGCGATCTGATATGTTTCAGATAAAATGTGTTCACAATGATAAAACTGCACATGTGTGCACGTAGCGCCTTCAATTTTATCATTGTCAACACTATATATATATATATATATATATATATATATATATATATATATATATATATATATATATATATATATATATGTGTGTGTGTGTCAGAATACTAAAATCTAACAATAAGTTCCATTTGATTAATGCACCTTTGCTTGTGTTTCAGGTGGGATCCCCCGTTTCGTATGATGCTGAGGTGCTGTTCGGACATGGTTGCAGACCCTCTGCAGTGCTGTTCGAGTTTGGAGGAATATCAAGCGGGCTGAGCCATGAATGGGAATCTGGTTTGGGGGTGCTTCAGATCAGCCCATGGTGTTCTGCAAAGCCTCTGTGTCAGGGTGGCGTAGTGGTTAGTGCGTCTGCTTGGCAAGCAGTTGGCCGTCAGCGACGGAGCGGTGAGAATGTGTGCTTAGTCTTCCGGTCTAGTGGAGTATGCTAGATTGTTCGCTTGCCGCGAGCGCGAGTCGTTTACTAAAAGTTCACTGAAGTGGCATGGCGAACTCTTATAGGAAGAACACTATCAAGAATGTACTCCCCGGTAGCGAGGATACGAAGTAGAAAACTTCTTGCTTGATGAGCAACGTCTAGATCCACAGGACATCACTGGTATTCACTTTTCGATCACCGGCAATGTAGTCAGTACTAAGATGATAAACGAAGAACCGTGCACGAAGGTGGTTATCGGCTCTGTTACCGTGAACATGCAGCCGTCGGCATGAGGACCTTCGAGCTACCCTTTTGAGGTACTCGCAATTCCGTTATATGCGCTCTTAAGCCGTACCAGTGGCAGACTTTTACAACGTACCCCGTACTGAATGGAGCAAGACAAGTACACATCGAACTCGCGAATCAAGTTCCTTCATACTTGCTGGTTTTCGTGCAGTTATCATGTACGATGGAAACCCGCGTACATGCTCAGGATGTGAACAGGAGGGTCATGTTCGCTCTGATTGTGTACAGCGGTGGACCTCACAGACTCCATAAGGAAAAACTTAACAACATATTCCTTCTTCAGTTCTACCAGTTACTTACGCACAAGTGAAGGCGCCTACGACGTCTAGCGATGGGGATCGCCTTAGGTTGCCACCGCAGACAAACGGACACGTTGTTGATGATACTCAAACCGCCCGCTCACTGCAGAGGGAGTCGCCAGATAGCCCCTAACAGCAACCGCCACCGCTCAACGAGTCGTGCCAACCAAGGCTTTCCTCTCGGAAGGCGAAGAGGAGTCGGATCTACACTCACGTTCTGTTACAGAGACGCACGTCCGGAAGCAGGGTTCGCCCCGCAAGCACAAAAACGCCGACGGACAGATACACACGATCGTACTGACTTCGTCAGTGTCGAGGACGCTCGTGCTGCACAGGCGCCAACACTGCTCCCTCTTTAGGAACTGAGACGATGGATTACTCTTCTCCTGCACACCGTCCGGAGATGGAGTAGCCGACGGAACACCATCCCAGCTGTGTGGAACCAAGACACGGGTCTCTTTGGTAGCAGATGTGACACAATGAAAGCCTCCAGTCCCGACCCCAATGCGCTGTTTTAAATGCCAGCGTTTTGGGCCTACCACCTTAGGGTGTAAAGCGAAGCGACTTGTGGTAACTGTGGTAAGGCTGCTCATGAAGGAGCTAGTTGCTCGTCTCGAGCCATCAATTGCTCTGGAAACCGCCCTGTATGGAGTACGGACTGCTGGATATTTTTAGAGGAACGCCAAGTCCAGGAAATAAAAACAACCAATCGTATCCCCTATGGTGAGGTCAAAAAGATCTGCAAGTGAATGCAACCTCCCACATTTGCTACATATTTTGCATCTGTGGTTCATAAGCCTACTCCAAAAGCCGATGCCTCTACGCAGACAGAGGTGGTGAGTGTTGGCACTAACGCCTGCAGATGTCAGTGCACTTGCAACGCAGCCAGTGTTTCAGAGCCTGTAGCCCCTATTCGAGCGGCAGACAAAGGTACAGTGGCGAACTTGGACCAGCCCGTGGCGCCTCGAACAGCTGAGGCTGTTCCAAAGCCCAGTACGGCCATTACCTCGCCCATGTTGGCTCCCCCAAAGCCCACCAAACCGTAGAAAGCTCCTATGCAGCAGCAACAGCGGGACAAATCATGTGGTAAACCGTCTGATCATGCAGATGTCGTTTTACGTGAGGCTTCATGTGACTCTTCCCCAGAGCTTATGGAGTACGACGTATGTGTGTGGCAATCATCTCGCCCCACGCCTGCCCCTCCACCTGCTGCAGTCTCCCCACCCTGTCGGAGAGACAGGATGAAGGTCCTACAAGCGTCATAGATGGCTCCCACAGTTCAGTGGAACTTGCAGCGGTTCGGGAAGCATGTGGAGGAACTTCTCTACTCTCTCAGGGTCTGTGTCTCCAGGAGACTTATTTCTATCCATCTTACTCCCCTGAGTTACAAGGCTATACACTCCACAAAAAGGACGACCTGCGTGGAGAGAGAGCTAGAGGAGGCGTAGGTATTTTCGTCAGGACGGACTACCACTCCTCGCCTCTCTTGCTTGCGACGAGTTTACAAGCCGTCGCTGTATCTGTGCACGTGCGTCATCCATTGACTGTGTGTTCTCTTTACTTGCCCCCACATGATGCACTTGATAAAGCGGCCCTCACCGACATTCTTACACAACTCCCCCAGCCGTTTATTATTTGTGGTGATTCTAATGCTCACAATGTGTTTTGGGGCTCTGCACTAACATCTCCTATGGGTAGAGCAATTGAGAGTCTTCTCCTGTCGTCCTGTGTCTACTTGTTCAATGCAGGACAGAGCACACACTTCTGCACAGCGACTGGGTCGTTCTCTGCCATTGATCTCTCGCTTTGCTTTCCAGCTCTTGCCGCCAGTGCTCAATGGGAAGTGATAGCTTGCACGGCAGTGATCACATCCCAGTCTGGATTCACCGGCCAGATGGCGTGGGCCCCGAAAGGAGACCACCACGCTGGGTGCTCAGTGGGGCCGACTGGACACTTTATAGCCAGTTGGCCCAGTTCAAACAATGTGTGAATGTTGAGGCATGGTTGGATCATATTACCAAAACGGTCCACCACGCCGCTGCAGCAACCAATGCACAGTCCACATGCAAACCTGTTCCTTGGTAGAGTGCCGAATGCCGCTCTGCAATCAGGAGCAGGCGTGCGGCTCTGCGTAGGTTCTGGGGTCGGCCAACTGCTGAGAATCTTGTAGCCTTTCGGGTGGTGAGGGCAAAATGTCGCCGCATTATTCGAGAGAGCAAGAAGAGGTCGTGGCAACAGTTCTTGAACACCATTAATCGTTCCGCCAAAAGTTCCGTTGTGTAGAAGACCGTCAGGAGAATTTCTGGGAGAGGAGGGAGGTGCCCCATGGCTTCTGTAAAGGCTAACGGCACTCTACATACGGATCCGCGAGACATTTCCCAGACTGTGCCAGAGTACCATGGTTACTGCAACAACCAGTCAGGATCTGATTTTCAAGCGCCATAGAGCTGTTGCTGAGAGATGTAGTCTGGACTTCTGGTCCACCTGTAATGAAGTTTACAACTGCCCATTTTCTATGTGGGGGCTGGATTCTGGATTGTCTGCAGCTCGTGACACATCCCCTGGTCACGACAGCATCCATTACAGTATGCTATGGCACCTCACAAGGCGCAACAAAGAAATCCTCCTCGCACTTTTTAATGCCATTTGGACGTCAGGTCACTTTCCTGACTCGTGGCGTGAGGCAGTTTTAATTCCTTTTTTAAAACCTGGGAATGACCGCACGAGCCCGAGTAGCTGCCCTAGTGTTGCCCTCACAAATTGCATGGGAAAGACTTTGGAATGGATCGTCAACCACCGCCTTGTCTGGATGTTAGAATCCCGGCAACTCCTTAGTCGCTTTCAGTGTGGGTTCAGGAAGTTTCGTTCCACCTTCGATACCCTTGCCCTCCTGGAGGCTGCTATACAACAAGCTTTCCTACGCCGTAATCGCTTTCTAGGTGTATTTTTTTGACAACGAGAAGGCCTACGATACTACTTGGAGGCGTCTCATCCTGGAGCAGCTTCACGAATGGGGTTTTCGTGGTTGTCTTCCTCTTTTTTTTTGAGTCTTTCCTCTCGCCACGATATTTTAGATACCGAATTGGTAACGTCCTGTCTGACCGCTTTGAGCAGGAGAACGGTGTCCCTCAGGGTAGCGTTTTAAGTGTGACTGTCTTTGCGAGCGCTATTAATAGCACTACCTCCATAGTCAAGAATCATGTCCAGTGTTCCTTGTTTGTGGATGATTTCTCTTTGTGTTGTTCTTCTTCAAACCTTGCAACGACAACGCGTCAGTTGCAACTTACTCTTATACGGTTGGATGATTGGACGCAGAAGAGTGGTTTTAAGTTTTCCACCGAGGAGTCCGTGTCTGTTCTTTTTCACCGTCCTCGTTCGATTTTAACCTGTCCTGAGTTGAGGATGAGGGACACTGTTCTTATCTTAAAGACACGGTGAGATATCTGGGGCTCATTTCTGACTCGTAGCTTACGTGGTTAACTCATCTTAAAGACCTGAAACGACGATCACTTAAGGCTTTAAGTATTTTAAAATGTCTTAGCCACCAAACATGGGAAGCCGACAGGACTTGTCTGCTCCAGTTTTACAGGGCGTTTGTGCGATCTCGGTTCGATTATGGGTGCACAGTGTTTGGGTCTGAGAGGCCTTCTTACTTAAAGATGTTGGACGTTGTGCACTATGAAGGGCTTCGGTTGACCACTGGGGCATTCAGAAGTAGCGCCATACCAAGCCTCTGTGCAGAGGCTGGTGAACCGCCACTTCATATGCGGCGACGGCTACTTACGGTGCGCCAGGTGTATAAAACTTTGTCCACACCATACACCCCTGCATACCATGTCGTTACTCAGCTTCCTCTGGCACGGATATTTCACAACCGGCAACGCGCGACGCGGCTCTATGGGATTCGCGCACAGGATTACCTCTCTGCGAAGGATATGGCTGGTCTTCATGTTTTCCGTCGCGGTTGGAGCAGATTTCTCCCTTGGCTTCTCCGGAGAGCCAGACTTATTTTAGATTTTACTAATTTTAAGAAAGATAGTACACCAGATTTTACATTCCAACCTTAGTTTTTTAACATTTTAGACGCGCATCACGGTTTTATCGTCGTTTACGCTGATGGCTCCAAACAGGAGAATTTCCTTGGCTGTTCTGTAGTGTTCCCCGATCATGTTACCCGGAATCGCCTCCCTGATGAATATACAGTTTTCGCAGCGTAGCTCCACACGATCCTGACGGCACTGGAGCGGATGAATCGTTCTTGGGGCAATCGATTTCTCCTCTGCTTCGATTCTCTTAGTGCCTTACAATCATTTAAGTATCTATACTCAGCTGAGGAGATGGTCCAGCTGATATATGACCAACTGTACCTGCTCCAACGTCGGGGTAAGGGGGTGTCCTTCTGCTGGGAGCCTGGTCATGTAGGAATATGGGGCAATGAACAGGCCGATCTGGCAGCCAAGGAAGTCTGCAGAGAGCAGGATGTGGTCCAGTGTCCTATTCCCTTGCAGTCTGTCATTTCTGCACTCCACAAGAAGTGCATGGAGTTGTGGGAGGAAGAATGGCTGGCGGTGACGGCCAATAAACTGGGGTTAGTGAAATCAACAACCCGCACGTGGCGTTCCTCGTGCCGGTTGCTCAGGCGGGAAGAAGTGACCTTCACTCGTCTTTGGTCTGGGCACTGTCCTCTCACACATAGCTTTCTATTACGGCGAGAGGATCCCCCGTTTTGTGATGCTTGTGGTGTGCACATCTCTGTCCGCCAGATTTTAACACACTGCATTTTATACCGTGATGCAAGGGCAGAAGCATAAATTGATGGGGATCTCCCCTGTGTTTTAGCAAATGATGAGACGTATGTGTCTAGGGTTTTAAAGTTTTGTGATGTGTCTGGACTCGGGCCTAAACTTTTAGGCTGGAGGTTTTAGTGTATTGCACAGTGGTTGGCTCCTCCCTTTTTCCTTACGGTCAACCAGCCACTTCCATCTCCCTCTACCACTTTCTTCCTGTGTTGTCCATGTTTTACTGCTGGCGGCATGCTTCGTCCCACGCTTCGGTGTGGAAGGCCCATATTTTTCCAAGCTTGTTACCTGTTGTTTTACGTTCTGTTTTATCTTACTGTTCCGAGTCTTTTCTTGACACCCGTCTCAATCTGTTACTGAGCGGGAGCTGAATACCTTGCCGTCGTGTGCCCACACAACCCTCACCATCATCATCATCCAGTCACTGTCATTTTTACGCGACACACTTTATGCGGCCTATACTGACATCGCATTATTGCAAGAGGTATACGTTTTTGGCTTCCTGGACATCTTTGCATGCATGAAATGCATGTCCCATGCTTCGGATACGTGCAGTGACTTCGCAATACTCCTCAAACAAGGTTTACGTACCTACGGAATGCCAAGGACGTGGTGCTTAATGTCCAAAGGTCACCTCGTCGATGGTCACGAACTATCCGGTGCCAGGAAGAGGCGTGAACACCCGCTATTCTTTACTGAGGAATTAAGGTTATTATGAGGATATTGAAAGAGTAATACAGCATGTAAAGGGGGATGAAAATCTAATAGTCATGGGGGACTGGAATGCATTTGTAGGGGAAGGCCGGCCGAAGCGACTAGCGGTTCTAGTCGCTACAGTCTGTAACCACGCTACCGCTACGGTCGCAGGTTCGAATCCTGCCTCCGGCGTGGATGCGTGTGATGTCCTTAGGTTAGTTAGGTTTAAGTAGTTTTAAGTTATAGGGGACTGATGACCTCAGAAGTTAAGTCCCATAGTGCTCAGAGCCATTTTGTAGGGGAAAGGGTACAAGAAAAGGTTACAGGAGAATATCGGCTTTGGACGAAGAATGATAGAGGAGAAAGGCTAATTGAGTTCTGTAACAAGTTTCACCTAGTAACAGCGAATAGTCTGTTCAAGAATCACAAGAGGAGGAGCTATATTTGGAAAAGGCCGGATGGTACCGGAAGATTTCAGTTAGATTACGTCATGGGAAGGTAGGGATTCCGAAATCAGATACTGGAATGTAAGGTGCGCCCAGGAGTAGATATAGACTCAGATCATAATGGAGTAGTGATGAAGAGTAGACTGAAGTTTAAGACGTTAGCCAGGAGAAATCAATACGCAAAGAAGTGGGATAGGGAAGTACTAAGGAGAGATGAGATACCGTTGAAGTTCTCTAATGCTATAGTTACAGCAATAAGGAATGGCTTAGTAGGCAGTAAAGTTGAAGAGGAATAGACACCTCTAAAAAGGGACATCACAGAAGCTGGGAAGGTAAACACAGGTACAAAGAAGGTTACTGCCAAGAAACTATGGGTAATAGAAGAAATACTTCAGTTGATTGATGAAAGGAGGAAGTACAAAAATGTTC
This sequence comes from Schistocerca gregaria, assembly GCF_023897955.1. NCBI lineage: Eukaryota > Metazoa > Arthropoda > Insecta > Orthoptera > Acrididae > Schistocerca > Schistocerca gregaria. The sequence goes on from NC_064924.1 coordinate 494,041,249, forward strand.
AGGAAAACTCAGGAATAGAGAAATACAAGTCTCTGAGAATGAAATAAATAAGAAGTGCAGGGAAGCTAAGACGAAATGGCTTAAGGAAAAATGACAAGTCATCGAAAAATAAATGATTGTCGGTATACAGGAAAGTCAAGACAACGTCTCATGACATTAAAAGCAAGGGTGATAACAATAAGAGTGCTAAGGGAACTCCACTGTCAAACGCACAGGAGAGAGCGGATAGTTGGAAAGAAGACATTAAAAGCCTCTACGAATGAGGAGATCTGTCTGATGTGACAGACGAAGAAACAGGGGTCGATTTAGAAGAGATAGGAGATCCTGTATTAGTATCAGAATTTAAAAGAGTTTTGAAGGACTTAAGATCAAATGAGGTAGAAGGGGTAGATACCATTCCATCGGAATTTCTAAAATAATTTGGGTAAGTGGCAACAAAACGACTATTCGCGTTGGTGTGTAGAATGTATGAGTCTGGCGACGTAACATCTGACTTTCGGAAGCCGGCCGCGGTGGCCGTGCGGTTCTGGCGCTGCATTTCGGAACCACGAGGCTGCTACAGACGCAGGTTCGAATCCTGCCTCGGGCATGGGTGTGTGTGATGTCCTTAGGTTAGTTAGGTTTAAGTAGTTCTAGGTTCTAGGGGACTTATGACCTAATATGTTGAGTCCCATAGTGCTCAGAGCCATTTTCTTTTACTTTCGGAAAAGCATCATCGACACAATTTCAAAGACGGTAAGGGCTGAAAAGTGCGAGAATTATCAGCTTAACAGCTCATTCCTCCAAGTTGCTGACAAGAATAACCTACAGAAGAAAGGAAAAGAAAATTGAGGGTGCGCTAGATGACGATCAGTTTGGCTTTAGGAAAGGTAAAGGCACGAGAGAGGCAATTCTGATGTTGAAGGTAGTAATGGAAGCAAGAATAAGGAGAAACCAAGACAGGTTCATAGGATTTGTCGACCCGGAAAAAGCGATCGACAATGTAAAAGGGTACAAAATGTTCGAAATTCTGAAACAAGTAGGGGTAAGGAGAGACGAGTCATATACAACATCTCCAAAAGCCAAGAGGGAATAATAAGAGTGGACGACCAAGAACGAACAGCTGGTATTAAAAAGGGTGTAAAACAAGGATGTAGCCTTTCGCCCCACTATTCAATCTGCACATCGACGAAGCAATGATGTAAATAAAAGAAAGGTTCCGGAGTGGAATTAAAATTCAAGGTGAAAGTATATCAGATACCATTCGCTGATAACATTGCTATCTTGAGTGATCTGCTGAACGGAATTAATAGTCTAAGGAGTATAGAGTATGGAATGAGAGTAAATTGAAGAAAGTCGAAGATGATGAGAAGTGACAACAGCGAGAAACTTAACATCAGGACTGATGGTGACGAAGTGGATGAAGTTAAGGAATTCTGTACTTAGGCAGTAAAATAACCAATGACGGACGGAGCAAGGAGGACATCAAAAGCTGACTATCAATCCCAAAAAGGTCATTCCTGGTCAAGACAAGTCTACTAATATCAAATATCGGCTTTAATTTGAGGAAGAAATTTCTGAGAATGTACGTCTGGAGTACAGCGTTGTATGGTAGTGAAACATGGACAGTGGGAAAACCGGAACTGAAGAGAATCGAAGCATTTGAAATGTGGTGCTACAGGCGAATGTTGAAAATTAGGTGGACTGATAAGGTAAGAAATGAGGTTCTGCGCAGAATCGGAGAGGAAAGGAACATGTAGAAAAAACTGATAAGGAGAAGGGACAGGATGATAGGACATCTGTCAAGACGTGAGGGAATGACGTCCATGGTACTAGATGGAGCAGTAGAGGGCAAAAACTGTAGAGGATGACAGAGATTGGAATACATCCAGCAAGTAATTGAGGACGTAGGTTTCAAGTGTTACTCTGAGTGGAAGAGGTTAATACAAGAGAGGAATTCGTGGCGGGCCGCATCAAACCAGACAGAAGACTGATGACGAAAAAAAAAAATATCAAGGCGGCATAGACGATATGATGGTCGGGGGCGATTTTAATTTTGCACATTTTCCCAACGACCAAATTCCTCACCATTCATCATGCCCAGCACTCGGTACTGTCATTTGCGAGCTCGGTTTGGTAGAGGTTTCGGACATCGTCTATGCTAACAGACTAGGTTTCACGCACTTTACGGAACATTCGTCTAGCATAATTTACAGGACACATACATCCCCCTTTTTCCAGGCATGCGGTCACGGCAGGTGAGTTGCGGCCAGCAGCATTTACCGACCACGCTGGTTACATCTGTCTATCACTGTTCGAGACCAACAAGTGCGGCGTAGCCGGAGCCCGTGGAAATTCAACACCGCTCACCTGACTTCACTGGAATCTCAAGCGCCGGTGGGAGACTCTCGGAGACTGTGCCTACGACGAAGAGGGGTGCATACGTCTGCTGTACAGTGGTGGCTGCACTGTGTCAAGCTGAGCCTGTGACGCAACTTGAAGACGTTTAGTAGGGAAACTGCGGAATGGGGACACAGCACCACAGAGTTCTAGTATGCCATCCTCAGGGAGTGTTCCGTTTCGACCACATCACACGACTGCCACATGACTGTCAATTGAGCAAAAGTGAGAATTGAAACGTTGACGCGTCAATACTTGAAAGGGACCGTCGGTCGTACGTGCCAAACGTTTGGAATCGCCAACCTATGGCCATCCATGTGCCATATAGCATGGAAAGAAAGCGTCGACACTGGACATTGATCCATGAGATAACGACAGAAGATGGCGTCCGTCACATCACCCATTACTCTCATCTTTACGCGGAAAAGAGATCTGATGTGGAGTTCATTGCTGCTGTCACAGGTTTGACGCTCTTCGCGGTTACTCCGGTACTCCAAAAGGAACTGCTAGAACGAATGACTAAAGAAGAAGTGCCATAGGAAAAGGGACACGCTGTAATACACCGGGAGCGGATGGGTTATTCCTGGAGTTTTAGAGCATGTTCCAGAGGCTATTGGTACCTTATTGGACTGCAATGTGTCAAGACCTCACGGCACGAGAGGTGCAACTTCCAGCTGCCTTTGTGGAAGGTGTCTTCATCCCAATCCGTAAACCTCGTGGAGGATCACACATTACGGACTACCGACCATAAAAATCTACATATGGCTACTGGCAGCTCGAATTCGGTGTACGACGTCTCGTGTGCTATCAGTGGATCAGGCATCGATGGGTGGGACGGATAATATTCGCGCCACCCTGTGCTGCTACAGGGACCTGTTTGTCCTCGTTAAGGTGCATCATGTACCGGGAGCGCTGGTTGTGACAGACTTCAGTCAAGCATTTGATCGCGTCATTCAATTTACTTAACTGCTGTTCTTCAGAATATGCATTACCCGGGCCCTTTCGTCGAGGTTGTGCCCCGTCTCCTACGTGGCACAACAGCGAAAGTGCCTGTCAACGGCAGACCGTCGAACCCTTTGCACATTCGCCGCTCTGTTAGACGGGTTCAAATGGTTCACTGCCAGACAGGATTGTCTCTTGATGGCGTCGTTTTCATTTGCACTGCGTATGCGGATGACCCCATGTTAACTCTTCGTGAGCAGTTGATGTAAGCGGAGCCTTGGAATGGTTAGTCACATATGGTGCTGCTTTGCCGTATAAATCGATGGCCCTACTCCGAAAGTACGATAAAATCCGCAGTCTTCGTACCGACTTCGTGGACGACATCTCACGCAGGACTAACCTTAATTACCGGAGCGTCTTACAACAAATCCGTGTTGGACTTGTGGACCATCGTCTCTGACTTTTGGACCTTCATCAACGGATCTAATTTATTAATGTCTATTACGCATCGTGAATTCCACGCCAGCCAGAGTGGCCGAGCGGTTCTAGGCGCTTCAGTCCGGAACCGCGCGGCCGTTCCGGTCGCAGGTTCGAATCCTGCCTCGGGCATGGATGTGTATGATGTCCTCAGGTTAGTTAGGTTTAAGTAGTTCTAAGTTCTAAGGGACTGACGACCTCAGATGTAAAGCCCCATAGTGCTCAAGCCATTTTTGAATTCCACATGTACCAAACACGCCACCGATACCTAAACACACAGCTCGTAACCTCATGGCGGCATTCGGTTCATTTGTCAGCGCTGGAACAATGTTTACGGTTCGATGCGATTCCCTCACTCTTCTTAACGAACGCGACGGACTTGGCCTTTTCAATGTTCATGATCGAGCAATGTCTCAATACGATGATTCGCACCTCAAGCTTTGGCGGCGATGCTCAATCAGAGTCACGGGTTTACTGAAGGAGGCTGTGGCACCATCTTCCCTTGACCTCTCGTTGGCGCTTGCTGGGATATTGGTGCCACTTTTATGCTTTGGGAGGCTTTATCTGGAGTACAGCTACCTACGGGACTTTCTCCCTGAGTCTCGCTTACCAGTCGCCTGTGACAGTTATCGCACGTTACTTCTCCGCCGGCCGCCGATCTGACATGTCCTACCGTGCATTGGAACGTTGCATGACGCACTGTCAATGCAGCAAGGCTAGATTCAGACGTACGTTCGACCTGCCACTTGACGTTGAACAGAAAAGAGTTTTCTAGAGAGAGACTCCACAGGATCCATCTTGCAGAGTGTGAACTGCAGCGATCAGAACACAGACGAACACCGGCTACATTGTGGACCGACGGAAGAGCTCTGGCTTCCTGTGCGTCAAATTTTGGCTCTCTTCTTACGGATGTCGCCTGCTTACGTCGATTCACGCTTATCCGGACGCTGTTTATTGCCCGACGACGAAATACAACACTGTCACAGGTCACGCGATTCGTTATTTGTTTGGGGGTGGTGTCGTAAGATTTTTTGAACTATTTGAACTATCCTCATTGTTCTATTGTGAAGAACTCCAAGTACAGTCAATAATTTTCGAACTTCTTGAGGAGCATCTTCCACGACTCTCCCAGTGGCTGGATTATTCATGGCGGGAGATAAATTTGAAACATTCATATGCAGGAGATGAATAGATAACGGTGCATACACGACATTACGAAAACACTTGCCATGAAGATGGGGCTCCCATTTACGAAACGTTAATGTGTTGCTAATGTATTTTCCTACAGCATGTACCGTGAATTTATGGAAAAAGTTCGTTTTCAAACAAGACACACTCAGGACTTAACGTTGACGCTTAGTTATGCAGATATTTTCAGGGCAATACAGATGTAAAGGTAAAAGGGTTCAGAGACGAAACGAAGTTCAAATGGTTCAAATGGTTCTGAGCACTATGGAACTTAACTTCCGAGGTCATCAGTCCCATAGAAATTAGAACTACTTAAACCTAACTAACCTAAGAACATCACACACATCCATGCCCGAAGCAGGATTCGAACCTGCGATCGATTTAGCAGAATGGAAAGTGTGTTTTCCTTCACAGCATGTAGATCTGCTAATAGATTATGTACATCTAAGATATGGTCATTATCGGGCTAAGAAGTGCATTGCTAAACTGAGAAAGTCATCTTCGATAACATGCATAATAGAGTAACAAAAAGGCTGGCATCCTGTGTTATTTGTCAAAAGGTAATGGCAGTAAATAGAATAGCGCAAGGCGATATGCACCACATAGACCCAAGTGAATCCCTCGAGTTATGTGCAGTCAATCTTTTGGGAGCCCTCCCGACATCTAAAGGAGGATGTACCCACGTTTTTGTCGTAATTGATGTTTTTAGCAAATATGTGAAACTGTATCCGATAAAAAGGGCTAATGCCAAAACGCTTGTAGACAAGCTGGAGAAGGATTGTCTCTTGAAAATTGGCAAGCCAAAGAATCTTTTGTCAGATAATGGTCCTCAATTTGTATCAGAAAAATTTAAGGTGTGTCTTGAAAGGAACGGAACTCGCCATATTAGGATCTCAGCATATTTTTCGCAGGGGAATATGAGTGAAAGAGTTATGCTGCAGCTGAATAGACTGTGTAGAACTTACTGTGCCAGGAAGCATTCAACTTGGGCTGATTTTGAAGATATAATTAATAATCTTAAACACGATGCCACAGGTTTTGCTCCGTGTGAACTGATGTTTAATCAGGAACCTGATAATGTCATTTCAAGTATGATTGACTTTCCAGTTCTAACTCGGAGTTCATTGCATGAGAAGAAAACACAGGCCAGGGAAGATATACGCAAAAGAGCTTTAGATAGAAAAAGGAGGCATGACGCAAAAGTTTTCCACCACTAGTTTTAAGATTGGTCAGCTAGTATTGGTTAAAACAAAGGAAAAATCAAAGAAAATTTCTGCAGAAACTAAAAAATTTATGCATATCTATCATGGTTCAAATTGTTCAAATGGCTCTGAGCACTATGGGACTTAGCTTCTGAGGTCATCAGTCCCCTAAAACTTAGAACTACTTAAACCTAACTAACCATGCCCGATGCAGGATTAGAACCTGCTACCGTAGCGGTCGCGCGGTTCCAGACTGTAGCGCCTAGAACCGCTCGGCTACCCCGGCCGGCTCGAAACGAAGTGCAATTTCTCTATAACCGATCGCCGAAGACTACTGGTCCCTTCCATTAAAATACTGCTAAGTTATCCTCTCAAAAATATGCGAATTTTTTTAATTCGAATTGCGTTTCACCCTGTACATGTGTGTAAACAAGTTACAGTTGGTAAAATGTTGGCTATGATGAAAAAAAAAAAAAGAAACCTTAACCTAATGCTGATGACTAAAACATACAGGATAGTGAGAGAATGAGACTGGTGATCGTTTATAAGGAAGAAAAATCGAAGGAATGGCCCTAATGTTCACTAAGTAGATTCCGCGCTCTTTTATGGTGGCTTTTACGCTGATGCGTTAAGAGCCTACGTCACCGGATAGCAGTACTGTTGACAAGACGACGTTTAGCGTTTCAGCACTTCCTGTCGGCACTCCCCGAGAGAAGTGGACCGAAAAACCCAAAAGAGATGAAAAACTTGTTTCCGAAACTTGGTGTAAAACTTAGCGTTCCTTAGAAGTATGCCAGGTGCCCCGCACAGAACAGCCGCCACAGGATGTCGTCCGCAAAGTCGCTCAGAATTCCTTTACGTCGGTCAGTCGCGTGACCTCTGCGTCGCTCAGCCTCGACGGTTTCTCGCGGCCGAAGAAGCGGGACGCGAAAATTCCCACTTTTACTGCCGGATCCCTCGGGGCCCGGCCCCATGCCCGATCACCGCCTGGGTCAGGATGTGACCGGTGCTGCTGGCCGAGGCGTTACGCGAGTTCCGAGAGCGCGCCGACCTTATCTCGGCAGGACCATCTCTGGAGGCTGCCGCCGCGAAAGTAGCCTCGCCAGCACGACCTCTTTTCCCTCAAGCCATCTACCGACGCACAAGTCCGGGTGTGGCGCGAAAATAGCCTTCTCGGTACCCACACGAATGTTACTGTACCGCAGTTGGAAGAATTTGTCGGCTGTTATTCGTTCCCCGCTTGTGTGGTATGCTATTTGCAAAAATGGACTGCTGGAGTGAAAGACAGCTTGCTGCACCTGTGAAAGCGTTGCGTAGAAAACTGCTTACTCCATTACAACAGCCAAACAAGGGTAGCGTTGTTGTGTCAACCCTGCGCTGTACAACCATGTTTTTTTTTTTCTCATCAGTTTCACATAGTTGTATGAACTTTCTGTGTGACGTTATCATGTTAGAAACGGCGAGGACGGTGGCTTTGTAGATCAGCTGAATCATCAAAACCTCCATTGTAATTTTTTTCTGTTTTTATTAATCCAGTTTCGAAACTTTTTGGATTGGTGGCGTACGCTTTGCAAGTCGTCTCAAGGTGTGCAGCTCTGGCTTTTTGAGGTATGAAATGTAACTGACGCGTTAGAAAATTGATGACTTGATCGATATCGAAGTGCTGTGAGCGCTGTGATACTAACAATTTTGCAGAGTTTATACTGTTTCCACGTCTTGCGAAGATTATTTATTTTGTAGTTCCATACAATAACGTAAATACAATTTGATAACATACAATTTAAAAATGTGGATATAAGGTAAACCATAAAAATTAAGAAGTCAAGAATGGTTTATTGATAACGTGTGAACCATTGTTTAGTACTGAAAAGTATATTGGTTCTGATGTAAACACAATAAAACAAATGCATTGGTAAAAGTAAACAGTTATCAAATGTCGTGCAAACGTGGAAGAATATTACGACCCAAAACCAAAAGCAGAAATTAATTACATAAAATACCGAATTCAGGAGGTAAAGAAGTAACGAATTTTAGTATTCATTCCACTCCATTGTTGACTGACTGGTACAAGTAACGAACTGTAAAAAAGAGACATACGATCTTTGTTACATTAAGAAGTCGTAGTAAAAAGTCAGCAGTACGAAAAATGTTTTAAACATTGAGAAGGACGTAATTAAATCACATTAAGGTTTAGAATTAATTACACTGAAAGTATGCAACAGTGCAAACAACATTATTATGAGTAGGCAGACGAAAGAGGCCACAGAGAACTGCAATTTTGAGACTGATTTTTGAAGCAGACTGTATGTATTTGTTTTACGCATTTACCGAATGAATGGAAGGTTAGTGTCGGGTTTTGTCTGTTGAAAGGGCTTGGACTCTCCTTTGCAGCAAAAATGAGCGTTTAGAGGATTTTGGAATTTCTGTCTCCATTGTTAGCTATGTTACGCTGTATTATTTATTACTACTACTACATAATAGCCCACCAGCTGATCATGTCGTGGTTATACTGTTAATTGAACTTTTAGCTGATTTAGGTGGGATGGAATATTCTCCCTCCTTTTCCACTCGCGAGTATCTTGTTGGAAGGATATCTTTCAGTGAAACTCTGTATCCCTGTCTCACACTTATCTAGCGTTTATCCTGCTGTACGATTTCCACTGTTTCCATGATTTGACAAATATATTTTATTTATCTGTACTATCGGATGCCCTTCCTACCGCCATAGCCGACAGTTAACGCGAGCGAGAGAAATGACGTACTTTCTGTGTCTGTCAATAGTATAAGATCTGTTTTACGTATTTTAGTATTTTAACTATTTATTTGTTATATTTTCTGAGGCATAGATTGGGTACTAGCCAAGCATTTTCCGATACGAGGGTGGAAAAGACCACACGCAGGAAGGTCGGAAAGCGCGGATTCCATCATACGCTATCTACCCTCATCTTCTTACAAACTAGCACTTTCAGTGGTAAGCTGTACTAACAGGCTTGTTAGTAAGGTTCCGGATGAGTTTTGATTTTTCTGATATTTTCCTTTGTGAAAGTTCCGCCAGATATGCGGATGAGAAGATTTAATCAGCTGCCTGACTTCTTAAAAAGCAAGTCGTTCTAGTTTTCATCCTACACTTCCCCAAAATGCACGACTCCTATATTTTTTTAAAAAGATTCTTCCAATATTTGACTGTATATTTGCTTTCATTTGTTTCAGACAGTTATTTCGGAATTTCTTTCAGAAATTTCAGCACGACTGGAGTCCCATATGATGGACAAATCTAATTCGTAAAACGTCTAGTTCGTAGCATTCGCTATTGGATATGAATTTAAGCACAAAATTATGCCATGGTTGCTGATGGAAGCGCCTCAATGGTGTGTGACGTAACTGTTCAGTCACATGTCGCTAAGTGACTGCTGTAGTATTATGTTTGATGTTCCTGAAAAAAGGCACAGTTTCTGTCAAGTTTGAAATGTGGGAGGATCATTTTTCCGCTGTTGGTGCGTCGTGGAAGTAGATGGCGGCAGGTCTGCGGGCAGTGTGCACAGAAAGCAACTTTTACGGAGAAGGACACCCGTGTTCCCAGGGCCGAAAGACTTGGATGTGTCTCCTTCAGATGGCGGCGTCTCCAAGCCGAAAATACGAAGTGTGCTTCCAAAAGGCCTGAGGTCACTGCAAAAGCCCTGAGTGTAGCTGGAACATGTCACAGACTTTTTCGCTTGAATATGCGTATTAGAGCTTCCATCGGTTCTCCGTACACAGCTTGGGAGTACAGCTGCCACCTTGCTCAGAAATATTCTCCGGCAATGACGGCGAGGGTTGTGTACAGTCTTAACCCCTAGTGACTTTACAGAAATACTACAGCCGCCTGTTGACAAAGTTATATGTTATTTTCCCAGCGTTTCAAAGTGAACGGAGAAATTCTCGACTGTCAGTAACATGCTAGTCTTTCCCTCCACGGAATAGCTGTCGGGAACGGGACGGAGTGCAACAGACGCGTCTTTCACATTCGACACACTAGGTATTCGGATGTATTTATTACCCTCTCTTCGGTACCAAACTTAGTATTCGACACACTTTATGCAACACTTAGCTTTCGAAATTCGAGACTGTGGGGCGACGTGTTGGGTGCACCCCAGAGATCCAGAGGCGTCCAACGGCAGATTGGCATTTTTCCGGTGCAGTTATGAATAAAGCCAGGTTCACACGCGCAACAAAAGTGTCGCCACACACAGTGGCATATTGTAGTTGAATGCGTGAAGTCGCTGCTTTCAGTGACGCAACTTCAGAGATACAATTTTTGTCATATCACAAAAAGTTCAGCCGGCCACTGTGGCCGGGTGGTTCTAGGCATTTCAGTCCAGGATAGCGCGACTACTACGGTCGCAGGTTCGAATCCTGCCTCGGGTATGGATGTGTGTGAAGTCCTTAAGGTTAGTTAGGTTTAAGTAGTTCTGTCTAGGGGACTGATGACCTTAGATGTTAAGTCCCACAGTGCTCAGAGCCATTTGAACCATTTGAAGAAACTACATGTCACATCATGCGTGGAAGATAAAAATCTTAGAATGATCAATGAAATAAAATGAACCCACTTCTGGATGACTAGCGAACACCTTTAGGATAAAGTCTGAGAATATTCGCCGATATTCATAAGTACAGCAAAATCTGTAAAACGGGAAGCAGCGCATCGTAAGTGTTCGTCAATTTTCTGGAGTTGGCTATACACAGGCTCATCAGGAAGCGCATCAAAGCGTGCAAGACGTTCGGCCCATAAACAGGTACGCGGAAAATATTTGCTGAGATTCGCAAAATGGCACCATTAAAGGAGATGCGCCGTCTTCACGTCCCGGATGTGGACTTCGTTGTAACGGTTTAGGGCGATTTTGCCAGGCCATCATTCACGTGACGTGATGCGCTGCACATGAACTTGACAACCACAAAAAATAAAACTAGTAGCGATGTATCATACGACAAAAGTAAATTGGAGTTCTCGATATCAGCAATGAAACATTATTCTATTACGTAATTGACTGCAACGAAAGGGGAACTCTTCGACAGAAGAGAAAATGCGTAATGTTCTTTGGAGCTCCTACGGGTATGGGACCAGAGCCCTACACTTCAAACAAACTCTTCCAAAAGAAATCCGTAGTATACAGGGTGTTACAAAAAGGTACGGCCAAACTTTCAGCAAACATTCCTCACACACAAAGAAAGAAAATATATTATGTGGACGCTTACGTTCCCTGTTAGAGCTCATTTTATTATTTCTCTTCAAATCACTTTAATCATGGAATGGAAACACACAGCAACAGAACGTCAAGCGTGACTTCAAACACTTTTTACAGGCAATGTTCAAAACGTCCAACGTTAGCGAGGATACGTGCATCCACCCTCCGTCGCATGGAATCCCTGATGCGCTGATGCAGCCCTGGAGAATGGCGTATTGTATCACAGCCGTCCACAATAAGAGCACGAAGAGTCTCTACATTTGGTACCTGGGTTGCGTAGACAAGAGCTTTCAAATGCCCCCCATAAAAGAAAGTCAAGAGGGTTGAGGTCAGGAGAGCGTGGAGGCCACGGAATAGGTCCGCCTCTACCAATCCGTCGGTCACCGAATCTGTTGTTGAGAAGCGTACGAACACTTCGAGTGAAATGTGCAGGAGCTCCATCGTGCATGAACCACATGTTGTGTCGTACTTGTAAAGGCACATGTTCTAGCAGCACAGGTAGAGTATCCCGTATGAAATCATGATAACGTGCTCCATTGAGCATAGGTGGAAGAACATGGGGCCCAATCAAGACATCACCAACAATGCCTGCCGAAACGTTCAGAGAAAATCTGTGTTGATGACGTGATTGCACAATTGCGTGCGGATTCTCGTCAGCCCACACATGTTGATTCTGAAAATTTACAATTTGATCACGTTGGAATGAAGCCTCATCCGTAAAGAGAACATTTGCACTGAAATGAGGATTGACACATTGTTGGATGAACCATTCGCAGAAGTGTAACCGTGGAGGCCAATCAGCTGCTGATAGTGCCTGCACACGCTGTACATGGTACGGAAACAACTGGTTCTCCCGTAGCACTCTCCATACAGTGACGTGGTTAACGTTACCTTGTACAGCAGCAACTTCTCTGACGCTGACATTAGGGTTATCGTCATCTGCACGAAGAACTGCCTCGTCCATTGCAGGTGTCCTCGTCCTTCTAGGTCTTCCCCAGTCGCGAGTCATAGGCTGGAGTGTTCCGTGCTCCCTAAGACGCCGAACAGTTGCTTCGAACGTCTTCCTGTCGGGACACCTTCGTTCTGGAAATCTGTCTCGATACAAAGGTAACGCGCCGCGGCTATTGCCTCGTGCTAATCCATACATCAAATGGGCATCTGCCAACTCCGCATTTGTAAACATTTCACTGACTGCAAAACCACGTTCGTAATGAACAGTAACCTGTTGATGCGACGTACTGATGTGCTTGATGCTAGTACTGTAGGGAAATGAGTCGCATGTCAACACAAGCACCGGAGTCAACATTACCTTCCTTCAACTGGGCCAACTGGCGGTGAGTCGAGGAAGTACAGTATATACTGACGAAACTAAAATGAGCTATAACATGGAAATTAAGCGTTTCCGGACACATGTCGACATAACATCTTTTCTTTATTTGTGTGTGTGGAATGTTTCCTGAAAGTTTGGCCGTACCTTTTTGTAACACCCTGTATAAGAGCAACCAGAAGCAACGGATGCGGAGATGTGAGACTGAAGCTCAGCTACCATTGTCATAAACTGTGATACAAAATGTTATCCTTTATGATATCCAATTGGAATAATTCGCCAGAGATGATATTAGGTAAAAGCTGATGCCAGCAGTCCATAGTCTCCACTAGATGCATGCACAATCCATCTTCTGTCTGTCGATCTCTGAAGCGATCCTATATATTCTGATTAGTTGGGAATACGAACAACTGTCAGTTTTATAAGATAATGACGAATGTGAAGATATGCGCCGGACCGGAACTGGCACTCGGATTTATTGCTTTAGCGAACAGTCGTCTTAAATGCTTTGGTATTCCGCGCAAGACTCATGGTCAAACCCAAAATTCCATATATCACTGTTCGTGCGTCACAGCATATACTCGTACCCACCTTCCCGTACAGTGGAAGGACATTTTAACTGTAAGTCGCTGCCTAGAATGGGCGGATAAATACGGTACTGGAATGTCTGTGTTGTTAAGAATATCAGTTGTATTTCATGCACACATAAATGTGGTGCGCAATATAAAAGTGGGTAATGTATTCCTTGAACAGCCACTACGTTTTCGTGAATGAAACATCGTTGCCGAAATTTAGTGAAAGTGTTACTTGTATTGACGATTAGATTCTGTTTATTGCTGAATCAACCTTCAACGGTAGATGATATCAGTTCCCACTTGTAGGTGGGTGGAAATCGTAAAACTATTACGGAGAGTGATTTTCAGCTCCTGATGTGATACATGCAAGTGTATCCACTTCTATATCTGGAAGCACCTTACTATGTAGCGGATGAGATGTGGTCTATTAGAACCACAAATTTTCCTAAACCTGATATATTCAGTTCCAGTTGTACTTGGAGTACCTTCTTTTAATCAGAAGGCCTGTAATGTACTTCGAACAAGATTAGATCAATCGGGACCGTGTCGCTACACGCTCCCCTAGGTCATCAGACCTTCTTTCGATACATTCTTGTTTGTGCTGTTAGTTAATATCCATGTCTACAGGCAGCAGGTTGAAATAAGCTGCTTTATCGTGCACAAAACATTAATGTTCATACTGAACACGAATCGTGCTACAAGTTGCAATTAGCGATGCAGAATCTGCACAGAATTGATGGACAAAGCAATCAAGTTAGTGTTTGCAAAACATGAGTGTAAATGTAGAAATAATCAATAAAACGAAATACGAAAATCCTGTATTTGACAGATTCAGATGTTAGCATGTGCGTATGTCTTTCATCCTGACACATTTGTATTGTTAAGTTCTAATGATTCCTAGAGGAAGGGTGAATAATTGTAGATGATGCACTAGACGCCTCAGAATCCTGAACGGGTGATCTCTGCTAGGCCCTAAGATGACGTCAGACGTGGCTCAGGACTAAGTAATAGGATCACTATCGTTCCCGTCGTGACTCAAGAGAACAATTTTAGCGGACAACGTAGATACAACAGTTACCACGAGGCAGCCGCGCGAGCGTTCGAAACGATGTTACGGCTGAACCTCAATGTCACGCCAGTCAAATAGTCATAAGCATGCGGACTCGTGGAACGTTACGTCTCATTAGAAGGGGAATAATAACTAATAATAGAACACGCCACACTTGGCGAAAATAACTGGAAATATCGTATGAATTTCACTGCGTTAGGAAAAACCAGGTGTAGTCAGAACACTTTCTTTATTGCTACCGAAAAAAAATTAAAGTGACTATAGCCGACATATTTGTCTCGAAAGAACCAGCAACTACACTACTGGCTATTAAAATTCCTACACCACGAAGATGATGTGCTACAGACGTGAAATTTAACCGACAGGAAGAAGATGCTGTAATATGCAAATGATTAGCTTTTCAGAGCTATCACACAAGGCTGGCGCCGGTAGCGACACCTACAACGTGCTGACATGAGGAAAGTTTCCAACCGATTTCTCATACACAAACAGTAGTTGACCGGCGTTGCCTGATGAAACGTTGTTGTGATGCTTCGGGTAAGGAGGAGAAATGCGTACCATCGCATTTACGACTTCGATAAAGGTCGGATTGTAGCCTATAGCGATTTGTGGTTTATCGTATCGCGACATTGCTGCTCGCGTTGGTCGAGATACAACGACTGTTAGCAGAATATAGAATCGGTGGGTTAAGGAGGGTAATACGGAACACCGTGTTGGATCCCAACGGCTTCGTATCACTAGGAGTTGAGATGACAGGCATCTTATCCGCATGGCTGTAACGGATCTTGCAGCCACGCCTCGATCCCTAAGTCAGCAGATTGGGACGTTTGCAAGACAACAACCATCTGCACGAACAGTTCGATGGCGTTTGCAGCAGCATGGACTATCAGCTCGGAGATCATGGCGGCGGTTACCCTTGACGGTGCATCACAGACAGGAGCGCCTGCGATGGTGTACTCAACGACGAACCTGGGTGCACGAATGGCAAAACATCCGTGTTTGGCGACATCGCGGTGAACGCAGGTTGGAAGCGTGTATTCGTCATCGCCATACTGGCGTATCACCCGGCGTGATGGTATGGGGTGCCATTGGTTACACGTCTTAGTCACCTGTTGTTCGCATTGACGGCACTTTGAACAGTGGGCGCTACATTTCAGATGTGTTACCACCCGTGGCTCTACCCTTCATTCGATACCTGCGAAACCCTACATTTCAGCAGGATAATGCGCGACCGTATGTTGCAGGTCTCATACGGGCCTTCCTGGATACAGAAAATGTTCGACTGCTACCCTGGCCAGCACATTCTTCAGATTTCTCACCAACTGAAAACGTCTGGTCAACGTTGGCTGAGCAACTGGCTCGTCAGAATACGCCAGTCACTACTGTGGTATCGTGTTGAAGATGCATGGGCAGCTGTACCTGTACACCCCATCCAAGCTGTGTATGACTCAATGCTCAGACGCATCAAGGCCTTTATCACGGCCAGAGGTTGTTATTCTGGGTACTGATTTCTAAGGATCTATGCACCCAAACTGGGTGAAAATGTAATCACATATCAGTTCTAGTATAATATATTTGTCCAATGAATACTCGTTTATCATCTGCTATTATTCTTTATTTAGCAATTTTTATGGCCAGTAGTGTTTATTGATATGTAAGTGAATTTTCATTTATTATTCTGTCGTATTTGCACATATTTCATCATATGACTTGTTTAGATCACACTGGATGATCTACAGATCTAGACAGTACTCTGATGAGTTTCTGAATGGATAAGACGGGCCAGCTGAACCAACTATATTGAGATGACTAACATCGTTTGAGACCTTCTATTGCCCGGCATAGTGCAGCAGCGCGACGCGAAAGGGTGAAGGGAAACAAGCGCTGCATCGTGTGTGAGTTAAGACGTGAGCGACTGTGCCGCGACCTACCCCAATTCACTGCTCAAAGCACCACGTCACCTTAACGCGTCTGCGTAGCGTAGCGTGCAAGTTTTGCACCACAAATAAGGTTAAGATTAAAAGTCAAACATTAAGTTTAAAACTTTGTTAAAATATATTTTATTATAATAAGTCTTAATGTACCTAGACTTGATAGATTTCGTAAAAATGCAGTTTTAAGAAAGAAATAAGTGGCGCTAAATAATAAAACTAGAAAGCCAGAATTTGGTCAGAATGTGCCTATGGAGCTCAGCAATAACTGGTGCAAGTTTCAAAGCTAAAAACTAAATTACTACTGTAATCCACGTTTTTGGGGAAAATGGTCTTAGAAAAGTAAAAACTTGTTTTATGCTACGGTTTACCATAAAAATCATAACTAAGAGACCACGTTAAGCTACCTCTAATGGTTTTTGAGTAATTAAGTAAAAACCAATTTTGCAACAAAAATATACCCAATTGTAGTAGATTAAGTACGTATAATTTTAATGACAGAAAATTTTGCTTAAAGCAGATGGTAAAACCTAGTACCGGTAAGTAATAGAGCTATATCAAACTTTACAGTTGTATTATGAATAACAGCCAGTACAAGTTCTAGTGAAGGTATGGTTAAGAGGTAACGTTCTACCGTTAGTTCCACTATAAAAATTCTAGAAGGAAAAGTTTCTATTCATGCAAGCGAAAACTTTTTCTGTGCTTAAAAGAAAAAAAAAATGGTTGAAATGGCTCTGAGCACTATGGGACTTAACTTATGAGGTCATCAGTCCCCTAGAACTGAAAACTACTTAAACCTAACTAACCTAAGGACATCACAAACATCCATGCACGAGGAAGTTTTCGAACCTGCAACCGTAGCGGTCGCATGGTTTCTGATTGCAGCGCCTACAACCGCTGGGCCACACCGGCCGGCTTTGTGCTTTCACGCAACGTACCAAAGTACATGTGAAAATTAAGAAGAGTCTGAATTAATTCATAACTATGTTATAAAAAATTATGTGTCCGAGAAAGCGCTCGTTCTGAGGCTGCTGCCATGTGTTAAGGCAGTAGACAGCAGATGTTCCCTCAGCTGTCTGCTGCTTTCTTCCTTTCTTTTGCGACTACCTTTATCCTGCATTGTGCGCGTGTATGGCAGGGTTAAGTACGGAAATGGCATGGTTAATTCTTAGGAATGGCCAGATGCCCTTACTGTCGCCACCCCATACCTCTGGGACGGTATTAGTGTACCCAAGCTGTCTGCATCTAGCGTAAATCGTGAAATAGTCGGAATGTATTACAAATGTCTGCCAGTCGTGTAAATGAGGCAGGATGTTCGGACCGGCCCGGTATTCACCTAGTAGGATGTGGAAAACCGCCTAAAAACCACGTGCAGGCTCGGCGGCACACCGGGCGTCGTCGTTAATCCGCCGGGCGGATTCGACGCGGGTCCGGCGCGCCTACCTAAGTGCAGCACAGTAACGCTCTCGGCTATCCTGGCGGATCTCGGCTGTCCGCTGCTGCACCTGAATAAATAAAGCCTAAGAGGCAGGAGGAAGGTTCACTTCGCACTCAAACATTGTAAGATCCACGTCTGTTAAACGTCGGATCGGGCGTTCTGCCTCGGATGACATCGCTCTTGTGCAACGCAGCTAGCTCTTTATTCGCACGAAGTAATGGCCGCTATCGACAGGGGATCTCTAGTTGATTCCGTATTTCTAGATTTCCGGAAAGCTTTTGACACCGTTCCTCACAAGCGACTTCTAATCAAGCTGCGGAGCTATGGGGTATCGTCTCAGTTGTGCGACTGGATTCGTGATTTCCTGTCAGGAAGGTCGCAGTTCGTAGTAATAGACGGCAAATCATCGAGTAAAACTGAAGTGATATCAGGTGTTCCCCAGGGAAGCGTCCTGGGACCTCTACTGTTCCTGATCTATATAAATGACCTGGGTGACAATCTGAGCAGTTCTCTTAGACTGTTCGCAGATGATGCTGTAATTTACCGTCTAGTAAGGTCATCCGAAGACCAGTATCAGCTGCAAAGCGATTTAGAAAAGATTGCTGTATGGTGTGTCAGGTGGCAGTTGACGCTAAATAACGAAAAGTGTGAGATGATCCACATGAGTTCCAAAAGAAATCGGTTGGAATTCGATTACTCGATAAATAGTACAATTCTCAAGGCTGTCAATTCAACTAAGTACCTGGGTGTTAAAATTACGAACAACTTCAGTTGGAAGGACCACATAGATAATATTGTCGGGAAGGCGAGCCAAAGGTTGCGTTTCATTGGCAGGACACTTAGCAGATGCAACAAGTCCACTAAAGAGACAGCTTACACTACACTCGTTCGTCCTCTGTTAGAATATTGCTGCGCGGTGTGGGATCCTTACCAGGTGGGATTGACGGAGGACATCGAAAGGGTGCAAAAAAGGGCAGCTCGTTTTGTATTATCGCGTTATAGGGGAGAGAGTGTGGAAGATATGGTAAGCGAGTTGGGATGGAAGTCATTACAGCATAGACGTTTTTCGTCGCGGCGAGACCTTCTTACGAAATTTCAGTCACCAACTTTTTCTTCCGAATGCGAAAATATTTTGTTGAGCCCAACCTACATAGGTAGGAATGATCATCAAAATAAAATAAGAGAAATCAGAGCTCGAACAGAAAGGTTTAGGTGTTCGTTTTTCCCGCTCGCTGTTCGGGAGTGGAATAGTAGAGAGATAGTATGATTGTGGTTCGATGAACCCTCTGCCAAGCACTTAAATGTGAATTGCAGAGTAGTCATGTAGATGTAGATGTAGAGATCGACTGTGACTCATCGCGTATTTGCGGTAAAAACTGATAGTAGACTTGCGAGGACTGTACACCGTCCTGGATCGCGGAGTATTCGTTGAAGTAATTGACAGTTTGCCTTCCGTGATAATTACAAATCCGCGTGACAAGTGGTGACTATTATTTCCACTTTTGTGGCGAGCAGTTAGTTTGAACATTTATTTGAATATTAGTAATCAGGGCAAAGGACTGTTTGATAGGAACATACAGTAGAAGTCGCCTCTGAACTGATAAAGGTGCTGTTTAAGATAGAAAGATTTGCTGTCGATTGAACATTGTGCCTTTCAAAGTGTTGTGCGATAGATACTTAACTCAATATATGACTGAACTAGAACTTTATTCCTTCATTTACAGGCACAGTTCTGATCGCACTAAGCAGACAGAGAATAGAAACATTTCTTCCAGGGGGCTGGACCAAAATGTGGCCTTGCAGACTGGAAACTAAGTTCAGTATGTTCTCCATCGCTTTCTGGCTGACCACAAAATTGGTGGCCAGGCTCGCCTTAGAAAGACAGTGTTAAACAACCATCGTCACTAATTATATTAACCCTATATATGGCGCGCATCAGCCAGGAAAGAAATCAACGAGAGTGAACAGTGAGAGTGATTGGTACACACCAACGAACTCGGTAGGCACTAACATAAGTGAAATAGGGATAAACCAGTGCTATGATTTACTCGCGAGTGTGATGAATAAACAGTGGATCTCAACCACAGAAACTAGGATCGTGACGGAAGGAGGGAAGAAGACAACCCTGGATCGCGGCTGCCACCGGCGCAGAGGTCAAAAGAAGATGGTGCGTCATTACGGAGCTGCGAGACGCCTGCAAGCTGCGGCGAGGGCTCACTGGTGCCTAGCCCCCACTCTGGAGCGACTGCAGTCGGCGATACACGCAGCCACCTTCACTGCCACAGCTCCTGCTGCTGCTTGCATTACTTCCCGACGCGTCGCATCACGGTTGCTGTTACACCGCGCCGACACCATTCGTCGTGGTCAAGCAATTAAGTTAAGTCAACCATATTTAAAGTATTTGTTAATTGCTGCTAACAGATTACTAAAAATGGGTACCTATGTCTCTGTAAATAAAACCTCAGAATCAGAAACTGAATTTAATGAGGAGGGTACCGTTGAGCCAATAAATATAAAATCGGATGGTGATTTGTTGAAAGTAGAATCCGATTTAAATTTCAGTGACACTGCCAGGTTAGAACCAGTTTCCGATGAGGAAGTCATGGAAATAGGGGTCAGAAAGGAGATGATAGAATTAATAACTTTATCAGATAGAGAAACAGAGCTCAATATGTCTCATATTCAGCCAGGCCAGGAAATACCAAGTGGCAATGTAGAGTCTCCGGATTGGATGCAATTACTATTTGCCAAACTCGAAAAGCATCATAATGAATTAAACCATAAAATTGAATCTAGTAACAAGGAACTAAAGGAGAGTTGGAAAACAAGATTGTGGGTAAGAGAGAGTCTAGTAATAAGGAAGTGGGGAATAGAAGTAAAGAGTTAACCGATGAAATGAGCTCACAAATGAGTTGTTCAAATTATAAAATTGATGCTATCCACCACGATGAACAGTTAAATAAAATGCATAGTACCTTTAAATGCGAAAATGACAAGGTTCGCAAAGTTCTCCAAGATGCAGATAAACTTTCGGAAGGGAGGTTTTCAGAAAGAATAGGCAAAGGATCCAAACTTTGCTCTAGCATTATAGAAGAAGTGAAGATGAAAGTAGATACCTCTCAGAAAAATATTAAGGAAGTAAAAGAGACGTGTGAAAAAGTTTGTGAAGAGGTGGATAAAAGATGTTTTGACAGGGTAGAAGCAGTAGAATTACGAGTACAATAACTGAATACTAACACTGCTAACATAGGAAATAGAGTAACGTTTGGTAGTTCTAGTGATACTACTGAATAGCCTGTGGCTTCAGCTGACGCCGCTTTTATCGGGTGTCGACAATTTTTATGTTTTGATCCAGACAAAAAGATTCATCTATTAGAATTCTGGAACGATTTTGAAACTGTTTTGCCAAATCCATGGTCAGAAAGGGAGAAAATTTCAATCATAAGAATTCATGTGTCAGGAGATGCTTTGCGGTGGTCAGCTGACGTTATGATGAAATGTAAAACTCTTTCTGAACTTAAATCTCCATTTCTTAATGTACTGGTCGCCCAGAAACAATACGATGTTTTAAGAGATACGATAATTATCGGTTCAGAAGGTAACGTGCCTTGGTCATGGTAGATAAGAATCATTTCCACACCCAGAGATAATGTAGATAAATCCATTGAATATCTAGAGCGAGTTGAAAGAATAGCTGAATGCTAACGAAGCTACTAACAATCATGTACAAAACAGATATCTTGACAATGGGAACGTGAGTGTTAGAAGTATGGATGTCTGGAATACAAGAACTAATTATCAGAATCAAGGCCATGATAGAGAAAGAGGAGGTAGATACTTACCATACAGTTATTATGAAGAAAGCAGAAATGTAAATACAGTACCGATGAGACAAGAAGTAGGACAAAATGCTATCATATCTACTGCTGCAGCAAATGAACACAACAGGCTGCGTGTGGGAAACTAAATCTCATCTATAAGGAAACTGGCGCTCACCAGGCAGTATCTGTAACACAGCCAGTAACAAAAACACAAACTACAGTCAGGCAACACACGCAGACAGAACACAGGGATGAATAAATGGGAACAGACGGTACTAGTGATGTGTTAAACCACTCTCATAATATAATGGACAGTATTTTTGATACTTTGGAGAAATGGGTCAAAGAAGAACAAGACTATGTAATAGATAATAGGGAAGAAGTAATTAACAGGTTTGAGTCTGATATGGACGAGGACGAAGTAAAAGCTTACATCTTGATAATGATGGCAATCTAAAAGCTGAAGTTGTGGTACCATAAGTAGAGTTAGTTTTGCAAAGTTTTACATAGGAGGAATTCATAAATGAAGGGGTAGCAATAGTAAGGAGGTCAAGGAACCTAATAGCTGTATTGACTTGTCACAAATGGTAAAAGCTGATGATAGTATTTTAAGTAGCAGTGTTGTGCAGGGACACAGTTGCTCAAAGTTAGAGGATAGTATTTCTGATGTGCAGCAAACTGAAGTAGAGATTGCTGAGCCCCAAAATTTAAATGTGAATTTACTTGCAACTGATCAAAACTACTTTAGCAGAAAACAGGTTGAAGGTGATTTGTTAGAGGATGTTTGTGGGGAACCTGTTCAGACTAAATTAACCTACCCTATTATAGAAACTGACAACTCTGCAGTAACACAGCATAGTAATTCTTATAGTGGCAGTCAAGCAAGTGCTGTGTCCCAAATAATCTTGGGTACTATTCCTGATGAGAATAAGCTAACTGACATGAAAGAAAGTGGTTTAAGAAAAGTAGATGTTACTGTAAAATTTTCTAGCCCAGTACAGCATTAGGCATTAATACCAGTTGATATCAATAAAGTAATTATAGAACAGAATGATTACATATAAGTAAAGAGGCAGTAATAATAAAGCTTGGGAACTGCCTATTACAGTATTGAGGAATGACAGATATCTGCAGAAGGATACTGAATTTGGTAGTAAAGTGCCAGACGCTAATGCAGAAAGTGGAAAAAGGAAAATAAGGCACTACGCAAAAAATTTTCCTATTAGTTTTAGCATTAATAAGCTAGTAATAGTAAACCTAACAAAAGATATAAAACTAAGAAGTTTATGCAAGGGCATAAGGGACCATTCAGGAAGACAGAAAAGAGATTTAAAAATAATAGTCCGCCACTCTTTGGTGGCTACACAGTTTGGTGTACTGTGTGGTCCCAGATGGATGGAACTTTATTTCCATTTCAAGTTTCATTCCCTTCCTCTGTTCTATCATAGTAAGTAATAATCATATATTTCTTCATGTTGTATATAATATATTAGGTTGTAAAGTCTTCCTATTAAGTAGTCTTCCTAATGAATAGTTTTCACAGTGAATAATTGATTCCCCATATGACTAGATCCAAACAATGATTTACTAATGAATGTGACAGGTAAATGGCGAAATTCCAGGTATCAATAAGAGGAAAAACATGGTTAAAAATAAATAGATAAAAATCAGATCCATAAAAAGGATTAGGAACAACAATAATAGAGAGACACTCTGCATTATAAGATGTTATTGAATTTACAAATGCATAAATCTAATCCATTAGAATCTGCATAAAGTAATAATTGTAGTGGGAGTAAATTTGTCTGAAGAGAACGAAGGGTCAGACTGTAGAGTTCCTAGAGGCAGGCACTAGCGTTTTAACATTAATTATAGGGAGATTTGTGGAAGTGGTGGCAGGCTCACACCAAATGCATAGAGAAGTAATCAGGTCAGAAGGCTGACAAAGAGAAAAATGGAGAAAGAAATGGCGAAGTAAATGTATCTTGAAAAAGGAAGAAAATGGAGAAAAGAAGTAAGTAGGCTGATATATATATATATATATATATATATATATATATATATATATATATATATATATATATATATATATATAAATGATGGAGAACTGATAAATAATTTCCATGTCTCAATAAAATGGTGGAAAACGCTTAATCGTGCTTAAGGCAGATGGTAAGTTTAGTTGGTAAATACAGGCAACCGAATGCTACAGATATGTTGGGAAATGCAGATCATAAAATATCGGTATGTTGAGAATAAAAATGGTTTTTCATAATGAGTACAACAAAGCGAAGTATGTGTTGTTAAGGAAATGATTTCTTTATATAGTAATCCATACAATAATTGAGCCAAACAAAAGTAAAACTTTCTAAGTTTACTCAACCTTCTAAGTTAAAGCAATATCTCAAGTAATAAAAGATATCGCAAACTAGATAAAAATTATCTAAGAACATGAAGGTATCTGGAATACATAAAAGCTATGATTTATGACAAAAGAAAACAATTAATGCAGAATTTGGGATTCAGTCTAAATTATGAAGTAAAATTACTCATTTTCCCGAATATAACTTGTTACTAATTGTCTTTCCTACAAAAACTCAATTATTAGAACAATTGTCAGAATATAGATAGTAATGCGCTTTTTCCTCCCTTAGATGTAAGTTGATAACAGAAGCTTAGGCTATGTTACCTGTTTCTCAGGGACACAGAGGCTGCATGAAAGGCTAACTTCAAGCTGCAGAGGAAATGGATGAAAAGGACGACCCAAACTGCAGTGAATCATACCCTTTCCGTTATATAATGAAAGAAAATGCAAAATTAAATTCTCCTCCCACATTTCTCATTATTTTGTGGAAAATGTTGTACAGACACCCACCTTAGTGCCTACGATTGTGGTGAAAAATGTGAGTACTGAAAAGTGAAAAATTCATGAGTGTTTCTTTTCAGGTAAAGACCAGAAAATTTATAAATCAAAAAATAATAATAATTTTGTAATTATTGAAACATTTATGTAATATTTCAGTGTAAATTTTGTAAATGATTTTGAGAATGTCCTTTGTATCATATGTTCTATGAGTATATAAGCATAATTATTTTGTATGTTTAGTAGTTAGAAATTTTCCAATAATCAGTTTTATTTAAAACAGGCAAACTAAATTATTACATCCCTTACTTTTAGATATTTAATTTTGTTCAAAAATAGATTTTTTCACAAAAATAAATAGGGGTTGGTGAAGCAAAACAAGTGCTCTGTCATGAGTGAGATACAGAAGTGAGCAAGTGTGCCGGGACTTACCCCAGTTCACTGCTAGTAGCGCCACGTCACCTTAACGTCTCTGTGCTTAGCGTGCAAGTATTGAACCACAATTAAGAATAAAAGTCACACATTACGATTAAAACTTTGTTATGTGCAGAATTATTGTTTAATTTAGGGGCATCAAACAACAAACAACAGGATTAGCGTTGCCACAACTTAACAAATAGCCTCTAGTTCCCCAATATTACATTCATGCCTGCTCCCAACTGGTCATGGTTGACTGGCTAATGGAAATGGATGCCTTCAATAACTGCTTACGCAACATTACAAATTTATGTAATTTATTAGTAATAGTTCAACAAAAGCAACAAGTCTTAAAACACTTCATAAAAGAGTGATTAAATAACTGTTCCTTTGGGTAATAAATCCTCAACCATTAACGGTAGCAAACAACATCACTTCCAAATAACAACTTACAGAATCGTAATGGTATAAAGGAACCTTTCAAACTTCAAAACTAGCTCTCATTTTATATGTAGATACAAAAACATATACAAAACTCACAGTAAGCAGATATGATAAATTCCAGTATTTATAACCCGCTGAACTACAGTGCAGAAATGAATTTCAAATCTATCCTATGAGTAAGCCTGATAACAAAATTATGTTCACAAATAGCAAATATAATATCTTTATGACAACGCCCATCCGGAATTGGCCACACTTTTACAAAATATTCAATTCCTTTGAAAAGTGGTAGTTACTGCTCCACAAAATTAAGCAAACTAACACCGCAGAAGTCGCTGAAGGTTAATACACGTACCGTACTCCGCTACTTTCTTCTTCAATATCATGAAATCCTTCTTTTGGGTGAACATGTTATAGCACAGCATGTTCAAGTTGGGCTCACGCTGTCTTGTTTATCCGCTGTAGCAAAACACTCACAAACCTCATTGGCCACAGCTTGCCATAATTGCGTCCATACAATTGCAGAGCCGACGGCTTATCGTTGCACAGCTGTGTTGAACACCCAGGCGTTTCGATTTCACCATCAGTCCACAACCACAGAGTGGCAAATTATTAAATGCGCAGTTCGGACCATCCGGACCCCAACACTTCTGTCCTTCTCGTTCGCTACTCTCCAATCCTCCACTCCTCGTCGCCAGAGGGCCACTCGCCGCCAACTCGGCGCCCTAGTATCTCTGGCGAGGCCAATATCGACCTGAACAATCGCGGCCGGATCACAATCGTGCCGAAAATCGGCGCAGTTAAAATATATTTTATTATAAGAACGTTTCAAATATCAAGTCTTAATGTACCTAGACTTAAAAATACAGTTTTAAGAAAAAAATAAGTGGCGCTAAATAATGAAGCTAGAAAGCCAGAATTTGGTCAGAATGTGCCGATGCCTGTCATAAATAACTGGTGCAAGTTTCATAGCTAAAGAAAGAAAATTATAACCAGAATCCACGTTCTTAGGAAAAATCGAAGGCGCTGAAAAGTGGACTTAGTAACGTTGAAATTTTGTTTTATGCTTCAGTTCACCATAAAATTCATAACTAAGAGGCCACGTTAAGCTGTCTCTTATAGTTTTTGAGTAATAAAGTGAAAACCAATTTTGTAACTAAAATAAACAAAATTGTAGTAGATTAAATACCTGTAATTTTAATGATAGAAAATTTTGCTTAAATCAGATGATAAAAACTACTAAATAATAGAGCTATACCAAATTTTAGAGTTTTAGTATTGATAACAGCCAGTACAAGTTCTTGTGAAGGTATGGTTCAGAGGTAACGTTCTACCGTTAGTTGCACTATAAAAATTCTAGAAGGCAAAGTTTTTATTCAGGCAAGCTTAAAATGTTTCTGTGTTTTCAAACAACTTACCTAAATACATTTAAAAATTAAGAAGAGTCTGAATTAATTCATAACTATGTTATTAAGGATTATGTGTCCGAGAAAGCGGTCGTTCTGAGACTGCTGCCCTGTGTTAAGGCTGTATACAACAGATGTTCCCTCGGCCGTCCGCTACGGCACCTATATAAATACAGTCTAAGAGGCAGGAGAAAGGTTCACTTCGCACTCACTCAAGGTAGCTAGACATACACTCCTGGAAATTGAAATAAGAACACCGTGAATTCATTGTCCCAGGAAGGGAAAACTTTATTGTCACATTCCTGGGGTCAGATACATCACATGATCACACTGACAGAACCACAGGCACATAGACACAGGCAACAGTCCATGCACAATGTCGGCACTAGTACAGTGTATATCCACCTTTCGCAGCAATGCAGGCTGCTATTCTCCCATGGAGACAATCGTAGAGGTGCTGGATGTAGTCCTGTGGAACGGCTTGCCATGCCATTTCCACCTGGCGCCTCAGTTGGACCAGCGTTCGTGCTGAACGTGCAGACCGCGTGAGACGACGCTTCATCCAGTCCCAAACATGCTCAATGGGGGACAGGTCCGGAGATCTTGCTGGCCAGGGTAGTTGACTTACACCTTCTAGAGCACGTTGGGTGTCACAGGATACATTCGGACGTGCATTGTCCTGTTGGAACAGCAAGTTCCCTTGCCGGTCTAGGAATGGTAGAACGATGGGTTCGATGACGGTTTGCATGTACCATGCACTATTCAGTGTCCCCTCGACGATCACCAGAGGTGTACGGCCAGTCTAGGAGATCGCTCCCCACACCATGATGCCGGGTGTTGGCCCTGTGTGCCTCGATCGTATGCAGTCCTGATTGCGGCGCTTACCTGCACGGCGCCAAACATGCATACGACCATCATTGGCACCAAGGGAGAAGCAACTCTCACCGCTGAAGACGACACGTCTCCATTCGTCCCTCCATTCACGCCTGTCGTGACACCACCGGAGGCGGGCTGCACGATGTTGGGGCGTGAGCGGAAGACGGCCTAACGGTGTGCGGGACCGTAGCCCAGCTTCATGGAGACGGTTGCGAATGGTCCTCGCCGATACCCCAGGAGCAACAGTGTCTCTAATTTGCTGGGAAGTGGCAGTGCGGTCCCCTACGGCACTGCGTAGGATCCTACGGTCTTGGCGTGCATCCGTGCGTCGCTGCGGTCCGGTCCCAGGTCGACGGGCACGTGCACCTTCCGCCGACCACTGGCGACAACATCGATGTACTGTGGAGACCTCACGCCCCACGTGTTGAGCAATTCGGCGGTACGTCCACCCGGCCTCCCGCATGCCCACTATACGCCCTCGCTCAAAGTCCGTCAACTGCACATACGGTTCACGTCCACGCTGTCGCGGCATGCTACCAGTGTTAAAGACTGCGATGGAGCTCCGTATGCCACGGCAAAGTGGCTGACACAGACGGGGGCGGTGCACAAATGCTGCGCAGCTAGCGCCATTCGACGGCCAACACCGCGGTTCCTGGTGTGCCCGCTGTGCCGTGCGTGTGATCATTGCTTGTAGAGCCCTCTCCCAGTGTCCGGAGCAAGTATGGTGGGTCTGACACACCGGTGTCAATGTGTTCTTTTTTCCATTTCCAGGAGTGTATAAGGTAGGCCATTCCGGCAGTGTCCGCGAACAATTTACCCACAGTACCCTTCGCGCTGTGACGTCACCGGGCAGAGAGCATTGAGTACTGCAGCAGCGTGTTTATTAGTGGCGCGTGTTGCGAGCAGACCGAATTATGAATATAAATACGAGTAATTGTGCAGTTGAAAATTGTAAAAACTATGGAACTAAGACTAGTGGTATAGTGTATCATCGTTTTCTCAAGAATTCCCAACGAAGGGAATGGAAATCTCGGTGCAAGTGAGCTAACGAAATTAATGTTATTAATGCCCGTGTCAGCTCCATTCTTTTTCTTCCAGAGTATTACGAGTGCCGTGTGGGATTAGGCGAGCGATCTCGGCTGGTCCCGGAAGAGGTTCGAGTCCTCCCTTGGGCATGGGTGTGTGTGTTTGTCCTTAGGATAATTTAGATTAAGTAGTGTGTAAGCTTAGGGACTGATGACCTTGGCAGTCCAGTCCCATAAGATTTCACACACATTTGAACATTTTTTATTAAGAGCGGTATTTAAAGAACGAACTCCTCGTGTTGCCGCAAAAGAAGAAACTTAAAGCAGATGCCGTTCCATCTCAACATTTACCCAACTGGCCCGGAGATTTACGTACAGCTGAAAACAGTGCTGAACCTGATAATCAGGTAAGCAAGCTGCTGTGTTATACTGATCAATTAGATTAAGGTACTAATTCGTTAAGTTTTATCTTCTCAAATGAGTTTTTTAATGAAAAAGTATCATTTTAGTACTAATTATTAATCATAAACGAAACAATTAACAGGCATTTTCGTTCCTGTAGGATGTTTGTGGACGAGCTCTACGTTATCAGAAGAGAGCTGTGCGCTAGAGAGCAATTGATACCTTGCACACTGTGTCCCCAAGGAAAAGGAAACTGGACCAAGACACAAATACGGTGCCCATTTGTGAACCCTCTGATTTAAAAGTGAAGGAGGAAGAAGATGTTTTTTATAAGACAAGTGCCGTGCTTGAAAGTAGCCTTAAAAAGTGTCAAGCAGCCCTGAAGAAAGCCAATACTGTTAGACGCGTCTTATTAAAGAAGACAAAATTAAGTGCTACAGTGAAAGAAAGTGTCGTAATGAAAAAAGTACAAAATATCTTATCTAAGTGTTTCACTCCAGGACAAATTCGTTGTTTGTTGCAAGGCAACAGACATATTAAATGGAGTGCTGAGGATATTGCCAATGCCCTAACGATAAAAGCTCTTTCTCAAAAAGCTTATACATATTTGAGGAAGCGAAATATTCCTTTGCCATCTCGAGCAACATTTCAAAAATGGATTACCAATTTTAAGTATAATTCAGGTATTTCAGACGAAGTTTTGGCAATTTTGAGAGCAAAGTGTCGTACATTTACTCCCCTACAGAAGACAACTGTGTTGTGTTTCCATGAAATGAACATTGATGGTTGAATCTGCTATGATGCTTCGGAAGACAGGATTTTAGGACCTCACAGAAATGTTCTAGCAGCAACGATTCGTGGTTTGTGTTCATCTCGGAAGCAACTGATTTATCACAATTTTGATGTGACAATGAACTGTGGCCTGCTACTAGATATAATATTATAAATTGAAAATTCGGGACTACATGTTGTGGCTGTACGTGCGATATGGGTGCAAAAAATTCTGACGTGTGGAATGAACTTTATGTCAATAACTCAAAAACCTTTTTCAAAAATCCAGCCCTCAATGAAAGGATAATCTGGGTTTTTTACGATGTGCCACATTTATTGAAGTTCCTTAGGAACCACTTTTTAGATGAAGCGTTATCTCTTCTTGATGGAACTTTGATAACCGAGAATGTAATTGAGAATTTGTTAGACAGCCAGAAAGGCGATCTGAATGTAGAACATCACATTTCAGAAGCACACTTCAGTGTTACAGGACGTGCTCGACAAAATGTTGGTATGGCGGTCTTCTTATTTTCACGTCGCACGGCTAAAGCTCTCTTGTATGTTTTTGCAAAAGAACATGAAAGCGTGTTCTTTGATTTATTAAACGATGTTTTAGACGTTTTAAATTCTAGAAATCTCATTGATGATGTCAAGCCTTTACGTTGCGGATTTGGTCTGAATTTTGAAAGAGAACACTTTAAAAAGGTTTCGCGATGTTTGTCATAACATGCGCTGTGGAAACAGGATGGGTTTGTTGCCATTTCAGAAGGGGTTTATAGTCTCAATCACATCCATTCCAGGGTTACTCGAAGAGGTAAAGAAAGATAACGTGAAGTTTATCTTAACATCATGTCTAAATCAGGACTGCTTGGAAAACTATTTTTCTAGAATTCGAGGACTTGATGCGTTCTACAATGATTCCACAGCTGTAGAGGTCAATCACAGAATTCGGGAAACAACTGGAAATGCAGACGACATACCATTTTCAGGCAGTGCAGCAGTTTCTGAAGAAAAAGTCGCTGCCGTTTCTGCAGATTCTAGTACTGAAACACACGATGGCGACATCTTGAAGTTCATCACAAGTGAACTCTGTACTGAAATAACAGACGAACGACAAGTGAAACGTACAGATAGTTGTGACATCTTAGATATTGTCGAAGAGGAAGAAGAATTCCTGACAACTGTCCACGAAATAGATCAAAATAGTGTTGATATAGAAGATGCTACTTCTGACTCTGTTCAATACTTGGCTGGCTATCTCGCATTTACAAGTCGTCCTATTGATAAAACCTTGGGATCACGCACTGAAATTTGCCTGATTCCTGGAACAAGTTCTCAATCATGGATAAATACTGTTTCTTCTAACACCAACAACAGACTGGGTGAAACAGCGCGAAGTTATATTTTCCGGTTTCCATGGACAAACAATTTCGAAATGTAACAACGTAATTACAAGTTTAACTCATCATCATCATCATCATCATCATCATCATTTAAGGCTGATTATGCCTTTCAGCGCTCAGTCTGGAGCATAGCCCCCTTATAAAATTCCCCCATGATCCCCTATTCAGTGCTAACATTGGTGCCTCTTCTGATGTTAAGCCTATAACTTCAAAATCATTCTTAACCGAATCCAGGTACCTTCCCCTTGGTCTGCCCCGACTCCTCCTACCCTCTACTGCTGAACCTATGAGTCTCTAGGGTAACCTTGCTTCTCCCATGCGTGTCACATGACCTCACCATCTAAGCCTGTTCGCCCTGACTGCTACATCTATAGAGTTCATTCCCAGTTTTTCTTTGATTTCCTCGTTGTGGACACCCTCCTGCCATTGTTCCCATCTACTAGTATACTAGTACCTGCAATCATCCTAGCTACTTTCATATCCGTAACCTCAACCTTGTTGATAAGGTAACCTGAATCCACCCAGCTTTCGCTCCCATACAACAAAGTTGGTCGAAAGATTGAACGGTGCTCAGATAACTTAGTCTTGGTACTGACTTCCTTCTTGCAGAAGAGAGTAGATCGTAGCTGAGCGCTCACTGCATTAGCTTTGCTACACCTCGCTTCCAGTTCTTTCACTATGTTGCCATCCTGTGAGAATATGTATCCTAACTACTTGAAACTGCCCACCTGTTCTAACTTTTTCCTCATATTTGGCACTCAATCCGTTTATATTTCTTTCCCACTGACATAACTTTCGTTTTGGAGATGCTAATCTTCATACCATAGTCCTTACATTTCTGATCTAGCTCTGAAATATTACTTCGCAAACTTTCAATCGAATCTGCCATCACAACTAAGTCATCCGCATATGCAAGACTTCTTATTTCGTGTTCACCTATTATAACCTCACCCAGCTAGTCTATTGTTTTCAACATATGATCCATAAATAATATGAACAACAGTGGAGACAGGTTGCAGCCTTGTCTTACAACTGGAACTATTCTGAACCATGAGCTCAATTTACCGTCAACTCTAACTCCTGCCTGACTATCCATGTAAAAACCTTTAATTGCTTGCAAAAGTTTGCCTCCTATTCCATAATCTCGTAGAACAGACAATAACTTCCTCGTAGGAACCCGGTCATATGCCTTTTCTAGATCTATAAAGCATGGATACAATTCCCTGTTCCACTCATAACACTTCTCCATTATTTGCCGTAAGCTAAAGATCTGGTCCTGACAACCTCTAAGAGGCCTAAACCCACACTGATTTTCATCCAATTGGTCTTCAACTAATACTCGCACATTCCTTTCAACAATACCTGAGAAGATTTTACCCACAACGCTGATTAAAGAGATACCTCTATAGTTGTTACAATCTTTCCTGTTTCCATGTTTAAAGATTGGTGTAATTACTGCTTTTGTCCAGTCTGATGGAACCTGTCCCGACTCCCAGGCCATTTCAATTATCCTGTGTATCCATTTGAGACCTGACATTCCATTGTATTTGAAGAGTTCCGACTTAATTTCATCCACCCCAGCTGCTTTATTGCACTGCTATCTATTGACTATTTTCTCCACTTCCTCAAATATGATCCTATTTCCATCATCATTCCTATCCCATTCTACCTCGAAATCTGAAACATTACTAATCGTATTTTCACTTACATTGAGCAACTCTTCAAAATATTCCCTCCATCTGCCCAAGGCATCCACAGGATTCACCAACAGTTTTCCTGATCTTTCCAAAATACTTGCCATTTCCTTCTTACCTCCCTTTTTAAGACTGCTAATTACACTCCAGAGTGGTTTTCCAGCAGCTTGACCCATAGTCTCCAACCTGTTTCCAAAGTCTTCCCAAGATTTCTTC
Organism: Schistocerca gregaria; assembly: GCF_023897955.1. Taxonomy (NCBI): domain Eukaryota; kingdom Metazoa; phylum Arthropoda; class Insecta; order Orthoptera; family Acrididae; genus Schistocerca; species Schistocerca gregaria. The sequence goes on from NC_064924.1 coordinate 494,074,337, forward strand.
TTGGATGCTGCAATTATCTGCTTGGCTTTGTTTCTTTCTTCAACATAACTTTCTCTGTCTACCTGAGTTCTAGTATGTAGCCATTTTTGATACGCCTCCTTTTTCCTTTTACAGGCTGCCTTGACTGTGTCATTCCACTAAGCTGTTTGCTTCATCCTACTTTTACACTCTACTGTTCTAAGACATTCTTTAGCTACTTCTAGTACTGTGTCCCTGTACCTTGTCCATTCGTTTTCCAATGACTGTAATTGACTACATTCAACTAACTGGTACCTTTCTGAGATCGCTGTTATGTACTTGTGCCTGATTTCCTTATCCTGAAGTTTCTCCACTCTTATCCTCCTACATACGAACCTGACCTCGTGCACTTTCGGCCTCACAATCCCAATTTCACTGCAGATTAAATAATGATCAGTCTCATCAAAAAATCCGCTGAATACACGTGTGTCCCTCACAGCCTTCCTGAATTCCTGATCTGTTATTATATAATCAATGACCTGGTTCCCCTGCCTTCCCAAGTATACCGGTGAATGTTCTTATGTTTAAAAAAGGAGTTTGCGATTACTAAGCCCATACTGGCACAGAAATCCAAGAGTTGTTTCCCGTTTCTGTTGGCCTCTTAACTGCTACTTGACTTCCTTTTATTTGTTCCATTTGCCTCTTCTTTATCTTCCTATAAATATTCATCACCTGCTTGGACGTATATCCGTTCGCTACGGCCACTTGTTTTAAAACACTTAACTCATTTTCTACTTCCTGTTGGCTTAGTGGCAATCTTAGTAGCCTGTATACCATCGAAGTAAAATATGCCCATTTGTACTGCGGTGGGCTACAAGAGCTCTCATTGATAACGAGATCTGTACACGTAGGTTTTCTGAATATGCTAAATTCATGCTTGCCATCTTTCTTTATTAGTGTTAAATCTAAGTAATCTATAGAACTAGATTTTGCTTAAAATGGGACGCAAACTATCCAGACAATGCTCACCCGATATTTAATGATGACAGTACATAGCGACTTCCAACAAGTAATTTCAAACCTTTTCCAAACTCTTTCTCTCTTACATGCTTAACGTCAAATAGTTATCTCATTAACTCATTTGTAATCGGACGTTTCAAGATGTATTATACATTGGAGCTCGATTCTTTAAGGATAGGGGGTTACTGATGCTAAAATAAACAAGGTACTTATTGTGATTGGGTAACTAAGAATGTCTGAAAGTAGATAGCTCAATTGGCATTTTTTTTTTTTGAGGGGCCAGTGGTTAAATACTATGAGAACTATGGATAAAATCTGCCAAGTATTTTGCAAGGAATAATTCGAGAAGCTATTGAGATGGTTCAGTGTCACAGAAAGAAATGTTATATCTTGTGAAGTTAGATATCAGTCAAGATTGAAGCATGATGGTGATCGGAACATGGATCATTTATTTCCAAATACTGATCACTGATGTGCAATACTTTTTCTTCAGACCTAATCACAGGATACTGTATCTTACCGACAGAGGCTGGCTAATGAATAGTAGTATAAAAAGTGATGGATATTTTCGTCTTTGCTTTATGGATCAAGGATCCTTTGAAATCATTTTTCTGAGAGCTACAGGGAGAAATTTAAGAGTACAATTTTAACGGACGTTTTCCCTGTTATTTCCAATATTATTTTGTCATTGTGCAAGATTCCTACTTTCTTTTGTAATCAGGAGGTTAATAAAAATGGCAAGGTAATGTAAAACAGAAAACAGGGACGAGTTGCTATCTAAATGACAATAGATTTGTTCATTATTAACATTAAAAGACAAATAAAATTGCTAAAGAAACATCACACAAATATTTTTATTTGACAAACGCTTTTAATAATAAGGGGTCTATGATGGAGAAAGTGATCAGCTGTAGATTGACGCACGACACTAACCGGAACACTAATCGCTTTACCTGACTTACTAAACGTGAATCTGGGGTACGGCACAAAAACTGCACCACAATAAAGCATCTATACTCTACTGTTGCATAAAGAAAAATATGGTTCCAAAGAACAGGGTGCTGAGAAGCATATATTGCAGCCCTACGCCATAGCAACGAATAGTTTACCCTCCTGGTGGTCAGGGCCGGCACAACACAATGCATTCGCCGAGTGGAGTTTTGGACGGCAGCTATCTGTTCTGAATGGCACCCGAAAAATGCAAATACGCGGTCTCGCGTTCGGCTAATTTGGGACTCAGGTATTTCCCTGTGAGGCTCTTAAACCCCAGTGGACTCTAGTGTGCAGGTGGACCCGTTTGCTGGTCAGCCAAACCAATTTGACTCTGTGCCAGGACTATGAGTGACAGAATATGTCAAATGTTGGACGGCGGATTCAAAATAAATAAGCACAAAATGGTTCAAACGGCTCTGAGCACATGGGCCTTAACTTCTGAGGTCATCAGTATCCTAGAACTTAGAACTACTTAAACCTATCTAACCTAAGGACATCACACACATCCGTGTCCGAGGCAGGACTCGAACCTGCGATCGTAGAGGTCGCGCAGCTCGAGACTGTAGCGCCTAGAACCGCTATGCCACTCTGGCCGGTAAATAAGTACACCCACACATCACTCGTTGTGTGCGTGATGCTCCAATTAGTACCTCTGGCAGTTCAGATGGTGACTCCGAAATGAGATTTTTAAAACAATCTAAGATGTTTAACGTCGCCGTATCAGAATTGTAAAGATATGTTCGTGAAGTTAGGAGTAATCCTGACTATAGATTTGATAAATCGGACAAGAATTTAAAATTGCGTTCACTGCAGTACGGCAGTCCTATTAACACTCTTATTATAACAATGGACTACAAAATGTTGTTGCAAGCACAGAAAAGAAAAAAGAAAAGAGTGTGCAAAGAGGTCAGAATTGCAGGACAGGGAAGTCAGCTGCAAAAAACTCTTTTAGAAATTTAAAGCTGAAAATACTTAACTGCACACACACACACACACACACACACACACACACACACACACACACACACACACAAAGTGGAGATGAGAGGCCTTTAAGAAGAATAAAATGAAGGAGATGGTGGAGGAGAATGAACCAGAGAAAGAGGAAGCTGATTGTCTCTGAGTGGGGATTTTTACTCCTTTTATAACGAGGGCTGAGTCGCATCACAAGCCAGAAGTGTTTCAAGTGGTCATACCATGGTGAGGATTAAGAAGAAATAGAGGTTTATGAATACTGTCAGCAAGACTAGTAGTATTAGTTTGACTGATATTAAGCATTAAAAGTAATTCAACATTTACCAAAATGACATTAAAAATTTCTTATTCTTAATAAAGATATTTATGAAAATTTCCTACTCCACAGTTTTAATTGTTCATTAAGCAATTTTATGTCTTAGATTAAAAATTAAATTCTTACCAATTTCAACTTTCGTGCAATAATTTCACAAAAAATTACTTTATCTCATTAAGCCCCATGTGTGAGGCAGAACGGGGAATATACAAGCAATTTTTTGAAAAAAATGTAAAAATATTCCCATTTTTTTAGTTTTAAATAATTTTGAAGTATGTCTCGTTAGGTTGTATCACAATGTGATTTTTATATCCTTAAGAAGAGTTTCCTTGTGTACACTTTTTTCACAAAAGTGCTAAATATTAACTACCCCCTTCCGCATCGACTTATCCCTACTCCGTACCTGAACTCCAGCGATGCCGCTACGCTCTTTGATGCTCTTTCGCCTTTCAGAGCCTGCGCTGGTATTCCCTGATACGCAAATTCACCCAGCGCTTCCTAGCTCTGTAGGATATGGTGGTTTGTGAGAACTTAACAAACAGGGGACCCTACCGCCAGCCTTGTTTAAACAGAGATCTCCGTCCCTGTTTATTAGACTCTCTGACATTTTTATTTCGAAGAAGGAATGCAGGAAGGAAGGAAGACTGGAGTTTAATATCCCGTCGAGTGCGCGGTCACATAGAGCAAGCACAATCTCGGATTACGACAGGTTTTGGAAGGAAATGGGCTGTGCCCTTTCCAAAGGAAACATCCCAGCATTTGCCTGGAGCGATTTAGGGAAATTACGGAAAACCTGAATCTGGATGGCCGGACGGAGATTTGAACCGTCTTCCTCCCGAAGGCAAGTCATCTTTATTTCGACAGATTCCCTAATAATGCTACACGAAGATCCTGGTATCACCATATTTCGGTTCATGCTTGTATTCGATAGAGTATTCAGCGAGAGCTGATGTACTTGATTGTTTTAGTCGCGTTTCACAGTCGCTCCTAATATCTCTGATCGACTAACATGGTAGTCCGCCTCACATTCGCATTGAATGGAGAGATAGTTTTCTTTGCGAGATACTGAGCCAGCCTAAGTTAGAGAAGCGATTCATGGCTTCTCTTCCTCTGTCTGAGTCGCAGGCCATTTCTTTAGAATAGTTGATTATGACAGCAACGTTCGTTCAATTTGACCATCTGAGTACCCAATACTCAAGTTAATCGGCGGCACTTACGTGTCTGAAAATGCTCCAGCTCTGTGAACTAGACTCTTCGGCACCGAATTTCTCTGTGGTTATGGCTCGAGGCGTCGAATGGTTCAAATGGCTCTAAGCACTATGGGAAGTATCATCTGAGGTTCAAAAATGGTTCAAATGGCTCTGAGCACTATGGGAAGTATCATCTGAGGTTCAAAAATGGTTCAAATGGCTCTGAGCACTATGGGAAGTATCATCTGAGGTTCAAAAATGGTTCAAATGGCTCTGAGCACTATGGGACTTCTGAGGTCATCAGGCCCCTAGAACGTAGAACTACTTAAACCTAACTAACCTAAGGATGCCCGAGGCAGGTTTCGAACCTGCGACCGTGGCGTTCGCGCGGTTCCAGACTGTAGCGCCTAGAGCCGCTCGACCACTCCGGCCGGCTATCGTCTGAGGTCATCAGTTCCCTAGAACTTAGAACTACGTAAACCTAACTAACCTAAGGAAATCACACACATCCATGCCCGAGGCAAGATTCGAACCTGCGACCGTAGCCGCCGCGCGGTTCCGGACTGAAGCGCCTAGAACAACTCGGCCACAGTGGACGGCTCGAGGCGTCGAGAAACAGATCAGTTTGCGTAGGTTTTTCATATACCTTCTAATCTAGGGATCTGTTTGTTCCGAAACGTCAAGGAAAATAGATGGCTGTGTTTTGGACGTTCTATCGTGAATTTTGTATTACTACTGATATAGCTTAAATGTTGCAGGACTCCTTCAAGTTTACCGCTCCATGTGTCGGCACGACGGACTTGTCCTACACTTACCGACAGAAATACACTCCCGGAAATTGAAATAAGAACACCGTGAATTCATTGTCCCAGGAAGGGGAAACTTTGTTGACACATTCCTGGGGTCAGATACATCACATGATCACACTAACAGAACCACAGGCACATAGACACAGGCAACAGGGCATGCACATTGTCGGCACTATTACAGTGTATATCCACCTTTCGCAGCACTGCAGGCTGCTATTCTCCCATGGAGACGATCGTAGAGATGCTGGATGTAGTCCTGTGGAACGGCTTGCCATGCCATTTCCACCTGGCGCCTCAGTTGGACCAGCGTTCGTGCTGGACGTGCAGACCGCGTGAGACGACGCTTCATCCAGTCCCAAACATGCTCAATGGGGGACAGATCCGGAGATCTTGCTGGCCAGGGTAGTTGACTTACACCTTCTAGAGCACGTTGGGTGGCACGGGATACATGCGGACGTGCATTGTCCTGTTCGAACAGCAAGTTCTCTTGCCGGTCTAGGAATGGTAGAACGATGGGTTCGATGACCGTTTGGATGTACCGTGCACTATTCAGTGTACCCTCGACGATCACCAGAGGTGTACGGCCAGTGTAGGAGATCGCTCCCCACACCATGATGCCGGGTGTTGGCCCTATGTGCCTCGGTCGTATGCAGTCCTGATTGTGGCGCTCACCTGCACGGCGCCAAACACGCATACGACCATCATTGGCACCAAGGCAGAAGCGACTCTCATCGCTGAAGACGACACGTCTCCATTCGTCCCTCCATTCACGCCTGTCGCGACACCACTGGAGGCGGGCTGCACGATGTTGGGGCGTGAGCGGAAGACGGCCTAACGGTGTGCGGGACCGTAGCCCAGCTTCATGGAGAAGGGTTGCGAATGGTCCTCGCCGATACCCCAGGAGCAACAGTGTCCCTAATTTGCTGGGAAGTGGCGGTGCGGTCCCCTACGGCACTGCGTAGGATCCTACGGTCTTGGCGTGCATCCGTGCGTCGCTACGGTCCGGTCCCAGGTCGACGGGCACGTGCACCTTCCGCCGAGCACTGGCGACAACATCGATGTACTGTGGAGACCTCACGCCCCACGTGTTGAGCAATTCGGCGGTACGTCCACCCGGGCCTCCCTCATGCCCACTATACGCCCCCGCTCAAAGTCCGTCAACTGCACATACGGTTCACGTCCACGCTGTCGCGGCATGCTACCAGTGTTAAAGACTGCGATGGAGCTCCGTATGCCACGGCAAACTGGCTGACACTGACGGCGGCAGTGCACAAATGCTGCGCAGCTAGCGCCATTCGACGGCGAACACCGCGGTTCCTGGTGTGTCCGCTGTGCTGTGCGTGTGATCATTGCTTGTACAGCCTTCTCGCAGTGTCTGGAGCAAGTATGGTGGGTCTGACACACCGGTGTCAATGTGTTCTTTTTTTCATTTCCAGGAGTGTATGTTGGTTCAGCCGTGGGGCTTCCAGTGCCCAAACTTCAAAGTGTTCCGTGTATAGGTTCACCACAACAGGTGGTAACAGACTACACGTCGCCACGCCATCGATTTGTTGATAATATTTTCCGACAAAGAGAAAGTAACTTGACGTCAGAACGTGTCTAAGTGGAGCTACGAAACAATCGTCCTAGGAATCAGTATGTAGGACCCTCGAAAAGAGGGGCACTACATCGAAACTGGCCGTAATGAACTTACAACACATTGATCCGATGCACAAAGAAGAATTGTTCCACATATTAGCTGAGACTTATTTTAAGATGCTATTTCCAGCTGGTATGTAAGTGCGGCAATAGTATGATGTATTTCAAAGGAATTCCTTCCTTGTGTACCTTAAGAAGGCCATATAGTTTCATGCGATCGTCAACGGATAAGCTTGACGGAGGACATCGTAAGAATTCAAAGAATTATCGCGAAAGAGCGGAGAGAGTGTCACGTATATGATACCCGAGAAGAGCCGTTTTTAGTTCAGGAGAGACCTTCTTCCAAAATTACAGTCGTTTTCTTCTCCGAGTCCTGAAGAACGTTGTTGACTCCCATCTACGTAGGGACAAATGAACATTGTAATTAAATATCAGAAATCAGAGTTCACACGGAAATACCGGTTTGTTATAAAGAAATTTTTCTTATCTAACACGTTATACCACGGAAACTAATTGCCTTACCAGAAACAAACTTGCCAGCCTTAGTGTCAAGGACATTTATTTATTTACTTATTCGTATGGCTTGGGCCCCCCGCCGGGCAGACTGTTCGCCGGGTGCCGGTCTTTCAATTTTACGCCACTTCGGCGACCTGTAGTCGATGAGGATGATAAGATGATGACGAGGACAACACAACATCCAGTCCCTAGGTGGAGAAAATTCCCCGATCCGGTCGGGAATAGAACCCGGGCCCAGAAGATTGACAAATCCGTCACGCTGACCATTCAGCAACCGCGGGCGGACATGTCAAGGACATGAGGAAGAGAAACAATGCAGAATCAGTTCAATTGAAACACTTTTAATGTGCTGCTGCGGTACATCATACCATTACATAGCGGTACCGTTACTGCTGCAAAAAGGACTCAATATGGCGCCCATAATTGTCCAGGAAAGTCTGAAAGCGCAGAATTCCATTCTGCATAGTACAAAGAAGCATGTCCGTAGGTTTGCTGGCTACCTCTCTTGATATGCTGCGCTTCAAATCAGCACATGTGCGAAAGTTCTCCTGGTAAACCCTCTCCTTCAGGCAGTACCACAACCAGAAATCACAGCGAGTAAGATAAGGTGATCGTGCCGGCCAAAGTTGAACGTACTCGTGAAGCCACACCATACGGTGACACGTTCGCCACACAGAGAATCTTCATGCACAGTTACTGGAGGTGAAGATCCCCACGCTCGGCAATTCTGTGTGTTCACCGCACCCGCCAGAGAAACATGAGCTTCGTCTGTCCATAGGACGGTCCAGAGCCAGCTTTCGTCAACTTCAATCCTTGCGGGAAAGTGGAGAGAGAACTCAACAAATCGTTGTGCGTCCTGTGGTGCAAGATGCTGCACGGTATGGATCTTGGACAGGTAGACTACCATTTGAGAATGGATCGATGCACCTTCCGTACAGTGGACCACGGGACGTTCAAGTGTCGTGACACAGCACGCGCATTGCCTGACGGTCGGGAAATCCGTGCAGCGTTGTCTGCCATAGCAACAGCGATTTTATCAACCACCTGGAGTGCAACCGGTCGTTGGCCTCTTTCCGAAGCGGCCCCAGTTCTCCAGTTGATTCAAACTTCTTCATCGTGCTCCGCACAGCAGGTGGAGAAAGAGGAACCTTCCGTAATCCTTTCACCCTACGATATACTCGAAGTGCAGCTGCAGCATTACCGTTGTCTTGATAATACAGCGTCACCAGTAATGCTCTGCTCGTTTTGTCCAAGCTCATGTTGAGCGCTGTGACTGGTCAGGTGTGTGACACTGCGAACCACGATGACTGATCAGGACATCTGGTGACCATATTTGGAACTGTGTGATGGCGCTGTGACTCGTGGAAATCGTGCACCCGATACTCTCGATATTAATGCTACCACGTTTGGTACTCTTACGGTAATTAGTTTCCGCTTTATAACGTGTTAAAGAGGGAAAGTTTAATTATAATCACACGGTATTACGTGCTCGTTTTTCTACGTGCCGTTCGGGAGTGGAATGGTCGAGAAGTAGTCAAAGTGGTTCTGTGAAACCTGTGCCTAGCACTCAGGTGTGAATTGCAGGGTAGTGGTGTAGACGTAGATGTGATGGCACTGCTACTCGTGTTCTAAGACCATTCATGACGTCATGTGACACCTACCTCCTTGAGAAGAGTGATCATCTTCCTCTCGATTTTATTCGTAGGGTCGACGCCTATATGTTTGTAGGCAACGTCTTGCCAACGATCCAAAATTTTGTTATTGTGGACCACTCGTGACATTAAAAGTGTAGCACTGACCTATCGACTGGCAGAATCATAGTTTCCTATTCCTCCCGTAGATTTCTGCTGCTACTTATTCTTGGTGGTGTTGGATCTTACCACTGTCGCCTTGGAAAATACTCTACATGTTTCGCAACGAAAGTCTTCTGCTGCTTTTGATGGAAGAAGCTGCAATCTGCTCCGCGCACTTGACGTAATGTGCTATTGGTTACATTTTTGGAATGGACGTGAAATTTAGCCCTGTAGCAAGGATCGTCATTGCATCCTCTTACAGACGTTTGTCAGTGAGATCAGTTACAGTGTGACTCCCTGCATCTTACCTTCGATTTTTGTGCAAGCTATGGAATTATACTTACTGGCGTCCAGAAGCGTTCAGCAGCACTGGTTAATGCTTGTAAAAAAAATGTAAGTGTCGTGTGGCAGTGTTGGCTTGGATATACCGCAGGGTGGACTCAGCCGATGTCGGGAAGGGCCTTTCTCCTCCGCGCACTCTGACCCTTTTCTTGCGAAAGTCTCGTAGTTGTGTTTGGCGTTTGTTTCTAAAGTGTAGATGAGAGTAATGAAATCGTGTTTAGTGTAGTGTTATGCTTGTGTTGTGTAACGCTGATGAGATATGGGGAGTGCCGGCACACAGCCTACTGCTCTGGAATATCGCAAAGGGGACTGCAGAGCTTAACCTCCGCATCCGACGGATGGATCGCCATGAACAGTGTCATATGCCCTTACTTCATGCGGCACTGTAGAAAAGTTTGGAATTTAATCTGCGACTTTGCTGGAAAGACTGGTAACCGGAAACTTTACGTCATCACCTATCCTGACCCTGCTGGACAAATGATGGGAGTAAAAATTTCATCCACCAAACTATAGGCCTATTTCAGCAACGAAATGGAAAACACAGTGGTGTTAATGTAAATTAGCGGATAGATAGTCACCTGGAAAAGTGGCTATGTGCATAAAAATGGCAGCGCTTTCACATTTTCTTTTTCGATTCGTTTTCGTTTACGGAACTGTAACTGTTCTTGACTTTTTAGCAGTTTGCCCGAGGAAAATATGCAAAGACATAAAGCTGATCAAAGAACAAAAATGAGGGAGGTCGGACAACTTTTGTGTGTGTGTGTGTGTATGCGCGTGTTTGTGTGTGTGTATGCGTGTGTTTCTGACAGCACCATGATGTCTACATTCACACAAATAGATCACCGAAATTGTTAGGTAGCCCTCACTTTTATTCTCTGGTCAAAGTTATAGCTTTCCAATTTTCCCACTTCACACGGACAAACAGACTGTTGATGAAGCGTCAAGAACAGTTAAATTTTGGTAAACCAAAACGAAAATACACTCCTGGAAATTGAAATAAGAACACCGTGAATTCATTGTCCCAGGAAGGGGAAACTTTATTGACACATTCCTGGGGTCAGATACATCACATGATCACACTGACAGAACCACAGGCACATAGACACAGTCAACAGAGCATGCACAGTGTCGGCACTAGTAGAGTGTATATCCACCTTTCGCAGCAATGCAGGCTGCTATTCTCCCGTGGAGACGATCGTAGAGATCCTATATGTAGTCCTGTGGAACGGCTTGCCATGCCATTTCCACCTGGCGCCTCAGCTGGACCAGCGTTCGTGCTGGACGTGCAGACCGCGAGAGACGACGCTTCATCCAGTCCCAAACATGCTCAATGGGGAACAGATCCGGAGATCTTGCTGGCCAGGGTAGTTGACTTACACCTTCTAGAGCACGTTGGGTGGCACGGAATACATGCGGACGTGCATTGTCCTGTTGGAAGAGCAAGTTCCCTTGCCGGTCTAGGAATGGTAGAACGATGGGTTCGATGACGGTTTGGATGTACCATGCACTATTCAGTGTCCCCTCGACGATCACCAGAGGTGTACGGCCAGGTTAGGAGATCGCTCCCCACACCATGATGCCGGGTGTTGGCCCTGTGTGCCTCGGTCGTATGCAGTCCTGATTGTGGCGCTCACCTGCACGGCGCCAAACATGCATACGACCATCATTGGCACCAAGGCAGAAGCGACTCTCATCGCTGAAGACGACACGTCTCCATTCGTCCCTCCATTCACGCCTGTCGCGACACCACTGGAGGCGGGCTGCACGATGTTGGGGCGTGAGCGGAAGACGGCCTAACGGTGTGCGGGACCGTAACCAGCTTCATGGAGACGGTTGCGAATGGTCCTCGCCGATACCCCAGGAGCAACAGTGTCCCTAATTTGCTGGGAAGTGGCGGTGCGGTCCCTTACGGCACTGCGTAGGATCCTACGGTCTTGGCGTGCATCCGTTCGTCGCTACGGTCCGGTCCCAGGTCGACGGGCACGTGCACCTTCCGCCGAGCACTGGCGACAACATCGATGTACTGTGGAGACCTCACGTCCCACGTGTTGAGCAATTCGGCGGTACATCCACCCGGCCTCCCGCATGCCCACTATACGCCCTCGCTCAAAGTCCGTCAACTGCACATACGGTTCACGTCCACGCTGTCGCGGCATGCTACCAGTGTTAAAGACTGCGATGGAGCTCCGTATGCCACGGCAAACTGGCTGACACTGACGGCGGCGGTGCACAAATGCTACGCAGCTAACGCCATTCGACGGCCAACAACGCGGTTCCTGGTGTGTCTGCTGTGCCGTGCGTGTGACCATTGCTTCTACAGCCCTCTCGCAGTGTCCGGAGCAAGTATGGTGGGTCTGACACACCGGTGTCAATGTGTTCTTTTTTCCATTTCCAGGAGTGTATACAAAAAAATTTGAAGATGCGCTGCCATTTTTATACATATGGCAACCTTTGTAGGTAATTACCTACCCGCTGATTCACTTTACACTATTATGTTTCCCATTTTGTCGCGGTTATGTAGTAGGCCTGACTTTTTTTTTATACAAGTAATCACTAGACAATGGTTTAAGTCGTAAGTTGTTGTGAAACGAAAGAGAAGTTTCAATAAACATCAATCTCGGTGGGAAAAGTTTGTCTTCTTCATTGAGTAAGTGGTACCTTTAATGAAAAAGGTGTATAAAGAAAATACGTTTAAAAAATCATTACATTAATCAGTTCTTCCAAATGGTATTTAACACGCGACTGGTTGTTTTGTGTCAAATGCATATTTCGAAAAATTAAGAGATATTGACGAGTCTCCTACACTTTCGGCTGTTCCAGTCCAGTAGGTCATCAAAGCGTAGAGATGAGAGGGCTGGGAAGCTACAGAGAGGTGGCGAAAATTGAAAGAACGGTACTCTCGCAGCAACAGCGTCGGCAAACAGGTACGCCCACTCTACTCCTAAACATGCGCTGTGCTCCAGATTGCCCCTGGCCGCCATAGGCGAAGAGAGATGAATTTTAGTAGAGTGTAGACGAGATATTAGCTGGAGCTCCTCATGACCACACTGTGTTCGGAATGCGCTGCCCAAGGGCCTAGCGGCTTTCGCTCTCGTGGACGTGAGACTGGAACTAGCTGGTTGCGCTGCGAAAGAATTCAGAGGCGTTTCGCAAGGATTTACTGCTCCGCTCTCGACCTACGGCAGAACTCAAGAGCTCTTTGAGACCGTACCAACCTCTGACTCAAAGGTGCGATATACAGAATACATATAACAGTGATTTATTAGACTACAACAACCTCTTGTCGTAATAATTACTATGCTACAACAATAAATTAACGCATTCGTTCGCTCTCTGTTGTGACCAGGTACGTGCTTGGCGAAAACGAAAGAGTGGGAGTAAGAAAATGTATCTGAGAGTGGTTGGGAAAGGGAAAAATACCGACTCGGCTCGGACACCAGCTGCATGAAGTATAGAAGACTTGAGGGAAACGAATGTATTCCGTTCTCTGATTCGCTACCGTCCCCGCCTCCTGAGAATGATGAACGCAAATGCCGACTCGGCGTGAGTTGTGCACGAACTGAATGTGGTGACGAAAACATGGAATGAAACTTATTATGGACTACCAAACTTGATTCAGGACTATCACTCTTTGTACTTTGATCACGCAGAAGAAGATAGCGGTGAAGGGTATTTATCTGTTATACAGTTGCAATATGTATTACGAATGGCAAATTTAATTTCAGATAGCTTCCATATGATGCTGTCACTTACGCGCTCAATAATCATCAAATCTCATGAGTAGACAAAAAAATCTCTACCTGATTTTAATTAGGTAGAGGAAGATAAATGTTTCAATACATGCAAAATTCCAGGACGATTGCTCATTCAGTAACGGAGAGTCTGATGTTATGAAACTCCCTGGCAGATTAAAACTGTGTTCCGGATCGGTACTCGAACCTGGAAACTTCGTGTTTCACGGGCAAGTGCCCTACAGACTGAGCTATCCAAGCACGACGCACTAACTGCTCTCACATGCTGCCAACAGTACTTCATGTCTCGGAAAAAAATAAGAAGGAAAATTAAATCACCTAAGATAACAATTTCTCATAGTAGTCACAGGCTGCACACTAGTGAACAAAAATTCCATGCACAAAATAAGTCAAGAGCTACAGATTTAGGATTTAGGAATCAAAATTAAAAATGTAAAGTCAACTGGTGTAACCATTTAGAAAGAATACAGTAAGATCATCTGCCTGGAATCGCCATAGTTAAAAATCCACTGGACTTTGAAGTGAAGGACGTCCGCAGACAAGATGGTTTCCGGAACAGGTCGTGCAGCCCACTTCACCAAGTAAAGATGATGACTGTGGTGATTTTGAGCAGTTCCTTTCAATAAATGGTTCTACACTATCAGGTAACGAAGCTGCCTATTCATTTGTGTAGCAGTTCTTCATAGTATGTTTCTGTAAAGCGACTGACGCATGTGGACGGACAGTTGACTTGATTGCCAACGGGAACTTTGAGGAATAGTCATAAAATTTTAATTAATTCCTGAGAAAAAAGATAGTTGGTTTACATCGAAATCCATACGTCAGAGCACAGCAGCACGTCGCTAGAGGAGCCAAAACAAAATGGCGCATCCTACCTCCACTTTATCGTTCTTCATATGAGACATTGCAAACATTTTCTTTGCAAACAACGTAGATATCCCGTGATAAACGAATTTGTATTGGTATGCCGGTGCCCAAAACTTATCGCAGTATATAAGGTAAGACGTCCACTGAAGAAACAGTGTCCTCCTACATATTCTTCCACTTCTGTACAAGGCTCTTTATATTGTGTGGTGACGGGTACTTTGTGTACTGTTGGCACTTTCCTCTCTCCTGTTCCCGGCCGGAATTATGGGCGAGAACGGTTGTTTGTGAATCACTGTGAGAACCCTAACCACGCTAATTTCATCTCTTCGAGAGATATACGTAGGAGGAAGCAATATATTGACTCTTCTAGAAACGTACTTTCTCCGATTTGAAATTTGAACCAATCTGCTCTCTTGCAGCGTTTGCCACTATACTCGTAGTTGGAGTGAGCATCGCCGTGCTTTCTCGCTTACTAAATGAACCTATTAGGAAATACGCTGCTTGTCTTTGGATCTTCTCTGATTCCTCCACCAATCTTATGCGATACGGATCCCAGACTGATCAGCAACATTCAGATACTGATCGAACGAGGCTTTCGTAAGTTACCTGCTTCGTGGACGGGCTACGGTTCCTGAGGATTTTTCCGATGAGTCTCAGTCACAGATATACCTTACGTTCGTTCCAATTTGAGTCACCCAGTACTCATATTCGCAGATATTTAATGAAAGTGACTGCTCCCAGTAACTGTTCTCTAATGGTGCCATCATTCAGTAGTAGGTATTTCTGCCTATTTATGTGCAAAACATCTCAGGTCTCTGCAGCAAGCGTCGATGCTCCGTAAGTCAAACACTCGTCAAACAACCCTGATAAATCTGTGAAAACTTGTCGGTGATGCTCGGGGGTGCACCGTGTACAGTACAAAACTTGTAGCACTGTCGGCAGAGATAGTAACTTACATGAATCGCTCGAAAGTACAGCAATTTCTTCGGTAAGCACACATTTTTTTAAAATTATTTGCTGGATGTATCCCAATCTTCGGGAGGGGACTGCCAAGGGGGAGGTTACCATGAGAAAAGGATTGAATAATCAACGAAAGGATAACGTTCTACGAGTCGGGGCGTGGAATGTCAGAAGCTTGAACGTGGTAGGGAAACTAGAAAATCTGAAAAGGGAAATGCAAAAGCTCAATCTAGATATAGTAGGGGTCAGTGAAGTGAAGTGGAAGGAAGACAAGGATTTCTGGTCAGATGAGTATCGGGTAATTTCTACAGCAGCAGAAAATGGTATAACAGGTGTAGGATTCGTTATGAATAGGTAGGTAGGGCAGAGGGTGTGTTACTGTAAACAGTTCAGTGACCGGGTTGTTCTAATCAGAATCGACAGCAGACCAACACCGAGAACGATAGTTCGGGTATACATGCCGACGTCGCAAGCTGAAGATGAACAGAGAGATAAAGTGTATGAGGATATTGAAAGGGTAATGCAGTATGTAAAGGAGGACGAAAATCTAATAGTCATGGGCGACTGGAATGCAGTTGTAGGGGAAGGAGTAGAAGAAAATGTCACAGTAAAGTATGGGCTTGGGACAAGGAACGAACGAGGAAAAAGACTAATTGAGTTTTGTAACAAGTTTCAGCTAGTAATTGCGAATACCCTGTTCAAGAATCACAAGAGGAGGAGGTATACTTGGAAAAGGCCGGGAGATACGGGA
The DNA here is from genome assembly GCF_023897955.1 of Schistocerca gregaria. Lineage (NCBI taxonomy): Eukaryota > Metazoa > Arthropoda > Insecta > Orthoptera > Acrididae > Schistocerca > Schistocerca gregaria. The sequence continues at coordinate 494,090,217 of NC_064924.1, forward strand.
AGATTTCAATTAGATTACATCATGGTCAGACAGGGATTGCGAAATCAGATACTGGATTTAAGGCGTACACAGGAGCAGATATAGACTCAGATCACAATATAGTAGTGATGAAGAGTAGACTGAAGTTCAAGACATTAGACAGGAAGAATCAATACGCAAAGAAGTGGGATACGTAAGTTCTAAGGTATGACGAGATACGTGTGAAGTTCTCTAACGTTATAGATACAGCATTAAGGAATAGCGCAGTAGGCAGCACAGTTGAAGAGGAATGGACATCTCTAAAAAGGGCAATCACAGAAGTTGGGAAGGAAAACATAGGTACAAAGAAGGTAGCTGCGAAGAAACCATGGGTAACAGAAGAAATACTTCAATTGAATGATGACAGGAGGAAGTACAAACATGTTCCGGGAAAATCAGGAATACAGAAATACAAGTCGTTGAGGAATGAAATAAATAGGAAGTGCAGGGAAGCTAAGACGAAATGGCTGCAGGAAAAATGTGAAGACATCGAAAAAGATATGATTGTCGGAAGGACAGACTCAGCATACAGGAAAGTCAAAACAACCTTTGGTGACATTAAAAGCAAGGGTGGTAACATTAAGAGTGCAACGGGAATTGCACTGTACTGTTAAATGCAGAGGAGAGAGCAGATAGGTGGAAAGAATACATTGAAAGCCTCTATGAGGGTGAAGATTTGTCTGATGTGATAGAAGAAGAAACAGGACTCGATTTAGAAGAGATAGGGGATCCAGTATTAGAATCGGAATTTCAAAGAGCTTTGGAGGACTTACGGTCATATAAGGCAGAACGGATAGATAACGTTCCATCAGAATTTCTAAAATCATTAGGGGAAGTGGCAACAAAACGACTATTCACGTTGGTGTGTAGAATATATGAGTCTGGCGACATACCATCTGACTTTCGGAAAAGCATCATCCACACAATTCCGAAGACGGCAAGAGCTGACAAGTGCGAGAATTATCGCACAATCAGTTTAACAGCTCATGCATCGAAGCTGCTTACAAGAATAATATACAGAAGAATGGAAAAAAAAGTTGAGAAAGCGCTAGGTGACGATCAGTTTGGCTTTAGGAAAAGTAAAGGCACGAGAGAGGCAATTCTGACGTTACGGCTAATAATGGAAGCAAGGCTGAAGAAAAATCAAGACACGTTCATAGGATTTGTAGATCTGGAAAAAGTGTTCGACAGTATAAAATGGCGCAAGCTGTTCGAGATTCTGAAAAAAGTAGGGGTAAGCAATTGGGAGAGACGGGTCATATACAATATGTACAACAACCAAGAGGGAATAATAAGAGCGGAAGATCAAGAACGAAGTGCTCGTATTAACAAGGGTGTAAGACAAGGCTGTAGCCTTTCGCCCCTTCCCTTCAATCTGTACATCGAGGAAGCAATGATGGAAATAAAAGAAAGGTTCAGGAGTCGAATTAAAATACAAGGTGAAATGATATCAATGATACGATTCGCTGATGACATTGCTATCCTGAGTGAAAGTGAAGAAGAATTAAATGATCTGCTGTACGGAATGAACAGTCTAATGAGTACACAGTATGGTTTGAGAGTAAATCGGAGAAAGACGAATGTAATGAGAAGTAGTAGAAATGAGAACAGCGAGAAACTTAACATCAGGATTGATGCTCAGGAAGTCAATGAAGTTAAGGAATTCTGCTACCTAGGCAGTAAAGTAATCAATGACGGACGGAGCAAGGAGGACATCAAAAGCAGACTCGCTATGGCAAAAAAAGGCATTTCTGGCCAAGAGAAGTCTACTAATATCAAATATCGGCCTTAACTTGAGGAAGAAATTTCTGAGGATGTACGTCTGGAGTACAGCACTCTATGGTAGTGAAACATGGACTGTGGGGAAACCGGAACTGAAGAGAATCGAAGCATTTGAGATGTGGTGCTATAGACGAATGTTTAAAATTAGGTGGACTGATAAGGTAAGGAAGGAGGAGGTTCTACGCAGAATCGGAGAGGAAAGGAATATGTGTAAAACACTGATAAGGAGAAGGGACAGGATGATAGGACATCTGCTAAGACATGAGGGAATGACGTCCATGGTACTAGAGGGAGCTGTAGAGGGCAAAAACTGTAGAGGAAGACAGAGATTGGAATACGTCAAGCAAATAATTGAGGACGTAGGTTGCAAGTGCTACTCTGAGATGAAGAGGTTAGCACAGGAAAGGAGTTCGTGGTGGGCCGCATCAAACCAGTCAGTAGGAAAAAAAAAAAAAAAACAACTTTGTGTTCCTCTATAAATTTTGGCATCTACAGCTCCCTCCGGTACCATGGAAGTCAGTCCCTCATGTTTTAACACATTTCCTATCTCCTGTCCCATCTCCATGTCAGCGCTTTCCACATGTTCTGCGCCGAACCTCCTCATTAATTACGTTGTCAGTTCACCTAATTTTTAACATTCGTCTATAGTACCACACCTCAAATGCTTCGATTCTTTTCTGTCCTGGTTTTCCCATAGACCACGTTTTATAGCTACACAAAGCTGTGCACCAAACTTACATTTCTTCCTCAAATTAAGGTCTATAGTTGATTTTAACATTCTCTTGGCCTGGAATGTTCTTTTTGCCAGTGCTAGTCTGCTTTTGATGTCCTCCTCGCTCCGTCCGTCATTGGTTATTTTGCTGCCAAGGTAATAGAATGCCTTAATTCGTGACCATCAATCCTGATGTAAGTTTCTCGGCGTCCCTATTTCTGCTAATACTTATTACTTTCGTCTTTCTTCGATTTACTATCAATCCATATTCTGTACTCATCAGACTGTTCATTCGATCCAGTAGATCATGTAATTCCTCTTCACTTTCACTCAAGATAGCAACATCATCAGCGAATCATTGATATCCTTTCACCTTGAATTTTAATTCCTTTTATTCCCATCAATGCTTCTTCGTTGTACAGACTGAACAGTACGGGGGGAAGGACTACGTCCCTGGCTGACACCTTTTCCAATCCGAACAGTTTGTTCTTGGTTGCCCCTCCTATTCCCTCTTGGATGTTGTACATACTGTATACCACCAGTCTCTAACTCTAGATTACCCCTACTCTTCACAGAATTTCGAACATATTGCAGCATTTTACATTGTGCGTTAATTCTCTCACTTATCAGCTCCTGCAGTCGTCGGAATTGTGTTAATGATATTTTTTCGAAAGGCAGATGGTATGTCGCCAGACTCATATATTCTACACACCACCTTTAATAGCCTGTTTACTGCCACTTCCCCAATCGTGTTAAAAATTGTGATGGAATGTTATGTATCCCTTCTGCCTTATTTGATTTTAAGTGGTTCAAATGGTTCTGAGCACTATGGGACTTAACTTCTGTGGTCATCAATCCCCTAGAACTTAGACTACTTAAACCTAACTAACCTAAGGACAGCATACAACACCCAGTCATCACGAGGCAGAGAAAATCGCTGACCCCGCCGGGAATCGATTCCGGGATCCCGCGCGTGGGAAGCGAGAACGCTACCGCACGACTACGAGCTGCGGACTGATTTTAAGTCCTACAAAGCTCTCTTAAATTCTGATTGCAGTACTGGATACCCCATGTCTTCTCTATCGTCTCCTGTTTCATCTTCTTTCACATCAGACAAATCTTCCCACTCATAGAGGCTTTCGATGTACTCTTTCAAACCATACGCTTTCTCCTCAGCATTTAACAGCGGAATTTCTGTTGCACTCTTAAAATTACCACCCTTGCTTTTAATTTTGACTTTCCTATATGCTGAGTCAGTCCTTCCGACAATTATTTACTTTTCAATTTCTTCGTATTTTTCAAGTAGCCATTTCGTCTTAGCTTCCCTCCACTTTCTATGTGTTTCATTCCTCTGTGACTCGTATTTCTGTATTCCTGAATTCCCATAACATTTTTGTGTTTCCTTCTTTCATCGATCAATTGAAGTATTTCTCCACAGTTACCTTCTTTGTACCTTGTGTTCCATTGCAGAATTCTGTGATGGCCCTTTCTAGAAATGTCCATTCCTCTTCAATTGCACTGCCTACAGAGCTAGTCCTTATTGACGTATCTACAGCCTTAGAGAACTTCAACCGTATCTTGTCATTCCTTAGTACTTCCGTATCCCACTTCTTTTCGTATTGATTCCTCCTACTAATGTCTTAAACTTCAGCCTACTCTTCATCACTACTAAATTGTGATCTGTGTCTATATCTGCTTCTGGGTACGCCTTACAATCCAGTATCAGATGTTGGAATGTCTGTCTGACGATGATATAATATAAATGAAATCTTCTCCTTTTGTGATTCGTGAACAGAGTATTCGCTATTACTAGCTGATGTTTATTGCAGAACTCAATTAGTTGTTCTATTTTCTCATTCCTTGTGCCAAGCCCCTATTCCCCTGTAAACTTTCCTTTTCCTTCTAGTCTTTCCCCTACAACGGCATTCCAGCCCCCCCCCCCATTACTATTAGATTTTCATCTCCTTTACTTACCGCATTACCCCTTCAATATCCTCGTATACTTTCTCCATCTCCTCATGTTCAGCTTGCGACGTCGGCAAGTAAACTGAATTATCGTTGCCGGTGTTGATTTAATGTCGATTCTGATAAGAACAACCTTATCATTGAACCGTTCACAGTAACACATTGTCTGCCCTACCTTCCTACTCATCACAAATTCCGCTCCCGGTATACCATTTTCTGCTGCTCTTGACATCATCCAATATGCTCATCTGACCAAAAATTCTTATCCACTTCCCATTCAACTTCACTAACTCTTTATATATCTAGTTTTCATGTTTTATAGCTTCCATATCACGTTCAAGCTTCTGACATTGCACGCCCCAAGTAGTAGCTATCATGACCGAACCCTACTGAAGCTAGATTTTTTCTACTGGCAACACAACACTCATTGCCCCCATTTACACTGGATTGTCCGTCTCTGTTGGTTTCTGATGCTCAGTTCATTATTACATCGGTGTGTCCTGATAGTTCTGATCAGATAGTATACTGCGGTGGACTGTCGTAAACATAGGATTTGTTGTCGATTACTTGGTTTAGAAGTGAAGAGACCAGCGTCGTTGGTTCGTGAAACTGTAGACAATCTGTAACAGTCGACTCTGAAATCATCTTTCCGTTTTTTTTATTTGATCCGTGTAGTGAGTATTTCATGGCATCAGTCCTGTACAATTACGTGCTTCACCTCTCCTAAACTACCCCTTACCGCAGATGTTTTAACGTGGTAAATTTGGTAGTGACATCCGATTGCGTAATTCGTTGGTTACTAGACTGTATTTAATATATTGCACACGCCTCTTTGTTACTATTGCGATATGTCTGTGCGACAGCGTCATGAGCCGATGGCTTAGTAGTTTCATACAGCAAGTGCCATCCACTGGCCCTGAAAATCGTGTATGGGCACATGACACATTGGAAATGTTATCTTTTGTACACCTGAAGTTTGTCTGTAGGCGTAATGAAATTTATTGTATTAATAAAAAGTATTAATATGCAGCTACAGTTGTAAGTTTCTTTGTATTTAACACACGAGTGGTTTCGGGCTCTTATACCCCCATCTTCAGGTGTCGTAACTTGGTGCTCTGGTCCCGAACGCTGAAGTGGACGGGTAAAAGGCACAGTGTGTTACCAATGAGCGCAGAGCAACCTCTGGTATAATGCTGAGTTGTGGGCGTTCCTCCTACAGGATTGTTTGTGTTAATATACAATTATTTTATCTTGGAACTCGTCCATTTGGTCCGTGTTTGCATACAAAAGCAACACTATAGCAATTTGCAACAACACACTCTTTACCGCTCTGAGAGAACTAAGCGACGACACAACAGAAAGCACACACACCCAAAAGAACCACTTCCCCGTAACACACAGAAACATAAATAACGAACACAAGTCTTCACAACTCCCGCTACAGTTTTCATAGCCTTCTCGGAACTGCGATATACTTCTCACGACACAAACGAACAGCAAAATGGCGTAATGTTTTGACTGGTGAACGAAGTATGAAAGTTATGTTTTTCCATGTATAAAATTAGCTGCAAGCCATTCAACGAACATGAGTACACGACAAACTTAGTAAAAGCCTAGTACACACCAAAACTGTATCAACAACACTACCACCATCACAATTGTATAACGCCGACATAGGTTAATTTCACGTTTTTGTATTTGTTTACTGATAACCGCTCACACAGTTGCAGATGACGTGCTGTATGTCGATAAAAACGGTAACAGATAAACACAGAAAATATGCCGTTGACAGCGCCAACAATGTTAAAACCGTGCTGTAACGTATAATAAATATGACAGTAAGAAAGCATTCGCTGGAAACAACATTAAAAAAAAACAGTACAAATGTACAATGTTTCACAGTGTTTTGTAACTATACTATTTACTGCTTGTTTAGATTTAAAGAACTCACAGTGTTTTATAACTATCCTATGATCTGCACGTTTACAGTTTCAAGAACCAACTTGTGATGGCAATATTTGTCGCTGAAACTAGTTTGGGGAATAAATAAATATAAACATGAGTTTTGCATCAAGACGGACTCACAATTCTCATATTGTATTAATATACAGATGCTTGGATTACGAGTCCATGATTTTTGCCGGATCGAAGTACTATGTCAAACTCTATCATAGAAAAGAAAATCATGTACTACAACCTGTATGGGAAACGAAAAAATTCTTATATTGCCTGTACAGGTAATAAGTGGATGAAGAGAGTCAAGTGAACAGCTGGAGGTAGGCCGCTTGGAATCATTTTTCCATGGAAGACAATACTTATCTATGTTACATAACTAGAACGAACGTCATAAATGTTTCCAAAATAAATTGAGTTTCAGTAGGTGAATATCATGTGTACTTTCACTCGAAAACTAAATAATTACTAGGAAAAAGAGGATCTGATGGAACTGTAGTATCACATCCTACTCATTGGTCACGGATTCATTCCCTCAAGAATTCACAAACTGAGAGTCGTATGCACCAACCAGTTCTTTAATTATTAGTATAGTACAATAGTTTTCTACAAAACTGGTCATGCCCTTATCCCAACGAGGCACTTATGTGTATTTCCTAAAGTATGTGATAGGTACTGGATTCACATGCGATTACGTATCCAAATACTCAGAATCTATGAATGAAACAGAAATAAAAGATTTTGTAAAGGCCATGGGTGATGTATTGTAAATCAAAATTGTAACGAAAAAAAAAGAAGCTCACATAGCTTGCCCAGTTGTAATGATAAAATGGCGAAAGCCATCAGATGGGCTGCTACAAGCATGTTGCAGTAGTGGTCTAATTGAAATTTTCTGTCACAAGAAAAGGAAACGAAAATTCTGCGACAATATCGATACAGTGACGGAGACATTTTTTGCTCTCAAAATCGGAAAATACACAGAAAAGTACAAGAGGAAGACTGTCCAAGCAAAGTTTCAAGACGAAATTGTGCAACAAACGGGATTTGGAATTACGATGACGTAATGTGGCCTTGTAAAGCTGGCAAGGGGGAAGACTACGGAGGAATTCGAGAGGAATGTAGTAAATGAGACACTCGAAAAGTCGGCCACACGGAAGGTTCAGAAGAAGGTCACCGTGGGAGACGCTGGTGGGAGTAATGGAGGCGGGACTGGAATGTAAAATACGGCCCGGAGGCAGCAGAGTGGTGTACCATCCGACGGACGGTGACGACGTTACTTGTAAGTGTAAAAGCCCGGGAATACAAGTTAATACTCTCTGCTTCCAAGCGCTGTGATTGCGTCCTAGAGTTGTTCGTCGGTAACTCGTACATAGGATAGCAGATGGATTTCCCAATGCCCCCACCGCCGCTAATGAATTCGTATCCTTTGAACGACTGAAACTGTGTAGCGGAAAGCCACGGAGAATAGATGAATACATGATGGCTGTTTTAAGGCATCTCAAGTGCGTCTAACTGTTCCTGAATATGTAAATAGAACGCCCAGCAAAGAGGAAAAATACTGCATTGCTACTTAAATACGTTATAGACAAAGTATCTGAGCGATTAGGGGTCTACGTTCTATTAAAAATCATCTCACAGTTGTCTACAGATGCAATTTTAGAGTGTAGAAACTGCATCATAAGCGAAAGCGCAGACTTCTAACTTTAACTTGATTCTTTATGTTGTATACTATGAATTGCTCTCCAAATATAGGAGTCTAACTTGAAAATTAATCCCATTCAATTGTTTATATCCACTTACGACTTGTTTTTGTTTTCAACGTAATCCTACTTCAATTATTTAAGACTGTTTAACCCCAGACGCGTTTCGCTTTCATGTACAATGTCTTCTTCGGTGAACATTCAGTAAATATATCATACATCGATTAAAACAGTATTTCCTTATAATTTTCGAGTAAAATTTACTTAATTTGCAAAGAAGAACTGTTTTAATCTACAGATAGAAAAGTGTGGAAAAATATCATGCATATTATATTTACAGAATGACCAGTCATGCTGCTTCTTAATTGCGAATAAAAGCGTAAAATACTCGTAATTTGCAGTACGCTTACGTTTGACACAAAAAATAATAACTGATACATAACAGCTACTGCGGAAGTTAGTTGTGCAATCAGAAATATCTCTGAGTTTCCTTTTACTTCACGTAACTGTTCCCTTACGAGGATAATAATTTGTAATAGCTTACATATTCACGCGTTCTACCTCTACATCACAACAAGTGCAATCACAAAACTTGATACATCACAAGTAGCTTTAACAAAATGTTATCAACCAGTGGATGTCGTTAACGAGCGTAAGAATTTAATTAAGAAGTGGAGAGAGAACAGAAAAATTCGTTGCATTAAGGAGAAACAAAACAAGTGTCTAAACAGCTTGCCCTCTTCTTCCCTAAGAACAAGAGGAGAGATCCTGTATTTACAGCGTGACAAGTGGATTTGTTCTTTGTTGTAGGTCCATTTTACTGGTTCTTTTTCTGCTACTAGGTCACACTTTACTTTGTCTTGCCCCACTCAAGGGCTGAGTGCTATATAGAGGTTCGTGTCTTTGGTTGTTGCAATTGAGATGATTGCCTTTCTGATATACTGTGTATGTACTGCAGTGCTCTTCTTTAGGTTTACTTCACACTTCGTAGTTTGGTATGTTATTTAGCTACACGCTTGCCTGCCAGCTGACCTCACACTATGAGTCATTAAAGATATTTTTATTAAATAGGTGCTACCTTACCAATCTGTAATTGACGGATTATGTTGATGTAACTTTATATTTTTGTTTTATTAATGTGTGGAACATGGTAATACAGGTACTGTAGATGAGGTGAGGTTGACCTACATGGCATATGTATTTTGTCCCTTTTTTTGTACTGATACAGGGAGTGCAACTGTTCTTATTTTTTATTCCTTTCATTTTCTGTGACTTTGGTATCACTCTCTGTACAATTTGATTTTTGTCTTATGCTTATTACATATTACCACTGTATATAACTCGATTTCTTAGATGTAAACCGCCACTATTGTTATTTATTTTACACTGTTGTCATTGTTGTCTTTACACAAGGGACTGAAAATGGCGTAGTGTAACGCTGAAACTGGTCGCAAAACTAAAATAAAACTGGAAATTTAGACCGCTGAAGGTGTTTTGGTTTGATATTTTAAAACGAGAGTAGTCCTCCGAATGGCAGTCAGCTTCGATATGAAACATGGAACAAGGAAAGAATGTTTTAAGTCAGGTGTGTATTAAGATTTCACGTATATCAAACGGAGGATCATTTGATGAACGCTATGCCTTCGGGTGTTGAGACGATCTGTTAACTGCGTCTGATGCCAAATATATCGAGAGTCGCTTTCTTCAGGTGCTGTTAGCTGAGTTATTCCGTTTACTTGCAGCATAGACTTCAACCCAGGCAGCAAGTTAAGCATAAGTACTCAGCGCGCAGCATCTGAAGAAAGTGATTGGGTCGGTAGTAGAAATATTGAGCGTAAGATACAATCAGCAGTTCTGCTGAACACTCCAATTCACGCCATTCGTAGCTTCATCCAAGAATACCTGAGAGATCAGGGCTTCTGATGTCCGCTTCAGAGAACAATGTTAAGTTGAACACATGGGGAGATAACTTAGAACGCAGAAACTATCTCATCAAAAGTATCGAGAAACCTATTAGTGGACATTAATGTGGTACGTCTCCGTGCTTCGTCTTTATGACGAGCATCAACCCTGATGGGGACAGTTTCAGTGAAGTATCTTTTTGTCTGTAGAGGAAAGGCAGTCCCTTCGCCGTCAAGATCCGAAACGAGAGAAGGTAGTGGTGAGTGATTATGAGTGCTGATGTCTCGGGTAAGTCGATATTCTAACTTATCCGAAAGTATTCCACTGGGACGCGGCAGGCCAGTCCATTTCAGGGACGTCATTGTCCACAAACCATTATTGCTTCTATGGAGCTACTACTTTATGACAGGATGCATTGTCATGGTAAAACAATCAGTCACCTTCTCTGATTTGTTCCATTGCGACAAGAAATACACAGTCCTCGAAAATGTGTTCATATCCTTCCGAAATTAGTGATTTCTTAACCACAAGAAGGAGACCACATCCTATTCACGAAAAATACTCCAATACTATGACACCACTTCCTCTGTACTTCACTATTATTAAAACACGTGATGGAAGCTAATGTTCACCAGGCATTCGCCAAACAAATCCTTGAATCGGACTGTTGCAGAGTATAGTGAAATTTATCACTTATATCATTTGATTCCAATAATCCATTGTCCAAGTGCCGTCACTCTATACACAACTTCCAGTGACGCTTAGCATTGCGTATACAGATGTGTAGCTTCTAAGAAGCTGTTCGACCACTGTCACTCCCTGGGCACAGTCATTGTGTTAGGTGGACAATTGGTAGCACTTTGGAACTCAAGAGTGATTCCTTACAACCACTCTCCGCAATACTAGATGGTCCTTGTTCACCAGTAAATGAGGTCTTCATGGTCTCCGTTTAATTGAGGTTATTCTATCACGTTTCCACTTCACAATCATATTATCAACAGTCGATCTGAGTAGCGTTAGAACGTTGTCGACAGTCGACTTGGACAGCGTTAGAAGGCTTAAAATATCCCCGCTAGATTTGTCCTGACCGAACAATTCTGCAACTACTGCTTCTGTACTGACAAAATAATACTCCACGCCTCCTTTTATTAATGACAGTTCCATCTCCTGTGACGTCTAGAAATCAGTTTTAGTTTATCTAAGGTATGGATAGTTTTTATCAGCGTCAGTGAAGATAAGCAACAGTGTAGATCAACATATTGAGATGTTTCGTAGTGATCCTACAAGATAACACTTAGAAACAGTTGAAGAGCTTAAAATATTCGCTACGTTCTAGAAAATAAAAGATATTCACATAAGTTGTTAAATTAACGACGGGATCTTTTCCTACAAAGCCATTTTCAAAATATTTTCTGATTTGCTATGGTGTCTCTTCTCCCTATATCTTGCCTTTTTTCTCCTTGGTGGGCTTTCTTTTTTCTACCTATTAGCAGTTGTGTAGTAGTAGCCTGTCGTAACAGGTGTCTCATGTTGGGTTCTTGCTTGTACTTACAACAGCTCGATATCAATTTGCCATATAAGGGATCACGTCTGTAGAGGGGCCCTATCTACCTTGCTCCTAGTGAATGACTACACTTGTAGCCACTCAATTTTTACTGTTTTTTACGCAATATAGTTAATGTACTGAATAGTTTTAACCGTGTGTTTGCGGTTTCAGAGAGGGGGGAAGTGTACCACCATGCATAAACCCAATCAGATCGTAGATTTATTACATTATGAGAGACCTGATCAGTTATATATCCACCGACGCGATGCATTCTTCTTATGAGTTATTGTTTAACGTGTAGAGGAGCATGCTGGCCTTATAAGGAAGCTGCTTGGTAAGGAAGCTGGCTGAGTACTTCCTCAATATTTTACTATCCTTCAATTTTCTTACTTTTCAAATAAATCATTTGATGACTCTTGTCTAAGTAGTCGAAATTTGTAACGATGCCATTTTTGAACAAAGAAGAGTCCGGAAAACTTTTAGTTACGATTTAAGACTATGTCGGTGGAAAATCACGCAGAAAGAGAGCCTTCTGTTTTCCATGGAGCAGTCACTGGAGAGGTGTAGGCTAACTGCTACAGGAAAAGCTAGGTGTAGAATACCAGGTCACAAGCATCGTGAAATCTTGCGCCAAGCTTAGCCAGGTGACAGAGAACATGGGGGCCTTGTTCAGAGATTATGACGGAGAGGATAAGGTACTTAGAGTAGGAGAGGCAGCAAACAGCCTGCCTAGAGGCTACAATATGACATTAAGGATGGTCTGGAAGAAATGAGGGCAGCAACAGATCACACTCGTGTAGGTTTTGTGGAGGTTTTGGATTGACATGACTAGTCCCTGATTAATCTTCACGCGCTCGCGCGGGCGGTGAAGTGACCGCCTTTTTGCAATTTCGCGCCATACTTACACCACAAAGATAACGAGGCGGCGGGAGGCACATGTAATATCTAGATGCACCTTTCTCCGACAGATGCTGTTCAAACTTCGTCCGAGTCGCACCTCTCTGCCTCTCAGGACAAGTTAAAGTAGGTCCGAACACGTTCGGCGGTCAGTTTACCGCCTTGCGAGCGCTTACGAGACTTTGTTCTACTCGTCTACTTCGGAATGTAGGTATTTCCTTTTGTAATTCCCATATAATTCCTCAATTTTATAGACTCTTCTAATTCTCTAGTGAATGTGCATTACTTACTATAAATTTTGCCATTCACAAATTCTGTTTTTCTTTCTACTTTAGCACTTCGTCACTCAAAGAAATTTCTGTTTGCAAAAGTAACAATTATTTTTATTTTTTAAAGGGAATGACGAAACCTTATGTCTGAATACCTCCTTAGCAAAGGCCTCACTATTTTAGGTACAATGAGAAAAAATGAAAAAGAAATTCCCCCAGAATTTGTGACAGTAAATGGAAATGCAGTGGCAGGAAACTACATGTTCGCTTTTAAAGATGACAAAACTTTGATTTCTATGTTTACAAAAAAAAAGGGGGGAAAACTGTAGTAGTGCTCTCCACAATTCATGATACCGACATCATTGATGAAGATACCAAGAAACCTGAACAAATCGCAGACCATAATTTAACCAAAGGTGGAGCTGATACTGCAGACTTCATGTGCTCCAGAATTTCAACATCAAGAAGAAAACAGAGGAGGCCTGCATGTATATTTTTCCGCTTACGTGACTTGGCAGGAATAAATTCGTTACGCATTTTTCAATTCAACACAGGTAATATGAAGGAAAAAACGAGAAGACAATTCTTACAATCGTTATCTTTGGAACTGATGAGCGAAAACCTGAGAGAAAGAGCTCAGCATTTACCAAAAGATTTGTTAGTATTTTTGGAAAATTACAGAGAGAGTGACATAGTTTATCCAGCTGTATCAACCCCTTCAAGGACATGAATATGTTATTTGTTTGGCTCAGAAAATAATATAAAAACAAAGAGAGAATACGGTGAATGTGGAAGAAACGTCTGTCTACGACATTCGACCACGACAGTTACGTGCAATAATTGTTGTCAGCCTCAAAGCGAAAATGACATGGATACAGACTGATCAGAATTTTTCATCTGACAGAAATGTTTGTGACGTTTTCAATCAAAAAGTCTTTTTTTAAAGCAAAATTAGTTTTTATTGTGACGAGTTAAGACAGTGAATAATTCTAGTCTTAAGTACTGCATTATATAGTCCCAAAACATTACAATTAAAAAAAATGTTCTTAATTTTATTTGGGTATTTTGTATTACATTGTATATTTTGTTGTTAAATAAATAATTCTGATAACAAATGTGTTTGCAATATTGTGTGAGATATCCTGTGTCGATACCTTATGGAAATAAGACCTTTACAAACGGAAAAACTCAAGAGATTGACGAAAACTTTCGGGCTGTCGGCCGATCGCCAGCGCGAGCGCACGCGTGACTATTTCTAGCGCGAGCGTATGAAGGTTAACACCGCTCTTATCCGTGTGAACAAATAGACGAATGAATTGTTTTTGACTGTAAGAAAGTCTCATATCTATGGCATACCTGTTGCTGATATGGGGATATACTAATCACGTCCTGCGCCTGAATAGGAGTGGGAAGGAAAGATTAGCTGAGGATCTTGCAGTCAGCTTACAGACAGACAGTACTGAAATAAAATGGAACGGAACAGTACCATAATATACATAATAGTTTCCAGGAAAATCAAATTTATTTATTTCATCAGAATATTAGAGGACTGAAAAACAAGACAGATGAGCTTCTTGTATGCCTAGATAAAGTGGAAAATTCTGAAGTGATAGTTGTTATGTCCCTCTCTAAATACCACGTTATCGTAGGAAGCAGAAGTTAAATGTCTGGGATTAAAGCCTTGCAGACTTGGACCATTTTAGTGTGGCGTTAGCATGGAAAAAGGAGGAGTTGCACATATCTAAAGTATAGACACATAGTCGAAAGTATTAAACAAATAGCTTTTATTCTTATCAGAATCTAAAGTATGTGATTGAGAGTTATTATTGCAGAAGTCGTCTCTAATAACTGTAACAGCCTTCTGATCCACTCCAGAAAATCTTACAGCTATTTATGAGAAATCTACATGCATTATTGAGCTATGTGTCAGACAAGACGAAACAATTAGTAGTTTGTGGAGATTCCAATGTGGAGATTTCAATATCTATCTTGAAAGATAGAGAGGGGAAAAATGAATTATTGTTTGGTTCTTTCAAACTAATTTCAATAGCCAATTTTCCAACTCATTTGCAGCAAGATAGTAGGCCCCAGAGTGATAATATTTTTAGACAGTGTTTAGTCTGAAACAATGAATGGGTACCAAATTTTAATTTACTATCTGATAATGATGCACAATTAATGGAAACAGACAATAAGACGCCTTACTTCTCTGAGGCAGGTGCCTAGAAAGTAGTGAGGCTTATTAATAGAATGGCATCCACTGTTTTAATAGTTAGTTAAGAGTGGTGGTATGGGATGAGATATAGACAGAGAAGCTAATCTCCATTGTAAATTCGTGACAGTATTTCACAGCTGCTTTTCTAAAAAAATTACCCAGAAAACCCGTTAAAAAAATCTACAGATAATTAAATGAATTAAATCTCATACAAGAGGATGAGGAAAATTTATATAAAGGCCATAGTAGTTCAAGGTTCAACATTACTCCCGGACTACCAAAAATAAGATAGTGTTTTAAGGAGAATCATTAAAATTTCCAGGGGAAAGCATGTCCTAACAGAAATAAATAATGCAGTTCATAAGATTAAAATTATTCGGGATATTGTCAAATGGGAGACATGGCAGCCAGTCAGTGTCCAAGATACCATAACAATTACACTAAACGATGGTGTTGTGACTGATGAAGCACACGTTACAAGGACTTTTAAGAGTCACTTTCTAAATGTAGGAGCAAAAATAAGATTAAATGGTGCAGTTGAAGAAGCAAGAGAATATATAAAAAGGATATTCCACAAAACTTCAAGCAACTAGAAGGAGCACAAAACTCTTTCACAAAAAATTAATAAAAATTCTATAAAACAGAGTCTCATTTGGTGTTGATGTAATTTGGAACAGAATAGCTGTTCCAGCTTAATAAGTAATTGTGAGTTCCAATCAATGATAGTTTAATGAACATGCTAACATATTCTGTATTCTTATAGGTTTTGTTCAAGTTTACCAATGAAGTATCATACTCCCTTGGTGTGGAGAAGAAGGCAGGAAAAATCCCCCACTAAGGAACAGTTTACTAATTACAGCCAATTACAAGGCATCCACATATGAACGCATGCGCACTTTCCCCTGAATCAAAATAAATACTTCAAGCCAATCACACATCTCACACCTCTATCTTTGCTAAAAATGACTCTTTTCACTTGGCACACAGTGAAGCTTCGTGACAGTCTGGCTGCCCTCACTAGTCGCTCCTGTCAGCGGACCACTCTGCCCTTCATGAGACTCTGACATTCAACAGAAACATCTGTACAACCTGTTAGGTTCCTCCTAATGATTCTTCCCTTTCGCCAACCAGCTAAAAGCCCCACGGCTGTCTTAATTACAAGACTCCTCAGCGCACCAAAGGAAATGGGATACACTCATTTAGAGCAGCAATCATTGGCAGTTGTTTTATTGTGTGTAGTTTTCAAGCAGTGTTAGCAGTTTTATTTCATATGTTAGTTGGATCTGTGTAACGGATTATTAAACAGGTTACATAACAGCTTTAAAAAAAAAGCCACCATGTAACATTACCACCTAGTTATTTCCATAATGGGTGCAAATGTAGCTGTGCTGAAACAAATCTCTACCAGAAGTACTTCGAAGACAGTTTTATTGGGGTACTATCTTTCATATCATTTTTCATGCTCATCGATTGATTTGCTTGATGCCACATATTTTGGATGGCAATGGTGCTACGGTGCCAATGTGGCACACATTGAAATTCACATACAGACTTAACCACTCCCATTTTTATACACTGGTGAAAGAGTAAATGTATTTGGATTGCATGAAAGTAAGGGGTGCAGTAGCTACGAAAATTCTACATGAACTTACTGACTGTTTATTACGGTATTTATAAGAGAAGTCAATGCCATGAATACCTCACACACACGAGGGTGAACTTGTGTTCAAAAACATTCATACTTAAAGCCAGCTGAACAATTACGTATTACATGTCCATACTTACTGTATTACAATTGCAAATCATTTATCCTTTTTACAAGATTCTCCTATGAACCGTTTTCATCACAATATACTGTGCACATGCATACATATAAATTCACTGATATACAGAAGCATTTCTAATTGACATTCAAAACATTAGGGAATATAGACTTGTTTCACTGTACGACCAGATGAAAGTACGAATTTATAAATCAATAAGTACTTACACAGATAATAATGCTGATGTCAGAAACATTACCAAATACTTATGTAATAACACCGCTGCCACTATGTGAATATATTCAAGTACAGATTAGTAAATCATTGTTGTAGCTGTGACATTAAACTGAGCAAGTAATGACATTAACATGTCCGACATTAAACGAGAGTACTTTCATGTTAGTTCACACGCAATAAAATATAAAGTTACAAACATATAAAAATTGCAACACCACTGATGGCGCGCATGAAGAAGGACTTTAGAGGTCAGTCTTTGAAAACACAGCGATTGGGTTAATCAAGAGTAAATCGAGCAAACGCATAGTTGTGACGACCACGGCGGACAGAGCCATCACACCGACGTCATCTCAGACGCCGTCGCAATCTGTTCCACTGCGCTACCGTGGCGCGGGGCGCGGACGGCGGAGGGAGCGCGCCGTGGGCGGAGGGTATTTAAATCGGCCGTCGCCGCGACCGAACCCAGTTCCTCCTGAGCAGCCATAGCGTACGGACCTCCGTGCCGGCACGTTCACAGGAGCTCAGTCCGTCAGTTCACCTGATCATGGCGACATGTTTGATCGCCGAAATATTGTGCCCGTTGGACACTATAGACCGGCAGTACACCCGTGGATATTTTGATTATCAAATACGCCGGGAGAAACTCAAGAATCACATTTGTTGTGATATACGTAACATATCCAAATGAGAATATCGATATAAATGCACAAAAAACAACACGAAATAAAAGTTAGTACATTTCACTGTTCTTGTGCTAACTTACTCTTCGTCACACTAATGGTCTTGACAGATAGACAACTAAATAATGGAAGAGTTAATGTTAATAGAGTTTGTACAGTCCTTCTCGTGGAAGCATGCCACAGTTTACAAGTTCAAAGAAAGAGTTCCTTCGATTAACTTGAGGCTGGGTTGGCTACAAAAATGTATATGCGCCTAGCTGGCACAATCAACAACTGGAACACTCATTTCTACTACATTCAATGTCTGTCATAATAAATTTCACACTCCCAGCCTTAACGTATGAGCAGTGTCCTAATAGGTTTAGTGAGCAATATGATTTGTCTATCTGCTTGTCTCACAAAAATCGGTACTGAGGTGAGTAGCATGATAACGTTATCCTCACAGCTGGCCGGTGTGGCCGAGCGATTCTCGGCGCTTCAGTCTGGAACCGTAGGACCGCTACGGTCGCAGGTTCGAATCCTGCCTCGGGCATGGATATGTGTGACGTCCTTAGGTTAGTTACGTTTAAGTAGTTCTATGTTCTAGAGGACTGATGACGTGCGATGGTAAGTCCCATAGTGCTCAGAGCCATTTGAACCATTTCATCCTCACACACAACAAACGGGAAAGATTTCGATGTTGGCTGCTGGTTGAATGTGATACGTTTGTGCCACTTTCGTCATGGGTTATATGTACACCCTTGTAAGAAGTAAGTGTAATATGTGATCGACGTTGTTCATTGGTTTAGTGTTTCCTTCTGTGGGTCAGTTGTAAATTAAATTCGGATCCCATAAATGTTCACTGAGGCCTCGGGTCGGCTAAAAGCTTCCCCGACGCTGAATTTTGTGGATGAGGATGAGTTGACCTGGAAGTGTAGGTTCTTGACCTCAGTGTAAGCCGCCACTGTGGCGGTGCCAGTAATTGACTGCAAGTCGACGAGCAGTAGAAAACATTCCTCTGTTGTCAGGCACGACGCACAATCCTAGTCCATAGCAGTGGGAGCTTTGTGCCGCCGCAGACAGGTGCCCTTGAGTGGCGCATCTCGATGCGAACGGTAGACAGCAACCTTAGTAGATATGGCTCAGTGGAACTCCTGGTCTTCCGTGTTTGCCCTGTGTTTATGTGTCAACACCAAATCGCTGCCTCCTGACAGTTGTCTAGTTAGTCACTCATACCTTCATCTCGTTACGGTTTTTTACCCTTAAACAGCGCCACACAAATACATTACAAATATTAAAATAAAGTTTACGCAATCATCATGACACTTAATATCATGTACAATAAGAATCTCTAATCATTAACGGAACAATGTATTGGTATTTTCATCATTACAAGTTAACTGTGAGTCTTTCGCCTCTTGAAAATGAACAACTTGCGTAAAAAAATGAACAATGTAAATGTGAGTCTCACTGATAGGAGTAGCGGTGAATATTTAATTTTAAACCTTTCCTTGTTTAGTTTAACACAAACATTACTGTGTGATTACATGGTTGAAAGTTATTAGCCATGCTGTCAGTACTTACAGTATGTAAACACTTTTCTCCCCTTGAGGATTCCACCTACACATATCTTCTGATATCTCTGCACTGTTGAACATACATATAGGTGGGTCATACGACTATCTACTGCGCAGACAGTATGCGAAGATAAACTTTCTCATGTGGTGACAAATATTTTCCCCTCTCACGGCTACATTTGCTCCGGTGCTTTCGTGGTATTCTGAATAAAAGCTGGTCACTCTAATTCTCGAATGACTACTCTGAAACACACAAGACATTCAAATGTAAATGGTTCAAATGGCTCTAAGCACTGTGCGACTTAAAACTGCTGAAACCTAACCAACCTAAGGACGTCACACACATCGATGCCAGAGGCAGGATTCGAACCTGCGACGTCAGCGGCAGCGCAGTTCCGGACTGAAGCGCCTAGAATCGTTCGGCCACAGCGGCCGGACGACATACAAGTATAACACATGACAGACAGGACGAAAGAACATACAGTATCTTTTTACCGTGAGGTGACAAGTCATGTGATAACGATCTGCACATATACACAGGACCTTAGTTTTCCATACACAAGATTTAAAAGGGCAGTGTATTAGCGGAGCTATCATTAATACTCAGATGATTGATGTGAAAAGGTTTTCGACGTCATTATGGCCCCATGCTTGGAAATACCAGACTTTGAACACGAAATGGTATTTGGAGCTAGATACATGGGACATTCCATTCAAATGGCTCTGAGCACTATGCTGCTGAGGTCATCAGTCGCCTAGAACTTAGAAGTAATTAAACCTAACTAACCTAACACATCATACACATCCATGCCCGAGGCAGGATTGGAACCTGCGACTGGAGCGGTCGCTCGGCTCCAGACTGTAGCGCCTAGAACCGCAAGGCCACTCTGGTCGGCGTTAGGGGATTCAACGTTCCGAGATCGACAGTGTCAACCGTGTGCCTGCAATACCAAATTTAAGGCATTACTTCTCAACGTCGACAACGCACTGCTGACGGCCTTCACTTAACGACCGAAACCAGTGACGTTTGCGTAGAGCTGTCAGTGATACCAGACAAGCCACGGAAATTAAAGTGGGACCTAAAGACGATAGGGCGGAGTTTGGCGTTAAAGGGCTATGGGAGCAGGCGATCGACGTGTGTGCCTTTAGTAATAGCGTGACCTCGCTCGCAACGCCTCCACTGGGCTCGTGACTGTATCGGTTGCACCGAAGACGGCAGGAAAATCTGGCCTGTTCGGATGAGTCAAGATTTTAGTTGGAAAGAGCTGATGGCAGGGTTCGAGTGTGGCGAAAACCCCGCGAACCCATTGACCTAATACTCAAGAAGCTGTTTAGGGCTACACAATGGTGTGTGCTGTGGGTACAGGGACAGGACTGGGTCCTCTGGTCAAATTGAATCAATCGACTAACGAATAAAACGCAGTTCATGACATGTTTATTGACAGCGTCTCGTGAAATGCATTTTATTCAGTATAGTTGTAGTAGTGTGACTTTTGCTTCATCGTATACCTTTCTGGCAATTTTATACCGTGTTCTTACCAAATATGAGGATTTTGTGGGTTTTAAGAATTGCTGGTTGACGTCGATCTGATGAGTTTTAAGTACCCTACTGGGCATTAAAATTGCTACACCACGAAGCTGACGTGCTACAGACGCGAAATTTAAGCGACAGGAAGAAGATGCTGTGATATGCAAATGATCAGCTTTCCAGAGCGTTCACACAAGCTTGGTGCCGGTGGCGACATCTACAACGTGCTGACATGAGGAAAGTTTCCAACCGATTTCTCATACACAAACAGCAGTTGACAGGCGTTGCCTGGTGAAACGTTGCTGTGATGCCTCGTGTAAGGAGGAGAAATGCATACCATCACGTTTCTGACTTTGATAAAGGTCCGATTGTAGCCTATTGCTATTGCGGTTTATCGTATCGTGACATTTCTCCTCGTTCGGTCGAGATCCAATGACTGTTAGCAGAATATGGAATCAGTGGGTTCTGGAGGGTAATACGGAACGCCGTGCTGGATCCCAACTACCTCGTATCACTAGCAGTCGAGATGACAGGCATCTTATCCGCATGGCTGTAACGGATCCTGCAGCCACGTCTCGATCCCTGAGTCAACAGATGGGGACGTTTGCAAGACACCAACCATCTGCACGAACAGTTCGACAACGTTTGCAGCAGCATGGACTATAAGCTCGGCGACCATGGCCACGGTTACCCTTAACGCTGCATCACAGACAGGAGAACCTGCGATGGTGTACTCGACGACGAACCTGGGTGCACGAATGGCACAACGTAATTTTTTCGGATGAATCCAGGTTCTGTTTACAGCATCATAATGGTCGCATACGTGTTTGGCGACACAGCGGTGAACACACATTGGAAGCGTGTATTCGTCATCGCCATACTGGCGTATCAGCCGGCGTGATGGTATGGGGCGCCATTGGTTACATGTCTCGATCACCTCTTGTTTGCATTGACAGCACTTTGAACAGTGGACGTTATATTTCAGATGTGTTACGACCCGTGGCGCTACCCTTCATTCGATCCCTGCGAAATCCTACATTTCAGGAGCATAATGCACGACCGCATTTTGCAGGTCCTGTACGGGCCTTTCTGGTGGCCGAGCAACTGGCTCGTCACAATACGCCAGTCACTATTCTTGATGAACTGTGGTATCGTGTTGAAGCTGCATGGGCAGCTGTACCTGCACACACCATCTAAACTCTGTTTGACTCAATGCCCAGGCGCATCAAGGCCATTATTACGGCCAAAGGTGTTGGTTCTGGGTACTGATTTCTCAGGATCTATGCACCCAAACTGCGTGAAAATGTAATCACATGTCAGTTGTAGTATAATATATGTGTCCAATGTCCAATGTGGCTCGAGACTCCTGGCAAATGTAGGTGCATACTAATACATTTGTTGTGTTATCGACTTGGGGTCCTTGTTATTTAGAAGGCTTTGATTTAGTATTGAGCCATTCCAGAAGAGGTCATTTAACAACTACTTTTTCGCTTACAGATACTACTCCTTTTTGCATCGACATGGGTTTCTACTTTGTAGTCTGATTGATTGTCGCGATCTCACTCTACTTTTGACCTTTGACACCAACACACTAACTTTTATGGTACAGCTTCCTTTGTGTTAGTTTTCCTGTTTGGGTGTGTTTCGTCAGTCTATAAATAGGTCGATAGTACGATACCTTTTATCACCAAGGGAATAGCAACTCAGAGTTTCGGAGGAGACTTTGGTTAATATGGTATTTGGGGTTACTTGTTCGTCCCACCCTAGTATTTACCCGCCGATTAATTGATGTTTAAGTGACACCAAGGCACACGTCTTATTTTTTGTTTGTTTGGAGTATAACATTATGCCCTCTAGTATTCCTCGCAGGTCCTTTACTTACCGTTATTTACTTAGTAATTTGTCAGTCGTTGGGTTTTGTCTCTGGTTGCTTTTTTGATATTGTGAAAAATAATTCCGGTGTATCACTGGTGTTGATAATGTACTTAGGTGGTAAATGTGTTGACTATTGTATTGTCCAAAGTTCATATCGCAACGTTTTAATTTGAATTACGATAGTTTTTCCTCTTCTATGTGAGTTGTGGGTATTTTTAAATACAAAAAAAAAAGAAAAGAATATAAAAATAAAAAAAATTACACAAGGTTTATTCGTTTATGGTTCTGATATTATGTTCGTGATGTTCTACTATAAATTTGTAATTCCAAAATATTTTCCAGGCTAACCCGTATTAGTATATATTACGCGTTTTGTGCTTTTTTCCCTGCACAGATACTCTTATTGAGGCAGCTTATTGCTTTTTGTAGGTATTATTATCATTTTTTATTGTTACACTTCATTTTCTCCAATGTCAACTGTAGTATACCTCGGCATAAACGAAGTTTTTAGCAAGCAAGAACCTAAAGACGGCATCAATGAGATGCCGAAACTGATCGTATTAAAAGACAACTTCTGAAAACATACAGTTGTTTGGTAATTTTGCTTTGAGAAACATATGTCTGTAGTTTCAGCTCGCAATACTAACTTCACTCTGTACTTCTTCTTGTCTCTGATTTTTTTTTTACAGATAAGGGATTCCTCAAGATGACAGATGACAGAAAAAGAAGCAAGAGTCGATATAGAGGAGATAGGCGATCTAGTATTTGAGAGAGATTTGGAAGACAACGTCAAGTAAAGCACCAGATATAGGTAATATTGCATCAGAAGTTCCAGAATCATTGGGGGAAGTGGCAACAAAACGCCTATTACTTTGGTGTGTAGACTGTACTAGTCTGGCGTTGTACCATCAGACTTTCGAAATAATGTCATGTACACAGTTCCAAAGATTGCAAGAACTTGCAAGTGCGAGGATTATTTCAGAATCAGGCTAACAGCTCATGCATCCATGTTATTTGCAAGAATAATATACAGAAGAATGGAAAAGAAGATTGAAGATGCGATAGATTACGATCAGTCTGACTTTAGGAAGAAAAGGCATGGAAGAGGTAGTTCTGACGTTGCGGTTGATAATGGAAGTAAGACTAAAGAAAAACCAAAACACTTTCATAGGATCTATCGACCTGGAAAAATAGTTGTACAGTGCAACGAGCTGCAAGATGTCCTAAATTCTGTGGTTGACAGGGATAAGCTATAGGGGGAGACGGTTAATACAAAATATATGCAAGAGCGAAGAGAGAATAATGAGAGTGGACGACCAATAACAAAGTGCTTTGATTAGAAAAGATGTAAGACAAAGATGTAGTCTTTCGCTCCTACTGTTCAATCTGTTCATCGAAGGAACAATGATGGAATGAAAAGGAAGGTTCAAGAGTGAGATTACAATTCAAGGTTAAAGGACATCAATGATGAGATTAGCTGATAACATCGCTATCCTGAGTTTAAGTGAAGAAGAATCATACGATCTGCGGAATGGAATGAACAGTCGAATGAGTACAGAATACGGACTGAGAATAAGTCGAAGAAAGACGAAAGGAACGAGAAGTAGCATAAATGAGTTTAGAGAGAAATTTAACATAAGAATTTATGATCACGAAGTAGATGAAGTTAAGGAATTCAGATAGAAAGGTACGGATGTAGCCGATGACTAACGGAGCAAGGAGCACATCAGAAGCAGACTAGGACTGGCAAAAAGTCTGTTCCTGATCGGGATAAGTCTATTAATATCAAACATAGACCCTAATCTGAGGAAGACATTTCTGAGAAGGTAGGTTTGGAGCACAGCATTTCATGATAGTGAAACATGGACTATGGGAAAAATGGAATAGAAGAGAATTGAAGCATTTGAGATGTGGTGCTACAGACATACGTTGAAAATTGTGTGGACTGATAAAGTAAGTAAGGAGGAAATTGTGCGTAGAATCAGAGAGGGAAGGAATATGTGCAAAACACTGACAAGGAGAAGAGACAGGATGATAGGACATCTGTTAAGATGCCAGAGAATGACTTCCTTGGTACTAGAGGGAGTTTTAGAGGAAGAAACTACAGAGGAAGCCAGAGACTGGAATACATCCAGCAAATAATTGAGAACGTAGGTTTTGCATGTGCTACTCGGAGGTGGAGAGGTTGGCAGACGAAATAAAAAAAAAACAAGTTTTCGAGGAAGTTTCCAGGTAACACAGTCATCCTTTGTCCAGTTGCGTCGCCCTTCACACCCCTCAATCGTCGGGAAGCGACAGCAGCAAAGTGTTTTTTACAAGGAGATGCCGGATTGTTATCTTCAATTCCTTTTAACTAACTGCCTACGCACATTGTGGCAGCCACACCTCTGGTAGAAATTTGGAACGGACGCGTGATTCCTTCCGATTTTACATTTTTAGCACCACCTTCCACGCTGCTCGATGGTCCCTGTTCCTCAGTACATGAGGTCTGATCTCAGTTTCTCTGTGTTGGCTTCTTTCCGTTTCCGCTTCGCAGTTACGTCACCAAGATTTGACTTCGTAGTTTCAGCATAGTTGAAATATACTTGTTGGATTTGTTACTTGGATGACAGCCAATGACTAGTCCACACTGGAAGTCATTGAGTTTCCCTGACCGACCCACTCTGCCGATACTCCTTCTCTACTGACAACACTACACGCTCCGATCCCTTGTATGAAGGCTGGTTAGTCGTTCGCGACAAATAGTGGTCAATTCCTCGTTCGTGGCATCTAGTGATCAATTCCGCTTTACATTAGTGTGACTGGGTACTTAAGATCATTGATGGATGTATGATGATGTAAGATGCTCTGCGGTTTGTAAATACACTTCTGACCATTAAAATTGCTAAATAAAGAAGAATTCCAGATGATAAACGAGTATTCATTGGATAAATATATTATACTAGAACTGACATGTGATTACATTTTCACGCAATTTGGGTGCATAGATCCTGAGAAATCAGTACCGAGAACAACCACCTCTGGCCGCAATAACGGCCTTGATACACCTGGGCATTGAGTCAAACAGAGCTTGGATGGCGTGTACAGGTACAGCTGCCCATGCAGCTTCAACACGATACCACTGTTCATCAAGAGTAGTGACTGACGCATTGTGACGAGCCAGTTGCTCGCCCACCATTCGCCAGAAGTTTTCAATTGGTGAGAGATCTGGAGAATGTGCTGGCCATGGCAGCAGTCGAACATTTTCTGTATCCGGAAACGCCAGTACAGGAACTGCAACATGCGGCCGTGCATTATCCTGCTGAAATGTAGGGTTTCGCAGGGATTGAATGAAGGATAGAGCCACGGGTCGTAACACATTTGAAATGTAACGTCCACTGTTCAAAGTGTAGTCAATGTCAACAAGAGGTGACAGAGACGTGTAACGAATGGCACCCCATACCATCACGTCGGGTGACACGCCAATATGGCGATGACGAATACACGCTTCCATTGTGCGTTCACAGCGATGTCGCCAAAAACGTATGCGACCATCATGATGCTGTAAACAGAACCTGGATTCATCCGAAAAAATTACGTTGTGCCATTCGTGCACCCAGGTTCGTCGTCGAGTACACCATCGCAGGTGCTCCTGTCTGTGATGCAGCGTCAAGGGTAGCCGCTGCCATGGTCTCCAAGCTGATAGTCCTTGCTGCTGTAAAACGTCGTCGAACTATTCGTGCAGATGGCTGTTGTCTTGCAAAACGTCCCTATCTGTTGACTCAGGGATCGAGACGTGGCTGCACGATCCGTTACAGCCATGCGGATAAGATGGCTGTCATATCGACTACTAATGATACGAGGCCGTTGGGATCCAGCAGTGCGTTTCTTATCTCCTGACCCCACCGATTCCATATTCTGCTATCAGGCATTTCTCCTCCATACACGAGGCATCACAACAACGTTTCACCAGGCAACGCCGGTCAATCTGTTGGCTACTTTCCTCATGTCAGCACGTTGTAGGTGCTTGTGTGAATGCTCTGAAAAGCTAATCCTTGGCATGTCACAGCATCTTCTTCCTGTCGGTTAAATTTCGCGTCAGTAGCACGTGATGTTCGTGGTGTAGCCATTTTAATGACCAGTAGTGTATTTGTTAAAGAAGATTTTTCTGTTCACCAGGACCTGAATGTAAAATGCACGGTTTCCAGACTGACGACGGGTTTCTAGCATGAACCACCAGTACGGTAATTAAATATTTTTCCTGAAGCTCATGGCGTACAGAAAGATTTCTTTAAACTTTTGGTCAGTTGGTGTATGGCTCGTCATTGTCCGTCTGAAACATGACACGCAAAGTTACTTGTAAGGAGTGGCGAAGAGGGTAGGCGTGATGAAAGGCTCAAGCAGTAGCTCCGGCACTTTTAAATCTCATTTAGGTAGCGGCTGCTATTCAAATCACCCTCATTTTACTGTATAATATCCAAAGACTGCCTTCAGAGGGATCTCAAACAAGGAGGCTTGGCGAGTTCCGCCTATGTCGCTGGACGAGCGATGGTGCCTGATTTCGGTACCGCGTAACACGTATCAACTAGCAATATAGGACTGTACCAACGGTGGTAAGAAAGCACTGTCTTTTCCATGTGGCACGTCAGCTGAACAGTACAACATAGCAGCGCCAAATATAGCGCACACTACAAAGTTGTATGCGATGCTGGCACGTAAAGGTCATTAAATGTGTACCACATTAGTATTAAATGAAACCAGATCAATAGGAAATTGAAAAATCTTGATCACTTTCAAAGCTCTACAAGCATATCAACGATATGTTCTGTATTTTTGCATGAGCTTAAAAATTTTGTAATTTGGTTTTCTGTCCTGTAGGATGATTTGAAAATGGGTCATCGAGAAATAAAAAAACTGAAATTTGCAACTCTGGCTGGTTTTTTATTGAACTGACTTATCGTTACTTAACTACAAATCCTCCAAGCTGGGATTCATTCCGAATTCTCTTCATAGGTTTTCGCAAATGTTAGTGTCATAAAAAGATTGTGGGGCCTATGTGTAATGTTCCGCCCATGACACAACCTCTAAGCTGGATTGCAGAAGAATGAGGATGGAAATCAGTCGTATTGTTTCAAAGGAACATAACTGTGTTCGCCTTAAGTGGTCCAGAAAATCAAGAAAAACACAAAACTGAATGGCAACGCAGAATTCTGAAGGACGCTTTCCTGATTGTGAGTCCGGTGTCTTGTCAGTGCGTGACGTTAGCCGGTTATTCTGGAACCGACCGTAGTCACAGGTTCTCCGGTCATGAACAGAAAAGCTCTGAATGAAAACTAATGGCTAAAAAGACTTCTTTACAGACTCAATGTTTCCTTGAAGTTTGGTCAAACCTTTTTGTTACACCCTGTACAGGCGGAATGAATGCAATTATGACATTCAATTTACGGAATTATGATAAAGGTTTTCCACACTTTATTCTAATCACAGAATTTGTGGTGATAAAGCAAATTTTCTGTACACTTGTGCTTTTTTTTGTCATCAGTCTACTGACTGGTTTGATGCGGCTCGCCACGAATTCCTTTCCTCTGCTAATCTCTTCATCTCAGAGTAGCACTTTCAACCTACGTCCTCAATTATTTCCTTGACGTATTCCAATCTCTGTCTTCCTCTACAGTTTTTGCCCTCTACATCTCCCTCTAGTCCCATGGAAGTCATTCCGTCATGTCTTAGCAGATGTCCTATCATCCTGACCCTTCTCCTTATCAGTGTTTTCCACATATTCCTTTCCTCTCCGATTCTGCGTAGAACCTCCTCATTCCTTACCTTATCAGTCCACCTAATTTTCAGCACTCGTCTATAGCACCACATCTCAAATGCTTCGATTCTCTTCTGTTCCGGTTTCCCCACAGTCCATGCTTCACTACCATACAATGCTGTACTCCAGACGTACATCCCTAGAAATTTCTTCCTCAAATTAAGGCCGGTATTTGATATTAGTAGACTTCTCTTGGCCAGAAGTGCCTTTTTTACCATAGCGAGTCTGCTTTTGATGTCCTCCTTGCCCCGTCCGCCATTGGTTATTTTACTGCCTAGGTAGCAGAATTCCTTAACTTCATTGACTTCGTGACCATCAATCCTGATGTTAAGTTTCTCGCTGTTCTCATTTCTACTACTTCTCATTACCTTCGTCTTTCTCCGATTTACTCTCAAACCATACTGTGTACTCATTAGACTGTTCATTCCGTTCAGCAGATCATTTAATTCTTCTTCACTTTCACTCAGGATAGCAATGTCATCAGCGAATCGTATCATTGATATCCTTTCACCTTGTATTTTAATTCCACTCCTGAACCTTTCTTTTATTTCGATCATTGCTTCCTCGATGTACAGATTGAAGAGTAGGGGCGAAACGCTACAGCCTTGTCTGACTCATTTCTTAATACGAGCACTTCGTTCTTTATCGTCCACTCTTTTTATTCCCTCTTGGTTGTTGTACGTATTGTATATGACCCGTCTCTCCCTATAGCTTACCCCTACTTTTTTCAGAATCTCGAACAGCTTGCACCATTTTATATTGTCGAACGCTTTTTCGAGGTCGACATATCCTATGAAAGTGTCTTGATTTTTCTTTAGCCTTGCTTCCATTAGTAGCCGTAACGTCAGGATTGCCTCTCTCGTGCCTTTACTTTTCCTAAAGCCAAACTGATCGTCACCTAGCACATTCTCAATTTTATTTTCCATTCTTCTGTATAAAATACTTGTAAGCAGCTTCGATGATTGAGCTGTTAAGCTGATTGTGCCGCCTTCGGAATTGTGTGGATGATGCTTTTCCGAAAGCACACTTGTGCTACTAGTAACAAAAAATGGCGCGTTCAATTACAGTGTCACCCACGTTCGTTTTGAAATTTCTTGGTCACTTGAGTGGAGTTTTGGAAATATTCCTATCGACAGCAGAGATCGTTCGTTTCGTTTTTGTGCCATTATGATAGTTAATCTTTGAAAGGTCCTCCAGAGGTGTAACATTGTGAGAATCAATGCAAAAGATTTTTAAAAAGTAGTTATGCCTTATATTATCAGGAATGGAGGAAGCGTTCTTTATATAATTTGTTTACTATTATCATTTATTACAAAATTTTAATGTCTCGATCTCATTTACAGAAGACAGTTAAAATATGATGAGTAGCTGCTTTCGGCTGTTAAGTGACACTACTTTTAGTTTGTGCACATGTTAAATGTCGGTTGAACACAAACTGGATGTACCAGTAGTAATCATCATCCAATGACATGCACGTGTGTAGAAAGCAATACGAATAATTAATTTAGTCCTAACAGCAACAGCAAAATAAGCCGGGCCGTACACGACACTAGCACGAGACGCAGGTTGAATAGACTGGTTCTATCAGTAAAATGACATCAATCATTAACTAGCAATTTTTTACGCTGAACCTGCTTTTTACACAACTCAAGTTAGAGACTGGTGTTATTCTACTGATACAACCAGTTTGTTCAACATGTGTCTCGTAAGAATAAGGTTTACAACCTAGCTCAGTTTTGCTGTTGGTATTAGCATCAAATATCTTATTCGTGTTTGCTTTTTACGCAAATGCGTATCATCGCATAATAAGTGCTACTGATACATCCAGCTTGCGTTCATCCCGCATTTAATATGTGCATGATCTGCAGATAGTTGTTACCTATAAACGAAACTAGCTAATCATTATTTTCGTTGGCTTATACAGGGTGTACAGAAATTAAAGTTATAAAGCTTGTAGAGGCTAGCAAATGCATAATATTTTGAACAGGAAGCCATGTCCGGAAAGGTACCATTTCCGTTCTACGACGTTTTCAATACACATATCGTTAACAGCCGCTGTGGAAAAGATAAATCTCGGAGCTGGTTCTGCTTGTATGCAGTAGGGTAGATACAGTAGGATATGTTCTACGTCAGTTGGTCACCTGGTGTCACTTAACATCGTATGCAAAGTTTAATTTACGAGACACGTGTAGAGACACACGCAGATTGCTGGCACGAGTTCGGGCGACTACACTAGAAACTGACTCCGCCCGGTTAGCCGTTCGATCTAACGCACGGCTTTCCGGATTAGGAAGGAGCGCCTGGTCCCCGGCACGAATCCGCCCGACGGACTTGGGTTGAGGTCCGGTGAGCCGACCAGCCTATGAATGGATTTTAGGCACTTTTCCAAGTGCCTCGGCGAATGAGGGCTGGTTCCCTTTATTCCGCCACCGCTACGCTATGTCGACGATTGCTGCGCAAACAAGTTCTCCACGTAAGCGTACACCACGATTCCTCTACCACGCAAACATGTTACACTTGCCTGGTGTGAGGGGGGGGGGTGTCCACCGGGGGCCGAATCGCACAATAACCCTGAAAGAGTGCGGAGGGGTGAAGTGGACTGCGGTAGTCGTCGTACAGTTGTGGACCACAGCGGCTGCGGTGGGGACGGAGCCTCTCCGCCATTTCTAGGCCCCCGGTTAACGTACAACACACCGGAAACTGAAGAAACAGCAGGAGGGATGGAATGTGTGTACCAGAACATGCATTGTATGTACAGTGTCTATGACAAAGTTGCTGATCAGCACATCCAGCCGTGTTGTAGTGCATGAGTACTGTTCCGTACTTACAGTATGCGGGAATAATGCAAACATGCAATGTTTAAGTGATAATACAAACAAATGTGCTTATGTAATAAATGGACGTTTCGTTATGTTTCCTTTCGAACTGTTACCTAACAATTGTACTACGTCACGCCTAATTAATTTCCTGAAGCAGAAGTGGACGAGTTAAACTTTTGAAGTGCAACCGTCATAGAACGGAAACGTTACGTTTCCGGATATGTATTCCTGCTCAAAATATTATACTGGAGTACCAAAGAAACTGGTATAGGCATGTGTATTCAAATACAGAGATATGTAAACAGGTAGAATACGGTGCTGCGGTCGGCAACGCCTATATAAGAGACGAGGTGTCAGGCGCAGTTGTTAGATAGGTTACTGCTGCTACAATGGCAAGTTATCAAGATTTACGTGAGTTTGAACGTGATGTTATAGTCAGCGAACGAGCGATGGAACACAGCATCTCCAAGGTTCAAAAATGGTTCAAATGGCTCTCAGCACTATGGGACTTAGCATCTCATGTCATCAGTCCCCTAGAACTTAGAACTACCTAAATCTAAATAATCTAAGCACATCACACACATCCATGCCCAAGGCAGGATTCGAACCTGCCACCGTTGCAGTCGCGCTGTTCCAGACTGAATCGCGCCCGGCTCTCCAAGGTAGCGATGAAGTGGGGATTTTCCGGTACGATCATTTCACGAGTGTGCCGTAAATTTCAGGAATCTGATAGAACATCAAATCTACGACGTCGCTGCGGCTGGAAAAAGATACTGCAAGAACGGGTCCCACGACGACTGAAGAGAATCGTTAGGACAGGACAGAAGTGCAACCTTTGTACAAATTGCTGCAAATTTCAATGCTGGGCCACCAACAAGTGTCAGCGTGCGAACCATTCAACGGAATATCATCGATATGGGCTTTCGGAGCCGGAAGCTCACACGTTTACCTTTGATGACTGCATGACACAAATCTTTACGCCTCGCCTGGGCCCGTCAACACCGACATTGGAATGTTGCTTGGTCGGACGAATCCCGTTTCAAATTGTATCGGGCTGATGGACATGTACAGGTATGGAGAGTACCTCATGAATCCATGGACTTTTCGACGCCGGGCTGGCCGAGCGGTTTCGGCGCTACAGTCTGGAACGGCGCGACCGCTACGGTCGCATGTTCGAATCGTGCCTCGGTCATGGATGTGTGTGATGTGCTTAGGTTAGTTAGGTTTAAGTAGTTCTAGTTCTAGGGGACTGATGACCTCAGAAATTAAGTCCCATAGTGCTCAGAGCCATTTGAACTCTTCATGACAGCAGGGGACTGTTCAAGCTTGTGGAGGCACTGTATTTTATTTGGGGCGTGTGCAGTTGGAGTGATATGGGACCCCTGATACATCTAGATACGACTATGAAAGGAGACACACACGTAAGCATCCTGTCTGATCACGTGCATCCATTCATGTCCATTGTGAATTCCGACGGACTTGAGCAATTCCAGCAGGACAGTGCGACAGCCCACACGTCCTGAATTGCTACAGAATGACTCCAGAAACACTTTTCTGAGTCTGAAGACTTCCGCTGGCCACCCAACTCTCCAGACACGAACAGTATTGAGCATATCTGGGATGCCTTGCAAGGTGCTGTTGAGATCTCCATCCCTCGTACTCTTACGGATTTATGGACAGCACTCCAGGATTCATGGCGTCAGGTCCCTTCAGCACTACTTCAGACGTTAGTCGAGTCCGTGCCGCAACGTCTTGCGGCACTTCCGCGTGCTCGCGGGGGTCTTACACGATATTAGGCAGGTGTACCAGTTTCTTTCGCTTTTCAGTGAATGTACCATCTCTCCTCTACAAGACATGTGAGTCTGAAGCAGGTATTTCGGAACACCGTGTAGAAACGCGATCAAGACGTTAAATATTATTGTAACATTTTTTCATTTAATTTTATCTAGGCTGAAATAAAAGAAGAAATAAATAGGAGAAGTGAAATTTCGAATATGTGTTGATACACAAATCTCTTCCGGCAGCTACTTTAGCTGACGCATTGCATACTGAATGAGGAAGGTTGAACTGTCCCAGTTCGTATCACAGCGGAACGGGCAGGTGGTGCGTTGTGGCGGTGTGCCGGCCGAGTGCGTTGCGTGACAGGCGTGCGCACGGAGGATAATGCAGCCGGCCGCTGTGGGGCCTAACGGTGCCGTCCCAGGGCCCGGCGGGCGCTCCATTTTACAGCCTCCCTCCCGGCATTAGGTGGCATTATGGCCGCTACTATACCGTAATTGGGCCGACGGGCCGGTATGTGGGCTAATGGTGGGCTACACCTGCACAGCACCGACACTGCGGGGACAGGACTTCATCGTATCCCGACCTTCGCCACGTTTGAGTAATCTTTGCATGTCGAACTAAATCTGTATTAGCTGCAACCTCCCTGAAGTAGCGTCCATAATCTCTACACAACTTGCAGTGATTACACAGTGACTTAGATATGCAAAATGAATTCTACATCTACATCTACATCCATACTCCGCAAGCCACCTGACGGTGTGTGGCGGAGGGTACCTTCAGTACCTCTATCGGTTCTCCCTTCTATTCCAGTCTCGTATTGTTCGTGGAAAGAAGGATTGTCGGTATGCCTCTGTGTGGGCTCTAATCTCTCTGATTTTATCCTCATGGTCTCTTTGCGAGATATACGTAGGAGGGAGAAATATCCTGCTCGACTCCTCGGTGAAGGTATGATCTTGAAATTTCAACTAAAGCCCTTACCGAGCTACTGAGGGTCTCTCCTGCAGAGTCTTCCACTGGAGTTTGTCTATCATCTCCGTCACGCTTTCTCGATAACTAAATGATCCTGTAACGAAGCGCGCTGCTCTCCGTTGGATCTTCTCTATCTCGTCTATCAACCCTATCTGGTACTGCTGAGCAGTATTCAAGCAGTGGGCGAACAATCGTACCTGTAACCTACTTCCTTTGGTTTCGGATGGCATTTCCTTAGGATTCTTCCAATGAATCTCAGTCTAGCATCTGCTTTACCGACGATCAACTTTATTTGATCATTCCATTTTAAATCACTCCTAATGCGTACTCCCAGATAATTTATGGAATTAACTGCTTCCAGTTGCTGACCTGCTCTTTTGTAGCTAAATGATAAAGGAACTATCTTTCTGTGTATTCGCAGCACATTACACTTGTCTACATTGAGATTCAATTGCCGTTCCCTGCACCATGTGTCAATTCGCTGCAGATCCTCCTGCATTTCAGTACAATTTTCCATTGTTACAACCTCTCGATATACCACAGCATCATCCGCAAAAAGCCCCAGTGAACTTCCGATGTCATCCACCAGGTCATTTATGTATATTGTGAATAGCAACGGTCCTACGACACTCTCCTGCGGCACACCTGAAATCAATCTTCGGAAGACTTCTCTTCATTGAGAATGACATGCTACGTTTTGTTATCTATGGAACTCTTCAATCCAATCACACAATTGGTCTGATAGTCCATATGCTCTTACTTTGTTCATTAAATGACTGTGGGGAATTGTATCGAACGCCTTGCGGCAGTCAAGAAACACGGCACCTACCTGGGAACCCGTGTCTATAGCCATCTGAGTCTTGTGGACAAATAGCGCGAGCTGGGTTTCACACGATCGTCTTTTTCGAAACCCATTCTGATTGCTACAGAGTAGTTTTCTAGTCTCCAGGAAAGTCATTATACTCGAACATAATACGTGTTCCAAAATTCTACAACTGATCGACGTTAGAGATATAGGTCTATAGTCCTGCACATTTGTTCGACGTCCCTTCTTGAAAACAGAGATGACCTGTGCCCTTTTCCAATCCTTCGGAAGGCTACGCTTTTCTAGAGACCTACGGTACTCCGCTGCAAGAAAGGGGTCAAGTTCATTCGCGTACTCTGTGTAAAATCGAACTGATATCCCATCAGGTCCAGCGGCCTTTCCTCTTTTGAGCGATTTTAATTGTTTCTCTATCCCTCTGTCGTCTATTTCGATATTTACCATTTTGTCATCTGTCGACAACATAGAGAAGGAGAAACAATCGCTTTATCAGATTCAAAATTGTTCAAATGGCTCTGAGCACTAACATCTGAGGTCATCAGTCCCCTACAACTTGTTGTTGTTGTTGTGGTCTTCAGTCCTGAGACTGGTTTGATGCAGCTCTCCATGCTACTCTATCCTGTGCAAGCTTCTTCATCCCCCAGTACCTACTGCAACCTACATCATTCTGAATCTGCTTGGTGTATTCATCTCTTGGTCTCCCTCTACAATTTTTACCCTCCACGCTGCCCTCCAATACTAAATTGGTGATCCCTTGATGCCTCAAAACATGTCCTACCAACCGATCCCTTGTTCTGGTCAAGCTGTGCCACAAACTTCTCTTCTGCCCAATCCTATTTAATACTTCCTCATTAGTTACGCGATCTACCCATCTAATCTTCAGCATTCTTCTGTAGCACCACATTTCGAAAACTTCTATTCTCTTCTTGTGCAGACTAGGTATCGTCCATGTTTCACTTCCATACATGGCTACACTCCATACAAATACTTTCAGAAAAGACTTCCTTTCACTTAAATCTATACTCGATGTTAACAAATTTCTCTTCTTCAGAAACGCTTTCCTTGCCATTGCCAGTCTACATTTTATATCCTCTCTACTTCTACCATCATCAGTTATTTTGCTCCCCAAATAGCAAAACTCCTTTACTACCTTAAGTGTCTCATTTCCTAATCTAATTCCTTCAGCATCACCCGACTTAATTCGACTACATTCCATTATCCTCGTTTTGCTTTTGTTGATGTTCATCTCATATACTCCTCTCAAGACACTGTACATTCCATTCAGCTGCTCTTCCAAGTCCATTGCTGTCTCTGGCAGAATTACAATGTCATCGGCGAACCTCAAAGTTTTTATTTCTTCTCCATGAATTTTAATACCTATTCCGAATTTTTCTTTTCTTTCCTTTACTGCTTGCAAATATACAGATTGAATAACAACGGTGAGAGGCTACAACCCTGTCTCACTCCCTTCCCAACTACTGCTTCCCTTTCATGTCCCTCAACTCTTATAACTGCCATCTGGTTTCTGCACAAATTGTAAATAGCCTTTCGCTCCCTGTATTTTACCCCTGCCACCTTTAGAATTTGAAAGAGAGTATTCCAATCAATATTGTCAAAAGCTTTCTCTAAGTCTACAAATGCTAGAAACGTAGGTTTGCCTTTCCTTAATCTTTCTTCTAAGATAAGTCGTAAGGTCAGTATTGCCTCACGTGTTCCAGTATTTCTACGGATTCCAAACTGATCTTCCCCGAGGTCGGCTTCTACTAGTTTTTCCATTCGTCTATAAAGAATTCGTGTTAGTATTTTGAAGCTGTGGCTTATTAAACTGATAGTTCGGTAATTTTCACATCTGTCAACACCAGCTTTCTTTGGGATTGCAATTATTATATTCTTCTTGAAGTCTGAGTGTATTTCGCCTGTTTCATCCGTCTTGCTCACCAGATGGTAGAGTTTTGTCAGGACTGGCTCTCCCAAGGCCGTCAGTAGTTCCAAAGGAATGTTATCTACTCCGGGGGCCTTCCTTCCACTCAGGTCTTTCAGTGCTCTGTCAAACTCTTCACGCAGAATTGTATCTCCCATTTCATCTTCATATACATCCTCTTCCATTTCCATAATATTGTCCTCAAGTACATGGCCCTTGTATAGACCCTCTATATATTCCTTCCACCCTTCGGCTTTCCCTTCTTTGCTTAGAACTGGATTTCCATCTGAGCTCTTGATGTTCATACAAGTGGTTTTCTTATCTCCAAAGGTCTCTTTAATTTTCCTGTAGGCAGTATCTATCTTACCCCTAGTGAGATAAGCCTCTACATCCTTACATTTGTCCTCTAGCCATCCCTGCTTAGCCATTTTGCACTTCCTATCGATCTCATTTTTGATACTTTTGTATTCCTTTTGCCTGCTTCATTTGCTGCATTTCTATATTTTCTCCTTTCGTCTATTAAATTCAATATTTCTTCTGTTACCCAAGGATTTCTATTAGCCCTCCTCTTTTTACCTACTTTATCGTCTGCTGCCTTCACTACTTCATCCCTCAAAGCTACCCATTCTTCTTCTACTGTATTTCTTTCCCCTGTTCCTGTCAATTGCTCCCTGATGCTCTCCCTGAAACTCTGTACAACCTCTGGTTCTTTCAGTTTATCCAGGTCCCATCTCCTTAAATTACCATATTTTTGAAGGTTCTTCAGTTTTAATCTACAGGTCATAACCAATAGATTGTGGTCAGAGTCCACATCTGCCCTGGATATGTCTTACAACTTAAAACCTGGTTCCTAAATCTCTGTCTTACCATTATATAATCTATCTGATACCTTTTAGTATCTCCAGGGTTCTTCCATGTATACAACATTCTTTCATGATTCTTAAACCAAGTGTTAGCTATGATTAAGTTGTGCTCTGTGCAAAATTCTACTAGGCGGCTTCCTCTTTCATTTCTTAACCCCAATCCATATTCACCTACTATGTTTCCTTCTCTCCCTTTTCCTACACTCGAATTCCAGTCACCCATGACTATTAAATTTTCGTCTCCCTTCACTATATGAATAATTTCTTTTATTTCATAGTACATTTCTTCAATTTCTTCGTCATCTGCAGAGCTAGTCGGCATATAAACTTGTACTACTGTAGTAGGTGTGAGCTTCGTATCTATCTTGGCTACAATAATGCGTTCACTATGCTGTTCGTAGTAACTTACCCGCATTCGTATTTCCTATTCATTATTAAACCTACTCCTGCATTACCCCTATTTGATTTTGTGTTTATAACCCTGTAGTCACCTGACCAGAAGTCTTGTTCCTCCTGCCACCCAACTTCACTAATTCCCACTATATCTAACTTTAACCTATCCATTTCCCTTTTTAAATTTTCTAACCTACCTGCCCGATTAATGGATCTGACATTCCACGCTCCGATCCGTAGAACGCCAGTTTTCTTTCTCCTGATAACGACATCCTCTTGAGAAGTCCCCGCCCGGAGATCCGAATGGGGAACTATTTTACCTCCGGAATATTTTACCCAAGAGGACGCCATCATCATTTAATCATACAGTAAAGCTGCTTGTCCTCGGGAAAAATTACGGCTGTAGTTTCCCCTTGCTTTCAGCCGTTCGCAGTACCAGCACAGGAAGGCCGTTTTGGTTAATGTTGCAAGGGCAGATCAGTCAATCATCCAGACTGTTGCCCCTGCAACTACTGAAAAGGCTGCTGCCCCTCTTCAGGAACCACACGTATATCTGGCTTCTCAACAGATACCCCTCCGTTGTGTTTGTACCTACGGTACGGCTATCTGTATCACAGAGACACGCAAGCCTCCCCACCAACTGCAAGGTCCATGGTTCATGGGGAGGGGGGGGGGGGGGATGGCAAGAACTTAGAACTACTTAAACCTAACTAACCTAAAGATATCACACACATCCATGCGCGAGGCAGGATTCGAAAGTGCGACCGTAGCGGTCGTGCGCTTCCAGACTGATGCGCCTAGAACCTCTAGGCCACACCGGCCGGCTTTATTAGATTCACGCACATTCCTGATGCTATAGTGATGAAAATTCTTCTGGGTATTATGCCGTGTCATTGCTAAAAACTAACAATAATAAATTAAACCGACGTTTCGGCTGAATTGCAACGGCCTTCCTCAGGGCACGACTGGTTTTGCATGGGCATAGGTGCTTCTATTTATTACAGACTATCGATGTCTGACGTCACTGTTGTAAAACTTTTAATTGGCCCTCTAATATGATTGGTTAGTCATGCCGTAAGGGAAGGTTAGATTTAGATTAGAGTCACTTTCATTCCAATTGATCCGTAGTGAGGAGGTCCTCCAGGATATGGAACATGTCAGAAAAACAACAGTACATGACAAATATTTACAACTAAAACAAATAAGCTAATCTACAATTCCACAGGTCCCAAGTGGAATGATCGTCATTTTTTAATGAACACTTTATGAAAGTCATTTTACAAATACTAGTGCACTGAATTTAAAATAAAAAAGTTTTTATTTATTTAGAAGGTAATAAACATGTAATACAATTACTATAATACTTATTTACAATGAACACATTACTGCACTGAAATGGTGCAGAAGTTAGATAGTACTTACACATACACACACACATTTACAATGAACACATTACTGCACTGAAATTGTGCAGAAGTTATATATATATATATATATATATATATATATATATATATATATATATATATATATATAAGTTGCTTTTACTGAAAAATTCATCAATGGAGTAGAAGGAGTTGGCCACGAATAAATCCTTTAGGCTTCTCTTAAACTGAATTTCATTGGTTGTTAAGCTTTTTATGGCTGCTGGCAAGTTATTGAAAATGTGTGTTCCTGAATAATACACACCTTTTTGTACAAGACTAAGTGACTTTAAATCCTTTTGAAGGTTATTCTTATTTCTAGTATTGATTCCGTGAATTCAGCTGTTGGTTTGAAAAAGTGATATATTTTTAATGACAAATTTCATTAAGGGATAAATATATTGGGAAGCAGTAGTTAGTATCCCTAGTTCCCTAAACAGACTTCTGCAGGATGTTCTTGCGTTCACACCTCTGCTCGGTTTTGTGCCCGGAAAACTTAAGCTTCGCTTGATGAATTACCCCAAAAAATAATCCCATATGACACGGAGATGGACATGAGATGGAAAGAAAAAGGCTATTCGTGGATATCCATGTCGTCAACGATTGGTAGCTGTCCGCCAATCAGCGTTCGGCTTCTGGTCGGCAAGTTTTCCTCCTGGTGTGCTGGGAAGTGGACTGACAGTTGCTCTACAGGTGTTTGTGCAGATACGTCTGTGTCCCGTGTAGCTTCTGCCCCGCGACCGCTCGCGGCTCGTTGGACTGGGATGGCCGGCAGCCAGGAAGCTGGGAGTTTGTAGCCGTCTTCTCTGTTGACGTTGTCAGGCTGCTTAATAATTTCGATCGCTTCCCGTATTTTGCGTTCTCGCATCCACGATTCTTTCGCCAGTACTTCCTGGAACCTGATAAGTTGTCCACAGTCACGGTGGTGTTCCCCTATCGTCGATTTATTGTGTAGTTGTAATCGTACATAGCGTTCGGTTGTAGTTTATTATTGTTAGTTTTTAGCAATGACGCGGCATAATACCCATTAGAATTTTAATCACTATGACACCGGCCGCGGAAGCGTACGTTGTTATATTCCTGATGCTGTTGGATTGGTGCCTAAATTCGTAGCGTTTTTGTTTTGCATGTTGGTATTCCGGTTGCTATGTGCTTATTTGTCCATTGTCGTTTTTTTCTTTGTAGTTCACTGTTGCTATTTGAGATTACATGTTGTCATTTGGAGGTAGTGACTGTAGCTGTGGATACTAGAAAATTGAGTGCCAAGTGGAGAATTCGGAACATTTCCAACATATTCTTCTGTCTTGAGTTCCGTGCAGGGAGGCAGCCAGAAACACTTGCGGCGTGTGTGGGGATAATGCCGCTGAACAGACCACGGCGGGAAGGTAGTTTACTCGTCTTAAGGAGAATCGTTTTGACATTAGTGACTCTCCTCATTCAGGAAGACCTTCGAGGTTTGATGAAGACCGTTTAAACGGGTTAATTCACAATGACACCACTACAGTGTACTCGAGGAACTAGCAGATGTGATGAACTGTGATCGTTCTTCCATCACGCGACATTTTCATGCAATGGGGAAGGTTCAAAATTCGAGTGTATGAATGCCGCATGCTGTAACCCAAAATCGCATAAACCAGCGGGTGGCCATATGTGCATCTCTGCTTACACTTCATCAGTTGGCTAGTGAACAACATCGAAAATTCCAATCCTGTATCTTACTGGTGACGAGAAATGGTGTCTCTGTGCTAGCATAAAGAAAGAAAACAAGAAAAAAGAAATGCTTGAGCCCAAACAAAGCAGCAAATCCCCATACAAAGACCGGCGCCCATCCACAAAACGTAACGTTATGCGTCTGGTGGAACAGCGACGGTGTTATGTACGACGAATTGCTTTCGCGAGGTGTAACCATCACTGCTGACATTTATTCTCAACAACTAAGAGGGTTTGCAGACGCAGTCCAAGAACAATAACCAGGAACAATGCGTGATGCGATGCTACTCCACGATAACACCCACGTGCATTCTGCTACAATGGCAGAAAACACTTTACAGGAGTTGGGTTGGGAAGTCATTCCACATCCACCTTATTGATTTAATCTTGCGCCTTCACGTTTTCAACTTTCCACTCTCTATCGAACATTCTTTCCGGATGAAAGTGCACTCCGAACATTGCTCGATGAGTTCTTCGCTTCAGAATCGCATGATTTCTACAGTCGTGGAATGGAAAAGTTACGCTAGTGTTGGCAGAGTGTTCTAAATAACGAAGGAGTTTATATTATTGATGAATGAAGTCTCTTTCATGAGTAACTGTTGCGTTTATTAAACTTATGGGAAAACGCTGCGAACTTATGCAGCAACGCAATAAACTGTTTCGACGTCATCGCACTAAAAGTTAACTGGTATACCCCATTACAGAACCAATTCAGCTTTCACGCCCAAATAAGATTACCATTACTTCGTGGTTGAAGGCGCACCGCTTTTAACGCTACAGTACAGTGCCTCATAATTAAGAAACGTGGCTTCACCGAGAAATAGGCTTCATGTGTGTGCCTTGACATATAATTTCGCTTCGCGGTTACCGAGTGGGTTTGTTTACTCACTAATGCTCCCTTAACTCTCATTCTACTGAGGAACGGGCGCGACTATGATCTATTACGATATTACCATGATCGATGACGAGAGCATCTTGCAAAGGCCGATTCCGAAATGGCGGTAAAGTGGCTTACGCTGTCCACAATGCCTTTTGGCAATAAGCCACTTCCCGTATCTTCGATTAGGGGACGTATGTCGTTCGGTATGATCCACTCTTTTTTTCTGTAACAACAGTCTTCCTGTATCTTTATAGTCTAACAAGCTAATCCGAAAATTCTGCTTGGATACAAAAAGTTTGTGGTCAAATACAGGCCTTCAGTTGCGTGTGTGCTCATTCCCGTCCCTGTGAGTCCAATACGTCCGATATTCAGTGAAACATCATCCCGTCAAATATTATGGCCGTGCAACTCGTTGTTCCCATCACACATTAGCGTATAGAACGTTCTACACTACTGGCCATTAAAATTTCTACACCAATAAGAAATGCAGATGATAAACGGGTATTCATTGGATAAATATATTATACTGGAACTGACATGTGTTTACATATTCACGCAATTTGGGTGTATAGATCCTGAGAAATCAGTACTCAGAACAAACACCTTTGGCCGTAATAACGGCCTTTATACGCCTGGGCATTGAGTCAAACAGAGCTTGGATGGCGTGTACAGGTACAGCTGCCCATGCAGCTTTAACATGATACCACAGTTCATCAAGAGTAGTGACTAGCGTATTGTGACGAGGGAGTTGCTCGGCCACCATAGACCAGACGTTTTCAA
This sequence comes from Schistocerca gregaria, assembly GCF_023897955.1. NCBI lineage: Eukaryota > Metazoa > Arthropoda > Insecta > Orthoptera > Acrididae > Schistocerca > Schistocerca gregaria. Next base: position 494,132,973 of record NC_064924.1, read on the forward strand.
TTGGTGACAGATCTGGAGAATGTGCTGGCCATGGCAGCAGTCGAACATTTTCTGTATCCAGAAAGGCCTGTACAGGACCTGCAACATGCGGTCGTGCATTATCCTGCTAAAATGTATGGTTTCGCAGGCATCGAATGAAGGGTAGAGCCACGGGTCGTAACACATCTGAAATTTAACGTCCACAATTCAAAGTGCCGCCAATGCGAACAAGAGGTGACCGAGACATGTAATGAATGGCATCCCATACCATCACGCCGGGTGATACACCAATATGGCAATGACGAATACGCGCTTCCAATGTGCGTTCACCGCGAGGTCGCCAACACGGATGCGACCATCATGATGCTGTAAACAGAACCTGGATTCATCAGAAAAATGACGTTGTGCCATTCGTTCACCCAGGTTCGTCGTTGAGTACAGCATCGCAGGCGCTCCTGTCTGTGATGCAGCGTCAAGGGTAACCACAGCCATGGTTTCCGAGCTGATAGTCCATGCTGCTGCAAACGTCGTCAAATTGTTCGTGTAGATGGTTGTTTTCTTGCAAACGTCCCCATCTGTTGACAGGGATCGAGACGTGGTTGCACGATCCATTACAGCCATGCGGATAAGACGCCTGTCATATCGACTGCTAGTGATACGAGGCCGTTGGGATCCGTCACGGCGTTCCGTATTATCCTTCAGAACCCACCGATTCCATATTCTGCTAACAGTCATTGGATCTCGACCAACGCGAGCAGCAATGTCGCGATACGATAAACCGCAATCGCGATAGGCTATAATACGAACTTTATCAAAGTCAGAAACGTGATGATACGCATTTCTCCTCCTTACACGAGGCATCACAACAACGTTTCACCAGGCAATGCCAGTCAACTGCTGTTTGTGTATGAGAAATCGGTTGGAAACTTTCCTCATGTCAGCACGTTGTTGGTGTCGCCACCGGTGCCAACCTTGTGTGAATGCTCTGAAAAGCTCCTTTGCATGTCACAGCATCTTCTTCCTGTCGGTTAAATTTCGCGTCTGTAGCACGTCATTTTCGTGGTGTAGCAATTTTAACGGCCAGTAGTGTATTATTGATGGGTGACGTCTCTTTTATGAGTTCTTGTCGCGTTTATTAAACTTATGGAGATAAGCTGCGAACTTATGCAGCAACGCAGTAAGATGTTCCGACGTTATCGCACAAAAAATTAACTAATATACCCCATTACAAAACCAGTTCAGCTTTCACTCCCAAATGAGATTACCATTACCTCTTGGTTGAAGGCGCACCGCTTTTAACGCTACAGTACATTGCCTCATAATTAACACATAATTAATTATTTGTTAATTCTTCCATCTTGTTGGGTCCCACGTTCTGCACAAAACGAATTTTCTGCTCTAGTACAACGTTAAGTTTTCGCCTCAACAATTCTGTGCCTGGTAGATGATGACACGTGCATCTCGCTTCCCCACCTTCTATTCCACCAGAGAAACTAAGTTTCAAACGATACTCTAGAATTCGTATTAAAGGTCCGTTCCGTAATCTGAACTCACCTCTACCCAGGTCTAGTATGGCCTTCTGTTCATTATCGAAGTCCATTGCGATTATGAGATCGATAGCCAAATGTTGCACCACAAGGAAATTGGCTTCTAGTGTGCGTGTCCTTGACGTATATCTTCGCGTCGCAATTACCGAATTACATAATTCATCTTGCGCATAAAAAAAATATTTTGAAAGTAAAGCTTTTCTAACTCCCGTTCGAAATACTATCCGGAGACTGTTAGAAATATGTTCGATTTTCCAGTTGCCAGAGAGCGCCAGAAAACAGGCATCATTGTGCGTGTGCAACTGCAGTGGTGTAGGAAGCCCGTATGTTGGTGAGTATAAAGCAGTAAGAGAGCTTATATTACACCATAAAAGGAACAGGGCATCAGAGGATACTCCAAAGAGCATCGGAATTTCGTAAACCATACTAAAATGCATAATTCGGCTTGAAGTGAAAATTGGCTTTTTCCAGATTCACAATGAAGTAGGTCCCATATGATATTAAGCTTTTCAGTGTGGTGTTTTGGATGCAAATTTTCTTGGAGTACTAGTACTCTACGATTTCATTTTTGGTTCTTTATTATGGCATAATGCCATATGTGGCAGAAGATAATATCGTGCACTTGAAATTCAGCGAACAGTTGGAACTAGCCAATACTGTAGAATGAAACACTTCGTTTCAAATAAAATGATTGCGCAAAGATTAATAAAGCCAAATTTCTTTATCAAACTTGCAAAAATAACTTCACTGTCCTTCAAGGCGATTAAAACTTGACTGCTACTAACAAGGAAATAAAATAAAATCAGAGAACTGAAATTAATAATATATTTTGGCCCTCCGTAATTATGTGAACGTGTTTTAATTCACTTGATAGCTCCCGGCCACAGAAATCCGATTTGTTTTCATTTGACGTGGGAGCTGTACACGAAGAGAAGCAGCGAAATCACTTAACGTAAACACGGGTCACGTGGAGGTTAACCCCCTCCCCACTACAACTCAGACAACTCTGTGCAAGCGTGAATCTGGCAACGAGGGCGCGCGAGAAAAATTTTTCTCGTTTGCATCTGGCTGCTTGCTGCTACTACCGATACAGCTAACAGCCAAACTTCAATTAGCGGGAAGCGGGAGAAGGTACTGCTTATACGCGAGTCAAATGCGCATGCGCAACAGACCGCTGGCAATTGGTCAAACGAGCCTAATGTGAACAGTTGTGACGTATTGCTCATAGCAAGCAGTTTATTGTTGCGAAGAATTACAGTCTGCGCCCTACGGCCTTTGACATATTTTTGCTATTTGCAGACGCTTGTGAGTACACGGTTCTTTGTTGTTGTAAATTGCACATTTCCTTTGCCACTAAAGTTTTACTTTTGCCCTCTCGTTTATATTTTATTGCTGCAGTATCATTCCCCAGTAGCAGGATACAATAACATTCTTTGCTAGAGAATCAATTCTGCAGTCAAAATTACAAAAAAATTAACTTAAATCTAAAACACTGAAAAATTCCTGGAATTCCGAAAAATTCCCGGGTTTTTCCCAGTTTTCTCCCGGATGTAAAAATTCCCTGGCTTTTCCGGATTTCCCGGTTGTCCCGGGTCGTATACATCATGACTGATCAGGTCGTTACTTGTACGAATTTCGACTGCTTCTTTAATGATGGAATCCCAGGTGTTGAAGCGGACGAAAGAATCTTTTTCTCTCCGTAGTTCATGCCGCGTCCTGTGCTAAGGCAGTGTTCAGCCACGGCAGACATTTCTGGCTGACCCAATCTGGTGTGAGGTCTATGTTCAGCAATTCTGGCCAATGTATGATTTCCCGCACTGGCACGGGATTTTATATATCCCTGATCTCCTTAGCCCTAGGTCGTCTTTAACAGAACCCAGAATTATCCCTGATGCACGGAGCTTATCAGCTGAGTTTAGCCATCTCCGCTCTGTGTTTTTACAAAACAGGTATTCTGGAAAACAGATCCGTAGTACATTAAAACGCGCACGCACTAAAGCTCTAGAACAGCCAGAACAAACAGAGAACTCCAAGAGGATGGTTTTTCTGCCATATGTTGGCGGCGTGTCCTTTAAGATTTGCAGGCTGTTCAAAAACATTAAATAAAATGTGCCTTCCGCCCTCCAGCACGAGTGCAAGCTATGCTGGGTTCTGTTACAGACGACCTAGGGCTAAGGAGACTAGGGGTCTATAAAATCCCGTGCCAGTGCGGGAAATAATACATTGGCCAGATGTGCTGAACATAGACCTCACACCAGATTGGGTCAGCCAGAAAAGTCTGCAGTGGCTGAACACTGCTTTCACACGGGACACAGCATGAACTACAGAGAGAAAAAGATCCTTTCGTCCGCTAACACATACTGGGATTCTATCATTAAAGAAGCAGTCGAAATTCGTATAAGTAATGACCTTATCAACAGAGACACGGGATTTCAAACTCAGCAAGGCATGGGAATCACCACTGGAGGTACTGAGGCATCGTCGACCGCAGTCGAACGAATTCGAGTTAACACAGACGGAGAATCAAAGTCCGCACACGTAAACTGCTCGCACGCGAGCTCTGCAAATGTTTGCGACCGCGCTTTTCCCGCCTCGCGAATGAGAAGCCCGTGGCCCGTTTGTACGGCAGGGGGCACTGGATGTCGCCGTGCTCTATGATTCGTCTTGCATGACCTTATAGCCTTAACCATTGGCGCCTGCGTATCTCTGGCGAACCATTGCAGCAACACGTGGCCGACCGCCACACCTTCAAAGTGCACACCGGTGATGTCCTTGGAATGGCATCACTGTCAAATGAAACAGTTTTACCAACCACCAACAGAGTAAGACCGTGAGCAACCGGTGAAGCTGTACTTCAACCTTTCACAAAAAAAGCAACACATCAATCAGCACCTGAAGATGACGAACAACTGTCTCGTCGAAATATTGTGCAGCTTCCACAACATTATCCGACGCCATGCCCTTGAACCAAGGAAGTACCAGCCTCTCTGTCGTTCGTATGACGCTGTAAATGAGGCACAACAGTACCAACATCCTCTGTGAAACAGCTTTGGAGAAAGATGTTTAATATTTCTGCCTTTTATGTGTCATCCTTCGTTTCAATGCCGTTATGGTAACAGAGTCTCTGGACAGATTGCCAATCTGCCTCGAGGCACTGTGTGTGTTTGACAAAAACTATGATTGTTAGAAGATCAGTCATTTCATGAGAAACGAGAACTATCCGCGAAAAATATCCAAGAGAGAAAGAAGTGATTTTAGCTTTTATCTACTGGGCAATTTAGGCGTTAAAGTTAGTAGTCGCTAAGCTATAAAAATGTCGTCTCTGAACAATTTCTTTTTGATGGAGCATTAAGGTTCTAATAAATTTCTGTTGGACTACAAATAGCAGAACACGATTTCCCGTACTTAATATTTGAATCAGCAAAACATACAAATACCCGAATGCATAGCCAAATTTGATAAAAAGCAATGAAACATATAAGAGTTTGAAATGTAAGAATTTTTGCACTATTGCCCATGGAAATATTAAGAAAGATCGGTATGTGGTATGATAAGTCTTTATTATGTTCATAGTATTAATCATACGAATACATGTTCTACAATGTGTTAACAGTAATTGAGAACCGATTTTAACAATATCCGTATAACTAATTGTAAGATAACAATATGATTTTCATTTCGTCTTTTGGCGACATTAATATTTCATTGATCGAACTTCAGTACTTCCATACCACTGGACAAAATATTTACTTCACAGAGTGAGGATTGTTTTTTTCAACTCAATTTAACAATTTTCATCTTCCTAGTTATCACTATCCATTGTTAACTTTTATTTTCTGAAACAATAGCGTCATCCTTCACATCCAATGCTTCGAGAACGTCGTTCATAATTGCTGCAGTCATGACAGTTCTGATCTACAGGTGATCACCATTCTACATTTAGCCTTTAAGAAGTTCTGTGAACATCTGATTGGCAAACAGTCATCACAGACTCACCTTACTGCATGAATACCGATTTTACTTTGGAAAAGTAAAGTGACAGAAGACCTGCTATAGTCCCTTGCGACGTACCACATTTCCATATAGAAAGAATACACCAAGTAATCGACATTATAACGATATGTTTACGCAATGTGTACACATAAACATACGTTATAAACGTCCCCGTTCGTAGTCGCTAATTATAACAATATGTTTTTTTTGTGCTGCAACATATAGCTATAATCGGCGGTGGAAATATATTTGCGAACGCCGACCGTGTTCTGCTGCCTCTTGTTGGATCGTCTGATCAGTCGGAAGTTGCATTGCAGAGGAGAGCAAACGCCTATTCAAAATATAATTACTTTTGGATAGCTCAACATGAATTTCCTAAGGGACCGTAGTTTATCATGCATTTACCAGTAGAATGTGGCGCGGAGAAAATATTTCGCCGCATACAGCTTCCGTCCGATTTCGACGAAAGAATTCGTGACTGTGAACTGTCTATTGGCAGAAACATAAAGAAAATTAAATAACTTCATGAAGGAGTGAGACATAGATTCTACACTAAATAAATAGTCCATACACCAATTCCATTTAAATCTGAATTTATGGCAATTAATAGATGAACTTACAGTGCAATGAAAGATTTAACATGGATGCCGTTTTGACTGGCACTTCTCTTCTGGTAGTGACAATAATTCCTTTGACGTTTTCACATACAAATCGCACAATAAATTTACTGCTATGCAGTATTGCACTTTTAGTATTGCACTTTACTTTACACTAAAATAATATTATTTTTAACGATAATAATACGGCGGCAAGACATGCGCGTCCGACACAAGTTACAAGAGACAAGAGAAGAATGAGTAACTGTTCATCGAGAATATCTCGTACATAAGAAAAAGAAAATGTGTAAAAGTGTTCTTCTTCTGTCCGTTTTTCGCGCCGCGGTTTTCAAAGTCAACAACTCACTGCATCTCTGACGGCGCTTCGACAATAAACAAGTTACGTCACAGGTCGTTCACCTTTTACATTCTCGAAACATTATTCGCTAACTGTAGCTGTTGCCGAGCGACTGCTCGATTAGTGAATGATTTAAAATCATAAGGCAATCACATTATGTTACAACATGCAGAACATTACAACAATCTACAACAGTATCGCACACGTAACAGGAGCCGAAACAAACAGATAAAAGAATGTGGGATCATGATCTGTCAGCCAAATAAGAAGGCTTTCATCACTGGCGTGTCTGTGTATGTGCAATCCGTGTACGGAGCCTGTCGCATGTTCCACCTGTGACAGTACCGCTGAAACCTGAGCTGACGTCCAATAGCTCGAGTAAATTAACTTTGAGGTTGGCAGGTGGGGAGACAGTATTGTCGTTGCACAGCGGAGTACACTTGACAGGGCTCTGCATGTACCTGAAAAACAGACAACACAACAACCACGTGGCTCTAGACAAAAACGGAGATTGTCTGGTGACTTGCCCCTAATTCTCGACTTCCTGATTCGCCAATCACAATGATATTTTCATTTGAGTTGATCTGGCTCTCTGTGTCATTGCTAACGGAGGTATCTTTCCTGGCGCCTCCCTTAAAGTCGCTCTCTGCACCTTGGCTATGTGGCCACGAGTCACCGTCAGATGCGGTCATTATGATTCCCCCTGTGGTGTCAGAACCCACGCACGACATTATACTATAGGTAACAACTACTGTTTGCTTGTAGAAAGTTGCATCAAATTTCTTAATACTGAGGATTTGTACAGGGTCTGACAGTGATGCGAATAATGAACATTACCAAGGTTTTCTTGTTTTTATTTCCTCGTTAGCCTTTAGCCATCCACATGCAACTTCTAATTCTTAGTTTTCCTTATTTCTTTACAAGCCAACTAAGGATCACGTCAAGATAATCATTTGTTACTCCTTTTCTTTATCCTTCTCAACACCTCTAATTTTCTCAGATTGAGTTTTTTTCTTCTCATCAGACCATTTTCCACAAGTTATTGTTCTGCTTCTTTTGTCTTCCTGAAATCCTCGAATTTCTTGACTTATATTCTGAATTACTCTCTCTTGAATAAGGTCTTCTGTTCAATCTGCATTTCATTTACGTCTTATTTTTTCTTCCATCGTCTCACAGTTTCTTTGTCAATTTTTATGTTTTGGAATAATGTGTGAGTCTTTTACTTTGTCTTCCTTCATTCTCTTCAGATATCAGCGGAATATAATACGTCCTTTCCTGGTCTCCCTTGTAAATTAGGGCAGAATACGTATATTGCTGTATTTGGTGTCGAAACCCAACTGTCATCTTTGTTCTTGATTGGACCTAATATTTCTAGCACGACTCTTCCTTCCATTTTTTTCCAAATCTTCAAATGCCATTTTCCATCCATAAAGGCCTAAAAGTTGTTCTTCCCACCAAAAACTTCTGATTTTACAACTGTATTACAGTATCCCAATTTAATATTTTTTGAAAAACTCTCTTTATTGCACATATTTCTCACTTTCATACATGCTGTTTACTTTTTGCTGTTCTAAATTTGTTTCTTTTTCACTATTTATGTTTTTGTTTTCACCCAGACATTGAAAGTTGTGGGTTTTCTTGATGTTGCCATACTCCGTTTTTAAAAGTCTTAGTGATTTACTTTCATTGCTCATGCAATCTGTCTTTTCAAACAATAGTAGTAGATCTGTCTTCTGTTTTCTTCAGAAGTTTTAGTCTTTCCTTTGCATTTTCTGATATGGCACGTGTTATTACGAGATGGTCTGCGAAAATAAAAAAGTTTATTGCTTTGTTTTGTCTATGCAGCTGTATACTGCTATCAATTTTTGTTTCTCTTTCTCTGTTTTTCATCTCTTATAGCCTATGGCAACACACAGTTGAATTTTGATGCCAACAAATCTTCCACTTGTCTGACTCATGATACAAATTGGAAGGAAGTGGAAGTTGTTCCATGAAATTTAATTTTAGATATTGTTTTTTTAAGAGTCTGTTATTTCTAGAGTTTTCTTACCTAATGCAAATTCCATCTGGGTCGTAAGGAGCGAGTCTCTTTCTATCGAATCATATTACTTTTTCAAAGCAACAATTATTAGCAATTATTCTTAGTGGTTAATTCTTAAAATTTCTGTGCGGGTTACTAACTGAAACAACTTAATTTTAAAGAGTGAGAACAAAAGTTAACAACTACACTTCTTGTCGAATCACGTTCGATTAAAAAAATGCGATAGTATAAGCAAGTTACATATGAGAGCAATAAGGTTTTGGTAATGAACCACTTATTCATTCTTCTGTTCCTTACACAACATCAATAATCAAAACAGTGAAAATGGAGAATATATGTACGCTAAAACACTGAATGTATTCCTTGTTACAAGAATTGTAGATTAATGAAAAATTTGTAACAGAGGTTTCGCCTCATTTAGAGCACCCTTTCGAAAATAGTAAAAACGTAGAACAATACAACTTTAGCTATCTGTACTCTGCGAGAGTGCAGTGCCAATAAGTGTATGAGCTGTACAGGAACTCGTGATCTACAGGCAGCGTTCATATTTTAGGAAAAAATGCAAACAGAAATGCTATTTAAAACTCATTGTCGGTGTGTAAAGACTGAATTATGCTATTCTTTGAGCTGGCGCAGCATATGTAACAAGCTATCACTCGGCCACGGTATATGGCTCGATGTTCAGTCGGAAAAATTGGCAAAATGGAATATGGAAGTTATTAATATTAACACTAAAATTCGAAATGATCCGCGAGATTTGTGAGCACAGTCCCCTCACAATATATTTCCTGATGCGTTTCATCATTAAAAATTACGTGATGAATTATGCGAATATTTGTAAAAAGAATTTGCCACAATGCACACTATACTCGACATTAGCACTGTTTGGAGATAAGTAATAACTAACGGTAAATAACTACAATAAAATTGTAAGTAAGCTGTATAGCTTTTCTTATTGGTAACGGCCCGTAGCGCTCTGTATGAAAATTACTGGCTGTGCTGTGTGCAGTCTGTGGCTGATTTGCATTGTTGTTGGCTATTGTAGTGTTGGGCAGCTGGATGTTAACAGCACGTAGCGTTGCGCAGTTGGAGGTGAGCCGCCACCAGTGGTGGATGTGGGGAGAGAAGTGGCGGAGTTTTGAAATTTGTAAGATGGGATGCCATGAACTGCTATATACATTATGACTTTTGAGCACTATTCAGTTAAATACATTGATTGTTCTCTTTCAAAATCTTTCATTTGCTAACTATGATTATCAGTAGTTAGTGGCTTCAGTAGGTAAAATCTTATATTTAGCTGGCAGTAGTGGCGCTCGCTGTATTGCAGCAGTTCGAGTAAGGAAGATTTTTGTGAGATGAGTGACTTGTGAAACATATAGGTTAATGTTAGTCAGGGCCATTCTCTTGTAGAGATTATTAAAAGCCATATTTGCGTTGCGCCAAAAATATTGTGTGTCAGTTGAAACACAGTCATTTATAATTGTTCAAAGGGGACGTTTCAAAATAATCAGATGAATGACGAAGAAAACAGTGTAGTGTTCAAGGCATCGTGAGTAATTTAAATAGTACTGTCGAGTACAAGCAGAAACGATGCATTTCGTAGTTCTAATTAACGCCTTCTTAAAAAAATTTTAACTTACAGTGGGCCGTAGGTCTTCATACATTCTATTGCGATGAGCTATCTTGTCCCTTACTACCCATGACTGATGTAACGTTTCAACTACACCACAGACGCACATCTGTGTATAGTTCCTAAGATAAAATTAATTAGGTCGAGGTCTTAGGCTTTTGATCCTCAATAGAAACTGTAAAATTCGAGATTTAAAAATTGACTTATCTTAGGCTTGTTTCTTTATTGATACAGCAACTCACAGATATGTTGTGTGAGCTTGATGCAGTTTACTATCTCTGGTTCCTCAATATTAAGCTTTTCATTTGTCTGGGACCAACTCACGAAATATAATCAAATTATGCTGCACAATGAATTATACGAAATTTTTTTGGCCTGAAGACATTACTTTATCATAGTTCTTTCATAGATATGACGATAATCTGCATTGGATGTTGCACCTGTCGTAATAATTATATTTGTATAAGTACTGTTGCTTGCTTAAGCTTCACCTTAGCCACAAAGATAGTCTATGTACTGTTGTTTAAGAACTGGCACTTGAATGTTTTCTTAACCGTTAAATTCGTATTTCTTCTTTCAAAAATGTACATAAATTTTATTTAGCCTTGAAATACTCTACTAAATAACACTTTCACTCAAATATCATGACATAAAATCACTACAAATTCAGTAGCGTAATTCCAGTAATTCAGAGGTATTAAGATTCAGTATCAGTTCTTGAGACATGTATGTTAAATGATAATTGTAATTTGCCCTAAATTAATAATTCATGAAATCCTACTTCAGGTACAATTTAAAATCTTCGAAATAACTTCTCTCACTTTCTAAATCTTCATCTCATAACTGTTACACGTTCCGGTAATATATCCATCTCTCAAGCATTACCAAAATGTATTAACACACTACTGCCCATTAAAATTGCTACACCACGAAGATGATGTGCTACAGACGCGAAATTTAACCGACAGGAAGAAGATGCTGTGATATGCAAATGATTACCTTTTCAGAGCATTCACACAAGGCTGGCGCCGGTGGCGACACCTACAGCGTGGTGACGTGAGGAAAGTTTCCAACCGACTTGTCATAAACAAACAGCAGTTGATCGGCGTTGCCTGGTGAAACGTTGTTGTGATGCCTCGTTTAAGGAAGAGAAATGCGTACCATTACGATTCCGACTTTGATAAAGGTCGAATTGTAGCCTATCGCGATTGCGGTTTATCGTATCGCGACGTTGCTGCTCGTGTTGGTCGAGATCCAATGACTGTTAGCAGAATATGGAACGGTAGGCTCAGGAAGGTTATAGGGAACGCCGTGCTGGATCGCAACGGCCTCGTATCACTAGCAGTCGAGATGACAGGCATCTTATCCGCTGTAATGGATCGTGCAGCCACGTCTCGATCCCTGCACGAACAGTTCGACGACGTTTGCAGCATCTCCGAGTATCAGTTCGGAGACCATGGCAGCGGTTACCCTTGATGCTGCATCACAGACAGGAGCGCCTGCGATGCTGTACTCAACGACGAACCTGGGTGTACGAATGGCACAACGTCATTTTTTTTTCGGATGAACCCAGGTTCTGTTTACAGCATCATGATGGCCGCATCCATGTTTGGCGACATCGCAGTGAACGCACATAGGAAGCGTGTATTCTTCATCGACATACTGGCTTATCACCCGGCGTGATGGTATGGAGTGCCATTGGTTACGTGTCTCGGTCACCTCTTGTTCGCATTGACGGCACTTTGAACAGTGGACATTACATTTCAGATGTATTACGAACCGTGGCTTTACCCTTCATTCGATCCCTGCGTAGCCGTACATTTCAGTAGGATAATGCATGACAGCATGTTGCAGGTTCTGTACGGGCCTTTCTGGATGCAGAAATGTTCGACTGCTGCCCTGACCAGCACATTTTCCAGATCTCTCGCCAATTGAGGACGTCTGGTCAATGGTGGCCGTGCAACTGGCTCGTTACAATAAGCCAGTCACTACTCTTGATGAACTGTGGTATCATGTTGAAGCTGCATGGGTAGCTGTACCTGTACACGCTCAGTTTGTCTCAATGCCTAGGCGTATCAAGGCCGTTATTACGGCCAGAGATGGTTGCTCTGGGTACTGATTTCTCAAGATCTATGCACCCAAATTGTAAGTTCTAGTATAAAATATTTGTCCAATGAATACCCTTTTATCATCTGCATTTCTTCTTGGTATCGCAATTTTAATGGCCAATAGTGTAGCTATATATGAAGATAGAAACTGTTCTCGAAAGAACAGATGCCACTGATGACCATGCAGATTCTTTAGAATAAATTATAATTAATTGAAACCCTCGGCTGGCGACAGGTGTTGTTGATATACCTCGATGGGGACAGCTGAAAATGTGTGCCCCGACCGGGACATGAACCCGGGATCTGCTGCTTAAATGGCAGACTCTCCGTCCATTTTTTTTTAAATTTTTTTAAAAATCTCATTTTGTTCGTCTTCGTTCGTTGTATCTGCTCGGGGCGGACGTCGCAAAACACCTGTCTCAGTTCGTCGTTGATCCGTTAACTCAGTTTTCTTTATTACAGCGGGCAGCGAAACCTCTGACCGAACACGCTTAGTCACCGTGCCGGCGTAGACGCTCAATCCATCTGAACCACCGAGTCCACCAATAGCGTGACTTCAGGGACTTATCCCTTGCACGCTTACCGTGAGACCCACATTCCCAACTGTCTACAATGTACATACGTAATGTTTCTAATAGATATTTGTCCATTTTCTCATTACTCGCGTCAAATAAGGTGAATGTAGCACTATAGTAATTACTGCTGTGTGGTGCTGCCAATAAATTCATTTATTTCTTTCGAAGCGAATACTGAAGAAATTCTTGGACTACTGCAGATACTATATACAATCTGGAGAAAACATTTTCTTGAAGTATTTATCATTTGTGACATATACGTCTCAATTTTATCATCACAACATATGTATGTAGTGGGTGGACTATGTAATGAACCTGTAACCTCGACCGCATTAATGATGCTAATTGAGAAAAGGTAATTATTGATAACTCTGAACCGTGGCGCTCGTTACTGGAGCGCCAGTCTCTTGGATGTACATTATCGATCCTTCGATGTTTCTTATCTTTGCTTGCCTTGTTGTTGTTTCCGCATTCGCCGGGCGAGGCGCAGTTGACGTTTGCTCGGGCGACCTCCTGAGACGCCGCGAGGTACGAGGTGGGAAGCAACCATGTATACGTGGAGTTGGTTGTACGCGGTCCTCCGGTTCAGAATGGAGGATATGTGTTGGCTACCTGACTGTCTGTTCTCCTGATTTTGCTCGCCGTGCCTTACGGCCACCTAGCTTGGGTTGCTGCCTGGTGTATTCTACACGAGCCATACCGGACGTCCAGCATAAGTTAACCAGCCTTATGTTTCTTTTAAAGAAAAGGAGCAAATGTATAAAACTTTATGTAACCAATTTTGGTGGCCTCGTAAGTGTGGCCTTAGCGTTTACACTGCCTTTGGGGGGAGCTAATCCTTTGAAATTTAAATAGTTGGGATTCCCTGTCCTTTATAATCTTTTGTGGGTTTTATTTGAATTTTCTCTTTGGGGTTCCTTCTTTGTGCTTGGTTAAATGTTTACTTGAATAGCGGGAAGTGGCTCCTGGTTAAAACTCGGAGAAGGTTTTTGATATTACTTTCGCCTCCGGCATTCGTCTTTTTAATTATGTGTTGTCGTCCCTTCGAGCGACCTGGTGTCACTCCTCGTTTATTAATGCTGGTTTATGTGTGCTTAATTTTGAATTGACCATTTGAATTAATATTTTGGAGCGCAGTATAGCACTAAGGCAACCTCATTGTATACCACCTTGTGCCCCGGTCTAGTACCTTAATTTTCAGTGACACGAGTTAGCCCCACTACTGGTTTTAGTGATGTGCTCCCTAAAAAATCTTGTCCTGTATTAGTTTGCCCCATGTGTGTCTGGGAACACAGAGATGAGCTTTAGTGTGACTTCAGCGCTAGTCAGTTAATGGAATCTTCATTTTGGCGTGGCTTCCACTGAAGAGTTTGAGTGGAGCTTAGCGTGTTTGATTTGTTATTCATTTAATTACTGTTAGTTTGTTTATTTAATGAGGAGAAAGACATTTAAAGACTGTTTGTATTAACTCCCCTAGTTGCTGGGTGTTGCTAATTCGTTCCAAATGGCCTACTACTTATTCAATGGGAAGGCTGTTTATTAGTTGGTTACTGTGAGTACAGATTCACGCTATTTATTTGTTGCCGAAATTAAGGTGTCTGTGTCGTGATTCAATCTTTTGCTACGTGTTTGAGCTAAATTGATATAAACCTTACATTGCCTCCTTAAAATTTGTTGCCAGCTGAAACACTTAACAAAACTAAGTTTTGTCACTGCTTATGTTAACCCTTTACTGGGAGCAATATTTCGTGTAGTTAAATTTTGTCTTAAAATGTGTATTTCTCTGATGTAGTAAACGAGTGATAAAAGAGAAAAGCAAAGGGGCCTGGTCCTTGCTATTGTGTCCCGTTTGTAACAAGTATCAAACTCGAAATCGATATTAGAGTCTTACCAATTTGTGATAACAGTAATGGCCTTTTGAAAATAATATAGTTTCATGACTGAAAGAGACTTGAATCGTTTAGTTTTTACCTCTCAGAAAATTTATTTAGGCCTCAGGGGGTAACTACCCCCTGGTTGGGAACCATTGCCTTACAGATGCACAGCACTAATCCAGAACATTCGAGACAAATCTAAATCTTCCAAAACCCACCCTAATACTGATTTTAAGTGACAGCTCCACTTTATGCCGCGTGTTAGTATTATTCCTAAATACTTATAAGAGGTTCTGTAGATGTTCACTCCTGACCATTATCGGGTAACACCAGGTGCCTTCTGTCTGTTAGCGGAACACGCAGACAGTGGCCTAGTGCGACGTCGCTGACATGGGCAGCAGCGGTGTAGCAAGTGCGTCACATTACAAGCACAACGGTACCGGTTCTCTAGTACCACAGCTCAGACGTTATTGATACAAGAGGAACAACATTATCATCAGTTAACGATAGTTGTTTTACCGCTGTACACGACTGTAGCTTTGTGTTCATTACTCCCAAATGTTTTCTCTTGTGTTCCACAAACACGTTCACCAGGGAAGGTATCATTATTAGGGTAGTGAGAAAGCTCTCTCTAATTAAATTGCCGCTCGACAATCCGCAGCCATTAACGTACGTGCGATTCTGACCCTTTTCACGGCCAGATGCACCAACATAAATAAATCACTGTTTAAGGTGCGACATGCAATGTCCGTAGGCTGCCTGGTTTCTCAAACGGAATACCAAAGGCCTAATCGACTGCAATTTAGTTGTGATTTCCGAGGAGAGGCGCTTTTTACCCTGTCGCGAGGAGCTCGTTGCAGCCCGTTTCGGTCATCACGGTGAATAAACAGCAGACCGTCGCTCACTGAGCGAATAAGCCGCCGAGAAAATTACAGGCTATCCCACGGAACGAGTCTCGCCCGTGCTTCTGTAATGCGGACGCAAAACCTGTACCGGGCGATATGGTTTGCGGTGGAGAGTACAGGCGAACATGCAGTCGGCAAGCGTGCGTCTCACACTCGGCCGTGTCGGCGGGGTTCTCCACCTTGAGATAAATTACTGAGAGGCGTGCGCCCGCTACTCACCACTGATGTATAGCCCCTTCCGCGGCCACATTTTTTATAGGTAGACCGTAGCATTATTCTGTGTCTGCCGACCAGAGTCATTCGTTGCTGCGCGGTACGCTTCATCTAACAACGTCAGTAGGGTCTTACATCTTTGTTTCTTATTTTACACTGTTTTCTGATGGTCCATCTTCAAACGCATCGACCACTGTCGTGCCGAAAAGTTTCGTAACTTAAGCTCCCTCAGAGTCCAAAAGCCAGAGGATACCCATATTGTCGGGGATATGACTAAGACTTAGTAGACTTGGAGGTGTGCTTCACCATCGTGTTATCTCTGTCAGTCTTGAACTAGTAGTTGACTTCAGCTCTTAGTGACTTGTAGCAATCCCGCCAATTTTCTGCAGGAACTGTCCGCGTATCTTTGATTCTCTGTTCGTACACACGAATCTTTGACTAGAGAAGTTTGCAAAGCTCTTGAAACCTTTTCTGACGGGGTCGGTAATAACACATTAACGATAAAATCTCGCTAGGCGGTAATCGCCACGGTAAATTAAGCCGTCTCGCCAACGGCCAAGGGACGCTTCTGGTTTGGCAGTGCAGCGAAATGGACGCAGGTGCGGCTGGTCTGCTCACATATTCGAGGGCTATTCCGAAAGGAAGGAATGATAGGTCGCGAAATGGGAACCACAGTGAAAATCAAAACCGTTTTTTATTTGCAACAGTTAGCTACAACTTCAACTACTTATCTCCATAGTCTCCGTTCCGACTTAAACATTTGTCGTAGCGTTGTACCAACTTTCCAAGACCCTCGTTATAGAATCCAGCCGCCTGTGCTTTCCGCCAATTCTCTACGCTGGCCTGCAGCTCGTTGTCTGTGCCAAAATGTCGTCTTCGCAGCCATCGGTTCATGTGAGCAGAGATGAAACTCAGAGGGAGACAATTACGGGCTGTATTGTGGGTAATCAAACATTTCCAATTGAAAACGATGCAGGAGCATCTTCATTGCCCCTGCAGAATGAGGCTGAGAATATTCTTGAAGACAACGCACGACAGTTATGTAATGTTGGGCTCCGTAGCTTCAGGCGAAATTTCTCACCACACCCTCGTACGTGGCGGGAAAAACTATTGTTCTAAGTATCTTTATGTGCTCTTTGTGTGCTCTGAACTAAAACGAACGACGTAATGCGATTGACGGGCATAGTAGAGACACTGCCAAACACACCTGTGAAAAACTTCATCGGATTTTCACTGTGGTTTCCATTTCACGACCGATCGTTCCTTACTTTCCGAATAACCCTCGTACTTTGTCTGACGTGTGGAGCTGGTATGTCGCCTCTGCATATATTTCTGAAAGCCATTTCACTGTTGAAAACAACACCGAAGTTTTTCTTATTGATTCCACTTTATTTCATATTTTATTGTTTGGATTTCTGTAGTCTTCTTCGATCGATGAACTATGTAGCTGGACATCAGCTTACATGTGTCTTGATAATGTCGCAAGTGTTTCATCATTACTTTCCTCAACTACTTAAAACGACGCAGATGTGTTTTCATTAATTTGAATTTTATTTTCTGAATTTATGCTGCCTTCTTAGATAGCATCTTTTTTAATGGATATCATGTCATTGAATTCGTTTTCATGGTTCAATGTACCACAAGTTCAAAATATGGGACAGAAATTATTCATAAAATTAATATAATTAAAATCTTCGACTTCTACTCAGAAACTCCTTATAATGCTTGATTAATTGAATTACTACGGAGCTCACTTATGACTTCTGTTTGTGGAACCACCCACACTTTTAAAAGCGGGAGTCTCGTAATCTGCATACAAATAAGATCTAACAAGAAAAAGGATGGAAAGAGAGAAAAAAGCGACGCACCACGAAGAAGTTATGAGATCTGGCCACAAATTGACGATCGTACAGCTTCCACCGGAAAATGCAAAATTGTAAATTTTGGTGACTTTTAGATGAATGTGTTATGCTGCAGCTCTTTCATCTTGCAGCTGGAAGGGATACTAAACAAGATACAAATTTATACAAGGGTATAAAGGCTTTGCGAATTTCATTTCATGTACTCAGTTGAATACTCAGCTGAACAGTAACTATGCCTCGCACAGGCGCGTGAACAATATTCAGATGTCAGCCTTTGAGAGAGAACGTGTTGTTGGGCTCAAAGACATTTGAGACAAAGTCAAAGACATTTGAATATGAGCAATGCAACTATTCGATGACGTCGGAAGGAATGGGTGAACCATGGCCGAACACAGCTTCAAGGATGAAGCTGCCGACATTGAAAGGTGACAGAAGGTGAGGACCCTACAGTCGTCAGAGATGCACTTAGAGCCATCGATTCATCATTACCATTGATCCCACGTGCAGCTGATGCTAGGCCACTCACAGGAAGGAGGCTGAGTTGACAGTGCCCCTTCCGTCGAATACCATTGAGCTGAAGTAAAGCTGTGAGTACCGGCCGTGAGTCGTACTTCGGTAGCTCAGATGGTAGAGTACTTGCCCGCGAAAAGCAAAGGTCCCGAGTTCGAGTCTCGGTCGGGCACACAGTTTTAATCTGCCAGGAAGTTTCATTGAGGTAGTATGCTCTTGTGGGAATTTACCCCTTACGAAAACGATCTGTTGGCCACACAGAGAGGCAACTCCAAAAAGCTAGCTGTTTTGTCTCGAGGTCATAGTGGTACTCAACTGATTAGGCGACAAAAATAGTCATATGTTTTGGCATGACACGGCTTCTACAGTTCCCCTGCACGTTCTTTTCAGCGGGGTTTTCGAATGGGTGCAAGCAGTCGCGAAACCCAGCGGTTGGCGACCCTTCTCATGTTCCGAATGTCGTACAACAGGATACTGAAAACTGTTCCATGACTGGTGTCCACTTTTGACACTATCACCTCGGTTAAGATACGACTGTATTCGAGCACTTCACCCTCCACATCTCGTGCGATTACTGCTTCTTCACACAGAGATGGTCTGCCACTTCGTTCTTCGTCATTCGGAATCGTTTCAAAAATGGTTCAAATGACTCTGAGAACTATGGGACTTAACATCTGAGGCCATTAGTTCCATAGAACTTAGAACTACGTAAACCTAACGAACCTAAGGACATCACACACATCTATGCCCGACGCAGGATTCGAACCAGCGGCCGTAGCCGTCGCGCGGTTCCAGACTTAAGCGCCTAGAACCGCTCCGTCACACCGGCCGTCGGAATTGTTTCACCACACTGGATGCGTCTGCGCCACATATCCCCTGTGTCATATGATGGATCATAGCTATTACAGCGTTATCCCTTTCAGATACTGAAAACAGATTACCACACAAGTCGACGATTTACCGCAGGGATGTGACATTTTTGTTGCCTCCTGCTAGCAGCGTGCTACTGTGCTGTGGCGTGGTGATGCCATTGTTAGTAGTACTACGGACGCTTACCTCCGAACAAACAAGCAAAATCAACTTCGTAGCTACACTCCTGGAAATTGAAATAAGAACACCGTGAATTCATTGTCCCAGGAAGGGGAAACTTTATTGACACATTCCTGGGGTCAGATACATCACATGATCACACTGACAGAACCACAGGCACATAGACACAGGCAACAGAGCATGCACAATGTCGGCACTAGTACAGTGTATATCCACCTTTCGCAGCAATGCAGGCTGCTATTCTCCCATGGAGACGATCGTAGAGATGCTGGATGTAGTCCTGTGGAATGACTTGCCATGCTATTTCCACCTGGCGCCTCAGTTGGACCAGCGTTCGTGCTGGACGTGCAGACCGCGTGAGACGACGCTTCATCCAGTCCCAAACATGCTCAATGGGGGACAGATCCGGAGATCTTGCTGGCCAGGGTAGTTGACTTACACCTTCTAGAGCACGTTGGGTGGCACGGGATACATGCGGACGTGCATTGTCCTGTTGGAACAGCAAGTTCCCTTGCCGGTCTAGGAATGGTAGAACAATGGGTTCGATGACGGTTTGGATGTACCGTGCACAATTCAGTGTCCCCTCGACGATCACCACAGGTGTACGGCCAGTGTAGGAGATCGCTCCCCACACCATGATGCCGGGTGTTGGCCCTGTGTGCCTCGGTCGTATGCAGTCCTGAATGTGGCGCTCACCTGCACGGCGCCAAACACGCATACGACCGTCATTGGCACCAAGGCAGAAGCGACTCTCATCGCTGAAGACGACACGTCTCCATTCGTCCCTCCATTCACGCCTGTCGCGACACAACTTGAGGCGGGCTGCACGATGTTGGGGCGTGAGCGGAAGACGGCCTAACGGTGTGCGGGAGCGTAGCCCAGCTTCATGGAGACTGTTGCGAATGGTCCTCGCCGATACCCCAGGGGCAACAGTGTCCCTAATTTGCTGGGAAATGGCGGTGCGGTCCCCTACGGCACTGCGTAGGATCCTATGGTCTTGGCGTGCATCCGTGCGTCGCTGCAGTCCGGTCCCAGGTCGACGGGCACGTGCACCTTCCGCCGACCACTGGCGACAACAGCGATGTACTGTGGAGACCTCACGCCCTACGTGTTGGGCAATTCGGCGGTACGTCCATCCGGCCTCCCGCATGCCCACTATACGCCCTCGCTCAAAGTCCGTCAACTGCACATACGGTTCACGTCCACGCTGTCGCGGCATGCTACCAGTGTTAAAGACTGCGATGGAGCTCCGTATACCACGGCAAACTGGCTGACACTGATGGCGGCGGTGCACAAATGCTGCGCAGCTAGCGCCATTCGACGGCCAACACCGCGGTTCCTGGTGTGTCCGCTGTGCCGTGCGTGTGATCATTGCTTGTACAGCCCTCTCGCAGTGTCCGGAGCAAGTATGGTGGGTCTCACACACCGGTGTCAATGTGTTCTTTTTTCCATTTCCAGGAGTGTATATGAATTTCAGGTGATACTGAAACATCCCCTCTGAAAAATTCATGAATTACTGTGCTGACCTCTTACATTATTTGATTTTCAAACAGCTGAGCAGAACTGAACGTACTCAGACATTTCTCTCTTTACTTATTCTGATCAACACTAAACTGACACACAATATTTTTATCGCAACGAAATCTGACTTTTAATAATTCCTGCAAAAGAATGGCCCTGACTAACAATCTATACCTTTCATGAATCACTTACCACACAAAAAACTTTGTTACTCGAACTACTGCAATACAGCGAACGCCAATACTGCCAGCTAAATAAAAGATTCTAACTACTTTAGTAACTAGCTACTGATAGGCATAGTTAGCAAATGACAGATTTTGATAGAGAACAAACAATGTATTTACCTTAATAGTGTTCAAAAGTCATAATGTATTACTTCATGACATCCAGTCTTACAAATTTACTGTCTTTGATGGACACACGTCCAGAACATCCGCTCTCGAAACTCCGTTATCTCACTCCCCACATCCACGACTGCTGGCGGCTCACCTCTAACTGCGCAACGCTACGCGCTGTTCTCATCCAGCTGCCCAACAATGCCAACCAGCCTCAGACTGCACGCAGCACAGTCATTGATTTTCATATAGAACACTACGTGGCGTTACCAACATAAAAACCTAAACAGCCTACTTAAAAAAAAACGTGCTCCCCACAAAAAAATTTTCAAATTGTTTTGGGCAGTGGCCAATACAGATTTGAAGAAATTTTTCATAATTACAATAACAAAGATATCAAATGCACACTCTTATTGATGCAATGTTGGTCAAAAGCAAAAAATTCTTTTCATAAAGACAGTCCTGATCATTCATCACAAGAAAATGCACACGGAAGTAGTGTATTTCTACGCAGTCTTGAAGAAGTAGTGTTGTCCTTCCAACGGAAAGACAGTAGTGTCTCTTGACATGCAGACAGGTAAAGGGCCACAACAGAGCAAACCCACAACAGAGTCAGTCGAAGTTTTGAAGAATATTGGTAGGTAGGTCATCACAGAGCAGACCCACTGTAATCCTCGTAGAGAGTATGGTACTTTGGGCCATAGAAGGTAGAGACCCACTGCAGTCCTTGTAGAGACAGCCAGCAGCCATCTGTTGCGGCTGTGCAGGTGCACAATCAACATCGAAGAGTCTTGTGGACAATGTAGCAAGTCCATGAACCACAACTTGTGCACCCACAATTTTTTTTAAATTTCCATAGAACCAGCAATGCTGTTAACCAGTCTGTTGCTGAATTATCAACACACGTGCAGGCACTAACAGTCCCCCATATTTTTTCACATATTGTGCATATACTATGACCAACAAAAACGTGTGCAGTGAAATGAAACTTAGTTTGAAGAACTGGTGTCTACACAATTACAAATTTACGACATGAGAATACAATTACAAAAGTACAAAATACATAATTAAAGAACATAATAATACAGATAACATTTGTAGCAATACAGGCTTTACAAAAGAATAGAAATAAACATGTACATCAGTGTTACAGGAATTATGACATGAGTCAATAAATAAAAGATCAGAATAACTTTCGAAACACAAACTTCACACATGACCATTAAAACAGAACAGAATAAATGTCTAAACATCCTTACAAAGTAAATAACATAGTATTAGAAACATTCTACAACTTATCTCTTATCTGATAAACATATAAAGACAGGAAGAACACAAATACACAAGCATACACAAACACATAGCGGAATAACACAAAAGGAAAGGACAGGGTTTATTTCAGTGAGACATCTGGTAGTGCAGTCCAACCCAAAACGTCAGTCCATAGATCTTCCCTCTTCTTCAACATTTACTCCTGCCAAAAAAAAAAAAAATAAAAAAAAAATTAAATTAAATTAAATTAAATTAAATTAAATTAAATTAAAATAAATCCTATCTAAGACTGTTGTCCTTAAACCCTACTGTTTTGTTCATATCTTCTTTCAAAATAAATATTTCTCATTGCACAATACTCATTTTTGCCCAAATATTTTTCATATAACTTCTCAATGCATTCTTTCCCTATTCTTCATAGTTAGTTTCTTATATAGTCTACCCCCTCTTAAGCTAACTTAAATCTACTGAGCTCAGATATACACTACTGTGAACGCCACAATCAGGACTGCATACGACCGAGGCACACAGGGCCAACACCCGGCATCATGGTATGGGGAGCGATCTCCTACACTGGCCTTACACCTCTGGTGATCGTCGAGGGGACACTGAATAGTGCACGGTACATCCAAACCGTCATCGAACCCATCGTTCTACCATTCCTAGACCGGCAAGGGAACTTGCTGTTCCAACAGGACAATGCACGTCCGAGTGTATCCCGTGCCACCCAACGTGCTCTAGAAGGTGTAAGTCAACTAGCCTGGCCAGCAAGATCTCCGGATCTGTCCCCCATTGAGCATGTTTGGGAGTGGATGAAGCGTCGTCTCACGCGGTCTGCACGTCCAGCACGAACGCTGGTCCAACTGAGGCGCCAGGTGGAAATGGCATGGCAAGTCATTCCACAGGACTACATTCAGCATCTCTACGATCGTCTCCATGGGAGAATAGCAGCCTGCATTGCTGCGAAAGGTGGATATACACTGTACTAGTGCCGACATTGTGCATGCTCTGTTGCCTGTGTCTATGTGCCTATGGTTCTGTCAGTGTGATCATGTGATGTATTTGACCCCAGGAATGTGCCAATAAAGTTTCCCCTTCCTGGGACAATGAATTCACGGTGTTCTTATTTCAATTTCCAGGAGTGTATATAGCAAGGGACGAGGCAATGCTGCAGCAAACAACAAATTAACACAAACAGCAATGACAAAAAATTCAAATTGGCAAAGCAAGCAGCAGTATATCTAAATTAGCAAAGCAAATGCAACATTACAACTAATATGAGCCAATGTGCAGCAACAAGAAAAGTAAATCAGTAGTAAAAGTGGCTTAACAGAGTAATACAAAGTGAAATTCAGTAGCACTATGCCTGGCAAAAAGCAGCAGCAAATGCAATAACTTATACCTAAATATGACATAGCTCAAGTAGAAAAAATAGTGCGCTAAAGACAAAAATGCAGATCAGGGAAACGTCTGTTCACATCTTAGTGTCTGTCATTAAAGTGGCGCACAACAACAACAACAACAACTTATTCTATCAAACAAATTACCAAGTAGTTGAAAAGAAAATTATGTATGTAGTTACTATTATTAGTCCCTTCATATTGTCCTTTCCTTTCCAATTGCTCCTTTCTGGAAGAATGTGGATCATAAAATTATTATTTAATGGATCTGTTGACAGAAAGTGTCCAGATTAGCAAATGCATTTAATATTATTTTAAAAAACCAATGCAGCAACACAGCTAGAAACCAGATATCAAATGAAATAAGCAACTATGTAAAACAAAACTTAAAAACACCATTCAATAGCAATGTGGAATTTCATAAGTCAGTATAAATTCTCTCAACTCTTGTAGAAGGACACTTGTCATAATCAGGTGTGCAGAAGTAAGAATATATCCCATCAATTCATAACCATTTCAGTAAGTAGCACAAAGAACGAGCTTCACAGAATAATCATGTTTCCAAGTAATGAGCATGTCGTATTTGCGATGCTTCCTACAAAGGAATGTCAATAGCGAGGTTAATGGCCTCTTTTTTTCTCCACCTAACGGCTTTTCCTCAAGGCGACTGCGTCCACAACGCATTACGTCAAGGTCACTTAGCTTCCTTACCGAAATATTTACGACAGCAGTTTGCGCTACAGTGACAGTCTCAAATTAAAATAATTTCACAGGTCGAGAATTTGCATTACAAATGTGTAGAAACAAGTTCCTATATATATAACAGTGTTCAAAAAATTTTCGGCGGCATTGTGATACATTCACGCATTTACACACATTTCATAACTCTTAAAGTATGATTATTGGTTTCAAACACCCTTTTTGACAAATCAGAGTTCCTAACCACTACTCATTATTCCTTACTTTATTACACATATACATATTCGTCGACACTTCTTAAATAATTCATCATATAAATACGTAGCATAATCAAATTCCTCATATAGCATCAGCTTATTGATCATAAACATACCTCAACAGCATAATACACATCGTCGTCGTAATAACACCTCAGTCAAACCTCAATAACGTCTAAGGTTTCTTCAATAATTTCAAAACATAAAAAAAAATCTTTGCTCATTTCAATAGTCATATACCTCAAACGTACTTTAAAAATCATAATGCCATACCGAATACATCATTCAAAGCTCTCATTGTATCACAATGGTTCAGAAAAAATATGAACAGTTCACAAAATGAAATTAAAAAGTGTGAAGTAATCCAGCTGTGTAATTGCTTAAACATGTGTCATTGACATAGTAAAAAAAATGTGTCTCTCGCAGTTAAATGATCAGATAGCTGTGTAATTATATGTTACAGAAATATGGTACTGATGTGTAAAGTTGTATAAGCAAATACCATATTAGCTAGGGCTCCAAGCGCTCGCCACGCTTAGTATACAAAGCAAGCGTGCACCCCCTGAGGATTAGTGTAATTATACCCTCCCCCCATGAACCATGGACGTTGCCGTTGGTGGGGAGGCTTGCGTGCCTTAGCGATACAGATGGCCGTACCGTAGGTGCAACCACAACGGAGGGGTATCTGTTGAGAGGCCAGACAAACGTGTGGTTCCTGAAGAGGGGCAACAGTCTGGATAATTGACTGATCTGCCCTTGCAACATTAACCAAAACGGCCTTCCTGTGCTGGTACTGCGAACGGCTGAAAGCAAGGGGAAACTACAGCCGTAATTTTTCCCGAGGACAAGCAGCTTTACTGTATGATTAAATGATGATGGCGTCCTCTTGGGTAAAATATTCCGGAGGTGAAATAGTTCATCATTCGGATCTCCAGGCGGGGACTTCTCAAGAGGATGTCGTTATCAGGAGAAAGAAAACTGGCGTTCTACGGATCGGAGCGTGGAATGTCAGATCCCTTAATCGGGCAGGTAGGTTAGAAAATTTAAAAAGGGAAATGGATAGGTTAAAGTTAGATATAGTGGGAATTAGTGAAGTTGGGTGGCAGGAGGAACAAGACTTCTGGTCAGGTGACTACAGGGTTATAAACACAAAATCAAATAGGGGTAATGCAGGAGTAGGTTTAATAATGAATAGGAAAATAGGAATGCGGGTAAGTTACTACGAACAGCATAGTGAACGCATTATTGTGGCCAAGATAGATACGAAGCTCACACCTACTACAGTAGTACAAGTTTATATGCCAACTAGCTCTGCAGATGACGAAGAAATTGAAGAAATGTATGATGAAATAAAAGAAATTATTCCGATAGTGAAGGGAGACGAAAATTGAATAGTAATGGGTGACTGGAATTCGAGTGTAGGAAAAGGGAGAGAAGGAAACTTAGTAGGTGAATATGGATTGGGGCTAAGAAATGGAAGAGGAAGCCGCGTAGCAGAATTTTGCACAAAGCACAACTTAATCATAGCTAACACTTGGTTTAAGAATCATGAAAGAATGTTGTATACATGGAAGAACCCTGGAGATACTAAAAGGTATCAGATAGATTATAAAATGGTAAGATAAAGATTTAGGAACTAGGTTTTAAATTGTAGGACATTTCCAGGGGCAGATATGGACTCTGACCACAATCTATTGGTTATGGAGTGTAGATTAAAACTGAAGAAGCTGCAAAAATGTGGGAAATTCAGGAGATAGGACCTGGATAAACTGAAAGAACCAGAGGTTGTACAGAGTTTCAGGGAGAGGATAAAGGGACAATTGACAGGAATAGGGGAAAGAAATACAGCAGAAGAAGAATGGGTGGCTCTAAGGGATGAAGTAGTGAAGGCAGCAGAGGATAAAGTAGGTAAAAAGACGAGGGCTGCTAGAAATCCTTGGGTAACAGAAGAAATATTGAATTTAATTGATGAAACGAGAAAATATAAAAATCCAGTAAATGAAGCAGGCAAAAAGGAATACAAACGTCTCAAAAATGAGATCGACAGGAAGTGCAAAATGGCTATGCAGGGATGTCTAGAGGACAAATGTACGGATGTAGAAGCTTATCTCACTAGGGGTAAGATAGATACTGCCTACAGGAAAATTAAAGAGACCTTTGGAGAGAAGAGAACCACGTGTATGAATATCAAGAGCTCAGATGGCAACCCAGTTGTAAGCAAAGAAGGGAAGGCAGAAAGTTGGAAGGAGTATATGGAAGGTTTATACAAGGGCGATGTACTTGAGGACAATATTACGGAAATGGAAGAGGATGTAGATGAAGACGAAATGGGAGATACGATACTGCGTGAAGAGTTTGACAGAGCACTGAAAGACCTGAGTCGAAACAAGGCCCCCGGAGTACACAACATTCCATCAGAACTACTGACGGCCTTGAGAGAGCCAGTCATGACAAAACTCTACCAGCTGGTGAGCAAGATGTATGAGACAGGCGAAATATCCTCAGACTTCAAGAAGAATATAATAATTCCAATCCCAAAGAAAGCAGGTGTTGACAGATGTGAAAATTATCGAACTATCAGTTTAATAAGTCACAGCTGCAAAATAATAACGCGAATTCTTTACAGACGAATGGAAAAACTAATAGAAGCCGACCTCGCGGAAGATCAGTTTTGATTCCGTAGAAATGTTGGAACACGTGAGGCAATACTGACCTTACGACTTAGCTTAGAAGAAAGATTAAGAAAAGGCAAACCTACGTTTCTAGCATTTGTAGACTTAGAGAAAGTTTTTGACAATGTTGACTGAAATACTCTCTTTCAAATTCTACAGGTGGCAGGGGTAAAATACAGGGAGCGAAAGGCTATTCACAATTTGTACAGAAACCAGATGGCAGTCATAAGGGTCGAGGAGCATGAAAGAGAAGCAGTGGTTGGGAAAGGAGTGAGACAGGGTTGTAGCCTCTCCCCGATGTTATTCAATCTGTATATTGAGCAAACAGTAAAGGAAACAAAAGAAAAATTTATAGTAGGTATTAAAATTCATGGAGAAGAAGTAAAAACTTTGAGGTTCGCCGATGACATTGTAATTCTGTCAGAGACGGCAAAGGACTTGGAAGAGCAGTTGAACGGAATGGACAGTGTCTTGAAAGGAGGATATAAGATGAACGTCAACAAAAGCAAAACGAGGATAATGGAATGTAGTCAAATTAAATAGGGTGATGCTGAGGGAATTAGAGTAGAAAATGAGACACTTAAAGTAGTAAAGGAGTTTTGCTATTTAGGAAGTAAAATAACTGATGATGGTCGAAGTAGAGAGGATATAAAATGTAGACTGGCAATGGCAAGGAAAGCGTTTCTGAAGAAGAGAAATTTGTTAACATCGAATATAGATTTATGTATCAGGAAGTCGTTTCTGAGAGTATTTGTTTTGAGTGTAGCCGTGTATGAAAGTGAAACATGGACGATAACTAGTTTGGACAAGAAGAGAATAGAAGCTTTGGAAAAGTGGTGCTACAGAAGAATACTGAAAATAAGGTGGATAGATCACGTAACTAATGAGGAGGTACTGAATAGGATTAGGGAGAAGAGAAGTTTATGGCACAACTTGACTAGAAGAAGGGATCTGTTGGTAGGACATGTTTTGAGGCATCAAGGGATCACAAATTTAGCATTGGAGGGCATCGTGGAGGGTAAAAATCGTAGAGGGAGACCGAGAGATGAGTACACTAAGCAGATTCAGAAGGATGTAGGTTGCAGTAGGTACTGGCGGATGAAGAAGCTTGCACAGGATAGAGTAGCATGGAGAGCTGCATCGAACCAGTCTCAGGACTGAAGACAACAACAACAACAACAACCCTCAGGCGTTACAGATCACATCAATGAAATGAAATGTATCACGGAAAACCTTTGTATCTTTGTAATTCAAAAATCTTTTAAAATAAATGTTTTAAGTACAAAATTAATCACTCAAATACGTGTACTGCAGCGCTAAACTGTGCGTCTTGTTGTAAGATAATCTCTGTCATTACTTAAGGGTGAAAATTGTGCCAAGTGTCGTAATTGCCGTCGTCCGTAAGCAACGTTATGTAGAAGTCAATGTACTTACCTCGGAATAAACAAAAGTGAAATGCTTTGCGTATAGATATTGTAGTTATTACGCTTATTGCCGTGATGAAGTAAGTACAGCACTGTAACGTATTGTTGTGCTACTGAAAAGGCTGTCTCACTGTAGCTATACCACAAAAGTTACTACTAAAACATGTTTTCCTTTCCAGATGAATTCAGAAAAACTGTGCAGATGTAAAACAGATATACCGCAAAAGCAACAATGTAAATTGTGTCACACATCAGTAGTGTCGTGATATAATCGTGTAGCTGTCAAATAAACTAACCACTGTGTCATCTGGCATCTCTCAGAAAGCACTTTAAACCCAGAATATGTTTTCAAGTAAACTAAAATGTTGCATTAAAATCTCATTAGCAGTACCAGTATATGTTCTAAGTATGTAAGCCTTATAGTCGTTACATAATCATGCAACTATCAAGCAAGAATGCACACACAATAATTCTGTGTCGCTTGTTCAGTATAACAATGCATTTGTAATTACTATCGAAATATGTTCTCTAGGTTCTAGGCTGGATAGTTAACTTCCGAACATTGTTGCATGTTAACAGTTTCTAAGTGTCACAAAGCGTACTAATAACGTGAAGTGAAAAATCTTATATCAAGAACTACGTTCAAAACCAGATTATCTCTAAGTAAACGGCTTTACACGTGAAATGTGGTGCAATCCTTTACTCTTCCTAGTAGAGTTTAAACTTCAAAGCAATTATCATGTGGTATACGTCGGTAAGGAATGCTAAAATGTTTCTCAAGGTTAGCGTCTGTGTTACGTATTTTTCTCTGAGCCAGCCGGCGCACGTGGCTGCCTGCCGGTGCGAGTCATCGTCTATCGCTATGTTGGCGTGCGTCGCTTTTTGGGATTTGGAGATCTAACTTCTACAAATTCAGCTTATCGAGAGGGCTCTGCCCTGTTTGAATCCCGCCAGTTCTGTTGAAATTCAGATCTGTTGTTATGTCGGTAGTTTCCATGGTTCCTTTTTTCTCGGTCATTGGGTGGAGAATTTCTCCCGGAATCTTAACTGCGCGGTGGACCGTTGTGTCTGAAATTGTTCTTTCTCCCTTGATAATAATTGTTTTGGTTCCCATGTTCTCTGTTTCTCTGATTGTCTCTGTGATAGTCATTACCGCAGAGAGGTGATGTTTCTCTGTAATTATTACTAATCTCCCAACGGTTGCCATACGGGTGGTGTCTGTTTTGGTTACGATTTGAATTGTAACAATAGCCTTGTAGTGTCCAGTTACGATTTCTGTCATCGGGGAATTGTGACTGTTGTGACCTGTAATTATTGTGTTCGTATTTTCGCTTCCCGTGATTGTCAGTGTCAATTTGCAATTCTTGTAACAGTCCCTGAAAAGCTTCAGTGTTGTCTTTGCAACGTCCTGCCAAAATAATATGTCTTAAATATTCAGGTACTTTGATTAAGCAAAAACGGATGAGTTCTGAGGGGCTGTATGGATTTGAAAGATACTGATTCTTATGCAACATGTCTTCAAAATATTTCACAAGACTGGAAAATTCAGATTGTTCGAAATGTTTCATCATCATCTTGCTATCTTTTACTCGGTCTTGTGTAGCTTGAGAACAATATGCTGAGGGGAAGGCATGATAAAATTGTCCTTGTCTGTGACAATCGTGAATGACCGATCGCATTCTTACAGTTGGTCCATTATCTAAATAGTCACACATAAATTCTAATTTGTGCTCTAATGACCAGTTGGGAGGAAAACAATGAGAGAATTTATGAAGCCATGCTTGTGGACGAATGTCGTTGCCAGAATTCTTAAATGATTTGAATTTACGTTTAGTAATGAACAGCTTATAGTCAAAATCATAGTTTTGGCGAGTCGAATATCAGTCATTGTTACGTCGTGTCGGCGGTTCCATCTCAAAATTCGGTGTACCTCTTTCATAATTTCCGAAGTTTCCTGAGTTATTGTTTTGTGGCTGTTCCGTCTTTCTATGTCCCTCTTCCTGTGTTGGAGCGCGAGTGTCCTCTGAAATATGTAATTCTTGTATTACCTGTGTCAACGGATCTTGTACTTGCCGGATTTCTCTTTTGTACTGTGTATTGATTTGATTTTGATTTTGTTTGAATTTTCTAATTTGGTCATACTCTTCTGTGTCAGTGAAGGTTACGGGTCTTGTGTCATTCATATCATCATCTACCTTAGATAAGTTAGTGCACTAATTGGAAAGTTCGGCTACTTTCTCCGATAATGAACTGATTTCCTCAGTGTGTTTTTCTGAACCAAGTTTCAGAGTGTCCATTTGTGCTGAAATTGTATCTAGTCTGTGCTTTAAGTTTTCCCGAGTTTTTGCAAGTTGCGTAACCGAATCGATAAATGCCACTTAGTCAGTTTTAGCTTGCAAGTTGTCGTGATTGTCATGAACAATAGTTTGCAGTTCCTTTATGGCTGCTTCGTTATTCTGTACTGCATTTCCATGA
The DNA here is from genome assembly GCF_023897955.1 of Schistocerca gregaria. Lineage (NCBI taxonomy): Eukaryota > Metazoa > Arthropoda > Insecta > Orthoptera > Acrididae > Schistocerca > Schistocerca gregaria. The sequence continues at coordinate 494,164,269 of NC_064924.1, forward strand.
CGCGAAAAAGTAGGTTGGAAATGCTCACAAATTTGTGTTTATACGGCATTACAGACTTTTTGACATTTCGATTCGATTTTAAGTAACTCAGCAATTAAACCTTCACGTGTTTGTTCAAGTGTGGTGTCTAACTTTTGAAGCTGTTTCTGTGACTGTTTTTGATTTTTTTCCATTGTGGCTAACTTTTGAAGCTTTTGTCCCATTTGTTTCTGATTTTGTTCAAGCATTGTGTCTAACTTTTGTAGCCTTTGTCCCATTTGTTGCATTAACTGCAACAACAATGCACTGGTGTCTGAAACATGTTCCCCAGTGCTATTCGGCAGTGCATTTGAACCGGCAATATGTGTCTTGACTTATTTAAGAAAACGGTGAGGACGCAAAACCTGATTCTACAGTATTTGCAAGATTGTGTTCTGTCATTTAGGATTCCTGAAGCGAGCCTTTGCCGACCGATCGAACGATAATGCTTCCCTGTCACTAATTGTTGCACTATCTACACCATTATTTCAGTCCGCCCGCGGTAGCTGAGTGGTCCTCGTAATAGCCTATCAGTCCTAAGGGCCCGGGTTCCATTCTCGGCTGAGTCGGAGATTTTCTCCGCTCAGGGACTGGGTGTTGTGTTGTTTTAATCATCATCATTTCATCTTCATCGACGTGCAGTTCGCCGAAGTGGCGTCAAATCGAAAGACTTGCACCAGGTGAGCGGTCTACCCGACGGGAGGCCCTCGTCACACGGCATTTCATTTTTTTACCATTATTTGCCGTGCGCTCCATTTCCCTATGCACAATTACCAAATTACTACTTTGAATGCCTGTTAATTCGTTACACGGTGGTGCTGATAAGCTACGCTCGTCGTCACTATCATTTCTCAATTTACTTTGGAGCCTAGTGTTACGTTTTTCACAAGCCATAATTATCACGTATTTCACACGATAACAAGAAAATTACAATTTAAAGTGCAGAAATAAGTAAACACATTAACATAGCACTGAAAATAATATATAGTTAATGGCAAACGCAGCTGCGAAATACTTAGTGCAAATTTACATGCATGCCACATCTATTTTACTGTACAACGATGAAAAACTACAACCGCAAAGGAAATTCTCTCTACACTAATTACACAAACCAGAAGAAAAAATCTGAAGATTCCAGTGAGGTATCCTCGGCTAAGGGACGGCATATGAAACGTCCCCTTAGAAAAATTAATGAATTACTGTGCTGATAAACCTCTTACATTATTTGATTTTCAAACAGCAGAGCACAACTGAACGTACTCAAACATTTCTCCCTTAACTTATTCTGATCAACACTAAACTGACACACAATATTATTTGCGCAATGAAATCTGACTTTCAATAATCCCTACAAAAGAATGGCACTGACTAACAATAACCTATACCTTTCATGAATCACTTACCTCACCAAAATCTTCTTTACTCGAACTACTGCAATACGGGGAGCGCCAATATTGCCAGCTAAATAAAAGATTCTAACTACTGAAGTCACTAACTACTGATAGGTATAGCTAGCAAATGAAAGATTTTGATGGAGAAAAAACAATGTACACTCCTGGAAATGGAAAAAAGAACACATTGACACCGGTGTGTCAGACCCACCATACTTGCTCCGGACACTGCGAGAGGGCTGTACAAGCAATGATCACACGCACGGCACAGCGGACACACAAGGAACCGCTGTGTTGGCCGTCGAATGGCGCTAGCTGCGCAGCATTTGTGCACCGCCGCCGTCAGTGTCAGCCAGTTTGCCGTGGCATACGGAGCTCCATCGCAGTCTTTAACACTGGTAGCATGCCGCGACAGCGTAGACCTGAACCGTATGTGCAGTTGACGGACTTTGAGCGAGGGCGTATAGTGGGCATGCGGGTGGCCGGATGGACGTACCGCCGAATTGCTCAACACGTGGGGCGTGAGGTCTCCACAGTACATCGCTGTTTTTGCCAGTGGTCGGCGGAAGGTGCATGTGCCCGTCGACCTGGGACCGGACCGCAGCGACGCACGGATGCACGCCAAGACCGTAGGATCCTACGCAGTGCCGTAGGGGACAGCACCGCCACTTCCCAGCAAATTAGGGACACTGTTGCTCCTGGGGTATCGGCGAGGACCATTCACAACAGTCTCCATGAAGCTGGGCTACGGTCCCACACACCGTTAGGCCGTCTTCCGCTCACGCCCCAACATCGTGCAGCCCGCCTCCAGTGGTGTCGCGACAGGCGTGAATGGAGGGACGAATGGAGATGTGTCGTCTTCAGCGATGAGAGTCGCTTCTGCCTTGGTGCCAATGATGGTCGTATGCGTGTTTGGCACCGTGCAGGTGAGCGCCACAATCAGGACTGCATACGACCGAAGGCACACAGGGCCAACACCCGGCATCATGGTGTGGGGAGCGATCTCCTACACTGGCCGTACACCTGTGGTGATCGTCGAGGGGACACTGAATAGTGCACGGTACATCCAAACCGTCATCGAACCCATCGCTCTACCATTCCTAGACCGGCAAGGGAACTTGCTGTTCCAACAGGACAATGCACGTCCGAGTGTATCCCGTGCCGCCCAACGTGCTCTAGAAGGTGTAAGTAAACTACCCTGGCCAGCAAGATCTCCGGATTTGTCCCCCATTGAGCATGTTTGGGACTGGATGAAGCGTCGTCTCACGCGGTCTGCACGTCCAGCACGAACGCTGGTCCAACTGAGGCGCCAGGAGGAAATGGCATGGTAAGCCGTTCCACAGGACTACATCCAGCATCTCTACGATCGTCTCCATGGGGGAATAGCAGCCTGCATTGCTGCGAAAGGTGGATATGCACTGTACTAGTGCCGACATTGTGCATGCTCTGTTGCCTGTGTCTGTGTGCCTGTGGTTCTGTCAGTGTGACCATGTGATGTATCTGACCCCAGGAATGTGTCAATAAAGTTTCCCCTTCCTGGGACAATGAATTCACGGTGTTCTTATTTCAATTTCCAGGAGTGTATATACCTTAATTGTGTTCAAAAGTCATAATATATTCATGGAATTCAGTCTTACAAATTTACTGTCTCTGATGGACACACGTCCAGATCATCCGCTCTCAGAACTCCATCTCATTCCCCAAACCCTCGACTGCTCGCGGCTCACCTCTAACTGCGCAACGCTACCCGCTGTTCACATCCAGCTGCCCAACACTACAATAGGGAATATTTCAACAACGCCAACCAGCCTTAGAACGCAAACAGCTGAGTCAGTGAAACTTCCTGGCAGATTAAAACTGTGTGCCCGACCGAGACTCGAACTCGGGACCTTTGCCTTTCGCGGGCAAGTGCTCTACCAACTGAGCTACCGAAGCACGACTCACGTCCGGTACTCACAGCTTTACTTCTGCCAGTATCCGTCTCCTACCTTCAGTTTTAATCTGCCAGGAAGTTTCATATCAGCGCACACTCCGCTGCAGAGTGAAAATCTCATTCAGCTGAGTCAGATATTTTCACATACAGCACTACGTGGCGTTACCAACAGAAAAACTTAAACAGCCTACTTACAATATTTAAAACTTCAGGACTACCACTCTAACTAGTTAGGTAAATATAGTGCTGGTCTGGAGATAAAGTTCAGTGACGAGTAAGCCGAAATTCTGAATACTATTTTCTGTCGGAACACCACCGGAGCAAGCAATTTGTGGTGGGGGTGGGGGTGGGGGGTGAGGGCAGAGGGCAATGACATAGAGTCACATAACTGGAGCATAGCTAGAGATATGTGATAGTTCACTGCTGGGCTGACACGTCTCATGCTTGATTTGTATACCTTGTTGAAATTCATTTGGGCTGCATTCGATTGATTCCAGTTGATAAATAACCATTTCAGTAGCAAGGAGCCACAGTCAGTGCCGAGATTAGGACGTCAATTTTTACCTTACTTCTCACTACATGCACTAATGGAAAACAATAGCAACATCAAACATAATGTTGTTGTGGTCTTCAGTCCTGAGACTGGTTTGATGCAGCTCTCCATGCTACTCTGTCCTGTGCAAGCTTCTTCATCACCCAGTACCTACTGCAACCTACATCCTTCTGAATCTGCTTAGCGTATTCATCTCTTGGTCTCCGTCTACGATTTTTACCCTCCACGCAGCCCTCAAATGCTAAATTGGTGATCCCTTGATGCCTCAAAACATGTCGTACCAACCGATCCCTTCTTCTAGTCAACTTGTGCCGCAAACTTCTCTTCTCCCCAATCCTATTCAATACCTCCTCATTAGTTATGTGATCTATCCAACTTATCTTCAGCATTCTTCTGTAGCACCACATTTCGAAAGCTTCTATTCTCTTCTTGTCCAAACTAGTTATCGTCCATGTTTCACTTCCGTACATGGCTACACTCCATACAAATACTTTCAGAAGCGACTTCCTGATACAGGATAAAGAAATATGGGGAATACTTATGTCTGGGTAACATATGTGCTTCATATTGTAAGATCACTGGTTAATGTAAGATCGAAATAAGCCATTGAAATTGTACAATAATAAGCGATGCAACAGCCAGAATGTTGGATGCAGGCGTGCAGCTGTGTGTGCCTTGTGTTGTACAGGTCCCGGATGTCAGTTTTTGGGACGGAGTTTCATGTTTGTTTCACAGCGTCAGTCAATGCAGGGAAGGTTAATATTGTTTGTGGATGACACTGGAGTTGTCGTCCCATGTTGCCCTACATGAGCTCGACTGGAGACAGATATACTGATCGAGCAGCCCGACACTGTGTAGAGCATGTTGGTTTACAACAGCGGTATGTGGACGAGAGTTATCCTGTTGGAAGGCACCCCAATATGCTGTCCATGAATGGCAGTCGAAGTCTCACCCCAGATCACAATTCCAAGTGTAGGTGAAGCGTGTCTAGCACACAGACATGCCGGATATCGGCCCTCAACTGGCCTCCTTGTACGCTGCACGTGGCCATTACTGGCGCCGAAGCAGAACCAGCTTTAATTTGGAAACAAAACAGGCCTCCATCCTGCCCTCCACCTTTTGTTTGTCACCACTGAAATCACAAATGGCGGAGGTTTGGAGTTAGTAGGAGGCAGGGTACAGGGCATCTGATTCGCAGCTTTCCTTGATGTAACCGATTTATAACAATTCGTTGCTTCTCTGTGGTGCCAAATGCTGCTCAGATTGCTCTGAAGATGTAATACGATGCTCCAGAGCCATACACCGAACATAATGGTCTTCCCTCTCGGTAATGCGACGTGGCCGTCCGGAGCCCGATCTTCCTGCTTCCACACATTCGCGTAACTACCGCTGCCAGTAACCACTTTCAGTGGTTAAATTCCTTCCAAGTCTTTCTGCAACATTGTAGAAGGAAGATTCAACTTCTGTAGTCCTACAGACGACGCTCAAACTCAGTGAGGTGTTGATAATGGGGTCTTTGTCCCCTTAAAGACATTCTCGGTCGACATCAAATGACCACGTCCAATCTCAAAGATAACTAACGCTTACGACCGTTACAGGGGGTGTTTAAAGCGAACATAATTTGCTTCATAGTGGTGCTACTATCGTCACTCTTATGAGACTGGGGCGAAGTTGGAACAGAGATTATGTTTAACATGTAGAAACAGGATTACCAACTTTCGTTCATGTTGCACAACTCGTTCTTCGTGTCGCGATTTCTTTTCGTTAGTGTATACTGATAGAAGTTGTACGCAATACTTTCTGTAACTATCTGGCAATTGGCGTTTCCCAGGCCGGAACTCAGCCTGTGAACGGCGAGGCTGAGGTCCTGCCAGGTCTGCAGGGATGACCACCCTGTGAGCCTGGGGAACAGAGGGTGGGATGACCCTTCGTGGCTAAGCGCTAACCCGGCCGAGCTGCGACACTCTGGGAGGCTTGCTGCCATCTTCTTGCTACTCACATAGCGGCTCACGATGTACGCCTCACATTACGTGCGGCCTGACCACCTTCTTGAGAAATTCTTATACCAGAGCATACCAATACTTTACTTTTGGCTGATTCCAAGATTTAGCAAGTCGAATCGAAACGTGCTAGTCAAGGGAAGGCAGTATTCGGTTACGATTGTGGACGGGGCCGTAATCAGTTACTACTGGTTGCCTTTTACAGTCACATTTATTTTTAAAACAGTAATTCCAGACTCAACAATAAATAAGAAAATACCACACGTTATTAATGAAGGAATGTGTAAATAATAGTGTTTTCAGTGCATTACAACTTAGAAAATCACCATAAAATACGGATACAGATAATGTTCAAAAGAAAACAGCCACTGTGGTCACGGCTGAAGACCTTACACGCCAAGAGTGGCAATAAATTAGGAATGCTTAAGAACTCACTGCAGTTACAACTTACAAGTACTGAAATATTAAAAAGTAAGTGGTCACAAACAGCAGAAGGTACCAGACGCCAGGAATGTCAGTATGAGGTCCGAATGTTTTTCGTGGACTCCATCTGAACTTTACCTGTGATGTACAAGCTGTGTTTGGAGGTAGTACTTGGCTCACACTTGCTGTTGTGTGGGGCAATCAAGCAGATTATGGTGGCCTTGAAGCTTTTCCTGATGCTAACATTCTGACTTGGAAGACATGGAGTATTTCGGAGACTACAGGACTCTTGGCTAAACAGCCTTATGGTACTCTAGTTCCGAGTATGCCATTTGTTTTGAGTACTAGAAAGAAGAAGAAATTAAATGCTGATGAGTACCTCTTTATATGGGCCAAAGTTGGTAATGGCAATTGTAAAATAAAGATCAACGGCGATTGTATGATTTATTATAGACAATAAAGATCCTTATCTCCTTTCCTTATATCCTTACTAAAAAAAACAATGATTGAGGTGGTAATGGGTCGCACCAGACCGCTCGTGAAATTTTTTTGTTTAAAGAGATGGCCCTAGTATTACTAGGCCCGCGTTGCAGAAAAATTCACTTCCGGTTGCGCAACTTGCGTTTCCGTGGTTTGTATGGTTACGTTGGTTATGGTAACACACTGTTAACTGTTTTGCTACATCATAATCACTACTAATCAAAGTGGATACATACCGGGTGATCAAAAAGTCAGTATAAATTTGAAAACTGAATAAATCACGGAATGATGTAGATAGAGAGGTACAAATTGACACACATGGTTGGAATGACATGAGGTTTTATTAGAACAAAAACAAAAAACAAAACAAAAATACAAAGGTTCAAAAAATGTCCTACAGATGGCGCTTCATCTGATCACAATAGCAATAATTAGCATAACAAAGTAAGACAAAGCAAAGTTGATGTTCTTTACAGGAAATGCTCAATATGTCCATCATCATTCCTCAACAATAGCTGTGGTCGAAGAATAATGTTGTGAACAGCACTGTAAAGTATGTCCGGAGTTATGGTGAGGCATTGGCGTCGGATGTTGTCTTTCAGCAACCCTAAAGATGGCAGTCGATCACGATACACTTGCGACTTCAGGTAACCCCAAAGCCAATAATTGCACGGACTGAGGTCTGGGGACCTGGGAGGCCAAGCATGACGAAAGTGGCGGCTGAGCACACGATCATCACCAAACGACGCGCGCGAGAGGTCTTTCACGTGTCTAGCAATACTTTTTTTTGTTCTAATAAAACCACATATCATTCCAAGCATGTGTGTCAATTTTTACCTCTCTGTCTACATTATTCCGTGGTTTATTACGTTTTCAAATTTATACTGACTTTTTGATCACCCGGTACTATCAAAATCCTTAGCGTACTAAGAAGTATTTAAAACGTTGTAGGGGCCTCAGCCTGCCTGTGGGAATAGAGGAAGCGTCCCAACTCCGAAACCACGGAGTGTGGCTGTTCGGAATTTCCCACTCAACCGAAGCAAGTCCAACTGTCCGACTGAAATGCCATGAAAGCCCCACTCCACAAAGTAGTTAGAGTAGCTTAATGCTTAATGTATAAATACAGGTTTTACTACTGTCATATTCGCTTTATATATCGTGGATGTCTGTTATATAGTTCAGTTCGCTTGGCCCCAAAACTGCATATAATGCGATGTACACCGCTGATACCATTAATGCTTCAGACTTCTCCTTTGAATATTCAGTAGTAAGGCTGTTTACCTGTTCTTCTGGAAATACTGCGAAATGACATACGGTGTGTCTGTCAGCGCAGTCGCATAAACGACGTTGTATGGTATTGATGCGATGGAGGCGTTATTTGAGTCTTCCATGACTACATACGAAGCAAGATATAAATTTTCCGTTAGCAGCTAATTTTGTGGCAGCAAACTCTGTTTTACCAAAGAGTAGTCACTTACCTTATCTGTTTTTTTTTTCATACACTGTGCAGAAATTTCTGACAAATAATTTCTCCCACTCCAGTGTCATGGTGCAGCAACCTTAGTGATTTATTTTCAGTAAGAGAAACAGTCTAGGTTTCAAATTACAGCACAAGCTTTATTTATGCGTTTCGACATTTTGAGGCATTTTCAGTATTTCTATAGGGGAAAAAATTACTGATTATGACAGAACAACATTTCTGTTAGTTTTACTCTTTTACTAATTTGAAGTTGGTTATTTCTTCAATTTATTTCACGTCTGCGGTTTTACACAGTTAAAGAATGCCACTGTCTGTTAATATTCATATATGTGTATCCTGGTCCTCTTATAATTAAAACAAGATTTAGAAATGTTAAGATTGTATGAAAGATTCTGTCCTTTTTAATTAGATTTCAGTTAAGAGTGTGGGTTATTGTAATATTTTTACGTGAAAGTTACACTTAGGCTGTTATTCATGTTTTTTGTACATAGTGAACCTTGTTACTGAATATTTCAAACCTTTTACTTCATGGATTTCATTGTTATGTACCTCTAATTTTTAGGATGCTTTTAGACATGGTGTGTTTTGTCAATGAATATGTCAAGCCTCTTTCTGTATGCAGTTTATTATTGTACGCCTGTCTTTCATATTCTGGGCTTAGAATGCTTACTATTTTTAAGAGTACAGTATGTTTATGTTGCTGTTGTGGTCTTAAGTCCTGAGACTGGTTTGATGCGGCTCTCCATGCTACCCTATCCTGTGAAGCTTCTTCATCTCCCAGTACTTACTGCAACCCACATACTTCTGAATCAGCTTAGTGTATTCATATCTTGGTCTCCCTCTACTATTTTTACCCTCCATGCTGCCCTCCAATGCTAAATTTGTGATCTCCTGATGCCTCAGAACATGTCCTACTAACCGGTCCCTCCTTTTTTGCTACTCTATACATGGCCTGATATATATTTCTAAGTTACACATAATCTACTTTGATGTACTAAGGTCATAATGGGTTATACACTAATGATACCCATGGTCAGTCATCTTTGTATAAAACCTGACTGTGTTCATTTCGCTTACCCTGTGTCTTGAAGTAATTCGATTTTGTTATCTTTGTGCAGTATAGACATAGGTTATGTTTTATTGTCCACAACGTTCCATTGACACGATTTATGACGGTAATGCAGTTTCTATACTGCCAACCTATGAGCGGATATGGACAACTTGCCACAAACAATATGATATCACATTTAATGAGGATGATGTGTAACCTGATGTCGAGGTGGTGTTTTATAGCGTAGTCTTACCATATGAGCAACAGATTTCTTTCATTTTCTAGCCTATGTTAACATGGAAACTACATTTTGTATATAATTTATTAGCTTCCAAGAACCTATTACTGTTGATTTTTCGCATGTTTCCACTTTGCATTCTGTATGTTCGTTTTTTCACCTTTACAATTCTATCGTAATTATTTGGAACTTCGTGTTCTAATACTTTCATACACATCAATTTCATAAAATGTCTTTTTTTTCTATTATAAAATTATGTATTTCTGTATATAAAGCATGTCTGACGCAATTGTGTGTTACTACATAAAGACTGTTGCCATAGGTTAGGTTCTAACTGACATATGGTGTGTCACTTCAATTATGAGACTGTCATTTTTATTACTTAGGTATTCTTGTACCACGAATATGGTTTAAGTATTCCTAATTGTTAACATATCTAGTTTCACTGTTAAGTAGACCTCACTTTTATTTTGTTATCGGGTTCATTGTAACGTACACCGTAACTGTTCTCCATTTTTTCCGTCTGTCAAAGAGGTTTCATACCGATATTCCGTTCTTTGTATTGTTAATGCTGTAAAAGTTCATGATTATGTTGGCTATATGATACAAATGTACTATCTTTGATGTTACTCTGCAGATGCGGAACTTTGCCAGCGTTTCGTTGGTCTCGTTCTTCTACATTCTGATACATTGTCTATTTGACTTTAAGCATTGTGAGATACATTGTTAGTACTTCGAAGACTGGCTACAGTAGTTGTTTGGGAGATTTCATGGTGACAACTTCATATAGCAACTTAAAGGAAAAAAACGATGTTGTTAACTCATGCGTTTTACGTAGTAAGTACAAATTAACATAACTCAATAAGAGCTAAACATTTAGCTACAGCCGTGTGTTTCGCAAACTCTGATTCCTCAAACAATTTTTTATTTATTTTTTATTTTATTTAATTTTTTTTACTGTTAGGTGAAAAAATTGAAGCGCTTCTAATATGGGCTTTGCGTGACTATTAACTTAAAAGTTTGGCGAACGAAGAATTATTTTTAATTGCACCTTCTTCGGTGAGCAGATGCTTCTGATAATCTGATATCACGTTTTTTAACTCTCGGCCAGTCTGCCCAATGTAAGACATAGGACACTGACTGTGTCATAAATTATAAACGCCGGAATGAGAGAATCAGTCTATATATGGCTATTCATTACGTACCTGTACAACGCGATATTAGATATTGTCATAAGCGGTGTAAGCAACTTTTATATTATAGCTCTTAAACAGCCTATCGATCTTACAAGAAATGTTAATCGAGAATGGTAGAAAACCAACTTTTCTTTTGGGATTAAAAAACTAGTTTCTGTTAACTAGTAGTTTTCTCCAGTCTTTTATTTGTACAACCTGTCGATTATGTTCAGCCACTGGGCTGCTCAGAGAGTATCCACAGTACATACTACGATGTCAAATAGAGATATCTCTGTGACGAATTCGGTTAAAAAAAAAAAAAAAGATAACGAGACATTTGAAACGTCCCCTTAGAAAATTTATACACGACTGTGCTTAAACTGACACACAATATCTTTAGCGCAACGCAATCTGACTTCCAAAAATCCCTACGAAAGAATGGCCCTGACTAGCATTAACCTATATGTTTCACAAATCACTTACCTCACAAAAATCTTCGTTACTCAAGCTAGTGCAATACAGCGAGCGCCACTACTGCCAGCTAAATAAAAGATTCAAACTACTGAAGGCACTAACTACTGATAGGCATAGTTAGCAAATGAAAGATTTTAATAGAGAACAAACAATGTATTTACCTCACTAGTCATAATATATACAGCAGTTCATGATACCAATTCTTACAAATTTCAAAACTCCGCCATCTCTCTCCCCACGTCCACCACTGCTGGCGGCTCACGTCCAACTGCGCAACGCTACGCGCTGTTAGCATCCAGCTGCCGCTGCCCAACACTACAATGGCAGACAATAATGCAAACCAGCCACAAACTGCACACGGCACAGCCAGTGATTTTATACAGAGCGCTATGTGGCGGCGGCGTTACCAATAAAAAAACCTAAACAGCCTACTTACATAGCCCTCATGCTCCCCACAAAAAAATTTACAAATTGTTTTGGGCAGTGGCCAATATAGATTTGAAATTTTTTTTCATAATTACAAAGACAAAGAAATGAAATGCACACACTTATTGATACAATGTTGTTCAGAAGCTAAAATTTTCTCACAGTCCATAAAGACAGTCCTGATCATTCATCAAAGTAAAATTGCAGTGTTTTTCTGTAAAAGAAAATGCACACGGAAGTAGTGGATTTCCATGCAGTCTTTCCAACGGAAAGACAGTGCTGACTCTTGACATGCAGACAGGTAATGGGCCACAACAGAGCAAACCCACAGCAGAGTCAGTCAAAGTTTTCAAGAATATTGTTAGGTAGGTCGTCACAGAGTAGACCCATTGTAGTCCTGGTAGAGATTATGGTATTGGTGGGCCACCAGAGGTGCAGACCCACTGCAGTCCTTGTAGAAATAATGGTATCGGTGGGTCGTCAAAGGTGTAGACCCACTGTAGTCCTTGTAGAGATGGCCAGCAGCCATCTGTTTGACTGTGCAGGCGCACAATCACCATTGAAGAGTCTTGTGGATAATATAACAAGTCCATAACCACCACTTGTGCACTCACAAAAATTGTTTTTGAAATGTCCTTAGAACCAGCAATGCTGTTATCCAGTCCCTTACTGAGATAGTAACACACGTGCAAACACTATCAGTCCCTACTTCTCACATATTGTCCATATACTATGACCAACAGAAACGTGTGCAGTGAAATGTAATTTACAAGTTACTTAATTTGATGAACTGGTGTCAATTACAATTTTATAACATAAGAATACAATAACAAAGGTACAAAAAATATCATTAAAGAACATAATAGTACAGATAACATTTGCAGTAATACAGGCTTTACAAAAGAATCGAAATAACATATACATCAGTGTTACAGGAATGATGACAGGAGCACATATATAAAAAATCTGAATCAATTTCGAAACATCAACTTCACGAATGAGCATTAGAACAAAACAGAATAAATAATTTCTAAACATATTTACAAAGAAAACGACATATTATTAATGCAAATTATATTTGAGGATAACAGTATTCCTCATCATAGTGAATGTAGCTGAATATTAGAAAATTCTACAACATAAGTCTTATCAGATGAACATATAAAGACAGGAAGAACATAAATACACAAGGGTACACAAACACATAGTGGGATAACACAAAAGGAAAGGACAGGGTTTGTTTTCAGTGTAACGTTTGGTACTGCAGTATAACCCAAAACTTAATTCTGTAGATCTTTCGTCATATCTCAACATTTGTTTCCACCAAAAATTTCCTATCCAAGCATGCTTTCTGTATTTTGCTCACATCCTCTTTCAAAAATAGTTTTTCTCCACTGTACACTACTTTTTTGGCCAAATCATTTTCTTATAGCTTCTCAATGCATTTCTTCCAATTCATAACTCGTTCTCTTATATAGCCTACCCCATCTTAAGCTAACTTAAATATACTGAGCTCAGATGCTAAACTAAGAGACGAGGCAAAGCAGCGGCACAAAACAATTAATACAAACAGCAATGACAAAAAATGCAAGTAAGCATAGCGAGCAGCAATAAATGTAATAATTTATATCTAAACATGACAAAGCTAAAACAGAAAAAATATTACAGTAAAAATGTGTAATACCTATGTCACATCTTAACACTAGAGTGATGCATCACTAGAACATACGCTAGCAGATAAGTTACCAAATGGTAAAAAAAAACTATTTTTGTAAGTCCTGTGAAGGAAAATGTCTATTTGAGCTCCTTCATTTTTTAAGTACATCATAAAGTTATTATTTACTGGATCTGTAGGCATAAAATATTTATATTAGTACATCCGTTAAATTTTATAGTAACCAATGCTTCAGTGGAGCTAGGAACTAGGTATTAAACAAAATAGGCAAAGCAAGGCGTGAAACGTCATTCACTAGCCATATGGCGTTTCATAATGCAGTAAACAACCTTTCAACTAGCAAGTCAATAGACGTGAAATGTTTCTCGTCGTTTCATTAGGCATTTTAATGAATATCATCAGTTAAGAGCTCCAAAGTATAATCATATGTTTTTAAGTTTGAGCGTGTCGTATTTACGATGCTTTCTACAAAGGAATGTCAATATCGAGGATAATGGCCTTTTCTTTTTTTTTTTTTTTTTTACCTGTGCCTCTGACAGGCACACACTAATGGCTTTTTTTCCAGGCGCCTGTCGCGCAACTGGGTGCCCACGACACATTACGTGCAGGTGGTCACTTACCTTTCTTACTGAAAAATTTACGACATCAGTTTCCGCTACAGTGACAGTCACATATAAAAATATTTTCACAGGTTGGGAATTTGCATTACAAATCTGTAGAAACAAAATCCTTTAAATATAATAGTGTCCAAAAAATTTTCATCGGCATTGTAATGCATTCACGCATTTACATACATTTCATAACTCTTAAAGTACGATTCTTGGTTTCCAACAACCTTTTGCACAAACCAGAGTCCCTAACCACTACTCATTATTCCTTGCTTTATTACACATATACATATTTGTCGACACTTCTTCAATATTTAATCATAAGAAATACATAGCATAATCAAATTCCTCACATAGCATCAGCCTATTGATCATAAACATACCACAACAGCGTAATACACATCGTCATCATAACATCATAAAACCTCAGCCAAATCTCAAAATTGTCGTGGCTTCCTATTTCAAAACCTAAAAAAAAAATCTGTGCTCATGTCAAAAGTGTCATTTACCTCAAACGTACTTTAAAAATCATGACACCATACCAAATACATCATTCAAAGCTCTCATAGTATCACAATGGTTCTGAAAAAATATGAACAGTTCACAAAGTACAGACAAAATACAACTTCGTAAGTGTGAAGTTATCCAATGGTGTAATTACGTAAACATCTGTCACTGATGCAGTAAAGTAAATGTTTGTCTCTCTCCGTTAAATGATCAGATAGCTGTGTAATTTATGTGTTAGAGAAATTTGGTACCGATGTGTAAAGTTGTATAAACAAATACCATATTAGCTAGGGCTCCTTGTGCTTGCCACACACATGGTACACAAAGTAGGCGTGTACCCCCCTGAGGATTGTGTAATTATATCCTCAGGTGTTGCAGATTACAGCAATGGAATGAAATGTATCACGGAAAACCTTTGTATCATTGTACTTCAAATATCTTTAAAAATAAATGCTTTAAGTACAAAGTTAGTCACTCAAATACGTATACTGTAGCGCTAAACTGTGCGTCGTGTTTTAAGATACTTTCTGTGGAAGTGTCGTAGTTATCGTCCTCCGAAAGCTAAGTTCTACAGAAGTCAATGTACTTACCTCATCATAAACGAAAGTGAAATGCTTGCCGTATAGATATCGTAGTTATTACGTACCAAACCGTGATCAAGAAAGTGCTATAATATAACGTATTGTTGTGCTACAAAAAAGGCTGTCTAATTGTAGCTATACCACAAAGTTACTACTAAAACATGTTTTACTTTCCAGAAAAAATCAGAAAAACTGTGCAGATATAAAACAGATAAACTGCAAAAGCAACATTGTAAATTGTCACTCATTAGTAGCGTCGTGATAAAATCGTGTAGCTGTCACATAAACTAACCACTGTGTCATCTGGTATCTCACAGAAAGTACTTTAAATCCAGAATGTATTTTCAAGTAAACCAAAATGTTGCATTAAAATCTCATTAGCAGTACTGGTAACTGTTCTAAATATGTCAGCCTTATAGTCGTTACGTAATCGTGCAACTAACAAGCAAGAATGTACATGCACAATAACACTGTGTCGTCTGTTCACTATAACAATGCATTCGTAATTTTCGTTTAAATAAGTTCTCTTGGTTCTTGACTGGATATTTAACTTCAAACATGGTTGCATGTTAACAAATTGACAAATTGTACTAATAGCGTTAAGTGAAAAATTTTGTGGCAAAGACAAAGTTAAAAAGCAGATTATCTTTCAATAAACAGTTTTACTTGTGAAATGTGGTGCGAACCTTTACTCTTCCTAGTATGCAGACTGTCAACTGAAAAGCAATTATCATGTGATTACGTCGGTAAGGAACACTGGAATTTTGCTCAAGGTTAGCTTATGTTATTTTTCTCTGAGCCAGCCGGCGCACGCGGCTGCCTGCGGTGCGAGTCATTGTCTGTCTCTTTGTTGGCGCGCGCCGTTATTGGGATTAGGAGACCTAACTTCTACAAATTCACCTTGCCGAGAAGGCCCAGCTCTGTTTGAATCCCGCCTGTTCTGATGAAATTCTGGTCTGTCGTTATGCTTATATCGTCTGTCGTTTCCTGTAGTTTCTTTCTTGTCGGTTAAGTGGTGGAGAATTTCTCCCTGAATTATCACTGCGCGGTTGACCCTTGCGTCTGAAGTTATTCTGTCTCCCTTCATAGTAATTGTTTTGGCTCCCATATTGTCTGTTTCTACGATTGTCTCTGTTATAATCATTACTACGGAAATGCGATCTTTCTCTGTAACTATTATTACTCCGCCAGTGGTTGTCATATGGGTGGTGTCTGTTTTGGTCACGATTTGTGTTGTAAGAATAGACTTGTCGTGTCCAGTTATTGTTTCTGTCGTCACGGAATTGTGACGGATGTGAACTGTAGTGATTGTTTTCCTGTTTTCGCATCCCGCGACTGTCTGTGTCTATTTCTAATTCTTGTAAGAGTCCCTGAAAAGCTTCAATGTCGTCTTTGCAACGCCCTGCCAAAATAATATTCCTTAAATGTTCAGGCAATTTCATTATGCAAATGCGGATGAGTTCTGAAGGGCTATATGGGTTTGAAAGATATTGGCTCTTATGCAACATGTCTTCAAAATATTTGAAAAGACTGGAAAATTCAGATTGTTCAAAGTGTGTCATCATCATTATGCTATGTTTTACTCTGTCTTGTGTAGCTTGAGACCAATATGCTGAGAGGAAAGCATGATAATATTCTCCTTCACTGTGACAATCGTGAATGACCGATCGCATTCTTACAGCTGGTTCATTCTCCAAGTAGCCACACATAAATTCTAATCTGTGCTCTGATGACCAGTTGGGAGGAAAACAATGAGAGAATTGATGGAGCCATGCTTGTGGATGAATGTCGTTGCCAGAATTCTTAAATGTTTTGAATTTACGTGCAGTAATGAACAGCTTATAGTCAAAATCATCGTGTCGGCGGGTAGCATATCGTTCATTGTTACGTCGTGTCGGCAGTTCCATCTCAAAATTCGGTGCACCTTGCCAATTTCTTTCACAATTTCCGAAATGCTCTGTGTTATTATTTTGTGGCTTTTCCGTATTTCTAAGTCACTCTTCCCGTGCTGGAGCGCGACTGTCCCCTGAAATACGTAATTCTTGTATTACCTGTGTCAGATGATCTTGCACTTCCCAGATTTCTCTTTGGTGTTGTGTATTAATTGAATTCTGATTTTGCTTGAATTTCCTAATTTGTTCGCACTCTTCTGTATCATTCAGATCATCTTCTACCTTTGTAGATAAGTTAGTGAACTGATCTGAAATTTCGGCTACTTTCTCCGATAGTGAACAGATTTCCTCAGTGTGTTTTTCTGAACCAAGTTTCAGAGTGTCCACTTGTGTTGAAATCGAATCTACTGTGTCCTTTAAGTTTTCCTGAGTTCTTGCAAGTTGCGTAACCGAATCGGGGATGCAACTGAGTCCATTTTAGCTTGCAAGGTGTCGTGATTTTCACGAACAACAGTCTGCAATTCTTTTATGGCTGCTTCGTGATTCTGTAATGCGTTTTCATGCCGCGAAAAAATAGGTTGAAAATGCTCACAAATTTGTGTTTTTACGTCACTACAGATTTTTTGACATTTCGATTCAATGTTATCTAACGCAGTAGTTAAGTCTTCACGTGTTTGTTCAAGTGTGGTGTCTAACTTCCGAAGATTATGTTCCATTGTGTCCAACTGTTGCTGTGTTAGTCTCTGATTTTGTTCCATTGTGTCTAACTTTTGAAGCTTTTGCTGTGTTTGTCTCTGATTTTGTTCCAAGGTGTCTAACTTTTGAAGATTTTGTTCCATTGTGTCTAACTTTTGAAGATTTTGTCCCATTTGTTTCTGATTTTTTTCAAGCGTTGTGTCTAACTTTTGTAGCCTTTGTCCAATTTGTTGCATTAACTGTAATAACAGTGCACTGGTGTCTGAAACATGTTCCTCAGTGCTACTCAGCAGTGCATTTGAACCGGCAATATTCGCGTTTTGAAAAGCAGAAAATGTGTCTTGATTTATTTGAGAAAACGGTGAGGACGCAAATTCTGAATCTACAGTATTTGCCAAGATTGTGTCCTGCCATTTCGGAATCCTGAGGCGAGCTGTTGCCGACCGATCGATCGATAACGCTTCCCTGTTCACTAATTGTTTCACTGCCTACACCATTATTTGCAACCCGCTCCATGTCCCTATACACAATTACCAAATTACTACTTTGAACATTAGTTAATTCATTACATGGTGGCGCTAACACACTGCTTTCGTCTTCCCTGTCATTTCTCAGTTTACTTTGGAGCCTAGTATTACGTTTTTCACACGCCATTATTGTCACAATTTTTCTCACGACAACACAGAAAAACACAATTTGAAGAACAAAAATAAGAGAACACATTAAGATAGCACTGAATATAATATCTAGTTAATTGCAAGCGCAGCTGCGAAATACTTGGTGCAACTCTACATGCATGCCACAACTGTTGCACTGTACAACAATGAAAGACTACAACTACAAAGGAAATTCTCTCTTTGATTACACGCTAGCAATAAAAAAATCTACATTAATTACACAAACTACAAGAAGAAATCTGAAGATTCCAGTGAGGTATCCTCGGCTAAGGGTCGACATATGAAACGTCCCCTTAGAAAATTTATACACGACTGTGCTTAAACTGACACACAATATCTTTAGCGCAACGCAATCTGACTTCCAAAAATCCCTACGAAAGAATGGCCCTGACTAGCATTAACCTATACGTTTCACAAATCACTTACCTCACAAAAATCTTCGTTACTCAAGCTAGTGCAATACAGCGAGCGCCACTACTGCCAGCTAAATAAAAGATTCAAACTACTGAAGGAACTAACTACTGATAGGCATAGTTAGCAAATGAAAGATTTTAATAGAGAACAAACAATGTATTTACCTCACTAGTCATAATATATATAGCAGTTCATGATACCAATTCTTACAAATTTCAAAACTCCGCCATCTCTCTCCCCACGTCCACCACTGCTGGCAGCTCACGTCCAACTGCGCAACGCTACGCGCTGTTAGCATCCAGCTGCCGCTGCCCAACACTACAATGGCAGACAACAATGCAAACCAGACACAGACTGCACACGGCACAGCCAGTGATTTTATACAGAGCGCTATGTGGCGGCGGCGTTACCAATAAAAAAACCTAAACAGCCTACTTACATAGCCCTCATGTTCCCCACAAAAAAATTTACAAATTGTTTTGGGCAGTGGCCAATATAGATTTGAAATTTTTTTTCATAATTACAAAGACAAAGAAATGAAATGCACACACTTATTGATACAATGTTGGTCAAAAGCTAAAATTTTCTCACAGTCCATAAAGACAGTCCTGATCATTCATCAAAGTAAAATTGCAGTGTTTTTCTCAAAGTCTGAGTAGTAAAAGAAAATGCACACGGAAGTAGTGGATTTCCATGCAGTCTTGAAGAAGTAGTGTTGTCCTTCCAACGGAAAGACAGTGCTGACTCTTGACATGCAGACAGGTAATGGGCCACAACAGAGCAAACCCACAGCAGAGTCAGTCGAAGTTTTCAAGAATATTGTTAGGTAGGTCGTCACAGAGTAGACCCATTGTAGTCCTGGTAGAGATTACGGTATTGGTGGGCCACCAGAGGTGCAGACCCACTGCAGTCCTTGTAGAAATAATGGTATCGGTGGGTCGTCAAAGGTGTAGACCCACTGTAGTCCTTGTAGAGATGGCCAGCAGCCATCTGTTTGACTGTGCAGGCGCACAATCACCATTGAAGAGTCTTGTGGATAATATAACAAGTCCATAACCACCACTTGTGCACTCACAAAAATTGTTTTTGAAATGTCCTTAGAACCAGCAATGCTGTTATCCAGTCCCTTACTGAGATAGTAACACACGTGCAAACACTATCAGTCCCTACTTCTCACATATTGTCCATATACTATGGCCAACAGAAACGTGTGCAGTGAAACGTAATTTACAAGTTACTTAATTTGATGAACTGGTGTCAATTACAATTTTATAACATAAGAATACAATAACAAAGGTACAAAAAATATCATTAAAGAACATAATGGTACAGATAACATTTGCAGTAATACAGGCTTTACAAAAGAATCGAAATAACATATACATCAGTGTTACAGGAATGATGACAGGAGCACATACATAAAAAATCTGAATAAATTTCGAAACATCAACTTCACGAATGAGCATTAGAACAAAACAGAACTGATGCTTGCAGCGAGGAACTTTGAACGTTCCTTCCTAAATGTAGCAATGCTGATAGACCCGGGATTTTATACAGAGTGGAAGTAATGAACCCAAGAGCGCCAGTACTTCGCACACTGATAAAGACGCACAGACAGGTTCTGTCGATCTGACTGATTGTGGTTGGAATAGAGACTGCAGGTGAAAAGTCTGGAAACGCTTCGGTGCAAATAACAGATAAAGCATTTGTATACGGAATAAACTTTTCTATTTCGAATAGGAAAAAATTAATTAAAAAACTGCAATTGAAGTTCTTCAAATCACCCTGTTGTCTAGTCTCTCTCGATATAAAGAATTTGTACACTGACATTCCTGTTTGACGGGACGATCGGTATTATACAAAAACATCTGTCTTGTCTTCGCCAGTTAAGTACAAACAAGGTTAGAGAGCTGACCTCAGCTTTTAAATCGGTAACATAATACAATTACCTTCCTTTCAATAATAGCACGGATGGACTGGCTGTGAGCAGATCTCTCTGGTTGGTCTGGTTGACTTTTTGAACAGTTTAGAACGTAAATATTTTGTACAAAGTTCCGATCTCTGCAAGGAAACAGCATTTTATTGTCGGTATGTCGACGATATATAGTGTTTATCTGATGGCCCTTTGGATGATATATTTTTGGTGAAAGATGAATTTAACGCATTACATTCTATATTGTCCTTAACTTATGAAGCAATGGGTTCAGACAAAGTGCTTAATTATTTGTATGTAAAACTTTAATCCGCCAACAATGAAATTAATTTTGACGCCTCTCGCAAGCCAACTACCAGTGACTCAGTAATTCATGCGTCGTCGCCCCGTCCATATTAACGTAATACGAGTTTTTTTTTCAGTACCATGATGGACTACCTATGCGGACTTTCTTTAACCCCGGCTGCTGTCGGCCGTGAATTAGCCGATTTAGAGTTTGTCGCAAGCGGTGATAGATGTAACCAGAGCGTTGTCGATACGTTGTAGAAATAAAAAGTGGAGAAAAATTATAGTATGCCGGAAACTAATTTTATAATTTCCAAAGCAAAGTTTGCTGTCCTACCGCTCTTGCGTGGCGTTTATTATCAACTCAGTAGGCTGTTAAGGAACCATAATGTTAAAGTAGCTTACACCACTTCTGGCAAGATCCAGTATCGCTGTATAAATAATGACTGGTCTTGTATAGACAACGCTTCTCATTGCGGTGTTTATTCGACAAGCTTGTAAAAGCTAGCGGACATGCAGATACTGTACTAGAATCGATCCAAATTTTGCATCGTGCAACCCAGAGTAAAAAATTCACTTTGCTTGAGGAACTGTAGTTTCAGAAAAACAGTTGCCTGTAGCTTAAGATGGAAGTATTAATGACCAACTCATTACTAAGAATCAGTCTTCTTATGATTCAATGTCGGCAGTTTTTCAGAGAGTTTAGCTGAGCACTGCCACAACTCTCCTTGCCAAGATGGGAACTCATTTCTCTTTCTTAAACATTACACTTGTCCTATAAAAGATTTGTGTATAAAATTTATGTCGTTTTTATAGGAGCTGTAATTATACGTTTCTTATATATCTCTTGTCTTTACAATTGGTGCCGACAGATGAAGCCATGTATTGGAGTTTTTACTCCTTCTCTACACGGTTTTGTTGTATTATGCTTCTGTCACCTATTTTAAATTTGTTTTTCATTTTCATTGTCTTAACTTACCACTACATGTTTTACTTTATCCTTACCTATCGAGCATACAACGTGTTAACTGCACCTAGTGGAACTTCCGTCCGCTGTATCGATAGCCTGCTATCCGGCGCCCTTACATAGCGTGCACTACGTTGTTACGTATTCATGCCTATTGCAATTTGAGGTGCAATATTTAGGTTTCAAGATTATGAGTGTGGTCCTATCTTAGCACTGTTGCGTGCCTTCGCCGAAGGTAAGAATCGTCGTTCTTTGTACGATTCCGCTACAAACTTAATTTTTCGTTGTTGGTTTTGCATTTTATGTGCACAGCAAAAGTTTTGTCTGCTTTTGAGTACTGTTTTACCCGCAGTTCCCAAACGTAAGGCACTTCAATCCGATTTTTTGTGTAAAGCTTAAAACATTTGTAACAACATCTTGTGCACGATAGTATCATCCATGTGGAAATTCTGAAGAATCCTCAAAAAGGCGAAACGCGCAAATAAAGTTTCTGCTTTCATTTACAACCTAAACTGTTGATGCTACTGAAAAAAAATGACAAGATTCTTAGTCTTATCAACGACGTGTTCCCTATTGTATTAATTCATATTATTCTCTACTATTATGAAACGGAACTGAAGAAATGTTCAGTAATATTTTGTGGTAGTTCTATTCGGATGCATGCTTAATTCCTGATGTTTCACTCCACGTTGTTCCAAATGGTCAGAAATTTCGTATTCATGTCATGGCTTATAACTTTTCCTGGCGTGTATGGTTTTGTCGCTAGTCGATGATGGATATACTTCTACTACTCTCATGGAACATTTTGTATAACATCCAACGAAACGTTAATACAGTATGCGAAATACTTACTGAAAAGTAGTTTAGTCTTAACTTTAAACGAACATAAATAAAATGAGATATATTTCTGTAAATTATTCTGATCCAAGAGATTTTAAATGTCACGTCGAATCATCGGGATGTAGGTTATCAGTTGGTTCTCTAAACATCTTAAGGCAACTTCAGAGATGGGACATTCTTAAAGGTAATGGCTTCCTTCCCTTTCTCTGTCCCATATGAACTGGTGCTCCGTCAACAATGACCTCGTGATCGGCGGGCCGCTATGGTCTTAACTACATTCTCTCGTTTCTAGACGGTAAAGCACAGTTCTCTACCAACAGAAAGAGCTTTTATTCGTGATACGAGGCTGCACATGCTTTTCTGTTCAGTACAAAGCATTACAGTCTCCAGCGACTGCGATTTTTCCACATAATGCCACCCAAGTTACATTAAGAAATAATGTTACTTGCTGGAACCGTAAAAGTCAGCCACGAAGTGGTTGAACGTAAATTCAACAAGCCTTTATGGAAGGAGGACAGTAGCGGTCATGGCAAAGCTAAAGCTATAATCATTCAGACGTGTGGTGAAGTACCGCAGCGAAGTGGGCAGCTTGCATCGGAAGACATAAACGGCTCTCAGAACTGTCCATGTCGACTGGTGTGAGACTTAGCACGATCAGTAACGGCTTTAAGGGCTGCTGCACCGTGCGCCGGAGTGCAGGTAACCAACTCCGGGCATTTATTGTGGCTACCGCTGGGACTGTGAAAGGAACGGCCAGACGGCCAACATTAGATGCTGTGAAGCGACATGGAGGAAGTAAAAACCTCGAGCAAGAGTTAACGCCAGCTATAAAGCTGAACCAAAGCTCAGAAGAAAAACTGTTCGCTGGGAATATTTTTTCGAGATGTGCACATGAAAATAAATCCATTGTAACTGTGAAGCCGTCGTCATAGTATGTTACTCGTTCCGAGAGAGCGTGTTTTCAATATTTTCTTCAGTTAACATTGTGTGCGTCTTTTACTTGGCCATAAAGCCGTATTCTGGTGCGGTTTGAAAAATTTTATGACCTCCTGCAGATTAAGTGGTAGGATATGACTGGTAGTGTTTGATGGATCTTCAGCATTCATTTGTTGTCTTTGGGGACTGTAGCGTTTCTCAGCAAAAATGTCAACAGCCCTGTACCACCAGCAGTGACACTCTTTAGCATCTTCTTGCAGTACAATTTAGCTACCGGTATATTTGATCATATCCTTTTTTCAAGGAGTTTGGTTGGTTGGTTGTTTGGGGGAAGAGACCAAACTGCGAGGTCATCGGTCTCAGCGGATTACGGAAGGACGGGGAAGGAAGTCGGCCGTGCCATTTCGAAGGAAACACCCCGGCATTTGCCTGGAGAGATTTAGGGAAATGACGGAAAACCTAAATCAGGATGGCCGGACGCGGGATTGAACCGTCGTCCTCCCGAATGCGAGTCCAGTGTGCTAACCACTGCGCCACCTCGCTCGGTCAAGGAGTTTGGGTCGCAGCATACATTGAACAAACGGATCGTTATATAAACCTAACAAATAGCCGATATGTCCACCTTTGGCGCGGCTAACTGCGGCGACGCGTCGTGGCATGGTAGCAGTGAGGCCTTGGTAGGTCGTTGGAGGGAGTTGTCACCACATCTGCACACATAAGTCACCTAACTACCGTAAATTACGCGGAGAAGTGCGATGACCTCTGACGCCACGTTAGATCACACCAAAGATGTAATTGATCGGTTTCAGACCTAGCGACGTTGCGGCCAGCACATCCATTGGATCTTGTCTCTGTGTTCCTTCAACCACTCAATCATCCTTCTAACATTGTGACATAGCGGATTATCTTACGGAGAAATGCGACACTGCTGTCGGGAAACATGGTCGACATGATTTGAGTGTACTTGCTCTGTAACCAGTGTGTTGTTGTTGTGGTCTTCAGTCCTGAGACTGGTTTGATGCAGCTCTCCATGCTACTCTATCCTGTGCAAGCTTCTTCATCTCCCAGTACCTACTGCAACCTACATCCTTCTGAATCTACTTAGTGTAGTCATCTCTTGGTCTCCCTCTACGATTTTTACCCTCCACGCTGCCCTCCAATACTAAATTGGTGATCTCTTGATGCCTCAGAACATGTCCTACCAACCGATCCCTTCTTCTAGTTAAGTTGTGCCACAAACTTCTCCCCACGCCGATTCAATACTTCCTCATTAGTTATGTGATCTACCCATCTAATCTTCAGCATTCTTCTGTAGCACTACATTTCGAAACGTTCTATTCTCTTCTTGTCCAAACTATTTATCGTCCATGTTTCACTTCCATACATGGCTACACTCCATACAAATACTTTCAGAAATGACGTCCTGACACTTAAATCTATACTCGATGTTAACAAATTTCTCTTCTTCAAAAACGCTTTCCTTACCATTGCCAGTCTACATTTTATATCCTCTCTACTTGGACCATCATCAGTTATTTTGCTCCCCAAATAGCAAAACTCCTTTACTACTTTAAGTGTCTCATTTTCTACTCTAATTCCCTCAGCATCACCCTATTTAATTTGACTACATTCCATTATCCTCGTTTTGCTTTTGTTGACGTTCATCTTATATCCTCCTTTCAAGACACTGTCCATTCCGTTCAACTGCTCTTCCAAGTCCTTTGCCGTCTCTGACAGAATTACAATGTCATCGGCGAACCTCAAAGTTTTTACTTCTTCTCCATGAATTTTAATACCTACTATAAATTTTTCTTTTGTTTCCTTTACTGTTTGCTCAATATACAGATTGAATAACATCGGGGAGAGGCTACAACCCTGTCTCACTCCTTTCCCAACCACTGCTTCTCTTTCATGCTCCTCGACCCTTATGACTGCCATCTGGTTTCTGTACAAATTGTGAATAGCCTTTCGCTCCCTGTATTTTACCCCTGCCACCTGTAGAATTTGAAAGAGAGTATTTCAGTCAACATTGTCAAAAACTTTCTCTAAGTCTACAAATGCTAGAAACGTAGGTTTGCCTTTTCTTAATCTTTCTTCTAAGATAAGTCGTAAGGTCAGTATTGCCTCACGTGTTCCAACATTTCTACGGAATCCAAACTGATCTTCCGCGAGGTCGGCTTCTATTAGTTTTTCCATTCGTCTGTAAAGAATTCGCGTTATTATTTTGCAGCTGTGACTTATTAAACTGATAGTTCGATAATTTTCACATCTGTCAACACCTGCTTTCTTTGGGATTGGAATCATTATATTCTTATTGACGTCTGAGGGTATTTCGGCTGTCTCATACATCTTGCTCACCAGATGGTAGAGTTTTGTCAGGACTGGTTCTCCCAAGGCCGTCAGTAGTTCCAATGGAATGTTGTCTATTGCTGGGGCCTTGTTTCGACCCAGGTCTTTCAGTGCTCTGTCAAACTCTTCACGCAGTATCGTATCTCCCATTACATCTTCATCTACATCCTCTTCCATTTCCATAATATTGTTCTCCAGTACATCGCCTTTGTATAGACCATCTATATACTTCTTCCACCTTTCTGCTTTCCCTTCTTTGCTTAGAACTGGGTTTCCATCTGAGCTCTTGATGTTCATACAAGTGGTTCTCTTATCTCCAAAGGTCTCTTTAATTTTCCTGTAGGCAGTATCTATTTTACCCCTAGTGAGATGAGCCTCTATACCCTTACATTTGTCCTCTAGCCATGCCTGCTTAGCCATTTTGCACTCCCAGTCGATCTCATTTTTGGGACGTTTGTATTCGTTTTTGCCTGCTTCAGTTACTGCATTATTATATTTTCTTCTTTCATCAATTAAATTCATTATTTCTTCTGTTAGCTAAGGATTTCTAATACCCCTCGTCTTTTTACCTACTTCATCCTCTGCTGCCTTCGCTACTTCATCCCTCAAAGCTACCCATTCTTCTTCCACTGTGTTTCTTTTCTCCATTCCTGTCAATTGCTTCCTTATACTCTCCCTGAAACTCTGTACAACCTCTGGTTCTTTTAGTTTATCCAGGTCCCATCTCCTAGAATTCCCACCTTTTTGCAGTTTCTTCAGTTTTAATCTACAGGTCATAACCAATAGATTGTGGTCTGCCCCTTAAAATGTCTTACAGTTTAAAACCTGTTTCCTAAATCTCACTCTTACCATTATATAATCTATCTGAAACCAATAACCATTGTAGGAAACTCCATAGCCGTCAAAGTGCCTTGCACGAGCCACTGGACCCATGGACGCCAAAAAATGGCTCTAAGCACTATGGGACTTAACATATGAGGTCATCAGTCCCCTACACTTAGAACTACTTAAACCTAACTAACCTAAAGACATCACGCACATCCAAGCCCGAGGCAAGATTCGAATCTGCCGCCGTAGCAGCCGCGTGGTTCCGGACTGAAGCGCCTATAAGTACTCGGCCACAGCGGCCGGCCCATGGACGACCACGTCAATTTTTTTTTTCTTTGGTCATCAGTCTACTGACTTGTTCAGAGTAGCACTTGCAAACTACGCCCTCAATTATTTGCTTGATGTATTCCAATCTCTGTCTTCCTCTACAGATTTTGCCCTTTACAGCTCCCTCTAGTACCATGGAAGTCATTCCCTCGTGTCTTAGCAGATGTCCTATCATCATGTCCCTTCTCCCTATCAGTGTTCTCCACATATTCCTTTCCTATCTGATTCTGCGTAGAACCTTCTCATTCCTTACCTTATCAGTCCACCTAATTTTCAACATTCGTCTATAGCACCACATCTCAAATGCTTCGATTCTCTTCTGTTCCGGTTTTCCCACAGTCCATGTTTCACTACCATACACTGCTGTACTCCGGACGTACATCCTCAGAAATTTCTTCCTCAAATTAAGGCCGGTATTTGATATTAGTAGACTTCTAGTGAGTGAAACACGTTGGTCGGCACGGGGGCATCGCGCATACCTGAATTTATTTCTGGAACAATCTCACTGTTGTCTAAAACAAAATTTAAAATTACGCATATGTGACTTGTATAATGGGAGTTGTGTGTGTCGGGGAGTGTCACTTCGTGTGTGACGGGTGCTGAACTAATACATCCGGACACTGAAGGATATCAGTTCGTCAATCTCATTTAGAGGAAAACGAAGGAACGAGTAATAAGCAATAGGACTTGGTCGTAATACGAGCAGAAATATTCTTTGAGTAAACCGCCTTGGAATCGGATGTTCTAGTGGTGCATATTTGCTATACCTGTAAATGTGAGAGTATTGAGAAAACGTCTTTGAAAGTATTAAGATACGCTGAGTGAAGAGAAGCGTTCTATTGCTCAATGAGGATGCCTGACACAAAGATGGGGTTCCACAATGAGGTACTCAGGAAGACACTGAACTACCTGCAGTTCAGTGTTCTCACTAAAGTGAGTAAAGCAGTTATCAATTCGAAGATTGTTTTGAACGTCAGACCGCTTTCCTAGACATGGTCATTTTCGATGTGGCATGTCATTGTCTTCCTCCAGCTTTTGAATTGACCCACCCAGCCAGTTACAGGGCGAGCTTCAGTTTAAAGCGCTTTCCGAACAACGGTGCAACTCGGCATTTTCCACACCAAAGAACGTTGCCAGAGGTCACAGATACAATTCCTAGAATTGACCGGGAATCGAACCCGAGACTTTTGGATTTGTAGCCACGTCCTTGAGCAACCGAGCTACATGTTTTACAACGACGTCTACGAAAACGGAGACCTATAAATTACGGATGTAAACTAGCGGTTCTAGGAAGTGTATGATGCGTAAAGGAATACATGGTATGATCAGGTTGCAGCTGTTATCAGTAAATATCCGTATAAATGATGTGACGTGTAGCGCCTGTAGCCCTGTAAGCCTTTTTACAGTCAACTTAGTGACATACGTACATACGTACGTACATACATACATACATACATAGATACTTGTCATTCAAAAATTCTTTTAATTTTCTTTTAAATGTTGATTGGCTATCTGTCAGACTTTTAATGCTATTTGGTAAATGACCAAAGGTTTTTGTGGAAGCATAATTCACCTCCTTCTGTGCCAAAGTGAGATTTAATCCAGAATAGTGAATATCATCCATTCTTCTAGTGTTGTAGCTATGCACTTCGCGGTTCTTTTTGAATTGGGACGGGTTATTAATGACAAATTTTATAAGTGAATATATGTATTGTGAAGGTACTGTGAATATCCCGAGTTCCTTAAATAAATGACTGCAAGGTTATCTTGGGTGGGCTCCAGCTATTATTCGGATTACACGCTTTTGAGCAACAAATACTTTCTCTCTTAATGACGAAATGCCCCAAAATATAATGCCATATGAAAGCAGTGGATAAAAATAGACATAGTAGGCCAATTTACTGATATGTTTATCGCCAAAATTTGCGATAAACCTAAAAGATAAGAAGATGAACTTAACCGTTTCAGCACATCATCGATGTGTTTCTTCCAATTCAATTTCTCATCAATGCACACATCCACAAATTTTGAGTATTCTACCTTACCAACAGGCTTCCGTTCACAGTCTACATTTATCAATGGTGTAATGCCATTTACTGTACAGAATTGTATAAACTGTGTTTTCTCAAAATTTAGCGAGAGTCCATTTGCAGAATTGTCTGTAAGATTATTTGCAATTTCCTCAGCTGATTCTTGCATCTTCATAAATACAGAGTGGCAGTCTTTAATATATATTTAGAACCCCCCCCCCCGTCCAGTTAGAGGTCACTGCTGGTTTTTGTAGACTATCTGTACTGTTAATTTCAACCTTTTGCATTCTTCCAGTTTGAATTAAACCATTTGTGCACTGTCCCGCTCATACCACAACACTTAAGCTTATCTATAAGAATTTCATGATTTACACAATCAAAATCCTTTGAGAGATCACAGAATGCCAAAATAGGTGATTTTCGGTTATTCATTGCATTTAATATTTGATCAGTGAAAGCATATATAGCATTTTGTTTTTAAGAAGCCTTTCTGAAAACCAAATTGACATTTTGTTCGTATTTCATTTTCGCAAATACACTCCTGGAAATGGAAAAAAGAACAAATTGACACCGGTGTGTCAGACCCACAATACTTGCTCCGGACACTGCGAGAGGGCTGTACAAGCAATGATCTAGCGTTGGGAAGGAGAGATAGCAGACTGACTTACCGTAGGAGTTATAAATTTACATGGTCCACAGAAGTTGCGTTTTACCGACAATGTAGCCAACACCACTGACCGCACTGCACGCAAATTGCAACCACATGCTCCACAACACTGCCGATCACTCTTCCATGGCAACACTAACGGCAGTACCGTTCCAGGCCAGAAATGACTACACGGCCGACAGTTTGGCCGCGATACGGATGACGAGCTGATTGAAGGTGGTGCGGATCTCCTGCCTTTGCGTTTCACAAGGAAAACAGCGAGAAAGGAGAACTCGTGCATTTTAGATGCCTCCTTTTTTCATGTAAGTGAACGGCGCCTGCATCTTTAACTCGTGGGCTGGTCCTGAATACATATCCTTATCAGAAAGACGAATACGATTTTGAATATGTCATAAAAGCAGTTAATCCTAGCAGTAGTGGTGCCAGTTCGGAATATGAAAGATCGTATGACAGTTACTACAAGAATGGCAGCCATCTTTCACTTTCTGGTTCCTGGTGATTCATAGCACATGTACCTCTTTAGGGAGAACTTCTCACTGATGTGCCCCTTGGTACCAAACGTTTGAAACCGTTTGGTGGATGGACTAATGTTTTGAAGACGTCCTAACCAATTTTGAAGGGGTATGCAGAGAGCAGAGGAAGCAGGCTCTGCAAACTGGGGGCGGTGGAGGTGAGGTGGAAAGGCACTGCCGTTCCCTCACGCATCTCTTTCAGGACATACGTGCTGACTGGCTTTGTACGACACAGCACGACAATCATTCCGTAAATTCCACGGTGCCCACGAATACTGCTATTCTTGTCGCGGCCGGCCGCGGTGGTCTAGCGGTTCAGGCGCTCAGTACGGAACCGCACGACTGCGACGGTCGCAAGTTCGAATCCTGCCTCGGGCATGGATGTGTGTGATGTCCTTAGGTTAGTTAGGTTTAAGTAGTTCTAAGTTCTAAGGGACTGATGACCACAGATGTTAAGTCCCATAGTGCTCAGAGCCATTTGAACCATTCTTGTCGCGGTTATTGCCAGCTGTAAGTCAGAAAACACTCACGGCCCGAAATCAACTTATTTTAACAGGATTCAGTCGATCCATGCTAGGGAGCCCTCTTTCAGGGAGTTCGAAACAAACAATATGTTTGTAAATGCCTTGGTTGTTGTTAAATCCTGAGAACATGTGAAATACCTATAAAAACTACCCTGATTTAAATGCCCACCCCACTCAAACTACGTGTACTGGCCCATGAAAGTTTTATTTTGTCGCGATTTGACATTACTTTAGGAACAAGTTATCATAGGTATCACTCTAATTTGCAACATGGGCTTAAATCAATATTTAAATACACGTAATGGTACGATCGCCAGCGTCCTTGTCGCAGTAGAAACACTGGTTCTCCTTCGATCACCGAAATTAAACGTTGTCGGGCTGGGTTAGCACTTGGATGGGTGACCATTCGGTCTGCCAATCGCTGTTGGCATGCGGGGTGCACTCGGCCCTTGTGAGGCGAAGTGACGAGCTACGTGACTGAGAAGTAGCGACTCGTAAACGGCCGGGAGAGCGGTGTGCTGACCACAGGCACCACGATATCCGTATCCAGTAACGCCTGTGGACTGAGGACGACACGGCGGCCGGTCACTGCCGTTGGGCCTTCATGGCGTGTTCAGGAGGAATTTAATTCTTAGTTTTTTAATGATCCGATCAATGACTCCAACATTTGACTTATGGAATGTTTGAGGGTTGGAACTTTAACAGTGGCAACTATTTATTTAAAGCTCTGTACAAAATAGATACGGGTTTCAAAGTTTTACTGACCTTCAAACTAGTCACCAGCATTGTGTGTAACTCGCTGCCAGTGATGTGGAAGTCGTAGGAGACTTTTAGCAGTGACAGTTCGAACGGCGCCGTCTATTGCCTGCCGAATTTGTAGCAGTTCTGAAGCGAGTGCCGAGAAGGGTTTACTTCAGTTTAAAAATCGAGTTGAACTCACGAGAGTTTAAGTCAGGTAAGTGCAGTAGGGGGTATAGGACATAGCAGCCCCATCTGTTGAACACATCAGTAACAGCTTGCACTGTACCTGCTTGTGCATTGTCCTGCAAAATGATCAAGTCCTCCAGAAAGTGTCATCACTTCTGTCACTACGTAGTTCATTGTTGGAACACAACCTACGACCAGTCTACCTCCCCTGAATGAGGCCCTCGTGAGTTCAACTCGATTTCTAAAATGAAGGAAACACTTCACGGCATTTGCTTCAGAACTGCTACGAATTCGTCAGGCAATAGGCCGCGCCGCTCTAACTGTCAAAACAACTGGCACTGCTAAGAGTATCCTACGACTTCCACATCGCTGGCAACGGGTTATAGCACTGCTGGTGACTACTGTGAAAGTCAGTAAACCTTTGAAACACATCTATTTTGTGCGACCGGTAAATAAATAGTTGCCATTATTAAGGTTCCAACCCTTGTATACATTCAGCTTATAGACAAAAATGTGCTATAACGTACCTGACTCTCAGATGTGCCTCAAATATCTTTCCACACAAATACTGGAAATTAGAAATAACAGAACACTGAATAGATCATGGAATATCATTAACTGGTCCGAAGATCTCAATGTACCTTTGACAACCTGAACAAATAGCACGAAAACTCTGCTTACAATCTTCTGCTGAATAAATTAGTTCCGATGTGCAAGCAGTTCTCAGTGCATAAGTACGTTTGCTGAAGGCAAATGATTAGGGTAAAATCCCGAGTACCGCGTAATGCATAAAGTCCATGAACACGTGTTTACTAAATACACTGGTATGCAAAACTTAAGGACTAAAGTAGCTTTTGCAGGATGCATCATTGCTGAACAACGTAACTCGATGAAAGTGTGGCCATGTGTATAAAGAACAGAAGGTAAGTGAGAGAAATATGCAACGAGACGAACAGAAAGGACACTGAATTACACTAAAGTCACCAAGATTCATGGTGGTCTCATCGACACTACAAAAGGCGGGATATGGTCCTTAATAGGGTTTGTGATCACTAAGGACGGTACTGAGTGGTCTGCAGCGTGCACCTATGCTGGACGCATGGTTATTTAGTGATTTCTTGTGGTAGCGCGGTTGACGATTGCTGGATGTGTAATATTCCTCCTTTTGTGACTTGTGTGTACTATTTACTATCCTTATATGTAAAACCAAATGTAATACTTGCGTGTATTTTGTATTCTCTGAATTGGTTTACAAAACTTACTATCACGCAAAGCCGACTGTATTATTCTTATGCTATACTGTTAATAATAAGCAATGTAACAAACAGAAATACAGTTACCTATCGGGACAGCAAAACCACAAAAAACAAGTGTAACAACCGTGTGTGTTAACCTAAGGAATAAGCATCAGACTTTAACTCGTTTCTTCAAATAAGTCATTAGTTCAGAGATATGGCAAATAACAGTAGTTAGACCATTATTCTGCATCGATAACGATATATGTGGCTGGTGGTACACTATTATTCGCTAGTCTAATTAGGCACACGTAATGAATCTGAGAAGGACAGTAGGAAAGATTGCAACTCCCTACTTACCTAACAGACTTTACTTTAGATTTAGATAAAAGATGGTTCAGCAATACAAGAAAAGTTTAGCTGCTCGAAACAAAACTACAGCACCCAATTGCTTAAGCAAACAGACTGATTTCATGAAAGCAAAAGTAAATTTGGACAGTGGGTTTCTACATCAACATATTTAATACTCAACATTTCATTGATTCACTATAAACTGTTTAACGTTGCTATTTATCACCATTAATCATCAACTTAGTATTTCCTTTCATTAATACCTAATGTGAAAGCAGCAAACAATTTATCTAATGCGGTCTCTGAATCTGGCATAGCCTTACGTAATCATTTTAACATATAAATTAATAGCAATGTTAATTATGACATTCTCAGTTGTTCTTTCCATCAATTATGTCAGTGATTAATCACTGATTTGCCAACAGTATATTAAAGATTACACAGTCTTGGCTGAATACAGGTCACTCGGAATTTTCATGTACCAGGTTAGGATCCTGCTTGGTTTATGAGCTGGATAAATTACCAGGTGAACACAATTGTTAATTTGGATGGTGGTTATTATTCTTAAAGCACGTTTCAACTTGCTGGCACACACTATAATACATATCTGAAATGTCGTACCCTGTAAGCCGTGATCAGCGACGGTGGCGTTGGTGGCAACAACTGCATTAAAACCAGAACGGCCAAGAGCAGTTATCCATATCGGACTTATTTCCTCTTCATAGCGATGATCCATCTTATAATCAATAGCCCGTTTTTCTCCCCATATCAGGTTGTGATAAACTGCAGTTTTCAGCCGAGGCAAGATGCAACAATACGGCGCTCTCCGCACTACGCTGGCGCTGTACGGGCTGCCTCTAAGATCACTGGCCACCGACTGACTTTGTTCGGGTCCGCCAAAGCGCGCCAAACGTTTCCGCTCCCACCTTTTCCTAGGCTTTCACAGCTATCCGTTCCTGACGGAACAACTCCATCTTTCATACTACACATATATCATACAGCCCTCAGTGAGTGCCAGCAACTATTACATACATAATTACCTTATAGAACCTTTTTGTATTTAATAATTATAACAAACAGATAACTTTACAATATTTAAAAATAAATATTACACACTTTTTCTTAATATGTACATTCATTTTAATCTTATCAAAGAGTTTCAGTACCGATTTCGCTTCAAACAAGATGTCTCTACTTCTGCTTTAACAGTTTCAATAAAATATTTACAAAAATTTCAAAAAAATATGAACAACGTCACAGATGGTATTGGTCCTTGTGGACGTGCTGCGGTACGACTCTACGACTTAACCTATTGGTGATCGATGCGATTTACGTTGGGGAACGGGCAGGCTAGTCTATACGCCGAACATCCTCCCGTGGCAAGAGCTCCCCCTCCCCCTCCCCCTCCCGCCCCCTCACGGGCACTGTTCGATGCGCTCACAGTTGTTCATACACAATGAAGTCATCGACGAATGCTCCACTGGAGAGTAATGAGTACAGTGTCACAAGAGCGCTGACCAATGAGCGTACTGTGTTAAAGATCTAGAGGTTAGTACATCCCTGCAACGTTATGCCTCCCCACATAACATCTGGAGCACCATAACGATCATGTTCGATAATGCAGGACATATATTTTAACGACGAGAGAGGGGAGCGCTTAACGCACTCAGGAACAATGTCGAACATCATCGTGGCCGAACGGAAGCACACTGCAGAGCACGCATTACGGAGCGTAGTGATTGCACTCCCTATTAAGAACTACACTACTGGCCACTAAAATTGCTACGTCACGAAGTTGACGTGCTACAGACGCGAAATTTAACCGACAGAAAGAACATGCTGTGATATGCAAATGATTAGCTTTTCAGAGCATTCACACAAGGCTGGCGCTGGTGGTGGCACCTACAACCTGCTGACATGAGGAAAGTTTCCAACCGATTTCTCGTACACAAACAGCAGTTGACCGGCGTTGGCTGGTGAAACGTTGTTGTGATGCCTCGTGTAAGGAGGATAATTGCGTACCATCACGTTTCCGACGTTGATAAAGGTCGGATTGTAGCCTATTGCGATTGCGGTTTATCGTATCGCCACATATCTGCTCGCGTTGGACGAGATCCAATGACTGTTAGCAGAATATGGAATCAGTGGGTTCAGGAGGGTAATGCGGAACGCTGTGCTGGATCCAAACGGCCCCGTATCACTATCAGTCGAGATGACAGGCATCTTATCCATATGGCTGTAACGGATGGTGCAACTACGTCTCGATCCCAGAGTCAACAGATAGGGACGTTTGCAAGACAACAACCATCTGCACAAACAGCTCGACGATGTTTGTAGTAGCATGGTGCTATCAGCTCGGAGACCATGGCTGTGGTTACCCTTGACTCTGCATCAGAGACAGGAGCGCCTGCAGTGGTGTACTCGACGACGAACCTGGGTGCACGAATGGCAAAACGTAATTTTTTCGGATGAATCTAGGTTCTGTTTACAGCATCATGATCGTCGCATCCGTGTTTGGCGACGTCGCGGTGAATGCACATTGGAAGCTTGTATTCGTCATCGCCATACTGGCGAACCACCTTGCGTGATGGTATGGGGTGCCATTGGTTACATGTCTCGGTCACCTCTTCTTAGCTTTCACGGCACTTCGAACAGTCGACGTTACATTTCAGATGTGTTACGACCCGTGGCTCTACCCTTCTTTCGATCCCTGCGAGACCCTACATTTCAGCAGGATAATGCAGGACCGCATGTTGCAGGTCCTGTACGGGCCTTTCTGGATAGAGAAAATGTTGGACTGCTGCCCTGGCCGGCACATTCTCCAGATCTCTCACCAATTGAAAACGTGTGGTCAATGTTGGCCGAGCAACTGGCTCGTCACAATACGTCAGTCACTACTCTTCATGAACTGTTGTATCGTGTTGAAGCTGCATGTGCAGTTGTACCTGTACACGCCATCCAAGCTCTGTTTGACTCAATGCCCAGGCGTATCAAGGCCGTTATTACGGCCAGAGGTGGTTGTTCTGGATACTGATTCTCAGGATCTGTGCACCCGAATTGGGTGAAAACGTAATAACATGTCAGTTCTAGTATAATATATTTGTCCAATAAATACCCATTTATCATCTGTATTTCTTCTTGGTGTAGCAATTTTAATGGCCAGTAGTGTATGTCCTGCCTTTTGCAGTGTCCAGGGTACCATCATAAGTTGCGGTGACTTCGCTGTCATTGTTATCTTTGAATATAAGTGTAATTTCCTTTCGTCTCATTGCTCATTTCATTCGGATCCACCTTCACTTTACTGTACTGTACTGTACTGTACTGTAGATGTTATATCTACGTATGGTCCAAGTTTCATGGAGCAATGATACTTGACAGTGACACACCATACAGAAGTCATTTTCGTTCTTATGTTTAGCACACCAGAGTAGAATTATTAAATGAATGCTAACAAACTCAGATTGTTCTGGGGTACACTGCATATTATTTCAACTTAAAACACAGCACATAGTACACGGAACAACATAATAAGTTTCACATGAACCATGTAACCTCCCCACAAAATAATTCCGTAACCTCCCAACAGTAAAAACAATAATTATTTATATCATTCACATTTAGTGTAAGCTTCTAACAGATATACTCAAAAACCTCCCAACAGTAAATTGCGTAACCTATCAATAATAAAAAAGTGACTAATCTCTTAATAAAAAATTGTCGCTCACTTATAGCCTTTCAATAATTGACTGTGAATTTTAACTGGTAAATTTAGGACGTCAGCAGTGCTGCGTCATAGCCCAGAAAATTCATTCTGAATAAATTAAAAAATCTTACCTCAATTAGGTCGCCGGATAATGCGTATATATCTGCTCCTATAAGAAATTTTTCTGGCGCACCTCAGTGCAATGATGGCCGACAGATTTGTCATGTATAAAGTAAACAACTGATTTTTCCTTTCAATAATCGGGATGACCAAGGATTCGAGAAATTAGTAAATTCTTTAAATTGGAATGAATGGTTGTCAGAAATTACTTTTGATGAGAAAGATTATTATTAAGAGATTTTTAAAACATTTACATGGGATTTGATATAACAATATTACATATGCGCGAGGCTCCTTTTACCTTATACTACAACGCTCAGGCTCCGCCATCGCCCCACCACGACCGGCCCAGCCAACACGATACAACAGAGTGCTCGCTAGCAACTACTTACTCCAACTGCTACACAGTTCCTACAGCACTCAACACTGCTCTTTGGTCTGAGATTCTCTTACAGCCTACATATCGCAGGCAGTGCGTGAGCAATGCATCGAAATTACAGTGCTCTAGTGCGCTAGCAACAAATTCTTTAATCATGGACCTCTTACAACCTTGTGGCAATTTATATCACTAAATAACAATTCGCCATTCTGGATGATAAGTTAACACGTAGCTAAAGCGAACTTTAAATTGAGGGAGACAATGCGGAGACTCTCTCGAATAGTCAGGATCACACCATCTGCCTGGCTTTCTGTCGTAGCACACGTAGAATCTCCTGAAATTAGGCGATCACAGTTAGTCACAACAGAAAATCATGGACAACACAGAACACCCTATCCACCAAGATCTAGCACAGGCAAAACATACTTAAACCTAGGTCACATTTATGGAAAATCGGCGAAGAACTGTAAGGGTTCGACTAAAACACAACTTGTAAAGAACTGTGAGCCGTAAGTGAAATTACGAATCCAAAGTTGGGGAACGCCATAACAGGAAGATCGAACGAAATTGTGGACATCTGTGATCCGTGTAATGTGAGCGAAGTGAAAGCCTACCAGTGGTCCATTTATTAATCTGCAAAGTGCCTGCCTGTGATGGTGAAGTATGTACACGGCTTCGCTGACTGTCTTAGAATGCTTCAAAATGTTAGTAATATTATATGTAAGCATAAGAACATGAGTAGAGAATGTTGCAGTACATGAGTAAAGAATAATGTAGTTAATACGTCGTGCTAAGCTTTTAGTGTAGTGATCACCTTGAAACGTCCCCTTAGAACAATTTATACACGACTGTGCTTAAACTGACACACAATATTTTTAGAGCAACGGAATCTGACTTTCAAAAATCCCTACGAAAGAATGGCCCTGACTAACAATAACCTATACGTTTCACAAATCACTTACCTCACAAAAATCTTCGTTACTCAAGCTGCTGCACCGCCACTACTGCCAGCTAAATAAAAGATTCAAACTACTGAAGGCACTAACTACTGATAGGCATAGTTAGCAAATGAAAGATTTTAGTACAGAACAAACAATGTATTTACCTTAATAGTCATTATATCAGTTCGTGACACCAATTCTTACAAATTTCAAAACTCCGCCATCTCTCTCCTTACGTCCACCACTGCTGGCGGCTCACCTCCAACTGCGCAACGCTACGCGCTGTTCACATCCAGCTGCCGCTGCCCAATACTATAATGGTAGACAACAATGCGATCCAGCGACAGACTGCACACAGCACAGCCAGCGATTTTCATACAGAGCGCTACGTGGCGTTACCAATAAGAAAACCTAAACAGCCTACTTACAACCTTTGTAAATGACGAGCAAGTAAATAAATAAACAACTATTCTTCAGGTACGATTGTTACCTATTTACTTTCGTCTGCAGCCCTCCAGTGTTACTGGGCTTGTTATTAAATCTACCAATTGCAAATACAAGCACGCATGTTGATTGCTCCAGTAATACCTAAATGAACAAGCATTCTGCAATGAATTACTGTGTATGATGTATTAGGGTCGACAGACTTTTTGAACATGTTTTGCCATCTTATGCACGGTTAAAGCGGTCACCTGCAGACAAGCATAGAGCGTTCCAGACACTAAAAGACCTGTTGATCAACGTAACAGTCTCTCACATCTCTCCTCAGCCTTAACGTTCTCGTGTTGAGAGCCCAGCAGAATCACTTTTTCTCATCAGCGCAAAATTTTTCTGTCCCACAGCACTCCCTCAGCCGCTTTCTCTTAATTCCTTTCTGTAATTAGAACCAGGACCTGGAATGATCCCTTTCATCATAACAGAGGTCTGAACAAAACCATTAGCTACACAAGAGCATTCATGACACGTCTTTCACAGAACAATAATATCTGCTTCTGCCTTCCACGCTTCCAATACCCCTTACAACTAAGTACCTTTTTTCCAATCCAGAATTTGCTATGTCAGGAAACGTAACTTTTGTATACCTATAAATACATATTGTATCAGCTACCATCACCGTTATTATTATTACTATTGTTGTTATTAGCAACAGCAGCAGTAATACTACCATCACAATTAGCGCTTTAGTTGTTAGCCAGTACCCTTACTTCCATTGTTATTGGAGAAGTTCAAATTTTGCTCCAAGTGTTTTTTATCATATTAATACTGTTTAGTTGCTATTCGTCATATTAAAGTTATTGTTACTTCTTATGTAAGTCTGCTGTAGTAAGTACAGTACCAGAAAATCCTAATCTGTTCAGGATAAATAAACCAGTAAATAAATTTACGGTCCCGATTTCGGCGATTTTGCCAGTCTCCTGTAACAGCTCACATTGCAGTGCGCCAATTCATAATCATTCCCCTTATGGGACATCGTCCTCGTTTCAAAAATATTTATTTGGTGTCATTTGTATAATGAAACAGCATTTGCCTTCATTTGTATAAAAGGGCACAGTACTTGATGTAATCATTCCAATAGAATTTATGTCATGCTGCACTCTTATTTACCACTGTGCTTGCATGCCGGTGAAGATTATCGCAGAATGGAAAGTCACCGATTGCAAGGGAGATAAACACATATCACGTTGTCAATTGGAACCTCAAACTAAATATTTTTTACACACCCACGCCCCGCATAATTTCAGCAGTTTTCTGCCAAAGGGAGGCGACCACGTTCGGATCACGGATTTAAGTCAAGATTTGTGCACTTCCAACATTCAATTAGGACAAAATCATGTGTAAATAGTAAGGCGATTTCGATAAAATTGCAGGAGAAGTTTTACGCATCAGTGATATTACGGTGCCTGGCAACCCTGAATATTACCTGGCGGGGGTCATGTGGTTAGCGTTCAAGCTCCGTGGCCGGTGAATCGCAGACTCGAGTTCCACTCATGTTTTATTTTTTAATGTTAGTCACATTACTTCGTACATATTGCATTTGAAAGGAATATTATGGAAAGACAAGTGTATTTGCATGGACGTTTATTGAATTAACAATGTTATTTCGCTTTTTACTAATTTTTACTATTACAATAAATTATTGTAATAAATATTATGCAACATATATTTCTGTAGGCAACTAAAAAACAGTATCAAGAGCCTTCAGCCTCCTTCATAGTTGACAACGAGACAACGAAGAAGAAACACCTTCTCGTGAAGATACTTCTAAAAATACATCAATCGAATAGCGTCAATTTTCGGCACCGATATGTTGCGTTGCCCATGGTTTGCAGCCAAATTGTCACAAGAAAGAGAAATTTTTCAAAATATCCACCTTCGTTTTCCCTTAAAAGCTCTGAAGACTCTCTGTATATGCGGGAAAACTGCATGCATTCGATGTAGTAGATGCTACTTTAATTTATGTTTTCCGTGTCTATATGAAAAATATCTTTCTGAAACTCGTGATGTCAAATCACATACGACGATTAGTCGTACATTACGCTCATATTCTGGCATGTTGTTACTCATAAAGTTACTGAATAATGCTATTTACACCTTTATTAATAGATGTTTTGCTTAGGCTTTCCTAGCCTGTCTCTCGTCCTTGAAACCTGTGTCCACAGATCGAAGCTTCCAGGTGCAAAGCAGTTCTCGGCACTTTACCTGATTGCACGTATAAGGGATTTCGGGAAGCAGGAAAGGCATGAATTTTCAGGAAAATTTTATTTGTTTGGGCGTTTACTTGTCGATAACTACAAATAATTTTGATAATAAAAAGTAGCAAACAACGAAATGACATTGGAAATTCAAAAAATGTTCGTGGTGATACGAAAGTCTTTTGATCGTTTTATTTGCCAGATGTAATGTATATAAAAAAATATGACCTGCGTGGAAAAATATGTCAACGTAAACTAAAAAAAAGAAAAAAGGAGAAACACGATCAGGACTCCATCTGGCGATCCATCGATTATGGAACTCGAATGCTAACCACAATTACTGCCTTTATTTCGTGTACAGGCTCGCAACGTAGCTGTACATCACTGACACGTAACACTTCTCTTGCGATTTTCTCGAAATCATGTAAGTAGTACATAAGTATTACATCATACTACTTCTACTTGCGCATCCGTTGCCCTAATGTGCTACTAAAAGTGTGCA
This sequence comes from Schistocerca gregaria, assembly GCF_023897955.1. Lineage (NCBI taxonomy): Eukaryota > Metazoa > Arthropoda > Insecta > Orthoptera > Acrididae > Schistocerca > Schistocerca gregaria. Next base: position 494,206,010 of record NC_064924.1, read on the forward strand.
AAGTTTGAAGTAAATCTGTGATCCTATCGCCGTGGCCTCCGCCTGTGAGGGTGTCTACCTGCTTCCCTTGTGTTGAAACTTCCTGGCAGATTAAAACTGTGTGCCCGACCGAGACTCGAACTCGGGACCTTTGCCTTTGGCGGGCAAGTGCTCTACCATCTGAACCACCGAAGCACGACTCACGCCCGGTACTCACAGCTTTACATCTGCCAGTATCACGTCCCCTAGGAGAGAAGTGCAGAAGTAAAGCTGTGAGTACCGGACGTGAGTCGTGCTTCGGTAGCTCAGATGGTAGAGCACTTGCCCGCGAAAGCCAAAGGTCCCGAGTTCGAGTCTCGGTCGGGCACACAGTTTTAATCTGCCAGGAAGTTTCATATCAGCGCACACTCCGCTGCAGAGTGAAAATCTCATTCTGTTCCCCTGTGTTGCCGTATCCTCTGTGGGTAACTGCTGCACCTTTCGTTGATGGAGTCCTGGGATAATTCATTCCCGCGGGACGCGGGCTGAGGGCGGACTCTGGCAGTGCGGTGGCTGACCCCGCTGGCCGCTGCCTTCTATCACTATAGGCTCCTGCCGCCTGATCACAGAGCGCATGCGCCGGCCGCCGCTACCTGGAAGCCAGCACTGACAGCGTGTCCTCCTCGCAGACAGAGTTACCGTCGCCTGTAATCCCCAATTACCTCCAGCGGCGCGCCACACTGTGTTTTAATGGTACACCTCCTGCTGTTGCCGGCGTGTCATTGAACCACACGTGCAACGTCTCCCAGACATGTGGGCTGGGAAGAATGCTGGCAACCTGTTACTACCGCACAGAATGTATGCAAAAGTTATCGTTGGTCCCAAATTTTCGGCTGATATCGCTACAGGCCGTCAACAATAAAGTTTCGTTTATTCTATTATTCATTCCTTTACACAGCACGTTAAATAAATATTTGAATTCTTGCTGCACACATTCTTTCTCTTAACCCACATTCATTCCATATGTTCTGATCTATGCTTCCGGAGCTGTTCGGTGTTATAAGGCTACTTTCTTTCTACTACTTCTTCGTCCTTGAAGACCACTTACTGATTTCTGTTCAAAGTAAACACCTGTAATGTGTGTCAATTATACTGAAGCTTTCTTGTTTGAGGTCATTTAGTGTCTATGCAAAACTGGATGGTTTCTTTCAGCTTCATAATTTTACTAAAGATCTGCTTCGTCAGTCTATCATCATCCATTCTAGCGAAATATCCGAGGAACGACATTGTTGTTTTGCATACTGAGTGTATTATATTCTCTACATGTTCACTGATTACTATGTTAGGGCGCAACGTATTCAGTTTCTGTTGTCCTTGGGCCAAGTAAGCTTCTAAGTAGGCTTCCTTCTGTTTATGTAATTTTGTTTATACCATCTTTCCACGCTAGTTTTAACATTTCTGCTCCACAGAGAGCCTCAGGCCTCACTACTATATTTCAAGGTATAATTTTGGTGTCCCACAGTAAAGATTTTTCCTTTTATGTGCGTGGTGCTCTGGAATTCAATGTTCCCCACATTTACTCTTATCTCTAGACTGCCATTCTCTCTGTTGCTTACGCTTAGCCACTCACCTAAATATTTTATGAGCTGAATTTCTTGATTTTGTTTTGATTCACAAGTAATTTCCGTGAATTTTGAAGTATGCTAAAAATTTTGTCTTCAGGAAAGAAATTTGTAAACCGATCTTTCTTGCTAGCACACGTAGTTTTCTATCTCGATTCTCACATTTTCTGGTGTATCCTTATCAAGATAATGTCATCTGCAGGTGCCAGGGCGTCCACATAGGTGCTACGTTTTTGTCTGTTTTCCAGTTTGCTGCCACCCATGTACCATTTTTTTCCACTGTCTAGTCACCTCCTCCTCATTCTCCAGGTGCAGTTGAGGAAAGCAAAGAAGGTCCCTTTCCATGACTTCTGTCTTTATCTCAAAGTTTTTGGAGATTTTACGAGTAATTTCTGTGAATTCTTAACGTTTGTTACAAATTTTGTGTCTGAGAAAGAGATTTGCGAACCTGTCTTCCTTGCTAGCACAATTAGGTTTTATGTCTAGATATTGCATTTTATGGTGTGTCTATTATCGAGACAGTGTCCTATGTGACTATGAAACTCTTCATACAGATGTTATGTTTTTGTTTCCCAATTTCATGCCATTCGTGTTGGACTTCTTTCATTCTGTTGTCACCTTCACCAGGATGCAGCTGTAAAACAAAAAGCCGATTTCTTTCATAATAGCTATTGACGGATTTCCTGTGACATACATTGTCTAGAAATCTACAAATATAGCTCTTGTATATTTGATTTTCAGTTATTTCATTTGCATAACGGTTTTTAGATGTCAGATCTGTTCGCCAAATGATCTATTTTTCTGAAATCAATTGTGATGGTTGATGCTCCTGTATCTGCACTAACTGCCAGAGTATGTCTTAACAGGATGTTGAGTGCTGCATTCTGGAATGGGAAGGTGTCTCAAGCATGTGACTGGGAGAGTGCTGTCAAGGATGAGGACACAAGTAGAGCTGGGAGAGTGTAGAGCTCATCACTGTTCCACATACTGGCATGTGTGCTAGAGAACCACATAAAACATTATTGGATGTTATGATTTCTCTTTCTGTGCGTGTAAATCTGTGTTAATGACACTGCCTGTCTGTTTTGTGCTGCTCGTCAACTGGCTGGCTACATCCATACAAACATAAATTTGGAAGTGGTGAGCCCCCATGTGCCACATCGAATTTTGGATTCTTTTGACACAGCAATACCAGATCACTGATTAATATTTACTATCAAAAACAGTCTTGATCACAAATTATTTATTTCTGTGACCGGCTTTGACCACGACTGTGGTCATCAGATTAATGAGCAGAACCTCCTTCTGGTTAACAGTGATTTACCACCAAAAGGACGTTCTTTCTCATTGGTCAGTAGATGACCACAGTTGTGGTCGAAACCGGTCACCAGATAAATAATTTGTGTTCAAGACTGTTTCTGATAGTAAATATTAGTAATAACATAGATCACTGTTTTCTCTCACAATGTATTCAAAAGATCACTCATTACTTGTGATAGTGATCCTTCAGACTAAAGGCTTCTAACGTCATTTAGTCCATGCAGAAAATGTATTTAGCAGTACTGGTGCAAAGGGGGTACTATGCCACTTTGTTTGTGTGGGTAGCATAGATTCGAGGGCAAGCAAACATTCGGGGCCACATTATCCACCTCCCCTTCCCCTTCATCTATTCTTATACTGATTGATTTATGACCGCCTGGGGATTGATTTATAACTCCCTAAGGATAATACACCCTTCTGAGAAACACTCAACAGCTCCCCTTCTATCTTGCTCGCCGCCCTCCCCCTCTCTAGGAAGGGGATCCCAATCCTAACACACTTTCTCTGTCACCCCTCCCCACTTAGTTCTAAGACACTTTTCCCCCTCCTGGGAAATCGACCCCACTCTCCCATCGTATCCATCACTTCCTCTGTCCCCTCCCCTTCCCTATTTGTGAATTGGTGGAAAAACAGTTAGACTGTGTTGATCTTCCAGACAGGCAGGATCTCAAGACACAGGAATTGCGATAAATTAGAGCAATATGTTGTTTGTTTATTTAAACATTAATTACATTCTTTAATTATATCGGTGGGAAAAGCTGGGCTGTGGTTTCCTTTATTTGGGTGGGAAACTTAGCCCGCTTTCGTGATGTCACAATTTTATGTCAAAATTGGTGGAAAAGAGTCCATTTGCACTAAATGTTTAACAGTTTACAGGAGACAAGTAGGTAGTGGAAGTGGAAGTCAAACAGATCGCATAAAGCACTCGCCACAGTCTTGTGATGATTCTTCTTTATAATAGGACATGATTTCCGAGCTTGAGAATCACACACATTTTGTAAATCAAATTATTAAATTTTCGCCACAGACAGATCGTTGTTGTTGTTGTTGTATTCAGTCCTGAGACTGGTTTGATGCAGCTCTCCATGCTACTCAATCCTGTGCAAGCCGCTTCATCTCCCAGTACCTACTGCAACCTACATCCTTCTGAATCTGCTTAGTGTATTCATCTCTTGGTCTCCCTCTACGATTTTTACCCTCCACGCTGCCCTCCAATGCTAAATTTGTGATCATTTGATGCCTCAAAACATGTCCTACCAACCGATCCCTTCTTCTAGTCACGTTGTGCCACAAACTTCTCTTCTCCCCAATCCTATTCAATACCTCCTCATTAATTACATGATCTACCCATCTAATCTTCAGCATTCTTCTGTAGCACCACATTTCGAAAGCGTCTATTCTCTTCTTGTCCAAACTAGTTATCGTCCATGTTTCACTTCCATACATGGCTACACTCCAAACAAATACTTTCAGAAACGACTTACTGATACATAAATCTATATTCGATGTTAACAAATTTCTCTTCTTCAGAAACGCTTTCCTTGCCATTGCCAGTCTACATTTTATATCCTCTCTACTTCGACCATCATCAGTTATTTTACTTCCTAAATAGCAAAACTCCTTTACTACTTTAAGTGTCTCATTTCCTAATCTAATTCCCTCAGCATCACCAACAGATCATAGTTCTCAATATATCCAAGGTCTAGCATACACTGACATTTGGGCACAAAAGCACCCTCTCCCACACACTGTGTCTCTCACTACCACCACAACGCTTCCAGGTTACACTAAACATTACTGGCGAAAACAAACTTCCAATTGCACACACTCGTGATCGTGAAGCGAGCACCTTGAACCATCAATCGATCAATTTACATGGAGGGAACAATCGTCCAGTGCAGAAAATCATCATATTGAATCTAATCAAGTTTTCCACACAAAAATCGGAGAATACACGGAATGCACGAGTCAGCCCCTGTTGCTGCTCAACCAGCACACTGCTTATTTCATCATGCAGCCATCCAGAGAGCGCCACCATCAGGTTACTGTCGAAGCCGTAGCTTCTGGTTGTTCAAGAGCCCCAAGACCAGCTGTGTCACTGGCACCAGATGGGGCTGGCTAACACCTAGCACACTGCGTGATAAACAGGGATGGCCTGGGTATAAATTTCTAATTGCAAATTCACTTCTAACATCGGCTGTCATAAAAAAAAACACTTTACCCGAGGCATGATGTTTCTGTCTATGCACCTCAAAGTTCTTGTACGAAACGTTGATTCCTCCGTTTTGTGAGTTATTTTCGAAGACAGAAGAAATCGGAGCATACACGCGCTTTCTCGTCGTTAAAGTATCGTTACTTGTACAAAATACTGTACAAAAGTATCGCATAGGCATAAGGTAAAAGATCTATGCTTATCAGCATGATATCTGTTGTGTCCTGTCTCACAGGACTACAATACTGGAGCCGGCCTGTGTGGCCGAGAGGTTCTAGGCGCTTCAGTCTGGAATCGCACGACTGCTACGGTCGCAGGTTCGAATCCAGCCGCGGGCATGGATGAGTGTCGTCCTTAGGTTAGTTAGGTTTAAGTAGTTCCACGTTCTAGGGGAGTGATGACCTCAGATGTTAAGTCCCATAGTGCTCATAGCCATTTGAACCATTTGAACTACAATACTGAACTCGTTCTCGGCTTATGATGGAGTGCTAAGAGCATGCTCTATCTCTATCACAGAATGCCTCTTCACTTTCGAACTCTCTTAAAGTACCCAAATGCCTCGTAACTTATAAAGTCACTTACGGCAGCCAAACAGCAGTAAACAGAACCTGTAAATATCGGGTTAATACTACACATCACTTCATATATTTAGTAATATAGCCGATTTTATTACGATGGCCATGTATCCTTGTGCTGATGGGAGATTTAAATTTCTTTAAAATATCTCGAGACAGGTAAAAAGCTTCTGAATATCACTCCAAGTCATATCTGTGGTACTATCGCCCTCGCTTCCACTCGCCTGGTGACAGGTCATTGATAGCACATTGATTGATTATTAATTAAATTGATCATGAGGCACCCTTTGCAGTAACTTTTACCTGCAGTCGGATTACACGCAACAGGTAACCACTACAAAGATTTCTATGGCGTCTCTAAGAGCTTACCATGGCTAGGTACTCACTTCACCCAGTTCCAAAATGGGTGGTATCTGGCGTTAAATAGCTGAAGATACCCAAGGCTAGCTACATTCTGTCAGTTGCCTTGTCATGCTGGTGGATGTATTTCCAGTCTCCTGCTCCTGAAATAATCCTGCAGAGACCTGTCGGAAAACTGGGGCTCTAGTACGTATTTCGTCTGCATCCCTGCAACATTTCCGACCCCATTCCCACCACAGCCATCAAGTAATAGGCAAACAGCTGCCACCGCTCTCACAGTGTGTCAAACTTCAGCCCAAACGTTGGGGCTCTACCGCTCCCAGTCAACAAGCCGCAGCCCGCCGTGTTATACAGCTGTTAATGATTCCAGACTCGTAAAGGTTGGCCTTATCTTCTCAGAAGTACTGGGCGCTTAAATGTTCCTAGAGTAAATACCGTGATGGTGAACAATATACTCCCCTCCTCCCACCTGCAAACCGAAACATTCTCAGATGTGTTTTCGAAGTATGCCGAAAGGATTGGCCACAGAACATTTCTGTCTGCTGGCCACCCCATCCCGTAGGTGTATTAGTGTGCAGATCTGGCTTCCTTTCAGAAAACAGCCCTGTAGAAGCGTTCCTATTTGTACCCGCCAAATTAGTGGGTGAGTGCCTCAAGAGAAAAGGGAATACCTAACGGAACGCGATGTTCTTTTCGAGAAAAAACTATCGAGACCAGACATTTGAAGCTGAGTGCAGAAGGATTCTATTTCACCAACATACATTTGGCGAAAGGACCACGAAGATGAGAGACGTAAAATTAAAGCTCATACAGAGATGTGGTTGTCTTTGATGGACCTCGCGCACTTATCCAAGTGTATTGAAATACCAGAGACAATAAATTCCTGTTTTCTTGGGTTAACAGAACCTTACATATATTCAATTAGTAGCTGCTGTGTGTTTCAGGTATGTTAAACAGCTAAAACGATTTCATTGATGGAAAGAGTGTCATAAGTAACCTTAGTTTGAATGGAAGTTGTCGGAATTTATTACGGAAAAGTCAACGATTACACTGATAACACAGAATAATATATCTGTGGAGTACGTGACGTCGTATTATTTACATAGCAACTCTGGGCTAATAGGAAAGAGATTTAGTGGCAGCAAAAACTATTTTAACTCTTATTGATATTGGGGAAAGAGTCTTAATACAAACTGGTCATAACAATACGACATATGGAACAGAAATTTTGTAACTAATTAAAAAGTAAAGAGACTTTTCCAGAGATAATATACTGTGTAGTGAGAATTTAGTGGTGTGGGGAGAACAATTGCAAGCTAAAGGTGACATTTATCTCGACATAATAAAAACAGATACTGTATTTAAAGAAATTTGATGCTTTGATTCGACCTGTGGAACAATAATGGGAGTTGTTAGCGAAATTGGCCTATCTCATAAGTACTGGTTGATATTGGTGGTCATTGTCATTAGAATGTTTGGATGTGTTTATTCATGTCATTGTTTGATCACGACATTGTGTATAGTAAGGGTGCTGTATATCATTATTCGATATTTGAGCCAGCTGTATAGTCACTAGTTGAGGTTGCTGCAGTAGTAATTATACTAAGGCTGATCTGTCTTCAATTTGTCCCTTGAGAGTGTGATTACGGTATGAGCTAGCCTTCGAGTACTTGCCAGGCGCTCCACTATGACTGGAATCTTCTGCAATCTGATAGCATTCCATAGTGCTAACATTGACTGTAAAATTAAAACTGTACCAAAGTGATCGATTGGTTCGCCAAAGTATTTTGCACAGCGGGAGGCCATACATCAATGGCACAGCGACATGGTATAGTGCGATCCACTGTCGTTGTAAGTTTGATCTTGGGTACCACCAGTCTGTGCGTTACAAACTGGCATCACTCATCCCTGAGGTGTGGGGTCGGATCAGGGGGAGAGGTGAACAACTTCTCAGAAAGGCAGATTATCCCCAGGGGATCATAAATCAACCCCAATTGGGTCATAAATCAATTAGCATAACAATAGGTTAATGGGAGAGGGACAATTTGTCCCTCAAAGTATGCTTGCTCTTGAATGTATGGAACCTTCATAATGAAAGTGGCGCAGAAAGCACTTTGCCCCCATACTTTCAGCAATAGTAAGTAGGCACAATGACTGAGCTTTTACTACCGTGCCTAAAAGTGGTGCCATTACGATGTCCACTTATTTGCATCTGAGACTGTTAGAAAATGTAACAGTGCAGCATCACTCATCAGTGTAGAGATAAAATGTTTTCTTTTAGGTAATGGTCATGTTTTCTTAAGAAACAGACCTGCCAGGTTTGCTGATTGCGCTAATGAGCTGTTTCCTTGACTCAGGTAGGCAAGCTGGGCCCAGATTGCATCTGCCTGGCAGATTAACACAAAGGGCCGGTGTGCCGGCCAGCCTGGGTGTGGTTTTTAAGCAGATTTTCACATTTCACTAGGTGAATACTGGCCTGGTCCCCACATCCCGCCTCAGTTACACGACTCACAGACGTTTGAAAACGTTCGCTTTTTTCATGGCTTACACCAGATGCAGACAGCTGGGGTACACTAATTCCATCCTGGGGGGTGTGGGGTGGCGACAGGAAGGGCACCTATCCACTCTCTGCCACTAACGTTGCCAAATCCATAGTAACAAAGCCTACCCCATGTTGGGATGGAACAAAGGCCCAAAGAAAATGATGTTGTTTTATTAAAACGCAAAAAGTTTGTCATTAGCACAATTAGCTCTGCAGCATCTCTTGCTGTTGGACGAAATAACAATCTTCCCTTTAATCAATAATAATGTTTTATTAAATCACAAAGTGGCTACCATTAGTAAATTTAATTGTGCAATACTGTTCACCTGTACACTGCACAACTAGGTGCTATATATGCATAAAGTGAAGAGTTTCTGGTAATGTGTATTAATTACTATCCTAGAGCCACAATACTAGAACTGTATTTGAAAAACTTTGAGATTTGCTCTTGTTATGTGCCCTGTTTGTGGCTTGACTGGCTGTAAGTACAGTGAACGGCTAGTGGGTGTCTAGGATGGGGCCCCCTTGTTACCAGCTGTGCATGCCTGTTTCTACGCCAGTATGTGTCTGGGATTATTGTGTGTTTCTGTTTAAATAGATTCATATTATTAAGAGTCCTTGCTTACAGAATGTTAACTGATTTGGCCATGATGCGATCTGCCTTTGCATTTGATTAACAGCTTGTGATTTTCTTGTAGTTTTTAATGGATTATTAAAAATATTTAATGGTTTTGAAATTTTCTTAAAACTTCTTCGCCTCCCATCAAAACTGTATTTGTTTGAATAATTTTTAAATAGCTTTCTTAATTGGCTGTTTTAAATAAATTGTGGTTATGGGCTTGGTTTAAAGAAGTAGGTTATTCAACGAATGATTAAAACAAAAACTGAGTTGTAAAACAGATTGTTTCTTAAATTCTGTCCTGTTATAATATTTCAGTATTCCCCTGGTTTCGAGTCTGTTTGGGGTTTTCCACTATTGAGGAGTGCATTAGCAGTGATGATGAAAGGGACATAGTATTCTACCTCTTTTTCATTGCATCTACTGTTTATTAATTAGTTTTGCAACATTTCATGTAACATTTGGAAGGTTAGTGGAAGAATTCTCTACACAACAATGAATTGAGACGCCCATGACGTTGTCCTCTTTTAGGTCACCTCATGTTTTCATAGCATTTTAACTGAGTGATCGCCATTCGTGATATGAAGTTCAAGAGCGTCTATCAAGTTCCTGTTCGTGGCTGTCGTTATTGCTTCGTTGGACTTACAATCTTCTCTAGCCAACGGTTTCATAAGACGTTGAAATACGTGGGGACAGGTGCCAACATCTCTTACTTCAAGTCTTCAAATTATCCAATAATGAATTTCGAAGAAGTTGAAACCAGTTCTAATAACGTTTGTATCGCCCCAAGCTTACGAATACGCACGCCGTACATAAAATTCATCACCTCTGAAGATATCACGATAATATCGTGTAACACAACCTCTAGCCATCATAATGATCTCAGTTGAGCGACTAAGGTACTCCACAAGTCTCTTCAGGTATGCCACATCTAGCTGCAGTCACTGACGATTAGATCATATAGAGCTACTAACATAGCGTGGAGTGCAATGGCTACGTTTCACCCGGTGTTCCAAATAGTCCCAATATTCTCATTGCACTAAAACTTGGTGATCTAAAGGGACAGTCGACGTGCGGCAGCGTACCTAAAACTTATTAAGGTCAGGAAAGTGTGCGTGTAGCCCTTCGATCACGGCTGTTATCTAGGCCAGTTCCAATACGAGATAGTTTTCTCCGTAGCAGATTGAGGACAAGTCATCTCCACATCCTAATCCAGCAAGTCAGGTAATCATAACATCCTATCATCAGAAATAACATTTTAATGTTTAACCTACACACATGCCAGATAAACGACAAGCGACTAACGGATGTTATCTTGGAAGAGACGCGTGTCCACAGCATACGCATCAGGGTTAACATGGAAATAGCAACACTTATCCCTGTCTTTCTTTCTTTCTTTCTTTCTCTCTCTCTCTCTCTCTCTCTCTCTCTCTATCTCTCTCTCTCTCTCCACATACACAAACACACACACACACACACACACACACAGCATCCAAATATGTGCCAGAAAGCTCAACGGTACTGATGGACCGCCACGTCATACTCAGTCAATAGCCGTTTATGGACGAGGATGTGGAGGGGCATGTGGTCAGCACACCACATTCCCAAAAGTTAGCAGTTTTCGTGACTGGAGGAGCCAATTCTCAATCATATACCTGCTCAATTGGTCTCACAAGGGCTTAGTGCACACCGCTTGCCAACAGGCTTAGTGCACACCGCTTGCCAACAGCGTTCCGCAGACCCGGAAGGTCACAGATCCAAGTGCTAGCCAAGCCTGACAGCACTTAACTTCGGAGATCTGATGGGAACCGGTGTTACCATTGCGGTAGTGCAGCAGGAACACTTAGCTAATCTAAATTGCCACAACATGGAGTTCACGTGGAAACTGGTTGAAACAGACCTGCATTTACTGACAGTGAAACTACAGTCATTGACAACACTGTTTTTCTGTCGTAGTACTTGGTTGGGGTGGTACACCGTTCTTTGTAGACATGTTATATGTTATACAATCCCCGTTTGTCCAGCAACAAACTGGGCAGATTCACTCACGGTGTGGCCATGGGCACGGCGAAACACAATAGCTCCGTTTCTGTCACGTCTCTGAGCAGATACGTCTTAATGCGCTGATTCCATGGGATCGACAGGCACATGCACACCACTTGACAGCTACTACATTTTCAGCGGCGAAGGCTCACTTGACCACTTGGTACAACTTCTTCACCATCTACACTGCAACAAATCGAATTGTGTCCGCTTTGAAGGTGGAAGAACTAATTATTTTTCATTTTTTGGGTGTATCGACCACTTAGTAGTAGACCAGAACTTATTTTTTACGACGTTAATGAAGTTATCCACAACCCTTCCCAGATAACCCCCCTTCCGGGAATATCGGAGGCGTGCCGGACCGTATCCTCTTAGCGCATTAACAGGGAGGACTTGGACATGATTTTTAGATGGTTTCCCTCATTACACTATGTGAATACCGGGCTCTACACGAATCTCAGACATTTAGAAAAAGTTCTCACACTTTCACATGGACACAACACTTGACACAGACAGATGGGGTACACAGATTCCGTCCCGGGAAAAGAAGGGGGGAGGGAAGGGGAAGGAGTGATGGTGGGAAGGGCAGCTGGCCACCATCTGCCACTAACATTGTTAGGTAGAAGAAGAATGTAGTTGTGGACAGAATCTGAACTTCAAACATGAGATAATGATATGTGTAGACATAAATATACATAAACACAAATATTATGTTCGAAATTGGTTGCATTCATAATTTTGGCATGCCAAAGTTAATCAACAGCGTAAATTATGAATAAAAATCTTTATTTCCGTCTATTATCACAAACTGTAAGGTCCATAGACTACAGACTTCGGTCAGGAATGACCAGATTCCGATCTCGTTTAAAAAATGTTCCACTTTAGTGAAGCCATAGTGGCATCGTCAAAAGATAAACGCAATTCACTATCAGCAATCATATGGCTAAAAATATAGAAGGGCACCACTGTGATGTACCTGCAAAATTTATTGGGCTCTCAGGCAATTTTACTCAGATAACGTTTACATGTCAGTTTGGAAAAGACTGTCAAATAGCACGCCTTCAAACGTCCTATTCAAAACATAAAATGCGATATCGCATCGTTAAATCAAAGCTTGGAGGAAGTGCATGCAGAAAACAATCCAGGCATGAAGATCTGTGTACTAAGGTCGATAAAATATTCTAAGTCTTTATGCCTCGTCACATTTGTTTAAATTTCTTTAGTATTCGACTTCTCGATCCTTCTGATGAGATCTTCTTCAGCATTCCAGTGGTGCACCTGAGTGGTGGAACACTATCAAAAGACAGTGTCGCGTATACTAGTCAAACGCTACTCTCCGGCGCAACACTAAACTGAATTTTAAGCAGAAACTACCTGAAGTACCCACACGAGTACATACGAGCGACGAAAAGAGATGGATAATCCCAGATTTCTATCACGACTTCAGGAGTCTTAAAACGAAAACATGCGGTAATGTATAATGATAAATTTAAAATCAAGTTAGTCTGGTAGGTTGAAAAAGAAAACAAGGAGAAAAATGATTTTACAGTGTTAGGTGAATAAAGGATTCAAAAGAATTAGCAAACTTCGTGACCGAACTTTTCGCGGTATTATAGAGTCACTACAAAAAAAAAAAAAAAAAAAAAAAAAAAAAAAAAAAAAAAAAAAAAAAACAGAAACGGTTGTAGCCTGTATAAAATCTTACGCAAGACGTAAAATTTTGTTGTTAACCACCACAGTTATTGAAGTACAGGAAACCGTTAAGGAATTAAAAACTGTAGTCAGGGCGTTGATGAAGTGCCACTCTGTGTAATGGAAGACTATAGAGATAGCATACAAGCTCACTTACCGATATCATAACTTTATACTTCAGCTCTAGTATCTACAATAAAGACAGAAAATTGTATATATCTGTCTCTGCTATTGTAATGCTTGAAAGTTATAAAAATCAACTGAGAAAGGCAGTTTAATGAATCACGTCATAAAACATAAGCTCTTCACTAAAGTGCAGTTTGGTTACAGAAGGAGGAGAAGTACAAGATCAGTTGCATTAGTTAATTAAAACTGTTTCAGAGATGTACTCAAGTCAGTTGACACGGCGAAACTTAAAATTCTGTTGAATCGATAAGACTAGGACGAGATTGCGATTGTATGAGTCCGCAGTTCGTGGTTGTGCGGTAGCGTTCTAGCTTCCCACGCCCGGGTTCGATTCCCGGCGGGGTCAGGGATTTTCTCTGCGTCGTGATGGCTGGGTGTTGTGTGCTGTCCTTAGGTTAGTTAGGTTTAACTAGTTCTGAATTCTAGGGGACTGATGACCATAGATGTTAAGTCCCATAGTGCTCAGAGCCATTTGAACCATTTTTTGCGATTGTATGAGGGTGAGTCAAATGAAAACTTTAAATTTGTAATAACAAATCGAAATTTCGCGCCGTTATCCTGTAAGTTGGTAGGCATGCTACAAACAGCGTGCAGAATGGATTGTAGGTGGCAGTATGGTGCAGATGCACACATACCGTTACAGTATCAGTATAAAGATGGCCGGCCCACTTGCGTATTGCACCTGGGAAGAATAACGTTCTTATATTCGGCTTTTGCGTAGTGAAGGTGTAAAACCCATTGAAATTCATCGAAGAATGAAGGTTCAGTAGGGTGATGATATGTTTGTCACAGCAGCAAGTCTATGAATGAAGTAGGAAGTTGGCAAATTGTGTGACTTCAGTGGAAGATGCTCCTCCTCCAGGTCAGGCACAACGAGTTGTGACTCCGCAGAACATTGCAGAAGTTGCAGCCGTAGTGATTTCCATATGTTTGGACCTCTCAAAGACGCAGTGGGAGGAAAGAAGTTCCGTTCTGATGAAGAGGTACCCCACGCGATGCATGAGTGCTTGCGCGGATTACCAAAATAATTTTTTTCTAAAGGAATTTATGCTCTTTGTAAGCGCTGGAGGACTTGGAATTGAGCGTAGGGGAGATTATGTAGAAAAGTGATACACATTTGTGTCACTTCTGCACAATAAATAATATTTTTAAAAATATTGAAGGTTTTCATTTGACTCACACTCGTATCTTCAAACGACGCGAAATTTTTAGTAAAGCATTCATCACATCGAAAGTACATTAATGTTACATTTCTTCAGTCTATAATCTTCGGACAATTACTACTCTAGATGTACAGCGATTAGACAAAAGCATGGAAACCCAGCGAGAAACGCAGACTTGAACATAAACGCAGATGCCAGCCAAGTCAAAGTTACACTGTTGCATTTGACAATGACCTGCACCTGTGCGATGTCTTCAATATGTTGAAACTGTCAGTCGTGGTCAGAAGAGTCTGCTGTGTCGTTGTGAGTTCATTATGTCGGCACTAAATGAATTCGAACTTGGTCAAATTGTTCGTGTTGGTATTGTGGAATACTCGGTAGCCTAGGCAGCCGAAGCGTTTCACTTTTGAAGAGCCGCAGTATCGAAGATTTATACTGCATACAGGGAAAGAGGAAGAATATCATCTACTATGTCACAACGAGGACAAAAGTGTGTGTTGAGTGCACGTGATGGACACTGAAGATAGTAACAAAAAATAGGATGACGGCAGCTGCAAAGTCATTACAGAACTGAATCGACTTGCAAACACTGGCAGCGCCAAAACAATACAAAGGGTGCTCCATAAGCAGCGAATTGCACTGAGAAATGGAATTCCAAAATCACTCATCAGTGATGCAAAGATCTGTAACAGAAAAATATGGTACCTTAGCCGTAAACATGGTGGGGATTCGATAACGTTTTGAGCTGTCATATCGTGGTATTCCATGAGCACCAAGGTTAATCTTCAAGGTCGCATTACTTCCAAGATTTATGTGATTATTTTGGGTGATCAGGAACTTCGCGCATGATATACAACAGGCTCTATACACCGGCTCCCAATGTGATGCAATATTTCTCGACTTTCGAAAGGCGATCGACTCAGTTCCGCACTGTCGCTTGCTCCAAAACGTGCGCACTTACGGTCTATCCGATGACATATACGGTTGGATAGAAAGACAAGGAGCAGTATGTCGTCCTGAGTGGGGTGAATTCAATAGAAACAAGCGTAACTTCTGGTGTGCTCTAGGGCAGCGTAATAGGTCCGCTGCTTTTTACGATTTACATAAGATCTGGTTGATGGTCTTGACACCGGCATTAGACTGTTTGCCGTTGATGCTGTAGTCTACACGAAAGTAGTACCACACGAAAGTGTAAACGAATCAATGAGGATTTGCAGAAAGCAAATGCCTAGTTTAATGACTGGCAGTTATCTATCAATATTAGTAAGTGTAACCTACTGCGTACCACAAGGTGAAAATTCCCATTAAAGTACGAGTACAAAATAAATTCCCAGTCTTTGGAAGCGGTAACATCAGTCAAGTATCTGGATGTGACTATTCCAAATGGTCTCAAATGGAATGATCAGATTACACAAGTAACGGGCAGAGCGAACTCTAGGTTGCGGTTTATCGCTAGAATTCTGAAGCGATGTAGTCCTTCAACAAAGGAAATTGTTTACAACACGTTAGTTCATCCAGTCATAGAGTATTTTTCGTCTGTATGGGACCCTTTCCAGTTGGGTCTGATTCAAGAGATTGCAGGCCGTTGCGGTCGAGCGGTTCTAGGTGCTTCAGCCTATTACCGCCCGATCGCTATGGTAGCAGGTTCAAATCCTGCCTCGGGCATGGATGTGTTTGATGTCCTTAGGTTTAAGTAGTGCTAAGTTCTAGGTGACTGATGACCTCAGATGTTAACTCCCATAGTGCTCAGAGCCATTTGAACCATTTTCAAGAGATTGAGAAGGTCCAAAGAAGAGCGGCAAGATTCATGACTGCTACATTTAGTCATTGCGAAAGTGTTACAAATCTCATAGAAAGTTTAAAGTGGGACACACTTGCAGATAGGCGACGCGCTAAACGGAAGGGGGTGCTCACTAAATTCCGAAATCCGATCTTCGGCGAGGATGTAGAGCATTTATTATTATCCCTAACTTTAAAATCGAATAATGATCACCATTCAAAGATAAGGGAAATAAGAGTTCGTACTGAGACGTTCAGGCAGCCGTTAAGCCGTTTTTCCCTCGCGAGATCGGCGAGTGGAACAGAGGTGGAGGGGGGGGGGGGGGAGGGGCGTTGGGTGGATATGACTTTGATGCGAATTGTGTCCTCCGCCACATACCCCTTGGTGGCTAGCGGAGTATGTTTGTAGATGTAGATATAGATATAGTGATGTCGTGTTCCAGGACGACAGGGTCCCTGGTCACAGGAGCTGCATCGATTGGTTTTGTGAATATAAGGACAAATTTTTTAATCTGCCCTCGCCACTACAGTCAACGCATCTCAATATTATTGAGCCTTTGTGGTCTACTTTGTAGAGAACGGAGCATGATAGGTATTCGCCTCTGTCATCCTTACCTGAGACTGCCGCTATTTTGCAGGAAGAGTGGTATAAGATTCTCTGGAAAACCATACACGGCCTATATTTATCCATTCAGTAACGACTGGAAGTTGTTTTGAATGCCAGCTGTTTTTCTACACAGTATTAGGCGCGGTAAAGTGTTTCGTTTGCGTTATATCCATAGATTTGTCCTCCCCTCTTGTACATCAGTGACTTTCCAGACAATGTTAACAGCGAGGGAAACATTCTGGGGCTTATGGTACTAACATTGATATTACAGATAAACCACCAAACGAAATGAATGTTTCCAGCTCGTCAACAAGTAGTAATGTGATTTACCTTCAATCTTTATTGCAGCACGCTGATGGTCTGGTCATTATTGAGTTGCCGGACAAGTGACCAGTGAATGAAACGGACGATTGTGAAACTAGGTTTTTAGTTGCGTAGTACGAAGAAATAACGCTGTACATTAAGAAAACTAATGGCATTGGCCGAGGTTACAGTGACGTTATTCAGGGTCTACTGATGACGCGGTACCACACTCTTTTACGTCTGCTGACTCCGGCCACGGAAGCCTACCCAGCTGTAGTAATTCATGTGTGTTGCCAGCTAAGTAAACGACACGGCGGGAACACCCGAGCTGCTTTACAATGCGGGGACATTGATTCATGGCCTCTCGTTAGATGTGACAGACAAATGTAGCATTCCTCCGGTGGTCAATTTACATTTTATGTTAAACCTACAAAAGGACACACATACCGGTCAGAGAGAGAAGTTGAGTGGGCGGGTAGACGGGAGAGATACAGAGAACAGAGACGGATATCGGGGACGGACCTTCCACGAAGTACAGGGAAGGCGGGAGGCTCGAGCCATTAGTTACACGACGACCAACTGTAGCGGACACGGACATCCGCCATTCGTCTCGTTGCTGACTGACGTGAACTTATTTGGCATCTTACCTTAAGACAGTCATTCATAGTAGTTACACACGATTTTCGATCGCCAGCACTGTTCCCGCAAAATCTCTTCCGTTATTGTTCTGCTACTACTGCACAATATAAGCCACTGCCGATGTGATCCTGTGAACGGAAGTATCCAAGAGGATGGGAATGTAAGGGGGAGGGGGAAAATAATGACTATAAACCCTCATCCCCAAAAAAAAAAAAACATTTCGCTAAAGGTATTTATATTTTTATTGAAAAAAATTTCTCCGGTAACTGTCTGAGAATAAAGTAGCTCGAAAGCTGAATGTAATGAAAATGGCAAGAAAGTATAGAAAATTACGAACTGTGTTTAGCACAGGACACGTCTCACTTTCTTACGCAAGCGGATGGGTTTGCGGCCTGACGGGCAGCACAAATCCGATCGCATCGTCAGTCCTCAAGTGCAGCCAACAAACCTCAGTAAGACGTGGCAGAAGAGGAAAGGAATTCTGCTAAAAAACAAATAACGAAGGCTGTCCTGAAAGAAACCCTCCACTAAGAAACACATAATGAAGAGTGACATTTGGACCATTGGAGGAAGCAACTAGGAACAGATTTCGCCCCCTCTCCTCCCTAACCATCACACTCATTTACACGTGACAGAATCATAGAGTTAGGTTCACAGTCGTACTGTTTAGTACATCACTGACAGTGGTGAGTTCTCACTTCGATTTTGAATCCTGATTAGTATAACTTGTAGAATTTATGAGAGTTTGTTGCTATAGTTCTTGGATCAATTTCCTCACGCATTACTCAAGATTTCCTATAAGCCTTTCCAAAATGATTCCTATTTCTTAGGTGTTATAATAAAATAAAGTACTTTCCAATGATGTAAACAGTTTATGATAATTTTATTATACACTCCTGGAAATGGAAAAAAGAACACATTGACACCGGTGTGTTAGACCCACCATACTTGCTCCGGACACTGCGAGAGGGCTGTACAAGCAATGATCACACGCACGGCACAGCGGACACACCAGGAACCGCGGTGTTGGCCGTCGAATGGCGCTAGCTGCGCAGCATTTGTGCACCGCCGCCGTCAGTGTCAGCCGGTTTGCCGTGGCATACGGAGCTCCACCGCAGTCTTTAACACTGGTAGCATGCCGCGACAGCGTGGACGTGAACCGTATGTGCAGTTGACGGACTTTGAGCGAAGGCGTATAGTGGGCATGCGGGAGGCCGGGTGGACGTACCGCCGAATTGCTCAACACGTGGGGCGTGAGGTCTCCACAGTGCATCGATGTTGTCGCCAGTGGTCGGCGGAAGGTGCACGTGCCCGTCGACCTGGGACCGGACCGCAGCGACGCACGGATGCGCGCCAAGACCGTAGGAACCTACGCAGTGCCGTAGGGGACCGCACCGCCACTTCTCAGCAAATTTGGGACACTGTTGCTCCTGGGGTATCGGCGAGGACCATTCGCAACCGTCTCCATGAAGCTGGGCTACGGTCCCGCACACCGTTAGGCCGTCTTCCGCTCACGCCCCAACATCGTGCAGCCCGCTTCCAGTGGTGTCGCGACATGTGTGAATGGAGGGACGAATGGAGACGTGTCGTCTTCAGCGATGAGAGTCGTTTCTGCCTTGGTGCCAATGATGGTCGTATGCGTGTTTGGCGCCGTGCAGGTGAGCGCCACAATCAGGGCTTCATACGACCGAGGCACACAGGGCCAACACCCGGTATTATGGTGTGGGGTGCGATCTCCTAAACTGGCCGTACACCTCTGGTGATCGTCGAGGGGACACTGAATAGTGCACGGTACATCCAAACCGTCATCGAACCCATCGTTCTACCATTCCTAGACCGGCAAGGGAACTTGCTGTTCCAACAGACAATGCACGTCCGCATGTATCCCGTGCCACCCAACGTGCTCTAGAAGGTGTAAGTCAACTACCCTGGCCAGCAAGATCTCCGTATCTGTCCCCCATTGAGCATGTTTGGGACTAGATGAAGCATCGTCTCACGCGGTCTGCACGTCCAGCACGAACGCTGGTCCAACTGAGGCGCCAGGTGGAAATGGCATGGCAAGCCGTTCTACAGGACTACATCCAGCATCTCTACGATCGTCTCCATGGGAGAATAGCAGCCTGCATTGCTGCGAAAGGTGGATATACACTGTACTAGTGCCGACATTGTGCATGCTCCGTTGCCTGTGTCTATGTGCCTGTGGTTCTGTCAGTGTGATCATGTGATGTATCTGACCCCAGGAATGTGTCAATGAAGTTTCCCCTTCCTGGGACAATGAATTCACGGTGTTCTTATTTCAATTTCCAGGAATATATATATATATATATATATATATATATATATATATTCTGTGTGTGTATTGTTTCCCCTTCCTGGGACAATGAATTCACGGTGTTCTTATTTCAATTTCCAGGAATATATATATATATATATATATATATATATATATATATATATATATATATATTTTCTGTGTGTGTATTGTGTGTGTGTGTGTGTGTGTGTGTGTGTGTGTGTGTGTGTGTGTGTGTGTGTGTGTTGTGTGAGGGGCCGTGCAGGAAGTGGGGTATGAAGGAGGATAAGTGAAGCACTTGGCCGGCCAGTGTGGCCGAGCGGTTGTAGGCGCTTCAGTTGGGACCGCGGGTCCGCTATGGTCGCAGGTTCAAATTCTGCCTCGGGCATGGATGTGTGTGATGTCCTTAGGTTAGTTAGCTTTAAGTAGTTGTAAGTCTAGGGGGCTGATGACCTCAGATGTTAAGTCCCATAGTACTCAGAGCCATTTTTTGAAGCACTTGCGATCCATTTCAGATCCGAACTCGGGGTACGTGCATGATTCTGTATCGATCTAGATTCGATGTTAGTGAGACATTTAGCTGCAGTCTGCGAGCTCCTTTCTGGATGGATCACATGTGCTTCTCAACATGTAGCGTGATGAACTAATATTACAGTGTCCTTAGACGAGCTCGGTCTCATTGTGTTTAAACTTCAGTCGTACGCTTTATCCAGAGTCCGAGGCAGTGAAATGTTAGTCGACCATAATATTATTGATCCTGGGAGTGAGGGCGCTTCGATCGGCTTATCGTGGGTTTTTATCCTGTTATTTCACGAGGACACGCTGAACCACTTGTTTTATGCACAACTGTCCTGAAATCATTCACAGTGTGGTGCTAGAGTGTTATGTTTTGTTTGTTAGCTACATACCGCTGCTTAAAATGAATCCCGATCCCTGTTCATCGAGACCTACGCGGCAGTGCAGGTTTTGTCATATCAGAATTCACAAATACGCTTGCGTCTGTGGTCGTTAACAGCTCGTATGGCAGCTTTATGACTTAGTTGCTGACACTCCTTGCCCCTTTGCTCTCCTAACAGTATTCCAAAACGCTATATGGAGAGCTTTGGAATCGACACACACAGATGGGAGGCACGGGCCAGCATGAGACCAGAGTGGCGTGATGATATATCATCTGGAATGTCGAAGCATGATGAAGGCTTCTTAGACAGATTAAGGCAGAAAAAGCTTTACACTTGTGACAATTGCGGCAAGAGATGCGGTGCTGCCATTGGCTTGACAAGTCATATGAAAAAATGCAACCCATAAACACACACACTGCAACAATCATCTACCAAGATGTCATTGCCAATATATATACGCCACATTCGTGGTACCTGATTTAAATCAGCGTTTCAAAGATTTAATGCCACAAACAGGCTTTCTTTAAGCTTCTGGACTGCCATGTATCCATTGAAGTCTACCAGTCTTTTAGTATATTTTGTCACAGCGAGGAGCATATGCATGCTTTGGTTTGTCTTCCTTCATCTTCAGTTTTTACGCAGAAAGTAATGGTTACCATGACGGAGTTGAAATGGTTTGGCCTTTCCTTTGGAAAACACGTCGCTACTCATGTTCCTGCGGAGATGCTCCCCTTGTACGACAGTGCATGAACTCTATGGTCGCGAGTGTTCATCATGATAGTTTTCTGCAAAAATATACAAAAACCCATTCACAGTTTACATCAAGATTGGCTATTTGGCGTATTTAGTTATACCACAGGGCCCTGTTTTAATTTCTGATCCCTTTCTCTACTGAAGGGGCTCGTTCTGATTCATTGTGGATGAATGTAAGGACAGATTGCATGCGGCCCCACTAACCGTTAGCAACAACCGATATTCTGGTTGAGAACATAAAGCGACGTCAGTGATGGTGGACGGTTCATAGTTAGAACTGGTGGCTTCCAACACGCTTTAACGTAAACGATGTACACAGAATTATGCTAACCTGAATCTTGCATCTATTGCTGGACGTTATTTCTCCATCTAGATGTGCGGCTATAGGTGATCAGTATGTGCTCCTAAATATCCTTCCCAGTGAGAACTCTGCACTTCGTTAAGAGCACCTTTGAAGGCAGGCACTGAGAGTTGCAATCTAGTATCACTGACGCTTGATGGGAACGCCTTATGCAGCTCGTTGTGGTTGGGAAACACGGTTTTGTGCAAGGAAAATATTTCAGAAGGTAGAATGAAACACATTTTTTTCAGCCTTGGGGAAGTTTCTTTCTATATTATCAATGTAATATAATCGTAAGTATACTTTCACGAGTGATTTTATATGCTTAGGTTTGTGACACGACTGGCTCTATTGGATAGTGGGCGAAAACGTGTAGAAAACTGGAGAGCTATTTTCTGACACCTGAATTTATACTATTGCTTAGAGCATAGTATTGAGATGGGGATAACAAGCTTGGTCAGGTTGCTCAGAGTTGAAACTGACTATGTTGTTTGCATGTGATCCATAGACTTTCGTCTCCACTCATGTAATGGCAATGACTCCATCCAGTGGTTTGTGAACTGGGGATTGCAAACGGGGTAAAGGATTTTGGTTGGGGATTGGATATGTAGTTCTTGCACCTTCAAAGATACTTTTATAAGTGTGTAAGAGAAGTCGATGGAGCTAGGTCAGCCACAAAGAGTTTTACAGAGATTCAAGCATACTGTAGTGGCCGCTTTGTGTAACTTTATTTTTATTACATGATTATTTCGACCTCCGGTCTCACACATGCTGTCCTTATTGGTTTAGACCTATCGTCAAGTCATCATCAGATCAAAAGTGACAATGTCAAACGAGCAAATCTCGCATTTTTCAGGCGAACCAAACTTACTTGTATTTAAAAACAGGAATTTCATCTCATACCACAGAATTATGTTGCTCACCTCATCACTGCAAAAAATGACACAAATTAAAAAGTCAGTAACATGTTAAGAACGTTCTATGTGTACCAGGGAACTGACTAGTTCAAAGTGACATTAATACTGAGCCACTACGTTTTATTTGTGACAACACAAGGAGAGAAACACGGCGGTAATATTTTAATCAGTGGAAATGTAGTGAGCAAAAACCGATTCTCATATCCTTTGATTCTTTCATCTTCACTCTTTATTCAATGGCAATAATTTTAGCTTCCATTGGAACAGTACATCATCACATTTGTAAGTGCATTTTCAGAAATCCTAAGAGTAATATGCACTATTGGCTGTTAAAATTGCTACACCAAGAAGAAATGCAGATGATAAACGGGTATTCACTGGACAGATATGTTATACTAGAACTGACACGTGATTACATTTTCACGCATTTGGGTGCAGAGATCCTGAGAAATGAGTACACAGAACAACCAACTCTGGCGGTAATAACAGCCTTGATACGCCTGGGCATTGAGTCAAACAGAGCTTGGGATGGCGTGTACAGGAACAGCTGTCCGAGCAGCTTCAACACGATAGCACAGTTCATCAAGAGTAGTGCCTGGCGTATTGTCACGAGCCAATTGCTCGGCCACCATTGACCAGACGTTTTCAGTTGGTGAGAGATCTGGAGAATGTGCTGGCCAGGGGAGCAGACGAACATTTTCTGTATCCAGAAAGGCCCGTACAGGATCTGCAACATGCCGTCGTGCATTATCCTACTGAAATGTAGGATTTCGCAGGGATCGAATGAAGGGTACAGCCACGGGTCGTAACACATAAGAAATGTAACGTCCACTGTTCAAAGTGCCGTTAATGCGATCAGGAGGTGACAGAGACCTGTAACCAGTGGCACCGCATACATTCATGTCGGGTGATACGCCAATATGGCTAGGACGAATACACGATTCCAATGTGCGTTCACCGCGATGTCGCCAAACACGGATGCTACCATCATGATGCTGCAAACAGAACCTGGATTCATCCGAGAAAATGAAGTTTTGCCATGCGTGCACCCAGGTTCGTCGTGGAGTACACCATCGCAGGCGCTCCTGTCTGTGATGCAGCGTCAAGGTTAACCGTATCCATTGTCTCCGAGCTGATAGTCCATGCTGCTGCTGCAAACGTCGTCGAACTGTTCGTGCAGATGGTTGTTGTCTTGCAAACGTCCCCATCTGTTGACTCAGGGATCGAGACGTGGTTGCACGATCCGTTACATCCATGCGGATAAGATGCCTGTCATCTCGACTGCTAGTGATATGAGGCCGTTGGGATCCAACACGGTGTTCCGTATTACCTCCTGACCCCACCGATTCCATATTCTGCCAACAGTCATTGGATCTCGACCACCGCGAGCAGCAATGTCGCGGTACGATAAACAGCAATCGCGATAGGCTACAATCCAACCTTTAACAAAGTCGGAGACGTGATGGTACCCATTTGTCCTCCTTACACAAGGCATTACAACAACGTTTCACCAGACAACGCCGGTGAACTGCTGTTTGTGTATGAGAAATCGGTTGGCAACTTCCCTCATCTCAGCACGTCGTAGGTGTCGCCACCGGCGCCAACCTTGTGTGAATGCCCTGACAAGCTAATCATTTGCATATCACAGCATCTTGTTCCTGTGGGTTAAGTTTCGCGTCTGTAACACGTCATCTTCATGGTGTAGCAATTTTATTGGCCAGTAGAGTATACAATGGGAAGTGCTGCAGGTGATCATGTTCCGGCGTAACCACAAGCACCAGCACGTAAATGAAGAGCACAAGAGCAGAGAAGGCCGTTAGACAACGTCAGCCAATAGCCCGCTGACTAGAACCGCGCCACGACAGGAGCGTACTGTACAAGAAGGGAATACAAGCGACGCTCCTGCCAGCCTCCGCCTCACAGTACTAGACCGGCTCTAGTAGAAACCACGCCTTAGAGGACAGCATTGTTTGTAAGGACACAGAATATAGAGAAAGACACTGACTATTTGCATGTCACCCGTCGCTTGCGACACGTTCTTATGAATAGAAAGTTAAGTATTGGCACTCTCCTTTATTCTAATAAAAACTATTAATGTGATTTCCTTGAATTGTTGTATAGCATTCCGAGAACGCTGCATCCTTTACGCACCCTATACGAGACGAGCGTGCAGGACACGACAGAGCACAGTGGTAAATGAATTACGAGTTGCAAAGAAAACGAACACTACTTTCGGTACACTGCGTGTGTGAAGTAAATACGGAAAGTTTATGTTATTGAATCACTAATAAGACTTACTAAACTAATTGTTCGGTGGCTGTTCCTCGTAACCCTGTTTTCTATTTTTATTTCATTATCATTTTCCAGACACATTTGAATTTGTCTGTTCATGTCTCCTACATCCTTTTACTATCGTTGAAAGCCATATTACCTCCTTCCATTACGTGCATTCTGCTTACCATACACACTGTGCATCATCTAAATTGAAGAAGCCTTGGCACATGGCACTTGCAACTCCACAGGGCTGCACTGCTTAGTCCATAGACGATGTGGCACCTAGCAATGACTATGAAACATTTTCTTCTTGATTTGCCACTTGGATCAAGTCTAGGAACATGCAACAGAGCACAGAGAACACACTATCACTGAAAAGACTTTCTGTTAAAAAATGACACTTAACACGTTTGAAATTTACTCTCTTTTGACAGTTTGTTCAACAAATAAATTTAAAAAATTATGTGAAGTTTTATTTGCCAAGATGTGGTAACTACGTCATTTTACATAAGTGCATGAGTCATACTACGTCTGGAGAACGTACATGGTCGAAGTGTACGTTACTCGAACCTTCTTAATGAATGAAAAACTTTCTGGACGTAATGAAAGATGTAATTCATAGATCATTGGAAAAGTTGGTGTGAGGAAGTTTCCCCTTCCTGCATACCCTTTAAGGTCTTTGATTTAGTTGCAAAGCCGAACATTGCCTGTTGCTGCGAATTATTATTTATAAAAGCAACTTTTTTTCCCCTTTATTGAATCAACTTTGTATTTTCAAAAAAATGAAAAAGTATTTTGAGTACCGCCTGAAGCGCTACCATAAGCGAGATAACATAGCATCCTGACGTCAGTCCTAGTTGCAAGGAATTAGTATTCTGTAAGGATGTTGCCGTACCGAAGACGTTGGCGACAGGTTAGTGTGAATCGATCAAAAACAACTGAATATTTAAAACTTTTGATATTAAAATTAAGCTACGAGTTAATTTTCATGATATGTGATTACAACGGTTCCAAACGGATGTTTACGAAGATGTTTGAAACAGAGAAACTCTATCATCGAAATATTACACATGCGACATGCAAGTCTACAAAGTCCAGTCTGTGCGGCAGGAGATACGTTTCATAACAATTGCGTCAAGCGGTAATGTGACTGAATCATTTCTCAGACATTTCTTTAAAGTAAGTACCGACATTAGACTGTTATTTATTTACAGTGTTACATTTACACTTACACAAGCATGATTCCGGCTCCAATGTGCCATTATCATGTGTTTTAAGTGTTATAAATTGACTAAGATGGCATACTGGCGTATTAAAATATACTATAAGACACATTGCTATCTTAGGAAATTTATAACACTTAAAACAATTGATAACGGTACTTTGAAGCCGAAATCATGCTTGTGTAAGTGTAAATGTAACACTGTTAATAAACAATAGTCTAATGGCGTTACTGACTTTAAAGAAATATATTGTGACTGTGGTCCCGCATTATCAAAAAATTATTTCTCAAAGAGTATTTTCAAATTTCTGTGTATTAACAATTTGTCCATTTTATTTGGACTGTTGAGCTCCGTGGGTGTGGATAATGATATTTTACAAAAAAAATACAGTGATCAGCCACTTTTTTTAATGTGTTTTATTTATGTCAACATGCATTTCGGGTTTGCACCCATCTTCAACTGGAAAATTACATGTATCTTCAGTTTCTACAGTGGTACAAAATCTGCAGCAGTTTAGATGCTGCAGCTGGCCTGTGCAAAAGCAACGATTCCAATCATTTACTTAAATTTCGCGAGTTTAAAGTTACGCACTATCAGTTGCTCATTTTTCTTACATTCTCCTCTCCTTGTTTTTTCTTGGCTTTTCTTCTTTTTTGTAACAGCACAAACACTTTTTGTCACGTATTTTACACAGGCGCACTGCGTTATACGCTATGTTGTCGACTGACAGTTTTGTTTACATACAAGCAGTTTGTCTATGGACAGAGTTGTATTTTACGAAAGTTTCGAGGTTCTAGCTAAGCTAATGTTTACTACACATTGACTTTGGTGATAGGAGTATTCTAAGTACGATGTATAATAACTTTTTTTTTTGGTTACTTAGGCAGTATTGAAGATAATAAACTAACATAACACATTTACACAAAGCAGTAATTCATACGTTTACAATATAAAAAAGATAGAATTAAGATTTTCATGTTGTATATTATTACATTCATTTGTTGAGTTTACATCAGATTATTTTATTTCTTGATTGTGCTTAGTAAGTGGTTTGATAAGTATAGTGTGGAAGTTTTCAGATATATTCGGCTGGTAACTCTGTTTGGTCGTTAAGTATGTCATAAGGGGATGCATGTTTATGTGAATAAATTTCGATTTCTTCTAGGAGGTTCATTCTTTTTCCTTTGTTGGCTAGGTGGAGAACTTGTAGGTTATGGGAAATGTCTGTTACTTGGCGCTTTTCTTCTGCTACATGTTGGACAAATGTGGATTTATTTAAGTTTTTTAAACGAAGAGCATCCACGTGTTCTCGAAAACATGTGTTGAAGTTTCTACCTGTTTGGCCTATGTATGTCTTTGGACATGAGTTGTAGTTAAGTTTGTATATTACTTATTGATTGTACAGTTTGGTATTTTTTTAATGTTATGGATAGCTTTGTCCTTTATCTTGTTATTTGTATAGTAGCTGATTCTGATATATGTTCCTTGGAACAGGTTTGCTATTTTATATGACAGTTTTCCTACAAATGGCAAGCTTACATATTTTTCTTTTGGCTTTGTTGCGGTATCCTTTAGTGCTGTTTTGTTATTGTATTTGGTTATGTGGGGATTTATCTTAGAGTTTAGTTAATCTATTAATTTTGGATTGTAACCATTATTGTAAGCAATTGCTTTGATGGTGTTTAGTCCTTCTATTTGGTTAGCTGGTTCTAGTGGTATTTTGTGCATTCTGTTTAGCACTGCTATGTATGAAGCCATCTTATGTTTATCCAGAGGCTGGATGATTTATTAATTGTGTTATCTGTGTATGTTGGTTTCCTGTATACTTGAAATTTGTGTTTGTTGTTGGAGCTACTTATGCAGAGATCCACAAAATTTTATAAACCTACTTCTGTTTGGTATTCTACAGTGAAGATGATCTGATGCATTTTATCCGTTTCTGTTGCAAGGTTATCAATTTCTTCTGCTGTGCCATCAAATAAGATTATTATATCATCAACATACCTTTTGTAATAAATTATCTTGTTTACTATATAGGGGGTTTACTTTAAAAAATTTATATTCTAGCTTATTGATGAAAATATCAGGAAGCAAACTGGCAAGGCGGCTACCCATAGCCAGGCCCTCTTTCTGCTGGTACTTTTTGTTATTAAAAGAAAAGAAAAGTAGTAGTGTGATAGTACTAGTGTTAATGGATCAATGAATTCATATATTTCTGGTAATGACAAATTTTTATATTTAAGTAAATTGCTTTTAATTATTTCTATTGTTTCTTTGACCGGTATGTTTGTGTAGAGGTTTGTGATGTCAAGCGGTGCAAGCCTAGCACTATCAGGAATCTTTCATAAAATATAACTCTGTCCGTAGATATACTGCTTGTATGTAAACAAAACTGTCAGTCGACAACATGGCGGATAACACAGTGCGCCTGTGTGAAATACGTGACAAAAAGTGTTTTTGATGTTACAATAAAGAAGAAAAGCCAAGAAAAAACAAGGAGAGGAGAATGTAAGTAAAATGAACAACTGAAAGTGCGTAACTTAACTCGCGAAATTGAAGTAAATGATTGGAATCGTTGCTTTTGCATAGGCCAGCTGCAGCATCCAAATTGCTGTCGATATTGTACCACTGTAGAAACTGAAGATACATGTAATTTGCCAGTTGAAGATGGGTGCAAACCCGAAATGCATGTTGGCATAAATAAAACACATTAAAAAAACAGTGGCTGGTCGCTGTACTTTTATAGTAAAAAAAAATTCTGTGTATTGTCTCGAATGACAGTAAGCGAAATGAAAATGATATGGAATGTTTACCTGAGGTATGAGTTGAAAATTCCTCCGTGAGTACATCATTGGTTATCTTCTTATCTTGCAGCAATCTAAGTATAATTTACAACTAACGTCCGTCAATACGTATTACTTTTTCTCGGCGTGGAAGTGCAGACTTGCTGCACTATGCATAAGAATATACCAGTGGAGCGAAGATGGGCCAGCGAGGTTTATGAATGGATGTATCCCTATAACTCTAAGTGACTATGTTCAACACATGTAGTTTACAAGCCATGGGAATGAGAATCCCATAATTCAACAGTAAACATATATGTTAATTTGCACCTTCTGTAGTACAGCATCCGAAAACAAAGAAAGTCTATATTTGGTAACGAAAAGCTTCTGAAATTCACGTTTTACCTTCTTTAATTGCCATATTTCAGTCTCGTAATAGTAAACTTTACTGCGTAGTGCTTGGCTAAGGATAAAAAATCAGGGCTCGACTTCAAGGCGGACGTACACATCCCAACATTTATCATGCAATAAAAGATACAAGTGGAAGTTTATACGAAAAATACGAAGAGCTACAAAGCAAACTGAAAATGTGTGTCCCAGATGCGTCACAGTGCATTACGTCCAGTGTCATGGTTTAAAATTATCGTTGTTGTTCTTGCTGTTGTTTATTATTGTGTTGTTCATATCTTTCGCAAGCGATTAGTCGTTCACTTGAGTAAACTACATCCTTGCTGCCGGTACATTTTCACTTGTCACTGACTGAAGCAAAAAATAAGTATAAGTGTTAAAATAGACTGAAGGAAAAAATGACAAACCAAAAAATAATGTACAATAATGAAATTTATGGAATACATTAGTCTAGGTAACATTTGTAGGTGATTACGCTAGTTAATGTAAGTGAGCGAAAAGCCGTCGCAAATGTGAAATGCTGGTACACTGATAAACGGTGTAACCGACAGAATGCTGAAAGCATTGTGTCGTACAGGTGCCGGATGTCAGTTTGTGGCATGGAGCTCCGAGCATAGGGCACTTGGTCTGTCAATACACGGACGGTTAAATCAATACATGGACGGTTGGTGTTGTAGTCCCTTATGTGCCCGTCTGGAGACAGATCTCTGATTAAGCAGGTGAAGGCAACATGGAGAACTCTGTAGAGCATGTTGATTTACCATATCGTTATGATGTAAAACAATCCCTGGGATGCTATTCATGAATGGCAACACAACATGTCGAATTACCAGACTTACATACAGATTTGCAGTCAGAGTGCGTGGGATAACCAAGACACTGTTCCTGCTGTCATGCAAAATAACACCCCATATCATAACTCCAGGTGTAGGTCAAGTGTGTATAGCACCCAGACTGGCCTAACCGACACCGAGGCAGACCCACATTTGATCAGAGAACACAACAGACCTCCACTCTTCGCTCCAATGAGCTCTCGCTTGACATCACTGAAGTAGCAAATGGTGGTGGTTTTCTGTGTCTGTGGAATGCGCACTACACGACATTTGGCTCGGAGTGTCATCCATGAAGTAACCGATTTGTACGAGTTGGCTGGGTCACTGTGGTGCCAACTGTTGCTCATATTGCTCCCCTACGCCGAACTCGGTCTTTCCCCTCGGTACTGCCAAGTTGCTGTCCGGAAGCCGGTCATCTTACAACAGTACATTCTAGTGACCGTCGCTGTCAGCAGTCATCTGAATTGGCTCTCTTGCTGCCAAGGCTTTCTGCAGTATCGCAGAAGGAACTTCTGGTAGCTCTATTCACGACCTCGCTTAGACCCACAAAGAGCTCCTTCACTGCATGGTCGTAAAAGGCCGAGATGCTGATGGCATTCGACGCCCCACACATTATCTACCACTCTACTAAAGTATTGGCTGCTAATGGCCTCAAGCGGTGGGGGCTGAATGTATCCAGTGGTGAGCACAGCATAAGGCAACGAAGCGTATTGCTTAGTCGAAGCTTAACTCACAAAAGCGCTGCAGTTCTAGGGGTGTTGATACAAAGCAGAGCAATGACAACGATAAACAAAGCAAACCTTGCATTATATCGGCAACAACAGTTGCAAAATTGACATTTCGTCAAAAAAGGAACCCAAGGAATTTCTAAGGGTGAGAAAGAAGTGGCAGAAGTAATAGTAGCGTCTGAGCGAGATAGTCAGTTGAATACGCGGTGTCGTATACCCCCGACTGTGAGGACAATGTACATAAGGAGCACAATGAGGACGGTACGTGCTTAACAAATGAAAGTGATAGTGAAACAAATGGTGAACCATGTAATTCATCACCCTTGCGGGACAGGGAGCCACAAATCCCGTGTCCAGTGAAACATAGTAAAGGACACTCGTTCTTGAAGGAGCGCGTACTAATGATCATTACGTCCATGCAAGATCATCCGAAGCATAATTAAAAACAATTATGAGGAGATTTCGAATAAATCCAAAGCAATGTGACCATGTAGAGCACAAGAAAAACTATGAATATTCTAGAGATGACAAAGTGCACTTATTAAAAAAACGGTGTTTGCTTGTTTCAAGAATGTTCGATGATAGTGGCCTACGATGTTATGTATATCAAACTGCGCGAGACACAGAGTACAGTGCTTTCACGGAAAGCAGTGGATGATTGCATAACTTCCGTGCTACCAAACTGCAAGACGTAAGATAATGATATTTCAAACAAAGCATCACCTTGACGATGCCCGGAAACTCGCAGATGCGATAAACAAACTTATCTCATCGTTGAGAAAAGAGTTTTTTTTTCAACTCCCATCAGTCGGAATTTTGAAAAGAAAATCCATATGAAAGGACTCCTGGAAATTAGAGACATCAAGAGACTAGTATCTTGATCAACTAATATCAATGCTTTAACTGTTTATCTGGATGGTGAAACGGCTAGAAAGTTATTTTATTGTACTGCGAGATGTTGGAGGTGCTCTGTCCACTTTGATTCATTCTCGTGCATCTTATCTTGCATGGGCAGCAGAGAATATTTACGTCACAGCGTGCAAGAGTGGGAAATGGACGTAAGAGAACTACAATTATGACGTGAGCAACTGCTTTTGGCCAATAGTTGGTCGAAATATCATGCTTTTACTTGATTCCTGGTCTGCGTATAAAAATCGCACTCCTTTAGAGCAAACTATCCTCTTGAATAGTATGGCATTGCAGCTCGTATCAACTGCGATCACTGGAGAAATTCAGCATTTGTATGTTTGTTTTTATATTAACGTACTATCTATATAAGATGAACATCAACAAAATCAAAACGAGCATAATGGAATGTAGTCCAATTAAGTCGGGTGATGCTGAGGGAATTAGATTAGGAACGAGACACTTAAAGTAGTAAAGGAGTTTTGCTATTTGGGAAACAAAATAACTGATGATGGTCGAAGTTGTTGTTGTTGTTGTTGTCGTCTTCAGTCCTGAGACTGGTTTGATGCAGCTCTCCAAGCTACTCTATACTGTGCAAGCTGCTTCATCTCCCAGTACCTACTGCAACCCACATCCTTTTGAATCTGCTTAGTGTAATCATCTCTCGGTCTCCCTCTACGATTTTTACCCTCCACGCTGCCCTCCAACGCTAAATTTGTGATCCCTTGATGCCTCAAAACATGTCCTACCAACCGATCCCTTCTTCTAGTCAAGTTGTGCCACAAACTTCTGAGGCATCAAGGGATCACCAATTTACTATTGGAGGGCAGCGTGAAGGGTAAAAATCGTAGAGGGAGACCAACAGATGAATACACTAAGCAGATTCAGAAGGATGCAGGTTGCAGTACGTAGTGGGAGATGAAGAAGCTTGCGCAGGATAGATTATCATGGAGAGCTGCATCAAACCAGTCTCAGGACTGAAGACCACAGCAACAACTACACCTACGCCTTAGCTAGTCTCGCCATAAGCTCCACGACGGACTGTTACGCATTAGGTTGCATGCCATGACATTTCATCAGTTCTCCTCATCCCATTACATATATATTATTCTATACACATTCCTTAAGAGTGGATACCTAGCTGAACTATAACACTATTTACGCAGCGTGCTATACTTAGCTTTTGTAACGATACCTTCTTACCTGCGCCCCACTGTTACCCAATCACAATATCGCAAATGGACCGAAGAACTAAAAATGTGAGCCTCTACGTTCCAAAGCCATCCTTTCACAATTGCAAAAGCATCGAAGAATTGAAAACAAAAGGTTGCGACCTTGTCCGATCAAGCTGAAAAGAGAGTGACTGTGAATTATTAATGAACGGTTCTACAACAGGCATTCCGTAATTGGATGGTCTGAACTTCAACGACGCCTGACACACGGAATTACCTCCTGGATGGAGGGTTAATTCGATAGCCGCTATTGCTAGCCCCCCCCCCCAAAAAAAAAGAGAAATCAAGTCTTAAGGGTCTCGCGAGACGCAGCAATTACACGATACCGGTTATGTGCTGACGGATTGACTGGACGCCTGTAACTTCCGGCCCGAGATGAGCCAGGCAGTTTTTCTGCAATCGCGGACGTCACGTGCCGTCAGAGCGCCTCATTGGTCGGTGTCGTTCTTCAGAATACCCTTTTATTTCCGGGGTATAATATATTACGCACGCCGTGTAGGCATAAATTAGATAGCATAAGCATCTACGATTCTTCTTCTATGTTCACTATTTAATTTATCATTTTGAAACTGGCGTGACGAAGTTACTCCCAAGAATTGACGGCTTCATAGATCATGACTCATTCGGCGGGTAATCCACATGTTCATACAAAAGTGCAAAATCACTAATTCTGGATTTCTTCATAGGAGCACCATGCAATTTACATAGCAATGCGCAAAGGGGTTTCTCTCTCTCTTCTTCTTTCTTTTTGTTTTTTAAATATTTGTGCTTACACTTGGCTTGGAACACGCCTATCTCACCACTGACTACCAGTGTTAGACTCATACGGTTACTATCAAGAAGTATGGGCCTGAAGATGATGTTGTAACAACATCGAAACTAATTGCCAATAAAACCATCACCTTAATACAGCTGGAGGAATTACGTTATTTTTTAACATACATTATACCAGCTGACATCGCAAGTCGTCCGTTTTAATTATAGATATCCGAATATTACCAGAACTTAGAGTTCCTCCATTTGTATTGGTTCAAGTATGTCTGTAGTTTGTGTAGACATGCCGTGTAATTCTCAAAGCAATTCTCTACTAGCGAATAACTGCTTTCCGAATAAGCAACGACATCGAACGCACTCTGCATGCTCGTAATATCAAGTAGCTCTCTAACGAAAACACAGAAGGTAGAAGGCGATTACGGATACTTGTATCTTACTGCCAAATTCTGATCGTAACTGCGTGTGGAAAAGTTGTATCCTGAACGGGTTACAGATCTTACTTAAGAGGATTTCTGCAGTGAATATAATATATACTGTTGCAGTGTTTACAATTGCAAGGCAGCTCATATAAACAAAATGTGTATAACATTGCCTGCGTTACTTGTATGGGCAGAAAATTCTTGATCTCTTGACAAATTGATTTACTTCAGTTCTTACATCCGTTAAAATTTGTGACTTTTGAGAATGAGACTAAAGTAAAATTGTTATGTACGCAACTAATTCTTCTCAAATTCTATGCGGATTGCAGTCATGAAAAGATACTCAATAGTACGTCTTCCATGCAAGTCAACGTCACATTGTCTTCCACTTGTATCGCTCTCAAGTCTCTACCAACATTCTATCGTGACTGACGGAACATCACTCTCTTTCCAGTCACACTGTTACAGTTACCATTAGTCATATATGGATTTCCTACAATACGGCTTTGCTGAAAGAAATACAATGCATCAGATTAACATAATAATAAAACTGTAACAAAAAAGGCAGAAAGTTTCACTACGGTATTCAGTAAAATAGAAACTTACGCATCTCACACCAAAGTCTTATTGCCTAGAAACAGAAAACTGCACCAGTAAATATGTCCAAATCATGTTTTGAGTTTCCAGCGTAGTGGATGTTGGAAACGCAGCCGCGTGATGATTTGAAATTATAAATAAATTAGCCTTGCATAATCGATTTCGACACATACCTATAGCACAATGTGTAACACAATTATCGATATTACCCACATTTGTCTTATCTAATTCCTGTCTCTTTTCACTTAAAGTGACCTCCGAATCACCAAGCTCTTTGATGTAACATCTGAATGTTTTATTCATTATATATGTCAATTCATAAGAATGTAAATAGTTTATGGCTGTAATTTTAAAAATATTGTTCTTTAAAAGAATGGGTTCAAGAATGGTTCAGATGTCTCTGAGCACTATGGGACTTAACATCTGAGGTCATCAGGCTCCTAGAACGTAGAACTACTTAAACCTAACTAACCTAAATACATTATACACATCCATGCCCGAGGCAGGATTTGAACCTACGACCGTAGCGGTAGCGTGGGTCCAGACTGAAGCGCCTAGAACCGCTCGGCCACTGCAGCCGGCGTAAAAGAATGGGGACGTTAAGCCGTTGCTATTAATACTGGTATATGCATAGTGAAAGTAAATCTGTATTTACGTAAAAAATGGAGGAAAGTCACTCTGTAACGAAACTGATTAGGCGGGAAGAGAAGAGGTTGGTTTGGCGGTCGAACTGAAAGGCTCCTTTGTGGCCAGAGATAGTCGGTGGCTAGCAGGAAAAGTGTTTGCATCTTGTCAACTGAACGAGGCTAGAAGAACAGCAATATTATTTTGCGTGGCCTTGGATGTAGAAGAAATCAGGCTCATTTTCATGGCTTTCACTGGTTAGCTCTGATGTTCGAAAATACTACACCAAGAAGAGACTTTTCAGAGCTTGTCATACAGCAACAGCCATGCATACGACGGCTATCTACAAAGTACATTACGTTTTGGAATTAAAAATAAAGTATTGGATTTTTTTTTAATTATATACAGATGAAAGCCACACTTAAATACTACTTTTCTACATAGTTGCCATTTAAATTAAGGCACTTATCGTAGCGATGGATGAGCTTGGAAATTCCTTCGTCGTAAAATTCTGTCGCCTGCGCCTTCAACCACGTGGTTAATCAGTAACCCGGTAGAAATACGATTTTTGTGGATTTCCTGGAAAGAGGCACTATAATAAACTCTCAAAGGTATTGCCAAACTCTGCACAACCTCAGAAGAGCAATACAAAACAAGCGCAGGGGAAAGTTGGGCTCAAAGATCTTGCTGATTCACGACAACGCCCGGGCCCACACGGCAAATGCCACTCGTGAAGTTCTCAAATCTTTTAAGTGAGAGTTGTTTCCTCATCCGCCTGACATTGAGCGACTTCAACTTATTC
This sequence comes from Schistocerca gregaria, assembly GCF_023897955.1. Classification (NCBI taxonomy): domain Eukaryota; kingdom Metazoa; phylum Arthropoda; class Insecta; order Orthoptera; family Acrididae; genus Schistocerca; species Schistocerca gregaria. Next base: position 494,242,435 of record NC_064924.1, read on the forward strand.
CCAGCAATGAAGAAGTGGTTGGCTATGCAGCGTTTTGATGACGACGCACAGCTTCAAGAAGAGGTAACCACTTGGTTGAAGGCGCAGGCGGCCGAATTTTACGACGAAGGAATTTCCAAGCTCGTCCATCGCTACGATAAGTGCCTTAATTTAAATGGAAACTATGTAGAAAAGTAGTATTGAAGTGTCGCTTTCATCTGTATATAATTTAAAAAAATTCCAATAATTTATTTATTTTTAATTCCAAAACGTAATGTACTTTGTGGATAGCCCTCGTATTTATGCAACGTTTTTCGAAAATCCACGGGGGGTCAACTCTGGTTTACCCTCATCTCAAAGGACCCGTTGAATACTGTGTAACTGCTTTGACAAGTTAAGTGTTTTAAATATCAACAATAAGTTTGTGCACTTTAAACCTTGTGTCAGGCACCCGTATTTTATCGTTAGTTGTTTACCTAGAGAGGATTCTATTCTAAATGCAGCAGTAATCCGAGTATACTATTTTATTGAACTGAAAAGTAATTACGTTCTTTAATAAACTCTAGTAACTTACGTAAAGTAACACATTTCATAATGTATTTAGTGAGCCTAAGTTTTAAAGTACTCCACGCATTTAACCGAGCGAGGTGCACAGTGGTTAGGGCACTGGGCTCCCATTCGGGAAGACGACGGTTCAAACCCGCGTTCGATCCTCAAGATTTAGATTTTTCCAGGATTTCCCTAAATAGCCCCATGTAAACGCCGGGATGGTTCCTACGAAAGGGCACAGTTGATTTCTTTCTCTATCCTTGAGACAATTCGAGCGTGCGTTTTGTCTCTAACGACCTTGATGTCGACGGGGACGTTAAATCCAATCTCCCTTCCTTCCTTCCATGTATTTTTCTTAAAAGGATAATTAAAGTTTTAAAAATATTATTACCAAGAAAGATTTAAAGTATTCACCTTAAAGATTGTTCTTACTGAAATCTCAGTACACTATTGTAGTTGCCTGCAAGATCTATGATAATTCAGAATAGTAGCCTTGGAGGGGCAGTTTCAGGATTAGTTCCTGTGCAGATTTGGAAGTAACAGTATTTACCTTTTCAAGTGTATGTAAAATGAATTTAAAAGCATTTCTCGAACTAGCTTTTGTGACTAAAGTGTTCAGCCTAGATCACAGCCTAATGATAGATTAGATTCTGGATCCTCGTGCTAACTGTTGATCCAGATTTCAACTTCACATTACATCTATAACATTAATGAAGTCCATTTGTGTTCGAACATTATGAATTACCGCTAAGAGAACACAGTCAACACGGATTTGAAAAACATCGTTCTCGTGAAAAACATCGTTCTTGTGAAACACAGATACGAAGTTTTGAGTGCAATTGACAAAGGATTTCAAACTGATTCTGTATTCCCAGATTTCCACAAGGTCTTCGACCCTTTATCACAGAACCGGCTTGTAGTGAAATTGCGTGATTATAGAATATCGTCTTATTTATGTGAGTGGATTCGCGATTTCCTGTCAGAGAGGTCACAGTAGCAATTGACGGAAAGTCATAGAGTAAAACAGGAGTGATTTCTGGCGTTCCCCAAGGTAATGTTATAGGCCCTTTGCTGTTCCTTATCTATATAAACGATTTGGCAGACAATCAGAGCAGACGTCTTAGGTTACTTGCAGATGACACTGCCATTTGTCGACTAGTACAGTCATCAGAAGATCAAAACAAATTGCAAAATTATTTAGAAAAGATATCCATATGGTGCAAAAGTTGGCAATTGACCTAAAGAACGAGAAGTGTTGGTCATGCGCATGAGTGCTAAAAGCAATCCTATATACTTTGCTTACACAATAAATCGATCAAGGCTGTAAATTCAACTAAACACAATACGTAATCAAAAGTATCCGGACACCCCCAAAGACATACGTTTTTCGTATAAGGTGCACTGTTCTGCGACCTACTGCCAAGAACTCCATATAAGCGACCTCAGAAGCCATTAGACATCATGAGAGAGCAGAGTGGGGCTCCCCGCGGAGCTCACGGACTTCAAAAAAATGGCTCTGAGCACTATGGGACTTAACTTCTGAGGTCATCAGTCCCCTAGAACTTAGAACTACTTAAACCTAACTAAGCTAAGGACATCACACACATCCATGCCCGAGGCAGGATTCGAACCGCGAGACCACCGCGGCCGGCTCACGGACTTCGAACGTGGTCAGGGGATTAGGTGTCACTTGTGTCATACGTCTGTACACGAGATTTCCACACTCCTAAACATCCATTGGTCCACTGGTTCCGATGTGATAGTGAAATGGAAACGTCAAGGGACACGTAAAGCACAAAAGCGTACAGGTCGACCTCGTCTGTTGACTTACAGAGACCGCCGACAGTTGAAATGGCAGTAATGTGTAATAGGCAGACATCTATCCAGACCATTACACAGGAATTCCAAACTGCATCAGGATCCACTGCAAGTACTATGAAAGTTAGGCGGGAGGTGAGAAAACTAGGATTTCATGGTCGATCAGCTGCTCATAAGCGACATATCGTGCCGGTAAATGTCAAACGACGGCTTGCTTAGTGTACGCAATATGGTGATCCGATGCCAGGGTGTGGGTATGGCGCATGCCCGGTGAACGCCATCTGCCAGCGTGTGTATTGCCAACAGTAAAATTCGGAGGTGATGGTGTTGTGGTGTGATCGTGTTTTTAATGGAAGAAGCTTGCACCCTCTGTTTTGCGTGGGACTATTATAGCACAGGCCTACATTGATGTTTTAAGCACCTTCGCATTGTTGAAGAGCAATTTGGAGATGGTGATTGCATCTTTCAACAAGATCAAGCACCTGTCATTAAAGCACTGCCTGTGACGGAGTGGTTACACGACAGTAATATCCCTGTAATGGACTGGCCTTTACAGAGTCCTTGCCTGAATCCTATAGAACACCTTTGGGATATTTTGGAACGCCGACTCCCGCCAGACCTTACCAAACGGCATCGATACCTCTCCTCAGTGAAACACTCTGTGAAGAATGGCCTGTCATTCCCCAAGAAACCTTCCAGCAGCTGTTTGAATGTATGCCTGCGAGAGTGGAAGCTGTCATCAAGGTTGACTGTGGGCCAACACAATATCGAATTCCAGCTTTTGCGATGGAGGGCGCCACGAACTTGTAATTCATTTTCAGCCAGATGTCCGGACGCTTCTGATCACATAGTATAAATATGAATTACAACTACGAACAACTGAAATTGGAAATAGATAGCACAATGCACCTAATATGAAAAAGTTTTTTTTTGGGAGGGGGGGGGGGGGGTCGGGAAACTTTTCATCACATAGTTTACTTAGTTACTCCGTGCTAAGTCGGGTACTTTCCTCATCGCAGTGTTCCGTACTAAGGCTGATAAATATGTAGGTGTAAGCGCTGAGTGTGGCTCCTTAAACAGACGCGCCAGCCAGTGAGATTCTCAATCTTCATATGGATTCTGTGTCCCCTGGTGGCACGTCTGCATGGCGACCCTCCCCCCCTCCCTTTCCCCCCCCCCCCCCCCTCACCCATCGAAGCCTGGGACTCATGGAAGCGTGAGCACGCCGGCAACGCACTGGTGGGTATTTAAAAGTGCCGTCTCTCATGTATCTGTGAGCGACTCTTGGCACTCCGACTGCGGTAGACGAAGACACCGTCAGTACTATCAGTACACTCCTGCTACCCAAAATTGCAAATCGTCCATGCGTGGTATGAGCGTAGGAGAAGACGAGGGCGAGATTTGTGACGTCGTGCAGCTGATGAAGTTCGCTGTGGTGCGACGGCAGAAGGAGTCGATCAACCTGCGTCCCGACGTCAGTCTTGCAAATCAGCGGGCGCTTTTGCCCACACACTGGAGGAAGGGTGTGCATGCAGCGGCACACACTGGTGAACCTGAGGATGCAGAAGGCAATGCAGCCGGCGCACGCTCGATGTCCGTAACTGCCAGTGCGACGAAAGGTGAGGAGTGCGACGCCTGAGGCAGAGGTTGCGGGGCCTGATGTACTGTGAATGGTGTAATGAGCATGACTAGACATGTGAGTGACCCAAGATTCGCAGTTGTGAGGCTTTTTGACACAAAAGATAATCCTGCCTTTCTTGTGGAACTCCGTTGCAAAATTGGCATCGTAATCAGAGTGGCGAGGATGAAAGATGCTGCAGAGTGTGCACACGATAACTATGTAAGAGTTCGTTTGGTGAAGCGCCGTGAACAGACATTGTGAAATATGTGCTCGGAAACAAGATCCAAACATATCCACTCGAGTGTGAAGTGGAAAGTTAGTACGTCTGAGTCTTGAAAGTGCGAGCGAAGCGGTTGGACTCATTGAGAAGAGATTTGTGTCATTATGGAACGTTGAATTCCGTTTTGTTGGTAAAATTGTTCAAATTCCGACGAAGAAAACGGCGAACCATTATTCGAAAACAATTGTTCTGGCAAACCTTCTAAACAGGAAACAGAAATGAGTGCTCTGATAGTGCTAGCACCGTAGTCCGATTAAAATTACTTGATAGTTGACATCTGACAATTGCCACATCGGCTGCCGACTAATGGAACCGCTGGATTATAGGTGATACTCAAACATGCCGCGTCACTTCACAAATGCTGTTAACGTGTGACGCAGAGCAATGTTGTACTGGCCGCCGCTCGGTGTGTCGAAAATGCGAGATACTCTGTCGACGGCTGTTTTTAAGTGAGCAATGACTGAACTGCTGTAGAAGAGGCGTTTTATAGCCTTGAGTTTAAACTGAGGTCCCAAGCTAACCACAACCTCGTGATGAGCAGTGTATCTGAGAAAACTGAGATCAGCAATCTGCAGCAGAAGTAAAATCACGATCGCTTTATTTACGGCGATTAAAGCTAACCTCTATGTCGAAACTCAATACAGAATAAAATCAGTTTCAATGCCACAACGAAACAATTGTTCTGGCAAACCTTCTAAACAGGAAACAGAAATGAGTGCTCTGATAGTGCTAGCACCGTAGTCCGATTAAAATTACTTGATAGTTGACATCTGACAATTGCCACATCGGCTGCCGACTAATGGAACCGCTGGATTATAGGTGATACTCAAACATGCCGCGTCACTTCACAAATGCTGTTAACGTGTGACGCAGAGCAATGTTGTACTGGCCGCCGCTAGGTGTGTCGAAAATGCGAGATACTCTGTCGACGGCTGTTTTTAAGTGAGCAATGACTGAACTGCTGTAGAAGAGGCGTTTTATAGCCTTGAGTTTAAACTGAGGTCCCAAGCTAAACACAACCTCGTGATGAGCAGTGTATCTGAGAAAACTGAGATCAGCAATCTGCAGCAGAAGTAAAATCACGATCGCTTTATTTACGGCGATTAAAGCTAACCTCTAAGTCGAAACTCAATACAGAATAAAATCAGTTTCAATGCCACAACGAAACTGTGATTTCTCTCTGTAATTGATTACCTGAAACTATCCTCACATTGCCTACACGAGCTGCTGCTTTACCAACAAATCAGCAGTCCTCGTTGGCAGTTGGCTGCAGATTATAGGCGATACAGGCAGATTTCAGAAGATAAAATAATGATAGGAAGAGAAACAAGAGCAAATAAAGCCAGTATGATGATGAAAATGACATGGCAATGAATTAGAAATATAAAAAGTAGCTTTACTTCGATAACTGAATAAAATTTAATAACTGAATAAAAATAATAATCAGACTCCTCTGATGAGACATAGAAACAAAAAAAAATCGCTACATTTGATGTTATTCAAACCTACAATCTTCTGCACATCAGGTTTACGAGCTGGCCACTGTGCCATGCTACACTGCTGGGTTAAGACGCTATTGTTATGAATGTAATGACGCTGTCCTGACGATGAATTGCAACCTTCGAAAATTCATCTTCACACAATGTCATGCTAAGCTTATTTAATGTAAGCCGATCTCTTAGATTATAATAACTGTGTTTATGACGCTGAACCGCATCTCGCGCAGAAGTGTCCAGTAGTATTTTCTTAGTGCTATGTATGAAACGTGTGTATCTCGTCTGTGTGTGTGTGTGTGTGTGTGTGTGTGTGTGTGTAACGTGTTGTTGTTGGGATGGTTATCATGTATGATGAAATAAGAACTTAAAGTGCCAGACGCGTGATTCAGGATTCAAACACATCAACACATCCAGAAAGATTGCACGACAAGGAATCGGAACTGAACTGGCCAATTGTGGCAGTCTGGCAACAGCGAACTGTTTGGGCGTGACGTTGAGCGCTCTGGTTGGAGTAAACCAGGTACAACATGTGCAGTGTCAACATCAGTAAATTTTAGTAGGACTGTTGTAATCGAATGTACTGGAAAGACAAAAGAATAATTATGGTATGGATCAGCCGGCCGCGGTGGCAATGCGGTTCTATGCGCTTTAGTCCGGAACCGCGCGACTACTACGGTCGCAGGTTCGAATACTGCCTCGGGCATGGATGTGTGTGATGTCCTTAGGTTAGTTACGTTTAAGTAGTTCTAAGTTCTAGGGTACTGATGACCTCAGATGTTAAGTCCCATAGTGCACAGAGCCATTTGAACCATTTGAACGGTATGCATCGACGATAATGACCCACTTTGTGTTCCAGAAAAAAACCAAGCAAATTCAGTATGACTATATGGCTAAGAACTGTCTACGCCAACTGTTCATCAGCACATGCACGGCAGCAGGCTGTCGTATCTTCTGTCTTTTTATCATGATCGAGTCAGGAACAAAGCTGGCGCTGTAGCTGTTTAGTTCTAATTGTCCTCTATGTAATCTACATCTACGTGATTACTCTGCTATTCACAATAAAGTGCCTGTCAGATGGTTCAATGAACCACTTTCATGCTGTTTCTCTACCGTTCCACTCTCGAACGGCACGAGGGAAAAACGAGCACTTAAATTTTTCTGTACGTGCTCTGATTTCTCTTATTTTATCGTGATGATCATTTCTCCCTATGTAGGTGGGTGCCAACAGAATGTTTTCGCAATCGGAGGAGAAAACTGGTGATTGAAATTTCACGAGAAGTTCCCGTCGCAACGAAATCATTTGTTTAATGATTGCCACTCCAATTCACGTAACGTGTCTGTGACACTGTCTCCCCTATTTCGCGATAATACAAAACGAGGTGCCATTCTTTGTACTTTTTCGACCTCATCCGTCAGTCACACCTGATGCGGATCCCACACCACACAGCAATACTCCAGAATAGGGCGGACAAGCGTAGTGTAAGCAGTCTCTTTGGTAGACCTATGCACCATCTGCCAATGAATCGTAGACTTTAGTTTGCTCTACCCACAGTATTATCTATGTGACCGTTCCAATTTAGGTTATCTGTAATTGTAATCCCCAAGTGTTTAGATGAATTTACAGCCCTCAGACTTGTGTGACTTATCGCGTAATCGAAATTTAGCTGATTTCTTTTAGTACTCATGTGGACAACTTCACACTTTTCTTTATTCACAGTCAACTGCCACTTTTCGTACCATACAGATATCTTATCTACATCATTTTACAAGTAATTTTGATCATCTGATGACTTAACAACACGGTAAATGACAGCATCATCTACAAACAATCTAAGATGGCTACTCAGATTGTCTCCTATGACGTTAATATAGATCAAGAACAGTTCCTTGTGGAACGCCGGATATTACTTCTGTTTTTCTCGATGACTTTTTCAGTTACCTTTTGACGCGGAAGTCGAACACGCGGCAGAACAAATGGACGTGGTCAGCCCATAGAGGGCTCCGCCTCCGCGGCGGCTATTCCGCGCAGCGGCTCTAGCGCAGCGAGGGCGCCACCGCTAACCCATGTGCAGACAGCGGCCAATAGCCGCTCCCTCCGGTTTCGTATATAGGGACCCGCTCTGACCTAGTCCAGATCCTGTACACCTCCCGCAAACTCGACCCTCCTCACCCTCTTGTCTCGCCCATCCTCTCCCACCCCCACCCACTACCGCGCCTGTATTCCCACATCCCACCCGGTCTCCATCTCTCCACCCTCCTTACCCTCTCCCAAGGTGGCTTCGGCAGCTCCCCCTCCCTGATGAAGTCCTCCTCCCCTCCATCTACCCCTCCTATCAACTTTGATCCTACCCGCCCCCACTTCCTGTGGCCTCTCCACTTGGCACCCTCCCTCCCTTCTCTCTCCTTTTCCCCTGTCCCCTTCCTCCACCCCTCTTCCCCTGGGCTCCCCCCTGTTTTTCCTCCCCTCCCCCTGTCTCCCTTGTCCATGGCATCTGCCGTCCCCTCTCCCTGTCCCACTCCCCTTCCTCCTCCCCCTCCCTTGGCAGGTCCCCGGACTCGCACACACTCAGTGAACATTCGCGAGCCGGAGATCATAGCCATCAGCGTCTCGTGTGTGTGCCTTCGGTTTGTGTTCAGTGTCCTTTCGCCGTCACGCCACCACCGTTCACGTGTGTCGTCACAGTCATCCATGTTATGTGCGCTGTGTCACCAAGTGTTAGTGTTTTTGTTATCCAGTGTGAACGGCTTCATGTTTACTGTTTTTTTGTATCTACATTTTTTGCCCGCCGTTTTCATTGTATTTGTCTGTGCCACCTATATGTCATGTTATTGTACCACTCAAGGCTGAAGAGCAGGGTAATATGCTGCTCCCAGCCCACCTTGTATTGAGGTGATTAAAATTACAATAAAGAAAGAAAAGAAATACCTAGTCCAGAATAGTGCTGTTGACAGCCCTCCCTCTGGCAGGGGAATGAAATCACAATAAAGAGAAAAAATGACCTAATCCAGAGCACATCTCCGGTGGTATTCCGTAAGGTTACCGCCCTTCGATTGTGCCATTCCAGCACTAATAGAAGCGCTAGTTTTTCAGGTGCCAGCCAGCCAGCCAGCCAGCCAGCCACCGGTCCCGCCGAGCAGCAGCAGCAGCAGCAGCGGTCCCGGCCGGCAGCAGCGGTCCAGCTGGCAGCAGCCAGCCAGCCCTCCAGCATTAGCGGTCCAGCCAGCCAGCCCGCCCTCCAGCAGCAGCGGCGGCGGCGGCGGCGGCGGCGGCCCCGGCCCCGTCCGCGGCAGCAGCAGCAGCTGCGGCATTCCTGCCAGCCGTCGCCGGCGTCAGCTTCAGCGCCAGCAGCGTGGGACTTTGGTCCTCGTCCGTCTTCGTCTTCATTCGTTTTCGTCCGTCTTCGTCTTCGTCTGTCCCCAGTTTTTTTTCCTTTCCTTTTTGTCCTGTGCATTTTTGTTTATCCTTGTCGTCATGTCGGCCCCCACCACCACTACGACCACTACCACCACAGCCATAGTTTATACTTTCCCCCTCTGCCGCCACCACCACCATTACATGGTGTGCCCAGCCACACCCCCCTCTTTCCATCCCTCCTCTTCTCACTCTCCCTTCGCCTTCGCTCTTTGTCGCCCCTCTCCAGCTTCTTCCTCCCGCTCCTCTCCCTCTGATGCTTTCCCCCCACTCCCCCAGCCTGTCACTGCAGCTCTAGCTAGGGTGGTGGCCAATTGGGCCACTGCCCATGTCCAACTCTCCCCATTGCCTTCGCCATCACCGCCACCATTGTCGCTGTCGCCTTCACCGTCACCATCTCTGGCGCCGTCTGCTGCGTCCACGCTGGAACCTGCCCCATCCCGCCACCTCCCTATAGCTCCCCTCCCTCATATCACCACCCACTCTTCTGCCGCTGTTAAACGCCATAGTGGTACCACCACTATGCTTTGCTGTACGATCCCGCTGGATGGAGTAGAGCAGTCAGTTGCATACGATCTGTCAACAGAAAAAATTTTCTGCACTGCAAATACCGACGACATTTTGTGACACCGTAAACAAAGCTTTCTTTTCCGACTGACTCTAGTTGACTTGGACTTGTTCAGTGTACTAGACAAGGATACAACTGAGCGCTCCATGTTGCTAACCTTGTGACAAAAAACTACCACTATTCCATGCGATGATGTATCAACTGCAAGCAATACCGGTTTAGCGAATCAAAATGCATAAGACATGGGCGACTAATCAATCCATGTTTCAAGTTTTCAGAAGATTGTTCGATTGTCCACTCTAATTAAATTAAAATTTTTACTCCAGAGGTGAATTAACGGAGCGGCTATTTATGATGCATTCGAGATGAATTTGATGTAGTATCTTACTTTGTCAAGAAGAGTTAGTTCTCCTCCTTTTTTGGGGAAGGTAATCTCCGTATGGTTGCCAAATGCTTAGTCGATGGACGAGCACTGTAGTCGTCAACGAAATATCCCAAAAATTTCACTATCGAAACATTAACATTTCCATAAATTACACTTGAGTCCTGCTTCAATTAAAAACTGAAAACGTGACTCCACATTTGGAGATGCAGTTCTGGTGTTTGGTGGGATCCAATGAAGCCATCTAAGTAATTTGAACGAGACCGAGATGTCAATGTCACACGTTCAAAAAAACATTGAAATAACACAGGAGCAGAAGTGCTTCCAAACGGAAGGCGTCGGTGCATTCGAGATGAATTTGATGTAGTATCTTAGTTTTCCAAGTAGAGCTAGTTCCCGTACATTTTAAGGGAAAGGTAATCTCAGTACAACCACTATGAAATTTTTTGTATCTTCATCCAAGGGTAGTTGAAGATAAGCATCGCCTGGTAGGCGATCCATGGGCTCATCAGTACATAGATGGAGAGAATGAATCACAGTTTGACCGTTAACTGTAGGTTTAAAGTCGGCACTAAGCCTAATCTTCGCGTTCGCATTTCTTCTGATCACAAAGAGAGATGCCCATTGACTTGCAGAAATGGATCTCAAAACTCCGATATGTTGAGTTCAGAAGCAACTCCACCATGAAAGGCGTGGGATGCCTGACGAGCGCAGTAAATCTTAAGTTTTGCAGTGTTCTTCACTTTTGACTTTCGCGGACAAGTGCTCTACCATATGAGCTACCCAAGCACGACTCACGACCCGTCCTCACAGCTTTACTACCGCCAGTACCTCATCTCCTACCTTCCCAACTTCACGGAAGCTCTCCTGCGAAACGTGTAGAACTAGCACTCCTGAAAGAAAGGATATTGGGGAGAAATGGCTTTGCCACAGCCTGGGGGACGTTTCCAGAATGAAATTTTCACTCTACAGCAAAGATGGTAGAAGACTTACCCGTGAAAGACGAAGGTCTGAGTTTGAGTCTCGGTCCGGCATACAGTTTTAATCTGCCTTTGCAGAGTGAAAATTTCATTCTGGAAACATCCCCCAGGCTGTGGCAAAACCACGTCTCCGCAACATCCTTTCTTCCAGGAGTGCTAGTTCTGCAAATTTCGAAGGAGAACTTCTGTCAAGTTTAGAAGGTAGGAGACGAGTAATGGTGGAAGTAAAACTGTTAGTACGGATCGTGAGTCATGCTTGGGTAGCTCAGATGTTAAGTGTGCCTTTGGCAGGGCAGCAGTGCGGACCGTGCTCGGCCGTCCACGCCGCTGCGCGCACGGAGTGTTTGTTTACTTCCTCGTCACCGCGTTTCTCAGTCGAACAAGCTATAATGGCCAACTCTTACAGGAGGTTGGGTTGTTTGGGGTAAGAGACCAAACAACGAGGTCATCGGTCTCATCGGATGAGGGAAGGATGGGGAAGGAAGTCGGCCGTGCCCTTTCAAAGGAACCATCCCGGCATTTGATAGAACCGTCGTCCTCCCGAATGCGAGTCCAGTGTCCTAAGCACTGCGCCACCTCGCTCGGTGAACTGTTACAGGAAGAACACTCTTAAGTTCACCTTTTCAAATGAATACGCACAAGCCAAAGCACTGGCCATCGAACGCTTTCTACGCGAAGAGGTGAAGATTGAAACGTCCCCTTTGAAAAATTGTGCAAGACTGTTCTTAAACTGACACACAATATTTTTAGCGCAACGCAATCTGACTTTCAAAAATCCCTACAAAAGAATGGCCCTGATTAACATTAACCTATACGTTTCACAAATCACTTACCTCACAAAAATCTTCGTTACTCGAACTAATGCAATACAGCGAACGCCACTACTGCCAGCTAAATAAAAGATTCAAACTACGGAAGGCACTAACTACTGTCAGGCATAGTTAGCAAATGAAAGATTATGATAGAGAACAAACAATGTATTTACCTTAATAGTCATAATATATATAGCAGTTCATGACATCCAGTCTTACAAATTACTAAATTCCGCCATCTCTCTCCCCACGTCCACCACTGCTGGCGGCTCACCTCCAACTGCCCAACGCTACGCGCTGTTAGCATCCAGCTGCCGCTTCCTGACACTACAATGGCAGACAACAATGCAAACCAGCCACAGACTGCACACGGCACAGCCAGTGATTTTTATACAGAGCGCTACGTGGCGTTACCTATAAGAAAATGTAAACAGCCTACTTACAAGATGTCTCTGAGCACTATGGGACTTAACTTCGGAGATCATCAGTCCCCTAGAACTTAGAACTACTTAAACCTAACTTACCTAAGGACATCACACACATCCATTCCCGAGGCAGGATTCGAACCTGCGACGGTTGCAGTCGCGCGGTTCTAGACTGTAGCGCCTAGAACCGCTCGGCCACCTAGGCCTGCTGACGGCCATCGATGAGATCGATCTAACGTATTAACGTCCTTCGTCTTCTTAGTCTTTCCTTTAGCATATAATGCATCGAGGGAACCCCGTTGGGCAGGCAATCCTGCGACCTCGCGCGTATCATAGTAGCAGCCATTCTCAGCGTCGCAAGTTGTTCCAGTTTCTTTAAATGCGAACATTTTTAGGTTAGGCTTTACCGTGACTGTTACTGACATTAAATGAAACAACAAGTTCACTGTTACCAGTAACCGTTTTATTTATTTCCACGACGCGTTTCGAAGGTTTAAACCTCCATCATTAGTAAGTATTACATTTGTGTGTGTGTTGTGTTACGATTTTTGGAGGAACTTGTGACACTGCCTTCAGTGGTCACAGGTTCCTTTTGCTGTCGTAACACATCACATGTATACTGCCACATTTGTGTACGTGTGATGTGTTACGACAGAAAAAGGAAATTGTGAGCACTGACGGCAGTGTCACAAGTTCCTCCAAAAATCGTAACACAACACACACACAAATGTAATACTTACTAATGTAAATCCACCCGATGATAGAGGTTTAAACCTTCGAAACGCGTTGTGGAAATAAATAAAACGGTGACTGGTAACAGTGAACTTGTTGTTTCATTTAATGTACCAGTTTCGTCTTGACTCGGTGATCCCAGAGAGCCGTAAAGTAAAACTCAGTGGTCGTGCGCTGTCAATGATAAACCTCCTTCCCGTAACCTATTAACGTCCACCGTAAAGCGGGCTTCGGGCACTCGATCCACCACTGCAGGACAGAACCGAAAGAATTTCATCGACGGAGGCAGCCAGGCCACGCGTCCTTCACCATGCATCGGCATTCTTCTTGACGCAGGTGGGAAACGTTCATCTTCCAATTAACCCTCCGTCTCCATACCTGCTGTCTAGCAAGGTTAACCGTACAAATATATGCCTCGTGGTCTCTAAACGCTGTCGGCCATATTAATGCGTCCACCGTCGACATTGCTAACGCCCTAGAAACGTAGATCCCATCCAAACGGCTCGCGGATTGGCTAGTGAAAAATGTATATCCTGGTTGGTTGCGATACCTCAGGTCCCATGTATCGATTAATTCCATCCCGTTGACTAGCTCCCTACGTCTTGGGTAGGAGCATAGTTAGGATGTTGGTCCTTTCTGTCGAGCACACAACTAAAATCTCCGCCGAACAACGGCGTAACCTCATGGGCGTAAAAATCTGCTCTGTCCCTTCTCTTATCCGAGCCTGACGGTGCGTATATATTGATCAAAAGTATTCCACCTATGGTCACGGCAGTACCACGGACAGAAGCCAAATACTCTACTTCGTCTGCAAATATTCCTTCCTTTAACAGTATGGCTGTGCCAACGCCTCTCTCGTCACACGGGGAACAGTAAATGTAACCTTAAAAGTCCGATGGTGTAAGTACCTGAACTTCCTGTAATAGTGCTCTGTCTACATCTGCCGCTTTTATCATGTCACTGAGCATCTTGAAATTTACCGGCGTCCCAGTGCTATTGATGTTAACAGACTCTATCCGATAAGCTTGTTGCATGGCTGTCAACGTAGATAGGGCACCGTACGGTCCCAAATTCCTCCGTACACAGGCTCTTTTTGTACCAACGTTCCCCACCGTCCCCTCATATGGTCTGCCGTTATTCTGTGCACTCTTCCGGTCCTACACCGGGAGTGTGTGTGGGAGCAGTTCCTCCATCATCATCTGTTCCCCAGGGGGTTGGGTCTTCTGAGCAGACCCCTAGCGTCCCATCGCTGTCGTGCGTTGCAGGCGCCGTAGCCTCCTCAGTAGCCTGTTGCCGTCAATCGTACTCCTTCGCTGTTTCTGGAGCATTGTCAGCGGTAGGCCGTGTCGCCGTCCCGCTGGCCACCGTTGCATCCACGCTAGGAGGTTCTTCTGTATCCATGGTCGTCTGCTCTGTACCCGGCTGCTAGATCAGATTGGTAGTTCTCCACGATGAGGCGGCGCTTCTTCCGGCGTTTTGGTGAGGGCTGTTTTCGTTGCCGGGCCTCGGAATCAGAGGTCAGCATGGTCTCCGGTAGTTCGTGGGGGACGTCGGAATCGTGCGCCGTCGTATTATCGACGTCTGAAAGTGCCTTATCTGAAGGGGTGGCAAGCGGCACCCAAGAGAGGGCGTCCTGTGACTGCTGCAGGCGATCCAGCGCAACGTCGTCCTTCCGTGGCTCGCCACGATCTGCTTTTGTCTGCGTGTTGTGGTACGCTTCTGTCTCGCGGCACACGTCATCGCGTAATGCGGCGACATAAGCCATGGGGAGCACAGTCTGATGCGGTGTGAGGAGTGGATCATCCCGCGGTAGCTGTAACAACCTTTGTTGAGCAAACTCAGAACGGACGTGTCCCTCCTTCCCACACCCAGAGCACGTCCTTGGTTGTTCGTCCTAGATGACAATCACCGTGCAACCGGCGATGTACAAGTATGACGGAACGTGTTTTCGGAGTTCGATCCGCATTTGTGTGACGCCATTGAGGGCAGGTTACGTCTTGAAACGCCCATTTTTTAGCCACGTGGGATAGGACCGTTCCTTAAGGACGCAGGCGTCTGTCAGCAATTCTTCTGGCACTTCGATCGGAAGCTCAAAGACGCGGATCGTTCGGAGTCCCATGCCGGCGTGTTCAACTGTTACCGATCCAACATACCCGTCCGAAAACAGAAACGAAGTCCTTCCCGGTGTCGGGGAGAAGTTCGTCACATGCTGCTTCATTTATGATCTTGACATAGATCACGTTGCTGACTATAGATAAGTGTATTCCAACTAGAACGTCGGGTTCGATTTTCACTTCATCCTGTAAATAACTTTCGATCCTGCAAGCCTTTGGTCGAGCATATTCGTTAACGAAACTAAATTTCAGTGTCGACTTGCGGAACGACACGGCCAGGATTCGTTCTATGCATACCACGGCCCACCACGTCAACATCTCTCGAGCAGACGCGCGGCAGCGACGTAAACACCGTCCGAACCGCTGCGCCGCTGGAGGCTGACTGTCTGACCTACCCAAGCACGACGTACGACCCATCATAACAGCTTCAATTCTGCCAGTACCTCGTCTCCTACCTACAGCGCACAGAGTGAAAATTTCGTTCTGCTCAGTACATGTAATACTGCGTAATTCCGGGTGATCTCAACACAGCAGCTTAGGATTGGGGGACCAACTCAACTCGACATGCTCCGAGCATTTCACGGTCGGACTCACCGGTCGACTACAAGAGTAATCCGTGTGCGCTCAGTCGCCCACTGCACGGTCATGACGCATGAACATAATATGCAGGAGAGTACGAAGGCGAAGTCTTAGTCGAAATAATACATCCAAATTGAGAAATACAGCAGTCGTAAAAATGTTTTGGAGAGATTTTCATTAGTGACTGCTAAGGATGGCAGTCGCATCTTCTGTGGCAAGAATTCCGCTCTCCTGTCTTACATACGTGCCATGAAGAAACATGTATGCAGAATACGACAAAGTGTAAGTTCTGAAGCATTAACAGTTTGAATGGAAGCTATGGTAGGTAGAAAGTTGCTTAGAAATTTGTTCAACAAATCTTCATCCATTTACATTAATATTAGGTGTAGGATTTTGTGTTTTATGAAATTGATTCGGTACGTGCTAATGTGATGCCTAGCTTTATCCAGGCCATAGAAATGCAAATGAAAGTACAGCTGGTATATTGACCGATATATATATATATGTTGGGTATCCGGGCTCCCTGGTGGCTACTGACGAAGGTGACTCTCTGGCACATATTCAGCGGGCGGGATAGGTGATTTTGAATGTTTGCCCGGATGCTTTGCAGTAGCGCCCGAAAAGTGATCACTGAGGTGCGGCGAATGTCTAGCGTATAAACCAGTCAGAGACAGCGATGGATGTCGACCAGTTGAATGGGGACTGAGCTGACCGCGGGAAGGCCGCGGCCGATCATCATGGCGCATGATTTTGCGACGTTCATAGCGCTCGTTGCCTCTGCACTGTAACGGGTAATCCACTGCACTTTATTGAAGTCGATGGAGATTAAAGCACCTGGCAGTCGTGAATGCGTTGCCACAGCGATCACATTGCGATATTCACTGAGAGGAGTCTGTATATTATGCTCGCCCACTAAGGATGTTTGTTCAAGAGAATCAGTTTCTGTTGATACATGTTTGAGTCACACGGCTAGAAGGCGTGTGAAAACCTTGAAGTCGGAATTGAATGAAGTAATCGGCCGATAACTATTAAGTCGTGTTCCTCCTGCAGGTTTCGGGACTGGTATGAGTAAATCTTCCACGAACGTTGCTGGCGTGCTGTGACGGACAAAAGTTCCCAGTTCATGTCCCTCCATTGCGGCAACATCAAATCTTGGAAGGTTCTGTAAAATTTGAGCGGTAATCCATCCGGGCCGGGAGACCGATTCAGCGCTCCTTTGGCCACAGAACCACGGACGTCGTCGGTGGTCACTTCCACAGTCAGGATGGTTTAATGTACGATATCTCCCGGGCAACCTCAGCAGTGGCCTCTGCACTGACAGGTACTTCTTGATAGAGAAGGCTATAGTACGTTGTGAAGGCATCCCCAATGATAGCTTGCGAAGTCAGCCGTCGACCATCAGGTAGGTCTAAAGCTATCATTAAGGACTGTCGGAGTCGGTGAACATTTTGAACAATATGATGCATACAATGTTCCTCACCGGTAATCATATCTTGGCCGCGTGCTCGTACAATGACTCTTTCTAGATGACACCTAGTCAAGGTTAAAATCTTTACCTTGATGCGTTGAGCTTCTTTTAGAAGGTCTGCGGATGGAGGATGGTCCGTGAGCTCGCGTAGAGCGCTACAGTAGAAATCAGTTGTGTGGTGATTCCACCTGGCTTTGGCTCTGTCACAGTGTGTCAAGATGCGTCGGATGGCCGGTTTGGCACACAGTAGCCACCATTGCGGTGTGGTCACGTAACGCAAGCGTGCCACGTGTCGGTGACGTGTTGTCGACATTCAGGGTCCCGCAGTAGCGTGAAGTTGAGTTTCCAAGGTCCCGCTCTGCGCCATACGGATTGTCTGCGTAGGTTCATGGTACAGATGTGCATTTATTCTATCGAGTCGGCTGGCGGGGTGGCTCGTGTGTATGTCCTGGGCGGTCGCCAAGTGTCGAGCAGACGAAGGCGGCAGGATATTGGTCTGTAGGCTAGAGAACACAGTTGAAATCTCTACCTACACTGAGATGACCGTATCTGCCGAGAAATAAAGGTGATCGTCTGCGTAGAACTGGAACCGATCCCTCAGTGGTTGATGGGGCATAGAGATTTATGACTTTGATTCCCTCAACTGTTATGGCCACCCCTCGCGCCGTTGGGAGATATACGACATCGAAAACTGCAATCGCTTCTCGGAGGAGGATGGGTGGGCCTGTGTATTCCATAGCCGCTGGTGCGTCGTATGTCTCGTATCCATAAAATCCGGACCAAGTTGCTGTTCTCATTCTTGTAGCGGGGCGATGTCGATGTCCGCTGCACCTAACGTGTCGCGGAGCAGTTGTAGTTTGATGTGGGAGCCGATATTATTGGTGTTAATGGTAGCTATTCGGTATGCCTGACGGGGGATCCGCGCTGGTGAAGGCTGTCGTGATGGATTCTGTAAGTCCAAAGTAGTCGCAGGAGTCGTTGTTGAAACGTCCCCCATTTGACTGTTGGTCTAACAGAGGAACAGATCTCATTTCCACATCGGATGGTGGTGGTAAAATCGCGTCATCCACCCATGAAAAATGCCCGTCAGTTTCAACATTGGTAAGAGGTCACAGCGCTGACCGAGGCGGTTCAATTGCTTCGATGACGGCTGGCGTGCTTTGTTCCATGACTTATGGGCGCGGGGCTTGCTCACGATCTTTGTTGGACGGCTCACCGTCTTGCGGATGACGTGTCTCCGTGGCAGAAGGAAAAGAGTTATCGTGTATTAAGTCAGATGTATTCCCCACCTCTTCGTCCTACGGAGAGGGCTCAGTGGCCGTTTCTGATGTCTTGTGGCGTTTTTTTCGTCGTTTGGGTGAATTTTGCTTCCGGCAATGTGTAACGGTGTCTGAAGACCGCATCACAGCAACCGCGCCTTTTGTTTTCCTCACTCTCTATAAAACTCTCACTGGTATCCTTGTGATCTTCTGTCGTAGGAGTATTCGCGATGCGGCGTTGCAGGCACTCATTACGGATTTGGCTTTCTTTGCCACAACCGCAACATGTTCGAGGTTGTTCGTCGTAAATGACCACCGCACGGCAGTCGCCGATAGAAAATGTACGATGGGACGTGCCGTTTTAGATCTGTTCAAACTTGTCTCACACCATTAAGCACCGGATACGTCGTAAACAGTGTCCACATCTCGGCTACATTGAGTGTGGACTTTTCCGCAAGGGCTTGGCGTCCCAATGACTTCATCTTCAGTCACCTCAAAAGGCTTTTCGAATATACGGATCGTACGAAGGCCAAGTCCTGCGTGGTCGACATCCACAGGCCAGACGTTCACTTTGCAGTGTCGAAATTTTAGTCCATGTAGCGTCCGTTGAATAATCTAGTTGCAGGCAGCGACGGATCTTAACATAAACGACGCTGCTAATGTTCGATAGGTCTATACCGTTGAGATTGTCAGGGGGATCTTCACCTCTCAGCCAGCCGGGGTAGCCGGGCGGTTCTAGGCGCTACAGTCTGGAACCGCGCGACCGCTACGGTCGCAGGTTCGAATCCTACCTCGGGCATGGATGTGTGTGATGTCCTTAGGTTAGTTAGGTTTAAGTAGTTCTAAGTTCTAGGGGACTGATCACCTCAAAATTTAAGCCCCATAGTGCTCAGAGCCATTTGAACCATTTGATGGCCGTCATTTTACAACACAAAGGCGTATAGTACAGGCGTTCACGGATCATTTTAGCAGATTCTATGCGGGCCACGGGGAGGGTCAGAGGGAGCTTGGGAACGTCCTGGAAGAGATTACAGACGCGACGAGTGTGAACGGGGAAGTGACGGGTTATCTGAAATTACCTGTGAAGAGCTGGAGGAAGCGATTACAAGAGGTGCCTGCAACCAGTCCCCAGGTCCAGACGGATTCCCGTTGGAATTTTACAGTGCCTTTGTGACCCTTATGACACCGATGTGGCTATGCATGTTCAATGAGCTTCTGCGGCAAGAAGTACCAGTTCACATTAAATTCACGGAAGAGCTCACGATAACGATACCAAAGCCCCGTGGTGGCAAACGGCCTTGTGAGTGATTATCGCCCCTTGACCCTCCTTAATAGTGACTGCAAGATCTTCATGTGCATACTGGGCAGTCGTATCAAAACATCGCTGGCGCCATCAGTAATATCCACACAGCCTTGGGAGACTATCGTGACGTCGTCGCCGTCGTGGCAGCATGCCGCCTCCCGGGGGGTTGCAGTAGATTTCGACGATGCTTTTGATCGCATGGATCATGTGTACCTCGCGGCGGTAATGGACAGGATTGGTGTCTCGCCATTATTGACCACTGCTGTGATGCGGCTGTTACACAGGGCCAGATCAGCGATCAACGGAGTGAGAACTGAGTATTTTAAGATCAGACAGACAGGGTTGCCCCTTGTTGATCCTTCTATAAGCGATCGCCGTAGAACCGTGGCTCGCTGGCCTTCCCCGCAGTCTTACCGGGATCTCCCTACGGCATCTATCATTCAAATGCATAGCTTACACGGATGATATTCTGTTCCTCGTACGGAATGAGGGGGAGACTCAATCGGCACTGGATTGGCTACAGGCTCATGGGATGGCAGCTGGCAGTGAGGTCAACTTCCGAAAATCACAGCGGTGCAAACCATACGCTGTTTGGGTATCACCTTTCATAAGAAGACGGCGGGAACGGCTGCGGACAACTACCGAAGGCTGTTACTCAGAGTCCGCACGGCAGTACGAGTAAACGCCCTACGGTCGATGGATATGCTGCAGCGAGTGTTGTATTGAATTGTATGTTAACCGGGGACCTAGAAATGACGGAGAGGCTTCGTCCCTGCCGCAGCCGCAGTGGTCCACAACCCCACGACGACTTCGGCAGTCCACTTCACCCCTCCGCCACCCCACACCGAACATAGGGTTATTAAGCGATTCAGCCCCCGGTGCCCCCCCCCCCCCCCCCCCAGTGAACGCCTCACTTCAGACGAGTGTAACTCCTATGTTTGCGTGGTAGGGTAATGGTGGTGTACGCGTACGTGGAGAAGTTGTTTCGCAGCAATGGCCGACATAGTGTAATTGAGGCGCATTCGCCGAGACAAATAGAAAACCGCTTAAAAACCATCCACAGACTGGCCGGTTCATCGGACCTCGACACAAATCCGCCGGGCGGATTCGTACCGGGTACCAGGCGCTCCTTCCTGCCAGGAAAGCCGTGGGTGACTCGCGCGTCACTCGTCAATCTTTATCTCGCTCCCATGATGTGCCACCTGACACACCTCCTCCCGTTGACGCGCATGATGTCTATGAGGATTCAGGTGGCTTTTGAGTACTATGTAGGCCTGGGACAGCTGTTTACGGTACAGTACAACACGCTTACTCTACCAGGGCGAGAGGGGGACGTTGGTTTAGTGAACGTGCACGAGAAGGCGCGTGCCATGTATATTAATACAATGCTCAAACGGTGGCGCAACAGGAATCACTCGCCTATGGGGACGATCATCCAAGAACTAATATCAACATCGCATCTTCCTCAAGTCAATGTCGGCCATATGTTTCCCCTGTTAATGCATGTGCACACGTTCATGGTGGAACACAGTTACGTTCGAGAGCGTTTACCGACGTCCCGACAGTCGACATCGAAGGACGTGTACCGTCTGCTTCTTCGACAGATCGCCCGGAATAGGGTGGAACGGGAACATCCAGACGTTAATTGGCACTTGGTGTGGTGCACGGTACACTACCCCTACCCACCTACAACATTCAGATCAACATGCTACATTGTAGTGAACCGAAAATACATACCCTACGAATGATGAATAGTACGCAATACATTTGGCGGATTCGTTCACGTGTCAGCAATGCGACGTGCCGGATACGGACGACCATCGGCTGGTCTGCGGCGAGGCATCGGCTGTCTGGACTCTCGCAAGGAAGATAATAGCGTTCATGCGGCGCACTATCTATAAAGCAGTCTCTTCTGACATAGTATTTTTTCCAGAGGAAACGTATTTTCCGCGTCATAAGGCGAACTCAGTGGCGTGGATCACAGGTATGACGGTCCATTACATCTATGGAGACACACGTCAGAACATAATGAACGTCCTGGATTACTGGCAATACTTGCAAGATGGACACACAAAACTACTACGGCTACACAAGTACAAGGATTGGTATGCCAATTTCCTAGTAACGGTTTTTGGCGACCCGCCATGTGCAAAGATGAGCGGCGGTACTGTCGGTGTGAAACCGACCAAGTAATTTGATCAGCTAAGGACAACTATGCGAGTATGCGACCTAGGAAAAACTAACACTTGCACAGTTATTTTGTTTTCATATCTATAAATACTTTTATGTAGGGTGCCGGAGGTGGCCCCACTTTGACTTTTTTTGTTATTTCATGCTGCATGGTGGATGTGTAAGGACGTACTATGTTTATTTTGTGAATAATAAAGGTTTCTGTTTATCCTACCTTCGTTTTAAAAAATAAAAACAAACTAAAAATAAAAAACCTCACTCCTGAAATTTCTTTTCTCCCTTAAAAAAAAAAAAAAAAGATGGTATAGCGCATTCCCGCGAAAAGCAAAGGTCTCGAGTTCGAGTCTCGGTGCGGCACACAGTTTTAAGCTGCCAGGGAGTTTCATGTACTGAAGAGTTCGAGAGAGCATAAACTTCAGCCGGCTGGAGTGGCCGTGCGGTTCTAGGCGCTACAGTCTGGAACCGCGTGACTGCTACGGTCGCAGGTTCGAATCCTGCCTGTGTGTGATGTCCTTAGGTTAGTTAGGTTTGAGTAGTTCTAAGTTCTATGGGTCTGATGACCACAGCAATTAAGTCCCATGGTGCTCAGAGCCATTTGAACCATGAACTTCAGAAACAAAACTCTATCACACATCATGGCACCCCACACCATGACGCCGGGCGTATCACCACTCTGCCCCCCCCTTCTTACTCCCCCTCTACCCCCCCCCCCCCAAAAAAAAATTGAAAGAATGGGCCTAATCCACAGATCAACGGCACACTCCCTGACGATAGGATAGTGCAGAAGCGAGATTCATTGGTGAAGACAATGAGCCACAATTGATTAACACTTCAAGCGGAACAGTTTGTGTTGTGGTGTTAACGGCAGCCTACGGATGACCGCTGCTGGTCTCTGAGTAATGGTGCAAGATGACACAGGACGGAATCCATTACTTGCTTTCGGATGGCAGGCACATGTGTGAAGAGGTAACGATATGCTTCGTGTATAGTAAAGCAGTTCTTGCTTGTGTTTTACAGGCATGGTCGACTGGAATCATGAGGACGCCTGTATCTGTGCTTACGTTGCCCTATAGTCCCACACTGGGCCACTGTCATGACTCAGGCCGCACAAATCTGGAGAGTACATGGTTCGCCCAACCGACCTGCCAAATGAAGAGCCAAAATAGCTAATCCTTTCAGTCTTTTGTCGAGTCCTGAAAACTCTGTAATAGGAGTATGCGGCATCTACCGCGTCAATCACGATGATCACGTAACATTTGGCGCTGTGCACGCCCTATGAAAACCTTATCGGTGTTGATATGAACAGAAAACACGAGCAACGGTAATGCACTCTGGTGGCCATTCAGCCTGTCACAGAGAACACAACAACTGTAATCAGTTATATACCCAGCGATCTCGTGTACGAGTGCAAATTCACATTGAGATTCGACCTTGTATTTTAAATGCAGATACTTTGATTACTCGAACTGACACCTTGAAATTTATCTGAATTATCATGTAATCGAAGTGCAACGCATTCCTTTTAATACTCATGTGGATGACGTCACACTTTCTTATTGTTCAGAGACAACTGCCTCTTTTCTCACCATACACATATTTTGTTTAACTGTATAATTGGTTTTGATCATCTGATGACTTTACTTGACGGAAACATCATCTGCAAAGAATGTAAGGGAGCGGCCCAGATTACCTGCCAAATCGTTTCTATGGACAGAAACTAGCACATGTCCTCTAACACTTAATCTGGAATCGCCAAGATCACTTCCGTTTCACTCGACGACTTTCAGTCATTTATTACGAACTGTGACATTTGTGACAGGAAATGACGAATCCAGTCGCACACTATGACGAAACTCCATAAGTAAGACATTTAAAAGCAAAATATGTCAATGAGTAGTGATTAGAGATGAAGCAATTACTAGAAAAGTAGAAAATTTAAATATTAAGGGGCACATTTTGATAACAATGGAGTGGCAAGTTCAGAAATAAAACAGAAAATACAGCAGAGCACATGTATAACAGGGTGTCTGTATTCTATCTGGTGGGACAAGAACTTCCCAAATAAAAGTAATGAAACAATTCGTAGAGTAATGGTGAATCTACAATTTTCTGTAGATGAAGACTATTTATTTTGAATCTGGTTCTCGAAAGAAGAAATATCTGTGAAAACAAAATATTTTCTACACAGTGCAGTAACATCAAGAGTTGAGAAAGAGAAAACGCGGAGGAAGTGAAGGTAAACATTGAGTTGAAACATTTTTTGAGGATGACGGATCTACGATAATGATAGAAGGAGAAAAAAAGAACTAAAATTTGTACACGGCCGGGACTTGAACATGTCTCCTTGCTAGTTACCCAGCTGTGCTAACCATTACACCACCGTAGGAGTGTAAGTAACACAGCTGCAAGGACTACCCTAAGTCAAAACCCTCCCTAACACAAACTTCAATTCACGTGTTCAACTTACTTTCCTCTCCTAAATTGTCACTACTGCTGAGGCTCTACGCCAATTGAACAGCGGAGGATTGGAGATAATGGGGAAATCCTGCCTGTACCTGAGGTGTAGGTGATCTATAGAACTGATATAATTAAATTTTCCTTGATACATTTGATTATCAGCTTCTGTCATTATCGTAGAAAAAGTTGAAGCTTGGAAGTCTCAAGAAAAATTTAAACACGTCAAATCTATAGATCACCTACTCCTGAGGTACAGGCAGGATTTTCCCATAATGTTCAATGCTGTGATGCTATTCCAGTACCGGAGGGCCTCCGCAATATTTACGATTTAGCAAGGAAAAACAAGTTGAACACGTGAAATGAATTTAGCATTAGGGATGGCACTGGGCTAAGATAGTCCGTGCAGGTGAGTTAGTTATACTACTTCTTGGTGTAATGACTTGTAAAGAAGGAGACAAGTTTTGATTAAAATGTCTGATGGAATATTTAATTATATCAGCTCTATAGATGTTACATCTACATCGATTAGTGTATTTGTCTTAATGAAGGTCACTTAGAAATGGGCAGAGTACGTCATTCTTGGAAGGTTAACCTAAAACGAAAAAAACGAAACAAAAGCAAAAAATTTCAAAAAGCCAGGCTTGGCGAACGATGTAGGGAATGCAGTGAAAAGTTGATTGTGATTGTATTTTATTGTATGTTAACCGGGGGTTTAGAAACGACGGAGACGCTCCGTCCCCGCTGCAGCCTCAGTGGTCCACAACCCCACGACGACTACCGCAGTCCACTTCAGCCATCCGTCACCCCACACCTAACCACTCTTTCAGAGATATTGTGCGGTTCCGCCGCCGGTGGACCAACGAGACAAGCGTAACCCCTATGTTTGCGTGGTAGAGTAATGGTGGTGTACGCGTGCGTGGAGAACCAGGGGAACCAGGTCGCATTCGCCGAGGCAGATGGAAAACCGCCTAAAAACCATCAACAGACTGGTCGGCTCACCGGACCTCGACACAAGTCCGCCGGGGGGATTCGTGCCGGGTAGCAGGCGCTCCTTCCCAATCCGGGAAGCCGTTGATTGTGATTACTCTGTCAAGGAACTGCGGATGTAAATAACTTTGAAGAGACTTCTGAAAACGTGGAAAGAGGAAAACAGTTGTTTCCAAAACTGTAGTTTGGTGCCGTCGGGAAGAATAACAGAGAAAGAGCAAGATAAATCTGGGGAAAGGGAACAAGAAGGTGCGTTCTAGAAGTAGCAAGAAGTGCACGAGTGACCACACCATTGAAACCTACAGTTTAGTGGGTGCAGGAAAAGAAGTGTCGTAACTCACCAGCACAAATAAGCAGACCAATAAAAGAGTACTTGTGCTTGTTTGTGAAACTACCCGCAGTAGCAATTATATATTTTATTACGTTGTGCTGCAAACAGTAGCCTTTGGCGCCGGCAGAAATGTGGCGTACACATAAAACTGCTATCTATAATTGGCATGCGCTCACTGAGCCACAGTTAACGAAGCCTCCTCATGAAATCTTCTCGGCATTTTATTTCGTGCAATGTGAATAAAAGAAAAAGTTACAAACCGTTCTTCTGATCTCTACACGACCAGCACCAACTTGCAGTTTTCTCTCCATGTTCGCAGACCGGTCACTGAGACAAAAGCTCACCGAACATGTGACATACGGACTAGCTACTAAGCTTTGAGATGCATGTCCCTACTTTCAAGCCGTCTATCTACCATCTCCTCCTCTGTTATACTCCATGCTTGCTCTAATTTTTCTCTATTCCTTGCTTACGTTCCACCACTTTCCCAAATACCTCATCTTTTCTTCTCCCCTCTTCATCTTTCGGGCCGGTTTCACGGTTCACTGTCAAGATGTACCTACCTGTAAACACATTTCTGTTAAAATGGTTGAAATGGCTCTGAGCACTATGCGAATTAACTTCTGAGGTCATCAGTCGCCTAGAACTTAGAACTAATTAAACCTAACTAACCTAAGGACTCTACTCTTTAGTAGCAAATGTAAAATGTGTTCTGTCTGATATCGCTGTTACTAATTTTAATATTTGTGTCTTTACACTGACAGATTTCACACTAAATACATGGTGGCGCATTAAAAAACGGCCCCGAGTACATACTATTAGCCAACAACGCTTGAATTGTTGCCCGCCACGAACAGGTACAACAAAAAGTTGGTAATTACCTAATAATTAGATAAAAAAGGAATACAAAAAGGCTAATGCGAAGGTCTATATTCACTGCACTTATGTTGTTTTTAACATTACATTTGGTGCTGAAAATAATCTCCTTTTGCTTTAGTGCAATTTTGCACGCACTCTAACATGATAATATGTGGTATGCGCAACTCTGAGATATCAATTCTCCAAATTTCATTACGAATATTGTCCTTCAAGTTTTTTGTCGTTATTGGGTTGTTTGAATACAATCTCCCCTGTTCTACGATTAGCTGTATGTGATCGTTCCACTTTGAATCGGTTCATACTCGTAGTCCAGATATGTAATGGGTGACTTGTGCCAAATCATTATTATGACTCTAGGTATAAAGCTTAATTTTACTGCAGAAAGTTTACTTCTTATGTATATTCTACTGTTTCTACTGTTTTACAAAACCTGGAAACGATGTACAACTCACTCGTATTCTTCTTATTCTTTGAGCGTCTGTACGAGAAAGTCCCATATATTTTATTATCGTAATTTTAAGATGAAATAATAGTGCGATGTATGAAATGCATTCTCTTTTATCTACTAAAGGTATATTTAGTACCGTACTCCACTAATCACAAACATTTTATGTGTTTTTCAGGCCATTTTATTAGCAGGAAGAGCTCAGGTTGGTGATGCTACAATCGCGCGCCATAAGCGCTTTATCGTTCCCAAATTACAGTGCATACCACTCAAGTCTGCAGTTTATAATTCGCACTAAGCCCGATCATTATTATTTTCATGCAGTGTTGACTTTTTGCATTAACTGTAACTACCACACAGTCTGACGTCACCCGGCTTTTTTTATGTCTAAAACCTCTGGCTATGATAACTGCGACGTTCCGACGTCAAAAGTTATTTTGTGGCATTAAAGATAAACTTACGCCATATCATTGTATTTAACAGCATAAAATTTTTCTTTCTTTTTCTTGTTCCTCCTCTGACGGAAATTTAACTTTAAAATATTTAACCTTTGAAGGACGTATTGTCGCATAAAAAGGGGTCATATTACATTGGCGCACAGTTACATGACAAGTATTTGATGAAATTTGTGTACAATATTTTATTCTCATTCTATTATTACAAATTTCTCTTTCTCTCTGTTTCAAGTAGCAAGATAACAACAAACAATGAACAAAATTGAGAAAAGCCGAAGAACCATATAATTGTGAAAATGAATGAATGTAACGAGAATTACAAAGAATTTGCAAATACAGCCAACGTTTTTTCTAAAAATTTCTGGACAGCGATCTACGTTACCATATAGTACAGAAGGTAAGGCCAAGATCGTTTCTTATTCTGTCTGTGTACAGTAGATTCCTACTAAATAAATATATTCATTCACTGTCTTATTTTATTCAGCATTTGATTATTTTAAATTTTTTGTAGTAATTAGTTTTAACAATAGAAAAGGAGTCTTGTGCGCAGAATCATACGACTATACTTAGTTATTTCAGAATGATAATGTCTTCTATCTCGAAAGTTAATGTTCAGCAATATTGTGAACAAATCGACATAAAAATACCTAATTTTACACGTAAATTAGGGCACATTATGCTATGATAAAAATAGGGAAGTTACTCAAAATGAAAACTGAAGCGCTTGAGAAGAAATAGTTAAAACCGAATTTAAATCATTTGAAACTGCCTTGAGCAAAGATTTACTAAAGTGGGTAGATAGTGTCGCTCCTCAGATTAACAGTGCACAACAGGGCCTATCCGTCGTTTAACAGATAGTGCATGAAACACCGTTCCGTATTGCTAGGATAAGCGACGAAAATGTTAGTGCTACATCATATGACGGATTGTATAGAACCGAAACAAACTATCCAAGTCTGTCACAGACCAGATATCTAATGGGATGGGGCAGCCCCTCCTTTAGTGTCAGTTGTATTAAATCGATGCTTATTCGAATACAAGCTATTTCAGGTATTCACAACGAATAGGCAAACAATAAAAACAGTGGCATCGTTCAGTCCTCCGCACGTTGCCTGCGATTTTATCGTCGTGGCAGATCAAATGATTAGCTCGTCATGCATGTCCCACAGTCTGTAATGTCTCCACCACGCAATGCTCAGCTTACCAGACACGGTCCATCAAATTTTAATAGGGAGAGAAGAAATGATAACAAATACACTCCTGGAAATTGAAATAAGAACACCGTGATTTCATTGTCCCAGGAAGGGGAAACTTTATTGACACATTCCTGGGGTCAGATACATCACATGATCACACTGACAGAACCACAGGCACATAGACACAGGCAACAGAGCGTGCACAATGTCGGCACTAGTACAGTGTATATCCACCTTTCGCAGCAATGCAGGCTGCTATTCTCCCATGGAGACGATCGTAGAGATGCTGGATGTAGTCTTGTGGAACGGCTTGCCATGCCATTTCCACCTGACGCCTCAGTTGGACCAGCGTTCGTGGTGCACGTGCAGACCGCGTGAGACGACGCTTCATCCAGTCCCAAACATGCTCAATGGGGGACAGATCCGGAGATCTTGCTGGCCAGGGTAGTTGACTTACACCTTCTAGAGCACGTTGGGTGGCACAGGATACATGCGGAAGTGCATTGTCCTGTTGGAACAGCAAGTTCCCTTGCCGGTCTAGGAATGGTAGAACGATGGGTTCGATGACGGTTTGGATGTACCGTGCACTATTCAGTGTCCCCTCGACGATCACCAGAGGAGTACGGCCAGTGTAGGAGATCGCTCCCCACACCATGATGCCGGGTGTTGGCCCTGTGTGCCTCGGTCGTATGCAGTCCTGATTGTGGCGCTCACCTGCACGGCGCCAACCACGCATACGACCATCATTGGCACCAAGGCAGAAGCGACTCTCATCGCTGAAGACGACACGTCTCCATTCGTCCCTCCATTCACGCCTGTCGCGACACCACTGGAGGCGGGCTGCACGATGTTGGGGCGTGAGCGGAAGACGGCCTAACGGTGTGCGGGACCGTAGCCCAGCTTCATGGAGACGGTTTGCAAATGGTCCTCGCCGATACCCCAGGAGCAACAGCGTGCCTAATTTGCTGGGAAGTGGTGGTGCGGTCCCCTACGGCACTGCGTAGGATCCTACGGTCTTGGCGTGCATCCGTGCGTCGCTGCGGTCCGGTCCCAGGTCGACGGGCACGTGCACCTTCCGCCGACCACTGGCGACAACATCGATGTACTGTGGAGACCTCACGCCCCACGTGTTGAGAAATTCGGCGGTACGTCCACCCGGCCTCCCGCATGCCCACTATACGCCCTCGCTCAAAGTCCGTCAACTGCACATACGGTTCACGTCCACGCTGTCGCGGCATACTACCAGTGTTAAAGACTGCGATGGAGCTCCGTATGGCACGGCAAACTGGCTGACACTGACGGCGGCGGTGCAAAAATGCTTCGCAGCTAGCGCCATTCGACGGCCAACACCGCGGTTCCTGGTGTGTCCGCTGTGCCGTGCGTGTGATCATTGCTTGTACAGCCCTCTCGTGGTGTCCGGAGCAAGTATGGTGGGTCTGATACACCGGTGTTAATGTGTTCTTTTTTCCATTTCCAGGAGTGTATAATCCTCGTTACTGAGGTAATGGAACAGGAAACAAACAAAAATAACAGTAACAATCAGTGTAATCCGCAAATGGGAAACTGCAAACAACCAGATAGGTACAATATTAACATGCAAGGCAAGAAGTTCATGTAAAAAAAATGGAAACTGTACAGTTGATACAAAATGACAAACACAAAACCCCACGATAAGTATTATTGACGTTGTGGAAGAGCCCTGCCCTACAACATCAAGCAGAACGAGCTAAATTCGACTGGTCTTGCGGGCTGAAGTGGGGGTAAAGTATGTAATTTGGTATATCTGTCCATATACAACACTGACATGAACATCAGTGTTGAGGTAAGTACCGACAGTAGCAATGTCATGATCATAGAAATAATTAGTTCAAGCTATTTTCGGCGCTATTGTAGGGAAAGTACCAACTAAAGTTGTTCTGGACACAAGTGGTATGGTGGTACGGTGAATGTTATGTCAGCCATTTTTTTTTAGTAAGATTCGTGAGATTAAATGAGTACCAATATTCTCAGTGCGTAATAGTAAACCTATTGGTATCAGTGTAAGTTTGTAAGGTGTCAAATTGCATATACAGGATGAAGATGTAATAGGAAATGGATAGATATTCTGCCTATTTCTAAAGTAAGTGCGTTAATTTTAGAATTTATATTTGGCACTGAATTCCTAAAAGAGAAGGAAACAGTCATTTGCTGCGAGTTAGTGGAAACAAAGACTGAGCATGGTAAACAATGCCAAGGCTTAAAGCTCAAGTTCATGAGCACGACAGCTGCATACACCAATAGTACACACCTCCCCACTCTAGTTCAGTTGGCAGTAACGAATATCAAGCAATGGATAAGATTATGGAGTCTACAACCAATGACTCCTTGCCGCAAGTAGAGTTAAAGGATTTGCTTTTAAAGTATTGCATTTTTGAGAAAAAACGAGTTGTTAGTGGCACATACGAAATCGAATGGAAGTTCACCCTCATGAAATATATTCGGGATACACAATCAGTGTAATGGAATAAGCGAACAATAGTCACAAAAGTAATATGTCAAAAGCCTGCGTGAAAAATTATAGAGCCCTCAACGTAACCATATTGCAAATATTTACTATGGTAGAAAAGTATATTAACACAAAAAATTATGTCAAGTACAAAGATATCAGATAGGAGAAGTATTCGTTTGAAAACTCACCCAAAATCTTCAGTTCTATACCTAAGGAACTGTAAACGGAGGATATTTTGCACAGATTCTAAGAAAATGATCAAGATTCCAATTGATGGAAGGTTCCTGTTGGCTTATCCTAAAACCAACAAAATTAAGGGATTATATGTCCACTAAGATGTAAAAAATATCTGGTTGTGTGTTTCATCTTTTTTGGAAGGAATATTAATATTTGTGCATGTATGAATTAGTAATTGTTATTTAGCAACTAACTTAGCGTGTGTTGCTTGTAGAAATGTTTGGAGCCACATGTGTGCATGGTATCCATTTGGACTGAAAGAAGGCTGTGGGATTAGTACTTCGGTAGTTAGTCATCTGTTCTCTCACCCCCATCGTCTCTGAGAAAACTACAGATTGCATGGTATTGTGGTACAAACATATGTTACAGATAGATGACTGCATCTACATCCTAAGCCTTACAAAAAGCAATGTATCGACAACTATGTTGATGACATCATAATTAACTGGAAATTCCCTAGGTGGTTCTGCCTACCTGTGACTGACGTGGGATGCGTTGCTTCTTTTCTCACTTTACACCTATGTTGCTGCATCATTGGTTGTAATGTGTTGAACCAGCACGCCAGGATGGGATGTTGCCTTATTGTCTACTTTAACAGAACGTAGATTCGAAAGGATATACTGATTGCCTGACCCCGGACTACGAGTCCCTACATTTCTTGTTTTCTTTTAATTTCTTTTGTATATGTAACACACTAACTGTGCACAGGGGCTTATTCCTCCAGTGTACAAACTGCAGAATATCACACACAGATAGACTTTTTTAAAAATATGATAGCAGTCTTACTATTGCAAGCTGCTATTCCATCAGTTTCAAGCTGTTCAAATGGTCGTTATGCTGTTATCGCCAGAACTTTACTTACATCTAGTATGTATTTGACAGAATTCTACTGCATTTTGAATTCAAATAAAGGCTGCAATAGAATTCTGTAGATGAGAACAGTATGCATCGTGTGCTTTGGCTGTGTGTAATACTCTCTAAGTATTTGCAATGTATTTCACTGTTGTCAGTGCCAGTAATTTTTGTGAAAGATCCAAACATATGACCATGGAAAACGTTTTACGTCTTCTTTGGTCAAGGAACATATTACCAGGCTGGAGACAACTGCAAAATGGATCATTTGTTTGATCCCTGTGAAAACTGTTTAGGTATGTACATGATGGCTTATACCTTTCTTTCGAGCTACTCTGTTATGTAATATAATGTCATTACTTCGGAAGTTAATGGTGATTCTGAACTGCTATTATTGCTGGTAACTTTAGTTTCTCCCCGTTTTCCGAGAATAATGATACCGATATCTTCATCTCTGCAAACCGGCACTGTCATGATGTTACACTGCAATGCTGAGGTACCGTACTTCATAATATGTACAGCCAATTTGTTTATGCTTTGCTTACTGGAAGTCATAACATGGACGATGTGGTTGAGGGCTTCACATTAAGCGTATATTTCAGCTCAGGCAGTATCATGGAATGGTACAATCTCTGAAGCTATTTTCGGTTGTGATGCATTAAGTTTTAGAACACCACGTCTCTCACATCTATAGCTACATATCTATTGGTTATAGGGAGTAGCATCGCTTTCATACGTGTTGTGGCGTATGTTTAGCATTGGTAGCAATGGAGGGTGTTGTACAAAGTCCTGCATTAGGCGTTAGGCGTATTATGATGGTTCATTGTGCTTGCAAGGAGCACAAATTTTAATTTTTGTAACTATTTTGTTTATATTATGATAAACATGTATTTTAATGTGTTATACAGCCAGTTTAGCTGTGGAAATCTTTTATTTGCGCTTGCAAAAAGTATGAGACACTTCACGATGTATGGCAAGTAGCTTTTTCGAGATATTGACTCTGATATTGTCTTCGGAAATGTCATACGTATCACTGTTACCGTCTTTGGTTGCATGTTTCCAAGCAGTCTATGTTCTTCTGTAGTCTAATCACCATATTGTCCCCTTCCCTGATAAGTCAACTGTGTTGTACACATGTTTGTGGCGATGCAGTTGGTTGCAAACTTTTTTATTTTCGCAAGCAGAAATACAGCGGCACAGCTTGAATACACATTTTAGGTATTTAGATATGGCTGCAGTATGAACATCGCACTTTTCGAGCTTCTGACATATTTTTAGAATACTGTGAGCAGTATAATAAGAAAAATACATTCTATAAGGCTTTTAAGGAGCCTTCTGACTGGAAATTGCTGATGTTGTGAATAACCTTCAGTAGGCCTGTCATTTGTAATAATAGCAATAACTGGGAATCAGTAGTACGATTTATATTGTTTCTAGTGAATGACATGATGATCTTCGTCGCTCCTAAGATGGTGCTTGAGAAGAATTTAAATGTAGGAACGTAAAGGTTTAGGGTTTGTTGTGACTTACATCAAAAGTAGGCTTAATGAGTTACATTCGGTCTGTCTGTTTGCCTGCTTGGCTAATACTTATTTTTCAGATGTTATAAGCGTGGTCAGGTTCATTGCACGACATCGAAGTCTTAGGCCTACATCTTCAAATGTGGGCTGTTTTTAGTGTTGGGGTACATACTTTAGAATTTTAGGCACTAATTTAGTGAATATGATTTGAGTCCTACAAAAATTTCATGTATCAAACTCAACCAGTAACGTAAACATCGTACTTTTTGCAGGGCCTGCATATTTCGCAGGTATTTGACAATATTTTTCGACATCGTAGATGTCGGAAATAATTAATATACGACCATGTTTTGTTTTACCATCAAAGGTCTGACTGCATACGACTGTTATTGTCCGTAGCCTTCACTAAATCTGTGTCATTTGTAGTAAGAGGAGTAACTGGCAAGCAGTACCATCGTTTATGTAGTTTATATTGAGTAACAAGGCTCATCATGTTTGTGTCTCCAAAGATTATGCTCGAGAGCAACTTAAATGTCGATATATGTATGTTGCGGATGTGTTGTGACTTACATCAACAGTAGACCTAATTAATTACATTCAATCTGTCTGCTCGCTTAGGGAAGTAATTTTTAGCTAACATGCATGTTTCTGCAATTATAAACCTGGTCTGGTTAGTTTTATGACACTGAAATGTTAGACCTAACTTCTAAATTGTCAGCAATTATTAGAAATGGAAATTTAGCATTGAGGTATACACTTTATAATGTTGACAATAATTTGGGGACTTTGTGTATATTTGGAAATTAACTCATACTTAATTTTACAATGGCGACATTTTTAAGAAATATTTGTGACATAACATTAATTGATGTGATGTTTAAAGCTTTCCCGTCGTACTGATTCTTCCATAAAAACACGGGAGAACTGCCGGATATCAGTAAGATCTTGCAACGATATTTCGGCGCAGAGTCTTCTGGCCATCTTCAGGTGAGTGCCACGGAGGTAGTACTGGCGAGTACGCGCTGAGCTCCGCTATTTATAGCCTTCTGAGGTGACATTGCGCATGCGCTGCTCAGCGTGCGTGTTCATAACGGCTCCGTGCGCTGCGCCTCGCGTCCTCCACTGTGAAAGCCTGGCGTATCGGTATCAGTTCGATTTCCATCTTTATGCAGATAACTATATCGATTACGAAGTTTCTCTATAACAGGATTCCAAGCAAAGTTTAGCTGATAACCGCTATCTCGATTGATAAGAGTCTCGTTGTCAGACAATCTTATTGCCACAGATTCATTGATAACCGAGCTCCAAAAGTTTGATGTATGGGCCAAAATTTTTGTGTCGTTGTAATTCATGGAATGGTCTGTGGAAATACAATGTTCGGCGGTTGCGGACTTGGTGGGTTGGAGAAGGCGAGTATGCAGCTGGTGTTCCACACACACAGTTCGTGTTGTTTGCCCTATATATGATTTGCCGCATTCACACGGAATTTTGTAAACACCTGGTTGACGCAGGACCAGGTCGTCTTTAACGGATCCCACCAGTGATGAAATTTTGGAAGGGGGCCGAAAGATGACTCTCACTTGATACTTTCTCAATATTCGGCCAATCTGTGAAGAAATAGTCCCAATAAACAGTCGACGTGAAGGCATCTTCCTTGTTCCATCGTTTGTAGGTCGTCATCACTCTGTTCACTTGCCTAGGTGAAAAGCCATTCTTCAAAAATACTTTTTGCAGGTGTTCCAGTTCCGCTTGAAGACTGTCGGCGTCAGAGATAGTATGGGCACGGTGGACCAAGGTTTTGAGAAGGCCCAGTGTTTGTGCTGGGTGGTGGCAACCAGTAGCTTGTAGATACAGGTCTGTATGAGTGGGCTTTCTGTACACCGAGTCACCAAGTGTGCCATCACTCTTCCGTCGCACCAAGACGTCTAAAACTGGCAGACAACCATCTTTCTCTATCTCCATGGAAAACTTCATGTTTTCATGTATGGAGTTCATGTGATGTAAAAATTCTTGGAGACGGTCCAGACCATGAGGCCACACTATAAAAGTGTCGTCAACGTACCGCCAAAATACTGTCGGTTTAAATGTGGCAGAGTCGAGTGCTCTGTCCTCAAAATGCTACATAAAAAGATTGGGCACCAGGCGAGACAAAGAACTCCCCATGGGGACACCATCAAATTGTTCGTAAAATTCTTTGTTAAATATAAAATATGTAGAGGAGAGAGTGTGCTCAAACAACGCTGTAATGTCTGCGCCAAACATATTGGCAATGAGGTGTAGTGAGTCCACCAGAGGCACCTTTGTGAACAGTGAAACCACATCAAGACTGACATATAAGTCATTACTTTGCACTTGTAGTGACTGAAGTCGACTGATAAAATCACCAGAATTCTTTATGTGATGAGCACACTTGCCTATCATTGGTTTGAGCAAAGATGCCAAGAATTATGCTAGGTCGTAGGTGGCTGCTCCAATGTTACTCACAATTGGACGTAATGGCATCATATATAGGGCAAACAACACGACTTGTGCAAGCAAGCATTGTGGAACACCAACGGCATACTCGCCTTCTCCAACCCACCAAGTCCGCAATCGCCGAACATTGTATTTCCACAGACTCCTCCATGCATTACAACGACACAAAAATTTCGCCCCATACATCAAACTTTTGGAGCTCGCTTATCAATGAATATGTGGAAATAAGATTGTCTGACAACGAGACTCTCATCAGTCGGTATAGCGGTTATCAGCTAAACTCTGCTTGGAATCATGTTATAGAGAAACTTCGTAGTCGATGTAGTTATCTGCATAAAGATGGAAATCGAACTGATACCGATACGCCAGGCTTTCACAGTGGAGGACGCGAGGCGCAGCGCACGGAGCCGTTATGAACACGCACGCTGAGCAGCGCATGCGCAATGTCACCTCAGAAGGCTATAAATAGCGGAGCTCAGCGCGTACTCGCCAGTACTACTACAGTGGCACTCACCTGAAGATGGCCAGAAGACACTGCGCCGAAATATCGTGGCAGGAAGTTACTGATATCCGGCAGTTCTCCCGTGTTTTTATGGAACAATCGCATTATTTATTTCAGTCGTACAGCATTTTTCATGTATTAACCTCAACTAGCATTGTAAACATTATACTTTCTGCATTGCTGAAAGAGTTTTCAGTCATTTTAAAATTGTTTCAATAGATTAGATGTGCAAATTGATTAATTTACTCTTTGTTGCGTTTTTTGACCTTGAACTAATTTATTGGTGGTAGTAGGGAATCGTGCTATAAATATCGAACTTCCCTTGATTTTGTTGTGCAGCCATCTGCTGTTGGAGCAAAGCACTCGTTTCCTGCAAGATAACCAGCTGTTTCTGACAGGAGCAAATAGAATGTGAAGGAGGACTTACTTTTATTTACGTTTTCACGGCTTGTGGGATGGTATATAAAATAAAATTCATTTTCAAGAAATACGTATTCCTATTTCATTATTTACATTTTATAGACAATCACTGCGTTTTAATTATATTTAGAGAAACACGCTGCCTACTTCTTCCAGCACTCCATGGCAAAGGATTTAGAGTTCGATTCATAGTTACTAATGTGACTTGTGAGCCAGACTCGAAACGAATTTTGGTTGTCAGTAACGCTAACATAGTTCATAAATTTTTCGCCATTTCACGTACTTTGTCGTGTTTTGCTGCTGAGCAAGAGGGCATGAGGGGTTTCGTGCTCCCGTTTCCTCTCCTACCCTCCATGTGCTGCTACGAATGTCATGATTCCTGGAATGTCCTTGGAGATCCGAATGAGTTGAGAATGTGGTGGCGCAACTTTCATCGAAATCTGCATGCCTATCCCCTCCCCTCTTCCGCCATGGCATGTGTGGCTCACGGTATGGCCTTACAGGTAAGGAAGTACTGACGCTGAGCGAAATATAACAAGCACACTTGCCTGAGCCTGTTATGATTTCCCAGAACGACCTCCTGGTCTGAGTCAAGATTATCTAGTAGCGGCAGTCCCCTACTGCTGATGTAGCATTCACAAAGGGAGTACATTAGACTGCTTCAAGTAATCGTTTGGCAAATTAAGTATTGATACAATAACAGGGATTTCCACCTATTTATTCGCAATGCTTTAGATTTGTTTACGTTGAAGGTCAACAATCAGTCCATACACAAAGCATCAATTCTCTGCAAGTCTCTCACATTTCGCTACAATTTTCCAGTATTGCAAATTCTGCATCTAGAACTGCCTAGCGGAGCTAATTTTCAATTCGAAGAATGTCTGATTAGATATAAAAAAACTAAAATCAATAACAATTACTAACATAAAGTTCGCGGCTCGTGATCTTGCGGTAGCGTTCTCGCTTCCCGCGCACGGGGTCCAGGGTTCGATTCCCGACGTTGTCAGGGATTTTCTCTGCCTCGAGGTGACTGGGTGTTGTGTGTCTTTCGCCATCATTTCATCCTCATTCACTCGCAAGTCGCCGTAGTGGCGTTAAAGAACTTGTGGAGCGGTGGCCGAACCGCCCCGCGAGGGGTTCCCGGACACCAATGCC
This sequence comes from Schistocerca gregaria, assembly GCF_023897955.1. NCBI lineage: Eukaryota > Metazoa > Arthropoda > Insecta > Orthoptera > Acrididae > Schistocerca > Schistocerca gregaria. The sequence goes on from NC_064924.1 coordinate 494,280,801, forward strand.
ATTGGCTCATCATTACTAACATAAAAATGTAAATGTGAGATGTGATATTTACGTGGACAAACAATGTGGCCAAATAATACGACTTGGTTATGTTCTATTAAGAACAAGAGTTCAACATGCGTTGTCGGTACTCTATATCCTTTCAGTCCAAGAAACTATAACACTTCTCCAGTAAAACCACATTTAAAAAGCTTCAGATAGTTCAGTAGAGGTATATAGTAACGTAAATGCTTCTCCCATGTATAGTAATGGCCAAACTGTTCTTGAAATTAGTTGATGTGTTTGAAAACTGAGATCATTATCACAAAACGTAGTTGTTACTCTGTCGCAGCTCGATGCTTCGATTCAAAAACGGGCTTGTACGATCGTTGCCAAGAAAGTAATGCACCGCATTTTTTTCTTCGACAATCCTTTATTGAACACAATGATAATTACACACACGATTGAACATAATGAGGATTCCACACACACGAAATAATGGTGTTTTATCTACACCCCCTATTTTTCCACGTAATCTCCGCCACTTTTATGGCCTTCCTCCAGCGCGGAACAAGGGCTGAACCAATCCTTGTCCTGTTGGCGGAGCCAGTGCTTCACTGTGTGAATCACCTCCTCATCGTCCTCAAAACGTCTTCCACGAATGACAGCCTGTAATGGCCCAAACAATTGGAAGTCCAGCTCAGCTCTATGCGACGTGTGAGGTATGACAGCCGCAGATGGTCTCCGCGAGCGCTGCAAGTCGTCGAACGCCACCGATCTGCCTGCCTTCTGATGATCTGGTAGATAGGGTCGGAAGCTCCATGCGGCTTTTCGCGGATGATGCTGTAGTATACAGAGACGTTGTAGCATTATAAAATTGTAGCGAAATGCAGGAAGATCTGCAGCGGACAGGCCCTTGATGCAGGGAGTGGCAACTGACCCTTAACACAGACAAATGTAATGTATTGCGAATACATAGAAAGAAGGATCCTTTATTGTATGATTACATGATAGCGGAACAAACACTGGTAGCAGTTACTTCTGTAAAATATCTGGGGAGTATGCGTGCGGAACGATTTGAAGTGGAATGATCATATAAAATTAATTGTTGGTAAAGGCGGGTACCAGGCTGAGATTCGTTGGGAGAGTCCTTAGAAAATGTAGTCCATTAACAAGGGAGGTGGCTTACAAAACACTCGTTCGACCTATACTTGAGTATTGCTCATCAGTGTGGGATCCGTACCAGATCGGGTTGACGTAGCAGATAGAGAAGATCCGAAGAAGAGCGGCGCGTTTCGTCACAGGATTGTTTCGTAACCGTGATAGCGTTACGGAGATGTTTAGCGAATTAAGTAGTAGACTCTGCAAGAGAGGCGCTGTGCATCGTGATGTAGCTTGCTCGCCAGGTTTCGAGAGGGTGCGTTTCTGCATGAGGTATCGAATATATTGCTTCCCCCTACTTATACCTCCAGAGGAGGTCACGAATGTAAAATTAGAGAGATTTGAGCGCGCACGGAGGCTTTCAGACAGCCGTTCTTTCCGCGAACCATACGCGACTGGAACAGGAAAGGGTGCTAATGACAGTGGCACGTAAAGTGCCCTCTGCCACACAACGTTGGGTGGCTTGCTGAGACTAAATATAGTTCTAGATGTATACCCCACTCTCCGTGCCCAGCGACTAACTGTACTTCAGCCGACAGCAGATGCTCCATAGACTTTGCGCAAGCGTTTGTGAATATGCCGCACTGTTTCTTTCTCTGCAGCGAGAAATTCAATGACGGCACATTGCTTGTAACGTACGTCACTTACAGAGGCCATTTTGAAACTGTCCTGCAGCTGCGCTGTCTGTCGGAAGTGACGGAAAGCTGGCGCGCTCACTCAGACGACTTCTAATAATACATACGTAACGTTTCGCATTCGTAGCTGAGGAAAAAAATGCTGTGCATTACCTTCCCGGCAACTCTCGTATTTCAGATGTGGATTTATGAGCCCGGCTTCTTTTGGTTACACGAACCTGTGTTTAAATTGCTGTGGAACCACTCTGAGTGGTTTCAGCAGTTCACAGTTTTTATATTTCATTATACGCTACCTGACAAAAAAGAGTGCACCGAGAAGGAGACGAGAAAACGAAACCCAACTTCACTGATTGAACGTAGGTCTGATACTATTTCAGTGATCGTTATATATAGCCAAATTTAGAAAGAACTTGGCAGTGTGAGACCACTTATCAATGTGACGCCGTACCCCACCCAGCCTGGATGAGTGTATGGGTTCGGTTCTGAAGGGTCTAATCCAAACGTTGAGTCAGTTCTTGAGGCAAGCTGTCTAGCAATTACTAAAACCATGCGTGTTGTCCTTAGTGTAACTTAATTTAAGCTAGACTGAGTAGTGTGGAAGCCTAGGGACCGATGACCTCAGCAGTTTGGTCCCGTAGGAAATTACAACAAATATTTTTATGACGCAAAGTCTTAGTGGAGGCTTTTCCCGTTTTTGGTTCGCACTGGACTGCTCTCCATACCGTAATAAGGACACAGAGCAGTTTTTAATGACCTGAAAAGGGGCATTTACCTGCTAGGATATTTTATGCGTGGTATCTCATGTACCCATCGCTGCCAAATGTCTGACAATCGGAAGATTCCTGAATAAAGGAGATACGCGCTATTGGAAAATAATAAATAGTTTTAACACTGCAACGAAGACTGCTTGTTTCTTCATTTCAGATAAAATGGAGCTTCGTACAGGCAAACAGAGCATTCGTTGTCAAAAGAAGTCCGCTGCAGTCGTAAATCGGCCTTAATCTGACGAAAAGGATTTTGAATGTATAAGTTTGAGGCACAGCAATGCATCGCTGTGAATCACTGACTATGAGAAAACCGGAAAATTTGAGAATTAAAACATTTGAGATATGGTATTGTAGAAGGGTGTTGAAAATTAAGTTGACAAATCAGATACAGAATGATAATATTCTCCGCAGAATCCACAAAGAGAGGAATAAATGGAAAACACTGACACGAAGAAGATATGCTGGATATGGTATTGCCGTGCAGCGAAATTTGACGAGTTACACGGTGACAAAACTCATCTACATCTACATCTACATCCATACTCCGCAAGCCACCTGACGGTGTGTGGCGGAGGGTACCCTGAGTACCTCTATCGGTTCTCCCTTCTATTCACTCTTGTGGCTTAAGCCGTCATTGTGTTGTAAGTTTGTCTCATTCTTTGCCATGACTCTCAAAATTCAACCGTTCCTCCTACTCAAGATCGTCTTGTAGCGTTCTGAATTTGTGGCTGATTTAGACTCCAACACATCCAAATGAACATCATGCTGCCTGTCCCAGAAGACTGTGGACATAACTTTGTCTTGAAATGGTTCTTTGCTGGAAAAACGCATGTCACTATCCCATCGCTTCTCTTTTGGTTCCGGGTTCGTAGTGATGACACCACATCTCATCTGCATTGACGATGATTCTCAGAACACTGTCAGATTCAGTCGCATATTGGTCCAATTAGGTCTACGCAAATTTCGATTCGGTAATATTTTTGGTGCCGTTTATCCATACGTTGTGGTCATATAGCGCACACTTTGTGATAAACGAAGTGAGGTAACATCATGTAGCTGTGCATACATTTTCTCGGTCGTTATTCTCGGATCATCACGGATGAGTTGATGGAAACTCTGTTCATTAAGAGGGGTTGCACCTGATCAGAGTCGACCTTTCACTCATCATCTCGCATCTATAACTTCTCCATACAACTTATTCAATAGTTGATGGATTTCAGTAGCTATTTTTGTTAAGCTATAAGAAATTCAATAACATATCTCTGTTTTGCACAAACCTCGAAGTCAAACGCTTTTTGAACGCTCTCGTACCCGTTACAGGAGAACGAAACCAACAGGACATTAGTGCAAATATCAGTGCTTAGTGTAATCCCAAATTTTATTTTCATCCTCATAGCTTCTCGACCTCCAGAACAGCATGAACCTTGCGTGTGTTCTCCGACAGTATTTTCATTAGTGGCTTGTTTTAAAGACATATGCCGGTGCCTCAGCATCTTTTATTCTTTTCATTGGTAGCGTTCCTCTTGAAGGGATGGATGGGAAAAGAGTATGTGATTTTATGATGTAAAATTTGCCTTAAATTATAATATTGCGAATGTTTACATCGGTTGTTTGTCATCTGATTCATTCATTTGAACATTTTTCAGAAAATTGATTGTTCTACGTCGGTTGTCTTAATAAGAAGATGCAATTTATCAACCACCATTCTCGTGGCTTTAAGTGCAATTTGCACGATCGAAGTTATGACCTGCTTTATCCTAGATTTTACCACATGAAAGCTAATATTATTTTGAAGAGTCATCCTTCGACAAAGTCAATACAGACACTGAAATTATTAACCATAGTTTCATAGTCACGCATTATCGTGTTAAAGAAGAGCCACCAACAGAGGCTTCGCCGATTTTGAATGCTCCTGCCATCACTATAACGGTAATTTCCCTGCTTTGCTTACCTTATCCCTTACAACAGACATTTAAAAAAAATTAACATTCAGAGGACTGGCCGTTGTTTTGGAAACTGAGTGAGATATTCCCACGTATCGCGAATGATTACCGTTTTTTGTCCCTTAAGACGATGAGGAAGGGGGGGGGGGGGAGGGAGGAGGGGAGATGAGGGATGGGGGACGTCGAACTAAAAACGATTGGATTTTTACTATCGAGAGGGCAATAGCAATATTGAAGGAGAGAGAAGAAGCATGAAGTGATTTGCTGGAAAGAGCTTTTGCTTCTTTAATCACTATTTTCTTCAGTTGTGGTCGTAGTTCTGAAGGAAGTAAATTGGGGCAAATTTAACTTTTGAACATTAAGTATTCTCATCATGGTTACGGACATCAAATTGCAACGAAAATAAATAAATGGAAATGATTCTTGATAGGTACAATCAGGCTGCTGTCGCTTTTTTTCTGTACAGTTACTGTCAAACAGGAATACACTGTTAATTACCATAACAGTGAAAGTTTCTTTTATCTGTTTACAAGTAAATGAATTTCCTGAAATAATTTTTAGGATGGAGTTGAATTATTATCGATTATGAAGTTGACAGACAGTGTCTTACTGTAAATACCGAACTTAATTAATACCCTCTAAGACAAATAAAGCGACGTACCAAGAAGGAGTTATGCAAATTGGTCATACAGATATCAACGGAAAATGTAAGGTTGTTAACTTTGTGGCTCATATATGAACGTGTGACTCTGTAGCACCATTTCACCGAGCAGCTGGAACGGATAGTTAACAGGGAACGGTAAAGTCTTTGCAGTTATTCCTAGTACTCAGTTGGATAGTAACTATATCTCACAGATAGACGTGCGAACAACGTAGACGTACGTCAGCCTTTGCGCAAGGACGTGGATTTGGGCTCAAAGAAGTCTGTTGGAGTAATCGGCTCATCGATCGACATTTGAATAGGAGCGATGCCAACATTCGATAATATTGGCAGGAATAGGTTAACCGTGGCCATCTACATCTACACTTACATCTACATGGTAACTCTGCAATGAACACTTAAGTCCCTGGCAGAGGATTCATCGAGCCATTTTCATACTACCTCTCTACCACTCGACTCTTGAATGGCGCGTTGGAAAAAGGAACATCAAAATCTTTCCGTTCGACCTCTGATTTGTCTTATTTCATTGTGATGGTCATTTCTCCCTAAGTAGGTGGATGTCAACAAAACATTTTCGTATTCGGAAGAGAAAGTTCGTGATTGAAATTTCGTAAATACATCTCGCCGCAAATGAAACCGCCTTTGTTTCAGTGAATGTCAACCCAACTCGCGTATCATATCAGTGACACTCTCACCCTTATTGCGCGATAACACGAAACGAGCTGCCCTTCTTAGCACTTTTTCAATGTCCTCCGTCAATCCTACTAGTAAGGATCGCACACAGCGCAGCAGTATTCCAGCAGAGGACGGGCAAGTGTAATGTAGGCTGTCTCTTTAGTGGGTTTGTCGCATCTTCTAAGTGTTCTGCCAACCAAGCTCAATCTTTGTTTCCCCTTCCCTACAATATTATCTGTGTGGCCTTCCAAATTTAAGTTCCTCCTTAATTGTAATTCCTAGGTATGTAGTCGAATTGACAGGTCTTAGATTTATGCGATTTATCTCATACCTAAAATTTAACGGATTTCTTTTAGTACTCATATGAATGACCTAGCACTTTTCTTTGTTTGGTGTCAATTGCCACTTTTCCCACCATACAGAAATTCGCTCTGGATCATTTTTTAATTGGAATTAATCGTCTGGTGATTTTACTAGGCGGTATATTACAGCGCCATGGGCAAGCAATCCAAGGCGGCTGCTCGGATTATAACTAAGATCTTTTATGTAAATCACGAACAGCAGAAGGCCTGTGACACTACCTGGCTGAACACCAGATATCACTTCCGTTGTAATCGATGATTTACCATCTGTCTCTACGAACTGTGACTTCACTGGGAGCCTCAAGACGTAAGCGGACGATCTAGAGTGATGGCCGAAAGTGAGCTCCGAGCAACTCTGAGGAGGCACTCAGAACCCCAGATTCGTTATTATCATCTAGCAGACGTACAACTGGAACTGCCCTCAAAGATTATTGATAGGCATCTGACAGAAAGGCGGCTGAAGTCACGGCACCCTTTTGCGCTGACTGCTATTGAGCTCTGTACACCGGCAAGCCCGTCTGCAATCGTGTCTAGCGCTTTCGGCCTTGAAGCTCATTGACTGGAGTAGAATTGTTTTCTGTGATGAGCCCCGATTCGAACTGAGCCCCGACGAAGAGCGAAGACTTGTCTGGAGACGCCACAGACGGTGGCGGGTTACGAACCTGACTCTCGGACGCCATACAGCCAGACCACCAGGTGTGATGGTCTGGAGTACCACTTCGTTTAATAGCTGGACTCCTTTGGTTGTCGTTCACGGCATCCTCACAGCACAGTGGTACTCCGACGATACTCCATGCCCCATAGTGTTGCCCTTCATGGGAAGCTATTCTAGGCTTATATTTCAGCAAGATAACGCCCTCCCGGACACCGTGAGAGTTTCTACGGTTTGTCTTCGTTCTTGCCAAACCCCACCTTCGCCAGCTAGGTCACCGGATATCTTTCCGACTGAGAACATTTGAAGCGGAATGGACAGGTCGCTCCAATCAACTCGGGATTTTGACGATCTGACTCGCCGATTGCACAGAATTTAGCACACTGTCTCTCAGGAGATCCAACAACTCTATGCAAAACTGAATATTTGCTTGCAGAAGATCCGGAGGAACAGCGTGTTATTGTCTTGCTCAATTTGTGAAGCTCTTTCTCTTGAATGAATGTCCGTCTCCGGTAGCTGAGTGGTCAGCATTACGGATTGTCGATTCTCCGCGCCCGGGTTCGATTCCCGGCTGGGTCGGTGAATTTTCTCCACCCTGGGACTGGGTGTTGTGTTGTGTCGTCATCATCATCCTATCATCCTCATCCACTTATGGTCGCCTAAGTGGCGTCACATTGAAAGACGGGCACCCGACGAATGGTCTGCCCCCCGACGGGTGGCCCTAGCCCTGCGGTTAAATAAATCTTGAATAAATCATCAACTTTTTTTCTGAAATTCTAATAATCATATCCACAGATTTCTACCCTATTCGTATAGTTTCTTCGTGGTGCGTCTTTCTTTATCTTATAATGTAACTTCATCTGTGTTGCAAAGGAGCTATTGGTCCACTAACATAGAAAAGTACGAGAACATAAGGAATATTTTGGAATTCGTTATCTTTGGAGTGGAGAAAGTTGGTTTTCGGGTTAGGGTATAATATAAATCAGTTGGCTACCGATACCGCCTTCAAGCATTTCGTTACACTCTTTTCCAACAAGATCTGGCTCGAACATTCAGGCAGTGCGAAATGTAGGAGACATTGATTACATAAATGTTTGATATTTATCTCCTATTCATCAAATGACGACAAATATTTATATGCATGTAAAACAATAGTTTTTCAAATGAATATTTCAGGCGTTTCCTAGCTCCCCTCGGTACGAATGGCAGGGTGCGGGAGGCACAGCGTCGTCTGTTGTTAGGCTCCCCACCTCGTCGCATACGTCAACATAGGGTCCTCCCAACGGCGGGCGGAAGCCTTATGCCACAACCGTACGCCGAATTGTGGGGGAGGAATGTGGTGTCACCGCCAGACACCACACTTGCTAGGTGGTAGCCTTTTAATCGGCCGCGGTCCGGTAGTATACGTCGGACACCCGTGTCGCCACTATCAGTGATTGCAGACCGAGCGCCGCCACACGGCAGGTCTTGAGAGACTTCCTAGCACTCGCCCCAGTTGTACAGCCGACCTTGCTAGCGTTGGTTCACTGACTCTACGCTCTCATTTGCCGAGACGATAGTTAGCATAGCCTTCAGCTACGTTATTTGCTACAACCTAGCAAGGCGCCATTATCAGTTACTATTGATACTGCGAATCATGTAATGTCAAGAGCGACGTTCGTCATTCATGGATTAAAGTTAAGTATTCCACCAGCTACGCCCATTTTTCTCAATTCTAATTCCCTTGTCATGTTCCAGACCTCACGCCAGCCTGCGTGAGCTGAGACGTGTGCATTTGGGCCTCCTTTAGTAATACGGTGTTGGCTCTCCTGCCAACCACAACATTGTCGACGCGGCAAAACCGCGTTCTTATCGATATTGCGCTGATTTACTTGTGTGATGGCTTTTCCACAATGTCCAGATGTACTGTCCGAATTTTAGTGCTTGCAGAATCAGCAGACGCATGCCTTACTGGATGCCCTTGGACAGCTCGTCCAGGGTCAACGTGCGATGCAAAACAATGCTGCAGCAGCCGATTCACCACTAACGCAGCCACAACACGCAGTTGCACCCACTTTTCGTCCTTTTGATGCTGCACTGGAAAGCTGGACGGAGTGGTCACGCCAATTTGGATTCCATCTCATCGCCTACAGAATTCAAGGTAACGAGCGGCAGCCTTTTCTCTTTTCTTCAGTCGGTGTGAATACGTACAGTGTGTTAGTCAAATTATTTCCCCGACGCGACGTAGCAACTCTGTCCTACGAAGAACTTTTGTCTGCATTAGATGCATATTACAAAGAATCAGTCAATGTAGTTGCCAAACGGTATACATTCTTTCGTACAAAACGTGCGGCAGGTCAGACTAATCGGGAGTGGGTTGCAACTTTGCAAGGCCTTACTAGGGATTGTGCTTTTGAGTGTCAATGTGGACTCCGTTATTCAGATACTATGGTACGTGTTGCAATTGCACAGAACGTTTTTGATGTTCGTATAAGGGAACAGAATTTGAAACTAGTAAATCCCTCCCTTCAACACTTGATGGACATATTGGATCGGCAGGACACACTTGACTTTGCTCAGGAATCATTTGAAACTTCGCCAGCAGTGTGTCAGGTTAACCGACCCGCTGGGCGAGCTGCACAGAGCAGTAAACAGCCCTCGCGCCCGGCCGCGCCGCTGCCGCCAGGCTCTCAGCCACGAGTACCGAACCGGCCAGCAAATGCAGTGATCAAGTCATGCCCGCGGTGTGCTACTAAACATTCACGTGAGAATTGCCCGTCATGCCATGCTATTTGCTTTTATTGTAATAAAAAAAGACATGTTCAGAGTGTTTGCCAGAAAAAGCTGAGATCGGAAGCTCAAAACCGTTCCAGGCCCTTCGCTTCGCGCTGGAACCGGAATCGAACCAAGGATACTCAAGCTCGCGAAACTTCGCCCATGGAAATTGATGTAGTTCATTCCACTCCGCTCAGTGCCACTCTCTCTAACGGTGACTGTGTTTGTCCCAAAAATAGTGTGCGTCGACATCGCCGGAACTCCCGTCAAGTCGCAAGTGATTATGTACCAGTGCCAGTTTACCTTGCACGAGACAGTCGCTCTGGTCGTCAGCAGGATACTAAACTTTTTGTAGACTTGGACATTAACGGCAAAGTGATACCATTCCAGCTCGATACCGGAGCTGCAGTTTCACTGATCAATCAAGACACTTACAAACTGCTGGGCACGCCTCCGTTGCGTGCCGCAAATGTTAAGTTCACTAGCTATTCAGGTCATGACATCCCTGCGTTAGGGCAGTGCAGCCTTCTTGCAACATACGAAGGAAAAACAAAACTTGTGTCATTTTACGTCCTTCGTTCTTCTTCTGCAGCGAACTTGTTTGGTTTCGATTTATTTCAGTTGTTTAACTTGTCTATAGTAAATAAGATCCTATCAGTGAACCAGACTGTGCCTTCAGACAGTGTTTCTCGTCTATGTGAAGAATTTGCTGACATTTTTGCACCGGGCCTCGGTTGCGCTAAGAACTATAAAGCATATTTGGAACTGAAAGTAAACGCGCAACCGAAATTTTTCAGAGCGCGCAATGTTCCCCACGCATTGCGTGATGAGGTCACAAAACATTAAACGATTTGGAATCACAAGGTGTAATTGAACGTGTGCAGGCTTCTCTCTGGGCATCACCCTTAGTAATACGTCTGCTGCCGCCGCCGCCGCCTGCTCTTGCGCCGGCGACGCCCGCAGTGGACGCGTCGCTGCAACCGCCGGGCGCCTCCCTGGGTCACGCGCCGCCGATCGCTTCCCGTGCCAGTTGTCCTCCGACATGGAGCTCTTGGCCGCTTCGCCCTCCGGTGCCCCGGCCCGTTGGAGGTCGACCCTTCGGTCCCTCCTGTCTCTATACGGGCGCATACACCGGATGCTGGCGTGCACCCTGGAGCAGGTTTTCATGCGTTTCCTAGCTCCCCGCGGTCCGAATGGCAGGGTGCGGTTGGCACAGCCTAGCCTATTGTTAGGCTCCCCACCTCGTCGCATACGTCAACGTGGGGTCCTCCCAACGGCGGGCGGAAGCCTTATGCCACAACCGTACGCCGATTTACGGGGGAGGAATGTGGTGTCACCGCCAGACACCACACTTGCTAGGTGGTAGCCTTTAAATCGGCCGCGGTCCGGTAGTATACGTCGGACCCGCTTGTCGCCACTATCAATGATTGCAGACCGAGCGCCGCCACACGGCAGGTCTAGAGAGACTTCCTAGCACTCGCCCCAGTTGTACAGCCGACATTGCTAGCGATGGTTCACTGACTTCTACGTTATCATTTGCCGAGACGATAGTTAGCATAGCCTTCAGCTACGTTATTTGCTACAACCAAGCAAGGCGCCATTATCAGTTACTATTGATACTGCGAATCACGTAATGTCAAGAGCGACGTTCGTCATTAATAGCTTAAAGTTAAGTATTCCACCAGCTACGTCCATTTTTCTCAATTCTAATTCCCTTGTCATGTTCCACACCTCACGCCAGCCTGCGTGAGCTGAGACGCGTGCATTTCGGACTCCTTTAGTAATGCGGTGTTGGCTCTCCTGCCAACCACAACACTGCTAACATTTACCCGGTCATTATTGTGGCGTTAGCTGGACGCTACAGGTGCAAGGTTAAGGATGATCAGATGCCACGGCAGGTGCTACACAGGTGGCAAGCCGATGTGTCGGTACGTGCCGAACCTTGGACGAAGCACGGCAGCCGATTTGTATGAAACAGAGACCGAAGTAAGAAACGGAAGGGTTAACTGTCTGTGCGTGACTTCCCGCCGCTCAGAGCTTTGTGTTAATACAATGGCGAAAATAGAAAATGACTCGAACACACGTTTTTCTGCTTCTATAAGTGGCTGTCTTAACCGTTTACTTTAAGGAAATCACAGTTAGCCTACTTTTTCCCATTTTTTATTATTTTTTTTTTACTTTACAACAAAACGTGCATGCAACTTAAAAGCCGGCCGGGGTGGCCGAGCCATTCTAGGCGCTATAGTCTGGAACCGCGCGACCTCTACGGTTGGAGGTACGAATCCTGCCTCGGGCATGGATGTGTATGATTTCGTTAGGTTTAAGTAGTTCTAACTTCTAGGGGACTGATGGCCTCAGACGTGAAGTCCCATAGTGCTCAGAGCCATTTTTGAACTTAAAACCGCCCTCTTGGCGAAAGAAACAAAATGGCATCCCACGCCACCAACTTGTGGGTAGATACACTCAGAATGCCAAGTGCAGTCAGGCACGTTCCGGGCACGTCTTAGCGAAGAATATTCCATTTTGCCGGTGCACTGGTCAGAGTCCTGGTCTTACACATTCATACGGAAATCTCCTTCTTATACCCAAGACACCCCAGCGTCAGGGGGTCGAAGAAGGCAGTACTGGCGGTATCTGGGCTGTCGCGGAACTGTGACAACTGGGATGCCCAGTGAGGCAGGAAGAGCGCAGCGAACAGGAGTGTCGTCCCAGCAGGTGGCACATCGCCTTCCAGTACACCTGTCGATTAGCAGTCGTGGATGGGAGCAACAGCATGCGCTGTCATCAGAAGGGCGGATGTTTCGTCTCCTACATCATTAGACCACGCAAAGGTGCATGGGCAGTGTGTGTCCAGTGGAGTACCTGTCGAATCCGAAGCCGTCACGTCGGCAGTGGAAGAGTTGTGGTCGCACAGCTGCTGTTCGACATCCATAGGCACAACGCGCTGGTGCATGTGATGAAGCTTGTACTTCCTATGTGGGTCAAGCTGATACTTCCACCACGGAATCGTCCATCGGGAAATAATCTTGGTTAGTGTGATCCTCATGGCCTTGAGATTGTGTCCTGCCCGTGTCAGACGGGACGGACCGCTGTTTCCGACGTTTCTTCGGGGATCGTTGCTTGCGCACGAGATCTTCAGTGCCCGAAGACGCCTTAGGATCCTGATGGTCTGGTACATAAGCATCCGTAGGCACAATCATAGAGTCAGCGACCATCCCTGCGTCAAAGATTGCTCACTAAGGCTCAAGACAGGGGAAGGAGGAGGAGACAAGGGCGTAGGCGCCGTTCCGTCTACAACACCCCGAGGCACTGCCGGAGATGGCGATGTTTCAGTAGTAGCAACCAAAGGTGATCGCTGTCGGAGAAGGTTTCGGAGAACATCGTCAAACGTCGGCGGGAGCGTCGTCGTAGCGGTCGTGGCCTGTTGGTCTCCAGGCTGTAACTGTGCGATTCTGCGTTGGGTACAGCCGGAACGGAAATGTTCTGCTTGGCCGCTTGACGAGCACGCCTTCGGCTGGCCATTATAAATTATAATGGTACAGCATCTGCCAATATTTAAGTAGGACGGCACATGTTTGGTTAGCTCTTCGTGGATCCGCCGTACGCCATTGAAAACCGGGTTTGTGGTGAACTGAACACACTTTTCAGCTGTATGGCTAATCGCCTTACCATACGGGCAGGATGCAGATACCACCTCCACTGAAGCACCTAGAAAGACAGTTCAAATATCGTCCACAGTCCAAGTCCCGCATGTTCGACAGTTACGTCACCAATGTGTCCATCGGAGTGACTGAATGAAGACCACTTCTAGTTTCACGTAGAATTGCGTCACATACATCATCGGTCAGTTTCAAGTACACCACACTGCCCTATATTGACATGTGGATGCCAACAAGACTGTTGCAATCAATCTTCACTTCCTTTCTGATAAAGTGTTCGATTTCAAGTGATTCTGGTTAAACATATTTAGTTGAAAATCTGATCATCCGTATCGATTTTCTGTAGCCATAAGCCTTTCTCTTTGTAAGGATATATAGTGTGCTAAGGTGGTGGAATCACGTAAACAACTCGACGAGTGAACTGTGCACCGAGGATGTAAACAAGACGTCCGTGCCGCTAGCCTGCCGAAGGGCGACCGCCTCTTTGGCCATCCGGACACGGTCCCTGTCCGACTGAAATTTCTAACTCTTCAGCACTGTGCAATGCAGCGTCCCGCGCCCATTAAACCACTACTTACAAATGACTGATTCCCGTATGAGTTCGGCAATGTTAGTGCATCCGCCCTGAAACAAACGTTAAGGATCTATCGCGCCCTTCGTCGTGGCATACTATTCACAAGTTCATTGAGGCACTGATGGTCAACATTGTCCCACTCCTCAACAGCAATTCGGGGTAGATCCCTCAGAATGGTTGATGGGTCATGTTGTCAATAAACAGCCCTTTTCAATCAATCGCAGCATGTTCCAATAGGGTTCATGTCTGGAGAATATGCTGGCCACTCTAGTCGAGCGATGTCGTTATCCTGCAGCGGGTTGGGTTGGGTTGTTTGGGGCAGGAGACGAAACAGCGAGGTCATCAGTCTCATCGGATTAGGGAAGGATGGAGAAGGAAGTCAGCTAATGCCCTTTCAAAGGAACCATCCCAGCATTTGCCTGGAGCGATTTAGCGAAATCACGGAAAATCTAGATCAGGGTGGCTGGACGTGTCTGAAGGAAGTCGTTCACAAGATGTGCACGATGGGGGCGCAAATTGTCATCCATGAAGACGAATGCTACCGATATGGTTGAACTATAGCTCGGAGGATGGCATTCACGTTTCGTACAGCCATTACGGTGCATTCGATGACCACCAGCGGCATACGTCTGCCCCATATAATGCCACCCCAAAACATCAGGGAAACTCCACCTTGCTGCACCTGCTGTATGGTGTGTCTAAGGCGTTCAACCTGACTGGGTTGCCTCCAAACATGTCTCTGACGATTGTCTGGTTGTAGACATATGTGACACTCACCGGTGAAGAGTATGTGATGTCAGTACCGAGTGGTCTAGTGAGCATGTTTCGGGCCCATCTGTACCGCGCTGCATGGTGTAGTGGTTGCAAAGACGGACCTCTCCATGGACGTCGCAGCGCATCATGCAGCCTACTGCGCACAGTTTGACTCGTAACATAACGTCCTATGGCTGCACGAAAAGCATTATTCAACATGATGGCGTTGCTGTCATTGTTCCTGCGAGCCGTAATCCGTAGGTCGCGGTCATCCATTGCAGTAGTAGCTCTTGGGCGGCCTGATCGATGCATGTCATCGACAGTTCCTGTCTCTCTGAATCTCCTCCAACTCCGAACAACGTCGCTTTGGATCACTCCGAGATGGCTGGACACTTCCCTTGTTGAGAGCCCTTCCTGGCACATAGTAACAATGCGGACGCGATCGAACCGCGATATTGACCGTCTAGGCATTGTTGAACTACAGAGAACAGGAGCCATGTACCTTCCTCCTGGTGGAATGACTGGAACTGATCGGCTGTCGCACCCTCTCCGTCTAATAGGCGCTGCTGATGCATGGTTGTTTACATCTTTGGGAGAGTTCAGTGAACATTGCTGAACAGTCAAAGGACTGTGTCGGTGGGACAATATCCACAGTCAATGTCTATCTTCAGGAGTTATGGGAACCGGGGTGATGCAAAACATTTTTTGCTGTGCGTATTTGAGTGGTGTTTAATCTGAGGGCAGATCAGACAGAACTGACACGGCTCACATACACAACAAGGCGGCTCATGTCAACCTCTCCGCACACATGGAGTTGATATCTGTCAACTATCGACGCCTGCGTGTGGCCACGCACCTCGGTGTGGTGCCGCTACCCGCTGGCCGACACAGACAGGTGTTAGCCAGGTGTGCTGTCCTGCTGCGGGAAAAGCGTCCTGCCTTACGCCGCGGACTCGGCAACCAATCGTGGCTGCTACAGCATTCGGAACGTGGTCCTTGTAGCATACGATTACCGAGGCATGTTCACAGCGCCGCGATGGGACGGTCTGTGTGTGCTGCCGCTCTATCTCGAGTCCAACAGCAACCTATCCGCCACTGCTCTTCGTATTGCCGAGCGAGACAGTGTTTTAAATCAAAATATGCACGGGTGTACTGCCGGTCTATAGTGTCCAACGGGCACAATATTTCGGTGATCAAACATGTCGCCATCATCAGGTGAACTGACGGACAGTGTTTTAAATGGTACATCAGTGCTGGAGAATCACTGTTGGCACATCGCCGGTGTGGCTCGGGATGATGAAATATTTGCTCTCCGCGCTGCACACTCCAGCCCACTCCAGAGTGTGTATAAAACTGGTCTGTGTTTCGAAGCCGTGCCGGATTAGCCGAGCGGTCTGAGGCGTTGCAGTCATGGACTGTGCGCCTGGTCCCGGCGGAGGTACAAGTCCTCCCTCGGGCATGCGTGTGTGTGTGTTTGTCCATAGCATAATTTAGGTTAAGTAGTGTGTAAGCTTAGGGACCTTAGTAGTTAAGTCCCATAAGATTTAACACACAGCCCGCCGCGGTGGTCTTGCGGTTCTGGCGCTGCAGTCCGGAACCGCGGGGCTGCTACGGTCGCAGGTTCGAATCCTGCCTCGGGCATCGGTGTGTGTGATGTCCTTAGGTTAGTTAGGTTTAAGTAGTTCTAAGTTCTAGGGGACTTACGACGTAAGATGTTGAGTCCCATAGTGCTCAGAGCCCTTTGACCCATTTCACACACATTTGGACACTTTTTTGTGTTTCGAACAGCGACCATCGTCGGTCATCTTGTAACTAGAGTTGCGATTGTTTCAATAACACTCCAATTATCCCATTATTAACGAACTACTCGTTGTTTGTCAACTTTCTCTGAATGCATACATATGCGTGTATATTCATAATCTGCAAACCACTATGATGGTACTTGCCATTGTGCTACAGATTAGTATTTTTTCCCTTTGCATGGAGCGCGGGGTAAATGACTGCATAAATTCTTCTGTGTGCACTGTAATTAGTATAAATAACTGCATAAGATCGGAGAGAAAAGTAACAAGTGTAACTAAGGACGGAAAGAACCGGCCGGTGGAAAAGCGATACCCGTATCTTAATTCTAAATAACCGCTATTTTTTCGGTATTTGTTTTGTCTCGTTTATAACAGGTGTTTTCTATTTTTTACTAATAACCAGTTAAAAAACTGTATACTAATATGTCATAGCAGCGGTGCTAAATTTTTTCGTTTCCAAATAACACTTTTTCAAAAAAACGAGCAATTTTTATTCGTAAAATTTCCGTTCCCTTGAAATACTGCGTTACAATAGAAAATCGAGAAAGCATTGTGCTATTTTAATAACAATGCCTACAGAAACGAGCAATAAACACCTGCCGTAAGAACTGGTACAGCGTTGCTGAGTCAGTACTGTACCGGTTGAAACTTCCTGGCGGATCAAAACTGTGTGCCGAACCTACACTCGAACTCGGGACCTTTGCCTTTCGCGGGCAAGTGCTCTAACATCAGAGCTACCCAAGCACGAGTCACGCCCCGTACTCACAGCTTTACTTCTGCTTGTATCTCGTCTCCTACCTTCCAAACTTTAGAGCACTTGCCCGCGAATGCAAAGGTTCCGATTTCGAGTCACGCTCGGGCACACAGTTTTAACCCGCCAGGAAGTTTCATATCAGCGCACACTCCGCTGCAGAGTGAAGATCTCATTCTGGAAACTGTACCTGTTACCATTAGGCACAGCCTGTCACATGCCGTGTGTTTAGATGCAGTGTGCAAGACTTACCCAGTGTGGTCTATGTGGTTGCTTCTCGCTGTCATCCTCGGACATCAATTGCGTTAAGGAATGTCACCATTCCTAGGCTGAAAATATTTTACGAACTGCGAAGTACAGTCAATTTGTTTTAAAAGACGAAAAAACGTCATACGAGGAGAAAAATTAAAACTTAACAATTCATTCACGGCTTACATTCAAAATAGAAAGTAGCTGGTGTGCTGCCTGTGTCTACATGAAACGCCTTGATATGCTTCGAAACGGACAAATTAACAGGAAAATTAGTTCTTTAGCTTCATTTTCACCGTTTGGCATTGACTATTCGTAATACGCACAAACTGATATAACTGTACATTACAACATGATTTTTCAGCAGAGTTTCGAAAATCAGAATCTATAGAAGAATACTGATAATTTTTGTCGTGCTCACTTTTCACCTCTCGAGAAAAGCAGCGAACGGTGGATGGACTTAATTTTCTTTTATTTGCCTACTTAGTTTAATATTTTAGTTCTACTATCTTGAAACCGAGGGAGTCAAAATTTTTCAATCTTTGTTCGATTTCCACAGTTATTATAGCGAGTTACAGAAATAAAAAACAGAAAATCAGTTATTTCAAAAACCAGTTGTTTTGAGCGCTTGTAACAGTTAGGTTAAACTGACGCTGAAAAAAATCGATATGACCGAAGTTTGGTTGTTTCGGCGATAACTTCCATCTGTAGAATATGGTCAGCGTAAAGCATTCTATATAGATTAAACCGGTCGATCTTTTTTCGGCAGATGTGAATAACACACAAGAAAAGATAATACCACAGCATTCGGCGATTATCAGCGAGACCCGAAGCACAACGTTACCATCATCAACCACAAAATGAAAATTCTTCATACTGCCCTAAAGGCGATAAATTATTCTGGAAAATTTACGGATGTATAATGATAAAGAACAGCAATAACGTTGTTAACGACCAATTCGATTTTACAGATAACAAGTTCTTTAATCTATTTCACATTGTACTGTACTTTTAGTTTCTTTGGCTTTAGCTTCTTTTGTTAGGTTTCACATAAAAATATTATTAAAAATGCGTAATAAAAGGTTGTAGCCTTTTTTCCGAGTGTCACCACACGTAAACCACGAGCGTTTCATGCTAGACATTTCACATTATCCTACAGCTGAACCTCATATTGCTTTACTAGTGTTAAGTTGGACTCAGCATGGTCTAATCATTTTGCTATGTCCAGCTTAGCGGAGTTCTTGGTTTTCGAGTGTCATCACAGTTGGACCACAACCTGCGGAATGCGAGGTATACTGACATATCACGTTACCTTAAAGATGAACTTCACCTTGTTTCACGTGTCTTAAGCTAGGTTAGGCATGGACTTATCATTTTGGTGGGACCTTTATGTATCTACTGAGATCTCAGTGGACGCCCCGGTATACGACGTTTTACGGGCGAAGGAAGGTGCAGGCTGTGTTTACGGAAGGCTGTTTATTGCTTCAGAATAGTTGGTCTCCCTTTATTTAACAAGATATACAGAAAAACATCAGCAATGCATAAATCAATAGTAACCGTCAAACTGATTTCAGGACAGCAAACCAAAATGACCAAACTTACAATTTTTTTTTCTTTTTCGGCACAAGTAATACTTCTTTAAAAATAACAAACGTAACATTCAAAAATACATCTCGAGAGCTCTTTAGGCATCCGTAAGATTTCAGCGAGGCAAATCTGACTTAACTACAATTTCAGGAAGAGCATTACCATAGCAATTCGAAAAGCAGAATGAAATTTTCACTCTGCAACGGAATGTGCGCTGGAATGAAACTTCCTGGCAGATTAAAACTGTGTGCCGGACTGAGGCTCGAACTCGTTAACAAGCAAGAAATTGCCACCTTAAAGGTCAGGTTCGATATTCGACCCCAGTGGTCACTAATAGTCACTAACATGTGCCCTAGAACACATTACAACAAAATTAATTTCACAGCCAAGCATAAATGACGAGAGCACCCATGTGCTGAACAAATTGCAATAAAAGGCAAAGACAGTTTAAATACAATTTACTGTATCATGTATTAGGGGAGTTCACACAGAGAGGGGGAGAGCGAATTTAGTAGCCTGAGTGAATGGGAAGGGAGGGCAAACCAGCCCAACGGGAGCAAGTCTACCACCGGAACACTGGTGCTAAAACAGAAGTACCGTGCCCAAAAATAAGTTAGGACGACCGGTTAGCGGGGAAAATCGAACTTATCACTACGCTCACGTCAGCAGACGGTTACCTGGAAATCCAGATAGCCAAACGGGCGCAACAGCGCAGGGCCCAACAATCCACACCTAAGACGGCCCCGTACAAGTAGCTGCCCACTTGGACGAGCGACCACCAATCAGGCTCCGTAATCGCATACTCGCCGTGCGTCATCCGTTCCTGTCTCTCACTGCCCCTCCGTCCGTCTACAACTTGCCTCCAACTTCCTCTAACCAAAAAACACGGCTGAATTACACATTATACCCCATTCCTATTTTATCTAAATCTCTTAGTGTCTCAGTGAATATTTTTTTGGTCACTGCTCCCACATTAATATCTAGGGTTTGAGATTTAAATGTTTTCTCTTTTAACGGCTGTTGAGAGACCAAAATGACACATAGACCTCGGCCTATGTATCCTTTCGTATAACAAGCCTTTTTTCACAGATGACCTCCTGTAATACATTCACCAATATAAGTACATACCGAAGAGAATGATGTTGAATTTATCTAATGAAGGATTGTCTTTTCGTGGCCTACGTAATAAGTATTTTCACGGCTGGTGATTTAATAAACAAATATTTCGTAGCTGCAGCTAAACATTTATGTCCACTTTAAGATTGAACGCTTTCTCGTTTTACCGTTATCAAATATGACAATTATGTGTTCCATAAATATTAGGACAGACGACGTTCGGGAAGAGGTCGAAAAATGTTTGTGAGCAGCTTCCTACACATTCTTTAGTGCTCTATGAAAAATATCACAGGCACATATGTGGTTGAGACACTCTTAGCAGCGTAGAGACAAGTGGAGAAAATGAAGGTGCGTCATGGACTAATAGTCGATGTTTATACGGATAGAACTCCAGTCACGTTGCGAAACAACGTCTGGATTCAAAGCGCAGGTGAATGAGGAAACAAACTTTTACAGTACCCTCTTCACCCTGCTCTGCAACCTCAAGTAACTCATTTGCAATAAGACTGCGAATTCAAAGACAATCTAGATTTCTGCAAGCATTATCTTCAGGATTGACTTCCTCGTTCACACACGTCTTCATTCGGCTCTCCACCCTATTCCCTGTGACGATGGAAGGGATACATAACTCACTGCTCGCTTGCCTACACTCAACTTATGTTCGCAGAACACATTTGCTGTGAAGCCCTGTAGCACATGAAGCAGAAACTAGCGAGATATTTTTGATCATGTTGAGCACCAAACCTGAATCGACATTAATACTAATGATAAAAGAAAACCACATCAGCTATATTATAATGTTGTCGTGGTTTATCATTATTAGAATGAAATATCAGTAATAATGTTTAACTATATCTAGCTCATTAGTACTTTGTAACTCTCTAAAAAAAGTGCGCTGGACTAATGATGAGTTGTTGTTAGTAGTGCTGAATGCGGTATCATAGCAAGTCGATAGCACACAAGTGGCAATAGATCCGTCTGCAGAGGGTGACAGCAGAGATTTTAATGTGTAACGTCCCCTTTGAACAATTTTTACACGACTGTGCTTAAACTGACACACAATAATTTTTGGCGCAACGCAATCTGACTATCAAAAATCCCTACAAAAGAATGGCCCTGACTAACATTAACCTATACCTTTCACAAATCACTTACCTCACAAAAATCTTCGTTACTCGAGCTACTGCAATACAGCGAGCGCCACTACTGCCAGCTAAATAAAATATTCAAACTACTGAAGGCACTAACTACTGACAGGCATAGTTAGCAAATGAAAGATTTTAATACATAACAGACAATGTATTTACCTTAATAGTCATAATATATAAATCAGTTCGTGACACCAATTCTTACAAATTTTAAAACTCCGCCATCTCTCTCCCCACGTCCACCACTGCTGGCGGCTCACCTCCAACTGCCCAACGCTACGCGCTGTTAGCATCCAGCTGCCGCTGCCCAACACTACAATGGCAGACAACAATGCAAACTAAACACAGACTGCGCACAGCACAGCCAGTGATTTTTCATACCGAGCGCTAAGCGGCGTTACCAATAAGAAAACCTAAACAGCCTAATTACATAGCCCCCATGCTCCCAAAAAAAAATTTTACAAATTGTTTTGGGCAGTGGCCAATAATGATTTGATAAAATTTTTCATAATTACTATTACAAAGATATCAAATGCACACACTTATTGAAACAATGTTGGTGAGAAGCTAAAATTCTCTCACAGTCCATAAAGGCAGTCCTGATCGTTCATCACAGTAAAATTGCAGTGTTTTTTTTTTTTTTCAAGGTCTGAGCAATAAGAGAAATTGCACTTGGAAGTAGTGGATTTCTAAGCAGTCTTGAAGAAGTAGTGTTGTCCTTCCAATGAAAGACAGTGCTGACTCTTGACATGCAGACAGGTAATGGGCCACAGCAGAGTCAGTCGACGTTGAAGACTATCGGTAGGTAGGTCATCACAGAGCAGACCCGTTGCAGTCCTTGTAGAAATGATGGTATTGGTGGGTCATCAATGGTGTAGACCCACTGTAGTCCCTGTAGAGATGGCCAGCAGCCATCTGTTTGACTGTGCAGGTGCACAATCACCATTGAAGAGTCTTGCGGATAATATAGCAAGTCCATAACCACCACTTGTGCACTCACAAAAAATGTTTTTGAAATGTTCTTACAACCAGCAATGCTGTTATCCAGTCCCTTACTGAATTATTAACACACGTGCAAACACTATCAGTCCCTACTTCTCACATATTGTCCATATACTATGACCAACAGAAACGTGTGCAGTGAAATGTAATTTACAAGTTACTTAATTTGATGAACTGGTGTCAATTACAATATTATAACATAAGAATACAATAACAAAGGTACAAAATACATCTTTAAAGAACATAACAATACAGAGAACATTTGCAGTAGTACAGGCTTTACAAAAGAATCGAAATAGCAAATACATCAGTGTTA
Source organism: Schistocerca gregaria (assembly GCF_023897955.1). Lineage (NCBI taxonomy): Eukaryota > Metazoa > Arthropoda > Insecta > Orthoptera > Acrididae > Schistocerca > Schistocerca gregaria. Next base: position 494,303,347 of record NC_064924.1, read on the forward strand.
CAAAAATTACGACATAACTACATACATAAAAGATCAGAATAACTTTTGAAACATCAACTTCACACATGAGCATTAAAACAAAACACAATAAATAACGTCTGAACATATTTACAAAGAAAATAACATAGTATTTGAAAAATTCTACAACATAAATCTTATTAGCTAAACACATAAAGACAGGAAAAAGACAAATACACAAGGGTACATAAACACATAGAGGGATAATCCGAAAGGAAAGGATAGGGTTTGTTTTACTGCAGTATTTTGTATAGAGATCTCCCTTCGTTCTGCATTATTTCCAAAAAGTCCTATCTATACCTGATTTCTGTACTTTTTTCGTATAACTTCTCAACGCATTTCTTCCAATCCATCGCAAATCATTCTCTTATACAGGCTACCCCCTCTTAAGCTAACTTAAATCTACTGAGCTCAGATGCTTAACTAAGGGATGAGGCAATGCAGCAGCACAAAACAATTTACACAAAAAGCAATGATAAAACAATGGAAATTGGCAAAAAAAGGCAGCAATATTACAACTAATATGCCCAGCAAACAAGAAAAATAAATCAGTAATAAAACTGGCTTAACCTAGTAATACAAAGTGACATTCAGTAGCACTATGCCTGGCACATAGCAGCAGCAGCAAATGCTATAAATTATACCTAAACATGACAAAGCTCAAGCAGAAAAAATATTACGCTAAAGACAACAATGCAGATAAGGGAAATGTATATTCACATCTTCATGTCTATATAATTAAAATGGTGCACCACTACTTATTCAATGAAATAAATTACCAAGTACTTGAAAAGAAATTTATATATACAGTTACAGTTATTAGTCGCTTCTTATTGCTCTTTCCATTCCAAGAGCTCCTTTTTCGCAGAATGTGGATCATAAAATAATTATTTAATAGATCTGTCGACAGAAAGTGTTCACATTAGCAAATGCATTTAATTTTATTTTATAAAACCAATGCTACAACACAGCTGGAAAACAGATATCAAATGAAATAAGCAACTATGTACAAAGCATAAAAATATCATTCAATAGTCATGCGACATTTCATAAGTTAGTACAAATTCTCTCAACTCTTGTAGAAAGGCACTTGTCGTAATCAGGTGTGCAGATGTAAGAATGTTTCCAAGAAATAAGCGTATCGTATTTGCGATGCTTTCTACAAAGGACTGTCAATAGCGAGGATAATGGCCTCCCTTTTTTTTCACCTGTGCCTCTTAAAGGCATACACTAATGGCTTGTTTCCCGGTGTCTGTCGCCCAGCTGGGTGCCCACGGCGCATTACTTGCAGGTGGTCACTTAACTGTCTTACCGAAATATTTACGACACCAGTTTTCGCTACAGTGACCGTCTCATATAAAAAATTCACAGGTCAAGAATTTGCGTTACAAATATGTAGAAACAAAATCCTTTAAATAGAATAGTGTCCAAATAATTTTCGCCAGCATAGTGATACATTCACGCATTTACATACATTTCATAACTCTTAAAGTACGATTCTTGGTTTCCAACAACCTTTTTCACAAACCAGAGTCCCTAACCACTGCTCATAATTCCTTACCTTATTCGTCGACACTTCTTCAATAACAGATACGTAGCATAATCAAATAACACATATAGCATCAGCTTATTGATCATAAACATACCGCAACAGCGTAATACATATAGTTATCGTAATAATAACATCATAACACCTCAGTCAACTCTCAAAATCGTCGTAGCTTGCTCCAATAATTTCAAAACCTAAAAAAAATTCTCTGCTCATGTCAAAAGTGTCATCTGCCTCAAACGTACTTTAAAAATCATGATCCCATACCAAATACATCACTCAAAGCTCTCATAGTATCACAATGGTTCCGAAAAGTAAGAACATTTCACAAGGTACAGACAAAATAGAATTTCATAAGTGTGAAGTTATCCAACTGCGTAATTGCTTAAACATGTGTCACTGACGTAGTAAAAAGATGTTTGTTTCTCTGTCAAATAATCAGATAGCTGTGTAATTCTGTATTAGAGAAATATGGTACCGATGTGTAAAGTTGTATAAACAAATACCATATTAGCTAGGGCTCCTTGTGCTTGCCAAACACATGGTACACAAAGTAAGCGTGTACCCCCCTGAGGATAGTTTCAATTGTGCCGTCGATATCATCCCTGTCAGTACTTGCAGAGCGACTGTTAGTGTCCAGTTCCGTAGAAAATTCCGAACTGTTGTCTAACAGAAGGTAAAGCCGATTAATTTCCTCGTCATGGTTTGAGAGCCAATCTTCAAATTTCAAAGCTATTGACTTACCTTCTTTCTCTAAACTTATTTCAGCATCGTGAAAGTTTAAGATTGCTTTGTTTTCATTCAAAAAGTCTACTCCCAGTATAATTTCCGTCGACAATAATGGAACAATAAGAAAATTCATAGATAAGCTGTGGCTTTGACAAAAGAATTCTAAGTTGGTTTGTTGGCGTACATCTACACTTTTTCCAATGACTGCACCTTGTAATTTAATCTTGCGTAACGGAAGTGTGGGGCAATCATTCGATTTGCTGCATTTACTAAAAGCTGTTTCACTAATTACTGAAATGGGACTGCCTGAGTCAAGTACTGCCGTAAATTTTACGTCATTTACTGTAATGTGAATCACAGGATATGCAATGTTGTTATGTTTTACGTCCTGTTCCTGGAGTAAGATGTCCCTAATGTCTTCCATTTTTACGTAATTACTAGCTACGGCAGCTGCGTCGTCAGTTTCATGCGTACGTTTTGTGGCTGCCAGCGGTATGAGTCATTGCCTATTGTGTCTTTGTTGGCGCGAGTCGTTAATGGGATTAGGAGACCTAACTTCTACAAATTCACCTTGTCGAGAGCGCCCTGCTCTGTTTGATTCCCGCCAGTTCTGCTGCAATTCAGGTCTGTCGTTACGATCATATCGTGTGTCGTCATGTCGGTAGATTCCATAGTTTCTTTCTTGTCGGTCACGTGGTGGACAATTTCTCCCTGAATCGTAACTGCGCGCTGGACCATTGCGTCTTAAGTTATTCCGTCTCCCTTGATAATAATTATTTTGGTTTCCATATTGTCTGTTTCTCTGATTGTCTCTGTGATAGTCATTACCGCGGAGAGGTGATCTTTCCCTGTAATAATTACTACTCTGCCAACGGTTGTCATATGGGTGGTGTCCGTTTTGGTCACGATTTACGTTGTACGAATAGCCTTGTCGTGTATTATTTCTGTCATCTCGGAATTGTGACAGGTGTGACCTGTAATTGTTGTGTTCCTGTTTTCGCGTTCGATTGTCAGTGTCAATTTCCAGTTCTTGTAACAGTCCCTGAAAAGCTTCAATGTCGTCTTTGCATCGTCCTGCTAAAATAATCTGTCGTAAATGTTCAGGTAATTTGATTAAGCAAATGCGGATGAGTTCTCAAGGGGCTGTATGGGTTTGAAAGATACTGATTCTTATGTAACATGTCTTCAAAATATTTGACAAGACTGGAAAATTCAGATTGTTCGAAATGTTTCATCATTATGATGCTATGTTTTACTCGGTCTTGTGTAGCTTGAGACCAATACGCTGAGAGGAAGGCATGGTAAAATTCTCCTTCACTGTGGCAATCGTGAATGACCGATCGCATTCTTACAGCTGGTTCATTCTCTAAATAGCCACACATAAATTCTAATCTGTGCTCTAGTGACCAGTTGGGAGGAAAACAATGAGAGAATTGATGGAGCCACGCTTGTGGATGAATGTCGTTGCCAGAATTCTTAAATGTTTTAAATTTACGTGTAGTAATGAACAGGTTATAGTCAAAATCATCGTGTCGGCGGGTCGCATATCGGTCATTGTTACGTCGTTTCGGCGGTTCCATCTCAAAATTCGGTGTATTTTGCCAATTACTTTCATGATTTCCGAAATGCCCTGTGTTATTATTTTGTGGTTGTTCTGTATTGCTATGTCCCTCTTCCCATACTGGGGCGCGAGTGTCCTCTGAAATATGTAATTCTTGTATTACATGAGCCAACTGATCTTGTACTTCCCGCATTTCTCTTTTGTACTGTGTGTTGATTTGATTTTGATTCTGTTTGAATTTCCTAATTTGTTCATACTCTTCAGTGTCAGTGAAGGCTACAGGTTTTGTGTCATACAGATCATCATCTAGCTTCGTAGATAAGTTAGTGAACTGATCTGAAAGTTCGGCTACTTTCTCCGATAGTGAACACATTTCCTCAGTGTGTTTTTCTGAACCAAGTTTCAGAGTGTCCATTTGTGTTGAAATCGAATCTACTGTGACTTTTAAGTTTTCCTGAGTTCTTGCAAGTTGCGTAACCGAATCGGTGGATGCAACTGAGTCCATTTTAGCTTGCAAGGTCTCATGATTTTCATGAACAATTGTTTGCAGTTCTTTTATGGCTGCTTCGTGATTCTGTAATGCATTTTCATGCCGCGAAAAAATTGGTTGGAAATGCTCACAAATTTGTGTTTTTACGTCATTACAGACTTTTTGACATTTCGATTCGATTTTATGTAATTCAGTAGTTAAATCTTCACGTGTTTGTTCAAGCATATGTTCCACTGTGTCTAACTTTTGAAGCTTTTGCTGTGTTTGTCTCTGATTTTGTTCCATTGTGTCCAACTTTTGCTGTGTTTGTCTCTGGTTTTGTTTCATTTGTTGCATTAATTGCAATAATAATGTATTAGTGTCTGGAATCTGATCATCTATGCTTTTCGGCAGTGCATTTGCACCGGCAACATTCACAGTTTGACAAGCAGAAAATGTGTCTCGGCTTATTTGAGAAAACGGTGAGGACGCAAAACCTGAATGTACAGTATTTGCAAGATTGTGTCCTGTCATATCGGATTCCTGACGAGAGCTGTTGCCGACCAATCGATCGATAATGCTTCCCTGTTCACTAATTGTTTCACTGCCTACACCATTATTTGCAACCCGCTCCATTTCCCTATGCACAATTACCAAATTACTACTTTGAACATTAGTTAATTCATTACATGGTGGCGCTAACACACTGCTTTCGTCTTCACTGTCATTTCTCAGTTTACTTTGGAGCCTAGTATTACGTTTTTCACACGCCATTATTGTCACAATATTTCACACGACAACACAAAAAAGCACAATTTGAAGAGCAAAAATAAGAGAACACATTAACATAGCACTGAAAGTAATATCTAGTTAATTGCAAGCGCAGCTTCGAAATACTTGGTGCAACTCTACATGCATGCCACAACTGTTTTACTGTACAACAATGAAAGACTACAACTACAAAGGAAATTCCCTCTATGATTACGCGCTAGCAATAAAAAAAATCTACATTAATTACACAAACTACAAGAAAAAATCAGAAGATTCCAGTGAGGTATCCTCGGCTAAGGGTCGACATATGTAACGTCCCCTTTCAACAATTTTTACACGACTGTGCTTAAACTGACACACAATAATTTTTGGCGCAACGCAATCTGACTATCAAAAATCCCTACAAAAGAATGGCCCTGACTAACATTAACCTATACCTTTCACAAATCACTTACCTCACAAAAATCTTCGTTACTCGAGCTACTGCAATACAGCGAGTGCCACTACTGCCAGCTAAATAAAATATTCAAACTACTGAAGGCACTAACTACTGACAGGCATAGTTAGCAAATGAAAGATTTTAATACATAACAGACAATGTATTTACCTTAATAGTCATAATATATAAATCAGTTCGTGACACCAATTCTTACAAATTTTAAAACTCCGCCATCTCTCTCCCCACGTCCACCACTGCTGGCGGCTCACCTCCAACTGCCCAACGCTACGCGCTGTTAGCATCCAGCTGCCGCTGCCCAACACTACAATGGCAGACAACAATGCAAACTAAACACAGACTGCGCACAGCACAGCCAGTGATTTTTCATACCGAGCGCTAAGCGGCGTTACCAATAAGAAAACCTAAACAGCCTAATTACAAATGTATTCCGACGGCTGCAGTGACAGCGACCGGCGCCGTTCAACCCCTGGACGCATGACTGCCACGTCCCCTGAGCTGAGGTGGCACCGGCGCCACAGATCACGTGGATAACAGACCGCCCGACTGCAACTCTCCCATTTCTTGCCGAGTTCTTGTTCACTTGTTGACTGGTTGCAGTTAGCAGCAGTCGAGGTTCGTCATTGGGCAGTGGCAACTTTCTCTACCAAAGTAGTACATTACACCTCGTCTCAGGACCTATTTTTATTTCTGTATTGTGAACAGCTTAAGTGTTTTGACTTACCTTGAATTTGACAAGGACTTGTATATAAATTTCGTCAAGGATTCTTTTGTACCAAATCAGAGTACCGGTATATTACAATATTTCTCTCAGTGATTATGCTGTCTTGTTCTTTTGATTTCTGCCTCAGAAGCCACGCACCGTACCAACGAAACATTAGTACTATCGGCAACAAGATTTACATGGTTCAAATGGTTCAAATGGCTCTGAGCACTATGGGACTCAACTGCTGTGGTCATCAGTCCTCTAGAACTTAGAACTACTTAAACCTAACTAACCTAAGGACATCACACACATCCACGCCCGAGGCAGGATTCGAACCTGCGACCGTAGCAGTCGCACGGTTCCGGACTGCGCGCCTAGAACCGCGAGACCACCGCGGCCGGCGATTTACTTGGACACTTCAGCGAAACTACATGCAGTGTGGAAGTACTCTATTCATACTCTATTCCCATACTCAGGCAATGAGCTCGGGAGAGGCGGATATAGAGGTCCTGCTCCATCACTCAACGCAATGTTTATGTGGAGGTGCTTTGCCGTTGCCTTCCTTCAACCTGTTATGAACTGTCCAGTGTGTATTTGTGCCGTGTGGATGGCAGTTAATAGTGCCGGAACAGCGAAGAGAAGCAAAGGGTGACACCCGGTGCCGGCACGTAACGTATTCCTCTCAGAAAGTACCAAGGAGTCTGCCGAGCTTAACCTCTCCATCCAAAGGACGGATCACTATGAATGGTGTCACATGTCCTCAGTGTCAAGTGTGGAGAGGCTTAGAATTTAATCCAGCTCGTTAGCTCGTTGATGCAAGGACTGGTAGTCACAATCTTCACGCAACCACTTCCCTTGCCGTCGAAACAATGACACTGAAAATTTCATATATATATATATATATATATATATATATATATATATATATATATATATATATATATATATATATATCATAAGAAACGTTACACTGTCTGCGGAGGTATGAACATAGTTTATTGTGTTATTATCCAAAGAGTTACAGCAAAACGATACAATTTTTAACTGGAACAATAGTTGTTTCTATCATTCACTGGAATCAGTAACATATGCTGTGTATACATCAATTTAAATTACATTCCTATTACTTTTAGTCTGGGAGCTACAACCCTTTGAAGTTTCAGGGGCAGGTACCATACGCTGTACATAATACATGGCTGTGTGGTGGGTGATGGATGTACATTTAGTGAAACACCCTATTACAACAAATATCCTCTGTTCAGAAAATACAGTAGGAACGGTTGCCAAAAGCGAGAAGAAATACTGGTAAATAAAACTGCGAGGTGCCGCGGTTAGCAGTGCATTTAAATTCTTCTAGAATCTACATATGTAAATGATGCTCTAAGCCCCCCCCCCCCCCCCTCCTATTCTAACTCCGACTTTTGCTGTTGCACATGGATTAAAAAGAAACGCGAACTGACTAATCGACCCTGCAAGTGCAGTATAAAAGAGTTTGGCACCTGAAATCATTTAATTTGATAAATAAGTTAAAGAAAGGAAAGTTTCATTAACGTAGTGAGAAATGGTAGGGTTGCTCTACCGATTAAGAGAATGAAATTCTGTCCAAAATAACAATATTATTTATTATGACTAAACTCAAAATAATAAACAAAACATATGAAACATTTACTGTACATCAAATTGGCTCAAATTGGATACTCAAATAAATGCTGTGAAGGTGAAGTTGTCCCTAAACTAGAGTATGACATTTATGACGAACTGGTATGTGGAGCCAATTCCTTGCAACTCAAATCGTAAGAGAAACACACATCCAACCCAACATTAATTGCTGCTACAGTAGTGAGAACTCAGACAATGAACACCCAAGACAGAACAAAGTTAGAAAAGACGAACAGGCGCGGTCTGCTGAGCTCTGATTACCACCTAGCAAAATTGCCTGCTTTGCCGGTGCTGCGGACGTACATTACCAAGCTGTCTTCTTAACTGCAAGGACACGATCTGGAGTACAGGAGGCGATGGCTGGTTGCTTTGATAATGTTAGCGAGTATAGCCCGAAACAAATTATCCTGGTCTGGTTGTTCCAGACTAAAGACTTCCTTGCAGTACAACTGCGCCTCTGAAGGAGACGAAGAAGGCTCGCCACACAATCACTGACGGTACAGTGATTGATTTTAACAAACGAAGTCACACAGTAACTCCGATACAGTCAACTTTAGCCAAAACTGCTCAAGACAGACAAAATAGGCCGCTTGTACGCAGAATGCTCAATTGCCAACTGTACTCGGAAAGTTACGATGAAGTCGAAACTTCAGCAACTTCGTCAAACAGTTACAATTAAATAAAAGTACATTAGACAGCCAACGGAAGACAGGCTGTCCAGAGAGGCAAGAGCTCAGCAACTTCAAAACCAACGGAAAATTCCACTCTATTTCCGAAGCACTACCATTCCACCAATGGAGATTCTTGGCGCCAATTTCTGCGCCGATTTTTCTACGTCACGGAGCTATGCCCTGAGAAAGCCAATCACAGTTACGATTTTGCATAAAACGCTGTAATTTGCCCGCTAAGACTGCCTGGGAACACAATTCATTCCCAAGCCTCGTTGGTAGCCCGCCAGAAACGGTTTTCACTAAGGTTCAGCGAAGCAACGGAATATCTAGCCCAGCTGCCCCTTCCGGCGCATCTGGGCGTGTCGCTCCCGCTCTTATGACAATGTCGGCTTCTGGAAAGCATCCACTAGACTCCCTCACACCCGCCGGCTTAACCCTTTCAAGCTCAGCAGAACTCGCGTGTCACCAGATCACCCAGGTTACGAGAGACGCTGCGTGGAAAGTCCGCGTGTGAAGGAATAGCAACTTTTCACCGCATGCAATTAGAGAGGAAAGTCGAATTACTCAGAGTAAGATAGAAATATGAGAGGGGGCTTCTGCCACCCCTCAAAATCAGTGCTTTAGATTAGCTGGTAACATAAGGATCCTAGTCTATTCCGAAAAGAAAAATCAAGCATTGTTTAGAGCTAGCAACGTAAGTAGTAAGAACAAGGAAAATTAAAATTTTGTTCATATGGCTCAAATGGGTCTGAGCACTATGGATCAGATGTTAAATCTGAGGTCATCAATCCCCTAGAACTTAGAACTACTTAAACCTAACTAACCTAAGGACATCACACACACCCATGCCCGAGGCAGAATACGAACCTGCGACCGTGGCGGTCGCGTGGTTCCACGGTGAATATCCTAGAATCGCTTTGCCACACTGGTCGGATAAGTATTGTTCGTAAATAAATTGACCAGATATGGGAGAACAGCTACGAAAATATCGAGCACGTGGAGTCTTTTATCCTGATAGCATTGTATCTAATGATAATCATCATGTAACGAACATTAAGTATAACGTCGAACAAATTGAACTACAGGTGTTCTAACAGGAAAATTTAGTAAGAAATTTACTAAGAATTCTGTGGTACTAGTTTACATAATCGACAGATAACAAGGATGCTTGCAAACAGGAAAGAACAACATTTTAACCTGAAGAGTACAACGGGTATGATGTCCATATTATTTGTGAAACAAAGAGAGCATCACATATCTTACAATCGTCAGTCGAAAATATTGTATTTTCGTCAGGGGCCAATGTGACTGATAGCGAATCAGTGTGAAAATGAGGATGAATAATAAAAAAAAAAGCAGCATACAGGAGCATGGAAATGGGTCAAAAGTGCTATGGGAAATTGACGAGAAATGGCTGGTACTTCAAGTTACATCATGATCATCATCATCATCATTTAAGACTGATATGCTTTCAGCGTTCAGTCTGGAGCATAGTCCCCGTTATAAAATTCCTCCATGATCCCCTATTCTGTGCTAACATTGGTGCCTCTTCTGATGTTAAGCCTAATACTTCAAAATCATTCTTAACCGAATCCAGGTACCTCCTCCTTGGTCTGCCCCGACTCCTCCTCCCCTCCACTGCTGAACCCATGAGTCTCTTGGGTAACCTTGCTTCTTCCATGCGTGTAACATGACCCCACCATCTAAGCCTGTTCGTCCTGACTGGTACATCTATAGAGTTCATTCCCAGTTTTTCTTTGATTTTCTCATTGTGGACACCCTCCTGCCATTGTTCCCATCTACTATTACCTGCAATCATCCTAGCAACTTTCATAACCTCAACCTTATTGATAAGGTACCCTGAATCCACCCAGCTTTCGCTCCCATACAACAAAGTTGGTCGAAAGATTGAACGGTGCACAGATAACTTAGTCTTGCTACTGATTTCCTTCTTGCAGAAGAGAGTAGATCGTAGCTGAGCGCTCACTGCATTAGCTTTGCTACACCTCGCTTCCAGTTCTTTCACTATGTTGCCATCCTGCGAGAGTATGCATCCTAAGTACTTGAAACTGTCCACCTGTTCTAACTTTGTTCCCTCCTATTTGGCACTCAATCCACTGTAACTTCAAGTTACAGTAACGGCAAAAACGACATAATTGAACAATTAATTCATTGTCACAACATCTTTGAGAAGGTCTCTGGTCAATGGGAGCGATTATTTCCTTTCGCGAGAAGTTTGTCTCACCGACGCAGATATTTGAAGAGCGCTCACAAACTTGTCTCGATGCGTTGGATGTGTCCGGACAGCCAAGAGAACCTGAAGGCAGGGTACTCTTGCATGGCGACACATACCGTGGACAACTTTATGTGGAACTGGATGTGTAAATAGCAGTACTGATAAAGTTACGTGAGCTTGTTGTGGTGTACGCTTTTGTAACGACGAGCGACCACGGCGGTTGGTTCGGCCGTGTCTGGAGTGCGTGCATTTGTACGGAAGGCACCGTCGTAACCCTCTCAATTGGAGCGGCCTTGCGCTGTGCTGCAGTAAAGGATCTATTCTGAAAGCTTACGGCACTGTATTGTTTTCACCTTATTTTCAGGACGGGTGGAGCGCGAGACTGGCGGAGTAGTTTGAGTTCATCAACACAACTTCATCAACATCAACTTCACAGCACGATTGATAATGGCGAGCACCTGCCCTTACGTACTGACGGAATTCAAGTTTCAGTCTTATTTGCGCCGGGATGTATCAGTGGCTCCTGTTAGAGTAGTCATATTAGGTGATCTCTAATGGTGATAAGTTGGATGATTTAAGGCTTTTAACTGTTTTTAAATTATAAGCCTAGAGTGTTTAAAACTGGTGGGCCTTTGCAGTTGTTAAGTGAATAATTGCTATCTGTATCTAATCTTCAGTTTGTGCTACCTCTTAAATTTGACTTCTCTTGTACGATTATTAATATGAAACATGAATTGATGTAGTTGAACGTTCAGTGTTTAAGCTTGGTGGGCCTTTGCAGGTTCTCGGTTGAATTACTGTTACCTCAATCTAATCGGCAGTTTGCGGTCCTGTGTAAATTTTATTTCAGTTGCACGATCATAAACATGAAACATTCGTTGATTTAACTGATCTTCCAGCTGTCTTTCTGGTGTTACTTAAAATTTATTAAGGTTTTGAAATTTCTTTCTTTCTTTAAACGAGTGTTAAAATTGCCTAGTGCATGGTGATGGCTTAGTGTAAGTGTCTTGTACCTGTTTGGGCGTTAAATTTTTGTTTATTCTATTTTAGGTAGCCGGCTGGTCAGTGTTTTCAATGTTATTTGCCTGACAGCGGACGCTGTTGGCGTCCAGTTGGCGGTGGGACATGTCGCGCCTGTTTGTAAAAAAGAAACATGAAAATTTAAAATTGAATTCTTACATACATGCGAATGTGGACTGATTAATAATCGTGTTATAGCTTTATAATGAAGAGTGTAACTTGTTAAACTTATGGCCCTTGGTTGTGGTAATGGTACCTCTTGATTTGCACGATTTGCCGTTCTGTAGTAGGGCTGTACCCGTGGTCTAGGGGTAGAGTGTTTGATTCATAATTCGGTCCCGGGTTCGATCCCCGCCACTGTCTAAATTTTCATAATTAATAGGCATTGGCGGCCGAAGACTTCCGGAATTAGAAGTCAGCCTCATTCTGCCAACGGCCTTTTCAAATAGGGCGGAGGAGCGGATAGAGGTTCAGGGCACTCTCTTGTCCTAGGGGTGGGAAATTGTCCCTAAAGGCGGAAGAATTAGCAATGATCAACGACATGGAAACCATTGCATTAAAGACACGTAACGTGTATCTACAGGGCATGTGGCCTGCAGTTGAAGAAGTGTCATGATGATCTCTCCATCGGAAAAAGATTCCGGAATAGTCCCCCATTCGGATCTCCGGGAGGGGAGGTTACCATGAGAAAAAGATTGAATGATCAACGAAAGGGTAATGTTCTACGAGTCGGAGCGTGGAATGTCAGAAGCTTGAACGTGGTAGGGAAACTAGAAAATCTGAAAAGGGAAATGCAAAGGCTCAATCTAGATATAGTAGGGGTCAGTGAAGTGAAGTGGAAGAAAGACAAGGATTTCTGGTCAGATGAGTATCGGGTAATATCAACAGCAGCAGAAAATGGTATAAAAGGTGTAGGATTCGTTATGAATAGGAAGGTAGGGCAGAGGGTGTGTTACTGTGAACAGTTCAGTGACCGGGTTGTTCTAATCAGAATCGACAGCAGACCAACACAGACAACGATAGTTCAGGTATACATGCCGACGTAGCAAGCTGAAGATGAACAGATAAAGAAAGTGTATGAGGATATTGAAAGGGTAATGCAGTATGTAAAGGGGGACGAAAATCTAATAGTCATGGGCGACTGGAATGCAGTTGTAGGGGAAGGAGTAGAAGAAAAGGTTACAGGAGAATATGGGCTTGGGACAAGGAATGAAAGAGGAGAAAGACTAATTGAGTTCTGTAACAAGTTTCAGCTAGTAATAGCGAATACCCTGTTCACCAGAGGAGGAGGTATACTTGGAAAAGGCCGGGAGATACGGGAAGATTTCAATTATATTACATCATGGTCAGACAGAGATTCCGAAATCAGGTACTGGATTGTAAGGCGTACCCAGGAGCAGATATAGACTCAGATCACAATATAGTAGTGATGAAGAGTAGGCTGAAGTTCAAGACAATAGTCAGGAAGAATCAATACGCTAAGAAGTGGGATACGGAAGTTCTAAGGAATGACGAGATACGTTTGAAGTTCTCTAACACTATAGATACAGCAATAAGGAATAGTACAGTAGGCAACACAGTTGAAGAGGGATGGACGCCTCTAAAAAGTGCCATCACAGAATTTGGGAAGGAAAACATAGGTACAAAGAAGGTAGATGCGAAGAAATCATGCCGGCCGCGGTGGTCTCGCAGTTCTAGGCGCGCAGTCCGGAACCATGCGACTGCTACGGTCGCAGGTTCGCATCCTGCCTCGGGCATGGACGTGTGTGATGTCCTTAGGTTAGTTAGGTTTAAGTAGTTCTAAGTTCTAGGGAACTAATGACCACAGCAGTCGAGTCCCATAGTACTCAGAGCCATTTGAACCATTTGAAGAAACCATGGGAAACACAGGAAATACTTCAGTTGATTGATGAAAGAAGGAAGTAAAAACATGTTCCTGGAAAATCAGGAATACAGAAATACAAGTCGCTGAGGAATGAAATAAATAGGAAGTGTAGGGAAGCTAAGACGAAATGGCTGCAGGGAAAATGTGAAGACATCGAAAAAGATATGATTGTCGGAAGGACAGACTCAGCACACAGGAAAGTCAAAACAACGTTTGGTGCATTAAAAGAAACGGCTGTAACGTTAAGAGTGCAACGGGAATTCAACTGTTAAATGCAGAGGAGAGAGCAGATAGGTGGAAAGAATACATTGAAAGCCTCTATGAGGGTGAAGATTTGTCTGATGTGATAGAAGAAAAAACAGGAGTCGATTTAGAAGAGATAGGGGATCCAGTATTAGAATCGGAATTTAAAAAAGCTTTGGAGGACTTACGGTTAAATAAGGCAGAGGGGATGGATAACATTCCATCAGAATTTCTAAAATCATTAGGGGAAGTGGCAACAAAACGACTATTCATGTTGGTGTGTAGAATATATGAGTCTGGCGACATACCATCTGACTTTCGGAAAAGCATCATCCACACAATTCCGAAGACGGCAAGAGCTGACAAGTGCGAGAATTACCGCACCATCAGCTTAACAGCTCATGCATTGAAGCTGCTTACAAGAATAATATACAGAAGAATGGAAAAGAAAATTGAGAATGTGCTAGGTGACGATCAGTTTGGCTTTAGGATAAGTAAAGGCACGAGAGAGGCAATTCTGACGTTACGGCTAATAATGGAAGCAAGGCTAAAGAAAAATCAAGACATGTTCACAGGATTTGTCGACCTGGAAAAAGCGTTCGTCAATATAAAATGGTGCAAGCTCTTCAAGGTTCCCCTACTTCAAAAAAGTAGGGGTAAGCTATAGGGAGAGACGGGTCATATACAATATGTACAACAACCAAGAGGGAATAATAAGAGTGAACGATCAAGAACGAAGTGCTCGTATTAAGAAGGGAGTAAGACAAGGCTGTAGCCTTTCGCCCCTACTCTTCAATCTGTACATCGAGGAAGCAATGATGGAAATAAAAGAAAGGTTCAGGAGTGGAATTAAAATACAAGATGAAAGGATATCAATGATACGATTCGCTGATGACATTGCTATCCTGAGTGAAAGTGAAGAAGAATTAAATGATCTGCTGAACGGAATGAACAGTCTAATGAGTACACAGTATGGTTTGAGAGTAAATCGGAGAAAGACGAAGGTAATGAGAAGTAGTAGAAATGAGAACAGCGAGAAATTTAACATCAGGATTGATGGTCACGAAGTCAATGAAGTTAAGGAATTCTGCTACCTAGGCAGTAAAATAACCAATGACGGACGGAGCAAGGGGGACATCAAAAGCCGACTCGCTATGGAAAAAAAGGCATTTCTGGCCAAGAGAAGTCTACTAATATCAAATACCGGATTTAATTGGAGGAAGAAATTTCTGAAGATGTACGTCTGGAGTACAGTATTGCATGGTAGTGAAACATGGACTGTGGGACAACCGGAACAGAAGAGAATCGAAGCATTTGAGATGTGGTGCTATAGACGAATGTTGAAAATTAGGTGGACTGATAAGGTAAGGAATGAGGAGGTTCTACGCAGAATCGGAGAGGAAAGGAATATGTGGAAAACACTGATAAGGAGAAGGGACAGGATGATAGGACATCTGCTAAGACATGGTACTAGAGGGAACTGTAGAGAGCAAAAACTGTAGAGGAAGACAGAGATTGGAATACGTCAAGCAAATAATTGAGGACATAGGTTGCAAGTGCTACTCTGAGATGAAGAGGTTAGCACCGGAAAGGAATTCGTGGCGGGCCGCATCAAACCAGTCAGTAGACTGATGACAAAAAAAAGTTTTCTTTTTTTCGTTTAATTTTTAACTTTAGTGCCTTTAAAATGTTGAGCTATTATTTCACTTAATTACTCGGGAAATATTGGGATGGCTGTCTCATTCTTGAAGGTCGTTTTTGAAGAAATTGTTTTAGTCACAACATTATGTTGATAATGCCATTATACCCACAGCGTGTGATCGCTAGATAACTGATACAAGTTGCAACAGACAGATTAATAACTGCACCATTACACCCTTCGAGAAAGGCTATACCAGTGATTAGTAATGGGATTTTTTTCCTTCATTGGGGAGAAATTGCAACTGTTACTAAACTGTAGCATAGGAAAATGAAATATTTCCCCCGTACAACTAAAGGAACTTTCAGAAATTGTTGTTGACGTATTAGGAATATCCAACGATACGTTGAGTTGAGCCATCAGGCAGCGTCAGAAAATTCGTAAGAGAGTGCATGTCTCTGTTTAATATGAATGAAGGAGGAACCGAACCGCAGAATGTACCTCAAGTGATACGTGGAAAGCAACCACACCGTAACATTAGATGGTCGGACGGGGAACTGTAGGCGGGTCCAGTCTCGGAGACGGCGCTGCGTGTCGCTTGTTGATAATATATAAGCAGAAATATTCTAGATAGCAGTGCCACACTGTCAGTCGGAAAAAATTTACTTCTGGCGAAGCAGCATGTGTGAAGGAATGCGACACAGAGGTCTCCACAAGCCTAGCGAGACGCCCGGGAAAAAGGAGATTGTGAACAGGTCCGAGCTGTGTAAACACGCATTCCTCTCACGTGCGTCGAAACATGGCGGACATAAAGTATAACTTCGTACTCCAGGCGTGGGCTGCAGGTGCGATCAAATGACTGTTGTTCGTGTTACATCTCATCGGCCAGTGTGCCGACCGAAGGGTATGTTTTGTGAAGGAATTCTGCTACACTGCCTTCACTGATCGGAAAGACCAATAATGTCTAAGAAATTTTTCATTGTTTCTTGAATGAACAGCAAGAGAATGAGCAAACATGCGTGGAAACAAGGCTTGCCAAATTCCCGTTAAGCGAAATAGTGACGTAAACGTCTCGTCATAGCCGATTTCTGCTTCGCCATCTCTGCTGAATGATATGCTGCTGACTCTTTTCATACGATCCGTTAGCAGCATCAGTCTTAATATATATTCCACCAATCAACTGCTGTCTTATGTGAATGTCACTACACGAAAAATGAGTACCCGCAAAAAATACTTTACAAAACACGAAAGTGTGAAGGTTTGCTTGCGCATTTTTGTAGTGGAGATATGTTGCGAAGTGTTATTACCTTCCTATTGCTCAGCTCGTTTCTCGTACCATGTTTAAATAAAGGTATATCAGAAAGGTGTACGTCCAATATGCTTACAAATTATTTGTTATTACAATCAAAATCTGTTACTTAATTCAATCTTAATTGAAATAGCACTGTTCGATGAAGAAGGAAGCAATCCACGTATGGTGTGTCTTGCAATAGAAATGAGCGGTTTGTAGCGTACATTTTTTTTTTTTCAAATTGAACGGTAAAAGTGATTAAAGGAGCAAATCAAAATTTGTGGGAAAAGTGAATCGTACAAGAACAAACGGTAGGGAGGAAATGTTATCAGTGTGAGTGATATTCTCCCAATCGACATCACATTAAATGTTTGATTCGTGGATAACAAAATGTGTTAAGATATTATATGTGTGCCCACAAGGCACACTCGAGTAGACAGTTAAGCCGCTATGAAACAAGCTAAGGTAAGCTGCCGCTGTAATGGTGTTCAGTGTACGACATACCATTTATTCCTTAGGTCATTCTCAAGGGCTAGGTCTACGCATGTGACTAATATCTTCACAGAGAGAGAGAGAGAGAGAGAGAGAGAGAGAGAATCTAGGCGTAACAGTTAACACCCATATAATGGGAGCATTTAAAGAATTAATTAAAATGTATAACAATTACGTAAAACACCACTATTTCACCTCAGACGGGAGAAAATTGTCCTACTAGACTGTATATAACACACTGTTTTAAGAGGGCACGATCCTATTTATCAAAATGAAATTGTTAGTCTGGTGTGACTATAACGATTGTACGTATTAAAACAAAGGAATAAAAGTGGCATTACAACTTGTAGCTTTCATTACGTGTAAAGGGTGGTTGTAATCAAACTTTCGTTACGTGACAGGGTCCCCATGGAAAACGCGGAGCATTGAAAGAAATACACTTTTATTTCCATATGAGAGGATTTACATTTGTTAACTGGGTACCACGTTTAGGTGCAGGATACAAATGATGCTCAATGTAACGACCATCTGTATAAACGACAACCTTGAACTGCACTAGAGATTCCCTTTCGCAATTGTTCATGGCACTTTCCGAATGGTGGCCCATAGAATGTTCAGCTGTCGTGACACACCTGGCGCACTTCTTGACAATCGCACACTACGTCAAACATTCTGAGCCAAAGCAACAGTAACTTCTTCAACAATTTGTGTCGATTTTGACCATCTGCCTCTCCCAGGAGTAATTCCGAAATTGTGAGTAAATTTGAACTTATGAGTCATTTTTTTAAATCCTGATGCGGAAGAAGGACCTCTGTATTCCTTTAATGCGTCGAAAGTCCAGAAAAGCAGCAGCAATATTCATGTTCTTCCAATGAAACAGCTTTACGAGGAAAGCCCTACTCACCTTATCACCTTATCGAGACCCATGCTGACTTTGTTCAAATACACTAAGTGATCAAAAGTATCGGACACCAGGCTGAAAATGACTTACAAGTTCGTGGTTTCCTCCATCGGTAATGCTGGAATTCAATACGGTGTTGGCGCAACCTTATCCTTGATGGCAGCTTCCACTGTCGTAGGCATACGTACAGTCAGGTGCTGTAAGGTTTCTTGTGGAATGGCAGCCCATTCTTCACGGAGTTTTTCATTGAGGAGAGGTATCGATGCCGTTTGGCGGGAGGTATCGATGTTGGTCGGTGAGGCCTGGCAACACGTCGGCGTTCCAAAACATCCCATAGGATTTAAGTCAGGACTCAGTGCAGGCCAGTCCACTACAGGGATGTTATTGTCGTCCAACCACTCCGCGACAGGCCATGTATTATGAACAGGTGCTCGATCGTGTTAAAAGATGCAATCGCCAACCCCGAATTGCTCTTCAAAGCCGGCCGCGGTTGTCTCGCGGTTCTAGGCGCGCTGTCCGGAACCGTGCGACTGCTACGGTCGCAGGTTCGAATCCTGCCTCGGGCATGGATGTGTGTGATGTCCTTAGGTTAGTTAGGTTTAAGTAGTTCTAAGTTCTAGGGGACTAATGACCACAGCAGTTGAGTCCCATAGTGCTCAGAGCCATTTGAACCTTTTTTTTCTCTCTTCAAAAGTGGGAAGCAACAAGGAGCTTAAAACATAAATGTAGGCCTGTATTGTGATAGTGACATGGAAAACAAGTTCCCTCCCACCTTAACACCACCGCCCCCGAATTATACTGTTGGCGCTACACACGTTGGCAGATGACGTTCACCGGGCATTCACCATACCCACACCCTTCATCGGTTCGCCACATTGAGTACCGTGATTCGTCACTGCTGACAACGTTTTTCCACTGTTCAATCGTCCACTGTTTACGCTCCTTACACCAAGCGAGCCATCGTTTGGCATTTACCGGTGTGATGTGTGGCTTATGAGAAGCCGCTCGACCATGAAAGCCAAGTTTTCTCATTTCTCACCTAACTGTTACTTGCATTGGATCCTGACGCAGTTTGGAATTCCTGTTTGAAGGTCTGGATAGATGTCTGCCTATAACACATTACGACCGTTTTCAACTGTCGACGTTCTCTGTCAGTCAACAGACGAGATCGGCCTGCACGCTTTTGTGCTGCTTTTGTGCTGTACGTGCCTCTTCACGTTTCCACTACACCATCACATCGGAAGCAGTGGACCTAGGAATGTTCAGGAGTGTGGAAATCTCGCGTAACGCAAGTGACACCCAGTTACCTGATAACGTTCGTAGTCCGTGAATTCCGCGGAGCGCTCCATTCTGATCTCTCACGATGTCTATGACTACTGAGGATGCTGATATGGAGTACCTTGCAGTAGGTGGCAGCACAATGTACCTAATGCGGATAAAGTATGTTTTTGGGGGTGTCTGGATACTTTTGATCACATAGTGTATAATTCACACTGATGTTTGTGTTTCAAACCTACGTCGGGCAGAACCAGTACCGGCACCTAACGGCAATTCATGACACAAACACTAGTAACAACGCAAGTCCTGAAGCTCACAGTATGAATTTCATTCGTACACAGTTAGGTATCCATACGGTAAATACAAATAGTATTCCGTCTCTACTGGTTCAAATAACGAAAGAATAAATGTAACCACCCTGTATTGCTAACAGAAGACGTGACACAAAAATAATAAAATTTGTCAGTCCGAAACAGGAAGGTAAAACGAATAGCAGACATTTTCTCTGAGAAGAGCTAAATCACTCAAAAACAACTTGCAATCGAAACTCGTCTGACTCCATAGACCAAAAACAGGAAAATGTAAAAAATAAAAAACAAATTTGAGTACAATAAAGCAAATTGCAACGAGACAGCACTTATTATCAGTAGGGGTACAATAAAATAGTCAACATATTGAACAGTAGTATTAAGGTAAAGTGTGAATAAGAAATATTTCTTGTGCAGTAATGATTTAGTTTAGTATGCTTTTCGTTTTGTTTGTTACAGTCCTTACCGTACTGTGTTTTGTAACATGTAAAGAAAAAAAAAACATAACTCTGCTCGAACAGGCCACGAAAGTCCTACGGCACCGACCGGACATCGAGTTATTCTCAGTCCGCAGCCGTCATTGATGCAGATATCGAGGGGCATGTGGTCAGCACACTGCTCTCCCAGCCGTATGTCAATTTACGAGACACGTACTGAAATTCCAACAAATTGCTTTACATATGGCCTAGTGATAAATTGCAGCTTTATATCGCATGTCACTTGGAGGCTGATACGCACGTCAATAAAATATGAAGAGTTTATCAGTTCAACACTGCTTCGGCGTGCTAGCTGGAAGTGTGAAGGGGCTGATGTGGACAGGATACGAACGGACATGGGAACATTAGAAAACCAAGAAAATTCATTGCGTAGGTGGAGAGTTAGCGCAAATGACTCCAGCACAATACGATGAAACGAGTGCTTTCACTAATCCAGACCTGGCAAAGACATGCGCTCCTGCAGTGCTCTCCTTCTCCGGGAGCGCTGCTGAGTCTCCTCAATTATTCCGAGAAAGTGTGTGTGTGTGTGAGTGTGTGTGTGTGTGTGTGTGGCTGTGAGTGTGTTTGGGGCGGCTATATCATGAACGCTGCCCGTGCGGGAAACTTAGGAAGGCGTATTTGCACTCCAGTGCAACTACTTCTGCTCACTGAGATATCTACATCTACATCTACATCCATACTCCGCAAGCCACCTGACGGTGTGTGGCGGAGGATACCTTGAGTACCTCTATCGGTTTTCCCTTCTATTCCAGTCTCGTATTGTTCATGGAAAGAAAGTTTGTCGGTATGCCTCTGTGTGGGCTCTAATCTCTCTGATTTTATCCTCATGGTCTCTTCGCGAGATATATGTAGGAGAGAGCAATATACTGCTTGACTCCTCGGTGAAGGTACGTTATTGAAACTTCAACAAAAACCTGTAGCGAGCTACTGAGCGTCTCTCGTGCAAAGTCTTCCACTGGAGTTTATCTAACATCTCCGTAACGCTTTCGCGATTACTAAATGATCCTCTAACGAAGGGCGCTGCTCTCTGTTGGATCTTCTCTCTCTCTCCTATCAACCCTATCTGGTGCGGATCCCACACTGGTGAGCAATATTCAAGCAGTGGGCGAACAAATTTACTGTAACTGACTTACTTTGTTTTCGGATTGCATTTCCTTAGGATTCTTCCATTGAATCTCAGTCTGGCATCTGCCTTACCGACAATCAAATTTATATGATCATTCCATTTTAAATCACTCCTAATGCGTACTCCCAGATAATTTGTGGAATTAACTGCTTCCAGTTGTTGACCTGCTATTTTGTATCTAAATGATAAAGGATCTATCTTTCTATGTCTTCGTAGCACATTACACTTGGCTACATTGAGATTGAATTGCCATTCCCTGCACCATGCGTCAATTCGCTGCAGATCCTCCTGCATTTCGCTACAATTTTCCATTGCTACAACCTCTCGATACAATACAGCATCATCTGCAAAAAGCCTCAGTGAACTTCCGATGTCATCCACCAGGTCATTTATGTATATTGTGAATAGCAACGGTCCTATGACACTCCGCTGCGGAACACCTGAAATCACTCTTACTTCGGAAGACTTCTCTCCATTGAGAATGACATGCTGCGTTCTGTTATCTAGGAACTCCTCAATCCAATCACACAATTGGTCTGATAGTCCATATGCTTTTACTTTGTTCATTAAACGACTGTGGGGAACTGTATCGAACGCCTTGCGGAAGTCAAGAAACACGGCATCTACCTGTGAACCCATGTCTATGGCCCTCTGAGTCTGTGTATCTTCTCTTACCCTCCATCTTTTTCAGTCATTAGTCTTCTGACTGAATAACCTCCATGTGTCTTAACAGATGCTCTATCATCCAGTGCCCTCTTCTTGTCAGTATTTTCCATGTGCTACTTTCCTCGCCGTTTGTGCAGAGAACCTCCTCATTCCTTACCTTATCAATCTACCTAATTTTCAACATTCTTCTATAGCATCAGAATTTACATACTCAGTTCCAATTTTTCCCTGGTGTGCTTCAAACGTACATTCTCAGAAATTTCTTCCTCAAATTAAGACCTATGTTTGATGCTAGTAGAATTCTCTTGGCCAGGAATGTCCTTTTTACCAATGCTAGTCAGCTTTTGATGTCCTCCTTGCTCTATCCATCTTCATTATTTTGTTGCCCAGGTAGCAGAATTCCTTAATTTAGTCTGTTTCGTGATCCACAGTTTTGATGTTAAGTCCCTCAGTGTTCTCATTACTGCTACTTCTCATTATTTTCGCGTTTCTTCGATTCTTCGTATTCTTTACTCATTAGACTGTTCATTCCAATCAACACATCCTGAAACTCTTCTTCACTTTTATTGGGATAGCAATTTGATGAGAAGTATCGGATCATTTATATCCTCTCACTGTGAATTTTAGTCCCACTTCTGAAACTTGCTCTTATTTTCGCCATTGCTTCTTCGATGTTGAGATTCAAGAACAGGGGCGAAAGGTTATATCTCTGCTTCACACCCTTTTGAATCCAAGCGCTTCAGTCTTTTTCTTCCACTCTGCCTGTTTCCTCTTTCTTGAACATATCGTACGTCACCAGTTTTGTGTCTAGCTGATCTACAATTTTCTGAGACTTTCGAACATCTGCCGCCAGTTTACATTGTCAAACGGTTTTTCCAGAGATTCTGAAGAGGAGTTGCTGAATTGTCTTGCAGGTGACTCCAGTACAAGTACTCGTTGTATAGCACGTGAAATGTGGGCTGCACATACTGGCATATCGCGAGTGCTGGCTCTGAGCACTATGGGACTTAACATCTGTGGTCATCAGTCCCCTAGAACTTAGAACTACTTAAACCTAACTAACCTAAGGACATCACACACATCCATGCCCGAGGCAGGATTCGAACCTGCGATCGTCGCAGTCTCTCGATTCCCGACTGAGCGCCTAGAACCGCTAGAGCACCGCTGCCGGCTTTGGCGAGTACTCCACGAACAATTACACCCGTATCACCCACTATGACTCCATGCAATGCTTGTCACTGATTTTGCACCAAGGGTTGCGTTGTATCAGAGGCTGCTTTAACAATGGACTGATCGGCCAGGTTTCTTCCAAATCGTGGTGTTTACTTACGAGGCCTCACGTGATCGTGATGGTATTTCGAACAGCAGGAATAGCCATGTGTGGGATGAGGAAAATTCTCACGCTGTAGCAGTTACGTCATCAAGTTGGGTTTTCTGTGAATATTTTGGCCAGCAGTGTAGGTGACAATTTCATTAGGCCATACTTTCTACCTGGCCGTCGGAATGGCCACCTGTACTTGAGGTTCGTGCAAAGAGTTCTACCTGAGTTACTGGGGAACGTACCCTTGGCTGTTAGTGAGAGGATGTGGATACAACATGACAGTGCACCGCCTAACGTCAACCATCTCAGTGCTGTATTTCCTGGTCACTATTGTATAGTCTGCGAGATGACTTGACCTGAACTCCTTGCGAAAAGTCAACTGTATATGTGACCCCATTGGATGTAGAGATGGAATTACTTGCCAGAATTGTAGCTGCCTGTGACGTGATTCCAAAAACGCTGGGAATATTTGTCAGAGTGAATCAGAATCCTATTCGCCGATGTCATGCTAGAATTCAGTTTAATGGCCGTTAGTTTCGGCACATTTTGTAACATACAGTACTAATGGTACGTTCATTGTGTCAGTGATGCATCTGAAGTTAATTGAATTAACGTAAATAAAAGCGCACACAGCAACGTGATTTTATTGAAACACACTGAATAGCCTCAGAGAACTTCACGTTCGGCTCTTCATTATGTAGTACATCCGCATCACACTTCTTTGCACATTGACTCTCTCTAATTTAGTCTCTTAAATTTTAGCCTACTCATCACTGTTACTAAATTGTGATCTGAAGCTATATCTTCTCCTGTGTAAACGTTATAATCCAGCATCTGATTTCGGAACTCTGCCTGACCCTCATGTAATCTAACTGATGTGTACCTCCTTCTGTTGCGATTCTTGAACTGAGTATTCGCTATTACTAACTGATATTTCTTGCTTAAATCGATTAGTCTTTCTCTTTTCTCGTTCCTACTACGAAGCCCACATTCTTCCGTAACCATTTCTTCCAACTCCTCCCCTACAACCTCATTCAAATTCACCGTGCTAGGTTTTCATCTCCCCTTATATACTGATTTAACCGCTCAGTATCATCATATACATTCTCCATCTCTGCTTGTGATGTCGGCTTGTATACCTGGACTATTCTTGTCAGTGCTCCCTATCTGTCGCTATTGATGAGAACAACTCTATCACTGAACTATCCACAATAAATCACTCTCTACCCTACCTTCCTATTTCATAACTAATGGCACTCCCAGTATATCATTACCTGCTGCTGTTGATTTTTCGCTTACTAGTACCACCAGAAATTCTTCTTTCCCTTTCAATTCATTGATCCCCACTGTATCTAGAATGAGTGTCTGAATTTCCCTCTTCTGATTTTCTAGCTTCCTAACACGTTCAAATTTGTCAGGTTCCACGTACTACTAGTAGTACACTGTCTTTTTTTTGTCATTCAGTTGTTTCCTCATGGTCAGCTTTCCCTTCGCAGTTCCCTGCTGAAAATTCGAATGGCGGACTAGTCTGGAATCTTTTCACAATGCAAGATGGACAGAGAGGGATACACTCCTGGAAATTGAAATAAGAACACCGTGAACTCATTGTCCCAGGAAGAGGAAACTTTATTGACACATTCCTGGGGTCAGATACATCACATGATCACACTGACAGAACCACAGGCACATAGACACAGGCAACAGAGCATGCACAATGTCGGCACTAGTACAGTGTATATCGACCTTTCGCAGCAATGCATGCTGCTATTCTCCCATGGAGACGATCGTAGAGTTGCTGGATGTAGTCCTGTGGAACGGCTTGCCATGCCATTTCCACCTGGCGCCTCAGTTGGACCAGCGTTCGTGCTGGACGTGCAGACCGCGTGACACGACGCTTCATCCAGTCCCAAACATGCTCAATGGGGGACAGATCCGGAGATCTTGCTGGCCAGGGTAGTTGACTTACACCTTCTAGAGCACGTTGGGTGGCACGGGATACATGCGGACGTGCATTGTCCTGTAGGAACTGCAAGTTCCCTTGCCGGTCTAGGAATGGTAGAACTATGGGTTCGATGACGGTTTGGATGTACCGTGCACTATTCAGTGTCCCCTCGACGATCACCAGAGGTGTACGGCCAGTGTAGGAGATCGCTCCCCACACCATGATGCCGGGTGTTGGCCCTGTGTGCCTCGGTCGTATGCAGTCCTGATTGTGGCGCTCACCTGCACGGCGCCAAACACGCATACGACCATTATTGGCACCAAGGCAGAAGCGACTCTCATCGCTGAAGACGACATTTCGTCCCTCCATTCACGCCTGTCGCGACACCACTGGAGGCGGGCTGCACGATGTTGGGGCGTGAGCGGAAGACGGCCTAACGGTGTGTGGGACCGTAGCCCAGCTTCATGGAGACGGTTGCCAATGGTCCTCGCCGATACTCCAGGAGCAACAGTGTCCCTAATTTGCTGGGAAGTGGCGGTGCGGTCCCCCACGGCACTGTGTAGGATCCTACAGTCTTGGCGTGCATCCGTGCGTCGCTGCGGTCCGGTCCCAGGTCGACGGGCACGTGCACCTTCCGCTGATCACTAGCGACATATCGATGTACTGTGGAGACCTCACGCCCCACGTGTTGAGCAATTCGGCGGTACGTCCACAAGGCCTCCCCCATGCCCACTATACGCCCTCGCTCAAAGTCCGTCAACTGCACATACGGTTCACGTCCACGCTGTCGCGGCATGCTACCAGTGTTAAAGACTGCGATGGAGCTCCGTATGGCACGGCAAACTGGCTGACACTGACGGCGGCGGTGCACAAATGCTGCGCAGCTAGCGCCATTCGACGGCCAACACCGCGGTTCCTGGTGTGTCCGCTGTGCCGTGCGTGTGATCATTGTTTGTACAGCCCTCTCGCAGTGTCCGGAGCAAGTATGGTGGGTCTGACACACCGGTATCAATGTGTTCTTTTTTCCATTTCCACGACTGTAAATAGGTGATGAACTAATAGAATTGGAATTAATACATACCCCGTGGTACGCCACGTGCTTAGCTAGTACATACGGATTTCTGTAGTAACGTACTTGTGGAATGAGTCTAGGTGAAGCAGATGCTGGAACCCGGCACCGCTGCTCGTGGACAGGTCCTAATGAACGTGGTTTGCTATTGCCTACCTCTGAACCGTTATGAAGTGTTAAGTGTGTATAAGCACTGAGTAGGTGACTGTGATGAGTGCCTGAGCGGTGCAGTGGCGGGTTTTTGTTGTTATGAATGAACGGAAGCGAGAAGTTGAAACACTGGTGGCAGCACATAGCTTACTACTCTCAAAAAGCACCAAGGGGCACACCGAACTTAATTATACTGCAGTAGAAGTTAATGTCTCTAAAGGCATTCTCGAGTGCTCTTTAGGTTAGAGACATCTCTACAAGAATTTTGAAACACTGTATTCTGGTTGCATACAGATCTTGACTTCTCCTTTCAGTCAAGGCTTTGACCTGACCAGAACACGCTATCTGTGTGGATGTCACGGTTAACTTAATTGTTGTTCCCTCCTTCAGATCTGTCAATATAACCGGAGTCACAAACGCTGGCAGTCGACGCATCTGATGGTCGTGCGTTAGCGTTCTCGCTTCCCACGCCGAGGTTCCCCCGTTCGATTCCCGGCGGGGTCAGGGATTTTCTCTGCCTCGTGATGGCTGGGTGTTGTGTGATGTCCTTAGGCTAGTTAGGTTTAAGTAGTTCTAAGTTCTAGGGGACTGATGACCATAGCTATTATGTCCCATAGTGATCAGAGCCATTTGAACCATTTTTTGGTGGCGGTCGAGCTTAGGCTTGTTCTGCACACCTACATCACACGCTCAGTACTGTCCTGAACGTTCTGCTGTGGTTGTGGTTGTTTTTGTTGTTGTTGTTGTCGTGGTCTTCAGTCCAGAGACTGGTTTGATGCAGCTCTGCATGCTACTCTATCCTGTGCAAGCTTCTTCATCTCCCAGTAGCTACTGCAACCTAGATCGTTCTGAATCTGTTTAGTGTAAATTTTTCTAACCTACCTACCCAATTAAGGGATCTGACATTCCACTCTCCGTTCCGTAGAACCCCGTTTTCTTTCTCCTGATAACGACGTCCTGCTGAGTAGTCCCGGCCCGGAGACCCGAATGGGGGACCATATTACCTCCGGAATATTTTACCCAAGAGGACCCCATCATCATTTAACCATACAATAAAGCTGCATGCCCTCGGGAAAAATTATGGCCCTAGTTTTCCCTTGATTTCAGCCGTTCGCAGTGCCAGCACAGCAAGGCCGTTTTGGTTAGATCAGTCAATCATCCTGACTGTTGCTCCTGCAACTACTGAAAAGGCTGCTGTCCCTCTTCAGGGACCACACGTTCGTCTGGCCTCTCAACAGATATCTCTCCGTTGTGGTTGCACCTACGGTACGGATATCTGTATCGCTGAGGCAATGCAAAAGTTGTTTGCCATCGTAGCTAGTTATTTGATGAATTTTTATCCCATTTGTTGCGAGTTCTCATGGATGATGGCGGTGGTGAGCCAAAAATACTACTCGAGCAAGAGACACGTAATTTTAGGGACACAAGGTTTCATCAGGCGCAAAACGGGTATATGCGCGAACCGCAGTTGCTACTTGGAGCCGGCAAAAATGCAGTCCCCGTCCTTGTTTCGACCCGCGCAAACCGCCATCGTTCATGGATCGGACTACAAAAATACCTAGCGGAGTTTCACCTGGGGCATAGTCTAGCGAGAACTATCCCCCTGTTGTCAGGTCTGCTGTCGTACATCTGCAACAAGCTGAGGGTTTGTGACTGAGGGTAGTTCCGGTACCGTACGTCCGTCAAGTCTCTCCACAGTGGCGAGCCTCTCGTGTCCCACCTTGCGTGACGTGTAAGGTTGGCAGCACATTCCTGTCCCACTTGAACGTGTCCCATGGACCTGCAGCGTTAGTGTGGGGCTAGTAGTACTGCGTGTGCGTTACTGCTGTTAGTTACTGTCCGGCTCTGGTCTAAGCCGAGTATAATGATAATGCTCACTGTTGCAGAGAGAGAGAGTTTTTTTATGGAAGAGATGTTCCGTGCAGGAGGAAACATAGCTGAGTGTGTGAGGCAGCAATTTAGATTGCATTTTCCTGTTTCGAGGTGTCCACGTCGTGGTACTGTACGTGATTTCATTCGCAAATACCAGACAACAGGTTCAGCTATTTATGCTCCACGAACTGGTGGGCCCGTAACTTCAATGGAACGGAAGCTTGACGTCACCATGTTGCGAAATTCAACGAAATCAGCGAGGAGATTATCGTACGAGGTTAAGCTCTCTCATACGACAGCCATAAAGCTGTAACGACAGAAATGGGCGTGTGATGCATAAAATTATTGCTGTGCAACAGTTACATTGCATGGTTGCAGCGACTTGTTAACCGACATGGAGTTGGAGTTTTAGAACGAACGTTTTTATTGGTGAGGATTGATTTCATGAATCTGGTTACATTAACTCTCAAAATTCACGAATTTGGCCGTCAGAAAAACCATTGCCATAAAGCGAGCGCCAATTATAGGGTCGATCTACACTGATGGCCATTAAAATTGCTACATCAATCAGAAATGCAGATAATAAACGGGTATTCATTGGACAAATATATTATACTAGAACTCGCATATGATTACATTGTCACGCAATTTGGGTGCATAGATCCTGAGAAATCATTACCTAGAACAGCCACCTCTGGCCGTAATAACGGCCCTGATACGCCTGGATATTGAGTCACACAGAGCGTGGATAGCTTGAACAAGTACAGCTGCCCATGCAGTTTCAAAACGGTACCACAGTTCATCAAGAGTAGTGACTGGCATACTATGACGAGCCAGTTGCTCGGCCACCATTGACCAGAGGATTTCAATTGGTGAAAGAGCTGGACAATGTGCTGGCCAGGGCAGCGGTCGAACATTTTCTGTATCCAAAAGGCCCGTACAGGACCTGCAACATGCGGCCGTGCATTATCCTACTGGAATGTAGGATTTCGCAGGGATCGAATGAAGGATAGAACCACGGGTCATAACACATCTGAAATGTAACGTCCACTGTTCAAAGTGCCGTCAATGCGAACAAGAGGTGACCGAGACGTGTAACCAGTGGCACCCCATACCATCACGCCGGGTGAGACGCCAGTATGGCGTCGACGAATACACGCTTCATTGTGCGTCCACCATGATGTCGTCAAACACGGATGCGACCATCATGTTGCTGTAAACAAAACCTGGATTCATCCGCAAAAATGACGTTTTGCCATTCATGCACCCAGGTTCGTCGTTGACTACACCATCGCAGGCGCTCCTGTCTGTGATGCAGCGTCAAGTGTAACCGCAACCATGGTTTCCGAGTTGATAGTCCATGCTGCTCCAAACCTCGTCGAACTGTTCTGCAGATAGTTGTTGTCTTGCAAACGTCCCCATCTTTTGACTCGGGAATCGAGACGTGGCTGCACGATCGGTTATAGCCATGCGGATAAGATGTTTGTCTTCTCGAATGCTTGGGATACGAGACCGTCGGGATCCATCACGGCGTTCCGTATTACCCTCCTGAACCCACCGATCCCATATTCTGCTAACAGTATTGGATATCGACCAACGCTAGCAGCAATGTCGCGATACCAAAAACCACTATCGCGATAGGCTACAATCCGACCTTTATCAAAGTCGGAAGCTTGATGGTACGCATTTTTCCTCCTTACACGAGGCATCACAACGTTTAACCAGGCAACGCCGGTCAACTGCTGTTTGTATATGAGAAATCGGCTGGCAACTTTCCTCATGTCAGCACGTTGTAGGTGTCGCCACCGGCGCCAACCTTGTGTGAATGCACTGAGAAGGTAATCATTTGCATATCACAGCATCTTCTTCCTGGCGGTTAAATTTCGCGTCTGTAGCACGTTATCTTCGTGGTGTAGCAATTTTAATGGCCAGTATTGTATGTCGATACCACCGTCACTTCCGATTTCTATGGTTCCCAGATAATTTATGCGTTTATTACCCTACTGAATCAAAATAGGATCAGTCACTCATTATTCCAACAAGAGAACGGTACTGCTCGTACGATACACCATTCCCTACTACTTTCAGATGAAATCTTCGGCGAAAGAGTAATTATGAAAGATCTGTGGCCCCCGGCTCAACGGATCTGCCTCCACTGGGTTACTTCCTTTGGAGTGCGGCTAAAACATTTGTGTACGAAAATAACCTAAAGACAATAGATGAACTGGTGAAACACAAATGTAAACATGTTTTCTATACCTTCACGAAGGAGGAAAAAATTTCTTGCACCTGCCGTGATGTAGGCGAATACAGTATATCTTATTGTAGTCAATATAATTAATTCATTGTTTTAATTGTAATAATTTTGAATCCCATGTCCCAACATAACTGCAACCACTAGCAGTGAACTCCGGCCCCTATCTTCTACAGTGACGTGAATGGGCTGCCATCCTTCCGCACTCCGCCAAGGCGACTCATTCGGAGCTAGCCGCTGTAGTGTTAACTGATACCCTCTCAACTTTTCCATTCGCGAGTTTCAGGCGGGAAGAATGATTGTCGATAAGCCTCGATATGAGCTCTAAGTTCTCTAATTTTATTGCTGTAGTCGTTTCACGAGACATATGTGGGAGGAAGTAATGTGTTGCCCGACTCTCCCCGGAAAGCAAACTCTCGAAATTTCAATAGTGATCCTCCCGTTGATGCACATCGCCTTTCTTGTAGAATCTGGCGCTGGAGTTTGTTGAGCATCTCTGTAACGGTCTCGTGTCGACTAAACGATCCCGTGACGAAAGGCGGCGCTCTATCAGTCAGTAGGACGGGTAATAGCGCCAGATCGATTAACTCTACTTAAGACTCAGTCGAACAAGTGCCCTGTAAGCAACTACTTTAGTGGTTGAATTACTTTTTCTTGAGACTCTTGCTACACCGCCGCGCCAAAGAAACTGGTATGGGCATGTGTATTCAAAAATACACTCCTGGAAATTGAAATAAGAACACCGTGAATTCATTGTCCCAGGAAGGGGAAACTTTATTGACACATCCCTGGGGTCAGATACATCACATGATCACACTGACAGAACCACAGGCACATAGACACAGGCAACAGAGCATGCACAATGACGGCAATAGTACAGTGTATATCCACCTTTCGCAGCAATGCAGGCTGCTATTCTCCCATGGAGACGATCGTAGAGATGCTGGATGTAGTCCTGTGGAACGGCTTGCCATGCCATTTCCACCTGGGGCCTCAGATGGACCAGCGTTCGTGCTGGACGTGCAGACTACGTGAGACGACGCTTCATCCAGTCCCAAACATGCTCAATGGGGGGACAGATCCGGAGATCTTGCTGGCCAGGGTAGTTGACTTACACCTTCTAGAGCACGTTGGGTGGCACGGGATACATGCGGATGTGCATTGTCCTGTTCGAACAGCAAGTTCTCTTGCCGGTCTAGGAATGGTAGAACTATGGGTTCGATGACGGTTTCGATGTACCGTGCACTATTCAGTGTCCCCTCGACGATCACCAGAGGTGTACGGCCAGTGTAGGAGATCGCTCCCCACACCATGATGCCGGGTGTTGGCCCTGTATGCCTCGATCGTATGCAGTCCTGATTGTGGCGCTCACCTGCACGGCGCCAAACACGCATACGACCATCATTGGCACCAAGGCAGAAGCGACGACACGTCTCCATTCGTCCCTCCATTCACGCCTGTCGCGACACCACTGGAGGCGGGCTGCGCGATGTTGGGGCGTGAGCGGAAGACGGCCTAACGGTGTGTGGGACCGTAGCCCAGCTTCATGGAGACGGTTGCGAATGGTCCTCGCCGATACCCAGGAGCAACAGTGTCCCTAATTTGCTGGGAAGTGGCGGTGCGGTCCCCTACGGCATTGCGTAGGATCCTACGGTCTTGGCGTGCATTCGTGCGTCGCTGCGGTCCGGTCCCAGGTCGACGGGCACGTGCACCTTCCGCCGACCACTGGCGACAACATCGATGTACTGTGGAGACCTCACGCCCCACGTGTTGAGCAATTCGGCGGTACATCCACCCGGCCTCCCGCATGCCCACTATACGCCCTCGCTCAAAGTCCGTCAACTGCACATACGGTTCACGTCCACGCTGTCGCGGCAGGCTACCAGTGTTAAAGACTGCGATGGAGCTCCGTATGCCACGGCAAACTGGCTGACACTGACGGCGGCGGTGCACAAATGCTGCGCAGCTAGCGCCATTCGACGGCCAACACCGCGGTTCCTGGTGTGTCCGCTGTGCCGTGCGTGTGATCATTGCTTGTACAGTCCTCTCGCAGTGTCCGGAGCAAGTATGGTGGGTCTGACACACCGGTGTCAATGTGTTCTTTTTTCCATTTCCAGGAGTGTAGTTCAAATGGCTTTGGCTCTATGGGACTTAACATCTGTGGTCATCAGTCCCCTAGAACTTAGAACTACTTAAACCTAACTAACCTAAGGACATCACACACATCCATGCCCGAGGCAGGATTCGAACCTCGAACCTGTGACCATAGCGGTCGCGCGGTTCCAGACTGAAGCGCCTAGAACAACTCGGCCACACCAGCCGGCCCAAATGTGTATTCAAATACAGAGATAAAGAGGCCCAACACGGAGCTGCAATCGCCAATGCCTGTATGAGGCAACAGGTGTCCGGTGCAGTTTGTAGATCGGTTACTGCTGCTAGAATGGCAGATTTTAAAAATTTAAGTGAGTTGAACGTGATGTTATAGTGGGCTCACGAGCGATGGGACACAGCATCTCCGAGGTAGCGACGAAGTGGGGATTTTCTCGTACGACCATTTAACGAGTGTACCGTGAATATCAGGAATCCGGTAAAACATCAAATCTCCGACATCGCTGCGGCCAGTAAAGGATCCGGCAGGAACGGGACCGCTGATGACTGAAGAGAACCTTCAACGTGACAGAAGTGCAACATTTCTGCAGATTTCAATGCTGGGCCATCAACAAGTGTCAGCGTGCGAACAATTCAAAGAAACATAATAGCTTTGGACTTTCAGAGACGAAGGCTCACTCTTGTACACGTTATGACTCCACGACACAAATCTTTGCTCCTCGCCTGGGCCCGTCAACACCGATATTGCTCTGTTGATGACTGGAAACTTTATCTGGTCGGACGAGTCTCGTTTCAAATGTGTACGGGTATGGGTACAATCTCATGAATCCATGGAACCTGCAAGTCAGCAGGGGACGGTTCAAGCAGCTGGAGGCTCTGTAATAGTGTGTAAAATGTGCGGTTGACGCGATACGGGACCTCTGATACGTCTAGATACCAATCTGACGTGTGACACCTACGTAAGCATCCTGGCTGATGACCTGCATCCATTCATGTTCATTGTGCTTTCCGACGGACTTGGGATACTTAGCAGGTCAATGCGACACTCTATACGTCCAGAATTGTTACAGAGTGGCTCCAGGAACATTCTTCTGAGTTTAAACACTTCCGCTGGCCAGCAAACTCCCCAGACCTGAAAATTATTGAGCATATCTGGGATGCCTTGCTATGTGCTGTTCAGAAGAGATCTCCACCACCTCGTACTCTTGCGGGTTTCTGGACAGCCTTGCTGGCTTCATGTTGTTAGTTCCCTCCAGCACTACTTCAGACATTAGTAGAGTCCATGCCACGTTGTGTGGCGGCGCTTCCGCATGCTCGCGGGGGTCCTACACGATATTAAGCAGGTGTACCAATCTCTTTGGCTCTTCAGTGTATGAATCTGTCTAGAATCTGCTTTCCCTATTATTTTTATGGGGTTATTACACTTAAGCTCGCTCCAGCTAGATACTCCTAGATATTTTACGATGGTTGCTATTTCTAACAGTCTGTCATCATTACTGTTGTTGTACAATACTGGATTTCTTCTCCTGTGTATGTGTAACATGTTACATTTATTTACGTTCAGGGTGTACTGCCATCCCTTGCAGCATTCATGAGTTCTCTGCAGGTCCTTCAGCAACTCGTTACTGTCTTCTGGTAGCACTGTCTTATCATAGACAACCGCATCACCTGCGGACAGCCATAAAGAGCAAATGATACACTCCACTAGATAATTTATAGGCAATGTAAACAGTAGCGGTCGTATCACACTTTCTTGAGGTACCCCCGAAATTACTTTTAGAACTGCAAATCTTGTTCCATGAAGAGCGACTTGTTGAGTTATATGTGCATGGAAGTCTTGAATGTTGTCACAAATCTGGTCTGACACTGGTTAAGCTTGTATTTTTCCACTAAACTCCAGTGCGGACCAGCATCAAATGCCTTCCTAAAGCCGACGAACACGGCATTAACCTTAGTACCCACGTCTACAGCGCTGTGGATCTCATGGGGGAAAAGAACAAGCTGAATTTCGCAAGAAATATTACATATTTTAAAGTGAAAACCACAGGTGTTTCCCTCACTTCCACAATTGTCCAGGAAGGGAGACATTTACACCGATCTTATATTATTTAGATTGGCCGGGATGTCTTTTGTTTTTCCAACCAAAGCATTTGTTATGCATCATTATAAAAAATTTGTTCCTGCCTCAGGTGGTTACCTACAGCAACTGCAAAAAATTGTCTATTACATTTCCCTAAGTGATTGGTGCTTGGTTCTTTATAGTCAATGCTCATTCTGTTACCATAGTCAGGAATGATCCTAGGGTCAAGTTTGTTTCCAAGAATCATTTCACATAAACTTTCATTTAACACTTTAAACTCCTTCAGATTCATCGCATGATTTCCTCTTATCGCTTCCTTTTCCTCGACAATCGATGAATATTTGATCTCCTTTTCCGAGCAATAGCAGAGGGCTATGAAAACGAATCCCATTCATTTTTGCAAAGAGATTAACTCTCTGTCTATCTCACTGACTTTAGTTTATCAACGCTTTTCTGTACTAATCGAGAAGTTCTGTGTTGGTGGTGATAAATATTGACGATATCGCATAAAATGACGGAAATGTATTATTTGACCAAAAACAACTACATGAGAATTTTATGTTGCACAGTTTCCCTAATAATGATTGTAGCAGCAGTCTAACGTAACCACTATGTGAATATGCTGGGCAGAGGGGAGGGGGAGAGGACGTGTTGCATCATAGATAACCTCACCTTTATATGATGTACTGAAAGCAGAAAATTATACCGAGAAATTGGAAAACGCCAAAGTGATATCATAATAGAAAAGAGGCGGAGAAAACTGATCCTAATAACCACTGATTTATAAGTTCGATGATTCTTGGAAGATGTATGCTAGAATGAAATGAAATGTGGTGTGGCGAGGCGAGAGCCTATCGACGGGTAGACCTCATCGCCTGGTGCAAGTCTTTTGAGGTGACGCCTGTTCGGCGACTGGCGCGTCGATAAGGGTGAAACGATGATGATGAAGGCGACACCCACTCCCTGAGCGTAGAAAATCTCCAACCCAGCCGGAAATCGAACCCGGGACCCTCGGCATGATAAGCGAGCCCCCTGTTTACTCATCTACGGTCGTGGACTATGCCAGAACTATAATAGTTAAGAAAATACCTTTAACATAAACTTTTAGGTCCGCTGCTGATGCAATATTTGTTTCGAAACGACACGCGAATACAACGAAGAAATACATTTAGGTTTCAGAGACTTAGGAACAGTGTAATCAGAAAAAAAACCTACGGAATATAACAAATAGACAATAGCACTTACACATTATATTATCAGCACAAAAGATTCATAATACCACTAAACTCAATTATGAACTGATATACCTTTTATCACCTACATTATTCAGTATCAGCATCGATAATTCTGTACACAGAGTAAATTTTATAATTCACGGAAGTGTTCAACTGAATGTTCCAGCTCTACTGAAACTGGTTATCTATTAATAACCTCACCTTCCTGCTTCTAAAACAGACTGTCATTTATCAAAAGCGAAACATGACTAAAGAAAAATTGCAATGAATAAAAAATGTAACTACCATCTCACAAAATTAAAGCAAAGGCATCTAGACAAAAAGCCAATGCTAAATAAAACTCTTATTAATAATATAACATTACCCAAGTAAATCATATTAATTATCTCGGTAATGACTTGTGTTTATGTTGACAGCGCATAAATATAGTGAACAAATTTACAGTAGAATGCTACATAAAATATAAATGTGACAAGAAGCTTTCATAAAATTTTATCTTATAGTTGTTTCTGCTGACACTGCTATTTTGAAGTGAATCTTTTTAAGAAAAAAGAAAGAAGTAGGCACAGAGCAGAAATTAAATTTTTAAGAGGTACAAACGTATATGAATGACGGACAGAATCAGAAATGAGGACATTAAGAAAGAACTTCAGAAAGGTATCTTATAAGGACAATAAAAAAAACATAAGATGGAATGTACACCTGTAGAATGTAGTATTTTCATCTTCAGTATGAAGATTGGCTTGAAGCAGCTCTCCTCGCTAGTTTATCTTCAGTAAGCCTCTTAATCCCTGCACAACTACTGCTACCGCCGTCTATTTCAACCTGAATACTGTATCCAGACAATTGTGTCGCTATCCAACTTTTACCCCCCTTCCAGACATTTTCCTCCAGTTCCAAACTTGTTACGGTGTAAAGCCATTCGGGAACGTTAGAGCAGAGAGGGCCGTGAAGAAGGCGTCAGCCGACCCCTCTCTGGTCGCGGTCCAGTTCTACAGAAGCGTCAATACCAGCGACCTCGATAAAAGCATCCATTACATTACTTTACTTGTATTAGAATCGTTATACTGAATGACACTGATCATATTGCATGACGTCCTTTGCTTGCGACACATCTATGTTTTTCTCAAAGTTAAGTATTGTCATTTATTTTCTGTAATAAAATTCATAAATACGATTTGCTTGATTTGTTGTCTAGCGACCCGAGAAAGAAGGTTTCCTAGACACCCCATATTTGACGAGTATGCAGGTTACAACAAAACTGACGATTATTTGGTGTCTCAGGATATTTCCTATCAGTTGAGCGCCATCTATATTCGAGTTGTGCCGTAAATTATTTTGTTTTTCTCCAATTTGACACTGAATCATCCCATTAATTGTTTGGTCCTCGTACCATATCTTCATCGTTTTTTTGCAGCAGCACATTTTAAATAATTCTGTTGTCTTCTTCTCTGAGCTGTTTATCGTCCATATTTAACTTCCATATAAGGCTACACGGCAAGGAAAAAAAAAAAAAAAAAGATGGGACCTAAACCTTAAAATTATATTAGCCGTTAACAGATATCTATCTTTCAGAAATCCTATTCTTGTTATTGCCAGTGTGTGGCTATAACCACTTATTTTCGGGCATAAACTATTCTACTACTTTGTCTTCATTTCCGTCTCTAATTCCCTGCACACTGCTTGATTTAATTAGATTACAGTCGATCACCCGTGTTTTACTTTTGTTAACTTTCTTCTTACAACCTCTCTTCAAGACAATATCCATTTTTTTAGTTATCTTCCAAATTGTCTACCATCTTCAAATAATAACCATGTTATCGGCAAACCTTGAAGTTTTTATTTCTTCTTCCTTAACTTTAACACACCTCCCAAATTTCTTCTTCGTTTCCTTTACTACTTTCAAAATATCGACCTACAAAGACAGCAGAAACCCTTATAAATTTCCAGAGTGGTACATCATTCCAAGTACAACGAAGAAAAAAAAGAGGTTCCTATAAGAGCCTGAAACGGGAAGTAAAGAAATGTAACGTTGTATCCAAAGGCAAAGTTTGTCACTCCACAGATTGGAGCATAGGCTGTTGTCAACGGCCATGGTCGCAGTACGAAGAAAATATTTAAGAATAACAAGACACTATCACGCACGAAGTAATGCGTTATGTGTGGTACTTGGGTTGTTTGCCTGTGATTTTACTCGCACAAGTGTCCAATTGCAGAAGGCCGCAGCTTGAGCACCAGCTGGTGCCTGTAATAGACGGTGAACCCGGCCAGCGGCTTCCTGGTGGCTGCTTAATAGCACTCGCAAATGGCCGGCCCTCTTTCCTCCAGTGTCAATGCTAACTAACAACCAGCACCTGCGGCTGCCGGTGCAGGGCGCGATAATTGGCTTGTAATTGCGTGTACGCCTTGCCGTGATGGCTATCGCGAGCACATGCCCAGGGCATGGGAACTGCTGTTCACCAATCTCCTTAACAGCGTACGGAGTGGAGTGCTGTGTTCTGCTCACCGCTACAGTGGAAGATGAGATAGCCCTTCCCGTAAAAATTGGAAAACGATGTGGAGAGCGTGCATGAGCACCGAAGAGGTACGAGTTCGCCGAACATAAACAAAGAACGGCTGGCACTAGGGAAGGGAATACGGATGAGAAAGCGAATAGACCACTAACGAAAAGTACAGTCTGCGTGTGTATGCTACATGCGGTGACTATTTTTCTGTTTCTCAGTTCAAACAACTTCCGGCTCGTTAAAGATATACCGAGTGATCAAAAAGTCAGTATAAATTTGAAAACTTAATAAACCACGGAATAATGTAGATGGAGAGGTAAAAATTGACACACATTCTTGGAGTGACATGGGGTTTTATTAGAACAAAAAAAAAACGAAGTTCACAAAATGTCCGACAGATGGCGCTGGACAGCAAAACTACTACCATGACGGGTGAGCAGTACCCCGACATGTTACAGAATCGCATCATCCCCAGCCTGGCTGATAAACACCTGCTGGAACCCACGATGTTTATGCAGGATGGCGCTCCACCCCACATTGCTAGACGCGTGAAAGATCTCTTGTGCGCGTCGTTTGGTGATGATCGTGTGCTCAGCCGCCACTTTCGTCATGCTTGGCCTCCGAGGTCCCCAGACCTCAGTCCGTGCGATTATTGGCTTTGGGTTTACTTGAAGTCGCAACTGCATCGTGATCGACCGACATCTCTAGGGTTGCTGAAAGACAACATCTGACTCCAAAGCCTCACCATAACTCCGGACATGCTTTACAGTGCTGTTCACAACATTACTCCTCGACTACAGCTATTGTTGAGGAATGGTGGTGTACATATTGAGCATTTCCTGTAAAGAACATCATCTTTGCTTTGTCTTACTTTGTTATGCTAATTATTGCTATACTAATCCGATGAAGCGCCATCTGTCGGACATGTTTTGAACTTTTATATTTTTGGTTCTAAAAAAAATTCCATGTCATTCCAAGCATGTGTTTCAATTTTTACCTCTCTATCTACATTATTCCGTGATTTATTGAATTTTCAAATTTATACTGACTTTTTTTATCACCCAGTATATTTGCAATGAATTCTTATGTAAGCAAATAGCGATTAGGTGCTCCTGAAACAAATGGCTTGGGAAATTTTGTACTGGATCTACGGCAGCAACAGAGACATAAAAATCAGATAATGTAAGAAATATGGAGGTTCTCTGCGGAATCGGAGAAGAAAGGAACATACGGTAAACATAGACAAGATGAAGGGACAGAATGACATGATGTGTGTTAAGACACCTGTGAATAACCTCCATCGTACCAGAGGGACCTGTATAGAATAAAAACTCAGGAGGAAGACAGAAGACAGATATTGGAATACATTCAACAAGTGAATCGGTAATTGTGAAGACAACACATATCCGATTTTTGGCAAAAATTAGATATATGCAGAGAAGCCTGCAAGATACTTAGATGCAGCATCTAGGCAAAAATCACACTTATCCTACACATATTAATGCTTTTACAGGCATACAGTTTATCGTGTTCTTTGCAGTAACAACATGAGTCTAGGACTTACGTAATTATTGCAATAAATGGCAGATGGCAGCATCAAACGAACATACTCGGATCTTGTTTCATGTAGCGAATAGAATGCATGCCAGATGGCAGCACATCTGTCGCCTGTGATCTTGTTACCTGTGTGCATTGTTGTAGCAGCTGCGTATACATTGTCGTTTACTTTTGTTTATAGAACAGGTTTTTTGGATTATTTATGCACAATGTCGAAGAAGAGAGTTGTGCAACCGGAACTATATAAAAGAAATGTCGTAAAAGCTGCCAGACCGAAGGAAATTGGTTACGTGAATCACAGTGGAAAAGAAATTAATGCTGTGAAAATAGGACCTGACAGTGGGTAAGTTCAAAGGCTATGTGAATTAATCTCTTGTCTGTGTATTTCTTACTTCTTAGAGGTTCTCATCTGTTCTAAGTTTTATGGTACGTAAATATCATATGGATAATTTATCAATAAAAAATAATTGATTTTTCGTAAATAATTTTTTTTACTCTTTTACATTTACTGACATTGGTGTTCGTGTATTAATATGTTTGAGATGTAAGAAACTGTTTTTCAAGAGAGTCTCTGAACATGAACAGATAGATATATTCACTAAATTTCATGATTTTGAGAATAAGATCACACAAGATGGTTACCTTGCGGGGCTGATCGAAAAAGAAGACGTGGTACGCAGAAGACCCCGGAAAACTAATGGCCAGAATAAAGCAAGAGCACTAAATTATCGATATCACGTGGTAACTGGAGATGCTGGGCGGCTCGAAGTGTGCACCAAGGCATTTTGTAGCCTTTTTGGCATTACAAATGAACGTGTGCGATGAATTTGTCACTGTGTGAAAAATAATGTTCGCCCGTGTGACAGTAGAGGATGTACTGCTTCAACCAATGCAACACCACAGGAAGTCCTATCGATAATTGAAGAGCATATTAAAACATTCCATGCGAAAATCTCACATTATTCAAGCAAATAAATGTATTACTTAAATCCTGAATTATCGGTAAAAAGTATGTACGAACTGTTCGTGAAGTTATATCCTCACACCAGAGTGTCATATGGAATTTATTTAAGGGTTTTCAGTGAGCGTTTTAACTTACGCTTTGGGTGGCCGCAAATCGATACTTGCTGCTCTTGTGAGTCACTTCCAGTGAAGATTAAGAGTCCATCATTGAACGATACTGCAAAGGTAGTGGCTGTAGCGGAACTCACGGTACATAAAAGAAGAAGCAAAAAATTCTATTTAATGATGGATGCTGTTAAGGAGAAGTGTGAAGAAAATGAGCATGTGGTAGCATTTCGATTATATGCAAAACCTGTAGTTGCCTAAGCTCCCAGTGCAGGAAGCTTATTATTTACGGCAAATGAACGTTACTGCATCCTGTATTACGGACCTAAAGAGCAACAAATCCAAGGTGAATCTGTACCACGAAGGTAATGCCCACAAAGTACTTAACCAAGTATACTCGTTTTTGGTTGATTACATCAACACAGAGGTACCCGATAGTGTTACTGAATTACACGTGTTCTGGGATGGGTGCCCTGCGCAAAATAAGAACAACACAGTGGTTAGGGTAATGAACTGCCTTGTAAGTTCTGGCAGATTCAAAGATGCATTCCAGAATTTTCCTGTGGGTGGCCGTTCATTTTTACCATGTGATCGTACATTTGCTTCCATAAAGCGGGTGATAAGCAGAAAAGAGTATGAGTATGTTCAATGTATGGTGACATCATAAAAAAATATTGATGTAAAGCTTATTACCATGGAAGAGATTTTGGGTTACACAAAATGGTGGCCCAAATTTTATAAGCGATCCTGTTTGTCTGACGACATTTATGAGACGAATGTGGACAAAAGCAGTAAAGTGAAATTCACAGTGTCCTCATTTATAAGCTTCCATCACAGTGAAATGTTTCCATGTCAAGTTGACTGTTACTATCATATTGATCGTCTTGTAAAACACCGCTTTTCATTGCGACTTTCATTACAGACAGAACCAAAGTTGCCTGCAGAAATTGCATAGAATAACAAAGTTGCAATCAGTGTCAAAAAACTGAAAGATTTGGGACAATTAATGCAATATATTCCTGATGAGCACAAAGCCTTTTAGTTGGAATTGACTGAGTGGCCTTCTGTGAACACTCCTGAAGATGATTCATAATAAATGTTTGGTGTAAAATAACCTGTATAGGGTATTGTTAATCCTTCATTGTACTGTTAGGTGAAATAAGAGATTTAATTCCTAATGTCATGATTTTCACAGTCATATCTTTAGTCTTTCCATAGAGTGTGTGCATACATTAACAATATTTTTCAATTTATCTGTAAAACTATATTAGACAGTGTACAAGTAATATTGTATATTAAATTTATACAATAAAGTAATTTTTGATAACATAAACAAATGTTGATGTTAAAATGTCAGTCCAAAATGTTCATCCTGTTATTGCAACATAAGTCAGTACAGTTAAAAAAATCGTTCATCCAAAGTTATTACATTTAAAATACTTTGTTTTATTGTTAAAGCTTACCTAACGTACACACTCAATACTAAAATTAATAGATTTATCCCACTGTACATTATTTAGACTGTATACAGTTTTTTGCTTCTCCTAAAAAAATTACTTTTTTAGACCAATGTTGTTTTTAAAATTACTGATTCAAATAAATAAGGTCATAGTATGCAAATGCTAGTGTGACTTGAAGAGGTTAGAACAGGAAAGGAAATCGTGGTGGGCTGCATCAGTCCAGTTAGAGAGAGCTTTTTTTTTCATTGACCTTCTCTATCATACTCACACAAACACACACACACACACACACACACACACACACACACACTGAGTGCCCGCCATTGCCATTTATTCTAGTATTCTGTTAGTCCAGCTCCATCTTCCGCATCTCTTTGTCCATCTTCTCCTTCACCCCCTCTATGTTCACCTCCAGCCGTCCCTCACCCCCTCCCCTGTCTATCCATCTCCTGTCCCTCTCCTCCACGCCCCTCTCTGTCCATTCCTTTCAGTGCCCATTTTGTTCATGCTACCCCCGCCCCCTCTCGCTCTCACCCTGTCCATTTCCTCTTGCCTCATCTCTCTCTGTTCCTCCCCCCTGTCTCAGCCCAAATCCTCTTTTTTCCTTTGTCCACTCGCTCCTCTCCCCTCTCTCTGTCCATTCCCCTCTCCCCTCTCTCTGACAGTCTTTTCCTTCCACCTGCCATTCCTCTTTGGTGTCTGTCCATCTCTCCCTCCTCTCTTCACGTATCAGCTCACCCTAACAGGAGGCTGGTGGTTCTTAACCTGCAGTATTTCTTTCCAGTTGGTAATTAATATGTTCACACAATTCGGAGGAAATCGTTCCTGGTGTTTAAAAAGAGAATTGTACCCAAGGTTTTGCTCATGTACGCACCTCTCAGATATATTTCACACACACACACACACACACACACACACACACACACACATATATATATATATATATATATATATATATATATATATATATTAGCATTTCATACGTATTACTACACATATTTAATCTGTATCTCTAGCCAATGTGACCCTGCAGTGGGATTTTGACGCAGCTCAATGTTTATGACGTTGTATCGACTGAACTATGCGCTGTAGAACGATATAATTTTGCAGCTACATCCAGCGGTATATGTGGCTATTGCCTGCGAAATATGTTGCGAAGAGAGTAGGGAGTCAAGAAGTAATAAATTAAAGCGTCATGCATGATGCAGCTGTTTCTCATGCACCTGTGTGTTTACGTAATATCTTATGCAATATGTGTTCTAGGATGATACATTTTCCTATACATTGAAAGAAATATGTGAATACTGTCTGTGTATAGTGTTACGAATCGAGTTAATAGTAAAGCTGTAATAAATCAAAACGTCATGCCTCATGCATTAGTTTTTCATGTATCTTAGTATTGGATGTCATCTCCTGAACTGAGTGTCGCGCTATATAGTTTTGTTGATGTACTCAGTAGTTCGTGTGAACACTGTCGCCATAATGTGTCGCGAATATACTTGGTAGTTAAGAAGTAAGAAATCAAAACGCCATACGTCACACAGCTTTTTTAGTG
This sequence comes from Schistocerca gregaria, assembly GCF_023897955.1. Classification (NCBI taxonomy): domain Eukaryota; kingdom Metazoa; phylum Arthropoda; class Insecta; order Orthoptera; family Acrididae; genus Schistocerca; species Schistocerca gregaria. Next base: position 494,347,695 of record NC_064924.1, read on the forward strand.
TATGAACAGCGAAAGTGTAGTAAATGATATTAAATAATGCATGACTGATGGATGAGTAATTTCACGTCCTTAGCTAGAATGTCTTTTCAACCCCACCCTCAACCATCTGATAGGTAGGTGATTCTTACACTCACAGTGATTTTCTCCAAACAGTAAATAATAAAAGTACCAAGTTTGGTTGAAACCAGTCCTATGGTTTAGGAGATTTGGAATGTACATACATACATACATACGTACACCCATTTTATATCTGTTTTCTCAGACCTAAAGAGAAATAACGGAACAAAAATACTTTGAATTTTTTTTGCTGTTATTTTGTTTGTTGAATGACCGCACAGAAATTGCGTCACTGTCCATTAAAACATTGAGTGATATAAAGAAGACTACCGTACAAATAATATTCAACCTTAGTAAAGGCTAACTCTCAAGCATGATTATTTCTCCTAATCCGATGGCTCAAGTTTGCGTGGAGAGAAATGTAAATGTAGCCTTTGAATTATTATTAAGAAATGGCCCAAGGATCGAAAAGATGGTTTCACATTTTTTTTATATGTAAGATTAGGAATTCGTATAAAACAAAACAGTATTTGATCGGAAATGTACTATGAATTTAATTAATAGTTTCGACGATTACGATGGTTGTCAGATTCAACTGTGTCGTTAAACTAAACAAATTAAACATTTGGTTCATTTATTGTGATTAAGAAGACATTTGAATATGATGATAATCGTGATGACCGAAACAGTAATGAAATTGAATAAAGATACTTCCCATCGAAGTCTGCTTCAGTTTCTACGACTTCTTAAATCTTTCGTTGTTACTGTCTTCAATGTCATCATGTAGCCTTTCATGAAATATTATTTAATTATACTAAATGGGATATACTTTGTCGCAAACTTTTAAAATAAAAAAGGACTGTGCGTTAGAGCCAGAATCGTCTATAAAGGGTTTAAAAATCAGACGGCTTAGATTGGTAAAGACAGAAGAGAAAAAAGGTAGAGGAATTCTTCTTCGTTTCGTTAAACAAACATGTTGTTGTTGTTGTCTTCAGTCCTGAGACTGGTTTGATGCAGCTCTCCATGCTACTCTATCCTGTGCAAGCTTCTTCATCTCCCAGTACTTACTGCAACCTACATCCTTCTCAATCTGCTTAGTGTATTCATCTCTTGGTCTCCCTCTACGATTTTTACCCTCCACGCTGCCCTCCAATGCTAAATTGGTGATTCCTTGATGCCTCAGAACATGTCCTACAAACCGATCCCTTCTTCTGGTCAAGTTGTGCCACAAACTTCTCTTCTCCCCAATCCTATTCAATACTTCCTCATTAGTTATATGATCTACCCATCTAATCTTCAGCATTCTTCTGTAGCACCACATTTCGAAAGCTTCTATTCTCTTCTTGTCCAAACTCTTTATCGTCCATGTTTCACTTCCATACATGGCTACACTCCATACAAATACTTTCAGAAATGACTTCCTGACACTTAAATCTATACTCGATGTTAACAAATTTCTCTTCTTCAGGAACGCTTTCCTTGCCAATGCCAGTCTACATTTTATATCCTCTCTACTTCGACCATCATCAGATATTTTACTCCCTAAATAGCAAAACTCCTTTAATACTTTAAGTGTCTCACTTCCTAATCTAATTCCCTCAGCATCACCCGACTTAATTCGACTACATGCCATTATCCTCGTTTTGCTTTTATTGAGGTTCGTCTTATATCCTCCTTTCAAGACACTGTCTATTCCATTCAACTGCTCTTCCAAGTCCTTTGCTGTCTCTGACAAAATTACAATGTCATTGGCGAACCTCAAAGTTTTTATTTCTTCTCCATGGATTTTAATACCTACACCGAACTTTTTTTTTGTTTCCTTTACTGCTTGCTCAATATACAGATTGAATAACATCGGGGATAGGCTACAACCCTGTCTCACTCCCTTCCCAACCACTACTTACCTTTCATGCCCCTCGACTCTTATAACTGCCATCTGGCTTCTGTACAAATTACAAACAGCCCTTCGCTCCCTGTATTTTACCCCAGCCACCTTTACAATTTGAAAGAATTCCAGTCAACATTGTCAAAAGCTTTCTCTAAGTCTACAAATGCTAGAAACGTAGTTTTGCCCTTCCTTAATCTTTCTTCTAAGATAAGGCGTAAGGTCAGTATTGCCTCACGTGTTCCAGTATTTCTACGGAATCCAAACTGATCTTCCCCGAGGTCGGCTTCTACTAGTTGTTCCATTCGTCTGTAAAGAATTCGTGTTAGTATTTTGCAGCTGTGGCTTATTAAACTGATTGTTTGGTAATTTTCACATCTGTCAACACCTGCCTTCTTTGGGATTGGAATTATTATATTCTTCTTGAAGTCTGAGGGAATATCGCCTGTCTCATACATCTTCCTCAGCAGATGGTAGAGTTTTGTCAGGACTGGTTCTCCCAAGGCCGTCAGTAGTTCCAATGGAATGTTGTCTAATCCGGGGGCCTTATTTCAACTCAGGTCTTTCAGTGCCCTGTCAGAGTATTCACTCAGTATCGTATCTCCCATTCAATCTTCGTCTACATCATCTTCCATTTCCATAATATTGTACCCAAGTACATCGCCCTTGTATAGACCCTCTATATACTCCTTCCACCTTTCTGCTTTCCCTTCTTTGCTTAGAACTGGGTTTCCATCTGAGCTCTTGATATTTATACAAGTGGTTCTCTTTTCTCCAAAGGTCTCTTTAGTTTTCCTGTAGGCAGTATCTATCTTACCCCTAGTGAGATAAGCCTCTACATCCTAACATTTGTCCTTTAGCCATCCCTGCTTAGCCAATTTGCACTTCCTGTCGATCTCATTTTTGAGACGTTTGTATTCCTTTTTGCCTTCTTCATTAACTGCATTTTTATATTTCCTCCTTCTATCAATTAATTTCAATATTTCTTCTGTTACCCAAGGATTTCTACTAGCCCTCGTCTTTTTACCTACTTGATCCTCTGCTGCCTTCACTACCTCATCCCTCAAAGCTACCCATTTTTCTTCTACTGTATTTCTTACCCCATTCCTGTAAATTGTTCCCTTATGATCTCCCTGAAACTCTGTACAACATCTGGTTCTTTCAGTTTATCCATGTCCCATCTCCTTAAATGCCGTCCTTGTTGCAGTTTCTTCAGTTTTAATCTACAGTTCAAAACCAATAGATTGTGGTCACAGTCCACATTTGCCCCTGGAAATGTCTTACAATTTAAAACCTGGTTCCTAAATCTGTGTCTTACCATTCTATAATCTATCTGACACCTTTTAGTATCTCCAGGGTTCTTCCATGTATACAATCTTCTTTAATGATCCTTGAACCAAGTATTAGCTATGATTAAGTTGTGCTATGTGCAAAATTCTACAAGGCGACTTCCTCTTTCATTTCTTAGCCCCAATCCATATTCACCTACTACGTTTACTTCTCTCCCTTTTCCTACACTCGAATTCCAGTCACCCATGATTATTAAATTTTCGTCTCTCTTCACTATCTGAATAATTTTTTCATCATACATTTCTTCAATTTCTTCGTCATCTGCAGAGATAGTTGGCATATAAACTTGTACTACTGTAGTAGGTATGGGCTTCGTATCTATCTTGGCCACAATAATGCGTTCACTATGCTGTTTGTAGTAGCTTACCCGCATTCCTATTTTCCTATTCATTATTAAACCTACTCCTGCAATACCCCTATTTGATTTTGTGTTTATAAGTCTGTAGTTACCTGACCAGAAGTCTCGTTCCTTCTGCCACCGAACGTCACTAATTCCCACTATATCTAACTTTAACCTATCCATTTCCCTTTTTAAATTTTCTAACCTACCTGCCCGATTAAGGGATCTGACACTCCACGCTCCGATCCTGAGAACGCCAGTTTTCTTTCTCCTGATAACGGCATCCTGTTGAGTAGTCCCCGCCCGGAGATCCGAATGGGGGACTATTTTACCTCCTGAATATTTTACCGAAAACGACGCCATCATCATTTAATCATACAGTAAAGCTGCATGTCCTCGAAAAGTATTACAGCCGTAGTTCCCCTTGCTTTTAGCCGTTCGCAGTACCAGCACAGCAAGGCCGTTTTGGTTGTTGTTACAAGGCCAGATAAGTCAATCATCCAGACTGTTGCCCTTGCAACTACTGCAAAGGCTGCTGCCCCTCTTCAGGAACCACACGTTTGTCTGGCCTCTCAACAGATACCCCTCCGTTGTGGTTGCACCTACGGTACGGCTATCTGTATCGCTGAGGCATGCAAGCCTCCCCACCAAAGGCAAGGTCAATGGTTCATGGGGGGGGGGGGGAGGGTAAACAAACATATATACAGGATAATGCGGAGTTTGCTGATCGGCGGACATATGTACGGCGAGAAATGACGAACTCTACAACACAATACAGATCTCAGACCTTCATCTGAGAGTAGCACTTGGAACCTACGTCCTCAATTATTTGCTGTATATAATCTAATCTCTGCCTTCCTCTACAGTTTTGGCCCTCTACATTTCCCCCTAGTACCATGGAAGTCATTCCATCAAGCCTTAACAGTTGTTCTATCGTCCTGTCCCTTCTCCTTATCAGTGTTTTCCACATATTCTTTTCCTTTCCGATTCTGTGCAGGACCTCCTCATCCCTTACCTTATCAGCCCACCTAATTTTCAACATTCGTCTGTAGCACAACATCTCAAATGCTTCGGTTCTCTTCTCTTCCGGTTTCCCATAGTCCATGTTTCACTACCATACAATGCTGTACTCTAGACGTACGTTCTCAAAAATTTCTGCCTCAAATTAAGGATTATGTTTGATACTAGTAGACTTCACCAGGAATTCCCTTTTTGCCATTGCTAGTCTGCTTCTGATGTCGTCCTTACTCTGTCCATCATTAGCTATTTTACTGCCTAGGTAGCTGAATATTTTAACTTCATCTTCTTCGTGATCTTCAACCCTGACGTTAAGTTTCTCGCTGTTCACATTTTTGCTACTTCTCATTACTTGTGTCTTTCTTTGATTTACTCTCAGTCCATATTCTGTAGTCATTAGATTGTTTTTTCCATTCAGGTTATCATGTAATTCTTCTTCACTTTCACTCAGGTTAGCAATGTCATCAGCGAATCGTATCTTTGATATCCTTTTACCTTGAATACTAATTCCACTCCTGAACCTTTCTTTTATTTCCATCTTTGCTTCCTCGATGTACAGATTGAACAGTACAGGCGAAGGGCTACATCCTTGTCTTACACCCTTTTTAATACGAGCACTTCGTTCTTGGTCGTCCACTCTTATTATTCCCTCTTTGCTCTTGTAGATGTTGTATATGACCCGTCTCTCCCTATAACTTACCGATATTTTTCTTAGAATTTCGAACATCTTGCACCATTTTACACTGTCGAATGCTTTTACCAGGTCAACAAACCCTCTGAACGTGTCTTGGTTTTCCTTTAGTCTTGCTTCCATTATCAACCGCAACGTCAGAATTGGCGCTCTCATGCCTTTACCTTTTCTATAGACAAACTGATCGTCATATAGCAAATCCTCAATTTTCTTTCCCATTCCTCTGTATATTATTCTCGTCTGCAACTTGGTAGCATGAGCTTTTAGGTTGGTTGTGCGATAATTCTCGCACTTGTCAGCTATTGCAGTCTTCAGAATTGTGTGGGTGACGTTTTTCTGAAAGTCAGATGGTATGTCACCAGACTCATACATTCTACACACCAACGTTAATAGACGTTTTGTTGCTATTTCCAACAGTGATTTTAGAAATTGTGATGGAATGCTATCTATCCCTTCTACTTTATTTGATCTTAAGTCCTCCAATGCTCGTTTAAATTCTGATTGTAATACGGGATCCTGTACTTCCTCTAAATCGACACCTCTTTCCTCTTTTATCACACCATACGAATCTTCGCCCTCATAGAGGCTTTCAATGTACTCTTTCCACCTATCCGCTCTCTCCTTTGCATTTAGCAGTGGAATTCCCGTTGCACTCTTAATGTTACCAAAGGTTGTTTTAACTTTCCGATATGCTGAGTCTGTCCTTCCGACAATCACTTCTTTTTCGATTTCTTCACATTTTTCATGCAGCCATTTCGTCTTAGCTTCCCTTCACTTCCTATTTATTTCATTCCTCAGAGACTTGTATATCTGTATTCCTGAGTTTCGTGGAACACTTTTAAACTATCTCCTTTAATCAATCAAACTATTACTTCTATTACCTATGGTTTCTTCATATTTACCTTCTTTGTGCCTATGTTATTATTTCCAGCTTGTGTGATGACCCGTTTTACAGATTTCCGTTCCTCTTCAACTGTACTGCCTACCGAGCTATTCCTTATTGCTGTATTTATTGTCTTACAGAACTTCAAGCTTATCTCGTCATTCCTTAGTGCGTCTGTATCCCACTTCTTCCCTTATTGATTCTTCCTGACTAATATCTCAAATTTTCAGCCCACTCTTCATCACTACCATGTTGTGATCTGAGTCTTTATCTGTTCCTCGGTAAACCCTACAATCCAGTATCGGATTTCGGAATCTCAGTCTGACCATGGTGTAATCTAATTGAAATCTTCCTATATCACCCGGCCTTTTCCAATTATACCTCGTCCTCTTGTGATTCTTGAACAGAGTATTCGCTACTACTCTCTGAAACTTGTTACAGAACTCAATTAGTCTCTCTACTCTCTCATTCCTTGTCCCAAGCTCGTATTCTCCTGTAACCTTTTCTTCTTCTCTTTCCCCTACAACTGGATTCCAGTCTCCCATGACTATTAGATTTTCGTCTCCCTTTATGTACTGTATTCCACTCTCAATATCTTCATATAGTTTCTCTGTCTCTTCATCTTCAGTTTGCGATGTCGGCATATATACCTGAACCATCGTTGTCTGTGTTGGTTTGCTGTAAATTCTGATACGAGCAACCCTACCACTCAACTGTTCACAGTAACACATTCTCTGCCCTACGTTCCTATTCATAAAGAATCCTATTCCCTTTTATCGTTTTCTGCTGCTGTTGAAATTACTCTATACTCATCTGACCAAAAATCCTTGTAATGCTGAAATCAAACAAACACCTCAACAAAATTGTAATCCAGATGACAATGTAGGTGAGAGATTAGGAGCAAGGCACTATGAGAAGAATTCGGAAACACTTTCTCACGTGATGTCTTCTATAATTTACGCAGTAAAATCTAATCGACTGGAAAGTAAGTAAACATTCAAATACAGGGTACTGCCCATACGACACGGTGTTGTGTAGTGCATTGACTGACCAGTTCAGATACTGTTGGTTTATGTCGGTGCTGAAACTAGTTAGTGCAGTCTGTCCTTGATGGAGAGGTTGATCTTGAGATGCTCTTTCTCACTGATGAAGCGTGGCTGCAATTATCGGGGTGTGTGAGCTCACAGAACGACCCACGCTGGAGTTTTAAAAGTCCTCGTAAGTTATAACAAGCGCCTGTGCATAATGTGAAAACAGGGGTGTGTGATGTAATTAGTTGCTGAACTGATTTCTATCCGCCAAAGTCTACCTTGAGGTAGTCAAGCGAATAGTACTCTTCAGCAGTTTCTCAGAGAGTTAAGAAAAAAAAAGTAAGATTATTTCATGGAGGACAATGTGAAAATAAATACCAACAATGTGTCTGCAATAGAATTTCGAGGTTTATCGGTAGAATAATTGTTATCGTTAAATACACCTCGTAGTTTTAAAGTTTCATATCCATTTTTAAATTTAATTTCAGTGCAGAGCTGGTGTTAGTGTCATGAAAATATTCCCGCCTGTACATCAAGTTTTGTTACAAGACTTAACAGTAACGCTATCTAAGCACTATTTATGAAATGCATGAAATGCTTGAACTTCAACAGCGCAATGATAAATGTAGGTTATCTTCAACGTATGTGTAAGTAATACATGAGTAATTCCTATAGACCCAAACCTATTAACAAAACCTGGAAGTATATTGTAACCTCTCTTACTGAAAAAGAGCGTGCAGTGGACATGCAGACAGCTCGTTGTACGGCCCAACACATACTCATAATAAGCATTAATCACAATTGTCACTCTGATCAATTTTAACGATAAACATACCTCTAGAAGTTCTCAGCAGGTAAGATCTACCTTATACTTCTTGCAGTATGCATGCAAACGAGTAATTATACTATTTGCCGACGGCACTTTGCCTAAATATCGATTTCACGGAAGGCAGAAGGTGTTAAATGTGCTCACATCAACTTGCGACTTCAAGCAAAGGATAGGTGAGCTCATGAGCTCATGGTTGCAAGTAGATTCTGGAAGAAAAAATGATTGAAGACAACTCGTAATCCCTTTTGCTTATTACTGAAGAAACAAACACGAAAATGTATGTAACGAATATATCCTCCGTGGGACCACATGGTTTACAGTACAACATATCATCGAAAATAGGAGAAAAAAGGAATTCCGTATAGTCACTAATCCATGTAGTAATATTAAAAAAGTCAGCCATGTCCAGTATTCATGGATGAGATTTCAATACTATCCTTTGAACACAGAACAGAGATTTCGCCCAGAAAAACACAGTTAATCTAAAAAGCTGATAAACATTTGCAATGGAATATTGCGCCAAAGCCCACAAGCAATCAACATTCTCACCATATTACTAGTAACGAGAACCTTGAACCACATCCTTCAATGAGTTAATGAAAGATCGACATTAATTCTTGAACGTGCAACGAAGACTCTCATTCAGACAGGTAACTTTAAAATATTTTTGTTTGATGACGACACTAGTTTGGTAGTAAAGGATTTTATGTGCAATATTGGCTCTGTTTCAAATAGTGCAGACCATGCCATAAGTTCATGGCTTGTAGGGCATATGATTAGCGAAACTGAAGATTTATAATTTCGAGGCGTTCAGATAGTAAACTGTCATGATCTTATTCAGGGCTTAATACTGCCATTTCTACTATTCGAACGTTATCTGAAGTATGTGATCTTTCGACACAAAATGTAGTCTACTTTGCTTATTTTCATTCGCTTATGTCGTATGGTATTATATTTTGGGATAACTCTTCGCATTCTAAAAGGATATTTTTGGCTCAGAAACGGGGGGTTCGGGCAAAAAGTGGTGCAAGCTCGCTAACCTCTTGTCAACACCTGTTCACTAGTCTGGGTATTTTGACATTGGCCTCTAAACATATCTATTCTTTACTGTCGTTTCTTGTTAACAATATCAGCTTATATCCAAGAATAATCAGCTTTCACTCAGTTAATACACGGCAGAAATCCTACCAGCATTAGGATCGGACTTCCTTTACCCTTGTGAAGAGAGGTGTGCAGTATACTGAAGCATCCATTTTCGATAAGCTACCACAAGAATTCAAAAATATTAACAGTAATCCATGCGCTTTCAAATCGAAACCGAAGGGTTTCCCCATGGGTCATTCCTTCTATTCTGTCGAGGAATTCCTTGAAAAATTAAGCTGATTCGTATGTTATATTGTTGATTGCGTGTACTTAAATTTATGGCTTGCCATTTTATGTGTTCATAAACACTTTATTACCTGTTATTACTTTTATGTTGTGATGCCACTTACTGACACTTTCCATGACCTAGGAGATTTGATCCTCAATTTTGTCCTACGGATCTTGACGCGTAAATAAATAAACAACAAAAAAATATGGTTCAAATGGTTCCGAGCACTATGGGACTTAAATGCTGTGATCATAAGTGCCTTAGAACTTAGAACTACTTAAACCTAACTAACCTAAGGACATCACACACATCCATGCCCAAGGCAGGATTCGAACCTGTGACCGTAGCGGTCGCGCGGTTCTAGACTGTAGCGCCTAGAACCGCTCGGCCACTCCGGCCGGCAATAAACAACAGATCTTACCTATAAAGCTAAAAATCATTTACAAAGAAACACTATGCCAAAGCGCACTTACAAGGTATCTTCTCGCTACCTATTTCTATGTGTTGCCGACGGCCTTGCCGCAGTGGTAACAGCGGTTCCTGTGAGATCATGGAAGTTAAGCACTGTCGGGCTGGGCTAGCACTTGGATGGGTGACCGTCCGGTCTGCCGAGCGCTGCTGGCAAGCGGGGTGGACTCAGCCCTTGTGGGGCAATCTGACAAGTAGCGGCTCTGGTCACAAAAACTGACAACGGCTTGGAGACCGGTGTGCTGACTACATGCTTCTCCGTATCCGCATCCAGTGACGCCCCTGGGCTGAAAGGATGACACGGCGGCCAGTCGGTACCGTTGGGCCTTCTAAGGCCTGTTCGGACAGAGATAGAGAGAGAGAGAGAGAGAGAGAGAGTATTCCTGTGTGTTGCTGGTAGAAATAGCCGTTGGGATAAAACATTGGACAAAGTCGTCGAATTTGAACCAACAGTACCATGAAAATTGTAGACACCGTCCACTCTATGAGACAAGACTAGGGGTCGGCAGAAACACGAGTGAGCTTCATCTCTACGACCACACTCGCACTGTAACTAAAATCTGACTCACCCTGCTCTAGGATGGGTCCTTCAGGCCCAGCTAGGAGTACCAACTGCAGATAAGCTTCTGCTTTGCAACCACAGATCTTGATTTCCCAAGCAGATGAAAGTAGTGCTTATAGAGTCTTTGCACCTCATTACCGAGAAACACAAGACGTAGTGATAAGCTCGGACGTCTTTCCAATTACGTTCCTAACTCGTCTAGTTTCTTTGATGGATAAAATCGATAGGTCGTCTGTAACAAACTACGTAAGACTGATGGAAGACTAAAATGTAAATAACGAATGCATTCTCTGCTAGCAAAAACGATAATCAGTCAAAGTCAAATCCAACGAAGCGTAGCAGATTCAGACAACCGTTGCCACCTCGGGCAATGACAGTGACGGACTGGTTACTGTTTGTATCTCAGTACCGAGAAGGTTGCCTCAGTTCCGAAACATCCCTCTGATAAACTCCGTCGCGGAGACGGCGGCATCAATCATCGAAACAGCCGGTCAACCTGTGTGGCCTCGTAAAATCGTTCCACCCAGAAGAAGATGGAGATAAATGCGCCGGCTAACGAAATGAAAACTCACGCAACCACATCAAAAACGAATTGCCTGTGCGTGATTGATTTCTTTGCAGTTAGGTTCCTCCGACTCACTGATTGCAGTGCAACCTATATTTTTATCTTTTTCTTAAAGGCTCCTCTGTGATGTCAATAAATTTGAACGTATGACTGTCTCACAGACTTCACAAGGAAGTTTCAGTAGTTAGTTTCTTATTACATATGGGTAAAGCATCGGACAAACAAACACAGTATATCACACGATAGAGTTATATAACAATATTATTCTCACGAAACTAGACACTTACGAGAGTGTGGCGTAAAAACGCAATAGTCACAGCGGGCAGTTGCAAAGAGCAGTAGAAGTAATAATTCAAAGAGACATTTAGGGAACTGTGCAGGACTGCGTACTAAGATTTAAAAGATTGCGTCGGTAACAAAGAATTATCACTTCCCGAAGAAATAGATTATTGCTGAACACCGTACTATGTTATTAAACATTACAGATGTGCTAGAACAGCGTAGAAGAACAAAATATTCAGTTAACTGAATTTCAGTGAAGTATTATTTGGCTCATGCGGAAGGCTGGAATTTCTTTCCTAACTGCCCAACTCGTTAACTTGAGTTGTCGGTTGTCTATCGATGTTTTTGCCACTGCTGCACGGAAGTTACACACCGTCGCCGACTTGGATTTGGGCCTTAC